>NC_134577.1:27065000-29625000 GCF_050947875.1 Dermacentor variabilis
TCAATGACATTCCTTATAAGGAACGTCGATTTTGACAAATCAGCTCAGCGGCAATACCCAGACTAGACGAAGCTTCATGGAACGAGAAATTATCATCCACCCGATAGTGCTGCAAAACACTTCATTCCACCACAGAAGTTCAATAACACGTACAAAATAAAACTCACATTTTTCTATAAGCTAAGGCAAAGAAGAACGCGACGATCAGGACAGAATGACACTTTGATATAGCTGGGCATCTCAGAATTTTCATACTTCAAGCTTTGATGCTTTTGACAAGCCAACAGTGCAAAAACTAATACATCGAAGAGTGTGAATATAAGCATGTTGCATGATCAGTGCAAGACTCAGCTTTCACCACGCCATCGTTAAAAACATCGAAACACGTTTTCGTCGACACCCCCCCCCCCCCCCCCCCATCTCTTCAACGTCCCAAAACCATAACGCAGGCAAAATAAAATGGTGAAATACACCTTCATTGTAGCCCACTTGAGAGAACAAAACAGCAAGTTTACATCTGACTGAACTTAAAGAATTTCTGCTGCATTTTAGTACAACTACCTAAGAAACTTTCTAGATGCCAGATAATAGCTTGTGTGAAAACTCGTACGGCGCGACGTGTTGAAATAAGAGGGCTACCTACTCGGATGAGAATCTCGGGCGATATGCACAGCCCCGACGAATGACGGCGACCAAATGCACAAGGAACGATATGGAGAGCAACTGTACCCGCTGAACACGCACTCAAACATATAAGCCAGGTCGCACGAATCGTGGCGGTCTGTTCGATAAGCGTCTAGTGGCGCAAAGATAGCCGTACCGCGTGGAAGCGACAGAGGGAGCACAACAATAGGCTTGGTTCGAGCGAGGAAAGGTGATACCGGAAAGCTCTTGTTGTCCATACGTTCGGGAAACTCTATCGCATGCGTCAGCAAGCAACCGTCCTGGAACTTTGCCCTGAGAAACCGAATGCTGTCGAAAGGTGCCGGCGTACCGCTTGTGTGAGCTGAAGATGCAGCATCCTTGTAGTAATCGCTGAGTTTGCCCTAGACTTCACGGGCCTCAGCATTTACTGTTTCTCCGTGTTTGCATGACGGCTCTCCAGGATCTGTCAAATAAATCTTCTAATATACCATGACGTAAGTGTTTGTAGCATTCTCACTGTGAAATTTGATCGTTCCTGCTTTATCAAGCGATGCGCTGCAGCTTTCGGATGTTACGTAGTACGGAGTATGCACCCAGTTTTGGACCCGCACCGTCTTGTGTATGCTTAAGCTGAAGAGCGGTATTTAGAAATTTTCAAAAGGTAGGCGTTCAGCCAGCGTAATATCTCTTTCGGCGCACTAATCGCCGAGCATGCAGAATGACTTGGTTGTCAGTCAGATGAGGTCGATAACAGCAAAAAAAAAAAAAAAAAGATTCAAGGACTAAGTTAACGTTTTTCTTTAACCTAACATATCTACAAACCGATGGAAAACTAGCTAATTGTGATTCTTCTGCGTGTACCTGAAGCACAAAATAGGACGCAAACAAGCAAAGAGGACAGCAGATTTGCGCGACCTAGCGGAATCCCTACTGCGTTTCCACCAAAGCTATTGCATTCGAGCAGCTGCAATAAAAGAAAAGTTGGCTGTAATTTAAGAATACTTTAAAACTTAACCGTATATGACTGTCTGAAAGCTTGCCTGCATTTAACGCTCTCGAGCACTTATTGAATTTTTGAGAAAAGAAGGCAGTAATTAATACGCACCCAGTTCACTTAGCGAGAATATTGGCCATATTCTTATTTCAGTTATCGCTAAATTTGATTTCGGCGGGTTCCATAGGTCCCCCAGGGCAGCGGGATAAATTTTGTGTTGTTCGTAAAACGCAGTTATAATGCTCGAGATAACTACAATACGTAATTTAAAGTTAAGGCCGTAATTATTCCACAGACTTTCAATTTCATCTTCACATTATTCCCTGTCCGCCCCTAAGTGAAAAAGAAATCTAGACAATCTACCTTGTGCTATTCACCGGGACCACCATGGAAGCCTGCTACAAATATCCTGTAGTGTATAAAAAGTTAGTTCAATAATTATTTGTAATGATCCGAATTAGGCCAAGAAAGTGAAAGTGTCGCCTCATATAACAATTAACAAGGCTCTCGTTTCACGATAATGTAATCTTATAACGTAGAGTTCTCTCGGTACATTGAGGAACAGAGCTGATAACGACCGTATGACACTTAGAACACTTCCTTAAAGGAATTTTCAAAGTCCCCTTAGTGAAAAATCCCACTCCGTGGATAGCATACGCTGCCGTGAGCATCTCAGCCAAATTTTGCAGTCGTGCGTGGCGCGTGGACCTGGAAAGCAGAGAGCGAAGTCACCTTTCTCTCAAACATTCTCTTTTCAACAATCGTTTTGTCCAACAGTCGTTTTCTCCTTTTGTCCAATTGCCCATTCCCTTTAGCTTATTACTTCCATTTCAACTGAACCTAACAATTGCTTTCCCCTGTGCTAGCTTCCTCGTGCTTGGTTATTACTTCGCATGGTTGCGACTAACAAATCACTGAGCCCTTCAGATCGACTCATTCTTCTCGCTCTTAGACCGGTAAGGTGTTGCTCGCTTGCTAAGCATGTTTATTTATCTCTTAGGATGCGATCGCCATTTGCCATTGATCAAAGGGCAATGGGGGTGGGTTGTAAGGATTCTGGATTTTTTGTTTTCAGAAATTTTTGTAGGCGTACATGCAGAAGCATGCGCTCGAACCATGTTTCTTGGATGGGCCGGTCCAGGTGGGCGGTGTAGTCTACGCTGACCTAAGTCAACCTATATTCTGGGCCTGCAGTCTCCTACAATCATAGCCGACGCAAAGCCCCGAGTATGCTGACAGCTATAAACTCAAACACACGGAGCTGTTGTTAAGCTGTTGTTAAGCTGTTGTTCAGCTGTTGTTAAGGTGTTATTAAGCTGTTGTTAAGCGGTAAAGTGTGAAGTTGTCCATCCTAAGCAGCGTGTGTACGCACAGACAAGGCCAACTTAGGGAGAACAGAGAAGTAACGACAATCGCCCTGTGTTAGCGTCTTCCTGTGTTTTACTTAAGTCGTTCTATTCCGTGCACGCGTTGCTTATTGAATGCAAGGTATTCTTTCAAGGTTAATTATTGCTTGCCAGCATGTGTTATCGTTCGTCTGCTAGAAAGTGGTGGATGTTTACGTGAGGAAAATGAAGGTTGAGCTCGTCGTTTTTTTTTCTCACTTTTGCGCGGAAAACCTTAGCACCTATAACGTCATTGCGACATTGCGGATCTTAACAATTGTGCGTGTATCTGAGCCGATTTTAGCTCAAGAAGAGCTTTTCAAGCTTGTGCTTGGGTGATGTGTTTGGTTCGTTTAGAACGCAATCCAATAATCAACCAATAACACGCTGCCGAAAACGATGATGTCGCGGCGAGTTCACGCGAGAACTTTAAAGCAGCGTCATCGGAACGCCTTTCACCTTACTCTTTGTTTAGTTTACGAAGCCTCCTGTGGGAGCGAAAATTGACGTTTTGCGGTTGCAGGAGCGTTAGTTAGTTGCACAGCTTAGCTTACTACTTCTCCTTGTTGCCCCATTAGGTGCTGCCGAAAATCGGCGGTAGCTGGATCGACGACGACGAGGACATGTCCGCTCACCCATCGCAGAAACGAGACGGAATCGTGAGTGGAAACGTAGCTTGTTCTTTTTTTTTTTCGTTGTTCTGTTCAGCTTATTTCCCCTGGCAATAAAACGCGATGGTGGCCAGATGCCACAATATCACGACGTCACACCCTTAGCAGCTATCATTACCAAAATAAAAAGAATACTTTATTTATTTATTTATTTATTTTACCTTCATTGACAAAGCATTTCAGAGGGGAGTGAGTATACAATAAGCATAGTGTACAATAATATAGCAAAACATATTAAGGCATGCTAACTTATAATTATGCAATGTTAGCTAAAGCACATGAAAATCAGGTGTTATCATAAATGGAAGCAATGTCGGAAGGAAGGCGATTCCAATATTGGGAAGTGCGAGGTAAAAAAACAGTAAAGAAACGTGTTAGTATGACATGGCTCGATACACACCTTAAAGCGACGGTCAACACGGTCCGATATATAACGTGGCTCAAGAATGAATTCGTCACGGAGAGTTGCGTGATAGTAAAGCCTATGAAAAAAGTTCAAGCGAGAATTTTTTTCGGCGTGATGCTAATGACGGAAGAGAGATAACTGATTTCATGGAAGTTATACTGGCAGTGCGGTAACAGGAACAGCTGAAGCGAGTAGAACGATTCTGTACCATTTTTAGTGAAGTAACCAAATTAGTGCTTGGATCCCAGACTGGGGTGGCGTACTTTAATTTAGGTCAAATGAGTGTATCGTATGACAAGAGCTTTAAAGATGAAGGAGCTGCTGAAAAGTTACGACGTAAGTAACCTAACATGCAATCAGTCTTGTTAATTATCTTCTCAACATGCAAAGACCAACTCAGATTAGATATGATAAGAACTCTTAAATATTTATAGGAGGAAACCGTAGCTAAGAAAGAGTTGTTCAGGCAATACGTAAAAGGACTACTAGATGTACGAGAGACATGCATCACTTTACACTTGTTAATATTGAATTCCATTAGCCAAGTATTGCACCAGTTAGATATAGAATTTAGGTCTAACTGAAGAATGTTAGCATCGTTATCAGTAACTATTTCATGAAAAATTACGCAGTCGTCAGTGAAAAGATCAGTAATAGAAGAAACTAGAGAAGGAAGGTCGCTAATCTAAATGAGAAAAAGAAGAGGGCCTAATACGGAGCCGCGTGGGACTCCAGATTGAACAGCACATAACAAAAACGAACAGAAACGAGAGGGAGGGGCCGATAGACTTACTTTCTTAAATTTTTTTTTGACAGCGTTTAGGCCGACGTCGTTCAATTTCTATCATCCACTGGTTTTCATTATCTGTAAACGATAAATTTCGAATCGCTAATTCGTCACGTTTATTCCCTTCATCTTAAAAAAGTTGTATCCATGGCTATCTGTTCATTGTGGGTATGCACGCCGAAGACGTGGCTTAGCGAGTCTCGGGGTACGGTAAAATGTGAACTTTTCCGTGTCTCTGAAGTGTGAGCCATCAGGGAAGCTTAACTTATTTTTTTCTGTATCTATTTAGCAAGCACAAATTAGTTACTTTTTTTTTCACTCTGCGATTGACAAGCTAAAGGGCGTCCACAAGTCCACTTATCAAATGACTCCGGTAAGGCCCATGCCTAGTTATAGTAGGTGCAGCGAGGTTGTTAAGTTAAATATGTCGGGAGGAATTCACAACGTCTGTGTAACGCAGATGGCGCTCTGTCAACAAGAGCAGCTCGTGTTTGCGTCACGAAGGCGACCTTTGCTACGGTATTGACAAGCGGTGACCTTCATGGCAGCACAGCATTTCCTGTTTCCATTTTGTCACGGACGCGGAGCAGATTTCAGCTGACACAGTACCTTTTTTTTTATTTCACGGGCAGCATTTCCAAGGGCCCCCATGGAAATTTAGCCTTGTTTTCACACTCGCCTTCGATAGAGTTTCGGTGCCAGACCTTTAGATAACAGCGCCGCTCAATTTCGAGTTGTGACGTCATGAAAGAAGGACGGCAGATACACACATTCCGATAAGAGTCCAGGGAGACGCCTAGGGTTGCCTTCTTTTTTTTTTGCAAGGCACGGTACATTGGTGTTGTACTGTGGATGACTCTTAAAACGATCACGAGAGTTAGTGAATGCATACGTGGATGTGCATCTTCTAGAGACAGGACATGTGCACGTCTTTTAATCCCTTTTCTCTCTTCCCCAATGCGATGTGATGAACCGGGCTCAGCCTGGTTAACTTTCCTGCTTTGAATTCCCTTAACATTTCTCTTGTCTCAATTTGTAACAGGCGTAGCCATGACGCCCCCTATTTTCTCCGTGTTGCACATCATTGGTGTCGTGCAAATCACCAGCGATGCGTCCGGCCAGCTTCCACGTGACCTGCTTGACGTCTGGGCCCAAGCTGTGCATGGGCGACGTCGTGGACGCGCCCGCGAGCTTTACGACACCGGCATCCGTCAACCATGTGACGCGAAGACGGCATCCATGGACGACATTCGCCGAACTGGAAGCTGAACCTTCCACAAGGTAGGCTATATATCCTAAGGAAGTTGCAAGCGTAGCAACATGGAAGAAATTTTTCTCTTTCTAAGTGGCTTACGTACGGAATAGAAGAGTGGGCGCGTTTTGTTCTTCTTTTTAATCAGCCTCTCCTTCCTGAAGCTTATAGCTGGCAGTGATTCTCAGACATATCTCGCTAGGAACCACGAACGAGCGGATAGTGAAATTTTAAAACTGATTTAGAACGTTTATCAGTGTATTATTCAGGCTGTTAAACAAGCAGCCTCCAAGGATAGTTAGAGATGTATGATCATGCTTGCCGGGCTCCATCCTGAGACCTTTCTTCGTCCCAGTCACGAAAACTTCTTGTTCAGAGTGCCTGTCTTTGAGAGCGTATACTCATAGATGTTACAATGAACTCTTGGCTCATGCATCTAATCCGACCTAGTTCATTTCGAAAAACGTACTTTTTTCTTTAAGAAAGCATTTAATAACCACTTTGCGGAAGGTGTAAACGCCATACCATCAAATTCGGTAGGTATGGCGGGATCTTTCTAGAATTCGTAGTTTCGTTGTTATTGTGACTGATATTATAACTACATAAAAAATTATGTTCACGATATCCTACCCAATTTCTCGTTCATATTTCTCTAAACGAATCTTTAGCGGATGGTCGCATACATTTACCGGGTTCTAGCGGACATCTAGACTTGGTAAGCGACATTTTTGCAAGAAAAAATGGTAACGATGAGTGGAATCGTCTTTTAGCAAAACCTTAACTACCCGCCGAAGGTAGTTTAGTGGCTATGGCTTTGCTCTGCAGATCTTGAGGTTGCGGGCCGGATCCCGGAAGTCCTGCCGCACTTCAGTGGGGTGTGGAATGCAAAAACACTGCTGTACTTAAATTTCAGTGCAAGTTGAATAATCCCAGGTGGCCAAAATTATTCCGAAGTCCCCCGACTACGACTTGCCCAATAATCAGATTGTGCATGGTTTTGGCACGTAAAACCCCTGAATTATTTTTCTTGATTTCTTTTTCTTTGCAAATGTGGACTATCAATGAACGTGCACACACAGCGTAAAGGGGGCTGCCAGTTTCCAGGACGTCTTCCCAGGTCCGTTGATGGATGATGATGATGATGATGATGATGATGATGTTGATGAGGATGAAGCAGGTGCACCGTGAAAAAAGAAAGGATATACGACACAGAGCAATGATGTCTGTTAAAGCGAGGATAATAAGAGGACCCGAGGGGCTCGATGTTCTGTTAGTCACAAACGTACGATGTAACAGACGATGTAACAGTGAGATGAAGTGTAGGGAAAAGTCATTGTTACGTCTAATTGAAGTGTAGAAGTAATAATATAAACACAAGTGAAAGTGGACGAAAAGGTAACTCGCCGCAGGTAGGAGTCGATCCCACGTTTTCGCATTACGTATGCGGTACTTTGCCGATTGACATACCCTGGCGGCCATCTTCTCGTTCACTTTGTTTATATTTGTGGGCGTGTGCAAGGTTGGGCACCGGGAATGTTAGCCAGCGCCTCTCAAGGCCAAGGCGGCACTTCCATGAGCATATTTATTCCGAGAGTACAGCAATTTGTACACTTCAGCAATAGCCCTGCATCTGCCACTTTCAGAAACTTAGTAATCTTGCTCAAACAGTCGGAATCTAGCCTAAATGTGTGTGCAGCCTTTAGACTTCACAAGATTTCCCGAAGTGCTCACCAATGTACATTGAGAACAATGCTGCTTAATGCAGGTGTGTGTGTGTGTGTGTGTGTGTGTGTGTGTGTGTGTGTGTGTGTGTGTGTGTGTGTGTGTGTGTGTGTGTGTGTGTGTGTGTGTGTGTGTGTGTGTGTGTGTGTGTGTGTGTGTGTGTGTGTGTGTGTGTGTGTGTGTGTGTGTGTGTGTGTGTGTGTTTACGATTTGGTTTGACACTGCCTCGCTCCCTCAACACAGGTCGGAGGAGGCCCATCGTTTCACCAGTCGAGCTAGTCATGGCTCTTCGAAGCGACACGACAAGGGATGATGTTACCACACTCATGGCTCCAGTATTTCATAAGTAACGTAAGTAAAACCACACTCATCGCAAGTAAAACCATATGCCTCGTACCTCTCTGCCAAACGGTATAGCGTACACCGCAAGAACAATTGCCTGCTGCGGAATCAGCTTTTTCATGGCTCGAAATGCCGCTGAAGACATAAGTGTCTGCTTCCAGTGACACATAGTTGCCGCGTACGCGGTGGGCTGTGGAATTCCGAGACCCTTCATGGAAAAACAGTTGATTGCAGGTATGTTCAATTAAGCCATTTCTGCCCTCAGATTGATCAACTCAGTTCCTCGCCTGGGTATACTAAATATTGTAGGTTCCCGTTAAAACTAAGTCGGAAAACCGTGAATATTTGCGCGCCGCATGAAAAGTTTGCCTTAGTAGAAAGAATTTGAATAACAGAACGCATTATGCCTCGCAAACTACGCAAACCAACAAACGAAACTGCACCAAAAGATAAAGGCACATGTAAAAAAATATTTTGTTAGATTTTCGTCATGCAAGACATTGCTTTAAGAACTCTTAAGCTATTGAGTAACTGTTGCTCGCCGGCATTTCGCAAAGAGATGCGCTGTTACAAAATGTGAAATTTCCCTTAGCTTGCAAACAAATTTTTTTACTCTCCTCATGTTGCTGAAAAAATACACCAAAGGATCCAGGCCATTATTAGCTGCATAATGTGTGGGCGCCATTGGGCGGTGTACTCAGGATAATTTTATATTGCAGGTTCACATGTAGGACTTCCTTAATAATGCTTTTCGATGTCAGCGCTGCGGGTTTCCACATCCTCGTCGACATTTGCTTAGCTGTCTGCGTCTACAAAAGCGCCATTTTCTTTTTAGGTAGCTAGCATTTAGGTAACTTCCTCCAAGTGTGCCGATCAGAACATCTCGCTTGGCTGAGTGGCAGACGACAGGAAAGACTGCGGAAGTTTCATTTAACCGAATTAGCGTTGCATTTCAAGCGAGTTATTTTCGCGTTGGACCTATCGGAAACCGTGCTCGAGATCGTGGCGTCGAGCTGCATATAAGTGCTATTTCTGTATGCATGCTTGTACTGCATCTACCGCTAGACCTTTCTAGTATCATAGTTCATTACTGTAAAGCGCAAGTCGTAACATCTGCAAACCCAACTGCGTGATAGTTGATCGGGACTCCACTACACCCCCCCCCCCTCTCTCATCTTCCCCCGTTTATTGTGCAAATGGGAGAATTGCCTTTAGCCGTACGCAGAATGAATGAATGAATGAATGAATGAATGCAACGAACTACCCAATTTTATTATCGAGACACTCTTGCTGGATTTCGTAAGGTTGCATATGTATGCTTGCAGCTCATCTCGCCGCTGGTCGGCGACCACTTCCCGAAGACCACGAAGCAGCAAGCCAAGCAACGTCGGGAAATCTGTGGACAGCACACAGGGAGGAGACAGAAGGCAGAGGGCATACAAGACGCGAGTCGCCCCACTGACACGTAGTGACACAGTCTTGATTTTAAAGAAACGAATGAAGAGAAAACAACCACTCAAATTGTGCTGGTGTAGAGGGCCATTCAAGCACTGTGATTTAAAGGACGAATAAAAAGAAACATGTACTGAATATGTATTAGTAGAGTGTTCTTCCAGCCCACTGAACTTATTTATTTAGGGGATGAAGGATGATTATTACAGCAGAGGAACTGAAGGTCCAGCTTCCTTTTTTTATACAATCTTAGCAACTTCACCAATGACACTATTTTCTCGTCTTTAGGCCATTTATTTGTTTTTTTTTCTTGCGCAGAAATGTACAAAAGTTATCAGTGCAAGTCTCTGTCTGTGTTAAGAGAAGCTGTAATCAAGTATTTATCCATAAACAACTATCCCCAGGCAGGCATTCTCAAACCCATGAAGTAACCTTGAGCTACTAACAGATCTTCAAGGAGGCAACTCCACCAGTACTTACTGTGGCATCTTTCCTTGCTCAGGAACCTCCACTCACTTTAAGACTAACCTTTAAGGTATTCTTGTAAATAATAGTGAGAAAATGCTTACTTTGCCACTTGCCAGCAATCACACGTAATTGCAGCAGAAAAGGGGAAGTCGCTACAGGGATTCACCAGAGTACTACAGTCTGAGTCGCACTTGTACAGAGTGGTCGAGTGGCCGCCAGCGCCCGCAGTTACTACGTTGAGGTAGCTGCAAGGTTACACTTATGTTAGTCCTATAGCTCATTGACCTGGCATGCGAATTGACCATGCGTGACCTCATTGCGGCGTTGACGACAGCCCAATAGATTTACCACTCTAGACAAGTGTGGTTCAGAATGTATGTACATCAATATCGCCACTAAGGCTTATGAACGCACGTCCTTACTAACAAAGAAGTATCCCGGAAACGAAAGCCTCAATTTCAAGAGAAGACTAAAAAAAAAAGGTAAGTACAAGATCACCCAAAAATACCGACGGCCACCCGAGCAATCGAGACGCATACTGCAACCTCTGTAGAACGGTAAGAGAAATCGGACGAGCCTCCATGTTCTTCCAGAAACTACCGAACTAAGGACAAAGGTAAGACAAAAAAAAAAGCTATGGCGTCTCTATACGGCAAACATTCATCACATCTTACGGCTGTGGGCTGAGACCTGGTACTCGAGGTGCCATGCACAACGTGCTCAAGAAGGCCGAGCCGAATGTTCCGGAGCATTTTAACTGTTGGATAGCGGACGACGAAATTGAGTCTACGCCATGGATTCCATTAAATGAGCGAGTATAATTGGCTGGCGTGTACATATATATATATATATATATATATATATATATATATATATATATATATATATATATATATATATATATATATATATATATATATATATATATATATACCACCAAACGAGCGCCACCAAACAATTTCAAAGGCCAAAGGCCTGTCTTGAAAACTCTAATGGAATGGCTTCGGAAAAAGGGGAAAGTGCCCCACGTGATAGGCAAGCGGTAGCTCCTAGTCCCGTCGAGCATTCCAGAAAGCACGAATAGCGTGACACGGGCGTCGCTATAAACGCTAACGCGAACCATAAAGCTTCCTACAAAATTTACAATAGGGGAATTTATAGTTGGGGTAGCTAGTGTATCCTCATCGAAGGTTGGCTTGCGATGATTAGTTGCCTGACGTCACATTCCCTCTCTCTCCCCTATCGCTATCTCACTTTTTTTGGAAACGAAGAGTGTCAGATGTAATTGGTACTCCTGTGTCTATCCCCGCATTCCGAATGAGCCGCACTGTTCTTTATACCAATAAAAATTTGTTCCAAATTTGATTGGGAAGTTTGAAATACGGAAGTCTAGGAAAATAGGGCGTCGGCATTTAGAAGCATTCTGAGCAAAGAAAAAAACGACTTTCTAGGGAACTACTGCAGCGATTGTAATGTAAGGTCTCCACGCGCTTCAAATGGGTCTGCTTTGAGCTCACTGCAACAGCTACTCACGAAAAGACCAAAAACTTGCTCAAAATTGCTGTTTTGGTAACATGGTCGCTAAATGAAACGCAAAATTATCGATATAAGCCTGTTGCTGAGCCTTCGTATCAGTTCCGATCGTGGTTGAGTGGTTTCAGCGAACGTTGATCATACGTTCTGATGAGATGACCGCGAGGTCGCTGGTTCGAATCCGGTGCTTTTATTTTCTTACTGATACTTTTTTTATGTAGTTCCGTTCGTATTTAATTAATAATTGCGTAAAGAAGCTCCAAAGCCATGCAACGGTTCGCCATTTCATACGACCGCTCGAATGTTAGCGAAAGTAATGATCCCGATTGTCCTTCCCTTAAACGCACTGTAGCTGCGCAGAATAACTGTTGTCACTAATTACGTTATAAGTGGACAAATAAATACACCAAGTGGTGTTTCGGGTTTTCGCTTAAACTATCAAGGCCTCAGGTTTAAAGGCATGTATTCACGTCACAATCGAGGCAGATCATAGTATTAAGACTGACGTCACAAAGATGCAAACTACATGTGCGAGTACGCGTCTGCCTCACCGCAATGTGTATAATCAAGGCTGCGGGAAAATGCTCGTGTCATTTGAGGCCGCACTGCAATATAAAGCACTGCAAGAAGTGGGCTTCATCACACCACATACATTGGGAAACTTTTTTTGCGTCGTTTTCTGTCCCAGTAAGCAGTTCCCGCCTTTTAAATTTGGCGCCAGTGTGCCTTCTTTCTCGTGTCCCCGCCGCAAGGGCTTGTATTTTGCTGCTTCTTATTGGACTAGAAGCATCACGTGACGTAGCACCCCTTTGCGCACTCTTTTAGGCCGCGGAGACGGACGAACCTCGATGTACGGCCGTACGATGAATCAGGCCCACAGATTAAAAAAATAAACATAAAGGAAGACGTGACGTCACGCGACGTAAAGCGCAGTCTAATAGAAAGGAGGCGAACGGGAGGGCGAGAACTGAGGAAAGGGAAAAGACGGGGAGAAAGTTTGGTGGCGCGAAACCTGAGACGATGGCGTTACTTAGACAGTGCGAGGCTTATCTTTCGCGAAATCAAGCCAAAAATTTTTTCCCACGGTCTGCGCTGTAGTGAAGCCGACTACTTGCAGTGTCTTGCCTTGCAGTGAAGCCAATGCGCAGCGCAAAAGTACGTGCTTGCATTGTCCATTAAAAGAAAGACGGGGAGACAGCTTGGTGGCGCGAAACTTGAAACGGTGGCATTATTTATAAGTGCAGGGCTTATCTTTCGCGAAATCAAGCCAAAATTTTTTTCCCACGGTCTGTGCTGTAGTGAAGCCAACTACTTGCAGTAACTTGTCTTGCAGTGAAGCCTATGCGTGGTGCAAACTGTAAGTACTTCTACCGTTTATTAAAATATAAAACTGAAACAAAAGGGAGAGAGGGCGGAAAATTACTGCATACCACGTCGTAATCATCTAACTCGAGGCTACTGACAACTGAAAGACTGTCACCAGAGTTGGTAATAAAGGAGTGAAAGGACTGGGATATAGACGACAGCACAGAGGACATGCTTATTCATTGCGAGGCTTGGCTTTCGACCAAACTAGCCTGTTTTTCTCACGCATGTGGTGTGGTGAAGCCCACTACTTGCAGTGTCTAGTATTTTAGTGCAGCTGACGCGTACTCCCGGCGAGCAACACTAATCTGCGTATCACGTTGGCGATTCTCATGCGTTCGCTTCACTTCAGCTGCGTGTTCGCCTGTTCCTCCCGCCAGTTCTTGTTATTATGCCGACATCGAGACCAACAAGGCAGGTAATGGAAGTGATTAATATTCAAGATTTGGCACAAGTGTGTGAGCGCTGATTTGCTATCGCTATCCATAACGGAACTGGCTTTCCTGACACAGACGCGCACACACACACACACATGCACTTTATTTAACCTGCGTTATATCATTGTCCACTACATGTGTTGAGCCAAAGACAGCTGTCACGGTGCAGTGCTTCCTGAAGTATGATGCGTACAACTGCGCGACGCATTCTGTCAACTGACCACGCATGGCACCCACAGGAAAATATCTCTATAATGTTGCCATTTCCGTGTCGGCGCGACGCTAACATCCATTACCTGTCACCTGTGTGATGTTTCCATTTGAACTTTACGAAAAAGTACTTACCCGTGCGCGTGTTAAGCAAGCCCGGCAAAGAGAGCGCCGACGAGCTTGCGGCGAGTACCCGCCAGCTGCATCCCACCGACGTTCTCCCGAACAGCGAAGACGTGCTGCCTACTCATCCCACGCCAATACCAGTAACAGACCCCGCGTATGGAGCACATGGAATAATTTGCGGCAACCACGGGTGGGTTGCTAGAATTCGAGTGTGGATCCGGGTGAATTTCCGTCGTTGAGGCAACATACAGATGCATTTCGCGCGAAGATCCATGTTTGCATTATTCCATAGACGAATTTAAGGGAGCCGACTTTTAAACGTACTACTTTGCCGACAGGAATGTTGTGGGATTATGCCAGCTTCAGTGACTCTGTTTTCACCTCGCTGCAGCAGCTAGTCAAGAAACGACGATACAGTTCCGAGTTCTTTATTGCGCGTCACTTTATTACAGAAGGTACGCAATATATGTGCGGCCCCGTAGCCAAAGGCTACGGGGCCACACACACACATATATTTGAAAAACATATATTTGAAGAATACATTTGAAGAACTGTCAGTGCAATAATACAGCGAAAACCAAAATAGGAGTTAATTGCGAGGAGATACAAAAACATGTCGCACAGTAGAGAAGAAAAAGGGAAAAAAAAGAAGAAAGAAGATACGTTACAGAGACATAGATAGATAGATAGATAGATAGATAGATAGATAGATAGATAGATAGATAGATAGATAGATAGATAGATAGATAGATAGATAGATAGATAGATAGATAGATAGATAGATAGATAGATAGATAGATAGATAGATAGATAGATAGATAGATAGATAGATAGATAGATAGATAGATAGAGAGGGAAGTGGTCCTTATTGAAGACGGGAAAAGTTGGCACTGTCTTCTGCAGCCCTTGAAGGAGCACAGCTCAGCACAGACGTCGTGGTGAGGCTCTTGAGCTGGTAAATATAACAGAATATCAGTACACAGCATTTAAAAATAAGCACAAGTCTACAAGGTGGAAAAGAATTGCACGAGAATTGACAAAATCAAAACCGAAAAACCGCTCACTTCAGGAAGCAAGACATATTAGTTAAAGATAATACATTTTCAGTTATCTTAACAAGTTCTGTGATATCCTAATGTTATGTGGTAGGCTATTCCGTACTTTCCCGGCCACGGCGGCCGCATTTAGATGGGGGCGAAATGGAAAACACCCGTGTACTTAGGTTTAGGTGCACGTTAAAGAACCCCAGGTGGTCAAAATTTCCGGAGTCGCCCGCTACGGCGTGCCTCATAATCAGAAAATGGTTTTGGCACGCGTAAAACCCCATAATTTAATTTAATTTTATTCTGTGCTTTAGTTCCAATAAACACTAGCAGACGTTTGCCATGTAAACGTTTTACTGGCGGGAGATTTATATTATCAAAAGCTTGTTTCCTAGTGAGGCGTTTTGGAGTGTAATTAAACATGAAATAACTCTCAGCGTGTTATAACGTTATTAACGCAAGTGGCTCACACCAACTCCCGTAAAGAACCAACAGGCAAAGCTTAACTTGGAAAACAGGGGCTTGTTTGGTCCGTAACATCGCAAAAAAAAGTTAGAATGCACATTGCACTCATCGCAGTGTTGTTTCAATATTGCTGTTTTTGTAACGTGGTCTCCGCATCAACGCTAGCCGAGTGGTCTCGAGCAGCGTTGATCAAACTTCCTGATATGGTGAAGGCGAGGTTACTGGTTCAATTCCTCCGCGCGGTGTGTTTACCGCAGATAAGTGGATATGATCGCTAATACAAAGCGTATCTGTTCTTCTTTTTTTTAACTTCAGGTAAGGCGTGCGCCGCACTAAGCTCAAATCATGACTATACAAAACAGGTAAATATGATCGGCTCATTTCCTAGCTCGGAACTGTGGTTCGCAGCAAGAAGCTACTAGTGTTACTGAGAGCAACCACTTTATTAGCTATTGAATACGCTTAGCCTGCTAGCCTGTTCGCACACATTTTGAATGATATTCATTACATAAACAAATTATAAGAATGCGTGTTGCAGTGACGAAGCAAACCAACATTAAGCTGTCTCGAAGCCGTGGACTATAACCACTACTGCACCCCCACCCACTTAATTAGCCGCTGCTGGCGGCGAGATGAGCTCAAGGTGTCACCACAGAGATAGAAAAACAGGAAATACGCCACGCTATTAATAATGCCGTCCGGTAGCTTCTGAGAGCATCGAAAAAAGAGACTCTGAAGAGATAGTGTTTAATTTTTTTTAATCTTTTCTGCTAGAACTGGAAGGATTTGAGTACAAATAAACTTATACCTTGCGACTCATTTTTCTTGCGTCACCTAGCAACAAGCTAACGGCATGCCAGACGAGCCAGATGCATGCGTCATGCGCCAGACGCGCCACCGAAGAGAGCGAGGCTGGCTGCTGCGCATGCGCTGTTAACATGTTCGGCGAACCGTCTCTTTTCTTTTTTTTTTTTTTTGGTTGTAGCCTGGTTTGTTGGGCTCTCGGCGTATTCTTGCGTTCCTTCTTCCCTTCGACACTGCCCTATTTGAATATCGGCAAGATGAGTGACGTCATTTGATAATTTGCGACGCATTTGAAGCAATTAGGCTTGTGGCACGCACCTATACTTACTCACCCATTCTGGCGCAGTCAATTTGAGTTAATGACTTGTAGTGGGAGATGTTTGGGACGATTTCAGTGGGTCCTAACATTGTTGTAACTAATATAGGTAGTATTTGGGCACGCTCGCCGCACTCGGCTTTATAACACAGCGAAAAGCAGCTCGGCCGTGTGACGCGGGTAGTTTCATGTGTGCTGATTCTTGCTGGAACAAGTTCGTGACGCTTTGTCTGACCCCCAACATTAATGTAATGAATTTCGTTACTTTTTGATACTTTAGAGACATGCTCCCCACGCCTCGCATTGTGACGCAGTTAGTGTTGATGCAGTGTGATGATGTCTGATGCAGTTTCGCGTGTGCTGAACCTTACTGAGACAAGTTCGTGACGCTTTCTCTGCCGCCCGACATTAATCTAATTAATTTCGTTACTTTTTACAGCGAAGCTGTTTATGGCTAGGTACCAGCGGATCTCGTCCCCGCGGACATAGACCAACGATTTCTCATTCGTGGGCCGATCCGGAAGATAGTGCAACGCCGGGCCAACCCGCGGCATACGTGAAGCAGGCGTTAAGCACTCCCCATACGTGGGCCGATGCCGAAGATAGTGCAAAATCGGGTCTACCCGCGGCAGAGGTGCAGTTCACCATTACGGGGCCCACAGTCACAGCTTCGCTGGTCATTCTTCTTCACAGAGTGGAAGGGCACTGAATTTTTGGGATACTTTTGAGGCACGCTCGCCGCGCCTGGCGCTGTCACGCTGCTAGCGAAAAGCAGGTAGACCGTGTGACGCAGTTTCGCGTGTACTGAATCTTACTGGGATAAGTTTGTGACGCTTTCTGGTACCCTCAACAATGCTGCAATTAATTTCGTTACTTTTTGCGATACTTCTGAGGCACGCTCGTCGCGCCTGGCGTTGCGACGCAGTTAGCGAAAAGTAGCTCGGTGGTGGTGACAAGGTTAGTTTGGCATGCATTGAATCTTTGTGAGACATGCTTGGGGCGCTTTTTATGGCCCCGTAACTACATACGCATTATTTCGGTATTCGCGCTGGTCGAAAGCGCGACGAGCGATTGCCTAGAGTGATAACACGGGAGTGTGTTGCTGGCGCTGGCAGAGTGCGCAGAAGATAACGCCAAGGAACTAAAGATCACCGCCCCTTCCAGTGCATGAAGATGGCCGAACAGCAAAGCTGTGTTAGTTACGCCGAGTGTTGCACCATGCAAGTCAAACTTCGCAAGCAGTCTATAGTGTAAATATTTCGTTTCACCATTCTTTCACCTCATTTTCGCTTTTGCGTGCTTCGCGTGGTGAGCATGCTTTAGCTGTGCTTTTTTGTGGTTCTCCCAGTGTTATATTTTTTCTTGTGCGTGAGATTTCTGTCTGCTTTTGCCGTGCTTCTTTTTGGGTTGCAAGTTGCTCCGTCCCTTTTTGCGCTGATCCTTATGGTATAGGCAGCTTCTTCCCATAATTTTACCTGGTATGGAATCTGCGGAACCACTAATCCAAAGCTCTCTATATTGGGCTCAAGGCCCACCACTGAATATGCCGACGCTGCAATCGTTTTGACGATTGATTGGATTGGTTTGTCGCGGCTGCCGGCACTTCTTGCTGGCGCAAGAAATGCCGGCAAGTGCCCCTGTTGAGTTCTTCTTTTCCTCTGCCGCTAGGTCACGTGGCCCCTTTTTAGAGAAGTCAGGCTACGGCCGCGCAACTCAAGAATTCTGTCTTCTAACGACTGAAAACAGGCGCTTTGCCCCCCCCCCCCCCCCTGCATTGGTCTTTAGTGCGAGTAGAAGGCATTCGGAGAGCGTCTAGCACGGTCCGGCTTATAACCTGTGCTGTAGTCACCTCTGTGTACGTAGCGTACCATCGCCTCGGCTGAGGCCAAGTTGTATTGAAAACGCGCAGTCGGCCGCGTATCTGTGCTCTTAACGTACAGGAAATAATACCGGGGATTGGGGGGGAATGCTAGGAAGCCAAATGTTTTCTGCCCATTTTATGCTATTCTTTAGGGAGGAGTCGGGTACTTTCTACGCCATGCATGTAATAGCGAATTTCTTTTGTTTGTAATACCGCCAATTCACCCATTTGGCACGTTTTGCTTCTACACGCCATTTTCCTATAAGGTATAAATACTAAAATGTCACATGCTTATAATTTACTTCTTTCAGCTGATGCCGTCCGGTGGAGCTTCGTACGGGAACTACTGCTGCTCACGGGGTGCCAGAGAATTGGACGAATGCACAAAAAGCCCGGAACAAGCATTCACACAGACCAAAATAAATATTCCCTCATTTCACAAGGCGTCTTGCGTCTACTTTATGACATTTCACGCTGCACAGATTCGATGGAGGCTTGTAAAGATCGTTCACAATCATTTTTCCTAAATAATACAGATAGCGCACAGACCGAGTGCGGTTGAGCAGTAGAAACAAAAAAAAATGAAAAGAAAGAATGCCACGCCGATCTGCGCAGCCGATGTGACGCGTATTAGTGCCGTTCAAAACGCGCGCGCCCAGTACCGAAACCGGAAGCGTGCTTCACCTAGGTATTCATGCCGGCGGCTTGGTGCGCTACAGTCGATTCGGCCGCGGGACTCTATGGGAGTGTCTGCTCTTATCGAATTTCTTTCTCTACAGTGTCATTCTCGGCTGAGGGAATTTACAAGGCTACGCAGAACTATGCGCAGTACAAAAGAAAGGACTTCGACATGGTGATTGTGAGGATAGAAACAAACATTTAAAATAATATAGAAAAACGACCCTCGTTCTGCCAGGTGAACCCGTGTTTCGCGTGAGCGTACTTTCATTTCTTTCCAAGTGCCGATGCAGGACTGATCACGTGCCTCTCCGACCGCCGGGTCATGTCGGGTGCCGTGGCCATCCGTTCCGTGCGGCGCTACCGGTGCGAGTTGGCACCGCGATAGACAGAAACTTCACGCCAGCTCGCGCTATCACTGCTCTATGCCACCACTGGGGAGCAGGAGGCGTTTGCCTGCGTATAACTGCTGTGCGCAGTGATTGAGTTAATGGAACCAAAAAGTCAGTGCTGTCTGCCAGTATATATATATTTTTAAAAGAATTGCGTTCAAACACACCCGTACCACCGCATGCGATAGGTTATGCAGACTACTGTGCATGCATACTACATCTTTGTAAAAAAAAAAAAAAAACACCTGACCACCCTTTGTGGGCATATATGCGCTTAATGTAGCAATAGCGCAAGGTGCCGTGTTTCCTTTAGGGTTATAAGTTTTTGCATAATTCGTTTCGACATTATCCTGGAAGCGACGCTTGAACGTTACGTATAGTAGCCAAGCAGTACACGTACACGTGAAAGCAGGAAAAAAAAACGAATGCATGTTAAAACACTCGTTTACGATCTTGCGCTCAACTCGTTGAAGACGGCACTTCGTGAAGTGGCCGGCACGGCAGGTTCCATGTGGACAAATAACTCCTCCAGCGGAGGATTGTCTTTACGAGCAAACACTTCCTTCGATCAAGTGGCTGCTGCCGAGCAAGAGGTCGCAGGTTGGATTGCCAACTGCCCTGGCCGCATTCCGTCTGCTGGTTTCGCGAAAACAAGCGTATACCCGTGCTTTGGGTCGACCTCGGGTGGACTAAATTAACTGACATCTTTGCTTCACGGTTTCTTATGTGATACAGTTGCTCGCATTATTGCTTTAAGCGTGTCTCTGTAATGTCTGGGTGATATTTGTACTTGTGTGTGATAACGCAGCCTTGTTGTAACTGCACGTTATGTTGATGTTGTATTCAAGAGCGAAGAAGTCGCCTGCGCCGTACTTTTCTCCAAACGTCTCCTTATATTCCCTCAACAAAATATATAAAAAGTCGAGAGCCTCCCTCCTATTTGCTCCTTGCGTCGTAGCAGCGCCTAAGCCAACCGGTAACTCTCCCCAAAAGCCTAAATGAGCGCAGCTTCTTTCGTCCGCCTCGGTAGTGCAGTGGCTACGCCGCTCCCTTGCGCGCCACAAGGTCACGGGTTCGATTCTGGACTCGCTGGAATTTCGCAGGACCGTGGTTCAAGCTTTAGGGCAACTAAAAATTTTTTTTATTTCGTGATTTGACAGGGTGGATCTGCTTACGATGTTATTTTGTCTTATTCAAAACCCGTTTTCTGTAACTAGAGGCACGCCTCCTAGATATTTAACGACACTTTCTGCTTGATCAAGGATCTATCTTTAAAACGACACTAAATGCAAACTGGAAAACAAGTTTAGACGAATAAGGCATTCATAAAAAGTATATTTTCTTTAATTTTGGGTCAATAGGTTGGTTACTAGAAGAGAAAATGGAGTTCGAAGTTCTTTTTTTTTCAAATTTCGCGCGTAAGCCACTGAGTCGGACGTCACTGTGACGTCACGAATTTCAAAATATCATTTCGCTATTCGGGTCTTTCTGGCTCATAAAATGGTTTTAAAAGATGCCCAGTTCGTTCTTTCGTTCCTTCAGAATGCGAAATAGTCCAGAACTATCAATGTAAAATTAACCATGCCCGAGCACGTGCCATTAAAAAGTGATGACGTCACGGCGATCCGGCGCGTGCACCACACCCCCCTTTCGTCTTCGGGTATTTCATGGCTTAGCAGGCTACCTCTCCCGAAATTAGCATATATCATTGGTTTCTTTTTTCGATTGTCGAATAGTAATTTACTAACAAAGCTCACATTGTTTGTACGGGATATCGCGCCATTACTACGGCCTCGGGGCACGTTTTCTAGCGGTTGTGCGCAATTTGTCTGTTTCTGCGCCACACTGACAATAACTGATACGCTAAAGCTAATACTTCGAACAGAAATATCTTCGGCAATGCTATTCTCAGCAAATAAAACGCGAGGCACATCAGCCGCGGTAGCGCAGTGGTTAAGGTGTTGCGCTGCTGTGCACGAGGTCGCGGGTTCGAACCCGCCTGCAGTGCAATGTAGGAACGCTCTTGTACGCCGTAGATTGCATGCAAGTTCAAGGAACTCCAGGGGGCTTAACTTATTTTTACGATGTCTACTACGCATGGGCATCATAATCAGATCGTGGTTCGGCACGTAAAATTTGCGGAATTTTTTTTTTCTTGTGGTTGTTAGTAAGCTTGCCGGAAGTTGGATTTCCTTGCGAACATCCGGCCTCTCAGTTTGCAAATGTCGCTTGGACAGCGGAGGGCGTCGGCCCGCTACCCTGCCTTGAGGGCTGTAAGCACATTTATTTTGTGTTCTAAGGGTATTTTATAAGAAGACAAATTGCCGACACCAGCGCAATACGACACGAGCATTACAAAAGCTGCGGAATCCAGCCGGCATTTGTGTAATGGCTTGGGCGCAACCGGCCATGGGCGGAACTAGACGTCGAAGGCGAGTACTATTCCAATCCTTTTCTCCTTTATTTTCGTGGTGTCTCACTTCTCACAACACAGTCACAAGGCTTCGCCAGTTGTAAATCTACTCGACGCAGGATTATGAGCCCGATGCATTCGGCGACTTTCAGTTTTGGGGTGTGCTGTGGTCGCAAACATTCGTATATAGGATGAATGTACGGCCTATGGCTACAGAGTTAAAGTTCTAGGGCTACTCAAAAGAATGTGGAGTGAAATGAACGCAATAGCAACAGTGCGTTATTTAAAAAGGAAAAAAAGCCCGCTCCTTAGTGTATTTGTCGATAAAGAATTGTTCGCTGCCTTATGCCCATGTTATTCGGCGACATCAACCTCAAATTCATAATAATAACAAAAAAGGAGGTTCCTGAGAAAATAATTACTGGCTAGACGTCATAGAAGCGGTTGAAATTCTCGTTTATGCAATGACTGTTGATACAAGTACTACAGTGCAATACAAAGTAACGGAAGTATATTGCATATGTAGAACAACTTGTTCATTCAGCTCAGGTAACACAACCAAAGAAACTGAATTTCAGTAATAAAGATTTCTTTCATGAAGCGTCGAGTAATCGCAGAGCTACTGCTAGGACTGAAAGCGCAATCCTGAAATACTGTGGCTTGCGCCAGCATCAAAAATCGGAATGTGCAAAGAAATGCTTTGCTGTTACAGTGAATGCGTTCACCCAGCCAGCCTAAAGACGCACTACGGAAAAGTTGCTGGGGCAGCATTGCATGACGTTGCATATTTTAAAATCCGCATTTCCCATAACTATGCAAGAGACAATGCTGCTAATAAACTGTCCCACTTTAAGCACTGGCTTACTTTTCATTATGCAACAAAGAGGTGAGGCGTGCAGACAGAACACAAGAGTAGAGAAGTGGACAACACGAACACCGTCCACTTCTCCACTCTTGTGTCCTGTCTGCACGCCTCACCTCTTCGTTGTATAATGAATCCTTACCAACTAGCTCAGCTTTCTGTTGTTCTAAGGCTTACTTTTATTGTGAAATCACAACGTCCCCTCACATAAGAAACTAATAAACAAAGACAACAGGGACAACATCAGGGGACCTTACTTGCCAGTCTATCTAGGAGTCACTAACTGAATGAAAGAAATGATAAATTAATGGAAATATAAGTGGTTGAAAAACACCTGCTTGCTTGGCTTCTTGATAACTCATAACTTATGTTTGCTTCTTATGATAACATAATAAAAATTGGGCCCTGCAGTTCTCTAACTTCCTTTTGCAGTCATTTAAGTAGCAAACTTAGTAATCAAGAATTCAAAGCAATTCTGGCAAGTATTAAATTTTACGCATCCTCCCGATATCACAGTGACGAACGATCCACACGAGGCAGTTACTGATCATGATTGTGCAGAAATGTTTAACAACGCATTCGCATCTGTCTTCACTACTGAACTTTGACGTGCCTTCACAGTGGCCATACTTTAATTAAGAAATTTTCATGCCGCCTGTCACCTTCTTCGACGAAGGCATTTCATCCATAATTCAAAATATGAAGCGTTCATCATCGGCTGGTAGTGACCTTATTAATTCGAAGCTCCTGAAAAATGTGGAATCAATTTGTGCAGCGTATTTATGTCTCATGTTTTCACAGTCACTCTCCTCAGGAATTGTGCCGCTTGGTTGGAAAACTGGCAAGGTCGTTCGCGTCTACAAATAAGGTAACAGAGTCTTACCCTTGAATTACCGCCCTATTTCATTAACTAGTGTGCCTTGTAAAATCACTGAACATATCATCTACTCGCAAATTATGAACTTCTTGGATTCGAACGAATTTTTTCATCCTTCACAGCACGGATTTCGTAATGGCGTCTGTTACTAGCACTATTCCTTAAAGACTTCCACACTAATCTTGACTAACATGCAAACTGACTCCATATTTCATGATTTTGCAAAAGCTTTGGACAATGTTCCTCACCACAGTCTGTTACTAAAACTTTCGAAGATGAACCTACATCCTAATATTCTTAAATGAATTGAACAATTCCTAACTAATCGCTCTCAGTCGGTTTATCTTAACAGGTCATCTGTCCAAACCCCTCCCAGTTACCTCAGGTGTTCCATAAGGGTCTTTCCTTGGTCCCCTTCTGTTATTAATATATATTAACGACTTACCCCTGCATGTTTCCTTTAGTATTCGATTGTTCGCTAATGATTGTGTCCTTTACCGCACCATTACTAATTGTCATGAACAACATACCCTCCAGGCAGGTCTTAACAGCGTACTAAATTCGTGCAGTGATTCGCTGTGTCCCTCAATCCTACCAAAGATAAACTCATGTCTCTCTCTCGCTGTCACAATCTCTAGCGCTTTGATTATTCAATTTCTAACGCATATATTGAATTATTACAATCATATAAATATGTAGGAGTCACCCTCTCTTTCAATTTATCATGGCGCGCCCATATTAATAACATCATTTCAGCATCGAACAACACACTCGGTTTTCTAAAGCGCCATCTTCGCGTTGTCCCACCACATGTTAAATTGCTCGCGTATAAAGCCCTCGTAAGACCCAAATTAGAATATGCAGCTGACATCTGGAGCCCGTATCAAGAGTATCTAATCACAACATTGGAAACCGTTCAAAATCGTGCCGTCTGATTCATTCATGCCTTGTATTCATACGACGTCAGTATTTCATGTTTTAAAGCACAATCCGGACTACCATCCCCCTCCTACCGTCGCTGCATTGCTAGCCACGTCCTTCTTTACTAGTTTTTTTATCCTTCTATCAATCAAACACCGTATAGCACAGCCGCAGCATGCATATCGTACCACACAAGTGATCCATTTCAAGTTTCCCGTCCGCAATCACACGCTACTACGTTTTCTGCTTCATTAAATTTTAGACCAGCTCCAGACTGGAACGGCCTATCCTATGACATCGTCTCCATCGCTACATCATCTACGTTCCAAGAACACGTAGCTGATCGTCCTCAATGTTAAATAATCTTTGCTGTTTGTTTTTTGTTATTCGAAATATTTTCCCACTCCTTATGTAACACCCCCTGAAACGGGGGCCTTTAAGAAATAAACTGAGCTGAACTGATCTGAATTATATCGTTAGAGAATTAAATTTTGTAACTTAGTTGTTACTCCATAAAAACATGTTGTATACAAGCAATATCGTGCCGCTTAATTAGCACCGCAATGCCCAAGCGAACTTACATAATAAGGTAAATAAAATCAACATGTTCGCCTTTCTTTCTGCCCATGGAGAGTACATTTGTGCAAAAAAAAAAACTGAATTACAATATTGCTTCAGTAAAAGGTTTAGTAATTATTTATTCAGTAATTACTGTTTTACGTTATCCACGGCTGAAACCTCGCTCCACCGTATTAAAGACGCTGGTATAGGCTACGAGTTGGGTTCATTTGATTAAATTTAATTTTTGACTTGTGAAACTCGACTAGTATTAATGATACGTTCGGCGTTACAGGGTCAATGCTCATCTTCACGAGATACTAATTACACAGTCAAGTCTCGCGAGCGCTGACGCGTACGGGCGCACTGGCACGATTGATAAGAAGAGTTACCAGTGCGAACTACGTCAGACAGATATAAATTTGAATGCGATTGACACGCAAGCGAGGCCCACGAGCTTGCCTGCATTCCTTTTAAATTTTTTTTCGTCAAATCGTAGCGCGGGAGTGTTTATATATTTTCGAGGGCGCTCTTCAAATGACGCCGACAGAAGGAATCGCGTAACCAGGTTTAACCTCGTCGTCTCCGAGAAAGTTCGAGAACTACATAGTAGCCACTCTCGAAGCACGAAGGGCACAGCGAAAAGGGAGACACGATGCGACAGCGTTTTACAGAACCCTTCTCATGACCAACAAGCACGCAGTATCACCCACGGCGACTTCTGTGAAAGCCGCAGCTCGGAGGAGGTGAGCCTTTGTTTTCGAGGGTGCCTCTTAAAACGCGGAAGTACAAAGGCGCTTCGAGAAATTTACTTGAATGGGAGCCTAACTTCAATGCAGTTATCCGCCTTGTAAGGTTGGTGTAATTGGTGGGTCGGTCTAAATATGTATGCAGACCTACTCATTAATGTGTAGAGCACGGGAGCCCCTCGCAATGGCGAAACGAACACTCTGATCAAGCGTTGCCGCTCGGGAAGAGCAACGTGCGCAGTCTTACACACCTGTGTGGACGCGCTTGAACTCGGGGCACAATATGAAAACCACCAACAAAGGCGCCAGCAATTCGAAAAGTACTGAGACCACTGCTAAAGCTTTCATTTACTGCCAAATAAGAGCGGAATTCTTGTTTGTTCACGTAATTATGCCGCCAGTCTTAGTAAAGGTGAGCCATCCACATATAGTCCGAGTGTAGTGTGTTAACAGAGAGAGAGAGAGGAGAATTCAGGAAAGGCAGGGATGTTAACCAGTCAATAGTCTGGTTGGCTACCCTACACTGGGGGATGGGAGAAGGGGAAGAGAAAGAAGGGAGAGAGAAGGTGTAGATACGCGTACGGACAGCACTTCAGTTAGAGTCGCTCGAGCAAACCAGAAGTTCTGAGAAAACACAAAAGTGCCTTCACTGCCTTCTGAGCCGATGATCGGTCGGGACGGTGCTCTAATATGGTCTGTTCACTCAGAGGACGATCGTCTAGTTTCCTCAATGTGTTGGACAAAGACTGTCTTTGTGCTTGAAATTGTGGACAATGGCACAATAAGTGGTCAATGTTCTCCTCGCATCCGAAAACATCACATGCAGGAGTATTAGCCATTCTAATTAGTGCTGAGTAGGCATTCGTGAAGGCAACAGAGAACATAGACGGCAGGCAGTGCTGTCCGTGTTGCCTCGATTTCAGCTATTCTCCGCATTCCGTGATATAGCAACATTCATGACCACCTAAAAGGCGTTAACAATAGCACATAACTTCATTCACTCTTGCGGCAAAGTTTGTGCATCCTATGTGCGACACTAAAAGCTTTCACGCCTGACCGCAAGCCGCCGTCGCTCAACGCAAACGTATGCGTCAGATTTGCCGCCCTGTAAGCCATATCGACTTAAAAGATGGCAAGACGCGCGCAAAATTTACGTAAGAGCCATTTTCTTGAATTGATTGTGCTTCGAATGTCCTAAGTAATGATGTTGGTATATATTGAACGAAACATATGCGACGACTACGTACTGCAACATACGAACATGGTCAATGTTTTTAGTTGTGCTGGTAATCACGTGGTAACGCGAACGCTAAAGAATCGCAGGTAGCAAAAGATTGTTTCCATCTCTCCCTCTCTTTATATCGCAATTTATTTTTCAAAACGTCAATTTGGGCTACTTGGTAAATCAGCGCCCTTTTCGTCATTCCTATGGCGTTGTTTGATTTCGGCAATTACTTTGCACTGGGACTTCACCGCAATAGAAGGCGATGTATCCTGCACTGATATCGCGTCTTGCTTCGGCCATGGCTGCCGCTTTGCCCTTTGTCGGTGCATGTGGTTGCGTGCAAGAGTGCTCACCTGATTTCGTGAATAGCTTTAGCCTTTGACGTCACGCCACAATTCACGTCGCTTTGTCGAAGGGACCGCCGAGTGACTTAAAAGATGCCGGCTGCTCATTTTTGTAGGACACTCCCGTGCCTCGTTGTTCGAACAACTCGGGGATGGACAGGCAGGTCAAGCTATGCTCCCCAGCAGACGCGGTGAGATCGATTCTTGTAACTGATTTGAAATAATTACGCACAATCAACATTTCGCGTAGCAGCTGTGCGAAGCGTCTTCTGCTCCTTTTGCTGTAGAACGCTTTTTTTTTTTTTTTGCTGTTCGCGAAGTAGGCTTATCAACCACCAGACGAAATCCATACAGCTGCCAGACCAGTGCGGCATTCTATCGAATTTGATGTCGACCTGTCGACAATATAAATTCTTTCCTATCGCGTTTTTTTTTATTGCGGCCACTTCCTCGTATTTCAATGTTGCCTTTGACACAGTAGCAAGTGATGTAGCCTGCAGTAATATCGTGGCTTGCTTTCGCGTTGGCTGCAATTCTTTCCATTCGTCGATGGATGTGATTTAGCTCAAGAAGGTTGACTTGTTTTCGTGAATATTATATAGTGGCATGAAGCCACCACTTTTTCGATGGCGCGACAATTTGTCTGAAAGAATACTGGCTGCTCGTGCATGTAGGACGACTTCCCCATGGTTCATGGTTCGAACAGCTGGAGGACGAACAGCCGGGCCAAGTTCAGTTTCCCAGGTGACAAGGCGAGCGCGATCCTTTCGGTTGCTTTGAACTGAAGGAAATACGGTCAGTTAATTGTTTCTGTAGAAGCTGTGTCGTGTTTACCTTTGGTTGAGTTTCGCTGTAAAACGCTTTTTTCCTGCTCGCGAAGTCGGTGTATCAACCGTTAGACACGTGCGCTAGATCTGCCAATTCAATGCAGCACGTCGCCGAATTCGATGTCGGCGCGTTGAAAACGTAACCTGTTTGTTCCATATTTCGAAACGTGACTGAAACCTTCCTAAAGGCAAATTCAAGGACCATTGCCGGCAGCTTTACGTTTGGCGACATTTCTTCGTGTTTTTGGTGATTTCTACCGTGGCACCATCGCGGAAAACATGCCGAATCAAGTGCATGCCAAGAACGATGAAATTATGCCAAAACAAAAATGTTATGCAAGTCGAAGGCACATGATGGAATCTATTTGAAGCGAAACTTTGTATATACATACTACACAAATAACCGTGATGCGTACAATTATTAATTTCATCCGATGCAACGAGTAAACTTATGCAATGTTTATGCGCAACTTTCACTTCGGACAATTTTCAAAAGATTGTGCACTACACGTGTTCAGAAGGTATTCCGAAATATTATAAAACCCATTCAGGCGGATGCACGGTGTGACACGTCTGTGTAGCGATGTCATGAGGACGAAGGCGATGTGTGACGCTTGTCGAGGGATAAGAATGCTGATGACAGGGGTGTGCACAGATAGGTGAACACATTTGTAGTCACACGTATTCGAGGCAGCTGCAAACTTGACAGAAAGCGTGGTCGGGCAGATCTGCCTGCCACGTGCTCATGTCACCGAGTATTTTTGAAGAGCGATCTCATCATTGTGGGAAAGAGTTTCTTCGGTGTTCGTCGACGCAGTAGGTTAAAATTAAGAATAATCGAGTTTACGTTGTCCATGCTGCTTTAAGAGCAATTCCAGGGTATCGCATACCACAGTGTTTTTTGTCCGTGCCTGTTTTGCTTGCAGACGATCTTTGAAACTTTGCTTTGTGTGCAGTTTGGGCATTGTGTTTGTTTCGCGAACTTTGCTTTCACTTCTATTGTCAAGTCCTGGTTTAGGAGTTATTTGTGCATCCCTGGGATTTACGTTACATTCTATTATGAACCTGTGTGTATATGTCACTCGTCAGTGATATGCTGAGCCCGACAAAGTTGAGACACAAAGACGTTGAAATAACGCGATGATGACTGTGTTGTCGATGGCTAGGCTATTTGCTGCTATGGCAGGAAGAAGCTACAGTGTGGCGTGTAGAATGTTTATGGTTGCAACATTTAGGCGAATAGCTCTTTTCCCTCTTTCTCCCGTTTTCGTGGATGCTACGAGTAATTTCATGAATCTTTATGCAATGCGAAGACCACAGCCTTCACCTCATACAGTTTTTGACGAAATGACGACGCGACGTTAACTGACATTGGCGGCATTTGTACAGCGCGTGCGTCGTCATTGACGATTATACTAAAGCAGTGGCCCAGTAGCGCGCGCTGTGGAGTGTTTGTGTTTGGGCCTTCTAGCTAGTAGCTTTCTTGCCCTTTTCACCCGTTTTTTTGGATGCTCGGTGGTAGGAGTCTGGACACGGCAAGGAAAACGCTCGTTCATTTGTTGACTCGTTCGCTACATTGATCACTAAGTCTTATTATTTCGTTCGTTCAGTCGTTCATTAGTTCGTTCACTTGTTCATTAGTTCGTTCATTAGTTCGTTCAATCATTAGTTCATCGCTTAGTTAGTTCTGTTTTTCAGTGTTTGATTAGTTGGCCCACGGCGATGGTTTTGGCACAGCACTTCAGTAATCATGCATTGATGTTATTGTGATGACATCGTCGTCATATCGCGCCCCGCACATTCTCAAGTCTCAGCGATCACCACAGAGGGTGAAAAATCAACAGCGGCGCGTTCTAGCACAAACGCATAAGTGGAGTGACTCTAATTTAGTCGTATACGTTGACTCTTACTTATTGTGCTAGGGGCGCCAAACGCGGCTGAATATTTGATTATAAATGCACATATAACAACCGACAACCATAGTTAACATGCCATTTCTTACAAAATAAGTAAGCCATAATTTTTATTGTAGTTCTGTTCTTAAAGTCTGTGCTTTGTTACTTGAACAAAGGTTTTGAGACCTCACTGACGCGCGATAAACAGCAGTCCATTGGTATCGATCGGAGTACGGGCCGTTAATCGATTAAAATTTTACGGCAGATGTTGCGAACAGGGTACGCGTTTCCATAAAGAAGAATCAAGCAGGCTCGTTTTAAAGCAGTTATCTTTTTATTAATATCTCAGCCAGTTTATGCATACAACTTCGATAGCCGCCACCAGGCGAAAGGGTTTAAAGACGGTGAATATTATCATCTGCGGTGTCTCACTGGCGTAACGGCTGCACTACTTTCATCGTTATTGATCTGCCGCGTCTCGACGTATAATGACATGGGATTCGCAAAAAAAATGTGCTAGCTATAGCGAAACTTTATTGCTGGAACTGAGCAGTCTGCTTTGAAGCTACCCATGACAGCGGATTAACCTTTCAGCTTTTGGCCGTGTGCAACGGTGAGTAAAGAAAGCAGTGCATTGTTTTCAACTTTAAATTGCTTTGCGCGCGAGGTGGATAAAACAGATTCCTGTAGTGATTTCTTCAAAGCGGGAATTATTAGTTATTTAATTTTTGCCCATCAAAGACAATCCGAACGAGGCTTTTGTTATTTTTCCACATAGATAATATTCCTAGCACGGAGTACAGCATAAATAATAAATAGTTTTACTATTTCTGCAGAAATGTTACATTTATTGCACTTTAGTGGTAAATTAACTACCTTTGATAGAGTTAAATTCATTGCATTTGAGACATAATAATATAGTACTAGCATCTGGCAGAAGAAACTACCATCTAATCGAGGCTTGACTAAGCACAGCCGACACGAGTACACCATGAAAAAAAATGCACACGCAAAATAGTGTTGTGTGCGTGTGTGTGCCTTTCTCTCATGGAGCGTTTTTTGCACTGTTCTTAGACATGCATCGCAAACTCGCCCACACTTTCACCATAGTAATCCAAGGGCTTCTTCCGACTTCAGCCTTCAAGACACTGCTCATATTTTTTTTACCCTTTTGGACTTCATTGTCTCTGGACGAACAAGTTGACAATGAATGTGTCACCACTAGAAGTAACAAGGGCCAGAATCCTAACAAGGTATGTTTCTGAACACCTAGAACCATGATTTTTTCATTCAATGGACAAACATTTGTGTCATCATTCTTTGCTTGCATGTTTGTCATGGCTTCATCACTTATATTTTCAGGAAGACTGACAAAAGAGAGATGACTGGAGCGCAAGATGCCCCCGCCAAGCCATAAGAAGCTGAACGGTCACCACGATGACAACAGGTCTTCTTGAACTATGTGCTTCACCATCAAATGATTGCAAGTTTACCATGTAGAATGGTGGGAGCCCGATGAGGAAAGCAGCAGTCTAGAGTTTTGTATCGAACTGATCGGGAATGCTAAAATTTAACATACAAGTCTACTTGCTTTTAAGGCCGTCGGATCACAAACTAAGAAGTAACATGTTGAATCCGAACTAGTTTCTTTTCTAGCCATCAGAAAGATGACAAGCAGAAGACACGACGTGAACAGAAACACAGACGCACAAACAGTTTAGAATTCACTTAGCTTAAAATTTTGCTGAAATTATGAACTCATTTGCCCAACAATATGTCTTACTTCAGTGACACATGCTCTCTCAAAGCTATAGTTCGTTACATGAAAATGCAAAGAAATTTAAAACTATCAAAAGCGCCGAATGGAATTTTGAGGAAATTGCAGTTCGTGGTGACTGAATCTCTGGTAGTTACTCTTACATGATTCATGAGCAGTTAGTATAAAATAAATAATTAGATTAGTCCTGCACACTAAGATAAGAGATACCGAAAAAAGCAAGCTCACAAAACCGGCCTACTCCAGATTTTACAAGTTTGACAAATCACTACACACACTTTTTCTCTTAAAACAACAGATGATAAACCTGAGCAGTGCGTTCTCCAAAAAATTGAGATATTCGGAGAATAGTTTGGCTTAACGTGTAGTCAGTCAATAGTGTAGGAGCAAGGGAAGCCTTAGTGTGGGAACTTCTCTTCGTCATGGCCATCACAAATATGTGTGCTTGTTGATACGTTGGTTCCAGGCTGAGGCTTCTCTTGCTCACCTCTATTACTCAATTGAAGTTTTCATCTCCTTGCAACGTATATGCCATGTTTGAATACATAAACCGAGATTTTTCTTTTGATATATGAAACGTTGATTTAAATTTTTGATGGATGTGAGCATTAATTATAGGCTTGTTGATCTGTTTAATTAGTCTCCTTTTTTGTTCGCACAACCTTTGCAGGAGTCCTTGTAAGCACTGATGTCTCCATAACGTTCCTTGCTAGTACTTCATTTGTGAAATGTGCTGCTGAAATATCGAGATCAGACGATATGTGCTGGAAAATTTAGCAGTTGTTTTTTCCTACACTGCGTGCTTCTCTCCATTGTATTATGAAGAGAATAGGACATTTCAGCGGGAGCTTGCTGACGCTTAACTTTTGTCAAACACTCTCTTTTTTTTAATCTATCTGAAACGATAGAACGCCGACTATATTCACTCCAAGTATCACTGTACGCAATTTCGGTGCAAGCATAGCCCAGCATGAATATCGTTGTCTGAAATATCGTTCTTCCTGCTTTATGCGGCGTGCCGAACAAGATGGGAAAGATTCGCTCTATTTCAACTTTGAATTCCATTAAATAAATGGCTATCTTGTTTCTATATGTTGCAGACTCAGCGACTGACATGAGGTGCACATGACCTGTGCGGAAATTATGAGCAATTTGCTGCTTCATCCAACATTGACAATAAAGAATGTAAGCCTTCTTGTTTGAAATTCTTTTTGGCCAGTTGAGACACCTCCGTCACTTGGCGATATAATAAAGATAAGTGTAGCCATGTTGGAGTACCGTACATGCTAATACCGCCCGACAGCGGTAATAAAACGCCCAAAATCAGAGAGTGGGCAGTGCGACCAGCCCCCTCCCCCTCCCCCAGCCACCCAAGCAAAGGCTATATTACTCGTTATGTAGTGACGACGATATTAGTTTTGCTTTTGTTTGTGCCATCTTTAGGTTGTATGGTTAAGTTCATGACGCCACTGCTATTTTCCACCCGTTGCAATGTGGAAGGTACAGTTTCCCTTCCTTAAGTGTTATAGGTGTTCTGTTGTCATATCGCCGTCGTTTTGTAATCTTGTGGTTGTCCTGCTCAGCATGCCGGTGTCTTCATCTACTTGTCAATGTCGCCATGTCATCGTCATCGTTACCGTAGATTTTTCGTGGTTTTGTGCTGTCCTGTTGCCGTCACAGTAAAACGTCATCGCCGTGTCGGGCGTATCGTCTTGCCGCGGTCGTCTTCGTGACATCACCGCAGTGTTCTGGCTATCACGTTCCCCATGAAGTCCTCGCCATTTGTGTCGTGCTTCAATGCCGTTGTCCTAGTTGACAATGTGTGGTCTTTGTAAAACCTTTGCCATTTCAATTTGTGTACCCTTCTGTCACACGCGCGCACACGTACATTCATACACAAATCATTCGCCTTACACTGAGAGGTTAAATCATCTGGTAACACAGCGTGGAGGTTCACATTGGGGTGCATGCAGAAGGCTACCCGCACAGTGAAGACTAGCGTAACGATAATGTAAAGGACATCAACAGTGTAGTACGACTAACGTTATACGCGCAATCTGTAGGTAGCGCAACTATTTACATATAAATTGGAGCCTCCTTTTCCCTACCCTCCTGTCTTTGGCGTGGCTGCTGGTGCTGGGTCGGTCGGCACCTCAGCGGATATATATATTAGACACACACAGACATCCTAATGAATAAGCTCATTACAATAAAGTCATCCTTTAGTGCACTTGATTTACTTTGAATTAGACATTCGGTATGTTTCTCTAAGTGTGGGGCGATTCTTGCCAATCCTTCAGTACGGTTATGTGCCACTGCGACACCAGAGGTACAGAATCCTAAATGGATCTAAACATGTGTCATACTTTTCTGTGCATACACCTGTCATCGCTATTCTTGCATCGACAAGCATAAGTAGCCTTTATTCACGTGACATCGCAGCGTAGACTTCTAATACTGAGTAGCCACCTGAATTATGGTTGGAAATTGGCCATAGCTTGTGAACGGTGTAGTTTATAAACATAAAATATCGCAGCATACTTAAATTGTGACCACTGTGGTAGATAAACATATACAGTGTACGAGATTAAACGCTGCAAAGGTTGAAAGTAAACACGATATTATGCATCGCCGTTTGATGTGTAGCATTTATTTACTCGCTTCCCTTCAGCTTCGCTTAACATATATTCCAAAAAGTCTATCGGATCTGCACATTTTTTTCCTTTGTCAAGTATCAGACATTTATCAGTGTGAATTCGGGCCGACTGGCTCATTGCAGGTTGCACAACAGCGTGAAAATGCAGCAAAGAAAATTTGACACCAAACCATAGATTGACTTCTTGTACTTTACTACATTTTGTCTGCCGTATTTTCTTTACATATTAGCCACTGATATGTATTCTACGCTGTTCTGAGAAAACTCATCAATTGCTTGTCAAACGTGTAATTTCTGCCGTTCATCTTGCTACTCGAGAAACCATGTTATCCTACTTAATTAACAACTCTTTGTTCTTACGATGAGCGTAGCCAAGCGATCGCAGTTGCAAAAGCGGGACGTTGGAAAGCATAGAAATGTTACAGGAATGGAAGGAAAGCCTAGTTGTACTTTTCACCTCTTGTAATATTTGAAAGAAGAAATTTAGTTTTACACAATTGAGCGATTTGGAGGATGCATTGCAGCTATCCTGATGGTCGTGTAACACTGGGCTTATTGGTCGAAATGTTTTCAGTAGGTCACTATGTTAAATTTGTTAAATAGAAGCGTTACGACTTTGCTAGTTTGTAATATAATACAAATACCCTGACAGTGCAAAAATGGCAAATACGTACAAGCGATGCGCACGAATATAGGGCAAATTTCAGACAAATAATTGAAAAAAAAGTGCAATATAACCCAATATAATTCCGGGAAGCCTTAATTGCGCTAGAGCAACCTCCTCCACGCTCACGCACAAGAAAACCAAGTGGCATATCTCCTTTCTTCACGAATATTTGTTGCTTTTTGTTAGTTCTTGCCCAAACTCACCCCGTCGTTTCATCTGGTTATCCATTCCACTTCATAGCATTAGTTGCCCGAGGTGACCTTAAGAACGGGCATCAATAAGTATAGCGAGCCAACCCGCAGGAAAACAAAATTAAGCTATCATTATCATAACCATCAGCGTATTTGTGTTGTTCTACCAGCAATTTCCTATAACACTTGACTTGCGCCGGCTGATTCTATCTTACGTTTGCAAACTTCCTTACACCACTAATTCTCTCCCCTAAAAACATATAGCGGTTGGGTTTGCAATGTGTTAGCATTGCAAGGGTTCGATTATGCTGTCACGTCAGGAATTGCGGTATCATGGAGTGTGTCGCCTAAGCCCTTCTGCAGAACCTACAATTTCGCTCCTTGTTCCTCCGTTTCGAATTTTCCCTCTCATGACCCATAGTACTTATCCTCTCCTTCTTTAAAATGATCCATTTGTACGGGGTTAGCACTATGGTCGTGTGCTTCACTCGTGTTTGCCTGTTCTTTTTTTTTTACTGTCCATCAACATAATAATGTTTTGCCAGAAAACACCACGGCCCGTAGCTTTGCATTTAAGTTGGCGTTGCTCTATATAGGACTACGTAGGTGAACTATCATCGAGGCGAGGACAGCCAGAGGTTTGGGAGCGACATCTTGTGTTATGGGTTATTACATCTCGTGTGATAATTTTCGGAGGCGATCCCAGCGGATTAAAGCGAGTATAGAGCTGAAAGCGTTTCTGGATCTGTGCCTAGCTCGCTATCTGGTGGTGTATAGAAGAAAGTCAAGGTCCCGTGTGTTCATCTCTTTCACCGTGCTTCTCACATGTGCATACGATGTACTTTCTTTTCTTTTTTGTCTCATCGGTGCCGAGAACCAACCGCACGAGTTCGACATGGTCGTGTCCTGCACGCACCTGTCGGGCGAAGACGACGCTGGTCTTTCGTGTGTCGTCAACGGGCCAAGGGTCTGGGCCACACTGTGGCCTACTGTACGAGCCAGGACGGCAAGGTGATCTTTCCCATGTTTATTGCTCTGCCAATTGCCTATGAAACAGTTTCGCACACTAAAATCAAGTATGTCGATGCTTCTTGTAGTCTTTAGGAATGAAGTGTTAAGAAGACACTAGAAATGTTTATTACCTAATTTATATTTCAAAAATTAAAGAAATAAATATTTTTAACTAGCGATGCCATAATCATTTTGCGTGACCAATGATACCGCTACCAAAAATTACCAATTGGGTGAGCTGGAACTTATTCAATGAAGTAACGCACTAGAACTCGGCACAAAGAAAGCAGAAAATGTGAACTGCCTGACGAGTGAAATTAATCGGAAAATAGCGTGAAGGTATCCGCATCACTCACATCCTGTATGTGACCAGTGCTGTCCAAAAAATGTTCAGGTATCGCCTTGTATTGTTGCTTTAATGAATACATATGCCACTCCAGAATCCGTGCAGTGAAATATGTCTTCTCTACGTACGTCGCTCACCTGTCGTATTTACTGTTTTCACGAAGCATTTTGCTCTAGACGAAAGAGGCGGAGCTTTCGGTGGCACGCAGCACGTTGCCTCAGGGAGAACGCACGAATACGAAACCATTACTGCTTCTGCCCTGCTACTGCGCGATCACGTGTCCAAAATGCAACTGGGTGTTCTCCAAAGCACTGTGTTCAGTTCGTGATGCAAAATACGGGACGATAGCGGGAAGACGGGTGTGGAAGTTGGCTGCAAGAATAACGACTCGCATATTAAGGAATGATCTGTGTGCCGCTGCTACGTAAGGACTGCTTGCGATAGCGGCCCTTCGCGATGCACGGCTTTCCTCGGGCAAAAAAAGATCGCTAATCTGCCAGCGCTGTATCGCTAATCTTGAAAGAAAGAACTTCAACCCTGGAACGTCGGCAATTAATCGTGAGTAGCGCTTCCTACAAAAGGAAGTAGAGCGATTTAGTGGCATTCTATGTTTCTCGCACGATATCTACGCACATCCATCCCTACTAACACGAAAACTTATGTCCATTCTATCGCCAACGTATAAAACATAAGAAAATGGGCGCACAGTTGAATCATAGCCCCGAAGGATGATTGACGGTCACTGCAGGGACAACACACGAATCTTGGAAGCTGAACGTTTCCTACCGGTCGACAGAGTAAGCCATTGACGAGCGATAATAGGTCTGTTCTGCAAAAGGCTATCACGAAGCTGAGAAAATGTGCGTTCCAAGCCTTATGTGCAACAAGAACAAATCTTTCGCAACGGAGCACACACGAAAGCATTTAGACTTAAACAATCTGATAGTGACTGTTCCGAGGTACTTTAGTGAGGCAGAAACAAACCGCTACTTAAAAAAGTCTTGCCAACTAACGAACGAAGTGTAAAACAAACTAATCTCGAGTTAATTCATAAGCGGATAGTTTGAACAACTTGAAATAAATTTGCAGCCCCGCTTTTAATACAAGCACCGTGTATGCTGCTCGCGTCGTTTGGTCAACGCGTAATGAGCTCTGAAAGCCCTCGCACGTCCTCTAAGGCTGCGGCCAAAACTTCTTGTAGTCCAGACAGTCACCGTCCACGATATCCGTCTAAACGAAGGTTTTCTGCGGCGCACCGGCGTTGTGTGGGTGCATTGTAAATATGGAGGTAGCAGAGGCAACTGAGGCTTCCACGGAATCGCCGGTAGAAGGGCCAATAATGTCTGGTAAAAATCAGTCCAGAGCTACCTACTACGGCGTCCCTCGTGATGCCCGAGTTCAATGGAATATTATACCGTAATTTAAAGCTGCAGCAAACGAAACACACAGCCTTTCCAGGTTTCTTCATGACCGACGGTAATGCAAGCTCATTCGGCGTAACGCTTCCACCCGTGCTTGTCATTTGCCATTGCCTTAAACGAAGCTGCACATATTCAAACGCGAAAACAAGAGTTAAGAGTAAATGACTGTGATGAATCGGGGCCCAGAGTTATTTTTAATTAACGACTCAGAAACCATTCAGCCCACAGACTCAATACTAAGCCTTCTAAAAAAGTGAAAGCACAATACAAAGCGTTGACACGACCATATTGCAGTTCTGTGAACTCTAGTTTGTTACAATTGTACGTTCTAATTACTGCGGTTAGCACTACTTGGGAACTTCACAAAGCTTGCGATATCTTCGTCTGTTCATTGGTTTGTTTATCCTTATCAAACCTGTTCCATGTCAGCTTGGGTAACGGGGTAGTTCGTGACCGAATCAGTCAAGTATCGGTCTACTGTCCTGAAGGAACCGGGTTATAAACCAGCCTACAGACAAACGTGGGTAACTGGCTATGTGATGGTATGTGCCGACGCTCAATGAACTTTTCTGATGCCATTCTGGGTCATTGTGTATGTGCCGCTCGTCAGTGAACCTCTTTTACACCAACTTACCTAAAGTCATTTTTTATTCTAATTTCACAGGGTGCATTTATTCAAATCCCATTTTCTGTACACAGAGACACGCCTCCTAGAGATATAATGATACTGTGTGAGGTACCGTAACGATTTATGTTTAAAGCGACACTAAAAATAATCACGGAAATAAATTTAGGCGAGAGAAGCATTCGTTAAAACTGTATTTTCTTTAATTTCGCGTTGATAGGTTGTTTATTAGAAGAGAAAATGGCGTTCGAATTTGTTTTTTTCCAAACTTCGCGCGAAAACCACAGGGTCGTCCGTCAGTGCGACGTCACGGATTTCAAGGTAATATTTCGCTCTTTGGGTTGTTCTGGCTCATTAAATAGTTTTAAAGGTTGCTGAGTTAGCTCTTTCGGTCTTTTAAAATGCGATATTGTCGATAACTATCAATGAAACATTAAACAAGCCTGAGCACATGCCATTAAAGAGTGACGTCACGGCGACCTGGCGCGTGCACCACACCCCTCTTTCGTCTTCGGGTAATTCTTGGCTTATCAGGCTACCTATCACGAAATTAGCATATATCCTTATTTTTTCTACTGTGGAATGGTAATATTTAGCTCACATTGTACGGGATATGGCGTTATTAATATGGCCTCGGCGCACGCTTGCTAGGGGTTGTGAGCGCTTTGTTTGCTTCTGCGCCACAATGACAGCAATTGAAACGATGAAGTTGATAATTCCAACAGAAATATCTTCAGGAATGCTATTCCCAGCAAATGAAACGCGAGGCGCATCAGCCGCGGTAGCGCCGTGGTTAAGGCGTTGCGCTGCTGTGCCCGAGGTCGCGGGTTCGAATCCGGCTGCGGTGAAATGCAAGAACGCTCGTGTACGCCATTGATTACATGCAAGTTTAAGAAACTGCAGGGCGGCAAAATTTATTCTTATGTCTGCAACGGCGTGGGGGCTTCATAATCAGATCGTGGCTCGGCGCGTAAAATCCGCGCAATTGATTTTTTTTTGTTAGTAAGCTTGCCGGAAGTTGGGTTTGCTTGAGAACATCCGGCCTCTCAGTTTGCAAATGGCGCCAGGGCAGCGGTGGGCGTCGGTCCGGTACCTTGCTTTGAGGAATGTAACCACATTTATTTTGTGTTTTAAGGGTACTCTACGACAAGGCAAATCGTCGAGACCAGCGCAAGAGGAAACGAGCATTAGAAAAGCTGCGGATTCTAGCCGGCGTTTGTGTAACGGCCTAAACACTACCGGCCATGGGCGGGACCAGACGTCGACGGCGAGTACCATTCCAATCCTTTTTCCACTTATTTTTGTGGTGTCTCACTTCTTAAAACACAGTTCCAAGGCTTTGCCAGTTGTTAATCTACCCGACGCAGGAATATGAGCACGATGCATTCGGTGACTCTCAGTTTTAGCGTGTTCTGTGGTTGCAAATATTCGTAAGTAGGATGAATATATTGCGTACGGCGACTAAGTTAAAGTTTGAGGACTACTCGAAAGGGTGTGCAGCGAAATGAATGCAATAGAGACAGTGCTTTATTTTAAAAAAATAAAAATTAAAAATCACCAACTACTTAAGGTATATGTCGATAAAAATTCTTCGCTGCCTTATTTCCGTGTTATTCGATGACGTCTACCTGAGACTCGTTATAATAATATATAAAAAACGAAAAAAACGGGGGTTCCTGAATAAATAGTTACTGCTGGCCACACTTGGTACAAGTGGCGGAAATTCTAATCTACGCAATAGATGTTGGAACAATAATTGCATTGCTTTGTGGCACGCGCCCACCACAAAGCAATGTAAGTATATTCCACGTGCAGAATAGCTTTTTCATTTAGCTCAGGAAACGGAACAAGAGCAACTTAATTTCAGTAACGAAGACTTATTTCAAAGCGCTTGGCGTAATTGCAGAGCTGATGTCAGCTAGGACTGAGAGCGCAATTCTGAAATTCTGTTGCTCGCGTCAGCTTAGAGAATCGGAATGTGCAGAGAAATGCTTTGCTGTTGCAGCAAATGCGTTCATGCAGCCAGCGCAAATACACACTACGGAAAAGTTGCTGGAGCAGCATTGCATGTCGTGGCATGTATTAAAGTCGGCATTTCGCGAAAGATTGCAAGGCGCCATGATTCTAATGAACTGCTACACTTTAAGCCCTGGCTTACTTTTATTGTGAAAATTACAACTTCCCCTTATATAAGAAGCCAACAAACAATAACGCCAATGACAACATAGGGAAACTTGCTTGTACTTACTCATTGTATTAAAGAAGTTATAAACTAATGGCAATGCAGGTGGATGAAAAAAATAACTGCCCACTTAGTGTCTTTGTTTCTTGGCTTCTTATGACATAATAAATAAAAAATCCGGCCCCTCACTTCTCTAACTTCCCTTTACAGTCATTGAAAAAAGCAATTACATATTTAGTGAATAAGCTTTTTGTAAAGTAGTTGCTACTCCATAAAGAACGTGTTACATACAAGCAATATCTTGCCGCTTAAAAAATCCCGTAATGCCCAAACACGGTGAAATATTACAGAAAATAAAAAGCAACTTGTTTTTCTTTATTTCTGGCCACAAAGAGTACGTTTGTTAAAAACAAGAAAAGCCCATTAGAATATTGTATTGGTAAACGTTTAATTAGAATAGTAATTAGCTTTCTTATCAACCATTGCCTTTGCGCTATCCATCACTAAAACATCGTTCCAGCATATCAAAGATGCCAGTATAGGCTAGGGGTCTAGGTTCATTTGCTTAAATTTATTTTTTAGCTCCAAAATTCGGCGTCTAGCATAGCCGATACGCTGGGCATTACAGGGATAAGGCTAATCTTTACGAGACACTAATTGCACAGTCAAGTCTCATGAGCTACGACACACACGATTGCGCGGCACGCTGGCTCGATTGATAAGTGGTGAGTGCGCCAATTGCGTCAGACCGATATTGATTTACTGTTGATACTGTTGATACTGACACGCAAGTCAGACCCACGAGGGTGCCTTTCTTTAAAGGCGAAAGCCTTATGTGGCTCACAATTCCGATGATCTGGATAATGCGGCATGCAAATAAAAAAAAATACTGTGAGCTCGCCTCGCGTAGACACATGCTCGCGCTCGAGCGTTCGTCGTCTTCTTGCACAGCTGGCTCCGATGCCGCTCATCATGCCAAAAAAGAAAGGCAAAGTTAATTTGGGTAGCGTTAACTAAGGCACTCAAACCCACGATAATTTAGGTTAATTAGGGCGAAGATAATGAAGACACAAAAACTTAGGTAGCCTCAATTAAGGCACGCGAACTCACGACCGTTGTGGGGAGAAAACAAGCAATAAGATGTAACAACGCAGGCGAATGAGAATGTCAAGTAATTTAATGAATTTCTCGAGAGAGTACGCAGGATTTTACCTTCAGCCTCTTCGGCGTATGCTAAAGTGACTGTCAATTAAAAAAAAATTATTTTGCCAACTCGAAAAGCGGGAATGCTATATGCATCCACTGAGACGTCGTGGAAGAAGCACCTCGAAGCAGATGCGTCCTTATTCTTAAGGCACGCCTCCCAAAACGCGGAAATGACGTTTCGAGAAATTTACTCGAGTAGGGGCTTAACTTCACTGCAGTTATCCCACCAATTTAACGCCTAGTAAGTTTGGTGTAATTGGTGGGCTGGTCCTAAATATGTGTACAGACCCATTCATTGATGTATAAGGCATGAGAGCACCTCTCTAGGGCAAAACAAACACTCTGTTCAAGCGTTTCCGCTCGGGAAGAGCAACGTGCGTAATCTTACACACATGTGTGGCCGCGCATGAACCTGTGCGCACAATATAAAAACCAGCAACAGAGGCGCCAGCAAAGTTGAAGAATACTGAGACATCTGTCAAAGCTTTATTTTACATCCATATAAGAGCGCAAGGCATATTCGTTCACCTAATTATGCCGCCAGTCTTTGTAAAGGTGAGCCATCCACTTATATTACAAGTGCAGTGTCTTACAGAGAACATAGACGGCAGGCAGCGCCGTCCGTGCTGTCTCACTTTCAGCTATTTCCCACTTTCGGTGGTAAACGAAAGTTCATGACCACCTAAAAGGCGTTAACAATAGCACGTAACTTCATTCACTCTTGCGGCAAAAATAGTGCATCCTATCTGCGACATGAAAAGCTTTTCACGCCAGACCTTCAGTCGCCGTCGCTCAACTCGAACGCCTTCCTCAGATTTCCCGCCCTGTAAACCATATTGATTTAAAGATGGCAAGACACGTGCAAAGTTTTCGTAAGAGGCCATTTCTTGAATTAATTGTGCTTCCGGTGTCCCAATTAAGGGTGTTGGTATATATTGAACGAAATGTATGCTGCAACTACGTACTGCAACATACAAACAAAGCCAATGTATTTAGTTCTGCTGGTAATTACAAGGTAACGCGCAGGCTAAAGAATCGCATGTCGCAAAAGACAGTTTCCCACCTCTCCCTGTTATTAAATCGCAATTTCTTTCTCAAAACGGCAAGTTGGGCGACTCGGTAGGCTACCATTATACCAAATCAGCGTCTTTTTCTTCATTCCTTTGGCGTTATTTGATTTCGGTAATTTCTTTGCACTGCGGGGACTTCCCCGCAATAGCGGGTGCCTGCACTGATATCGCGGCTTGCTTCGACCTTGGCTGCCATTTTTCCCTTTGTCGGTGCATGTGGTCACGTGCAAGAGTGCTCACCTGATTTCGTGAACAGCTTTAACTTGTGACGTCAAGCCACAATTCAGGCCGCTTTTTGAAGGGATCACAGAGTGACCGAAAGGATGCCGGCTGCTCATTTTTGTAGGACACCCCCGTGCCTCGTTGTTCGAACAACTCGAGGATCGACGGCTGGGTCAAGCTGCGTTTTCCAGCAGTCGCGGTGAGATTGGTTCTTGCAAGTATTTTGAAATAATTACGCACAATCAAAATTTCCCGTAGCAGCTATGCGACCTGTCCTCCACACCTTTTGCTGTAAAACGCTTTCCTTTTGCTGCTCGCGAAGTAGCCTTATCAACCACAGGACGAAATCCATACAGCTGCCAGTCAAGTGTAGTATTCCGCTGAATTTGATGTCGACGTGCCAAAAATAGAAATTTGTTCCTATCGCGTTTTCTGAGTGCGGCCACTTCCTCGTACTTCAGCGTTGCCTTTGCCACAGTAGCAAGCGATGTCGCGGATTTCTTTCACGTTGGCTGCCACTTTTCCATTCGTCGGTGCATGTGATTTAGCGCAAGAGGGTTTACCTGTTTTCATGAATATTAGATTCTGCCTTGAGGCCACAACTTTTTTGTTGGCACGACAAATTGGGTGAATGAATGATGGCTCCTCGTGCATGTAGGACGACTTCCCTGTGCCTCATGGTTCGAACTGTGGGGGGACGAAGTCGGGCCAAGTTGCGTTTCAAAGATGAGAAGGTAAGCGCAACAATTTCCACTCCTTTGATTTGACGTAAATACGATCAATTAACTTTCTTTGTAGCACCTGTGCGATGTGCACCTCTGGTTGATTTTTTTATGTAAAACGCATTTTTTCTTATCGCAGAGCAGGTGTATCAACCGTCACACAAGTGCACTACAGCTTCCAGCTGAGTGCAGTACGTCGCGGAATTTGATATCGGCGCGTTGAAAACGTAACCTGTTCGTTCCATATTCCGAAACGCGATTGAAAACTGGCCAAATGCACATTCAATGTCTATTGCGGGCAGTTTTACGTTTGCTGATGTTTTGACATGTTTTTGCTGTTTTTTGCCGTGGCACCATCGGCGGAAAGCAAGCCAAATCAAGTGCATGCCCAAGAACGATCAAATTATGCCGAAAGAAAAATATGCAAGGCACATGTTAGAATTTAGTTGAAGTGAAACTTTATATGTAGATACTAAAAGAAAACTAACGGTGAAGAGTGCAATTATTTAATTTCATCCTATACAGCGAAAAGACAGACAGACAAAGAGCTTTAATTCCGAAATGCGAATGAATGCATGGCGTGATACGTCTGTGTACTGATGTCACGAGGGCGAAGGCGATGTGTGACGCTTGTCGAGGGAAAAATGCTGATGACAGGTGTGTGCACAGAGAGCTCGAACACATTTGTGGTCCCGCGTATTCGAAGCAGCTGCCCCCTTGAAAGAAAGCTTGGGTCGGCAGGTCTGCGTAGGTGGTCACGGACGGCCATGTAGTACCCTTTGCTGTTGCTTCCACGTGCTTCTGTCATTGAGTATCTTTGAAGAGCGATCTCATTAATGTGGGAAAGAGTTTCCTCGATGTTCGTCGACGCAGTAGGTTAAAATTATGAATAATCGAGTTTACGTTGTCCATGCTGCTTTGAGTCATTCCAGGGTATCGCGTACCACAGCACTTTTTGTCCGTGCCTGTTTTCCTAGTGGACGATCCTTGAAACTTTACTTTGTCTGCAGTTTGGGCTTTCCGTTTCTACTTCACGAACTTTTTCACTCGTATTGTTACGTCCTTGTTTAGGAGTTATTTGTGGATCCCCGAGATTTTTGGTACATTCTCTCAAGAACCTGTGAGTATATGTCACTCATCAGTCACATGCTAAGCACAAGGTTACGACGCAATGTGGTTGAGTTGACGCCATGATGAGTATGTCGTCGACCGCTCGACTATTTACTGCTGTTGCAGGAAGAAGCTGCAGTGTGGTGTCTACAATATTTAAGGTTGCAATATTTAGGCGAATAGCTTTTTTTGCCTCTTACGCCCATTTTGATGGATGCTCATTGGACACTGGTGGGAAGAAAAAAGCTCGTTGGTTCATCCATTTGTTCATTACTTCCCTCGTCCAGTCGTTCTTTCGTTCGTTCGTTCAGGGTGTTCGCTTACACTGGCGGTCATCGCGGATGGTTTCCGACCAATATGTTCCTGCCACAGCACCTTAGTCATGCCATCGCCGTCATATTCATCACCATATAGCCGTCATACCGCTGTCATCTTTTTTTTATTATGTTTGTCAGGCTCAGCACGTTGGTGTCGTCATCTACGCGTCATTGTCGCTATGCCATCACCGTTTCCGTATCACATTGTCCTCGCTATTGTGCTGTCTTTGTCTCACTCTTGTAGTGACGATTTCATCGCCATCAAGTCGGCGTCGTTGTCAAGCTTCGTCACAGCCGCCACCGCCCTTGCGGCCGTGCCGTCGTTTCACCACACTTGTATTCGTGACGCCATCGCAGTGTTCTTGCTTTCGCTGTCACCACGGCGTCCTTAACTTTTTTCCGTGCTTCAACGCCGTTTTAATCGTTGGCGTTGTGTGGTGGTCGTTCTACCCCTGCCGTCTCATTTTCTCTATCTGTCACGAACTAACATCCATTCACACAATTGTTCGCCTTCACAAAGAAGACGATGAATAATTTGGTAACATGGACAGTTATGCGACATAGTTAGAGAGGCAGGCGGCTACAGCACAGTGGAGGATAGCGTAACCAAAGTGTTGTGCACGTTGTATATGTATTTGAGCCCTTGAACATGAACTAAGAAATATTGCGCACCTCGCTCACACACACTGCAGTTTACGCATTTTTCGCCTCCGGACAGAGTTGCTCACTAAAAACGCACGAGCATAGTTTCACATCAAGGAAAACTAAAACTTCTTGTTCACATTTATTTATGGCCACGGAGAGCACTGGTGCCGATGAAAGTAGCTGAACACGGGAACTGTGGTCGAACTGCATCCGAATGTTCTTTAGCAGCCTCATGGGAAAGAAAGAAATTGCGTTACGTATTCTCACAGGCAGGCGATCAAGGTAATTCCATCCCAGTGCCCTCTAGCAGCTTTGACTCTGCTGGACGACGTTGGGCCTTCCACTGCAATCAGGCGCGGCTCCCCTGTTCCAATTACTTTTGTCCGCACATGTACATAAGTAAAAAAAAAAGTAAGTAAAATTTTGCTCTAGCGAAATCCCAATTCATATACAATTATTCGTCAGTAATTTGTTTTCGGTTGACCTCTGAAATTCGCCGCAGTATAATATATGCGTTAGGGATTGCGACGTTCAGGCTCATCTTCTCTAAATAACAAATACAGGCGAGTATCACCAGCACCGACGCGCTCGAGCACACACTTATGTGGTCACGTTGTAGCGGTTGATAAGACGGGCTAATCATGCGAATCACGTCAGTCAGATGTGAAATTAAGCACACACACACGCGCGCACACGCACGCACGCACACGCGCGCACACACACGCACACACACGCGCGCACACACACGCACGCACGCACGCACGCACGCGCACGCACGCGCACGCACGTACGCTCGTCAGATGACGCTGACAGAAAGTGTCGCATAACCTCGTTATCTTCGAGAAATCTCGAGAGCTATATATTAATCGTGCCCTAAGAACGATGGGGTTGGTGAAAATCGTGAGTGACTCGGTATTGTGGCGGCAGGAAAATTTGCTCCTTCTGGACGCCTAACGGCCTAGTGTGAACTGTAGGTCAGAAAAGAAACATCGTAGAAAACGAATTTTATCGAGAGCAACCAGGCGGCAAGTGCATCTACTGCGACGAAGTCAAATACCTGAAGTCTGCGAGGTGCGTGTTTGTTGTTTGAGCGACCCGCTAAAAAGTTCGGCAGCACGTTACACTCCTGTAACATGTAAAGGCAAATGCCTACTGCACATGTGATAATGCATGAAGTTATGCGAACAAAGGACTCAGAATTCTCGCAAGACATAGCGAGCCGCAGTGTGCAGTAAATGTAGGGAGCTATAGGCCTATCCCCTTAACGACATATGCGAGTACCTAATGCACTACCTAGAGGTTCTTCCGGTCTTCCTTTCGTTCTGTTTCTTTCCGTATTTCATTCTTCCTTTGTTCTTTCTTTCGTTCCTTCTTTGGTTTTCTTTCCTTCGTTCTTTCCTTTCGTTGATTCATGTTCAGCCATTGCATCTTTGCTTGCTTACGGCGGTATGGGTCATTCTTGATGATAATATTTTTTGTCTAAGGAAGTGCAATTGTAACTAAGTGCCGTCAAGCATCGTCCACGAACACCATGCATATAGAGGTGCCTGCTCATTCACTCTGCTTTGAGTTGCTGTCCATTATACCTATGGCGCAAAACTGAACAGTCTTGAAGAGTTAAACTACCGACAGCGGTGTTAGTTTTCGGTTACTAACGTATGTCTTCATCGCATGTCTTCATTAACCTAATTGTGTCGGCATAACCTGTAAACGCAAACCAGCCACATCTATTCGGAGTGCAGCATTTTACAGACCAACTTACAGATGGCTCACGGATGACGTTACACCACCTAAGTCTAACGTCGGCGCCTGCAGGCAACGCTGCCATGTTGTCTCGCTTCCATCCCGTGTTCCGCCCTCGGCTGTATAATAAAATCCAGGACCATATAAGACGTTAACAAATGCATGTAACTTAATTCGCTCTTGCCGTAAAAGTAGTGCGACATTAAAAGGTATTACGCCAGACCATCAGTCGTCGTCTTCCGACTCGAACGTAATCGTTGCTACCCGGTTTGTAGTAAACTACTCACTCAAAATTGGCCAAACTCGCGCAAAGATGCGTAAAAACCGGTTTCTTGAATCCATTCTGCTTGGATTATCTTGAACAAGCACGTTGGCCTATAGGCAACAAGATGCGGCGAGTATGTATTGCGAAATAGAAATAAGACCTTTCTTTAGTTCTGCTGGTGATCGCAAAGTCACGTGCACGGTAAGGAATCGCACGTGGCAAGATATCGTTCTTTTTTTATCGCAATTTCTTTATCAAAATGGCACACTGAGTGGGTTTGTGAGCTAACATCACACACGCCAGCGTATTTGTCTTCATTCTTTTAGTGCTGTTTGATTTCGGCAGTTTCTTTGTACTTGAACGGTGGTGTAGCCAACACTGATATCGCTGCTTGCTTTCGCCTTGGCTGCCATTCTGCCATGTGTCTATACATGTGAGTGCATGCAAGAGTGCCCACCTTCTTGTGGGAATACCTTTAGCTTCTGCCGTCCGGCCACAACCTTTTCGAAGGTGCCATGAAGTGATTGAAAGAATGTTCGTTGCTCATGCATGTAGGACGTTCCTGTGGCTCATGATGAAAACAACGGGGAGATGGACTGCCTGGCCAATTTTCCGCTTCTCAGCAGACAAGGCGAGCACAATCATAACTACTGTATTCAACGAGAAGTAGTTCCGCTCAACAAGGTTTTCGTGTAGCATCCTTGCGATGTGTGCCTAGGGCTAAGTTTTTCTTTAAATTGCTGTTTTTCCACTCTCGCAGTGGGTATATGAACCGTTACACAAATGCACTAAGCTGCCACTTCATTGCAGCACGCCCATAATTTTGATTTATATGAATTGAAAATACAACTTGTTCGTTCCTTATTCCGAAACGCAATTCAAAATTAATTGCAAGCGCGTTCGAAGACTATTACAGGCAGCTTTACTTTTGCTGAAGTTTCGCCATGTATTTGCTTTCTGTCGCGGCACCATCGATGGAAAAAAGATGAATCAGGGATACGCCAAGAAGAAAAATTATGCAAAAGAAAAAAATGTATGTAGATCCAGCGCACATGTCGAAAGTTCTTCGAAGAGTAGCTTTATAGGTAAATGTGTACATAGGCTGTTAGTGGTTGCGCCTTCTAGCGAGTAGCTTTTTTTGCCTCGTTACTTTGGCCCTTCAGTCTTTGTTTATTTCGTTCTTTCGGTCGTTGATTAGTTCGTTCAGTAGTTACTTCGTTCACTTGTTCATCACTTCGTTCACTAGTTCGTTCAATCATTAGTGCGTTCCTTAGTTACTTCTCTCTTTCGGTGATTGGTTAGTTGGCCCACTGGAACTATGCTGCGATGGTTTTGGCACAGCACTTCAGTAATCACGCTCTGACGTCATAGTCATCAGGTCGTCGTCATAACAGGCTCCGAAAACTCATGTTTCCGCGATCGCCACACAAGGCGAAAAATCAACTGCAGCGCGTTCTAGCCTGAGTGCATAAATGGAGCGACTGAAATTTAGTAGTATGCGTTAATTCATGCATTTTCTATTAAGGGCGCTATATTTGATAAATGATAAATATTTGATAAATGCAAATATAAAAACCGACAACCACAGCTAACATGCCGTTTGTTACAAAATAAGTAAGGCATTGCTTTTATTGGAGTTCTGTTATTAAAAGCTGTGCTTTATTACTTAAAGAAAGGTCACTGACGTGCGATAAGCAGCAACCCGTTGGTATCGGCTGCAGTACGGGCCGTATATAGGTCCAAATTTTACGGCGGTAATGGTCGTTTTCTTGTAGAGCAGCATCACACAGTTTCGTTTTAAAGCATTTTTCTTCTGATATGTATTATAGCTTAGTCAGTTTATGCGTCCAACCTTCAATAGCCGCCACCGAGGGAAAGTGTTTAAAGGCGGTGAATTTTATCAGCTGGCGGCGTTTAACTGGCATAACGTTTGCGCTACTTTCATCGTCATTGATCTGCTGCGCTGGGACGCATAATGACATGTTGCTCAAAAAAAAAAAGAGTGCGCTGGTGAGAGCGAAAATTCATCGCTGGAACCGAGCACAGTCTGCTTGGAGGCTACCCTTGGCAGCGGATTAAAGTTACAGCCTTTGGCCGTTTGTAACGGTGAGTAAACCACTCAGTGCTTCGTTTTCAACTTTGAATTTCTTTGCGTGCGAGGCGGATAAAAAGGATTAGTTTAATCACTTTTTCAAAGCGGAAAATAATTATCTATTTAGTGCCCTTCAAAGGCAATTCAAATGAGGCCTTTTTATTTTGCTGCATTGCTAAAATACATAACGTGATGTACAGCATAAATAATAATCAGTTTGGCTATTTCTGCATAAATGTTACACTGCGGTAAGTTCACTGCACATTAGTGGCAAATATACTTCCCGTGTTAGGGTTATTTGCATTTGAGACATAATAAAATATTATACTAGCATCTGGCAGAAAAAAATGACATCTAATCGAGGCTTTAAGCACAGCTGACACAAGGACATCATTAAATGGAATGCACACGCAAGACTGTGTTGTGTGTATGTGCTCTTCTGTCATGGAGCGTTTCTTGTACTGCTCTTAGACATAAATCGTAAACGCACCCACACTTTGACCATTTTAATTGAAAGGTTTTCTTTCGACTGCAGCCTTCAAGACGCTGCTCATACTTTTTCACCCCTTTGGACTTCATTGTCTCGGGACGTACAAGTTAACAGTGCCACCACTGGAAGTAACAAGGGCCAGAATCCTCACAAGGTATGTTTGGGAACACCTAGAACCATGATTTGTTCATTAATTTCACAAACATTTGTTTCATCATTCTTTGCTTGCATGTTTGTCATGGCATCATCATTTCTATTTTCAGGAAGACTGACAAAAGAGAGATGGTTGGTGCGCAAGCTGCCCACGTCAAACCATAAGAAGCTCAACGGCGGTCATCATAATGACAACAGGTCTTCTTGAACTATGTGCCTCACCATGAAATGTTTGCAAGCTTACGGGATAGAGGGGTGGGAGCCCTATGAGAAAAGCAGCAGTCTACAGTTTTGTATAGTACCGAGCGGGAATTCTAAAATTCGACATACAAGCTTACTTGCTTTTAAGGCCGTTTTACGCAAAACGAAGAAGTAACACGTTGAATCCCAGCTTGTTTCCTTTCTGACCATCAGAACAATGTCAAGCACAACAGAACAAGATAGCAAGTGAGTGCTTGCTAATACAGAAACTCTGTCATCTGCTCTTTGCAAATCAGCTTGGCGGGCAATACCCCCAACTATCAGATGCTTCAGCAAAATTAGAATTCACGAAGTTTAAAATTTTGTTGAATCTATGAACCGACTTGCCCAGCATGCCTTATTGCAGTACAACATGTTCCCTTACATGAAAATGCAAAGAAATTTAAAACGATCGAAAGCGAACAATGAAATGTTGAGGAAATTATAGTTGATGGTGACTGAATCTCTGGCAGACACTCTTACATGGTTCATAAGTAGTTAGCATGAAATAAATGACTAGGCTAGCCCTGCACACTAAGATAAGAGATGCTAAATAAAGTAAGCTCACACAGTCGGCCTACTCTACACTTTACAAACATGACAAATCACTACACACAATTTTTCTTGCTCTTCAAACAGATGGCAAACCTGAGCATAGTGTGTTCCCAAAATATTTTTGAAGGATACTCGGACAATAGTAAGTTTGGCTTAACATTTAACCAATTAACAGTGTACGAGCAAGGGAAGCCCCAGCGTGGGAACTTGTCTTCGTCATGGCCATCACAAATATGTCTGCTTGTATAAACGTTGGCTCCCGGCTAAGGCTTCCTATGCTAACCGCTGTTTTTTGTTTTAATATATGAAACCATGACTTAAATTTCAAGGATATGTGAGCAATAATTAGGCTTGTTGATCTGTTTAATTAGTCTCCTTGTTTATTCACACAACCTTTGCCGGAATCCTTGTAAGCACTGATGTCTCCATAACGTTCCTTGCGAGTACTTCATTTATGTCAAAGCCTTTACTGCCCGCACCTGTGCACTAAATGTGCTGCTGAAATATCGAGATCAGATTATATGTGCTGAAGAATTTAGCAGACCTTTTTTATTTTGCTACCCTGTGTGCCTCTCGCCAATGTATTATCAAAACAATAGCACATTGCAGCGTGAGCTTGCTGACACTTCCTTTGCCGACCACTTTTTATGCCTCTTTTTTAATCTAGCGAAAATCATAGAACGCAGACTATGCACGCGTAGTGTGAAATACGCCAAACAGCACTGTACGCACCTAAAGTGCAAGGATAGCCCAGCATAAATATTGTTATCTGAAGCTTCGTTCTACCTGCTTTAAGCGGCGCGCTGAACACGATGGGAATGATTCGCTCGATTTCAACTTTCAATTCCATTAAATAAATGGCTATGTGTATTTCTATATGTTGCAAACTGCGGCGGACAACGTGAGGTTCACCTGACCTGCGCGAAAATTATGACCTTGTACTGTTTCATTCACCATGGACAATAAACAATGTAAGCTTACTTGTTTCAAGTCTTCTTTTTTGCCACTTGAGGCGTCTTTGTCACTTAGCGGTATATTAAAGATAACTGTAGCCATGTTGGAGTACCATGCACGTGAATACCGACCCGACAGCGGTAATGAAACTTCAAAAATCAGCGCGTGGGCAGCGCCACCAGCCCCACAAGCCGCTATAGCAGCGCTCACATTATTCGCTGTCTAATGAAAATGATACTGGTTTTCATTTTGCCTGCACGATCTGTCGGTCCTATACTTAAGTTGACGACGCCACCGCTGCTCTTCCTTCTGTTGCAATGTGGAAGGTGCAGTTTCCCTTCTCTGAGTGTTATAGGTGCGCTGTTGTCATATAGCCGTCGTTTTGTAATCTTGTGGTTGCACTGCTGAACATGCCAGTATATTTATCTACTTGTCGATGTCGCCATGCCATCGTCATTTCCATAGCTTTTTCATTTTGTGCTGTCTTCGTCACACCGCTGAAGCGGTTATGTCATCGGCGTCATGTTGCCGTCACAGTAAAACGTCACCACCGTGTTGGGCGTATCGTCATCTTGCCGCGGTCGCCTTGGTGACATTGCAGTGTTCATAAACTCATTCTTCAGTGCACTTGATTTTATTTGAATTAGCCATTTGGTGTATCCCACTGGCTGTGTTCCGATTCTCGGCCAATCCTGCAGAACCGTTATGTGTCACTGCGAAACCACAGGTACAGAATCCTAAACGTATATAAACATGTGTCGTACTTTTCTTTGCATACACCTGTCATCGCCATTCTTGCATCGGCAAGCATAAGACGCATGGCATCACAGCCTACATTTCTAATACTGGGTAGCCGCCTCATTTGGTGTTTGAATGTGGTCATAGCTTTTGAACGGTGTAGTGTATGGACATGAAATATTGCACGAGATTGAAACTGTGACCATTGTGGTGGATAAAACTACAGTGTATGAGGTGAAACGCTGCAAAGGATGAAACTAAGCACAATTTCATGCATCGCCGTTTGATGCATAGCATTTATTTACACGCTTCACTTCAGCTTCGCTTAACATAGATTGGAAAAAGTTTATCGGATATGCAAATTTTCTTTGTCTGTCATGCATCAGACATATAGGAGTGTCAATATGGGCCGACTAGTTCATTGCAGATTGCACAACAGCTTGACAATGCAGGAAACAAAATTCGACACCAAACCATGGATCGACTTTTGGTACTTTCGCACACCTTTCCTGCAGTATTTTCTTCATATATTAGCCACTGACATTTATTCTGCACTGTTCTGAGAAAACTCATCAATTGTTAGTCAAGAAGAAGAAGAAGAAGAAACTTTAGTAAAGAATAGTCCGGCAGTTCTTGATGTGGTGGCCTCAGGTGACGGCTCGAAGTTCTTGGACTCGAGCGGCATCTTTGGCTTGCCGGACGGCCCAGAGCTGGTCTGCCAGCTCTGAACTTCTGATAGCCGCCTCCCAGCGGCGGCGACGCCTACGGAGAAGGTCCCCGGCGGCTCCCGCATCCGGGGCGGCGTCGGGAAGAACGGAGCTCGAGCCTTCTCCTACTCTGGCAACAGCCGCGATTGTGGACGCGTCGCCAACGGAGCTGCTTTGATTACCGTTGTTGCCGGCACACTCCCAGAGCATGTGTCGCAGCGTTGCTCTGTGTCCGCATGTTTTACACGCGTCTGTTGGATACAAACTCGGATAGCAGTGGTGTAAGATAGCGGGGCTAGGGTAGGTGTGTGTCTGGAGCAAGCGTAATGTTACGGCCTCGTTCCTGTTCAATTTATCGTGCGGTGGCGGGAATGTGCGTCTTTCGAGTCTGTAGTGTTGGGTGAGGTCTCTGAACGTGGTTAGGCGATCGCCCCACGCCCAGTGTGTTTCTTGTTGCTGTGTTTCTGTTGTAGTGTCCCGATCCGGCAGATCCGATGTGAGTCAAAACATATTTAATTTCTGCTGTTCATCTTGCTATCGATCGAGCATGTTATCCTACTTAATTCACGACTCATTGTTCTTACGATGAGCCTAGGCAAGCAATCGCACTTGCAAAAATAAGACAGTGCAACGCGTAGAAAAGTTGCAGAAATGGAACAGGACTCTAGTTTTGATTTTCACCTCTTGGAATACTTCAAAGAGGAGATTTTGTTTGATAGAACTGAGCGATTTGGAGGATGCGTTGCAGCTATCCAGATGGCCATGTAACACTGGGCTTATTGGTCGAAATGTTATCAGTAGGTCATTATTCTAAATTTGGAAAATAACAACGTTACGACTTTGCTAGTTTGCAATATAATACAAATAATGTGACAGTGCAAGAAATAGGCAAATATGTACAAGCGGTGCGAGAAAACGTAGCCTAATTTTCATACAAATAATTAAAAATGTACGACATAAGCCCTTATAATTCTTGGTAATCTAAATTTCTCTAGAGCAACGTCCCCCCCGCTCACGCAGAACAAAACCAACGGACATATCCAATTCACGAGTATTTGTCGCTTATTTTAGTTCTTGCGCGAACTCACCCCGTCATTTCGTCTGGTTACCAATTGCACCTCGTAGCATTAGACGCCGAAGGTGACTAAGGAAGGGAAGCAATAAATATAGGAAGCCATCCCGCAGGAAAAAAGTTGTAGCAGTCATCATCACCATCAGCCTATTATGTTCTACCAGCGATTTCCTATAACCCTTGACTTGCGACAGTTGATTCCATCTTAAGTTTTCAAACTTCCTTACACCACTATTTCTCTTCCCTAAAATACATATGGTGGTTGGGTTTGTAATGTTTTAGATCGCATGGGTTCGTTCATGCTGTCACGTCAGGAACTGCGGTATCGTGGAATGTGTCGCCTAGGCCCTTCTGTAGAACCTACAATTTCGCTCCTTGTTCCTGCGTTTTGATTTTTACCTCTGATGACACATAGTACGTATGCTTTTCTTCTTTTAGACTGATTCATTTGTATGGGGTTAGTGCTATGTTCATTTGCTTCACTCGCGTTTGCCTGTGCGTTCCTGGATGCGTTCCTAGCTCGCTATGTGATGAATAATAGAAAGTCAAGGTTCCATGGCCTCATCTCTTTCACCGTGCTTCTCACAGAGGCATATGATGTCTTTTGTTTTTCTTCTTTTTTCATGGGTGCCGAAAACGAACCGAACGAGGTCGACATGGTGGCCAGGGCTTTTAGCACGATGGTGTCTGACAGCCCGCCTTCCGAATCTGGTGGCCAACTCTCCTAGAGGCCTGGTGTCTTGATCCCTGCCTTGCCGAACTGGTAGACAGCTGACATAGCAAACTGGCAACTCTATACCCGCCCTGCTGGCCTGGTGGCCAGCTGTTCTAGCAGCCTTGCGCCTTTGATGTCCTCCCTGTGGAGCAGGTGGCCAACTGATCTACCGACGTGGTATCTGTATTATTTAATTATTTATTTATTTATTGGCAAACTGAAGTCATTTTCTGCCGCATTAGGATAGGCCATACCTCTGGCACACACTCTTATCTATTGACCGGTAGCGAAGCTCCAACCTGTCGTAAATGTGGTGAGACACTGACCGTCCTCCATGTCCTGCTGGAGTGTTGCGAAGCGGAATCTCAAAGGAAAAAGCACTTTCCTCTAGCGTACCGACAGCAGATCCGTTTACACCCATGTATGTTCCTTGGTGCTGACCCGCTTTTTAACTCAAAAACCGTTTTTAACTTTTTACAAGATGTTGACGCATTACAAATACTAGGCCCACATGTTTCGTAGCACAGCCTCTAATCAGAGGCTCCTGCTGCGAAAGCAGCGCTTTGTATAGCACTTGCCTCCGGGCCCTTTCACTTAAGGACCTCGTTGAGGCAGTACTGCTACTCACATATATCGCTAAGGCTGTTGTCTTCAGACTCATTAAGTGTAGTGAGAGCTCTAAGTAGTTTACGAAAGCATAAGAATGCCGTTTTGAATGAGCTGTATAGCTTGTTGTGCTCGGCATATATGTGCAAGCAAGCGATTTTCCTATGCTGGGTGCCTGGCCATAAATGTATAAAAGGCAACGTAGCTGCTGACGAAAATGCTAAGTCAGTGAGTTTTAGCGTCACAGATGGAAATATCCCCATTCCTGCCACAGACCTTAAGCCCTTTCTGCGCCGTAAATTGAGGAATCATTGACAAGCAGAGTGGGATACACAAACATTGAATAAGTTACATATTATAAAACCAGGATTGCGGAATTGGATAAGTGATAAAACAGCACGGTACAAGGAAGTACTTCTTTGTCGATTAAGAATAGGACACACTTACAGTACTCACTCCTACCTCTTGACTGGCGGGGATCCTCCTATTTGTAGTAGGTGCGGCGATAGCCTGACAGTCCTCCATGTTCTTATCCAGTGCCCTGCAATAGAAACAGAGAGGAAAAAGTATTTCCCTTCTGCATATCGGGAAAATATACCTCTCCGTCCTGCATTTTTTCTTAGTGACGAACCATTTTTTAAACTGCAGATAGTCTTAGATTTTTTAGCTGAAACCGACACGCTGAAAATCATTTGGCCAGGCAATTTTTAGCACATGACTAAAAGCCCTGCATTCAAGGGCTCTCTTGAAACTCTGGTGTCAGTGTTATGTTTTATTGCATAATGTTTTCACGAAAGCCCATTGCCATAGCCCACATCACTGCCTAGTCACCGTCATTATTTTAGCAACTATATATTCTACGCCACTTACAGCTACATGTTTTAGGCTCTTTTACAGCCATGTGACATCTACCATTAGGAATTCATTGTGCACGCCATCCATAATTGTCAACATTAGCACTTGTCATGGCGCTCTTTGGCCAAACCTGGCCCTTGCGCCATAAAACACCACACATCATCATTTATTTACCTATTATTCATTTTGTTGATCAACTGATATAACAGCCTGGTGTTTTGGTTCCAGCCATGCGGATATGATGGCCATCTGATCTAGCGACCCACCCTGCGGACCTGGTGGTCAACCGTTCTGGGAGCCTGACGTCTTGATGTCCGCCCCGCCGATCAGGAGGTCAGCTGATCTACCAACGTGGTATCTCTATGCTCACCCTGTTGACATTGTGATCAGCTGTTCTAGCAGCCTGGTTTTCTGATTGATGCCTGCCCTGTGGATCTCGTGCCCAACTGACCTACCGACGTGATATTTCCATGCCCGCCCTGCTGACCTGGTGGCCAGCTGTCCTAGCAGCCTGGTGTTCCTGATGGCCGCCCTATGTATTTGGTGGCGAGCTGATCTACCCAGGTGGTATCTCCTTGCTCACCTTGCTGGCCTGGTGGCCAGCCGTTCTAGAAGCCTGGTGTTACGTTGTCAACATTGCGTATCTCGTACGCAGCAGTTCTAGAGGTCTGGTGTCTTAAACTCCGCCCTGTGGATCTGGTTGCCAGCTGACCTAGCGACCTAGTACCTAGCTGGCAACCCTGCTGACCAGGTGTTCTTGTCCTCTCTTAGTCTGTTGATAAGAATACCACGCATGCATTAAGAAATCACAGGTGACGAAAAGGTTATTTTTTTGTCCCAATTTCTTTATCAGTAAGACAAGTTTGGCGAGTGGTTGTTTAACATGCGCTATTCAGCGTCTGTTCTCATTCATTTCGCAAGGTTTGATTTCTGCCATTGCTTTGTATTTAAGGAATGACCTCGTTGCAATAACGGGCGATGTAGCCTGAATCGATACCGCGGGTTCCTCGCAACTGTTTTGAATGAATTATGCCGAATTAAATTTCGGTGTAGCAGCCACGCGAAGTGCCACCCACCGCTTTTTTTTAGGCGCTTCCTCTTTAGTGCTCATGAAGTCGGCGTATCTGTGATTGAACAAATGTATTACACCTGTACGTTTAATGAAGCACACAGGTCAATTTGATGTAGTGTAATTGCAAGAATAACCTGTAATTTCTTATTTCCAAATGCTATTCAAAACATGCTCAAGGAATACTGCGAGCAGGCTTACATCTGCTGACCTTTCATGTCATTTTTGTTCGTTTCTGTCGTGGCACAACTAACAAGTAATCACAAGTCACAAGTGACAAAATTATCTTTATAATAAAGTTTTAATTACCAATTTTAGCGGCAATATTGCATTTGCAAAATTGAAGCACGACATTCATATCTTGCCCAACAACAACTTCACAAAAATCGTCGTAGGCACTATGGCACGCAGTATTTTGTCTGTGGGCAGCCCTGAACGAAAACGAAAATTAAATTGTCAGTGACGCTGATCTCCCCACCCTATTAGAAAACGCTACCTGCCTCCCCGCTGCGCGGGCGCCAATGCTATGACAATTACGAGTTCTTTTCATTCTGATCAATAAAGCCTTGTTTTCATTCGCTGCTATACCAACAAACGTGATTATTCGAGCTGCGGTACCACCGCAAGATTGGGAACAGAATAGAGCGCGATTTGCGTCGATTCTTGGCGTCACCATAAAAAAAGAAAGAAAAGGCAGCGAAAGCTTGCGCTACTGTTGGTCTGCGCTCGCAATGCAGAGGATTAAGGGATCAACGCCACTGGTCCACTATTTCATATTTCTTTCGCTGCTGCAATATACTGGGGGCCGTCCACAGTGCCAATGTACTGTAGGTTGAAGCACCCAAAACGATTTTGTTTAGAAATGTTTTTGTTGAGTTAATAATATGACTTTCAGTCCTCAATTCTCGAATTGAAGTGCTTCCTCTATAAGTACTAATTACGGGATTATTAAGGATATGGTTATTACTTTATCTGCCCTATTTTTCGCGCTACCGAGTTCCTAGTAATCACAGAAAGACATAACTTCATAGAATCTCGATCGGGAAATATCCTTACAAAATTCACCTTTTTTTAAATAAAATTCTGTGCAGCTGATACAGACACTGTACTTGTAACATGAAGTCACGCAACAACAACAGTTTTCTGAAACTTTCGAGGTTAAGAAGGAAAGCGTGAAACAACGGCAGGTTTCGCAGCGGCTTCTCGGAGCGAGCGGGAGAGGGGAAGTAAAAGCGAGCCGGACATCGCGGTGGGCCCGCGACTACAGCCTGTCGAGTCATACGCCGCCAAACTCTTCGGCCGAACCGAGTCCGAAGACGATCCAGAGAATCCCATTCGCTACTTTTGACGGCCCCACTTATGCAACGTCGCTCTCAACGAACGCTTCGCCGTAAACGCGAGCGCCTGGCGCGCTGGTTGAACGCCCTCTTGCTGCTGTCTTTGTTCGTCTTCGCTGCGCGTTCTGAACGGAAGAGGGACCGAAGAGCTCCAACGCCTTACAACGCCTTACAACGCCTCGCTGTATGTTTAGCGACTTCTGCTCCCAGCATGAACGCACAGCGCGAGCGCACCCCACATGAAACGTTCCTCTAAGGCGAATAGTTTAGCGACCATTTCGCGAATTAAACTTTTTTAGCCCGCACATTCGTGCAATTCTTTCGTGGGGTGTTGATAGAGCTGCAGCCGACAATTCTGCGGCGCAACGCATCGGGTGCATGAGCTCGAGCTACTGGATACCGGCGCATTCTTTGCAATTTGCGTCCAGTCAAGCCGGCGGAAAGAGGGGTGTCTTCAGGCGTATATGACACCTCTCCCATCTCCCCCCCCCCCCCCCCCACTGGCCTCTTGCACCCGGGGTCCACGGCTCCCCGGCCCACACTGTTGCTACGCCACTGGGCGCACAATATAAAAACCGGCAACACAGGTGCCAGCAAGTTGAAGAATACTGAGACCGCTGGCAAAGCTTTATTTTACATCCATATGAGCACGCAAGGCCTTTTTGTTCACGTAATTATGCCGCCAGTCTTTGTAAAGGTGAGCCATCCACTTATATTACAAGTGCAGTGTCTTACAGAGAACATAGACGGCAGGCAGCGCTGTCCATGCTGTCTCACTTTCAGCTGTTTCCCACTTTCCGTGATAAACGAAAGTTCATGGCCACCTAAAAGGCGTTAACAATAGCACATCACTTCATTCACTCTTGCGGCAAAAATAGTGCATCCTATCTGCGACATGAAAAGCTTTTCACGCCAGACCTTCAGTCGCCGTCGCTCAACTCGAACGCCTTCGCCGGATTTCCCGCCCTGTAAACCATATTGATTTAAAGATGGCAAGACACGTGCAAAGTTCTCATAAGAGGCCATTTCTTGAATTGTGCTTCCGGTGTCCTAATTAAGGGTGTTGGCATATATTGAACGAAATGTATACTGCAACTACGTACTGCAACATACAAACAAGGCCAATGTATTTAGTTGTGCTGGTAATCACAAGGTAACGCGCAGGCTAAAGAATCGCATGTAGCAAAAGACGGTTGCCCCCTCTCGGCTGTTATTAAATCGCAATTTCTTTCTCAATACGGCAAGTAGGGCAACTTGGTAGGATACCTTCGTCCTAATAAGCGTCTTTTTTCTTCATTCCTTTGGTGTTCTTTGATGTCGCCAATTTCTTTGCAATGGGACTTCTCTGCAATAGCCGGCGATGTAGCCTGCACTGATATCGCGGCTTGCTTTGACCTTGGCTGCCACTTTGCCCTTTTTCAGTGCATGTGGTTGCGTGGAAGAGTGCTCATCTGATCGCGTGAATAGCTTTAGCTTATGACGTCACGCCAGAATTCCTGCCACAATTCACGCCGCTTTTTCGAAGAGACCACAGACTGATCGAAAGAACGCTGGCTGCTCATTTTTGTAGGGCATTCCCGTGGCTCGTGGTTCGAACAAGCCTGGGACGGACAGCCGGGTCAAGGTGCGTTTCAAAGCAGACGTGGTGAGACCGATACTTGCAATTGTTTTGATATAATTATGCAGATTCGACATTTTGCGTAGCAGCTACGCGAAGTATCTTCCCCACATTTTGCTGTAAAACGCTTTCTTTTTGCTGTTCGAGAAGTAGGATTATCAACCATTTCACGAAATCCATACAGCTGCCAACCCAGTACAGTAATGCACTGAATTTGACGTGGACGTGTTGAAAATATAAATTCGTTCCTATCGCGTTTTTTGGTTGCGGCCACTTCCTCGTACTTCAACGTTGTCTTTGCCACAGTGGCAAGCGATGTAGCCTGCAGCTTGCTTTCGCGTTGGCGGCCATCTTTTCCATTCGCCGGTGGATGGGATTTAGCACAAGAAGGTTTACATGTTTTCGTGAACATTAGATTGTGCCGTGAGGCCGCAACTTTTTTTTTCCGATGGCACGACAAACTGTCTGAAAGAATGCTGCCTGCTCGTGCATGTACGACGACTTCCCCGTGGCTCATGGTTCGAGCAGTGGGGGGACGAACAGCCGGGCCAAGTCCCGTTTCCCAGGTGACAAGGTAAGCGCAATTATTTCGATTGCTTTGAAGTGAAGCATTACGCTCAAATACATTTTTCTGTAGCAGCTGTGCCTTGCTTACTTTCAGTTGATTTTTGCAGTAAAACGCTTTTTCCGTGCTCGCGAAGGCCGTGTGCCAACGGTTAGATAAGTGCACTGGATCAGCCGATTCAATGCAGCACCTCGCCGAATTTGATGTCGGCGCGTTGAAAACGTAAGCTGTTCGTGCCATACTTTGAAACGCGATTGAAACCTTGCTAAAGGCAAATTCAAGGACCATTGCGGGCAGCTTTACGTTTGCCGACATTTCTTCGTGTTTTTGCTGGTTTCTGCTGTCGCACCATCGGCGGAAAGCATGTGCGCGCCAAGAACGACAAAATTATGCCGAAATAAAAACGTTGTGCAAGTCCAAGGCACATACTGGAATCTATTTGAAGCGAAGCTTTGTATGTAAATACCACAAATATAAAGACGATGCGTACAAATTAATTTCACCCTATGCAACGAGTAAACTTATGCAACGTTTATGCACGACCTCGACTTCGGACAATATTTATAATTGTGCAGCACACGGTTCGGAAGGTATTCCGAAATATGCAAACACCCAGCCAGCCGCATGCACGGTATGACACGTCTGTGTAGCGATGTCACGAGGACAAAGGCGATGTGTGACGCTTGTCGAGGGAAGAATGTTGATGACAGGTGCGCGCACAGAGAACTAGCACACATCTGTGGTCATGCGTATAGTACGAGGAGGCTGCAACCTTGAAAGAAATCGCGGAAATAAGCGCTCACGGACGGCCACGTAGTACCCTCTGCTGTTGCGGCCACTTGCTCCTGTCCCTGAGTATCTTTGAAGGGTGATCTCATCATTGTGGGAAAGAGGTTCTTCGGTGTTCGTCGACGCACTAAGTAAAAAAGAATAATCGAGTTTACGTTGTCCATGCTGATTCAAGAATGATTCCAGGGTATCGCATTCCACAGCGATTTTTGTCCTTCCCTGTTTTCGTTGTGGACGATCCTTGAAACTCTGCTTTGAGTGCAGTTTGGGCTTTCTATTTCGCGAACTTTGTTTTCACTTGTATTGTTACGTCCTTGTTTAAGAGTTATTTGTGGATCCCCGGGATTTCTGTTACGTTCTCTTAAGAACCTGTGAGTATATGTCACTTATCAGTCATATGCTGAGCACAAGGTTAGGACGGAATGTGGTTGAGATGACGCGATGATGAGTACGTCGTCGACCGCTCGACTATCTACTGCGCTGGCAGGGAGAAGCTGCAGTGTTGTGTGTACAATGTTTAAGGTTGCAACATTTAAGCGACTAGCTTTTTCTGCCTCTTACGCCCGTTTTGATGGATGGTCACTGGTGGGACGAAAAAAGCTCGTTGGTTCATCCATTTGTTCATTACTTCCCTCGTCCAGTCGTTCTTTCGTTGGTTCGTTCAGGGTGTTCGCTTACACTGGCGGTCATCGCTGATGGTTTCCGACCAATATGTTCCTGCTACAGCACTTTAGTTATGCCATCGGCGTCATATTCACCATCATTTAGTCGTCATACCACTGTCCTTTTTTAATCACGTGGTTGTCAGGCTCATCATGTTGGTGCCGTCATCTACGCGTCATTGTCGCTATGCGATCACCGTTTCCGCATCTTATAGTCATCGTTATTGTGCTATCTCTGTCCCACTTCTGTAAAGATGATTTCATCGACATCAAGTGGGCGCCACAGTCAAGCTTCGTCGCAGTCGTCACCGCCTTTACTGCCGCGTCGTTGTTTCGCCGCAGTTATCTTCGTGACATCATCGCAGTGTTCATACTGTCGCTACCACCACGACGTCCCTAACTTTTTTTCCGTGCTTCAATGTCGTTTTCATCGTTGACGTTGTGTGGTGGTCGTCCTACCACTGACTTCTCATTTTCTCTAGCTGTCACGAACTAACACCCACTCACACAATTTGTTCGCCTTAAAATTAAAATTCTGACCTCTGAAACGTGGCGTGGTATAATATATGCGTTGGGCATTACAGCATTCAGGGTAATCTTCTCTGGTAACAAGCACCAGTATCACGCGCTCCGACGCGCACGAGCACACTTTTGTGGCCACTTTGGAGCGATTGATAAGACGGGCTTATCGGTGCTAATCACGTCAGGCAGATATGAAATTGACAGGGAAGCGACTCCTGATAGGGTGTTTTTTGTTGGCTCCTTTTTTATTATATATATATTTTGCACTCCCACCTCAGGAGCGCAATAGGTTCAAGTGCACTCGTCAGAAGACGCTGATAGAAATTGTCGTATAACCTCGCGCCCTAAGGACGATGGGGGTGGCGAAAATCGTGAGCGACTGGGTATTGTGGCGGCAGGAAAATTTGCTCCTTGTGGAGGCATAGCGTCCTACTGTGAACTGTAGGATAGAAAAAAATTGCACTCTTTGAACATCGCAGACAACAACTTTTAACCTGAACAACCAGACGGCAAATGCATACGCGGCGACGACGTCAAATACATGAAGTCTGCGATGTGCGTCTTTCTGGTTTGAGCATTCCTCTAAAAAGTTCGGCAGCACGTTACTCCTGTAACACATAAAGGGAAAAACCAAGTGCACACGTGGTAATTCATGAAGTTATACGATCGGAGGGGTCAGAATTCTTGCAAGACATAGCGCAGTGTGAAGTGAACTTCGGGCTTTGTAGGCAAATCTCCGCAACGACAAATGCGAGCACCTAATGCATTACCTTGAGGCTCTTTCGTTATGTTTCTTTCCGTCTTTCATTCTTCCTTTGTTCTTTCTTTCGTTACTTATTTCTTTCCTTCGTTCTTGCCTTTCGTTAATTCATGTTCAGCCATTGCGTCTTTGCTTGCTTAGGCGGTATGAGCCATTCCTGATGATATTTTTTGTCTAAGTAAGTGTAAGTGTAACTAAGTGCCGCGAAGGATCGTCCGGGAACACAATGCATATAGAGCTACCTGCTCATGCACTCTGCATTGAATTGCTGTGCATTATACTTACGGCGCAAAACTGAACACAGTCTAGAGCAAGAGGAAGACTACTAAGAGCGGTGTTAGTTCTTGGTTGTATGTCTTCATCGCGTGTCTTCATTCACCTAACTGTGTAGGCAGAGTGCAGTATTTTACAGACCAACTTACGTATGGCCCACGGATGACGTTACACCACCGAACAGAAGTGCAACGTCGACGCCTGCAGGCAATACTGCCATGTTGTCTCGCTTCCATCTTGTGTTCCGCCTTCTGCTGTATAACAAAATCCAGCACAATATAAGGCGTTAACAATAGCACGCAACCTAATTCGCTTTTGCCGCAAAGGTAGTGCGACATTAACCGCCTTTACGCCAGACCTTCAGTCATCTTCCGACTCGAACGTAATCGTTGCTATCCGGCTTTTAGTACACTATTCTCTTAAACATGGCCAAACGCGTGCAAAGATTGCGTAAAAACTGGTTTTTTGAATCCATTCTGCTTTGATTATCTTGAAAGAGCACGTTGGCCTATAGGCAACAAGATGCGGCGAGTAGTCAGCACAAGGTCACGTGCCCGGTAAAGAATCACACGTGGCAAAAGATCGTTTCGTTCTCTTTTTTATCGCACTTTCTATATCAAAACGCCACACTGAGTGGATTGGGGAGCTAACATCCGACACACCAGCGTATTTGTCTTCATTCTTTCCGCGCTTTTTGATTTTGGCAATTTCTTTGTACTTGAACGGTGATGTAGCCAACGCTGATATCGCGGCTTGCTTTCGCCTTGGCTGCCATTTTGCCACATTTCGGCGCATGTGATTGCATGCAAGAGTGCCCACCTTCTTGTGTGAATACCTTTAGCTTCTTCCGTCAAGCCACAACGTTTTCGAAGGTGCCATGAATTGACTGAAAGAATGTTGGTTGCTCATGCATGACTTTCCCATGGCTCATGAAGCAAACAAGGGGGAGACGGACTGCCTGGCAAATTTTCCGCTTCTCAGCATATAAGGTGAGCACAATCCTAGCTACTACATTCAAGGATAAGTAGTTACGCTCAATGAACCCTTCGTGTAGCATCGTTGTGATATGTGCTTAGGGCAAAATTTTTCTTTAAATTGCCTTTTTTCCCGCTCTCGCAGTGGGTGTATGAACGGTTAGACAAATGCACTAAGCTGCCACTTCAGTGCGGCATGCCCCACATTTTGATCTGAATGAATTGAAAATATAACTTGCACATTCCTTACTCCGAAGCGCAATTCAAAACTTGTTGCAAGTGCATTTGAGGACTATTGCAGCACCGTTAGATTTGCCGTCGTTTCGCCCTGTTCTTGTTTCTTTCCTGTCATGGCATCATGGTTCGAAAAAATGACGAGTCAAGGATATGCTAATAACAAGAAATTATGGACAACGAAAAATTTTATGTCGATCCAGCGCACTTGTAGAAAGTTCATTGAAGAGTAGCTGTATAGGTAAATGCACACATAGGCCGTTAGTTATATTAGACTTAAATATAAAGCTTCGACTATGCAAGCAGTTGGATCCTATGCAACGAGTAATTTCATTAATGTTTACGTAAAGTCAAGGCCTTCACCTCATACAGTTTTCGTATTTCTTCACCACACCAAGGAACTACTCCGAAATGCGAACACCAGGTCAGCCGGATGCACAGTGTCAAACGTTCGCGTAGTGACGCCACGAGGACGAAGGCAATGTGTGACGCTTGTCGAGGGAAGAATGCTGATGACAGCTGTACGCACAGAGAGGTGGGGCACATTTGTAATCACATAAAATCTGGACACAGTGAGGCACCTCTAATCTGAAGAAGGTGCAGTTAGGCAGCATTGCGCGGATAGCCACAGAAGGCCATGTGCCTTCTTCGGTTGTTGCGGCTACGTGCCTCAGGGCTTGTCCCACGCCATCTAAAGAGCTATCTTATCATTACGGGGAAGAAGAGTTCCTTCGGCGTTTGTCAACGCACAAGGTGAAAGTTATGAGCAGGGGAGATTGCGTTGCCGATGCTGCATTATTAGCGAGACCTGTGTATTGTATAACTTGTTTCCGTCTGTGCGGGTTTCATTTATGGGTGATTCTAGAAACTTTCCTTTCGTGGGCGATATGTACCTTCTCTCTCATGTTCACTTCTGTTTGTGGCATTTGGAAGCTCTTCTTTCATCACGTCAATCTTTAGGAGTTAATTGTGGGTCGCAGTTATTGTTACATTTAATTATAAACCTATACCTACTACTACTACTACTGCTAATAATAATAATAATGATAAACGACAACATTACGACAAAACGATGTTGAAATGACGACATTAACTTTCATTGGCGGTATTTGTACAGCGCGCGCCGTCATTGACGATGATACTAAAGCAGCGGCCCAGCAGCGCTCGCTGTAGAATGTTCGTGCTTGCGCCTTCTAGCGAGTAGCTTTTTTTGGCCTCACTACTTTGGTCCTTCAGTCTTTTCAGTCCTTCACTAGTTCGTTCAGTAGTTATTTCGTTCACTTGTTCATTACTTCGTTGGCTAGTTCGTTCAATCATTCGTTCGTTCCTTAGTTAGTTCTTACTTTCAGTGATTCATTAGTTGGCCCACTGGAACTATTCTGCGATGGTTTTGGCACAGCACTTCAGTAATCATGCACTGACGTCATAGTCAAGTCGTCGTCATATCACGCCCCATAGACTCTAGTTTACGCGATCGCTACAAAGGGCGAAAGATCAACTGCAGCGCGTTCTAGCCTGAGTGCATAAATAGAGCGACTGTAATTTAGTAGTATGCATTAATTCGTACTTTTTCTGTTAAGGACGCTAAACGTGGCTGAATCTTTGATTATAAATGTACATAAGAAAAACCGACAAACATAGCTAACATGCCGTTTTTTACCATATAAGTAAGGGATTTGTTTTATTTAAGTTCTGTTATTAAAGTGTGTGCTTTATTACTTGAACAAAGGTTTGGAGACCTCGCTGACGCGCGGTAAGCAGCAGCCCATTGGTATCGATTGCAGTATGGGCCGTTTATAGGTTCAAATTTTAGGGTGGTAATGTTGGCGAACAGAGTGGTCGCTTTTTTATAGAGCAGCATCACGCAGGTTCGTTTTAAAGCAGTTTTCTTTTAATATTACTTTATATTAACATTCGATAGCCGCTACCAAAGGAAAATGTTTAAAGGCAGTGAATTTTATCAACTGGTGGTGCTTTACTGGTATAACGGCTGCACTACTTTCATTGTAATTGATCTGCAGCGTCTCGACGCATAATGACATGTTGCTAGAAAAATAGAATGCGCTAGCTAGAGCGAAAATTCATTGCTGGAACCGAGGACAGTCTGCTTGGAGGCTACCAGCGACAGCGGATTAACCTTGCAGCCTATGGCCGTGTGCAACGGTGAGTAAAAAAACAGTGCTACGTTTTCGACTTTGAATTCCTTTGCGTGCGAGGCGTATAAAACAGATTCCTGTAGTAATTTCTTCAAAGCTGACAATAGTAATTACAGAATTATTGCCCTTCAAAGACAATTCAAGGGAAGCTTTTGTTATTTTGCCACATTGCTAGAATCCCTAACGTGGACTACAGCATAAATAATTTGGTGGTTTCTGCATAAATGTTACACCGCGATAAATTCGCAACACATTAGAGGCGAATATACTTCCCGTGGTAGAGTTATTCATTGCATTTGAGACATAATAAGATATTACTAGCATCTGGCAGAAAGATGTCATATAATCGAGGCTTGGCTAAGCACTGCCGACATAGTGACACCATTAAAAGGAATGCCTACGCAAAACAGTCTTGTGTGTATGTTATCTTCTGTCATGGAGCATTTCTTGCACTGCTCTTAGTCAGACATAAATCACAAATGCACCCATACTTCCACCAGAGTAATTGAAGGGTTTTCATCCGACTCCAGCCTTGAAGACGCAGATCATACTTGTTCACCCCTTTGGACTTCATTGTCTCCGGACGTACAAGTTAACAGTGAATGTGCCACCAGTAGAAGTAACAAGGGCCGTAATCCTCACAAGGTATGTTCGTGAACACCTAGAACCATGATTTGTTCATTCATTGGACAAACATTTGTTGCATCATTCTTCGCTTGCATGTTAGTCACGGCTTCATCATTTCTATTTTCAGGAAGACTGACAAAAGGGAGATGATTGGTGCGCAACCTGCCCACGTCAAACCATGAGCTCAACGGCGATCATCATAATGACAACAGGTCTTCTTGAACTATGTGCCTCACCATGAAATGTTTGCAAGCTTATGGGACAGAGGGGTGGGAGCCCTATGAGGAAAGCAGCCGTCCACAGTTTTGTATAGTACTGAGCGGGAATGCTAAAATGCGACATGCAAGCTTGCTTGCTTTTAAGGCCGTTTTACGACGAACGAAGAAGTAACACGTTGAATCCCAGCTTGTTTCCTTTCTGACCATCAGAACAATGTCAAACAGAACAGAACAAAATAGCAAGTGAGTACTTGCTAATGCAGAAACTCTGTCATATGCTCTTTGCAAACCAGCTTGGCAGCCAATACCACCAACAATCACATTCTTCAGCAAAATTTAAGCAGCGTGAGCAAGACAGGACGTGAACAGAAACATAGAGGGGCACGCAGTTTAGAATTCACGAAGTTTAAAATTTTGTTGAATATATGAACCGACTTGCCCAACATGCCTTATTGCAGTATCACATGCTCCCTTACATAAAAATGCAAAGAAATTGAAAACGATCGAAAGCGCTCAATGCAATTTTGAGGAAATTATAGTTCATGGTGACTGAATCTCTGGCAAACACTCTTACATGGTTCATAAGTAGTTAGCATGAAATAAATAACTAGGCTAGCCTTGCACATAAGGTAAGAGATGCTAAAAAAGGCAAGCTCACACAATTGGCCTACTCTAGAGTTTACAAACATCACAAATCTCTGTACGCAATGTTTCTTGCTCTTCAAACAGATGATAAACCTGAGCGTAGTGTGTTCCCAAAATATTTTTGAAAGATACTCGGACAATAGTAAGTTTGGCTTAACATTTAACCAATCAACAGTGTACGAGCAAGGGAAGCCCCAGCGTGGGAACTTGTCTTCGTCGTGGCCATCACAAATATGTCTGGCTGTTGAAACGTTGGCTCCCGGCTGAGGCTTCCTATGCTCACCGCTGTTACTCAACTGAAATTTTCATCTCCTTGCAACGTCTTTGATATCTTTGAATACATAAACCGAGATTTTTTGTTTTAATATATGAAACCATGACTTAAATTTAATGATACGTGAGCATTAATTAGGCTTGTTTATCTGTCTAATTAGTCTCCTTGTTTATTCAACAACCTTTGCCGGAATCCTTGTAAGCACTGATGTCTCCATAACGTTCCTTGCGAGTACTTCATTTTTGTCAAAGCCTTTACTGCGCGCACCTGAGCACCAAATGTGCTGCTGAAATATCGAGATCAGATTATATGTGCTGAAGAATTTAGCATAACTTTTCTGTTATTTTGCTACCCTGTGTGCCTCTCGCTAATGTATTATAAAAAGAATAGCACATTGCAGCGTGAGCTTGCTGACACTTTCTTCGCCGAGCACTTTATATGTATCTTTTTTAATGTAGCTGAAATCGTAGAACGCAGACTATACGCGCTTAGTGTGAAATACGCCAAGCAGCACTGTACGCACCTAAAGTGCAAGGACAGCCCAGCATCAATATTATCTGAACCTTCGTTCTGCCTTCTTTAAGCGGCGCGCTGAACACGATTGGAATGATTCGCTTGATTTCAGCTTTCAATTCCATTAAATAAATGGCTGTGTGTTTCTATATGTTGCAAACAGCGGCGGACAACATGAGGTCCACATAACCTGCTAGAAAATTATGATGTTGTACTGTTTCATTCACCATGGACAATAAACAATGTAAGCTTACTTGTTTCAAGTCTTCTTTTTTGCCAGTTGAGGCGTCTTTGTCACTTAGCGATATATTAAAGATAACTGTAGCCATGTTGGAGTACCATGCACGTGAATATCGACCGTACAGCGGTAATGAAACTTCCAAAATCAGCGAGTGGGCAGTGCCACCAGCCCCACAAGCTGCTAGAGCGGCGCTCACATTATTCACTGTCTAATGAAAATGATACTGGTTTTCATTTTGCCTGCACGATCTGTCGGTCGCATACTTAAGTTGACGACGCCACCGCTGCTCTTCCTTCTGTTGCAATGTGGAAGGCACAGTTTCCCTTCTCTGAGTGCTATAGGTGCTCTGTTGTCATATAGCCGTCGTTTTGTAATCTTGTGGTTGCACTGCTCACCATGCCGGTGTCTTTATCTACTTGTCGATGTCGCCATGCCATCGTCGTCATTTCCGTAGCTTTTTCGTTGTTTTGTGCTGTCTTCGTCACACCACTGAAGCGGTTATGTCATCGGCGTCATGTTGCCGTCACAGTAAAACGTCACCACCGTGTTGGGCGTATCGTCATCTTGCCGCGGTCGCCTTCGTGACATTGCAGTGTTCATAAACTCATTCTTTAGTGCACTTGATTTTGTTTGAATTAGCCATTCGGTGTGTCCCGCTGGCTGTGTTCCGATTCTCGGCCAATCCTGCAGAAAGGTTATGCGTCACTGCGAAACCACAGGTACAGAATCCTAAACGTATATAGACATGTGTCGTACTTTTCTTTGCATACACCTGTCATCGCCATTCTTGCATCGGCAAGCATAAGACGCATGACATCACAACCTAGATTTCTAATACTGGGTGGTCACCTGATTTGGCGTTTGAATGTGGTCATAGCTTGTGAATGGTGTAGTGTATGGACACAAAATATTGCACGAGGTTGAAACTGCGACCACTGGGTGGATGAACATATACAGTGTATGAGGTTAAACGCGGCAAAGCGTGAAAGTAAGTACAATTTTATGCATCGCCGTTTGATGCATACGCATTTATTTACACGCTTCACTTCAGCTTCGCTTAACATAGATTGGAAAAAGTTCATCGGATCTGCGTATTTTCTTTGTCTGTCACGCATCAGACATTTAGGAGTGTGAATACGGACCGACTAGTTCATTGCAGGTTGTACAACAGCGTGACAATGCAGGAAACAAAATTCGACACCAAACCATGGATTGACTTTTTGTAATTTCCTACAACCTTTCTGCAGTATTTTCTTTATATATTAGCCACTGACATTTATTCTGCACTGTTCTGAGAAAACTCATCAATTGATAGTCAAAACATATTTCATTTCTGCAATTCATCTTGCTACTCGAGCGAGCAAGTTATCCTACTTAATTCACGACTCATTGTTCTTACGATGAGCCTAGCCAAGCAACCGCACTTGCAAAAATACGGCAATGTAACGCGTAGAAAAGTTGCAGAAATGGAACAGGACTCTAGTTTTGATTTTCACCTCTTGGAACATTTCAAAGAGGAGATTTTGTTTGATAGAACTGAGCGATTTGGAGGATGCGTTGCAGCTATCCAGATGGCCATGTAACACTGGGCTTATTGGTCGAAATGTTATCAGTAGGTCAATATTCTAAATTTGTGAAATAACAACGTTAGGACTTTGCTAGTTTGCAATATAATACAAATAATGTGACAGTGCAAGAAATAGGCAAATATGTACAAGCAATGCAAGATAACGTAGCGTAATTTTCAGACAAATCATTAAAAATGTACGATAGAAGCCCTTATAATTCTGGGTAACCTTAATTTCGCTAGAGCAACCTCCCCCACACTCACGCAGAACAAAATCAACGGACATATACAATTTCTTCACGAGTATTTGTCCCCTTTTTTAGTTCTTGCGCAAACTCACCCAATCGTTTCGTCTGGTTACCAATTGCTCCTCGTAGCTTTAGACGCCGAAAGTGACTAAGAAAGGGCAGCAATAAATATAGGAAGCCATCCCGCAGGAAAAAAGTTGTAGCAGTCATCATCACCATCAGCCTATTTATGTTCTACCAGCGATTTCCTATAACCCTTGACTTGCGACAGCTGATTCCATCTTAAATTTTCAAACTTCCTTACACCACTATTTCTCTTCCGTAAAATACATATGGCGGTTGGGTTTGTAATGTTTTAGATCGCATGGGTTCGTCCATGCTGTCACGTCAGGAACTGAGGTATCGTGGATTGTGTCGCCTAGGCCCTTCTGTAGAACCTACAATTTCGCTCCGTGTTCCTCCGTTTTGATTTTTACCTGTGATGACACATAGCAGTTATCCTTTTCCTTCTTTAGAATTATTCATCTGTACGGGGTTAGTGCTATGTTCGTATGCTTCACTCGCGTTTGCCCGTTTTTTTTACTGCCCATCCGCATATAAATCTTTTCCCGGAAAGCATCTCGGCCCGTACTTTTTCAATTAAGTTGGCGTTGCTGTATACGGGACTATGGAGGTGAAGAACTATCATCGAAGTGCGGACAGCCAGAGTCTTAGGGGCAACACCGTGGATTATCACTTTTCGGGCGATCATTTTCAGAGGCGATCACACGGGATCAGTGCGAGTGTAGGACCGAAAGCGTTTCTGAATCTGTTTCTAGCTCGCTATGTGATGAATAATAGAAGGTTAAGGTACCATGGCCTCCCTTTCACCGTGCTTCTCACAGAAGCATATGTTGTTCTTTCTTTTCCTTCTTTTTCTCATGGATGCCGAAAACGAACCTCATGAGATCGACATGGTGACCAGGCCGTCTAGCACGATGGTATCTGACAGCCCGCCTTCCGAACCTGGTGGCCAACTGTTCTAGAAGCCTGGTGTCTTGATCCCTGCCCTGCCGAACTGGTGGACAGCTGACATAGCGAAGTGGTAACTCTATACCCGCCCTGTTGGCCTGGTGTCCAGCTGTTCTAGCAGCCTTGCGCCTTTGATGTCCTCCCTGTGGAGCTGGTGGCCAACAGATCTACAGACGTGGTATTTATTTATTTATTTATTTAATTTGTTGATCAACTGATATAGCAGCCTGGTGTTTTGATTCCAGCCCTGTGGATATGGTGGCCTCCTGATCTAGCGACCCACCCTTCGGACCTGGTGGTCAACCATTCTGGGAGCCTGGTGTCTTGATGTGGGCCCCGCGGATCCGGTGCCCAGCTGATCTACCAACGTGTTAGCTCTATGCTCACCGTGTTGACATTGTGGTCAGCTGTTCTAGCAGCCTGGTGTACTAATGCCTGCCCTGTGGATCTCGTGCCCAGCTGACTTACCGACGTGATATCTCCATGCCCACCCTGCTGACCTGGTGGCCAGCTGTTCTAGAGGTCTGGTGTCTTGAAACGCGCCCTGTGGATCTGGTCGCCAGCTGACCTAGCGACCTAGTACCTGGCTGGCCACACTGCTGACCTGGTGGCCAGGCGTTCTTGTCGTCTCCTAGTCTGTTGATCAGAAGACCACGCATGCATTAACCAACCACAGGTACGAAAGGATTTTTTCTGTGCCAATTTATTTATCATTAAGACTAAGAGAAGTTTGGCGAGTTGTTATTTAACATGCGCAACTTCAGCGTCTGTTTTCATTCAGTTTGCAACGTTTGATTTCTGCCATTACTTTGTATTTAAGGAATAACCTCGCTGCAGTAACGTGCGATGTAGCCTGAATCGATACCGCGGGTTTCTTGTGGCTCTTTCGAATTAATTATGCTGAATTAAATTTCGGTGTAACAGCCACGTGAAATGCCACCCACCGCCTTTTTTTAGGCGCTTCCTCTTTCGTGCTCATGAAGTCGGCGTATCTGTGATTAAACAAATGTATTTATTTCCAAACGCAATTCAAAACTTGCTCAAGGAATACTGCAAGCAGGCTTACATCTGCTCTTCTTTCACCTCGTTTTTTTTCGTTTCTGTAGTGGCAGCATCAGTAGAAAGTAAGGCTCGTGTTACCGACATGTTATAAAATATTCTTTCTCTTTTTATCCCACTTAACTCTTTCCCCGTGCAGGGTAGCCTACCGGAACTACCTCTGGTTAACCTCCCTGCCTTCCTCTGTATTCTCTCTCTCTCTCTGGAAAGGAAGTTATTTAAAAAAATGCTATACCGGTAATGGCGGTGCGCACAGTTCGATTTAATCCTATGCGATGATAAATTCATGCAATGTCTATGTGAAACCATCTTGTGCAATTTACTTTTTTTAGAATTTCGAATTAGAGCATTTAAAATCATTCCGAAATGCAAGCACCAATTCAGACGGATGCCCAGTCTGAGACGTCTGTGTAGCGATGTGATGAGGACGAAGGCGATGTGTGGTGCCTGTCTAGGGAAGAATGCTGATGATGATATTTGGTACATATCTGGGGAATTTGTAATCTTGAGAAAGCGTGGTTCGGTAGCTATGCGTAGGCGGCCACTGAGGGCCATGTGCCCTCTGTTGTGACGGCTACGTATTCAAGTCCGTTAGTGTGTTAGAAGAGCAATCTTATCATTATATGAAATAATTTTTTCGGAGTTGGTCAACGCACCTTGTTAAAATGAGAACAAATCGCGTTACCCTTTCCCATGCTACAATATTAGTAAGACCTTTGTGTAGTATAACGTTCTTTCTACCGGTTGCGTGTTCTTTTTGTGTGTGCGTGTGTGCGCGCGTGCGCGTGTGGGCGTGCGCGTCTGCGCGTGCGCGTGTGTGTGTGTTGTTTGTCCGCAACATGCACTATCAATTATGTGTTCACTTCTGTTAGCAGCTTTCGGGAACTCTCTTTCTACTTCTATTGTCCCGTCAATCTTTAGGAGTGCATCGGGGACTCCAGTCATTTTGTTACATGTTAACCTATAACAATTCTAACAATATTCAACGCCAGCGACATTCTAAGGCCAACAAGATTACGAGAGAAAGACGCTGAAGTGACAACGTGATGATGAATGTGTGGTCGCTGGCATGACTGCTTACGTGTTGTGGCTGGAACAGGTTACATCTCTGAACAAGCACGGCGCCTATGTCGCCATTGACGGTGATACTTAAGCATCGCCGGGGCAAAGGCAGCGGCGCACGCTGTAGGATGTTTATGCTTCCAAACTTCTAAGCGAATAGTTCTTTTTTTGCATATTTCGCCCATTTTTATGGTTAGTCAGTCGGCAACGGTCGTTGGTCGGACTCGGAAAGGAAACCTTTTTTCGTTTTCGTTGATTAGTTCGTTGGATAGTTAGTTGTTGGTTAATTCGTTCTTCGGTTGGTTTGTTCGCACATTCAGTCGTTCGCTAGTCGGCTCGTTCAGTCGCTCGTTCGGTCAATAGTTGGTGCGTTCCTCCGTTCGTAATTTAGTTTGCGTTTTTGTTCGTACGGCAATCATCGTCGGTGGTCACTGCAAAATTCTTCCTTACGACAGCACTTAAGTAATCATGCCACCCACGTCATCGTATAGTCGTCATATTACTGTCGTTTTGTAATCTTGTGGTTGTCGTTCTCAACATGTTAGTGTCATCATCTACGTGTCACCGTATCCGTGACGTCATTGTTGTGTTTTCCCTATCTAACTGTCCTCGTTATTGTACTGTCTTCTTTACACCCTGTAGTTATGTCATCGCCGTTTTGTTGGCGCCGGAGTCAAGCTTGGTCGCATTCATCACCGTGACGGCCATGTCGTCGTTTTCCCGCGGTTGTCTTGGCGACATCGTCGTAGTGTTCGTGTTATATCTGGCAGCATGACATGCTCCTCATTTTTGTCGTGAATCAAGTAGTCGTCATCGTACCATTGCCTCTTTCGCACGTACTTACACATGCCCACGAATGGACACACGCAATTTTTTAAAAATTTTTCTTTTGTTTGAATATGGCGATGAAACATCTGATAACACCGCGCGGAGGTATTATTTGTTGGCCAGATAATTAGGCTAGAAGATAACTACACACGCAGTGGCAAATAGCGTCACCATACGGTAAACTATACGCACAGTAATAGGAGCAGATTTAAAAGCACGTGCCACTGCTAGCTCAAATGTTAAGATACGGTGTACACTTTAATGCGATTATATATATACGCGCGCGCGTGCGTGTTAATGTTACGCATGGTCCGAGTGAAAGTACCAGTTAAGCACTGCATGCATACCAGCAAACTAGTGCCAGTGCGCACCTTGGTTCTGTGTAATTAAAATTACGTATATTCCTACATAAAATATTAACATATATTATCTGCACGTAAGCATCTCTGAAGCACACAGGCATCCTACTGAATTAGCACAGTACAATAAATTGATTCTTTAATCCATTCAATCGCCTTTTAATAATAAGCTCGATGTGTTCTATCCGATGTGTTCCACTGTCACACCAGGGGCACATATCTTCTAAATGTATACAAACATGAGTCACGGTTCTCTGCGCGTACACCTGTTATTGCTATTCTTGCATCGACAAGCGTAAGTTGCCTTTGTGCGCGTGACGTCGCTGCGTAGATGTCTGAGACTGCGTATCCGCCTTATTTAGTGCGTGGATCCGGCATGTGTTCTGAGCGGTGCAGTTTAAAAATATTAAAAAATGTTCTATAAGAACAAAGTTGTCACCTCTGTGCTGAATAAATGTAAGCATTATATGGGTTTACGCATCCAACAGGATGAAGGTAAACACATTTATGCACATTGTCGTTAGTTGTACAGCCTTTGATTGCACTCTTCGCTTAAGCTTCACTTCGAATAATTTTCAACATATGCCCAGGTTTATCATAGTTTTGTTTTCGTGTGGCATGCATCCGACATTTCTGAGGGATAATTTAGGCCAAGCGGGACTTTGCTGGATCTACATACGACAGAGGGACGATACGGGAAACAAAGTTTTACTCTGGACCATCTGTTGGCATTTTGTACTTCATTACGTTTCAGATGCCGTTGTGTTTCTTTGAGTCATTTATATATGATTTACCGCTTTGAACAAAATCATAAGCTGACAGGCAGCGCAAACACTTAGGCTCAGCTCTTTGCCTTGCTACTCAAGAAACCACATTGTCCTACTCAGTTATTCACTCCATGTACTTAGAATCAGGCTGTACTTGCTTTCTCGCGAATGTAAAGCTACTGATGAAAACATTTACGACTTGGGTTCTTTGGTAACATAGCACAGATATAATCAGAGTGCATAAATGGACTAATTAAAGTGAAGCTCGCAAGCCATAGCGCATTCTAACAAAATGAATCAAAAGTAGGAGAAATATAATGATTTATGTCATCTATTCCGGGGGATCATCACTTCTTGCGACAGCGCAACGAATGCCATGCTCACAAACTACAAAAACCAACCGGCAGATCTGTAATATAATGGTCCCATTGGTTTCATTGAGGGAAAATAAATATCTCCTTTCTTCTCGAGAATTTGTCGCTTAGTTTTGTTGGTTATTGTCCAAACTGACTGTGTTTGTTCGTCTGGCTAAGCATTGCACCTCATTGCATCTAGCAGCGAAGGTGACCGTAAAAAAGTTAGGCGATGAAAATGAAACGAACCACAATGAAAAGCATAAAGCAGCATACACAATCACTATCAGCCTATTAATGACATCTTCCTGCAATTGACAATAACCCTTGTCTTGCGCCAGCTGATTTCATCTTATGCTTGCCAATTTACTAACATTATCAAAACACCTAATTTCCTGCTGTCCTCCACTGCGCTTCTCGTCCCTTGACAGCCATTGTGTAACTCTTTTAAAGCACGAGTTATCTGTCCTACACATTACATGGCCCACCCAGCTCAATCTTTTCCTCTTAATATGAACTAAAATATCGGCTACACCCCAATTACTCCAATTAAACATACATTTTTACACAAATGCGCTGCACACATGTTGTGATTACAAGAAAATTAGAAGCCGAGGGGTGCTGAAAACAAGGTCTGAAAGAGGAAAGCAATCTGAAAAAATAAATGCAAGTGGTGTTGGTTTCCGTTGACGCCTGCAGACGGCAAGCGGGATGGCGTTTCTTCCTCGCGCATAAACAAAAGCGTTGCCATGACCGCATGCTTGAATTTTTCTTTGCCTTTTATTGTCGCTCAGAGTTTGGCCTCCTAAGCACCGGGGGACAAAATGGCGCTCATGATAGAAAGCTCATGATACCTGGGGGGTATACCAGCTGACAGCCGTAGTCAAGGTTTCTTTTCCTCACATCTTTCACCGTGCTTCTCACATACGTGTGCAATGCCTTTTCTTTTTCATCGGTTTCGAGAACCAACACCACGAGATCGACGCGGTCGTGTCGTGCAAGCGTCTCTCGGGTAAAGACGACGCTGGCCTTTCGTGTGTCATCACCAGGTCACGTGTGGGAGGCATGACTATACGATCTGGCCTGAAAGGTGAGCGCATTGAAAATATGACCTGCTAGTTGCCTATAACACAATTTCACGCTAATTCGAGTACGCCAATGTTTCTGTAATTCTTATCAAGAAAGTGTGAACAAGGCGCAATAAATGTTTATTTCAGCATTTTCTTACATTAAGAAAACATATGATAAAATTAACTACCGCTGTCCACAATGCCACCTGAACAAAGTTATGACTACCAAAAATTGTAAAATGGTTGAACGGGCGCTTCTCCAGTGCAGCGGCGCATCAAGAACAGGGAAGAAAGTAAATGATAGACGTGTGCTTCCTGACAAGTGAACGTTAATTGGAAAATAGCGTGAAAGCATCTGCGTTGTTCATAGCATGTGACGCTGTTGTTTCATAAACTTTTAGTTATGCGCCAATTATAATTTCTTTCTCACTGTTGTGTGCGTGCGGTTTGAATGGCTACATTCATCCCTCCAGAATGTCAGCAGTGAAATAAGTCTTGTCCAAGTACTTCGCTTTTGTATAGTATGTCTGGTAAAAATGAGTCCGTATCTATCCACTGCGGTGTCCCTCGCTATCCCCGAGTTGCTTTACGCAAGACGAAACACGTTACGGTCTTCCAGGCTTTTTCCTTGTCGCTGCTACCGCAAACTGATTCCGCGTAAATCTGCCACCCGTTCTTGCCATTGGGCATTATACTCAAAGAAGCCACACAGTTTCATTCCAGAAAACAATTAAGAGTACATGATTGTGGCAAACTGGGGCTCAGAGTCGTTTCCAGTTCACGACTCGAAAGTCGTTGAGCCCACCGACTCAGTACTGATAGTATTCTGAAAGATAACGGCACAACGCAAAGCCTTAACATGACAATACTACATTTACACTCTTGTTTCTTACAATTGTACATTATAGTTATTGCGGCTAGCATTCTTTAACTTCATCCAGTTTCTGTTGGTTTACTTATCCGTATCTCGCCTGTTCCACGCCAACTAGGGTGATAGTGTAGTCCATAACCTAATGGGTCAAACATCGGGCTGCTATGCTGAGGGACCAACTTGGGTATCTGGCTATGTGAGGGTTTGTGACGCGCCTCAATGAACTTATTATATGCCATTATGGGTCACTGTGAAGCCCAGGTTTTCCAAATTTCTGGAGTGCCTGAATACGGCGTGCCTCATAATCAGATCGTGGTTTCGGCATGTAAAACCACATAGTTTAATATTTTGTGGGGTTAGTGCGTATGTGTCGCTCATCTGTGAACCTCTTTTACCCCAACTTTAGTCACTGGATATGCGAAATCACCCGCCGTGATGGCGTAGTGGCTTTGGCAGTGCACTGCTTAGCCCGAAGGTGCGGGCTGAAACACTGGCAGCGGCGGCCACATGTCAATGTGGCCGTAATGCAAGAAATTATGTCTACCATGCGTTAGCTGTACGGTAAGGAACCACAGGTGGTCAGAATTATTCCGTAGTGCCCCAATACAGCGTGCCTCATAATTATATCGTTGTTTTGGCGCTTAAAACACTAGGATTTAATTAGTTTTGTGTGCTGTTGCGTACGTGCTGCCTTTCGGTCCTTGAATACAGCTTGCGTAACAGGCTATGTGCCACTAGGTATATGCGACTGATTTAAATGAACCTCGTTCTACCCGTCTTGGGTCAGTGAGTTGTTCTAGAGCGGCCAGATTGTCTTGCTGCCTGCGCTGCGGACCTGGTGGCCAGGCCTTCTAGTACGATGCTGCCCTGCCTGCTGACATGGTGGCCAGCTGTTTGATCAGCCTGGTGTCTTGATGCCCACCCTGCAGATCTAGTGACCAGCTGATCGAGTGAGCTGGAATCGCGATGCCCGGCCTTCTGAGTTGGTGACCAGCTGTTCCTGTGGCTTCCTCGACTGCTGACCCGAATATCACGCGTGCTTTAAGGAATCACAGGTGCCAAACCTTTTTCCATCACAATTTCTTTATCAAAATGACAAGTTGGACGAGTTGTTATTTAACATACGCAAATTGAGCGCCTGTGTTAACTTCGCACTTCTTGTGCTGATTGATTTCTGGTATTAATTTGTACTTAAAGATTGTCGTCGCTACAATAACGGGAGGTGTAGCCTGATTCTTTATCGCGGATTACCTTTGCGTTGGATGTCATTTTACCATTGATCGTGCATGTGGTTGGTTGCTCGAATGAGTGCTCATTTGCTTTCGTGAATAGCTTTAGTCTCAAGGCGTGAACGAAACTCGGACCACTTTTTTGAAGACACCGCTAATCGGATCGATCAATGCTCACTGCTCGATAATGTAGGACATCCTCGTGGCTCTTGGTTCAAAGAATGCGGGGACGTGCAGCCGAGCCAAGTTCCGCTTCCTATGAAAGATGAGGTGAGCACACTCCTTACGACTGTTTAAATTAATTATGCCCAATCACCTTTTGGTGTGGGAGCCACGCGAATTGCCATCCTATGCTTTCTGCTGTAAGCGCTTTCTTTTTCGTGCTCGCGAAGTCGGCGTATGTGTGGTTAGACAAATACACTACATCTGTTTCTTCTGCGTAGCAAGTCCTTGAATTTGATGTCGCGTAGCTGAAAAATGACTCGTTCGGTCCTATTTCCAAAACACACTTAAAACTTGCTGGTAGAGAAAGAAAATGATAAATGAAAGGTAGGGAGGCTAATCAGGACTGAGTCCGTTTGGCTACCCTATACTAGGGGAAGGGGAAAGAGGAGGGAAAAATTAAAAGAAGAGAGTCCACTAAGCATATCGCCGAAGTTGTAACAGTTTTCTGTTCTATATCTACTGACGGTCACTCAGTACAGATGACAGATGGTCGCTCAATCCAGTAGCTTTCAACTATCGCAGCAGCGCTTCTTTGACCTTTTGTAGCTGCGATGTGCGAGGCCATGGTCCCAAGATATTCCTTCAAGATGAACGGTTTTCTAAGTGATTTAGAGCTGTGATGAGGTCATTTCTTTCATTTTCAAAAGATGGGCGAAACCACAGTAGATGTTCTATAGTCTGGTCGACACCACAGGCGCTATCAGCCATTTCTATGCAATCAAACGCGTATATACATTGGGGAATGCGACGCCCAAGCGTAAGCGTCACAGCGTTGTTTCCTCATTTTGCGGAAGCCCAGGTAACAGCCGCAGTTGTATAGATGGGTCGAGGGAATGCAATCGATGCTAGGTGAATTCTGGTGTGTGCCACTTCTCCAATGTCGTACGGTGCGCTAGCTTGCTTAAGTGTCGGATTGCGTCAGTCCTCCATAAAGGTACAGAAATAAGGTTTCCGTCTTCCTGTGCTTTCCTAGCAACTTCGTCGGCGAGGCCGTTGCCGGAGATACCGCAATGAGACCCGGCAGCCACTGAAACAAGAAGTCGTGTCCCATCGCGATCATATTATCGTGTGTTTCTCGTATCTCCGGCGCAAGCGGTTTACAGGACCCGCGACGAATAGTTGACTAAAATCATTGTAGGGCCGATTTCATGTCGCAGAATATCGACCACCCATTAGCAGGTTGGTTGTTAATATAATCAGCGGCATCTCGGAGGGCAACAAGCTCCGAACCGGTCGAATGAGTATTAAAGGAATAGTGCAGGGAGGTGTACATTTGCTGACCGTTCACGTTTTTAATTTTATCTCGTGGCAGCAACATTGGAGCGTAATATTGACCGAATGTAGATGTTATCTAGTTGAAGTGAAGCGTTTATTAAATGCTATACAACTAACGGCGATGTGCACAATTCCTTTATTTTATGATATGCAACGCTAAATTTTATGATATGCAACGCTATGCACAACTTCTTTCTTGTGAAATTTTAAGAATTTTGCACTACACCGTTCAGAGTGGTTACGAGATGCAAACATAAAATCAGGTGGACGCACATTGTGAGACGTCTGTGTAGCGATGTAACGAGGACGAAGGCGATGTGTGGTGCTTGTCGAGGGAAAGATGTTGACGACAGGCGTGTTCAGAGAAGTGGGACATATTTGTAATCACATGTATTCGAGACATATTAGGGGAAATTGCAATTTTCAGCAAGCGTGGTTCAGCAGCTTTACGTAGGATGTCACCGAGGGCCATGTACTTTCTGCTGTGGCGGCTACGTGATTAAGTCGCTGAGTATCCCAAGGGCGATCGTATCAAATGGGAACGTAGGATCTCCTTGGTGTTGGTCAAGGAACCTGGTTAAAATGAGAAAATAATCGCGTTTGCCTTGCCCACGCTGCACTACTAGTACGACCAGTATATCTTCTAAGTTTGTCAGTACCTGTGCCTGTTCTTTTTCGTTTTTTTATTGTGTGCAATATGTACCGCGTGCCTTTAGTTTAGTTGTGCTTGTACCTATCTGAAACCCCTAATAATAATAATAATAATAATAATAATAATAATAATAATAATAATAATAATAATAATAATAATAATAATAATAGCTACAATCTAAGGACACAATTACGACACAAAGACGTTGATATGACGACGTGATGATGACTGTCATTGTTGCGTGACTACTTAATTGCTGTGGCAAAAAGAAGGTTGGAACTCTGAACATGTACAGCGCGTGCGCCGTTGTCGATGATGATGTGTAAGCATCAGCGTGCCCTCTAGAATGTTTATGCTCGCAAACTTCTCGGCGAATACTTCTTTTGCTTCTTCCGTCTGTTTTCGTGGTTGCTTGATGGCCGGACTCGGCAAGGAATCCTTCGTTTGTTCGTTCCTTCGTTACTCAGTTATTGGTTAAATTCTGCATTCGTTGGTTAGTTCTCTCGTTCAGGCGTGCATTAGTTCATTCGTTGGGCTATTGGCTTACATAAGCAATGACATACTTTTTTTTGCGACTGCACTTTAGTCGTCATACCACTGTCGTATCGTAATCTCGTGGTTGTCGGGCTCCACATGTCGGTGTTGTCATTACCTACGTGTTACTGTATCCATGGCGTCATTGTGGTCGTTTCCTATCTGACCGTCCTCGTTATTATGCCCTCTTTATCACACCCCTGTAGTGGTTGCGTAGCCGTCAGGTTGGCGCCATAGTCAAGCTTCGTCGCAGTTTTGCCGCGGTCGTCTTCGTGACATCATCGTAGCGTTTGTGCTGTCGGTGGCACCATGACGTCCTCATTATTTTTGTCGTGGTTCAAAGTTGCACAGTTGTGTAGTTTGTGCGCACACAACTACACCTATTTACCGGATAAAAAGGATGATGTATCGGGTAAGAGGGTGTAGAGCTATACTCCGTCTCAGTAGTTTCTTGAAGCCTTGGAGGATGTGCAGGGCACCGTAGCCAATAGGAAGGCTGAATGCCCATCAACATGAGGTCATTGTACAGTGTACAGTCCCATGAGCAAGGCGGATGCAGATGCCTTCGCCTCAGCCACGGAAAAAATTATCAAGCTTGAGGAGGGGCAGGCTAGCTTACTTGCCGAATCGATACTAAACAAGGAGAGCTGTCCAGCCGCCGAGAATGAGATTAAGCTCCTAAATTCCTGAATTGCAGCTTTGGAAACATGCAACATATCCGAACAGCACACATCCGATGCTGTAACATCCACAACTAACTTGCGCAGTGTTACTGTCCAGTTGTCTAACATTTCATCTAGGTGTGATAGCGCTGAAAAGTGGATGCGACGCTCTAACCTTGTGTTCTTTTTCTTAAATTGAAGACGCCCCTAACAAATGTTTGGTTGCATCCGAACAAAAAATAATAAAGTTCTGCTCGGAGAAGCTTCAAATAACAGTGACAAATAACCAATTTGAACGCGCTCATAGAATAGGCAAATACAGTTACAATAAACGCAGGCCAATAATAGCAAAACCTTTTTTAAGGACAAAGGCAACATTATGATGTCAGCTCAGAAACTCGCTATCAGTGAAGATTTCTCCACAGCTACACGGCAGGCGAGAAGACAGCTTATTGCATTCACGAAGATACAGAAAAAAATACTCTTCGAACTAACAGTTGTCAGGCTGGGCATAGACAACAAGACATACATATTTGATATCGCTACCAACTCTGTTATTCCTTCCAGTAGATAGCTGAAGGGCAGCACGTGTCCAAAAAGTCATAATCGGTCTAACTCCTATCATGTCTTTCCTCCGGTATCATTATCGTTCACTAAGTGCACTTGAAGTCTTTCGAAGTCTTGTGCGTAAACGCGACCAGCTTTCTTCCTTCCTTGAAGACAGCAAATCTGACATACTAACATTAACTGGAACTTCGTTGTATCCGGATGTCTCTCCTAAAGAAATATTTCAATGTGTTCACAACCACAACAGTCACAGATATGACCGAAAAGATAAGAGGCGGCGGCGTCCTTCTAGCAATAAGAACGCCACTTTCGTATTATGTAATCAACTCATACTCTAACCTAGAAAGTATCTCGGTTGCATGCATGTTCTCATCCTCACGAATGCTTTTAGGTGGATGTTACCGACCTCCGAGTTCTACTAATTCATTTATTAATGACTTGCGCAGCGACATAGAATCAGTGACGAAGCTTCACCCCTCTGATGCCGTCTATCTCATACGAGACTTCTTCTGATCCTCTGACCCTCTGATTTTCCTCTGATCAACTGGGTTAACTTATCTTCATCCTGTAATACTTCGTCAGAAATAATTTAGCCTGTTTCATTCTGTTACGCAGCCTACACAGGGTAATAATATCTCAGATTTAATCCTCACAACAGCTCCTGAGACAGTTGATCAAATTGCGTCTATTAATAGTTTTAGCGATCATTCTTTACTGCAAGTAACCCTCAACGTACCCTCATCTTTTACAGGTTTCGCTACTAAAAAAATACGCAGTTCTAATAAAGCCAATTACAACGTTATGCATTCGGAGTTAAATATATTCTTTTCGCACATGCTGTTACATCAGTTTACAAGTCGGTCGGTGGAGGAGAATTGGATACTCCTCAGGAATAAGATGTGTGCCTTGGTTAACCAGTACATCCCTCCCATTAGGATAACCAATGAAAAATCTAACCCATGGTTCACCCTATCCTACGCTTACTGACAAACAGGAAGAAGCGGCATTACGAAAGTGCTAAGCGCTTGCGCACGCAAGCAGCTTGGGACACGTACAAGGAAAGCTTGAAAATTTACTGTTCTGTCCTGTCTTCAGCTAAAGATAAATGCTTCACTCAAGATCTACCACGTCTTCTAAACTCTAATCCGAGAAAGTTCTGGCGCATTAAAAGCCCAGATCAGGACCGCACTAACATTTTTTTACACAACAATAGTAACACTCTCATTCCAGATATTAACTCTGCTTCTACTTTCAATACTTATTATTCTTCTATATTCACCACAGATTAGCCGGATCTCCCGGATGTATCGGAGCTAAACTACCAGTATATTTCACCAATAAAAGTAACAGTTGAAGGCATCGCATGCCTGATAAATAACCTCAAGCTAACCGCATCCTGTTGCGTTGACGAAATTAATTCCAAAGTTCAGAAAAACACCGTCATAGCATGTAGTAATATTACGTCTCGCATCTTCAGGAAATCTTTAGAGACTGGCGTGCTGCCCTCAGGCTGGAAAGCAGCAAAGGTCATACCCATATTTAGGTCAGGTAATAAACACGCACCAGAAAACTACCGTCAATATCACTAACATCTATATGCTGCAACATGTTAGAACATGTAATTGCGTCAATTGTCTACTGTCACCTGGAACATAGTTCAGGACAACATTCATTTGGGCTAGATGGTGCATACTTGAATTACGAAGGAACAGCGCCAACGAAGACGATCACAAGTGGGGAGAACGACGCAGGACAAGCGCCAACTTCATCTATCTTTATTCACCGAAAATTCAGCAAATATAAGAAAAATCACAGACATGCGCACAATGACCATAATGCATCATCTGCCAAACCGTTCAAGATAGGACATTTCGCTTTTCAAGAGGGTCACGGAAGTATCACTAACAGTTTTTTCCTCTTATCTTTATATGGAAGGCTTCCAAAACCTCACGTGCCTTTGTTTCCCTGCTTCTGCCAAGAATCTTTATCTCTCTGAACCGTGGTTCACACTTCTTGCAGTACTGGCATTGTTTTCGTGGCGAATGTTCTGCGGCTCGGTCACACGCAGTGCAAGTTGCGCAATGTTGCGAAAGATGCGAAAGATGCGCACCTCCTTCTTTCAGCTGCGAAGCCGGAAGTGGTTCCGTATGTACATATGAAAAAGGTGGCAAACAGACACGGCGTCCCAGTCGTGTTTTCGGCTCCTCGAAAACAAGCTCAGCTCTGCGCCCGCGTCGCGAGCCAGGGTTCCAGGAGCAACTGCACCAAAAAACATGGAAAGCAGTTCGTAAAGTGCTGCACCGGTGTGGTATATGAAATACCTTTGACCAGCGGGAAAACCTATGTGGGCCACACGGGCAGATGCGTGAATGACCGTGCAGCTGAACATGTGCGGTCGCTGAAAGGAGGTGCGCATCTTTCGCATCTTTCGCAACATTGCGCAACTTGCACTGCGTGTGACCGAGCCGCAGAACATTCGCCACGAAAACAATGCCAGTACTGCAAGAAGTGTGAACCACGGTTCAGAGAGACAAAGATTCTTGGCAGAAGCAGGGAAACAAAGGCACGTGAGGTTTTGGAAGCCTTCCATATAAAGAAAAGAGGAAAAAACTGTGTTAGTGATACTTCCGTGACCCTCTTCAAAAGTGAAATGTCCTATCTAACGGTTTGGCAGATGATACATTATGGTCATTGTGCGCATGTCTGTGATTTTTCTTATATTTGCTGAATTTTCGGTGAATAAAGATAGATGAAGTTGGCGCTTGTCCTGTGTCGTTCCCCCCACTTGTGATCGTCTTCGTTGGCGCTGTTCCTTCGTAATTCACCTGGAAGCCAACAATTTTTTTCTTTTCTAAGCAAAACCGACTTTGGAGAAACTTCTTTTGTGAGACGGAATTATTAGAAGTAACACGTGATTTGCATAATAACATGCAAGGGGATCTACAAACTAATTGTGCTTTTCTAGACTTTTTAAAAACGTTTGACTTCGTAGCACCTTGCTGTATAATTTTGAAATTATCAGCTCTAAATTAGATTCTCTTACACTAACATGGATTCTCAATTTCCTTTCTGTCAGAAATTCACAGCAGTTACTTTCCTCTCCTCTTTCGCACTTCAGGTGTATCACAAGGTAGCGTTTTTGGGCCATTACTATTTCTAATATGCATTTATGACTAACCGAATAACATTTCCTCACACGTGCGCATTTTCGCAGATGACTGCATTCTTTATCGTTCCATCAAGTGTGCATCATCATCATCATCATCATCATCATTATCCACCTGGTTACGCCCACTGCAGGGCAAAGGCCTCTCCCATACTTCTCCAACTACCCCGGTCATGTACTAATTGTGGGTATGTTGTCCCTGCAAACTTCTTAACCTCATCCGCCCACCTAACTTTCTGCCGCCCTCTGCTACGCTTCCCTTCCCTTGGAACCCATTCCGTAACTCTTAATGACCATCGGTTATCTTCCCTCCCCATTACGTGTCCAGCCCATGCCCATTTCTTTTTCTTGATTTCAACTAAGATATCATTAACTCGCGTTTGTTCCCTCACCTAACCAGCGCTTTTCCTTTCCCTTAACGTTACACCTATCATTCTTCTTTCCATAGCTCGTTGCGTCGTCCTCAATTTAAGTAGAAACCTTTTTGTAAGCCTCCAGGTTTCTGCCCCGTACGTGAGTACTGGTAAGACACAGCTGTTATAAACTTTTCTCTTAAGGGATAATGGCAAACTGCTGTTCATGATCTGAGAACGCCTGCCAAACGCACCCCAGCCCATTCTAATGCTTTGATTATTTCATTCTCATGATCCGGATCCGCAGTCACTACCTGTCCTAAGTAGATGTATTCCCTTACCACTTCCATTGCCTCACTATCTATGGTCACTGCTGCTATGCTATGCTCACCTCACTGCTGTTCTCTTCCGAGACTGTTAAACATTACTTTAGTTTTCTGCAAATTAATTTTTAGACCCACCCTTCGGCTTTGCCTCTCCAGGTCAGTGAGCATGCATTGCAGCTGGTCCCCTGAGTTACTAAGCAAGGCAATATCATCAGCGAATCGCAAGTTACTAAGGTATTCTCCATTAACTCTTATCCCCAATTCTTCCCAATCCAGGTCTCTGAATACCTCCTGTAAACAGGCTGTGAATAGCATTGGAGAGATCGTATCTCCCTGCCTGACGCCTTTCTTTATTGGGATTTTGTTGCTTTCTTTATGGAGGACTACGGTGGCTGTGGAGGCGCTGTAGATATCTTTCAGTATTTTTACATACGGCTAGTCTACACCCTGATTCCGTGATGCCTGCATGACTGCCGAGGTTTCGACTGAATCAAACGCTTTCTCGTAATCAATGAAAGCTATATATAAAGGTTGGTTATATTCCGCACATTGTACTATCACCTGGTTTATAGTGTGAATATGGTCTATTGTTGAGTAGCCTTTACAGAATCCTGCCTGGTCCTTTGGTAGACAGAGGTCTAAGGTGTTCCTGATTCTATTTGCGATTACCTTAGTAAATACTTTGTAGGCAACGGACAGTAAGCTGATCGGTCTATAATTTTGCAAGTCTTTGGCGTCCCCTTTCTTATGGATTAGGATTATGTTAGCGTTTTTCCAAGATTCCGGTACGCTCGAAGTCATGAGGCATTGCGTAAACAGGGTGGCCAGTTTCTCTAGGACAATCTGCCCACCATCCTTCAACAAATCTGCTGTTACCTGATCCTCCCGAGCTGCCTTCCCTCTTTGCATAGCTCCCAAGGCTTTCTTTACTTCTTCCGGCGTTACCTGTGGGATTTCGAATTCCTCTAGACTATTCTCTCTTCCATTATCGTCATGGGTGCCACTGGTACTGTATAAATCTCTATAGAACTCTTCAGCCACTTGAACTATCTCATCCATATTAGTAATGATATTGCCGGCTTTGTCTGTTAACGCATACATCTGATTCTTGCCTATTCCTAGTTTCTTCTTCACTGCTTTTAGGCTTCCTCCGGTCCTGGGAGCATGTTCAATTCTATCCATAATAGACTTCCTTATGTCAGCTGTCTTACGCTTGTTGATTAACCTGGAAAGTTCTGCCAGTTCTATACTAGCTGTAGGGTTAGAGGCTTTCATACATTGGCGTTTCTTGATCAGATCTTTCGTCTCCTGCGATAGCTTACTGGTATCCTGTCTAACGGAGTTAACACCGACTTCTATTGCACACTCCTTAATGATGCCCACAAGATTGTCGTTCATTGCTTCAACACTAAGCTCCTCTTCCTGAGTTAAAGCCGAATACCTGTTCTGTAGCTTGATCCGGAATTCCTCTAGGTTCCCTCTTACCGCTAACTCATTGATTGGCTTCTTGTGTACCAGTTTCTTCCGTTCCCTCCTCAGGTCTAGGCTAATTCGAGTTCTTACCATCCTATGGTCACTGCAATGTTCCCCAAAGATCTAGAACTTATTTCTCTTTGGTGTAACACTTGACTAATGAAGCTTAACGTTTCTAAATGTAAAATTATCTGTTTTAGCCTCAAGCACACTAAATCTACGTTTCTGTATCACATAAATAACATCATTATTTTGCATTATACCCACTATAAATATCTTGGTGTTAACCTAACTTCGACTCTTTCGTGGCCCACGTACATTGAATAGATATGCGTCAATGCGTGGAGATCAATAGGGTACATAAGACGCACGTTACGTAATTCTACTGAGCACATTCGTGAACTAGCTTGTCTAACATTTGTTCGACCTCAGCTTGAATGCACCACATCCATCTGATCTGCCCATCGGAAATACTTGATCAAAAACTCGACTCAATTCATAAAAGGGCAGCGCGTTTTATTTCATGTTGTTACGGCTCTAACAAAAGCATAACACAAATTAAACTGGGCCTCTCACTACATCCCTTGCATGATCGTCGTGATATATCCCTGCTATGATTGTTTCATAAATACGTCCATAATACAGCGCCATCAGTCCTGGAACCATTACACCTTTCTTCATACCGCGGAGCAACTCGTAACTATAGCCTCCCCGTAGCACTCTGTGTTTCATTATGACCGCACTTCTCTTCCCCTTTCCTGTTATTGTTTTTCCTGTGTTTCCTTATATATATTGCCTTAGTTCATCCATATAACAAAGTATTTATATTCTTTCACGCGAGGTATTTCCTGGCCCTGTATTGACACTGTCTGTTCACTGTTTTCATTGAATACCATAACACCTGATTTCTAACGCTAAATTTCATACCTAAATTCTCGCCTTCCTGTCCACAGATGTTAGCCAGATGTTGCATATCACTTCGCTTGTTACGTAGCAACACAATGTCGTCCGCATAAAACAAACCTGTAAGCAGCTGCTCTACTACGTACCCATCTGTTTGTATGAGAAATTAAACCCGATATTACTTTCCTCTAGCGCTCTTTCCATCTTCCCCGTGTACATCATAAACAGCAGTGGGGATAAAGGGCATCCCTGCCTCAGTCAATTGTTGATATCAACTTTCTCCTCGCTCCTCATCCCTTCCCATTCTACGCAAACGGTATTTTCTAGGTAAAATATATCTCAAAAGCTGTATAGAATCATCGGCTAAGCCTTGCTATTCCTGAATATCCCACAAAATCTTGCGGTATGCTTTGTCGTAGGCTCCTGTAATGTCTAAAAAGGCCCCATATAACTGTCTCCTTTCTACTCTGGGTATTGCAATGCACAAAGTAAGGAGAAATAATTTATCATCCAGGTTATCATCCTACCGATTCTGAAGCCATTCTGAAGTTCTCCCTAAATGCCATTCTCTTCCCATTCTTGCAGCTTTCATTTAATTACCTACATTGCTAACTTTTATATTAACGATGTAATGGTCAACGATCTATGTGAGTAAGCTCTACCTTCCTCACCCTCGACTATATAAATTAAACTGATTTTACTTTGTCACCAAATGTCTGGTATTCGTATACTTTTCAAACTATTTTCTACTGCTTTCAACAGAGTTTCCTTACTTTTTCGATCTAATTCATTAATAAGCCTACCGGGAATATCATGTGACAATATTTGCTATTTGCTCAGCGTTCAAATTTGGACTGGCCATTTTGTGCTCTTTGCTCTCTTTCCCCACTGCATATCCTATGTTCAAAATGATGCGTTTATAATCACTCCCTTAGCGGCTATACCCTTCCTCGTAATCACAATTTCTCTCAACTTAACATCAATTTCTTGTGTCATCAGACAGCAATCAATGGTCGATTGCTGGTTTCCTACATCCCCCATAGTCTGCCCATCGCACTTAGGCCATGTATGCACGATAATGAGATTATGTTGCTCGCAAAGATCTAGCACTACCTTCCCATTGTTGTCTGTATAACCATCTAGATCCTGTATATGGGCATTTGGCACCTATTGGGATAATCTCGGCACCATTCCTGAAACCCTTAACATAGGTGCTTAGACATTCCACTAACTCTTATTCTTCTCTCTGCAATTACTTCCGGTCCGCAAATACGTTACGCCCCAGCAAGTTTTCTTTCCACTCATTGTACATGATAACTAAAGATGCTCTTGATACATTGAATTTGCTCTTTCCCATTTGGCTCCCTGATGGATGAGCATTCCGACTCCCCCTCCCTTTCTCTAAATTTAGTTCTGTTGCACCCTTTCCAAACATAATTCTCTATCACTGGCGGTTCTTCCGAGTCTCTAAGGTTGGTTTCTGTAACCGCATACACCACTATTTGTTCTCTATTTATTTGCTCCTCAATCTCTACCCACTTTTGCTCTCTTCTACCACCCTGCATGAATATTTGGTCTAGTGCTTGGCGAGCTCTCTTTCTTGTTTTCCTCTTTTTTTTGTTATTGACGGCGATGCTATTCCGAGTCCCCTAAGGGACCTTCTTTATTACTAACTACAATGGCCTCCTGATCCCCCGTGGGTCTCCTAAAGATGCAACCGCGCGACCAGCAAGTCACCAGTCCACTTCATATGAAAGCCTGTGATTGAAGTGGATCCCCTCTCGTTGGAAACCACCACACCTACTTACTTCCCTGTTTGCTACTACAACCTCGAAACCTTTCCCTCTGCTCATTGTCCATATAGCTTCATTACCAGCCACTACGACTCTTTCTACGTTACGGTCACGTACTGGCACCTCCGGAACCATGCACACCACAATCTGCATCTGAGGTTACAGCTCGCGCAAATCGTCTACCACCTTCGCCATGCGCTGGGCTACCCCTGTGCCTTTTCTGTTGAGGACGTCATTTAGCCGAGCTGCTACACGACGTGGATGCGTCCATGGCCATTTTTTCGCAAGCTTTGCTTTTGATCGCTCCCTGACAACGCCCAATGCCCGTCCTGGAAATGTCCTTACCGCCACTATTTTGTCACCTTTCACCCTCTCCACAATTGCTTCTGTGCACCTAACCAGGTCTGAATAGCCGGCGATAATCACCCTTTCACTCTCTTCTACTGCCGAGGCCTCACCCTGCTTTCCTTTGTCATCCTTCTCTGTGTGATTTGGACTTGACAAGGTGCACGGACCCCTGCGTTCCTTGCTTTTCCTTCGTGGCCGCATCAAGGTAGGTCCGCGCTACCCCCTCCCCACATTGCGCACATTGCACGTGCTTTGATAACACTCCCTCTCCTGTCACGTCGGGAGACGGTGTTCCAATGTCACGACCATTCTCGTTCCCGATGGACACCCTGTTCGGCTTTTCCTCGGTTGCTTGAGGTCTTTTTTCCGCCGCCTTCATTGCATCGCGCTTCATATTTAGCTCATTTTTGAGCTCTTCAACCTTTTTGACAAGCTCATCCTGGAAAGCCTCCTTTTTCTTTAGCCTAGCATCGACATCACAGTGTCTGCCGATTGACTCGATTTACTCTCCATTTTCATCTGTCCCCTCGTCTACCTTCATGGACCTCCCACACACTGCACGCTTTACCGTCTTTCTTGTCATGTGTTGCACACGGCTTTTTCTAATACAAACACCGAAGCTTTGTGAGCACGTGCCTTCTTGGAAAGGCAGATACGCACGGATCGCACGCAATCGCACGCAATCGTTAAAATGCTGGAAAGTAATTACCAAAATATTTTAGAAGCGATAATGTTCACGCGTGTTCAAACACGCAGCCACGCGCTCACTGTGTTAATAAAGCAATATTCCCGATACCAATGAGCTTACTACTACTAGCTACTACTACTACTACTACTGACTAACAGTCTTGCTACTTCCAAACTACTATTTAAAGGCTATAAAGACTTAACATCCCACACGTTAACGTCACCCACATAAAGACTTAACGTCCCAAACCAAATATACACGAAGCTCACCCGCGCACAAGTAAGAGAAAAAAAAGCTAGCCAATTAATATTTAAAGACTAATAAATCAGCAAATCAAAAGCAGAAGCAAGCTAAAAGCATGCAAAAGAAACTTACGTTTTCGTCGCCGCCGCGGGGACCTGGGAAAACACGTCCGTCCGCCACCAGCGAAGACGAGCGCTATCTGGAGGTATTGCAAGAAACCGGGCGCACCGCTCCGTAGCCTCCAGGATTTGGTGCGCGCCGGCGTGCGCAAATGGCCGACGCCGTGGTAGAAAGCTGTAAAAGGGGTTTGTTTAGAGTTTTTGCGTAACAGATTTATGTTTTCTCGTATATTGAATCTACAACGTGACGCTTATCTTGTATATTGGTTGTGTGCAAATCGCATTTTACGACTTTTCTGCGTATTTTAGCTTGAGAATTTCAATTAGTTCGGTTAGTTCAAATAGTTCAATAGGCCTGGGTATGCGTGGATCGAAATTCTTTTTTGTCGAACCGACGTTCGACGCTGATGCCGGATTTTTTGCGACACGGGTCTTGGCCTAAGCCGGCCCCGTGGCGACCCCGTGTACAAAGGGCAGGGGCGTAATCAACGCGAGCTTATGACTCGCGCCTACTGGGAATTCCTCGTTCAAGGGGAACAATTGCAAGACCCTATCCCAATCACGAAAGAAGTTCCACGGGTCACCCAGTCTTTTCAGACAGGGATAAAGACACGCTGCTTCCTTCAGTGTAGCGCGCGTGCGGCCCCGGACATCTAAGGGCATCACAGACCTGTTATTGCTCTGTTTCGTGCGGCTAGGAGCCGCGTGTCCCTCTAAGAAGGTTGTAAGGTGCTGGGAACCCCGCACCTATATAATAGGCTAGAGTCTCATTCGTTATCGGAATTAACCAGACAAATTGCTCCACTAACTAAAAACGGCAATGCGCCACGATCCACCGAATCAAGAAAGAGCTCTCAATATGTCAATCCTCATGGCGTAAGCCGGCGGACGAGGCTATTCTTGTCGGCTGCAATTATCTTCATGCCTTTGTACCGGTGACTTTATGCGACTACGTTCCTGTTGTGAAGTCCCCTGGCCGCATCGATGAACGCTCTCGGTGCCTTCAGTGATGTTCAATGCTCCAGATGTTGCCGGTAATTGCAAGAAGCCAGTGCGGCTTCGAGAAGACGGCCACGCAAGGGCGTTCAGCAGGTTCAGCGGCGGCGGACCGCTGTGTGCTCCGTTTCGTTGGGCCCCAGCAGTGCGTGCTGTACAGCTGCGAACCAGTGTCGAGTCGGTAGGTTGATTTTTCCTTCCCATACGCTAAGCTTACTAAATGCTTAATTTCTGCCAGTGCAATATTATGAGCCAGCAAATAACGAATTTCTGTGATATAAGCACCTGAGCGTGTATACTAATGCGGACACGCGCATTGAAGTTTTGGCGTGTGATCTAGTTATAAGTGCAGGCGTAGTTCCATTTCAGTTTCATCCAATTCCATTATTGCTGGATATATATTTTTCTTTCGTAGCTAGGTGCCCTTGCGCGGATGTTCATAAGGATTTTTTCGATGCACCTCTAGTAATCGCGTGTAGCGTTCTAACCGGAAAATATACAGTTTTTTTAGACACCTCGTGAACATTGTGAAATGAATTCATTGCATTGTGTAGCTTAAGTTTGTCGAACAACGGTTCTAGATTAAAAAAAAAAAATTCTTGTGTGCTACGTACTTTCTTTTGTGTATATGCGTTTATTTACGCGGGTTTCTGGATATCCTGTTAAACGCGTCTAGTTCACTGAAATTCAAAGTGCACAATTAAGCTCGACGTTTGCTTGACACAAAAATAATCCTTTAACTACGACGGTGCAGCAGCATCGAAGTGTCCGTTTGCGCTAGATGCAGAATTTGCCACGGTATCTCTTGGAGAGGAACAGTACACTCGTTACTTGTAGAAGGGGCAAAATTCTATGCCACTGGCAAAATGTCAGCGGCGCGTTGTCTCACATCGAGCTAGGAGTTGAGTTTTTTTGAAGATTGAAAAATATGTTGATCTCAGTACTTGCGTCGTTTCATAATGTCAGAAAACAGCGCTGCATTGCTAAAAGACCATGAAAGAAAAGAAATCAACAAGTTCGACAATTTGCTTTCTTCTAGTGATTGCTATGTAGCGTTGATTTTCGGCTATGGAGTACCCACTACCCTCAAAATAGGCGTTAATAAGACCTTTCTTATGAGGTTTTGTTTCTTGAATGATCAAATATCTGCAATTTCTTTTTATTCTCACGTAACTGATTTTTTTTCCTATGCAGGATTAAAGTGGGAGAAGTCAACACTAATAACAATGCCACCAAAGAAAGTAGAACTCTCGGTTCTCCAATGCTACTATAGAGTGGACCAAAGCACCGGTAAGTGAAAATTAGGACCGGAATGGCTGTTCATTGCAGTGCGCAAAGATATGCTTATTATGAAGCACACATAAAAAAGCTCATATTTTGTCAGTATAGAGGAGTGGGGTGAAGCACAGAAAGAGACAAGTATTTATAATATTGCTGGTATGCGCATGACATTGAAGCACTTGTATGCGCTGTATTATCACTACAGGTAGACACATATTCAAACGCCCTCTTAAGAATTCCTGCGGATTTCACAAGAGTAGGAAGTCACCGAGTTAGTTTAGGCGAGTGAAAATGAATGCAAGTGCAGCTTAATGCCAGTAAGTGTAAGGGATATAAACTAGTACCCCTGATTGCCAGCTGTCAATGTGGACCAATTAGTTAGTACATGCAAGTGGGAAGAAAGGTGACTGTGAAACAACCCACAAGTTCAAGCACATTGAATTGATATCGAAGTAAATAAGTATATGTGAAATGTGTTTATGCAGAACGTGGAGAACGCAACTGAGCTTATTTAGCTCGCTTTAGTTGCTTTGCTCAGAGCATTACGCGTGTTCACCTATTCTCATGGCTTGAATGCCTTGTTTACATTACGTATGTGCTCACTGTATCAAGGTTTTAGGTTTGGATGGACTTTGGTGCTAATAGCGCCAGTAAACTTCAAGTACAGTGCTGTAACTTCAAAGCTCGGACACATTCGCATGTCGTTCCCAACTTCTTATGGGTTATGCACATGTGAAGTGTTTTATAGAGAATGCTCTGCTTTCTGTAGTAAATGAATCACCGGCGCATCGTTTTATAATGTTAGGATGGATAGCTGGGCCTGCTGGTTGATCAGTTTTATCAGCTAACACTTGCTCTTGAAGAAAGGAGGAAGAACGAAAGTAAGACAGGCAGGTCGGCCAGTGTAAATACAAGTGACCTACTCTGTGCTGAGAGAAGGGTGCAAAGGGCATGAAAGGAAACAACGAAGCCGATATTTAAAATAAAAAGGAATAAACGTGTGCACATCAATGCGATTTAGCATACTCTAGCAACAGCCCGCATGTGAAGTAGCAGGGCAATGCAAGGGTGTTTAGCACAGCCTGGGCAATGTTCTCTCCCCTAACAAGGTGCAATTAAGTGTAGTCAAGTTTGGTTTTCTAGCCACACCGCAATGAGCGCAGTCACATAAAGAACGTGGTATCGTTACCTCGCGGTCTCAGAAGTTTACGTTTAACACTAAGACCTGTTTCGTGCAAGATCACTACTATATCGCCCTGAACAACTTTTCAACAAAACATAGCCCTAACAGGGCCAACGTGAAGCAGTTTTTGGAATTGTCTAACACTGAGTGGAATTTCTTTTTCCTTCCAGATACGACGATGGCCTAGAGGTCCAGGAGTCATCAGGACAAATAATTCTGAAAATATACGAATGATATCTCGTGTGTTTGTGGTCACGAAGCAATTATGCCAGAATGAAATCCATAGCTACAAATATCTTGGCGTACACTTAACCCCTAACTTGACGTGGAATAATCACATTAACCATATCCTCGCTTCTGCAAACCGTTCGCTTCGTTTTCTTAAACATAACCTCAAACAAGCTCCCGTACACTTACGCAAATTGGCATACACAACACTAATACGCCCTAAAATAGAGTACGCGTCAGCCATATGGGATCCCCATCAAGCATACTTAATAACTGACTTAGAAGCCCTGCAGAACCGTGCTGTACGCTTCATCTTTTCAGATTATTCACGAGAAACAAGTATAACAGCATTAAAAAATCACGCCGAACTTGAAGCATTGTCACTTCGCCGTAATATATCTCGTTTAACACTATTCCATAAGCTCTACTATCACGTATCCCTTCATAACGAGTTCATGCGTAAACCCTCAGTCATTTTTCCGCGTCGGGATCATTCTTGCAAAGTTCAATGCATAATGTGTCATTCCCTCGCATTTGGTCAGTCATTCATACCTCGCACCTCGAAAGAATGGAATAATCTGCCATCGCACATTGTCACCGAAACAAATGCCTTAAAATTTACAGACGCTCTACGCAGTACCATGAATACCTAATATATCACGTCTGACTCTCTGATTTGTAAACATATTTATTTTTTCTTTTTTTGTTTGTTAATGCGCCGTTAACCAAGCTTCCACGACAGTGTCACATTTTGTACAAACCATTTAGAGTTCCTGTACTGATAACTATCATTATTTGTTTGTGTTTGTACGTTGATGCACTGTAATTAATCTTTTCCCAGTTTTGTTTTTCCATTGTATTTACATTACGCACTGTTCACCTCTCCTATGTAACATTTACCCTATGTAATACCCTCCCTAGAGGGCCTTTAGGGTTATTGTGAAATAAATAAATAAATAAATAAATATTTCAAAGGGCTTTTTTTTTTCTTTCCCATTGGCAGTGAATACATATATACTTCCCTAGCATCCCTCTACGTTCACCGAAACACTACTCCGCAGGTCAAGACTTCTTATGTTGCTTGGCTCCCAGTTCAAATACGTACATTTTCTTGCAGCACTTTAATTCTTCCTTTTTTCATGCGAGTCTTGGATAGATATCTTTTCATTAGCTGCGAGCACTTGACTGCCTAAGCTCTTCATTAGATAACCTATATATAGAAAATGGGACCTTAAACTAAGTTTGGGACGTATGCGTGTTCTGTTTCTGATATTGTACTTGTCTTCTATTTGAAATAATTTGGGTTATAAAAGGAAACTTTTTTAATGAATGAGAAAGCAACCAACTGAGAGGCCCAACTTTTGTTGATCACAATCACATGAAGTTCATGCAAGTTCATGCGTTATGCTTGTTTCACATTTTAAAAGCTGTAGGCCCGAACACTGCCTATCTGCTTTTGTATTTTCTGTTGCAGCTTATCTTTTACTGTTTACTGTCAGAGCAAGGTATATAAGTCCTCAGTCTGTGTAACCTACAGTGAAACTATGCTGCGTACTTTGTTGTGAATAAATCATTCCCATTTGAAAAACATGCTCTTTGTCTAAGTCTGCATGAACATATGCCTGCATGAATGTACAACATTCTTTCAGAATGCATACAGAGATGAAGTGGGCCTTGCGCAAAAGCATACTTCTGGTGGTAAGGGAAAAATACGCTTTTAATAACTGTATCTGGGTGCAGTGGACATAACAAATATAAGGAAGGCACAGGCACTCAACTAATGTACACAATACGTAAAACATGCATTGCATTTCACTTCCTGGCACAGTTTACTTTGCCTCACACAGCACAAAGGCGTTGTTCCCACATAATAAGGCGCATCCACTTGAATGCAGTCGGCGTGCTTCTTTTTTAATACTGACATAAGTAGTTCGTGCATGAATGCAGTTCGTCTTTCATACGAAGAATCGATTCCATTCGAGATAGCAGAAAGGGCTCATTGCGGTGGAGCTGATCAGACAAATGTAGCACAAGACAATGGGCAAGTCGTGGTCGTTCCAGGTTCAGTTTGGGTCTGAATCTTCGATTGCAAGGCTAGGAACGAAGCAGTTGTCAGCTTCGATACGACGGCAAAATCCAACCTGGTTATACAATTTCGAACAGCTAGGTGCATTGTTCTTTCGACAACGGTCGCCGCGGTGACCCGGTGGCTTAAGCACTTAGGCCCCGCCTGTCGCATCCCGAAGGAAATGCAACAACGCTTGCGTCATGCCTTCGGTGCGCGTTGAATAACCGCCATGTGTTCACAGTTAATCCAGAACTCTCCAATACTGCATCCCCCGTAGTCCACAGCAGTCGCGGAATGCTATGTATCGCAATATAAGTTATTTAACCACTCCTCGATTTCTTTCCTGCCTTCTTTCTTTTAACCTCGACGGCAATGCAGGTATGGCCACGGTAGCTAGTCGCAACGTCACATGCACCCGGTGAAGAGGTAAAAACAAGCTGGCGTGTGCGAAGCAGTGAAGCTTCCCATATTTGCAATGCAGTTACGGTAGGCTGACGAACGAATATACTGACGCGGCTTTTGCTGCTTCAAAACGAACACTGTATCATTAGATGCAACGGAGTGACATAAAACCAGCGGTTCAGGGGCACTTTTCTCACAAAAGCGATATATGCCAGTCTTACGGACGGGCGGCCAGCGGAGGAGAATAGAAGTATTTGTCAGTTTAACAGATGTTCCGGCAAAATCCCACCCGCTTATTCGACGTCTCAGAATAGCGTATCCGTATTGCCGTAATACTGTGGAGGCAGCGTAACATTGAAGTAAGTGCAGTTATGTATAGTTGAAGGTGCGCGTGCTGGAGGCGGATCACATTTGACTGAACCTTGTGAACGATGGTAAACGCTTCTCAGGGAAAACCAAATTCCCTGTTAAACAGCGACTGCCGCAAACAATCCGTAGCGAATAAAGACAAAACATTGAAGAAAACATTCGCCTGGTGAAGCAGTTTTGTTTTCGCGCAGTTCCAATGCTTGGTAATGTTACTTTTTTTAGCCTTTCTGCGGCACATGACAGCTGTTGAAAGCGGTAGTTGCATACTGCTATTTATTTAAATACATCTTTGCTGTCACCGACCACATAAGCATCGGCAACAGTTACACAAACTATATGTATACCACACACGATCGCTGACGGCGAACAGTCGACATAAAACGAAAGACTCCGAAGCACAAATGTATCTACAGATAGCTAGGCAAACCCTCCGTTTTAGCGTAGTGATGCGTAGTGGTTAGTGTTCGGTTGCAATGCAATGTACCCGGATTCGATTTCCAGTGTGTCCATGTTAGTGTAATGTGTGTTTCCATGTTTTTGTGATGAGTGTTACCAATGTCCTATGACGTGCTTATAAATTATATGTACGAAATCGCACGCAAGAAAGAAGCTCTGGGTGGAATCTGTGTATAAACAATATTTTCTAAAAAAAATTCCCTTTGGGCCGCATAATCTTTAGCCGCATAATACTTGAGCCGCTTAGTAAGCTGGCTAGATTTTATCTTAAATACCACATAAATACGTGACATTATCTGGGCCATTTTCTAAGCCAGTCTACCACCACCAGTCCACCAGTTCACAATCTCGAATTGGGATCGAAGCGGGTGGTTTGGCCTGCGTGGGGCGCTGCCATGTTGCTGCGTAGTCACGTTTAGGGCGGCTATTAATGTTATCGGTGGTAACCGAGCTAGTAATTTCCGGTAGACGACGTGCATAGGCCATGGGCCTAACATCTTGCGTATCGCTGTAACGCATTATGTATAAAGCAAGAATAAGTCCCTTATCACGCCAGTAATCAGACAGTTAAGCCGAGTGACATAGATCGTGAGATAAATTATAGTAGTTATAGGTGCGATATTGGTAGCCAGGCTGATAGTTACCCGCATAGTGGCGAATAGCGTAACCGTAAGGTAAATCATAAAAAAAAACATTACAGCAGCAGCTTTGATGAGCACACGCCACTGGTTGCTGAATTGTTACGATACACGCATAGTTTACTAAGATTCTCTTTTTTCTAACCTATACTATGCTTGGCGGGGCCGCCGCTGCTTCTGGGTCGGTTATTATCTCCGTCGATGTATTTGTGGATGTTTATGTGAATGTTATGTGCGTCAAATGCAAATAGGAGTGAGTGGGCTCGTATAATCCTCGTAGGCTGAACGACAAAGTAGTACCAAGAGGCGCACCTCTGTTATGCACAATAAAAAACAATTCGTACATAAAATCTGGACATATCATATCTGGACATAATTACCTCTGAAGCACACAGAGGTCCTAATAAATTAGCACACTATAATCATTTCATTCTTTAGTGCACTTGCTTTTCTTTGAATTAGCCGTTTGGTATGTTGGCCAATTGTTGGCCAATCCTGCAGAATGGTTATGAGCCGCTGTTGACACCAGAGGTACATAATTCTGAACGTATATAAACATGTGTCACACTTCTCTGTGCATTCATACACTTGTAATCACCATTTTTGCGTTGACAAGCATTAATTGCCTTTGTGTTCGTGACATCTCTGCGTAGAAATCTGACAGTGTGCAATTGTCTGAATTAGTGTTTGAATTTCGGCTTAGCTTTATGAACGGTGTAGTCTACAAATATGAAAAATTGCATGAGGTTCAAGTTATGACCATTGTGGTGGATAAACATCGTATGAGATTACACGCTCCACTCCAATGTAAACTTGCATCGCCGTTAGTTGTATAGCATGTGAGTGGGCGCTTCACTAAAGCTGCGATAAATTCTGACATATTCGTAGGATTTGCATAACCGTTTTCATGAGGCATGTATTAGAAATATTGAATTCTTAATGTGGGCCAGCTGAGATATTGCAGATTCTGCAACAGCAAGGGAAACAAATTGTACTCCTGTTCATTCATTGACATATTGTGCTTCATTACGTTTCATATGCCGTGTTGGTTCATTGTAGGTCAATTATATATATGCTGCGTCTCTCTGAAGAGCATCAGCTGATTGCGCAAGCATTTATATTCTGCTTTTCACCTTGATAGTCCAGATACCACGGTATCTTACTCAATTCTTGACTCCATGTACTTACAACGTACTTGTACTTGCCTTCTCGGAAAGATAAAACTGCTGATAGATATTTACGACTTCAGCTCCTTGGTAATATGATAGATATATACTGATAGTGCATAAATAGACTACTATAAGCGAAGCATACAAGAATAGCGCCATATGCTCAGAAAATAAATAAAAAATTAGAGTAACACAAACGCTAGATGTCATCCATGTCGACATACCTTAACTCCTTACGTGATAGCGCAGCCAATATCGCACTCACGCACGATAAAAAAACAACCAGCAAATCTGTAATGTAATGCCCCATCAGGGAATTTAAGGGATAATAAATAACATCTCCATTTTTATAGAGTATTTGTCGCTTAATTTGGTTGGTGATTGCCCGATGTTACCGCTTTGATTCGTGTGGTTACCTGCTGCACCTCATTGCTTCTACCAGCGAACGTTACCGTAAAACCTTAAGCGATGAAAAAGGAAGCGAACCTGAGGGGAAAAAATAAAACATTTATGATCATCACCAGCAGTCTATTTATGGCATCTCCCAGCAAGTTCAAATAACCGTTGCATTGCACCAGCTAATACTACCTTATGCTTGCCAACTTCCTAATTTTATCACACCACTTAACTGACTGCCGTCCACGATATCACTTCCGAACCACCTGTCATCTGCCCTACGCATTGCATGGCCCGCCCAGCTACACAGTTTGCTCCTAATGTCAACTACAAAAACGGCTAGCCCTAACAATACACTTCGCTGTCTTCCTGTCCCTGAACGAGAGGTCGAACGTTTTGTTCTCAAGGTTCTTTGTTGGTTCCAAAGTTTCAGCTCAATATGCTAGCACCCGCAGCTTTAACAATCCACTTCGCTGTCTTCCTGTCCTTAAACGAGAGGTCGAACATTTTCTTCTCAAGGTTTTTTGTTGGTCCCAAGGTTTCTGCTCAATAAGTTAGCACCTGCAGAAACCATTAACGTTTCAAAGATACCGGCAAGCTGCCGGTCATGATTTCGTAATGCGTGCCGTATGAGTTCCAGCCGATTTTATTTTTCCCGTAAGTTTTCTTCCCGTGATCACGGTAGCCTTTGACTGATTAGCCTTGATGTACGTTTTCGGTCACCGATTTTTGAGGCTGACTACCAATCGCGAATTCTCATTCTGTTGCTATGCAACATTACATTACGTTAGTCTTTTGACTATTAATTTTCAAGTTTACTCTTCTATTTTGTCGACTTAGTCTTACCATAGATATACCTACTTGTAACATGAAATCTCATAATAACAAAAAAGGTTGAAAAGCGCAATAATACACGTGTGGTGGCTTCGGTACGAAAGACATGGTAGGGCTATAACGAAGACTTTATCCTTCTAGCAAAGCTCATCTCAAGCACCGCACTGATTACGTTGCATGGGCATAGGTACAATCTATGAAATTTGACAATCAATCATCAGAGATAACCTAGGCAAAACTGCACGCTGCGTTAAGTAAAGGTAGAATGGGCGTGAGCGAAATGTTGTCAGGCTTACAGCAATCACCGAAAGAGAAAAGAAAGGCAAATGTTGCGTATTCCTGGGAATGAATTCAGACGAGAGAGAGTAAGAAACATACGCCCGTGGAGTATGTCATGCGCTCGTAGCGCATGGCACCGCCTGTGCTGTCACGTAGGGAATCACGGTATCACGGAGTGGATGGCCTAGACCCTTTTACATAACATACAATTGCGATGCTTTCGTTCTGCTTTTCCCCTCTGGTGAGACATAGTATATAACCTCTCCTTTTCCAGAGTGATTCATTTGCTGGGAGCTGGCGCTATGTCCGTGTGCTTCGCTTGCGTTTGCCTGTTTTTTTCTTATTTGGCTGTCCTCACCTCTTTCACTGTGCTTCTCACATACGTGTGCATTGACTTCTTTTTCATTGGTGCCGGCAACGAACGGCGCGAGATCGACATGCTCGTGTCCTGCACGCATCTGTCGGAGGAAGACGATGCTGGCCTCTCGTGATTCACCACCAGGTCAAGCGGGCGAGGCAGCACGGGGTCCGACTGCACGAGTCAAACAAGCAAGGTGAGCGCTTCGAAGACGTGACGTGTAGAGTCGTAATCTTTCAATTTGTTTTTCTCTCTGCCAAAGTAATGTCATAAAACGATTTCACCAACACTTAACTCGAATACACCAATCCTTCTCGTTATTCTCAGCAATGAAATGGGAGCAAGAGGCTGTAAAACGTTATTTCATTATGTCAAATAAAAATGTATAACTAGCGATGCCACAGTTATCTTATATGGCTAATGCTGTCACTACCAAAAAATTGCAAACTGGGTGAGCTGGAATTTAACCAATGAATTAGCGCATGAAGAACACGGTACGAAGAAAATAGCAGGCGTGCGCTGCCTGACAAGTAAAAGTTAATTGCAAAATAGAGTGAATCTGCTTCGTTCGCATCATGTATGCGGTGCTGCTCTCTAATTCGCTTTCAGTTATCAGCACACGATCGTCTTGTCTTGCTGTTCCGGACGCGCCGGCTCAATGGCTACAATTAAAAAAAAAGATTATGGGGTTTTACGTGCCGAAACCACTATCTGATCATAAGGGACGCTATAGTCAGGGACTGCTGAAATTTGGACCACCTGAGGTTTTTCAACGTACACCTAAATCGAAGCACACTGGTGTTTTCGCATTTCGCCCCCATCGAAATGCGGACACCGTAACAGGAATTTGATGCCGCGACCTCGTTCGTAGCAGCGCAGCAACGTAGCCATTAAGCAACCACGGCGAGTGATGGCTGCAATTATCACTCCAGAATCCCAGCAGTGAAATCAATCTTGTCTACGTACTTCGCTCACCGGTCGTATAATATGTTGTATAATGGTCGTACGGCCGTCGTAAATTGACCCAAATGTCGTACAATTTTGTTGTTTAATTTGTTAGTTAAAGGTATTTCGCTCTTAGCGAGTCGTCGTTTAAACAGATCGCTCACACGCATTGCAGTGCGCATTTTTTCTTTTAATTATTCGCCTCTCCCCACCTGGCAAGATTTGCTCCCTAAAACATGTTATATACAAGCAACGTCTCGCCATTTAACAATGTAATTCCGGAACATACTTTCACATCAAGGAAAATAAAACAACTTGTTTACGTTCATTTCTGGCCATGGAGTAGAGGTGCGAATAAATGTGACCGGAACACGGGACCTGGGACCTGTGGTTGAACTGCATCACAATGCCCTCTAGCCGCCTAAAGGAAAAACAAGAAATTGGATTTCACATACTCGCAGGCCACGGGCCATTTCGGAGTTCCACATAGTGAATGAAAGAATGCTGACAGCTCATGTATTTCAATCCCAAAGCCCTCTAGCAGCTTTTAGGCTGCTAGAGGGCATTGAGCATTCTAATGCGGTCGGCCACAGCTCCCGTGTTCCAATTACTTTGGTCCGCACATTTGCATTCGTACAAAAAATTATAATCGTATGTTCTTTTAACAAAAGCTCAAGTAGTAAAGAATTATTTGGTAGGTTCTAAGCTATCGGCAGCTGAACCATCGCTCCAGCGTATGAAAACGCTACTACAGGCTGAGTTCAGTTTCCCTTGCTCAAATGAAATTTTTGAGCTCTCTAACTCACCGAAGCATAAATGATTCGTTGGGCATTGCAGCGTTTATGATCATCTTCTGTCTAGACAACAAATGTAGGCAAGTCTCATAAGCACCAATGTGCACGAGCGCACACTTGTGTGGTCGCATTGGAGCGATTGCTAGGACTGGGCAACTGCGCAGATAACGTCAGGGAGATAAAAAATTGCGACTGTGGCCGGCTCACACTCAAGCGAAGCCTCAGAGAGTGTTTCTTGCTTGCTGGTTTTTTATTATATTGTTACGTGAAAGCACCGTAGTGAAACTATTTACAGGGTATATTGAGAAGTGTAGCAAGCACTGGCCAGCCAGTGAACATCGAGCAGGGCACGTCGCCGTCATGAGATCAGGCCGTGGCCGCTTATGGGTACGGCCAACTAAATCGAAGGGTCGTCATCATCTTCCAGTAGCCCGTAGCACGACCCCCTGCGGCAGAAGCGCTGGCCCGGCGCCCCTAAGGATCCATAGCACAGGCAGGGTGGTAGTGCTTCAGTCTCGAAACGTGGACGACGTCGATGGGCAACGGAATAGATGTAGTGGGACTGGCGCACGCCATCACGTATGTGACTTCAGTTATTTGTCGAAGGACGCGGTATGGGCCCGTTTAGCGAGGAAGGAGCTTTTCATAACGGCCCACAAGTCAGGAGGGGAAGGAAGGGGAACCTTCCTTCCCCCTTCCCCACACCACTTCCCCAAAGTAGCACGACGGCACAGGAAGCAAAATTTAAGTAGCGATATCGCTGGTCGCAAATGCGCTTCTGATTATCTTCGGAAGCAGCAAGTATCCCACGGGCTACCTGCGGCGCGTAATGAGCCCGAACAATGGTGTCGCATGCATATTCACTAGTCGAAGTTGCAGGTGAAGGAGGAAATGTGTCCAACGGTAAAATTGGTTCATGTCCGAACAAAAGGTAAAAGGAAGAATATCCAGCACTGTCGTGGCGCGAGGAATTGAATGCGGATGCCACGTATGGCTGTGCAAGGCTCCAATGAAGTTGGTCAGCCGACACGTAGTTTTAAATCATGTCTGTTAAGGCCCGATTCAAGCGCTTTGTGAGCATGTTCTGCTGGAGATGGCGTGACGTGGTATTCTTGTGCTGCTTGGAACAGCAGCGCAGGATATCGTCGATAACTTTAAACAGGAAGGTACGGCCTCGGTCAGTCCGCGATTGACGTGGGGCACCGTGTACTAAAATATGTCACGGACGAGAAATTCCGGAGCTGGTGGCCAGCGCTCATATCATTGCGTAGCGCGTCGCGTAATCGGTAGCGATGACAACCCATTTGTTTCCTGAATATGTGGGAAAGGGTCCAAGAAGGTGCACACCTACAGGGAAGAAGGACTCAGGTGGAACGTTGATGGGCTGAAGGTATCTAGGAGGAAGCATGGACGGTTTATTTCGGCGTTCACAGATCTCGCAGGAGCTGACGTAACGCCGCATTGAGCGGGCTAGGCGAGGCCTATAGACACGACGGCGCACGTGGTCATATGCGTGGAGTAACACCAAGGTGGCCAGCGGTTGGGGCGTCGTAAAGCTAACGAAAAGCCGTGGCGCGCAGCTGTGATGGTATAATGAGGAGGCCAGGAACGTCAGCGTACACATTACGCCGATATAACCTACTTTCCTTCAAGGTGAACATGGGCACAGAAGCTTTGCTAGGAGAGGATTCCAGGCGCTCGATTATTTCTCTGAAGTAGGTATGCAGAGTTCTGTTCTTCGGCGAAGTTAAGCAACTGGCTCATCGAAAAGACGCAGACGAGGCATTCAGTGCTTGAAGAGTCACAGTCGGCCACAGGGTAGCGGGACAAATAACGCGTATCTTTGCGCAGGCTGCCAGTTTTGTGTACAACCGCGTAGGTGTACTCTTGCAGGCGCAGTGCCAATTTATCGAGTCTGCCTGCAGTGCCTTTCAAAGAGGCGAGCGAACAGAGGGCATGGTGGTCGGAAACTACTGTGAACGGACGGAAAAATAGATAAGGTCGAAATTTTGCAACTCCCCATACGAGAGCGAGGCACTCATATTCTGTAATTCAGTCATTTCCCACCTTTGTGAACAGCAACCTGCAGGCATAAGCGATAGCGCAGTTCGCTCCACGTCGACGTTCGGCCAAGACAGCACCTATTCCGTAACCACTCGCGTCAGTGTGGACTGCGGTTTGGGCTGATGGTTCCAATTGGGCAAAAATGGGAAGCTTTGCGACGAGTGCAGTTAGCTCGGAGAAAACCGCGGCTTGTGCAGGACCCCAGGCAAAAGGGGCGTCTGCTTTCTTTGCCCACTCTCCCCGATTTCGCGTGGGTACTGATGCTGGGTCGATCGGCACGTCGGCGGATATTTCGCCAAGCATCGTAAGTTGCCTTTGTCCTCGTGACATCGTTGCGTAGATGTCTAACACTGCGCATTCGCATGTTTTAGTGCTTAAATTCCGGCGTAGCATACAAAGGGTGCAGTGTGCAGATACAAAAATATTCCGTGGGGTTAAAGTTGACCTTCTTGGTGGATAACCGTATGCGTTGTATGGGATTAAATGCTCCGCAGGATGAAAGTAAACAGAATTGTACGCATCACGGTTAGTTGCACAGCACTTGATTGCACGCTTCCCTTAGGCTTCGCATCACATAAATCCCAATATACGCTTAGGCTTTGCAAAATCTTGTTTTCATGTGCCATGCATTGCACATTATTGGTTGTACAACAGCGTGACGATATGGTAAAGAAATTTCTACTCCGGTCCATTCATTAACATGTTCTACAATACTTTTCATATGCACTGTTGGTTTTTTATTACAATTCATTTACATATATGCTGCATTGTTTTGAAGAAAGCGATCAGCTGATAGGCAGCGCATTTAGTTTCTGCTCTTCACCTTGCTACTCCAGATACCACGGCATATGCAACTCAGTTCTTGGCTCTTTGTACTTACAATGTACTTGTACTTGCCTTCTCGTCAATATAAAACTCCTGGTGGAAAAAAAAATTACTTCTGGGGCTCGTTGGTTATATGGTACAGAAATACTTATAGTGAATAATAGCAGTGAGGCACGCAACCATAGCACGATCTTGTAACAAAAAAATTCCGAGATAGGAGAAATATAATCTTCCATATCTTCCATTCCAAGATACTATAATTATTTATGCGATAGCGCAACTAATGCCACGCTCACACACGACAAAAGCCAACCGCCGTCTCCAAAATGTCATGTCCAACCGGAGTATTCACAGGAAAATAAATGATATCTCAATTTTTCATGAGCATTTGTCGCTTAATTTTGTAAGTTATTGTCCATAGTGACAGAATTACTTCATGTGGTTAACCACTTCACCTCATAGTGTCTGTAATAGGCAGCGTAATAGGCAGTAATACGTCTATAAGCTAAGCTAACCGTTAAAATTTCAAGCAATGAAAAAGGAAGCTAACAATGACAAAACGGCGAAAAAATGAAGCAGTCGTCATAATCACCAGTAGACTATTTATGTTCATTCCCAGCAATATCAAATAGCACTTGTCTTGCGGGAGCTGATTCTAATCTCCGCCATCTAATTTCCCGCTGACCTCCACGGAACCTCCGTTCAAATGGCACACGTACTGTAACCGTAATAAGTCACCGGTTATTTCTCTTACGCATTGCATGTCCCGACAAGTTCTACCTTTTCCTCTTACTGTCAAAATATTGGCATACCCTATAGGCTTTATAATCGGCAGCGCTGTCCTCTTGTAGCTGAACGTTGTGTCTGCTTTATCTTCTCAAGATTTCTTGTTATTCCCGAAGTATGTGGTCCTTACATTAATACCCGTGGAACGCAATGATTGTACTCAATTTAAGGATAGCGGTAAGCTGCCGATCATAATCTCGTAATGTGCGCCGTATGCAAACCAACAAATTTTATTTTCCTGTAGATGTCCTTCCCTTGATCATGATCCGCTTTCACTACTGTTAATCTTCAAGCGTATTCATTCATTCCGTTGGCTTAGTGATACCAGAGCAGTCATCATCATCATCATCAGCCTAGTTACGCCCACTGCAGGGCAAATGCCTCTCCCATACTTCTCCAACTACCCCGGTCATGTACTAATTGTGGCCATGTTGTCCCTGCAAACGTCTTAATGTCATCCGCCCACCTAACTTTCTGCCGCCCCCTGCTACGCATCCCTTCCCTTGGAATCCAGTCCGTAACCCTTAGTGACCATCGGTTATCTTCCCTCCTCATTACATGTCCGGCCCATGCCCATTTCTTTTCTTGATTTCAACTAAGATGTCGTTTACCCGCGTTTGTTGCCTCACCCAATCTGCTCTTTTCTTATCCCTTAACGTCACACCCATCATTCTGCTTTCCATAGCTCGTTGCGTCGTCCTCAATTTCAGCAGAACCCTTTTCGTAAGCCTCCAGGTTTCTGCCCCATATGTGAGTACTGGTAACACACAGCTGTTATACACTTTCCTTTTGAGGGATAGTGGCAACCTACTGTTCATGATTTGAGAATGCCTGCCAAACGCACCCCAGCCCATTCTTATTCTTCTGGTTATTTCAGTCTCATGATCCGGATCCGTGGTCACTACCTGCCCTAAGTAGATGTATTCCCTTACCACTTCCAGTGCTTCGCTACCTATCGTAAACTGCTGTTCACTTCCAAGACTGTTGAACATTACTTTAGTTTTCTGCAGATTAATTTTCAGACCCACACTTCTGCTTTGCCTCTCCAGGTCAGTGAGCATGCATTGCAATTGGCCTCCTGAGTTACTAAGCAAGGCAATACCATCAGCAAATCGCAAGTTGCTAAGGTATTCTCCATCAACTTTTATTCCCACTACTTCCCCCTCCAGGTCTCTGAATACCTCATGTAAACACGCTGTGAATAGCATTGGAGATATCGTATCTCCCTGTCTGACGCCTTTCTTTATAGGGATATTGTTGCTTTCTTTGTGGAGGACTACGGTGGCTGTGGAGCCGCTATAGATATCTTCCAGTATCTTTACATATGGCTCATCTACACCCTGATTCCGTAATGCCTCCATGACTGCTGAGGTTTCGACTGAATCAAACGCTTTCTCGTAATCAATGAAAACTATATATAAGGGTTGGTTATATTCTGCACATTTCTCTATCACTTGATTGATAGTGTGAATATGGTCTATTGTTGAGTAGCCTTTACGGAATCCTGCCTGGTCCTTTGGTTGACAGAAGTCTAAGGTGTTCCTGATTCTATTTGCGATTACCTTAGTAAATACTTTGTAGGCAACGGACAGTAAGCTGATCGGTCTATAATTTTTCAAGTCTTTGGCGTCCCCTTTCTTATGGATTAGGATTATGTTAGCGTTCTTCCAAGATTCCGGTACGCTCGAGGTTATGAGGCATTGCGTATACAGGGTGGCCAGTTTCTCTAGAACAATCTGTCCACCATCCTTCAACAAATCTGCTGTTACCTGATCCTCCCCAGCTGCCTTCCCCCTTTGCATAGCTCCTAAGGCTTTCTTTACTTCTTCTGGCGTTACCTGTGGGATTTCGAATTCCTCTAGGCTATTCTCTCTTCCACTATTGTCGTGGGTGCCACTGGTACTGTATAAATCTCTATAGAACTCCTCAGCCACTTGAACTATCTCATCCATATTAGTAACGATATTGCCGGCTTTGTCTCTTAACGCACACATCTGATTCTTGCCTATTCCTAGTTTCGTCTTCACTGTTTTTAGGCTTCCTCCGTTCCTGAGAGCCTGTTCAATTCTATCCATATTATAGTTCCTGATGTCCGCTGTCTTACGCTTGTTGATTAACTTAGAAAGTTCTGCCAGTTCTATTCAAGCTGTAGGGTTAGAGGCTTTCATACATTGGCGTTTCTTGATCAGATCTTTCGTCTCCTGCGATAGCTTACTGGTTTCCTGTCTAACGGCGTTACCACCGACTTCTATTGCGCACTCCTTAATGATGCCCATGAGATAGTCGTTCATTGCTTCAACACTAAGGTCCTCTTCCTGAGTTAAAGCCGAATACCTGTTCTGTAGCTTGATCCGGAATTCCTCTAGTTTCCCTCTAACCGCTAACTCATTGATTGGCTTCTTGTGTACCAGTTTCTTCCGTTCCCTCCTCAAGTCTAGGCTAATTCGAGTTCTTACCATCCTATGGTGACTGCAGCGTACCTTGCCGAGCACGTCTACATCTTGTATGATGCCAGGGTTCGCGCAGAGTATGAAGTCGATTTCATTTCTAGTCTCACCATTCCGGCTCCTCCACGTCCACTTTCGACTAACCCGCTTGCGGAAAAAGGTGTTCATTATCCGCATATTATTCTGTTCTGCAAACTCTACTAATAATTCTCCTCTGCTATTCCTAGAGCCTATGCCATATTCCCCCACTGACTTGTCTCCAGCCTGCTTCTTGCCTACCCTGGCATTGAAGTCGCCCATCAGTATAGTGTATTTTCTTGTGACTTTACCCATCGCCGATTCCACGTCTTCATAAAAGCTTTCGATTTCCTGGTCATCATGACTGCATGTAGGGGCATAGACTTGTACCACCTTCAATTTGTACCTCTTATTAAGTTTCACAAGACCAGCCACCCTCTCGTTAATGCTATAGAATTCCTGTATGTTACCAGCTATTTCCTTATTAATCAGGAATCCGACTCCTAGTTCTCGTCTCTCCGCTAAGTCCCGGTAACACAGTACATGACCGCTTTTTAGCACTGTATATGCTTCTTTTGTCCTCCTAACCTCACTGAGCCCTATTATATCCCATTTACTACCCTCTAATTCCTCCAATAACACTGCTAGACTCGCCTCACTAGATAGCGTTTTAACGTTAAACGTTGCCAGGTTCAGATTCCAATGGCGGCCTGTCCGGAGCAGTCATACCTAACCTTTAACATAATTCCCAGGATAGACAAAAATAAGATCATATACACCTGAGAATATCGGCACCAAACTGCTAGAAGCTTATAATCAAGAACTGATCCTTGTGTAAAACTCATCGCAGACACCCCAGTCCATAGGCGGCATGAGTGGAAGATGAAATCTTTGATGTTCGACAGTCAGTCGGCAGACATTACGTAGGGAAAACTTCAAGCTTTGTTAAGCAAATGTCATGTAAGCGCAATCCAATACTTCGCAATGTTGGTGGCGTTGAACTTCCAGGCATTCGGACATCACTGAAACTTCAAGGAAACTCAAATCTTGCATATTAATAATCAACAACGGCGAGAGAGATACTCGAGGCAAAAGAGAAAAACGGTGGTGGGTTTCTTATGCGTTAGCGTAACATGATATCGGTTCTTGTCTCACGTAATGAATAGCGCTATCATGGCTTGGGTCATTTTGCACAGCCTTTTATTTTGCGCTTCACTGCTCCGTTTTGCTACCTGTGAACACAGCTGTTTGTTGCACCACCTGGCCAATGTCCGTACCATAACTGCACTTGAGAACCTATTCAAATATTGTTGCTATGGTATCAGCCGTACACATTTGCATGTCATTGTTGATGCAGCATTGGCTGTTTATGTCCGCAGAAACACCATTTGCATCTCATGTAGCTATGGCATGCCTGAGCAGTAGGTATCAGTGGTGACTAATAGATAAGCTTAACAAAGTTAGAGGATCAATTAGGCAGACAGTCGTTTGCCTTGAGTATGTGGCAAACAAACTAAATGTGAACTCATTGGTTTTGACATCCGAAAATTCAACTTAGCCGGGTTCGTCCTAAAGGTGATTTATTTTAGTACACCAAATAATCGCCATGGCTTTTGAAATGCTGCAAATTAAGAACATCGTAAATAGTGCGAACAAGTAAATATAGAATCCGGCAATAAAGAAAAAAAACAGAAAAGCCGTGGTTACTCAGTGGCTATGGTGTTGGGCTGCTGAGCACGAGGTCGCGCGATCGAATCCCGGCCATGGCGGCCGCATCTCGAGCGGGACGAAATGCGAAAACACCCGTGTACTAAGATTTGGGTGCACCTTAAAGAACCCCAGGTGGTCGAATTTTCCGGAGTCCTCCACACGGCGTGCCTCATAATCAGAAAGTGGTTTTGGCACGTAAAACCCCATGATTTTAAGAATATTACGAACTCAATGTGTATGGATTCACACTTCACTCATTATTTTCAAATAGTTGGTGAAATGGCCACAGAAATGGCACAGGCGACTGGGAGGCTGCGATTGAGGTGCACATTGAGTTCCGGTATTGGTGAGCAGTAATGAAGCAAAGCGAAAGACAGTCAAGGTGTTGCATGGAGACATGTCCTAATTGTTGAATTGAATCAGGGCATATCAGTATGTCAGTGTCCATCTTTGCAAATACAAGGAATCGAAGGAGAATACCAGAGGCTGTATTATGTAATGATTCTTTGCCTTCGACTCTGTTTAATATTCTATTTCTCAATAGCATCACCCATTGTAGCAAGTAGGTTATGGTTACGGCTAGTGGCTATGACGTTGTGCTGCTGATCACGAGGTTGTGGGTTAAACCCCAACGGCAGTGACCATACTTTGCCAGAGTTGAAATGAAAAAAAAAACTTGTGTACTTAGATTTAGGTGCGCGCTAGAGAACCCCAGGTGGCCAAATTAAACCTGGAGTATATCAATTCTGTGTGCCTCATAATCAGATTGTGGTTTTGACAGCATAAAACACAACTTAATTTTTGCCCCAGAACGTGGCCAATATTGCTAATAACAAAGACTTGGTGCCATGCCAGCTAATGATGAACGATGAAAAGAACAAAAAATGACAAGGATTGTTGCATGATATGACCGAAGAATGCAAATTTCATTGTTATATTTGTGGCTGCACAATGTCCCAATCCTATGATTGTCAGAGCAAAGGTTATACCATGCAAATTACAAGGGAAAGCATATGCAAAGGAAGCGTTGAACGAAAATGAGGTGCCCTTTCCATGCATGTCCTGCTTTTTCCTGATAACAGACATAGCACAACCTTTACTTAAACTCAAGTGAGCAGCACGGTAAGAAACGAACTTGACCTAGTTGGTATGTAAGGGATATGACCCCGTACAGCTGGTTTAAATATGAAAGTGAACACCTACTCAAATTTAAAAAACTGGTTGATGCCGAAGTGTCGCGTTTGAACAGACCTCTCTGATGCCTAACAAGCTACTATTGTGAAGGAAAGGTCAGTGAAACTTGATTAATTTCAACGTGAAAACAAAATGTACACAAATTAAATCTGACAGGACGTCTGTTCGAGAAGGCAGATCATGTATGAGCAAATGTTAGCTCGCCACTAAATATGGTTGGCTTGGAAATGGCTATACAAATCTCCAGTTGACCGCAGGCATGGGGCATTTTTATGGAAGTCTGACTCCAACATTATTAGTACTCCGTTGCATTCGATCGTAATCAAATATTTTAAGAAATTCTGAATACCAGATTCTCGAATTGAGTAATTTGTTTCGGCGCAGTATAATATTCCATTTGGATTTAGAATTTTGGTTATTCATGCGTTTCAGAATATAAGCAAGTACTTGGTAAACTAAAGGAATACACTTTGAATATCTATTGGCCATGGCTTGAGAATCACTTGCAATTTGAAACTTCAATGAGTCTATGGTATTTGAATGGGGTTATCTGCACGGTGTGATGGCACATTGATGCAGACAAGTGTCCCTTGATGACTGAAATAAGCAGCAATCTTCATCACCCTAAGTCTGACGCACGTGTGTAGCAACGAAAGATCTTTTTCACACAAAAGAGCATTTGACAATTCTTTATAGATTGTGTATACAAGATCATGCAAATCGTTGAGGAAGGTAGGTTTTACGGAAAAGCTAGCAAGGGTTTTCGTAAAGATTAGAGAGCGGGAGACCATAGATAGATTTTGATTATGAAAGCGTGCACTTACATGCGCAGGGCCATCATTTGTTCAAAGAATTCTGCCCTGTAGACGACCATGGGCGTTCTGTCCAGAGGACCCGGATCGGAGAGGGTCCCTTGTCGGCGCCGGATTACCTCGACCCATTTCTTGACTCACTGGCTGCACTCGATCATCGCCTCTGGTGACAGGTTGCACAGGGTTTATCAAGTCCACTGCAGTGTCGAAGGTATAGTGTATAGTTCTTTATGCAGCATTATTTTACTTTAGCCGCTTTAATGTGTCTTGTCCATTCTTTCCGCTTTCTTTGCCTTTCTTTTCGTGCTAGACTGCTATATTCCGAACTCATCTACGAGTCATCAGTATGCGAACAAACTGCCTATGTGCTCCTATTGCTTTATTCGTGCGGTTAATCAACAGCAATTCAAAAGGTCCACACTATTCGCTCAAATTTAGTAGCGTCGTGAATACATTGGGATGTGAAGACCGCTTCATATTAATGGTGAAAACGGAAGTTCCTCATTCGAGAACTATTGGAAAAGTATTGTACATTCAATTACTTTCGCTTGTGACACTATTCGATTTGTATTTGATTTGGCATTCAAAATTACGGCTCACACGCACTTAACGAAAGTCAAGTACAAGCAAAATCCTAAATAAGAAAGATGAAAGTGTGTGTTGTGATTGGTCCCCAAAATATAGCAGGCGTCCATCGTGTTCATTCCTAGCTTCTGCAACGGCTGCCTGTGATCTGGTGCGCTGTTAGCTTTCAGTGGTGCTATTTTTCAGGGGCATACATTTTAATAGCCGGAAGAAACGTAGGCTCACGTACTTCTCGGAGGGGCTCCAGAAAATCGGACCCGAACGTCGATGTAGGAGAAGTACGGGAGCACTCCACGTCGCTTGACGTGGTACATCATGCGAGCCGAGTTGGCCACTGCAAGAAGAAAGAGAAAATAGTCATATATAACTTGACGTTATTAATTGGTCACTTGGTTAGGTGAAAATTATGAAAGCACTTAGTATACATTCAAATATTCATGGCTGCTTGCGTCACTGAACTACAGTTCGCAATTAGTACTAGTTTTAATACTGCAAGCAACGTATATCTACTGTTTGCCTTGCATGTGCTGCAAGACAAGCCATATTTCATATTTACATGAAGTCTGCCGCATCAAGGCAACAAGAGCAGATCTAATCACTGACTATCCATGCTTGGGTATTTGCCGCTGTTAGTGATATTGCAGGTTATAATCCCGGCCACGGCGGCCGCATTTCTATGGGGGCGAAATGTGAAAACACCCGCGGACTTAGGTTTAGGTGGACGTTAAAGAACCGCAGGAGGTCGAAACTTCCGGAGTCTTCCACTACGTCGTTTCTCATAATTAGAAGGCGGTTTTTACACGTAAAACGCCACAGTTTTTTTATTAGTGATATTGCATGCCATCAGACTTTTTTGTCTGTCAATTAGTCTGTCGACAAAAATCGTCCAACTGAATTTAATTGCTTTAATCATAGTCACAGCCTGCGTGTGACGCTGCCACCTTTCTTTGCCCATTCGCCAAAACAGTGCAGAGTAAGTTACCGCATACTCCTGCTATAGCACTTTGCAGATAGGCTACACGGCTGTACTGCAGGCGGCGATCTACCTCGTGTGATCATGGTGAAGATCTCATAGTTGGGTGGGTGGATGGTCATGATCAGGAGGCGCGCCCTGGCGGCCTGTCAGACATAATCATTGAGCGAGAAGTAGTTCAGGATGTGCAAGAGGGAAATCGTTTGATCTGGCAATGCCAAATTTGCGTTAACGCATGAGAACTGGCTGCATGAACGTCATAAACATTCCTTAATATAACTAGGTGTGTAACCAGCAGCAGGCATCATCAATACACAATGTTGTGCCCTGGCTTGAAATGCAATGGGTAAGACTGTGGCAAGAGGTATTAGCACTTAGAGTAGGCGAGAACGTATGGTGGCATTGAATGTCATTGAATTTGCGTAAGCACTGACAGTTTAGCCCGGAACTCGTGGGACTGTCTCGCATGGAGTCATGTTGTATCGATTACAATGGATAAGTGGTTTGCATACACTGCCCACAGACGGCGCACCTCTTGCATTGTATTGTAGGGAAAAGGGACTCACATGGTTCATACTGGTTAAGCTATAAAACACTAATGACAATTGCAAATGTTTAGGATGTTCATGCGAAAGACAAACATGAAGGTGAAGCTCTTTTGCCCTAGCTTTTATATGGACCCATGTTGTACTGTTTGCCAGTCAATGTAGTAACGTAGTAGTAATTGTTCATTTATAGACAAATTAATAAAGGAATGAAGGGCACGGAATTACTCCAGACTGCCCTGTAACGTGACTGTAACTGTTTAGCGCGGTAAATGAAGCAATAAACTCAGGCTGGGATCCTCACTCCGGCCTTGGTATCACTCCCAGGTCCACCTGGCTCCTGCAGCAGTGAGGTGAACAGCATCCGTTGCCGCATACGCATGTCAGGCCACATGTGCCAGCGGCGAACAACGTAAGTAGCACAGTGCTCCAGCCGTGCTGGTGACATGAACACTGCGTGATGTCTCTGCGTAGCCGGCTACTCTACTTTAAATGTCGGTTGGCCAGGTTGTCCAGCAGGGTGCAACCTTCTTGTTTTGCACATAGAAGCGCAAACATACATTAAGTAGCTAGGCCGCTCATACGCGCAGATATGTTTTGCTACGTTTTAACATTATTTAATATCAGTGATGTGCCGTTTCCACAATATTTGAAGCTAACAATTACTGATGTGGGGCTGTAGATGTTGATGTAAACGAATTCATCGCTTTGGTTAATCCGAAGCGCAAGGCTGCGGACTAAGGCTTATTGAACATGCGAAATGTCTAAGGCAAAAGAAACACAAAAAGCGACGTTCAAGTGCGCAAATCAATGACGGCAAACTGGAAGGCAGCCGTGTCAGCAGACGGATCTTAGTACGCCTTTCACGGCCGCACTGTTGGCACAACAGCGTGCTTAGTCATGCACGTCCAGTACTCAGTGAGTGCGACGTGGCTTGGCGGTACAACATGCTTCCCCGGAGATACCAATCGCGATCCACGAAAGGCATAACCGACGCACATTCGACATGGGCGCAAATGCACAAGTAAACGGGCGAAAGCCCCGGCATATTTCCAAAGCATTTCCAGCGTCATGCGACAGAGGACAGCACAGCACAGCAAAGTTAAACAGGCAGATTGGTAACGAAAGCATGCTGTAAGGTATATGTCTTTTGTGAACGTAGGATTTTGCGTCTAATTCTGAGCTTCGGAATAATTTGTTAGTACTGAACTTCATGGCGCACTATCAGGGGCAGTTTCAGCGTAAATTCGAACGTGATCCATTCTGAAAGTATTCAAACATATTGTTCCGTTTCCAAGTTTACCTGCATTTGTAATGTGCTTTAAGTTAAGATTCTAAAAGGAACGCTCGTGACTGCTATTATATGCATATATATATATATATATATATATATATATATATATATATATATATATATATATATATATATATATATATATATATATATATATATATATGCTTATATTATATGCTATATTCATGCCAACAGCATGGAATTTCGGGACTGCCTATGAAATGGTTCGTTAAGCTCGCTTGTTGTGCGCCTTGCAATCGGAGCAGATAAGAAGCACTCATTTCTGTATCAGAATTCACATACGGTACCGATTCATTACTTGGATTAATGCTTCTGGCAAACTTTGCCTACATTCACAGAGCAGTAGTATACCATTGACTGGTCAATATTTGAAATATTCAGAGTTGTTTGATATTATTAGGATGGGCCATAATATGGCTTATATAGGTGCACGTTAAAGAACCCGAGGTGGTCGAAATTTCCGGAGTGCTCCACTACGTCGTGCCTCATAATCATAAAGTGGTTTTGGCACGTAAAACGCCATAATTAGAAAATGGCTCATATTTCCGTGCTAGAATTGTCCCGCATGGAGCACGCGGGTTGGGCTGTGTGCATGTCACCGAAAGTCAACCATACTTACGTGGTTTCGCGCGAGAACTTTGGGACGTTCTAATGTTTAGATAATGTGTCTTGGTCTAATTTGTATGAACTGCGCCATTTGTATTCTTGCTTGGCGATCCGCATTATAAGTACTTGTACTAAAACACTTTATAGGTGTTATTAGTATTTTCCTGTGGACAGCTTAGGGCACGTTCTTACTAATATTTCGCATGCTATGATGCGTTGTACTTTGAGTGTCACAATTTTTCTTACCGCACATTGTGTGTCATGTTTTCTTTTTGTACTTGTCACCATAAAGTGTTGTTAACAGTGTAAATCCCCCTACCACATTGTTCCGATGAGTAGCCTGTAAGGCACGGTAATTAAACAAATACATAAATGAACAAACACAAATAAATAAATAAATAAATAAATAAACAAATAAATAAATAAATAAATAAATTGTTCTGTAATGATTTTCGATCCATGGTCGACGCCCCGTACGCGACGCTAAGAGTCAGGGTGCGTAAATTTCCTCTTCCCACTGTCCCTAGCACCGAATGTCTATTGAACAGTATGCAAATTCCTGAAAAACTGAGAAAACACGCCACAAGCATTTTTTCTGCTTGAAGGTGTTGGCAAACCTCTAATTTTTTTTTTTACATTTTCAGAGCAACGTGCTCACCGGAAGTGGCGATAATGGTGAGGATCTCCCCACCACGGACTTGGAACGACAATCCCACGATCGGCAGAAACTTGCTGCCAGACCACCAAACAGCCGCTGACCGAGCCTGGAGAAGCTCAGCTGAAACGTCAGGTCTCGAACTTGCGTCACAGTGGCCACATTTATCGTCATGACAACGAGGCAATTGACATACTTGTTGGAAATGCCGACAAACGCTTGGTTACACACACACACACACACACAGATACACAAAAATAAAGAGACTCAAGACAGCGCTGGTCACAAGACCAGAAGAAGACGACGATGGCGGATTTTAGCGCCGATGACGTGCAAGACGACTCATGCTTTTGTACCACCAGTCCAACTAATAAGTATTTGTCGGGTAGATCTTCCATAGCCTCAGGAGAGGTTGGGGCGGTTCATCGAAATAGAGCATCGGTAACACAGGCTCCCCAAGTTACGCTGTTGGTAAAGGCAGAGGAAATGCAAGGAGTGAAACGTTGGTGGATGACATGAATAGCCCAAAGAACGGAAAACCACGCCCGACGGCAAAATGTGATGTTCATGGGAGCGTATTCTATTCGCGCACTGTTTTTCACCAAGTCACTAAGGTGTTCCGGGACCCGTTTAAGCCTGTGCTGCACAACGCAGATTCTGTGTAGTGCGCGTTAGAGACTTCGTAATTTAAATTTGTGCACATGGAACCCAAGCAGTGATATTAATTCATAATCAGGCTATCTTTATGTCCAGCGTTCTCCCATTGCCGCTATCCTGTGCCAGCTATTTCCAACTTGCACGGGCGAATTTTCTCATTATCCCACCTCGACTGCACTTTCCTTTTCTTGGCACCCATTCTGTAACTATTACGGTCCACCGGTTATCCATTCTACGCATTACATAGCCAGCCCAGCTCCATTGTTATCTCTTCATGTCGATCACAATAGCGGCTATCCTTGTTCACCGTTTGATCCACAGCGCTCTTTTCTTGTCTGTTAATGTTACGCCTAACATTCTTCGTCGCATTGCTCTTTCTGCGGTCTTGTTCTCGAACTTTTTTGTCAACCTCGATGTTTCGGCCCCATACGTTGGCACCGGTAGAATGCAGTGATTGTATACCTTTATTTTTTGCGATAGTGTTACGTTCCTAGTCAGGACGTGGCAATGCCTGTCGTACACGCTCCAACCTATTTTTAATCTCCTGTAAATTTCCTTCTCTTGATTAGTGTCTCCTTCGACTTTAGATATAGGTAAAGAGACACCTTCCCAGACACTAGAGGCTGGCTGGCAATCCTGAACTTTGGTTCCCGTGCCAGGCTAATGATCATCTTTGCCTTCTGATATTGATATTGAACTACACTATTAGACTTTTTCTGTTAAGGCCCTCAATCATTTGTTGTAATTCCTCCCAAAAGTTGCTCACCCGGACGTCGTCTGCAAACAGAAGGTTGCCGAGATGTTCGCCGTTGAACCTCTCTCCTAAGCCTTTACATTTTAACAGGTTCAGTACTTCGAAGCATAATAACATTGGAGAGATTGCGTCTATTTGCCTGGCTCCTTTCATTAGGGGTGACTACTTTTCATATGGAGAACAAGAGTAGCTGTGGTTTCTTTTTAGATATTTCGCAAGATATCCACGTACGCCTCCTGCGCTTTTTGATTACGTAATACCTCTATGAAAATGCATTTGATTCAGTAGAGGTACCAGCAGTCATAATATATGAAAGCCTTGTAGAGAGATTGCTTGCACTCTGGAGATTTCTCCATTACCTCATTGATAAAGGGGTGACGTAGAACATCACTTCTTGCAGCCAGCCTGTTATGTTGCTTGACTGAAGTCAAACGTTGCGCTTATTCTATTTGAAGTGAATTGGCTGGAACGAAGTGTCCGGTGTGACGAGCTTAGGAATCCAATTACAAATTGGAGTGCTAGCTATCTTGACTCAAACCTTTTAAGACTCAGTACAAAGATGACCTCCACGGCGAGATATCAAGAAAATTCTCATTTTCTTCGATGTAGAACTTTAATGGGGAGCACTTAACACTAATGGCGAAATACTGTTGCTGTCGGCGTTTTTTGAATGCTTTTAATAGCAAACTCAGCAACGTAAGTATTCGAAAACGTCAGGAACCAGCGCCCTCATTAGCGGAGAACGAAGCCTGATGTGACACGTTACTTCTTCTGCTATTCGTAGCGCATCTTGAAGACATACTACAGGTTGAGTACGTTGAAAAAAAATCTCATGACTTATGACGCAAGCCTCTGAAGAGGCGCCTGTGTATTCATGGTGTAGTCGGCAAAGGTACGTTCGCCATTGGCATTCTGCGTAAGCTAAGCAATCGGCGTATATGATTGAGCCGCTTAAATGATGCATGCACTTTCCTGCTGTGTTGCGGCTTCATCGCGTACTTGCGGGTGCTCTACCCTCTCTCTCGCTTAACCGGCGGATGCCTTAAAGCTGTTCCAAATATTCTGCCTCTGAAATTTCGATTGCCTTCTCTCTCGTGCAGTTACCGCCTTTCGGCTGACAAACGTTCTTAAGCATTTAGGAGTCGCCGCTAAGAGGTTCTGAAACTTTTCATTTCCATACCAGAGTTGACATCCACGGATGCGATATGCTGCCGATTCCCAGCAACTTTTGTTCGGTTAATGACGAAATCGTTGTTTTATTGTATTTCGTCATTTCGGCGAGCGCGAACTTGTAGACTACGTAAAGCTAAAGTTTACAGGCACTCTTCATTTTATTGGTGTGCGCGCGTGCTATTGGTGTGTGCGCGTGGTGTTTCACACAACCAGAAAAATGGTTCGCCTCGTGTAAGAACGTTCACTGGCTTGGAAATAAACTTTGCTTGAATTAACGCCGTGCGTGTTCAATCTCACCTGGTTTTCCTCATGAATGTCTCGCATACGAATTATGCGTTCCCTACCTACAAAATAACGCATCCGTACTTACGTTGCCGTGTACATCATTTTTCTTTCAGCGCGGACAAGATGGCACCAGTCAAGCGTATGTAATGGTTCGAGTGCATTAGAGGCACGACGCTGTTACTCTACGCCGCGGCAAAGTCGTCGACGATGGGTTTAGAGTCACCGCGCAGCCAGCGTGACTGGCGGCTTCCTGTGCGCATAAGCATGGCGAGAGCGGGGTGGAGCACGTCTCATCTCGTCGGAAGAATGAACTGCGAGAGTATGGGCCGCGACAACGGCCTAGCTGGCCAAGCTACTGGTCGACAAAAAAACTGTAACCGGCGTGCCGTTCCGGTAGCCGAGTGGCTTGAGTGTTCAACTCGTATCCTTCAGGACGGTGGTTCGATTCCCGCTGCCTGCATCGTTGTGAAAAAAAAAATATCACAGCGATGCGGGTATCGAGGCTCGAGCTATCGTGAGGACGGCAGTTCGAATCCCAGTGCCTGCATCGTTGAAAAAAAAAAGGCAGCGATGCGGGTGCCGGGGCTCGAAGTGTCGTCCATGAAGGACCGAGGTGGACGCGTTGCTGGGTCCCGGACCACAGAAGGCCACCTGCATCCCAGTACCGGCATACGCACGGCCAATGCGCGGATTGTAGGCGGTGCGCATGTCGGCACTAGGACGCAGATGGCCTCTGGCAGTTCCGGCACCCAGCTACGCCCTGCGCACCCAGCTACCGGAATGTGGCGGATAAGAGGGAGTTTTGTGTCATGGTGCACATTATTTCCTCTCGCTATCCCCCGGGTATCCTAAGAGGGTGGATACCTGTTGCTTTTGGGGGAAGTGCGGAGCGCACCCCGCGGGGAACTGAGACCCCCGAAGGAAACCGAACCAGACCCCCGCACCTAAGACCGACCCGGTAAGAGACGAACCCGCTGCCCCAATCCAGAAACCCGACCCCCCCCCCCGAAAAATGCCGGCGCCCCCGCGCCGTCTCTTAGAGGTCGCCCCGCCGAAAAACCCGCCACTCGCGCGCCTTCTCTTAGAGGTCGACCTCTAAGAGAAAGCGCGCGAGCGGCGGATTTTTCGGCGGGGCGACCTCTAAGAGACGGCGCGGGGGCGCCGGCATTTTTCGGGGGGGGGGTCGGGTTTCTGGATTGGGGCAGCGGGTTCGTCTCTTACCGGGTCGGTCTTAGGTGCGGGGGTCTGGTTCGGTTTCCTTCGGGGGTCTCAGTTCCCCGCGGGGTGCGCTCCGCACTTCCCCCAAAAGCAACAGGTATCCACCCTCTTAGGATACCCGGGGGATAGCGAGAGGAAATAATGTGCACCATGACACAAAACTCCCTCTTATCCGCCACATTCCGGTAGCTGGGTGCGCAGGGCGTAGCTGGGTGCCGGAACTGCCAGAGGCCATCTGCGTCCTAGTGCCGACATGCGCACCGCCTACAATCCGCGCATTGGCCGTGCGTATGCCGGTACTGGGATGCAGGTGGCCTTCTGTGGTCCGGGACCCAGCAACGCGTCCACCTCGGTCCTTCATGGACGACACTTCGAGCCCCGGCACATGCATCGCTGCCTTTTTTTTTTCTCAACGATGCAGGCACTGGGATTCGAACTGCCGTCCTCACGATAGCTCGAGCCTCGATACCCGCATCGCTGTGATATTTTTTTTTTCACAACGATGCAGGCAGCGGGAATCGAACCACCGTCCTGAAGGATACGAGTTGAACACTCAAGCCACTCGGCTACCGGAACGGCACGCCGGTTACAGTTTTTTTGTCGACCAGTAGCTTGGCCAGCTAGGCCGTTGTCGCGGCCCATGCTCTCGCAGTTCATTCTTCCGACGAGATGAGACGTGCTCCACCCCGCTCTCGCCATGCTTATGCGCACAGGAAGCCGCCAGTCACGCTGGCTGCGCGGTGACTCTAAACCCATCGTCGACGACTTTGCCGCGGCGTAGAGTAACAGCGTCTTGCCTCTAATGCACTCGAACCATTACATACGCTTGACTGGCGCCATCTTGTCCGCGCTGAAAGAAAAATGATGTACACGGCAACGTAAGTACGGATGCGTTATTTTGTAGGTAGCGACCGCATCATACATATGAGAGACATTCATGAGGAAAACGAAGTGAGACTAGACACACACGGCGTTAATTCAAGACAAGTTTATTTCCAAGCCAGTGAACGTACTTACACGAGGCAAACCATTTTTCTGGTTGAGTGAAACAGCGTGCGCGCGCACACAAAATGGAGTACATTAATCTCGGCTTTGCAAGACCCGAAAGGCGGTAGCTGCTCGAGAGAATGCCATCTTCACTTTAAACTCGGAACACATGGGACATGGAAAAGTGGGGATAGGGCACCCGAGAAATGTACGCGGTAGAACTACAATACAGCACAAAACGATATTGCATGGTTTTAGAAGTGTGTTCGCCGACTTACGTACGTTAAACGTAATCAGATTTGTGGGACGTTACGGTGTGCGTCCTTTGAAGACTCAGTTTATCGCACGGGAAGAGAAACGTACACTGCACAAAACAGACAGAGTCTGTTGCCTCGTGCCAAACGTATCCAAGCCAAGACTATCCATCAAATACCTCGCCGTTGCTATGCCGACGTCTGGTTAGGCCTACGGGCGCCCGAATCGCCGGCAGATTTCTGAAATTGCACGGGCTATGCGCTCACGTTTCAGGTGAGTTCATATAGGTACTGGCGATAAACGAGTCTCATAGCGCGGTTATCAGAACATACGCTCAAGCTGGTGCCAGGGGCGCCGCCATGTTCGACGCTACTTGCAAACGCTGAGCTGAAACGGTCAACCGAAGAGAGTCCAAGCCTGAACGAGGATTGCTTAGCTCGCGCACAATGCCAGTGGCACGGGTAACTGTACCGGCTACACAATGGATAAGCACCAGTTCAGAGGCGCGAGTCATAGCATGATTTTTCCTTTAACGTACTCAACCTCTGGCGAGTCCATCAGATTCGCTGTGAATAACAGTATAAGTAATGTGTCGGACCCGGCTTCGTTGTTCGTTAACAAGACCGCTGGTTGCGGAAGTCTCCAAATACTTACTTTGCAGAGTTCACTGTTTAAAGCACACAACACTAACGCGAACAGTATTAGGCAGTAGTTAACCCTGTAATGCCCAAACACAGTTCTACATCAAAGAAAATTCTTAGAAGTTCCTGCATTTCTCGTCTTGGAGGACCCATTTGTACCAAGACGTTCAGCTAGCACTCGTTTGTAATTATATACCGAACCTAATCACAACAGACACATGGCTCCAACGAATTCACTAATTCACGAATTTCCAATTGAGCAAAGGCACCACTTGACTTCAGTGATGAAAGACAACAGGCTGGCTTCGAGAGGTTCAACGGATCTCTTTCCCCCCTCCTCCTCCTCCCCCAGTCATCAATAACGTAATTGGGAAATCTGCAGTGTACGAGCACCCGCTCGTACTCTCCTTTCATTCATTACGACTGCTGATGTCTCTAAGCAAACAAATGCATTTTCATAGACGTATTGCGTAATCAAGAAGTACATATGGCATAAGTGAATATCTTCCGAAATAGATCAAATGATTCCTCAGCTACCTTTTTTTCTCCACAAGAAAAGTACAAAGGTACGTATAGGGAAAGTAGTCAGTGAAGGAGACGCAAACTCTCCTATGGCATTCAGTGCATGCTTCAAAGTACTGAAGCTGCCAAAATATGATGGACTAGGAGAGGTTCAACGGCGAACATCACAGAAACCTTCGGTTTACAGACGACGTCCTATTAAACAACACTCGGGAGGATATACAAATGATTGAGGGCCTTAACAGAAAGTGTAATAGTGCAGTTGGTTTAACATCAGAGGGAAAAATGATCAATAGCCTGGCAAGGGAACAAAAGTTCAGGATTGCCAATCAGCCTCTAGGGTTTGTGAAGGAGTCCATTTACCTAGGTCAGAAGTCGCAAGAGACACTGATCAAGACAAATTTATAGAAGAGAAAGAATAAGTTGGAGTGCGTACGGCAAGCATTGCCAGATCTTGAGTGGGAGAAAAAGTCACTATCACAAAAAAAAAACACTATCGCAGACGAAGTCTACAATCACTGCATTCTACTGAGGCCAACATATGAGGCCGAAACGTGCAGGTTGAAGCTCGAGAACAAGACCGCGGAAAGAGCAGTGGGACGAATAATGTTAGGCGTAACGTTCAGAGACAGGAGAAAAGCGCTGTGGATTAGAGGGTAAACAGGGATACCCGCTATTGTAATCGACATAAAGAGAAATGAATGGAGCTGGGTAGGCTATGTAATGCGTAGGATGGATAACCGGTGGAGCGTTAGCGTTACCAAATGGGCGCCAAGAAAACGGAAGCGCAGTCGAGCTGAGATGAGAAAATTCACAGGCGCAAGTTGGAAGTAGTTGGCACAGGATAGCGGTAATGGGACATCGCTGGGAGAGGCCTTCGTCAGGAAGTGGACATAAAAATACCCTGACTGAGAATTAATGCGGCTTCTTGTGTTCCACGTGCGCAAATTTAAATAACGAAGTCTCAAACGCGCGCTATACAGAATCTGCGTTGTGCAGTACAGGGTTAAAAGGGTGCAGAAACACCTTCGTAACTTGGTGAAGAACACATTGCGCGAATACGCTCCCGTGAACATCACATTTTGCCCTCGTGCGTGGTTTTCCATTTTTTGGGCCATTCATGCCATCCACCAACGTTTCACTCCTCGCGTTTCCTCTGCCGTTACCAACAGGGCAACTCTGTCAGCCTGTGTTACCGAAGCTCTGTTTCGATGACCCACCCCAACCTCTCCTGAGGCTACCGAAGATCTACCCCGCAAATACTTATTAGTTGGACTCGTGGTATGAAAGAGTGCGTTGTCTTGCACGTCATCGGCGCTGAACGCCGCCATCGTCGTCCTCTTCTGGCCTTCTGGCCAGCGCTGTTTTGAGTCTCTTTATTTGTGTGTGTGTGTGTAACCACGCGTTTGTCGGTATTTCCAGCAATGGTGTTAATCGTCTCGTTGTCGTGACGATAGATGTGGACACTCTGGAGGCGGTTCGATACTTGACGTTCCAGGTGAACTTCTCCAGCCTGGGTTAGCGGCTGTTCAGCGGTCCGGCAGCAAGTTGCTTCCGATCGAGGGATTGTCGTTCCAAATCCGTGGTGGGGACGTCCTCGCCATCATCGCCACTTACGATGAGCACGTTGCTCTGAACGTGAAAAAAATAAGAATTAGAGGGCTGCCAGCACCTTCAGGCAGAAAAAATTGATCACGGCCTGTTTTCCTCAGTTTTCAGGATTTTGCATACTGTTCGATAGACAGTAGGTGCTATGGACAGCGGGAAGAGGACATTTACGGACCCTGGCTCCTAGCGCCGGTCACGGTGCATCAATCATATGGATATAAGATACCAATAGAAAAATGTATTATTATCTTATTTATTTATCTATCTATTTATTAATGTACAGTACCTAACAGGCTACTCATTGACACAGTGTAAGGGACCTTTTTATTGTTAATGACAACGTGTGGTTACAAGTTCCCCCATAAAAAAGAAAACGTACGATTCAAAATGTACGGCAAAAAACTAAGTTTTATATCAAGATACAACAGATGATAACATTCAAAAAATTTAGAAAGAACGTAGCCTAAGCTGTCTACGAGGAAACATTTATCACAATGCACATCGCCAAGCAAGGATACTAATGGTACCGTTCACACAAATCAGACAGAGCCATTATCTAAACCTTCGAACGCCGCAAAGTTGTCGCGCGACATCAAGTGACTTTCGGTGACATGCACGCAGCGCCATCCACGTGCTCCATGCGCGACAATTCTAGTCTGGAAATACGAGCTATTATATTGCATATCCTATTAATAGCGAATAACTCTGAATATTGCAAATATTGAGTTGTTAATGGGACACAACGGCTTTGTGAGGGCAGCCAAAGTTTGTCAAAAGCAAGAGTGCTAGTGATCTATCGGCCCAGTGTGTGAATTGTGATACAGAAAAGAGTGCTTTTTATCTGCTCCGACTGCAAGGCACTCATCAAGCTAGCTTAACGATAGGCACTCCAGAAATTCGATGCTGAAGGCCTAATTTCTCGCAATTCGGCTGTATTTCCCATTTTAACCCCTGTACCATCAGCGTAAACTGCAACGTGACCAGAAAATAATCGATCGGAATGCCTATAGCGTAACCTGGCATACTACTGTGTTACATGTTGCTCTCGGAGAGCAGCAGTATGAGGAAAATGAAACAAATTGTTTCTTGGAACAACTCAATTCAGAATAGTTTCCCACCATTCTGACACAAGCTGTGCAAATTGACTTGAGTCAGAATGTCCGTCACCTACAGCTATAGTGGCTCAGGCCAACGTCTTTCTAATTCCAGTTTGACGAGAAAAGGCGTACACGTCACAAGATATCAACAAAAGGTTGCACAATAGCATTGCGTACTTAATATTCGAGGGAAAACTTCGTTTTTTTATCCCCTTTGGCAACATTAGGTTCTCAAAGGTGGTATAATCAGGCTCGTACAGCTACATAGCCTGGTTCATTGCGTAACTTCACTTGTATGCCTAATATGGCTGCGGGGAAAAATGTAACAGTACTCTTGCTCGAATATTATATTTGATCACAGATTTGCGAATTTGAAACTACTCGAGAAATATTGGAAAAATTACTGTACTCAGAGAGTTTGACGATTTGATTAGATGACTGAATTCAATCGAAAAATACCCAAAGTGTGATTCAAAATTTTCGAATATTCGCCCACCCTCAATACCACATGAATTCATACCAATCAGTCATACCGATCACACTGCTATGCTAAATGTCCACAGGCAACGGTTCGCACGTATCTCACCTTTGTGGATGTCACGGAGACCTCAGTTTACAACAAATACGTCAACTGCTTCCTTCAGCCCGACATACAGCTTCCTGCCTGCTCCGCAACAAGCCTGCAAACTATTTCATTTTATTCAACACAGCATTAAAACTCCCCCAATAACTAATAGGCAAATGCACTTTGCAATCCTGTCACATACTCTATCATTGCTGATCCACGCCCCACATGTATTGCGTTTGGACAGTAATAACCGTCCCAGTGCTGAGCGTTCTCACAGAATTCTTCAGTGATATTGACTGTACTACATTCAGGTTGAATGCTTCACTAAAATTCCCAACCCAACACCACGGTTGTCGTTTACTTTCCTTCGTTGTTGCTAACCCTCACCGGAAATGAATGTACAGCTGAACTGCAAGCCTATCAGTGGCCTGTGCCATTTTTGTGGCCGCTTCGCCAACTACATTAATTTATAAGTGCAGTGTGAATCCATAAACATTGAGTTCGCAATATTCTATATTTCCTTGTTTGTACAATTTAAGAGGTTCTAAATTTGCAGCATTTCAAAAGCCGTGCCAACGGCTTTGTTAACTAGAGTAAACGACCTTGAAGAGGAGCCCGGTTCAGTAGAAATTTTGGATGTTCGAAACAATGGGTTACAATTTATTTGCAGAAAAAGTACCCACGGAAAATATACCTGAGTAGATCCTCAAGGTGCCCTTTCTGATTGATAATTATTGCGAGAACAATGAACAAGTAGTGCAAGCAACAGAGATGGTCACAGGTAGAAAAACGCAGGTTTGCAGCACACAATTACAGCTTCTGCAGAATGGCTGAAGCAATTCACTCAATAATAGCGTTATTCCACAAGTGACACAACAAAAAAAGTCATGCGACGATAACGCATAACAATCTCCCCAGCATATTTATTTTCTACCTGAACTATCTCTCTCACCACAGTTGACGGTTAAAAATATGCAAGTTTATGGTTTCTTTGAACATTCAGCGATATCCAAATGGATAAAAGTTAGGCGCCACCAACATATTTACTTGACAATTGCTTGGACACACATGTCACTGCTTCTGTAAATCTACATACAGCGCCACTAACCAAACACACCACTTTACGGAAGAAAAAAAATCATTGTCGTGGAAAAAAACGTAGGCCTATAGCCCACTAGAATGCCTTTCCAGCCGTGTTCTCACATCTCTAAAAAGTTGTAACAGGACGAAAATATCCCTACAAAAACGGGACGGAAATGTCACTTAGCCCGTTAGGATGTCTGGCCAGCCTTCGTTCTATTTAACTAAAAAGCTGCACCTGGATACACGTGAAGACTTCTGCAAATTCACATATATTGACACTAATAAAAGGGAATCCAAAAATTTAGAAAGAATATTGCCGAGGTAAAGCATAGCTTAATAAAAGTTGTTAGAATGTACGCCCAGACCTGTTCTCACTTCTCTAAAAACTTTACTAGAAGGACATATCATTACCACAGCAAATACCCATATACCAACACTAATTAACACGAAGGATACTGGAATTTACGCTAAATTATTGTCGAGGAATGACATGAGCCTATAGCCCGTTGGAAAGTCTGCCCAGCCCTGTTTGTAATTAAATGGAAAGCTGCACTTGCACACACGTGACGACTCCTGAAAATTGACATATATTGACACTAATGAAAGGGAATAACAAAATTTAGGCAAAATATAGCCGCGGCAAAGCATGTCTTAATACAGGTTGTTAGAATGAACGCCCAGCCCTGTTCTGACTTCTCTAAAAACTTTACTGGAAGGACATGTCATTTCCACTGCAAATACCCGTATACCAACACATGTTTAAGCGAATACTGGAATTTACGCAATATTCTTGTCGAGGAAAACCATGAGCGTATAGCCCATTAGAAAGTCTGCCCAGCCCTCTTTGTAATTAACTGAAAAGGTGCACCTGGACCCACGTGACGACTTCTACAAATGCATATACATTTACACTAATGAAAGGAAATAACAAAATTCAGGAAAAATATTGCCGAGGTAAAGCATAGGTTAACAGGGGTTGTTAGAATGTACGCCCCAGCCCTGTTCAGACTTCTCTAAAAACTTTACTGGAAGGATACATCATTACCAATGCAAATACCCACATACCAACACTGATTAAAGCGAAGGATACTAGAATTTACGCAAAGTCCTTGTCGAGGAATGACATGAGCCTATAGCCCGTTGGAAAGTCTGCCCCCAGCCTTCTTTGTAATTAACGGAAAAGCTGCACCTGGACACACGTTACGACTTCTGAATATTCACATACATTGACACTGATGAAAGGGAATAACAAAATTTAGGAAAAATATTGCGGAGCTAAAGAATAGCTTATTAAAGGTTAGAATGTACGGCCAGCCCTATTATGATTTTTACAAATACTTTACTGGAAGCACATATCATCACCACTCCAAATACCCACATACAAACACTCATTTAGACGAAGAATATTGGAGTTTACGCAATATCCTTGTCGAGGAATGACATGAGCCTCTATCCCATGGGAAATTCTGCCCAGCCCTCTCTGTTTTACCTAAAAAGCTGCACCTGGACAGGCCTGACGACTTCTGCAAGTTCATATACATGCACAATAATTAAAGGGAACACGAAAATTTAGGAAAAATATTGCCGAGTTATAGCATAGCTGAATAAACGTTGCTAGGATGTACCCCCAGCATTCTTATGACTTCTCTAAAAATTTTACCTGAAAAGACATATCATTATCACTGCAGATACCGGTTTACTAATACTCATTTAAGCGAAGAATACTGGAATTTACGCAAAATCCTTCTCGAGGAATGACATGCGCCTATACCCTTTCGGGAAGTCTGCCCAGCCCTCTTTGTTAATTAAAAGCTGACCTGGACCGGCTTGACGACTTCTGCAAATTCACATATATTGACACTAATTAAAGGCAATACAAAAATTTAGGAAAATATTGCGGAGGTAAAGCATAGCTTAATAAAGGTTGTTAGAATGTACGCCACAGCCCTCTTACGACTTCTCTAAGTACTTTCCGTGGAAGGTTATGTAATTACCTCTGCAAATACCCGTATATCAATACTCATTTAAGCGAAGGGTACTGGAATTTACGCAAAATTATTCAAGGAAAAAAACAGGAGCGCATAGCCTGCTAGAAAGTCTGCCCAGCCCTCTTCATATATAACTAAAGAGCTGCACCTGGACCGGCTTGAGGACTTCCCCAAATTCATATACATTGACACTAATTAAAGGGAACACAAAAATTTAGGAAAAATATTGACGAGGTGAAGCAAAGCATAATAAATGTCTTAGAATGTGCGCCCAGCCCTGTTCTGACTTGTCTAAAAAGTTCACTGGAAGGACATATCATTAGCACTGCGAACACCCATATACCAACACCAATTAAAGCGAAGGATACTGGAATTTACGCAAAATTATTGTCGAGAAAAAAACAGGAGCCTATAGCCTGCTAGAAAGTCTGCGCAGCTCTCTTTGTACTTATATAAGGAGCTGCACCTGGACACAGATGACTTTTGCAAACTCACACACATTGACACTAATTAAAGGGAATACAGAAATTAAGGAAAAATATTGCCGAGGTAAAGCATAGCTCAATAAAGGTTGTTAGAATGTACACCCATCCCTGTTATGACTTCTCTAAAAACTTTACTGCAAGGACGTATCACTACCACTGCAAACCCCCATATACCAAAGTTAATTAAAGCGAAGGATACTGGAATTTACGCAAAATTATTCTCGAGGAAAAAACAGCACCCCATAGCCTGCTAGAAAGTCTGCCCAGCCCTCTTAATATTTAACTAAAAAGCTGCACCTGGACCGGCTTGACGACTTCTGCAAATTCGCATACATTGACACTTATTAAAGGCAATACAAAAATTTAGGAAAATATTGCGGAGGTAAAGCATAGCTTAATAAATGTTGTTAGAATGTACGCCCAGCCCTCTTATGACTTCTCTAAATATTTTACCTGGAAGTTTATGTAATTACCTCTGCAAATACTCGTACACCAATACTCATTTAAGCGAAGAGTACTGGAATTTAAGCAAAATTATTCTCGAGGAAAAAACAGGAGCCCATAGCCTGCTAGAAAGTCTGCCCAGCCCTCTTCATATTTAACTAAAACCTGCACCTGGACCGCCTTGACGACTTCTGCAAATTCACATACATTGACACTAATTACACGCAATACAAAAATTTAGGATAATATTGCGGAGGTAAAGCATAGCATAATAAAAGTGTTAGAATGGTCGCCCAGCCCTGTTCTGACTTGTCTAAAAACTCTAATTGAAGGACATATCATTAGCACTACAAACACCCATATACCAACACTAATTAAATCGAAGGATACTGGAATTTACGCATAATTATTGTCGAGGAAAAAACAGGAGCCTATAGCCTGCTAGAAAGTCTGCGCCGCTCTCCTTGTATTTATATAAGGAGCTTCACCTGGACACAGAAGACTTTTGCAAATTCACATACAGTGACACTAATAAAAGGTAATACAAAAATTGCGGAAAAACATTGCCGAGGTAAAGCATAGCTTAATAAATGTTCTTAGAATGTACGCTCATCCCTGTCCTTACTTCTCTAAAAACTTTACAGGAAGGACATATAACTACCACTGCAAACAACCATATACCAACACTAATTAAATCGAAGGATGCTGGAATTTACGCAAAAAAATGTCGAGGAAAAAACCGGAGCGTATAGCCTGCTAGAAAGTCTGCCCAGCTCTCTTTTTATTTAAATCAGGAGCTGTACGTGGACACCGATGACTTTTGCAAACTCACATACATTGACACTAACTAAAGGAAATACTGAAATTTAGGTAAAATATTGCCCAGGTAAAGCATAGCTCAATAAAGGTTGTTAGAATGTACAGCCATCCCTGTTATGACTTCTCTAAAAACGTTACTGGAAGGACATATCACTACCACTGCAAACACCTATATACCAAAACTAATTAAAGCGAAGGATACCTGAATTTACGCAAAATTATTCTCGAGGAAAAAACAGGAGCCCATAGCCTGCTAGAAAGTGTGCCCAGCCCTCTTAATATTTAACTGAAAAGCTGCACCTGGACCGGCTTGACGACTTCTGCAAATTCGCATACATTGACACTTATTAAAGGCAACACAAAAATTTAGGAAAATATTGCGGAGGTAAAGCATAGCTTAATAAATGTTGTTAGAATGTGCGCCCAGCCCTCTCATGACTTCTCTAAATACTTTACATGGAAGGTTATGTAATTACCTCTGCAAATACCCGTATACCAATACTCATTTAGGCGAAGAGTACTGGAATTTACGCAAAATTATTCTCGAGGAAAGAACAGGAGCCCATAGCCTGCTAGAAAGTCTGCCCAGCCCTCTTCATATTTAACTAAAAAGCTGCACCTGGACCGTCTCGACGACTTCTGCAAATTCACATACATTGACACTAATGAAAGCAATACAAAACTTTAGGAAAACACTGCGGAGGTAAAGCATAGCTTAATAAAGGTGTTTAGAATGTGCGCCCAGCCCTCTCATGAATTCTCTAAATACTTTACCTGGGAGGTTCTGTAATTACCTCTGCAAATACCCGTATACCAATACTCATTTAAGCGAAGAGTACTGGATTTTACGCAAAATTATTCTCGAGGAAGAAACAGGAGCCCATAGCCTGCTAAAAAGTCTGCCCAGCCCTCTTCATATTTAACTAAAAAGCTGCGCCTGGACCGGCTTGACGACTTCTGCAAATTCACATACATTGACACTAATTAAAGGTAATACAAAAATTTAGGCAAATATTGCAGAGGTAAAGCATAGCTTAATAAAGGTTGTTAGAATGTACGCCCAGCCCTCTTATGACTTCTCTAAATACGTTACCTGGAAGGTTATGTAATTACCTCTGCAAAGACCCGTATACCAATACTCATTTAAGCGAAGAGTACTGGATTTTACGCAAAATTATTCTCGAGGAAGAAACAGGAGCCCATAGCCTGCTAGAAAGTCTGCCCAGCCCTCTTCATACTTAACTAAAACCTGCACCTGGACAGGCTTGACGACTTCTGCAAATTCACATACATTGAAACTAATTAAAGGCAATAGAAAAAGTTAGGAAAATATTGCGGAGGTAAAGCATACCATAATAAAAGTTTTAGAATGTACGCCCAGCCCTGTTCTGACTTGTCTATAAACTCTACTGGAAGGACATATCATTAGCACTGCAAACACCCATAAACCAACACCAATTAAAGCGAAGGATACTGGAATTTACGGAAAATCATTGTCGACGAAAAAACAGGAGCCTATAGCCTGCTAGAAAGTCTGCGTCGCTCTCCTTGTATTTATATAAGGAGCTTCACCTGGGCACACACGACTTTTGCAAATTCACATACAGTGACACTAATAAAAGGGAATACAAAAATTGTGGAAAAACATTGCCGAGGTAAAGCATAGCTTAATAAATGTTGTTAGAATGTACGCTCATCCCTGTCCTTACTTCTCTAAAAACTTTACTGGAAGGACATATCATTACCACTGCAAACACCCATATACCAACACTAATTAAATCGAAGAATACTGGAATTTACGCAAAATTAATGTCGAGAAATAACAGGAGCCTGTAGCCTGCTAGAAAGTCTGCCCACTTCTCTTTGTATTTAAATAAGGAGCTGTACCTGGACACAGATGACTTTTGCAAACTCACATACATTAACACTAATTAAAGGGAATACAAAAATTAAGGAAAAATATTGCGGAACTAAAGCATAGCTTATTGAAGGTTGTTAGAATATACGCCCAGCCCTCTTATGACTTCTCTAAATACTTCACTTGAAGGCCATATCATTACCACTGCAAGTACCCATCTACCAACACTAATAAAAGCGAAGGATACTGGAATATACGCAAAATTATTGTCGCGGAAGAAACAGGAGCCTAAAGCCTGCAAGAAAGTCTGCCCAGCCCTCTTTGTTTCTAACTAAAACGCTGCGCCTGGACCGGCTTGACGACTTCTGCAAATTCCCATACATTGACACTAATTAAAGGCAATACAAAAATTGCGGAATAACATTGCCGAGGTAAAGCATAGCTCAATAAATGTTGTTAGAATGTACGCTCATCCCTGTCCTTACTTCACTAAAAACTTTACTGGAAGGACATATCACTACCACTGCAAACACCCATATACCAACACTAATTAAATCGAAGGATACTGGAATTTACGCAAAATTATTGTCGAGGAAAAAACAGCAGCCTGTAGCCTGCTAGAAAGTCTGCCCAGCTCTCTTTTTATTTAAATAAGGAGCTGTACCTGGACACAGATGACTTTTGCAAACTCACACACATTGACACTAATTAAAGGGAATACTGAAATTTAGGAAAAATATTGCCGAGGTAAAGCATAGCTCAATAAATGTTGTTAAAATGTACGCCCAGCCCTCCTATGACTTCTCTAAATATATTACCTGGAAGGGTATGTAATTACCTCTGCAAATATCCGTATACCAATACTCATTTAAGCGAAGAGTACTGGAATTTAAGCAAAATTATCCTCGAGGAAGAAACAGGAGCCCATAGCTTGCTAGAAAGTCTGCCCAGCCCTCTTCATATTTAACTAAAAAGCTGCACCTGGACCGGCTTGACGACTTCTGCAAATTCACATACATTGACACTAATGAAAGGCAATACAATAATTTAGGAAAATATTGCGGAGGTAAAGCATAGCATAATAAAAGTTTTAGAATGTACGCCCAGCCCTGTTCTGACTTGTCTAAAAACTCTACTGGAAGGACATATCATTACCACTGCAAACACCCATATACTAACACTAATTAAATCGAAGGATACCGGAATTTACGCAAAATTATTGTCGAGGCAAAAAACAGGAGCCTATAGCCTGCTAGAAAGTCTACCCAGCTCTCTTTTTATTTAAATAAGGAGCTGTACCTGGGCACAGATGACTTTTGCAAACTCACATACATTGCCACTAATAAAAGGGAATACAGAAATTTAGGAAAAACATTGCCGAGGTAAAGGATAGCTCAATAAAGGTTGTTAGAATGTACACCCATCCCTGTTATGACTTCTCTAAAAACTTTATTGCAAGGACATATCACTAGCACTGCAAACACCCATATACCAAAGTTAATTAAAGCGAAGGATACTGGAATTTACGCAAAATTATTCTCAAAGAAAAAACAGGAGCCCATAGCCTGCTAGAAAGTCTGCCCAGCCCTCTTCATATGTAATTAAAAAGCTGCACCTGGACCGGCTTGACGACTTCTGCAAATTCACATACATTGACACTAATTAAAGGCAATACAAAAATTTAGGAAAATATTGCGGAGGTAAAGCATAGCTTAATAAAGGTTGTTAGAATGTACGCCCAGCCCTCCTATGACTTCTCTAAATACTTCACTTGAAGGCCATATCATTTCCACTGCAAGTACCCATCTACCAACACTAATAAAAGCGAATGATGCTGGAATATACGCAAAGTTATTGTCGAGAAAGAAACAGGAGCCTATAGCTTGCTAGAAAGTCTGCACAGCCTTCTTTGGTTCGAACTAAAAAGCTGCACCTGGACCGACTTGAGCACTTCTGCAAATTAACATACATTGACACTAATTAAAGAGAATACAAAAATTGAGAAAAAATATTGCTGAAGTAAAGCATATCTTAATAAATGTTGTTAGAATGTACGCCCTTCCCTGTCCTTACTTCTCTAAAAACTTTACTGGAAGGACATATCACTACTACTGCAAACACCCATATACCAACACTAATTAAATCGAAGGGTACTGGAATTTACGCAAAATTATTGTCGAGGAAAAAACAGGAGCCTAAAGCCTGCTAGAAATTCTGGCCAGCTCTCTTTTTATTTAAATAAGGAGCTGTACCAGGACACAGATGACTTTTGCAAACTCACATACATTGACACTAATTAAAGGAAATACAGAAATTTAGGAAAAATATTGCCGAGGTAAAGCATAGCTCAATAAAGGTTGTTAGAATGTACACCCATCCCTGTTATGACTTCTCTAAAAACTTTACTGGAAGGACATATCACTACCACTGCAAACACCCATATACCAAAGTTAATTAAAGCGAAGGATACTGGAATTTACGCAAAATTATTCTCGAGGAAAAAACAGAAGCCCATAGCCTGCTAGAAAGTCTGCCCAGCCCTCTTCATATTTAACTAAAAACTGCACCTGGACCGTCTTGACGACTTCTAGAAATTCACATACATTGACACTAATTAAAGGCAATACAAAAATTTAGGAAAATATTGCGGAGGTAAAGCATAGCTTAATAAAGGTTGTTAGAATGTACGCCCAGCCCTCCTATGACTTCTCTAAATACTTCACTTGAAGGCCATATCATTTCCACTGCAAGTACCCATCTACCAACACTAATAAAAGCGAATGATGCTGGAATATACGCAAAGTTATTGTCGAGAAAGAAACAGGAGCCTATAGCCTGCTAGAAACTCTGCCCAGCCCCCTTCATATTTAACTAAAGAGCTGCACCTGGACCGGCTTGACGACTTCTGCAAATTCACATACATTGACACTAATTAATGCAATACAAAAATTAAGGAAAAATATTTTGGAACTAAAGCATAGCTTATTGAAGGTTGTTAGAATATACGCCCAGCCCTCTTATGACTTCTCTAAAAACTTCACCTGAAGGCCATATCATTACCACTGCAAGTACAAATCTACCAACACTAATAAAAGCGAATGATACTGGAATATACGCAAAATTATTGTCGAGGAAGAAACAGGAGCCTATAGCCTGCTAGAAAGTCTGCCCAGCCCTCTTTGTTTCTAACTAAAAAGCTGCACCTGGACGGACTTGAGGACTCCTGCAAATTCACATACATTGACACTATTTAAGGGTAATCCAAAATTGAGGGAAAATATTGCCGAGGTAAAGCATAGCTTAATAAATGTTAGAATGTACGCCCTTCCCTGTCCTTACTTCACTAAAAACTTTACTGGAAGGACATATCACTACCACTGCAAACACCCATATACCAACACTAATTAAATCGAAGGATACTGGAATTTACGGAAAATTATTGTTGAGGAAAAAACAGGAGCCTATAGCCTGGTAGAAAGTCTGCCCAGCTCTCTTTTTATTTAAATAAGGAGCTGTACCTGGACACAGATGACTTTTGCAAACTCACATACATTAACACTAATTAAAGGGAATACAAAAATTAAGGAAAAATATTGCGGAACTACAGCATAGCTTATTGAAGGTTGTTAGAATATACGCCCAGCCCTCTTATGACTTCTCTAAATACTTCACTTGAAGGCCATATCATTACCACTGCAAGTACCCATCTACCAACACTAATAAAAGCGAAGGATACTGGAATATACGCAAAATTATTGTCGAGGAAGAAACAGGAGCCTATAGCCTGCAAGGAAGTCTGCCCAGCCCTCTTTGTTTCTAACTAAAAAGCTGCACCTGGACCGGCTTGACGACTTCTGCAAATTCACATACATTGACATTAATCAAAGGCAATACAAAAATTGCGGAATAACATTGCCGAGGTAAAGCATAGCTCAATAAATGTTGTTAGAATGTACGCTCATCCCTGTCCTTACTTCACTAAAAACTTTACTGGAAGGTCATATCACTACCACTGCAAACACCCATATACCAACACTAATTAAATCGAAGGATACTGGAATTTACGGAAAATTATTGTTGAGGAAAAAACAGGAGCCTATAGCCTGGTAGAAAGTCTGCCCAGCTCTCTTTTTATTTAAATAAGGAGCTTCACCTGGACACAGACGACTTTTTCAAATTCACATACAGTGACACTAATAAAGATAATACAAAAATTGTGGAAAAACATTGCCGAGTTAAAGCATAGCTTAATAAATGTTGTTAGAATGTACGCTCATCCCTGTCCTTACTTCTCTAAAAACTTTACTGGAAGGACATATCACTACCACTGCAAACACCCATATACCAAAACTAATTAAATCGAAGGATACTGGAATTTACGCAAAATTATTGTCGAGGCAAAAAACAGGAGCCTATAGCCTGCTAGAAAGTCTGCCCAGCTCTCTTTTTATTTAAATAAGGAGCTGTACCTGGACTCAGATGACTTTTGCAAACTCACACACATTGACACTAACTAAAAGGAATACAGAAATTTAGGAAAAATATTGCCGAGGCAAAGCATAGCTCAATAAAGGTTGTTTGAATGTACATCCATCCCTGTTATGACTTCTCTAAAAACTTTACTGGAAGGACATATCAGTACCACTGCAAACACCCATATACCAACACTAATTAAATCGAAGGATACTGGAATTTACGCACAATTATTGTCGAGGAAAAAACAGTAGCCTATAGCCTGCTAGAAAGTCTGCCCAGCCCTCTTCATATGTAACTAAAAAGCTGCACCTGGACCGGCTTGACGACTTCTGCAAATTCACATACATTGACACTAATTAAAGGCAATACAAAAATTTAGGAAAATATTGCGGAGGTAAAGCATAGCTTAATAAAGATTGTTAGAATGTACGCCCAGCCCTCTTATGACTTCTCTAAAAACGTTACTGGAAGGACATATCACTACCACTGCAAACACCCATATACCAAAGCTAATTAAAGCGAAGGATACCGGAATTTACGCAAAATTATTCTCGAGGAAAGAACAGGAGCCCATAGCCCGCTAGAATGTCTGCCCAGCCCTCTTCATATTTAACTAAAACCTGTACCTGGACCGGCTCGACGACTTCTGCAAATTCACATACATTGACAATAATTAAATGCAATACAAAAATTAAGGAAAAATATTTCGGAACTAAAGCATAGCTTATTGAAGGTTGTTAGAATATACGCCCAGCCCTCTTATGACTTCTCTAAAAACTTCACCTGAAGGCCATATCATTACCACTGCAAGTACCCATCTACCAACACTAATAAAAGCGAATGATACTGGAATATACGCAAAATTATTGTCGAGGAAGAAACAGGAGCCTATAGCCTGCTAGAAAGTCTGCCCAGTCCGCTTTGTTTCTAACTAAAAAGCTGCACCTGGACCGACTTGAGCACTTCTGCAAATTAACATACATTGACACTAATTAAAGGGAATACAAAAATTGACAAAAAATATTGCTGAAGTAACGCATATCTTAATAAATGTTGTTAGAATGTACGCCCTTCCCTGTCCTTACTTCTCTAAAAACTTTACTGGAAGGACATATCACTACCACTGCAAACACCCATATACCAACACTAATTAAATCGAAGGGTACTGGAATTTACGCAAAATTATTGTCGAGGAAAAAACAGGAGCCTATAGCCTGCTAGAAAGTCTGGCCAGCTCTCTTTTTATTTTAATAAGGAGCTGTACCTGGACACAGATGACTTTTGCAAACTCACATACATTGCCACTAATTAAAGGGAATACAGAAATTTAGGAAAAATATTGCCGAGGTAAAGGATAGCTCAATAAAGGTTGTTAGAATGTACACCCATCCCTGTTATGACTTCTCTAAAAACTTTACTGGAAGGACATATCACTACCACTGCAAACACCCATATACCAAAGTTAATTAAAGCGAAGGATACTGGAATTTACGCAAAATTATTCTCGAGGAAAAAACAGAAGCCCATAGCCTGCTAGAAAGTCTGCCCAGCCCTCTTCATATTTAACTAAAAACTGCACCTGGACCGTCTTGACGACTTCTAGAAATTCACATACATTGACACTAATTAAAGGCAATACAAAAATTTAGGAAAATATTGCGGAGGTAAAGCATAGCTTAATAAAGGTTGTTAGAATGTACGCCCAGCCCTCCTATGACTTCTCTAAATACTTCACTTGAAGGCCATATCATTTCCACTGCAAGTACCCATCTACCAACACTAATAAAAGCGAATGATGCTGGAATATACGCAAAGTTATTGTCGAGAAAGAAACAGGAGCCTATTGCCTGCTAGAAAGTCTGCCCAGCCCTCTTTGTTTTTAACTAAAAAGCTGCACCTGAACCGACTTGAGCACTTCTGCAAATTAACATACATTGACACTAATTAAAGGGAATACAAAAATTGAGAAAAAATATTGCCGAAGTAAAGCATAGCTTAATAAATGTTGTTAGAATGTACGCCTATCCCTGTCCTTACTTCTCTAAAAACTTTACTGGAAGGAGATATCACTACCACTGCAAACACCCATATACCAACACTAATTAAATCGAAGGATACTGGAATTTACGCAAAATTATTATCGAGGAAGAAACAGGAGCCTATAGCCTGCTAGAAAGTCTGCCCAGCTCTCTTTTTATTTAAATAAGGAGCTGTACCTGGACACAGATGACTTTTGCAAACTCACATACATTGACACTAATTAAAGGTAATACAGAAATTTAGGAAAAATATTGCCGAGGTAAAGCATAGCTCAATAAAGGTTGTTAGAATGTACACGCATCCCTGTTATGACTTCTCTAAAAACGTTACTGGAAGGACATATCACTACCTCTGCAAATACCCGTATACCAATACTCATTTAAGCGAAGAGTACTGGAATTTAAGCAAAATTATTCTCGAGGAAAAAACAGGAGCCCATAGCCTGCTAGAAACTCTGCCCAGCCCCCTTCATATTTAACTAAAGAGCTGCACCTGGACCGGCTTGACGACTTCTGCAAATTCACATACATTGACACTAATTATTGCAATACGAAAATTAAGGAAAAATATTTTGGAACTAAAGCATAGCTTATTGAAGGTTGTTAGAATATACGCCCAGCCCTCATATGACTTCTCTAAAAACTTCTCCTGAAGGCCATATCATTACCACTGCAAATACCCATCTACCAACACTAATAAAAGCGAATGATACTGGAATATACGCAAAATTATTGTCGAGGAAGAAACAGGAGCCTATAGCCTGCTAGAAAGTCTGCCCAGCCCTCTTTCTTTCTAAATAAAAAGCTGCACCTGGACCGACTTGAGCACTTCTGCAAATTAACATACATTGACACTAATTAAAGGGAATACAATAATTGAGAAAAAATATTGCCGAAGTAAAGCATAGCTTAATAAATGTCGTTAGAATGTACGCCTATCCCTGTCCTTACTTCTCTAAAAACTTTACTGGAAGGAGATATCACTACCACTGCAAACAGCCATATACCAACACTAATTAAATCGAAGGATACTGGAATTTACGCAAAATTATTATCGAGGAAGAAACAGGAGCCTATAGCCTGCTAGAAAGTCTGCCCAGCTCTCTTTTTATTTAAAAAAGAGCTGTACCTGGACACAGATGACTTTTGCAAACTCACATACATTGACACTAATTAAAGGTAATACAGAAATTTAGGAAAAATATTGCCGAGGTAAAGCATAGCTCAATAAAGGTTGTTAGAATGTACACCCATCCCTGTTATGACTTCTCTAAAAACGTTACTGGAAGGACATATCACTACCTCTGCAAATACCCGTATACCAATACTCATTTAGGCGAAGAGTACTGGAATTTAAGCAAAATTATTCTCGAGGAAAAAACAGGAGCCCATAGCCTGCTAGAAACTCTGCCCAGCCCCCTTCATATTTAACTAAAGAGCTGCACCTGGACCGGCTTGACGACTTCTGCAAATTCACATACATTGACACTAATTAAATGCAATACAAAAATTAAGGAAAAATATTTCGGAACTAAAGCATAGCTTATTGAAGGTTGTTAGAATATACGCCCAGCCCTCTTATGACTTCTCTAAATACTTCACCTGAAGGCCATATCATTACCACTGCAAGTACCCATCTACCAACACTAATAAAAGCGAATGATACTGGAATATACGCAAAATTATTCTCGAGGAAGAAACAGTAGCCTATAGCCTGCTAGAAAGTCTGCCCAGCTCTCTTTTTATTTAAATAAGGAGCTGTACCTGGACACAGATGACTTTTGCAAACTCACATACATTGACACTAACTAAAGGAAATACTGAAATTTAGGTAAAATATTGCCGAGGTAAAGCATAGCTCAATAAAGGTTGTTAGAATGTACAGCCATCCCTGTTATGACTTCTCTAAAAACGTTACTGGAAGGACATATCACTACCACTGCAAACACCTATATACCAAAACTAATTAAAGCGAAGGATACTGGAATTTACGCAAAATTATTCTCGAGGAAGAAACAGGAGCCCATAGCCTGCTTGAAAGTCTGTCCAGCCCTCTTAATATTTAACTAAAAAGCTGCACCTGGACCGGCTTGACGACTTCTGCAAATTCGCATACATTGACACTTATTAAAGGCAATACAAAAATTTAGGAAAATATTGCGGAGGTAAAGCATAGCTTAATAAATGTTGTTAGAATGTGCGCCCAGCCCTCTCATGACTTCTCTAAATACTTTACCTGGGTGGTTATGTAATTACCCCTGCAAATACCCGTATACCAATACTCAGTTAAGCGAAGAGTACTGGAGTTTACGCAAAATTATTCTCGAGGAAGAAACAGGAGCCCATAGCCTGCTAGAAAGTCTGCCCAGCCTTCTTCATATTTAACTAAAAAGCTGCACCTGGACCGGCTTGACGACTTCTGCAAATTCACATACATTGACACTAATTAAAGGTAATATAAAAATTTAGGAAAATATTGCGGAGGTAAAGCATAGCTTAATAAAGGTTGTTAGAATGAACGCCCAGCCCTCTTATGACTTCTCTAAATACGTTACCTGGAAGGTTATGTAATTACCTCTGCAAATACCCGTATACCAATACTCATTTAGGCGAAGAGTACTGGAATTTACGCAAAATTATTCTCGAGGAAAGAACAGGAGCCCATAGCCTGCTAGAAAGTCTGCCCAGCCCTCTTCATATTTAACTAAAAAGCTGCACCTGGACCGTCTTGACGACTTCTGCAAATTCACATACATTGACACTAATGAAAGCAATACAAAAATTTAGGAAAACATTGCGGAGGTAAAGCATAGCTTAATAAAGGTTGTTAGAATGTGCGCCCAGCCCTCGCATGAATTCTCTAAATACTTTACCTGGGAGGTTATGTAATTACCTCTGCAAATACCCGTATACCAATACTCATTTAAGCGAAGAGTACTGGAGTTTACGCAAAATTATTCTCGAGGAAGAAACAGGAGCCCATAGCCTGCTAGATAGTCTGCCCAGCCTTCTTCATATTTAACTAAAAAGCTGCACCTGGACCGGCTTGACGACTTCTGCAAATTCACATACATTGACACTAATTAAAGGTAATATAAAAATTTAGGAAAATATTGCGGAGGTAAAGCATAGCTTAATAAAACTTGTTAGAATGTACGCCCAGCCCTCTTATGACTTCTCTAAATACGTTACCTGGAAGGTTATGTAATTACCTCTGCAAAGACCCGTATACCAATACTCATTTAAGCGAAGAGTACTGGATTTTGCGCAAAATTATTCTCGAGGAAGAAACAGGAGCCCATAGCCTGCTAGAAAGTCTGCCCAGCCCTCTTCATACTTAACTAAAACCTGCACCTGGACAGGCTTGACGACTTCTGCAAATTCACATACATTGACACTAATTAAAGGCAATAGAAAAAGTTAGGAAAATATTGCGGAGGTAAAGCATAGCATAATAAAAGTTTTAGAATGTACGGCCAGCCCTGTTCTGACTTGTCTATAAACTCTACTGGAAGGACATATCATTAGCACTGCAAACACCCATATACAAACACCAATTAAAGCGAAGGATACTGGAATTTACGGAAAATCATTGTCGAGGAAAAAACAGGAGCCTATAGCCTGCTAGAAAGTCTGCGTCGCTCTCCTTGTATTTATATAAGGAGCTTCACCTGGACACAGACGACTTTTGCAAATTCACATACAGTGACACTAATAAAAGGGAATACAAAAATTGTGGAAAAACATTGCCGAGGTAAAGCATAGCTTAATGTTGTTAGAATGTACGCTCATCCCTGTCCTTACTTCTCTAAAAACTTTACTGGAAGGACATATCATTACCACTGCAAACACCCATATACCAACACTAATTAAATCGAAGGATACTGGAATTTACGCAAAATTAATGTCGAGAAATAACAGGAGCCTGTAGCCTGCTAGAAAGTCTGCCCAGTTCTCTTTGTATTTAAATAAGAAGCTGTACCTGGACACAGATGACTTTTGCAAATTCACATACATTGAGACTAATTAAAGGGAATACAAAAATTAAGGAAAATATTGCGGAACTAAAGCATAGCTTATTGAAGGTTGTTAGAATATACGCCCAGCCCTCTTATGACTTCTCTAAATACTTCACTTCAAGGCCATATCATTACCACTGCGTGTACACATCTACCAACAGTAATAAAAGCGAAGGATACTGGAGTATACGCAAAATTATTGTCGAGGAAGAAACAGGAGTCCATAGCCTGCTAGAAAGTCTGCCGGCTCTCTTTTTATTTAAAAAAGAGCTGTACCTGGACACAGATGACTTTTGCAAACTCACATACATTGACACTAATTAAAGGTAATACAGAAATTTAGGAAAAATATTGCCGAGGTAAAGCATAGCTCAATAAAGGTTGTTAGAATGTACACGCATCCCTGTTATGACTTCTCTAAAAACGTTACTGGAAGGACATATCACTACCTCTGCAAATACCCGTATACCAATACTCATTTAAGCGAAGAGTACTGGAATTTAAGCAAAATTATTCTCGAGGAAAAAACAGGAGCCCATAGCCTGCTAGAAACTCTGCCCAGCCCCCTTCATATTTAACTAAAGAGCTGCACCTGGACCGGCTTGACGACTTCTGCAAATTCACATACATTGACACTAATTATTGCAATACGAAAATTAAGGAAAAATATTTTGGAACTAAAGCATAGCTTATTGAAGGTTGTTAGAATATACGCCCAGCCCTCTTATGACTTCTCTAAAAACTTCTCCTGAAGGCCATATCATTACCACTGCAAGTACCCATCTACCAACACTAATAAAAGCGAATGATACTGGAATATACGCAAAATTATTGTCGAGGAAGAAACAGGAGCCTATAGCCTGCTAGAAAGTCTGCCCAGCCCTCTTTCTTTCTAAATAAAAAGCTGCACCTGGACCGACTTGAGCACTTCTGCAAATTAACATACATTGACACTAATTAAAGGGAATACAAAAATTGAGAAAAAATATTGCCGAAGTAAAGCATAGCTTAATAAATGTTGTTAGAATGTACGCCTATCCCTGTCCTTACTTCTCTAAAAACTTTACTGGAAGGAGATATCACTACCACTGCAAACAGCCATATACCAACACTAATTAAATCGAAGGATACTGGAATTTACGCAAAATTATTATCGAGGAAGAAACAGGAGCCTATAGCCTGCTAGAAAGTCTGCCCAGCTCTCTTTTTATTTAAAAAAGAGCTGTACCTGGACACAGATGACTTTTGCAAACTCACATACATTGACACTAATTAAAGGTAATACAGAAATTTAGGAAAAATATTGCCGAGGTAAAGCATAGCTCAATAAAGGTTGTTAGAATGTACACCCATCCCTGTTATGACTTCTCTAAAAACGTTACTGGAAGGACATATCACTACCTCTGCAAATACCCGTATACCAATACTCATTTAGGCGAAGAGTACTGGAATTTAAGCAAAATTATTCTCGAGGAAAAAACAGGAGCCCATAGCCTGCTAGAAACTCTGCCCAGCCCCCTTCATATTTAACTAAAGAGCTGCACCTGGACCGGCTTGACGACTTCTGCAAATTCACATACATTGACACTAATTAAATGCAATACAAAAATTAAGGAAAAATATTTCGGAACTAAAGCATAGCTTATTGAAGGTTGTTAGAATATACGCCCAGCCCTCTTATGACTTCTCTAAATACTTCACCTGAAGGCCATATCATTACCACTGCAAGTACCCATCTACCAACACTAATAAAAGCGAAGGATACTGGAATTTACGCAAAATTATTCTCGAGGAAGAAACAGGAGCCCATAGCCTGCTTGAAAGTCTGTCCAGCCCTCTTAATATTTAACTAAAAAGCTGCACCTGGACCGGCTTGACGACTTCTGCAAATTCGCATACATTGACACTTATTAAAGGCAATACAAAAATTTAGGAAAATATTGCGGAGGTAAAGCATAGCTTAATAAATGTTGTTAGAATGTGCGCCCAGCCCTCTCATGACTTCTCTAAATACTTTACCTGGGTGGTTATGTAATTACCCCTGCAAATACCCGTATACCAATACTCAGTTAAGCGAAGAGTACTGGAGTTTACGCAAAATTATTCTCGAGGAAGAAACAGGAGCCCATAGCCTGCTAGAAAGTCTGCCCAGCCTTCTTCATATTTAACTAAAAAGCTGCCCCTGGACCGGCTTGACGACTTCTGCAAATTCACATACATTGACACTAATTAAAGGTAATATAAAAATTTAGGAAAATATTGCGGAGGTAAAGCATAGCTTAATAAAGGTTGTTAGAATGTACGCCCAGCCCTCTTATGACTTCTCTAAATACGTTACCTGGAAGGTTATGTAATTACCTCTGCAAATACCCGTATACCAATACTCATTTAGGCGAAGAGTACTGGAATTTACGCAAAATTATTCTCGAGGAAAGAACAGGAGCCCATAGCCTGCTAGAAAGTCTGCCCAGCCCTCTTCATATTTAACTAAAAAGCTGCACCTGGACCGTCTTGACGACTTCTGCAAATTCACATACATTGACACTAATGAAAGCAATACAAAAATTTAGGAAAACATTGCGGAGGTAAAGCATAGCTTAATAAAGGTTGTTAGAATGTGCGCCCAGCCCTCGCATGAATTCTCTAAATACTTTACCTGGGAGGTTATGTAATTACCTCTGCAAATACCCGTATACCAATACTCATTTAAGCGAAGAGTACTGGAGTTTACGCAAAATTATTCTCGAGGAAGAAACAGGAGCCCATAGCCTGCTAGAAAGTCTGCCCAGCCTTCTTCATATTTAACTAAAAAGCTGCACCTGGACCGGCTTGACGACTTCTGCAAATTCACATACATTGACACTAATTAAAGGTAATATAAAAATTTAGGAAAATATTGCGGAGGTAAAGCATAGCTTATTGAAGGTTGTTAGAATATACGCCCAGCCCTCTTATGACTTCTCTAAATACTTCACTTCAAGGCCATATCATTACCACTGCGTGTACACATCTACCAACAGTAATAAAAGCGAAGGATACTGGAGTATACGCAAAATTATTGTCGAGGAAGAAACAGGAGTCCATAGCCTGCTAGAAAGTCTGCCGGCTCTCTTTTTATTTAAAAAAGAGCTGTACCTGGACACAGATGACTTTTGCAAACTCACATACATTGACACTAATTAAAGGTAATACAGAAATTTAGGAAAAATATTGCCGAGGTAAAGCATAGCTCAATAAAGGTTGTTAGAATGTACACCCATCCCTGTTATGACTTCTCTAAAAACGTTACTGGAAGGACATATCACTACCTCTGCAAATACCCGTATACCAATACTCATTTAGGCGAAGAGTACTGGAATTTAAGCAAAATTATTCTCGAGGAAAAAACAGGAGCCCATAGCCTGCTAGAAACTCTGCCCAGCCCCCTTCATATTTAACTAAAGAGCTGCACCTGGACCGGCTTGACGACTTCTGCAAATTCACATACATTGACACTAATTAAATGCAATACAAAAATTAAGGAAAAATATTTCGGAACTAAAGCATAGCTTATTGAAGGTTGTTAGAATATACGCCCAGCCCTCTTATGACTTCTCTAAATACTTCACCTGAAGGCCATATCATTACCACTGCAAGTACCCATCTACCAACACTAATAAAAGCGAATGATACTGGAATATACGCAAAATTATTCTCGAGGAAGAAACAGTAGCCTATAGCCTGCTAGAAAGTCTGCCCAGCTCTCTTTTTATTTAAATAAGGAGCTGTACCTGGACACAGATGACTTTTGCAAACTCACATACATTGACACTAACTAAAGGAAATACTGAAATTTAGGTAAAATATTGCCGAGGTAAAGCATAGCTCAATAAAGGTTGTTAGAATGTACAGCCATCCCTGTTATGACTTCTCTAAAAACGTTACTGGAAGGACATATCACTACCACTGCAAACACCTATATACCAAAACTAATTAAAGCGAAGGATACTGGAATTTACGCAAAATTATTCTCGAGGAAGAAACAGGAGCCCATAGCCTGCTTGAAAGTCTGTCGAGCCCTCTTAATATTTAACTAAAAAGCTGCACCTGGACCGGCTTGACGACTTCTGCAAATTCGCATACATTGACACTTATTAAAGGCAATACAAAAATTTAGGAAAATATTGCGGAGGTAAAGCATAGCTTAATAAATGTTGTTAGAATGTGCGCCCAGCCCTCTCATGACTTCTCTAAATACTTTACCTGGGTGGTTATGTAATTACCCCTGCAAATACCCGTATACCAATACTCAGTTAAGCGAAGAGTACTGGAGTTTACGCAAAATTATTCTCGAGGAAGAAACAGGAGCCCATAGCCTGCTAGAAAGTCTGCCCAGCCTTCTTCATATTTAACTAAAAAGCTGCACATGGACCGGCTTGACGACTTCTGCAAATTCACATACATTGACACTAATTAAAGGTAATATAAAAATTTAGGAAAATATTGCGGAGGTAAAGCATAGCTTAATAAAGGTTGTTAGAATGTACGCCCAGCCCTCTTATGACTTCTCTAAATACGTTACCTGGAAGGTTATGTAATTACCTCTGCAAATACCCGTATACCAATACTCATTTAGGCGAAGAGTACTGGAATTTACGCAAAATTATTCTCGAGGAAAGAACAGGAGCCCATAGCCTGCTAGAAAGTCTGCCCAGCCCTCTTCATATTTAACTAAAAAGCTGCACCTGGACAGGCTTGACGACTTCTGCAAATTCACATACATTGACACTAATTAAAGGCAATAGAAAAAGTTAGGAAAATATTGCGGAGGTAAAGCATAGCATAATAAAAGTTTTAGAATGTACGGCCAGCCCTGTTCTGACTTGTCTATAAACTCTACTGGAAGGACATATCATTAGCACTGCAAACACCCATATACCAACACCAATTAAAGCGAAGGATACTGGAATTTACGGAAAATCATTGTCGAGGAAAAAACAGGAGCCTATAGCCTGCTAGAAAGTCTGCGTCGCTCTCCTTGTATTTATATAAGGAGCTTCACCTGGACACAGACGACTTTTGCAAATTCACATACAGTGACACTAATAAAAGGGAATACAAAAATTGTGGAAAAACATTGTCGAGGTAAAGCATAGCTTAATAAATGTTGTTAGAATGTACGCTCATCCCTGTCCTTACTTCTCTAAAAACTTTACTGGAAGGACATATCATTACCACTGCAAACACCCATATACCAACACTAATTAAATCGAAGGATACTGGAATTGACGCAAAATTAATGTCGAGAAATAACAGGAGCCTGTAGCCTGCTAGAAAGTCTGCCCAGTTCTCTTTGTATTTAAATAAGAAGCTGTACCTGGACACAGATGACTTTTGCAAATTCACATACATTGAGACTAATTAAAGGGAATACAAAAATTAAGGAAAATATTGCGGAACTAAAGCATAGCTTATTGAAGGTTGTTAGAATATACGCCCAGCCCTCTTATGACTTCTCTAAATACTTCACTTCAAGGCCATATCATTACCACTGCGTGTACACATCTACCAACAGTAATAAAAGCGAAGGATACTGGAGTATACGCAAAATTATTGTCGAGGAAGAAACAGGAGTCCATAGCCTGCTAGAAAGTCTGCCCAGCCCTCTTTGTTTCTAACTAAAAAGCTGCACCTGGACGGACTTGAGGACTCCTGCAAATTCACATACTTTGACACTATTTAAGGGTAATCCAAAATTGAGGGAAAATATTGCCGAGGTAAAGCATAGCTTAATAAATGTTAGAATGTACGCCCTTCCCTGTCCTTACTTCACTAAAAACTTTACTGGAAGGACATATCACTACCACTGCAAACACCCATATACCAACACTAATTAAATCGAAGGATACTGGAATTTACGGAAAATTATTGTCGAGGAAAAAACAGGAGCCTATAGCCTGGTAGAAAGTCTGCCCAGCTCTCTTTTTATTTAAATAAGGAGCTGTACCTGGACACAGATGACTTTTGCAAACTCACATACATTAACACTAATTAAAGGGAATACAAAAATTAAGGAAAAATATTGTGGAACTACAGCATAGCTTATTGAAGGTTGTTAGAATATACGCCCAGCCCTCTTATGACTTCTCTAAATACTTCACTTGAAGGCCATATCATTACCACTGCAAGTACCCATCTACCAACACTAATAAAAGCGAAGGATACTGGAATATACGCAAAATTACTGTCGAGGAAGAAACAGGAGCCTATAGCCTGCAAGGAAGTCTGCCCAGCCCTCTTTGTTTCTAACTAAAAAGCTGCACCTGGACCGGCTTGACGACTTCTGCAAATTGACATACATTGACACTAATTAAAGGCAATACAAAAATTGCGGAATAACATTGCCGAGGTAAAGCATAGCTCAATAAATGTTGTTAGAATGTACGCTCATCCCTGTCCTTACTTCACTAAAAACTTTACTGGAAGGACATATCACTACCACTGCAAACACCCATATACCAACACTAATTAAATCGAAGGATACTGGAATTTACGCAAAATTATTGTCGAGGAAAAAACAGGAGCCTATAGCCTGCTAGAAAGTCTGCCCAGCTCTCTTTTTATTTAAATAAGGAGCTGTACCTGCACACAGATGACTTTTGCAAACTCACACACATTGACACTAACTAAAGGGAATACAGAAATTTAGGAAAAATATTGCCGAGGCAAAACATAGCTCAATAAAGGTTGTTAGAATGTACACCCATCCCTGTTATGACTTCTCTAAAAACTTTACTGGAAGGACATATCAGTACCACTGCAAACACCCATATACCAACACTAATTAAATCGAAGGATACTGGAATTTACGCATAATTAGTGTCGAGGAAAAAACAGGAGCCTATAGCCTGCTAGAAAGTCTGCCCAGCTATCTTTTTATTTAAATAAGGAGCTGTACCTGGACACAGATGACTTTTGCAAACTCACACACATTGACATTAATAAAGGGAATACTGAAATTTAGGAAAAATATTGCCGAGGTAAAGCATAGCTCAATAAAGGTTGTTAGAATGTACACCCATCCCTGTTATGACTTCTCTAAAAACTTTACTCCAAGGACATACCACTACCACTGCAAACCCCCATATACCAAAGTTAATTAAAGCGAAGAGTACTGGAATTTAAGCAAAATTATTCTCGAGGAAAAAACAGGAGCCCATACCCTCCTAGAAAGTCTGCCCAGCCCTCTTCATATTTAACTAAAACCTGCACCTGGACCGGCTTGACAACTTCTTCAAATTCACATACATTGACACTAATTAAATGCAATACAAAAATTTAGGAAAATATTGCGGAGGTAAAGCATAACATAATAAAAGTTTTAGAATGTACGCCCAGCCCTGTTCTGACTTGTCTAAAAACTCTACTGGAAGGACGTATCATTAGCACTGCAAACACCCATATACCAACACCAATTAAAGCGAAGGATACTGGAATTTACGCAAAATTATTTTCGAGGAAAAAACAGGAGCCTATAGCCTGCTAGAAAGTCTGCGCCGCTCTCCTTGTATTTATATAAGAAGCTTCACCTGGACACAGACGACTTTTTCAAATTCACATACAGTGACACTAATAAAGATAATACAAAAATTGCGGAAAAACATTGCCGAGTTAAAGCATAGCTTAATAAATGTTGTTAGAATGTACGCTCATCCCTGTCCTTACTTCTCTAAAAACTTTACTGGAAGGACATATCACTACCACTGCAAACACCCAAATACCAACACTAATTAAATCGAAGGATACTGGAATTTACGCAAAATTAATGTCGAGAAAAAACAGGAGCCTGTAGCCTGCTAGAAAGTCTGCCCAGCTCTCTTTGTATTTAAATAAGGAGCTGTACCTGGACACAGATGACTTTTGCAAATTCACATACATTGACACTAATTAAAGGGAATACTGAAATTTAGGAAAAATATTGCCGAGGTAAAGCATAGCTCAATAAAGGTTGTTAGAATGTACACCCATCCCTGTTATGACTTCTCTAAAAACTTTACTCCAAGGACATATCACTACCACTGCAAACCCCCATATACCAAAGTTAATTAAAGCGAAGAGTACTGGAATTTAAGCAAAATTATTCTCGAGGAAAAAACAGGGGCCCATACCCTCCTAGAAAGTCTGCCCAGCCCTCTTCATATTTAACTAAAACCTGCACCTGGACCGGCTTGACGACTTCTTCAAATTCACATACATTGACACTAATTAAATGCAATACAAAATTTAGGAAAATATTGCGGAGGTAAAGCATAGCATAATAAAAGTTTTAGAATGTACGCCCAGCCCTGTTCTGACTTGTCTAAAAACTCTACAGGAAGGACGTGTCATTAGCACTGCAAACACCCATATACCAACACCAATTAAAGCGAAGGATACTGGAATTTACGCAAAATTATTTTCGAGGAAAAAACAGGAGCCTATAGCCTGCTAGTAAGTCTGCCCAGCTCTCTTTGTATTTAAATAAGGAGCTGTACCTGGACACCGATGACTTTTGCAAATTCACATACATTGACACTAATTAAAGGGAATACAAAAATTAAGGAAAAATATTGCGGAACTAAAGCATAGCTTATTGAAGGTTGTTAGAATATACGCCCAGCCCTCTTATGACTTCTCTAAATACTTCACTTGAAGGCCATATCATTACCACTGCAAGTACCCATCTACTAACACTAATAAAAGCGAAGGATACTGGAATATACGCAAAATTATTGTCGAGGAAGAAACAGGAGCCTATAGCCTGCTAGAAAGTCTGCCCAGTCCTCTTTGTTTCTAACTAAAAAGCTGCACCTGGACCGACTTGAGCACTTCTGCAAATTAAGATACATTGACACAAATTAAAGGGAATACAAAAATTGAGAAAAAATATTGCCGAAGTAAAGCATAGCTTAATAAATGTTGTTAGAATGTACGCCCTTCCCTGTCCTTACTTCTCTAAAAACTTTACTGGAAGGACAATACACTACCACAGCAAACACCCATATATCAACACTAAAATAATCGAAGGATACTGGAATTTACGCAAAATTATTGACGAGGAAAAAAACAGGAGCCTATAGCCTGCTAGAAAATCTACCCAGCTCTCTTTTTATTAAAGTAAGGAGCTGTACCTGGGCACAGATGACTTTTGCAAACTCACATACATTGCCACTAATTAAAGGGAATACAGAAATTTACGAAAAATATTGCCGAGGTAAAGGATAGCTCAATAAAGGTTGTTAGAATGTACACCCATCCCTGTTATGACTTCTCTAAAAACTTTACTGCAAGGACATATCACTAGCACTGCAAACACCCATATACCAAAGTTAATTAAAGCGAAGAGTACTGGAATTTAAGCAAAATTATTCTCGAGGAAAAAACAGGAGCCCCTAGCCTGCTAGAAAGTCTGCCCAGCCCTCTTCATATTTAACTAAAACCTGCACCTGGACCGCCTTGACGACTTCTGCAAATTCACATACATTGACACTAATTAAATGCAATAGAAAAATTTAGGAAAATATTGCGGAGGTAAAGCATAGCATAATAAAAGTTTCAGAATGTACGCCCAGCCCTGTTCTGACTTGTCTATAAACTCTACTGGAAGGACATATCATTAGCACTGCAAACACCCATACACCAACACCAATTAAAGCGAAGGATACTGGAATTTACGCAAAATTATTGTCGAGGAAAAAACAGGAGCCTATAGCCTGCTAGAAAGTCTGCGTCGCTCTCCTTGTATTTATATAAGGAGCTTCACCTGGACACAGACGACTTTTGCAAATTCACATACAGTGACACTAATAAAAGGGAATACAAAAATTGTGGAAAAACATTGCCGAGGTAAAGCATAGCTTAATAAATGTTGTTAGAATGTACGCTCATCCCTGTCCTTACTTCTCTAAAAACTTTACTGGAAGGACATATCATTACCACTGCAAACACCCATATACCAACACTAATTAAATCGAAGGATACTGGAATTTACGCAAAATTAATGTCGAGAAATAACAGGAGCCTGTAGCCTGCTAGAAAGTCTGCCCAGTTCTCTTTGTATTTAAATAAGAAGCTGTACCTGGACACAGATGACTTTTGCAAATTCACATACATTGAGACTAATTAAAGGGAATACAAAAATTAAGGAAAATATTGCGGAACTAAAGCATAGCTTATTGAAGGTTGTTAGAATATACGCCCAGCCCTCTTATGACTTCTCTAAATACTTCACTTCAAGGCCATATCATTACCACTGCGTGTACACATCTACCAACAGTAATAAAAGCGAAGGATACTGGAGTATACGCAAAATTATTGTCGAGGAAGAAACAGGAGCCCATAGCCTGCTAGAAAGTCTGCCCAGCCCTCTTTGTTTCTAACTAAAAAGCTGCACCTGGACCGTCTTGACGACTTCTGCAAGTTCACATACATTGACACTAATTAAAGGCAATACAAAAATTGCGGAATAACATTGCCGAGGAAAAGCATAGCTCAATAAATGTTGTTAGAATGTACGCTCATCCCTGTCCTTACTTCACTAAAAACTTTACTGGAAGGACATATCACTACCACTGCAAACCCCCATATACCAAAGTTAATTAAAGCGAAGAGTACTGGAATTTAAGCAAAATTATTCTCGAGGAAAAAACAGGAGCCCATACCCTCCTAGAAAGTCTGCCCAGCCCTCTTCATATTTAACTAAAACCTGCACCTGGACCGGCTTGACGACTTCTGCAAATTCACATACATTGACACTAATTAAATGCAATACAAAAATTTAGGAAAATATTGCGGAGGTAAAGCATAGCATAATAAAAGTTTTAGAATGTACGCCCAGCCCTGTTCTGACTTGTCTAAAAACTCTACTGGAAGGACGTATCATTAGCACTGCAAACACCCATATAGCAACACCAATTAAAGCGAAGGATACTGGAATTTACAAAATCTATTTTCGACGAAAAAACAGGAGCCTATAGCCTGCTAGAAAGTCTGCGCCGCTCTCCTTGTATATATATAAGGAGCTTCACCTGGACACAGACGACTTTTTCAAATTCACATACAGTGACACTAATAAAGATAATACAAAAATTGCGGAAAAAAATTGCCGAGTTATAGCATAGCTTAATAAATGTTGTTAGAATGTACGCTCATCCCTGTCCTTACTTCTCTAAGAACTTTACTGGAAGGACATATCACTACCACTGCAAACACCCATATACCAACACTAATTAAATCGAAGGATACTGGAATTTACGCAAAATTAATGTCGAGAAAAAACAGGAGCCTGTAGCCTGCTAGAAAGTCTGCCCAGCTCGCTTTGTATTTAAATAAGGAGCTGTACCTGGACACAGATGACTTTTGCAAATTCACATACATTGACACTAATTAAAGGGAATACAAAAATTAAGGAAAAATATTGCGGAGGTAAAGCATAGCTTAATAAATATTGTTAAAATGTACGCCCAGCCCTCCTATGACTTCTCTAAATATTTTACCTGGCGGTTATGTAATTACCTCTGCAAATATCCGTATACCAATACTCATTTAAGCGAAGAGTACTGGAATTTAAGCAAAATTATCCTCGAGGAAAAAACAGGAGCCCTTAGCTTGCTAGAAAGTCTGCCCAGCCCTCTTCATATTTAACTAAAAAGGTGCACCTGGACCGGCTTGACGACTTCTGCAAATTCACATACATTGACACTAATGAAAGGCAATACAATAATTTAGAAAAATATTGCGGAGGTAAAGCATAGCATAATAAATGTTTTAGAATGTACGCCCAGCCCTGTTCTGACTTGTCTAAAAACTCTACTGGAAGGACATATCATTACCACTGCAAACACCCATATACCAACACTAATTAAATCGAAGGATACCGGAATTTACGCAAAATTAATGTCGAGAAATAACAGGAGCCTGTAGCCTGCTAGAAAGTCTGCCCAGCTCTCTTTGTATTTAAATAAGGAGCTGGACCTGGACACCGATGACTTTTGCAAATTCACATACATTGACACTAATTAAAGGGAATACAAAAATTAAGGAAAAATATTGCGGAACTAAAGAATAGCTTATTGAAGGTTGTTAGAATATACGCCCAGCCGTCTTATGACTTCTCTAAATACTTCACTTGAAGGCCATATCATTACCACTGCAAGTACCCATCTACTAACACTAATAAAAGCGAAGGATACTGGAATATACGCAAAAATATTGTCGAGGAAGAAACAGGAGCCTATAGCCTGCTAGAAAGTCTGCCCAGTCCTCTTTGTTTCTAACTAAAAAGCTGCACCTGGACCGACTTGAGCACTTCTGCAAATTAACATACATTGACACTAATTAAAGGGAATACAAAAATTGAGAAAAAATATTGCCGAAGTAAAGCATAGCCTAATAAATGTTGTTAGAATGTACGCCCTTCCCTGTCCTTACTTCTCTAAAAACTTTACTGGAAGGAGAATTCACTACCACTGCAAACACCCATATACCAACACTAATTAAATCGAAGGATACTGGAATTTACGCAAAATTATTGTCGAGGAAAAAAACAGGAGCCTATAGCCTGCTAGAAAGTCTACCCAGCTCTCTTTTTATTTAAATAAGGAGCTGTATCTGGGCACAGATGACTTTTGCAAACTCACATACATTGCCACAAATTAAAGGGAATACAGAAATTTAGGAAAAATATTGCCGAGGTAAAGGATAGCTCAATAAAGGTTGTTAGAATGTACACCCATCCCTGTTATGACTTCTCTAAAAACTTTACTGCAAGGACATATCACTACCACTGCAAACACCCATATAACAAAGTTAATTAAAGCGAAGGATACTGGAATTTACGCAAAATTATTCTCGAGGAAAAAACAGGAGCCCATAGCCTGCTAGAAAGTCTGCCCAGCCCTCTTCATATTTAACTAAAAACTGCACCTGGACCGTCTTGACGACTTCTACAAATTCACATACATTGACACTAATTAAAGGGAATACAAAAATTTAGGAAAATATTGCGGAGGTAAAGCATAGCTTAATAAAGGTTGTTAGAATGTACGCCCAGCCCTCTTATGACTTCTCTAAATACTTCACTTGAAGGCCATATCATTTCCAGTGCAAGTACCCATCTACCAACACTAATAAAAGCGAATGATCCTGTAATATACGCAAAGTTATTGTCCAGAAAGAAACGGGAGCCTATAGCCTGCTAGAAAGTCTGCCCAGCCCTCTTTCTTTCTAAATAAAAAGCTGCACCTGGACCGACTTGAGCACTTCTGCAAATTAACATACATTGACACTAATTAAAGGGAATACAAAAATTGAGAAAAAATATTGCCGAAGTAAAGCATAGCTTAATAAATGTTGTTAGAAGGTACGCCTATCCCTGTCCTTACTTCTCTAAAAACTTTACTGGAAGGAGATATCACTACCACTGCAAACACCCATATGCCAACACTAATTAAATCGAAGGATACTGGAATTTACGCAAAATTATTATCGAGGAAGAAACAGGAGCCTATAGCCTGCTAGAAAGTCTGCCCAGCTCTCTTTTTATTTAAATAAGGAGCTGTACCTGGACACAGCTGACTTTTGAAAACTCACATACATTGACACTAATTAAAGGTAATACAGAAATTTAGGAAAAATATTGCCGAGGTAAAGCATAGCTCAATAAAGGTTGTTAGAATGTACACCCATCCCTGTTATGACTTCTCTAAAAACGTTACTGGAAGGACATATCACTACCTCTGCAAATACCCGTATACCAATACTCATTTAGGCGAAGAGTACTGGAATTTAAGCAAAATTATTCTCGAGGAAAAAACAGGAGCCAATAGCCTGCTAGAAACTCTGCCCAGCCCCCTTCATATTTAACTAAAGAGCTGCACCTGGACCGGCTTGACGATTTCTGCAAATTCACATACATTGACACTAATTAAATGCAATACAAAAATTAAGGAAAAATATTGCGGAACTAAAGCATAGCTTATTGAAGGTTGTTAGAATATACGCCCAGCCGTCTTATGACTTCTCTAAATACTTCACTTGAAGGCCATATCATTACCACTGCAAGTACCCATCTACTAACACTAATAAAAGCGAAGGATACTGGAATATACGCAAAAATATTGTCGAGGAAGAAACAGGAGCCTATAGCCTGCTAGAAAGTCTGCCCAGTCCTCTTTGTTTCTAACTAAAAAGCTGCACCTGGACCGACTTGAGCACTTCTGCAAATTAACATACATTGACACTAATTAAAGGTAATACAGAAATTTATGAAAAATATTGCCGAGGTAAAGCATAGCTCAATAAAGGTTGTTAGAATGTACACCCATCCCTGTTATGACTTCTCTAAAAACGTTACTGGAAGGACATATCACTACCTCTGCAAATACCCGTATACCAATACTCATTTAGGCGAAGAGTACTGGAATTTAAGCAAAATTATTCTCGAGGAAAAAACAGGAGCCCATAGCCTGCTAGAAACTCTGCCCAGCCCCCTTCATATTTAACTAAAGAGCTGCACCTGGACCGGCTTGACGATTTCTGCAAATTCACATACATTGACACTAATTAAATGCAATACAAAAATTAAGGAAAAATATTTCGGAACTAAAGCATAGCTTATTGAAGGTTGTTAGAATATACGCCCAGCCCTCTTATGACTTCTCTAAATACTTCACCTGAAGGCCATATCATTACCTCTGCAAGTACCCATCTACCAACACTAATAAAAGCGAATGATACTGGAATATACGCAAAATTATTGTCGAGGAAGAAACAGGAGCCTATAGCCTGCTAGAAAGTCTGCCCAGTCCTCTTTTTATTTAAATAAGGAGCTGTACCTGGACACAGATGACTTTTGCAAACTCACATACATTGACACTAATTAAAGGTAATAGAGAAATTTAGGAAAAATATTGCCGAGGTAAAGCATAGCTCAATAAAGGTTGTTAGAATGTACACCCATCCCTGTTATGACTTCTCTAAAAACTTTACTGCAAGGACGTATCACTACCACTGCAAACCCCTATATACCAAAGTTAATTAAAGCGAAGGATACTGGAATTTACGCAAAATTATTCTCGAGGAAAAAACAGGAGCCCATAGTCTGCTAGAAAGTCTGCCCAGCCCTCTTATATTTAACTAAAAAGCTGCACCTGGACCGGCTTGACGACTTCTGCAAATTCACATACATTGACACTAATTAAAGGTAATACAAAAATTTAGGAAAATATTGCGGAGGTAAAGCATAGCTTAATAAAGGTTGTTAGAATGTACGCCCAGCCCTCTTATGACTTCTCTAAATACGTTACCTGGAAGGTTATGTAATTACCTCTGCAAAGACCCGTATACCAATACTCATTTAAGCGAAGAGTACTGGATTTTACGCAAAATTATTCTCGAGGAAGAAACAGGAGCCCATAGCCTGCTAGAAAGTCTGCCCAGCCCTCTTCTTACTTAACTAAAACCTGCACCTGGACAGGCTTGACGACTACTGCAAATTCACATACATTGACACTAATTAAAGGCAATAGAAAAATTTAGGAAAATATTGCGGAGGTAAAGCATAGCATAATAAAAGTTTTAGAATGTACGCCCAGCCCGGTTCTGACTTTTCTATAAACTCTACTGGAAGGACATATCATTAGCACTGCAAACACCCATACACCAACACCAATTAAAGCGAAGGATACTGGAATTTACGCAAAATTATTGTCGAGGAAAAAACAGGAGCCTATAGCCTGCTAGAAAGTCTGCGTCGCTCTCCTTGTATTTATATAAGGAGCTTCACCTGGACACAGACGACTTTTGCAAATTCACATACAGTGACACTAATAAAAGGGAATACAAAAATTGTGGAAAAACATTGCCGAGGTAAAGCATAGCTTAATAAATGTTGTTAGAATGTACGCTCATCCCTGTCCTTACTTCTCTAAAAACTTTACTGGAAGGACATATCATTACCACTGCAAACAAACATATACCAACACTAATTAAATCGAAGGATACTGGAATTTACGCAAAATTAATGTCGAGAAATAACAGGATCCTGTAGCCTGCTAGAAAGTCTGCCCAGTTCTCTTTGTATTTAAATAAGAAGCTGTACCTGGACACAGATGACTTTTGCAAATTCACATACATTGAGACTAATTAAAGGGAATACAAAAATTAAGGAAAATATTGCGGAACTAAAGCATAGCTTATTGAAGGTTGTTAGAATATACGCCCAGCCCTCTTATGACTTGTCTAAATACTTCACTTCAAGGCCATATCATTACCACTGCGTGTACACATCTACCAACAGTAATAAAAGCGAAGGATACTGGAGTATACGCAAAATTATTGTCGAGGAAGAAACAGGAGGCCATAGCCTGCTAGAAAGTCTGTCCAGCCCTCTTTGTTTCTAACTAAAAAGCTGCACCTGGACGGACTTGAGGACTCCTGAAAATTCACATACATTGACACTATTTAAGGGTAATCCAAAATTGAGGGAAAATGTTGCCGAGGTAAAGCATAGCTCAATAAATGTTACAATGTACGCCCTTCCCTGTCCTTACTTCACTAAAAACTTTACTGGAAGGTCATATCAATACCACTGCAAGTACCCATCTACCAACACTAATTAAATCGAAGGATACTGGAATTTACGCAAAATTATTGTCGAGGAAAAAACAGGAGCCTATAGCCTGCTAGAAAGTCTGCCCAGCTCTCTTTTTATTTAAATAAGGAGCTGTGCCTGGACACAGATGACTTTTGCAAACTCACACACATTGACACTAACTAAAGGGAATACAGAAATTTAGGAAAAATATTGCCGAGGCAAAACATAGCTCAATAAAGGTTGTTAGAATGTACACCCATCTCTGTTATGACTTCTCTAAAAACTTTACTGGAAGGACATATCAGTACCACTGCAAACACCCATATACCAACACTAATTAAATCGAAGGATACTGGAATTTACGCATAATTATTGTCGAGGAAAAAACAGTAGCCTATAGCCTGCTAGAAAGTCTGCCCAGCCCTCTTCATATTTAACTAAAAAGCTGCACCTGGACCGGCTTGACGACTTCTGAAAATTCACATACATTGACACTAATTAAAGGTAATACAAAAATTTAGGAAAATATTGCGGAGGTAAAGCATAGCTTAATAAAGGTTGTTAGAATGTACGCCTAGCCCTCTTATGACTTCTCTAAATACGTTACCTGGAAGGTTATGTAATTACCTCTGCAAAGACCCGTATACCAATACTCATTTAAGCGAAGAGTACTGGATTTTACGCAAAATTATTCTCGAGGAAGAAACAGGAGCCCATAGCCTGCTAGAAAGTCTGCCCAGCCCTCTTCTTACTTAACTAAAACCTGCACCTGGACAGGCTTGACGACTTCTGCAAATTCACATACATTGACACTAATTAAAGGCAATAGAAAAATTTAGGAAAATATTGTGGAGGTAATGCATAGCATAATAAAAGTTTTAGAATGTACGCCCAGCCCTGTTCTGACTTTTCTATAAACTCTACTGGAAGGACATATCATTAGCACTGCAAACACCCATACACCAACACCAATTAAAGCGAAGGATACTGGAATTTACGCAAAATTATTGTCGAGGAAAAAAACAGGAGCCTATAGCCTGCTAGAAAGTCTACCCAGCTCTCTTTTTATTTAAATACGGAGCTGTACCTGGGCACAGATGACTGTTGCAAACTCACATACATTGCCACTAATAAAAGGGAATACAGAAATTTAGGAAAAATATTGCCGAGGTAAAGGATAGCTCAATAAAGGTTGTTAGAATGTACACCCATCCCTGTTATGACTTCTCTAAAAACTTTACTGCAAGGACATATCACTACCACTGCAAACACCCATATACCAAAGTTAATTAAAGCGAAGGATACTGGAATTTACGCAAAATTATTCTCGAGGAAAAAACACGAGCCCATAGCCTGCTAGAAAATCTGCCCAGCCCTCTTCATATTTAACTAAAAACTGCACCTGGACCGCCTTGACGACTTCTACAAATCACATACATTGACACTAATTAAAGGGAATACAAAAATTTAGGAAAATATTGCGGAGGTAAAGCATAGCTTAATAAAGGTTGTTAGAATGTACGCCCAGCCCTCTTATGACTTCTCTAAGTACTTCACTTGAAGGCCATATCATTTCCAGTGCAAGTACCCATCTACCAACACTAATAAAAGCGAATGATGCTGGAATATACGCAAAGTTATTGTCCAGAAAGAAACAGGAGCCTATAGCCTGCTAGAAAGTCTGCCCAGCCCTCTTTCTTTCTAAATAAAAAGCTGCACCTGGACCGACTTGAGCACTTCTGCAAATTAACATACATTGACACTAATTAAAGGGAATACAAAAATTGAGAAAAAATATTGCCGAAGTAAAGCATAGCTTAATAAATGTTGTTAGAATGTACGCCTATCCCTGTCCTTACTTCTCTAAAAACTTTACTGGAAGGAGATATCACTACCACTGCAAACACCCATATACCAACACTAATTAAATCGAAGGATACTGGAATTTACGCAAAATTATTATCGAGGAAGAAACAGGAGCCTATAGCCTGCTAGAAAGTCTGCCCAGCTCTCTTTTTATTTAAATAAGGAGCTGTACCTGGACACAGATGACTTTTGTAAACTCACATACATTGACACTAATTAAAGGTAATACAGAAATTTAGGAAAAATATTGCCGAGGTAAAGCATAGCTTAATAAAGGTTGTTAGAATGTACACCCATCCTTGTTATGACTTCTCTAAAAACGTTACTGGAAGGACATATCACTACCTCTGCAAATACCCGTATACCAATACTCATTTAGGCGAAGAGTACTGGAATTTAAGCAAAATTATTCTCGAGGAAAAAACAGGAGCCCATAGCCTGCTAGAAACTCTGCCCAGCCCCCTTCATATTTAACTAAAGAGCTGCACCTGGACCGGCTTGACGACTTCTGCAAATTCACATACATTGACACTAATTAAATGCAATACAAAAATTAAGGAAAAATATTTCGGAACTAAAGCATAGCTTATTGAAGGTTGTTAGAATATACGCCCAGCCCTCTTATGACTTCTCTAAATACTTCACCTGAAGGCCATATCATTACCTCTGCAAGTACCCATCTACCAACACTAATAAAAGCGAATGATACTGGAATATACGCAAAATTATTGTCGAGGAAGAAACAGGAGCCTATAGCCTGCTAGAAAGTCTGCCCAGTCCTCTTTTTATTTAAATAAGGAGCTGTACCTGGACACAGATGACTTTTGCAAACTCACATACATTGACACTAATTAAAGATAATACAGAAATTTAGGAAAAATATTGCCGAGGTAAAGCATAGCTCAATAAAGGTTGTTAGAATGAACACCCATCCCTGTTATGACTTCTCTAAAAACTTTACTGCAAGGACGTATCACTACCACTGCAAACCCCCATAAACCAAAGTTAATTAAAGCGAAGGATACTGGAATTTACGCAAAATTATTCTCGAGGAAAAAACAGGAGCCCATAGCGTGCTAGAAAGTCTGCCCAGCCCTCTTAATATTTAACTAAAAAGCTGCACCTGGACCGGCTTGACGACTTCTGCAAATTCGCATACATTGACACTTATTAAAGGCAATACAAAAATTTAGGAAAATATTGCGGAGGTAAAGCATAGCTTAATAAATGTTGTTAGAATGTACGCCCAGCCCTCTTATGACTTCTCTAAATATTTTACCTGGAAGTTTATGTAATTACCTCTGCAAATAATCGTACACCAATACTCATTTATGCGAAGACTACTGGAATTTAAGCAAAATTATTCTCGAGGAAAAAACAGGAGCCCATAGCCTGCAAGAAAGTCTGCCCAGCCCTCTTCATATTTAACTAAAACCTGCACCTGGACCGCCTTGACGACTTCTGCAAATTCACATACATTGACACTAATTCTATGCAATAGAAAAATTTAGGAAAATACTGCGGAGGTAAAGCATAGCATAATAAAAGTTTTAGAATGTACGCCCAGCCCTGTTCTGACTTGTCTATAAACTCTACTGGAAGGGCATATCGTTAGCACTGCAAACACCCATATACCAACACCAATTAAAGCGAAGGATACTGGAATTTACGCAAAATTATTGTCGAGGAAAAAACAGGCGCCTATAGCCTGCTAGAAAGTCTGCGTCGCTCTCCTTGTATTTATATAAGGAGCTTCACCTGGACACAGACGACTTTTGCAAATTCACATACAGTGACACTAATAAAAGGGAATACAAAAATTGCGGAAAAACATTGCCGAGGTAAAGCATAGCTTAATAAATGTTCTTAGAATGTACGCTCATCCCTGTCCTTACTTCTCTAAAAACTTTACTGGAAGGACATATAACTACCACTGCAAACACCCATATACCAACACTAATTAAATCGAAGGATGCTGGAATTTACGCAAAAAATGTCGAGGAAAAAACAGGAGCGTATAGCCTGCTAGAAAGTCTGCCCAGCTCTCTTTTTATTTAAATAAGGAGCTGTACCTGGACACAGATGACTTTTGCAAACTCACATACATTGACACTAACTAAAGGAAATACTGAAATTTAGGTAAAATATTGCAGAGGTAAAGCATAGCTCAATAAAGGTTGTTAGAATGTACAGCCATCCCTGTTATGACTTCTCTAAAAACGTTACTGGAAGGACATATCACTACCACTGCAAACACCTATATACCAAAACTAATTAAAGCGAAGGATACTGGAATTTACGCAAAATTATTCTCGAGGAAAAAACAGGAGCCCATAGCCTGCTAGAAAGTCTGCCCAGCCCTCTTAATATTTAACTAAAAAGCTGCACCTGGACCGGCTTGACAACTTCTGCAAATTCGCATACATTGACACTTAATAAAGGAAATACAAAAATTTAGGAAAATATTGCGGAGGTAAAGCATAGCTTAATAAATGTTGTTAGAATGTGCGCCCAGCCCTCTCATGACTTCTCTAAATACTTTACATGGAAGGTTATGAAATTACCTCTGCAAATACCCGTATACCAATACTCATTTAGGCGAAGAGTACTGGAATTTACGCAAAATTATTCTCGAGGAAAGAACAGGAGCCCATAGCCTGCTAGAAAGTCTGCCCAGCCCTCTTCATATTTAACTAAAAAGCTGCACCTGGACCGTCTTGACGACTTCTGCAAATTCACATATATTGACACTAATGAAAGCAATACAAAAATTTAGGAAAACATTGCGGAGGTAAAGCATAGCTTAATAAAGGTTGTTAGAATGTGCGCCCAGCCCTCTCATGAATTCTCTAAATACTTTACCTGGGAGGTTATGTAATTACCTCTGCAAATACCCGTATACCAATACTCATTTAAGCGAAGAGTACTGGATTTTACGCAAAATTATTCTCGAGGAAGAAACAGGAGCCCATAGCCTGCTAGAAAGTCTGCCCAGCCCTCTTCTTACTTAACTAAAACCTGCACCTGGACAGGCTTGACGACTTCTGCAAATTCACATACATTGACACTAATTAAAGGCAATAGAAAAATTTAGGAAAATATTGCGGAGGTAAAGCATAGCATAATAAAAGTTTTAGAATGTACGCCCAGCCCTGTTCTGACTTGTCTATAAACTCTACTGGAAGGACATATCATTAGCACTGCAAACACCCATATACCAACACCAATTAAAGCGAAGCATACTGGAATTTACGCAAAATTATTGTCGAGGAAAAAACAGGAGCCTATAGCCTGCTAGAAAGTCTGCGTCGCTCTCCTTGTATTTATATAAGGAGCTTCACCTGGACACAGACGACTTTTGCAAATTCACATACAGTGACACTAATAAAAGGGAATACAAAAATTGTGGAAAAACATTGCCGAGGTAAAGCATAGCTTAATAAATGTTGTTAGAATGTACGCTCATCCCTGTCCTTACTTCTCTAAAAACTTTACTGGAAGGACATATCATTACCACTGCAAACACCCATATACCAACACTAATTAAATCGAAGGATACTGGAATTTCCGCAAAATTAATGTCGAGAAATAACAGGAGCCTGTAGCCTGCTAGAAAGTCTGCCCAGTTCTCTTTGTATTTAAATAAGAAGCTGTACCTGGACACAGATGACTTTTGCAAATTCACATACATTGAGACTAATTAAAGTGAATACAAAAATTAAGGAAAATATTGCGGAACTAAAGCATGGCTCATTGAAGGTTGTTAGAATATACGCCCAGCCCTCTTATGACTTCTCTAAATACTTCACTTCAAGGCCATATCATTACCACTGCGTGTACACATCTACCAACAGTAATAAAAGCGAAGGATACTGGAGTATACGCAAAATTATTGTCGAGGAAGAAACAGGAGCCCATAGCCTGCAAGAATGTCTGCCCAGCCCTCTTTGTTTCTAACTAAAAAGCTGCACCTGGACCGGCTTGACGACTTCTGCAAATTTACATACATTGACACTAATTAAAGGCAATACAAAAATTGCGGAATAACATTGCCGAGGTAAAGCATAGCTCAATAAATGTTGTTGGAATGTACGCTCATCCCTGTCCTTACTTCACTAAAAACTTTACTGGAAGGACATATCACTACCACTGCAAACACCCATATACCAACACTAATTAAATCGAAGGATACTGGAATTTACGCAAAATAATTGTCGAGGAAAAAACAGGAGCCTATAGCCTGCTAGAAAGTCTGCCCAGCTCTCTTTTTATTTAAATAAGGAGCTGTACCTGGACACAGATGACTTTTGCAAACTCACACACATTGACACTAACTAAAGGGAATACCGAAATTTAGGAAAAATATTGCCGAGGCAAAGCATAGCTCAATAAAGGTTGTTAGAATGTACACCCATCCCTGTTATGACTTCTCTAAAAACTTTACTGGAAGGACATATGAGTACCACTGCAAACACCCATATACCAACACTAATTAAATCGAAGGATACTGGAATTTACGCATAATTATTGTCGAGGAAAAAACAGGAGCCTATAGCCTGCTAGAAAGTCTGCCCAGCTCTCTTTTTATTTAAATAAGGAGCTGTACCTGGACACAGATGACTTTTGCAAACTCACACACATTGACACTAATTAAAGGGAATACTGAAATTTAGGAAAAATATTGCCGAGGTAAAGCATAGCTCAATAAAGGTTGTTAGAATGTACAGCCATCCCTGTTATGACTTCTCTAAAAACTTTACTCCAGGGACATATCACTACCACTGCAAACCCCCATATACCAAAGTTAATTAAAGCGAAGAGTACTGGAATTTAAGCAAAATTATTCTCGAGGAAAAAAGAGGAGCCCATAGCCTCCTAGAAAATCTGCCCAGCCCTCTTCATATTTAACTAAAACCTGCACCTGGACCGGCTTGACGACTTCTGCAAATTCACATACATTGACACTAATTAAATGCAATACAAAAATTTAGGAAAATATTGCGGAGGTAAAGCATAGCATAATAAAAGTTTTAGAATGTACGCCCAGCCCTGTTCTGACTTGTCTAAAAACTCTACTGGAAGGACGTATCACTACCACTGCAAACACCCATATACCAACACTAATTAAATCGAAGGATACTGGAATTTACGCAAAATTATTTTCGAGGAAAAAACAGGAGCCTATAGCCTGCTAGAAAGTCTGCCCAGCTCGCTTTGTATTTAAATAAGGAGCTGTACCTGGACACAGATGACTTTTGCAAATTCACATACATTGACACTAATTGAAGGGAATACAAAAATTGCGGAAAAACATTGCCGAGTTAAAGCATAGCTTAATAAATGTTGTTAGAATGTACGCTCATCCCTGTCCTTACTTCTCTAAAAACTTTACTGGAAGGACATAGCACTACCACTGCAAACACTCATATACCAACACTAATTAAATCGAAGGATACTGGAATTTACGCAAAATTAATGTCGAGAAAAAACAGGAGCCTGTAGCCTGCTAGAAAGTCTGCCCAGCTCGCTTTGTATTTAAATAAGGAGCTGTACCTGGACACAGATGACTTTTGCAAATTCACATACATTGACACTAATTACAGGGAATACAAAAATTAAGGAAAAATATTGCGGCGGTAAAGCATAGCTTAATAAATGTTGTTAAAATGTACGCCCAGCCCTCCTATGACTTCTCTAAATATTTTACCTGGAAGGTTATGTAATTACCTCTGCAAATATCCGTATACCAATACTCATTTAAGCGAAGAGTACTGGAATTTAAGCAAAATTATCCTCGAGGAAAAAACAGGAGCCCATAGCTTGCTAGAAAGTCTGCCCAGCCCTCTTCATATTTAACTAAAAAGGTGCACCTGGACCGGCTTGACGACTTCTGCAAATTCACATACATTGACACTAATGAAAGGCAATACAATAATTTAGGAAAATATTGCAGAGGTAAAGCATAGCATAATAAATGTTTTAGAATGTACGCCCAGCCCTGTTCTGACTTGTCTAAAAACTCTACTGGAAGGACATATCATTACCACTGCAAACACCCATATACCAACATTAATTAAATCGAAGGATACCGGAATTTACGCAAAATTAATGTCGAGAAATAACAGGAGCCTGTAGCCTGCTAGAAAGTCTGCCCAGCTCTCTTTGTATTTAAATAAGGAGATGTACCTGGACACCGATGACTTTTGCAAATTCACATACATTGACACTAATTAAAGGGAATACAAAAATTAAGGAAAAATATTGCGGAACTAAAGCATAGCTTATTGAAGGTTGTTAGAATATACGCCCAGCCCTCTTATGACTTCTCTAAATACTTCACTTGAAGGCCATATCATTACCACTGCAAGTACCCATCTACTAACACTAATAAAAGCGAAGGATACTGGAATATACGCAAAATTATTGTCGAGGAAGAAACAGGAGCCTATAGCCTGCTAGAAAGTCTGCCCAGTCCTCTTTGTTTCTAACTAAAAAGTTGCACCTGGACCGACTTGAGCACTTCTGCAAATTAAGATACATTGACACTAATTAAAGGGAATACAAAAATTGAGAAAAAATATTGCCGAAGTAAAGCATAGCTTAATAAATGTTGTTAGAATGTACGCCCTTCCCTGTCCTTACTTCTCTAAAAACTTTACTGGAAGGACAATTCACTACCACTGCAAACACCCATATACCAACACTAATTAAATCGAAGGATACTGGAATTTACGCAAAATTATTGTCGAGGAAAAAAACAGGAGCCTATAGCCTGCTAGAAAGTCTACCCAGCTCTCTTTTTATTTAAATAAGGAGCTGTACCTGGGCACAGATGACTTTTGCAAACTCACATACATTGCCACTAATAAAAGGGAATACAGAAATTTAGGAAAAATATTGCCGAGGTAAAGGATAGCTCAATAAAGGTTGTTAGAATGTACACCCATCCCTGTTATGACTTCTCAAAAACTTTACTGCAAGGACAAATCACTAGCACTGCAAACACCCATATACCAAAGTTAATTAAAGCGAAGGATACTGGAATTTACGCAAAATTATTCTCAAAGAAAAAACAGGAGCCCATAGCCTGCTAGAAAGTCTGCCCAGCCGTCTTCATATTTAACTAAAAAGCTGCACATGGACCGGCTTGACGACTTCTGCAAATTCACATACATTGACACTAATTAAAGGCAATACAAAAATTTAGGAAAATATTGCGGAGGTAAAGCATAGCTTAATAAAGGTTGTTAGAATGTACGCCCAGCCCTTTTATGACTTCTCTAAATACTTCACTTGAAGGCCATATCATTTCCACTGCGAGTACCCATCTACCAACACTAATAAAAGCGAATGATTCTGGAATATACGCAAAGTTATTGTCGAGAAAGAAACAGGAGCCTATAGCCTGCTAGAAAGTCTGCACAGCCCTCTTTGGTACGAACTAAAAAGCTGCACCTGGACCGACTTGAGCACTTCTGCAAATTAACATACATTGACACTAATTAAAGAGAATACAAAAATTGAGAAAAAATATTGCCGAAGTAAAGCATAGCTTAATAAATTTTGTTAGAATGTACGCCTATCCCTGTCCTTACTTCTCTAAAAACTTTACTGGAAGGAGATATCACTACCACTGCAAACACCCATATACCAACACTAATTAAATCGAAGGATACTGGAATTTACGCAAAATTATTATCGAGGAAGAAACAGGAGCCTATAGCCTGCTAGAAAGTCTGCCCAGCTCTCTTTTTATTTAAATAAGGAGCTGTACCAGGACACAGATGACTTTTGCAAACTCACATACATTGACACTAATTAAAGGAAATACAGAAATTTAGGAAAAATATTGCCGAGGTAAAGCATAGCTCAATAAAGGTTGTTAGAATGTACACCCACCCCTGTTATGACTTCTCTAAAAACGTTACTGGAAGGACATATCACTACCACTGCAAACACCCATATACCAAAGCTAATTAAAGCGAAGGATACCGGAATTTACGCAAAATTATTCACGAGGAAAAAACAGGAGCCCATAGCCCGCTAGAAAGTCTGCCCAGCCCTCTTCATATTTAACTAAAACCTGTACCTGGACCGGCTCGACGACTTCTGCAAATTCACATACATTGACAATAATTAAATGCAATACAAAAATTAAGGAAAAATATTTCGGAACTAAAGCATAGCTTATTGAAGGTTGTTAGAATATATGCCCAGCCCTCTTATGACTTCTCTAAAAACTTCACCTGAAGGACATATCATTACCACTGCAAGTACCCATCTACCAACACTAATAAAAGCGAATGATACTGGAATATACGCAAAATTATTGTCGAGGAAGAAACAGGAGCCTATAGCCTGCTAGAAAGTCTGCCCAGTCCTCTTTGTTTCTAACTAAAAAGCTGCACCTGGACCGACTTGAGCACTTCTGCAAATTAACATACATTGACACTAATTAAAGGGAATACTGAAATTGAGAAAAAATATTGCCGAAGTAAAGCATAGCTTAATAAATGTTGTTAGAATGTACGCCTATCCCTGTCCTTACTTCTCTAAAAACTTTATTGGAAGGAGATATCACTACCACTGCAAACACCCATATACCAACACTAATTAAATCGAAGGATACTGGAATTTACGCAAAATTATTATCAAGGAAGAAACAGGAGCCTATAGCCTGCTAGAAAGTCGGCCCAGCTCTTTTTTTTAAATAAGGAGCTGTACCTGGACACAGATGACTTTTGCAAACTGACATACATTGACACTAATTAAAGGAAATACAGAAATTTAGGAAAAATATTGCCGAGGTAAAGCATAGCTCAATAAAGGTTATTAGAATGTACACCCATCCCTGTTATGACTTCTCTAAAAACGTTACTGGAAGGACATATCACTACCTCTGCAAATACCCGTATACCAATACTCATTTAAGCGAAGAGTACTGGAATTTAAGCAAAATTATTCTCGAGGAAAAAACAGGAGCCCATAGCCTGCTAGAAACTCTGCCCAGCCCCCTTCATATTTAACTAAAGAGCTGTACCTGGACACAGATGACTTTTGCAAACTCACATACATTGACACTAATTAAAGGTAATACAGAAATTTAGGAAAAATATTGCCGAGGTAAAGCATAGCTCAATAAAGGTTGTTAGAATGTACACCCATCCCTGTTATGACTTCTCTAAAAACTCTACTGGAAGGACATATCATTAGCACTTCAAACACCCATATACCAACACCAATTAAAGCGAAGGATACTGGAATTTACGCAAAATTATTCTCGAGGAAAAAACAGGAGCCTATAGCCTGCTAGAAAGTCTGCGCCGCTCTCCTTGTATGTATATAAGGAGCGTCACCTGGACACAGACGACTTTTGCAAATTCACATAGAGTGACACTAATAAAAGGTAATACAAAAATTGCGGAAAAACATTGCCGAGGTAAAGCATAGCTTAATAAATGTTGTTAGAATGTACGCTCATCCCTGTCTTTACTTCTCTAAAAACTTTACTGGAAGGACATATCACTACCACTGCAAACACCCATATACCAACACTAATTAAATCGAAGGATACTGGAATTTACGCAAAATTAATGTCGAGAAAAACAGGAGCCTGTAGCCTGCCAGAAAGTCTGGACAGCTCTCTTTGTATTTCAATAAGGAGCTGTACCTGGACACAGATGTCTTTTGCAAATTCACATACATTGACACTAATTAAAGGGAATACAAAAATTAAGGAAAAATATTGCGGAACTAAAGCATAGCTTATTGAAGGTTGTTAGAATATACGCCCAGCCCTCTTATGACTTCTCTAAATACTTCACTTGAAGGCCATATCATTACCGCTGCAAGTACCCATCTACCAACACTAATAAAAGCGAAGCATACTGGAACATACGCAAAATTATTGTCGAGGAAGAAACAGGAGCCCATAGCCTGCTAGAAAGTCTGCCCAGCCCTCTTTGTTTCTCACTAAAAAGCTGCACCTGGACGGACTTGAGGACTCCTGCAAATTCACATACATTGCCACTGATTAAAGGGAATACAAAAATTGAGGGAAAATATTGCCGAGATAAAGCATAGCTTAATAAATATTGTTAGAATGTACGCCCATCCCTGTCCTTACTTCTCTAAAAACTTTACTGGAAGGACAGATCACTACCACTGCAAACACCCGTATACCAACACTAATTAAATCGAAGGATACAGGAATTTACGCAAAATTATTGTCGAGGAAAAAACAGGAGCGTATAGCCTGCTAGAAAGTCTGCCCAGCTCTCTTTTTATTTAAATAAGGAGCTGTACCTGGACACAGATGACTTTTGCAAACTCACATACGTTAACACTAACTAAAGGAAATACTGAAATTTAGATAAAATATTGCCGAGGTAAAGCATAGCTCAATAAAGGTTCTTAGAATGTACAGCCATCCCTGTTATGACTTCTCTAAAAACGTTACTGGAAGGACATATCACTACCACTGCAAACACCTATATACCAAAACTAATTAAAGCGAAGGATACCGGAATTTACGCAAAATTATTCTCGAGGAAAAAACAGGAGCCCATAGCCTGCTAGAAAGTCTTCCCAGCCCTCTTCATATTTAACTAAAAAGCTGCACCTGGACCGGCTTGACGACTTCTACAAATTCACGTACATTGACACTGATTAAAGGCAATACAAAAATTTAGGAAAATATTTCGGAGGAAAAGCATAGCTCAATAAAGGTTGTTAGAATGTACGCCCAGCCCTCTTATGACCTCTCTAAGTACTTTACCTGGAAGGTTATGTAATTACCTCTGCAAACACCCGTATATCAATACTCATTTAAGCGAAGAGTACTGGAATTTACGTAAAATTATTCTCGAGGAAAAAACAGGAGCCCATAGCCTGCTAGAAAGTGTGCCAAGCCATGTTCATATATTACTAAAAAGCTGCACCTGGACCGGCTTGATGACTTCTCCAAATTCATATACATTGACACTAATTAAAGGAACACAAAAATTTAGGAAAAATATTGACGAGGTGAAGCATAGCATAATAAAAGCTTTAGAATGTACGCCCAGCCCTGTTCTGACTTGTCTAAAAACTCTACTGGAAGGAGATATTATTAGCACTGCAAACACCCATATACCAACACCAATTAAAGCGAAGGATACTGGAATTTACGCAAAATTATTGTCGAGGAAAAACAGGAGCCTATAGCCTGATAGAAAGTCTGCCCAGCTCTCTTTGTATTTAAATAAGGAGCTGTACCTGGACACAGATGACTTTTGCAAATTCACATACATTGACACTAATTAAAGGGAATACAAAAATTAAGGAAAAATATTGCGGAACTAAAGCATAGCTTATTGAAGGTTGTTAGAATATACGCCCAGCCCTGCTATGACTTCTCTAAAAACGTTACTGGAAGGACATATCACTACCACTGCAAATTCCCATATACCAAAGCTAATCAAAGCGAAGGATACTGGAATTTACGCAAAATTATTCTCGAGGAAAAAACAGGAGCCCATAGCCTGCTAGAAAGTCTGCCCAGCCCTCTTCATATTTAACTAAAAAGCTGCGCCTGGACCGGCTTGACGACTTCTACAAATTCACATACAATGACACTTATTAAAGGCAATACAAAAATTGAGGAAAATATTGCGGAGGTAAAGCATAGCTTAATAAAGGTTGTTAGAATGTACGCCCAGCCCTCATATGACTTCTCTAAATACTTCACTTAAGGCCATATCATTTCCACTGCAAGTACCAATCTACCAACACTAATAAAAGCGAAGGATGCTGGAATATACGCAAAGTTATTGTCGAGAAAGAAACAGGAGCCTATAGCCTGCTAGAAAGTCTGCCCAGCCCTCTTTGTTTCTACTTAAAAAGCTGCACCTGGACCGACTTGAGGACTTCTGTGAATTAACATACATTGACACTAATTAAACGGAATACAAAAATTGAGGAAAAATATTGCCGAAGTAAAGCATAGCTTAATAAATGTTGTTAGAATGTACGCCCATCCCTGTCCTTACTTCTCTAAAATTTTACTGGAAGGACATATCACTACCACTGCAAACACCCATATACCAACACTAATTGAATCGAAGGATAGTAGAATTTACGCAAAATTATTGTCGAGGAAGAAACAGGAGCCTATAGCCTGCTTGAAAATCTGCCCAGCTCTCTTTGTATTTATATAAGGAGCTGTACCTGGACACAGATGACTTTTGCAAATTCACATGCATTGACACTAATTAAAGGGAATACAAAAATTTAGGAAAAATATTGCGGAACTAACGCATAGCTTATTAAAGGTTGTTAGAATATACGCCCAGCCCTCTTATGACTTTTCTAAATACTTTACTGGAAGAACGTATCATTACCACTGCAAATACCCGTATACCAATACTTTAAGCAAAGAATAGTGGTATTTACGCAAAATCTTGTCGAGGAAAAACATGAGCATATTGCCAGTTAGAATGGCTGCCCAGCACTCTTTGTTTAACTAAAGATCTGTACTCGGACGCAAGTGACGACTTCTGCAAATGCACATACATTGACAGAAATTTAAGCGAATACAGAAATTTAGGAAGAACATTGCCGAAGAAAAGCATAGCTGAATAAATTTTGTTAGGATATACGCCCAGCCTTCTCCTGACTTCTCTAAAAACTTTGCCTGGAAGGACATGTAATTATCTGCACACACCCATACACCAACGCTCATTTAAGCGAAGAATAGTGGAATTTACGCACAATCCTTGTCGAAGAAAAAAGAACATCAGCATATAGCGCGTTAGACTGTCTGCCCAGCCCTCTTTGTATTTAGCTAAAAAGCTGTAACTGGACACACGTAAGAACTTTTGCAAATTCTCATAAAGTGACACTAATTTAAGGGAATACACAAATTTGGTAAAAATATTGCCGAGAAAAAGCATAGCTTAACAAAGGTTGTCAGAATGTACGCTCAGCCCTTTTCTGACTTCTCTAAAGCTTTACTTGGAAGGGCAAATCATTGCCACTGCAAATACACGTGTACCAACAACGTATAATAACATTCATTTCAGCTAAGAATACCTTCGTCTTCATGACATCGCTACGTAGACATCTCAGATAGTACATCCGCCTTATTTATTGTTTGGATTTCAGAATAGCTTCTGAACGGTGTAAGGCACAATTCTAAAAATTAGGCGTAGGTAGTGCATAAATAGTGCATGAGTTTACTCCTCGCATAGAATAAAATGAAACACTTGTGCATACCGCCGTTGGTCGTATAACCTTCATTAAAAATCTTGGCTTCAGATAGATCATAACTTGTGCGCGTTGGATCAGTATTCTCCACTGATGTTAACCCCACATAAACAAGTTGAAACGTCAGCATACGTAAATCTGCCTGAAGTATTTCTGGAATACTCTATCAGGAAGTTTTTAATTGCTCTTCGGAATGCGGAACGAACATCTTATTTATTTGAACTAGACGACATCAAAGTTGAGAACGTGGTGCACTGAAGAGGCCGCTGTATTAGATTTGTCTGTCCACCGATATGCTTACTTCACGACCACGAAACAGAAAGCGACTTCAGAAAAAAGAGGCGTGTGATACTTCGAGGGACCGCTACAGCAAAAGTTGACAAGCGTAATTAACTCAAAATAGTTGCAAGGATTGTGCTATACTCGTATGCTAAGAAGCGGAAGCTATGCATGGCCCGCCTGTCCATCTCTGCGTTGTGTGAGCCAAACGCCATGTACATGTCCTACGAAAACGAGCAGCCAGCATTGATTCAGCCACGTCGTGGTGTCTTTAAAAAGCGGCGTGCGTTGCATTCGGAAGTGAAAAGCTAAAGCCTTTCGATTGAGGCTTCACTGCCTGTTATTGCAGCGAAGACAATCGTTATATACAAAGAAATCGCCGAAATGGAATAACGCTAAAAGAACGAACTTAACATCGACGATAAGTTTGCCTATGTTAACCCACAACTTGCCCTACTTATTTTATAAAAGGTTTGCAAAGAACAAAATCCGTCGGTACCTGTGATTTCTTAGCGCATGTGCGATCTTTTCAGCAGCCCAAAAGGCCACAAGAACAGTTTGTCACCAGGTCTACGGGGTGCGCAGCAACACGTCATGAAGGTAGAACAGCTGGACTGGCGTTGAGATACCAGGTCGCAAGATCAGCTGGCCACCAGATCCGCTGTGGAGGCTCCCAGGCACCATCGTGCCAGAAGGCCGCAAGTCAGGCAGCAAGACGCAGGTCCCCTGGAACATTTACCCAAGTTTTCATACATCATATTGACTGAAGGGCAATACGTATCCAATTACACATATTTTTACGAGATTTTACGTGCCAAAACCAGGATAGCATTATGATCCACGTCGCAATGCGGGACTGTGGATGAATTTAACGCCACTATTTTAACGTGCACCCAATGCACGGGCATCCTTGCAATTCGCCCCCGTCGAAATGCGGCCACTACAGCCGGGATTTGATGCCACGCCTTAGGCCGTAGCACCGCAGTGCGAAAGCCACTACGCCGTCACGGCGTGTAATGGCACATATCCAGTGACCAAAGATGGCTCACTGATGAGAGGCACATACACAGTGAACCATAATGGCGTGAAAGAAGTTGATCGAGGAGCATCACATACCATCACATAACCAGTGACCCAAGTTGGTCCGAAGGGTTGATTCGAACCCTCTTCGCTTAGCACAGCTGCCCGATGCTCTACCCAGCAAATCACGGACTTTCCCTTGACCTAAGTAGGCGTAGAACAGGTTAGCTGCGGATAAACAAACCAACAGACAGATAAACTTACCTAAAGCTGGGTGAAGTTCGGAAGGAATACTAACCCCAATAATTAGAATGTGCACCAGCCAGCGTCAGCGGACATCTAATGAAATGTGTTCGTGTTTGCCTTTGGGCGGTCGTCAACGTGCTTGTTAATTTAGTTAGTAAGCAAATATGTGCAGCATGTATGCGGCTGATAAAAAGACTAACCTTACTTTGTACAGTTTACTGCGCGTGAAATTGTTTTATAGGCACCGATCTTCGCAGTGCGAAAGGCAATACAAATATTACGGCACAACACGTCTCGTCTTCGGTGCGCTCACGTTGGTGGCGTTATTCGTATAGTCGGCCACGGTGATGCATCCAGTGCTTGACCCAATGAGGACCCACCAAAAGCGAGCATCGCCTTTGACGGACAGTCCGTGCACGACAGGAACATGTCCACCGTTTGTTCTCGGCACTCATGAAAAATGAAAGAAAGACATCCCACGTTTATGTGAAAAACAAGAAAGAGATGCGGACAGCAAACCTTGAACTATTCTGTACACCCTCAGATAGCAATCTCGGCACAAAGCGAGGAAAGCTCTCGGCCGTTGCACTCGCGCTGATGCGGTGCGGTCGCCTGTGAAAGTGATCGCCTAAGGAGTGATCGTCTCAGATGCTGCTCCTGAACCAGTGGCCATTCGCGCCTCAATGACAGTTATTCAACGACATATTTTTATACACACAGGAACGCAATTTGAAAGCAAAGATACGGCCCTTGGTGTTTCCTGGCAAGATATTAATGGGCTGATGGAACAGTAAATGATGGACAGGAAAAGCGAGAACGGGCAAACGTAAGGGAACCAGAATAACATAGTACCAAATCCCAATAAATGAATGATACGGTCTAAGCACAGGGAAGAGACAAAACCCTGACATGAAGCGCAAGATAATAGTTTGGGCAGAATTGCCTAGGCCATCCACTCCGTGACACCGCGATTTCTGACATGAGACAAGAACAGAACTCATGCGATGCTGACGCATAACAAACCGAATCAGTATACGTTTTTTTTTTACTTCGAGTATCTTTCTTGCCGTAGTTGATTCTAATGAACATGAAAGATTTTAGTTTCTTTGAACTTTCGGTGATAACCTCATGTGTGGAAGATGGACGCCACCTGCATTTTCTTCATTTAGTTGGATTATATTCATTCTACCTTGGCTGAACACTGCGTGCAGGTTTGCTCAAGTAATATTAAGCTACAGAGTGATTGACGAATGTAACATTTCATTTTCTTCCAATTGGGGCTAAGGACTGCTGTGCACATGATGTTCTGCTAGAACGATCAATTTCCGGTCTTAACCTTCAAACTTCTTGGTAGGGACATTCTTAGGTTATATCAATGCACTGTGCGATCTCTTCTTTATCTTTTCTATTATGGGAATTGCTAGTAACGGTAAGGTTTGACTGACATAACTGAGCCAATTGAATGAGTAAGGTTTAAAATTATGATATACAAAGCTAAAGTAATGCTGAATTTTTTAGCGAGACAATGGAATTTCCAACTGGTAGTCTGCCTCTAGATGACAGATCAAGGCAAAATAGTGAAATCTTATCCCGATCAAGGCAAAGAAATTGTGAGGAAAATAATATCGATTGGGCTGCATATGGCACGCAGTATAAAATCATGATCGGCAGCTTACCACTATCCTAGAAATGAGTACAGTCATTGCATTCTACGGGTACTAGCACAAGGAGCAGAGACTTCGCGATTAACATGAAACCTTGAAAAGAGAAATGTTAGAAATAACTTTAAGAGACGAAAAAATAGCGCTATGTATTAGAGAGCAAACCGAGTTATGCGACATTTCAGTTGACATCAGGAAGAAAAAATGGAGCTTGGCGGGCCATGCAATGCGTAGGGCAGATAACCGGTGCTGTATTGTATTTACACAATGAGTGCCGAGGGAAGGGAAGTGCAGTCGAGGATGCCAGGGAATTAGGTGGTGTGGTAAAATTAGAATGTTGGCAGGTGTAAGAGCCAATGAACTGGCGCCAGTCAGGAGTTATGGAATATAACGGGAGAGGTCATAAATAGGCGGATGGTGGTGACTGCTATATTTCTTCCCTTGAGGTTAGCTTCACTTATTGCATTTTTGATATTGCAATCGAGCTTCGCAAATTTCCTTTTTTTTTAATCATGTGTTCCTCCTTTACTCGATGCTCCATATAGGAGCCTGTAAAGTAAGAATGAAAATAAATAAAATTTAGATTCCCCGTTCACAAGCTATGCCGAAATTTAAACACTAAATCAGGCAGCTATGCTGTGTCTGACACCAATGAACTGATGTTACGTGGACGTAGGAAATATTTTATGCTTGTCGAGGGAACAATGGCGATAACAGGTGTACGCAGAGAGAAGTATTAGACATGTCTACTTATAATAGGAACTATGTACCTATTGCATCAAAGTGCAGATAATGCTAACTACACGGACGTTCTTGCACTTCCTCCATCGAAATCCGACCGCGGCGGGGTTTAGATCCCGCCCCCTCGGGCGCAGCAGTGAACACCAAATCTACTCAAGAGGATCTCCCACATTCACGAGCCGTTAGTGTCGATATATCAATATCGGTGCTGCCTAGATCTCGTGTGATTGCGGTGCAGGCAACGCTTGAAAACAAACAAATGGCAGAAATGAAAGAGCGTAAAAAGGAACGAAGTTAACATAGCCGCTAATACCAAGGATGTTAACCTGCCATCTCGTCCAGCTTGCTGCTTTCATAAAGGAATTATAGAAAGAAACAGGCTCTTGCCACATGTAATTCCCAGACGTACGCGCAAGCACCACGTCAGCAGTAGACCAGATAGCTAGAACAGCTCAGCACGAAATTCATAGGGCGGGTTGAGTTATACCAGATGGCTAGAACCAATGGCTATCAGTACTTTAGGTCGTGCAGCAACATACCAGGCCGCCAGAACAGCTGGCCAAAAGAGTCCCCAGGTCAAGCCGCAAGATACAGCTTCGCTGGAACAGCTGGCGAGTCCGCGGGGCTCACCGTGACACATCAATTCGGTAGAACAGGTCATCACCTCGCGCGCAGGGCAAGCTGCAAGAGACCAGGTCGTTACAACAGCTGACCACCAATTCCGCATCAGTGGCAGCAAGCTACCATTTCGCAAGAACAGGTGGCTGCTTGATCCACAGGGTGGGCAGCAAGACACAAGGCTGATGGAAGAGCTGGCCCCAAGGTTCACAGGGTGGGCGTCAAGAGGCCAGTACGCAAGAAATGCTTGCCACCAGGTCAGCAGGGCGGTGACCAAGACACCAGGCCGCTAGGACGCCGCATTCACCCTAGATGGTGTAGAAAAGATAATTGAAGAGTGCCGCATCAATTGTCACACTCACGAAGTGACCCATGATGGCGTGAAAGACGTTCACTGAAGAGCGACACGTACCGTAAACTCAATTGCTGAAGTTAGACTGAGGGGTGGTAATAAACTCTTTTCTCAGCACAGCAGCCCGATGCCCCAGACATTAGACCTTGAACTATCCCGTGTCCCATGCTGGCGTGTAACCGTTTTGATACAGATTCGCAAAACGACAGACCGACACGCAAGCCTACAGCAAACTGTGAGGTTCCCAAAGAATGCGATGTAATGTGTACAAGTGTAACACACTGGAGTGTGCATAAGTATTATTCCCGTTGTCTTCTCTCTCATTGAATGTTTTTTTTATTCCTTCAATTATCTTTTATTTACTTTACTCCTTTCTACAGCACAGGGTAGCCATCCGGAAGTTACAGTAGCTATCCCACCTGTCTTTCGCTTTTCTTTATCACTTTGTAGGTTATGAACGATGAATGCATTGACGGCCTATGAACGATGCAGATGCATTGACGCTATTTTTAGTAGACTTTCGATTGCGAGGCCGCACACGTACGCTATTTTATTCGAACCCCGCTCGTGAGGCGCTCTTTCACTGGATCAGTTCTAGTTCCAGTTTGCAATTTTTGTAGTGAAAACATTCAGGACGAATAGTTGTGGCTGCGCTAAATATAAATAAATGTTTACACAATTTTAACCTCTTGTTCACACTTGTTTGCAAAGAATTACGCGAAGCGTTGACATACTTGAGTTTAGTGTGCGCGTAATCGTACTTTAGGCAACTAACCTTGTAGACCGAAATTCAAAGGAATCATTTTAGACGCTAGACACGTCTTAGATGCGCTTACCTTCAATGGCTCGTAGACTGGACCGATATGCTCCCTCCCACGCTTGATCTTGTAATGAAGCACGAAAGGCCAGCATAGTCTTTGCCTGACAGATTCGTGCACGACATAACCATGTCGATCTCGTGCGGTTCGTTCTCGGCACCGATGAAAAAAAAAGACATTGCACGCCTACTTAGAGGCATGTTGAAAATGATGGGGACACAAGACCTTGAGGTTCTATTCTGGACACCGTCAAATGCCACCATGTTTTCATTCTTAGTCAATGAACGAGTGCGTAAGAGCCCTGTGAGCCAATTAGAGTAGGCAACATGGCGACTATGCCATTGTCTAAACTTAAGTGCATTTCTGAATAGATAAACCTTGATGTACCCAGGTTCAACGGCGTTACTGTGCTTAGCTCGAGGGCACGGGTTCAGTTCCGACTGCATTTTGACGAAGGTGATATGCAAAGAAAAATAAAGCTCAATTTCTCAGACTGGGTGCACGTTAATGAACCTCAGGTGATCAAATTTAACCAAGAGCCCACTAGTATATCTCGTGCCTCATGGTCGCCGTCTTGGCACTTTATATCGCTGAATTATGTAATCAAGAGTTGAGTACGACAAGAAGTGTTATTCATGACATATCTCTTTTTTTAGCCAGAGAGAATGATATAACCACTTCTATTGACGTTTGCTTCGCGCTTGACGGTTCACGACCCATCTAGCAACAGGAAAGACAGGACAACAAGCCCTGCTTGAGCCCCGCATAGTTGGTCTGTTCTTATTTTCTTCGTTTGTAATCTTGCAAGACCAGGAGCGTGTTCTCGGGGGATCATTGATGCACGATAGCACCACTGGTTGAAGTTGAATATTAGCACGCTGAAGGCTAAGGTGATGCTCAATCGGCAAACAAAGGAAGGAAATTTTGCGACTGGTAGTTAGCTTCTACTAGAATAGGTGAAAGCATACGTGTATCAGGGCCAATTACTGAAATGTGACCCTTCTGACGGGGAGTAAATTTAAAGGAAACCATGAAACCATGACCGGCATTAACATTATGAAACCATGACCGGCAGCTGGCCGCTATCCTAAAAATACGTACAATAGTAGCACTGCATTGGTAGTGACACATGAAACAGAAACTTGCATATTAAAAATGACCTTCGGGAGAAAAATGTTAGACGTAACTATGACAGGAAGGCAGCGCTCTTGATTAGAAAGCAAAAGGGGGCAGATAATATTCCAGTTGACCTGAAGAAGAAACGGTGGAGCTGGGCAGGCCATGTAATGGATAAGGTAGATAATGGAAGGTGTAATAAAGTTACAGAATCAGTGCCAAGGGAAGGGAAGTGCAGTCTAGAATGGCAGGTAATTAGGTGGTGTGATAAAATATAGATGGGGCCGGCATAGGATTGAGTCAAATGGCGCAAGACAAGGGTTACTAGAAATTGATGGGAGAAGACATAAACAGGTTGATGATGATAATGACTGTCTTGCTTTTTGTTTCCATGGGGTTAGCTTCGTTTTTCATTGCTTAACCTTTTTAAGGTCACCTTGACTGATCGACGCTATACGTCGTACAATGGGTAATCAGATGAACCGACGGGGTCGGTTCGAACAATAACCAACAAAAGCGGCACATTTGCACTTGAGAATGACTAATGCACCCCACATTAAAACTAAGTTATGCAGATCCTACGCATATGTTAAAGTTAAGTGTTAAGCGAAGCCTGTAAACAAATCCTAAACAATTTGTGGGGATGTGTACAATACTCTTTATTTTCATACTGTGGATTGTGGAATCCAATTTAATGTTTGCCTAGAAAAAAAGGTCAAATATAATTTTTTTAAACTTTGTTTTGCCATTGTAGGACATATCGTTCACGCGCTATAAAAAATTCATATACTGTATCGGTCAGACGCAGTGTCAGACATATGTAGCGATGTGACGAGGTAAAAGGCGAATTAGGATGCTTGTCGATGTAAGGATTGCAATAACAGGTGCATGCACAGATAAATACGATACATGCCTAGATGTATTAAGCAAGGAAAGAGGAAGGAAGGAAATCAACTTTATTCAGGTGCTGCAGGCCACGAGAGCTTTGGGCTCTCATGGAGTGGGCGTCTCCCACGACGGAACCGGGAGGTTGAGTTTCCTGGCGGCGTCGTGGACTTGCTGGACGGCCCAGAGTTGGGGAGCGAGTTCTTCGCTCCGGATTGCTTTTTCAAGCTTGCGCTTGTCCGGTTCGGAGTTTATGTGAGCTTGCGAGCACGGCCAGAGTAAATGATATACGTTAAGGGATGTATTGCAATTGGTGCAATAAGACTTGTCGGAGAGCTCAGGCATGTAATGGTGTAGTCTGTTTTGCGTGGGGTATGTGTCTGTTTGTAGCATTCTGAGTGTTACCGCTTGAGCTCGAGTGAGCTTGCAGTGTGGCGTGCTATACGTTCTGCGTTGTAGGTAGTAGTGTTTAGTGATTTCATTGTATGTAGTGGGCGCGTCCTTATTCTCCGAGTGGTTGGGTGAAGCCGCGCGGTCTGTAAGCACGTGCGCAGCCTCGTGTGCCGCCTCGTTAAGGTTGGGGACGTCGCCGATCTTTGGTCCTAAGTGTGCAGGGAACCAGTATATGAAGTGGTTATTAATCTCTTTCTTTGAAACAATTGTGAGAGCCTGTGCACAGACCGTGCCCTTTTGGAAAGCTCTGATAGCGGCTATGGAGTCGCTGTAGATATGGGAAAGATTGTCGTCGGTGAGCGCAACAGCAATCGCAACCTGTTCGGCCTATTCAGGCTTCCTTGCAATTACTGTGGCTGCATATCTTGTGGATCCGCGGCCGTCCACAACCGCCACTGCGAAAGCTTTGTTTCCCGTGTATGCCGCCGCGTCCACAAAAGCTGAGCGTTCACGGTGCGCCAAGGCTTGGTTAAGAAGGAATTGTCCTCTCACTTGTTGTCTGCCCCTGTTGTTTTCAGGGTGTACGTTTCTGGGTATAGGGCGACCGTGATCTTGGCGCGGATGTCCCGTGGGAGGTCCAAAAAATCTTATTCTATGTCTCCTTGAGCAAAGCCTAGCTTCTCTAGGATCGTGCGCCCCGGAGGCGTCGTCGAAAGCCTAGCAAGCTGGGCGCGCTGCTGGGCTTCGGCAATTTCTTCCAAGGTGTTGTGCATGCCCAGGTGCCCCAGCTTCTCGTTGCTGGTACTGGTTGGAATGCCGAGGGCTTGCTTGGTGACCTTTCTGATTTGGGCATTCAGCCTGTCTCTTTCGGATCGTGTCCAATTGAGCATTGCCGCAACGTATGCGAAGTGACAGGTGACGAACGCGTGTATGAGTTTGATAAGATTATGTTCCTTGAGGCCCCTGTGTCTATGGGCAATTCTTGTGATGAGCCCAATAGCGTTGTTGGTTTTGGTGATGAGCTTCTGAACCGTAGAGGCATTGACGGCTTTAGTCTGTACGATCATACCCAGGACTGATTTTGTCGAAGAACGGTATGGCGTGTCCCGAAGTGGTTCGTACGGTAATTTCCTGATTATAATCGAAGTCTGACGAGTATGGCCTGCGGCCCTTCTGCGAGGGTCTGCGTACGAGCAGCTCCGACTTGGTGGGCGAGCATCTGAGTCCTGCGGGAATTAGAAATTCTTCTACGGCGTTCACTGCTTCTTGCAAGATGTCCTGCACCATGCCCGGGGTTCCTTTGGACACCCACATGGTGATGTCATCTGCGTATATGGTGTGCTCGAGCCCGTGGGTCTGTCCTACTTTCTCAGCAAGTCCCGCCATGGCAAGGTTGAAAAGCACAGGGGAGATGACCGAGCCTTGGGGGGTGCCCCTGCTCCCTAGCGAGAGTGTCTCCGTGGAGAGGTCGGCAAATCGGAGCGTAGCCGTCCTGTTATCCAAGAATGACTTGACGTACGAGTGGAATCTAGCTCCGAGGTTGAGTTCGGTAATGGTGTCCACAATGTATTGGTAAGAGAGGTTATCGAACGCTTTCTCTAGATCCAACCAGAGTCCTTCCATGTTTTTCTGGTCACGAAACTCCGCCGTCACGCTGTGGGAGAGGTTCATATGCTGCCCAAAGGTGCCGCGACGCGGCGCCACTGTGCCGCAGAGGGCATCGTTCGCGTACCGAAACGCGTGCGCAGTGCAAAGCGAGCTGAGTGATCGGGTGCGTTCGATGGATGTGCCGCGCTATTTTTCGAGTGCTGGCCTGTTTAGTTCAAGTGGTAGGGAGGCACAACGATGCCGAACACGTGTTGCAAGTAACAGCTGAAGAAGTAGAATGGTGGTATCTCTAACAAGCCATCAAAAAAATTGCTGTATTTGTGATGTGGCTACTTGTGTTTGCTTGTGTGTTGTTTTGCCATGTGGTATGAAATGCTTATGCTTTACACTTTCTTGTTTATAGAAATAATCGATTATGCATTCTGTATCTATTGCCATTCGTTTGTTGGTGTTTGTTTCCTGCACCCCAATGCATATCTCTCACGTTTGATGCTATTCCTTTATGCTTATTATATCAGTGTCATGCTTTTAACAAACTTCTTGCATTGTTAATGGTGGACCATTCGTGACCGGACGCTTCTGTGCTGTCTGTATTTCGCTCCGCGTATTTTACATGATAAATAAATGATCGTGCTTGTATGTTGTTTTTGCATCAACACGTTTTATTTCTTTTCTTAGTTGAATTATAATTTTTTTTCATTTTTCGATCATGATAAGAATATCAGGACCGGTGATTGCAGCATTTTAACATATTGTTAGTAGTTGCACATTAAGAACCAAAAGACCTAATCTCGTCGTTTCTGCATCGAAACCTTAAGGAACGTGAATAAGTGCTGGGCTTACTGACGCTTCTAAACGAGTGCTTGCTAAGGCAATTGCCTAATTACAATACAGCTAGTTCCAACTGTGAAGGTCCTAACACTTCACGTTCGCCTTAATCCGTTGCTAAAAGCCGCACCGAAGACATTTAGTAGCGAAGTTTGTCTTGACGTAGTAGTCTCTTGCCTTTGCTTCGTGTTGTCGACAAATTCGACTTCGCCCTACCATCTGCTAGCCGCCTGGTTAGCTCAGATGGTAGAGCGGCTGCCCCGGAAAGGCGGTGGTCCCGGGTTCGAGTCCCGGACCAGGACGAATTTTTCTTCAACTATGAGGCTTTTCTTTCGAGGAACCCGTATGGGTTTCCTTTGTAGCAATTGCTACAAATCGGGTGGATGTCTTATTTTCCCCTTTATTCGAAGTTTGTCTTGCATGAATCCTACCTAAACCTCATTCACAAATGGCATCGCTTTGCAGAGAAATCTTAAGCGCACGGAGCAGCTCAATTTCCTTTTCTTTGTGATTAAGTATTCTACGGTAGCAGCCCTTTGCAATAACAATTTCGTTCTTTTGATCTCCTTATAAGATACTGCCCACAGTCAGAGTCCTTCTCTGCCACAGTTTAAGAGAAAGTGAACAGCTGTGCTCGGCGAACAATCTGGCGCTACGCACAACGGAGAGTTCGCGCTTACTTACGGATAAGCGGGGGTGCAACTGCCCATATGTTTGCATCTGGTGAAAAGTGGGGCCACTGGCGCTTTGTTGCGAATGCGCGGTGTTTAATTTCAGGCAAATATTAAAAAGCGAAGCCCACCGAATTGTTGAGGCGAACGGCGATGATGACCGCCCGGCCGTGTACAGCGGACGCATTTCGACGGGAGCGAAGCGCAAAACACCCGTTTATTTAAATTTAGGTGCATCTTAAAGGATCCCAGGTGGTAAAAATTAATCCTGAGTCCCCCACAACGGCGTGCCTCATAATCGTTTCACGGTTCTGGCTCTTAAAATCCCAGATTTGTGTGTGTGTTCTTTCTTTTTTTTTCTGAGACCGCGGCAAGCTTCATGTTATGAGCGGCTTTTTTTTTCGTCCCGGGCGCTCATATCAAGGCAGAAGACGCGCTCAGGCAGTAATTTAAGCATAGTCAATGTTAAAATAGTTACGTGAAACTAAAGCGATGGTTGAGGAGATTGAGAAAGCTAGAATACCGAGGCTGCCCCACACACAGCCACAGCGGTAGCGGCGTTCGCATGCCCTCTCATGCACGGTTGCGCCTCTTGCGGCTGGCGCTGGCTCTATATGAAACTGAGGCGGCAGTTTCGTGACCATAAAAAAAATGGAAGGACTATGATCCAACCCAAGAATGGCCTTGGCGTTTCTAATGGGGTCATCAATGATTTGGTGCTTGATTAAAATCATGGTGTCTTTAGTTGATAGACCGGGTCTAAATCCGATGAGGGTGTGTGGTAACAGTCCCTTGTTTTCGAGGAATCCGTAGATTCTGTTCTGAATGGCGTGTTCCGCCGCCTTACCCACGCACGACGTGAGTGATCTGGGTCTGAGGTTCTCGACGCCCGAGGGCTTGTTGGGCTTTGGAATGAGAACCGTGGCGGCGTTCTTCCATTCTGGTGGGACCCTGCCGGAAGCCCAGACCTGATTGATTTGATCCGCTAGGAACCGGACGGAGTCTTCGTCCAAGTTACGAAGGGCCTTATTACTAATACCGTCCGGACCTGGGGTCGATGTGCCATTTAGGTTTTGAAGGACGGTCCTGATTTCTTCCAGGGTGAAGGGTTCATCGAGGTCGGGGTTGCCCGCTCCCGTGTACGGGGAACCGGGTGCCTCGGCCTCGTTTTCGTGGCTGCTCGAGAGTGGCATGTATCTTTCGGCAAGTCTTGCCATAAATTGCTGCTTGTTGGAGTTTTTCAGTTCACGTTTCACTATCTTGTCAGCCGCCTTGGTCTGGGAGCTCCTGGTTTGACCTTTGTTAAGAAGGTGTTTGAGTAGGTTCCTAGTTTTTCCATATGTCATGCTGCCATCGGCCCTTGCACATACTTCGTCCCATTGTTGGCTGGAGAGCACCACACAGTGGTGCTCAATGTCCTTGTTCAGTAATGCAATCTTTTTCCTAAGTCTTCTATTGAGTCTCTGAGTGCGCCATCTCTGCAGTATGGATCTTTTCGCTTCCAGCATGTGAGCGAGCTTAGCGTCCATCCCGATTGTCTGGACATCTGTTTCTATTTCTTTGGTCACGTTGCGGGCGTCCTCCTTTAGTTCTTGCGTCCACTGTTCTAGTGTAGAGGGCTTGTCGGTGCGTTCCTTTCTTATCTGTCTAAACGCATCCAAATTCGTGTATCTCCACTTTCGTAGTGGTTTCAAGGCGATTGCTATTGACGTTTCCACAATGTAATCGTCGCTGCCGAGGTCGTCGCCGGTATTATGCTAGGTGGCCCCCTGGGTGTCCTAATGAGACATCCTAATGAGACGTCCTAATGAATTAGAAAATTAACAATTAGATAATTAGCCATTGCATAAGTTCCAGTGGGTGTGAGCCAATACTTGGCCCATCCTCCACAATGGGCATGTGCCACTGTGATGTCAGAGGTACAGAATCCTTAATACATCACGGCGCAAGTGCGGCGCAGAGCCCAGATGTATTAAGGATTCTGTACCTCTGACATCACAGTGGCACATGCCCATTGTGGAGGATGGGCCAAGTATTGGCTCACACCCACTGGAACTTATGCAATGGCTAATTCAATAATTGTTAATTTTCAAATTCATTTGGACGTCTCATTGCTTCAGAGACACTTACGGGAAGAATCATATCTTACGGTTTTCTGTAGAAATTTACTTATTATTTAGTATGTAAGATGGGTTGTTGTAGAGAACTTTTATTGCACAAAATATAAACGGGCTTTATGCGGATCGGGGCCCCTCTTCTAGGGCTCCGCTGGTGTTGGTTTGCAACCTCCTGCAGATGAAACAGGGGTACGCACTGGCACTACTTTGATAGTCAGCATACAGTGGTTAAATAGGCTCGTTTGCTGGTACTCGCAGTGGTGACACCACTTTTGGATACATTTACCCGCAAATATATTCGCCGAGGTAACGATTGACCCAGCTTCAGCAACCATGCCAAACTCAACAGGGTAGGCCTAGAACGATTCCTCTTAAAGTACACTCGACATAAATAATTGAGCTACTTGAGGAATGTAAATACAAAAGCTGCCACTCCTACACTTCGTTTTAGGCGGTTTACGTTATGGTTACGTCATCCGACACTACATGGGCAACCGCCTGCCTATGTTACTTCTCACCCTTAATTATAGCTCTACAAAACCAATATCAAATGATTTATCCTCTCTGGAACGCAAAACATTTTGAGTGCGTGTGTTAGAGGGAAAGTTCGCGTGAGAGAGGGATACAGATGAAAAGAACGAATGCTACGACGAAGAACAACACAATAATGACAAGGAGGTTATGGTGACAGCGATAGCAAAAACACTACTATGATCTCACGAAGACGTCCGCGAGAGATCGGCGACACCTTGACGACGACATGGCGACGAACCTTGACTAGGACAACATGACGGCGATGGCATAACCTTTATAGTGGTCTAACGAAGGCGGCACAATAACGAGGACCACGAGATAAGGAAACGACGAAGAAGGCATAGCGACCATGACACGTACATGACGACGACACCGACATGCTCAGCACGACAACCACTAGATTACAAGATTACGGCGATATGACGACTATGTGACAATGACCATGACGACGGTGGCATGACTACTTAAGCGCTGTGGCAGGAAAGAAAATACGCAGAAAGCATCGACGTTACGTGTCAATGTAAGCTAACAGCCCAAACTAATTAACGAACGGGGGAAGGAATTACTGGATGAATGACCGCGCTATGGAATGACATAAATGGTGAACTAACTATCAAAGCACCAAACGAAAGAACCACTGACAGAATGGTAGAATAAATGAGCAAACTAACGAAACACTAAACGAGCGAACGAAAGGAGGAAAACAAACGAATGAGCCTTTTTCGAAGCCAAAAGACTGCCAACTAACCACCGAAATGGACGAAATAGACAAAAACACAATTCACCTAAAAGTTTCAACCACACACATTCAAAAACGGGCACTGTTGTTTTCACCAGAAGTAGCTACTTTTTGCTGCCATGGCTGTTAAGTAGTCATGCCAGCGAAGACAGTCACCATCGCGTCCTCATGGCAACGATGTTGTGTCGTAAACTTGTGTTTAGAACGTCGCTTGCGCTGATTATTATTATTAATATTATTACTAGTAGTTGTAGTAGTAGCATTGGTCGGAAGCAGAATGCAACAATATCAGGGGAGCCCACGTTGCCTCTCACATGATGACACGATTGTTTCCCTTTAACCAGATGCGTTAACCACCGCCCAAGAAATTATATCCCATAATGATAACCTCCTACGACCCCTTGCACAATATACTGCACATTGCCTCCCTTATCGCTTTTAGAAAGGGACCTGGGAGCTATTACGCAAAATATTCATTCTGGATTTGGCATCCGCGCCGTGGGGAACTGTACGGAAGTTTACTCATGTTTTTGCCATCCGGTTTCTACAAATATCACGCTGAATTTATCTTGATGTGTGTTGTCAAAGACAACGAAAACCAATCTCGAAGCGTGTTTTTTACTTTTTTTAGATTGCTTGAAAATCCAGAGTGCAGCAGCTACGTGGCAACGTAGTACAACTAATTCGATCTTTGTCTCCGCGTTTAGGCGATGAAATGGTTTTTACCGGAACAAATATGTCCAGATGATTGCTTCTGCCCCGTACATGGACATGCGGCCATTGATGTCTAACCATGGTAAATATATAAAAAATTATTTTTCGTTCCCAACCTACAATAAACATCAGCTATAGAAAAGCGAATATGCTCCCTAGCTGCATTCAGGTGAAGAAGGATACAATCAATTATAAAATATACTCAGCGACAGGAGCTCGTAGTTGCAACAGCAGAGGGTACATGGCCGCATGTAATCGTCTACGCAAAGCTGTCAAACCACGCTTTCTCAGGATTACAACTGCCTGAAATATGTCCTGAATACGTGTGATGAGAAATGTGCCATACTTCTCTGAGCGTGAACCTGTCATCAGCATTCTTCCCTAGACAAGCATCACACATCGCTTTGATCCTCGTGACATCGCTACACACACGTCTAACACTCCACATCAGCCAGATATTGGTGTTTGTATATCTGAAGAGCTCCTCAACATTGCAGTGCACAAATACATAAATTGAACGAGGTGAAGATCGTGCGTAAACACTGAATGATCTACTCGTTGCATAAGATGAAATCAAACAATCATGCACTTTGAAGTGAGGAATCAACTGGTGATAATTTCAACTTGTCGACACCAAATTCAGCGGCGTGCTGCACGGAAATGGCAGCTGTGTGGATTTGCCTAACAATTGATGCGCCTACTTCCTGAACAGGACATAAAAAAAGTTTTGCAACAAAACTCAACTGAAGGCACATATGGCATTGCTGACGCACAAGAAGTTCATTGTGCGTAATTACGTTAAAACTTAGCGCCAGAAAAAAAGGAAGAACACGCCACGAGCGCTTGCTGAAAATTGGTTCCTCTCAGAAAAAATACATTTAGTAAGACTTGCGCATATGTGCGGACAAAAGTGCTCGTGGTGCGTTCTCCCTTTCCTTTCGTAATAAGAGCTGAATTACTTAAGTTCAAAGCAATAGAAAAGATTGTGCTCACCTCGTCTGCAGGGAAGCGGAACTTCATTCGGGTGTCCGTCCCCGCATTGTTCGAACCATGAGCCACGGGAGGCCATGCATGCAAGAGAAACCAGCATTATTTTAGTCAACTCGCGGCGCCTTCGAAAATATTGAGGCCTGAAGTCAAGAGCTAAAGTTTATCACGAAAACAGCTGAGCCGTATTCCGCTCAACGACATCCACCGACATATGGCAAAATGGCAGCCCATGCGAAAACAGGCAGCGATATCAATGCTGGCTGTGATACCTGCTACCGTGACTAACACAGCATTCAAGTACACGGAAATGTCCGAAATCCTACTGCGCGAAAGGAACGAACTTTCGCATTCAACAAGTCAACATTAGGTTAAGCGATGTCTTGCAGTTACCATTAAGCGGTACGACATTTGTCTACCGGTTCGTACGCCTGCTTCGCGAGTAGAAAAACAAAAGCCTTTTACAGCAGAAATGATCGGAAGGCACTTCGTATAGCTGCTTCGCGAAATGCTGATTGTGCATAATTACTTCGAAACAGTTGCAAGAATTTGTCTCATCTCGCCTGCTGGGAAATGTGCATGATCCGGCTGTCCGTCTCCTCTTTTTCGAAGCATTAATCCACCGGAATATTCTACATAAATGAACATCCCGCGTTATTTCAGTCACTCTGTGGTCCCTTCGGAAAATCAGCATGAATTCCGGTCTGACGGCTGAAGCTAAAGCTATTAGCCAAAACAGGTGGGCACTCTTGCACGCAACCACATGTACCGACACATGGCCAAGTGGCGGCAAAGCGCAAATCAAGCTGCGATATCAGTTCAGGTTACATCGCCTTGTTTCGTGGCGAAGGCAACGTCTAAATGCAGAGAAATTGCCGAAATCAAACAGCGCAGAAAGGTGTGCTGTCTCCACTCACTTCTCTAAACAGCTCAAATTCGATCCATATATGGCCCCCCTTGCAATGCAAACGCTAACACTAACTTTGGAATGAATAAAACAATGCGAGTGAATTGGCTTTAGCCAAACAAAGATAAGCCTACGGCCCATTACAATGTCGGCGAAGGTATGTTCACTGACTTGTCTGTAAAGCTCAGATTGGATGCATTTATCGCTTCCGTAAACACACGCATGGTGACACAAATTTACGCGATGAGTAAATGAACTGTCGAAAATTCCTTTTCGCGTAACAAAGCTATCTGTATATCCCGTTATATTGTCGACGGAGCCGTGTTCACTCCCTGCTGTGAAAAGCTCAGATGCGACGCATATATTACTCCCCCTGCAAATTCACGTACATTCATGCTAAAATCACGTTTACCTAAAGAATTTACAGCATGAAGAAAAGAATTGGCGCAAATTTCTTTTCGCGGGAAAAATCCGTAGCCAATAGGACAAAATGGCAGCCAAAGTCAATGCAAGCCGCGATATTAGTGTAGGCTACATCGCCTGGTACTGGGCCGAAGGCAAAGTCCCCCCCCCCCCCCCCCCTGTTGAAAGAAATTGCCGACTTTAAACAGCGTCAAAGGAATGAAGACAAAGACGCTGATTTGGAAGATGTTAACCTACCAACTCTCCAAACTTGGCGTTTTGATAAAGAAAATTGCACCTGCACTGCGGGCGGCCGCATGTTGCAGCCTGCACAGTCATTGCTTGAAGCGCCTGTTGCGTCACGGCGGATGCTAGTATTTTTCCCTTGCCAGCAAACGATGTAGTTTCAGTGCGCGCTTCATAACCGCTACATAACCACATAACCACTACAATTAGCAATATGTATTTGTTGATGCTATTAGAATTAGTAGGAGTGGCTCCACTGCAACGCTTGAAACAAAACGCCACGCCTTCGCGCAACCCTGCGAATTGTACACAGATGCATCAGTGAAGGAACTTTGCAATGTCACTTGGTTTCGCTTACGCAGACTACAGGTTTTCCATTAAAACTTAATCGAAAGGCCACTTCATTCAGCCCAAGCGTCGGTCGATTTTATCCGTTCCTTTTACAATTTAATCCAAGCGCCATAGAAATTACCCTCCACGCCAGCCGATTTATACCCAGCGCCAGTGACTTTAATCCAAGCTGTACCTTATTAGATAACCCTTGAATTGAGACAAATAAATGTTGTGAAAATGCTAGCCGGAAACCCTCTGTTCAAAACAGAAAGGTAAGTTGCAAAACAAGGAGCTTTCTGTGTGACTAAAGACAACGTCTAATTTTTCAAAAATTGTGTTTTGTGACAGCGGTACAAACAGATGCCAATTCGAGTAAACATGCAGCGAGAAAATGTTAGCGTGAAAGTGCCAAGAGCATGAATGAAACATGTCGGAAATCGTCATTGCTATCAACCGATACATCCCAGAGTATATTAGTTATCCCTAGGCACTGGTACGCCTTGCCCTTACAAAAATGACTTTAGACTGTCTATAGAAAGTCTATAGACTTTTCGTAGACGACATTTCCTTTCTATAGATTTGGACTTTTGTTGATATAAAGTCTATAGACTGTCTATAGACGAAGGTTGATAAAGTTTCTATTTCTTTTTGTCTATTCGCAGTCTATAGACGGTCTATAGAAAAAAGTCGATAAGGTGTTTGTTTCCTTTTTGTCTGCTTCCCCTCTATAGAATACCTACAGACGAAAGTCGACACAGTCTATCTATTTTTGTCCATACTTTGTATATAGACTTTCTATAGACGAAAGTCGATAGTGTTTCTATTTCTGTCGACTCGGAGTCTATAGACGGTCTATAGAAAAAAGTCGACAAGGTTTTTGTTTCTTTTTTGCCTACTTCCCCTCTATGGACTACCTATAGACGAAAGTGGATACAGTCTATTTTTGTCCATACTATGTCTATAGACTTTCTATAGACGAGTCTATAAGGTTTCTATTTCTTTTTGTCTACTCGCTGTCTATAGACGGTCTATAGAAAAAGTCGATAAGGTGCTTGTTTCTTTTTGTCTATTTCCCCTCTATGGACGTTTAGACGAAAGTCGATACAGTGTCTATTTTTGTCCATACTTTGTCTATTGACTCTCTATATTATGGACAATAGTCGAAAAGGTTTGTTTTTTTCTCTACTCCCGGTGTATTGAATGTCTATAGAAGAAAGTCGATAATATGTAATTCCGAGTTCCCATACCCCCCGCCCTCTGCGTACGCGATGATATGGCACTGGTTCATGCACGACGGCACCGCAACCCCGGCGCGGCGGGCAAACCGTGCAGACTGCTAGTCGGAGCAGCGGAGCAGGCACCGGCGGAGAAGCCACCGTCCGAGTCACCAAGGTCTTCCAGGCACCCGAAGGCCTTAAACCTGGCTGCTTCCCGGACGTACACTTCGCGAAGACCAGGTGGTCAAGGTCAGATGGTGCAGATGTGGCAAAGGTGGTGAATAAGTGGCGAAAGCCGGCAGACCAGGTGATGAATTCACCACCTCTGAGTTGTCGTGGTCTTGCATGTCTATAGATTAACAATAGGCAAACATCGTTAATCTGGGCCCAACCCTTGTACGCTGTAACCAAGCGCAGGTACCGGTGGATAATACATAGCTGCGTCTGATATGAGCCACTGAAGTTGTATACTGCTGAGATTGCTGTAGAGCCTATTTGTAGACCTTAGTATACACATAGTGTATACCTCCGCCTTTGTTGACCACATATCATCTACGTAGTCGCTCTCGGCAATCCCAAGACAGTCTTCACAGTTGTCGCATCACTTTTGCGGCAGTAGAATAACGAAAGCAAAACGCCGATCCAATTGTTATAATAGATGTTATGAACGCCAGCTTCAGATACAAGTGGATTCCAAACAGGCATCAAGCTAACAGCAAAGACACTCGTAATGTGTGTAGCTGACAACGCGGACTTTGTGAATATGCGATGAGCCGATGTCGCGCATGTGGTGTTCGCGTTGTGTGTCGTCCGATTCTCGGATATTTTTCACATTGTCTTCATATCTCGGCTGCGTCACTAACATCGGGCGACTTTTGTTGCCTAATATCCTGCACTATAAACTCATCAAAGTTTCTCATTCACTTAAAATAGGTGCCAAATTCTCTGAGCCCACCCAGTATTTCGCCGGCGGTATGCCTGCGCAGCCACGCATATGAGTACCTCAATGCTGTACTGATTGCTTTGACCTATCATCGGAACAGAAAATTAGCACAAACATACGTGCGGGCATCACATTTGGCGGTACGCTGGAAGATTTGCTACAAATACGCTGTATTACTCATCGACTCTGGCAATAATGCGTCTGAAACGTCGGAAGGGCCCTGTAACGGCTTTTACAAACAGCGCATTCATGTTAGCGTTCCAGTATCATGCGATACCCCACAGCGTTTGTCATACAACCTGCCAGCGCATATACTTCGTCCACGAAAAAAATGAATAATGGAAAAGAAAAGCCACCCGTTCCGGCGCGCATGGCGCGCAGAGAGAGAGAAAGAGACAAAGAAAAAAATGGAGGAAAAGGAGCTCACACTCCTCCGAGCGCGCACGCCCTCCCGCGCGGAGCTCCTGCGCATGCTCGGAGCTCTTGCGCATGCGAGGCGGTGCGCCGTCTCAACGAGTGCGCCAGGCACGTAAACGGTTGTGCCGGTGTGCGGTGTCTCCCTGAATGTTGGTGTCTGTGTATGCGTGTCTTCTTTGTGGCATCACACGTCAACTACACTGAACGGTAAGCTTTAGCAAAGATGTTTTGCGTCAATAGCTCATGATTATGTGAGCGCATTTCGTAGCGCGAACCATCTGCATGTAGTGCAGGCGACTCGGGTATAGTGTCGGTTTGTCGTTGACATGGTTTGATAACGCGCTCTTGTTCTCGCTTCTACTATACGGAATGTTTTACGGCGAGCGATCGCTCGGGCTTGTTGATTTTAGCGTTATAGTGTAGGCGCGTAAAAAAGGAAGTACACCATGTTTTAACTTGATAGTGAGCTGCCACTAAGCAGAATGCGTGTGTTGGGCAGCCAGTGTGGTAGATCTCATTTCGTGGCGCTTGATCCGGCCGCGATGAATGCTGCACCGCATGTGTAGTGAAATTCTCCTGACACGCTTTACGTATATATCTCGAAATTGTGTTAGCATCAAGAATTTTCAAACAGACAGGCATAGTTGAATAACTGCTAGCGTACTCGGATGAAAGGCCGTGTTTGCGGGTCATGCATCAGCAGTGTGTGCGCTGCCGTTTTCGCATAGTTTAAAAGTAGCAGTATTTTTAAGGTTCCTGGCAACCAATCTAAATAATTTTGGGAAGTTACAGCAAGCAAAACACGAGACTTGAAGAAATATCTAGCAGAAATCTCTAGATTCACCGAATCTATTTATATGCAACCACAAACGCTTTTGGAGCATGAAACCTGCGATAAGCTCAGTCACTCGCAGCTTCGCAACTTAGCCGAAAAAATTGGAGAACAATAAATTAGTCGCTCCGGGAAGCACCTTTACACGTTTCAAACTGAAGGCATTGCGTTTGACGGTAGTTGGAAGATTTGTTTTTTGTCTCTTTTTTAAACAGTTTAGCAGCAGAAGTTATCTTTCGAGCTATATGAAAAGCCTTAAGCGCCTTCCGATGCTTCGGCGTTGTGCAGTTTACGTGCTCTTAATCACAAGGCAGCTGCTGGCGCAGATTTGCATTGTGCCAGTCATGCATGGTATGAAGCCATTGTCGTGCGTAATAAGTGTTCCGGTTTTCATTACTGTTGTATGTAGTGCCGTCGTCTTGGACAGACTGCATACAATATGCGCTGTACAAAAGAAAGAAGAGCCAAATTATCAATTTGGTGGTCTTTTCTTAGTAGATAACGCTCAGATTATTCAAATAATTCAGTGGACATTGCATTTGTTTTACCCTTATCAACACACCTAAGAGGTCGTAACATCTTTTAGTTGATAAGTAACCTGATCAGTACGCCCCCATTCATGTGCATTGTACTGAAAGTGTGGCAAATGTATTCATATCGAAGTATGACAAAAGAGACATTGCAGACTGTTCTAAGCGGAAATTGCAAATCTTAACGTGATTGTTCAAAACTGCACTCAGTATGCTGAGCATGTTCGTTCGGCACGGGCATATTGCATTAACACCTGAAAAATGTGCACAGTCTAGCCGGGTATCTTTGTTTCAACAAGTATTATTATAGGAATCGTTTGGGATTCTCGCATTTCTTTTATTTTTATAAGTACACTGTGTGTCACATGAACCTGTCTTGAAACGAAACGTACTGTTGCTGGCACCGGCGACAATTACGGTTGTCTAACTGCTTATCATACTGTAGTATAACGAAACATCATAATGGTACTGATTAATATTGCCATGTAGTCTTTAGTCAGAGGTGAACAAAGTTAACTAGAGGCATAAGTGATGAGAGCAAATTATATTGAAAACTACTATTGAAGCGTAAAAATAACTCATTGTATAACTCATTGTATAGTTTTCCCTCACATTGTTGCATTTGCTTTACATGTGTCTCTGTCTTCCGTGCTGTACTCGCGAGGCCATCAATTACGAACTTGCCGAAGCCCGTGTCAGCTTAATTAATCAAGGGATTCAAGTCAACTGAATCTAATACTGCATGTCAAGTGACTAACGTGCTATTCGTTTTATCTAAATATTATGGGCTGGCAGTACTTGGCAAGCATTAAACCACAATATTTTTTTTATTGCACTTAAGCTGCAGGCGTCATAGATTGCCAGAAAATTTTCATGAAAATAGCCAGGGAACGCTTGGAAAAAGATAGGGAAATTTTAAAATGGCCACATAGGTATGCTGTCTTGTTATATGTCATACAAAGTTTCCAGAGAATCTCTTAGTTAAATATATTTTTAAAACGTTTCACCTGATAAAAATTGAAGGAAATTGGTTCCATTTATTGAAAAAAAAAACAAAGTCAAGCATACTGACAAGGCATTTCTTACTCAATATGTTTTTTTTGCGTTAACTAAACGTCCTGAACCTCGATAGCCAAGAAAAAATTTTCATCTTTCAAAGCACCTTAAATAATTTACTGTAATAGAATTCGTTCAAACTATACTATCAGTTCTGTTTCCTAGGAGCTGCATATTTGTCGTATATTACATGTGCACCCGAAATACCACACAACTTGGAAACCTGTTAGCACGCCCAAGAGGCCTCATTACCTGTAATAAATTTACTGACCATATCAAAACAATCAACCCATCTGCCTTCTGTTGAAGTTATGGCCAATGACCCATCCATTTAAAAGTATGAGAAATACATTTAAATGCTATTAAGCAAAATAAATTACAATCTTAGGCATGATGCTGTGAATATTCCAGTCACGTCTTCTGAAAATATCCCTCTGCACGGGCATACTCAACTACCAGCCAAAAAAATGTACAGACAGCCCAACTGGGTAACGTTTCAGCAATAAATATAGAGACCATTTGGGATAAGTACAATAATGCATCATATATGAACTTGTCGTAAAAGGGAACATACTGTTGCTGGCACGAGCAGCAGTTGTGACTGTTTAATTGTTCACCACACCATGCAATAAAACATTGTATAAAGGTACTGATTTGTATTGACAAGCAGCCATTAGTCATAGTTAAACCACATTAAGTATTGACTTAGATGGTTTGAGCAAATATATTAAGCTGCTTAATGAACATACAAAGAATACACACTTGTTATTTTTGCCTCATATTGCTGCATCTACTTGTTTGCAGCATACACCTGCAGCACCTTTGGGACTAATGACACAAAGGTCAAGGTAGCCTGGCGACCATGCTTGCCAAGGAGTAGTGTAAATATTTAATCTGTTTCCATAGTAGCATACGACATGAATTTAAGGAATTCATCTATTATATCGAGCAATAAAAACGGTGAGTGCATTGCCGGTGCATTTGTTTTATTTTTCGCACTGCATGATTCAGCACTATATAAATTCTTTGTTTATGCAACATATATGAAAGTACAGCTGGTTCAGAAGCATTATTAATCTACTAACGGTAATGCATAAGTGCAGATAAAAAGGAACAGGTGCACATGCATAAATGCATTCAAAACTTTCTGCTACCGCATGTAAACAAAAATGTAAACTAATTTGTAGATAGCCGCTATGGAGTTATGGCCTTATACTCTCTTTGTAGACTTGTCTATAAAATGTCTGTCTATAGAGTGTCTATAGATTAATGAAAATTCATGTTTGTTGACAAATGTCTGCAGAATGTCAGAAAAAAGTGTATCGGACTATAAAGTTCTGTTTTTGTAGACTGAAGTCTATAGAATGTCTATAGACTATATACATTTGTATATAAACATTCCATAGTCTTCAGTCTACAAAAGTAGAACTGTATATATAGTTCTACTTTTGTAGACTGAAGTGTATAAAATATCTACAGACAAATGTCATCTGTAGACATTCTATTGACTTTAGTCTACAAAAACTTTAGTCTACGCTCGGCTGTCTCATTGTCGCGACTGTTGTCACTTGGCTTTCAACACACATTACCACAAACTTATGGTGCCAGTGGCCACAGCTAGAGTTAATGTGCTGGACGTTTGGGAAGGACCAGCACGGGAGGGGAAACCCCACCTCATGTCGGCCCTTGCTGTCCAGCACTGGCCTCCCCAAGACGTCATTTGTATGTGGACTACTTTGGGGAAAGCTAAAGTCTGTAATACTTGTCTTTTATAGCTGTCGCCAACCTCAACGAAGTAGATCATAAGGAGCAGCACAATGGTAATCAAATACGGTGCAGAAAAAGAATTGTTAGAAAAAAAGAAAGAAAAAAAAACGAAATGTTAGCTGAAAAAAAATGAAACCACCAAGGACAAATAGAAATATTAAAGAACGCGAAACGAATCTCTTAAGGACATCTCATCTAAACTATTTTCCTGAATCTAGAAAAATTAAACTGCGGTGCAGGACGCAGGCACTCAACCAAGCCAGATCGGAACGAGACAGACCCAAGGTCTGCCCCAACTCCTATGTTTCCCGGCATGTCATGCTTCTTGCACTGAAAACCAAACCGTGCGATGAAAATTTCTTCTGCGGATGGAAGCAACTCCGTAGAGGAGCATGCTTTGCTGCCTTCTCAAGTGTCTTCTCAAGCGTCTAAGTAACCGCGCGAGTCTTTTGAACTGAACCGCCTGAGCAACCCTCTGAGCCTGAATGACGCCCAACCCCTCACTCTTCGACGGAAACCATGTGTGCATACTGGGGAAACCTGGAGGTAAATGAACCTGCTTGATCCATTTACGAATAAGCCCGTCCAGCCTGCAGGACTCCGAAGAGACCTCTAGAGTATTTGATGGACTATATAAGAATACTGGAACCAGCAGTTGTATTAGCCAATTTACCTTTAAAATGGCTTTAGCGAGGCCTACGCAAGGAGATCAAGAAGTTTCATAGCTTTTTCAGAATGGACGGTTGGATTTTTATTAATGAAGATATCTAAACCTAATATCTAATCTGCTCATCTCGACATTTTAGTTTAATATCCGGTCCTAAAATAGACAATGTAGGAATGTTGTAGTCGAAACCCTTACTAATTTTATTGGGACGCCACCCGAAATATTGAGACTTTGCAAGATTAATTTGTAAGTAAACGTTCTTAAGAAAGCTAACTGTTTCATCTACTAGGAGTTGAAGTCCCTCAAGACTATCGGACATTAAAAGCAAATCTTCAGCAAACGCCATGGCCGACATTGAACTGTCGAGCAACGGACCTTCACCTAACTCATTTAGACGGTATATTAGAGAATCAATTATGCAGTTAAATAGAAATGGAGCGAGAGGCTCACCCTGTTTGATGCCTCTTCTTAGTGGCACTCTCACACTATCTGAGATACAACAACAAGTGTATGTGGTGGTGCAATTGACATATAAATGCTTTATTTAAGAATACCTAAAGGAAGATTGCGTGCATCTAGGGCACTGAATATAGCACAATGAGCAACTGCGTCAAAATCCTTGCGGAAGTCGACTTACAGCAAAGAAGGGTTTACGTTTAAGTTTAAGCATCCTCATAATGCCTCGCAAGACGAGTAAATTGGACGAAGTACTACGGTCTTCGGTGAAACCCGACTGATACTTTTGAAAATGGTTGGTGGCACTCAACCTACATAGCAAGAGTTTGGAAAATCACCTGAAAAAGACTGGGCAAGCAGAAATCGGCCTAAAATCTCCTGGACCGCCCGCGTTGGATTTATTCGGTATAAATACCGTCCCACTTTGCTTCATTTTGAACGGAACTAAGCCGAAAGCTAACCAATTATTTAAAATATGCGTTAAGGTGCTCGGTGGTATCTTTAAGAGTTCAGTAGTTGAAACATTTTTAACAGGGATAAGCGGGCTAGTTGGTGGTTACATGATGCAGTTGAAACATTGTCTGATCCAAGCGAGGATTTCGAAGACAGCAATTTAACTTCCCCCTCCGTAAACGGATTCGTCAACATCTAATGCAATTTATGCTTTAAGTGGAGAAGATAATGGTGTAGAATAACTATAAAAATGGGATCAAATTCTTTGTGCAAATCTTGTAAGGAGCATGCAGCTGAAGAATCACCCTTAAGGTGATCAGCCAGAACTTTCGCACCTAAGTGGTAAAGTCTTTGATGTTCAACATAACGTGACCGCTTACGTTGACTTCGATTTTGTGTTTGCTGAATGTTAAGATTGTAGTTCTTACTGTTTTAACTCTTCATTTCCTGTTTTACACCGAAATCTTTATAGATGGTCCGACGACCATCCATAGAAGTAGGACCTGCTACAACACAAGTAACAATATATAGCCTCATCGGAAATGCCAACTCAGAGGGCGCGAGGCGCACCTCCGCAGCAGAAAGTTCTAAAGGAGGGGGAGGTACTTCACCAGAAAAGAACGGGGGAGTGGAAGGCGGGACAACACTAAGATTTCAGGAGCTGAAGTATGTCCTGATAGCGACTTGCATGCCGAACTTGAGAAATCGACGAAATTGTCCGGCTGCTGAAAACCTCATGAAGTTCCTCATTAATCCTTTTATAAATGCCTATCTCTATTTCACGCTTAGCCAAAGCTATAAGTTCTGAATCAGACCACTGACAGTGTGAGTACGTAGGCCCGTTTAAAATATGGACTTCTAAGCCAGTGTGTCTAACCCTAAGTTTAGATAGAATTTCATAACTAGAAAAGAATCAAGTATAGAACATCGTTTCTAGAATAGTAAGGCGAAGAGCACAGAACAAATGCTTGAGTTGCATATCATATGAGTGTTTTCTCCGAAACGGTGCGGCATATGCATGACTGACTTATGATTTACCAGCAGGGCATAAGAAAAGTGACAAAGTCCGTATAGATGGTCCGCAGAAGAATTTTGTTTCTAGAACTGTCACACTATTGCACAGCCAGCAATTTACCACTTGCCCAATTTATCTGTCCGAAATTTCAAACGCCTGTCACAAGAGAGAAAAACTACGCGTTTACTGAAGTCGGAATTTATATCAAGCGAAGTTTAACTGAAGCTTAACCCTATTGATAAGCGCATAATAAAACCCTATACAAAGTGTGACGATGCGTGCAATTCTGCTTTCTTCTTGTGCATTGAGTAATCCCATACAATTTTTTTATTAACCATAGAAGTTTCACCCACACTCTTTCGGAATTTTTTCTGTCGGCTATACAATGCACAAGCTATTCAAAATTAAAGAAAAACTAAGTCGAGCACACGCACAGTTCGAAGTTTGAGTTTATTGACAGACAACATAAATACATAAATTTTACGTAAATACATATATACACAATATGTTATTCTAGTATATAGGCGAGGGTCCCAAAATATTAATACTGAGAACGGAGACTCGGTTAGAAACTGCAAGAGAATTGTACAATTGTTGGCAGTGTAACAGTGGTTGACGTAAAATATTAGATACAAGAAAAACCAATGCTAACAAATAAAGAAAATTCAACGAACAAAACTCTAATATGGTGTATAGTAATAGAAATAACGGAAGTGTCAAGAAATTATACAATTATGAAAGGTAGAACAACAAAAAAAGAAAAATGTGTTGTAGTGTGAACAGAATAAAAGAAAGATCAGCTTGGTGATGGGGGGTTAGAAATAGTGCCTACTTTAATATACACAAATTTATTAAGAAAAATTATCAGAGGTTATCAGAAAATCATTTAACGAAGCTTTGAAACACTGAAATGTGGGCAGTATTTCACGTGAAGGAGGAAAACGATCCCAGAGTGTAATGGTAGCTAGTGTAGATGTTTTTGTTTAGCCTACTTAGTGCGAATGGAGGGTAACAAAAAATTATAAATTGAAGGGAACCTAGTAGGGTTCGTATTACTAACGGAGCTACTTTGATTGTATCGAAACGTCAGCTTGGAATTAAGCAATATGCAATACATTATTGAAAATTGTAGTTCAGTAACTTTTTTACACAAAATTTTGTACTGCTCGAATTAGCCGAAAGCATTAGAACGATCTGAACAGTGGATGATACGTACTGCTTAATCTTATATATGCTCGACTAAAGAGAAATAACAGATATGCATCACCCTAACGAATTAAACGGCGGTTAATATGCGAATGAGTGAAAGAAGTGGAGCGAAAACAAAGTACAAGAAGAGGAGTAGCGGCCTGCCCTGATAAGCGCACGGATACCAAAAATCGCATTTTAGCTTGACATGGTTGACGCGCAGATGACACTCAGGAGGCTGTCTAGGATAACACCCAGAAATAAAGCGGAATCACTATTGGGAATAGAATGTTTGCTGAGGTTAACGAAAGAGGATTATTTATTGTTTTTGTGCGAATGGAAGACTAAAAAAATTCGTTTTAGATGGTGTAATGATTAGATCAATGCCGTTGCACCATTTCGTTAAGTCGCCTAGAGTCTTACTTAGTTTGATTAGTCAATGATGATGATGTGTGGTGTTTTATGGCGCAAGGGCAAGGTTTGGCCAAAGAGCGCCAAGCCAATGGTAATGAGATCAAACTGAAGCGATATATTACGAGGAATGAATGTTACAGGGCTGTAAAGGGGCCTAAAAGACGGTCGCTGTAAAGTGTGTAAGAGCTACATGCAATAAAACTATGACAATGACTATGAAGTGTGCTAAGGACGCGAAAGGTGCATTGTGAAAGAGTTACGATGTGCTAACATTGGTCATCTGGATAAAAATTTGAAAAACACTACTACCCTAGCAGATTCCTTGAAGCGCAAGGACCTGAAGGCGTGTGCCGTACAAGGACTACTATCACAGCAGTATCCCCTAGAGAGAGGATGCGCTACGATACTATTGGGCTATTAACATGTAAAACCACATCATTCAAGAGACCTAGGGCAACTTTGGTGGTAAAAAGGGGTTCCTTACCAAGAAACATACCGGGATGGAGAGGGAGACAATATCGGTATGCTAGAGGAAAATGTTCCCTTCTTTCTCTTTCGGCTTCCCGACACTCCACGAGGACGTGGAGAACGGTGAGCCTTTCACCACATCTACAACAGATAGGGGGTCCGTTGCCAGTAAGCAGAAAATTGTGAGTACCATATGTGTGTCCTATTCTCATTCTACAGAATAGGACATCAGTCGTTTTTGTAACGGGGGCCAGAAACCTATCCTTGGCTTAATCTAGTGCAGCTTATTATTTGTTTCTTTGTCCCACATGCGTGGCTAGTAGCTTTGCAGTCTCGTTCGCAAAAGAGGCTTGAGGTCTGTGGCAGGAACAGCAGTGGTAGAAGTACCAGCTTGGGGGGGGGGGGTGTAATTGATGTGGCCATTTTGTCGGCCAGCACATTGCCTTCGATGCATCTTTGACCAGGGACCCAGCATATTCTCACATGTCTAGGAGACGAATAAATATTGCACACGAGAGAGTAAAGCTCAATGAAAATATTATATTTGTGTTTTCTTAAGGACAGTGTTTTTACAACACTTAACGAGTCCGTGAATATTATCGCTATCTCTAGCTTTAATTTCTTTGTGTTTTACCGCAGACAGTACTGCGTAGGCTTCTGCAGTAAAGATGCTTTATGGGGGTTCAGTACACCTGCTCCAGAGAAAGAGGGTCCAACCGCCGCGTAAGACACACCAACATGCGATTTTGACGCATCGGTGTAGAATTCCGGACAACAGTACTTCAATTGGAGTTCATGGAAATGCATTTGTATTTCGAGCTGTTACAAAAGACATATCACATTCTATCACCTGCCAATCCCAAGGCGGTAGCTGCTTCGCTGGAGGCACTAAGCGGTGTTCGAAGAGTGGAACATCCATTTCCACGCTAAGCTGCCTCACACGGAGTGAGAAAGGCTGCCTTACAGAGGGTCGATTATGGAAAAGTCCAGTACATGTCGAATCGTTAATAGTTTCACAAAATGGATGTTCAGGATTAGAGTGCACTTTAAGGAAATATGTAAAGCTGGTGCAAGATCTCTGCAGATTGAGTGACCACTCATTCGATTCTACATATAAGCTTTCAATGGGGCTAGTTCTGAATGCGCCTGTGGCCAGACGGATACCCAGGTGGTGGACGGGATCCAGCACCTTTAGTGCACTCGGGGCAGCCGAGTTGTATACTATGGCGCCATAGTCTAACCGTGATTGAATGAGGCTCTTATAAATATTAATTAATGCACTTTCTGTCGCTACTCCATGTTGTGTGTGATAGTGTTTTGAGTAAGTTAATTGTTTTTAGACATTCAGCTTTGAGATATTTTATGTGTGGGATTAAAGTAAGCTTTGAGTCATGTATTATACCTAAAAATTTTTGTTCTTTGTTGACAGGTATTTCTTGTCCACACAGTTCCATGCACGGGTCTGGAACCAGGCCTGTCTTTCTTGTGAAGAGGACACACGAACTTTTGTGGGGGTTGATTTTAAACCCATTTTCGTCTGCCCACTTAGATATCTTGTTCAATCGGTGCTGTACTTGTCTTTCGCACAATGCAAGGTTACAGGATTTAAAACCTATTTGTATGTCATCTACGTAGACAGTATAAAATATAGCTGGTGGTAATGAAGCGCGGAGTGTGTTCATCTTAACTATGAAGAGTGTGCAGCTGAGCACAGCTCCCTGGGGTACAGCTGTTTCCTATATAAATGGACGTGAGAATACATTCCCGACATTCACGCGCAAGGTACGATTCGACAGGTAACTTTCTATCAGGTTTAGCATATTGCCACGGATGCCCATTTCCGACAAGTCTCACAAGATCCCGTATCGCCAGGTTGTGTCGTACGCCTTCTCCATATCGAGGAATACCGGTAAGAAAAACTGTTTGTGTACAAACGCGTCACGAATCTTCCTCTCAATGCGCACCAGATGGTCGTTTGAAGACCGACCCTCTCTGAAGCCACACTGGTAGGGATCAAGTATTTTGTTAATTTAAAGGATATGTATGAGTCGCCGGTTAATCATTTTCTCAAACACCTTACAAAGGCAACTCGTGAGAGTTATCGGTCGGTAGCTTGTCGCTGACGAAGGATCTTTACCTTGCTTCAAAACGGGGACCACGATTTTGTGTTGAACTTCAATTAGATTTTCTGTATTCGGCGATCTGAGCAATATTCCCCATGCTTTATTCTGCCTTTCTCGTGCATTTCTACAGTCATCATTCCACCAGGGAACACGTCTTTTAGATGAACCACCATTCGTTTGCGGGATAAGCTTTCAGCAGCATCACAAATAAAAGCGGTAAAATATGCGACAGCATCATCTATACTAAAATTGTTTAAATATCGGGTGATAAATGAGTAGTGTCTTTAAAATGCTCCCAGTCAGCCGATGCTAATTTCCAAATGGGAACACGAGGAGGGTTTTCATGCTGCGTTATGAAGTTTAAAGTTATAGGGAAGTGGTCACTTCCAAATGGATTATTCATCACATTCCATTCCAGATGAGGGAGAAGGGAAGCGGAACCTATTGCTAGGTCTATGGATGAATATGAATTGTGTTGAATGCTGTAATATGTTGGTTCCTTCTTATTAAACAGGCAGGCAACAGAGGTCAGAATAAAGTTTTCAATGCACGTCTCCCCACAACGTGCTGTGGGCGTTAAAATCGCCCAGAAGTATGTAGGGTTCTAGGAGCTTTTTTTAGGCTATACAAATGGCTTTTTGGAGGTGATAGCTTGGGGATATATATATTGTAGACAGTTACCAACTTATTGAAAAGAACCCCTCTTATTGACACTGCCTCGAGGGGTGTCTGTAAGGCTACGTGGCGACAAGCTACAGACTTGTCTCCGAGGATTGCTACACCGCCGCCCGAGGTGTTAGCCTCATCACGGTCCTTGCGGAAGTTGGTGTACTGGCGAAGAAAGTTTGTGTGCGTTTTATATGCGTCTACTTAACACACAGCAACTTTGGATTATGTTTGTGTAGGAGTTCTCTAATATCGTGAAGGTTATGGAGGAATCCTGTAACATTCTATTGTAGTATTTGTGTGTCAATTATGTTACTTGTGTTTAGTGCTGTGTGTTTAAGAGACGAGGATTAGCTCACGGGCCCTTTGCAGGCGCCGTGACGGGAGTTTTGTCTTTTTTTGAGCGATCGGCAGAGCCTCGCCGCTCCTTAGGCGCTGGTGGCGCCGTCTTGCTGGTGGTTGTGTCCATCGCCTCTTGCGCTTTGTTTGACGTGAAGGACTCGGCATGTTGAACGAGGCCTTTGAGCCCACTTGCCCGGAGGTGGATGGTCCCTTCTGGGTTGGCAGAGCAGCGCTAGCTGCAACCACCGCGGGGGCAGATGGCATAACTGCCGACTCACCGCTTGTGGGTCGGACAGCCGCCGGAAGCCGTTGTGTCGCTGCGCCCTGACGCGTCACATCGGCAAATGTGTACTTGGGTTGGTATGAAACCCGCCGGCGTGCCGCCTTGAAACTTATGTTCTCCTTTACTTTAACGGTCAGTTTCCTTTTCTTCTTTCCAGGATGGGCACGACTGTGAGTACGCGGCGTGCTCCCCTCCACAATTTACACAGTGGAGTGTGTTCTCGCATGATTCGGAGGTGTGTTCATGGGCAATGCATTTCGCACAAGTTTGGCGGCCTCGGCAGCTCTGCGAACTGTGGCCGAAACGTTGTCATTTGAAACATCTGAGGGGATCGGGCACGTATGGCCTAACACGGAGCTTGATGTACCCTGCCTCGATTGACTCGGGCAGGACACGTGAACCGGAGGTGATGATCAAGTGCTTGGTTTGAATTTCTTTGCCATCTCGCCTCATCTTAATTCTTTTGACATTGATAACATTTTGTTCACTGAAGCCCTCCAAGAGTTCAGCCTCAGTGAGCTCCAGGAAGTCATCATCCGACAACACCACCGGTGGTGTTCATAGTACGGTGCGGGGTTACTGTTAGTTGGGTCTCCCCAAATGACACTAGTTTCGGCAGTTTCTCGTATTGCTTCTTATCACGGAGCTCGAGGAGAAGATCACCGCTTGCCATCCCCGTCGCTTTATAACCAGGACCAAAAACATCAAAGTCTTTGATACAAGGAAAGGTGAAAGGGTGCGCACTGGTGTGTCGGGTTTTTCCGAATGAACTACATGGAAACGTTGGAAGTTGTGGACTTAGCGTCCGAAAAACTGGAATGTATTTTTTCCCATTGTGATCCGTCGGGCGGCGACTGCTCCTCCTTCAGCGACTTCCTCTTCGATTTGTACATCTGTACTTTGCAAAAGTTCCTGCTCGGAAACGACACCCTTCGTGTAATTAAGGGTGTGTCATCGCCACATCCATTTTGCAAAGCTTTTTCAAAGATAGCAGTTTGGTGCCTTGGCATTTAGATTTCTGCTAGAAAGTCTCACTTTTTCAGTTTCATCGCTTATAAAATTTTCCCACATTGTTTTGGACGTTCTTTAGGTTGAACAAGGCAGATAGGTCAGCCAGTAGTTCGTCGGTCATGGAGTGCTCAACGAAAAACCTCGAAAAATTTCACGCTGATTTTTGGGATAGTACTTGTTTAACTTTGGTCCGACCCCTTCTCATGGGCCAAAGAAAGGGTTCTTGGCAGCCATAAGATTTTATTTGTTATTCGGTAGCCGAGCTGGTCACGCACCCCGATGGCCAACGAGGGAAGGGTTCGAATGCATTAACCGTACGGGGCCACTATAATTATGCATAATGGCCACGGTTGACCAATACGCACAAGGTTAACCCTCGCTGTCCAAAAAAGTGGAAAGAAAGAAGCAATGAGACGACAGGACAGATAGAAGAAAGGAAATAGAGATAGAAGTGTGGAGAGGTGGTCAGGAAATGGCAGCGGCTGATTTCCCCCGGGCGGGTCAATCTCGGGGTACCGTCTATTGGGAAGCGGGTTACAAAGAGCGTTGCTTCATTCGAGGGGCCTTGAAGGTCCAAACGCTCGTCGTCTGCTCAGCCAACAGGATTGCCCTTTCCCCAGACAAGGTAAACCGCGCACAGCCGAGGCGAGGGTGCTGGGACCATGCAGGCGAACTTCTCACCAATATCCCCTTAGCGGGGATGCCCTTGCGGGCATTTAATCTCGGGTCAAGGTACTACCGTTAGAGGTAGTACCTCAGCTGGCTGCGGAGCGCCCCGGTGCCCACCTTACAAAGCCAACTTTCAAGGTTCGTCCACAAAAATAGAGAACAAAGAATGGGGAAAAACAGAACGTGATACGATATACTGACGTCGCTTATAATGCAGCATGGACAATCGAAACGCTATTGTTTTATTTAACTCCGTGCATTGACGAACGCCGAAAACATTTCTCATAGATGCAATTTCTGTTGAGATACTCAGCAAAGGGTAGATGGCCCTCGGTGAAAGTCTACGCGATGCTGCCGAAAAGCTTTCTCAAAATTAGAAATGTCTAGAATATGTCCTGAATACGTCTGATTACAAATGTGTCCTACTTCCAGACCCTGCTGAAAAACAGAATATTTCAGTCAAATACTTGGTTTTTGGGACACCCTGCAGTATGACGATCTCCGGCGATCTTTGATGTTCTACGAGGTCTATGTCGATCCGTAGTCTGACGCTCAGTAGTCTGACGCTCAGTAGTCTGACGCTCAGTAGTCTGACGCTCAGTAGTCTGACGCTCAGTAGTCTGACGCTCAGTAGTCTGACGCTCAGTAGTCTGACGCTCAGTAGTCTGACGCTCAGTAGTCTGACGCTCAGTAGTCTGACGCTCAGTAGTCTGACGCTCAGTAGTCTGACGCTCAGTAGTCTGACGCTCAGTAGTCTGACGCTCAGTAGTCTGACGCTCAGTAGTCTGACGCTCAGTAGTCTGACGCTCAGTAGTCTGACGCTCAGTAGTCTGACGCTCAGTAGTCTGACGCTCAGTAGTCTGACGCTCAGTAGTCTGACGCTCAGTAGTCTGACGCTCAGTAGTCTGACGCTCAGTAGTCTGACGCTCAGTAGTCTGACGCTCAGTAGTCTGACGCTCAGTAGTCTGACGCTCAGTAGTCTGACGCTCAGTAGTCTGACGCTCAGTAGTCTGACGCTCAGTAGTCTGACGCTCAGTAGTCTGACGCTCAGTAGTCTGACGCTCAGTAGTCTGACGCTCAGTAGTCTGACGCTCAGTAGTCTGACGCTCAGTAGTCTGACGCTCAGTAGTCTGACGCTCAGTAGTCTGACGCTCAGTAGTCTGACGCTCAGTAGTCTGACGCTCAGTAGTCTGACGCTCAGTAGTCTGACGCTCAGTAGTCTCAGTAGTCTAAGTAGTCTCAGTAGTCTAAGTAGTCTCCGTAGTCTCAGTAGTCTCAGTAGTCTCAGTAGTCTCCGTAGTCTCCGTAGTCTCAGTAGTCTCCGTAGTCTCAGTAGTCTCCGTAGTCCGTAGTCTCCGTAGTCCGTAGTCTCAGTAGTCTCAGTAGTCTCAGTAGTCAGTAGTCTCAGCAGTCTGCCGTTCAGTAGTCTGGCGTTCAGTAGACTGCCGTTCAGTAGACTGCCGTTCAGTAGACTGCCGTTCAGTAGACTGCCGTTCAGTAGACTGCCGTTCAGTAGACTGCCGTTCAGTAGACTGCCGTTCAGTAGACTGCCGTTCAGTAGTTGTTGATCAATATTTCATTAAAAAGCTGACAGAGTTAGAGCTGTTTAGGATTATTTAAAAATTTCATGGCAAAAAAGCGAAAAGTGAAAAAATTAAAAGTTATCAGTCAGGGACGAATTATTTACTGAGCGTAATTATTTCAGAACACTCGCAATGATTGTGCTCCTTCATCTGATAGTAAGCAGAATATACCCAGCTGTCCATCCCTGCGTTGTGCGAACCAAACACCATGGTGGTGTATTAAATAAACGAGCAGCCAGCATTGATCCAGCCATGTCGTGGTGTCTTTAAAAAGCGGCGTGGGTTGCGTTCGGATGGTAAATGCTATAGCGATTCACGAAAGTAGGCGAGCACTCTTTCCCACAGCTACATGCACCCACAATGAATAAGTGACCGCCATCGCGAAAGCAACCCGCGATATGAAATGAGGCTACATTGCATGTTATTGCAGCGAAGACTGTTTAAATGCAAAGAAATTGACGAAACCGAATAATGCGAAACGAGTGAACCTAACACCAACGCTGATTTTACGTATGTTAGCAACTAGCCCTACTTGTATTTCGATAAAAAATTATTACAGAAAAAGAAATATTTTGCCACCTGTGATCCCTTAACGCATGCGCGATGTTCTGATCAGCGGCCGCGGAGGCCACAGGAACAGCTTGCCGCCAGGTCTACGAGGCGCGCAGCAACACACCACGCAGGTAGAACAGCCGGACACCAGGTTATCAGGGCCGGCACTGAGGTACCAGGTCGCAGGATATGCAGTAGCGGCTGCGAGGCACCATCGCGCTAGAAGGCCGGGCCACCAGTTCCCTACGTCAGGCAGCAAGACACCGGGCCTCTAGAACATTTACCGAAGATTTCGTCAGGCGAATGGCAGTACGTGCCCAATGAGAAAGAAATTGAGCTTTTACGTGCCGAAACCACGATTAGATTATAAGACCTACTACAGTAGAGGACTCTGAAATAAGTTTTACCACCAGGTTCTGTTGACGTGCACCCAGGGCACGCTACACGGGCGTTCTTGCATTACGCCCCATCCAAATCCGCAACCGCGATTTCACCCCGCGCCTTTGGGCTTAGTAGCGAAACGCCAAAGCGACCACGCCACCATGGCGGGTAACGGCACATCACCTGATACCTACTGTGGGGGACAGTCTTCGAACCGGGTGGTAATATGATTGATAAATGAAGTAGATTAGTTATTAAATAAATAGATATTAAAAAACGAAAGTAAACGAATAACCAACGATGAGAAGTAAACCGATAACAAATGAAATGAAGTAGTGTGTAATAACGTAGTCAGCGTTGCTTATAGGAATATTAGATAGCAAAAGCTAGAAGCATGAATGAGCAAGAACCATTTTGAAGAATAATAGTTGAAGTGGAAATTTGTGTTTTACTCTGAAATTTCTAAATTCAGAAATTATTCAAGGAGAAATAGATCACTCACGTGAAAAGCGACATACTAATAAGCAATCTTCTGGTGTCACAGAGGAAACTATAAATGGCTCGGCAAACGTTCTTGTGGCGGTATCCTAATACCGTTGCTCTAAGTGAGCGTAGAACAGTAGTGCCTAAAGACAGTCCGAGACATCGAAGTGGTATTTCTAAACATCGTTTTCGGTGAGTAGAAAACCGCCGATACGATAATACAAATTGATCGAATGAATTCCGGCTCATTGCAGAAGAAGCATAGAGGGGTTACCACGAGACCACATTTGTGCAAGTAAAATTACGTGGTGGAATATGGCAACGCAGCCTTATAAGTGATACTTTGAATTGCTGGTTAGGACACCACTGTCCGCTCCCAGAATAATTTGGATGCATAAAGTCGTTAGCTTTTACTAATGCGAGGAGTTTTTTGTCTTCATTAAAAAAAAAGATGCGTAAATCTGGCTGCAGTGATATGTGCAGTTGCCGGCAACGAAGATACGACCGGAACGCTTAAAGAAACTCGTGCTAAAGAATCAGTTATTTCATTAAAATGAATGTCTAGGTGACCTGGTACACTAAATGAACTATACTTAAGTGGAGCGGAATTAATGTATAAAACATGTTGAAAGCCGTCGAATTTGTAGACGCGTTAAGCGCGCTGCATACAGAACGAGAACCTGTGACGATAACAGCTTTTGTAACATGACGGGGTAACTTAAGTAAAGCAAGAACTATTGCCAGAATTTCGGCCTGAAAATTTGATGTCCTATCCGGTAGGCGAAGTGAAAAGGACCGATCGAGGGATGGTGAGTAGATTCTCCACGCCTGCCTTTTCTACACACGAACTAGCACCAGTCGCTATTACATTTATTGGGAAATGGGTCAAATAGTCACGCAAGATGGCATTGAGTGACAACGTAGAATCATTAAACGGTATGACTTCTTTAAGGCGAACATTTAAAGGTGCTAATTGTGCCTGCACAAATACAACCTGTGAGGTACGCAAACATGGCGACGTGCTCTTGAAAAATGAACTTGGTTCAATAATAAATACATATAATGTACCTTGTAGAGGAGGTGCATAAATTCATAGGTAGGTTTGAACCTTAAGCATGTGGAATAGCATGTGAAGAAAAGGAAGGCACGCTTCCTGGTATAACACATTATAAACGAAGAATTTAGGAAGACCTGAACATGGTCTGAGATCTTCTATAAAACAAGTGGTCTTATTTCCGATTTTGCACTTCGGGAGAACCAAACAGTCAAATTCTAGAATCGGTCGTACACACATACGCTAAACAAATTTTTAGCATGGCATTGGAAATGGCATGACGTCCTGGGGCTGAGTCAGGCAGGCATAGGTCTAACGATTTTTGAAAGCTGCGATACTGACTTCGACAAAGTCCCCTGCTATAGAAGGCCTTAATGGCCGATTCGGCGAATGCGATGTTAACCCTTTAACTGGAAAGATAAGAATGACTTGGCCTAGAAAGTATTTATTCCTTTATTTCTTTTTAATGCTGAAATAGACACCAGCTGAAATATCGAAGAGTTTCTCTATAAACTAAGCGATATACACTAGGTCAAAAATATTGTTACCAGCTGGTTGAAGGTCAATGTATGGTTTAAGAAGTGGTATTTGGTTTGCCATGAAAGTTTTGCTATGAAAACATCTACTGATGCTCACGATCGACATTATTATGAATGCCATTTTCGCCATTTCTGGTCCCTGCGCAAAGAAACAATATCCATCATCATATGAATGCCACTGTTGTGAAGGCACATAAATCCATGTAACTCGACAGGCGAAGACTAATATTTAGATTTCTCTCGTCTTTGCAGATGTTTTTGGTAGGTTTCTGCCAGTTAAATGGTTGAGCGGTGTAAAAGAGCTTCACTGATGAGCAGCACATACACAGTGTACCAGAATGACGTGGAAGTTAATATTGGATCACCGCATACCATCATACAGCGAGTGACCCAAGTTGGGGCGAAGGTTTGTTTTGAACCCCTTTACCTTAGCACAACAGCACGATGCTCCAACCATTAGACCAGACTTTCTCGTTACCTAAGTTTGCGTAGAACAGGTTAGATACGTATAAAAAACAAACAAACATACCTAGAACTAGGTGAACTTCCCAACGAATGCTAACCGCAATAATTAGAAGGGACAACAGCGAACGTCCGCGGCAACACAGTAAGATGTTTTCGTAATTCTTTGTACGCTCAGGACAACGTACTCGTTAATTTAGTAAGCGAATGTTTAAATCAGTTTACATGGCTGATCAAATGACTTAACCTTTCCTCGTACAGTACAGTGCGCGTGAAATTGTGAGGCAGTTATGTTGGCAGAATGAAAGGCAATATAAAAATTACGACGTCTCGTCTTCATCAAGTCTTCGGTGCGCTCACCTTGCTGGCCTGATTCGCTAGTCAGGCCACCATGCGTCCTCCAGTGTTTGACCTGGTGATGCCGAACGAAAGCGCCTTTGACCAACAGCATGTGTCCATCGCTTGTTCTCGGCACTCACGAAAAACAAAAAAAAAAAGAAAAAGACATCACAGGTGTACGTGAGAAGCACAGTTAAAGAGATGTGGACAAGAAACGTTGAACTATTATTCACATTGTCAGATAGTGATCTTGGCACAAAGCCAGAAACTCTTTAGGCCCAACACTCGCACTGATTCCGTGTGGTCGCCTCCGCATGTGATCGCCCAGATGTTGCTCTCGTTCCACTGGCCATCCGCACCTCAAAGATTATTAGTGACCCACATAGCCCCATATACAGGTACGCTAACTATAACGCAAAAGTACTGCCCTTGGTGCTTTCTGGCGAGACATTAGGGTGCTGATGGACAGTAAATGAGAGACAGCAAAACCAAAAACAGGCAAACGCAATCGAAGCACAAGAACAGTACAAATTCCCAATAAATAAATAATTCTGGAAAACTCCAAGAGAAGTACTGTCTCAGCACCGTGAAAAGACTACTGGGCGCAATTAAGCGCAATATAGGTTGTACAGAATGTGCTAGGCCATCCACTCCAAGATACCACGATTTCTCAGATGAGAGAAGTGAAGTCATGCGATGCTAACTCTTAACAAAGACGCTCACCCTGAGCTCTTTATTTTTCTACTTCGAGCATCTTTCTTTCCGTAACTGATTCTTACGAATGTGTAAACTTTCAGTTACCTTGAATTTTTGGCGATAAGCATATGCCTGGAAGTTGGACGCCACCTTCACATTCTGCTCTGATTTGGGTTATGTTCATTCGACCTTTGCTGAACACAAGGTACAGTCTTCCCTAGGTAATGTCTGCCGAGTGATTGACGAATGTAGGATTTCAGCTTCCTCCCATAACACCTAAGACTGCTATGCATGTGATGTTTTGCAAGAAGGATCGATTCCCTGTGATAACCTTCGAGCTTTTTGGTGATGAAATTCTCACTGGTGTATCCACTGTGGCGTGTGACGTACCTTTTTTGACGGGAAGTTGTGGTAACGGTAAGGTATGACTTATGACATTACTGATCCAAAGGAATGGACACAGAGGTGTGAGATTATTGTGCACTAGAGTAAAGTAATGTGGAATTTCCTAGCAAGAGAACGGAATTTGCAAGTCGTAGTCGGCCTCTCGAATGACATATCAAGCGAAAGTAGAGAAAGGTTATCCATATCAAGGGAAAGCAATTGAGGGGAACATAAAATCTGTTAGATCCGATATGGCACGTATTACAATATCATATTCGGCAGCGCACCGCTATCCTAAAAATGGGTACAGTCATGGCATCTTACGGGTACTAGCACAAGGTGCAGAGACTTCGAGATTACAAAGAAATGTTGAAAAGAGAAATGTTACACATACCTTTAGGAGACAGCAAACAGCGTTATGTATAAGAGAGCAAACAAGGTATATGCGATATTTCAGTTGACATTAGGAAGAGAAGATGGAGCTGGTTATGCCATGTAATGGATAAGGTAAATAGCGGAAGGTGTATTAAAGTTACAGAAGAAGTGCTAAGGGAAGGGAAGTGCAGTCTAGGACGACAGAGAATTAGGTGGTGGGATAAAATTAGAGATGGTACAATGCAAGAGCTATTAAAAATTGCTGGGAGAGCACATAAATAGCCTGAAGGTGATGACTTTTTTTCCAGGGGGTTGGCTTCGTTTTGCTTTGTTGACATTTTTCTCTACGGTTACCTTCACTGGAAGACGATCTATGAGGTGCATAGGTAATCAGATGAACCGTGTGTTCTGTTTGGGCAATAACCAACAAAGGCGACGAAAACTGCAGGAAAAAGTCATGCCGTTTGGTTCTGTCGTGCTGAGCACAGCATTAGTTGCGCATGGACTAAGCAGTTATGGGTTATGGCATATCGGAATGGATGACATAGGATCCTATGTCGATTATTCTTGAATTTTGTGAGAAGATTGCGGTTGTTTGCGTGCTTCGTTTATATTCGTCCATGTGTGCACAGCAGTATGCCTGTATTTGATTTAAAAAGAACCCAAATGGTAACGTTTTCATGAACATCTTTAAAGGGACGGGATGGTAACAAAATTTCGTGTAATAGCAAAGTACCGTATTGCATGACATGAAGATAAATGTAGTACATCCTGAAAACCACTGAAATGCAATAAAAATTTCACGTTTCAATTCCTCAAAAGGTGATAGGCACATTTGAACTCGTGCTTTATTCAGCTAGTACACTTCTACGCGTTCGACTGTCTCATTTTCGCGACTATTATGGCTTGGCTTTGCTAAATATAAGAACAAGGAGTAAAGAATTAGGTGGGATATAACGTAGTTTCTGCAGTAGTAACGCGAAGACCAGAGAAAGAATGCTTGCGTGGCATATCAGCAGACTTTTGAAGATCGAAATGGGCCTAACGGAAGGTAATAAAGTGGAAAACCTCACTGGATGGTTCGGAGTAGAATTTCTTTCCTGCATGATCACACTGTTCTACAACCCGCAATGTCCCAGCTGGCCCATGTTAACACTTCAGAATGACGGATGCATGCCACATAAAAAGAAAATTATGCATATCCTAGGCATATGTTGGAAGTAAGTGTGAAGAGAACCTTACGTGATGCCTGGAAACCAATCCTAAGCGATTCAAAGAGACGTGTACAATTATCTTTATTTTCATCCTGTGGATTGTGTAATCCCATATAATGTGTGTTTAGGAAAAACGAACAGTACATCGAACAGTACATTGGACAGACGCACAGTGTAAGACATCTGAAGCGATGTGACGAGGACAAAGGCGAATTAGGATGCTTGTCGATGCAAGAACAGCGATGACAGGTGTATGCACAGAGAAGTTCGACACGTGCTCAGATGCATTTGCGATACTGTACAGCTTACATCACAGTGGCACATGTGCAGAAGTATATGTTGAGGTTTTATACAGAGATTTACTTAATCATTATATCCAAAAGAGGTAGTAGTAGTAGTAGAAGAAGGAAACCTATTGTATAAAATATGACAAGCGGTCTTTACGGCTGGTCGGAGCCCCGATTCAAGGGCTTTCTTGAGGCGCCTTGGGCACTCTCGCGCGAAATGGTCAAGCATGTATTAGGCCCCACACCACGGCGCATTCATCTTTTCTGTAGGAGATGCAGGTGTGGGTTACTTCCGGTTTGCAACCTCCTTCAGCTGAAACAGGAGTACACACTCGCACTACTTTGAAGGTCCGCATACAGTGGTTAGAATAGGCCCTGTTCGCTGGTACTCGCAGTGGAAACAACCTCCGCGTACACACACTCACCAATAAATCCACGGAGGTACCGGCTGACCCAACTGCAGCAGCCATTGGTAACTAATTATGGTATATGCGTAAAAAAGTATTTCGCGTTCGTAAGACACCAGTACACAATAAAACCAGCTATAGCAAAGCAATTGTGTCCCATAGCTGTATTCAGGTTAAGGAGGATAACATCAATGTTCAAATATAGATAGAGCTCATGGCTGCAAAAGCAGAAGGTATACATGGCCGTGTGTGATCGTCTACGCAAATCTGCCGAACCACGCTTTCTCAAGATTAGAACTGGATCGAATATGTCCCGAATACCTGGGATGAGAAATGTGCCATCCTTCTCTGTACGTGCGCCTGTCATCAGCATTCTTCCCTAGACAAGCATCACACATCGCTTTCATCCTCATGACATCGCGACACACACGTCTCATACTCTACATCCACCATATTTCGCTGTTTGTATTTCGAAGGAGCTTCTGAACGTTGTAGTGCACAAATACAAATCTTGAACGAAGAAAAGGTTTAGCATAAACACTGCGTGGATTTAGACGTTGCAAAAGATGAAATTAAACCTTCGTGCACATCGCTGTTACTGGTATAGTAGTAAATACATTGTTTCGGTTCAAATATATTCCAAAATGTTTGTTCGATGTGCACATAATTGTTGTTTGACAATTTTTTCGATTCTTTGCGTATTCCCGATTCGCCATGTTTCCCGGTGATAGTGCCATGGCAAATAAGAACAAGGCAGAACATCAACAAGCGTAAAGCTGCCTGCAATAGTCCTAAAATGCACTTTCTACAGGCTTCGAATCGCGTTTCGCAGTAACGAACGAATCTGTTATATCTTCGACGCACCAACATCAAATTAGGTAGCCCACTGCACTGAACTGGCAGCTGTAGTGCGTTTTCCTCAAGGTTGATTCGCCTACTAGTTGAACAGGACCTAATAAAAAAGTTTTACAACAAAACTCTGCCGAAGGCACATATCGCATAGCTGATACACAAAAAGTTCATTGTGCGTAGTTACGTTGAAAATTTAGCGCTAATGAACAAGAGAAAGTAACATACCACGAGCGTTTACTGAAGACGAAATGTTTATTTCAGTAAGAAAAAACAAATATTTAGTAAGACTTGCGCATGTGCGCGGACAAGAGTGCTTGCTCGTGGTATGAGATTCCTTTGTCTATGTTCTTTCTCGTGCTGAATTTTAAACATAAATCAGCACCAACGTATTCAGTTCGTTCTTTTTATTGAGCGTAATTTTCAAAGGAATAGAAAAGATTGTGCTCACCTCGTCTGAAGCGAAGCAACACTACGCCGGGCTGTCGGTCCCTGCATTGTTCGAACCATGAGCCACGAGGAGGCTATGCAGTGCACGAGCAACCAGCATTCTTTCAGTCAACTTGTGGCACCTCTTAAAATGTTGCGGCCTGAAAGCAAGAGCTAAAGTTAATCACGAAAACAGGTGAGCCACCTTGAGCTTAACCACAGGCACCAACGTATCGAAAAATGGTAGCCAACGCGAAAGCAAGCCGCGATATGAATGCTCGCTACGTCATTTGCTACTGCGGCGTAAGCAGTGTTCAAGTACGCTGAAATGGCCGAAATTATACTGCACGAAAGGAACGAGTTATTTTTCAGCAAGTAAACAACAAATTCAGTCGCGCGTGCTGCACTGAACTGGTCGCTGCAGTGTATTTGCCGAACAGTTGACAAGCCTACTTCGCGAGAAGATTAAGGAAAGCGTTTCACACCAAGAAGAAGCGGAGGGCACTTCGCATAGCTGCTACGCGAAATGTTGTTCATGCGTAATTACTTCGAAACAATTGCAAGAATTGGCCTCACCTCGTCTGCTGGGAAACGTAGCTTTACCAGGCTGTCCGTACACCCTTGGCTCTAACCAAAGATCCACCGGAATATCCGACATAAATATGCAGCCAGCGTTATTTCAGTCACCCTTGGTGCCTTCGAAAAAAGCGACGTGAATTCCAGTCTGACGGCTGAGGCTAGAGCTATTCACCGAAACCCATCTAGCATGCAACCGCATGCACCGACTTATGGCAAAATGGCGGCCAAAGGGAAAGCAAGCTCCGATAACAGTTCAGGCTGCATCGCCCACTTCCGTGGCGGTGGCACCGTCCAAATGCTGAGATATTGAGCAAATTGAACAGCGCAGAACGGAACGGAGATAAAGACGCTGATTTCGAAGATGATAGCCCCAGCAACTCGTCAAACATGTCGTTTGATAAAGAAATTGAGATGAAAAGAGAGTGAGGGAAACAAGCTTTGCTACGTGTGATTCCTTAGCGTGCGCGTTACCTGGTTATCACCACCGGAACGAAAGGCAGAAGCTTTATTGGCTGTTCTTTTTTTGGAGTGCGCACGATCGTTGTTTTTAGGAATGCGAATACACGACTGCGTGGCAAATAGCCTCGTGGACCACACGTTGCACGGCCCCGCGGCGAGGTGCGAAACTGAATAGGAGGAACGCCGTCCTGTGTTCGGCCGGTACCCCCGTGCAGTGGTTATAATTGATGGGTCGTCGTGCTTTGATCATAGAGAAAGAAATTTCAACAAGAGCGGACACTCACATAGAGCCGAGCGGCCGACTTGACTGTAGCACACCAAGCGGATTGTATTGACGTCTTCCGGTTTCGGTTTTGGCGCGCGTTTTGAACGGCAGTTGGTAGACGCCGCACCGGCTCCGCTGGTCGGCGCGGCATTTTTTTGCTACTGCTGCACCCCGCGTGGCCTCGACGTGGAATCGTTTCACTATTTAGTAAAAATGATTGCGAACGACCTTTGCAAGACTCCGCCGAATCCGTCAGGTGCAATTTCATAAAGAAAATGCAAGAGGTCTTCTGAAATGAAATGAAATGTTTATTTTGCTCTATATAAATGGTCGTTCCGGGCTTCTGCATTATCCCAAAGTTGGGGCACCAGGTAAGCAGCAGACGTTGCCGTACGAAGCTCCACCGTATGCCATCAGCGGAAAGAAAGTAAATTACAAGCATGTGTCATTTTGGTATATTGACCTAACATGAGTAGTGCGTGTAGAGGCGAAACGTGCGAAAGTGGTGAATGAGCGGCATTACAGATAAATTCACATTTACGTACATTTCGCAGCAAACACTCCTCCGAAACAATGCCATAAAATCTGAAGAAAACACGATTTTCAAGCATCCCTCCCTTCCCGGGCATTATTTCCTGCACTTTAAGATCCCAAATACACGGGTGACTGCGCGCTTCCAAAACAACTTGGCCTCAGTCGACGCGATGGTACGCCAAGTACACAGAGGTGGCTACAACACGCTCGCAGAATGCCTTCTAGACGCAATCGAGACAGATTCGTGGGTGCAAAGCAAGTCGCTCAGAATATATAAATGTCATGTTCTTGAGCTCCTCCGTGTTATCTTTTACGCGTCCTGCCGGCGCAAGCAACACTCCCGTGTTATCACTTTCGGCAATCGCTCGTCGCGTTTTCGACAAGCGTGAGTACTGAAATAAGGTTGCAGGGATGTAAAATGCGCCACAAACTTGTTCCACTAAAATTCAGTACACGCAAAACTAACTATGGCCGGCTTGCTTTTTTGCTATCAGCTTCACAACCCCAGGCGCGGCGAGCATGCCTCAAGATATCCCAAAAAGTTACCAAATGAATTACAATACTTTTTCGGGTCAGAGAAGATTCAGTACCCGCGAAACTAACTGCGGCACGCAGACGAGCTGCTTTTCGCTAACTGCGCCACTACGCCGAGCGCGGCCACTGTGCTTGAAAAGTACCCCAAAATGTAGCGAAATTAGTTATAATAATGTCTGGGGTCAGAAAAAGCGCCAAAACTTGTCCCGGTCAGATTCAGTACACGCGAAACTGCGTCACACGGCCAAGGTGCTTTTCGTCACAAAGCCAGGTGCGGCGAGCGTGCCCAGAAACTACCGAAATAAGTTATAATTATGCTTGGGCTCACAGAAAGCGTCGCAAACATCCCCCAGTACGAGTAATTAACTCAAATTAACTAGGCTTGGACGGCGGAGCTGTTTTTCGATAACTGCGTCACTATATAGGTTCAGTTTTGTGCAGTAAGCCTAAATGTGCTTGAAGTGCGTCGCAGACTGTCGAACAAAATTCCTAACCTTGCTGTAGTCCACTAGTGCAGCGGTGCCGTGTCGGAATGCAGATGGAACACAAGAGAACACCGCGAGCCCAAAAAATGGGCTACATCCAAAAGAGACGGGTCGCCGAGCACGCGAGCTTCATATGCGCAGCCGGCCTCGCTCACTCCTGCGGCTTGTCTGGCGCATGACGTATGCACGCGCGTCAGGCGTGCCGCTAGCTTGTTGCTAGGCAACGCAACAGAAATAAGTCGCAAAGTATAAGTTCATTTACACACAAACTTTTTCACTTTTAGTGGGAAAGAATAAAAATACTAAAACGTTGTCTGTAAGTTTATTTCAGATTCTTTTTTTCTGATACTCGCGTCAACTAACGGATGGAGTTGAAACTAGGCGTGACGTGTTTCCTGTTGCCAGTTTTTCAAGAGTGTCCCCTCTTGTTGAATTTCTTTCTCTATGCTTTGATTTAGCCAATTCCTGTTTATTTTATTTTGACCTTGTAGGCTTCCGCTTACTGTCAGGCGTGTTATGTTGCAATACTATCATTCTTATCCATTCAAAAGCCTGACACTGACATATTTGTCTTCAAGACGTCACGACATCTCCAATGCATGCCTTCTTTTCTCCTTCTTTCCGTTCCTTTTCTTCTTTTCTGTTGATATGCTGCCACATGTTTATGTGTCTCGTCGGACTTAAGTGCCATTTGCGTATTCGCTGTAATACTGTAAGAACAGTTCTTCAAATGCATTTAGAAAATGGTCCCCCTACAAGCATTTCGCTACGGATCCGCTCCAATTGTTTGTACCCTATCGAATAGAATGATGTGCAATGATGAACTCAGTACTGTTTCTTTTCTTTTTTCTTGACTAGCTGCGGCAGCAAGATCGAAGCGATTACACTGGTGTTCGCAAAATCTCTACGACATCCCTATAGGCACAGTAGGCAGTTTGAAAGTTGTCAAGACTCAATTCCATTCTCAAGAATAGACGCTGCAACGAAAATTCGTGTGCTTGCAAATGAAGCCACCAAAACTTTATCGAACACACCAAGTTTAAAGCATACACGTCTACACCTACTGGACCCATCCCTTCGACTTCGACCTCCATCTGGACTCTCTCGACTCGAAACAGCAGTATTTTGCCGACTGTGGCTTGGTGTCGCCTACACAAGATCATTCGCCTTCCGAGTCGATATGGACGACAGCGCGGCTTGCAGACACTGCGGCGGCGAGGAGACTACCGAACACGTGCTTTCCCACTGTCGTTGAGTTGAGTTGAGTTGAGTGGTTGTAGGCTACTGGTGGGATTAGCCTTGCAGTTGCTGCCGGCAATTGCGCGCACCGGCTGTCACTAGCGACCGCATTGGCACGCCTTGACGACAGGCCACCTTCATAACAGTCAGTTTTGGAATGCCGACGTGAACTGTCGTCGCAGCGAAAGTCGGTAAAGGCTTTGTTGAATTTTCTAGGTGACAGTGGCCTATTAGAAATACTATAACGACCCCATTTCATCCCTTCTCATATTTTTTTCTCACGCTTTTATTTTTGTCACGCTCTTCTTTCCGTCTTTACTGCCCCTTTCCCTTCCCCTAGTGCAGGGTAGCAAACCGGAGGTTTTAAGTCTGTTTAAACTCCCTGCCTTTTTATCATTTGCATCTCTCTCTCCCCCTCTCTCTCTCTCTCTCTCGAAAGTTGTCTTCCGATGGCGCAAAATGCCTTTCAATATAGACGTGTTACTATAACCTATACAGTACCAGTGGCACCCACGACGATAATGGAAGAGAAAATAGTATAGAGGAATTCCAATTCCCAAAGGTAACGCCGGAAGAAGTAAAGAAAGCCTTGGGAGATATGCAAAGGGGGAAGGCAGCTGGGGAGGATCAGGTAACAGCAGATTTGTTGAAGGATGGCGGACAGATTGTTCTAGAAAAACTGGCCACCCTGTATACGCAATGCCTCATGAACTCGAGCGTACCAGAATCTTGGAAGAACGCTAACATAATCCTAATTCATAAGAAAGGAGACGCCAAAGACTTGAAAAATTATAGACCGATCAGCTTACTGTCCGTTGCCTACAAAGTATTTACTAAGGTAATCGCAAATAGAATCAGGAACACCTTAGACTTCTGTCAACCAAAGGACCAGGCAGGATTCCGTAAAGGCTACTCAACAATAGACCATATTCACACTATCAATCAAGTGAAAGAGAAATGTGCAGAATATAACCAACCCTTATATATAGCTTTCATTGATTACGAGAAAGCGTTTGATTCAGTCGAAACCTCAGCAGTCATGGATGCATTACGGAATCAGGGTGTAGACGAGCCGTATGTAAAAATACTGAAAGATATCTATAGCGGCTCCACAGCCACCGTAGTCCTCCATAAAGCAAGCAACAAAATCCCAGTAAAGAAAGGCGTCAGGCAGGGAGATACGATCTCTCCAATGCTATTCACAGCGTGTTTACAGGAGGTATTCAGAGACCTGGATTGGGAAGAATTGGGGATAAAAGTTAACGGAGAATACCTTAGTAACTTGTGATTCGCTGATGATATTGCTTTGCTTAGTAACTCAGGGAACGAATTGCAATGCATGCTCACTGATCTGGAGAGGCAAAGCAGAAGAGTAGGTCTAAAAATTAATCTGCAGAAAACTAAAGTAATGTTTAACAGTCTCGGAAGAGAACAGCAATTTACAATAGGCAGCGAGGCACTGGAAGTCGTAAGGGAATACACCTACTTGGGGCAGGTAGTGACGGCGGATCCGGATCATGAGACGGAAATAATCAGAAGAATAAGAATGGGCTGGGGTGCGTTTGGCAGGCATTCTCAGATCATGAACAGCAGGTTGCCATTATCCCTCAAGAGAAAAGTATATAATAGCTGTGTCTTACCAGTACTCACCTACGGGGCAGAAACCTGGAGGCTTATGAAAAGAGTTCTGCTCAAATTGAGGACGACGCAACGAGCTATGGAAAGAAGAATGATAGGTGTAACGTTAAGGGATAAGAAAAGAGCAGATTGGGTGAGGGAACAAACGCGAGTTAATGAAATCTTAGTTGAAATCAAGAAAAAGAAATGGGCATGGGCAGGACATGTAATGAGGAGGGAAGATAACCGATGGTCATTAAGGGTTACGGACTGGATCCCAAGGGAAGGGAAGCTTAGCAGGGGGCGGCAGAAAGTTAGGTGGGCGGATGAGATTAAGAAGTTTGCAGGGACGGCATGGCCGCAATTAGTACATGACCGGGGTTGTTGGAGGAGTATGGGAGAGGCCTTTGCCCTGCAGTGGGCGTAACCAGGCTGATGATGATGATGATGACTATAACCTCGTAGTTAAAACTCCGCAAGCCAGTTCAGAAATAATTTTCTTTCATTAAGCACGTTATCACTACCTTCGGACGCGGGGATGGACAGGTATAAAATCAGCGTCAAGTGAAACGTGAACAGCGGAGCGCGTGGCCCAAGCATAAGTGAAGGTGCAGTGCGCGGCCTCGAGTCATCACCATTGACAAGCGCTCACGTCCGGTTTGGCCGCACAGCGCGCTTGTTTGGGAGTCAAACAAACGGTCAAACGCACTCGGCACGGCCACGCAGGCCAACGTCGCGGCTGCAAGCCATACCGCGCTGCGCAAACTTGCCGATTGAAAGAATGAATGTGGCGCACAAGCGGAAAACCACATGAGCGAATCTATAATGGCGGTGCAAACTGCACTACGCGCTCCGCTGTGCGTGCCGATCGCACTTATGGTTTCGGCGAACTGCGCGACAATGCTCGCCCCGAACTGTGATATTTTAACTTGTCTTTCATTTTTATTTTCTCCCTTTCAAATGTAAGAACCTGAACAGAAGCGAAAATATCGCGCGGTGTGGCCAAACCGGATGTGCGTGCCTGTCAATGCTGACGACTGGACGGCGCGCACTATACTTTCACTTATGCTTGGGCCACGTGCTCCGCTGTTCGCGTTTCATTTGACGCTCATAGTACAATCAGTTGCCTTTTGCCCTTCGCCTTACAAAAAAGACAAAACGGAAAGGCAAATATGCCGTGCAGGTTACAGCGTATGCGCAATAAGCGCCACCGGGCTGCTTCGACGTCAACACTACAGGTTTGCGGGGCTGGTCACAAACTCTACAAGAGTCTGCCACAAGAGCTGGCCACAAGAGAACTGCACGGCTTAGCGTGCCGGGAATTTCCACACCAGGTGTTGCTGAGAATCGCACGCGTTGTTTTGCAGCTGTGGCGCAGCTGGGGGCCCCACGTGCATCGTCGTATGTGCACACGTCTCGCCGACGTCTTGCCTAAGTGCGCGACTTTTCCAGGCCGTATGGCTCCAAGGTCAACCCAGACTGCCCCCGGGAAAGAAACACTTGTCCGGCTGGGGATAAACTATGGGAGACCGTCGGTGGCGATTCGGAGGCACAGAGTCTCGCAGGTGCTTCTGTTGTTTTATTCTTGATCGGGCACCCCGCTCAATCGGAGTCGTGAAAATCAGGCTGAGAGTTGGAAGGTTGTGATGCAGACGATGCAGACCACAGCGAAGCAGATCGGTCGAAAAAGTGATCTCACCCCTCCTCATTTGTCTTCTTGTTTCCACTATAGGAATGAAGTTGGTCGAAAGGTAGTGTCAAATGTATTTCTGCGTTCTACATGTATTTGAAAAGAGAAATCAGAGTTGGCCCCGAGATCAAACTATAGAGCCACAATATAGAAATTTCTTAAAAGCTACGCATCAGCAACAACCCTCTACACGTGGTGAACTAATACTAATGATATGCAGAACGCACAAAAACACAGCTTCAGAAGGCGGTACGATATTGGCTATGGCGTCAATGCACCTGCCTCTTTGCGACGCGCTCGCCGAGCGAGAAGCGTATCTGCATGGATGGATGGATTACGCGCAACCCTTGAAGTCGGATGGCGGCACACGCCACCTAGCCGTGACCAGTAATATGTTTTGTACTTAGTGGACGGTGAAATTTCACTCTTGCCTCGATTTGACCCACAACTCCGATAACCTCTGTTTGGTGGGCAGATCAGAACAAGTCAGCATTGAGGATGTGACCAAAAAGAAATTTCCCAGCCAAAGTGAGCAGGTAATGTGCGGGAAGTTCAACGAGAGATTCATAACAGCTGAGCAAGTACTGAGAGGATGTATTGTAGCAACTCGGGCGTGTACAAACCAGTTCGCGCATGTGCACACACGGCCTTTCTACCCCGTAAAAGGGAAACGGATCTTTGTAACATCATGCGACAGATGAATCATGAAACTGATTAAACCGCTGGGAATAGATAAAGCACGTTGTCGAGATTGATACAACCATATTAAAGAGCTGAAAAATGCACTGCTAAATATACTAAACGGAATACTTGATACTGGTGCTATACCTCAAGAACAATAAATATCGATGTTAAGGTCAGTTTATAAAAGCCGTAATAAATACGACTATACCAACTTCAGACCAATCCCAATTTTGTGCACTATACCGAAAATAATGGGAAAAAATTATTGCGTCCGTGACGGAGTCGTTTTGTGATAAACTTTCTCGGCATAATCCAGCTCAATTTCGTTTCACACAATATAAAAACAGAATCGCACTCCTGCAAGAATTTTCCGATTACGTTCATAATCGGATCGAATAAACCGTGTCCCGTTTCGAATTTTCATCGACCTAACCAAGGCATTCGATACTGTAGACCATGCTCGAACGATAAGCAAGCCTAATGGTTTAGGCTCTAGAAGTCTGTTTAACAGGTTAATTACTAACAACTTTTCCAAACGATTACAGCGCGTTAGAATTGAGAATAAATTCATTAACTAGAAGAAAATAAAACACTATGTACTACAAGGTAGCAGTTTGGGAACAATGATTTTCAGCATTTATATTACTGTCTTGAGCACTTTACCCCTGAATTCCAAAATATTCCAATATGTAGATGACACCGCGCTTATTCTAGATACCGGGGAATCTGAGAGCGGATGCACACGCCTTCACGGCGATATACATAACTTCATGGAGTGGTTTGGGAAAAATAGCATTTCTTGTCAATCCTCATAATACCAAATTTTACGTTTAAGAAATCCACATAAACATGTAAATTTCGACGGATTATTATACTTGCAATGATATAACTGAGACACCTGTGAATTTGTGCTCCTGCAGACTGATTCAGTGGTAAATTATGTAGGCCTTTTTGTGTATGAACACCTAATTTGGAATAATCATGAGGAAAATTTGCGCAAAATGTTACGAAGTATGGCGGTATTAATTTACAAACTCTGCGGGAAATGTTTCCTCAATTTAAGAAATAGAACATATAAAGCATTAGTGAAGTCTGTTTTGCGCTATGGAATAACTTTACGTGGCACATGCTCGGAATACAAAATGCAAACGACTAATACGCTTATGAAACGTTTAGTAAATAGTATATTTCTTATGGAAATGCCTTACACATGGCTTCTGAAAGAGAAAAACACTCTAAATTAGGCACACTCAAGGTAAGCGAAATATCTCGCTTTTCAGTGGCTCTGCGGTAACATTTCGCAAGAGATTGCAGGGTAGCTGTCGATAAAGAAGCGGCATTGAGAAACATAGAAAGATAGGTTAAGCCAAGGCTTTTCGCAAACTACGGTAACCAAAAGTAGGAAGTATTATGTCCCGGCGGTATATAATGATATCAGTGACGATCTATGCAATATTGAAAAAACAAAAACACTGGTGAAAAAGATATGAAAGTGGTGCTGAGAAACAATGCAAGAATAACATTTCTCAGTGGCTTTAGTTGCGTAATCCGTTGCATTTCTTTATGTTGCGCAGGACGAGATCCTGCCATTTGATCTTTGTGTATCCAAGAGAAGTATGTGGATGAGATTGACCACTTCGACAACGTCGTGGAAGGGCAGTTGTGCCAGGAGGCTGAAGAGAAGGCCTTCCTTGACATAAAGTATAATGGCGCCCACAACTGCAGGAAGTGTGCAGCAGAAATGTGGCATGTATTTCGGAGATATTTTGTGAATGAAGGAGCAGTGCCATGGCAACGCGAGCGCTCTAGCCTTGAACCATCGGTCTTGAATGAAGTTTAACGTCTTAAAGGGCTCCTCGCTGGGGCCCCACTGAAAATATTTCTCATACACTGGAAGTTCTAAGGTGCCTTCTAGGGGAAACATTACCGAAATAATTTTCATATAATTTATTCTTCTCCCACTAGACTCACTCGAGAGCAAGAGTGGGCTGCCTTCTCCTAGTCCTTTCGAGCATCTTTTGTGCCACCCAGCCATTTCATGCATTGCAGACAGCCGCTGCACGATCTGCGCGTCGCGTTTGTTCGCACTTCCCATATTTGGTGAGGGGCACATTAAAGAGCCCTGACCAACTCTGGCCATTTCGAACTGATAAGCGCAGTTCACGGAATGCGCGCCAACAATCGCGCCTGCCAAATATTACACCGCTGCGCGCTGCGGAAAGACATGAAACTAAACGACGTTTCCCTTTCTTCTCGCGGGGCCCCGCTCCTAGCCGGACAGCTGACGTCGATCGCACAAGTGTGCCTACCTACGTACTTGGTGGTACTGTGACGTCACTCACGCATGGTGACACGGGACTTCGAGAATTACGGGAGGCAAGATCGGTTATTTGTTTATTCAGTTGTTTGAATAGACGAATCAATGTTTAGAGAAACAGTAAAACATACAAACGGAGATTCTCCGTGTTTTTGTTTTAATTCGCACCGTAGCAAGAGCGATGTGCTCCCGTTTGTGCTATTTGTTCGCATGTCGTGCAGTCGCGCACGCCGAGAGCGAAACCATGTCATTCTGTATCGTGTGCCAGTGGGGGATAACGGCCTGTGATCCGCTCGCATCGGCCTCAGTGTTCGTGCAGCACTGGCTTACACCACCAGTCAGGCCTTCTTGTGCTCAGCGTGCAAAATCGTGCGCTGTGCGAAACGAGACAAGCGCAAGAGCTCGCGCGGGACCATCAGCGGAAGTGCGCTGCGTAGGAAAAAAGTGAGAAAGAAAGAGAAGGTAGGACCCGTGACGTGTGCGTCACGTGATCCTCTAGCTCTTGTATGGGAGAACGAAGGGAAGGAATTTTGCTTGCTTAGGCTAGATGGGGGTGAGTGGAGAGAGTGTTTGCTTGCGAGGCTGCTCATCTGCAACTGAAATATTATTGAACCAATTTGAAAAAAAAATTTGAAGTAGAACGCTGCCTAGAGGGCACGAAGCCTGAGAAACAAAATATATTTTGCGTTTCTACCAAAATATTTTCTATGATGTTAAAATTTCTATCATCACAGGCACTGCGTTCGGGTTAAAACATATTGGCCGCCGCGCCAGAAACTTTAGAGCGTCTAGTTTAGAGTGAGAAGCTGGTCATGCTACACGATTTAGGACACTCTCCTATCTGACAAGAGTTTGCGCTCCCTAGTGACAGATCCCAAATGAAAACGGGAGCATCTTGTGTATTCTAGCAGTTCCACGTCCAAAAAAATATTTTGAGAGAATTCGAATCGTGCATTTAAGTAAAACCGTGAAGCAAAACTTGTCATTATCTTTAAGTATGTCCCCGTGGTATTTTGCTTTGGATCGTCAGCCAACGTAAGGACCAAAGCAGGCGTGCACACACACAAACGCGCGCGCGCACGCACACGCACAAGTATATATATATATATATATATATATATATATATATATATATATATATATATATATATATATATATATATATTTCCTGATTAGTTGTTATTACTGTTGCTTTTTGCAGATGGCAGAGTCTCCTGATGCCAGAACGGACGTTATGGCTATTCACGAAAAGTTCCCTATTGACGAGCTGGTAAGAACACCTCCAAACGTACGCTGTTTCTGAGTTTCTCCGAATTGTTCATACACATGAGCAGTTTTCTAAATGCGTCCCATAACTGCTTCACTATTCGTAGATAATGACAAGTTATACCGACAGCTATCCGCTGAGAGAAGACGTGTTGGAATTTAAAGAAACCGTTTGACGGCAATACCAGAACAGAAGCCATTTGTATAGTGCATTGCGGGAATGTTCGTTTGGGAACAAACAGAGTAAGCTTTGTCCTTGTATACACGAGTAAATATATGAAAGGATCTTCTTAGTTTTAAGATGCGTGATTGGCTAGTGTAGCATCAAGAAATGTTAGGGCAAAAACAAAAATCAAGCGATCTTATTTGAGCACAATCCCAGAATTTAAATTAGGAAATATAAAGAAATGAAAATGTATGTTGGCTTCAAGAAGACAAGTTGTTTTTCAGTGACGAAGATTATTTGCGGACAAGTTCACAGAGGCACAATTCATTAGGCACACTGTGAAAACACACTTGTGTGTACCTCTATAACTCTGTACGCACCAGAAACACAGATTATCAAGAGCTTCCATATAACCAATAATATCAAGCATCAGTGAAACTTCATGATTTCGATATGCGCATACGCAGCTGAATGTTCGTTGGAGGGAAACAAATGAGGCGAAGCAAGATTCTCTGATAAGCAAAACCGCAATTTTAAAGGAGAAGTGCTCGTCTGATACACCGATATTCCTTATTACCTTGCATAAACGTAAAGGCCGGGGCGACAAATCGGTTTTCTTTTGTTTTTTTTTTATTTTACTCAATGCCTTCCTTCGGTATGTACCCGCGTAGTTGTCTCCTTCGCATTCCGGTTATACTTGTCATCGAATGCGACTTCCCTTTCGGTTTTTCACCGTATCAATTAATCGACTTCGCAAACGCTCTTTGCTAACACGGAAAATGTTTACTACCGCTTAATATATTTAGTTTTGAGTAAGCGCCTTCTTTCTTCTGCTCTCTCCCGTCATGTGTGGTTTAGCGCTACACTTCCTCAATCTTTTACGCGAGCTGGCCCAGGTATGAACTATACTATAAAGCCCAGCAGTGTGGGTGGCGGAAAGGTTGCATGAAAGCTTAGTTAAAGGATCATGCCTTTTGGGCACAGGAATCAGAACTGTTTAGCGAATTATGCGGCGAAAAGGCTTTAAAGCATGCCCTAAACGGCCCATATAAGATACTTATGAACTAAAGCTGGCCCAGAACAGGCCCATATCTCACAACGTACCGAGCATAGGTCAGTGTGGGATGCTTTTTATGAGAACGCTCTTGCGCGTCAATGTTTATGGAAAACTTAAATGTACTACTTGACGGGGGTAGTTGGAGAAGTATGGGAGAGGCCTTCGCCCTGCAGTGGGCGTAACCAGGCTGATCATGATGATAATGAAAATGTACTATGGTGTCGCAACGTATTAGGACACAGAAATTCATGCGTTTAACGAAAGAGGCACTCGCCTGACATTCTTTTAGAGAGCACTTAAAAACTTCTTGACTTGCATGTTGTTTTTAGTTACTCGAAAAAAAAATGCAATATTTGTTTTCTTCTATTCCTTATTCTACTCCTGCACACCAAGGAAAAAAAACAGTATTCCTTACTCTTTTCGAAGAGTCTGGACTCGCCACGTATACCACACTTTGGCGGAGACACCCGAAATCCCTTTTGACAGAGAGTCCCGAGACAATCTGGGCTGTATACAAGGTGGTTACATGACTTGTCACACAATAGTCATGTACACACTGTTCTAGGGGTCACCTGGACCCTTTCACGGAGTTGCTGTACTACTGCTGAGGGAGTCCGTTAATAATACAAGATGAGTCACACAACACTCTGGCTGACAACCTGAGCAGTCTGGCTGACAACCTGGCAACAACCTGAGCTTATGCCATCAAGTGATCTGCCAGTCAACTGCAAGCCTGCCATCTTAAACCGTCGTATATTTTTACATGCGTCATTTTAAGCTGCCTTAATACAAGGTCAACATCTCTTGGCGCAAGTAAATCACCGATCTAATTCAATTAACGAATTCTTATGGTCTTTAATGCAACAAAGTGCAAGCTGAGAATGAAGCTGGCTAACCAGGTAGTGAAAAATTACAATGTGTTTGTCTACGTCCTATTCTTGTTTTTCTAGCCAGTTTCTGTCACAGTTTCTGGGTAGAAAAAACTGGCATTTCTGCATGGAAGCAGTAAAATATTAAATAGCCTTCTACTTTTTACAACAACATATCCTACAGTGATTAAGCCAACTACAGCTGTATAACTAAAATTGTTATATGCACATTTTAATAGCCAAGGCAGGACCCTTCTTTCCATAAAACACGGAACACAAAATAGAAAATCCAATAGTATTAAGGATTGCCCAAAGAAAACATCGAGTTTTTAAAGCCGAGTAGAATTCAGTATATAAATGTAGGAGAAAGTTCATGCTTTTAAATGGTGATAAACGTGAAAATAAATAAAGATTGCGTGAAAAATAATGCAACAAGTCACGGCTTAGGTTCTTAGCTAATCTTTTTGTAGCTTGCACCGAAATACGCATTAAATTTATTTTCTTTTAGCACCGTGCCTGTGCGTTGTGCCTCTTACGTTTGTGCATAGAGCCGTTTACCGCTAGGAAAATATCTGTGGTGCCTCATCGCCCGACACTCAATACAACATTGTTGTGCTTTTATTAGGCCCGGTAATATACCTGCAGAGCTAGTGAATCTTCAAGATACACAAGGGACTTCAACATTCTCGACGCCCTATCTTCGCCGGCGAACGTCGCACAGGTGCTACTTTTGTATCTACATTTGAAGTTACGCACTACTTGATAGTCTGTGGATTTTTCAATTTAAGATGCCCTCCTAAGGTTTCGATGTGACAGTAGCGATCCCGCACATATACGCGCGCACATGCCTAAGAAACATCTGCTGTCGAGAGAAGCATCGCGCAAAGTGCAGCCACACCATCAGGGCTGATTAAGCGCCGGTTGTAAACACGGGAACAAAAGATGGTATGCTCACCTGAGATGTTAAGAGAAATATGGTGCAGGTCACTCCCCACTGGTAGGCTTTCCTACGCATCTCGCCGTCTCTGCGCGTTGCGATTTCTCATATCGCAATGACAGGCGCAGTGCAAACCGCAACACTGCGGGTGCTTGTCAAGGTCCGGCGAGCTGCACTTGCTCGATGTCGGCAAAGGCGAAATCGGCGCCACGCTGCTGCTGGCTATCCTTCTCGTCACAATCACATAGCACGGAAAGAAGTTGCCGCAGTAACTTGCCGTAACATCAGGTTTCAGTCCCCCCAAAAGCAGCGCAATCAGAACCATTCGACAACGTACTCTCGCATGTTACAACCATCAATACAACACAACTACAAAATGGCGTCATGCTTTAGATGGCTTCGGTTTTGGATCACCTTGGAAGCGCATAACACTTCCCCCGTTTCAATTTGCTTTCCTCGCGTTGTAAAAAAAGACTGTTTCGCTCACTGATTATTTTGCGTCCCGTAAATAATGTTCACGAATGAAGCAGCCATGAATTTAAACATCTGTCTTGCAATAACAGCTCCGTTCACTGCATGAAAGCAAAATCTGCTCGTCCGAGTAGAGTTACGTTTGAAATGTCTATCGTTGAGCTTTTGGAGCGTGCTCCAGGTGTGAAGACTTGGCGTAATTGTGCCTAATTTGCGTAACTATTACGGTGCGGCTGCTCTCGATCTCTGTCGAGTGCAGTTTTCTTTGATGTAAGGCAGAACTATTAAGGCGCCCATGTTACAGAATTATGTAATGCACCTGAAACTGCCGGAACTCCTGCATTTTCTGCACAAGTTCTTGCGTCTGTATTCTGCTGCCAGCTACTGTGAGCGTAGTCATTTGGCTGAGATTAAGTAACACATTTCTAGGAATATTGTTCACAGCTCTATCGCAGCGTAGGGAAGCAACGTGGTTTGTTCCTCGTCAAATTTTCACGTTTATGGGAACAGCAATTATTATATGGGCTGCGAAATATGTATGTCGGCGTTGCCACGAGCTTACGTATGAAGTCCAAATGCGATAAGATCATATCCCGAGCCGTTGGCTCTGCGCGTGAAAGGAATTCGTGTTCGAGGGTAAGTCGAGATGGATAGTGGCTGCGTGGGCGCTCCAGACACACACACACACACACACACACACACATATATATATATATATATATATATATATATATATATATATATATATATATATATACAGGAGGTCACGTGATAAAATGTGCTCAAGCCGGGAAGCACGGGGAAGGGAGACGCCGGATTAGCCCGTTTGTCTTCTTCTAGCCGCTGCTCTAGCCCGTCTTGCGCCACCCTCGCTCTGTCTTGGAGATAATCTCCGATGAGTTGAAAAGTGGGGGCGCCGAGGTAGTGCAATTTCAAGTTTCGGAGACGCCTTAAAGGTAGCGGCAGCCGGAGCGTGCGGTCCCCTTTGTTCGCGCCCTTCACGCGAACGCTGTGACTGCGGGTGTTCGCTGTCTTTGAGAGAGATCTGTTCACGTTTACAAGTGCTTGCGTGACAGCGTACTTGCTGTTTTTATTAGTACGCGAATGTTTACGGCAATTATGCATCCGATGAAACTACGAACCTTGCTTCGTGTATAATACATTGCTATGGCTATCAAAGCTTCGCCTTTCGGACGAAACTACGACATTTTTGTTTTTAAATTTCTAAAGTGCTCAAAAGCAGTGTAGCGTGCGCTAATGTTTGGCTCTGGTCGTGGAACGCAAGGCACCGCGGTAGCCCAGTGGCTTCGGTGTTGCGCTGCTGAGTTCGCGGTCACGGGTCCAATCACAACCACGGCGGCGCCGCATTCAAATGGGGGCAGAATCTAAAAACGTTCGTATACCGTGCATTCCGTGCGCGTTAAATAAACCGAGATGCTGCAAATGACTGTGCACTTCCCCATTGCCACGTGCTTCATAATAATATATTGGTTTTGGAATTTAAATCTTCAAAATCAAATTTTACGTCAAGGAACTGCATATACAACCGACACTGTTGAGTGCGTCTACTGATCTTATCTCGTTTCTGCGCTCAAATTAGTAGCGAACACTATTTTTAAAAAATTGCTTATTTTCAGAACTCAGTGTAAAAAGTCCAGGTCTTCCTTACCACAAAAAACCAACTGTCAGATTTCCACGGACATGGCCAAGGAAAATCAACATTTAGAGTTAGAAGACATAGCAGAACATGACCAGAACGAAAGAGGGAGACGCTGCATTAAAACCAGGACACAAACCCTAAGGTTCGGTCTAATCCAGAAGCAAGTATAAAGCCAAAACAAATTATATGGTAATTCTTCGGCATTATAATCTTTCTCTCGCCAAGACTCATATCGAGTAACCAAGTCGTGACCTTTCACGACGGCTCTTCACAATCCATTGGAGTCAACTGACTCATGCGGGAGGGTGTGCCATTATCTTGTGACTCTACTCACGCAAAAAAAGTGTCTTAGCAAAGAAAGAAAGAGTCAAGTTGCTGTGACTCACTTTTGACCCATCTTTTTCTTAGAGTGTACAAATCGTGAACAGAGTGTTTTCGCCGGTGAACATCTCATTAAACGAGACAAAGTCGTTATGTTCGCGACGTCTTACTTCAAGAAGTCTAACAAGTTCTTCGAGCGCATAAGCGACCTGTAAGACGCACCTCGGTATTTTTTGCAACTTCTGTACCAGGCCACATATTTTGCCTATTGGAATAAATATTTGAAATCTATAGGTTGTACGTGGGCAACCTAGCTGTGTGGCGTAACTTGTTCCAGCTGCTTTTGCTGACGTCCAAGGCATTTGCAAAAACTTCGAAAACACTTCTAGAAATTCTGTATGGTGTGCGAAAAGGAAGTGCACGTGTACGACATTATCTTGGAAAAGTTTCAGACGGGAGCCCTTTCGTGACTGGGCGAATATACATCAACAAGAACTTCGACGTCAGTGGCACAACTGACGTTAGTGAATTTTAAAGTTTAAGCTCCTATTTTCAAGCTTTGACCTTCAGGATCAATGATTCCCAGCGACCACATTAGATGCGTGCAGTTGAGCCGCAGAGTGGCGCTCCTATAATATACGTTTTGTACATGTCTCAACATTCCCTGTCTTAACCCTGTAAACCCAAAACTTAGTTCCACATCAAGAAGCATTCAAACAACTTGTTGATCTGTATTCTGGCGATGAATAGTACATTTATATATAAAAAAGAAATTGTTAATTGAATCGAAAGATAACAATTCTAGTAAGTATTTATTAGTAGCAAGTTCGTTCATGCGAAACTTCAGCTGAAGCTTCACTCCAGCATATAAAAACGACACTATGGTCATGGCGTCAATTTTTCTGTGCCCAAATGTGCATTTTGAAGCACCTGACTCGGCGTTGGATATACGATAGTTTGGAACTGCAGAGATAACATGTCTATAGTTTTAACATCAGCTTTCTGAAACGCATTTTCGGTTCCGCCGTGAAGCAGAGCGTCACGTTTTCTTCTTTACGCAATAGCTTTTACTGCTGTATTGTCGCTCCATTGGCTAGCGGCGTTTTGCTTGCGTAATTTAATTGTTCTGTGTTCGTACAACTGAAATTTTCTTATTTATTCGGGCAAGGTCAGACAGTTCCTACCGTTTCATCACCGCAGTGCAAAAGCCATGATGCTTTTAACTTATGCGCTACACGCCATAGTGATAGGTAGGCACGATTGTCTAAAACGCAGTTGTGGGGGACATCACAAACCATGGTTTTTTTTTTACGCTCGTCCAGTGCTCGCGTCTGACGCGAGCATGTGTGTGTGTGTGTGTGTGTGTGACGACGCACACAGACATGCTCACGTCAGACGCGTACCTACTCACCTTACAGGAACACATTAGTGCACCTGGGTAGGCTTTGCGCAATCCCAAATTATGCTGGTTAGCTAGATACCGGGCAAAATTCTTCGCCGAACATTGATTCCCACAGTATCTACGATCTGGTTCGTTTTTTTTCATTACAGAGGCTCCAAAGGAGGTGAGGCAGTAAACACTTACCCAGCTGCCTAACACAAAGTTCTTGGACACAGCTATCCCATTTTCAAGCATATCACTGCTTTCGCTGTAATAAAGTCATTTTGATTGCCGTTCAACTTCGTTATAACGAGGTATGTCATCGCGCGTCCCACACAGACTTCACATAAACTTTTGTGCGTAGCCAAACAAGCATTCCATACAGCACATAACATTAAACTCGCAGAAAAATTTAAAAGAAGACACTACACTTGTGCGACCTTTCAGAATCACAATCCAATTTCCGGCAAACTTTGTTTCTTTCCAGCAATTGCAATGAGAATTTGAGTTTCTTGTAGTTAATTAAATTGCACAATTTAACACATTACTCATATACCACTAGTCTGTTTAAAAGGTTACCCGCATATTAGGCTCCTGAGCAGTTGTTCGAGAATTTATGAAATAACAGTGATTCACTCGTAGAAATTTAACTTCATGAGGACATTAGCCATCGTGTGCCCTGCCTCGCCATTTTATCCTCTCCTCTCCACCACATTCGAAAGCACAGCTGATGGCAGCAGTATGAAACCCTAAAATGATGATAATGTTTTATGTTTAATGGCACAAGGGCCAGGTGTGGCCAAAGAGCGCCATGCTAATGTTTATGAGTTCGCAGTGGACAGATGGGTTCTATGATCTTAATGTGTCGTGGCTGTAAAGGGGCCTAAAAGAGTTTATGCAAATTCCATAAAATGTACGAGTAATAAAATTATGGGAATGACTATTGACATGTACTATGAACATTACAAGGCATTGAGAAAGAGTGATGCAATATATAAGATACGTGAGGTGCTAAAAATGTCTGGAGCACTTCTGCCTCATCAGAGCCCTTGAAAGCCAAGGACCTAGAGGCATGTGATATAAAAGAACACTATCGTAGATGTATCCTCTGGAAAGAGGATGCACTACGCAATAATTGGGCTTGTTATGTGTAGCACAACATCTTTCAAGTAAGCGAGGACTGCTTTGGTCTTAAACATCGGTTCTACACCAAGAAACATGGCCGGATGCAGAGGGACGTGATGGCTGTATGCAAAAGGAACATGTTTCCTCCTGTCTCTTTCGGCTTCCCGGCACTCCAGGAAGACGTGGAGGACCGACAGCCTGTCACCGCATCTACCATAGGTTGGAGGCTCGTTACCGGTCAGGAGAAAGTTATGAGTGCCGAACGTTGATGATGATGTATAGGGTTTTGTGGCGCAAGGGCCAGTCATGGCCAAAGAGCGCCAAGCAATGGTGTTATGTACTCGGTGAGAAAAGTAACAACAAAGGGTATGGTGGCTGTCTATGACGAGATAGTGTGGCTGTATAGAGGCATAAGACAAGAAGCAGGGTATAAACATGTTAACATAATGACAATGGCTTGTGAGGTGTGCTGTTAACCTAAAAGTTATACCATGAAGGTGTGAGGTACTAAAAATGCATATATGTCAGTAGCACTGCTGCCTCAACAAGGTCCTTAACTGAAAGGGCCCAGAGGCAAGTGCTATACAAGGCGCTGCTTTCGCAGCTGGAGCCTCTGATTAGAGGCCGTGCTACGAAACTTGTGTGCCTAGTATTTGTAATGCGTCAACATCCTGTAAAAATTTAAAAACTGTTTTTGGGTTAAAAAGCGGGTCAGCACCAAGGAACATACATGGGTGTAAAGGGATCTGCTGTCGGTACGCTAGAGGGAAGTGCTTTTTTCTTTGAGATTCCGCTTCCGCACACTCCAGCAGGACATGGAGGACGGTCAGTGTTTCGCCACATTTACAACAGGTTGGAACTTCGCTACCGGTCAATAGACAAGAGTGTGTGCCATAGGTATGGCCTATCCTAAGGCGACAGAAAATGACTTCAGTTCGCCTTGTTTTCACGACGCATGCGCATCAAGGAATTCTTTTTCGGTAGACCAGATGTAGGAAAAGAAGATAGAGACTCTCTTAGACCACCTAGCACGTGGACACCGGAAAACGAACAGTGCCCAGACCTCGATTTATACTTAAAACTGATATCAAAGGAAATTCTAGAGTCAACGCGGCATTGCTGGAAACGCAAAAATTTGACCCCCGCTCAACACGAAATCCTTAAACAACTTGCGAAAAGGAATGATATTTTAATAAAACCAGCAGACAAAGGCGGCAGTATCGTAATCTGGCCTATAGAAAAGTACAAGAATGAGGCCTCTAAACAGCTGAACAACCACACCCATTACAGAAAACTTGACTCTAACCCAACCTCAGATTACAGCAATATTGTGTTAAGCACAATAGCGGAGCTCCGGTCCAGGGAACTAATCACGCAATCTGAATATCGCTTCATGATGCCCAAAAATAAAACAGCAGGCCGCTTTTATCTTCTTCCTAAAATACATAAAGTTCCGGTCGAAGAAATATTTACAGCAGAAATCCCAGGTCGGCCTATTGTGTCTAATAACAACACTCCTACTGAGTCACTATCTAAATTCTTAAATGACCACCTGTCAAACATACCCACCACCCTCTCATCTTTCGTTCAAGACACGCCGCACTTCCTTCGAATCATCGACGGCATCAACGCCAACCAAATCCTTTCCGACAGCGCTATTCTAGTCACTTTGGATGTTTCTGCCCTTTACACCAACATTCCCATGAGTGAAGGAATTGAAGCCGTTTCTAGATCCCTCGCAATCAATCCCCAAGCGCACGCTCCTGAAGTTTACTTATCGCTCCTTAGGTTAGTTCTCACGCTCAACTATTTCGAATTCGATTCTATACACTACCTGCAAATTTTCGGCACTAGCATGGGTACGCCATTCGCTCCCACGTATGCGAACATTTTCATGGGACAGCTTGAAGCAGACCTGCTGAAATCCTACCCTTTAAAACCCCACACCTATCTTCGTTACATTGACGACATATTTATAATATGGGAACACGGCACAAGCGCCTTAACCAACTTAATTAGCCATTTCAATCGCTTTCACCCGAGTATTAAATTTACTGCTCACCACTCTCCTAGTCAGGTCAACTTCCTGGACACGACGGTCTACATAGAAAACGGAAAACTGAGAACGACACTTTACCGGAAGCCTACAGATAACCAGCAATATTTAGACTACAACAGTCATCACCCGCGACATTGCAAGCAAGGAATTTTTGTCGGACAAGCGAAGCGTATAAGAAGAATCTGCAGCGAAGACCATGATTATATCCACCACCTAAATGACCTTAGATCAACGCTAGCAGAAAGGAACTATCCCCAAGTTGCTCTCGATAGAGCTTATGATACCGCGTCAAGATTGGAGAGACAGTCGGAATTGGCGAAGAGACAGCCCACATTAGAATCTGACAGACCGCCGGCCTTTATAGCAAAATATTCTAATGCACTCCCAAACATAAACAACATCCTAAGAAAATGCCACCCAATATTATCAAGTAACGAGCGTCTGCGAAAAGCGTTCCCGGATGTACCCAGGGTTACCTATCGCCGAAACAAGAACTTTAAAGACATGTTAGTGCACGCAAAAGTCAGCCAGCAGCATTCCCCCGTAATAAAAGCACGTTGTCGCCCTAGGTGCAAAACCTGCAGGCACCTTCAAAGTGACATTAAAATTAAAAGCACCGCAAATAATTATACACATGAAGTCAAATCTAGCTTCACTTGCACAAGTTCGGATGTGATTTATATGCTTGAATGTTCCTTCTGCAAGAAACAATATATCGGTGAAACAGGACAATCAATAAACGTCAGATTAAACGGACATCGCGCCGACACAGCTAAAAAGCTTCCCAAAGCCGTCGCCGAGCATTTCAACCAACCAGGTCATAACTTTGATGAACTTAAACGCTACATCTTACAGTCAAACTTCCGTTCTGAACGAGAAAGATAATACAGAGAATCATACCTTATCCATAAGTTCAAGACATTGCAACCAATAGGCATAAACGTTTCAAAGGGAGCTTTAGAATCTATTCGCTATGCTAAACCTCAAGCTATAGGCAACAACACTTAGTTTGATTTCTTAACGCATACCCCCCCCCCCCTCTTTTCCTTTTTCTTCCCTTCTTTTTCTTCTTTTTTTGTCAGCTGGCGTGTCAGACGCCCTTGACACGCCGGCTAACGCGCGTGGGTTGACAGACTGGGGTGAGGGGAGGGGGGGTTCTGGCTTTGACCTTGTACACAGCGTTCCTTTACTAATTCGACGCGCTAACACACTTTCCCTCGTTTCCACGCGCTCTCGCCTCACACCCCCTCCCCTTTAGAAGAACCCCACCTACATATACTGTGGCGAGGAAAGCATATGTCGCCTTGAAGAAGACAAGTCCACTTGTCGAAACGTTGGCTCCTGCATTCACCTTGTTCACGTTTTGCTCATCGTCTTGAATTGCCATCTCCCGCATTCCCCGTCTTTTCTACGCAGTGACAAAGGAAGTCTCATAGAGGGTCTGTTACAAGAAAAGTGTTTCACAAGTCCAGTCGTTTACTGTTGTGAAGCACGGATGTTCTCGATTAGAGCACATATTGAGAATATAGGTGAAGCTCATGTATGTACTCAGAAAATGGAGTGAGCACTCACCTGCCTCTACATATATACTTTCGAGAGGGCTTGTTTTAAACGCACCAGTGGCCAGGCGGATGCACAGATGGTGGACGGGGTCTTGCATCTTTAGTGCGCTCGGGGCGGCAGAGTGATAAACCACGGCACCACAGTCCAGTGGTGATCGAACAAGGCTCCTGTAAAGCTTTAATAAACACTTTCTGTCGCTACCCTATGTTGTGTGAGATAGGATTTTAAGTAGGTTCATTTTTTTAGACATTTTGCTTTAGGATGTTTTATGTATGGAATGAAAGTAAGCCTGAAGTCAAGTATAGCACCTTGGAATTTGTGTTCCTTGTTCACAGGTATTTTTGCCCATAGATTTCGAAGGTGGGATCTAACGCGGAATGTATGGTTGTGCAGGCAGCTTTCTATAATGTTTAACATATTGCCACGGATGGCCAGTGTTGATAGGTCGCGAAGGATTCCGTAGCGCCACGTTATATGGTACGCCTTTTCCATGTCGAGGAACACGAATAAGAAGGGTTGTTTATGTACCAAGGCATCGTGAATATTCGCTTCGATGCGCATTAGGTGGTCGGTTGTAGATCGTCCTGCTCCGAAACCACACTGATAGGGATGAAGATATTTAATTCAAGAAATTGTTGAATTCAACGGTTTATCACTTTTCAAAAAAGTTTGCATATACAACTTTCGAGGGCAGTTGGGCTGTAACTTGTTACTTATGTGGAGTCTTTGCCCTGTTTCACATTCGGTACCACAAGGGCTTCTTTCCATGCGGTAGGAAGGTACTCCGCAGCCTATATAGCGTTAAAAAGTACTAGCAGAGTAATTTAAGTATCACTGGGGAAGTGTTTAATCATGTCCTACATGATCCTGTCCGGTCCAGGTGCAGAGCTCTGACATTCAGTCAGGGAGGCGTTCAAATCGGCAATGTTAAAAGGCACTTAAAGGGTTCGTTCTGTCTGCATTTGCGGTCGATAGCCTCGCGTTCTGCTGCTTGTTTTTGTTTTAGGAATGCCTTGGAATAATGATCAGAAATGGAAACGCGCTGGAAGTGTTCTCCAAGGGCGCCAGCTTGGTCTTCCAAGCGGTTTGCTTCACCGTTCACTAACGGCAACGAATCAATTTCTTGTCCCTTCAGTCTTTTCAGTTCATCCCATACTTTTGCTTCTTGAGCATACGAATTTATATCTGAGAGGAACCTCTGCCAGCTTGCCCTCTTTGCCTGTCGTCGCGTACTCTTTCCCTGTCATTTGACCTGCCTAAATTCTATTAGATTTTCGGCTGTAGGACTTTCACGTAGTTTTCTCTAAGCTTTATTTAGTCTCTTCCGTGCCTCTCTACAATCTTCGTTCCACCAGGGGACCCGACTTTTGGATGAAGTGCCTCTTGTATAAGGAATGACCTTTTAAGCGGTGTCAATGATAAGAGCGGTAAAACATGAAACAGCATGTTCGTTACAAAAATTATCTAACATCCCGTTATATGTGGGCGGATTTCCTAAAACGTTCCCAGTCAGCTGAAGCCAGTTTCCAGCGAGGGAAGTGTCCAGGGAAGTCACGTTGGTTTACGAGGTTCAGCGTTATTGGAAAGTGATCACTTCCGAATGGATTTCGAATTGCACACCATTCTAAATCAGGGAAGATGGAAGCGGAGCCGTCGCAAGGTCTATTGATGAGTATGAGTTATGATGTGGATTATAATACGTTGGTTCTTTCTTATGAAAGAGGCACGCCCCGGGGGTTAAAAGGAAATTTTCAAGGAGTCGACCTCTCGCGTCTCATCGCGAGTCTCCCCACATCGTGTTATGAGCGTTAAAATCTCCCACTAGGGACTAGGCAAGCTGATCAATGAGATTATAAAAGACTGTCGTTTCGGGATCATGGCTCAGGGGTATATAAATGGTACATACAGTGACTAACTTGTTAAAAAGAATGGCCCGAACTGACGCTAGCTCAACGGGTGTCTGAAGGGCGACGTGTCGGTAAGCTACCGCCTTGTCGGCTACTACTGCTATACCGCCGGAGGCGTTAGCCCCGTCACGGTCTTTACGGAAGACGGTGTTGTTTCGAAGAAAATTTGTGCTTGTAGGTTTGAGATGTGTCTCTTGAGCACACAGCAACTTTGGATTGTGTTTGTGTAGTAGTTCTCTAATGTCGTCGAGGTTATGTAGAAGTCCTCGCACATACCACTGTTGTATTTATGTTTCCATTATGATAAATCTGTTTAGCGCTGTGTCTTTAAGAGACTGACATTAGGTCACGGGCCCTTCGGAGGCACCGTGACGCAGCTTTTTCTTTTTAAGCCATCGAGAGAGGCTTGCCGCTTTTTTTGGCGCTGGTGGCACAATCTGGCTGGTTGTTGAGTCCATCGATTCTTGCGAAGCGCTGGACATGCGCTGTTCCAAGCGCTTTGTTTGACGTGAAGGCCTCGGCACGTCGGACGAGATCTGTGAGGCCACCTGCCCGGAGGTTGATGGCCCCTTTTGCTGAGGCGGCGTAGCAGCGCTAGCTGCAACCGGCAAAGGGGTTCTTGGGCAAAGGGGTTCTTGGGAAGGTTTGAAACTTGCCTGCGTGTCACCTTGAAACTTATATTTTCTACGACTTTGATTGTAACAATTTCCTTTTCTTTTTTCCAGGATGGACAGGACCAGGAGTACGCAGCGTGCTGCCCATCCCAGTTCACACAGTGGATAGAATTTTGACATGAGTCAGAGAGGTGTTCTTTAGCACTGCATTGGGCACAACTCTGACGGCCTCGGCCGTTCTGTTAGATGTGGTGGAATCGCTCGCACTTGAAGCATCATTGCGGATTTAGGATGTATGTTGTCGCTAGGATTTTCACATACCCTCTCTCCACAGCGTCAGGTAGGTTACTTGAGACAAATGTAGGTATTAGGTGCTCGGTAACAGTTTATTTTCCCTCACGCCTTATTTTATTTCTTTTGACATTAATCACGTTCGGATCATTCCAACCCTCTACAGATGTGGGGTCACTTTATTGGAACACCCGCAAAGATACAAGTTTGGGCTGTTTTTCATGTTGTTTTTGATCGCGGAGCCCTAGGAGAAGATCACCACTAGCCATTTCCGATGTTTTGAAACCCGGGACCGAAAACTTCCGTCAGAGATTTTGAGTATACGAAGGGTGGGATGATTCTTACCGTCTTCTCAGATTTATCAGAGTAGATGATATGAAAGCGGAGAAGGTTCTCTGTACGATTCCCAAAAAAACTTAAAGACATCTTCGGTGCGCCCTCATTTCTGAGGGCGATGAGGAAGTGGTGGGGGGGAAGAAGTTTCCATGAAAATGCTGAAAAATTCGGCAACAGCACCGACCGCCAACCACGGAGTAAAAGTCTGCACGACGCGGGTTTTGCGCCGTCACTATGTCCTAGGTAGGATAGCCATGCAGGGTTCATTCACTCTTGCTGCCAAGGTGAAAGAAAGTAAATGGAAAAGGGAAGGACACACGAAAGGCCAGAAAGTTGAGAGAGAACGATGAAGATTGAAGAGACGGACAGGAAAAGGCGACTGCCGATTTCCTCCAGGTGGGTCAGTCTGGAAGTGCCGCTATGTGAAGCAGAGGCCGAAGAGGTGTGTTACCTCCACGGTGGAGCCTTAAAGGTCCAAACACCCAGCATCAACTTAACCCCCAGGATGCCTTTTTCCCCAGATACGGCTGAGCTGCGCAGCGCTACATGCGGGAAGGGCCAACTCTCATGTGCTCGGGTACGTGTTGTCGCAATACACCAAGCGCCTGCTGACGCTGACGCCCCTGCGAGGGGGAGTTCGTAAGAACGCCTACGATATAAATGACACACATGCGTCAGCATTCCATATACGCGAAGTTTGAAAAGAGACAGAGCCAGACCAAGAAGAAAAATCGAAAGAAAGACATGCGTGATATATACATGTCGGAGCCGTACGCTGATGTTTCGAAGTGAACCCTGCCGCGAGCTTATCAAGAAAGAATGCTGACTCAAATATAAGAGGTCGGCTAAAGCTTCCAAAGTTCAATAACAAGCACCTCATCGGCTAACGAACAGCTTATAGATGACTAATTTTCGTTAAGGAATGCTGCAATGGTATTGCTGTAGGAAAGGGCGCAAAATGCCACTGGAAATAAGATTCTCGCCCAAGATTCATCAACAACGGGACACTTTGGTTTAATGTGCACTCAGCTTGTTTCGGGGAGAGCCCGAAAGCTTGGCCAGTCGTCTGCAAGGAGTGAACCAAAGACTAACAGGTTCGAGACCAAGTTTGTTTGAGCGCCGCCGAATCAACGTAAGTGTGCTTTATAAATATGCGTTTACGAAAAGAAAATCATCATAAGAACAACTTTACGCTTCATAAATTGTTCAGGAGTTCTCTGTCCATCTACGTTGTAATTGACTATCTTGCATGAAGACGAAGCAGTGAACGCGATAGCAAGGTTTACCGTTGCGTTGGAGGTCAACACACGTTGTTCTACAAAAATAAGTGGATGCGACATGGTGCGAAGCAGCCCACTACGCTACTACTGCGGTGTAGCAGGAACAGCGCCCTGACTTATACCACGAAAGTCACCACAGAGAGTTTTACCCACAGAGAGGTACAGCCATCTGGCAGCGCAGAGCTCAGCCAGACAAAGCAGAGGTAACACTGCACTAACCAAGTGTGTTTTACTTTGCCGCGGGTGCAAATTTTAGAGAGCAACACGATTACGCCGCGGTCGAAAATTTACGCCAGCAGCGAAGCAGAATACACGTGGTCTTCCTGACCGACAAAATCAACGAGTCCTGGAATAGCGGCGTTGTTCCTGCAGAATGGAAGATGGCCTGCACGGTGCTCATTCCCAAGCCCGGCAAGGCCCCGAACATCGAGACCCTCAGGCCGATTTCTCTAACCTCCTGCGTCGGCAAGGTCATGGAGCGCGTCGTCCTCAACAGGGTCAACGGGTACCTCGAAGACAACGAGGTTTACACGTACAACATGGTCGGCTTCCGCGCCGGACTCTCGACGCAGGATGCAATGCGCCTAATAAAGCATCAGATTGTGGATGGCCGTTCCAGAGACGTCAAGGCTTTGCTCGGTCTGGACCTCGAGAAAGCTTTCGACAACGTGCTCCATAGCTTCATCGTAAAGACCATTTCAGATCTGGGTCTCGGCTCCAGATTCCATAGCTACGTCAGCTCTTTCCTAACGGACAGGAAGGCCAAGCTTCGCATTGGGGACTTCCGCTCCAACGATGTGCCCCTCGGAGGGCGGGGCACTCCTCAGGGCGCCGTCATCTCACCCACCCTGTTCAACATCTGTATGATTGGTCTTTCCGAGAGGTTGGCACGCGTAGAGGGCGTCAAGCACACCATATACGCCGACGACATCACCTTATGGTGCTCCAGCGGCTGCGAGGGCAGAGTCGAAGAATCCATGCAGGAGGCGATAGACGTGATCGAGGAGTATCTCCGCCCCACCGGACTTCGATGCTCCCCCGCCAAGTCGGAGCTTCTGCTTTACAGAAAAGAGAAGGGAGGCAGACCCAAAGATTGGAAGCCAGTCTCCGAAAGCAGCATCAGTCTTCGCACTTGTGACGGGGCGGTGATACCCAGGGTTGACTTTATTCGGGTCCTGGGCATGTTTGTCGAATTCAACGGCGGGAACGGAACGGCTCTCCGCAAGATCATCGCAAAGACGGACAACGCTTTCCGCCTCGTTCGCAGAATAGCAAACCGGCACCGAGGAATGAAGGAAAACAATCTCCTCAGGCTTATCAATGCATTCGTACTATGTCATTTTACGTACACAATTTCTATGCATAACTGGCTCAGAGCGGAGCGAGACAAACTCAACGCTCTCATCCGCAAAGTGGTCAAGAGGGCTCTCGGGCTACCCATCAGGACTCATACCGAGGATCTCCTTAGGCTGGGGGTGCATAACACTGCCGAGGAGATTGCCGAAGCCCAAGAACGCGCGCAACTCACTCGCTTGAGCACCACAGCGGCAGGTAGACACATCCTCAAAGAGCTGGGTTACCATCCTGCGGGATTCCCGATGGTCAGTACCCCGATCCCCAGGTGCATTCGAGACAAGTTCGAAGTGGCGCCTGTGCCCCGAAACGTCCATCCCGTCCATAACGAGGGCAGACGCAAGGCCAGAGCAGCAGCCATCCTCAAACAGATCAAGCAACGAGACATTAGAGCAGGCTTCGTCGACGCCGCGGAGTACAGCGATGGGAAGACCTTTGCCATCGTTGTGGTCGACTCCAGCGGCAAGATTTCCAACTGCGCCTCCATTCGCACTTCAGACCCCGGTGTCGCCGAACAAGCCGCCATCGCCCTCGCCCTGCTAGACGGTCGTGGATCCGAGATATATAGCGATTCCAAAACAGCAGTTAAGGCTTTTCAGAAGGGTTGCATCGCCAAGCAAGCTGCTCGTCTTCTTAGCAGCTCGAGTCGAGATGCTCTCACGCATCATTCAATCCACTGGTTTCCAGCTCACGTAGGGTCGGTCGAGGGTGCTCCCCCGAACCTCAATGAGTCTGCTCACGAGGCTGCGCGTGACCTCACCGACCGCGCTTCCTCTACAAGAAGCACCGACTCCCCTCCTCCCTACGGCCACAGGGACGCTTCCGCTACTCACAACGAGCTTATTAAATTCTTCTACATGTCTAGAAGGGTCTTTCCACCCCCTCACCCCAAGTTGAATAGGGCGCAAGCCGTTTCGCTTAGGCTTCTGCAGACCAGTACGTATCCGTGTCTGTCCGTTCTCCACGAGGCTTACCCGGACGTGTATCGCGACGACGCCTGCCCCTCCTGCGGCCAGACCTCCACTCTAGCGCACATGCTGTGGGAGTGTGGGTCGACATACCCCAAGTTCATCAAGGAGGAGTGGGACTCGCTTTTGCGTAGCCCCGCTCTAGAAAAGCAAATCCTGGCCGTCCAGCGTGCCCGCGACCGGGCCGGTGGGCTAGACCTGCCGGTCCCGACGTGGGACTAGCCGGGTGCGCGACGAGTTCGCGTCCTCGCCGGACCTACAATAAAGTTTATTCACTCACTCACTCACTCAATACACGTGGTCACTGCAGTATCAGAGCTTTGTGTTTTTTCTGGTTGAGCTCCGCTCGACCAGATGGCTCCACCGTGCAAGCCGTTCGAGTCTGCGCCTCCGCTCATCCGGTAAAAATGCCAAGTGCTCTTGCGTTTACCCGAATGCCGGACACGATAAACGACTCAAATGCTGGCGCGATGAGGATCGCCGGCAGTGGCATTACGGCTTCACGCAACTCGATGGTGCGCGAGACGAGACGAAAACCCCCTGTGTTTGTCAGCGCTCAATTAAAGGTCCAGATAGATCTACCTTGACGTTTACTATCCACTCCACTCTTGCCAACTGAGGACTTCTTCCCAAGGTGCCTGTCATATAATTTGCTTTCCGGTTTCATCAGCGGTTCACGAACTCCGAAGGAGTCGCCAAAAAGGAATGCTCGCTGCCGACCACATTTCCGACATCTTCGAATTCTTCAAGGCGAAACTTTTGCAACAACATACAATTCTACTTTATTTACTTAAGTGCGCCAATAAATAGCATTATTAATATATATTTTAAAAGGCTATATCTTATCGACCCGTTGCTTCCGTGATGTTGTCAAATGGGACAGTAATGTCGGCAAAAATATCTCGCATTTAGTGCGAGCGTTCACTGCGATATGTTTTCGCAGCCGACAGTGGTGCAAACGAGGGAATCGGTGTGGAATTGGAACCAGGTTATCACCTGACGTGGCAGGCACCTAGGTTCAGAGTACGGAGAACGATGTGGTATGCGCACCGCTTTTATGCAGGAATACGAATGTGCGTTCAGGCACCGCTCACATCCCTGAAACTAGAACGCTTTCATTTTTGTAGTTTCGTATAACCTCCTTGAGTCAAGCACACTGCCTGCCTATCGCGTCTCTGAAGACCTTCGAACCCTAGGTGCGTGAGCCATGAATGAGCCGTGGCTACCAGGACAGCACAACGGCTGTGACACCTACGTAGACAGGGCGAGGGCGCCTCGGGTGACTGTATAATGGCTTGCCTAGTAAAAAGGAGCGCGATATGTACAGGCTTAAGAAAAAAAGGAATACACGAAGCACCCCAAACCCTCCACATAAAGACTTATTAAACTCTGCATAGTAATTAGGACGTGTACGAAATTATCTCTTCGTGCGCAGGCCTTATCTTAAAACACTATCGCTGCTTCAATTATCATGGTCGATAGCTTCGAGACACGTGTGTTCTCAGATTTAACAATGTGGCGGGTATCAGAAAATTCGCCAATTTCTTTTTTTGCTATCACTGAGTTTTCTGACAATAGTTCTACTCGGTCGTACTTGTTCGCAGGCTGTCACCATAGATGGGATTGGTGTGAGCCTTTTAGTCTGAGAGATTTACAGAGCCTCCAAAGTAGTCTGTGCCGCGTGAAATCGAGATTTCATAAACCATTTCGCAGATACTTTCTGTAGAAAACGATAGAAAGTTCAACACGTTCGCAGAGAATTATGGTACAGGAACTGTACAAGAGATGTTGCGTAGTCCTTCCGATTCTTGCCTTGCTCGAATTATGCGCGCCTGCGTTTTCGGACCATATCCTTAGTATGTCGAGTCACGTGGTTGGTTTAGCAGTTGCTTTCCCCTCGAAATGTAACATTCGTGCCTTTCCTTTGAATATTCAAACAAAACATTCGACCTAACATGTTCACCGCTAAAGCTGTCATTTAGCGCCGTCAGCAAGAATAATGACGTAAGTATTGGAGCTGTATTTTTATGTGCCGAAATAAACATAGTCTTCAATTTACGATGGAAAACAGTCTCACGGCTGTAAAAGGCATGCAGTACTTTTAAAAGAGACATATATCTTACTGGGATAAGAAATCGTTGCTTTTCTGAATTACAAACCGTATTTCTTCCTCTATATTTTAAGGTGGCGCACCTACAAAACGATGTATCTGCCATAACACCAGACCAAAACTACCACGTGGTCATTCATCAAGTGCACTGCAGTTATGAAACTTATGGTGCGTTACCTGCTGCAGGTGACAAAAGCGAAGAGATGCATCTCGCCAGCACAGTGCTCTATCTCCTGGCGGCCACGTTTAGCCGAATAATTACGTACAGCCCATCCCTTGCTGCAACGAAAGGTAAACACGTCGTTGTTTTTTATCGCACAAACCATCGTCAAATTGAATCGACATAGCCTATACACTTCTTTATAGACTTAAAATGTGTCACCCTCTTTCAGGCTTCTTCTATTGATCACACTTCAAGCACACATGATATCTGCAAGCAAAAAAAAAGGCAGTGACGAGCACCTATTTGTTGCGGCAATTTGCTGCTTCGTAAGCTTCCAAACAAATCATTATAGGAGAAAGTTCGAACTATCTAGAACTCACGTCGGACCGGAATCCATAAGCTGCAGAGAGGCGTTCTACAGGCCTAAGAGAAATTACCCTATGAATTTCCTCTATGCTATCTTTGCCAATGAAAAATTAGACAAAAATAATGAACTTAAAAATCAATGGTCCGTGGTGGTTACACGTAAGCTCTGGTGACTCATCTATTATGACGCTCGACGCAGTGGGCAACTCCGAAGTAATTTTCCCAATCTGGGGCTCCTTTCAAGCGCCCCAAATTCCCGCTGAACGGGTCTTTCCGCATTCCGTCCCAACCGGGATGCAAAAATTGCGTCCAAGATCGAACCCTTGACCTCGGCGTCAACAGCGTGAAACCTTAACTATTAAGCCATCGCGACATATACTTATGCGACTGTTTTGCAACAAACCATGCCTAATGACCTCAACGTATTTTCAGGTAATGCTAGATTATTATGCATAAATGTTTCCCCCGAAGGACCTGTCTATGTTGTTAAGAAATGGGGTAAAGGTAAATGATCTGAAGCCACATTAACCAAAGCTACACGGAGGCAATATTGGAGAGTCAGTATTCGCGCGAAAATGGGGGAGAAACACACGCTATAAAAGAATACTACATTGAAAAATGAAATTCAAGAAGGGCTCACGTTACTACAGAACCATTGTACTATTCTGAAAGAGTATTTGAGAATGCGGGAAATATTCCTTTAAAACTGAAAACCTGTGATCATTATGGTATCTGATTACGATTACCTTTAGACAGGAGGCACACATTCTCAAAGTTGAATAGTATTTAGAGAAGTACTATAGGTGAATTAGACTTGTTACCATTCTAATTGACCAAGTCACACAATTGAGCGCTATGCCACACTGGAAGACCGCAACGCAAAAGTTCATAACGATTTCCAGATGTGCAAAAAAAAGAAATAACGATGAGGCTGATAATTTCTGCAGTGCACTGAATTCCGGCCACTTTCACTCAGAAAAGCGAAACTGACGTGTCAAACAGTGCAAATGTCCTGCATTTAGGAAACGCGCAATAGCGACCTAGCCATTTACACCTGCACTAGCGAGCAACAGCTAAAGTACATCTGAAGTCGCCATCTCGCTGGCTTCATCCTCACCCGACGGTAACACGAAAACGGTCACGTTGCCCATGCCCATCTTCTAAGCGCGGGACATCTGCTTATTTCGACAGTTAAGTTTCGCTTTTCTCAATAAAATTGGCCGCGATTCAGTACACTGCAGTAATTCGCAGCGTGAGCTTTTGATGCGTCTCAAAACTACTCTAAATTTCTATGCGCTTCGTGTAAAAAAAGGCAGTTGCTCTGCTTTGCATAACTAGTTGTTAAATTACTACCAATTATCAACATTTGCACATAACTCCGTATTAGAAACACTATAAAGGAAACATTTCTTTATCATACGCGCAGTAGTTGCTTAGTGGCTATGGTGTTGGGCTGCTGAACACGAGGTCGCGGGATCGAATCCCGGCCATGACGGCCGAATTTCGATGGAGGCGAAATGCGAAAACACCCGCGTACTTAGATTTAGGTGTACGCTAAAGAACCCCAGGTGGTAAAAATTTCCGGAGCCCTTCACTACGGCGCGCCTCATAATCAGGAAGTCGTTGTGGCACGTTAAACCCCATAATTAAATTATTATTTCTTTATTACATGTCCACTATACTTAAGCAATTTCGAACACAATAGAATGCCTAGTGTATCGTGCCACAACATTGCATAGAACATGCTTGTTGGTATTCATTCTGAAGGAGATACAATGTTGCTGAAATTGAAGGAGGTAACGTAGTCAAACTTTCTCTACGTCTCCTGCTTTTAGCGCTTACAACAAACTTAAAGAATAGTTGCTTAAACCAGTAATAGGCTTCTGCCCGATTGGTTGACTGAGTTATAACGACATCAGACGAGCGTCTTGTACACTTTAGGAGTTTTTCTCTATATCCGTAGTACGCACGAAAATTTATTGTTTTTCTTTCTTTAAAAAAATTACGACGTCTTCAATACCTTCAATGAATCGCTTTACCATGTGGAACGCGTGCAAAAAAAAAGGACAATAAACCAAATTTTAAAAAATAATATCGGACCTTCGCGAATTTACACTACCATCGTTGTCAATTGTTCATGCATTGTTGCCTCTTGTAGCTTGCACATTTCCTGTTTTAATATAGCTTTTTGCTGTGCTTTCCCCATGAACGTCTGTCATGGTCTCTCTGTCTTTCTTAATTCCGACCTGGTATGACTCTAGCATTTTTGTTCTTATTGCCTTCACTCTATTTCTTGTCATTGTTCTTTGCGGCGTTTGTTGTTTTTTCCTATTTTCTCCGCTTCTTTATATATTCCACCTGCTTTAATGCACTTCTTAAAGCGCAGTCACTGTGACCATTCCGGTGACATGTGCTAGGCAATTCTTACGTTTTCTGATATAATCTGTGTCTCTGTGTATTTATATATGAAATGCTTTTTTTCTATGGTAATACTACAAAGTATATTTGCTTGTTTTTATGAAACAAATAAGAAATGCGGACATATTTTTGCGTCTAAAGAACCACAAATCTGTAATATATCAATATGTTAACTTTTTTTGTTTGCCAGAGACGGCCAAAAACTACACTGTTTGTGAAACGGACGTATGTATAGAGAGAGGTAAGCTTCAAGTAGCACCCACTCTGCCATTATTCTGACTCTGCAATTACCAATGTTATGCTACTTATCTACCACATATCAATGCCTCCAGCTGATGCCCAGCGTGGTGATACCTTTCTAAGAAGATTGCTGAATTAATGACGCGCCATTACACATTAACAGCAAGTCTTAGTTCGAGGCCTACTGTGATTTGCCTATTCAAATATAAATAACATGTAGAAATATTCCCATATAAAAGCGACTTGACTCATTTAGGTTAGATCTGGTGCATTTAATAAAGAAAGTAAAATAGTAGTGATTATTCTAGTAAGCATGATATAATTTGGGGCTAAGAATTCTTGACAAAAATTGCCAGAAAACGGTAGCTTTGTAAAATATAGAAGCGCCAAATTTAAGAAACCATTGCTCTGCGCCAAAAAGTGATATCGCTGTTCTGTAACCTGCACGTATCAAGGTATTAAAGCGACAAACTTTATACATGATTGTATAAAATTGAAATAAATGTATAGTTGAAAATAAATAAAAGTGATACAACGTGCACGAGGTTTCTGCAAAGGTCATACAGAGAGAGTTGCTGTATATCTATGAGCGCTAAACGAAAGATCACTACGGGCCATTTTAGATCACTCGATGGGTGCTGTTTACAGAATTGTGATATGATTACTTGTTACTGTGTTTCAAAGTTGTAAAGCTTATTCTTCATTTTTTGTATACTCAAGAATTTCTACAAAGCATTACGGCGTCAACTGAAATATAATTTTTACGGGCACTAGATTATAACTCTACTTTTTAATGTCAACAAATCTAATCAAAATGGGTGCACTGCTTCCTGAAGAAAATTAATTTCAGCGTTTGCGTGTACCTAAAATGAAGCTCCAGAATGAATGCTTTCTCTTTAGCTGGCCTTTCTTCCCATAGGAATCATGACTTATCGGATTGTCTTGCACGCCTATACGGCTGTTGTCTTTGTTGTAAACAATGAAAACAATAAAAATGATTAATATTTTTATCATACATCCACAAAGACGCATATTGGAGAATAGTCGGGTGTGTTCTTGCTGAATGTCCATTATTGCGTTGTTTTCCTATTCTCGGTAGCATACGGGGTACCGATTCTACACCGTATAACCCTTCGCCCTTAGTTTCGTATTAGGCTATCTTAATTAGAACACTAACTTGATTGTGTGGTCATCGTTTATTGTCAATTTCCAGGGCATTATTGATATATTATAATCTGGAAATATTTTATTTTATTTTGAATGTTTCATTTTTTGTACATCTATTCCGGTTGATGTCAATCTTGAAAGGGGATTTTACTGGTTTTCGTTATTTCCTAATATATGTTGTCCTTTCCTCATTGTTTTAATGTTTGTCCAAGTAAAAGCAGTCTTGCCGAAGCTTTCGAAGGGCAGTCAGATCTGTAGAAATAAAAGATTATTGACAGATGTGGACCTAATGAAGGTACAGTAATCACGTGCTTTATTATTTTCCTCGACTTTTATCTGCATGCAGACTCCGAAGCGCAGACTAAATGTCCTTGTCTTTGGTATTTGCCATGAATGCGTCTCTGAAATGTAGCCATTGTGTATGCAGATTGAATCGTGCGGATATGTCCTTTTACTTTGAATCATATTTTGCAACCTGTTTTCTTAAGTTTTATTGCTGGTGGTTCGCGTAGCTGGTTTCAGTTTACATTTGTAAGGGTTACACTGTGCGGTAAACATTATCAATCATCATTTAAAAGGCACAATATCAATATTTCTGATGGCATGCGAATAGACACAGAGAAGCGATACTGCTGAGAAAATCGAAATTAGCTCGGCTGTTGAGTTCTCCCCTCACTATAAGGTCAACCAATCATTTCCATAAAATATGTAGCTCTTCATAAAATATGTAGCTTTCCATAAAATATGTAGCTCTGTGTATTCCAGCCGCGGCTGCGTATGACACGGCTGAGAGCGGCACGAGATCTCTATCTTGAAAGCGATTTGCGATGAGCACAAAGTCTAGGTGCGCCGGGGGCTCACAGCTTCGTGGGCGCTGCGTTCTCGCATCCTATAGTTCCCGTTGAAGCCAGAGGCAGCACAAAACTCAGTTGCCTTGCTGGTGCTGTCGCTCTTCTTAACTACAATATTTTAACAGCGAGTGTCCGCGCTCATCTAGTGAGATGTGTTTCTGTGTGCCTGCGCGTTCGCGACACTTGTTAGTTTATTTAGTAGGTGGATGTTCACCAGCTTAACGGTTTTTAAACCTACTACCGTAATTTTGTATAGCTCTACCAATTATCTGTCGCAATCGATGCTTAACATTTCTGATGAAGATTGGACTTTTGGGCGGTCATTTCACTCTGTACACGCTATATTACACAATGTTTTCAACTAGTTTAACAACAAATATGTCCGGCAGATTTCATCTCAAGATGAATGTCGACATGAATACGATGAGCGTTGATGCAATGGAGGGACGCATCATATTGCCACCGCCGAAACATCATGTGGGCTCCTCTCTCGCGCTTGTCTCTCAAGATTTGCACGACCATAGGCGTATCTACCAGAGGGGGGGGGGTGAGGGGGCACTTCCCCCCCCCCCCCCGTATGAGCTCCTATGGAAGCTTCGCTACCAGGTATATTTACCTTGGTGCCACTGCTCCTGCGTTCGTCGTCGTTTTCTTCCACAGTTGGCTTCGATGCGGCTCATCATGCGAGCATTCCCACATAGCCTTTCGCCCTCATGCCACCGCTTACGCGTTCGTCGTCGTCTTCTTCCACAGCTGGCTCCGATGCCGTTCATGCCAGCGTTCCCATTCTGCCCCTGGCTCTCGTGCCAGTGCTCGCTCGTTCGTCGTTTTTCTTCTCATTGCCCAACGCGACGATCATTTAGTATAGGTGTTCATCATCATCATCACGATCGTATCTTATGTCCACTCAAGACGAAGGTGTTCTGCTGGCTCTCTCTGCGATATCTAATCACACCTGTCCTGCGCCAACTGATTCCAAATTGCGCCTGCGAATTTCCTAATAAGTAACTAGCTACTGCTTTTTCAACTTGTAAAAACTTAACTTTGCGTAAAAAGTCAACTTGCAGAAAGCAACTGTTTCTCCACTTGTAAAAAATTAACCACTGTTGTATTTATTTGCCGTTTGTATATCAGCGACGCTGATTAAGAAAAGCATCACAAGCATCGAACCCTGTGAAGACTGAGCTGGTAGGGAGATGGTAGGGCCTCGTCGTTACGGCAAAAGTACCGCAATTGGCTACGTAGACTTTGATAGACTTTAATACCGCCGTCGGTGCTATAAGCATTGCCAGATTCAGAGACCGCACCATTGAATACCGCATGAGAGAAGAGTACAGTGTACACCCCCGATTTGAATCTGACATACAATTTTGAAGCGTCACTACAGAAAGCACTTCTATCGAAACCTCAGAATCACTGTCGCGATAGAAAGTTGTTGCGACTGCACAACTCTAGTTCTCGCGACAGAACGTTTTTATTACCAATTCCGAACTCTTAGTCATCGCGAAAAGATGTTTCTGTTGCGAAGTCAGATATCTGACGAAATGACAGAAATGTCTGTCGCAAATACAGAAACGTCAGGAACTTCTTTTGTACAACGTAAATTTATGTAGTCGCGACACAAATTTCTGTAGTTGCGACAAAAAAGGAGGTCATCTTTTTGATCCGGGAAACAGCGTTTTAAGTGTATAAAATTGAGCAGCGAAAATTAAAAGAAAAAACTCGCACATCCAACGGTAATGTGAAACGACGGTTTTGTGAAGCAGGCAACAAAATGCTTTAATTTTTTTTTATTTCTATCCTGCGTATTTGGCGCAAAGGTAACCGACATGGGCATGTACTTTCACACATTTTTCCTACGCAATGTGGAAACTGAGATGCTTTAAGTCTTCCTGTTCAATTTAAACGTATGGGGTGGTTGTTGGTCCATATCCCATCGTGCGTATGAGATATAGTATGGAAATCATCAGCAACATGCGGAGACCATATCATCAAAGTATTTGCATCGGCATGATGGAAGCGGCGTTTACATGAATACGACAGAAGCGTATAGTATCAACTTTTAAGCGTATCGCATCTCATGTAAACGAGGTAATTCGCTAGGAAGGCGTATCGCATCCAATACGCCAAACAAGGGTAGTTTGAGATGGAGAATGCGCATTTCAGCGGCGCATGTAAACAGAAGCGTATCGCATCAGGAATTATGGGAAAGCATTCGCTGCGGGATTGCAACCGGCCAACCAACCAGCGGCGCGGCCGTATGGCAGCGGAAGCCTGTTTACCGGAAGTAGGGGGCTCATTTTCAAATGTTACACCAGACGGCGCTAGCTTGCCAGCCAGTGAGATGCGCATACATATAAACAGAGGTGCATCAGCGGAATGTGATACGGCAAAAGAGTACGATACGCTTCTACCGTATTCATGTAAACGCGGCTAGAAATATATAATTGAAGGTAACGTTTCCTATTCAACACGATCGTAGTTTAGTGATAGCACATTTCTGTCCCACGCGCCCTGGACAGAGGTGAACGTCCTTTTTTTCATATTCCTCAACGCGATCATCGTTTAGTATAAGTATTCATCATCATCACCAGCCTATTTTGTGTCCACTGGAGAACGCCTTTCTCTGCCATCTGCATTTCTTTTTATTACCCCTGACCTGCGCTTGCTGATTCCAAATTGCGCCTGCGAATTTCCTATAGGTAACCTGCTAATGCTTTTTCGATGTTTCTTAACGTGCAAAAAGTTTACCACTGTTGTATTTATTTCCCGTGCGAATATTAGCGATGCTGCTCAACAAAAGCATCAACGCAAGCATCGATCCCTGTGAAGACTTCTTCAACTTCGTTTGTAGCGGGTGGATTAGAGAGCACCCTATTCCAGAGAGTGATACGTCGTTCGGAAAGTTGGAGCAAGCTGAAAAAAACGTGCTGCGTGATCTAAAAGGTAAGAATTACTCCGAATACCAAAAGGACGAAGCACAACATTGCATTTTTCCATATTAAAAGTCGGCAGAAGCATTTTTCTCCATAATACTTTCGTGTTACTCAGATATTTCTGTTTATGTTACAACACGATAGGGCACGTAGGGAATGACCATTAACAGGGAATTCATTTTGTACAGCACAAAAATAAACGTGAACATATTCTAAATATTTAGTTACGCGAACGAATGTTCTTATAAGACAAGTCTACTATTTGCCGGTGTAGCGTACATGTGGCATACGCTGTCGCGGTGATCTGTCTTATCAAGTGTGGATAAATCTTTAGTATCAGTGGCGTTTTTCAGTACGCCGCAAATGCTACATAATCGCAGGAGTATACTTCGGTAGTATCATAGTAGCACTTCGGTAGTACTTGTAAAAATTGTGTATGCGATGGAATGTGATGGATTTGAATCTGGTCGTTCGTTCCTTGCAGCGATAATAGAGAAGATAACACACTTTACTGAACCTCGTAATGTGACAGAGAGGGCGGCAACTATTTACATGGTATGCATGTGCAATTGTGAGTGAAATATTTCTTTTGCTTTGTCTTCTCCGAAATCTTTTTTTTTGCAATATAAAAAAGTCTTGAGTTTTTAGTGAGGCCTATAGTGGGGACAGGATCGAATTAGCAGCTCCCTGTTCTGTCAACCCTGTTGCATTTTTGATTAACAAGAGAACAACCTTAATGCAGGTAATTCGCATCGCAATCGCACGAAGAAGCATTAGTGAGAAGGTATATTACTCTGTTTCTGAAACTACCTACGCACGTATCTGAGATCACCACATCATGATTTTTATCAATATGCCATAATAGGTCCTAAAGCCGGCGTCGTTCGTGTTGGGGTGGTTGAAGAACATTGGTAACATGGAACTGAAAACAAAAAAGTAATTCAAGTATGTCTCTCGTGGAGACAATAAAGAGGGTGCGGAAACAATAGGAAAAGTTGGCTACCTGAACTTCAAGAAAAGTTGTCTGCGAAAGGGCTTAGCGTTCTCATGTGACTAAGAAGTGTTCATTCATAAGCTATAACAGTACAACAATAGAACGTTCTCTTTGAATAAAACGAAACGCGCTCGAGACGCCTTGGCCAATGTGAGAAGTGCGAAGTGGGCTTACAGAAAAGTAAAATAGTGAGTAAGCGATAAAAATATTCGCTTTAATGTAGCGATTGGATGCTGAACACCCAATATCTACGCTGGGGGACCAAGTAACAGTTATCACTTGTTCTTGTCGCGAAAAGAACTTTCCTTTGCCGAAACAAATAGGTGACGCTATAATCTACTGATGTGGAAGGAAGGCACGTTACCGCCACAATCAGGATCCCTATGTAAACTCACATTATTCAGAACGCAGTGCACGTGCGTTTTGCGTTTTCTCTACGAGACAACACCTTATATCAAATTAATGTACTCTTTGGCGAAAGCAGAAGGCAATAATGAGATTCAACCATTTTTATACAGTTCCGCACGCATCCGATATGGCGTACTCAATAAATATTTAAGCCGTGTCTCCCAAGGTATATTTTCCAAAAGGATTGAATGCCATGCGCATTATAATTTACAAGTGGTCGATGTAGTTCACCGGCTTCTCCAGTGGAACTCGCTGAGGACAAGTATAGCTTCCAGTCTCTTCGTTTAATGAAGTACTAAATCGCCAAAAAGACGACACAAGAAGAGACACGAACGAGCGCTTACTAACTTCTTCTTGTGTCGTCTTTTTGGTGCTTTAGTAGTTCAATAACGTGCACCAACTAGCCCAACAAAAAGTTCTGCTGGAATGTCTTCGTTTAGTGTAACGTGGTTATAAGTGCATTCATTTCCACCGTTAACATTTTTAAACTTTCATGGGGTCACAAAGAGCGCTTTATTTGCACTGCACTGAACACCCTCATATTTTAAGGGTTTGATAAAATTGATGATGCACGGGAATGGATCTTTTCTTCTTGGTGACTTCTTTATGGCAAGAAACCTTATTAGCGTGCCATGCAAAAATTACAGCGATGGAACGCAGGAAAACTACTTAAAACGATGTTATTAACTGCTGCAGTCAAATACTTGTAACAGTTTTGTTGCTGTGCATCAGACAGCTTAATACACAATATTCAACTATGGTTGTTATGATCACAGGTGTAGTTCGTGCTCGCTGCCGGACAGCATGAAATGTTTAGAGCCTTGAGAGTAATGGGCCTGTCTTGCCAATGGGACAAGCTAGCCCCCTGATAGTATAAAATATTAAGGACGCGAGGCGCTCACAGAAGCAGTGAGGCGTTGCGTCTGATTTCACATCATTCAAAAGAAACGGTATTCACAAAAATGACCGACTACTAAAAGGTTCCTTCGAATATTTGATGTACAGTCGTGAGCGAAAGTTTGGAGATCACAGCATCAGCAACAAATTGAGAAATATTCAAGCACAGTTCTGCGGCCTGGAGTTGCTTTAATACATATTATTGATCAAAGAAGCGCACATAGGCGTGTGCTCTTGATTTCATCTAGAATGTCCAAACAGCGAAAAAAATTAAAAAAAAAGTCGCGGTACCTTTGCTTCCAAAACTTTTGCACGCCACTGTACATATTTGATGTATGCTGAGCGATGAACCCAGGCAGACGTTGCTGCTTTGTCAATTTCTTCTCGCTATGCGTTGCGAGCAAATCCACTGAGTTGCTTAAAATATCGCACGTTCTCCTAGATTTCACAGAAGAGCAGCTAATCCCAATGGTTAAAGAGGAATTTGCTCGTATGGGATTTCCTACATGGCCTGTCATGACATCATCTGAGGTTCCTTATAGAAACTACTCACATTTGCTCACGAACATATCGTTGTGGCCATTTATTTTGGTTGACGTCGCTGAAGACCTGTACGTTAACCACCAATTTACTATCGAGGTGCGTATGTTCACTATGCTTGAATGCAAGAGACATTGATCTCCCGTGAATGTCGGCATCAGGTAGAACGCATGCAATAAATTGTGCTTTCATACCATTGTCGAGTCACAGTTAAGTACCGCAGTGCTTCGCCTGTCGACAATTATGGCAAATTAATTTGGTAATTCATTGGCATTAATAATATTAACTATAGGGAAGCAGGATTTTAGTGGAGGTGGCACTATCTCAGAAGCTAATTCACGAATACGAAGTTTTGTACACACAAAAATGCAAAAGAAGAAAAAAGCACGACCAAAGCGAGTACACGACACATGCACATTTATTTTCTCTGTCTATGGGTGTGTACGTTCTATGTTTAGCACTTTACTTTCAGTATGTCGTAACAGCGAGGCCGAATTTTTACCATTCTCAAGTTGAATTTATATAAGCACGGTTTAATTTATGAGTCCTCAGAAAGGCATTCTGTCAATTTATGTAAATTGTCGCTCTATTGGCTTTTAACCTGTTAATAAATTGCACCTGCATGCTTTGAGCACTTAAGATTGCCTGTAGGAAAATCCAAACTTGTGTGGTCCAGTGACTTCAGTTTTGTGTAACTTGTTGGGGAGCTTTGTGTCAAAAACGTGGTGTTTTATTTATCTCGTCATCTTTATTTGGGTGAAGCCGTTACGTGATATCGTTGGCAGAATTTCGGTTGTGTGTTCCAGTCATTTAGTGTTCCCTTCACCAACAATTAATTTATTTTTAAGTATAAAGAAAAGCAGTGAACTTGCGAGCGGGTAAAGTTTTGGGTAGGTAACCACCGTGAATACATCATGTGGTTGAAATGCTTCACAAATCACCGTAACGGACCAACGTGAAATAATGGGACGCCATGGTGCCAGCAAATTACTGGTGCTGTGGGTTTACATAAATATACAGTACTTAGATAAACGGACGATAAAAGAAAACAGTGGATACCAGGCATATGTGAGAATCGGTGACAAACGAAGCCTATGCTTAGATGCTTCTTGAAATTTCGTCATTTAGCGTTTCTTTCTTCACCTTTATGCAGCTCGACGCTTCTTGCTCAATGCGCGCCTTGGTCCTATTTTGTTCACAAATTTTATTACTACGCCACTTTGGGTTCTGAATTCTTCACTTCTTCACGGGCGCCTTGCCCAGTGGCACACACTCATTCTGAGAGATTGGACAAGAATGCTCCCGTACTCAGTGGTGCATGACCGACTAAACATATCCAAGTTGCCTGTCCAGACACATAACGAGCGGCACACGCCCAGATGCATACACACAATCGCCCGAGTTGCCTATTCAAGGCTCATCTCTAGTTGAAAATATCCCGTGACCCATGTTGTATAATCGTTGAGACAGAAGCACCAGGCATCTCCAATGTCGGGATCAATGGCAAGGAAATATTCGCTTCAAAATAGAGATGTGGCAATGTTTGCTAATTATAGGTGGTATGAAACCGTGTGACAGAACATGGTGCTGAAATGACAAACGCTACGGTTTAAAGGGACACTAAAGGTTACTATTAAGTCAACGTGGACTGTTGAAATACCATCACAGAAACCTCGAAACGCTTGTTTCGTGCCATGGAGAGACTTATTTTAAGAGAAGATGCGTTCTGAAGCGTCCGCTTACCTCTAGCGCAGTTCAAATCGCCCGCCCTCCGATCGAGGAGTACTGACATCATGGTCTCATAGTGACGTTGCGCCATCGGTGAGTAGAACGGCGTCCGCAGACGGCGCTACGGCTTTTCTGCGCAAAACGCGAACGCGCGGCCAGAAACAGAGCCAAGACAGAGCCGACAGCAGAGCGAAAGCGGGAGTATGGTGGCTAGCGGAATGAGAAACAAATTACGTCCCACATTACGTCCCACGGCACACGGAGAGTCCGTTTTCGTTAAACTATAGGCTGCGGCGAGCTCGCAGCGTGGTCGGCGTGGTCTATGAGAAGCGACGAGCCTTTTCGCACTCGCAACAGGGCATAAAAATGTGCGAATCGACGCAAAACTCGGCCTAGAAACGTGCTTCGCCACAGCCAGGGCTCCATACGACCCAAGCTGGCACGACCCAGATGTCGTTTCCCGCACCGCCACCAGGCGCCGCTACTATACCTCAAACTCCAGCGCAAGACGCCCATAAGCTGGTACTTCATTCTGTGACGCTAACTTCGACGCTTGTCGCAATGGACCCCGACACCGACAGATTGGCTCGCGATGGTGGGCTCAACTTCAGCGATTTGAGCACCGACGAGCGCGACCTGCTGCTGAGGGCTCGCACTGCCGGCGTCGTTGCGTACTACGACGGCGGCCTCGACACCGGCTCTCCGGAGCGGGAAAGCAACGAGGGCTTCCCACGACATCACATGGACGTGGCATTCTCGCTGATTGTTCCAAATGAAAGTTTCGCGAGCCAGGAGAACCCTCACAGCACGACGCGATAACGAAACTACTGAAACTCCAAAGCGTGCGCGGCGCAGAGTCGAGCGCGCAGAGCCGAGCGAAAACGAAACCTTTCGAACACCCATATTACTGAAGGGTAACGTCAAAATGTTATTTTTTCTTAGAATCGAATAGACGTAGACAAGTAGCATTTTTTTCCGTCTTATAATCGAATGAAATGATATTTTTAATACGAGTAGTTGAGTATTAGTAACACAAATTATGAGGAGTCTTTTCGTCATCGGGCTAGTACCGGAATGTCGCTGGGAGGTCTCAAATCGTGTCATGCATTTACCTCGATTTCTCGGTTACTAAAGCTCTGTTCGCGATTATATTGACGCCTTAGACGTTCTAGAACATCGCTCTACCACTTTAACTTGAGTTTCTGGTAACCTTTAGTGTCCCTTTAAGTATATCGCACGCGCTTTTTCTAGTTCTTTTTTATCTCCTTTTGATGAAATTACATGGATCATATAGCACAATTCGGCCCATTCAGGTGAATTACTTGAAGATGCGCACATCACTTCAGCGGCAAATCACAATTTTGCAAATGGCCTATAAATGGGATTCTCTACCTAGGATTTGAATTACTCACGTAACGTATTCCGAATGCGAAAGCAATAAATCCTAAGACTAGCACCACTTTCGACATATCCGCCTCGAAATGCTGCTAACGAATGCACTGGAGTTACGGTGAACATGGTGCAGAACTGCTTCACGCATGCTTTGCGAATCTGGTATTTGGAAGGCCCATGTATTTTGTATCAGACATTTTAAGGCCGCATATCCCCAAAAGTGGAGCTGGAGTTACGATTCCTGCGAAGCAAGCAAGATTTCACTACTGCTAAGTTTTCACGTCGCTACAACAACACGTGTCATAAGTGAGGAATTAAAAGCGATAAGTAGTGAGTATCTTTATTAGCTAGTAAGAAATTTCGATTTGTCGCGCCAATAGTGACTGCCTCCTTCACAAACATAGCTGCTTAAGTTAAAGAAAACACCGTCACAGGCAATCTATGAAAGAAATGTTCGAACTAAAGAAAAACGGGCGGTATAGCTGTCCTTAAGCTAAGCACTAGGTCTGATGACCAAAGACTGGCTGCACCGACTGCATATCGAGGAGCGTGAAATAAAAAAAAAAACTAATGATCCATTCCACTTTGTGAAGGCGGACGATCAGCGAAGCTGTTTAGCACACGACACAGAAGCGACACAGAATTGAAAACGAAGGTACGAACTCATTTATTGTCCTGATGGGTGGTCATCGTGACGAAAAGAACGTGCACACATTTATTGTCATGATCGGTGGGTCATTATTTTCGTGGGTCACACTCATCGGCTCGGGTACAACGTTGGACACGTTCTTAGCTAGGGTCAAATCCACGTTCCATGCTCAATTAATTGGGCTGCTGGGCAGCTGCTGGTTTTATGAATGTGCTCCTGCGTGGCCAATTACCGTCACATCGGGGAGCCGGAGAAAACTAGCCACGCACGTGATTGGAGCTCTGCTGCCCCGAGTAGCCGGCGGACAGGAGGCATGCGTGACATTTCGACGGAACCGCCAACCGGCGCCAAGCTCACGATCGCGACATACGCGCCACTCCAGAAGGGCGGAATGAAACTAGGCAGGCACGGGCTTGGAACGACGACAATGCCTCTCGCGCACATGAAAATTTCACTGCAGGCTAGCCATAAACAGCTTCGGCGTAAAAATGGCCCTTTGTGTAGATTTATTGAACGTTGAGGCATTTCTGTTGGACAAGAGAGTACCCTCCACTACTCGATATTCCAATAAATCTCAGTTCCGGAGCTTGTGGACGTTAAACCTTCAGGAATATAAGTCTCAGGCAAAGCAGCCCTGCCAATGCAGGAAACTTTGGCTGCAGCTCCGGTGCATCTTACCATGAAGTCTGCAGGAAGTAACGAAAATTTGGCTGAGAGAACCGAGTCCTCCATTGTGGCTGCTTAGGATTACCCTATAGGATAGTGCCCCAGAAGATGATCCTATATTAAGGGTACTAATTTGTTTGCAATCTCACTAATCAAATACTGGATTGATTTATTGATTGCAATGAATTAAATTGCGAATGCTCCCTACTGCTTTGCTAGCGCTTTTTGCAGAAACAATAGTTTTTTTTAATCATTCGACCTTTATTGTACCACATTCTACGACAAAATTAGAGGAATAAGGCATGAAATGAGAGGTTATCTTGTTGCTTACTGTCTCATAAAAAGTTTCACGAGCTTCTGGGAAACTTGTTAGCCGTGATTGCCAAAGTGCTGCAGAAGCTATAACACGCTGCGACCGAATGAGCGGGAGCCCCAAGGGAAGAAGGAGTACAAGATTTTTTTATTCAATGTTCTTCGTTGCCTAAACTATTCGCGTGATTTCATACAGCGAACTTAAACATAAATAGGTTCCCCGCGTAATGCACCTGCTTGCTTAAAAGATTAATATCTTTGGCGTGCAGTATTGTACCAGATAAACTATTGAGCAGACTGATACTTTTGCGGACACCGCATCTTCTTCTTGCAGCAATAACGAAAGTCACGAGGCATTGAAAGCGCAATGTGACGGTAGACGAGACTTACGAGGCGATAACATGGCCAGTGTTTTATGTAAAGGGTGCCACAAAGTATTCCTTCTATGTAAGTTTACGTGATGTTGATGGGTGATGTTGATGGGCGATGTTGATGCTCATGATTGAGTCTTAGTCTCTTAGCACGCAAGTGTTAAAACCAGTTCACAATGATCACTATTTCGTGACAAAAAGTTGATGCAAATGATTTTGGTTATAACGCTGTAACGTAATATCTTTTTCCAGCTGGATGAGATGCCGTATCCCATTTTAGAGAGAGAGCAGCTCCTTAATCAAACGGGGACAAAGAATAACCGCACTGTACAGGCGTACTTATCTCTTATCGCCAAAGCTGTAAATGTTTTGAATGAAAATGCTACTGCCGAATACGCTATGAATATTTCTAAAAGAATCCTCGGTTTTGAGGCATCGTTTGCTACGGTAAGCACATATTATAATTATCAATATTTCCAATTATGCTATATTGCGGTACTTAGTGCAAAAACGGACATAATATCTGACTCAAATATATAATTTTCCGCTTCCAAGGCAGCTTTCTCACGTTACACTAGAAACACATTGGTAAATTGGAAAGGAATATTGATCACCGCGCCAAATACCATTCAAATTACTAAAAAAAACTTGACAACGACGCTATCTTTTCACAACTACACCAAAGTCTGGCGGCTTCCATGGAGGGATACTTGCCAGACTATAAGTAGTTCCGAGATTCCTACACCTCACCTTTTATTGTCGAAACTATAGCTTTGCGGGAGCTTGCATAACACGTATGTTTAAAACGAGAGGCAAAGCTAATTATTATTTTAGACTCACTGCTTTAAAATATTCGCTTTCGATCATCTACAAATGTGTCCCAAAGGCGTTAGTCTGCACGACACGCACTCACGCCGAGCGAATGGTTGTCCACATTGAAAAAAAAAGAGTAAAATATATTTCGACGTTTACCCGGGCCAGGGCTTCAAAATTCATCCTACACAAACATGGCGGCCGTTTCACTGCGACGGCAAGTTAATTCCTCTAAGGACTGCCTTGTTCGTCCCTTACTTCACACTGTCAAAAACAGGAACGGCCGTTGTCGTCAGACCATCTTCTCGTCCTTCGTTTCACCCTTGCCATAACACGACAAGAAAAAGAAAAAAAGCACCACCACCAACTAAATTTCCCGCGCTGCAAACAATTTGAACCCTCGCCAACCGGCCTATATATCACGGCCGGGATATTGACCCGCATGGAAGTTCCGGCAGCACAGACATGTGGATGGCCTTAGGCCCTCTGCCCACTAAAAATTTATAAACTGCGCCATTCCCTTTCCCCCACCTGTACCAACTATTTCTGTACTTTTACAATCGATGTAGCCCTGCATACCACCTCCTTTATTTATTTCTGTGAATTTTGTTACTAGCACGGCGAAACGTATACATATGACGGCAGTATAGTTGAAAGATGACCTTCAACACGCATTGTTTCACGAAGTCACATGGCGACATAAGTGCAACGAGAGTCAGATGTACATAGATACACATAATGGTATATTCTATGTACGTTGCTGAAATTTCTTAGACTGTGCGCCTGTCATCACTCGCCCTCAAATGGAGTCCTTGCTCATGCGTTATGTACTTCCTGCATAAAAAATTATTTATTCCGGACTCAGGCTGTTGTGAAATGTGTGTACAAGCAATAGAGACGTTAATGAGCGCTGGTGATCAATGACTGTAGCCAGTAATGTCAGGCTCAGTTTCATCGCATGAACAAGTGCCACCAACTATGGATGACCACCACCAACTCCTGTTCACAGTATGAGAACTTGACGCCGCGTTTGTTGCTTATAGGTGTTCAAGAGGCGCTCAAGGACACGTGCTCCGTTTTCTTGGAGAAGTGCGTATTGGGTTTAACGTATCATGTAGTGGACATCTGGTACTGTGGCTGACTAGAGAAAATGCATTCGCATCGGGGCACTTCTCACGCTTGACGAATGACGCCATGCCATATCATCTTACTGACCCATAGCACTGGCAAGTAATCTGCTTAGGACAACAGAGAAGGACGGTGAGCAGGCTATAACGCTTTCTTGGGAAGTGTGGTTTCTATACAGACATGACGATGGTTTTTGCAACTAAACGTCCTGAAAGAGCAAATTGTCATCGAGTAGCCGAGTATAGCATAATGTTACAGAAAAAAAAACCACATAGGTTTCTCAATTGGAAAGCTTTGAAATGACAAAAATAATAATTTGTATGCGTGTGGGATTCCTTGTCTCAGCGTTATCGACTTGTTTTTTTCACTCTAGAACGGGAAAATAGGTGTCAGAGCTTCTAAGGAGCGGTCCTTTTTGAAGGCAAAGGAACTCAGAGGTATCACAACGGCTTGCATGAACCTACGCCTGATGTACTCGAGTTAGGCATTGGATGCAGGCTGTTTCACTGGATGATGAAGTACTTTACATGGTGTGCCTTTTTTATGACAATATTTGTGAGCGACACCAGTCATCATAAAGTGGGCTACGTTTTCCGTCAAGGTGGCTTACAGAGGCTTATGTGTTTCATCACAACCCTCAGTACATTCGCTATTTTAAGGTCAGAGTCTGTCATGATAAGTTTATTCGCACAATAATATTTGTACATGTATGTATCTTGTCTCGCGGATATAATTTCGCACAAGGCTGTAGCGCACAAGGCTGTAGCGCACAATGCCTGTGACGTATTTGCGCTTGTGACGTCTTCATTTGGCGACGGCCAAATATGCTGTACTTGCGTTTACGCGCGAGTGTAATCTAAGAGTAAGAGTAGAACTGATGGTACAACGATACAATACCTATTTCACAAGAGATTTTTAGGCGTCATAATCGAACGAAACTTGTCATGGTCTCAGCATGCGACAGCGCTTGAATTCAAGCTTCCCTGCTTTTAACGCAAGGTTAGATATCTTGCAATAGTAAGGCGTGCGTCGTCAGAGTGATCATTGCTCCTGTTGTAGGAACTACTTTCATAAAGTACGTTCGATACAGCTTACCTCTCTCGCCAAGCATTCATGTTTCCTACTTACGTACAGTAAGGAACTAACGCGCTCAATGATGGTCGTAACATCTGTCTGCTACGTGCCACCAAAATCGAGGGCATGATTGCGGAACTACGTATATGCGGAACGGATATCTACCGTTTCTGCGAACCTCTCCAAATCTTGCGCTATTGACCAGCCATTAATGTCGTAACTAGCGCCACGACAGTCCATAATTAGCCTTCAGAGAGCGCTTTTTCGAGATCTATATCGCATCGGGAGTGCACCACCTATTTCTCCCGTGAAATTAGCAGTTGTATCTGTGTGAACTATGTCGAGACTTCTGGAACACCGCTGTATTCAAGGAGATAGTAAAGGTTATGTATGACTCCTTCTTAGGTAACTAACCCTATCACGCAACTATGCAAATCATGCCCCTTCTATACTTATGTGTGCTGACAGCTTGGTGTTGGCAGCTGCTTACATCGCGCCATTCGTAATGCCAAATTTGACGAGAAATAGGGCCTTGCGTATTGACCACCACAGATCATCAACGGCAGCAGAGATTGTAGCCAACCGCGAGGCCGTTCCTTTTAAGTCACTAGAACAGGATCATGCCTCAACAGTAAATTGCGACATGAAACCAACTAATTTGGTGTGTCCTTAAACGAGTTCTACACTGTCTGTTTGCTCACTATGGGCTTGAAATACAAAATTTCGCACTGGATACGGGTCATGGTTTCAAACTTGAATGCGTTCTAGGGCGCTATGGCTAAGAAGGAAATGAGCTCGCCGACAAAGAGACAAAAATTTCCCGCAATACTGTGCAGTTGAAGTGTCTTGCGTTTTCTCGAAGAGAGACTAATTCTGGCGCTTACGTCACACTGCCCGAAAATACTGGGACATAACGTGGCCCACCTGCTCCCGGCCGTTTTTACAGGACAGACCCAAACTAGGGCTGACGTTAGTGTCTAAAGAAAATACACACAAGCTTACCCGTGAGGACTAGTAGTGGCTTCAACTCGATGCAGCCTATATCCTTTCTGCTGTGCAGTGAGTGGCGAGCAGTGCAATATACATGAGAGTATTGAACCCGTGTTCTCCATCTGCCCGCGGTACACTGTGGAGTTGCAACCACTGGCAGGGCATTTGACAAGACTCAACAATTAAACTTTCTCCGGGAAGCTTCTCTTGCGATCTTGACCGGTCCGCCGTTAGCGAGAGGCTCTAAATGGAGCCAAAGAGTTGCCGCACGATTGTGGTCTCGATTTGAGAATTTGAACAGATTGTGCAATTCATGTTAATTGAACCCACTACGTTCGTCCTCATCAGAAACACTTTTGTTGTTTTCTCTATCTCTATTCCAAGTTTCCAATGTTAAGCAGTAGGTCATAATTTGAAATAAGGCTGATCTCCCGGTATTTATATCATATTTGTTTACCTCTTCATTGTGTCTCAAGTCTGTTTATGTGCACATGTCGGTGTGGTTTCACCGACTGCTCTTGGGTGCCTAACGTTCTATTGAATTATACAAGACCCGCTACTTGCAGAATCACTCTTGGTAAAGCTTTATCGCCCTGCCTACTCATCCAAACAAATTCCTCGTTTATTCTAAGGTCACCTGCACTCATATTTCATTTGTAAAAAAAATGATTTTTCTAAAAATTACGTTTTTTGCAGATGACATCAGTTGCAAACGGAAACCGAAGCAGAGCTTCTTACATAAATATGACTATCAATGAACTGGAGAAAAAAGTGCCGAACGTACGATGTTTCTTCGTTCTAGTATTCTACAAACTTTTTCGTACTTCTGACCTACTTGTTCGCAAGAAAAGGATAGACAAGGCGTCACAGAACAAGTTAGAGATAAGATCAAATGAGCATAGTAAGATTAAGCTCTTTGTTTATTTACGCCTGAGTTTGTATTTGCAACAGACACAAAAAAGAACAAAAATACTAAACGGGAGATCTCCTGTTGGAGTAACAGAAGAGGGCGCTTATGTCAAAAGTTCGCTAACTTGTTTATTAGCACAGCAAAATGTTTGCGCGATAAAATGCTACAATAAACATTAAACGGACCCATAAACACATTGTATCAATGTCATGTAAAGTATTTCACATGAAAGCACGCGATTTTACAAATATTTTGGCATTCAAAGAACTTATTTTATTTCCTGCATGGAATTGAGTAACATTTGGCTCAGGCGTTCACTAAAGCATTCTCTAGCGCTCTGCTATGATTTATTTGCCATGCTCAAAGAGTGTTGCAGGACTCTTTAAGCAAGAATACATGTAGGAGCAGAGGTAATAAAATGAGAACGATAGCCGGCCGCAAGAATGCCTGTGGCATTTTAGTGGCAGAGGATACGTTAGCAAATGCTTGCAAGCGGCCATTCACAAGTAGTGCAAGAAATAGGTTGCCAGAAAGATTCAATACAAGCACTGAACTCTTTGCATGCGGGTACGGGAAATTGTGGGCGAATTATGTCGCGATTAATTCTAAAAGCACTCATTCAATTGCCACTGTGTTGTCAAGCACATGTCTGAACTGTTGTGGTACTCAGATCCGTGTTCAAACGTATTGTTCAACTCTACTTCCTACGACAGTGCTTTGAGCTGTGATACTTTTCGGGAAAAGAAAATCCGATCTTGTTGCGTCGTATTACGAGAGCGAAACGATCACTCTGAAACACAGCGATACCAGCACAGTTCCATATTCTGTATTTTTTTTGTGCTATTAAACCAAGAACTGCCACTGACATTGTATTCGCTTTCAGATTCCAGTCCTACAAGGCCTAAACAGGGTGTTTTCGCTAGCGAACATAACGCTAAACAACACTGAGCAAGTCTCAATGTTTGGGATGTCCTACTTCGAGAACGCCAATAGTTTCTTCAATAAGTCCCAATATGATCTGTAAGTAGTTAGCAATTATCACGTTTCAAGACGGAATGGACAACCAAGTACCCTTACTATTGGAATTATTAATTCACCTTTTTCAGTTCAGACATGTACAATTTTGCAGCTTGGAGACGCATCGTCCGGCTGCTATTGCTGACGTCAGAAGAATTCGCAATATCTTGGCAGAATCTAATGAAAGAAATGCATGGAGCGCAAAGAGAAAAGCCACTTTGGCAGAAGTGCCTTGAAAAAGTCATTGACGCGATGCCTTTCGTTATTGGCCGAATGTACATCGACAATAAATTCAACGTTACAGCCAAAAATGACGTGAGTACAACTTATATAGGCATTGTCTGAAGGAACGTGGCATACACAGATGCACATTGCCTAAATTGTAAAGGAATGCATTCGGTGAAGATGCCCTGGGCTGTTGAATTTTCGAAGTAACCGGTAGTGGCTTGCAGTATTGTGAAATAAGTAAATGAAAATATTTATTTACACTTAAGCTCTGAAACGAGGCTACACGGAGGCAGACATACTAAACACACAAACATAAGAACAAACAAGAAAGCAACGAAGCGTCTGATAACAAAAAAAATTACCGCCCCTTCCAATTCGTCAAGATGCTCGAATAGCTAAGCTGTGTTAGTTACACCGAGTGTTACACCATGCAGGTCAAATTTCGCAAGCAGTCTATATTATTTCTTTTGTTTCACTAATCTTTCACCTCATTCTCGCTTTTGCGTGCTTGGCGTGGCGAGCATGCTTTAGGTGTGGTTTATATTGCGGTTATCCCAGTGTGCCTTCTTTTTTTTGCGCGTGAGGCAGGTCATACGTCGACGAGCCCATTCACGAGCCAACTGTCGCTGACGCTTGTGGTAGGGCAGCTTTCCTCAGGAGTGCGCACTACTCGTGGTCTTCTAATAGTTGTAGCTAGGACGGAATTTGCGGAACCACTAATCCAAAGCTCCGTTTATTGGGCGCATGGCCCACTACTGGAGATGCGGGCTCTGCAAACGTTTTTGCGGCTGGTTGGATTGGTTTGACGGTTGACGTCTTTGTGTTTCCTAATGAGGTTAGAGATACGTTCGGCTGCGAGGGATAAAACAACGTCAGTGACGGTATGCCCACAGTCCGCCGTTGTCACTTGCGTTCGATGTCACAAGTTTGCTCGGCGGCGTGGTTAGCAGTATCCGTCCGGCATTGGCGCTTTCGGTTCTTCAAGATTAAATTGCTTCAAGATTAAATCTGTCCGTCACGTAAGACAACGAATGGCTTAAGCAATTAAGCAATGGCTCATACCCCCGTAAACGTGGCCTCCCCATTACGACGACAGAAGTGAAATTCTACGCTAGAATCACGAGCGGCAATGGAGCCAGCTGTGGAAGACGACGACGTTCGAGCCATTGCTGATGATGATAGTTTTTGCGAACTGTGATCAGGACGGTACGGGTGCGCACAAACAGCTTCGCTGTAAAAATAACTTCTGGGGCTTTACGAGCCAAAACCACTATCCGAGTATAAGGCACGCAGTGGTAGAGGACACTGCATTAATTTTGACCACCTGTGGTTCTTTAACGTGCCCCCAATGTACGGTACACGGGCACTATAACAGCCGAGGTGTTTTAACTCGAGTTAAAACACCTCGGCTGTTATAATGCCGAGGTGCTTTAACTCGAGTCTTCACCGTCCGTTATCCGGTGTCACGCAGCGGGGCAGGTCCCGGGGTCCCTGGCCCACTATGCTTCTGCTTGCCATTCTCTTACTCTTCTTTCGCTTGTGAGGTTCTTTGTTACCGTAACAATATTATTGAGCCCGAGAAACACGGGGGAGGGCACTCGGCCAATCCAACGCTGATGATGCGCCCACACGTGCGATGAAGATGAAGAGCGCACACATACACACATGATGATGATGTTAATATACAGATGATGAAGTGGACAATAAATGTTGGAGCTCGCACGAGAGCGGCCGCACCGACATCGTGCAAATCCCCAGCTTCGAGAGCGAGAAACACAAGCCAAGCGCCAGTGGAACCAAGCCAACCCCTATTTTCAAGAGAAGGCAACCGAAGCCAAGCGCCATCAGACGCAAGCTAACCCTCAACATCTAGAGTAGGAAGCCGAGCAGAGAGGTCGACGCAGAGAGATTCCGCCCACAGAGGGTGCCGATGGATGGTTCAAGAGAGAATTCCTCGACCGGAAGTGCAGCCACAGCTGCAAGGTGTGTGATAGACTGCGGTTTGATCCCAACCTCACGCAACTGAAGAGTGAGTGTGCGCGATCCGGAACCGAAGCTCGAATCCAGCAAAACGACGACAGTGAGAAAAAAGACTTTCATGAAAATCGCGCTAAACAGGACTTAAAACTTCAGAAAACGACTACCAGCTTCGCTGTTTTGGCAGCTTTCATTGCCGTGGAACTGGCTTTAGCTTATCTTGTTCTTTCTTAATTTTTTTTTTACAGCAGCGTCTTCCATGTGGCGAAAGCACTTTCGCCACTGCGATGGCAGAATGAAAAATGACAGCAAGCAACGCATCGGCGAGGCCGCTCGACATCCAGATCTGATCCACACTGGAGTCATACGTATAACTACGTGTAAGTGGCAAGAAGGCTTTCGCAATAAGGTGAACTGCCACAAGCGAATCGAAAATAACATTCAGTGAATTGGTATCCGAACCGGACAACACGCGCCGAAATTGAAGATTTTACCGCACCGCTGACAAAACGACCGACTTGCAAACATTTCTGGAGTCGCAATATTGACCACTGACTCCAAACTCTTCGGATTTCTGCCGTATTATTTGTGCAAATTGCTAGCGTTTCACAGCGAAGCTGTTAGGCCCTCGGCGGTCTGCATTTTCCGTGTCCGTCTGTGAACCCTGGCGTGGCTTACGTCTGTGTAGGCGACAGGAAAGTGTGCGCCGATCCCAGAGATAATGCAATACGGGGCATGTGTTTCCAGTTCCGAGATATTAAGTTTCAAAGTGTCCGTCAAAAACCATTGGTGTTCCTGTTACTTTCGTGCTTCAATGCATAAAACAACGGTTTCTTCACAAAGTAACTGCAACGGCATTGCATATCGTCGTATACATTGAAAATTATTATGTCGGAACTGGGGCTTTCCAGAGAATTCATTCCAAGTTGTCATGCCACGCTTTCTCAGCGGCTATAATTGGTTGATTGAAATATGTGGCGTAATGGAATTATTTGAAAAGCTAATTAGCATAATTACGGTAATTATACAACTGAAAATTTTGATTTCTCTAAGAAGTAATGGCAGCCTCATCGAGTAATTTATACCAATGGTTAGAATTGTGCTACATGCCATCGGTAATCTTTAAAAAAATTCGTGCACTTAAAAAAGGCACCTTGTGTATTAGACAGTGCCTTTAGTGTAGAAAGTTGACCTTGATGCGCTTTATTTGTTTTAAATCCTGTTTGACAAATAACGAGATTGAGAAAAAGTGTAGTGACGGCGCCTGTGCACGTGGCCTGCGTTTCTGCGGTTATGACGTCACGCGCGTCGGAGGTGCCGGCGCGGCTGCGGCAGATGCACGCGGGAGGCGCGGTGCCCGCGGCGGTGCTTGCGTAGGCATAGTGTGTTGCAGTATCAAATATATATATATATGTTTTCACAATGTATGCGGCATAAACAGCTTCGATAGTAATAGCTTCGATAGTAACTTTATTTGCGCACAGCAGATTTGAGACCTAGGCCTCTACCTAAATGACGGCCTCGAGCCCTTGGGCCCTGGCGGCATCTTCGGCCAGCTGGATTGCCTTGAATTGGTCTTCCGGTGCACAGCTGAGCAACGCGGTCTCCCACTGCTCTCTGGTCTTAATTATTTTATTCTGTATGGGTGTACGAGGACAAGCCCAAACCATATGTTGTAGGTCCGCCCTTTCTTCACAGAATCTACATCTAACCGTGTAAAAGTCCGGGTAGTAGCGGTGGTAGGCCACCGGGTTCGGATATGTATCTGTTTGTAAGAGGCGCCATGCCGTCGCTTGCCGTCTATTTAACGAGGAGTGTGCCGGGGGGAAATGGGCCCTTCCCAATTTGTAGTGTTTGGTGATCTCGTTCTCACAAAATATTTACTTCACGGCACATATAGCGATTCAGGAATTGCAGCCGGTGAGTTTGCTCGACGTATCCATCTGAAATAAACTAACGAGATTAGGCCCGTTTCGAGATATTTCCCGAATTGGGGGACGAAATACATGGGCGCTCCAATTTTTTACTTCTATGCACAAAATGAGCGCTTTTTTAAAACAAGTAAACGGAACAACTTTGAATTTTTGAGCGAATTCGATAACGCAAATCCCGAAACTGGTTTAAGCTAGCAATTAAATGCAAGTGAATACGCCTTGCGAAGTCACCGGCCACAATATAAAAACTGCCAAATTTGCCGTAAAATAATTATTTCTGAAGATAATTCGTGAATTTTTGGTAATCAGTTGAATAAGTGTTTCAATTTCTCGTGCAACTAATGTCAGCCTCTCTGAATAATCTCGCTGAAGGGCTGGAATGAAATTGTCCGTAACGGGCAATTTTTAAAAATTATCTACCACTTAAAAACCACCACCATGTATGTTACGTGGGTGCGACGAAGACAAAAGGTGATATTGAAACAGAATCGAAGTTTGCAGTTGCTGACGCCTCTTTAACACGGTGCCCCGGGTCGATTGCTTACTTACCGAGGCCGTACCTTCCTGTCGAAAGCTATCGACAATATCTTGCAGTGCTGCTCCGCTCAGCACAAGATCCCACGTCATACCATCCCCAGACAAACAGGCTCAGCGAGCGCTTGAATTGGTCCTTAAAATACGCGCTTTCAAAGTATGTCTCGGCTGACCACCATGACCGGGACTTGCACTGCCATGCGTGGTGTTCTCATGTAATTCCTCCTGTCACGAGACTGCTGGATTCTCTCCCTTTTGCCGTATTTTCGGACGTGAACCAAGTTTACCGTTGTGCACATTTACTCCTTTCCCGGCAACTTCGACTAGTGAATATGCACACGACGCCTTTTCCCGGGCTGATTACGCGCGGAAGATAGCCCGTAGGAAACTTGCTGCTTCCCAAGACAATCAGAAGCGCATTTTCGAGCAGCGATACCGCGACGAACAGTTTGCTCCGGGTGTCCTCGTGCTACTGTGGTCCCCCTCCCGACATGGTAATCATGACTATGATGACCATGATGAGTTTGGCGCATACCCTGTCATGGGGTCGGCCAAGAGTCGCGCAGATTTCATGTATGCGTTCAGGTAATAAATTTCTAAACTAATTTTGTTGCATAACTTCAAGCGAGGAAAGTTCAAAACGCTTCAGTAGACCGTCATACAATCAAGAGAAAAAAAGTATATATAATATAAATGAGACAATAAAGGAGGAATCAAATTGTCAATAATGAAATCGGTTTGATTCAGTAATGAGTTTTTCTAAGGCGGTGCTCACATTCCTGTTTGAGTGCCCAAGCACAGACGCTCCGAAAGACAGCAGTACCGGAGTGTTCAATGGCAGGCTGAGCTGTCGCACTGTAATTTCCAATGTCATTTTTATCAGGCAGGAGAAACGCCGACAGTCCAGTAAGTAGTGTTCGACCGTCTCTAATGAGTTGCAAAAATGGCGCAAAGGGATATTGCGAGACAAGATCGGTGCGTGCATAAATTTGGGGATGGCAGCCTCCATGGTGGACTGCGGAGCTACCATTTCAAACCCGACTGGAAGATGATCGCTGCTTGTCCCAACATTCGCCGTTTCACATGTGGATGGGGAGAGACCTGGACCCAAACATGTAAGATCCAGCACAGATCTAAACTGTCCTTGAAGAAATGTAACTGTTCCTGAGTTTTGACATGAAAAGTTATTTGTTGTTGCCCAGTCCCATAGACGCTTTCCGCACTAGTCTGTTCTGGGTCCCCATGATACATGATGAGAGTTGATGGCACGAGCCAATACTATACCTTTACTGCATTTTGCCAAAACTGAGTATAGTGTTTGTGTATCCTGCACACCCGAGTAAAATGATAAATTAACCACCGAGAAACGCCTACTGACAGGTAGAGTAATTTCTACTGCTTGAATTTCACATTCAGGAGAAATCAGCTGGAGTGATACATTTTCCCTGTGGCAAAACTTGCTTGAGAACATAATTAACAGTCCCCCATCTCAAGACGGGCAATCTAGGCTAAAGAACCTAAAATGGCGCAAAGACAATAGTTTTCCAGGGGATGAACAAGTTTCTTGCAGTAAAATTACATCTGGAGAAATTATAGAAGGTAGGATTTTTAAACGAGTAGAAGCAGCGAATATTTATGTGTTTTAAATATAATATATTATTTAAATACCTTCCAGTATTTGGACTTGATTTTTTAGCAGGGCAGTATGACCAATCAACCTTGTGGGCTCCACTGCAGAGGCACCAAGAGTCCAACTCGGCCTAGCAAAGACTAGCAGAATTGCTCCCGCCGCAGACGCAATAACGAAGGCTGGATTTACAACCACCCATGCTATGACCATAGCGCGAACAATTGCGACATTGTAATGGACGCGAGGCAAGCGGGTCCACTCAATATTAGAGGCTAGACTTCTACCTCAGTAAGGCAAGATCTACCTGCGAACGTGGCAATTACTGACTCAGTCTCAGTAGGGACATGTGTATTGTTAGTTAGTTAGTTAAATGTGGTTTAATGGCGCAAAAGCAGCTAAGGCTATGCTGCGCCAAACACGAGGTATTTTAAAATCCAGTTTGTGAAGGAAAAGGCTTTGTTAATAACCTATATTTTATGTAAAAATCCAGTGTCGTGTAGAAATTTACGGACGTCACATAATGGGACTAGCGGATCATCACCTAAAATCAGAGCAGGGTGTAAAGGTATGTGTAGTTGATATAATTTGTGCAAAAGTGTTCGTCTGTGTGTTTCAGTCTGCGTACATGTGAGTAATATGTGCATAACTGTTAGTGGCTGTTGACATTTCTCGCATGTTGGTGTGTCTTCTTTCGTAAGTAAGTAATTGTGTGTGAGGTGTGTGTGCCCAATGCGTAGCCGGCATAAAACTACTTCGATGAACCGCTCTTGATGATAACACGACTTCCACTCGCCAACTATGGGTTTGGTGAGATGTAATTTGTGTTCAGCACAATGGTCCCATTCGCGTTGCCATTTTACCGTGAAGGCTTTTCTAATTGCACGGATGCTATCACTATATGGGAGTGTCGTGTTTGTAATATCTTTGTGCGCTGCCATCAATGCACATCTATCAGCTGCTTCGTTACCTGGTATCCCAACATGGCTCGGGACCCAGCAGAAACGAATTGACCTCCCGTATTCGTTCAGCACCAACATGTTTAAAATGTCTCCTATCAGGGGTTCACACTCAGATTTCAGATGGAGAGCCTTCAGTGTACTTAAAGAATCCGTGTATATGACTGTGTTTTTGTGCTTGCCAGTGATAATCTTTTTAACTGCAACCCATACAGCATAAACTTCAGCAGTGAAAACAGAAGCATGTATTGGTAGACGGACACTTGTTTCCCAATTTTCTGTTACGGCCCCTACACCCACGTGTTCTTTTGTTTTGGAGCCATCCGTGTAGAATTCCATGTGATTTTGATACTTGTCTTGAAGAGCACGGAATTCTTGCATGATGTGTTCGTGTGGAGTGTTTCTCTTCTTTAAATGTGTTAATGTCCAGTCACACAACTGCGTGAAATTGTACCATGGGGCCAACCGTTGTGGTTTCTTGGCGACCTGGAGGACTTCGTGGGGGATGTCATAATCCTGACAGTATTTCTCATACCGCAGGAGAAGTGTCCTAATCATGTTCGGTTTATTTGTGTAGTGTAAGCGTGAGTTGCACTGTGTGAGGATGTTATAGCATATGTGTTGCGGTGATGACTGAATTCTGAGTAGGTAAGAGAATGTTAATAAGGCTCTGCGCTGCTGTAATGAGGGTTCATTACACTCAACATATAAACTTTGAATGGGTGACGTTCTGTAGGCACCACTTGCCAGTCGCAATCCAAGGTTATGTACTGGATCAAGGAGTTGGACGTAGGACTGCCTGGCTGAGCCGTAAACCACGGAGCCGTAGTCTAAAAGGCTACGCACAAGAGACCGGTAAATACGTAAAAGACAGGTTCGGTCAGAACCCCAGTGCTTATGAGCCAGAACTTTTAGGATATTCAATGCTTTATTTGCCTTAATTTTTAGTGTTTTAATGTGGGCTAGGAAGTTTAGTTTTTTATCAAAGATTACCCCCAAGAATTTACATTCCTGTTTTACCGGCAGTGCGACATCATTCAATTTTAGAAGCGGGTCTAAGTACAATCCTCGTTTTTGCGAGAATAGCACTGTAACGGTTTTTTGAGTAGAGAAGCGGAAGCCATTTTTCTCAGCCCACTCGGTTAGTTTATTAATTGTTATCTGGAGCTGTCTTTCACATGTTTGTAAGTTTGAGGCGCGGCACGCTATTTGCAGATCATCCACATATATGGAGTGCATAACAGAGGGGGGGATTGCTTTGTTAACAGAGTTCATTTTTACTATAAAGAGTGTTGTACTTAGTACGCATCCTTGTGGCACTCCATTTTCCTGGATGAATATACGTGACAGCGCCGTTCTTTAACGCACCTGGAATGTTCGGTCCGACATGAAATCGGCTAGACATTTGAGCATTCTACCTCGGATTCCTAAATCTGCTAAGTCCCTTAAGATACCAAACCTCCATGTTGTGTCGTAGGCCTTTTCTAAATCAAAGAAAACAGTGAGACAGTATTGTTTGTGTAGAAAGGCCGCACGTATCTCGTCTTCTAGCCGGACTAGGTGATCTGTTGTGGAGCAACCTTTCTTGTATCCACACTGATGGTTATCTAGCATGTTCTCTGTTTCAAGGATGTATGTCAGTCTTATGTTGATGATGGCTTCATAGGACTTTGCAAGACAACTTGTGAGTGCTATGGGTCTATAACTGGTTGCTGTTGTGGGAGGTTTTCCAGCTTTCAAGAACGGGATTATGATAGCTTTCTTCCATTCTTTCGGCATTTTTCCCGTTTCCCAGATTTTATTAAAGAAACGAAGCAAGGTTTCAACTGCATTAGGAGGTAGATGAGCGAGCATCGCGTAATGTACTCTGTCCGGACCAGGTGCTGTTTTTTTGTCAGTTGTTAGTACTCTATTGATTTCCGGTAGTGTTAGAGCGGCATTATACGGTCTTTCTGAACTTCCTGTGGTCGGAAGCTTTAGTTTTTCTGCTAATTGCTTATGTTTTAGAAATGCAGCTGAATAGTTTACCGAGCTTGATATAGTATGGAAGTGTTCTCCTAATATGTCTGCTTGTTCGTCTATATTTGTTTGCGTGCCTGGAGGTGTTAGTATGGGGATAGTGTAAGAAGCGTAGTCGCCTCTAAACTTACGAACCTGATCCCACATTCGTTTGGATGTTATTGAACTATTTATAGACGAGACATAATTTTTCCAGGACTGTCTTTCGGCTTGTCTGCGTGTGTACCTGGCTTTCGCTTTTGCTTTTTTGAAGGAGAGTAGATTGTCTTGTGTTGGGTATCGCCGGAAGATACCCCACGCTTTGTTTTGTAGTTTTTTTGTTTGTGTACATTCCTTCGTCCACCAGGGTTTCAGATTTTTTCTTAATAGGCCAGAGGATTGTGGGATTGTTTCTGCTGCAGCAGCAAGTATACAGGCGGTGATCTTATCATTCATTTCATCTATGGTTAGCTCATCTGATATGTTATCTAGACTGGCCTTTTCAGTAAAGAGAGGCCAGTCTGCTAGGTGGAGTTTCCAACGGGGTGGTCTTAATGGTATGGTAGGAGAAGGAGATTTTCTTTTAATAATAGCAGGCATATGGTCACTACCATAGGGGTTGTCAATAACACTCCATTGAAAATCGTCAAAGAGAGATGGAGAGCATAGTGCCAGATCTAAGCAACTCATAGCGCCTGTGCTTGGGGAGTAGTAAGTTGCCGCACCGGTGTTTAAAAGGCATATGTTATTTGTTAGGATAAAATCTTCAAGCGTTTGACCCCTGGTGTCAGTTGTTTGACTACCCCACAACGTGTTATGTGAATTAAAATCACCGGCTAATAAAAATGGTTCGGGTAGCTGGTTTAAAATTAACTCTAGGTCTCTTACGGTAAAATGTAAATGCGGCGGAATGTATACTGAACAAATGGTGATGGTTTTGTGAGCTAAAACGGTGACAGCAACGGCTTCTATGTGAGTGTTAATGGGAACTTCTCTGGCTGCTATACCACCTGGCAGGACAATGGCTACACCACCTGACAGCCGGTTCGCCTGAGTACGGTCGCGCCGTACAACAGTGAAACCTTTCAAAATGTTTTTGTGTTTTTCGCCTAGGTTTGTTTCCTGTAAACACAGGGCTACAGGAGAGAAGTTTATTAATATGTCTTTAATGTCACCTAAGTTGTGTAAAAGCCCTCTACAATTCCAGTGGATAATAAAAGCCATTTTAAAATGGAAAGATAAGAAATGGCATTACGGAAAAATTAAGAGGTGTGGTATAGGTGACATGGATTAAAAAGGCTAATACAAATGAGCGATAACCTTTAGGTTAACGCTTTCTTATTTTGAGTTGTTATTGGGATTTTGTCCCTCTTACCGCGCTCGAGAGAGCGCTTATCCTTCGGTGTCAATGACACCGGAGTTTTTGTGTCGACCTCCATCGCTCTCTCTGAGGCGCTGGAGGACCGAGAGTTAGGCGCCGAGACACGTGCCTCGGGCCTTGGGGTTCGTTTGATTTTAGGGCCCTGCGGGGCTGGTGTCTGTAGGGCCGTCGAAGAGGGTGGAGCAGTACTGACTGCTTCCACCACGGGGGCGGGAGGAGTCACTGCGGCACCACTGCGCGTGGGCTCGGAGGACTCCGGAGGCCTCTGTGACGCTGCCCCCGCCTGCGTCACTTCGGCATAACTTCTTCGGGGAAGGTACGACAGTCTTTTTCTGGCTTCGAAGAACGAGATTTTTTCTTTAACAGTTAGTGCAATGACTTCTTTTTCTTTTTTCCAGCAAGGGCAGGACCGCGAATAAGCTGGGTGATCTCCCTTGCAGTTAACACAATGTGGCGAAGAAGTGCAATTCTCTGATTGGTGATCGTTGGAGCTGCATTTAGCACAAGTTGTTTGTCCTCGGCATGCATGTGAAGCATGTCCGAACCTTTGGCACTTAAAACATCGTCTAGGGTTCGGGATATATGCTCTGACATTGACTTTAACATAACCTGCATCGAGTGAAGTAGGCATTTCGCTTGTTCCAAAGGTGAGTATAACATGTTTGGTGGGGATTTCTTGGTTGTTTCTGCGGATTACTATTCTTTGTACTTTTGTCACATCTTGTTCTTGGAAACCCTCAAGGAGTTCCTCATCGCTCAGTCCAATAAAGTCTTCTTCAGATATTACTCCCCTGCTTGTATTAAGTGTTCTGTGGGCTGAAACAGTCACTGTCGCTTCGCCAATACTGGTAAGTTCAGAGAGCTTATCTGCTTGATCTTTGTTATTCAGTTCTAGGAGGAGGTCCCCGCTAGACATTTTGGATGCTTTGTATGTTGGTCCGATTTTGTCTTTCAGACACTTCGCTACCAGGAAAGGAGAGAGTTTCCTTACCGGAATGTTGCTTTCACTATGCACTACATAGTACTTTGGAAATGTTGGGGCGTTGCTTTGAAAGGAAAATTGAAATGGTACTTCGGTGCGGCATCTCTTCAGACGCCGATCATAAACAACAGAGGCTTGCGCTGCCATAGGAAAATGTGTATGTTCGGCAACAGCGCCGACCGCCCACCACGGAGCCCAACGAGGGGACGCGGCACAGCTTGTGTACAAGCCTGCACGACGCCAGCCGTACGCCATCACTATAACCCAATATGGTGTACCCAAGGTAGGATATCCACACAAGGTTAACCCTTGCCGCCGTGGAGAAAGGAAGTAAATGGAAGAGAGAAGAAGACAGGAAAGATGTAAAGTGAGAGATAAAGACGAAGGTTTGAGAAGAGAGAGACAGGAAAAGGCGACTGCCGATGTCCTCCAGGTGAGTCAGTCTGGAGGTGCCGTCTATGTGAAGCCGAGGCCGAAGAGGTGTGTTGCCTCCGCCGGGGGGCCTTAAAGGTCCGAACACCCAGCATCGGCTCAACCCCCAGGATCCCCTTTTCCCCAGACACGGCTAAGCCGCGCACGGCTACACGCGGGAGGCTCCAACCCTCGTGTGCTCGGGTCCGTGGTGTCGCAACACACCAAACGCCTGCTGACGCAGACGCCCCTGCGGGGGGACATGTGTATTGTACACCATTCTGTTGCACCGGTAAACAGCAATTACCCCAGCCGCGGACACTTTTCTAGAGTCTCTGCCGGACTTACATTGAAGTCTACACCCCGAAATATTCCTGTAGTGCAGGCAAGATGCGGGTGGATGAAGGCACTGACTCGCCTCAATCCAAATGATGAGCACTTAAGTAGGTCATACACACACGCGTGGTCTGGCGAATGGCAAATAATCCCACCTCTTCCAACTTTCGTACATCAGTGATGTGCAAGTAGTGGCGCGTTGCCGCCTGCAGTTCCGCCTGCACTGCCTTTGGGTTCTTGAGCCAGACGGCTTCTTCATGAAAAGGCACCTGCGCCACAGGAATTCTGCACCAACCCACTACGAAAGAAAGCTTCAAGAGGCATTTGATCAGGTTTTAGAAAAGCCGACCAAGGCGGAGATCGCCCGGGCCATCCCCTGGAGAATTTTCGATATTTGTGGCACTATCTCCATATCAGACAATAAAAATTTATCTCAAAACACTGCTTTGCACCTACAAACTGGGCTAAATCTGCCCGACACTTAGCCAAAACTCCGAGAGCTCACTGTTGCGATCCGAATCAAGGTGGCCAGACTTCTTTCTTCTACTTCTGGGGCCTTTCGGAAAAGACCTGTGGGCCTTTCTGAAAAGCTTCTTCCTCGCTGCACGGGCACATATTGCGTCTTTCGACAAGTGGCTCACGTCACGTAGGAGACTGTGTCCGCCAGTCCAACAACACCTTCTGTTCCGTTGTATACCAACGTGGTCCGCGTTTCAAGAGTTAAGTTTACCACCCTTCCTCTGCCGTGGTTTCTTAGTGGCGCCGGGCCAGCACTTCTGCCGCCGGGGACCATGCTATGTGCTATTCGAAGAAGATGATCTGAACACTTGGACTCAGTGGGGTGTACCCATGAGGGGCCTCTGGCTGATCTGAGGACGACGACGTGCCCTGCTTGATGTTGGCTGCCTTCCATGTTGGCCAGTGCTTGCTATCCCTTGTAAAGAAACTGTGGAAATAGTTTACCTGCTGTGCTTTCATTAACCAGTATAAAGCTGTCGTTCGAGTGGCAAATGAAGTTTGTGTTTGGTATAAATTTAAATATGCAATTTATCTTCCTACAGAATATGTCTGTCTGTTACCGCCTTTGTTGTAGGTTAAGTTTTTGTGAGAATGTGGACATTTTTGTTTTGCGATGAGTATACCTATTTATGTGATACGAGCCTCGTTTTGATGCGAAAGAATCAAATGGCCCTTTGAGCGAGAAAGCCAGCGGTGTCTGTAGCAGAGAAACAGGACCCAAATTCCCATTGGCTGCAACAGCACGTCAGGAGCGCGCCTCGACGGAATATAGCGGGTGAAAGGGAACACCTGCTGCGGCAATAGTGCGCCATGTGTTGCGTGAGGGGAGAGGGCATCGCCGCAACGCCAAGCCACCCTCGCTCTCGGAAGGCGGCGCGCGCTCCCTGTCTCCTTCACCCCTGCTGGGCTTAGCTGCTGCGCGAGCCTGCCAGCCTTGGTCGCCGCTGCTGCTTCCTTGGTCTCTCGTCGCGCAATACTTCGGCGGCATGCAGTGTTGGCACCGTAGGCTGCTTCTCGTTGCTGGCTCGAGCAGCATGCACCGCTTTGGTACATTACTCGCAGCGCAAAACTCGAAGGCCCTCTTAGCGGCGTTCAATTCGACATTAGTGCTTTCGCGTTAACAACTCATTAGAAGTACTTATGTCTCCCGGGATCGTTTCCCCTTTTGCCATAAACTGTGTGTAATATTTGCTTTTGTTATACACTAGGGATGTCTCATTTCCGGTATAAAAATTTTATCCCGACGCTTCGTCCTGCAATTCTCCTTGTCTGTAAAGCCTTCCGGAAAATTATGCCTAAAATGTCCTTATTTTGATTCTTGGCAACAATATCAAATTAGTAAAGAATACTCAGTGCTTGTTGATTCTATAAAACTCAGAGAAAATATGTCTGGTATAGAAAACTTACGCAGGTATTCAATTCACAATATCAGATGATTAAACTAATTCGAGGACCTATGGGCAGTTATATGCCAAGTTTTGTATTGTAGAAATCATGTAACAGTATTTTTCTTTCTGCCTGCTGTTAGGTCGAAATGATGGTAAAAAATATAACGACGACCTTCAATGAGTCGCTTTACACAAGAAGTTGGCTGAACGACAGCACAAGGACAACAGCTACGAAGAAGGTGTGACATTACACTTCTTTATTGCCATATCACGCGTCTTCTTTTTTTTTAATACTCGCCAATTGTATTTTTTGTAGTTCCGATTTACTTTCAAGAAAACTTCACGAAATGCTTGCTCTTTGTATTATATGCTATAGTACTTTAGAATTGGACATAGTTCATTACATCGGTATTTTTCTGCCCGTGTTATCTCCAGTATACCCAATTCCCCTACGGTACTTGACGTCTTTACTAGCCCTCCGCAACATCGCAATGATGCTCGACCATAGCCTTGGCTGGTTCATTGTTTTGTTTCACATCGCATAAAGAGTTCTATAGCAGAACCAAAGATCCGGAAGAAACCACTTCAGGATGAATGTCGACGTTAATGCATTTAGCTTTGGAGCAATGTATTCAGAAGGTGTTCATTGTGTAGAAGGTATTCATTATCCGCAAATTATTCCGTTCTGCAAATTCTACTAATAACGCTCCCCTGCTATTCCTATAGTTTATGCCATATTCCCCCACCGACTTGTCTCCAGCCTGCTTGTTGCCTACCCTGGCACTGAAGTCACCCATAAGTATAGTGCATTTTCTTTTGTGACTTTACCCATCGCGAATTCCACGTCTTTTTAGAGGTTTTCGACTTCCTGGTCATCATGACTGGATGCAGGCGCGTAGACCTGTACAACCTTTAATTTGTACCTCTCATTAGGTTTACAACAAGGCCTTCCACTCTCTCGTTAATGCTATAGAATGGCGGTATGTTACCAGCTATATCCTTAATAATCAAGAATCTCACTCCTAGTTCTCGTCTATCCGCTAAGCCACGGTAGCACAGGACCTGCCCGCTTTTTAGCACTATATATGCTTCATTTGTGCACCTATCCTCACTGAGCCCTAATATATCCCATTTAATGCCCGCTAAATCCTCCAATAGCACTCCTAGACTCGCCTCACTAGATAACGTTCTAGCGTTAAACGTTGCCAGGTTCAGGTTCCAATGGCGGCCTGGCCGGATCCAGAGATTCTCAGAACCCTCTGCTGCATCACAGGTCTGACCGCCGCCGTGGTCAGTTGCTTCGCAGCTGAGGGGCGCGGTTCGATTGTTGTATTAATACAGGATGTTGTGGCCAAATATTGCAGCAGGGTGGCCAATCCTTCTCTGGTGAGGGAGTGCGTTACTGGTTCTGGTCACCGGGATCAGGCCGCATTCCAAACCTGTTTATGGAATTTTATCAGCACCTGGATCTTGTTGTTTTAATGCGGCGGGAAATTGTGCGGCACCGGCATTCGAACCTCGGTCCTCTTGCACGCGAGGCGGATTCTCTACCTCTACGCCATCGCTGCACCACGCCATTGCTGCACCAAGAACACCACAGTGCTTAAAATATGAGCCATACGGTTAAACTTCACATGAATAATTCTACAAAAAAGAAGGCACGAATTTCATCTGGACAGGTGTGCCATCACAAACCATGAATAACTCCCACGAATCGCTGTCTGCATACGGCGAGTTGGCAAGAAAATCTAGAGCGAAGCATCAAGGTGCCAAGGCACCGCACAATTTTGCGTCTTAACGTTAGTATTTAGGCAAACAACAGTAGCTATTACCATAAAAACGTAGGCCGGTTAACTTGTGTACGTACATGAACATTCTGTTGTCATATGGAGATGCTACGATCAGTTAGTAGTGGTTCTTGCAGAGAAAGCCTTCGGCATTATATCACGAAAAGAATGCCAAACTGTCAAAAATCTTTTTTCGTTCAGTTGGAGAAATTGACCAAAAAGATCGGATTTCCGGCATGGATTCTAAATGACACTGTCTTGGAAAAGCGCTTTCCATACGTAAGCAAAAGCTCAAGGTTCATATTCAAACCACTAATGCAGGAAATTCGGTCCCTAATGCATTAATTTATTTTCTTCATTGCAGGTTCGAGATTTCAACATCAGTGACCCACTTTTTAAAATTATATTATCATACCGAAAAAATGCTGAAATCAGGAAGCTGCTCTTACTTCGGACGAAGCCAGATAAGAACAGGCATGTATTTATGGATCCAATCGTCGGGAACGTCATTAGGCACAGCAGACTGCAATTCATTGCAATCCCACTTTTTTAGCTGCATAATGGTGCAGCTGGCGCGCCAATTGTGCACCACACCTTGCAGGGATCTTCAGGAGGCTCGTACCTTTGTGCACGCTGTGTTCTTGCCGCTCCAGCGTTGAAGTGATAGACAGCACGAAGGTCACTCGGATCGCTGCTGGAGCCGCGCTTACTGGCACCAGCGTTTTGATAGCGAGTGTCCGCACTCAATGAGTGCGGTATGTTCATCTCTGCATGTGCGCGCTGACACAATGCTTGTCGATTCAGGTAGTAAGCCAATGTTTCCAAGTTTATACGCCTGATAAAACTGCTATCCTGACTTCGTATAACTGTCTAATGATTTGCTATCACTATCGATACTTTGTCTTTCGGGTGAAACTGCGAATTTTTAATACATTTGTATAAAAATTAAAGACTACTCACATCCTTCAAGAACGCTTCATAAAATTTATTTCCTGTTGATTGAACTTATTTATGACGCCTTTACAGATGGATCGTGGCCCCTACCGTCGTAAACGCATACTACAGCCCCTTCACGAATGAAATGGGTAAATATTACGAATTACAAAAAATAACTTTGTATCAGAAATTGCTGTCAAGCTCTTATGTTGTGTTTTTGAGTGTTATCATTTTGCGTGATTAGCAAATTCATGTACAATAATCAATCGGCGTACATTACTTGCCTGATAAATTTCTGTGTGCAGGTAATTCCAGCCACCTTACCGGGCCTATAGAAATGGACCCATTTTGTCGAACAATTCCTCTGCATGCTGTTTAACATATCCGTTTAAATTCGTCTACTGGCAACGTAATGTGCCTTCTGGAATGACGAATGAACGTTAGCTATTGTTCAGTGATGACAATATTTAGCTGACTGGGGAATCTGAAAAAATGAAGCTTCGACTGGCGATATTGTCGAAAATAGCCTGTAGTGTCAAGCACACCTAGAAAAAAACGACTCAACATCTGCGCTTTGGTCGATTCGGCAACACAATTTTTCCATGAGAGCAGCGGTTAAGACAAAAATTTTTGGCGGATTGTCTGATTTTCTGTTCCGACGTCTAGGCTGTTCTAACGATGCCTCAATCAATGGAATATGCCCAATAGTGCCCGTTATATCAATAATTTGGCTTCACTAATAACAAGTGCATTGTTACTTTCCCCATCATGGGTGGCATTATCCATCAGTGTTTCGGCAGCGTATGTACAAAACATTAGAAGCAATCATTGCCATCCTGTGGGGTTTTCCCGCACACAAGAGCACGCCGTAGATTTCGGACCAACCTCTGAGCGAAGCTTGTGTAGCAGTCTAATTCCTTACATTTTGAACACCGCCTGCGCAAGTTCCCTTATTCATTACTGTGCAACGCTCCCCATTGCAGTACAGTACTGCGCAGGGAGCGAACAAAGCGCGTGGAGGCTCCAGCGCCAGTTGAACGCGCCCTAGGCCAGCTTGGTTTCCTAAGAAAAGCTGATAGAACGCAATAATCAAGCGTTAGGAGGCTTCTGCATACTCCCTGATCTGACAACCATTGCTTCGTCTGCCTATAGAGTGCAGTAAAAGACGAACCTGCTGCGTGCTGCAACGAATAAAAACAAATGCTCCTTGCACAACGGGAACCTAAGTGTTTTCACATTTGCGTAGCTACTGCTTTTCCGCGGCATATTTGCATCACTACGGTTAGTATCAGTGCCAACAAATTTGCGTACTGCTTTTTACGCGGACTGACTTGCAAAGGTCAGATCGCATAAAAAGGCCGCGTCTTCTCTTCCCCTTAACTACGGCATACTAAAAAAGCTAATCACAACATTCATTCATGTTCCTTGCGGTGCTTCTTTGATGCTTCACATATGTATTCTCCAGAACCGTCTGAAAGATTAATGCTGCTTTACTTCCATTGAGAAACACAAGTGATCAAGCTATAATTCTGTGTATCACGGTATACGTTACGACTAATGCGACTACTACGTCTTCAAATAAAACGTTAAAATATAAATGTACCGACAACGAGCTCACTTCTAGAAGTAAAGAGTTTAATAATTACAAACTTTGACTGTTTAGGCTTCTTTGTATTGGCTTTAGGATGTGTAATAAAACCCTGAAACGAAAGCCCTGCAGTAGTGAAGTTATGTCTATGAAGCAGAAACGTTAGAACAAGCGCAGGCTTGAAGATATCCGTGACTGAAATTGGCAATGAAATATATTGATGTTCCAGTTATTTCTTTCCCAAAAGCAACTCACTATCAACTCGGGACGATATTAACTGCAAGCGAAGGCATTTTTAGGAAATTTCGTGGGTGGATAGATCTTTGTAAAAAAGTGTTTCTGTAACCTTTTTTGCCACGTGAATAGAAATTGACTTCAGAAAGGCGTGCTCCATAGAGTAAAGAAAAATTTTACCGACAATTGCGACACTCCCTAACGATAAATTTGAGCGCAGCTCTATATGTGTTTTCGTGATATATTAGCTGGCGCCGACAATCTGTCTCGTGTGGCACATTGCAAAGAGAGCGAAGAGTGATGCAACTGCCTCGGAAATCGGGAGATCGCGAGAGGCAGAGCGCGGATGACGGCAGCAGCCATTCACAGCAGCAGCCGCAGACATACCTGTGCTCATGCAGCGCTTTGTTTCTATATATGGTATCGGCCGACGCGTTCGCCTCAAGCAGAAGAACGGCGTGCTACTCTGGAGCCGTCTCGTAGCAGTCGTCGCCGCAGCGCCCGTCCTGCGCGCCACTACGTTTTGTAGCGTAAAGCTACACTACGCGTGTTGGAGCCGAGCTTCGCGTGCTTCTGCGCCTGCCATACTGCGCATGCGCGAGAGCCGCGTGGCGTCACGAGAGGCGCAGCTCCGTCGCCCTCGCCGCCGCAGACTGCGGCGCATTCCAGAGGTGTGACGTCGCAGTCTCCGCACACGCGCCGGCGCCGTGTGCACCCGCTGCTGCATTTACGATTGCGACGCCGCGCGGCACATCGCATGCGCAAGGAGGGCGTACCGTGCGTATAAATTCGCGTGAAAGACTGCTGATGCAGCGCGCTCGACATGGAGGTTAAGGAGTCGAGCCGCCGCCAGTCGGCGCAAAAGACTGGAAAACCTAAATTCTTCAGACCCCGAGGTTGTCGCTTGGCAGTTGGCAGTCGAGCGTTGAACGAACGAGCGTACCAAGGCAAAACGTGCGGTTGAGACACCGGAGCAACGCGAAGAACGCCTAGCGAAAAGACGCCTAGCGAAAAGACGCCGCCAAGAAGCTCAACGCCGTGCTCAACGCCGTTTGGACACATTTCTGAACAAGGCCATAGCCGGATAAGCTAAGGTTAGCAAGCAAGGCAAGAGATGAACCAAGCAAAACCTTACCTTTACGCTACGTATATCCTGGCATAGCTGAGCTAAGCCACTGCCAAGTCTGCTTGCTAACTAAACACGCAAGTTAACAAGCATTGCGCCCCACGCACACCGACATACATGAACAGATCTCCCTTGGTGACCGCAAGCACTTGCTCTCACATCGCTAATATTATGGAGAACGCAGGCAGATCACAGGGACTGCACCAGAACTGACAGTTGGGCGAGTTGGTACGAATTCACAGTGAAATATTTAGCGCGCACAATCGACAAGGACACAGTAAAGGGGGACACACAAGCGCTTATTTTTTTGTTTGTTTCTTTTAGAGCACAGCTTTTAGGCACCCGTTCCTCCGCTGAGCATTCCTCCGCTAAGCGCTCGTGGGTACCCCTTCACTGTGCCCTTGTCGATTGTGGGTGCTAAATATTTCACTATGAGATCGGAGGGAACGGTATTTGCTGCCGATCGCTTCACCGCGTCGCCGAAGGTTAAATTACGTGACCTACGACATTAGGTGTGCGGAAAGACAGCAAGCATAAAGCCACCAACCTTGTCGACTCGCTCTTGGCATTTGTACCCGGCTCGCATTACCCCTAGTTGAAGCGCGTGGGTCCCGGAAGTCATCAGCCCCGCGGACAGACATGCGAAGCCAAGGCTGGGCTTTGGAGTAGCATACGCGCGCTTTGCTTCCTGAGCGCACGCTTCTCCCCTTGACCTCCAACATTGGGCACGTATTAAGTCACTATCTTTCTCAGCCCACTCTCGCATTCTTTTCCTCGCATCAGGAAGCACATGGCGTCTGGGTTCCGCATTCTTATCGCACTTAGAGTTCATGAGAAAAGGCGGTGGTGGCGAACAACGTTCCAGGATCCAAAAACATATAACTGGGGTTTTACGTGCAAAAACCACGATCTGACTATTAAGTACGCCGTAGGGGGGTACTCTGAAATAACTTTGATCACCTGGATTACTTCGACGTGCGCCAAGTGCACGGAACACGGTCGTTTTTGCATTTCGTCCCTATCGGAATGCGGCATCCGGAGCCGGGATATAATTCCGAAACCTCGTGTTCGGCAGCGCAGAGCTTTAGCCACCGCGGCGGGTCAGCCCAGCACCGTATTTGTTGTATACGGCGTGCCTCATAATCCTAGGGGCCTTTACCGTGCACTAAGTCTCACCTAACCCACGCTTACGCGCATCTTACAATCAGATTGCGGTTTTGGCACGTAAAATCGCATAATTTAATTTTTACCACTCGTGTGCGTGTATTGAATAAACGCAAATGAGTTTGCGTTAGAATAAATGAATAAATGGATCAAAATGTGTGTCTGTAGCATAAATATAAGCGAGTTATAAGAGGATGTGATTACTGTTTCCTTCTGAGGTGACGAATACTTTTGCATTCATTCATAAATCAGTTCTTCAACTTCGAATATTCGGAAGTTGTACTCATGAAAAGCTTCTTTGTCGTCTTTTCTTTTTTGGCACAGCATTTGCCCAGTGCTTGAGGTCCAAATAGGAAATATCATTTATCGCTACTTTAACATCAGCCCTTTCTTCCAGTATTTCCGGCTGGAATACTGCGAGACTCATTCTACCAGCACGGACTGCCAGCGTATGTACAGCCTTTTCTCACTGTCTTAGTAATCTTAGACATTAAAGGGCCTCTAACCATGTCAACACTAAAACGATAGTGTTTGTTTAATTGAAATGTTGAGGTGGGTGCTTCACCTAGAGCATTTTGTTACACAAAACACACCTTTCATTTTCTACATCTAAAGCCAGTGCGAATGAGTACAGGCGAAATATTTTCCGGAATCACGAACGAAATTACCTTGGCATCTTTTACTGAACACTGTCATATGTTGGGACGATTCAACGCATATGTCGACCTTCATGTGAAGTGAAGCTTTAGCGGCGATTCCATTACGTTCACACACAACTAAATCCGAAGCGCAATATGTACAAGCTGTTTACTTTCACGCTAACCAACTTCTTTTGTAATGCAATGCTCATGTACGTCAACATCAAATTCATTATGCACTGCACCATTCACAAGCTATGCCCCGTACAAACGCCACTACATGCGAATGAATTGCCAGATGACAGCGCAGGGGTCTGACGTTTACGATGGGGATGCATGATGATTGTCTAGAGAATAACAGAAATGTGAGGTTGATGCAGAGAATGTACGACCCATATAAATGCACGCAGGCGTTATACAGCCCTTGCATTGCAGTCACACCTACTTATCATGGAGGATTGGCTAAGAATTCTCACGTACACAGTGGCACATGCCGAATAATCTATGCATGCTGCAGGTTATGTACAGGATGTACCAACTAACATGCATCAAAATTCTAAAATATGCAAATGCCACGTAGCTCGACATAACTAAGGCAATGTTGTTTGCCGTCGCTTGGAGATACTAGATTTCTTTGTAATCCGCCCATTTAACCTTAATTATTTAATCAACATTTCAAATATTATACACAGATGGAAAGTGTCAATGAGAAAATTATAGAGCAACATGAAAAACTACAGATACAGCTTTCTGTTGCTCAATACGTGCTACATAAAAGCGTTTTTGCGTGCGTGAAAGAAGTCCGCGAATACACACAGTATTGCCACGCGACTGGCCAATTGAGGCAATTTGGCTAGACTTTGTCATTACTTGAGCAACAGACAGCTGTATGAGAATACAGAGCGCGTGCTCTGATTTCTCGCCGCTTAGTTGGGGTTGAAGAGAGATGCGCAAGCACTTACGTTGAAAACGATCTGGGATGTGGGAACAGTGCGGAGAATGCCGATAGCTTGGCGAGCGCCATGTTCTCGCCGATTAGCGCGTGTTGAAGCGAGAGGCAGCACGAAGGTCAGTTCGCTGGTCATATTGTGAAAGCGATCTTCTTACATGACGGACGCACAGAGGGACGGAAGCGCGGACGGACGGTTTTCCTCGTTGGTTAAGCATAGAAATGCGGACTCATTAAGAAAGTTAACCGATGATTACGATGATCCTTAATGCGAGCTTTGAGCACAACTCATCACGTGTTTTTAATTCCACTGGTTGCTTCGCTCGTTGTTCAGAAGGTAAGCACGAAGACGGGAAGGCGTTCCAGCGTTGTTTTCACTGTCTCTATCGTCGTTCCTTCCTTATTTTCTCGCTCTGTTTCATAAGTTGCGTGTCTCGCGTAGAGCGCATCCTCATGCGCATTCTATAGCGGCGGCGGCTCGGATGCATTAGCGCATGCGATGCGAGTCCGAATCACACGCCAGCGCTTTCTTTCCATATGTGGTATCGGTGGACGCACTCGCCCAGCGTTCGCCGCATGCCTTAGTAATGACGTCATCGGCACACTGTGACGCACGCTTCTATGGCGCTATCTCGTAGTCTGGTGTGGCTCTCAGCTTTCCTCCTCAGCCTTTCACCATACTCTCTTCCTTCGCTTTCCACCTCATGCTTTCGCTGTAGCCTCGTCCTTCGAATTCCTCCTCGCACTCTCTTTGCTATTGCCGCCTTGCATCCCGCGCTGCGCTCGCTCCGCCTTCGCTCTTCCATCCTTCGCTGTGCTCATTCGCTCGGTTACGCCGAGGGACGCCGACGCTCACCGGAGGAACGGGCGCCTAAACGCTTAGCTCCAAAAAAATTGTAGCTCGTGTTAAGGTGTCGGATGTGTTTCTGTATACGATTAAAATATTTCTACGTCATGTCAGTAGAACATAAAAGCTTGTACTTCGATGGAGCTTAGTCTACCTAAAATAGCCAATAGTATATAGCCGGGCTGCTGTGTTGGAGGGGGTCGAAGTGGGGAAGGCGTGGGGGGAGGCACATACGTGATGAAAAATACACGGACAGTAATTAAATTTCACGGTAGTCGGTGGCAACGTGGCTGAGGACTCTTTTTTCTAACGAAACATAAAGCGACCGTTTATGTTCAACACGGAGCAGACAACGTCCGTAAAGTACACAAGAATATATTTTGAAATGGACTTGCCCTCCCAATCATTTGAACGCTGATGTCCAGTGAAGCTTTAGCAAAATCACCACTACAACTGTCGAGGGGCGTATATAGTGCTTTCCTGGTCGTCCGGATGCTTGATCTCAGTTTTTTTTTATTGAAACGCATGCTGTTCTGTTTGTTGCATGGGTGGTTCCAATGCATGTATGCACTGTTCGTTTCACTTAGCTGAGGGCTTGTAGCCTCTGCTTTACGGAGGTGGGAGCCGTTGCATTTTTAGCTTGCGTACTGGCGTTTAAGCCATTGCTTATGGCTGTATGAGTCTTGTATTTTTCCTTTTTTTACTTTCTTACGTGGCTGTAAGTGATTGCTGAAGGTGACAGATGTTAGTTTTGAGCTTGTTTTTTATTGAAACGTATGGTGTATGTAAGGTGAAAATGAATGTATGCACTGTTCACTTCACTTTTCTAAGTGCTTGTAGCTTCTTCAGTACGAGGGGGATGAACCATTGGATTATTACAATGCGTATGTGGGCATGAGCCCTACCCACCGAGTTTAGGTCGGTATGAGCCAACGCTGATGACGCTAATTTTTGTTAACAGATGGAAACGAAAAATGCCCACCGCTGAGGGCCTAACAGCTTACCTGTAAAACGCAACAAATCTGCAAAAATCATAATCAGAAATCCGAAGTTTGCAGTAAGTGGTCAACACTGCAAGTACAGAAACGCTTGCAAGTCGCTTCTTTTGTTGGCGGTGCGGTAAAATCTGCGATTTCTGCGCTGGTTGTCCGGCTTGAATACGAGTTCACTAAATGTTATTTTCTTTTGTTTTGTATGTGGCAGTTCGCCTTACGTTGCCAAAGCCTTCTTGTTATTTACACGTATTCATGCGAAGTACCCCATGGTGCGTTAGACCTGGATGTCGAGCGCCAACAAGGACGTGTTGCTCGATGTCATCTTTCATTTTCCAATCTAAGTGGCGAAAGTTCTTTCGCCACATGGGAGACACTGATATAAAGGATAGAAAAATACGAAAAGAAAACGTAAAGCCATTTCCAAGCAGTGAAAGTTGTCAAGACAGTGTAGCTGGTGCTCATTTTCTCACGTTTGAACGCCCGTATAACGCGATTTTCATGAAAGTGTTTTGCCTCGTTTTTCTTCGTTTGGTAGATTCGAGCTACGGTTCCGGATTGCGCACACTCTTCACTTGCGCGAGCTTTCGATCAAACCGCAGTCTATCACACATCTGGCAGCAGTGGCCGCATTCATGGTCGAGGAATTCTCTTGAACCGTCATCGGCACCCTCCGTGGGAGGAATCTGTCTGCGTCGACGCCTCTGCTCGGCTTCCTTCTCGAAGTTCAGGGTTAAGCTTGCCTCTGCTGGCGCTTACCTTCTCTTGAAAGTAGGTGTTGGCTTGCCCCTACGGGCTTTGGGCTTGCGCTTCCTCTTGTAGATCGTCAGGATTTGAACGACGTCGGCGCTGCCAGCCTCGTGCGAGCTCCTGTTGTCACCCGCGCCGAGCTGAATGCTTGGAGCTCAAGGGTGCGCGCGGGCCACACACCTGCTCCTATACCCCTCTAGTCCCCTACCTGGGGCATATCCCCCATAGTGGGTTTGTGCCATTAACTCGCTTTCTTTCGTGAAACCGGACAGTGGACGGCGAAGAGTCGACTCAGAACAGCTTCGCTCTTAAATAACGACGTATATGTAATTAAAGCTGAGATTGAACAGCGAGAATAAAACAAGGACCAGAAAAAACAATCAAACACAAGCGCTGATTGCCAACTGGAAGTTTATTTGAAATTTTCCAGCCATTTTGCACCTTTTTCAGCACGGGCATGCGTACAGCAGTCGCATATACATGTGCAAAATCAGCAACATCATAATTTTTCATGCAAGAACGCTATAACCTTATCCGACAAAGCAAGAAAGGGAGCGCTTACACATTTATCGCCTTTCTTTCTAATGTGATATGCCTCTATATACATCGCGACGGTGAATCGATTCCGCGGCCGCAGCGTGGTAGCCAGACAAGTTTCCTCAACGCCACCGCTGAGGAATCTTAACCAGCTTTCCGAATTGTAATAGTAGCTGCCAATTCACAATTGTTTGAGTCACATTATTTTTGTTCCTTTATTTTACGTACGATACATTACGTACGCTTTACTCTAACCTCTTGTCCTATGCGGTATTCAGCGCCTAGAGCCGCTTGTAAAGAGCTCTTTCGTTAGAATAGTAAGCCCTCCGCCGCGCTACTATGTACTGCCGTCGAAATGCGATAGGGCACATAGTCTTGCTTGTTCAGGTTCTAGCTTGCTCACATCATTGTTCATATCATATCGCTTGTTCTTTCAGCCGCTACAGTGTTGATCTCACGCCATTACTTCAGTTCGCTCTAATGCACGTCGCAGGTGCACCGCGCCAGACGCGCCTATATAAGCATGTTTGAGCATAAACTACTTGCAGACAAAATAAGAGGGAAGTTGCGGTTCAGACAAGATGGGAAGGATGAGTAGTCCATGAATTTGTCTAAACTTCGCCACTTGAAACGTCTGTCTTTGTGACTTTAGAATTTCGATCATTTCTGATGTTCAAGAAGATATTACAGTATATGGGCAAGAATGACACTTTTAGCATCTTGGGGAGAACTGCAGCTTCTTCCGCAAGATTGTCAAAGCAATCGCAGCGCAAATTTCCCTACACGGGACTTCATGTGCTCGCTTTTTGCTGCCTTAAGCTGTGACCCTCGAATCTGCAAGCACAATAACTATAGTTTTCCAGACTAGGACATGCGGGCATTCTTTCATTTCTTCTGCACAGAATAACTGGGCAGGCAAAGTAGGATTCCATAAAACTCAGCGCTAATTTACACACTCCTCGTTAACTCCAGCCTGGTTGGCGCTCTTAGTTATCCAATGCCTTACTTTAGCATTATACTGCTGCGACGCACTTTCAGGACACATTGTTTTCTTATATAAGCAGAGCAAGAGCCTTCCGGTGACACTATCTTACAACTGCAATCCATCTTGTGCCATGACTTCTTTGTAAACATTTGTATGTGCAACTGCAAGAGACGTGCCATCGATGTTCACAATTGGTGTGAGAGCAAGATTATGCAGTGTGTGCCACGCAAATTGCAAAAACATTTTAAAATATGCAAGTGCCCCGCAGCTGGACACAACCGAGGTAACGTTGTTCGCCATCGTAAGGAATAAGTCAGACTATTTTTCGTATTTCACTCCTTGTGCTGTGTGACTAGTCGCGCTGCACGTACTTGCTTTTCGCCAACTTTCTTTCATGCTTAGAAAAAAACATTTATGTAGCACCTACTGAACAAAAGAAAGTTGGTCGGGAATTTTGCAAGGTGCTTTACAATTTTCGCATTGAGGCTTTTGCTCTGAATAATATATTTGAACAGGTGAATGAATACTAATACCGAATTATGTAATGTAGCGTTCCTAGTTAAAGGACACAGTAGACGTAAAGCATTGCTGTGGAACTGGCGTCCATCTCGTCTACATTTATTTCTCACTTCAATTTTGCAAATGGGCGCATCTCGCAAGAGGCGTATCAGATACTCCAGCGACATCCCATGCACCAGGGAGAGACCGACGTTGATAACCGAAGGCATTTGCTATGGATTCCGGCACGCACTGGAATGAGTACCCCCAACGAAGCGGCTCACGGCGTTGGTCGAGGCCTGACTCACCGAGCAGCATCGGAGGAAGAGCCCCCGCGGGGTACTGCAAACGTCTGAACATGGGAGGATCGTATGACCAGTTTTCACGACATCACGGCACACTACCAATTACAAAGACGCATATACCCATGCCCCTGAAAACTCCGGTAACCACCTGTCTCATCTATAATCGTGTCTCTCTTCGGCATGGGAAATGTTAAAAGTTCTGTCTGGCGATTGAGAACCCTGTAATCTGTGCACAGTCTGAAAGTTCCATCTTCCTTCGGCGAAATAGTTATGGGAGAAGCGAAGGGTGACACCGAAGGCCGGATTATATCGGCGTCTAGCATCTCCTGCAATTCTTTCTTCAACCATATCTTGCGTTCTCTTGACATTTTATAAGACTTTATATATGCGTACGTGGACTGAACTAATGCACAGAACTTTGCGACTCATGTACTGTTGGACTGTATATCTTTTATTGATCCGCTGTTCTACTGAGTATTATATTTAGTGTCGCTATTCTCCCTTATTGCGCAACTTTGCTTGGTCTGCCAAGTGACAAGAAGTAGCCGGTGCCACCACATAAAGGCGCCAGCCTCTCCTAACATTCACTTCAATACAAAAAAAAAAACCGTGATCCAGAGTCCTTTCGACGCATCGGTTGAAGAACTAATTCGTCGAAGATCGCCAGACGCAAGTTCACTTTCGCCGCACCCTTCCGATGTAGTTCAGCAATGTCTATGGAAGCCTTCTCTAAAACCAGGTTCACGAGTTCTGCCGAGTTGAGTTCGCGAGGTAGTTCCACCGCTGGTTCGTCTTGAGCTTGGTATCTCGAAAAGATGATCTTCTGTGTGGAGGTCTCCTCGAGGAAAAATGTCACCCACAAGTTGGAGTCAGTTGTCGACTGCGCCAAAATATTGTAGCGTTCCTAATTAAAGGACACAGTAGATGTAAATCATTGCTGTGGAACTGGCGTCCATCTCGTCTACATTTATTTGACTTCTCTTTTTTCTTACTCTGTCCCCCCGGTTCCTGCGCTTCTTCATCTTCTATTCTAAGGCTCATACTACTTCATGTAATTAGGCGAAATACTAAAGATAGTCTGACTTGCTCCAAGCGACGACATATAGATTACCTTGGTTCCGTCCAGCGAAATGACATTTGTATATATTTTGAAATTTTGGCACAAGTTACGTGTAACAGCAGTATATGAAGTGTTTGCAAGTTGCAAACTCAGCATCCTTAGCTCACTCGGGGATAGTCGGCTTTTGTTCATGATGAAAATAGAAAACATCTCTAGAACTTCCAGTTTTGAGACAATGTTTTACAGTTTCATTACAACATCATCACTCCTGTCAGCGCACCTCCATTTGGCAGTTGGAGAAATTCTTAATCAAAATTTGTTGGCAGGTCTGTCAACTATGGAGCGATTGGCACCATCATCGGGCACGAAATGATTCATGGCTTTGATAACACAGGTAAGTTTTGAGATTGCCAAGAGAGACAGGAGAAAGGTGATATCCAGAAAGATGAAATGCAGAAAGGCTAATAAGGACACAAAATAAGGTTTGATACATTACAATGGAGAATATGGGATGAATGACTTTGCTTTGAAAGCGGTGGCTCAACAAAACAAGCTAGCTCGAACTGCGAGGGATCGCCTTTGTGCACTCTACATAGCATATACTCATGGAACGTGTTGAAGTGTCTCCTAGCGACCACACTTATCAAGGAGGCAGTGCCAGCCATTCCGATGCGAAAAGCAAAAGACGTTGTAAAAGTGTACTTCACGGGGCCATTCGCGATGTAATAGAGATGGTTGCATTTCGGAGTCGAGTCCTTCAACGGATTTCTAATTATCTGCTTATGAGCTAGATTATTGGGTGTACCGTCGATCGCCTAACCGCACGACATCATACCGATCGGTGTGTTCCTGAAGGCTGAATACCAAGAGCACCACATTCAGCCTCACATTCATTGGCATCGTTGAACGTCTGCCAACTGGAACCAAGCCATAAATGTACGCAGGCGACATACGTGTGTGCGCTTAAATCATGACACATCGTTAGGTATGTGCAAGACTAAATAGCTGCCACTCTGGCGGCGGTGTACTTCTGCAACCAAGGCTCGGCAACGTCATTAGAGGAATGTGCACTGGTGGCGTTCACTCGCGAACCAAGGACACCCTACGCCATCTTTATTAATGGTCAGTTGAATTTCTATACCAAGACTCTTCCATTTAATGACATCATCAATGTAGAGATCTATCATGGAGCCTGCGCCTGACCTATACTTGAGGCCGCACCGGGCAGCATTTTCCCAGTTGTTCAAGTTTAGTAACAACTTAGGCGACGCAAATACAAGCTTTGTGCGAATTGTAGAAAGCTAACTTTCTGGAACCTTTCGAATACAGCTTTCCCATACTGACCAAGAATTTCGGCACAAATACTCGTGCTCTACAGGCGATTCAAGTTCGGGGTCACAAATATTTTCTTGGTTTACCAAAATGCCGATCAGCTGTGGCAGCTATTGTATTCGCCCGGGGCCAACAAAGACCAACGCACATTGTGGTGGGGGTACTGGGAGGGCAAAGTAAGCACCTCCCCCGAGTCCATTCAAACATCTGGCCACACTACCTTCAGAAACCCCACAGGCACGATTTTGGGATACCATCCCTAATTGTTGCCGCAACCTTCCATTAGGCTTCATCCCGCCACTAAGTCATTGATTTCTCCTTGCTTGGTTTGACAAGCAGAGCGCCTCCATCGTACTATAGGAATCAGAAAAAAAATGGGAGCTGTCCTCTCCCGCTCCCAAACAACTGTCTTTGCTGCTATCGCTCGGGAGGTATGATGAGCGTGTACATACTTATACTGATGACTCACGAACTATCCAGTGTTCACACGGAACCATATTTTTCCCAGCGAGATCCACCACCACCACTTTCAAAACGTGCCGAACTACGACATCGATTGCTGCGGAAGTTGAAGCTCTTTGCGCTGCTCATCGTCTCTTCTGCTAAGAACCTCGAAGGTGGTCGGTATTGAGCTACTCGAAGGCGCCACTGCAGTATTTTTATGAGCGCTGTGGAGCGGACCACGAAACCACTTGTATTCAAGATTATAAAACTAATGTATACCTTGACAGAGAAAGGGCACCGCATTACATTTCAGTTATCTACAAGCGAAATGCGGTGCCTTAAGTTATGAGCACGCCGTTAACGCTGGTTTGTCAGCACATTAAGGACTCAAATACGAGCTGACTCCTTTAAGGTAAGGTAAGATGGCGCTAGAAAGCTTCGAGTACTCGCACCGCGAGATATCACGTACTCCACGTGGAACACTGAAGTTTCCGAAACAACCAGCTGCACTACCTGTACCTTTTGCTCCACCTTCGCATACCAACCAGAGTCTGACGACGCGATGCAAACGTGCTTTTAATGGGAAGCATTTTAGAGTGCAGTTCTAAGGCACCCATCGTGCGGCAGAAGTCGGCGTTGACTTTCCTCCTAACCGAGCGAACGAGCACAACGAAGGGTGACAGAGCGTACGCGTAGCGCAGCATGGGACGAAAGACGGCGATAGCGAAGAGAGTGAAAGGAAGGAAGCGGAGCAGGAGGGCATAGCGAAAGCATGAGAGACAGAGAGAACGCACTTTATTTGCACCCGTCAGAGAGTGCACCTCATGATGGCATTCGTGTAGGATATACAGGTTTGGAAAGGTACGCAAACCCGCATCCTGGGGTGCACATCTGCAGTTTTCGCCAGATTCCTTCTTCCTTGTTTGTAGCGTAGTACCACGCAAGACTGCTCTGCGGCGACGATGGCTAGGAGATAGCGACACAGTAGAGCGTTGGCTGTTCACCGATGATGCCACCGATACCTTATATGGAAACAAAGCGCTGCTTGAGTGGAGGTTGGTCTGCAGCGGTTGCTTTGAAGTGCGCCCACTGGCTCTCGCAATATCCAGATCAATGCGGCAGTGCTGATGGAGACAGATTTTCCGCGCTAGCCATATCGCCAAAATGAAAAGACGTATAGAGCCGCGCTCAAATTTCATTATAGAAACAGAATATCATAATAGTCGGTAATTTTATCCTATTGAGGGCAGCCAGATTCTCTTGAGCAAGCATTTGGGCCGGATGTCGGGGTACCACATTATACTCGTGGGCCGATGCTTGTGTCATTGCAGTATAAAATTTTGTGCCACTGGGACCGCTGGGTTTGTCCACTAGGCATGTTCCACTAGGTATGTACGTGCGGGTATGTGCCATTTTTATGTGCGACTGGGATTATGCCACTGGCAGCTGTCCCTAGAACCAGCAGGCCACTGGTTATGGGCAACTGGACAAGTTCCTCTGGATATTTGTTGCAAGGAATCTAGCCCTTCATAATGCCTCGTATTATGTAGATGTGAACTCCACTTGAGTCTACCAAAAATTTTACATCACCCAGATTATAATTCCTGGTGTAGCGATGGCGCGCCTCCAGAGTTTCTAGGAGGTCACATTTGAACTGACACAAAAAATTATGCAGGTCCAACTAACACACTGGAATCTGATACAGCGAAGCTTCAGGGAAGCGGGTGATTACATTATCCGCAACTAATGGTGGTGCATACAATTGAGCTCATTTTATCATGTGCTGCGGGTAACCTAATGAAATGTTTATGTTTATCCATCAAAAGCTTCCGCAGTTGTTAGAGTCCTTATTTTGAAAATTTCTAAATACCAAGATTGGCTTCCTATACTGTCATTATCATATGTTTTTGCAGGTAAAAACTTTGATGAGCACGGGCGGGTGGTAGACTGGTGGAGCCTCAAGACTTTCCTTAGGTTTCTCAGGAAATCAACATGCTTCAAAAACCAATACAGCTCCGTCTTCGTTGAATTGGCTAACGCAACGGTGGGTATAAAGACAGGTTCACGTGACTTGGCATGAGCTTTATGGGCGCCATTGTCTGGCTTTTTTATCAATAACGTACTCGAGAAGAGTGTATCGCTTCACTAAATTCCTGAATGCCTGCTGGTTATGTGTTGAAGTTTGGAAAGTAAGTTTCCCGGATTATTTGTCGCACTGGGACCTCTAAGGGATGATCTTTCTGGTACGAATAGCGAGTCGAACGCCACTACTGATAACGTTTTTACTGTTATTCTGAACCTGCCATATAATACCACAATGTAGCGCAACAGAACCAGTTCTTTCACAATGTTTTTCTAACCTATAAACGTGTACTTATGGTTCACTTCCAGCTGAATGGTGCGAATACAATGAATGAAAATATAGCGGACAACGGGGGACTTCGAATGGCATTCAAGGTACGTAGTTTCTCAAAAGCAACCTGTACACATGCGCCACTCCAGGAGATGTATCGTGCAATAATTCCAACCCAGAAACAAACATCACAAGACCCGACAAATACAAACTGTCATATTCAGTGCGTATGTTGGAAACTGTCGTTGTCTTACAAGTAGGCTTTATGAAATATTGCTGCCGCTAAAAATTAAAGGGATGAATGCTTCTCACAAGGCAACTTTTCACAAAGCTCATGGAAAACTTCGCCCTGAAAACGCAGTGTTGTTGAACCATTTAGAAACGGCTAGCATAGATGAATCCAGCTGTTCACACATTGGCTGCAGGGGCATCCCAAGTGCCATCCCTGTTCATCATTATAATGCTGACGGTCTTTCGATGAAGGAACTGTTTTGCTGCCTTTTTCTTGTTTATTAGGTCAAGAAACGCTTCATCTGTTCACAACTAAGATATGACGGCAAACGCTGCAATGGCTAATTAACTAATTTATCAGTATATCGTGTAAGAAGGCTACGACATAGTTTACCTGGATAATACAGTGAAGTTACAATTACACCGCATTGAAAGGAAAGCCGAGGAAAGTAAGGAAAAGCCGTCTACCATGAGAAATATTTAGGTTAGATGACGAGATAAGGATATTAGGAAGTATGAGTTAGCTTGAAGAAAGGCTGCGGCAACTGCAAACCTTTGGGAGAAGCTTTCGTGATTCCTTGAGGGAAAAAAGGGCTGATGATCAAGATGTATACGCCTACAATAACTCCATGGAAAGCGATTATGCTTTTTCCTTTTTTTTCAGACATTTGACCAGCAACTGAAAGCTTTCGATACGCCAGACGTGCGCCTTCCGGGACTGGAACAGTACTCAGCGAAGCAACTGTTTTTTCTTTCCTTTGCATTCGTAAGCTTCTCTATTTCGTTTCTGGTTAACGAGGCAACTAAATTCATGAGCGTGAAAAAGAAACGGAACCACGGTACAGACACCACCAAATTTACTGGCGCAATTAGCGGAAACAGTTTAGTCCCTCTTCACCAGCAATGGTAGCTCCAGTGCGAAGACGTTCGTGCTCGCTCGTGCACATATTATTAGCTGCATGTTATAGAACCCGAGGTCGAAAACATTGTTCCTGAATAGTCCACTACGGTGTCCTCTATAACCCGTTATGCAGTTTCGGGGAGAGAGATCCATTTTTGAAACTTACTATTCATAGCCGTGACACTGCCAACAACGCATACCCTGGCATTCCATCTACGCACTCTTTCTTTTATTTTATACCACGAAGTATGGAAGGACGGTTTCTTGGCCGCAAAAAAGCGCTTCGAAAAAGCGAAGGGGCACGCTGTCGCCTCCGTGCTCTCTACCACTTTTTATGATGTCACCGAACATTTTCTTGCTTCAGTAGGACCAGGTCAAGCTTATATGGTACATATGCTGCCATGAGAGAGGCGCCTTAATTATGTTAGGAGCGGCTTGCACTTAGTTGAGCCTACCTATTGGGTGAGTGGACGAATTGAAGACAACGCATCGAGCCTAGAACGGAGAGTTACAGGTGTAACTTAAGAGATGAGAGCGTGACACTAGGTTGTCATGACGCGATAAAATCAGGAGGCATAAAAATTTGGAGGACTCTTCAGTTTCTCCTTTAGGAGTGTAACGCTATAGCGTTCCAAGGTCCCTGACTGCGTCGCATGCTTTCCGGCAACTAAAGCATATGTAATCGCAATGTTCACCGGAAAACGCTGGCGGCGCGAAGGCGAGCATTCTGGTACAAGCGTGGTCTCTTCCATGTGCCGATCCCGATGGTCGTATGGATTTCGCACGTGTCCAGCACCAGCACCCATTCTGAAGCGGGCAGTGCTTGTCCGAATGCGTGGACTGTCTAGTACAACTTATGTATCGTGTTACCGCCTCGTCGCGTCTTCCGCGGTACCCTCCTTCTTTTGCAAAGGGGCAATGCTACATTCTGGTTCCTGTCGCTTATAAAGTGTAGCACAGAGCTTTCTTATGGTGCCTTTGCTATTCTTTTCGCGAAATCAACTGCAGGAGATATTTGAAGCGAAGTTAAAGCGGCTAACACTAATATACATCCGTAAGCCCACTGAACTTGATTGCTGCCTCAAAAAGCGGGGACATTATAGCTTTTCTTTGTTTTGCCGCGGTCATGCGCTTTCGATCGTTGCTTATGTGTAGCTAAATGTGAAAAAAATCCGAGCAAAAGTCCTTTTTCTATGACGCATACGAATACTGTTAGGATGCAGATGCTGTGCTTTAGAAATAAAACTTATAGAACTTATCTACGATGACTAAGCGAGTATCCGAATAGCAATCATTAGAAAATTAATTTATAGTACACTAAATGGGCCACACCAACGAAGTCCTTTCGTGGCCTCCAAGATGCGTACCGCGACGGTATGATCGAAAAATTGAAGGACACTTTCTAAATTGCAAAGTTTGTTCAGCGAAAGCCTGTGCCCATTCGACTGATATGGCAAGTTTTTCTTTTTTTTTGTGCATGACACTCCCAGTGAAATGGGCACAGGCTTTCGCCCAACACTTCGTGGAATTTATAAAGTGTCCTTCAATTTTTTTGACAAAGATTGACAAAGTGTGGTTTGAAGTAAACGATGGATTGTTTATTCATAAATTATTTGTGTCTTTGATTTAATGCCCCATGAATTCCTTATGCTTGGTTGGGTCGACGTCTACGATAGCTGTCTTGTTATCACTGAAATGTACTGATATGTACTCGAGATCTTCGGTGGTTGGTAGACTCTCACCTGGTCAGCCTATGGGAAGAGCGGCGGAAACTGGCCAAGAAGTGGAAAAGGCAACGTCTAAACAAACACCTGAGACAACGCATCGCTCTCTTAGCACAGCAAGCCCAAGGCCACGCGAACGAGCTCAATAAAAACGAGTGGGCGACGTTCTGTGGAACCCTATCAGGAACTCTTGGAACGACCAGTACGTGGCGAATACTACGAAGCATGCTAGACCCGATGAGCACGCGTACTGAGAATAACAAGAAGCTCCAAATTATAGCAGACAACGTATAGCAGACAAGGGTACAGACCAAGATCTCGTCCATGCGCTTCAGAAAAAGTACATAGGACCCTCACCTGCCACGGTATCGTCGTACGCGAGGAGACAATACGCGGGGGAGGCGCACCCTAAATTAGACGGAGATATAACGTACGCGGTGTATGAGGCGGCACAATCCGCATTTAAAAACTCGGCACCGGGCCAAGACTCGATCACAAATGCAATGATTCGAAACATGGATTCGGTAGCCCTAGCGAAAATCACAAAGATCTTTAATAGCGAGTGCTGGGCCAAGGGAGACTTGCCCCAAGAGTGGAAATTGGCTAAAATAATCATGATCCCCAAACCAAAAAAGAATCCCTCGATTGATACACTACGGCTGGTGTCGCTTACGTCCTGCCTAGGTAAGCTCTATGAAAGGGTTATCCATAGCAGATTGCAGCGACACCTGGAAGAGCGGAGCTGGTTCCCGGACTCCATGATAGGATTTCGCACGGGTTTATCTTGCCAGGACGCGTTCCTCCTACTTAGAGACGAAATTCTAACTAATATACCGTACGGCGACGAGAGACTAGTCCTAGCACTAGACCGCAAAGGAGCCTTCGACAACGTCTCTCACGCCGCAATATTGGAGGAACTCGAACTCGCGGGTTGTGGTGAGCGCACATACAATTACTTAAGAGCGTTTCTTTCCAACCACGAGGCGAGCATCAGTATTGGCCAAATCACTTCGGATTTATTTAAAATGCCTGACAAAGGAACAGCTCAAGGAGCTATATTATCTCCTCTTCTCTTCAACATGGCGATGTGTCGCCTCGCGCGCGATCTGGATCGGATACCCGAACTAGGTTACACGCTCTACTCAGACGACATCACGCTGTGGACAAACAGAGGTTCACTAGGGGATAAGGAATATACGCTCCAAAGCGCAGTATTAGCGGTGGAGAAATTTTCTAGATGGAGTGGCCTGAAGTGCGCACCCGAAAAATCTGAGGTTATCCGGATACACGCGAAAGGCTACAAATCCATAGGATCGATTAACATCGTGGTTGAGGGCCAATCAGTCCGAGAGGTACCCACGATGCGAGTCCTGGGTTTGTGGCTTCAGACCGACGGGAGAGCAGTACAGACACTCAAGACCCTGAAATCCACAGCCAACAACATAGCTCAAATGATACGTCGCGTGACGTATCGAAAAGCGGGAATGCGAGACGAAGATACCCTAAGGCTCGTACAGGCCTTAGAGGTTAGTCGAATAACGTATGGCTTACCGTACCAAATCCTGAATAGGGAGGAGGAAAAGCAGGCTAACACAATAATCCGAACCGCTTTCAAAGCTGCTCTGGGCATGCCTAAATGTACTTCAACGGAGCGCATGTTAGCTTTGGGATTGCACAATACTTTCGACAAACTGAGGCAAGCCACCCTGATGCGACAGAGGGAGCGCCTCAGCTTCACAAAAACTGGTAGGGCAGTATTGGCTAGACTCAATATCCCAGCATACCCCATTTATCTCACAGAGCATGCTGTACCTCTCCCTCCTTCGATGAGATCCAAAATTACAGTAGCCCCAATTCCAAAGAATATGCATCCCGAGTACAACAAAGAAAGGCGCAAAGCACGCGCACAACACATTCAATCAGCGTACTCTAATAACCATAGGTACAACACGTACTACACGGACGCAGCTCTGTATGCAGAGGCGACCGGGCAGCGCTACCAGAGGAGGTACGCCCTGGCAGTCGTGAACGCTATCAGTCAACAGCAAATTACCGCGTCGGCCACGGCGGGATCTCCCACCTCGGCTGAAATATTAGCAGTGGCGATCGCACTCGCTCACGCGGAGCGTTCTCAAAGGGACTCGGTCGTGGTCACGGACTCCCAGGAGACATGTCGCATGTTTCTCAAGGGGCACGTGACTGCGGCTAGCCTCGCGATAATCCCCAAATCCTTCAAGCACCATCATCGCCTACTCTGGTGCCCGGGCCACGCAGGGGGGGGGGGGGGGTACAGGGGAACGAAAAGGCTAACGCGTTAGCTCGAGGGTTCACTAACCGAGCGACGGCGTCCTTTTCTAACCCCAACCACCCGCACTATCCCTCATAACATTCCACCAATTTAAATGCTAAAGACATCCTTGTTCATCAGCGTGGAGTCCGCAGAAAATACCCGCCGCCTCACCCACAACTTGACGGGGAAGAGGCCGCTGATTGGCGTAAAATACAGACTGGGGTGTTCCCTCATTTAAAATTGCTAAACACCATGTATCCCACTCGTTATAGGGCCAACTGTCCTTGGTGCGGTGGCATACCTACCTTAATGCACATAACCTGGGAGTGCACTAAGCACCCTCACAGGCCAAATACCAGCAGGACAATGGAGCAGTGAGAGGCACAGCTCGCCCGCTCCGACCTGGCAGGACAAAAGTCATTAATTAGCCAGGTCACGCAGGCGGCAGAGGCCAGTGGGGCCCTGGGCTGAGAGGCTCCGACCAACCCTCTTTCAAATCTTTGCAACTGCAATAAAGTTTCTCTCTCTCTCTCTCGGTGGTTGGTTATGTCTGGAAGACGAGATCAAGACAGCTGCCATGCTGCGCGGTGGCTGTTGTTGTCGGTGTGACCAACTATAACGCTAGTGAACTTTGTAGACCACTGACAAATGCATGTCTGTTCCGATCGTCTTGGTTGAAATCCCCGACAACGCTCCAGGGCGCGGACGGACGGACGGTCGGACGTCGCCGGTATGAGCCTGTAGCGGCAGCAGCATCGGCGTCGCACGAGGGATGACGTAGACGCTCGCGTCTACACGAGGCTCGAGCGGCTGGCGCTCCGGCACGGGCTAGCGTTCCGAAGGAGATCATTAAAAAGAATGCTACGTTAAGAGACGGACTGTCGGTTCTTCCTCTCCTGCGAGAGCCCGAGACTTTAACGGTCTACGTGGTCGCTCGTCGCCACAGTTTGGTGACTCCGGACGTGATACTGCCATACGCTCCTGTGGTAGAGACGACCATGGACCAGACCAACGCTACGAGAGCTCAAGGCCAGAACCCTTCCGAAGAACGCGGTGAGCCCTCCTGTTCCGCCATCGCTGTCCGCCTCCCACAGTACTGGGACCAGCATCGTTCGGCGTGGTTTCTTCAGGCCGAAGCGCAATTTCAAGTCGCTGGTATTCGCTCTCAAGCCTCGAAGTTCCATTACGCCGTCGCAGCGCTCTCGCCCGCCACCATTGACGAGGTGGCAGATTTGCTGAACTCTCCATTGTCTGCCGCCGCCTATGACGATCTCAAGGCAGCACTGCTACAACGCACAGCAGCTTCACAACGTTCTCGCATCCAGCAGCTTCTGTCTGCTGAAGAACTCGGCGACCGACGCCCTAGCCAACTTCTTCGCCGAATGAGCCAGCTGCTCGGAAACAACGCGAGATCCACCGACGACACGCTGTTGCGCGAACTGTTTTTGCAACGACTCCCGGCTAACGTGCAGATGGTCCTGGCGACAGCCTCTACCATGGACCTTACCGCACTTGCCGCTTTGGCCGACAAAGTCATGGAAGTAGCCACCCCAACCATCGCAGCCACGGCACCGTCTCCGGGTGACAATACAACCGCTCTGCAAACTCTTCCCTGCTCTTCTGCAGTGCAATCTCCGCTCGACTCCTTGTGTGAGCGCCTGGAACGCATCATCTGTGGAGCGGAACATCGCCGCGCGTCTCATCGCCCACGCAGCCGTAGTTCCAGCAGATCAAGACGCACGGGCACTCAAAATGAAACCTCAACTACAGCGCCTGGCTTTTGCTACTACCACCGCCGTTTTGGAAACGACGCTCGTCATTGTCGGCGTCCCTGCGCTTGGCAGGGAAACAGGCCGGCCGACCTCTAACGGCGACGAGTGGTCCGGCCCAACACACAAGTCGCCTTTTCTACGTGACGGACAGAGTTACGGGACAACGATTCTTAGTCGACACAGGTGCTCACGTCAGCATTCTCCCCGCCCAGCGCTCCGACCGAAAAGCGACTCCTGTGTCGTTTTTGCAAGCCGTCAACGGCACCAGGATTCCAGTTTTCTCGTCACGCTCCGTCATGCTAAACCTTGGCCTTCGACGAGCGTTCCGCTGGATTTTCCTGGTTGCAGACGTCCGTCATGCAGTCATTGGAGCAGACTTCTTGCATAACTACGGACTCCTTGTGGACATCCAACGACGCCGTCTCATCGACTCCGTGACCCAGCTATCCGTTCCCGGCGTCCCATCATCAGGCACATCGCCCATAGCGCCTATTTCTGCCATGTTGGACGAACCTTTCGCCGCGCTCCTACGCGATTTTCCCACTTTGACGCGCCTGCCGGACTGGACGCAACCGGTACAACATGACGTGTGCCATCACATCGTCACCTCCGGCCCACCGGTCTACTTCCGACCCCGGCGTTTGTCCCCGGAGAAACTCAAGATCGCTCGCGCGGAGTTCGAACACATGCTGCAACTTGGCATCATCCGCCCTTCCTCCAGTAACTGGGCATCACCACTTCACATGGTGCCTAAGAAGACGGGAGACTGGCGCCCATGCGGTGATTACCGGGCACTAAACAACGTCACCGTTCCTGATCGCTACCCTCTACCGAACATTCAGGACTTCACGGTAGCGTTGCACGGTGCGACGATCTTTTCTAAGATCGATCTCGTTCGCGCCTACCATCAACTACCGGTCGCTGAAGAAGACATTCCCAAGACCGCCATCACCACACCCTTCAGTCTTTTCGAATTTCTCCGCATGCCTTTCGGTTTACGGAACGCGGGCCAATCTTTTCAGCGTTTCATCGATTCGGTCACCCGAGGTTTGCCTTTTGTTTTTGCATACATTGACGACCTTCTCGTTGCAAGCTCTACGGCAGAAGAACATCTTCACCACTTGCGGTTATTGTTTTCACGCCTTGCAAGTAAAGGAATTGTCATCAACGCCGCCAAGAGTGAATTCGGTCAACCCGAACTCGAGTTCCTCGGTCATATCGTCGACGCTAACGGCATTCGACCTCTGCCGTCTAAGATTCGCGTCATCGAAAACCTTCCCCGACCGACCACACTCACCAAGCTTCGCCAATTTCTCGGTTTCGTCAATTTCTACCGTCGATTAATTCCGGAGTGCGCACGACTTATGGCTCCGCTAGACGCCCTCCTGGTAAACAAACGCAAACAAGTGCTTCAGTGGACTGAAGAGGCCACCGACGCTTTCACAAGAGTCAAGTCTGCCCTCGCCGACGCCACGCTGCTTAGACACCCAAAGCCAGACGCACCTACTGCCATCATGACCGACGCTTCAAACAACGCCGTTGGTGCCGTTCTGCAGCAATTCATCGACAATGCGTGGCATCCACTCGCTTTTTTCTCCAAGAAGCTGAAGCCTGCGCAGTCCCGCTACAGCGTGTTCGGCCGTGAATTACTCGCTGTTTACCTGGCTATCAAGCATTTTCGCCATTTCCTCGAAGGCCGTGCATTCACTGTCTTGACGGACCACAAGCCCCTTGTGCACGCAATGAATCGTTCGGCGTCCTGTTACTCGCCCCGCGAGGTTCGCCACCTTTCCTACATTTCCGAGTTTACAACAACGTTCCGCCACATCAAGGGCACCGACAACGTTCCAGCCGACGTCCTCAGTCGTGTCAATGTCGTTTCCACGTTGACATCGGAATCTTTCATCATCGAGGCCGACTTACTCGCCAGTCAACAGCGTGACGACACTGAACTTCGTACACTCCGGAATTCTTCAACGTCCCTGAAATTGGAAGACGTCGTTGTGACCCCAGATGGTACATCCGTCGTCTGCGACACTTCTAACGACACACCTAGACCATACATTCCGGCATCCCTTCGCAGACGTCTATTCGAAACCGTGCACAACCTGTCGCACCCTGGCATACGCGCGACACAGAAGCTTCTTTCCAGTTATTTCGTTTGGATTCGGCTAAACGCGCAAGTTCGCGATTGGGTTCGCTGCTGTTTGTCGTGTCAACGTTCGAAGATCCAGCGTCATCCCATTCCACCTGCCAAGTCTTTTCTTCCACCGGATGCTCGTTTTGACACCGTACACCTGGACCTCGTCGGCCCTCTTCCACCTTCGAAAGGTTACTGCTACATACTGACATGCATCGACCGTTATACACGGTGGCCAGAAGCTACACCTATATCTGACATATCAGCGCCCACAGTTGCAGCAGCTTTCATGTCTACGTGGATAGCAAGGTTCGGCTGCCCATCCACAATAATCACAGATCGCGGTCGGCAGTTTGACTCAGCACTTTTCAACGAGCTACTCAAACTACTCGGAACGACATGTTTTCGCACAACTGCTTACCACCCTCAGTCCAATGGACTAGTTGAACGTTTTCACCGGCATCTCAAGGCCTCCCTTATGGCACATGAATCGCCGGAGAAGTGGGTCCTACATTTGCCCCTTGTCTTACTTGGCATCAGAGCCGCACTCAAGAGTGACCTAGGTTGCTCCTGTGCTCAGCTAGTCTACGGCACCCACCTACGCCTTCCGTGCGATTTCTTTGTCGCCACCCCCCAAACGCCTATGCCATCACCTGCCGACTACGTTGCCGAACTGCAAGCTTTCTTCAGCCAGATGCGCCCCGTGCCTACACGTTCACAAGAAGCAAGGTCCCCGTACGTTTCTCCCGCACTCAGCTCTGCTACCCACGTTTTCGTGCGTAACTGTGCCGTGCGGAAGCCTTTGCAACCACACTACTCCGGGCCATATTGTGTTCTAGAGCGTCGTCCGACGACGTTTGTTGTCAGTGTCAACGGCCGATCAGACACAATTGCCCTGGAACGTCTCAAACCCGCCTACATCGAAGCACCCGCGCCATCAGCTCCACCAGTATGCGACGCGACCCTGCTCCATCCTTCGCCGCCGCCTGCGTACGTGACACCCAAGACCAACGCCAAGACACGCCGCGTCACGTGGACTTTCCATCGTTCGTCGAACTTTCCTCCTCTCTAGGGGGGGGGCCCTCTGTAGCGGCAGCAGCATCGGCGTCGCACGAGGGATGACGTAGACGCTCGCGTCTACACGAGGCTCGAGCGGCTGGCGCTCCGGCACGGGCTAGCGTTCCGAAGGAGATCATTAAAAAGAATGCTACGCTAAGAGACGGACTGTCGGTTCTTCCTCTCCTGCGAGAGCCCGAGACTTTAACGGTCTACGTGGTCGCTCGTCGCCACAAGCCATTATTGGCTTTCGCCTTAATTCTTCTGGCATTTGTGTCTGGGGAATCCACATTCTTGGGGCGCTTCTCTGAACCGCTTGCCGTGGGATCCTCCCCGGGACGCTCGGGAGCCATTCGATTAACTCGACTGCTGCAACGAGACGTCTGATGAAGGAGCATTGCCGCACGCGCCACTGTGTTGAGAGAGTGCGAGGAGGAGAGGGCACAGCTGGCACCATTCCAGGACATTGACGGACGGACGGTCGGACGCCGCGAGTATGAGCCATTAAGGGCTTTCGCCGTAATGTTACGAAATAATCTCTCTCACCCGGCGGGCATTTGTGGCGCAGCACCCACGCTTCACCCACGACACTGGGCAGTTTGACATAGGTATGATTGCTTCAGCAACAGAGTTTTTTTTTCTAATTGAAGAGCACCTTTTAAAAGCTTAGGCAAATTTTGTTTAGACTGCACAATCTTCGGGATGATCTCAAGTTCTTTAGACTATATGCGTTAGGTTCAGGATCTACCCATATTTTAAGACTGCGTGCTATCTTAGGAATCGGCCACGTACTTTCGGTTACATGGTTATACAGCCCGAAAGACGATATCGTCTCAGACAATGTCAAGAATGCTATTCGCATCAAAACCAAATTTGTAGCAGCTTTTCAATAAAACAACAAACGCTATGTTCGTCTCGCAGGTATGGTGTAGCAGCTCACGTCCTGAGGCTCTGCGTCTGCAAATAAAAAGCGGGGTCCACAGCCCGCGCCAATGCAGGTGACTTTTATTCTTGCTAGCTTTTTTTGTACTGTTTAAGTAAATGTGATGTCAGGGAGTTTGTTTGGAATAGGTAAGTGCGGTCCTAGACATTTTCTTGTTAGCGTACGAGGAACGTTTACTCTGTGCGCAATAGAAGAAAAATGCTGACTCTATATGGTGAAGCTATTGCAATTTAACTGCACATTTCTTTGGGGCTATACTTACAGCTGTCTCGGCGAATTTTGTTTTCGGAAGGTCCGTAGAGATGTCTCGGGCCCGAAACCCGTCAAGCTGACCAATATGATAATGGCCCTTAAAGCAGTGGCACCTACCCACACATAGGGATTGTCCAAGAATCAGGCGAATTTTAGAAAAGGGCTAGAGGTATGAAGCGAGAAATCTGTAACTCTGACAACTAGGTGAAAGTGAGTACAATATAGAGATCTTTCCTTGAACAGCCATTCTGAGACGCACTAAAGATAGAAATGATAAGATATGGGAAGAACCAAAATAATTAAGGAGTCTCACACTACAGAGAAAATGATTTTACCTGTACAAATAAACTACTCATATATAAATAACTGTTAACATGACGGGGTTTGGCAAACCCGGGAAGATGCAAAAAACAAAAGACATGTGAGGTGGCGACAACGCCTCGATGTTCTTCAACCAGCCCGCCGTTACGTACTGGATTTGTACGGGGTCTGTTAGGGCCTAGATAAATAATCATTCGTGAAAATGGACTTTAAATTGTGTTCTAAACAAGCCAAGGACTGAACATGGCATGTTTCAGAACATTACGCTCAGCCAATATCGGCGATATACGAAAGAAAAAAAAATACTATGGAACCCGCAATGTCAGAGTGACATACCAGCCCGGGAATTCGGCGGAAAATGAAACAATAATAAAAAGAATAGAACTTCTGCCTTAATTTTACTTCGTATAATCAACATATTATCGCAAAACAAACAATAATACACCTTTAAAAGAAGATCTTAGCAATCCCATCTCATTCAGTGTATCTTTTTCTCCTTTAGCGTCCCTTTAACAATGAAACAACCGTTTCGGGCCAAACTTGCGCCTGTCTTCTGCCTCTTCTTTTTTTTTTGTCATTCCGCTGCCAATCGCTCGCGAACGCAGTGAGAATAGCTCCCGAAGATCTCAGCTGAAAAAAGAGTAACCATAACAGGACGGCAGAGAAAACTGTATTATCGACTTCTAGCTTCAGTGCTTCACCTATGGCAAAAGCTTGAGTACCCATAATACGATAGATTTTGTCCGTGTATGAGGCTCCCTAACGACAGAATAATGCGTTCTCATACAGGTACCCAAGATATTCTTCCGGGGGGGGGGGGGAGGGGGAAGTACGATACCCCAGAGTAACTTTTCCATGAAAATGAAAGGCGGGTGTACTTTTACGAATACAAACGTTAATAATTCACATCGTTCGGTGTAAAAGCGCGTAGACCCGCAAAACATAAATTAAGTAAGGTGTATCTGACAAGTACGGCGGTGATATACACCTCTCCTTTGCTTGGAAATTCAGGAGCCACATCAAATTGACTCGAGCAGAAAAGAAACGCAGGAGGCACACAGCCAATACCACGTAAACAAGCGAAATCGTAAAAGGAAGACTTGTAGTAGCGTTTTCCTAATCAGCTCTGGAAGAATCATAGAGAAATACATATTTGTGGAACAATGACAGTTCTTCTGGATCCCTCTTTTACTGGTCTACCAAATTAGGCCCCAAAACCAACTCGTATTGTTATTTGAGCAGTTGCGTAATGATGCGTGGCCGCTAGTCCCATACAACCGCGCAGAGCGCAGGACACTGCTGTTCTAGAACGAACAAACGGTTCTAGTCCTAAACCTAACTTTACAGCTGTTTTATAACCCTTGGCTGTCATAGTGTTGCCGTTTTTGATCGCTGTATTCAACACCATGTTTTCCAGATGGAGCAAGGATTGTCAGTGACATGGCAGAAATAACAGTTATTCCCCGCTTGAAGAACATCTGGCAGTACGAAAAAATGTGAAATTCCTCGTGCTCACTAAGAGGCAATAATATTAGTAAAGCTATCACGGTGTCTTCAGATTTGATTTTATGACATGGCTTCGTCTCTTCAGTACAGTTTTTTTTTTCTTTTACAGGGTAAACGTCCCTTTGAAGAACATGGAATCGTTTACTTCAGTATTTCATTGCAACGAAACAAGCAAGATGGCGTTCAAGGCAAACAGCAGCGAAACTTGCGTGCTGTGGTGAATTAGCACGTTAATAAAGTTATCTTTTTTCACATTCCGTACTCAGAACTTTATTTGACGCGCATTCGCATCTCGGCGTCGTTTCATCTCTTCCTTTCAAGCGCGATGTGCTAACGGCAGATTTATGGATGAGAAGTTCTCACATATTCTTACCACTTTCAAGAACAACGCTAATGAGCATGCGCGGAATGTATCCCACACACGTGGCAACTGCAAAACTGCTGGGCACGCCGTGTGTCATGCCGTGTGTAAAGCGATACGACGCCCGCAACGATGATCTCAGACATGCACCTGCTGACTGGCAACAGCATATACATGAGCCCGGGCATTTCCAGCTGATAATATGGTCTTGTTAATCCTTGATTCTGTAGCGAGGTGTGGGAAAGAATTTCACACGCGAATGGCTCAGCTAAAAATAAGAAGAATGATTGTATGTGTTACCCATGGCCTCATCACATGCTTTCACTGACAACTTCATACGTGTGAGTACGACGTGACACAGCCAGAATTTACTTATTTATTTATTGATTAAAAAAACTTACAGGTCCTGCATGGGGAATTGAATAAGTGAACTCTCCGCGAAGCAGTTCCCGTCGTTTTTCTCTCTCTTTCGGTGTCTCCAAAATTAGGCCAACAACGTGACATCCGGGTCTCGGCTGAGCTCGGTGGGTTTTGGTGGGAATGTTCGATTCCGGGAAAGGTTTAACCAACAAGCACTCGCTCAAGTCTGTTGCCAATCCCTCTGCGGACATTCTTCTCCGGCCCAAGACCCATGACAAGCAGGCAACGAGGATTTCGCCACGTTTAAAGCAGAGATTCAGCAAATGATGCAGCAGATGATGCAGCAACAGCAGCAACAAATGCAGCAAGTGTAATTACAAGTCACAGAGCTCCGGAGCAGCATCCGCAAGCAGAAGTTTACCGAGAACATTAGAGAGAAGGCCTACCACCGCCCCGCGCTGGCATCCCTCGCCGACACATCCGCAAACAACACCGAGGCTTAAACATGGCCAGTACAACTTTAAGCAAGCAAGAAACCTTAGATATATGGCAATGGAACTGCAGAGGCTACCGTAAGAAGCAGGGCCTCCTCCAACAATACATTCACACACAACAAACACCGCCCGACATCATATCGCTTCAAGAGACGGGAACGACACCAACACTCGCAGGATACACGTGTTACGAGACTCAAGAGAAAGGAAGAACGGCAACCCTAGTCAGCAAGGCACTCATCGCCATAAGCCACGACAGGACAGCCGACACCGACGTAGAGCACGTGATTGTAGAAATTATACCAAAGAAGAAAAGAAAGAGGGGCAGTATATTTATTGTAAATGCATACAGCCCCCCGAAACAGAGGAAGGCAAAATTCTACGAGCTTTTCCATGGTGCACGCAAACTAGCAAAAGACAGCACGCTAATCATCCTAGGAGACTTTAACGCCATGGACAAAAGCTGGGGATACCAAACAGCAAACCCAAAAGGCAAAACGCTAGCGGAGGCAGCAGAGAACACCGACTGCAACCTCCTCACAGACCCAGACACTCCAACCAGAATCAGTGTGGGAGAACCTGTTAGAGAACCTGGGTAGTGACCACTACATACTCAAGACGCAAGTAACTTCGGACAGGCTAAGGCGTCAGCTGGGATTGGCAAAAATTACGGACTGGAGCGCTTTTCGAGAGGCATGCGATAGGAATCTCGCCGAGAACGGGATCCAATCGATAGAAGAGTGGGGGAAAATGCTCATTGAAAAACAGCGCAAGTACACCAAAGAAATCGCGCGAACGACGCAGACGCCCGAGGTAGACGCCAGACTGCTCAAGCTGTGGGAATCTAGACGCGGGCTCACCAAGAGGTGGAAGAAACAAAAATACAAAAGGAAGCTAAAGATAAAGATCGCAGAAGTCACAGCGAAAGCAGAGGAGTACGCGGCGCAATTGGCAAGGCAAAATTGGCAGCAATTCAGCGACTCCCTCAACGGAACTTTGAACAGAGCGAGGACGTGGCATATCCTCAAGGCTCTCATAGATCCGACCAAGACCAAGGCAGAAAACAACAAAACCATCTACCGGTTCATCCACCAGTTCGAGGGACCAGACTCGGCAGTCCTGGAGAAGGTACGCGTTAAATGCTTCGGGGACACAAACCCAGCAGCTTCCGCAGAGCGCTACCGCGGAAGAGAAAACGTTAACCTGGACAGACCCATCACGCGAGAAGAGGTCTACGCAGCGATTCGAAACACAACCAGAAACACAGCCGCGGGTGCAGACAAGATAAATAACGCACTCATCCGCAACCTCAGTGAAGAGTTAGTCGCAGAATTAACCGACTTTCTCAACAAACACTGGGAAGCTGAGACCGTTCCCGAGGAGTGGAAGCATGCGGAGGTAGTGATGATTCCTAAGCCGGGCAAGAAACTGCAAATTGAGAACCTCAGACCGATCTCGCTCACATCCTGCCTGGGAAAACTGTACGAACGAGTGGTGACGCTGAGACTACAACAGTACATGGAGGACAACGAACTGTATCCCCACAGCATGTTTGGATTCAGAGCAAAATTATCGACCCAAGACGTACTGCTTCAAATCAAAGAAGAAGTACTCGGGAACGTCCCCAGGAGCGGGGAGAATATAATAATGGCATTGGATATCAAGGGGGCTTTTGACAATGTAAGCCACGAAGCTATCCTCACGGGCATGAACGACCTGAACTGCGGGAGGAGAGTCTACGGCTACGTCAAAGCCTTCCTTTCAAACAGAACGGCAACGATTCGCCTCGGAGGGCTCCGATCAGAGAAGTTCCTTACTCCAAACAAAGGGACGCCTCAAGGGTCGGTCATCTCCCCCACGCTTTTCAACATAGCAATGATTGGCTTGGCAAAACAGTTAAATGAAATCGACGGCATACACCATGCCATGTATGCCGACGACATCACCATCTGGGTTAACACAGGCTCGCTCAGACAGAAAGAAGAGAAGTTACAAGAGGCAGCCACCTGCGTAGAGGACTACGTCAGAGCAAGAGGGCTAGCCTGCTCCACTGAGAAGTCCGAGCTGCTGAGAGTTTGGAGAGGAAAGCAAAGCCGCACAGTCCGCACCAGCGACGAGTTAAAGCTCAACGTCTACTTCGAGGGGAAGCCGATACCGGAAAAGACGCTCATCAGAATCCTGGGGCTGCTGAGAGTTTGGAGAGGAAAGCAAAACCGCACAGTCCGCACCAGCGACGAGTTAAAGCTCAACGTCTACCTCGAGGGGAAGCCGATACCGGAAAAGACGCTCATCAGAATCCTGGGGATGTGGATACAGTCAAACCAACGCTGCACCCGCACCCTCGCCCTACTCAAGGCATCCACCCTACAAGTGGCCCGCATAATCACGCGCATCTCACACAGACGCCACGGCATGCGAGAGGAGGACACACTCAAGCTGGTCAGAAGCTTGGTCGTCAGCCGAGTGGCATACACCCTTCCATACTACAATCCCATCAAGAGTGAGGTACAACAGGCGGACGCGATTCTACGCAAAGCCTACAAAACCGCACTCCACCTTCCCCACAACACCTCAACCGAAAAGATCCTAGCCTTAGGACTACACAACACCTTCGATGAATTGAAAGAGGCGCAACTAGTCTCCCAACAACGCAGACTACAGCAGACCCCATCTGGCAGGGAGCTCCTGAAGAAACTAGGCTGCGCCGATCAACTTCAAGAGATACAGAGGACCGAAACAATTCCGGACGAGTATCGCAACACACTGAAAGTAGCACCCATACCCCGGAACATGGATCCCAACCTACACAAAGCACGCAGAGAAGCGAGGGCTGAATACCTACAAAAGACACTAGCACCCCAAGAAACGACAGTATACGTGGACGCAGCCACGTACGCCAGAGCAGCGGGGCAGAGCAACAGCAACGCGGTAGCAACGGTGATTGATTCGAACCTACGCGAGATCACCAGCGCATCACTACAAGGCTGTACGATAGTCGAGGCCGAAGAAGCGGCCGCCTCTCTAGCGGCAGCGGAGGGATATCGGTCTAAACGGTCTCTAACAATCCTTACAGACTCGCAAACAGCGTGCCGCAACTACCTACGCGGCAAAATAGGGCACGGAGCGCTCCGCATACTCCGCTCCGGGGACCCCATAACAGAACGACAAACAAAAGAAGAACCAATTAGGCATACAATAGTATGGACGCCGGGACACACGGGAGTGGCAGGGAACCAAGAGGCGGACAGGATAGCTCGAGGGTACACTTATTACCGAGCATCCAACATAGGCGACCTCGAGGAGACCGAACCTGTACCCCAAGACTATTCGGCGATACTAAATTACTACAAGGGCTGCAGAAAGCGGTATCCACCACCGCACAACTCCCTTAGCAGAGAGGACTCTGTCGCGTGGAGGCAGCTACAAACGGGCTCGTACCCGAACCTAAACGTACTCAGCAAAATTTATCCCACACAATACAATGACAGATGCCCCTGGTGCCACGAAACACCCACGCTGTATCACATAACGTGGGCATGCCAGAAGATAGACGTGGTACCCGTTATACCAAACCCGAGTGCGGAGCAATGGGAGGGAGTGCTCTCCAGCGATCGCCAGGTCGACCAAGAAGGTCTGATTCGGCGAGCACAACTGGCAGCAGCATCCAGCGGAGCCCTGGACTAAGGGCGACCGACCGTTGTGCTAGAAGATGGACGATTCCATCTGAAGACCGCAGAAGACCAGCGAATCTAGAACTGATAAAGTTTTTACTCACTCACTACTCTCCGGCTATGCTTTTGCAAGTTAGGCCCCTTATTGCAGCGTACACATTTATGTTTCTCGTTATAGCAGTACCTGCGCATTGGCGCCACGCCCTTTCTGGTTTCTGAAGAGCCCGCGCTGAGCGCAGTGGTAGGATACATTAAACGCTACCGTGCCAAGGTCACTTGCTCGGCTCACTTCAGTAGTCGTCAACTCTACTACGGGACACTGCCTCGTAGTATCTCTGCTTCCTCCAAGGGCAATGTTATGACTATAAAGCTTAACTCGGCATTGTCACGTGGTTAACAATGTCACGTGGTTAAAAAAAATAAGTTAACTGGGCGAACTTCTGCCTCGAAAATTACGACCTCGCTTGGCGGCGGTCGTAGAAACAAGAGCAGTAGGCGATCGTCGAAAAAAATGACGGCAACTGCGTGCCACCGTTACGCAGACATCCGTGAGCTTTCAAGAGGCGCTCGCGTAAATCTGCTATGGTAACACAGCATCGCATCTCTGTGTGTCAACAATTTGATATGAGTGGCGGGAATTTCTCCTACTGAAATATTAGAAATGTACGAGATTCATCATATCGGTAGTGCTTCTGGTACCGGTTGCGCGAAAGAGAGAAAAAGCAGGTGGTAATATTGTAGCACTCTTCAATGAAGCACACTAAACACACTGGTTTATTGTGGGCGAACTTGTGCCCGGAAACTCAATATTAAGCATTCACACACTTTTAAAAGAAGAGTTAACAGCAGCCTATTCCACAGTCAACCGCGTCTCTCCGCCGAACGCACTTTTCACGCGCCCCGAAGGCCAAGAGCCACGCCGTGGCTTCTCATTGGACGGCAGACTCGGGCGCTGCCGTGAGCGCGTGCACGGGAGACACGCGCTGTATCGCCATGCGCGAGGCGTTGCTGGCGCTCTTCTAATGGCGATGCGACGAGTAATGGGCTTTAGCGATGAGACGCTTGCAAAGGTGCCTCTCGAGAGTGCTTGTACCTGGCATGTGGAGAGCTCTCTGCGGCAATATCACACAGCAAAAGTACTGCACATATTTTAGGGCAATCGCTTCATGCGTAAGATGCCTGCAAAATCTATTACATGTGGGTTGACGACGTACATAACCGTGTACAGAAAAGAACGATAGGCAGGGCATATATCTGGCGTATAAAGCGCGGATATACGCTGGAAATACACGTCCGGAGCTATTATAATGAGCGATACGAGTGCCCTGTTACCTTGCACCTGTTACTTTTACCCTGTTACTCTATAGTACATCAACACGGCAAGTTGGGCCCCAGTCGGTTGGGATTCATAGTAAGGTTTGTTGCACTGCAACACAAGAGAAGCATAAAAGAAGGTATTAAACGACGACACGGCGCTGACTCTGAACTGATATTTTACTGAAGATATGTCTGACATATATGTGAGTGCCACTTGATAACGGTGACATGCACGAGACACAGAGAGGCATCGAAGCAATTATGAAGAACTGACCCATAAACAAAATTGAGATAGGTAATGCAGTTAAGCCTATCGCGAATTCTACAGAGGAATCTTGTGCGCTTAACAATAGTTGAACCTTTCCGGATAGCCAATTCGGATAATGTGTGCATGTACCTGGAAGACAGATTGTTGAACGTTCGGTGTGCCTTCAGCGTAGATGTGGTAAACTTATATTACTCCCTTCCACATGAAGTTATGAAATGTGATAAAGACTGCATAGTGCGTGACATTGATGAAGAAGCCTTCATCGATGGTTGCGGTATCTCAGTAGAAGCCTTTCTTGAACTTCTTTCCTTTTACTTGAGATCTACCTTTGTTCCATGGAGAGGGGCCTGTATGTACAGAAATCGTAGGTATGCATTGGCTCGTGTGTAGCTCCTATGATTAGTGACATTTTTCTAGGTTATAGTGATAGGCAACTAGTAGGCCACCTTGCTAAACTTTCCAATAGGGTTTTTCGCTATGTTGATGATTTTGTTATATTTTTTACTAGTGACCTTCACGCCGAGGGTGTTGATGAAATTTTAACATTATTCAGGCAGCACGGCATGGGCCTTGATATTACTTTATCAGTCCCTAAGGACCATGAACTGCAGTTTCTAGATCTGAGATTAACCTTTGGTAAAAATCATGTGTGCTGTAAATATAATCCCAGGTCGCTCAAGCCCATTTTGAACTATAGATCCCGTCATTCTAAGGTAGTGAAGTGGGCTCTAGCAAAGACTATCCTAAATGCTACGTTAAAGAAGTCGTGTTTTTATATGTCGAAGGCTGCTTTTTCTGATCAGATAGATCGTTTACTGGATGCTGGTTATCCCGAAGGGATTATTTCATCTGTGAGTGAACGTATGGTTCGCGGCATCAAGAGCATAAATGACCAAGGTATAAAAACGAAATCAAAAGAAAAAAGAAAAAAAAAACCGCAGTAGTACTGTATGTAGACAAGCTGGCGCATGTGCTTAAGAACGTTGGTTCAAGGTACAGCATTGATGTCTGCTTTTCTGCGAAACATAAGATAGGTCGCACATGCCCATTAGTTGGTAATATGTTTAAGGACAAGCAAGTGAAGTGAAAATGCACTGTCAAACATTTGAACAGGTACATCACTTGTACCAAGCAGGTTGTGTATGCCATTCCGTTATCTTGCGGTAGATAATACGTGGGACAAACGAAGCGATGTGTAAATGTCCACTTAGGATGCATGAACAACCTCTTCAAGGGGTTACGCCACTTCATCTCCCGGTGCATTGAAAGTTGTACGGTTGTCGCCCCGAATTCAAAAAAAAAGCTGGTGTCATTTTTAAACATGCCAGCCAACTGACAAGGGAAATCTTCGAGGCTTACAATATAAACATTAGGGACAAGGCATGTATCAGCGAACCGTCTATCACTCTTCATGACAAGGAACTGCGTTAGCTATCTCAATTTTGATTATGCATCAATTTGTCACAGTTGCTTCGATGCAACTGTGTCTCGTGCATGTCATGGTTATCAACTGGCACCTACGTATGTGTTAGACATATCTTCAATAAAATATCAGTTGAGGGTCAGCGCCGTGTCGTCGTTTCATACCTTCTTTTCTCCTTGTCTTGTGTTGCGCTGTAACGAACGTTACTATGAACTATGTAGTACTCTGCTACCCTGTTTTGCCGCTGCTTAGCGCTTGGTGGCCCGATAGTTTTTATGCTTCGTGTTTTCTTTTTGTTGGGGCGCTTGCCCTCACTTTTCTTTTCGAGGTTTCATGTCTTTGTTTCTTTTTCTTTCCTTCGTTACTAATACCCATTGCAAGCACTTGCGAACAATGTAGGAGGCTACGATAAACGCTCCGATGAGAGAGCTTAAGATGGCGGCCGTGAGTCGCGCAGTGAGTCGCCACTGAGTCGCGCGATCATCGCAGCTTAAAGAAACATGTTTTCGTAAATTAGAAAAGTAAAGAAGATTAGTTTAACACTGCCAGGGAATTTTCATTGCAACAACAAATCAATATAAGAATGACAAGCGAAAATGATGCAAACGTTACACACTATTACATTGTCACACACCTAACAGCACGTACATGTAAGTGTAGGTGAGAACAAAACAACAACTAAAGTCTTGGCTCGCATTTAGACAATTCAGAGACAGATCGCACAAGTGAAAGGATTCGAGACCGTCTTAAGTGTATCAATGCCGGCGTCATGAAATGAATTGAGCTGCCTGGGTATTTTTTTTTATCATTTGCAAGCCGTAAGTGGTTAATCGACGTGGCATGGCTCATTATTCCTGACCGACATTAAAGTTAACTATTCTTTTTCTGACTTATGGTTATACCGACAGATATCCACTGAGACTAAAAGTGTTGGAATTTAAAGAAACCGTTTGATGGCAATACTAGAAAAGAAGCCATTTGTATTGTGCATTGCGGGAATCTTCGATTGGGAACAAACAGAAGACTGAGCGTGAGCTTTTCCTCGTAGACACGAGTAAATAGATGAAACGATCTTCTTAGTTCTAAGATGCGTGAATGGCTCGTGTAGCATTAAGAATTGGTAGGGCAAAAATAAAAATAAAGCGATCTTGCTGTAGCGCAAGCACAGAATTTAAATTAGGAAATATAAGCAAAAGAAAATTTAAGTTATTTTTCACTGACGATGATTATTTGGGGGCAAGTTGACAGAGGCACAATTTATTAAGCACATTGTGAAAATTTACCTCTCAAACAGGGTACGCATCAGAAGCACAGAGGATTAAGAGCTTCCTTAAAATCGATGATATCAAGCATCAGTGAAACTTCATGAGTTCTAAATGCGCATGCACAGCCGAATGTTCGTTAGAGGGAAATAAACGAGGCGAAGCAAGATGCTCTGATAAGCAAGATCACTATTTTAATTGAATGAATTATGGGGTCTTACGTGCCAAAACGACTTTCTGATTATGAGGCACGCCGTAGTGGGGGACTGCGGAAATTTCGACTACCTGGGGTTTTTTAACGTGCACCTAAATCTAAGCACACGGGTGTTTTCGCATTTCGCCCCCATCGAAATGCGGCCGCCGTGGCCGGGATTCAATCCCGCGACCTCGTGCTCAGCAGCCCAACACCATAGCCACTGAGCAACCACGGCAGGTGCAATTTTAAATGAGAGGTGTTCGTCTGATACATGCATATTCGTTATTACCTTGCATATACATGAAAGCCGGGGCGAGAAACCAGATTATTTTTTTTTATTTTACTCAGTGCCTTCTTTCGATATGTACCCGCGTAGTTATCTCTTTCGCATTCCGGTCATACTTCTAATCGAATGCGGCTTCCCTTTCGGTTTTTCACCGTATCCAATTTAGCACACGCTCTTTGCTAACACGGAAAAGGTTTACTGCCACTTGGAAATATTTAGCTTTAAGTAAGCATTTCTTTCTTCTTGTCTTTCCCGTGGTGCGTGGATTAGCGCTACACTTCCTCAATCTTTACTCCAAGCGGCCCACCAATAAATTCAATAAAGCACAGCAGTGTGCGTGGCGAACAGGTTGCATGAAAGCTTGGTTAAAGCATCACGCCTTTGGGCACAGGTGTCAGCACTGTTTCGTGAATTATGCGGCGAAAAGTCTTTAAAGCATGCCCTAATTTCCCCTTAGAACGTCCTTATGAACTAAAGCTTACCTACACCAGGCCTGTGTCTGACAGCGCACCGAGCATAGGTCAGTGCCCCAAACAAGTTGTACTAGGATGCTTTTTATGAGAACGGTCTTACGTGTCAATATTTATGAAAAACTAAAATGTACTAGGCTGTCGCAGCGTGTTAGAAAAAAGGAATGCATGCGTTTGCAGGCATGTATGGGCACGGCTGACCCGGCACTGCAAACGATGCTGACCAGGCACCTGCTTTTCGTTGTGCAGGGTTGTTTCTATGTGAATTTAGCAGAATTAGCAGTGACCGTCGTTGCATTATGGTCCTACCGTGCCCCAAACGGTGCATTAGCCTTGCTTAAGAGTGTTTACAGGCGTGCAAATTACTTCTCTCTGGTGATATAGAAACAAATCCTGGACCGACACAAAATGAACTGCATGACGAACTGCTTGAAGGAGAAAAAGTTATCCTCACAGATCTAACTGAAATGAAAGTGCAGTTAGGCAACATAAACAGTGTACTTGCCAGCTTACAACGCACTCTGGAGCACGTGCAGACTAAACTCCCTGATTCTTCTGCAACCCTAGTTCAGACCGGTGAAGTAGAAACCACGCTGAAATTTTTAGAGAAAGTGATTTTTCAGACAAAAAAAAAAGATTGACTAGTTTGGAGGACTATAGCAGGCGTTACATTGTGATTATTTATGGGATAAAGGATTTAGCCGACGAAACCGAATCTATGATGAAGGAAAAGATTGTCAAGGAAGTATTCCAAGGCAAGCTGGGTGTGAAATGTGAGTCCATTGGTCGAATACATAGGTTAGGAAAAAACAAAGGAAACCGACCGGTCATGATTTACCTTCAGGATTACAGTGAAAAGGAGGCAATTTTTGCAAACTGCAAGAAACTCAAAGGGTCTGACATCTACATTCAGAACGATTATTTCCCTTCCACACTGAAAAAAATAAAACTCCTCTGGGACAGCTGTAAAGAAGATCGGCTGCTTAAAGAAAGCGCTTCATTGATCCATGGTAAGCTTAAGATTGGCAGGGATACTTCTTATTGGGATGAATGCCTAAACAGAGGCGTACAAATTCCCCAAAGCTCCCTTCGGACTCCCTCCAACGAACGAACTAAACCATTCCTCAAACTCGCAGGATTGACGTGCTCCCCAAGGGCCACATAAGCAGCTCAGACTGATTAATGTCAATGCCCGCAGTAAAAAAAAAACAAAAAAAACTGATGCGTTGAAATTTTATTACTGAAAAATGATCCTCATATTACTGTTTTAACTGAGACTTGACTACATGATGAAATAAGTGACGATATATTTCCACCTTCCTATACAGTGTTCCGAAGAGACAGGCGCACCAGTGGGGCGTGGTGTTGCCGTCCTGATCAAAAATGTAATTTCTGCCCATGTCTTAGACATGTCCCTGAGATTGAATGTTTGCGCGTCAAGGTAAGCTCTTGGGGTCACAGCTTTATTGTTTACGCCATATACAGGCCACCGGATACTACTCCGGAATACTTAAAAAAATTAGAGGATGAAGTGAACAGGCACAGAAAGATTATGATTATATTGGCAGGTGACTTTAGGTTACCGAACATCGACTGGGAGCGCCTTAATACTGGAAACGCGTGCAGCAAGCACACCAACATTATCTTCAGTATTATGCTGCGTTATAACCTGAAGCAGGTTGTACGCGAGCCAACACGCGTACAGGGCAGTTGCAGTTCAATTCTTGACTTGGTATTTCTTAGCCAGGAATTTTCGGAATGTTTTGTTTGTATTGAAGGACTTTCCGACCACCACCTAGTGAGCATCACCTTACCAGTTGTACAGATGGCGCAAAACTATTCATCAGTGCCTAGCTACAAAGATTATTCTCATGCCGATGATGCTTCCATCATAGAGCCCATGGAAAAGTGTATTGTTGATTTTATCAGCACTGATGCCTCTGTGGAATTGCTTCAAAATTATGTGCCACTACTGCATGAACAAGTTCATCCCTAGTAAAAATGAGAAAGTTCACAAACACCACCTTGGATGACAAGCGATGTTATCCATATTAAGCGCAAGGCAAAAATGTTAAAAAGAAACCGTGGTAATCCTGTTAAAATAAAAGAGGTGCAGAACTCCCTCGAACAGAAGGTGACTGCTGCAAAGAGTTACTATTATAACAACTCTCTGCCTAACTTTATTAAAAATGATCTTACAAAATTCTGGAACCATATGAAGGAAAGAAAGAAACCGATTTCACAGATAATATTTGAGGGCTCATCAATAACTAATGACGAAGACATAACACAACATTTTAATGAGTACTTTGAAAGTGTCTTTGCAGTACCAGATAAGTGCATTACTAGGCTTCCAGTGAAACAGGTATTTAATGTGTATTCTATTTCTTATGCTTGCATTGTCACATGTTGGGAAACCTGAAAAGCAAAGCTTCTTGTGGCCAAGACAAAATCCCAGACATCTTTCTAAAACGTTCTCCTGAACTTATTGCCAGCTTTCTTGTACGAATCTTTTCTGCTTCTGTGCTGTCGGCACAACTGCCCATTGAATGGAGAGTGACCCGAGTTGTTCCAATATTTATAAAAGGAGATCGATTAAGATTACAAAATTATCACCCCATTTCTATGACACCACAATGCTGCAAGCTCTTGGAGCACATCGTGGCAAACTATATAAAAGAATTCTTGGCTGAAAACAATGTGCTCACGGAGTTTCAGCATGGCTTCAGAAAAGGTTATTCGACTGTAACGCAATTGGTATCAGTGATTCATCCGTTTGCTTTATCTCTAGACAATAATGGCCAAATAGGTGTAAATTTTTAGATTTCAGAAAAGCCTTCGATAACGTTACGCACGACAAATAAATCTTCAAGCTTAGAATCATTGGCATACCTGACATTTTCATAAACTGGATTATGGCTTACTTGAGCAAACGCACTGAGTGCGTTACAATTTGTGAACGTAGCTCCGCCACTCACCCAGTCACATCAGGGGTGCCCCAAGGTAGTGTCTTGGGGCCTGTACTGTTTTTAATGTATACAAATGACATTGTTAAAACCATACCTCCTGGTGTGCAAATTAGACTGTTTGCCAATTATTGTATCTTGTACAGTGATATAGCTTGTCAGAATGATCAGACTATCCTCGAAAAGAATTTAAATAACATATTGAAGTGGTGTAATGAATGGGGTATGTTTATTAACGCTGAGAAATCCGCATTTCTTCGTATTACTCGTAAAAACAACCCACTAACTTTTTCTTATACGCTAGGTTCATCAGCTCTGCGTGGAACTAACAATTACAAATACTTTGGTGATACTTTGACTTCCACATTGTCATGGAACATGCACATTAATGATATTTGTTCTTTTGCTTTTCGCAAACTCTGTTTCCTAAGACACAAACTGAAAAATGCCCCTCCTAACGTGAAATTACTGTGTTATTTTACATTTATTAGACCAAAGTTACAGTAGGCATGTATATGATGGGATCCGTACATTAAATCAAATGTCGTGCGTCTTGAAAAAAAATGCAAAGAAAGGCACTTAGGTTTATATTTCATGAATTCGCAAGACTGGACTCTCCCTCTAAAATTATGACAGGAAATTTAATACCCACTCTTGAGTAACGCCGACAGCTACTAAGGCTTGAATTCCTTTCCCTTCTTCTCAACAAAAGGCTTGAAATTAAACCATCGACTTACATAACGCCTGAAAAAACACGGAACACAAGACAGCATCATCCAGACTCACTAACATCCTATTATGCTCGAACTGACACGTTTAAATTTTCTTTTTTTCCCAGAACAATATCAGACTGGTACGACAGTTTACAGACACAGTTTGACTAAAAATTGTATAAATTTGTATTTGCTTGTTCCTTATTTGTTCTCTTTTGTTTGCATGCATTCTATTGCCCTTCTGGTTGGACCGAAAGGCTTGCAGTATGTACTAAACAAATAAATAAATAAATAAATAAAAAGGCACTCGCCTGACATTCTCTTAGAGAGTACCTAAAAATTTCTTGACATGACATGCACGTTGTTCTTGGTTACTCGAAAAAAAATCAATATTTGTTTTCTTCTTTTCTTATTCTACTCCTACACATCGTAAACAAACTGTTTTCGCCCGTGAACATCACATTAAATGAGACACACTAATTCGCTATGTTCGGGATATCTTACCTCAGTAAGTCTAACAAGGTCTTCGAGAGCGTACACGACCTGTAAGACATAACTCAGTATTTTTTGAAACTTCTGTACAAGGCCACATATTTTGCATATTGCAATAAATATTCGACACTTATAGATCGGACTTGCAAACATAGCTGTATGGCGAAGCATGTTCCTGCTTCTTTTGCTGACGTCCAAGGCACTTGCCAAAACTTGGAAAGCCCTTCTAGAAATCCTGTACGTCGTGCAAAAAGAATGGGCACGTTGACGGCATTATCTTGGAAAAGTTTCAGACACGAAGCTTTAGTCATTGGACGAATCTACGTCAACACGAACTTCGACGTCAGTGGCACAAGTGACGTTAGTGAAGTTTAAAGTTTAGGCTCATATTTTTAAAGCTTTGACCTTCAGGATCAACCATTCGCAGCGTGCATATTTTATGCGTGCGGGTGAGCCGAAGAGTGGCTCTTCCTATAATATACCCTCTGTACATGTCTCAACATTCCGTGTATTAACCCTGTAAAGCCAAAACCTAGTTCCACATCAAGAACCATTCAAACAACTTGTTGATCTGTATTCCGTCGATGGATAGTACATTGATAAATAAAAAAAATTGCTTATTGAATCGAAATATAATTACTCTAGTAAATATTTATTAGTAACAAGTTTCTTTATGCGAAACTTCAGCTGAAGCTTCGCTCCAGCATATAAAAACGCAACTATGGTCATGGCGTCAATTTTGTCGTGCCCGAATAAGCATATTGGGGCAACTAACTAGGCGTTGGATACGCGACAGTTTGGCATTGCAGGGTTAAAATGTCCATGGTTTTAACATGTGCTGTCCAGCGTCAGCTTTCTGAAAAGCATTTTTGGTTCATCCGTGAAGCAGAGAGTAATGTTTTGTTCATTAAACAATATCTTTTACTGCTCTATTGCTATTCTATTTTGCTAGCGGCGTTTGGTTGCGTCTTTCAATTCTTCTGCGTTCATACATCTGAAATTTTCTTATTTATTCGGGCCAGGTCTGACAGTTTCTACCGTTTCATCAACGCAGCGCAAATGCCATCGTGATTTTAACGTGTGCTCTACATGCCATAGCCATAGGTAGGTGCGATTGTATAAAACGCAGTTGTGGGGGACATCATATTCCATGTTTCTAGTTTTGACGCTCGTCCAGTGCTTATGCAGAACCCAACAACCGGCGGGTTGTAAGAGGGCGCATCGAACGGCCGGAGTAAAAATCATGCCACCGTCGAAACATGAACGTCGCCACCGTTGTCTTGCTGCTGTCGTCACGCACACACGCACTGCTCGCGTCTGACGCGTACCTACTCAGCTTACAGAAACACCTTAGTCAATTTGCGTAGGCGTTGCGGAATCCCAAATCGTGCTGGTTAGCCAGATACCGGGCAAAATGCTTCGCCCAACATTGATTCCCGCAGTTCGTAGAATCTGGTTCTTCTTCTTTCTATTTATTACAGAGGCTCGAAAGAAATCGAGGCAGTAAACATTTGCCCACCTGCGTAACGCAAACTTCTTGGACAGAGCTATCCTCGTTTCAAGCATATTACCGCTTTCGCTGCAATAAAGTAATTTGGACTTCCGCTAAACTTCGCTATAGCGAGGTACGTCATCGCTTGTTCCACAGACTTCTGATAAACTTTTGTGCGCAGCCAAACAAGCTTTCCATACAGCACATAACATAACACTCATAGAAAGATTTAAAAAATGACACTATACTTGTGCGACTTTTCAGAATCACAAGCCACTTTCCGGCAAAGTTTGTGTCTTTCCATCAGTTGCACTAAGCATATAAGTTGCCTGTAATTGAACCGCATAATTGGACAGAATACTCATATAAAAATAGGCCGATTAAAAGATTGCCTGCCTATAAGGCTCACGAGCAGTTGTTATGGAATATTTAATAGCAGTGATTCACTCATACAAATTTTACTTCGTGAGGACATTAGCCATAGTGTGCCCTGCCTCGCCATTTTATCCCCTCCTCTCCGCCACATTCGGAAGCATAGCTGATAGCAACAGTATGAAACTCTAAAATACTCGATTAATTTTTGGTAAAGCTAATCCACATGCAATAACACCGCACATAGAGTGGAAATATCATTCCATTCACTTTCGGTAAATTTAATCTCGCTTGTAAATGTATGTATGCCAGGCCCACTTCGCCCCACTGGAAAGGCACACTCATAACGTGCCGGACAGCTTGCATGCGTAATTTATTGCAAGGGCGGCAAGTAACACACCCACCTAGAACTTTGCCTACACATCACACATTCGCTTACTCTTAGTTTTCGAAAGCACAAAGAAGGTGCCTCGTTTAGATCAACGAGGACTCCCCGTTTCACTAGAAAAAAATCATAAAAAATGAAGAAAGAAAGAGTGCTCAATAATAAAGATCTATTACGTTCATAATAAGGCCACAAACCTACAAATTTCACGACACAATGCGCTTATTATTTTCACAATTTATTTCAAATATCAAAGTTCGGTAATGCAGAGTTCTCTCTCTAAATTTTAAAGCGAACTTGATAATGGTTGTGGGACACTTATGAATACTTCATCAGCACATTAATGAAAAAACTGTACTTGATTTACGCGCATATAATTACGCACAAACAACTGTAACGACCAATATTGCAAAGTTTTATCTTGGCGCCATTTGTAATTATACCCGAGCAATGGGTTACATACTGCGCTATTGGTAAAACTTATTGTTTGTAGTCTAGAGAGCTGGAATACACAATTTATTGCAGAGGCTGTAATTAACCGGAAGACGTTAACTTTTGCTTATACGTAAACCATAACGCGCCCCTTAATGCCGGTCATTGTAAACATTGCGTATCATAGTGTTTTCTCATGATAATGGAAAATAGAGCATCAAATGCCGATGTAATGCTTTCAAGCAACTGGAAAGATTTTAACACGAGTGCTTTATGCCTGGACTGACCGAAAAACTGTACAAGTGAGTGCGTCACGTGATAATCACGCAAATCTGTGTGATGGCATAACTTCGCGTACCTATTGGTAAGGCTTGCAGACACTGAAATGTTACAAGTGCCGGTTTACTGAAGCACCTGCACTTGTCAAGATGTGTATTCGTTCCATTAAGGATATTAATTTATTCTTTCTTCAAACCTTCGCTACAAATTACCGGTACAATGACCTACCTTTTCGCCAAATATGAAGTTGTTGCCTTTGTTGGTGCTCCAGGAAAAGCCGAGAAATTCTTCAAACGTGTCATATACCGCCTCCAAACGGGCTTAAATCTACCATTTAGCAATTTTCTTTTTGACCGAGTATGACAGAAACCTTTTAATATGAGTCTGCATATTACCAGTAACATTCCATACATTTCGTTAGAGTATTAGGCTCAAAGTGATTCAGTTCTTCTTTTCAAAAAATCGTGAAATGCGGCAGATAATGTTTCTGAGCACTTGTAGTCTCATTACCGTTCGGTGTAAAAAATACTGGAAAAAATTGACTACACTTTTGCGTACGCCAAAGAGGGCGATGGTGAAAGCCTCCGCGGTGAAGAGAAAGTTATTAAAATATTTGATGCCCTTTCGAATGCCTTGTTACTTCTTATTACTTGTTTTCTCCCACCAAAGGACGTGGCTCAGAGTGCCTGAACTAACGATTATCTTTGCCCTAATTAACACCAAAAATCGTGGGTTCGACTACCACCAAAAGTCGAGCGTCCGAGTGCCCAAAAAAATCTATGCTAATTGTGTGCGCTTTAATTAACTTCACCTTAACACCTAAGGTTGTGAGTTAGAGCGCTTGAGTTAACTCTGTCTTATTAACCTTGCCTTTTTTTCATGACGCGCGTCATCGGAGCCAGCTGTGGAAGAAGACGACGACGTACGCGCGAGCAGTGGCACGAACGTGTGTGCGGGCGAGGCGACCTCACACGACTTTCGATAACGCACTACGCGTGGGAGGAGCTGCTCAGAACGCCGGATGAAAAACTACAAAAAGCCCTCGTTGCGTGGGCCTAAAGGGCCGCTCCTCGTGAGGGGCCATTTTAGGACTCGGGCCCGCCAGATCATAACTGAGCAGAGTCTCCATAAAGTTGTTACCACCACCACCACTATGCGTTTTCAGGCCATCGGGGGGTATGGGTCAGGCTTGTCTTTAAAACGCGAATTTTTTTCGTTTCAGACAGCCCTTCAGTGATTCATTATCCTGTAGCCGTCACGCCTCGCGCAGCGCATCCCGTGACCGTGACTCATTTGACAGGAACAGCTACGGCGCTAAGCGACCGCGCTTCCATGACAGAGTCATCTGGGCCGACGCAGTAAGAAGCGAAGTTAAAAGCAGCAGCGCTAGCTCCAACAGCGCCTATAGTGGCCGAACCACTCCGAGCACTGGTAGGCGTGGATTACCAGCCTCTACTACAAGAAACTCGAAAAACTCCACGCAACCAACGCGGTGCTGGGAGAAACCACATGCCGGCTTGCCCAAGAACAAGCCGACGTCAGGAAAGAACTCCAAGCACAGCGAGACAAGCCAAACACTGGCCGAGCTCAGTCAGCATAGACACCTACACATGCCGTTATGCCCTAGCAGAACACCGATTCGCCATAACATCAAGGCACACAATCAATGGACAAACCCCAAGACGAGCCCCAGGAGGAGAAGACAGCTGACCCAACCCCCAAGAAACGAGCTCGCACCTCATCACATCACAAGGAGTTGACCCAATTCGAAACTCAGCTCGGAGCCAAAATTAAAGTGCTCGCCAACGCCTACGCCAGCACGGGTGCCGTCACCGACTAACGACTGGCGCGGCTGGAGGAACTGATCACCACGTCCTTCCGCACTATACAAGACTGTTTCGACTTCATTGAACAGACCCTCAAGTCCCTAGTATGCAGCCTGATCGTTGCAGCGCAATTCGCTAACCGCCCATATCTCCAAGAACAGACGCAAGAGCCAAATTCGCCACAACCAGGTACCAGCCCCAATCAACAAGAGGATCGCTACCGCGCCTTGCAGTCTGACAGTGGAGCTGTCACAATTAAAACAAGAGTGCAGTGCTACCACAACACATCACCACTGTAAACAAGAAACCGGACATCATCCTGCTGCAATAAACGGCGACGGCGACCCCCACCTTCGCTGGGTATAGCGCTCAGGTTAGCCCGGCTGAGGGAAGTGGTATTTGCACGTTCAGCCGCAAAGGGCTCACGTTTATCGAGCACCAACTCAAACACGGCCGCAGCTGGAAGGAATACACCTTCAGAGAAATCATCCTAAGCAAACAACGGAAAGGCAGCCTGGTATTCGCCAACACCTACAATAACCCGAAACACCAAACACAGAAATTCAAGATCCTACTACACACAGCCAGCATCAAAGCCAAAGAAAACACGTTGCTGATCGGAGGACACTTCAACGCCGCCCATCGAGCATGGGTTTACGGGAAGGACACGACCAAGAGACGGGACCTATTACAGGATACAGTGGACCACAACCGTGCTCTAATCATGTACCCTGCTCCTCCCACTCGCATCGGCAACTCCGCAGCGTGTGAGACGCCACACCAGACGTTACATTAATCAAAACCGACCACACGGGCAAAGTAACAGGGCACAACGCCGGTGTCGACCTGGGCACTGACTACTACATCCTCGAAATTCCGATACCCATCTAATTCCGGGACAATAGCATTATACACCAAAGGACGGACTAGAACTGTTTCCGCAAGGGACGCCGCACCATTGCACAAGACATCACAGATATCGAAACCTAGACAGCAAAGCTCCACAATGCAAGGCACTCGGCCACCAAGACCATTGAAAAGTCGAGGACGTCGTCGCCATGGCCAGCTGCCTGGCCCATCTGATCGAGGCCAAGCGTTCGAAACAGGCGCGCGGGAAGAGGCAACGGCTGAATCCCAAATTGAGAAAGAAGGTGGCCGACTTAAACAAGTCCATTGAACACCACTGCAAGGTCCTGTGCCGTTAGCAATGGAATGAAATCTGCAACAGAGAGGACAGAGAACTACATCGCGGTCGCAACTGGAATCTATTTCGGCACCTTCTAAGCCAAATCAAGACCAATTCACACCCGCGGGACCACCTGTCCCGCCTCATGCCCACCACCACACAACAACAATAAAAGACCGTGTCATCAAGAGCCTGGACGCCAAATATCAGCTGGACACACCAGTGGAAATCCACCCGCTGTAAGGGCGCCTGCCCAACGCGTGGGTCATCGGAGACATTACCATGTCAGAGGTATGGGTGTCACTGCACGAAGTAAACAACCGGTCAGCAGCCGGCCCCGATCTCGTTACCAACAAGATGCTACGGAACCTCGACGATGCTTCGATCGAGGGCTTAACCCGTCGCTTCAACGAATGATGTCATTCTTGCAAGCTCCCCCGACAGTAGAAAGCGGCAAACATGATCCTGATCCCGAAACTAGGCAAACCACCGGACATCGGTAACCTGCGTCCCATCTCACTCAGATTCGGCGTGGGTAAGGTGCTGGAGCACGTGGGAGCCAACCTTTGGCAGGCATACCTAGAGAAGAAAGGCCTCTATCCGGACACCATGATCGCCTTCCGGCACAGACCCTGCACACAAGATGCCATGCTACAACTTAATCTAGAAATCATCGACAAGAAGACACAAGTCAACAAAGTAATTCTGGGGCTCTATTTACAACGGGCATTCGACAAAGTCAAACACTTAGCAGTATTAGTACAAGTATCGACTCAACAGGGTCATCATCATCATCTGCCTGGCTACACCCACTGCAGGGCAAAGGCCTCTCCCATACTTCTCCAACTACCCCGGTCATGTACTAACTGTGGCCATGATGTCCCTGCAAATTTATTAATCTCATCCGCCCACCTAACTATCTACCGCCCCCTGCTACGCTTTCCTTCCCTTGGAATTTAGTCCGTAACCCTTAATGACCAACGTTTATCCTCCCTCCTCATTACATGTCCTGCCGATGCCCATTTCTCTTTGTTTATTTCAACTAAGGTGTCATTCACTCCCGTTTGGTCCCTCACCCAATCTGCTCTTTTCTTATCCCTTAACGTTACACCTATCATTCTCCTTTACATAGCTCGTTGCGTCGTCCTCAATTTAAGTATAACCCTTTTCGTAAGCCTCCAGGTTTCTGCTCCGCACGCGAGTACTGGTAAGACACAACTCTTATACACTTTTCTCATGAGGAATAATGGCAACGTGCTGTTCATGATCTGAGAATGCCTGCCAAACGCACCCCAGCCCATTCTTATGTTCTGATTATTTCAGTTTCATGATCCATATCCGCAGTCACTAACTGTCCTAAGTAGATGTATTCACTTACCACTTCCAGAGCCTTGCTACCTATCGTAAACTGCTTTTCTCTTCCGAGACTGTTTTTTTCAGCCGACTCCATACTTTTCCTTCTTGTTTGTAGGAGTTAATACCGGAGATGTATTTTTCCCAGCTTTCCCTTTTAGCCGTGCGCCGTGTTCGTCTTCCCTGGGACTTTATGTGTTTGAAGTTAACAAGGTTCTCAGTTGTTGGAGAGCGGCGCAGCATGTCCCAGGCCTTATTCTGTTTTTTCCGTGCATTCCTGCAATCCTCGTTCCACCAGGGCACTCGCCTTTTCTTCGGGGTCCCGTTTGTTTGTGGGATGCACTCCAATGCGGCGTCAATCATAAAAGCGGTAAAATAAGCAACAGCGTCGTTTATATTAAATTCGTTAAGAGCGTTTTGAGGCATATACGTAAGAGTACTAAATTTTTCCCAGTCTGCAGATGCAATCTTCCATCGAGGGGCGTATGGGAGAGGATCATCTTCTTTTGTAGATTGGAGGATGACAGGAAAATGGTCACTGCCATAAGGGTTCTGAATAACTTTCCAATCTAAACGGGGTACTAAGGTGGGGGATACCATGCTTATGTCTATGTAACTGTATGTGTTATGTGCAAGACTGTAAAATGTTGGTTGTTTCTTATTTAGCACGCAGGCGCCTGAAGAAAACAGGATTTGTTCTATTATTCGACCTCTTGCATCGCATCGGGTATCCACCCGAAGAGTATTGTGTGCATTGAAATCCCCAACCAGTATGTATGGGTCTGGCAGGGCATCTATTAATCCCTGGAGTTCTGTTCGATGGAGCCGAAAGTTAGGCGGTATGTAGATAGAACAAATGCTAATTAGTTTTCCAAACAAAAAGCCCGAACTGCAACTGCCTCAAGAGGTGTCTGAAGTTCCAGAGCACGGCATGCAACGGACTTATCAGCTATTATTGTTACACAACCGGAAGAGGTGTTGGCATCGTCACGGTCCTTCCGTAAAATGGCGAATTGCGTCAGAAAGGCTGACTGTGTTGGTTTTAGATGTGTTTCTTGTACACACAGCACCTTGGGATTATATTTATGTACGAGTTCTTTGACGTCATCGAGGTTGTGGAGGAGACCTCTAACGTTCCAATGTAATATTGGTGTATCCATGTTGTTATTGATATGTGCTGTGTGTTTAGGAGAGAGAAGCTACTTTAGCCCACAGGGCTCTTTCCAGGCCCTGTGATGCGGGTTTTGTCCTTTTTGGCGCGCTCCTGAGAACTGCGCCGAGCCTTCGGCGTCTGGGACGCCGACGCACTTTGTGATGTATCCATCGCCTCCGCCGAGGCGTTGGATGTCCGCTCGCGGTGTCCGCTCGCGGGTGTTTCGGGCTTCTCTACGCGTGCAGAGGCCTTTAAAGAACTAGAGACAGCAGATCCTGAGGGCTGCTGGATCTGGCTGGGCGGCAGGCCAGCACTAGCTGGTCCCGCAGTGGGGGCAAGTGGCGATGCCGCCGGTCCACTCTGGGTGGTCCTAACAGCCGCCGAATACCGTTGTGGCCGTGCCCCCAGCCGTGCCACTTCGGAAAATGTAGGTCCCTGTGCAATAGAAAGACGCTTGCGCGCTTCTTTGAATGAGATATTTTCTTTTACTTTAAGTGTTATGATTTCTTTTTCCTTCTTCCATGAAGGACAGGAGCAAGAATAGGCGGCGTGTTCACCGTCACAGTTTGCACAGTGAAGTGGGTCGTTGCAGTTGTCCGCAGGGTGGTCATGGGACGCGCACTTTGCACAGGTGGTACGGCCTCGGCAGCTCTGAGAGCCGTGGCCGAATCTTTGGCATTTGAAACATCGTCGTGGATTCGGTATGTATGGTCTGACAGTAATTTTCATATAGCCTGTTTCGATGCTTTCAGGGAGAGTGCTGGTACAAAAGGTAAGGATCAGGTGTTTTGTGGGTATTTCCTTGTCATCTCGGCGGATTTTGATTCGTTGCACATTAGTTACATGCTGCTCCTTCCAGCCCTCTAGGAGCTCTGCCTCAGTCAGTTCTAGAAGGTCCTGCTCTGAAACTACACCTCTTGTGCTGTTGAGGGAACGGTGAGGGGTTATTGAAATTGGGGTTTCACCAAATGAAACAAGATTTGTGAATTTGTCGTGTTGTATTTTGTCACGAACTTCAAGGAGAAGGTCGCCACTGGTCGTTTTAGTAATTTTGTATCCAGGGCCCAGTGTGTCAGTGAGGCACTTCGCAACAACAAATGGAGAAAGCGTTCTTACAGTCCTTTGGTTCGTTTCGGTATGGATCACGTGAAAATGCGGGAAAATATCTTTGCTCTTGGCGAAAAAGTTGAAGGGTTCATCGGTGCGGCCTCTTTTCAAAAGAGGTGGATCAGGTAGCTTGGGGAATGAGCTAAAAACCATAGAAATTGCTGAAATTTCGGCAGCTGTGCCAGCCACCCACCATGGAGCCCAACACGGGGACGTGACAAGATTCTGTATAAATGCAGCCTGCCAGCGCCAGCAGTACACAGCCACTACAACCTAATGTATATACCCAAGATTGGACACATTACACATGGTTAACCCTTGCTGCCATGAAATACGGAAGCAAAAGAAGAGAGAAGACAGGAAAGATGCAAAAGTGGGAGAGAAAGACGAAGATTGGAGGGGAGGACAGGAAAAGGCGACTGCCGATTTCCCCCGGGTGGGTCAGCACGAGGGTGCCGTCTATGTGAAGCCGAGGCCGAAGAGGTGTGTTGCCTCCGCCGGGGGGCCTTAAAGGTCCAAACACCCAGCGTCGGCTCAACCCCCAGGATCCCCTTTTCCCCAGACACGGCTAAGCCGCGCACGGCGACACGCGGGAGGATCCAACCCTCGTGTGCTCGGGTCCGTGGTGTCGCAACACACCAAACGCCTGCTCACGCAGACGCCCCTGCGGGGGGGTCCAACCCTCGTGTGCTCGGGTACGTGGTGTCGCAACACACCAAACGCCTGCTTACGCAGACGCCCCTGCGGGGAGAGTGCCGAACGTGTGTCGTATTCTTAGTCTAGTGAACAGGACGTCTGTTCTTCGTGTTTTCGTTGTTGGGTGCCAGAAACCTAACTTAGGCTTAATTACGTGAAGCTTATTACTCGTTTCTGCATCCCACAAGCGTTGCCAGTGGCTTCGCAGTTTGTTTCTGAGGAAAGGCTTCATGTCTGTGGCAGGGATTGCAGCAGAACGGGCATCCTGCGATGCCATTGATTTGGCCATCTCGTCAGCAAGCACATTTCCCTCGATTCCTCTATGGCCAGGAACCCAGCATATTACTACATGTCTATGTGATGAGTAGATGTTACATAAGTGTGTGTAGAGTTCATTGAAGACAGGATTTGTATGCTTTTGCAAAGAAATGAGTGCTTTTACAAGACTTAACGAGTCTGTAAATATTATTGCTCTGTCAAGTTTCAGTGTCTTTATATGTTTTACTGCAGACAGTACTGCATAGACTTCTGCAGTGAAGATACTTGTTAGGGGGTTCAAAACGTCAGATTCAGAAAGAGAGGGACGAACAGTAGCGTAAGATACGCCAGCATGGGATTTCGACGCGTCTGTGTAAAATTCGTAGCAGGAGTACTTCGATTGAAGCTCTCGGAAATGCATAGCAATTTTAAGCTCAGGAGCGTGCTTCGAGACCTGTACAAAAGATGTGTCACATTCTATCTCCTGCCACTCCCAGGGCGGTAATAGATTAGCAGGAGCCATTAGGCGATGTTCGAGTATCGGGACATCCATTTCTTCACTAAGTTCTCTTACACGCAGTGACAAAGGAAGCCTCATGGAGGGTCTGTTACGGAAAAGTGTTTCACACGTCAAGTCGTTTACTGTCCTAAAACACGGATGTTCCTTATTAGAGCGCACTTTAAGAAAGTAGGTGAAGCTGATGTATGTTCTCTGAAAATGGAGTGACCACTCATCTGACTCTACGTATAGACTTTCGACAGGGCTTGTTCTAAAGGCGCCAGTGGCCAGGCGGATACCCAGGTGATGGACCAGGTCTACCATTTTTAGCGCGCTCGGGGCGGCAGAGTAGTAAACCACGTCACCATAGTCCAGTCGTGATCGAACTAGGCTCCTGTACAGATTCAATAAACATTTTCTGTCGCTACCCCATGTTGTGTGGGATAGGATTTTAAGTAAGTTCATTGTTTTAAGACATTTTGCTTTCAGATATTTTATGTGTGGGACGAATGTAAGCCTGGAGTCAAGTATAACACCTAAGAATTTGTGTTCCTTGTTTACGGGTATTCGTTGCCCATGTATTTCAACAGTGGGATCTGCAGCAAGCCCTTTTTTCCTGGTGAAAACAACGCAAGAGCTTTTGTTGGGGTTCACTTTAAACCCGTTTTCGTCTGCCCAGTTGGAGACTTTGTTCAAGCACTGTTGTACGTGCCTCTCACAGACTGTTAGGTTGCAGGATTTGAAACCCACTTGTATGTCGTCAACGTAGACGGAATAAAAAATAGATGTGGGTAATGTTTTACGAAGCGTGTTCATTTTAACTACAAAGAGCGTGCAGCTCAGTACGCCTCCCTGGGGTACCCCAGTTTCCTGTATGAATGCTCGCGACAGCACATTACCTATTTTCACCCGGAATGTACGGTTTTGCAGGTAGCTTTCTATAATATTTACCATAGTGCCGCGGATGCCCAGCGTCGATAGGTCACGCAGGATACCGTAGCGCCAAGTTGTATCGTACGCCTTCTCCATGTCGAGAAACACGGATAAGAAGGACTGTTTACGAAGGCATCGCGAATGTTTGCTTCCATGCGCACTAGATGGTCGGTTGTAGATCGTCCTACTGTAAAACCATACTGATACGGATCAAGAGACTTATTTAATTCAAGGAAATCTAAAAGTCGACGGTTTATCATTTTTTCAATAAGTTTGCATATACAGCTTGTGAGGGCAATCGGGCGATAACTTGTTACTAATGTGGGGTCTTTGCCCTGTTTAAGAATCGGAACAACCAACGCTTCTTTCCATGCGGTAGGTAGGTATCCCGCAGCCCATATTGTGTTAAAAAGTGCTAGCAGAGTAATTTGAGTATCACTGGAGAGGTGTTTAATCATGTCGTACATGATCCTGTCTGGTCCAGGCGCGGAGCTCTGACATGCAGTCAGGGAGGCTCTCAACTCGGCAATGTTAAAAGGTGCGTTGAAGGGTTCGTTCTGTCTGCATTTGCGGTCGATAGCCTCGCGTTCTGCTGCTTGTTTTTGTTTTAGGAATGCCTTGGAATAATGATCAGAAAAGGAAACGCGCTGGAAGTGTTCTCCAAGGGCGCCAGCTTGGTCTTCCAAGCGGTTTGCTTCACCGTTCACTAAGGGCAACGAATCAATTTCTTGTCCCTTCAGTCTTTTCAGTTCATCCCATACTTTTGCTTCTTGAGCATACGAATTTATATCTGAGAGGAACCTCTGCCAGCTTGCCCTCTTTGCCTGTCGTCGCGTACTCTTTCCCTGTCATTTGACCTGTCTAAATTCTATTAGATTTTCGGCTATAGGACTTTCACGTAGTTTTCTCTAAGCTTTATTTAGTCTCTTCCGTGCCTCTCTACAATCTTCGTTCCACCAGGGGACCCGACTTTTGGATGAAGTGCCTCTTGTATAAGGAATGACCTTTTAAGCGGTGTCAATGATAAGAGCGGTAAAACATGAAACAGCATGTTCGTTACAAAAATTATCTAACATCCCGTTATATGTGGGTGGATTCCCTAAAACGTTCCCAGTCAGCTGAAGCCAATTTCCAGCGAGGGAAGTGTCCAGGGAAGTCACGTTGGTTTACGAGGTTCAGCGTTATTGGGAAGTGATCACTTCCGAATGGATTTCGAATTCCACACCATTCTAAATCAGGGAAGATGGAAGCGGAGCCGTCGCAAGGTCTATTGATGAGTATGAGTTATGATGTGGATTATAATACGTTGGTTCTTTCTTATGAAAGAGGCACGCCCCGGGGGTTAAAAGGAAATTTTCAACGAGTCGACCTCTCGCGTCTCATCGTGAGTCTCCCCACATCGTGTTATGAGCGTTAAAATCTCCCACTAGGGACTAGGGAAGCTGATCAATGAGATTATAAAAGACTGTCGTTTCGGGATCATGGCTCAGGGGTTTATAAATGGTACATACAGTGACCAACTTGTTAAAAAGAATGGCCCGAACTGACGCTAGCTCAACGGGTGTCTGAAGGGCGACGTGTCGGTAAGCTACCGCCTTGTCGGCTACTACTGCTATACCGCCGGAGGCGTTAGCCCCGTCACGGTCTTTACGGAAGACGGTGTTGTTTCGAAGAAAATTTGTGCTTGTAGGTTTGAGATGTGTCTCTTGAACACACAGCAACTTTGGATTGTGTTTGTGTAGTAGTTCTCTAATGTCGTCGAGGTTATGTAGAAGTCCTCGCACATACCACTGTTGTATTTATGTTTCCATTATGATAAATCTGTTTAGCGATGTGTCTTTAAGAGTCTGACATTAGGTCACGGGCCCTTGGGAGACACCGTGACGCAGCTTTTTCTTTTTAAGCCATCGAGAGAGGCTCGCCGCTTTTTTGGCGCTGGTGGCACAATCTGGCTGGTTGTTGAGTCCATCGATTCTTGCGAAGCGCTGGACATGCGCTGTTCCGAGCGCTTTGTTTGACGTGAAGGCCTCGGCACGTCGGACGAGATCTGTGAGGCCACCTGCCCGGAGGTTGATGGCCCCTTTTGCTGAGGCGGCGTAGCAGCGCTAGCTGCAACCGGCAAAGGGGTTCTTGGGCAAAGGGGTTCTTGGGAAGGTTTGAAACTTGCCTGCGTGTCACCTTGAAACTTATATTTTCTACGACTTTGATTGTAACAATTTCCTTTTCTTTTTTCCAGGATGGACAGGACCAGGAGTACGCAGCGTGCTGCCCATCCCAGTTCACACAGTGGATAGAATTTTGACATGAGTCAGAGAGGTGTTCTTTAGCACTGCATTGGGCACAACTCTGACGGCCTCGGCCGTTCTGTGAGATGTGGTGGAATCGCTCGCACTTGAAGCATCATTGCGGATTTAGGATGTATGTTGTCGCTAGGATTTTCACATACCCTCTCTCCACAGCGTCGGGTAGGTTACTTGAGACAAATGTAGGTATTAGGTGCTCGGTAACAGTTTATTTTCCCTCACGCCTTATTTTATTTCTTTTGACATTGATCACGTTCTGATCATTCCAACCCTCTACAGATGTGGGGTCACTTTATTGGAACACCCGCAAAGATACAAGTTTGGACTGTTTTTCATGTTGTTTTTGATCGCGGAGCCCTAGGAGAAGATCACCACTAGCCATTTCCGATGTTTTGAAACCCGGGACCGAAAACTTCCGTCAGAGATTTTGAGTATACGAAGGGTGGGATCATTCTTACCGTCTTCTTAGATTTATCAGAGTAGATGATATGAAAGCGGAGAAGGTTCTCTGTACGATTCCCAAAAAAACTTAAAGACATCTTCGGTGCGCCCTCATTTCTGAGGGCGATGAGGAAGTGGTGGGGGGGAAGAAGTTTCCATGAAAATGCTGAAAAATTCGGCAACAGCACCGACCGCCTACCACGGAGTAAAAGTCTGCACGACGCGGGTTTTGCGCCGTCACTATGTCCTAGGTAGGATAGCCATGCAGGGTTCATTCACTCTTGCTGCCAAGGTGAAAGAAAGTAAATGGAAAAGGGAAGGACACACGAAAGGCCAGAAAGTTGAGAGAGAACGACGAAGATTGAAGAGACGGACAGGAAAAGGCGACTGCCGATTTCCTCCAGGTGGGTCAGTCTGGAAGTGCCGCTATGTGAAGCAGAGGCCGAAGAGGTGTGCTACCTCCACGGTGGGGCCTTAAAGGTCCAAACACCCAGCATCAACTTAACCCCCAGGATGCCTTTTTCCCCAGATACGGCTGAGCTGCGCAGCGCTACATGCGGGAAGGGCCAACTCTCATGTGCTCGGGTACGTGTTGTCACAATACACCAAGCGCCTGCTGACGCTGACGCCCCTGCGAGGGGGAGTTCGTGAAAACGCACACGATATAATTAACATACATGCGTCAGCGTGCCATATTCGGAAAGCTTGAAAAGAGACAGAGCCAGACCAAGATGAAAAATGGAGAGAAAAACATGCGTGATATATGCATGTCCGTGCCGTATGCTGTTATTTAGAAGTGAACCCTGCCGCGAGCTTATCAAGAAAGAATGCTGACTCAAATATAAGAGGTCGGCTAAAGCTTCCAAAGTTCAATAACAAGCACCTCATCGGCTAACGAACAGCTTACAGATGACTAATTTTCGTTGAGGAATGCTACAATGGTATTGCTGTAGGAAAGGGCGCAAAATGCCACTGGAAATAAGATTCTCGCCCAAGATTCATCAACAACGGGAAACTTTGGTTTAATGTGCACTCAGCTTGTTTCGGGGAGAGCCCGAAAGCTTGGCCAGTCGTCTCCAAGGAGTGAACCAAAGACTAACAGGTTCGAGACCAAGTTTGTTTGAGCGCCGCCGAATCAACGTAAGTGTGCTTTATAAATATGCGTTTACGAAAAGAAAATCATCATAAGAACAACTTTACGCTTCATAAATTGTTCAGGAGTTCTCTGTCCATCTACGTTGTAATTGACTATCTTGCATGATGACGAAGCAGTGAACGCGATAGCAAGGTTTACCGTTGCGCTGGAGGTCAACACACGTTGTTCTACAAAAATAAGTGGATGCGACATGGTGCGAAGCAGCCCACTACGCTACTACTGCGGTGTAGCAGGAACAGCGCCCTGTCTTATACCACGAAAGTCACCACAGAGAGTTTTACCCACAGAGAGGTACAGCCATCTGGCAGCGCAGAGCTCAGCCAGACAAAGCAGAGGTAACACTGCACTAACCAAGTGTGTTTTACTTTGCCGCGGGTGCAAATTTTAGAGAGCAACACGATTACGCCGCGGTCGAAAATTTACGCCAGCAGCGAAGCAGAATACACGTGGTCACTGCAGTATCAGAGCTTTGTGTTTATTTCTGGTTGAGCTCCGCTCGACCAGATGGCTCCACCATGCAAGCCGTTCGAGTCTACGCCTCCGCTCATCCGGTAAAAACGCCAAGTGCTCTTGCGTTTACCCGAATGCCGGACACGATAAACAACTCAAATGCTGGCGGGATGAGGATCGCCGGCAGTGGCGTTACAGCTTGGCGCAACTCGATGGTGTACGAGACGAGACGAAAACCCCCCGTGTTTGTCAGCGCTCAATTAAAGGTCCAGATAGATCTACCTTGGCGTTTACTATCCACTCCACTCTTGCCAACTGAGGACTTCTTCCCAAGGTGCCTGTCATATAATTTGCTTTCCGGTTTCATCAGCGGTTCACGAACTTCGAAGGAGTGGCGAAGAAGTAATGCTCGCTGCCGACCATATTTCCGACATCTTCGAGTTCTTCAAGGCGAAACTTTTGCAACAACATACAATTCTACTTTATTTACTTAAGTGCGCCAATAAATAGCATTATTAATATATATTTTAAAAGGCTATATCTTATCGACCCGTTGCTTCCGTGATGTTGTCAAATGGGACAGTAATGTCGGCAAAAATAGCTCGCATTTAATGCGAGCGTTCACTGCGATATGTTTTCGCAGCCGACAGTGGTGCAAACGAGGGAATCGGTGTGGAATTGGAACCAGGTTATCACTTGACGTGGCAGGCACCTAGGTTCAGAGTACGGAGAACGATGTGGTATGCGCACCGCTTTTATGCAGGAATACGAATGTGCGTTCAGGCACCGCTCACATCCCTGAAACTAGAACGCTTTCATTTTTGTAGTTTCGTATAACCTCCTTGAGTCAAGCACACTGCCTGCCTATCGCGTCTCTGAAGACCTTCGAACCCTAGGTGCGTGAGCCATGAATGAGCCGTGGCTACCAAGACAGCACAACGGCTTTGACACCTACGTAGACAGGGCGAGGGCGCCTCGGGTGACTGTATAATGGCTTGCCTAGTAAAAAGGAGCGCGATATGTACAGGCTTAAGAAAAAAAGGAATACACGAAGCACCCCAAACCCCCCACATAAAGACTTATTAAACTCTGCATAGTAATTAGGACATTTACGAAATTATCTCTTCGTGCGCAGGCCTTATCTTAAAACACTATCGCTGCTTCAATTATCATGGTCGATAGCTTCGAGACACGTGTGTTCTCAGATTTAACAATGTGGCGGGTATCAGAAAATTCGCCAATTTCTTTTTTTGCTATCACTGAGTTTTTTGACAATAGTTCTACTCGGTAGTACTTGTTCGCAGGCTGTCACCATAGATGGGATTCGTGTGAGCCTTTTAGTCTGAGAGATTTACAGAGCCTCCAAAGTAGTCTGTGCCGCGTGAAATCGAGATTTCATAAACCATTTCGCAGATACTTTCTGTAGAAAACAATAGAAAGTTCAACACGTTCGCAGAGAATTATGGTACAGGAACTGTACAAGAGGTGTTGCGTAGTCTTTCCGATTCTTGCCTTGCTCGAATTATGCGCGCCTGCGTTTTCGGACCATATCCTTAGTATGTCGAGTCACGTGGTTGGTTTAGCAGTTGCTTTCCCCTCGAAATGTAACATTCGTGCCTTTCCTTTGAATATTCAAACAAAACATTCGACCTAACATGTTCACCGCTAAAGCTGTCATTTAGCGCCATCAGCAATAATAATGACGTAAGTATTGGAGCTGGATTTTTATGTGCCGCAATAAACATAGTCTACAATTTACGATGGAAAACAGTCTCACGGCCGTAAAAGGCATGCAGTACTTTTAAAAGAGATATATATCTTACTGGGATACGAAATCGTTGCTTTTCTGAATTACAAACCGTATTTCTTCATCTATATTTTAAGGTGGTGCACCTACAAAACGATGTATCTGCCATAACACCAGACCAAAACTACCACGTGGTCATTCATCAAGTGCACTGCAGTTATGAAACTTATGGTGCGTTACCTGCTGCAGGTGACAAAAGCGAAGAGATGCATCTCGCCAGCACAGTGCTCTATCTCCTGGCGGCCACGTTTAGCCGAATAATTACGTACAGCCCATCCCTTGCTGCAACGAAAGGTAAACACGTCGTTGTCTTTTATCGCACAAACCATCGTCAAATTGAATCGACATAGCCTATACACTTCTTTATAGACTTAAAATGTGTCACCCTCTTTCAGGCTTCTTCTATTGATCACACTTCAAGCACACATGATATCTGCAAGCAAAAAAAAAAGGCAGTGACGAGCACCTATTTGTTGCGGCAATTTGCTGCTTCGTAAGCTTCCAAACAAATCATTATAGCAGAAAGTTCGAACTATCTAGAACTCACGTCGGACCGGAATCCATAACCTGCAGAGAGGCGTTCTACAGGCCTAAGAGAAATTACCCTATGAATTTGAACTTAATTACAGAAATAATGAACTTAAAATCAGTGGTCGGTGGTGGTTACACGTAAGCTCTGGTGACGCATCTATTATGACGCTCGACGCAGTGGGCAACTCCTAAGTAATTTTCCCAATCTGGGGCTCCTTTCAAACGCCCCAAATTCCCGCTGAACGGGTCTTTCCGCATTCCGTCCCAACGGGGATGCAAACGTTGCGCCCAAGATCGAACCCTTGACCTCGGCGTCAACAGCGCGAAACCTTAACTATTAAGCCATCGCGACATATACTTATGCGACTGTTTTGCAACAAACCATGCCTAATGACCTCAACGTATTTTCAGGTAAGAAGACCTTATGCATGAATTATTATGCATAAGGCTTATTATGCATGAATGTTTCCCCCGAAGGACCTGTCTATGTTGTTTAGAAATGGGGTAAAGGTAAATGATCTGAAGCCACATTAACCAAAGCTACGCGGAGGCAATATTGGAGAGTCAGTATTCGCGCGAAAATGGGGGAGAAACACACGCTATAAAAGAATACTACATTGAAAAATGAAATTCAAGAAGGGCTCACGTTACTACAGAACCATTGTACTATTCTGAAAGAGTATTTAAGAATGCGGGAAATATTCCTTTAAAACTGAAAACCTGTGATCATTATGCAATCTGATTACGATTACCTTTAGAAAGGAGGCATACATTCTCAAAGTTGAATAGTATTTAGACAAGTACTATAGGTGAATTAGACTTGTTACCATTCTAATTGACAAAGTCACACAATTGAGCGCTATGCCACACTGGAAGACCGTAACGCAAAAGTTCATAACGATTTCCAGATGTGCAAAAAAAAAAAGAAATAAAGATGAGGCTGATAATTTCTGCAGTGCACTGAATTCCGGCCACTTTCACTCAGAAAAGCGAAACTGACGTGTCAAAGAGTGCAAATGTCCTGCATTTAGGAAACGCGCAATAGCGACCTAACCATTTACACCTGCACTAGCGAGCAAAAGCTAAAGTACATCTGAAGTCGCCATCTCGCTGGCTTCATCCTCACCCGACGGTAACACGAAAACGGTCACGTTGCCCATGCCCATCTTCTAAGCGCGGGACATCTGCTTATTTCGACAGTTAAGTTTCCCTTTTCTCAATAAAATTGGCCGCGATTCAGTACACTGCAGTAATTCGCAGCGTGAGCTTTTGATGCGTCTCAAAACTGCTCTAAATTTCTATGCGCTTCGTGTAAAAAAAGGCAGTTGCTCTGCTTTGCATAACTAGTTGTTAAATTACTACCAATTATCAACATTTGCACATAACTTCGTATTAGAAACACTATAAAGGAAACATTTCTTTATCATACGCGCAGTGGCTGCTTAGTGGCTATGGTGTTGGGCTGCTGAACACGAGGTCGCGGGATCGAATCCCGGCCATGACGGCCGAATTTCGATGGAGGCGAAATGCGAAAACACCCGCGTACTTAGATTTAGGTGTACGCTAAAGAACCCCAGGTGGTAAAAATTTCCGGAGCCCTTCACTACGGCGCGCCTCATAATCAGGAAGTCGTTGTGGCACGTTAAACCCCATAATTAAATTATTACTTCTTTATTACATGTACACTATACTTAAGCAATTTAGAACACAATAGAATGCCTAGTGTATCGTGCCAGAACATTGCATAGAACATGCTTGTTGGTATTCATTCTGAAGGAGATACAAGGTTGCTGAAATTGAAGGAGGTAACGTAGTCAAACTTTCTCTACGTCTCCTGCTTTTAGTGCTTACAACAAACTTAAAGAATAGTTCCTTAAACCGGTAATAGGCTTCTGCCCGATTGGTTGACTGAGTTATAACGACATCAGACGAGCGTCTTGTACACTTTAGGAGTTTTTCTCTGTATGCGCAGTACGCACGAAAATTTATTGTTTTTCTTTCTTTAAAAAAAATTACGACCTCTTCAATACCTTCAATGAATCGCTTTACCATGTGGAACGCGTGCAAAAAAAAGGACAATAAACCAAATTTTAAAAAATAATATCGGACCTTCGCGAATTTACACTACCATCGTTGTCAATTGTTCATGCATTGTTGCCTCTTGTAGCTTGCACATTTCCTGTTTTCATATAGCGTTTTGCTGTGCTTTCCCCATCAACGTCTGTCATGGTCTCTCTGTCTTTCTTAATTCCGACCTGGTATGACTCTAGCATTTTTGTTCTTATTGCCTTCACTCTATTTCTTGTCATTGTTCTTTGCGGCGTTTGTTGTTTTTTCCTATTTTCTCCTCTTCTTTATATATTCCACCTCGATGCTTTAATGCAATTCTTAAAACACAGTCACTGTGACCGTTCGGGTGACATGTGCCAGCCAATGCTTACGTTTTCTGATATAATCTGTGTCTCTGTGTATTTATATATGAAATGCTTTTTTTCTATGGTAATACTACAAAGTATATTTGCTTGTTTTTATGAAACAAATAAGAAATGCCGACATATTTTTGCGTCTAAAGAACCACAAATCTGTAATATATCAATATGTTAACTTTTTTTGTTTGCCAGAGACGGCCAAAAACTACACTGTTTGTGAAACGGACGTATGTATAGAGAGAGGTAAGCTTCAAGTAGCACCCACTCTGCCATTATTCTGACTCTGCAATTACCAATGTTATGCTACTTATCTACCACATATCAATGCCTCCAGCTGATGCCCAGCGTGGTGATACCTTTCTAAGAAGATCGCTGAATTAATGACGCGCCATTACACATTAACAGCAAGTCTTAGTTCGAGGCCTAATGTGATTTGCCTATTCAAATATAAATAACATGTACGAATATTCCCATATAAAAGCGACTTGACTCATTTAGGTTAAATCTGGTGCATTTAATAAAGAAAGTAAAATAGTAGTGATTATTCTAGTAAGCATGATAGAATTTGGGGCTAAGAATTCTTGACAAAAATTGCCAGAAAACGGTAGCTTTGTAAAAAATAGAAGCGCCAAATTTAAGAAACCATTGCTCTGCGCCAAAAAGTGATATCGCTGTTCTGTAACCTGCACGTATCAAGGTATTAAAGCGACAAACTTTATACATGAATGTATAAAATTGAAATAAATGTATAGTTGAAAATAAATAAAAGTGATACAACGTGCACGAGGTTTCTGCAAAGGTCATACAGAGAGAGTTGCTGTATATCTATGAGCGCTAAACGAAAGATCAGTACGGGCCATTTTAGATCACTCGATGGGTGCTGTTTACAGAATTGTGATATGATTACTTGTTACTGTGTTTCAAAGTTGTAAAGCTTATTCTTCATTTTTTGTATACTCAAGAATTTCAGCAAAGCATTACGGCGTCAACTGAAATATAATTTTTACGGGCACTAGATTATAACTCTACTTTTTAATGTCAACAAATCTAATCAAAATGGGTGCACTGCTTCCTGAAGAAAATTAATTTCAGCGTTTACGTGTACCTAAAATGAAGCTCCAGAATGAATGCTTTCTCTTTAACTGGCCTTTCTTCCCATAGGAATCATGACTTATCGGATTGTCTTGCACGCCTATACGGCTGTTGTCTTTGTTGTAAACAATGAAAACAATAAAAATGATTAATATTTTTATCATACATCCACAAAGACGCATATTGGAGAATAGTCGGGTGTGTTCTTGCTGAATGTCCATTATTGCGTTGCTTTCCTATTCTCGGTAGCATACGGGGTACCGATTCTACACCGTATAACCCTTCGCCCTTAGTTTCGTATTAGGCTATCTTAATTAGAACACTAACTTGATTGTGTGGCCATCGTTTATTGTCAATGTCCAGGGCATTATTGATATATTATAATCTGGAAATATTTTATTTTATTTTGAATGTTTCATTTTTTTGTACATCTATTACGGTTGATGTCAATCTTGAAAGGGGATTTTACTGGTTTTCGTTATTTCCTAATATATGTTGTCCTTTCCTCATTGTTTTAATGTTTGTCCAAGTAAAAGCAGTCTTGCCGAAGCTTTCGAAGGGCAGTCAGATCTGTAGAAATAAAAGATTGTTGACAGATGTGGACCTAATGAAGGTACAGTAATCACGCGCGCGTGCTTTATTATTTTCCTCGACTTTTATCTGCATGCAGACTCCGAAGCGCAGACTAAATGTCCTTGTCTTTGGTATTTGCCATGAATGCGTCTCTGAAATGTAGCCATTGTGTATGCAGATTGAATCGTGCGGATATGTCCTTTTACTTTGAATCATATTTTGCAACCTGTTTTCTTAAGTTTTATTGCTGGTGGTTCGCGTAGCTGGTTTCAGTTTACATTTGTAAGCGTTACACTGTGCAGTAAACATTATCAATCATCATTTAAAAGGCACAATATCCATATTTCTGATGGCATGCGAATAGACACGGAGAAGCGATACTGCTGAGAAAATCGAAATTAGCTCGGCTGTTGAGTTCTCCCCTCACTATAAGGTCAACCAATCATTTCCATCAAATATGTAGCTCTTCATAAAATATGTAGCTTTCCATAAAATATGTAGCTCGGTGTATTCCAGCCGCGGCTGCGTATGACACGGCTGAGAGCGGCACGAGATCTCTATCTTGAAAGCGATTTGCGATGAGCACAAAGTCTAGGTGCGCCGGGGGATCACAGCTTCGTGGGCGCTGCGTTCTCGCATCCTATAGTTCCCGTTGAAGCCACAGGCAGCACAAAACTCAGTTGCCTTGCTGGTGCTGTCGCTCTTCTTAACTACAATATTTTAACAGCGAGTGTCCGCGCTCATCTAGTGAGATGTGTTTCTGTGTGCCTGCGCGTTCGCGACACTTGTTAGTTTATTTAGTAGGTGGATGTTTACCAGCTTAACGGTTTATAAACCTACTACCGTAATTTTGTATAGCTCTACCAATTATCTGTCGCAATCGATGCTTAACATTTCTGATGAAGATTGGACTTTTGGGCGGTAATTTCACTCTGTACACGCTATATTACACAATGTTTTCAACTAGTTTAACAACAAATATTTCCGGCAGATTTCATCTCAAGATGAATGTCGACATGAATACGATAAGCGTTGATGCAATGGAGGGACGCATCATATTGCCACCGCCGAAACATCATGTGGACTCCTCTCTCGCGCTTGTCTCTCAAGATTTGCACGACCATAGGCGTATCTACCAAAGGGGGGGGGGGTGAGTGAGGGGGCACTTCCCCCGCCCCGTATGGGCTCCTATGGAAGCTTCGCTACCAGGTATATTTACCTTGGTGCCACTGCTCCTGCGTTCGTCGTCGTTTTCTTCCACAGTTGGCTTCGATGCGGCTCATCATGCGAGCATTCCCACATAGCCTTTCGCTCTCATGCCACCGCTTACGCGTTCGTCATCGTCTTCTTCCACAGCTGGCTCCGATGCCGTTCATGCCAGCGTTCCCATTCTGCCCCTGGCTCTCGTGCCAGTGCTCGCTCGTTCGTCGTTTTTCTTCTCATTGCCCAACGCGACGATCATTTAGTATAGGTGTTCATCATCATCATCACGATCGTATCTTATGTCCACTCAAGACGAAGGTGTTCTGCTGGCTCTCTCTGCGATATCTAATCACACCTGTCCTGCGCCAACTGATTCCAAATTGCGCCTGCGAATTTCCTAATAAGTAACTAGCTACTGCTTTTTCAACTTGTAAAAACTCAACTTTGCGTAAAAAGTCAACTTGCAGAAAGCAACTGTTTCTCCACTTGTAAAAAATTAACCACTGCTGAATTTATTTGCCGTTTGTATATCAGCGACGCTGATTAAGAAAAGTATCACAAGCATCGAACCCTGTGAAGACTGAGCTGGTAGGGAGATGGTAGGGCCTCGTCGTTATGGCAAAAGTACCGCAATTGGCTACGTAGACTTTAAAGGGAAGCTGAAACGGTTTTCAATTTCTATGAATTGCTGGGATTGGGAAGAACAGACCTAATAATTTACGGTTCCGAAATGTTTTTTTCGTTTTGTTAATATAACGGGCGGAAATCGCTTTCTAAATCACCCGCGCGGACACGCCCCCATCGGTTCCCGGAGCGCCGGGTGAGGACGTCGGCAGAGGAGAGAACCGGCGAGAGTGACGTCATGGGCGGAGACCGAGCCAACCGAGCTGCGGACCGGCGTGCTGACATGTGCTGGCATGCCTCTTTCCGTCCTGCGCTTTACTGAACGACGCTACGAGAGATCTGCCGCCGCCGCCGCCGCTCACGTTTGTTTTGCGATTTTCGTAAACTGTTCTTTCCTTCTATGCTGCGTGAGTGCCTACAGCCAAGGGCGCCCAACATGTCCTCGTTCTGTGCAGCATTCGGCTGCGCGAACACAGGCGGGCGAGACGATGTGGTGTTTCACAAATTCCCGAAGGAAAAGAAGCTTTCAGCGCAGTGGGTACGTGCGGTGAGGAGAGATAAGTTCGTGCCGACGAAATCAACTGTGCTGTGCTCGGACCATTTCCGCGACAGTGACTATCATCGGAGCTTGACAACGATGCGGGCAATCGGTATTCCAATTAAATCGGCGCGACTGAAGCCCGGCGTTGTTCCGCGTTGTTCCGCATCACTCTTTTTCCATTGGTTATATCATTTTCACACCTGTGTGTAAACTTCTTGCCTTGTCCAGCCGGTTCGACTCCTTTCTGGGCAAGTGCCACTTCCAGTACTGCCCTGCTGAGGCACACAGTCCTGAATTGTCTTGAACTTGTTACGCACTGCGTGCACTTCTGTTTTTTCCTAATCTCTTGCACCTCCTGGCAGCACAAGCAGTTCTCTTCATCTTCCATCAATACGCAGCACATGCAGGTGCACCTAGTTTAATGAAAGCGTGATTAGGCCCACATTGATGCACTGGAGAAATACGAACATTTGCAGCCATTAACGTCTGGTAACACAGTTTTAGCGTAGCCGGATAGCCTTACGACAAATGCGAAAACGCGTTGTTGCTAGCGTTGCTATACTCCGTTTCATACATCAAGTGCAACGCTGTGGAGGCTTGAGATACTTCTTGCAGTGGCTGCGTTCGCACTTAGAAAAAGTTCGGTGTTTCTTGACCCGAGTTTTCAGAAAGCTTTTCATATATAAGCTCAGTTCGGAATGAAAATAAAAAAAGAATTTACCCATAGAAACCATCCGTGTACTTATACGGCTGCTAACACGTTCTTTTAAAAAAATTTTCTTTTCGGTATTTTTTAATTGCAGCCCGTCGCGGCAGCTTCACGTGCATGCTCGCGCGAGCAAACGCCGCTGGCACGCTGCGAAGCATAGACGGAAACGCGCGCAGTAATAAATTTTGGTGACCGGACTTCGAGCGTAGCTTCCACAGCGATGCACCTGAGGTATCAAATGGAGTGTAGGCTTGCGTAGTGACATTCGACGTACGGTTCATTTATCGTGTTTACCACACGGCGGTGTTAAAACTGCCTAATATCTTTATGTCAACACTAGCATGGAGCACGCATACCGATTCTTGATCGAGCCACACTCGCAAAGTCGTCGAACCATAGTATGAATATTGCACATATAATACCTCTGGTCATCTCTGGATGTGTATGATAAGCAACTTCCATGACTGTACCTCACAGCACTGCATGTGCGCGCTTTGAAACGCGGCACTTATGTTCGCGATCGTGTATCAACGCTGAAAAAACCACGGGACTTTAGACAAGCAGCGGCAAGGTGCTTGACATCGCGGAATTGCACCCGTGTAAATCTAATGAGAAGTTAGTGCTTCGGCATTCTTCCAGCAGCATGTTCCCAGTGACACTTTAGCGCATTTTTCTCCCGTCATTGCAACGTGCCGCTACATGAAAAAAAAAACATACGTACGAGCTAAGATTTCCAGCGCGCGAGAAGGTGCACACATCGCTCTCGCTGTTGGCACACTCAATATCGTCGTTGACTCTGTTGCCGCCATCGTTTTCCGTATCGGCTGTGGGTTCAAACATGTACGGGGACAATACAAGCTGCCGGAGACAGCGAGAACGTTCCATCTTGCAACTCAGCTATGAAGCCAGAACAGCAGAACCGCGTGCTACCAGAGAGAAAGGAATGGTGCTACGCATTGAAACGGAGACATGCGGCGGCGCCGACCGGCGACTACCGCCAACGACGTCACAGCGGCCCCGACCAATCACGGGAACCAGCGGCGTTCGCGCGATGCCCTGAGGCGCTGGTGCGCGTTTTCTTGGAAAAACAGCCGCTTGCGTTTGTTTCCGCCCTTTTTGAACCGGATATTCGTGTTCAGGGGACTCAAAACTGTAGAATGCCGCAGAGAACTCATTTTTTTCGAAAAGTGTTTCAGCTTCCCTTTAACAGACTTTAATACCGGCGTCGGTGCTATAAGCCTTGCCGGATTCAGAGACCGCACCATTGAATACCGCATGAGAGAAGATTACAGTGTACACCCCCGACTTGAATCTGACATACAATTTTGAAGCGTCACTACAGAAAGCACTTCTATCGAAACCTCAGAATCACTGTCGCGATAGAAAGTTGTTGCGACTGCACAACTTTAGTTCTCGTGACAGAACGTTTTTATTACCAATTCCGAACTCTTAGTCATCGCGAAAAGATGCTTCTGTTGCGACGTCAGATATCTGACGAAATGACAGAAATGTCTGTCGCAAATACAGAAACGTCAGGAACTTCTTTTGTACAACGTAAATTTATGTAGTCGCGACACATATTTCTGTAGTTGCGACAGAAAAGGAGGTCATCTTTTTGATCCGGGAAACAGCGTTTTAAGTGTATAAAATTGAGCAGCGAAAATTAAAAGAAAAAACTCGCACATCCAACGGTAATGTGAAACGACGGTTTTGTGAAGCAGGCAACAAAATGCTTTAATTTTTTTTATTTCTATCCTGCGTATTTGGCGCAAAGGTAACCGACATGGGCATGTACTTTCACACATTTTTCCTACGCAATGTGGAAACTGAGATGCTTTAAGTCTTCCTGTTCAATTTAAACGTATGGGGTGGTTGTTGGTCCATATCCCATCGTGCGTATGAGCCATAGTATGGAAATCATCAGAAACATGCGGAGACCATATCATCAACGTATTTGCATCGGCATGATAGAAGCGGCGTTTACATGATACGACAGAAGCGTATCGTATCAACTTTTAAGCCTATCGCATCTCATGTAAACGAGGTAATTCGCTAGGAAGGCGTATAGCATCCAATACGCCAAACAAGGGTAGTTTGAGATGGAGAATGCGCATTTCAGCGGCGCATGTAAACAGAAGCGTATCGCATCAGGAATTATGGGAAAGCATTCGCTGCGGGATTGCAACCGGCCAACCAACCAGCGGAGCGGCCGTATGGCAGCGGAAGCCTGTTTACCGGAAGTAGGGGGCTCATTTTCAAATGTTACACCAGACGGCGCTAGCTTGCCAGCCAGTGAGATGCGCATACATATAAACGGAGGTGCATCAGCGGAATGTGATACGGCAAAAGAGCACGATACGCTTCTACCGTACTCATGTAAACGCGGCTAGAAATATATAATTGAAGGTAACGTTTCCTATTCAACACGATCGTAGTTTAGTGATAGCACATTTCTGTCCCACGCGCCCTGGACAGAGGTGAACGTCCTTTTTTTCATATTCGTCAACGCGATCATCGTTTGCTATAAGTATTCATCATCATCACCAGCCTATTTTGTGTCCACTGCAGGACGAACGCCTTTCTCTGCTATCTGCATTTCTTTTTATTACCCCTGACCTGCGCTTGCTGATTCCAAATTGCGCCTGCGAATTTCCTATAGGTAACCTGCTAATGCTTTTTCGATGTTTCTTAACGTGCAAAAACTTTACCACTGTTGTATTTATTTCCCGTGCGAATATTAGCGATGCTGCTCAACAAAAGCATCAACGCAAGCATCGATCCCTGTGAAGACTTCTTCAACTTCGTTTGTAGCGGGTGGATTAGAGAGCACCCTATTCCAGAGAGTGATACGTCGTTCGGAACGTTGGAGCAAGCTGAAAAAAACGTGCTGCGTGATCTAAAAGGTAAGAATTACTCCGAATACCAAAAGGACGAAGCACAACATTGCATTTTTTCATATTAAAAGTCGACAGAAGCATTTTTCTCCATAATACTTTCGTGTTACTCAGATATTTCTGTTTATGTTACAACACGATAGGGCACGTAGGAAATGACCATTAAAAGGGAATTCATTTTGTACAGCACAAAAATAAACGTGAACATATTCTAAATATTTAGTTACGCGAACGAATGTTCTTATAAGACAAGTCTACTATTTGCCGGTGTAGCGTACATGTGGCATACGCTGTCGCGGTGATCTGTCTTATCAAGTGCGGATAAATCTTTAGTATCAGTGGCGTTTTTCAGTACGCCGCAAATGCAACATAATGGCAGGAGTATACTTCGGTAGTATCATAGTAGCACTTCGGTAGTACTTGTAAAAATTGTGTATGCGATGGAATGTGATGGATTTGAATCTGGTCGTTCGTTCCTTGCAGCGATAATAGAGAAGATAACACACTTTACTGAACCTCGTAATGTGACAGAGAGGGCGGCAACTATTTACATGGTATGCATGTGCAAATGTGAGTGAAATATTTCTTTTGCTTTGTCTTCTCCGAATTCTTTTTTTTTTTGCAATATAAAAAAGTCTTGAGTTTTTAGTGAGGCCTATAGTGGGGACAGGATCGAATTAGCAGCTCCCTGTTCTGTCAACCCTGTTGCATTTTTGATTAACAAGAGAACAACCTTAATGCAGGTAATTCGCATCGCAATCGCACGAAGAAGCATTAGTGAGAAGGTATATTACCCTGTTTCTGAAACTACCTACGCACGTATCTGAGATCACCACATCATGATTTTTATCAATATGCCATAATAGGTCCTAAAGCCGGCGTCGTTCGTATTGGGGTGGTTGAAGAACATTGGTAACATGGAACTGAAAACAAAAAAGTAATTCAAGTATGTCTCTCGTGGAGACAATAAAGAGGGTGCGGAAACAATAGGAAAAGTTGGCTACCTGAACTTCAAGAAAAGTTGTCTGCGAAAGGGCTTAGCGTTCTCATGTGACTAAGAAGTGTTCATTCATAAGCTATAACAGTACAACAATAGAACGTTCTCTTTGAATAAAACGAAAGGCGCTCGAGACGCCTTGGCCAATGTGAGAAGTGCGAAGTGGGCTTACAGAAAATTAAAATAGTGAGTAAGCCATAAAAATATTCGCTTTAATGCAGCGATTGGATGCTGAACACCCAATATCTACGCTGGGGGACCAAGTAACAGTTATCACTTGTTCTTGTCGCGAAAAGAACTTTCCTTTGCCGAAACAAATAGGTGACGCTATAATCTACTGATGTGGAAGGAAGGCACGTTACCGCCACAATCAGGATCCCTATGTAAACTCACATTATTCAGAACGCAGTGCACGGGCGTTTTGCGTTTTCTCTACGAGACAACACCTTATATCAAATTAATGTACTCTTTGGCGAAAGCAGAAGGCAATAATGAGATTCAACCATTTTTATACAGTTCCGCACGCATCCGATATGGCGTACTCAATAAATATTTAAGCCGTGTCTCCCAAGGTATATTTTCCAAAAAGATTGAATGCCATGCGCATTATAATTTACAAGTGGTCGATGTAGTTCACCGGCTTCTCCAGTGGAACTCGCTGAGGACAAGTATAGCTTCCAGTCTCTTCGTTTAATGAAGTACTAAATCGCCAAAAAGACGACACAAGAAGAGACACGAACGAGCGCTTACTAACTTCTTCTTGTGTCGTCTTTTTGGTGCTTTAGTAGTTCAGTAACGTGCACCAACTAGCCCAACAAAAAGTTCTGCTGGAATGTCTTCGTTTAGTGTAACGTGGTTATAAGTGCATTCATTTCCACCGTTAACATTTTTAAACTTTCATGGGGTCACAAAGAGCGCTTTATTTGCACTGCAGCGAACATCCTCATATTTTAAGGGTTTGCTTAAATTGATGATGCACGGGAATGGATCTTTTCTTCTTGGTGACTTCATTATGGCAAGAAACCTTAGTAGCGTGCCATGCAAAAATTACAGCGACCGAACGCAGGAAAACTACTTAAAACGACGTTATTAGCTGCTGCAGTCAAACTCTTGTAACAGTTATGTTGGTGCGCATCAGACAGCTTAATACACAATATTCAACTATGGTTGTTATGATCACAGGCGTAGTTCGTGCTCGCTGCCGGACAACACAAAATGTTTAGAGCTTTTAGAGTAACGGACCGGTCTTCCTCATGGGACAAACTAGCACCCTTAAAGGTGTAGAATATTAAGGACCCGAGGCGCTCAAAGAAGCAGTGAGGCGTCGCGTCTGACTTCACATCATTCAAAAGAAAAGGTATTCACAAAAGTGACCGACCAATAAAAGCTTCCTTCGAATATTTGATGTACAGTCGCAAGCGAGAGCTTGGAGATCACAGCATCAGCAACAAATTGAGAAATATTCAAGCACAGTTCTGCGGCTAGGTGTTGCTTTAATCCATTTTATTGGTCAAGCAAGCGCACGTAGGCGCGTGCTCTTGCTTTCATATAGAATGTCCAGGCTGCGAAAAAAAATGTTTAAGAAAAGTGGCGGTACCTTTGCTTCCAAAACTTTTGCTCGCCACTATACATATTTGATGTATGCCGAGCGATGAACCTAGGAAGAGGTTGCTGCTTTGTCAATTTTTTCTCGCTATGCCTTGCAAGGAAATCCACTGAGTTGCTTAAAATATCGCGTGTTCTCCTAGATTTCACAGAAGAGCAGCTAATCCCGATGGTAAAAGAGGAATTTGCTCGCATGGGATTTCCTATCTGGCCAGTGATGAGATCATCGGAGCTTCCTTATGGAAACTACTCACATTTGCTCATAAACATATCGTTGTGGCCATTTCTTTTGGTTAACGTCGCTGGAGACCCGTCGGACAATAACAAGTTCATTATCGAGGTGCGTATGTTCACTATGCGTGAATGCAAGATCAGGTGATCTCCCGTGAATGTCGGCATCAGGTAGAAGGCATCCAATAACTTGTTCTTTCAAAGCATTTTCGAGTCACAGTTAAGTACGGCAGTGCTTTGCCTGACGACAATTATAGCAAATTAATTCGGTAATTCATTGCTACTAAGAATGTTAACTGTAGGAAAGCAGGATTTTCGAGGAGGTGGCACTATCTCAGAAACTAATTTAAGCATACAAATTTTTGTACACGAAAAAATGAAAAATTAGAAAGAAAGCATGGTCTAAGCGAGTACAGGACACATGCACATTTACCTTCTCTGTCTATGTGTGGGTGTGTGTGAGTGTGTGTGAGTGTGTGTGAGTGTGTGTGTGTTCCTTTTTTAACGCTTTACTCTTGGTATGTCGTAACAGCGAGGCCGAATTTTTACCCTTCTCAAGTTTAATTTATATAAGCATGGTTCAATATATGACTCCCCAGAAAGTCATTTTGGCAGCTCAAGTAAATTGTCGCTCTGTTCCTTTTATCATTTTAATAAATTGCACCAGCATGCTTTCAGTGGTTAAGATTGCCTGTAGAAAAGTCGAAACTTGTGTGGTACAGTGCCTTCAGTTTTGTGTAACTTGTTGTGGAGCTGTATGTCGAAAACGTGACGTTTTATTTATCTCGTCATCTCTATTTTGGTGATGCTGTTACGTGATATGGTTGGCAAAATTTCGTTGTGTGTTCCTGTTATTTAGTGTTTCCTTCACCAACAATTTATTTATTTTGAAGTTTACAAAAAAGCAGTGAACTTGCCAGCGGGTAAAGTATTGGGAAGGTAAACGCCGTAAATACATCATCTGGTTGAAATTCCTTCACAAATCACCGTAACGGACAAACGTGAAATGATGAGACGCCATGTTGCTACCGAATTGCTGGTGCTGCGGGTTTACACAAAGTTACAGTACTCTGATGAACGGACGATAAAAGAAAACAGTGGATACTTTGCAGATGGGAGGTTCGGTGACAAACAAAGCCTATTCTTGGATGTTTCTTGGAATTTCGTCATTTCGCGTTTCTTTCTTCACCTTTATGCAGCTCGACGCATTTTGCTCAATGCGCGCTCTGGTCCTATTTTTTTCTCTAATTTTATTATTCATTGACATTCGGCCACTTTGGGTACCGAACTCGTCACTTCTTTACGGGCACCTTGCCCACTGGCATGCACTAATTCTGAGAGATTGGAAAAGAATTTTCCAGTACTGAGTGGTGCATGGCCAAGTGAACATATCCAAGTTGCCTGTTCGGACACATAACAAGTGGCACACGCTCACATGCACGTACACAGTCGCCCAAGTTGTCTATCCAGGGCACATCCGGAGTTGAAAATATCCAGTGACTCAAGTTGTATAATCGTCGAGACCGAAGCACTAGGCAACTCCAATATCGGGATAAGTGGCAAGGAAATATTCGCTTCAAAATAGAGATGTGGTAATTTTTGCTAATTATACGCAGTATGAAACCATGTGACAGAGCATAGTGCTGTGATGACAAACGCAACATTTAACTTTATCGCACGTGCTTTTTCTAGTTCGTTTTTTAAAAATTACATGGATCATATTCCACAATTCGGCCCATTCATGTGAATTACTGGAAAAGGCGGAAGTCACTTCAGCGGCAAATCACACACTCTTTAGGTGGCCACTAAATCGCATTCTGTACCTAGGATTTTAATTATTCACGTAACCTCTTCGGCATGCGAAAGCGATAAATCTTAAGACTAGCGCCACTTTTGTCATATCCGCCTCGAAATGCTGCTAAGTAATGCACTGCAGTTTTTTTTGACATTATTTATTTCATCATAAATTTGTACATCAACATAAGCAAACAACTGTTGGGCCCATAGCCAAGGCTAGTGTGGGCCCATGTGGTATACATGAGTTTGTGCTGCGGCGATCAGGACAGTGATTAACAAATGCGTATTGATTATACATAATTGTACAGGATGAGAAACAAGAGGGAAAAAAGAAAACATACATCACTGCAACAAATGAATAGTATTGCTGAAAAAATATCACCACAAAGACAAAGCAACGTTCTTAATTAATTTTTGAGAGATATAATCTTCTTATGGAAATAAAAAGTTACTGGCACTCTTCACTTCTATTGGTAAGGCGTTCCATATCTTTGTACCATGATACTGAATTAGTCTTTGACCATATGTGTTTCAGGTAACTGGTAAATTGAAATTTATGTTATTGGCGTGTCTAGTATTTCGTGTAGGAATCACAAATAGACTAAACTACAATGAGTGATTGCGACATATTATGTTATTCACTAAAATGGCAACTTTCATTTCGGAGGATAGCGTAAAGGGAAGTATTTTCAACCTGCAAAATAAATGACTGCTGGATTCGAATGGAGTAGAACACGTCATTATCCGCACCGGTCTCTTTTGTAAGCGCAAAATTGGATCCAAATATGTTTTAAATGTGGACGACCATGATTCGCAACAGTATGTCAAATGACAATGAAAGAGAGAAAAGTAGATTATTTTCAGTACCGAAATATCGAAGCATGCCCTCGCCTTTAAGAGCCCATAACACGCTGACGCTAGCTTCGAACATACATTATCAATGTGTGGTTTCCAGTTTAAACTACTGTCTGGTGTCACGCCCAGATATTTAATTGTGTTCACCTACTCCAGAATGCTATTATCAAGATATATTTGCAGAGGTGCACTGTTAACATGACTATGCCTAGAATGAAAAATCATGTAGTGAGTTTTAGCTTTGTTGAGTGTAAGTTTATTTGCTCCAAACCATGATGAAACACAGATTAGCTCTTTATTAGCAATCTGTATTACTTCGTGAAGTGTTTTGCCTGTAAACACTAGTGCAGTATCGTCCGCGTACATGACAGCTTTGGCAGATGTGAGAATTGAAGGAAAATCGTTGACATACAAAGAAAATAACATTGGTCCTAGGACAGACCCCTGTGGCACACCAGTTTTAACAAAAGAACACGGAGACGTAAAATCAGTAATTTTAACAAACTGCTGTCGGTTGGTTAAGTAACTAGAAAATAAATTGAAAGTACTGGCACTGACACCGTAGTATTCAAGTTTCTTTAGTAGTATGGAATGAATAACTGTATCGAAAGCCTTCTTGAGGTGTAGAAATATTACTAAGGCTAATTCATTATTATGGAGTGCCTCGTTTATATGCTGCGACAACTCTAGTACTGCTGAGGACGTAGAGCGACCGGTTCTGAAGCCATGCTGAGATTCATTTAAAATGTTGTTTCTGCTCAGGTACTCTTTCAATTGAATAGAAATAACCTTCTCAAACACGGTATTAATAGCACTCAAAACAGAAATTCGTCGATAACTTCCAGGTTCATTATTATCACCACATTTATATATAGGAGATACTTTAGCAATCTTTAGAGTCTCAGGGTATGTACCGCGTGCGATATTAAGATTGAATATGGTTGTAAGAACAGGGCAGAGGAGGTCAACGTTATCTTTTAAAACTTTGACAGTAATGCCATCGTGACCAGCCGCCTTGTTAGCATTCATATCGGCTAATATATTTTGTACTAGAGCATGTTCTATTGGTTTAAGGCAAAATGTGCAGCGTAATAACGGGTAATTAACATCACATGTCTGATGAGTTATACAGTCAGCTAGAACTGGCCCAACATTGGTAAAGTACGTGTTAAACTCATCAACTGTTTCGGTGTCAATTCGGTCAGGAGCAATGTGCCTTTTCACAGGTGCACTAATTACATTGTTAATAATGTCCCACATCTTTCTAGAATTACCCTGAGCCTTAAGGATCAGTTGCGCGTTAAACTCTCTTTTCCTGTTACGAATGATGGCAACGGCAAAATTGCGGCAGCTACGAAACTGCTGTAAATAGTACATATTATGTCTTTGCTGTTTCCACTTCTGATACCAAGTGTCTCTTTCCTTAATGGCGCTTAATATAGTCTTAGTCATCCATGGACACAACGGCTGCTCGTACCTGTGATGATTGGTTGTTGTGCATTCAGAGATGACACGGGAGAGGGTTTTCAGTAGCTTGTCACATTCGGTATTGTTGTCTGCAGTGAGTACGTCAGAGAAATTTATCTTCTTAATTTTGTCACGAAGCAGCGAGTAATTTATTCGACCTGTGCGTGGATTTAGTTCATTCCTAGTAATGCTTCCATCATTAGGTATCAATGCGAAGACAGGAGAGTGATCTGTTATACTCGTATTGCATACACCTGCGAGAATATTATTATGATTGCATAGAATATGGTCGATGATTGTGGCTGACGTTGCTGTAATTCTTGTGGGTTGAGAGAATGTGTTCTTGTAATTGTATGATTGTAATAACAATGAATAAACGGCATTTAGGTTCCCGTAAGTGTCTATATTGAAGTCCCCGGTTACAACTACAGAGTTAAAGTTTCTATCGGTCAAACCGGAAAGAATGGTTTCCGGAACACTGTAAAACTGTTGTAAAATTGAACTGGGTGGTCGATAGACTACGCCTATGACCATGCCTGTAGGTATTGCGATAAAAAGTGATTCAATGTTATCATTACTTATAAGCAATTGAGGCATTTCGATGAGGGTTAGTTCTCGTCTAACATATCAGGCAACACCTCCGCCACGTGATGAAGTATGTCTTGGGTTAGATAGAAAATGATAACCGGAAATCGGAATGTGTTCGCTGTTTCTTAGCCATGTTTCCGAGAGCGCAATGATGTCGTGGGAAAACTGATGCTGCGCTAAAAATGCGCACAATATATCTTTGTTTCTATTCAGGCTTCTGATGTTGCAGTGAAGTATAGACATGCATAGTTTTGCATGAAATTCGGTGTTAACTTCAGTGATTGAATATGCCATAAGGACGAAAAGCAGTAGCTAGTTAGAGATATGAACACTAGACAATGTTGGCTAGGTCTTCTTCAGTTCTTATGTGCAGTACAGTGGAATCTTCAAGCTTCCTCATTAGGATCTTAGATTATGACACCCAAGCGAACAAGATTTATTGAATGTTGAGGCATTTCTGTTGGACAAGAGAGTACCCTTCACTATTCGATCTTCCAATAAATCTCAGTTGCGGAGCTTGTGGACGTCAAACCTTCCAGAATATAAGTCTCAGGCAAAGCAGCTCTGCCCATGCAGGAAACTATGGATGCAGTATGGGTGCATCTTACCATGAAGTCTACAGGAGGTAACGAAAATTTCTCTGAGAGAACCGAGTCCTGTATTGTGGGTGATTAGGATTAGCCTATAGAATAATGCCCCATAAGACGATCCTATATTACGGCTACTTATTTGTTTGGAATCTCACTAATCAAATACTGGATTGATTTATTGATTGCAACGAATTAAATTGCGAATGCTCCCTACTGCTTTGCTAGCGCTTTTTGCAGAAACAATCATTTCTTTAATCATTCGAGCTTTATTGTACCACATTCTATGACAAAATTAGAGGAATAAGGCATAATATGAGAGGTTATCTTGTTGCTTACTGTCTCATAAGAAGTTTCACGAGCTTCTGTGAAGTTTTTTAGCCGTGATTACCAAAGTGCTGCAGAAGCTATAACAGGCTGCAACCGAATGAGCGGGAGCCAAAAGGGAAAAAGGAGTACAATATTTTTTTATTCAATGTTCTTAGTTGCCTAAAAATTCGCGTGATTTCATACAGCTAACGTAAACATAAATAGTTTCCCCACGTAGTGCACCTGCTCGCTTAAAAGGCTCATATCCTTGGCGTGCAGTATTGTACTAAATAAACTATTGAAGAGATTGATTATTTTGCCGACACCGTATCTTCTTTTTGGAGCAATTCCGAAAATCACGAGGCATTGAAAGCGCAATGTGACGGTAGATGAGACGTACGAGGCGATAACATGGCCAGTGTTTTATGTAAACGGTGCCACAAAATACTCCTTCAATGTAGGTTTACGTGATGTTGATGTTCATGATTGAGTTAGTCTCTTAGCACGCAAGTGTTAAAACCAGTTCACAATGATCGCTGTTTCGTAAAAAAGAAATGATGCAAATTATTTTGGTTGTAACGCTGTAACGTAACATCTTTTCCCAGCTGGAGGAGATACCGTATCCCATTTTAGAGAGAGAGCATCTCCTTAATCAAACGGGGACAAAGAATAACAGCACTGTACAGGCGTACTTATCTCTTATCGCCCAAGCTGTAAAGGTTTTGAATGCAAATACTACTACCGAAGACGCTATGAATGTTTCTAAAAGAATCTTCGCTTTTGAGGCATCGTTTGCTAAGGTAAGCACATACTACAATTATCAATATTTCCAATTATGCTATATTGCGGTACATGGTAGTACTAAAACGGACATTATATCTGACTCAAATATAGAATTTCCCGCTTCCAAGGCAGCTTTCTGACGTTACAATAGCAACACATTGGTAGATCCGAAAGGTTTATTGATCACCACGCCAATACCATTCGAACTACATGTTCCACTGGTAGATAACACTTAAAAAGACCTTGACATCGACGCCATATTTTCATACCTACGCCAAAGTATGGCGCCTCCAATGGAGGGATGCTCAGACTAGTAGTAGTTCCCGGATTCCTACACTTCATCTTTTATTGTCGAAACTATAGTTTTGCGGGAGCTTGCATAACACGTATGTTTAAAACGAGAGGCAAAGCTAATTATCATTTTAGACTCACTGCTTTAAAATATTCGGTTTCGATCATCTGCAACGTGTTCCAAAGGCGTTACTCACCCCGATACGCACTCACACCGTGTGAATGGTTGTCCACATTGAAAAGAAAAGCGTAAAATATATTTCGACGTTTACCAAGGCCAGGGCTTCAAAATTCATCCTACACATACATGGCAGCCGTTTTACTGCGACGGCAAGGTAAATGTTCTAAGGGTTGCTTTGTTCGTGCCTTCTTCCACACTGTCAAAGACAGGAGCAGCCGTTGTCGTCAGACCCTCTTCTCGTCCTTCGCTTCACTCTTGCCATAACACAAGAAAAAAACAAAGTAAAACAACCTTCACCACCACCAACTAAATTTCCCGCGCTGCAAACAACTTGAAGCCTCGCCAACCGGCCTACATATTCCGGCAGGCATTTGACCCACAAGGAAGTTCCAGCAGCACAAGCACGTGGATGGCCTTAGGCCGTCTCCACACTAAACATTTATAAAACTACACCATTCCCTTTCCCCAACCTGTACCAACTGGTTCTGTACCTTTATAAACATAGTGGCTCTGCATACCGCCTCCTTTATTTGTTTCTGTGAATTTTGTTACAACCACGGCGGAATATACACATATGACGGCAGTAAATTGAAAGATGACCTTCAACAAACATGGTTTCACGAAGTATTATGCGTCTAGTCACATAACACGTAAGTGCACTGAGAGGAAGATGTACATAGATACAGATAATGGTATCTTCTATGTACGCTGCTGAAATTTCTTAGACAGAGCGCATGTTATCACTCGCCCTCAAACGGAGTCCTTGTACGTGCGTTATGTACTTTCTGCATAAAAAATATTTTATTCCGGACTCTGGCTGTGGTGCAATGTACGTACAAGCAATAGGGACGTTCTGGAGGACTGGTGATCAACGATTGTAACAATAATGTCAGGCTCAGTTTCATCGCATGAACAAGTGCCACTAACTATGGATGACCACCACCAACTCCTGTTCACAGTATGAGAACTTGACGCCGCATGTGTTGCTTATACGTGTTCAGGGGCGTTCAAGGACACGCGCTGCGTTTTCTTGGAGAAGTGCGTATTGTGTTTAACATATGTCGTGCACATCTGGTACTATGGCTGACCAGAGAAAATGCATTCGCATCTGGGGACTACTCACGCCTGACGAATGACGCCATGCCATATCCTCTCACTAACACATAGCAGTGGCAAGTCGTCTGCTTACGACAACAGAGAAGGACGTTGAGCAGGCTATAACGCTTTCTTGGGAAGTGTGGTTTCTATACAGACATGACGATGGTTTTTGCAAAGAAACGTCCTGAAAGGGCAGATTGTCATCGAGCAGCCGAGTATAGCATAATGTTACAAAAAAAACCCACACAGGTTTCTCGAATGGAAAGCTTTGAAATGACAAAAATAATAATTTGTACGCGTGTGGGATTTCCTATCTCAGCGTTATCGACTTGTTTGTAGACTGTCGAACAGAAAAATCGGTGTCAGAGCTTCTAAGGAGCGGTCCTTTTTGAAGACAAAGGAGCTCAGAGATATCACAACGCGTTCCATGAACCTACTCCTGATGTACTCGAGTTAGGCATTGGATGCAGGCTGTTTTACTGTATGATGAAGTACGTTACACTGTGTACCTTTTTTATGACAATATTTGTGGGCGACAACAGTCATCATAAAGTCGGCTACGTTTTCCGTCAAGGTGGCTTACAGGGGCCTATATGTTTCAACACAACCCTCAGTAAATTCGCTAATTTAAGGTCAGAGTCTGTCAGGATAAGCTTACTCGCACAATAATATTTGTACATGTGTGTATCTTGTCTCACGGATGTAATTTCGCACAGGGGTGTAGCGCACAGTGCCTGTAACGTATTTGCGCGTGTGACGTCTTCATTTGGCGACCGTCAAATATGCTGTACTTGCGTTTACGCGCGAGTGTAATCTAAAAGTAAGAGTAGAACTGACGGTACAACGATACTATATTTACATGGTACACACGGTACACTACGTCACAACAGATTTTTAGGCGTCATCATCGAACGAAACTTGTCGTGGTCTTACCATGCGACAGCGCTTCAATTCAAGCTTGCCTGCTTTCACCGCAAGGTTAGATATCTTGCGTGAGTAAGGTGTGCGTCGTCAGAGTGATCATTGCTCCTGTTGTAGGAACCACTTTCATAAAGTACGTCTCATAAAGCTTACTTCTCTCACCAAGCATTCATATTTCCTACATACGTGCAGTAAGGAACTAACATGCTCAAGGATAGCCGTAACATATGTCTGCTACGTGCCACCAAAATCAAGGGCATGATTGCGGAACTACGTATATGCGGAACGGATATCTACCGTTTCTGCGAACCTCTCCAAACCTTGCGCTATTGACCAGCTACTAATGTCGTAACTAGCGCCACGACAGTTCATAATTAGCCTTCAGAGAGTGCTTTTTTCAAGATCTATATCGCACAGGGAGTGTACCACCTATTTCTCCCGTGAAATTAGCAGTTGTATCTGTGTGAACTATGTCAAGACTTCTGGGACACCGTTGTATTCAAGGAAATACTGAAGGTTATGTTTGACTTCTTAGGTAACTAACCCTATCACGCCTCCATGCAAATCATGCCCCTTCTATATTTATGTGTGCTGACAGCTTGGTGTTGCCAACTGCTTACATCGCGCCCTTCGTATTGCCACATTTCACGAGAAATAGAACCTTGCGTATTGACCACCACAGAACATCAAGGGCAGCAGAGATTGTAGCCGTCCGCGAGGCCGTTCCTTTTATAACAGTAGAACAGGATCAGGACTCAACAGTAAATTGTGACATGAAACCAACTAATTTGGTGTGCCCTTAAACGAATTCTCTGCTGTCTGCTTGCTTAATATGGGCTAGAAATACAAAATTTCGCACTGCATACGGGTCATGGTTTCAAATTTGAATTCGTTCTAGGGCGCTATGGCTAAGAAGGTAATGAGCTCGCCGACAAAGAGACAAAAATTTCTCGCAAAACTGAGCAGTTGAAGTGTCTTGCGTTTTCTCGAAGAGAGGCTAATTCTGCCGCTTACGTCACAGTGCCCTAAAATACTTGGAAATAACGTGGCCCACCTGGTCCCGGCTGTTTTTACAGAACAGAACCAAACTTGAGACTAACGTTAGTGTCCAAAGAAAATACGCACAAGCTTACACGTTAGGACTAGTAGTGGCGTCAACTCGATGCAGGCTATATCCTTTCTGCTGCGCAGTGGGTGGTGAGCAGTGCAATACACATGAAAGTATTGAACCCGTATTCTCCATCTGCCCGTGGTACACTGTGGAGTTACAACCACTGGCAGGGCATTTGACAAGACTAAACAATTAAGCTTTCTCCGGGAAGCTTCTCTTGCGACCTAGACCGGTCCCCCGTTAGCGAGAGGCTCTAAATGCAGCCAAAGAGTTGCCACATGACAGTGGTCTCGATTTGAGATTTTGAACAGATTCTGCAATTCATGTTCATTGAACCCACTACGTTCGTCCTCATCATAAACACTTTTGTTTATTTCTCTATTCCTATTCCAAGTTTCCAATGTTAAGTAGTAGGTCATAATATGAAATAATTTATATCATACCTGTTTACCTCTTTATATGTGTCTCAAGTTTGTTTATGTGCACATGTCGGTGTGGTTTCGCCGACTGCGCATGGATGTCTAACGTTCTACTGAATTATACAAGACCCGCAACTTGCAGAATCCCTCTTGGTTAAGCTTTATTGCCCCACCTACTCATCTAAACAAATTCCTCGTTTATTCTAAGGTCACCTGCACTCATATTTCATTTGTCAAAAAAATTATTTTTCTAAAAAATTACGTTTCTTGCAGATGACATCAGGTGCGAACGCAGGACAAAGCAGATCTTACCTAAAGATGCCTATCAGTACACTGGAGAAACAAGTGCCGAACGTACGATGGTTCTTCGTTCTAGTCTTCTACCAACTTTTTCGCGCTTCTGACCTACTTGTTCGCAATAAAAAGGATAGACAAGGCGTCACAGAACAAGTTAGAGCTAAGATCAAATGGGTGTAGTAAGATCAAGCCCTTTTTTATTTACCCGTGACTTTGTATTTGCAACAGACACAAAAAAGGAAAAAAAAAGGAAGAAGAACTAAATGGGAGATTTGCTGTTGGAGTAACAGAAGAGGGCGCTTATGTCCACAGTTCACTAACTTGTTTCTTTGCACAGCAAAATGTTTGCGCGATAAAATGCTGCAATAAACTTTAAAGGGACCCATAAACATTGTGGTGTTCCGGCGAAGAAGACAGAAGAGACAAGAACAGGAGGGGAAGAGGAAGAGAAAGGAGTGATCAAGATGGATACCTGTAAATAAATGAGTGTATTTTAACTCGTACTTTATATTTGGTGCAGCCGGCCATGTGACTTGAAGTGACGTTGGCAAGAAGAACAGATGGGCAGACTACTGTGAAGACCTACCAGCTTGATGGCGAAGATCCAGTGCTTCTTCAGGAATCAGCGACTTCATCGGAACTGCTTCGCATCATCACTGAGAAGAGTCAACTGAACGAAGCGGCCCTTGTTGAGAAAGGTGTGGTAAGAATCGATCCTTCTGTGTCTGAATTTGAGGTTATGTTTCCGGGACATTCAAGGATAGATTCCAAGAACGAGACGGAACACACGAATAACGCCTTGTTGCAAGCGCTGTTTCAACAGCAGACCACGCAATATGAGCAACAGCGACTGATTCTAGAAGCAGTTAGCGACTCACTTAGAGCACAGAAACCACAACAAGAAGAGTTCAAGCCCGATAGTTCCGATGGGGTGTCCAATGCCGCCAACTTGTGGCTCAGATTTTATGAATACGCATGTGCGCAAAACCACTGGACGTCATTGGACGACAAAGTGCGTAACATGCGCCGTTTTTTGTCTGGCAATGCCAGAAAATGGTGGGACATGCGAATCGCAAGTCAAGGTCATGATTCATGGCACAAGTGGAAAGTTTTCTTTCTGCTTTTGAGCGAAATCCGGTCGACAGATGGGACGAAGCAATTGCTTTCCGACATAGAGAAGGAACAGTCATGGATTATTTTTTCGAGAAGAGGCGTTTACTCTACATTGCCGACCCTAATCTACCGGACTCTGCAATCCTTCCCCTGATAATTCAAGGCATGACTAACGAACAGCAAAGAGACGTTTGTGTACACCGTCCAACCGCCACGGATGACTTACTTGCTTGCCTTAAGTATGTGTCCAGGAATTTCCTGATTGATGGTCCCATCAAAGGCATAGTACTCTACCACTGAGCATTGACGGCCATGGCGAAACGGCAGAATATTTTAATACCGAGTCCGACCAATCTGAAACGATGGAAAATGTATACCGTCTGAAGTCAAATCTCTTATTTGTTAAAATGATGGTAAATGGAAAAAGTCTGTACTCCCTGGTCGATACTGCAGCATCTGTAAACCTGGTAAATCAGGAAGTTGTCCAACCGAACAAGGTGTACGAAGGTAGAATAGTTAGTGTTCAAAGCTATGATGGAAAAACTAGAAGGTTGCAACACTGGGAAGAAATAGAAGTTGAATTTGGTGGACATCACCTGAAAGTAGATGGCCTTGTCATGCAGGGTGTTGACTTCCTGTTTATTTTATCTAGACCTGATATGAAGCGATTGAAATTGAATATTTCTCGGAGAGACGAAGTGACTATTGACGGATCATTTAAGCCTAATTTGTGTGGAATTGAAAATTCACATCGAAGGGTTACAAATGCTGATGAGATACTGACAAATTTTCCCGAACTTATTTGTGTTGAGACGTACCCGCCAGCAGCAGATGTCTTCGAGGTACCGTTTAAGCTTCGTGACGTCACAGTAGTGCGTAAAAAGCCGAACAGTATCTCCCATGAGAAAAAGACCTGGCTAAAGGCCTAACTGCAGCAAATGCTAAATGCCGGTATTATAAGGCCATCAACATCCACTTTCGCGTCACCAATCGCCACAGTACCGAAAGACGGCTCATTTCGCCTCTGCACAGATTACCAGCAGATAAACGGCCAGATTGATTTATTTCCTTTTCCCATGCCCCGAATAGGCGAGATCATCAATGAAACTGGTGGATCAAATTTTTTCTCGGATCGACCTCTGCAAAGGATACTGGCAGGTGCCAGTACAAGTAGATTACAAGCAGTACACTGGTTTTGTAACACCTTTCGATGTGTACGAGTAAAACCGCTTACCATTCGGTTGGAAGAATTCTGGAGCTTGGTTTCAGAAAATGATGAATGGCATTCTTCATGAGTTCCTGGGAAAGTTTTGTAACGTATACGTTGACGACATCATCATATACTCACATACAAGAGAAGAACATGAAGAACACCTTTCGTGCGTGTTAGAAGCCTTCAGCAAGTCAAAGTTAAAGATTAGCAAGAACAAGAGTGAATTTTTTCAGACGAATGTTGTCTTTATAGGAAGAGTTTTTGACGGCAAAACTAAAACAACAAAAGAGGAGTCTATACAAAGGATGAAGAAGCTCGTCAAGCCATATGACCTACACTCACTCCATATTTTCCTCGAACTCGCCGGTCATTTTCGTGCGTTCATTAAGGATTACGCTGCAAAGACACGATGCCTCACTAAGCTGACGCAAAAGGATGTGCCATTTATGTGGAGTGAAGAGTGCGAGAGAGCGTACGAGTACCTTGTTGAAGCTATATCTTCGGATCCTGTGCTTGTGCTACCTGACTTCAACAAGCCTTTCGAGCTGTGCACGGACGCTTCACAATATGGTACAGGGGCCGTTCTATATCAACGAGACACAAAGGAACAGCAAGGACGCCAACTCGAGATGAGTGGCTATTATTATTCTACGTTCTCAAAAGCTCAAGAACATTATACGACCACAGAAAAAGAGGTTCTGGCGGTTGTGATGGCACTCCGGTATTTCAGAAGCTACATAAAGGGTCGTCATTTCCGGCTTTTCACTGACAACCGAGCGTTAACCTACCTCTTGGGATTAACCCAGCCTAAGGGCAAGGTGGCGCGTTGGATCAGCGAAATACAACAGTTCACTTTCAATGTAAGCCATCGACCTGGTGATAAGCTTCCTGACGCAGACGCTCTTTCCAGGCTTCACATCACAGAAGTGAGAACATCTGTTCATGAACACGTTTACAGCACCTGAGAAGGCACCGAAGACCTGACTTGCAATAATGGCAAATTTTGCGCGCCAGGAACTTTGGTGAAAAAGGTTTTGAAGCTGTACCATGACAGCCCCGAGTCAGGAGGGCATGATGGATTCTGGAAAACTTATTGGAAGATAAAAAGTCGATTCATCTGGAAAATTATGAAGGAAGATATCACAAACTACGTGCAATCCTGTCAGTGCCAAATTAACAAGGCTAAGTATCGTCCAAGAGGGAATAAAATGGTCATCGCTAATCATTCCCGAGTACCATTTGTAGTAATTCATCTAGATTTTGCCGAAATAGAAAAGCGAGGAGAGGGACTCAGTAAGACTCAAGCATTCCTTGTCGCAATAGATGAATGCACATGCATGACAGCTGCAAAGCCAGGAAAGGAAGACGCCAATTCTGTTTTGATGTTACTGGAGCGGAATATGTTCAAGAACACCAAGGTATTGTCTCCGACAACGGGCCAGCTTTCCGCAGTAAGAAGCTTGAAGAATGGGCCCGTGATAGAGGAATTGCCCTGAGATTTGCCACACCCTACCATCCAGAAGGAAACGGCCTAGCTGAGAGGCTCATTCGGGATTTGAAGACATTCATCGCAATTTACCATGATTTCCGTGGAGGATGGAAGTGTGCCTTGGAAGCAGCAGTCAGGCACCACAACCATTCTCATACCATGGGATTAGGATGCACGCCTAACTTTGCTGCATCAAGCGAAGCAACTTGGCTACCGGCAGACTACGATCTTGGAATCGTGGGGAAAGTAGATCTGCAGGGAAGGCGCAAGACAGAAGAGGAGCTTGCACGCTACAGATCAACCATGAAGAGACACTTCGATCTGCGACATAACTCGAAGATGGCTGTAATAGAGCCTGAAGATACAGTTTTAGTCCGGAGGGGTTTAGATGGACCAATGTCCCGATTTTCTGGGCCCTACACAGCGATAAAGACCATTAAGCAACAAGTAATTTTGAAATCGCTACACTATTTGGGACCGGAAGGAAAAACTGAAATAGCAACAGTGAGAAATGTCATACCCTATCATCCCAGGAGGGCAGAAAACTGAAGTCCGGGAGGATGTGGTGTTCCGGCGAAGAAGAAGACAGAAGAGACAAGAACAGGAGGGGAAGAGGAAGAGAAAGAGAAAGAAGTGACCGAGATGGATACCTGTAAATAAATGAGTGTATTTTAACTCGTACTTTATAAACATATTTTATCAATGTCATGTAAAGCATTTCACATGAAAGCACGCGATTTTATAAGTATTTTGGCATTCAAAGAACTTGTTTTATTTCCTGCGTGGAATTGAGTAACATTTGGCTCAGGTGTTCACTAAAGCATTCTCTCGCGCTCAGCTATGATTTATTTATGAATACTTTGTTAAGCGCAAAAAGACAGACACAAGAAAGACGACAGGACAAGTCATCTTTCTTGTGTCTGTCTTTTTGCGCTTAACAAAGTATTCATGGATTCGCACCAACTAGCCCGCCAACGCATTGTGATGATTTATTTGTCATGCTCAAGGAGTGTTGCAGGACTCCTTTAAGCAAGAATACATGTAGGAGCGGAGGTAATAAATTGAAAACGATAGCCGGCCGCAAGAATGCCTGTGGCATTTTAGTGGCAGAGGATATGTTATCTAGTGCTTGCAAGCGGCCATTCACAAGTGGTGCAAGAAATAAGTTGCCAGAAAGATCCAATACAAGCATTGAACTCTTTGCATGCAGGTACGGAAAATTCTGGGTGAATTGTGTCGCGAATAATTCTAAAAGCACTCATTCAATTGCGACTGTGTTGTCAAGCACATGTGGGTGTCTGAACTGTTGTGGTACTCAGATCCGTGTCCAAACGTATTGTTCAACTCTACTTCCCACGACAGTGCTTTGAGGTGTGATACGTTTCGGGAAAAGAAAATGCGATCTTGTTGCGTCGTATTACGAAAGCGAAACGATCACTCTGAAACACAGCGATACCAGCGCAGTTCCATATTCTGTATTTTCTGGTGCTATTAAACCAAGAACTGCCACTGACATTGTATTCGCTTTCAGATTCCAGTCCTACAAGGCCTAAACAGGGTGTTTTCGCTAGCGAACATAACGCTAAACAACACTGAGCAAGTGTCAATGTTCGGAATGTCTTACTTGAAGAAGGCCAATGATTTCTTCGTGTCCACATACGAGCTGTAAGTAGTTAGCACTTATCGCGTTTCACGACGGAGCGGACAACCAAGTACCCTTACTATTGGAATTATTAATTCACCTTTTTCAGTTCAGACATGTACAATTTTGCAGCTTGGAGACGCATCGTCAGGCTGCTATTGCTGACGTCAGAAGAATTCGCAAAATCTTGGCAGAATCTAATGAAAGAAATGCATGGAGTGCAAAGAGAAAAGCCACTTTGGCAGAAGTGCCTTGAAAGAGTCATTGACGCGATGCCTTTCGTTATTGGCCGTATGTACATCGACAATAAATTCAACGTTACAGCCAAAAATGACGTGAGTACAACTTCTATAGGCATTGTCTGAAGGAACGTGGCATACACAGATGCACATTGCCTAAATTGTAAAGGAATGCATTCGGTGAAGATGCTCCGGGCTGTTGAATTTTCGAAGTAACCGGTAGTGGCCTGCAGCATAGTGAAATAAATGAAAATATTTATTTATACTTAAGCTCTAACACGAGGCTACACGGAAACAGACATAATAAACACACAAACATAAGAACAAACAAGAAAGCAACGAAGCGTCTGATAAAAAAAAATTACCGCCCCTTCCAATCCGTCAAGATGCTCGAATAGCTAAGCTGTGTTAGTTACACCGAGTGTTACACCATGCAGGTCAAATTTCGCAAGCAGTCTATATTATTTCTTTTGTTTCACTATTCTTTCACCTCATTCTCGCTTTTGCGCGCTTGGCGTGGCGAGCATGCTTTAGGTGTGGTTTATATTGCGGTTATCCCAGTGTGTCTTCTTTTTTTTGCGCGTGAGGCAGGTCATACGTCGACGAGCCCATTCACGAGCCAACTGTCGCTGACGCTTGTGGTAGGGCAGCTTTCCTCAGGAGTGCGCACTACTCGTGGTCTTCTAATAGTTGTAGCTAGGACGGAATTTGCGGAACCACTAATCCAAAGCTCCGTTTATTGGGCGCATGGCCCACTACTGGAGATGCGGGCTCTGCAAACGTTTTTGCGATTGGTTGCATTGGTTTGACGGTTGTCGTCTTTGTGTTTCCTAATGAGGTTACACATACTTTCGGCTGCGAGGGATAAAACGACGTCAGTGACGGTATGCCCACTGTCCGCCGTTGTCACTTGCGTTCGATGTCACAAGTTTGCTCGGTGGCGTGGTTAGCAGTATCCGGCCGGCATTGGCGCTTTCGATTCTTCAAGATTAAATTGCTTCAAGATTAAATCTGCCCGTCACGCAAGACAACGAATGGCTTAAGCAATTAAGCAATGGCTCATACCCCCGTAAACGTGGCCTCCCCATTACGACGACAGAAGTGAAATTTCTAAGTTGGAATGCCGAGCGGCAATGGAGCCACTGGGGAAGACGCGACGACGAACGCAGTAGCAATGGCACGAGCCCGTTCGCGCGGTAGTGCCGAGGGGCGCCAACGAGCCAGCTGTGGAAGACGACGACGTTCGAGCCATTGCTGATGATGATGATAGTTTTTGCGAACTGTGATCAGGAAGGTACGGGTGCGCACAAACAGCTTCGCTGTAAAAATAACTTCTGGGGCTTTACGAGCCAAAACCACTATCCGAGTATAAGGCACGCAGTGGTAGAGGACACTGGATTGATTTTGACCACCTGTGGTTCTTTAACGTGCCCCCAATGTACGGCACACGGGCATTATAACAGCCGAGGTGTTCTAAGTCGAGTCTTCACCGTCCGTTATCCGGTGTCACGCAGCGGGGCAGGTCCCGGGGTCACTGGCCCACTATGCTTCTGCTTGCCATTCTCTTACTCTTCTTTCGCTTGTGAGGTTCTTTGTTACCGTAACAATATTATTGAGCCCGAGAAACACGGGGGAGGGCACTCGGCCAATCCAACGCTGATGATGCGCCCACACGTGCGATGAAGATGAAGAGCACACACATACACACATGATGATGATGTTAATATACAGATGATGAAGTGGACAATAAATGTTGGAGCTCGCACGAGAGCGGCCGCACCGACATCGTGCAAATCCCCAGCTTCGAGAGCGAGAAGCGCAAGCCAAGCGCCAGTGGAACCAAGCCAACCCCTACTTTTAAGAGAAGGCAACCCAAGCCAAGCGCCATCAGACGCAAGCTAACCCTCAACATCTAGAGTAGGAAGCCGAGCAGAGAGGTCGACGCAGAGAGATTCCGCCCACAGAGGGTGCCGATGGATGGTTCAAGAGAGAATTCCTCGACCGGAAGTGCAGCCACAGCTACAAGGTGTGTGATAGACTGCGGTTTGATCACAACCTCACGCAACTGAAGAGTGAGTGTGCGCGATCCGGAACCGAAGCTCGAATCCAGCAAAACGACGACAGTGAGAAAAAAGACTTTCATGAAAATCGCGCTAAACAGGAGTTAAAACTTCAGAAAACGACTACCAGCTTCGCTGTTTTGGCAGCTTTCATTGCCGTGGAACTGGCTTTAGCGTATCTTTTTTTTTCTTAATTTTTTTTTTACAGCAGCGTCTTCCATGTGGCGAAAGCACTTTCGCCACTGCGATGGCAGAATGAAAAATGACAGCAAGCAACGCGTCGGCGAGGCCGCTCGACATCCAGATCTGATCCACACTGGAGTCATACGTATAACTACGTGTAAATGGCAAGAAGGCTTTCGCAATAAGGTGAACTGCCACAAGCGAAGCGAAAATAACATTCAGTGAATTGGAATCCGAATCGGACAACACGCGCCGAAATTGAAGATTTTACCGCACCGCTGACAAAACGACCGACTTGCAAACATTTCTGGAGTCGCAATATTGACCACTGACTCCAAACTCTTCGGATTTCTGCCGTATTATTTGTGCAAATTGCTAGCGTTTCACAGCGAAGCTGTTAGGCCCTCGGCGGTCTGCATTTTTCGTGTCCGTCTGTGAACCCTGGCGTGGCTTACGTCTGTGTAGGCGACAGGAAAGTGTGCGCCGATCCCAGAGATAATGCAATACGGGGCATGTGTTTCCAGTTCCGAGATATTAAGTTTCAAAGTGTCCGTCAAAAACCATTGGTGTTCCTGTTACTTTCGTGCTTCAATGCATAAAACAACGGTTTCTTCAGAAAGTAACTGCAACGGCATTGCATACGTTGTATACTTTGAAAATTATTATGTCGGAACTGGGGCTTTCCAGAGAATTCATTCCAAGTTGTCATGCCACGCTTTCTCAGCGGCTATAATTGGTTGATTGAAATATGTGGCGTAATGCAATTATTTAAAAAGGTAATTAGCATAATTACGGTAATTATACAACTGAACATTTTGATTTTGAAGTAATGGCAGCCTCATCGAGTAATTTATACCAATGGTTAGCATTGTGCTACATGCCATCGGTAATCTTTAAAAAAATTCGTGCACTTAGAAAAGGTACCTTGTGTATTAGACAGTGCCGTTAGTGTAGAAAGTTGACCTTGATGCGCTTTATTTGTTTTAAATCCTGTTTGACAAATAACGAGATGGAGAAAAAGTGTGGTGACGGCGCCTGTGCACGTGGCCTGCATTTCTGCAGTTATGACGTCACGCGCGTCGGTGGTGCCGGCGCGGCTGCGGCAGATGCACGCGGGAGGCGCGGTGACCACGGCGGTGCTTGCGTAGGCATAGTGTGTTGCAGTATCAAAAAAAAAGATATATATATATATATATATATATATATATATATATATATATATATATATGTTTTCACAATGTATGCGGCATAAACAGCTTCGATAGTAATCCGTCATCATGTGAACGTTGGGGAGGAGGAGGAGGAGGAATAAACTTTATTTTCGCACAGCAGATTTGAGACCTAGGCCTCTATCTAAATGACGGCCTCGAGCCCTTGGGCCCTGGCGGCATCTTCGGCCTGCTGGATTGCCTTGAGTTGGTCTTCCGGTGCACACCTGAGCAACGCGGTCTCCCACTGCTCTCTGGTCTTAATTATTTTATTCTGTAAGCGTGTACGAGGACAAGCCCAAACCATATGTTGTAGGTCCGCCCTTTCTTCACAGAATCTACATCTATCCGTGCAAAAGTCCGGGTAGTAGCTGTGGTAGGCCACTGGGTTCGGATATGTATCTGTTTGTAAGAGGCGCCATGCCGTCGCTTGCCGTCTATTTAACCAGGAGTGTGCCGGGGGAAAATGGGCCCTTCCCAATTTATAGTGTTTGGTGATCTCGTTCTCACAAAATATTTACTTCACGGCACATATAGCGATTCACGAATTGCAGCCGGTGAGTTTGCTCGACGTATCCATCTGAAATAAACTAACGAGATTAGGCCCGTTTCGAGATATTTCCCGAATTGAGGGACGAAATACATGGGCGCTCCAATTTTTTACTTCTATGCACAAAATGAGCGCTTTTTTAAAACAAGTAAACACAACAACTTTGAATTTTTGAGCGAATTTGATAACGCAAATCCCGAAACTGGTTTAAGCTAGCAATTAAATGCAAGTGAATACGCCTTGCGAAGTCACCGGCCACAATACAAAAACTGCCAAATTTGCCGTAAAATAATTATTTCTGAAGATAATTCGTGAATTTTTGGTAATTAGTTGAATAAGTGTTTCAATTTCTCGTGCAACTTATGTCAGCCTCTCTGAATAATCTAGCTGAAGGGCTGGAATGAAATTGTCCGTAATGGGCAATGTTTAAAAATTATCTACCACTTAAAAACCCCACCATGTATGTTACGTGGGTGCGACGAAGACAAAAGGTGATATTGAAACAGAATCGAAGTTTTCAGTTGCTGACGCCTCTTTAACACGGTGCCCCAGGTCGATTGCTTACTTACCGAGGCCGTACCTTCCTGTCGAAAGCTATCGACAATATCTTGCGCTGCTGCTCCGCTCAGCACAAGATCCCACGTCATACCATCCCCAGACAAACAGGCTCAGCGAGCGCTTGAATTGGTCCTTAAAATACGAGCTTTCAAAGTATGTCTCGGCTGACCACCGTGACCGGGACTTGCACTGCCATGCGTGGTGTTCTCATGTAATTCCTCCTGTCACGAGACTGCTGGATTCTCTCCCTTTTGCCGTATTTTCGGACGTGAACCAAGTTTACCGTTGTGCACATTTACTCCTTTCCCGGCAACTTCGACTAGTGAATATGCACACGACGGCTTTGCCCGGGCTGATTACGCGCGGAAGATAGCCCGTAGGAAACTTGCTGCTTCCCAAGACAATCAGAAGCGCATTTTCGAGCAGCGATACCGCGACGAACAGTTTGCTCCGGGTGTCCTCGTGCTACTGTGGTGCCCCTCCCGACATGATAATCATGACTATGATGACCATGATGAGTTTGGCGCATACCCTGTCATGGGATCGGCCAGGAGTCGCGCAGATTTCATGTATGCGTTCAGGTAATAAATTTCTAAACTAATTTTGTTGCATAACTTCAAGCGAGGAAAGTTCAAAACGCTTCAGTAGACCGTCATACAATCAAGAGAAGAAAAGTATATACAATATAAATGAGACAATAAAGGAGGAATCAAATTGTCAATAATGAAATCGGTTTGATTCAGTAATGAGTTTTTCTAAGGCAGTGCTCACATTCCTGTTTGAGTGCCCAAGCACTGACGCTCCGAAAGACAGCAGTACCGGAGTGTTCAATGGCAGGCTGAGCTGTCGCACTGTAATTTCCAATGTCATTTTTATCAGGCAGGAGAAACGCCGACAGTCCAGTAAGTAGTGTTCGACCGTCTCTAATGAGTTGCAAAAATGGCGCAAAGGGATATTGCGAGACAAGATCGGTGAGTGCATAAATTTGGGGATGGCAGCCTGCATGGTGGACTGCGGACCTACCATTTCAAACCCGACTGGAAGATGATCGCTGCTTGTCCCAACATTCGCCGTTTCACATGTGGATGTGGAGAGACCTGGACCCAAACATGTAAGATCCAGCACAGATCTAAACTGTCCTTGAAGAAATGTAACTGATCCTCAGTTTTGACATGAAAAGTTATTTGTTGTTGCCCAGTCCCATAGACGCTTTCCGCACTAGTCTGTTCTGGGTCCCCATGATACATGATGAGAGTTGATGGCACGAGCCAATACTATACCTTTACTGCATTTTGCCAAAACTGAGTATAGTGTTTGTGTATCCTGCACACCCGAGTAAAATGAAAAATTAGCCACCGAGAAAGGCCTACTGACAGGTAGAGTAATTTCTACTGCTTGAATTTCACATTCAGGAGAAATCAGCTGGAATGATACATTTTCCCTGTGGCAAAACTTGCTTGCGAACATAATTAACAGTCCCCCATCTCAAGACGGGCAATCTAGGCTAAAGAACCTAAAATTGCGCAAAGACAATAGTTTTCCAGGGGATGAACAAGTTTCTTGCAGTAAAACTACATCTGGAGAAATTATAGACGGTAGGACTTTTAAACGAGTAGAAGTAGCGAATATTTATGTGTTCTAAATATAATATAATATTTAAATACCTTCAAATATTTGGACTTGATTTTTTAGCAGGGCAGTATGATCAATCAGCCTTGTGGGCTCCACTGCAGAGGCACCAAGAGTCCAACTCGGCCTAGCAAAGACTAGCAGAATTGCTCCCGCCGCAGACGCAATAACGAAGACTGGATTTACAACCACCCATGCTATGACCATAGCGCGAACAATTGCGACATTGTAATGGACGCCAGGCAAGCGGGTCCACTCAATATTAGAGGCTAGACTTCTACCTCAGTAAGGCAAGATCTACCTGCGAACGTGGCAATTACTGACTCAGTCTCAGTAGGGACATGTGTATTGTACACCATTCTGTTGCACCGGTAAACAGCAATTACCCCAGCCGCGGAGACTTTTCTAGTCTCTGCCGGACTTACATTGGAGTCTACACCCCGAAATATTCCTGTAGTGCAGGCAAGATGCGGGTGGATGAAGGCACTGACTCGCCTCAATCCAAATGATGAGCACTTAAGTAGGTCATACACACACGCGTGGTCTGGCGAATGGCAAATAATCCCACCTCTGCCAACTGTCGTACATCAGTGATGTGCAAGTAGTGTCGCGTTGCCGCCTGCAGTTCCGCCTGCACTGCCTTTGGGTTCTTGAGCCAGACGGCTTCTTCATGAAAAGGCACCTGCGCCACAGGAATTCTGCACCAACCCACTACGAAAGAAAGCTTCAAGAGGCATTTGATCAGGTTTTAGAAAAGCCGACCAAGGCGGAGATCGCCCGGGCCATCCCCTGGAGAATTTTTCGATATTTGTGGCACTATCTCCATATCAGACAATAAAAATTTATCTCAAAACACTGCTTTGCACCTACAAACTGGGCTAAATCTGCCCGACACGTAGCCAAAACTCCGAGAGCTCACTGTTGCGATCCGAATCAGGGTGGCCAGACTTCTTTCTTCTACTTCTGGGGCCTTTCGGAAAAGACCTGTGGGCCTTTCTGAAAAGCTTCTTCCTCGCTGCACGGGCACACATTGCGTCTTTCGACAAGTGGCTCACGTCACGTAGGAGACTGTGTCCGCCAGTCCAACAACACCTTCTGTTCCGTTGTATACCAACGTGGTCCGCGTTTCAAGAGTTAAGTTTACCACCCTTCCACTGCCGTGGTTTCTTAGTGGCGCCGGGCCAGCACTTCTGCCGCCGGGGACCATGCTATGTGCTATTCGAAGAAGATGATCTGAACACTTGGACTCAGTGGGGTGTACCCATGAGGGGCCTCTGGCTGATCTGAGGACGACGACGTGCCCTGCTTGATGTTGGCTGCCTTCCATGTTGGCCAGTGCTTGCTATCCCTTGTAAAGAAACTGTGGAAATAGTTTACGTGCTGTGCTTTCATTAACCAGTATAAAGCTGTCGTTCTAGTGGCAAATGAAGTTTGTGTTTGGTATAAATTTAAATATGCAATTTGTCTTCCTACAGGCTATGTCTGTCTGTTACCGCCTTTGTTGTAGGTTAAGTTTTTGTGACAATGTGGACGTTTTGGTTTTGCGATGAGTACACCTATTTATGTGGTACGAGCCTCGTTTTGATGCGAAAGAATCAAATGGCCCTTTGAGCGAGAAAGCCAGTGGTGTCTGTAGCAGAGAAACAGGACCCAAATTCCCATTGGCTGCAACAGCACGTCAGGAGCGCGCCTCGACGGAATATAGCGGGTGAAAGCGAACACCTGCTGCGGCAATAGTGCCCCATGTGTTGCGTGAGGGGAGAGGGCACCGCCGCAACGCCAAGCCACCCTCGCTGTCGGAAGGCGGCGCGCGCTCCCTGTCTCCTTCACCCCTACTGGGCTTAGCTGCTGCGCGAGCCTGCCAGCCTTGGTCGCCGCTGCTGCTTCCTCGGTCTCTCGTCGCGCAATACTTCGGCGGCATGCAGTGTTGGCACCGTAGGCTGCTTCTCGTTGCTGGCTCGAGCAGCATGCACCGCTTTGGTACATTACTCGCAGCGCAAAACTCGAAGGCCCTCTTAGCGGCGTTCAATTCGACATTAGTGCTTTCGCGTTAACAACTCATTAGAAGTACTTATGTCTCCCGGGATCGTTTCCCCTTTTGCCATAAACTGTGTGTAATATTTGCTTTTGTTATACACTAGGGATGTCTCATTTCCGGTATAAAAATTTTATCCCGACGCTTCGTCCTGCAATTCTCCTTGTCTGTAAAGCCTTCCGGAAAATTATGCCTAAAATGTCCTTATTTTGATTCTTGGCAACAATATCAAATTAGTAAAGAATACTCAGTGCTTGTTGATTCTATAAAACTCAGAGAAAATATGTCTGGTATAGAAAACTTACGCAGGTATTCAATTCACAATATCAGATGATTAAACTAATGCGAGGACCTATGGGCAGTGATATGCCAAGTTTTGTATTGTAGAAATCATGTAACAGTATTTTTCTTTCTGCCTGCTGTTAGGTCGAAATGATGGTAAAAAATATAACGACGACCTTCAATGAGTCGCTTTACACAAGACGTTGGCTGAACGACAGCACAAGGACAGCAGCTACGAAGAAGGTGTGACATTACACTTCTTTAGTGCCATACCTCGCGTCTTCTTTTTTTTTAATACTCGCCAATTGTATTTTTTGTAGTTCCGATTTACTTTCACGGAAACTTCACGAAATGCTTGCTCTTTGTATTATATGGTATAGTACTTTAGAATTGGACATAGTTCATTACATCGGTATTTTTCTGCCCGTATTATCTCCAGTATACCCAATTCCCGTACGGTACTTGACGTCTTTACTAGCCCTCCGCAATATCGCAATGACGCTCGACCATAGCCTTGGCTGGTTCATTGTTGTGTTTCACATCGCATAAAGAGTTCTATGGCAGAACCAAAGATCCGGAAGAAACCACTTCAGGATGAATATCGACGTCAATGCATTTAGCTTTGGAGCAATGTATTCAGAAGGTGTTCATTGTGTAGAAGGTATTAATTATCCGCAAATTATTCCGTTCTGCAAATTCTACTAATAACGCTCCCCTGCTATTCCTATAGTTTATGCGATATTCCCCCACCGACTTGTCTCCAGCCTGCTTGTTGCCTACCCTGGCACTGAAGTCACCCATAAGTATAGTGCATTTTCTTTTGTGACTTTACCCATCGCCGATTCCACGTCTTTTTAGAAGTTTTCGACTTCCTAGTCATGATGACTGGATGCAGGCGCGTAGACCTGTACAACCTTTAATTTGTACCTCTCATTAGGTTTACAACAAGGCCTTCCACTCTCTCGTTAATGCTATAGAATGGCGGTATGTTACCAGCTATATCCTTAATAATCAAGAATCTCACTCCTAGTTCTCGTCTATCCGCTAAGCCACGGTAGCACAGGACCTGCCCGCTTTTTAGCACTATATATGCTTCAGTTGTGCACCTATCCTCACTGAGCCCTAATATATCCCATTTAATGCCCGCTAAATCCTCCAATAGCACTCCTAGACGCGCCTCACTAGATAACGTTCTAGCGTTAAACGTTGCCAGGTTCAGGTTCCAATGGCGGCCTGGCCGGATCCAGAGATTCTCAGAACCCTCTGCTGCATCACAGGTCTGACCGCCGCCGTGGTCAGTTGCTTCGCAGCTGATGGCCGCGGTTCGATTGTTGTATTAATACAGGAGGTTGTGGCCAAATATTGCACCAGGGTGGCCAATCCTTCTCTGGTGAGGGAGTGCGTTACTGGTTCTGGTCACCGGGATCAGGCCGCATTCCAAACCTGTTTATAGAATTTTATCAGCACCTGGATCTTGTTTTTTTAATGCGGTGGGAAATTGTGCGGCACCGGCATTCGAACCTCGGTCCTCTTGCACGCGAGGCGGATTCTCTACCTCTACGCCATCGCTGCACCACGCCATTGCTGCACCAAGAACACCACAGTGCTTAAAATATGAGCCATACGGTTAAACTTCACATGAATAATTCTACAAAAAGAAGGCACGTATTTCATCTGGACAGGTGTGCCATCACAAACCATGAATAACTCCCACGAATAGCTGTCTGCATACGGCGAGTTGGCATGCAAATCTAGAGCGAAGCATCAAGGTGCCAAGGCGCCACACAATTTTCCGTCTTAATGTTAGTATTTAGGCAAACAACAGTAGCTATTACCATAAAAACGTAGGCCGGTTAACTTGTCTACGTACATGAACATTCTGTTGTCATATGGAGATGCTACGATCAGTGAGCAGTGATTCTTGCAGAGAAAGCCTTCGGCATTATATCACGAAAAGAATGCCAAACTGTCAAAAATCTTTTTTCGTTCAGTTGGAGAAATTGACCAAAAAGATCGGATTTCCGCCATGGATTCTAAATGACACTGTCTTGGAAAAGCGCTTTCCATACGTAAGCAAAAGCTCAAGTTTCATATTCAAACCACTAATGCAGGAAATTCGGTCCCTAATGCATTAATTTATTTTCTTCATTGCAGGTTCGAGATTTCAACATCAGTGACCCACTTTTTAAAATTATATTATCATACCGAAAAAATGCTGAAATCAGGAAGCTGCTCTTACTTCGGACGAAGCCAGATAAGAACAGGCATGTATTTATGGATCCAATCGTCGGGAACGTCATTAGGCACAGCAGACTGCAATTCATTGCAATCCCACTTTTTTAGCTGCATAATGGTGCAGCTGGCGCGCCAATTGTGCACCACACCTTGCAGGGATCTTCAGGAGGCTCGTACCTTTGTGCACGCTGTGTTCTTGCCGCTCCAGCGTTGAAGTGATAGACAGCACGAGGGTCACTCGGAGCGCTGCTGGAGCCGCGCTTACTGGCACCAGCGTTTTAACGCGATAGCGTTAAGGAGCTCGTGTCGCAGAAAAGCCGATGTCGTCGGCGTCGGCGTCGGTGTCGGCGTCGGCGTCCGCGGCGTTGGCCGTGAGCGATAAATCAAGGCAGGCACTTCATAAATAAAAAGCAACTTCCAAGATGGGCTGGGTGGGAATCGAACCAGGGTCTCCGGAGTGTGAGACGGAGACGTTACCACTGAGCCACGAGTTCGATGCTTCAAAGCGGTACAAAAGCGCCTCTAGTGAACGCGGTGTTGCCTTAGAAACGAGCTGTTTCTAAGGCTCAGGCGTGCGTCGCTTGCTCAGGCGCACATTTCGTTGTCGCGCCGAACGCTGCGTTGCTCGACGCTCACCGCGTCCGATGCGGGGCGCGTAGTCGCTGCGCCGTAGCCCATTGTCTTACACCCCTTGGCGGGTCGACGGGAACGCTGTCGCGTTCCACTCTTGAAGGCGAAGCTTAAGCGTCCTCCAATTTTTGATAGCGAGTGTCCGCACTCAATGAGTGCGGTATGTTCATCTCTGCATGTGCGCGCTGACACTATGCTTGTCGATTCAGTTAGTAAGCCAATGTTTCCAAGTTTATACGCCTGATAAAACTGCTATCCTGACTTCGTATAACTGTCTAATGATTTGCTATCCCTATCGATACTTTGTCTTTCGGGTGAAACTGCGAATTTTTAATACATTTGTATAAAAATTAAAGACTACTCACATCCTTCAAGAACGCTTCATAAAATTTATTTCCTGTTGATTGAACTTACTTATGACGTCTTTACAGATGGATCATGGCCCCTGCCGTCGTAAACGCATACTACAGCCTCTTGACGAATGAAATGGGTAAATATTACGAATCACAAAAAATAACTTTGTATCAGAAATTGCTGTCAAGCTCTTATATTGTGTTTTTGAGTGTTATCATTTCGCGTGATTAGCAAATTCATGTACAATAATCAATCGGCGTACATTACTTGCCTGATAAATTTCTGTGTGCAGGTAATTCCAGCCACCTTACCGGGCCTATAGAAATGGACCCATTTTGTCGAATAATTCCTCTGCATGCTGTTTAACATATCCGTTTAAATTCGTCTACTGGCAACGTAATGTGCCTTCTGGAATGAAGAATGAACGTTAGCTATTGTTCAGTGATGACAATATTTAGCTGACTGGGGAATCTGAAAAAATAAAGCTTCGACTGGCGATATTGTCGAAAATAGCCTGTAGTGTCAAGCACACCTAGAAAAAAACGACTCAACATCTGCGCTTTGGTCGATTCGGGAACACAATTTTTCCATGAGAGCAGTGGTTAAGACAAAAATTTTTGGCGGATTGTCTGATTTTCTATTCCGACGTCTAGGCTGTTCTAACGATGCCTCAATCAATGGAATATGCCCAATAGTGCCCGTTATATCAATAATTTGGCTTCACTAATAACAAGTGCATTGTTACTTTCCCCATCATGGGTGGCTTTATCCATCAGTGTTTCGGCAACGTATGTACAAAACATTAGAAGCAATCATTGCCATCCTGTGGGGTTTTCCCGCACACAAGAGCACGCCGTAGACTTCGGATCAGCCTCTGAGCGAAGCTTGAGTAGCAGTCTAATTCCTTACATTTTGAACACCGCCTGCGCAAGTTCCCTTATTCATTACTGTGCAGCGCTCCCCATTGCTTTACAGTACTGTGCAGGGAGAGAACAAAGCGCGTGGAGGCTCCAGCGCCAGTTGAACGCACCCTAGGCCAGCTTAGTTTCCTAAAAAAAAAGCTGATAGAACGCAATAATCAAGCGTTAGGAGGCTTCTGCATACTCCCTGACCTGACAACCATTGCTTCGTCTGCCTATAGAGTGCAGTAAAAGACGAACCTGCTGCGTGCTGCAACGAATAAAAACAAATGCTCCTTGCACAACGGGAACCTAAGTGTTTTCACACTTGCGTAGCTACTGCTTTTCCGCGGCATATTTGCATCACTACGGTTAGTATCAGTGCCAACAAATTTGCGTACTGCTTTTTACGCGGACTGACTTGCAAAGGTCAGATCGCATAAAAAGGCCGCGTCTTCTCTTCCCCTTAACTACGGCATACTAAAAAAGCTAATCACAACATTCACTCATGTTCCTTGCGGTGCTTCTTTGATGCTTCACATATGTATTCTCCAGAACCGTCTGAAAGATTAATGCTGCTTTACTTCCATTGAGAAACACAAATGATCAAGCTATAATTCTGTGTATCACGGTATACGTTACGACTAATGCGACTACTACGTCTTCAAATAAAACGTTAAAATATAGATGTACCGACAACGAGCTCACTTCTAGTAGTAAAGAGTTTAATAATTACAAACTTTGACTGTTTAGGCTTCTTTGTATTGGCTTTAGGATATGTAATAAAACCCTGAAACGAAAGCCCTGTAGTAGTGAAGTTATGTCTATGAAGCAGAAACGTTAGAACAAGCGCGGGCTTGAAGATATCCGTGACTGAAATTGGCAATGAAATATATTGGTGTTCCAGTTATTTCTTTCCCAAAAGCAACTCACTATCAACTCGGGACGATATTAACTGCAAGCGAAGGCATATTTAGGAAATTTCGTGGGTGGATAGATCTTTGTAAAAAAGTGTTTCTGTAACCTGTTTTGCGACGTGAATAGAAATTGACTTCGGAAAGGCGTGCTCCATAGAGTGAAGAAAAATTTTACCGACAATTGCGACACTCCCTAACGATAAATTTGAGCGCAGCTCTATATGTGTTTTCGTGATATATTAGCCGGCGCCGACACTCTGTCTCGTGTGGCACATTGCAAACAGAGCGAAGAGTGATGCAACTGCCTCGGTAATCGGGAGATCGCGAGAGGCAGAGCGCGGATGACGGGCAGCAGCCATTCACAGCAGGCGCCGCAGACATACCTGTGCTTATGCAGTGCTTTGTTTCTATATATGGTATCGGCCGACGCGTTCGCCTCACGCAGAAGAACGGCGTGCTACTCTGGAGCCGTCTCGTAGCAGTCGTCGCCGCAGCGCCCGTCCTGCGCGCCACTACGTTTTGTAGCGTAAAGCTACACTACGCGTGTTGGAGCCGAGCTTCACGTGCTTCTGCGCCTGCCATACTGCGCATGCGCGAGAGCCGCGTGACGTCACGAGAGACGCAGCTCCGTCGCCCTCGCCGCCGCCGACTGCGGCGCACTCCAGAGGTGTAACGTCGCAGTCTCCGCACACGCGCCGTCGCCGTGTGCACCCGCTGCTGCATTTACGATTGCGACGCCGCGCGGCACATCGCATGCGCAAGGAGGGCGTACCGTGCGTATAAATTCGCGGGAAAGACTGCTGATGCAGCGCGCTCGACATGGAGGTTAAGGAGTCGAGCCGCCACCAGTCGGCGCAAAAGACTGGAAAACCTAAATTCTTCAGACCCCGAGGTTGTCGCTTGGCAGTTGGCCGCCGAGCGTTGAACGAACGAGCGTACCAAGGCAAAACGTGCGGTCGAGACACCGGAGCAACGCGAAGAACGCCTAACGAAAAGACGCCGCCAAGTAGCTCAACGCCGTGCTCAACGCCGTTTGGACACATTTCTGAACAAGGCCATAGCCGGATAAGCTAAGGTTAGCAAGCAAGGCAAGAGATGAACCAAGCAAAACCTTACCTTTACGCTACGTATATCCTGGCATAGCTGAGCTAAGCCACTGCCAAGTCTGCTTGCTAACTAAACACGCAAGTTAACAAGCATTGCGCCCCACGCACACCGACATACATGAACAGATCTCCCTTGGTGACCGCAAGCACTTGCTCTCACATCGCTAATATTATGGAGAACGCAGGCAGATCACAGGGACTGCACCAGAACTGACAGTTGGGCGAGTTGGTACGAATTCACAGTGAAATATTTAGCGCGCACAATCGACAAGGACACAGTAAAGGGGGACACACAAGCGCTTATTTTTTTGTTTGTTTGTTTTTAGAGCACAGCTTTTAGGCACCCGTTCCTCCGCTGAGCATTCCTCCGCTAAGCGCTCGTGGGTACCCCTTCACTGTGCCCTTGCCGATTGTGGGTGCTAAATATTTCACTATGAGATCGGAGGGAACGGTATTTGCAGCCGATCGCTTCATCGCGTCACCGAAGGTTAAATTACGTGACCTCCGACATTAGGTGTGCGGAAAGACAGCAAGCATAAAGCCACCAACTTTGTCGACTCGCTCTTGGCATTTGTACCCGGCTCGCATTACCCCTAGTTGAAGCGCGTGGGTCCCGGAAGTCACCAGCCCCGCGGACAGACATGCGAAGCCAAGGCTGAGCTTTGGAATGGCATACGCGCGCTTTGCTTCCTGAGCGCACGCTTCTCCCCTTGACCTCCAACATTGGGCACGTATTAAGTCACTATCTTTCTCAGCTCACTCTCGCATTCTTTTCCTCGCATGAGGAAGCACATGGCGTCTGGGTTCCGCATTCTTATCGCACTTAGAGTTCATGAGAAAAGGCGGTGGTGGCGAACAACGTTCCAGGATCCAAAAACATATAACTCGGGTTTTACGTGCAAAAACCACGATCTGACTATTAAGTACGCCGTAGGGGGGTACTCTGAAATAACTTTGATCACCTGGATTACTTCGACGTGCACCAAGTGCACGGAACACGGTCGTTTTTGCATTTCGTCCCTATCGGAATGCGGCATCCGGAGCCGGGATATAATTCCGAGACCTCGTGTTCGGCAGCGCAGAGCTTTAGCCACCGCGGCGGGTCAGCCCAGCACCGTATTTGTTGTATACGGCGTGCCTCATAATCCTAGGGGCCTTTACCGTGAACTAAGTCTCACCAAACCCGCGCTTACGCGCATCTTACAGATTGCCGTTTTGGCACGTAAAATCGCATAATTTAATTTTTACCACTCGTGCGCGTGTATTGAATAAACGCAAATGATTTTGCGTTAGAATAAATGAATAAATGGATCAAAATGTGTGACTGTAGCATAAATATAAGCGAGTTATAAGAGGATGTGATTACTGTTTCCCTCTGAGGTGACGAATACTTTTGCATTCATTCATAAATCAGTTCTTCAACTTTGAATATTTGGAAGTTGTACTCATGAAAAGCTTCCTTGTCGTCTTTTCTTTTTTGGCACAGCATTTGCCCAGTGCTTGAGGTCCAAATAGGAAATATCATTTATCGCTACTTTAACATCAGCCCTTTCTTCCAGTATTTCCGGCTGGAATACTGCGAGACTCATTCTACCAGCACGGACTGCCAGCGTATGTACAGCCTTTTCTCACTGTCTTAGTAATCTTAGACATTAAAGGGCCTCTAACCATGTCAACACTAAAACGGTAGTGTTTGTTTAATTGAAATTTTGAGGTGGGTGCTTCACCTAGAGCATTTTGTTACACAAAACACACCTTTCATTTTGTACATCTAAAGCCAGTGCGAATGAGTACAGGCGAAATATTTTCCGGAATCACGAACGAAATTACCTTGGCATCTTTTACTGAACACTGTCATATGTTGGGACGATTCAACGCATATGTCGACCTTCATGTGAAGTGAAGCTTTAGCGACGATTCCATTACGTTCACACACAACTAAATCCGAAGCGCAAAATGTACAAGCTGTTTACTTTCACGCTAACCAACTTCTTTTGTAATGCAATGCTCATGTACGTGAACATCAAATTCATTATGCACTGTACCATTCACAAGCTATGCCCCGTACAAACGCCACTACATGCGAATGAATTGCCAGATGACAGCGCAGGGGTCTGACGTTTACGACGGGGATGCATGATGATTGTCTAGAGAAGAACAGAAATGTGAGGTTGATGCAGAGAATGTACGACCCATATAAATGCACGCAGGCGTTATATAGCCCTTGCATTGCAGTCACACCTACTTATCGTGGAGGATTGGCTAAGAATTCTCACGTACACAGTGGCACATGCCGAATGGTCTATGCATGCTGCAGGTTATGTACAGTATGTACCAACTAACATGCATCAAAATTCTAAAATATGCAAATGCCACGTAGCTCGACATAACTAAGGCAATGTTGTTTGCCGTCGCTTGGAGATACTAGATTTCTTTGTAATCCGCCCATTTAACCTTAATTATTTAATCAACCTTTCAAATATTATACACAGATGGAAAGTGTCAATGAGAAAATTATAGAGCAACATGAAAAACTACAGATACAGCTTTCTGTTGCTCAATACGTGCTACATAAAAGCGTTTTTGCGTGCGTGAAAGAAGTCCGCGAATACACACAATATTGCCACGCAACTGGCCAATTGAGGCAATTTGGCTAGACTTTGTCATTACTTGAGCAACAGACAGCTGTATCAGAATACAGAGCGCGTGCTCTGATTTCTCGCCGCTTAGTTGGGGTTGAAGAGAGATGCGCAAGCCCTTACGTTGAAAACGATCTGAGATGTGGGAACAGTGCGGAGAATGCCGATAGCTTGGCGAGCGCCATGTTCTCGCCGCTTAGCGCGTGTTGAAGCGAGAGGCAGCACGAAGGTCAGTTCGCTGGTCATATTGTGAAAGCGATCTTCTTAGGTGACGGACGCACAGAGGGACGGAAGCGCGGACGGACGGTTTTCCTCTTTGGTTAAGCATAGAAATGCTGACTCATTAAGAAAGTTAACCGATGATTACGATGATCCTTAATGCGAGCTTTGAGCACAACTCATCACGTGTTTTTAATTCCACTGGTTGCTTCGCTCGTTGTTCAGAAGGTAAGCACGAAGACGGGAAGGCGTTCCAGCGTTGTTTTCACTGTCTCTATCGTCGTTCCTTCCTTATTTTTTCGCTCTGTTTCATAAGTTGCGTGTCTAGCGTAGAGCGCATCCTCATGCGCATTCTATAGCGGCGGCGGCTCGGATGCATTAGCGCATGCGATGCGAGTCCGAATCACACGCCAGCGCTTTCTTTCCATATGTGGTATCCGTGGACGTACTCGCCCAGCGTTCGCCGCATGCCTTAGTAATGACGTCATCGGCACACTGTGACGCACGCTACTATGGCGCTATCTCGTAGTCTGGTGTGGCTCTTAGCTTTCCTGCTCAGCCTTTCACCATACTCTCTTCCTTCGCTTTCCACCTCATGCTTTCGCTGTAGCCTCCTCCTTCGAATTCCTCCTCGCACTCTCTTTGCTATTGCCGCCTTGCATCCCGCGCTGCGCTCGCTCCGCCTTCGCTCTTCCATCCTTCGCTGTGCTCATTCGTTCGGTTACGCCGAGGGACGCCGACGCTCACCGGAGGAACGGGCGCCTAAACGCTTAGCTCCAAAAAAAATTGTAGCTCGTGTTAAGGTGTCGGATGTGTTTCTGTATACGATTAAAATATTTCTACGTCATGTCAGTAGAACATAAAAGCTTGTACTTCGATGGAGCTTAGTCTACCTAAAATAGCGAATAGTATATAGGCCGGCTGCTGTGTTGGAGGGGGTCGAAGTGGGGAAGGCGTGGGAGGAGGCACAAACGTGATGAAAAATACACGGACAGTAATTAAATTTCACGGTAATCGGTGGCAACGTGGCTGAGGACTCTTTTTTCTAACGAAACATAAAGCGACCGTTTATGTTCAACACGGAGCAGACAACGTCCGTAAAGTGCACAAGAATATATTTTGAAATGGACTTGCCCTCCCAATCATTTGAACGCTGATGTCCAGTGAAGCTTTAGCAAAATCACCACTACAACTGTCGAGGGGCGTATATAGTGCTTTCCTGGTCGTCCGGATGCTTGATTTCAGGTTTTTTTTATTGAAACGCATGCTGTTCTGTTTGTTGCATGGGTGGTTCCAATGCATGTATGCACTGTTCGTTTCACTTAGCTGAGGGCCTGTAGCCTCTGCCTTACGGAGGTGGGAGCCGTTGCATTTTTAGCTTGCGTACTGGCGTTTAAGCCATTGCTTATGGCTGTATGAGTCTTGTATTTTTCCTTTTTTTACTTTCTTACGTGGCTGTAAGTGATTGCTGAAGGTGACAGATGTTAGTTTTGAGCTTGTTTTTTATTGAAACGTATGGTGTATGTAAGGTTAAAATGAATGTATGCACTGTTCACATCACTTTTCTAAGTGCTTGTAGCTTCTTCAGTACGAGGGGGATGAACCATTGGATTATTACAATGCGTATGTGGGCATGAGCCCTACCCACCGAGTTTAGGTCGGTATGAGCCAACGCTGATGATGCTAATTTTTGTTAACAGATGGAAACGAAAAATGCCCACCGCTGAGGGCCTAACAGCTTACCTGTAAAACGCAACAAATCTGGAAAAATCATAATCAGAAATCCGAAGTTTGCAGTGAGTGGTCAACACTGCAAGTACAGAAACGCTTGCAAGTCGCTTGTTTTGTTGGCGGTGCGGTAAAATCTGCGATTTCTGCGCTGGTTGTCTGGCTTGAATACGAGTGCACTAAATGTTATTTTCTTTTGTTTTGCATGTGGCAGTTCGCCTTACGTTGCCAAAGCCTTCTTGTTATTTACACATATTCATGCGAAGTACCCCATGGTGCGTTAGACTAGGATGTCGAGCGGCAACAAGGACGTGTTGCTCGATGTCATCTTTCATTTCCCAATCTCAGTGGCGAAAGTTCTTTCGCCACATGGGAGACACTGATGTAAAGGATAGAAGAATACGAAAAGAAAACGTAAAGCCATTTCCAAGCAGTGAAAGTTGTCAAGACAGTGTAGCTGGTGCTCATTTTCTCACGTTTGAACGCCCGTATAACGCGATTTTCATGAAAGTGTTTTGCCTCGTTTTTCTTCGTTTGTTAGATTCGAGCTACGGTTCCGGATTGCGCACACTTTTCACTTGCGCGAGCTTTCGATCAAACCGCAGTCTATCACACATCTGGCAGCAGTGGCCGTGGCGTGGCAGCAGTGGCAGCAGTGGCGAGGCTTCAATGAATACTAATACCGAATTATGTAATGTAGCGTTCCTAGTTAAAGGACACAGTAGACGTAAAGCATTGCTGTGGAACTGGCGTCCATCTCGTCTACATTTATTTCTCACTTCAATTTTGCAAATGGGCGCATCTCGCAAGAGGCGTATCAGATACTCCAGCGACATCCCATACACCAGGGAGAGACCGACGTTGATAACCGAAGGCATTTGCTATGGATCCCGGCACACACTGGAATGAGTACCCCCAACGAAGCGGCTCACGGCGTTGGTCGAGGCCTGACTCACCGAGCAGCATCGGAGGAAGAGCCCCCGCGGGGTACTGCAAACGTCTGAACATGGGAGGATCGTATGACCAGTTTTCACGACATCACGGCACACTACCAATTACAAAGACGCATATACCCATGCCCTCACGCTAGGTTAGACAGGACGCAAGCAGTACACTTCAGACAATTACAAACAGACTCTTACAGAAACCCCAGAATCATGCACGCCATGTATCCAGACATGTACACTACAAACAGATGTACATCGTGTGGCGAGGTTGCCACACTAAATCACATGTTATGGGTGTGTCGGGACCTAACAAACAAGTCGGGCAGTGCCGACCCCTTCGTCTCTTCCACCGCCAGCCTCCAGTCACGCTGGATGACCGCACTGCTCAGCTCTGACCTGACAGCACAACTCTGGGCCGTCCAGCGAGCCGAGGAAGCCGCTTCGAGACAAGGTCTCGGAACCGCTTCCGCGGCGGGTGCCCAGACCCACTAAAAAGACGCCGGGCTCAAATCTTGTTGATTTGAAATAAAAGGTTACACTCTTTCTCTCTTTTCTCTTCCTCTGTGCCCCCGGTTCCCGCGCTCCTTCATCTTCTATTCGAAGGCATACCGCTTCACCCTTCTAGGTATCTTTTGCTAAACTCTTCTGGGGTAATACTTGAAAACGTTTCCAATCGAAGCACATTCAACTGAGCCCCGTTCACCAATGTACCACACACTCTTCAATATTCCTTTCTGAGTGGCTGTCTTTGTCACAGAGTAAGGACCATAAAATTTGGCACTGGATTCTCTTACTCCTTTTCTAACTAGAATGAGGTCGGTGACTTGAATATCTCGGATATCTGAGCAATGTCTCTTGTCAAATTTTTTTTTCATTCGTTTACGCTACCTCTCCTCCTGTGATTTTTGTTTCCTCTCCTCGACGATCTTGAGATTTTCTAACAGCCCCAGTTCACGATCCGCCTGAAGAATAGGGGTCTCTCCTGAAGAAGCGAACTGCGGGCTGCATCCCAAGCCACTGGTGTAGGAGCGATTGTGATGTCTTACAGCTGCTTCTAAAGAGCATTTCCATCCACCAGGGAAACTATCGTACATCCTGATGTATTGTTTCACATCTCGTATAGCACGCTCTGCAACGCCATTCGCCGCGGGATGGTATGGCGCACAGAATTTGATTGATATATTGTGGTCTCGAGCCCATCTTGCTAGTTTTTCACTGTTGAATACTAGACCGTTGTCACATACGATCTTCCTGGTCGTCCTAAACATATCCTGTTGGAGGAGGGCGATGACATTATTCGCATCTTCTTTTCCTGCCCGTGCCGCGACCATCCTGGTGCACTCATCTATGGCGAGAAGAAAAGCTTGCGTTTTTCGGACTCCTTCTCGTTTCTTATTTAGCTCGGCAAAATCCAGGTGTACAACTTCAAAAGGCACGTTCGAGTGACAAGGTATTATCATGGCGTCCGTAGGCTGCTTATATTTCACTTTGTTGACTTGACAAATGTGGCATGAACGAACGTATTGATTGACGTCTTCTTTCATGTGAGGCCACGTAAATCTCTTGACTACTTTGTTGTAGGTGCGCCAAAATCCGTCGTGTCCTCCAGATTCTGGGCTATCATGGTTCAAATAAAGCACCCTGGGAACCAGCGTTGGCGGGACTTGATAGCGACCTGCCATAACAATTAATTGTTCAGTGCCTTCCGACAATTTTACTTCATTGATTTCTTCCGATTGTTCTTTGTTGGCCTGTATCATCAGTCTAGACAATGCATCTGCATCAGTGAAAAGGGGTCCAGGTCTGTGAGAGATGGTGAAATCAAACTGCTGCAAGTAGTTCACCCATCTGGCGATACGTCCCTTAGGTTGGGCCATATTCAAGAGATGGGTGAGTGCCTGGTGATCCGCGAACAAAGTAAACTTCGCACCTTCTAGGTACGTACGGAAGTACTGAATTGCTTTAAGGACAGCAAGAGCTTCCTTTTCAGTAGTGGTGTAGTTGACTTCAGGTGGCTTGAGGGTGTAGCTGTAGTAGCCTACTACATGTCGCTTTTCTCGGCCGGATGCTTCTGGACATTTCTGGTACAAGACTGCACCTGTTCCATAATGTGAGGCGTCGGTATTCAGTTCAAAGGGTAAAGTGAAATCTGGTATGCGTAGAATAGGGTCAGCAGAGATTCTGTGCAGCAGATCACGGTAGACTCTCTCACATTCTTCATCCCACTCAAATGGAACTTCTTTCAGCGTTAGGCGCGTGAGGCATCTTGTTTTTATAGCAGTCTTTTATGAAAGGTCTGAAATGTCCTGCTAATCCCAAAAACACACGCAATGAGTGGTCGTCATATGGTTTCACCAGTTGGGATATTCTCTCGACGGACTCTTGTTTCGTGCTTTTGGTAGTCCCATCAAATACTCTTCCAAGAAACACAGCTTTTCTTTGAAAGAATGCACTTTTCTTAAAATTAACCATGAGTTGTGCCAAGCTCAAGGCATTTAATACCTGAGAAAGGTGTTCCTGATGTTCAGCCTCTGTTTTGGAGAAGGCGATAATATCGTCTATGGACACGTTACAAAAGACACCTAGGAAAGGCTTCAGGACTTCGTTCATAATCTTCTGGAACCATGCTGGCGAGTTTTTCCAGCCGAAAGGAAGCCGGTTATACTCGTACAGATCGAAGGGCGTGATAAAAGCAGTGTACATTTTTGTTTCTTCGGTTAGCGGGATCTGCCAGAAACATTTGCACAAGTCAATGCGTGAAAAACTCCGGTAACCACCTGTCTCATCTATAATCGTGTCTATCTTCGGCATGGGAAATGTTATAAGTCCTGTCTGGCGATTGAGAACCCTGTAATCTGGGCACAGTCTGAAAGTTCCATCTTCCTTCGGCGAAATAGTTATGGGAGAAGCGAAGGGTGACACCGAAGGCCGGATTATATCGGCGTCTAGCATCTCCTGCAATTCTTTCTTCAACCATATCTTGCGTTCTCTTGACATGTTATAAGGTGATTTTCGGATGACGGTCTTGTCAGTTAGTTCGAAAGGCACCTTGTGCGACTTCATCGCTTCCTATGCATACCAGTTCAGGGTAGGTCATTGCAATGTCCTCCGCGCACTTGACAATTCGCAGGTTATCTTTTCTATCTTTCTGTGTCTGTTCCCTTGATAGTCCTTCCACTAAAACTGCATCGTCCCAGTATACGTTGATATTTAGTTTCTTTATATCTGGTCTGGATAGCAGAAAGTCGTACTTCACCCCGTCATCACCAGTACTTCACTCTCTATTTCATGACCTTGGAACTCGATGTTTACTGAGGCCCACTGATTATGCATTGTCACTTTTCCATCGTACCCTTGCACCCGTAGTACTCTTCCACTATGCAGGTGACTTGACTCTACCAGCTTGGCATTTCTTATAGACACAGAAGCACCGCTGTCAACCAAAGCCATCATATGTCTATTTCCCACCTTGACAGGAATGTGAAGTAGGCTAGAGCAAGTTAAATAAACAGTCTCAGTTGTGGTCATCGGATCGGACTGATCACCCTTGTTTATTAGTTTTTTGTCGTTGGAGACTCTTGAGCGTCAGAAAGTAGGGGGACAGGGTCGTTGTCAACTTTATTCACTCGACCTCTCGGAGCACGCCAACCCAAGTTCTCTGTACTACCTGCAAGGCGGCTCGGTTGTCGCGGATTACGGCTTGACCAATCCGCGCCGGTCCGCCTGAAGGGACTGCTTGAGCCAGCGGTTATATTTTCTTCTGAAGTAGATGATATGTCGTGAAGGCACTCCAGGAGCCTGTCTATAGTTTTAGGTGATCGTGCTTGCACTAGCTTCAGGACTTCCGTGGGCAATCCGTGCATTATTAGTGCTACTATGGCAGAAGGAGGAAGCATAGGCTCGGCCAGCTGTAAAAGGCGGCGTTTTTCAAAGAAATACTCGACGGGGGAGCCCTGCTTGAATATGAAATTAAGCGCGGCCTCCCATCTTTGCACTGGGTTGCTTCGGAATGTCGTCAAGAATTTTTCCTTCCACTGGTTCCAAGAGTTGCCAATATCTTCAATAATGTGCAGATCGTACCACTTCCGTGCAACACTTCTTTAATAACTATGCATGTCGGTAATCTTGTCCTCATTAGAGTGCCATTTGTTCTTCCCAGCGGCATATTTATAGAATTCAAGCCAACTTTCTGGGCTTGAAGACATGCCGTCGAATGCATCGGGTTCTACAAGATTAGTCGCCGACTTCTCAGCGTTTAGAGAGCTTATAAGTGACGTCACCAGTTGGTTTTGTTGCGCCATCTGTTCTTGTTGTAGCTGAAGAGCTTTCAAAACGAGGCTCACCTCTTCTGTCGAAGACCCCAACCAATCTTCCCCTATTGCGTAGTGAATTCCGTCTGATCCTGAGACAGATTTCTCGTCGTCTCAGCAAAATGACCTGATTTGACCAGCAAACTAAACACTCGGAGTTATACTCTAAAGACCCATGTATAAACTTATCAATGCCGGAAACTCTAAGAGACAACAGAAAATTTGAAACTTGGTACACCGGCTGCATCTTGGTACTGCATTTACGAAACACGTCTTGTACAGAATAAAACGTGTCTTTAGTCCGCAGTGTTCTTGTGGCCATCCAGACGAAGATGTGCATGATCTTCTTCTCGAGTGCTCGAAATGCGATACACGAAGAACGGTACTGCAAGCTAATTTGTTTATGTTAGACAGAAGACCACTCACTCTAAAAAAGATACTTGGCCCATGGCGAACTGCGGGCCTTCAAAAAAGAGCGCTTCTTGCTCTGAAAAAGTTTTTAGAGGACACCAACATTTTGGAAAATATGTGGGGATCGCAACTTTTACGCAATATGTATAATTCTGTCCTGTACTTGGAGTGTATTACAAGTGTCGTGTGTTTTGGCTGTTCAAAACGTCGGACTTTATATGTGCGTACGTGGACTGAACTAATGCACAGAACTTTGCGACTCATGTACTGTTGGACTGTATATCTTTTATTGATCCGCTGTTCTACTGAGTGTTATATTTAGTGTCGCTATTCTCCCTTATTGCGCAACTTTGCTTGGTCTGCCAAGTGACAAGAAGTATTCGGTGCCACCACATAAAGGCGCCAGCCTCTCCTAACATTCACTTCAATACAAAAAAAACCGTGATCCAGAGTCCTTTCGACGCATCGGTTGAAGAACTAATTCGTCGAAGATCGCCAGACGCAAGTTCACTTTCGCCGCACCCTTCCGATGTAGATCAGCAATGTCTATGGAAGCCTTCTCTAAAACCAGGTTCACGAGTTCTGCCGAGTTGAGTTCGCGAGGTAGTTCCACCGCTGGTTCGTCTTGAGCTTGGTATCTCGAAAAGATGATCTTCTCTGCGGAGGTCTCCTCGAGGAAAAATGTCACCCACAAGTTGGAGTCAGTTGTCGACTGCGCCAAAATATTGTAGCGTTCCTAGTTAAAGGACACAGTAGACGTAAAGCATTCCTGTGGAACTGGCGTCCATCTCGTCTACATTTATTTGACTTCTCTCTTTTCTTCCTCTGTCCCCCCGGTTCCCGCGCTTCTTCATCTTCTATTCTAAGGCTCATACTACTTCATGTAATTAGGCGAAATACTAAAGATAGTCTGACTTGCTCCAAGCGACGACATATAGATTACCTTGGTTCCGTCCAGCGAAATGACATTTGTATATATTTTGAAATTTTGGCACAAGTTACGTGTAACAGCAGTCTATGAAGTGTTTGCAAGTTGCAAACTCAGCAGCCTTAGCTCACTCGGGGATGGTCGGCTTATGTTCATGATGAAAATAGAAAACATCTCTAAAACTTCCAGTTTTGAGACAATGTTTTGCAGTTTCATTACAACATCATCACTCCTGTCAGCGCACCTCCATTTAGCAGTTGGAGAAATTCTTAATCAAAATTTGTTGGCAGGTCTGTCAACTATGGAGCGATTGGCACCATCATCGGGCACGAAATGATTCATGGCTTTGACAACTTAGGTAAGTTTTGAGGTTGCCAAGAGAGACACCAGAAGGGTGAATGCAGAAAGGTGAAATGCACAAATGCTAATAATGACAGAAAATATGGTTTCCTACCTTACACTGGAGAATATGGGATGAAGGACTTTGCTTTGATAACGGTGTCTCAACAAAACAAGCTTGCTCCAAGTGTGAGGGATCGTTTCTGTGCAATCTACATAGCATATACAAATGGAACGTGTTGAAGTGTATCCTAGCGACCACACTTATCCCAGGAGGCAGTGCCAGACATTCCTATGCGAAAAGAAAAAGACGTCGTACAATCGTATTTCACGAGGCCATTCGCGATGTAGTCCTTCAATTAATTTCTAATTATCTGCTTATGAACTAGGTTATTGTGTTTACCGTCAATCGCTTAACCTCACTACATCATACCGGTCGGGGTGTTCCTGAAGGCGGAATACCAAGCGCGCCCTATTCTCCTTCACATTCACTGGCATCATTGAACATCTGCCAACTGGAACCGAGCCATAAATGTACGCAGGCGACATACGTGTGTGCGCTTAAATCATGACACATCGTTAGGTATGTGCAAGACTAAATAGCTGCTACTCTGGCAGCGGTGTACTTCTGCAACCAAGGCTCGGCAACGTCATTAGAGGAATGTGCACTGGTGGCGTTCACTCGCGAACCAAGGACACCCTACGCCATCTTTATTAATGGTCAGTTGAATTTCTATACCAAGACTCTTCCATTTAATGGCATCATCAATGTAGAGATCTATCATGGAGCCTGCGCCTGACCTATACTTGAGGCCGCACCGGGCAGCATTTTCCCAGTTGTTCAAGTTTAGTAACAACTTAGGCGACGCAAATACAAGCTTTGTGCGAATTGTAGAAAGCTAACTTTCTGGAACCTTTCGAATACAGCTTTCCCATACTGACCAAGAATTTCGGCACAAATCCTCGTGCTCTACAGGCGATTCAAGTTCAGGGTCACAAATATTTTCTTGGTTTACCAAAATGCCGATCAGCTGTGGCAGCTATTGTATTCGCCCGGGGCCAACAAAGACCAACGCACATTGTGGTGGGGGTACTGGGAGGGCAAAGTAAGCACCTCCCCCGAGTCCATTCAAACATCTGGCCACACTACCTTCAGAAACCCCACAGGCATGATTTTGGGATACCATCCCTAATTGTTGCCGCAACCTTCCATTAGGCTTCATCCCGCCACTAAGTCATTGATTTCTCCTTGCTTGGTTTGACAAGCAGAGCGCCTCCATCGTACTATAGGAATCAGAAAAAAAAATGGGAGCTGTCCTCTCCCGCTCCCAAACAACTGTCTTTGCTGCTATCGCTCGGGAGGTATGATGAGCATGTACATACTTATACTGATGACTCACGAACTATCCAGTATTCACACGGAACCATATTTTTCCCAGCGAGATCCACCACCACCACTTTCAAAACTTGCCGAACTACGACATCGATTGCTGCGGAAGTTGAAGCTCTTTGCGCTGCTCATCGTCTCTTCTGCTAAGAACCTCGAAGGTGGTCGGTATTGAGCTACTCGAAGGCGCCACTGCAGTATTTTTATGAGCGCTGTGGAGCGGACCACGAAACCACTTGTATTCAAGATTATAAAACTAATGTATACCTTGACAGAGAAAGGGCACCGCATTACATTTCAGTTATCTGCAAGCGAAATGTGGTGCCTTAAGTCATGAGCACGCCGTTAACGCTGGTTTGTCAGCACATTAAGGACTCAAATACGAGCTGACTCCTTTAAGGTAAGGTAAGATGGCGCTAGAAAGCTTCGAGCACTCGCACCGCGAGATATCACGTACTCCACGTGGAACACTGAAGTTTCCGAAACAACCAGCTGCACTACCTGTACCTTTTGCTCCACCTTCGCATACCAACCAGAGTCTGACGACGCGATGCAAACGTGCTTTTAATGGGAAGCATTTTAGAGTGCAGTTCTAAGGCACCCATCGTGCGGCAGGAGTCGGCGTTGACGTTCCTCCTAACCGAGCGAACGAGCACAACGAAGGGTGACAGAGCGTACGCGTAGCGCAGCATGGGACGAAAGACGGCGATAGCGAAGAGAGTGAAAGGAAGGAAGCGGAGCAGGACGGCATAGCGAAAGCGTCAGAGAGAGAGAAAGCACTTTATTTGCACCCGTCAGAGAGTATGGGTAATCGGGGTGAGACGCAGCTACCCCTTTCACCGTCTACCTCCCCCCTAGACGTCGGCCAGAATCAGTTGGTTTCCGGCGGCTGCCTGGACGTGACCGATGACTTGTTTTTGGCCTTGTTCTTCCTGGCTATGCAGGGAGGATTCCCATGACTCTTTGTTCCCATATAGACCGCTTAGCGCTGGGCAAGCCCAGAGCACATGATTTAGTGTCTCTATGACTTCACAGTTTCTGCATTTGGAAGAGTGCACCTCATGATGGCATTCGTGTAGGATATACAGGTTTGGAAAGGTACGCAAACCCGCATCCTGGGGTGCACATCTGCAGTTTTCACCAGATTCCTTCTTCCTTGTTTGTAGCGTAGTACCACGCAAGACTGCTCTGCGGCGACGATGGCTAGGAGATAGCGACACAGTAGAGCGTTGGCTGTTCATCGATGATGCCACCGATACCTTATATGGAAACAAAGCGCTGCATGAGTGGAGGTTGGTCTGCAGCGGTTGCTTTGAAGTGCGCCCACTGGCTCTCGCAATATCCAGATCAATGCGGCAGTGCTGATGGAGACAGATTTTCCGCGCTAGCCATATCGCCAAAATGAAAAGACGTATAGAGCCGCGCTCAAATTTCATTATAGAAACGGAATATCATAATAGTCGGTAATTTTATCCTATTGAGGGCAGCCAGATTCTCTTGAGCAAGCATTTGGGCCGGAGGTCGGGGTACCACATTATTCTCGTGGGCCGATGCTTGTGTCATTGCAGTATAAAATTTTGTGCCACTGGGACCGCTGGGTTTGTCCACTAGGCATGTTCCACTAGGTATGTACGTGCGGGTATGTGCCATTTTTATGTGCGACTGGGATTATGCCACTGGCAGCTGTCCCTAGAACCAGCAGGCCACTGGTTATGGGCAACTGGACAAGTTCCTCTGGATATGTGTTGCTAGGAATCTAGCCCTTCATAATGCCTCGTATTATGTAGATGTGAACGCCACTTGAGTCTACCAAAAATTTTACATCACCCAGATAATAATTCCTGGTATAGCGCTGGCGCGCCTCCAGAGTTTCTAGGAGGTCACATTTGAACTGATACAAAAAATTATGCAGGTCCAACTAACACACTGGAATCTGATACAGCGAAGCTTCAGGGAAGCGGGTGATTACATTATGCGCAACTAATGGTGGTGCATACAATTGAGCTCATTTTATCATGTGCTGCGGGTAACCTAATGAAATGTTTATGTTTATCCATCAAAAGCTTCCGCAGTTGTTAGAGTCCTTATTTTGAAAATTTCTAAATACCAAGATTGGCTTCCTATACTGTCATTATCATATGTTTTTGCAGGTAAAAAGTTTGATGAGCACGGGCGGATGGTACACTGGTGGAGCCTCAAGACTCTCCTTAGGTTTCTCAGGAAATCAACATGCTTCAAAAACCAATACAGCTCCGTCTTCGTTGAATTGGCTAACGCAACGGTGGGTATAAAGACAGGTTCACGTGACTTGGCATGAGCTTTATGGGCGCCATTGTCTGGCTCCTTTATCAATAACGTACTCGAGAAGAGTGTATCGCTTCACTAAATTCCTGAATGCCTGCTGGTTATGTGTTGAAGTTTGGAAAGTAAGTTTCCCGGATTATTTGTCGCACTGGGACCTCTAAGGGATGATCTTTCTGGTACGAATAGCGAGTCGAATGCCATTACTGATAACGTTTTTACTGTTATTCTGAACCTGCCATATAATACCACAATGTAGCGCAACAGAACCAGTTCTTCCAGAATGTTTTTCTAACCTATAAACGTGTACTTATGGTTCACTTCCAGCTGAATGGTGTGAATACAATGAATGAAAATATAGCGGACAACGGGGGACTTCGAATGGCATTCAAGGTACGTAGTTTCTCAAAAGCAACCTGTACACATGCACCACTCCAGGAGATGTATCGTGCAATAATTCCAACCCAGAAACAAACATCACAAGACCCGACAAATACAAACTGTCATATTCAGTGCGTATGTTGGAAACTGTCGTTGTCTTACAAGTAGGCTTTATGAAATATTGCTGCCGCTAAAAATTAAAGGGATGAATGCTTCTCACAAGGCAACTTTTCACAAAGCTCATGGAAAACTAGATAGATGAATCCATCTGTTCACACGTTGGCTGCAGGGGCATCCCAAGTGCCATCCCTTTTCATCATTATAATGCTGACGGTCTTTCGATGAAGGAACTGTTTTGCTGCCTTTTTCTTGTTTATTAGGTCAAGAAACGCTTCATCTGTTCACAACTAAGATATGACGGCAAACGCTGCAATGGCTAATTAACTAATTTATCAGTATATCGTGTAAGAAGGCTACGACATAGTTTACCTGGGTAATACAGTGAAGTTACAATTACACGGCATTGAAAGGAAAGCCGAGGAAAGTAAGGAAAAGCCGTCTACCATTAGAAATATTTAGGTTAGATGACGAGATAAGGATATTAGGAAGTATGAGTTAGCTTGAAGAAAGGCTGCGGGAACCGCAAACCTTTGGGAGAAGCTTTCGTGATTCCTTGAGGGAAAAAAGGGCTGATGATCAAGATGTATACGCCTACAATAACTCCATGGAAAGCGATTATGCTTTTTCCTTTTTTTTTTCAGACACTTGACCAGCAACTGAAAGCTTTCGATACGCCAGACGTGCGCCTTCCGGGACTGGAACAGTACTCAGAGAAGCAACTGTTTTTTCTTTCCTTTGCATTCGTAAGCTTCTCTATTTCGTTTCTGGTTAACGAGGCAACTAAATTCATGAGCGTGAAAAAGAAACGGAACCACGGTACAGACACCACCAAATTTACTGGCGCAATTAGCGGAAACAGTTTAGTCGCTCTTCACCAGCAATGGTAGCTCCAGTGCGAAGACGTTCGTGCTCGCTCGTGCACATATTGTTAGCTGCATGTTATAGAACCCGAGGTCGAAAACATTGTTCCTGAATAGTCCACTACGGTGTCCTCTATAACCCGGTATGCAGTTTCGGGGAGAGAGATCCATTTTTGAAACTTACTATTCATAGCCGTGACACTGCCAACAACGCATACCCTGGCATTCCATCTACGCACTCTTTCTTTTATTTTATACCACGAAGTATGGAAGGACGGTTTCTTGGCCGCAAAAAAGCGCTTCAAACAAGCGAAGGGGCACGCTGTCGCCTCCGTGCTCTCTACCACTTTTTATGATGTCACCGAACATTTTCTTGCTTCAGTAGGACCAAGTCAAGCTTATATGGTACATATGCTGCCATGAGAGAGGCGCCTTAATTATGTTAGGAGCGGCTTGCACTTTGTTGAGCCTACCTATTGGGTGAGTAGACGAATTGAAGACAACGCATCGAGCCTAGAACGGAGCGTTACAGGTGTAACTTAAGAGATGAGAGCGTGACACTAGGTTGTCACGACGCGATAAAATCAGGAGGCATAAAAATTTGGAGGACTCTTCAGTTTCTCCTTTAGGAGTGTAACGCTATAGCGTTCCAAGGTCCCTGACTGCGTCGCATGCTTTCCGGCAACTACAGCATATGTAATCGCAATGTTCACCGGAAAACGCTGGCGGCGCGAAGGCGAGCATTCTGGTACAAGCGTGGTCTCTTCCATGTGCCGATCCCGATGGTCGTATGGATTTCGCACGTGTCCAGCACCAGCACCCATTCTGAAGCGGGCAGTGCTTGTCCGAATGCGTGGACTGTCTCGTCCAACTTATGTATCGTGTTACCGCCTCGTCGCGTCTTCCGCGGTACTCTCCTTCTTTTGCAAAGGGGCAATGCTACATTCTGGTTCCTGTCGCTTATAAAGTGTAGCACAGAGCTTTCTTATGGTGCCTTTGCTATTCTTTTCGCGAAATCAACTGCAGGAGATATTTGAAGCGAAGTTAAAGCGGCTAACACTAATATACATCCGTAAGCCCACTGAACTTGATTGCTGCCTCAAAAAGCGGGGACATTATAGCTTTTCTTTGTTTTGCCGCGGTCATGCGCTTTCGATCGTTGCTTATGTGTAGCTAAATGTGAAAAAAATCCGAGCAAAAGTCCTTTTTCTATGACGCATACGAATACTGTTAGGATGCAGATGCTGTGCTTTAGAAATAAAACTTATAGAACTTATCTACGATGACTAAGCGAGTATCCGAATAGCAATCATTAGAAAATTAATTTATAGTACACTAAATGGGCCACACCAACGAAGTCCTTTCGTGGCCTCCAAGATGCGTACCGCGACGGTATGATCGAAAAATTGAAGGACACTTTCTAAATTGCAAAGTTTGTTCAGCGAAAGCCTGTGCCCATTCGACTGATATGGCAAATTTTTCTTTTTTTTTTGTGCATGACACTCCCAGTGAAATGGGCACAGGCTTTTGCCCAACACTTCGTGGAATTTATAAAGTGTCCTTCAATTTTTTTGACAAAGATTGACAAAGTGTGGTTTGAAGTAAACGATGGATTGTTTATTCATAAATTATTTGTGTCTTTGATTTAATGCCCCATGAATTCCTTATGCTTGGTTGGGTCGACGTCTACGATAGCTGTCTTATTATCACTGAAATGTACTGATATGTACTCGAGATCTTCGGTGGTTGGTAGACTCTCACCTGGTCAGCCTATGGGAAGAGCGGCGGAAACTGGCCAAGAGGTGGAAAAGGCAACGTCTAAACAAACACCTGAGACAACGCATCGCTCTCTTGGCACAGCAAGCCCAAGGCCACGCGAACGAGCTCGATAAAAACGAGTGGGCGACGTTCTGTGGAACCCTATCAGGAACTCTTGGAACGACCAGTACGTGGCGAATACTACGAAGCATGCTAGACCCGATGAGCACGCGTACTGAGAATAACAAGAAGCTCCAAATTATAGCAGACAACTTATAGCAGACAAGGGTACAGACCAAGATCTCGTCCATGCGCTTCAGAAAAAAGTACATAGGACCCTCACCTGCCACGGATCGTCGTACGCGAGGAGACAATACGCGGGGGAGGCGAACCCTAAATTAGACGGAGATATAACGTACGCGGAAGTGTATGAGGCGGCACAATCCGCAGTTAAAAACTCGGTACCGGGCCCAGACTCGATCACAAATGCAATGATTCGAAACATGGATTCGGTAGCCCTAGCGAAAATCACAAAGATCTTTAATAGCGAGTGCTGGGCCAAGGGAGACTTGCCCCAAGAGTGGAAATTGGCTAAAATAATCATGATCCCCAAACCAAAAAAGAATCCCTCGATTGATACACTACGGCCGGTGTCGCTCACGTCCTCCCTAGGTAAGCTCTATGAAAGGGTTATCCATAGCAGATTGCAGCGACACCTGGAAGAGCGGAGCTGGTTCCCGGACTCCATGATAGGATTTCGCACCGGTTTATCTTGCCAGGACGCGTTCCTCCTACTTAGAGACGAAATTCCAACTAATATACCGTACGGCGACGAGAGACTAGTCCTAGCACTAGACCGCAAAGGAGCCTTCGACAACGTCTCTCACGCCGCAATATTGGAGGAACTCGAACTCGCGGGTTGTGGTGAGCGCACATACAATTACTTAAGAGCGTTTCTTTCCAACCGCGAGGCGAGCATCAGTATTGGCCAAATCACTTCGGATTTATTTAAAATGCCTGACAAAGGAACACCTCAAGGAGCTATATTTTCTCCTCTTCTCTTCAACATGGCGATGTGTCGCCACGCGCGCGATCTGGATCGGATACCCGAACTAGGTTACACGCTCTACACAGACGACATCACGCTGTGGACAAACAGAGGTTCACTAGGGGATAAGGAATATACGCTCCAAAGCGCAGTATTAGCGGTGGAAAAATTTTCTAGATGGAGTGGCCTGAAGTGCGCACCCGAAAAATCTGAGGTTATCCGGATACACGCGAAAGGCGACAAATCCAGAGGATTGATTAACATCGTGGTTGAGGGCCAATCAGTCCGAGAGGTACCCACGATGCGAGTCCTGCGTTTGTGGCTTCAGAGCGACGGGAGAGCAGTACAGACACTCAAGACCCTGAAATCCACAGCCAACGACATAGCTCAAATGATACGTCGCGTGACGTATCGAAAAGCGGGAATGCGAGAAGAAGATACCCTAAGGCTCGTACAGGCCTTAGAGGTTAGTCGAATAACGTATGGCTTACCGTACTAAATCCTGAATAGGGAGAAGGAAAAGCAGGCTAACACAATAATCCGAACCGCTTTCAAAGCTGCTCTGGGCCTGCCTAAATGTACTTCAACGGAGCGCATGTTAGCTTTGGGATTGCACAATATTTTCGACGAACTGAGGCAAGCCACCCTGATGCGACAGAGGGAGCGCCTCAGCTTCACAACAACTGGTAGGGCAGTATTGGCTAGACTCAATATCCCAGCATACCCCATTTATCTCACAGAGCAGGCTGTACCTCTCCCTCCTTCGATGAGATCCAAAATTACAGTAGCCCCAATTCCAAAGAATATGCATCCCGAGTACAACAAAGAAAGGCGCAAAGCACGCGCACAACACATTCAATCAGCGTACTCTAATAACCATAGGTACAACACGTACTACACGGACGCCGCTCTGTATGCAGAGGCGACCGGGCAGCGCTACCAAAGGAGGTACGCCCTGGCAGTCGTGAACGCGATCAGCCAACAGCAAATCACCGCGTCGGCCACGGCGGGATCCCCCACCTCGGCTGAAATATTAGCAGTGGCGATCGCACTCGCTCACGCGGAGCGTTCGCAAAGGGACTCGGTCGTGGTCACGCACTCCCAGGAGACATGTCGCATGTTTCTCAAGGGGCACGCGACTGCAGCTAGGCTCGCGATAATCCCCAAATCCTTCAAGCACCATCATCGCCTACTCTGGTGCCCGGGCCAAGCCGGGGGTGGGGGGGGGGGGGGGGTACAGGGGTACGAAAAGGCTAACGCGTTAGCTCGAGGGTTCACTAACCGAGCGACGGCATCCTTTTCTAACCCCAACCACCCGCACTATCCCTCATAACATTCCACCAATTTAAATGCTAAAGACATCCTTGTTCATCAGCGTGGAGTCCGCAGAAAATACCCGCCGCCTCACCCACAACTTGACGGGGAAGAGGCCGCCGATTGGCGTAAAATACAGACTGGGGTGTTCCCTCATTTAAAATTGCTAAACGCCATGTATTCCACTCGTTATAGGGCCAACTGTCCTTGGTGCGGTGGCATACCTACCTTAATGCACATAACCTGGGAGTGCACTAAGCACCCTCACAGGCCAAATACCAGTAGGACAATGGAGCAGTGGGAGACACAGCTCGCCCGCTCCGACCTGGCAGGACAAAAGTCATTAATTAGCCAGGTCAGGCAGGCGGCAGAGGCCAGTGGGGCCCTGGACTGAGAGGCTCCGACCAACCCTCTTTCAAATCTTTGCAACTGCAATAAAGTTTCTCTCTCTCTCTCTCTCGGTGGTTGGTTATGTCTGGAAGACGAGATCAAGACAGCTGCCATGCTGCGCGGTGGCTGTTGTCGTCGGTGTGACCAACTATAACGCTAGTGAACTTTGTAGACCACTGACAAATGCATGTCTGTTCCGATCGTCTTGGTTGAAATCCCCGACAACGCTCCAGGGCACCGACGGACGGACGGTCGGACGTCGCGGGTATGAGCCATTATTGGCTTTCGCCTTAATTCTTCTGGCGTTTGGCATCGGGGGAATCCACATTCTTGGGGCGCCTCTCTGAACCGCTTGCCGTGGGATCCTCCCCGGGACGCTCGGGAGCCATTCGATTAACTCGACTGCTGCAACGAGACGTCTGATGAAGGAGCGTTGCCGCACGCGCCACTGTGTTGAGAGAGTGCGAGGAGGAGAGGGCACAGCTGGCACCATTCCAGGACATTGACGGACGGACGGTCGGACGCCGCGAGTATGAGCCATTAAGGGCTTTCGCCGTAATGTTACGAAATAATCTCTCTCACCCGGCGGGCATTTGTGGCGCAGCACCCACGCTTCACCCACGACACTGGGCAGTTTGACATAGGTATGATTGCTTCAGCAACAGAGTTTTTTTTTCTAATTGAAGAGCACCTTTTAAAACCTTAGGCAAATTTTGTTTAGACTGCACAATCTTCGGGATGATCTCAAGTTCTTTAGACTATATGCGATAGGTTCAGGATCTACCCATATTTTAAGACTGCGTGCTATCTTAGGAATCGGCCACGTACTTTCGGCTACATGGTTACACAGCCCGAAAGACGATATCGTCTCAGACAATGCCAAGAGTGCTATTCACATCAAAACCAAATTTGTAGCAGCTTTTCAATAAAACAACAAACGCTATGTTCGTCTCGCAGGTATGGTGTGGCAGCTCACGTCCTGAGGCTCTGCGTCTGGAAATAAAAAGCGAGGCCCACAGCCCGCGCCAATACAGGTGACTTTTATTCTTGCTAGCTTTTTTGTACTGTTTAAGTAAATGTGATGTCAGTGAGTTTGTTTGGAATAGGTAAGTGCGGTCCTAGACATTTTCTTGTTAGCGTATGAGGAACGTTTACTCTGTGCGCAATAGAAGGAAAATGCTGACTCTATATGGTGAAGCTATTGCAATTTAACTGCACATTTCTTTGGGGCTATACTTACAGCTGTCTCGGCGAATTTTGTTTTCGGAAGGTCCGCAGAGATGTCTCGGGCCCGAAACCCGTCAAGCTGACCAATATGATAATGGCCCTTAAAGCAGTGGCACCTACCCACACATAGGGATTGTCCAAGAATCAGGCGAATTTTAGAAAAGGGCTAGAGGTATGAAGCGAGAAATCTGTAACTCTGACAACTAGGTGAAAGTGAGTACAATATAGAGATCTTTCCTTGAACAGCCATTCTGAGACGCACTAAAGATAGAAATGATAAGATATGGGAAGAACCAAATAATTAAGGAGTCTCACACTACACAGAAAATGATTTTACCTGTACAAATAAACTACTCATATATAAAATCAGTGAAATACCTGTTAACATGAGGGGGTTTAGCAAACCCGGGAAGATGCAAAAAACAAAAGACATGTGAGGTGGCGACAACGCCTCGATGTTCTTCAACCAGCCCACCGTTACGTAATGGATTTGTACGGGGTCTGTTAGGGCCTAGATAAATAATCATTGGTGAAAATGGACTTTAAATTGTGTTCTAAACGAGCCAAGGACTGAACATGGCATGTTTCAGAACATTACGCTCAGCCAATATTGGCGATATACGAAAGAAAAAAAATACTATGGAACCCGCAATGTCAGAGTGACATACCAGCCCGGGAATTCGGCGCAAAATGAAACAATAATAAAAAGAATGGAACTTCTGCCTTAATTTTACTTCGTATAATCAACATATTATCGCATAACAAACAATAATACACCTTTAAAAGAAGATCTTAGCAATCCCATCTCATTCAGTGTATCTTTTTCTCCTTTAGCGTCCCTTTAACAATGAAACAACCGTTGCGGGCCAAACTTGCGCCTGTCTTCAGCCTCTTTTTTTTTATTTGTCATGCCGCTGCCAATCGCTCGCGAACGCAGTGAGAATAGCTCCCGAAAATCTCAGCTGAAAAAAGAGTAACCATAACAGGACGGCAGAGAAAACTGGATTATCGACTTCTAGCTTCAGTGCTTCACCTACGGCAAAAGCTTGAGTATCCATAATACGATAGATTTTGTCCGTGTATGAGGCTCCCTAACGAAAGAATAATGCGTTCTCATACAGGTACCCAAGATATTCTTTCGGGGGGGGGGGGGAGGGGGAAGTACGATACCCCTGAGTAACTTTTCCATGAAAATGAAAGGCGGGTGTACTTTTACGAATACAAACGTTAATAATTCACATCGTTCGGTGTAAAAGCGCGTAGACCCGCAAAACATAAATTAAGTAACGTGTATCTGACAAGTACGGCGGTGATATACACCTCTCCTTTGCTTGGAAATTCTGGAGCCACATCAAATTGAGTCGAGCAGAAAAGAAACGCAGGAGGCACACAGCCAAGACCACGTAAACAAGCGAAATCGTAAAAGGAAGACTTGTAGTAGCGTTTTCCTAATCAGCTCTGGAAGAATCATAGAGAAATACATATTTGTGGAACAATGACAGTTCTTCTGGATCCCTCTTTTACTGGTCGACCAAATTAGGCCCCAAAACCAACTCGTATTGTTATTTGAGCAGTTGCGTAATGATGCGTGGCCGCTAGTCCCATACAACCGCGCAGAGCGCAGGACACTGCTGTTCTAGAACTAACAAACGGTTCTAGTCCTAAACCTAACTTTACAGCTGTTTTATAACCCTTGGCTGTCACAGTGTTGCCGTTTTTGATCGCTATATTCAACACCATGTTTTCCAGATGGAGCAAGGATTGTCAGTGACATGGCAGAAATAACAGTTATTCCCCGCTTGAAGAACATCTGGCAGTACGAAAAAATGTGAAATTCCTCGTGCTCACTAAGAGGCAATAATATTAGTAAAGCTGTCACGGTGTCTTCAGATTTGATTTTATGACATGGCTTCGTCTCTTCAGTACAGTTTTTTTTTTCTTTTACAGGGTAAACGTCCCTTTGAAGAACATGGAATCGTTTACTTCAGTATTTCATTGCAACGAAACAAGCAAGATGGCGTTCAAAGCAAACAGCAGCGAAACTTGCGTGCTGTGGTGAATTAGCACGTTAATAAAGTTATCTTTTTTCACATTCCGTACTGAGAACTTTATTTGACGCACATTCGCATCTCGGCGTCGTTTAATCTCTTCCTTTCAAGCGCGATATGCTAACGGCAGATTTATGGATGAGAAGTTCTCACATATTCTTACCACTTTCAAGAACAACGCTAATGAGCATACGCGGAATGTATCCCACACACGTGGCAACTGCAAAACTGCTGGTCACGCCGTGTGTCATGCCGTGTGTAAAGCGATACGACGCCCGCAACGATGATCTCGGACATGCACCTGCTGACTGGCAACAGCATATACATGAGCCCGGGCATTTCCAGCTGATAATATGGTCTTGTTAATCCATGATTCTGTAGCGAGGTGTGGGAAAGAATTTCACACGCGAATGGCTCAGCTAAAACTAAGAAGAATGATTGTATGTGTTACCCATGGCCTCATCACATGCTTTCACTGACAACTTCATACGCGTGAGTACGACGTGACACAGCCAGAATTTACTTATTTATTTATTGATTAAAAAAACTTACAGGTCCTGCATGGGGAATTGAATAAGTGAACTCTCCGCGAAGCAGTTCCCGTCGTTTTTCTCTCTCTTCCGGTGTCTCCAAAATTAGGCCAACAACGTGACATCCGGGTCTCGGCTGAGCTCGGTGGGTTTTGGTGGGAATGTTGGATTCCGGGAAAGGTTTAACCAACAAGCACTCGCTCAAGTCTATTGCCAACCCCTCTGCGGACATTCTTCTCCGGCTATGCTTTTGCAAGTTAGGCCCCTTATTGCAGCGTACACATTTATGTTTCTCGTTATAGCAGTACCTGCGCATTGGCGCCACGCCCTTTCTGGTTTCTGAAGAGCCCGCGCTGAGCGCAGTGGTAGGATACATTAAACGCTACTGTGCCAAGGTCACTTGCTCGGCTCACTTCAGTAGTCGTCAATTCTACTACGGGACACTGCCTCGTAGTATCTCTGCTTCCTCCAAGGGCAATGTTATGACTATAAAGCTTAACTCGGCATTGTCACGTGGTTAACAATGTCACGTGGTTAAAAAGAATAAGTTAACTGGGCGAACTTCGGCCTCGGAAATTACGACATCGCTTGGCGGCGGTCGTAGAAACAAGAGCGGTAGGCGATTGTCGAAAAAAATGACGGCGACTGCGTGCCACCGTTACGCACACATCCGTGAGCTTTCAAGAGGCGCTCGCGTAAATCTGCTATGGTACCACAGCATCGCATCTCTGCGTGTCAACAATTTGATATGAGTGGCGGGAATTTCTCCTACTGAAATATTAGAAATGTACGAGATTCATCATATCGGTAGTGCTTCTGGTACCGGTTGCGCGAAAGAGAAAAAAAGCAGGTGGTAATATTGTAGCACTCTTCAATGAAGCACACTAAACACACTGATTTATTGTGGGCGAACTTGTGCCCGGAAACTCAACATTAAGCATTCACACACACTTTTAAAAGAAGAGTTAACAGCAGCCTATTCCACAGTCAACCGCGTCTCTCCGCCGAACTCACTTTTCGCGCGCCCCGAGGGCCAAGAGCCACGCCGTGGCTTCTCATTGGACGGCAGACTCGGGCGCTGCCGTGAGCGCGTGAACGGGAGACACGCGCTGTATCGCCATGCGCGAGGCGTTGCTGGCGCTCTTCTAATGGCGATGCGACGAGTAATGGGCTTTAGCGATGAGACGCTTGCAAAGGTGCCTCACGAGAGTGCTCGTACCTGGCATGTGGAGAGCTCTCTGCGGCAATATCACACAGCAAATGTACTGTACATATTTTAGGGCAATCGCTTCAAGCGTAAGATGCCTGCAAAATCTATTACATGTGGGTTGACGTCGTACATAAACGTGTGCAGAAAAGAACGACAGGCAGAGCATATAACTGGCGTATAAAGCGCAGATATACGCGGGAAATACACGTACGGGGCTATTATAATGAGCGATACGAGTGCCCTGTTACCTTGCACCTGTCCCTTTTACCCTGTTACTCTATAGTACATCAACACGGCAAGTTGGGCCCCAGTCGGTTGGGATTCATAGTAAGGTTTGTTGCACTGCAACACAAGAGAAGCATAAAAGAAGGTATGAAACGACGACACGGCGCTGACTCTGAACTGATATTTTATTGAAGATATGTCTGACATCTATGTGGGTGCCACTTGATAACGGTGACATGCACGAGACACAGAGAGGCATCGAAGCAATTATGACGAACTGACCCATAAACAAAATTGAGATAGGTAATGCAGTTAAGCCTATCGCGAATTCTACAGAGGAATCTTGTGCGCTTAACAATAGTTGAACCTTTCCGGATAGCCAATTCGGATAATGTGTGCAGGTACCTGGAAGACAGTTTGTTGAACGTTCGGTGTGCCTTCAGCGTAGATGTGGTAAACTTATATTACTCCCTTCCACATGAAGTTATGAAATGTGATAAAGACTGCATAGTGCGTGACATTGATGAAGAAGCCTTCATCGACGGTTGCGGTATCTCAGTAGAAGCCTTTCGTGAACTTCTTTCCTTTTACTTGAGATCTACCTTTGTTCCATGGAGAGGGGCCTGTATGTACAGAAATCGTAGGTACGCATTGGCTCGTGTGTAGCTCCTATGATTAGTGACATTTTTCTAGGTTATAGTGATAGGCAACTAGTAGGCCACCTTGCTAAACTTTCCAATAGGGTTTTTCGCTATGTTGATGATTTTGTTATATTTTTTACTAGTGACCTTCACGCCGAGGGTGTTGATGAAATTTTAACATTATTCAGGCAGCACGGCATGGGCCTTGATATTACTTTATCAGTTCCTAAGGACCATCAACTGCAGTTTCTAGATCTGAGATTAACCTTTGGTAAAAATCATGTGTGCTGTAAATATAATCCCAGGTCGCTCAAGCCCATTTTGAACTATAGATCCCGTCATTCTAAGGTAGTGAAGTGGGCTATAGCAAAGACTATCCTAAATGCTACGTTAAAGAAGTCGTGTTTTTATATGTCGAAGGCTGCTTTTTCTGATCAGATAGATCGTTTACTGGATGCTGGTTATCCCGAAGGGATTATTTCATCTGTGAGTGAACGTATGGTTCGCGGCATCAAGAGCATAAATGACCAAGGTATAAAAACGAAATCAAAAGAAAAAAGAAAAAAAAAACGCAGTAGTACTGTATGTAGACAAGCTGGCGCATGTGCTTAAGAACGTTGGTTCAAGGTACAGCATTGATGTCTGCTTTTCTGCGAAACATAAGATAGGTCGCACATGCCCATTAGTTGGTAATATGTTTAAGGACAAGCAAGTGAAGTGAAAATGCACTGTCAAACATTTGAACAGGTACATCACTTGTGCCAAGCAGGTTGTGTATGCCATTCCGTTATCTTGCGGTAGATAATACGTGGGACAAACGAAGCGATGTGTAAACGTCGACTTAGGATGCATGAGCAACCTCTTCAAGGGGTTACGCCACTTCATCTCCCGGTGCATTGCAAGTTGTACGGTTGTCGCCCCGAATTCAAAAAAAAAAAGCTGGTGTCATTTTTAAACATGCCAGCCAACTGACAAGGGAAATCTTCGAGGCTTACAATATAAACATTAGGGACAAGGCATGTATCAGCGAACCGTCTATCACTCTTCATGACAAGGAACTGCGTTAGCTATCTCAATTTTGATTATGCATCAATTTGTCACAGTTGCTTCGATGCAACTGTGTCTCGTGCATGTCATGGTTATCAACTGGCACCTACGTATGTGTTAGACATATCTTCAATAAAATATCAGTTGAGGGTCAGCGCCGTGTCGTCGTTTCATACCTTCTTTTCTCCTTGTCTTGTGTTGCGCTGTAACGAACGTTACTGTGAACTATGTAGTACTCTGCTACCCTGTTTTGCCGCTGCTAAGCGCTTGGTGGCCCGATAGTTCTTTTATGCTTCGTGTTTTCTTTTTGTTGGGGCGCTTGCCCTCACTTTTCTTTTCGAGGTTTCATGTCTTTGTTTATTTTTCTTTCCTTCGTTACTATTACCCATTGCAAGCACTTGCGAACAATGTAGGAGGCTACGATAAACGCTCCGATGAGAGAGCTTGAGATGGCGGCCGTGAGTCGCGCAGTGAGTCGCCACTGAGTCGCGCGATCATCGCAGCTTAAAGAAACATGTTTTCGTAAATTAGAAAAGTAAAGAAGATTAGTTTAACACTGCCAGGGAATTTTCATTGCAACAACAAATCAATATAAGAATGACAAGCGAAAATGATGCAAACGTTACACACTATTACATTGTCACACACCTAACAGCACGTACATGTAAGTGTAGGTGAGAACAAAACAACAACTAAAGTCTTGGCTCGCATTTAGACAATTCAGAGACAGATCGCACAAGTGAAAGGATTCGAGACCGTCTTAAGTGTATCAATGCAGGCGTCATGAAATGAATTGAGCTGCCTGGGTATTTTTTTTTTTATCATTTGCAAGCCGTAAGTGGTTAATCGACGTGGCATGGCTCATTATTCCTGACCGACATTAAAGTTAACTATTCTTTTTCTGACTTATAGTTATACCGACAGATATCCACTGAGACTAAAAGTGTTGGAATTTAAAGAAACCGTTTGATGGCAATACAAGAAAAGAAGCCATTTGTATTGTGCATTGCGGGAATCTTCGATTGGGAACAAACAGAAGACTGAGCGTGAGCTTTTCCTCGTAGACACGAGTAAATAGATGAAACGATCTTCTCAGTTCTAAGATGCGTGAATGGCTCGTGTAGCATTAAGAATTGGTAGGGCAAAAATAAAAATAAAGCGATCTTACTGCAGCGCAAGCACAGAATTTAAATTAGGAAATATAAGCAAAAGAAAATTTAAGTTATTTTTCACTGACGATGATTATTTGGGGGCAAGTTGACAGAGGCACAATTTATTAAGCACATTGTGAAAATTTACCTCTCAAACACGGTACGCATCAGAAGCACAGAGGATTAAGAGCTTCCTTAAAATCGATGATATCAAGCATCAGTGAAACTTCATGATTTCTAAATGCGCGTGCACAGCCGAATGTTCGTTAGAGGGAAATAAACGAGGCGAAGCAAGATGCTCTGATAAGCAAGATTGCTATTTTAATTGAATGAGTTATGGGGTTTTACGTGCCAAAACCACTTTCTGATTATGAGGCACGCCGTAGTGGGGGACTGCGGAAATTTCGACTACCTGGGTTTTTTTAACGTGCACCTAAATCTAAGCACACGGGTGTTTTCGCATTTCGCCCCCATCGAAATGCGGCCGCCGTGGCCGGGATTCGATCCCGCGACCTCGTGCTCAGCAGCCCAACACCATAGCCACTGAGCAACCACAGCGGGTGCAACTTTAAATGAGAGGTGTTCGTCTGATACATGCATATTCGTTATTACCTTGCATATACATGAAAGCCGGGGCGAGAAACCAGATTATTTTTTTTTTATTTTACTCAGTGCCTTCTTTCGATATGTACCGGCGTAGTTGTCTCTTTCGCATTCCGGTCATACTTCTAATCGAATGCGGCTTCCCTTTCGGTTTTTCACCGTATCCAATTTAGCACACGCTCTTTGCTAACACGGAAAAGGTTTACTGCCACTTGGAAATATTTAGCTTTAAGTAAGCGTTTCTTTCTTTTTGTCTTTCCCGTGGTGCGTGGTTTAGCGCTACACTTCCTCAATCTTTACTCCAAGCGGCCCACCAATAAATTGAATAAAGCACAGCAGTGTGCGTGGCGAACAGGTTGCATGAAAGCTTGGTTAAAGCATCACGCCTTTGGGCACAGGTGTCAGCACTGTTTGGTGAATTATGCGGCGAAAAGTCTTTAAAGCATGGCCTAATTTCCCCTTAGAACGTCCTTATGAACTAAAGCTCACCTACACCAGGCCTGTGTCTGACAGCGCACCGAGCATAGGTCAGTGCCCCAAACAAGTTGTACTAGGATGCTTTTTATGAGAACGGTCTTACGTGTCAATATTTATGAAAAACTAAAATGTACTAGGCTGTCGCAGCGTGTTAGAAAAAAAAATGCATGCGTTTGCAGGCATGTATGGGCACGGCTGACCCAGCACTGCAAACGATGCTGACCAGGCACCTGCTTTTCGTTGTGCAGGGTTGTTTCTATGTGAATTTAGCAGAATTAGCAGTGACCGTCGTTGCATTAGGGTCCTACCGTGCCCCAAACGGTGCATTAGCCTTGCTTATGAGTGTTTACAGGCGTGCAAATTACTTCTCTCTGGTGATATAGAAACAAATCCTGGACCGACACAAAATGAACTGCATGAGGAACTGCTTGAAGGAGAAAAAGTTATCCTCACAGATCTAACTGAAATGAAAGTGCAGTTAGGCAACATAAACAGTGTACTTGCCAGCTTACAACGCACTCTGGAGCACGTGCAGACTAAACTCCCTGATTCTTCTGCAACCCTAGTTCAGACCGGTGAAGTAGAAACCACGCTGAAATTTTTAGAGAAAGTGATTTTTCAGACAAAAAAAAAGATTGACTAGTTTGGAGGACCATAGCAGGCGTTACATTGTGATTATTTATGGGATAAAGGATTTAGCCGACGAAACCGAATCTATGATGAAGGAAAAGATTGTCAAGGAAGTATTCCAAGGCAAGCTGGGTGTGAAATGTGAGTCCATTGGTCGAATACATAGGCTAGGAAAAAACAAAGGAAACCGACCGGTCATAATTTACCTTCAGGATTACAGTGAAAAGGAAGCAATTTTTGCAAACTGCAAGAAACTCAAAGGGTCTGACATCTACATTCAGAACGATTATTTCCCTTCCACACTGAAAAAAAGAAAACTCCTCTGGGACAGCTGTAAAGAAGATCGGCTGCTTAAAGAAAGCGCTTCATTGATCCATGGTAAGCTTAAGATTGGCAGGGATACTTCTTATTGGGATGAATGCCTAAACAGAGGCGTACAAATTCCCCAAAGCTCCCTTCGGACTCCCACCAACGAACGAACTAAACCATTCCTCAAACTCGCAGGATTGACGTGCTCCCCAAGGGCCACATAAGCAGCTCAGACTGATTAATGTCAATGCCCGCAGTAAAAAAAACAAAAAAAAACTGATGCGTTGAAATTTTATTACTGAAGAATGATCCTCATATTACTGTTTTAACTGAGACTTGACTACATGATGAAATAAGTGACGATATATTTCCACCTTCCTATACAGTGTTCCAAAAAGACAGGCGCACCAGGGGGGCGTGGTGTTGCCCTCCTGATCAAAAATGTAATTTCTGCCCATGTCTTAGAAATGTCCCTGAGATTGAATGTTTGCGCGTCAAGGTAAGCTCTTGGGGTCACAGCTTTATTGTTTACGCCATATACAAGCCACCGGATACTACTCCCGAATACTTACAAAAATTAGAGGATGAAGTGAACAGGCACAGAAAGAATGTGATTATATTGGCAGGTGACTTTAATTTACCGAACATCGACTGGCAGCGCCTTAATACTGGAAACGCGTGCAGCAAGCACACCAACATTATCTTCAGTATTATGCTGCGTTATAACCTGAAGCAGGTTGTACACGAGCCAACACGCGTACAGGGCATTTGCAGTTCAATTCTTGACTTGGTATTTCTTAGCCAAGAATTTTCGGAATATTTTGCTTGTATTGAAGGACTTTCCGACCACCGCCTAGTGAGCATCACCTTACCAGTTGTACAGATGGTGCAAAACTATTCATCAGTGCCTAGCTACAAAGATTATTCTCATGCCGATGATGCTTCCATCATAGAGCCCATGGAAAAGTGTATTGTTGATTTTATCAGCACTCATGCCTGTTCTTGTGGAATTGCTTCAAAATTATGTGCCACTACTGCATGAACAAGTTCATCCCTAGTAAAAATGAGAAAGTTCACAAACACACACCTTGTATGACAAGCGATGTTATCCATATTAAGCGCAAGGCAAAAATGTTAAAAAGAAACCGTGGTAATCGTGTTAAAATAAAAGAGGTGCAGAACTCCCTCGAACAGAAGGTGACTGCTGCAAAGAGTTACTATTATAACAACTCTCTGCCTAACTTTATTAAAAATGATCTTACAAAATTCTGGAACCATATGAAGGAAAGAAAGAAACCGATTTCATAGATAATATAATATTTGAGGGCACATCAATAACTAATGACGAAGACATAGCACAACATTTTAATGAGTACTTTGAAAGTGTCTTTGCAGTACCAGATGAGTGCATTACTAGGCTTCGAGTGAAACGGGTATTTAATGTGGATTCTATTTCTTATGCTTGCATTGTCACATGTTGGGAAACCTGAAAAGCAAAGCTTCTTTTGGCTATGACAAAATCCCAGACATCTTTCTAAAACTTTCTCCTGAACTTATTGCCAGCTTTCTTGTACGAATCTTTTCTGCTTCTGTGCTGTCGGCACAACTGCCCATTGAATGGAGAGTGACCCGAGTTGTTCCAATATTTAAAAAAAGGAGATCGATTAAGATTGCAAAATTATCACCCCATTTCTATGACACCACAATGCTGCAAGCTCTTGGAGCACATCGTGGCAAACTATATAAAAGAATTCTTGGCTGAAAACAATGTGCTCACGGAGTTTCAGCATGGCTTCAGAAAAGGTTATTCGACTGTAACGCAATTGGTATCAGTGATTCATCGGTTTGCTTTATCTCTAGACAATAATGGCCAAATAGGTGTAATATTTTTAGATTTCAGAAAAGCCTTCGATAACGTTACGCACGACAAATAAATCTTCAAGCTTAGAATCATTGGCATACCTGACATTTTCATAAACTGGATTATGGCTTACTTGAGCAAACGCACTGAGTGCGTTACAATTTGTGAACATAGCTCGGCCACTCACCCAGTCACATCAGGGGTGCCCCAAGGTAGTGTCTTGGGGCCTGTACTGTTTTTAATGTATACAAATGGCATTGTTAAAACCATAACTCCTGGTGCGCAAATTAGACTGTTTGCCAATTATTGTATCTTGTGCAGTGATATAACTTGTCAGAATGATCAGACTATCCTCGAAAAGAATTTAAATAACATATTGAAGTGGTGTAATGAATGGGGTATGTTTATTAACGCTGAGAAATCCGCATTTCTTCGTATTACTCGTAAAAAAAACCCACTAACTTTTTCTTATACACTAGGTTCATCAGCTCTGCGTGGAACTAACAATTACAAATACTTAGGTGATACTTTGACTTCCACATTGTCATGGAACATGCACATTATTGGTATTTGTTCTTCTGCTTTCCGCAAACTCTGTTTCCTAAGACACAAACTGAAAAATGCCCCTCCTAACGTGAAATTACTGTGTTATTTTACATTTAGTAGACCAATGTTACAGTATGAATGTATATGATGGGATCCGTACATTAAATCAAATGTCGTGCGTCTTGAAAAAAAAATGCAAAGAAAGGCACTTAGGTTTATATTTCATGAATTCGCAAGACTGGACTCTCCCTCTAAAATTATGACAGGAAATTTAATACCCACTCTTGAGTAACGCCGACAGCTACTAAGGCTTGAATTCCTTTCCCTTCTTCTCAACAAAAGGCTTGAAATTAAACCATCGACTTACATAACGCCTGAAAAAACACGGAACACAAGACAGCATCATCCAGACTCACTAACATCCTATTATGCTCGAACTGACACGTTTAAATTTTCTTTTTTTCCCAGAACAATATCAGACTGGAACGACAGTTTATAGACACAGTTTGACTAAAAATTGTATAAATTTGCATTTGCTTGTTCCTTATTTGTTCTCTTTTGTTTGCATGCATTCTATTGCCCTTCTGCTTGGACCGAAAGGCCTGCAGTATGTACTAAACAAATAAATAAATAAATAAATAAAAAGGCACTCGCCTGACATTCTCTTAGAGAGTACCTAAAAATTTCTTGACATGACATGCATGTTGTTCTTGGTTACTCGAAAAAAAATTCAATATTTGTTTTCTTCTTTTCTTATTCTACTCCTAGACATCGTAAACAAACTGTTTTCGCCCGTGAACATCACATTAAATGAGACACACTAATTCGCTATGTTCGGGATATCTTACCTCAGTAAGTCTAACAAGGTCTTCGAGAGCATACACGACCTGTAAGACATAACTCAGTATTTTTTGAAACTTCTGTACAAGGCCACATATTTTGCCTATTGCAATAAATATTCGACACTTATAGATCGGACGTGCACAACATAGCTGCATGGCGAAGCATGTTCCTGCTTCTTTTGCTGACGTCCAAGGCCCTTGCCAAAACTTGGAAAGCCCTTCTAGAAATCCTGTACGTCGTGCAAAAAGAAAGGGCACGTTGACGGCATTATCTTGGAATAGTTTCAGACACGAACCCTTTAGTCATTGGGCGAATCTACGTCAACACGAACTTCGACGTCAGTGGCACAAGTGACGTTAGTGAAGTTTAAAGTTTAGGCTCATATTTTTAAAGCTTTGACCTTCAGGATCAACCATTCGCAGCGTGCATATTTTATGCGTGCGGGTGAGCCGAAGAGTGGCTCTTCCTATAATATACCCTCTGTACATGTCTCAACATTCCGTGTATTAACCCTGTAAAGCCAAAACCTAGTTCCACATCAAGAACCATTTAAACAACTTGTTGATCTGTATTCCGGCGATGGATAGTACATTGATAAATAAAAAGAAATTGCTTATTGAATCGAAATATAATTACTCTATAAATATTTATTAGTAACAAGCTTCTTTATGCGAAACTTAAGCTGAAGCTTCGCTCCAGCATATAAAAACGCAACTATGGTCATGGCGTCAATTTTGTCGTGCCCGAATAAGCATATTGGGGCAACTAACTAGGCGTTGGATACGCGACAGTTTGGCATTGCAGGGTTAAAATGTCCATGGCTTTAACATGTGCTGTCCAGCGTCAGCTTTCTGAAAAGCATTTTTGGTTAATCCGTGAAGCAGAGCGTAATGTTTTGTTCATTACGCAATATCTTTTACTGCTCTATTGCTATTCTATTTTGCTAGCGGCGTTTGGTTGCGTCTTTCAATTATTCTGCGTTCATATAACTAAAATTTTCTTATTTATTCGGGCCAGGTCTGACAGTTTCTACCGTTTCATCAACGCAGCGCAAATGCCATCGTGATTTTAACGTGTGCTCTACATGCCATAGCCATAGGTAGGTGCGATTGTATAAAACGCAGTTGTGGGGGACATCATATTCCATGTTTCTAGTTTTTACGCTCGTCCAGTGCTTATGCAGAACCCAACAACCGGCGGGTTGTAAGAGGGCGCATCGAACGGCCGGAGTAAAAATCATGCCACCGTCGAAACATGAACGTCGCCACCGTTGTCTTGCTGCTGTCGTCACGCACACACGCACTGCTCGCGTCAGACGCGTACCTACTCACCTTACAGAAACACCTTAGTCAATTTGCGTAGGCGTTGCGGAATCCCAAATCGTGCTGGTTAGCCAGATACCGGGCAAAATGCTTCGCCCAACATTGATTCCCGCAGTTCGTAGAATCTGGTTCTTTTTCTTTCTATTTATTACAGAGGCTCGAAGAAATCGAGGCAGTAAACATTTGCCCACCTGCGTAACGCAAACTTCTTGGACAGAGCTATCCTCGTTTCAAGCATATTACTGCTTTCGCTGCAATAAAGTAATTTGGACTTCCGCTAAACTTCGTTATAACGAGGTACGTCATCGCTTGTTCCACAGACTTCTGATAAACTTTTGTGCGCAGCCAAACAAGCTTTCCATACAGCACATAACATAACACTCATAGAAAAATTTAAAATATGACGCTATACTTGTGCGACTTTTCAGAATCACAAGCCACTTTCCAGCAAAGTTTGTGTCTTTCCATCAGTTGCAATAAGCATATAAGTTGCCTGTAATTGAACCGCATAATTGAACAGAATACTCATATAAAAATAGGCCGATTAAAAGATTGCCTGCCTATAAGGCTCACGAGCAGTTGTTATGGAATATTTAATAGCAGTGATTCACTCATACAAATTTTACTTCGTGAGGACATTAGCCATAGTGTGCCCTGCCTCGCCATTTTATCCCCTCCTCTCCGCCACATTCGGAAGCATAGCTGATAGCAACAGTGTGAAACCCTAAAATACTCGATTAATTTTTGGTAAAGCTAATCCACATGCAATAACACCGCACATAGAGTGGAAATATCATTCCATTCACTTTCAGTAAATTTAATCTCGCTTGTAATTGTATGTATGCCAGGCCCACTTCGCCCCACTGGAAAGGCACACTCATAACGTGCCGGACAGCTTGCGTGCGTAATTTATTGCAAGGGCGGCAAGTAACACACCCACCTAGAACTTTGCCTACACGTCACACATTCGCTGAGTCTTAGTTTTCGAAAGCACAAAGAAGGTGCCTCGTTTAGATCATCGAGGACTCCCCGTTTCACTAGAAAAAAATCATAAAAAATGAAGAAAGAAAGAGTGCTCAATAATAAAGATCTATTACGTTCATAATAACGCCACAAACCTAAAAATTTCACGACACAATGCGCTTATTATTTTCACAATTTATTTGAAATATCAAATTTCGGTAATGCAGAGTTCTCTCTCTAAATTTTAAAACGAACTTGATAATGGTTGTGGGACACTTATGAATACTTCATCAGCACATTAATGAAAAAACTCTACTTGATTTACGCGCATATAATTACGCACAAACAACTGTAACGACGAATATTGCAAAGTTTTATCTTGGCGCCATTTGTAATTATACCCGAGGAATGGGTTACATAATGCGCTATTGGTAAAACTTATTGTTTGTAGTCTAGAGAGCTGGAATACACAATTTATTGCAGAGGCTGTAATTAACCGGAAGACGTTAACTTTTGCTTATACGTAACCCATAACGCGCCCCTTAATGCCGGTCATTGTAAACATTGCGTATCATAGTGTTGTCTCATGATAATGGAAAATAGAGCATCAAATGCCGATGTAATGCTTTCAAGCAACTGGAAAGATTTTAACACGAGTGCTTTATGCCTGTACTGACCGAAAAACTGTACACGTGAGTGCGTCACGTGATAATCACGCAAATCTGTGTGATGGCATAACTTCGCGTACCTATTGGTAAGGCTTGCAGACACTGAAATGTTACAAGTGCCGGTTTACTGAAGCACCTGCACTTGTCAAGATGTGTGTTCGTTCCATTAAGGATATTAATTTATTCTTTCTTCAAACCTTCGCTACAAATTACCGGTACAATGACCTACCTTTTCGCCAAATATGAAGTTGTTGCCTTTGTTGGTGCTCCAGGAAAAGCCGAGAAATTCTTCAAACGTGTCATATACCGCCTCCAAACGGGCTTGAATCTACCATTTAGCAATTTTCTTTTTGACCGAGTATGACAGAAACCTTTTAATATGAGTCTGCATATTACCAGTAACATTCCCTACATTTCGTTAGAGTATTAGACTCAAAGTGATTCAGTTTTTCTTTTCAAAAAATCGTGAAATGCGGCATATAATGTTTCTGAGCACTTGTAGTCTCATTACCGTTCGGTGTAAAAAATACTCGAAAAAATTGACTACACTTTTGCGTACGCCAAAGAGGGCAATGGTGAAAGCCTCCGCGGTGAAGAGAAAGTTATTAAATTATTTGATGCCCTTTCGAATGCCTCCTTACTTCTTATTACTTGTTTTCTTCCACCAAAGGACGTGGCTCAGGGTGCCTGAACTAACGATTATCTTTGCCCTACTTAACTCCAAAAATCGTGGGTTCGACTACCACCAAAAGTCGAGCGTCCGAGTGCCCAAAAAAATCTATGCTAATTGTGTACGCTTTAATTAACTTCACCTTAACACCTAAGGTTGTGAGTTAGAGCGCTTGAGTTAACTCTGTCTTATTAACCTTGCCTTTTTTTCATGACGCGCGTCATCGGAGCCAGCTGTGGAAGAAGACGACGACGCACGCGCGAGCAGTGGCACGAACGCGAGTGTGGGCGAGGCGACCTCACACGACTTTCGATAACGCACTACGCGTGGGAGGAGCTGCTCAGAACGCCGGATGAAAAACTACAAAAAGCCCTCGTTGCGTGGGCCTAAAGGGTCGCTCCTCGTGAGGGGCCATTTTAGGACTCGGGCCTGCCAGATCATAACTGAGCAGAGACTCAATAAAGTTGTTACCACCACCACCACCACTATGCGTTTTCAGGCCATCGGGGGGTATGGGTCAGGCTTGTCTTTAAAACGCGAATTTTTTTCGTTTCAGACAGCCCTTCAGTGATTCATTATCCTGTAGCCGTCACGCCTCGCGCAGCGCATCCCGTGACCGTGACTCATTTGACAGGAACAGCTACGGCGCTAAGCGACCGCGCTTCCATGACAGAGTCATCTGGGCCGACGCAGTAAGAAGCGAAGTTAAAAGCAGCAGCGCTAGCTCCAACAGCGCCTATAGTGGCCGAACCACTCCGAGCACTGGTAGGCGTGGATTACCAGCCTCTACTACAAGAAACTCGAAAAACTCCACGCAACCAACGCGGTGCTGGGAGAAACCACATGCCGGCTTGCCCAAGAACAAGCCGACGTCAGGAAATAACTCCAAGCACAGCGAGACAAGCCAAACACTGGCCGAGCTCAGTCAGCATAGACACCTACACATGCCGTTATCCCCGAGTAGAACACCGATTCGCCATAACATCAAGGCACACAATCAATGGACAAACCCCAAGACAAGCCCCAGGAGGAGAAGACAGCTGACCCAACCCCCAAGAAACGAGCTCGCACCTCATCACATCCCAAGGAGTTGACCCAATTCGAAACTCAGCTCGGAGCCAAAATTAAAGTGCTCGCCAACGCCTACGCCAGCACGGGTGCCGTCACCGACTAACGACTGGCGCGGCTGGAGGAACTGATCACCACGTCCTTCCGCACTATACAAGACTGTTTCGACTTCATTGAACAGACCCTCAAGTCCCTAGTATGCAGCCTGATCGTTGCAGCGCAATTCGCTAACCGCCCATATCTCCAAGAACAGACGCAAGAGCCAAATTCGCCACAACCAGGTACCAGCCCCAATCAACAAGACGATCGCTACCGCGCCTTGCAGTCTGACAGTGGAGCTGTCACAATTAAAACAAGAGTGCAGTGCTACCACAACACATCACCACTGTAAACAAGAAACCGGACATCATCCTGCTGCAATAAACGGCGACGGCGACCCCCACCTTCGCTGGGTATAGCGCTCAGGTTAGCCCGGCTGAGGGAAGTGGTATTTGCACGTTCATCCGCAAAGGGCTCACGTTTATCGAGCACCAACTCAAACACGGCCGCAGCTGGAAGGAATACACCTTCAGAGAAATCGTCCCAAGCAAACAGCGGAAAGGCAGCCTGGTATTCGCCAACACCTACAATAACCCGAAACACCAAACACAGAAATTCAAGATCCTACTACACACAGCCAGCATCAAAGCCAAAGAAAACACGTTGCTGATCGGAGGACACTTCAACGCCGCCCATCGAGCATGGGTTTACGGCAAGGACACGACCAAGAGACGGGACCTATTACAGGATACAGTGGACCACAACCGTGCTCTAAACATGTACCCTGCTCCTCCCACTCGCATCGGCAACTCCGTAGCGTGTGAGACGCCGCACCAGACGTTACATTCATCAAAACCGACCACACGGGCAAAGTAACAGGGCACAACGCCGGTGTCGACCTGGGCACTGACTACTACATCCTCGAAATTCCGATACCCATCTAATTCCGGGACAATAGCATTATACACCAAAGGACGGACTAGAACTGTTTCCGCAAGGGACGCCGCACCATTGCACAAGACATCACAGATATCGAAACCTAGACAGCAAAGCTCCACAATGCAAGGCACTCGGCCACCAAGACCATTGAAAAGTCGAGGACGTCGTCGCCATGGCCAGCTGCCTGGCCCATCTGATCGAGGCCAAGCGTTCGAAACAGGCGCGCGGGAAGAGGCAACGGCTGAATCCCAAATTGAGAAAGAAGGTGGCCGACTTAAACAAGTCCATTGAACACCACTGCAAGGTCCTGTGCCGTTAGCAATGGAATGAAATCTGCAACAGAGAGGACAGAGAACTACATCGCGGTCGCAACTGGAATCTATTTCGGCACCTTCTAAGCCAAATCAAGACCAATTCACACCCGCGGGACCACCTGTCCCGCCTCATGCCCACCACCACACAACAACAATAAAAGACCGTGTCATCAAGAGCCTGGACGCCAAATATCAGCTGGACACACCAGTGGAAATCCACCCGCTGTAAGGGCGCCTGCCCAACGCGTGGGTCATCGGAGACATTACCATGTCAGAGGTATGGGTGTCACTGCACGAAGTAAACAACCGGTCAGCAGTCGGCCCCGATCTCGTTACCAACAAGATGCTACGGAACCTCGACAATGCTTCGATCGAGGGCTTAACCCGTCGCTTCAACGAATGATGTCATTCTTGCAAGCTCCCCCGACAGTAGAAAGCGGCAAACATGATCCTGATCCCGAAACTAGGCAAACCACCGGACATCGGTAACCTGCGTCCCATCTCACTCAGATTCGGCGTGGGTAAGGTGCTGGAGCACGTGGGAGCCAACCTTTGGTAGGCATACCTAGAGAAGAAAGGCCTCTATCCGGACACCATGATCGCCTTCCGGCACAGACCCTGCACACAAGATGCCATGCTACAACTTAATCTAGAAATCATCGACAAGAAGACACAAGTCAACAAAGTAATTCTGGGGCTCTATTTACAACGCGCATTCGACAAAGTCAAACACTTAGCAGTATTAGTACAAGTATCGACTCAACAGGGTCATCATCATCATCTGCCTGGCTACACCCACTGCAGGGCAAAGGCCTCTCCCATACTTCTCCAACTACCCCGGTCATGTACTAACTGTGGCCATGATGTCCCTGCAAATTTCTTAATCTCATCCGCCCACCTAACTATCTACCGCCCCCTGCTACGCTTTCCTTCCCTTGGAATTTAGTCCGTAACCCTTAATGACCAACGTTTATCCTCCCTCCTCATTACATGTCCTGCCGATGCCCATTTCTCTTTGTTTATTTCAACTAAGGTGTCATTCACTCCCGTTTGGTCCCTCACCCAATCTGCTCTTTTCTTATCCCTTAACGTTACACCTATCATTCTCCTTTACATAGCTCGTTGCGTCGTCCTCAATTTAAGTATAACCCTTTTCGTAAGCCTCCAGGTTTCTGCTCCGTACGCGAGTACTGGTAAGACACAACTCCTATACACTTTTCTCATGAGGAATAATGGCGACGTGCTGTTCATGATCAGACAATGCCTGCCAAACGCACCCCAGCCCATTCTTATGTTCTGATTATTTCAGTTTCATGATCCATATCCGCAGTCACTAACTGTCCTAAGTAGATGTATTCACTTACCACTTCCAGAGCCTTGCTACATATCGTAAACTGCTTTTCTCTTCCGAGACTGTTAAAGATTACTTTAGTTTTCTGCGGAATAATTTTTAGACCCACGCTTCTGCTTTACCTCTCGAGGTCAGTGAGAATGCATTGCAGTTGGTCCCCTGAGTTACTAAGCAAGGCAATATCATCAGCGAATCGCAAGTTACTAAGGCACTCTGCATTAACTCTTGTCCCCAATTCTTACCAATCGAGGTCTCAGAATACCTCCTGTAAACACGCTGTGAATAGCATTGTAGAGATCGTATCCCACCGCCTGACGCCTTTCTTTATTGGGATTTTGTTGCTTTCTTTATGGCGGACTACGGTGGCTGTGGGTCCCCTATAGATATTTTTCAGTATTTTTAGATACGGCTCGATTATACCCTGATTTCGTAATGCCTCCATGACTGCTGAGATTTCGACAGAATCAAACGCTTTCTTGTAATCAATGAAAGCTATATATAAGGGTTGGTTATATTGCGCAAATTTATATATCACCTGATTGATAGTGTGAATATGGTCTATTGTTGAGTAGCCTTTACGGAATCCTGCCTGGTCCTTTGGTTGACGGAAGTATAAGGTGTTCCTGATTCTATTTGCAATTACCTTAGCAAATACTTTGTAGGCTACGAGCAGTAGGCTGATCGCTCTAGAATTTTTTATGTCTTTGGCGTCCCCTTTCTTATGGATTAGGATTATGTCAGCGTTCTTCCAAGATTCCGGTATGCTCGAAGTCAGCAGGGTAACGAGCTACAATTACATCCAAGACATCTTGAACAACCGAACGGTGGAACAGCCCGCCGGAGACCTCAAACTTCCCGTACTCTAGCTCGGCAGCATGGGTACGCCAGAGTTCGGTCATCTCACCGTTGATCTTCAACCTCGACTTGATCAGGATAGCAAGAGCAATAGCGAGTACCAGCGTCTGGCACAAGATTTACGCCGACGACATCACCCGGTTGGCGGCCGGCGGCACCCACGCCAGCATCGAGTAACAGCTCCAAAAGGCGGGTACCACCATCGAGCAGCACCTTGACGGCATCAGCCTAATGTTCTCGCCCGCCATATCCGAGCTGTTCATCGTCACACATCTACGACCGCGACGGAAACGCAATCCCCCTCGGGAGTGCGATCACATCAAGGTCGTGGCTGCATAAGGACAACGCATCAACGATGTTCCCAAGATCAGGGTCCTGAGCCTGGTGCTAAACAAAAGTGGCAGCAGCGAAGAGACCATCGACAAGCTTAGCACCAAGGCAATGCACGCCATCCATCTCTTACACCGAGTCTCGACACGACAGGCAGGCATACGTGAAGACAGTGTCGTGAGCCTTGTCCAGTCGTTTTTGATCGTTCACATTGCCTACATTGCGGCCTAGCTCAACTGGCAGGTCACTGACAGGACCAAGATCAACACGCTGATCAGAAGGGCTTGCAAGATGGCGCTGGACTTAATGGAGACTACGAGTACGGCTGGGCTCCTGCAGCTCGGCGTCCATAGCACCCTAGAAGAAATAGCCAAGGCACAACTTACCGCGCAAATGGAGCGCCTCTCTACCACCAAGACGGGCCGCAGTATGCAGATGTCTCTGGGTTACAACCCCCAAGATCCTAGCTGGTAACCCTGCGAGATAAATGAGGAGGCGCGGGCCCACATCCACGTGGAGCCCATCCCGAAGAACCTGCACCCCTAGTACAATCAAGAACGGAGGCAGGCGCGGGCCAAGGCCCTCACCGAACAATACGCCCAAGACCCGCACGCCCGGTACGTGGACGCAAAGGAATACAACCGGGAAGGTTTCACGGCAGTGATCATTGCGGCGGGTACCGGCACCAAGACAACGGCAGCGAGCGAGCGGTGCACGGACGCCACAGACACGGAGGAGGTTGCCATCGCTCTGGCGATCTCTGAGGCCGAGTGTCGCACCGTGCTCAGCCACTCGAGGAACGCCGTGAGCAACTTTATCAAAGGCCGAGTATGCGTGCCGGCGGCAGCCGTCATCGGCAAGCTGCAGCTCCAAGACCGCGGCAGCACCATTTTTATCAAGTGGTTCCCGGTGCATGGCGACGAGTGTGCATCCTCACCGAACTACAACGAGACGGCCCATTAGGTGGCGCGAGCGCTTAGCCTCCGCGTCCCCGAGTGTCGCCATTCCGTGTGGTGGTTCGATACCAAGGACCGAGTGAACAGTTATGGCGAAGGTACCAAGTGTTACCGCTTAGCGCGACGGACAATGCCGCCTCCCCACCCCGCACTCAGCCGGGAGGAGGCCGTCATCCTAAGGCCGATACAGACCGCGTCACTCCTCACCCCGGCAGTGCTATAAGTGCTTCATCCAGAACTCTATCCGAGAGGTGTGTGCGGTGTTTGTGCAGTGGTTCCGGCAGATCAATGGCACATCATGTGGGACTTTGCAAGGTTCCCGGCCGAAGCTACCTCCAGGACATACCTGCGCGAACTTCAAAGTGCAGTGCAGTCTACAGACAAGGACACTCAAGTATGGGCCGTCCAGCAGGCCCGGGGTGCGCTCGTAAAGCAAAAGCCTCACGACCCACAACAAACAGGCCGAACTGTGGGAATGCAGAGTTGGGCATAGCCCCGGGTCGACGCTTGGCAAACGTCACGACGCTCTAAATATTCGGTTGCCGCCATCTTAATAAAGCTGTTCCTATCAGATACTGTAGCGAAGAACACAGCGGCATCGTGAACGCCTCGCTCTAGATGAGGGCTAGCGCGTACAGTGCCTGACGCTAGACCAACAGACCAGCCTGTTTATCCTTCTGGCTCTGCAATTAAACTGTGTTACACATTTTGCGGATGTTGCTAGGCTTTACCCATACCCTGGAACTCCACAGTCGGAAGCTTGCGCTCATCATGCCTGACGACGCAAGGCAAACACCACCGCCGGCCTCGACCACTCTTTTACGCTCCGGCTCACTGCGTCAACGGGATCCAGCAATCTTCAGCAGCTCCGACAAGAACGAATGCAGAAGGTTTGCTCTCATCCTCCGAACGCATGAGTTGAGACAAGTTGGACGATACTGATAAATTGTATGACGAGGTCTTCTATCTCACGGCCATCTCGAACGCGTGTTTCCGCAACCACCAATCTGAGCATCGCATGTGGTGCGACTTCGAGACAAGCTTCAGGCAAGTTTTTGGTCGCCCCCCGGTGCAATAGCTTCGGCGCGAAGAGCGCTTGCACTACCGTTCCCAACAGCCCCCGGAGAACCGACTTCGTAGAAGACGTCGTCCACCTTTGTAAATGGGTCAATGTATCAGGTGCATCAATTACAGAACCTGAAGGATAAACAGGCAGGCCTCTTGGTCGAACGGCAGGCACCAAGCGCGCGAGCTCAATCTTTGAGCGAGGCGTTGAGGCTGCGCCTGTCTTCCCTGCTACAATACGTAATGTCGCAATTCAGTTATAGGTTAATCGATTCTATATGTTAGCAACTGCCCTTTCATACCTCTCTGTATGCACTCAAACTACGTGCTCAATCTTTATTGTTATTTATGCTACCAGCAGAACAGTCGTAAAAATGAATGGACGCTTGATGTCTAATGGCGCAAGCGCCCGGTATGGCCAAGGAGTGTCATGCTAGTGTTAATGAGTTAACAGTGGACTGATGTGTTCTGTGAAGTTACTCTGACATGGATGTAAAGGGGCTTAAAAGAGTTGATGTAAATTCCATAAGATCTATGCGTAATAAAATTATGGGAATTATTATAGACGTGTACGATGAACATTACAATTTATTGAGAAATAATGAGGCAATATATAAAATATGTGAGATGCTGAAATTGTCTAGAGCACTATTGCCTCACCAGAGCCATTGAAACCCAAGGGCCTAGAAGCATAAGCTATAGAAAGAATACTATCGTAGCGGCATCTTCTGGAAAGAGGATCAGTTAGGAAATAAACGGGCTTGTAAAATGTAGCACAACATCTTTCAAGAAAGTGAGGACTGCTTTGGTCCTAAAAACCGGTTCTTGAACAAGAAATATAGCGGGATACAGAGAGACGCAATGGTGGCATGCAAAAGAAAGATGTTTCCTCCTGTCTGTTTCGACTTCCCGGCACTCCAGGAAGATGTGGCGGACGGTCAGCCTGTCGCCACATCTACCACAGGTTGGAGGCTCGTTACCGGTCAAGAGAAAGTTATTTGCGCCAAATGTGTGTCCTATTCTTAGTCTAGTGAATAGGACATCGGTTCTTGGTGTTTTCGTACTTGGGCGTCCGAAACCTAACTTCAGCTTAATTAACTTACTCTTATTACTCGTTTCAGCGTCCCACAAGCGTTGCAGTGGCTTCGCAGTTTGTTTCTTAGGAAAGGTTTCATGTCTGTGGCAGGGACAGCAGCAGACCGAACACCCTGCGATGCTATTGACTTGGCGATCTCGTCGGCAAGCACATTTCCCTCCATTCCTCTAAGGCCAGGGACGCGGCATATAACTACATGCCTATGAGATAAATAGATGTTGCATAAGAGTGAGTAAAGTTAATTGAAGACAGGATTTGTATGTTTTTGTAAAGAAATGAGTGCTCGTACAAGATTTAACGACTCTGTTAATATCATTGCTCTGTGAAGTTTTAGTTTCTTTACATGTTTTACCACAGACATTACTGCATAGGCTTCTGCAGTGACGATACTTGTTAGGAGATTGAACACGTCAGATTCAGAAAAAGAGGGACCAACAGCAGCATAGGATACGCCAGTATGTGATTTTTATGCGTCTGTATAGAATTCAGCGCAGGAGTACTTCGATTGAAGCTCACGGAAATGCATAGCAATTTCAAACTCAGTAGCCTGCTTTGTGACCTCTACAAAGGATACATCACATTCAGCCATTCCCAGGGCGATAATAGTTTAGCTGTAGGCATTACGCTATATTCGAATATTGGGACATCAATTTTTTCGCTAAGTTCTCTTACACGCTGTGACAAAGGAAGTCTCATAGAGGGTCTGTTACAAAACAGTGTTTCACACGTCAAGTCCTTAACTGCTGTGAAACACGGATATTCCTTATTAAAGCGCACTTTGAGAAAATAGGTGAAGCTGATGTATGTCCTCTAAAAATGGAGTGACAACTCGCCGGACTGTACGTATAGACTTTCGACAGGGCTTGTTCTAAATGCGCCAGCGGCCAGGCGGATACCCAGATGGTAGTCAGGGTCTCACATCTTCAGCGCGCTCGGGGCGGCATTGATAAACCACGACACCATAGTCCCGTCGTGATCGAACTAGGCTCCTGTAAAGATTCAATGAACATTTTCTGTGGATACCCCATGTTGTGTGTGATAGGATTTCAAGTAAGTTCATTGTTTTTAGACATTTTGCTTTAATATATATTATGTATGGAATGAAAGCAAGCCTGGAGTCAAGCATAACACTTAGGAATTTGTGTTCCTTGTTCACATGTATTGGTTGCCCATATACGTCGACAGTGGAATCTGCGGCAAGCCCTTTCATCCTGGTAAAAAGAACGCAAGAACTTTGGTGGGATTCACTTTGAACCCGTTTTCGTCTGCCCACTTTGAAACTTTGTTCAAGCACTGCTGTACTTGTCTCTCACAGACTGTTAGGTTACAGGATTTGAAACCTACTTGTACGTCGTCTACGTAGACGGAACAAAAAATAGATGGTAGAAATGTTTTACAAAGCGTGTTCATTTTAACGACAAAGAGCGTGCAACTCACACGCCTCCCTGGGGCACCCCATTTTCCTGTATGAATGCACGCGACAGTGCATTACATACTTTCACTCGGTATGTACGGTTGTGCAGGTTGCTTTGTATAATGTTTAACATAGCGCCGCGGATCCCCAGCGTCGATAGGTCGCGCAGGATTCTGTAGCGCCAATTTGTATCGTACGACTTTTTCATGTCGAGAAACACGAATAAGAAGGATTGTTTATGCATGAAGGCGTCGCAGATGTTTGCTTGGATGTTCATTAGATGGTCGGTTGTAAATCGTCCTACTCTAAAACCACACTGATATGGATCAAGAAATTTATTTATTTCAAGGAAGTGTAAAAGTCGACGGTTTATCTTTCTTTTTAAAACGTTTCCATATACAACTTGTGAGGGTAATTGGGCGGTAACTTGTTACTAATGAGGATTCCTTGTGATGTTTCAGAATCGCAATGACAAGGGCTTCTTACCATGCGGTTGGGAGGTACGCGGCAGCCCACATAGTGGTAAAAAGTGCTGGCAGAGTAATTTAGGTATCACTGGGGAAGTGTTTAATCATGTCGTACATGATCCTGTCCGATCCAGTTGCAGAGCTCTGTGAGGCAGTCAGGGAGGCTCTCAACTACGCAATGTTAAAAGGCGCGTTAAAGGGTTCGTTCTGTCTGCATTTGCGGTCGATAACACTGCGTTCTGCTAATTGTTGTGTTTTAGTAATGTCTTGGAATAATGATCAGAACTGAAAACCCGCCGGTAGTGTTCGCCAAGGCCATCAGCTTGGTTTCCAAGAGGTTCGCTGCACCGTTCACTAGGGGCAACACATTAATTTCTTCCCCTTTAACCTTTTCAGCCCATCCCACGCTTTAGCTCTGCCAGCTTGCACTCTTTCTCTGTCGTCGCGTCCTTCTTCCCTGTGATTTAACCAGTCTAAATTCTATTACGTTTTCAGCTGTAGGACTTCCCTGTAGTTTGCTCCAAGCTAGGTGGGTGGATTCCCTAAAACGTTCCCGGTCAGCTGAAGCCAGTTTCCAGCGAGAGAAGCGTCGAGGGAAGTCATGTTGGTTTACGAGGTTCAGTGTTATTGGGAAGTGTTCACTTCCGTATGAATTTTTAATTATACACCATGCTAAATCAGGGAAGATGGAAGCGGAGCCGATCGCCAGGTCTATTGATGAGTATGAGTTATGATGTGGATTATAATACGTTGGTTCTTTCTTATTAAAGAGACACGCCCCAGGGGTTAAAAAGAAATTTTCAATTAGTCGACCTCTCGCGTCGTATCGTGAGTCTCCCCTCATTATGTTATGAGCGTTAAAATCACCCATGAGTATGTAAGGATTGTCTTTTCGAGATGATGGCTGAGGGGTATATAAATAGTACATACAGGGACCAACTTGTTAAAGAGAATGGCTCTAACTGACGCTGCTTCAAGGGGTGTCTGAAGGGCGACGTGTCGGCCAGCTACCGCCTTGTCTTCTACTCTTGCTACACCGCCGGAGGCATTAGCCTTGTCACGGTATTGTCGGAAGATGATGTAGTTTCGAAGAAAACGTGTGTTGGTAGGCTTGAGATGTGTCTCTTGAACACACAGCAACTTGGGATTGTGTTTGTGTAGTAGTTCTCTAATATCGTCGAGGTTATGTAGAAGTCCTCGTGCATTCCACTGTAGTATTTGTGTTCCCATTATGAAAAATGTGTTTGGTTCTGTGTGCTTAAGAGACTGATATTACTTCACGAGCGAGAGAGACCGATCGGCAGAGACTCGCCGCTCCTTTGGCGCTGTTGGCACTGTCTAGCTAGTCGCTGGAGGCGATGGACACGCGCTTTTCCGAGCGCTTTGTTTGACGGGAAGGCCTCGGCCCGTTGGACGAGACCTTTGAGGCCACCTGCCCGAAAGTGGATGGCCCCTTCTGCTGGGGTGGTGGAGCAACGCTAGCTGTAACCACCGCGGGGGCAGATGGCGTAACTGCCGACTCACTGCTTGAGTTGAACAGCCGCCGGAAGCCGTTGTGTCGCTGCCCCCTGACTTGTCACATCGGCAAAGGTTTTCTGGGGCAGGTATAAAACACGCCTGCGTGGCTCCTTGAAAATTATGTTTTCTTTGAGTTTGATTGTAAAAATTTCCTTTTCTTTTTTTCATGCCGGACAGGACTGCTAGTACGCAGCGTGCTCCCCATCACAGTTCACACAGTGGAGAGATTTTTGACATGATTCAGAGAGGTGTTCGTTAGCACTGCATTTGGCGCAAGTCTGACGGCCTCAGCGGTTCTGTGAGCTGTGGCCGAATCGCTGGCACTTGAAGCACCCTAAAGGATTTGGGATGTACGGTCTCACTAAGATTTTCACATACCCTGTCTCGATAGTGTCTGGTAGGTTGCTTGAGCCAAATGTAAGTTTTAGGTGCTTAGTATGAATTTCTTTTCCGCCATGCCTTATTTTAATTCTTTTGGAATCGATCCCGTTCTGATTATTCCAACCTTCTACAACTTCGGCTTCAGACAATTCTACCAGATTAGCATCGGAGACAACACCAGGGGTAGTATTCATGGTGCGGTGTGGGGTCACATTTACTGGAACATCCCCAAAAGATACAAGTTCGGAGAGTTTTTCATGTTGTTTCTGATCGCGGAGGTCTAGGAGAAGATTACCACTAGCTATTTCCGATGCTTTGTATCCGGGACCGAAAACTACCGTCAGAGATTTTGAGACTACGAAGGGTGAGATCATTCTCACCGTCATATCAGGTTTATCAGAGGGGATGGCATGCAAGCGGGGAAAGTTCTGTGTACCATTGCCAAAAAACTGAGACATCTTCGGTGCGCCCTCGTTTCTGAGGGCCAACACAAAATGTGGGGAAAGAGGCTTCCATGAAAATACTTAAAAATTCGGCAACCATGCCGCCTGCCAACCCAGGAGCCCAACATGGCGACGCGGCAGAGCTTCCATGCAAGTATGCACGACGCCAGTGGTACGCCGTCACTATAACCACATGTGGTGTACCCAATGTAGGATAGCCACCCAGAGTTAACCCTTGCTGCCAAGGAGAAAGGAAGTGAATGGAAGAGAAGAGACAGGAAAGGCCAGAAAGTGAGAGAGAAAGACGAAGATTGAAGAGAAGGACAGGGAAAGGCGACTGCCGATTTCCTCCAGGTGGGTCAGTCTGGAGGTGCCGCTATGTGAAGCAGACACCGAAGAGATGTGTTACCTCCACCGGGGGCCTTCAAGGACCAAACACCCAGCATCGGCTCAACCCCCAGGATCCGCCTTTCCCCAGAAACGGCTAAGCCGCGCACGGCTACACACGGGAGAGGCAAGCCCTCATGTACGTGGTGTCGCCGCACACTAAACACCTGCTGACGCAGACGCCCTTGCGGGGGGCGTGGGGGGGGGGAGTCGTAAAAACGCCTACTATATAAATGACACACATGCGTCAGCATTCCATATACGCGAAGTTTGAAAAGAGACAGAGCCAGACCAAGAAGAAAAATCGAAAGAAAGACATGCGTGATATATACATGTCGGAGCCGTACGCTGATGTTTCGAAGTGAAGCCTAACGCGTGCTTATCAAGAAAGTATGCGGACGCAAATATAAGAGGTCGGCTAAAGCTTGCAAAGTTCAAGAAACAATACCTCGTCGGCTAACGCAAAGCTGAGAGATGACCTTTAAAATTCTTTGAGGAAAGCCGTATATATATCGCTACATGAAAGGACGCAAAAATGCCACTGGAAACGAGATTCTGGCCCACCATTCATTAACAACGAGAAACTTGTGTGTAATGTGCACTCAGCTGGTTTCGGGGAGAGCTCGCAAGCTTGGCTTGTTGACTCCAATGAATGAACTAATGACCAAGACGTCTGAGCGATAGTTTGCTTGAGCGCCGCCGGATCAACGTAAGTTTGCTTTATACATATGTGTTTACGAACAGAGAATCATCATAACAAGAACTTTACGCTTCATAAATTGTTCAGGAGTTCTTTGTCCATTACGTTGCAATTGACTGTCTTGCATGAAGAAGGAGCAGTGAACGCGATATCAAAGTTTATCGTTGCGCTGGAGGCCCTCCAGCGCAACAATACCATAAGTTATACCATAATATACCAGTTATATCATATATACGATACCATATACCATAAGTTATGTAGGATTATTAAACTGCTTTATTCATAATTGTTGGGCACATTGTCTTGCGATTTCTGTAGAGCCGTAAGCACAGCTCTCTGTATCAGTAGTACCACTCTCTGCGCACGCCTATTCTCTGGCAAGCGGTCATATAGTCGGCATCCGCGATAAACACGCGCTTGCGGCGAACATCAAACGATGACGCATATCGCGCGGCAGTGCATGGCCCCCTGCGCCGACTCCAAACACGCTTACGGAGCCAATTCCATGATACGCCGGCTCGCGCGAAGCGCGGTGTTGACTAGCGTAGTGAAGCTTTTCGCTTCAAAACCGCCAAGTTCTCTCGCGTTTACCCGTATGCCGGACACGCTCAACATCTCAAACGCTGACGCGATGAGGAAGCCTGCAGTGGCGTTACAGCTGGCGCAACTCGATGGTGCACGCGATGGTTTTTGTCAGCGCTCGATTAAAGGTCCAGATAGATCTACCTTGACGTTTACTATCCACTCCACTCTTGCCGATTGAGGACTTCTTCACAAGGGGCCTGTCACATAATTTACTTTCCTGTTTGAACAGTGGTTCACGTACTTCGAAGGAGTCGCGAAGAAGTAATGCTCGCTGCGGACCATAGTTCCACATTCTGGAGTTCTTCAAGGCAAGAATTTTAAAGGCGAAAATTACATAGCTATATTTATATACATTTTAAGAGGCTATATCTCATCGGCCGGTTGCTTCCGTGAAGCTAGCAAAGGGGACAGTAATGTCGGCGGAAATAGCTCGCATTGAATGCGAGCGTTAAATGTGATATGCTTTCGCAGCCGTCAGCGATGAAAACGAGTGAATCGGTGTGGAATTGGAACCACGTTATCAGCTGATGTGGCAGGCACCTAGGTCCAGAGTACGGACAACGATGTGGTATGCGCACCGCTTTTACGCAGGAATACGAATGTCCGTTCAGGCACCGATCACGTGTCTGAAACCAGAACGCTGTCATTTTTGAAGTTTTGTATAACCTCATTGAGTCAATCACTCCGCGTGCCAATCGCGTCTCTGGAGACCTTCGAACCTTAGGCGCGTGAGCCGTGAGTGATCCGTGGCTACCAAGACAGCACAGCGGTCGTGGCGCTTACGTAGACAGGGTGAACGTGCCTCGAGTGGCTGGACAATGGCTTACTCAGTAAAAACAAGCGCTACATGTACACGCGTAAAAAACGAATACATGAAGCACCCCAAACACCCCACATAAAGGGATATTATACTCAGCTCAATAGTTGGGAAATCTACGGAAGTATCTCTTCGTGCGTAGGCCTTACCTTAGAACACTATCGCTGCTCTAATTATCGTGGTCGATAGCTTCGAGACACATGTATTCTCAGATTTAACAATGTGACGGTTATCAGCAGATTCGCGTTCTTTTTTTATATCACTGAGCTTTCTGACAATAGTTCTACTCCGTAGTACTTGTTCGCAGGCAGTCACAATAGATGAGATTGGTGTGATCCTTTTAGTCTGAGAGATTTACGGAGCCTCCAAAGTAATCTGTGCCGCGTGAAAGCGAGATTTGATAAACCATTTCGCAGATACTTTCCTTAGAGAACGACAGAAAGTTCGACAAATTCGTAGAGATTTATGGTACAGGAACTGTACTAGAGATGTTGCGTATTCCTTCCTATTCTTGCCTCGCTCGAATTATGCGCGCCTGCGTTTTCAGATCATACTCTAAGCGTGTCGAGTCACGTGGTTGGTTTAGCAGTTGCTTTCCCCTCGACCGGTTACATTTGTGTCTTTCCTTTGAATATTCAAACAAAGCATTCGACACAACATGTTCACCGCTAAAGGTCTCGTTTAGCGCCGTCAGCTAGAATCATTACGTAAGTACTGAAGCTGCATTTATATGTGCCGACATAAACATATTCTACAATTTACGTTGAAAAACAGTCTCACGGCCGTAAAAGACATGCAGCATTTATGAAAGAGATATATGTTACTGGGATTCAAAATCGTTGCCTTTGTGAATTCGAAACTGAATTTCTGCATTAAAAATCTCAAGGTGGTGCACCTATGAAACGATGTATCTGCCATGCCAAAGGACCAATACTCCTGCGTGGTCATTCATCAAGGGCACTGCAGTCATGAAACTTATGGTGCGTCACCTGTTGCAGGTGACAAAAGCGAAGAGATGCATCTCGCCAACACAGTGCTCTATCTCCTGGTGGCCACGTTTAGCCGCATAATTCCGCACAGCCGATCCCTTGCTGCAACGGAAGGTAAATACCTCGTCGTCACTTATCGCCCAAACGATCGTCAAATGGAATCGACGACATAGCCCATACACTTCTTTGTAGACTTAAAGTGTGTCGACCTCTTTCAGAATTCTTCTTTTGATCACACTTCAAGCACACCCGATATCTGCAAGCAAAAAAAGGAAAAGTAGTAAAAAGCACCTATTTGTTGCGATAATTTTCTGTTTCGTAAGCTTCCAAAGAAATCCTTATAGCAGAGAGTTCGAACTATCAAGAAAACACGTCAAACCGGAATCCATAAGCTGCAGAGTGGCGTTGTACATGCCTTATAGAAATTACTCTTTGAACTTCCTCTATGCTAATTTTGCCAATGAAAAGTGAGACAAACACAATGAACTTTAAGTTCAGTGGTCCCGGGCAGTTACACATAACCTCTGGCGCCGCATCTATTATGACGTACGCCGCAGTGGGCAACTCCGACTTAATTTTCCCAATCTGGGGTTCCGTTCCCGTGCCACAAATGCCCCTTGCAACGAGTCTTCCCGCATTCCGACCCCACCGGGATGCAAACATTGCGCCTGAAAGCAAACCCTCGACCTCGGCGTCAACAGCGCGACGCCTTAGCCATTAACCCAAACCGACGTGTGCTGATGCAATCGTTTTAGGACTCACAATGTGTAACGATGTCAACGTATTGCTAGATTATTATGCGTGGGTTTTTCCTTCGAAGGGACCTGTTTATGCTGTCAACAAATAGGGTGAAGGTAAATGATCTGGAGCCACAGTAACCAATGCTACGCGGAGGAAATATTGGACAATCAGTATTCGCGCTGAAGTGGGAGACAAACACATGCTATAAAAAAAAACTTCCTACATAGAGAAAGGAAATTCAAGAAGGGCTCACGTCACTACAGAACCATTGTACTATTATGAAAGAGTATTTGAGAAAGTGCGTTAAGTATTCCTTTGAAGCTGAAAACCTGTGATAATTATGCCACGTGATTACGACTACATTTACCAAGGAGGCATACATTCTAAAATTTGAGAAGTATTTAGACAAGTAGTAGAGGTAACGCTGACTTGCCACAATTTAACTGACAAAGTCGGAGAATTGAGGGTAATGCCAGCCTTAAAGCCACTCAACCCAAACGTTCATAACCGCTTCCACACGTGCAAAAAAAAGGAGGCTGGTAATTTGAGCAGTGTACGTAATTGCAGCCATTTTCACTCAGAAATGCGAAACTGACGTGCCAATGAGTGCAAATGTTACGCCTTTAGCAAACGCGCAATTGCGACCTAACCATTTACACCTGCACTAGCGAGAAACAGTAAAGCTAAAGTACATCTGAAGCCGTCATCTCGCTGGCTTCATCCTCAGCCGACGGTAACGCGAAAACGGTCACATTGCGCATGCGCATCTTCTAAGGGCGGGACGTCTGCTTATGACCGGCAGTTGAGTTTTGCTTTTCTGAATGAAATTGGCCGCTATTCACCACACTGCGAAAGTTAGCAGCGTGAACTTTTTATTTCTCAAACCTGTCATACATCTTTATGCACTTTAAGTCTCGAACATATATAAACTATATTCATATTTCGGGTAAAAAAGCATCCATACGCTTTAAGTCGAACATAAACCATCTTCATATTTCGGGTAAAAAGAGGCAATTTGTCTGCTTTGCGGAACTAGTTGTTTAAATACTATCGTGAATCAATTTATGCATATACCTCTGTATTAGAAACACCATACAGGAAACCTTTCTTTATCACATGTCGGCTATGTTTAAGCAAATTCAAACACATCTGCTAGAACGCCTAGTATATCGTGTCATAATGTCGAATACAAGTCTGTTGGCATTCATTCTGAATGAGATACAACAGTGCTGAAAATAAATGAGGCAGCGTAGTCAGAAAGACAGAAACTTACTCTACGTCTCCTCTTTTTAGCGCTTACAACAAACTTCAAGAATAGTTGCTTTAACCTTAAATATGTTTCTGCCCGATTGTTTGGCTGACTCATAAGGACACCAGGCGAGCGTCTTGGACCCTTTAGGAGTTTTTGTCTGTATCCACAGTACGCACGAAAAGTCATTCAGTTCTTTCTTTTTAAAAATTACCACCTCGGAATGAAAGACGCAAGCATGCTTTCCTATAACTTCTATGAATCGCTTTACCATGTGAAACGCATGCGAAAAAAAGACAATCAATCAATTTTAAAAAAATAAGATCGGACCTTCTCAAATTTAAACTACCATCGTTGTCAATTGTTCATGCATTGTTGCCTCTTGTAGCTTTTATATGTCCTGTTTTCATATTGCTTTTCGTGTGCTTTCCCCATGAACATTTGTCATGGTCTCTCTGTTTGTCTTTCTTAATCCCGACCTGCTATGACTCTAGCAGTTTTGTTCTTATTGCCTTCACTCTATTTCTTGTCACTGTTCATTGTGGGGTTTATTGTTTTTTCCCTCTTTTCTCCTCTTCTTTATATATCCCACCTCGATGCTTTAATGCAATTCTTAAAACACAGTCACTGTGACCGTTCGGGTGACATGTGCCAGCCAATGCTTACGGTTTCTGATATTATCTGTGTCTCTGTGTATTTATATATGAAATGCTTTTTTTCTATGGCAATACTAGAAAGTATATTTGCCTGCTCTTATGCAACGAATAAAAAATGCGGACATATTTTTGAGTCTAAAGAACCGCAAATCTGTAATATATCAATATGTGAACTTTTTTTGTTTGCTAGAGACGGCCAAAAATTACACTGTTTGTGAGACGGAAGTATGTAAAGAGAGAGGTAAGCTTCAAGTAGCGCCCATTCTGCCATTATTCTGACTATGCAATTACCAATGTTATGCTACTTATCTACCACATATCAATGCCTCCAGCTGATGCCCAGCATGGTGATACCTTTCTGAGAAGATCGCTGAATTAATGACGTGCCATTACACATTAACAGCAAGTCTTAGTTCGAGGCCTACTGTGATTTGCCTATTTGAATACAAATGAGATGCAGAAATATTCCCATATAAGAGCGACTTGACTGATTTAGGTTAAATGTGATGCATTTAATAAAGAAAGTAAAATAGTAGTGATTATTCTAGTAAGCATGATATAATTTGGGGCTAAGAATTCTTGACAAAAATTGCCGGAAAACGGTAGGTTTGTAAAAAATAGAAGCGCTAAATTTAAGAAACCATTGCTCTGCGCAAAAAAGTGATATCGCTGTTCTGTAACCTGCACGTATCAAGGTATTAAAGCGAGAAACTTTATACATGAATGTATAAAATTGAAATAAATGTATAATTGGAAATAAATAAAAGTGCTACAATGTGTGCCAGGTTTCTTCAAAGGTCATACAGATCAAGGGGCTGTATATTTATAAGCGGCAAACGAAGGATTAGTACGGGTCATTTTAGATCGCTCGATGGGTGCAGTTTACAGAACTCTGATGTTATTATTTATTACTGTGTTTCGAAGTTATATACCTTACTCTTCCTTTTTTGTTTTACTGAATGATTTCAACAATACATTACAGCATCAACTGAAATATAATTTTTACGGGCGCTAGATTATAACACTACTTTTTGATGTCAACAAATCCAATCAAAATGGGTGCACTGCTTGCTGAAGAAAATTGATTCCAGCGTTTACGTGTACCTAAATTGAAGCTCCAGAATGAATGCTTTCTCTTTAGGTGGCCTTTCTTCCCATAGGAATCATGACTTATCCGATTGTCTTGCACGTCTGTGCCGGGGTTGTTGTCTTTGTTGTAAACAATCGCACCAATAAAGATGACTGTGATTTTTGTCATGCATCCACAACCACGCGAATAGGTGAAGAGTCGGGCTTGTTCTTGTTGAATGTCCATTATTGCTTTGACTATGCTAATTTACATATTGTTAAAGAAGGGTGAATGAAGAGAGGACGAAGATGATCGCGAGACGCTGGCTACGGCGGGTTGTTGGTGGTCAGCCATCTTACGTGCTCAGAGTCATTTTGTACATATATTGTAAATATAATCTTCTATACTCCCAGCATCCCCGTAACAATACGCAATACCGACTCTACACCGTAGAACCCTTCGCCATTAGTTTCGAATTGTGCTGTCTTGATTCGAACACTAACTTGATTGCATGGCCATCGTGCTTACTGTCCAGAGCAATTAATATAGAATATTATCTGGAAATATTTTTTTATTTTGAGTGTCTCATTTTTTTGTGGACATCTGTAACGGTTGATGTCAATTTTCAAAGGAGATTTTACTGGTATTCTTTATTTCCTAATATTCGTTGTCCTTTCCTCATTGTTTTAATGCTTGTGCGAGTAAAAACAGTCTTGCCAAAGGTTTGGAATGGCATTCAGATGTGTAGAAATGAAATATTATTGACAGATATGGACCTAATCAAGGCACAGCAATCATGTGCATAACCATTTTGTTCTACTTTTATCTGCATGTAGACTGCGAAGCACAGATTAAATGTCCTTATCTTTGGTATTTGCCATGAATGCGCCTCTGAAATGTAGCCATTGTGCATGCAGACTGAAGCGAGCGTATATGTCCTTTTACCTTGAATGATATTTTGCAACAAGATTTCTTAAGTTTTATCGCAGGTCATCTGCGTAGCTGGTTTCAGTGAGTACTCCTCTAAATATAAGGTCAACCAAGCCTTCCTATAAAATGTGCAGCTCTTCAGTGTGAGCGAGCATTTCACAGTCGCTCAAACACATTGCAACAAAACATTTCTCAAGTTAAAGCTAGCAATAGCACATTTTTACTGCGTACGTAGGAGCAACATTTTTTCAAGTATTTTTGTACGTGCGAAATGACCGTCGGAGTAAAATATACCCGTTAATCGTGGTGGAACTTTATTTTAACTTTTTGAGAGCCCTGTCTACCATTGCTTGTGCTCTCTCAAGTGCTCTACCAAAGCTTGCGAACTTTGTCTTATATCTTATTACAATTAAAATCTTATTACAACTTTAAAGCCTGTCGTCAAGCCTGGCTTTACATTTGCAAAGTGCACCAGGGAACTAAAAGAGACATACTCTTGAGTAGTGAAAACGCTTCAATTTGACGATCACCTAAACAACCTGAATCAAATGTATTTTACCTAATAGAAAAAAGATAATGTTTAGCAACATTTAGAGAGGATTCCTAAACTCTTACATAGTTTTTTATTGCGATAGCAATTATATGGACACTCCAGGTACATTCCTGCCGTCACCGTCGATGTCGTTGTGATGTTTAGTATAAAATTCCAAGTGGCATAATACCGTGGCCGCGTGCCGTATGGTGTAGGTACGAGTAAAAGCTTGCGGGGGTCAGCCTAGGATGATGGCTTGATCTCGCGCGCACAAAGAGGGAAGGCGGGGAGGAAGCAGGCTGTCTTGTACCGCGCGCAATACACCAGGAGAGCGGAGGGGTGACGGTGTACTCTGGTGGCAGCTGCGCATGACACGGCTGGGCACGGCAGCGCAATCTCTATATTGAAAGACATCTGCGATGAGCACAAAGACTAGGTGCGCCGGGGGCCCACAGCTTCGTGTGCGCTGTGTTCTCGCATCTTATAGTTCCCGTTGAAGCCAGAGGAAGCACAAAACTTAGTTGGCTTGCTGGTGCTGCCGCTGTTCTTAACTCCAACGTTTCGACAGCGAGTTTCCTCACACTAATCTAGTGAGATGTGTTTCTGTGCTCCTGGGCGCTCGTGACACTAGTCGTGAAGAAGAAGAAAACTTCTTAATCTGCAAACTTCTTAATCTCATCCGCCCACCTAACTTTCTGCCGCCCCCTGCTACGTTTTCCTTCCCTTGGAATCTAGACCGCAACCCCTAATGACCATCGGTTATCTTCCCTCCTCATTACATGTCTTGCCCATGCCCATTTCTTTTTCTTGACTTCAACAAACATATCATTAACTCGCGTTTGTTCCCTCACCCGATCTGCTCTTTTCTTATCTCTTAATGTTACACCTACCACTTTCTTTCCTTAGCTCGTTGCGTCGTTCTCAATTTAAGTAGAACTCTTTTCGTAAGCCTCCATTTTTCTTCCCCGTACGTGAGTACTGGTAAGGCACAACTGGGTTATACACTTTTCTCTTGGGAGATAATGGCAACCTGCTATTCATGAACTGAGAATGCCTGCCAAAGGCACGCCAGCCGATTCTTATTCTTCTGATTATTTCAGTCTCATCATCCGGATCTGCGGTCACTACCTGTCCTGAGTAGATGTGTTTCCTTACCACTTCCAGTGCCTCCCTACCTATCGTAAACTGCTGTTCTCTTCCGAAACTGTTAAGCTTTACTTTAGTTTTCTGGAGATTAATTTTCAAACCCACCCTTCTGCTTTGCCTCTCCAGGTCAGTGAGCATGCATTGCAATTGGTCCCTTGAGTTACTAAGCAACGCAATATCATCAGTGAATCGCAAGTTACTAAGGTATTCTCCATTAACTTTTATCACCAATCCTTCTCAATCCAGGTCTCTGAATACCTCCTGTAAACTCGCTGTGAATAGCATTGGAGAGATCGTATCTCTCTGCCTGACGCCTTTCTTTATTGGAATTTTGTTGCTTTCTTTATGGAGGACTACGGTAACTGTGGAGCCGCTGTAGATATCTTCCAGTATTTTTACATACGGCTCGTTTACACTCTGATTACGTAATGCCTGCACGACTGCTGACGTCTTCATCCACAGCTAGCTCCGGTGCCGCTCATCATGCCAACGTTACCACATTGCCCCTCGCGCTCGTGCCACTGTTGCTGCGTTCGTCGTCGTCTTCTTCCACAGCTGGCCCCGATGTCGCTCATCATGCCAGCATTCCTGGACTGCCTTTTGCGCTCGTGCAATTGCTGGCGCGTTCGTCATCGTCATCTTCCACAGCTGGCTCCAATGCGGCTCATTATGCCAACTTTCCCATTCTGCCCCTCACCCTCGTGTCACTGCTCGCGCGTTCGTCGTTTTTTTTTATTCCCCAATGCGACCACCATTTAGCATAAATAAGCATAATCATCATTATCATCATCCTATACTATATCCACTGCAAGACGAAGGCATTCTGCTGGCTCTCCAATTACCCCTGTGCTGCGCCAACTGATTTCAAATTGCACCTGCGAATTTCCTGATAAGTAACCAGCTATTGCTTTTACGATGCTTCTCAACTTGTATAAAATTAAGTACTTTTGAATTTATTTCCCGTGTGCATATCAACGAGGCTGCTCAAGAAAAGCATCAACGCAAGCATCCAACCCTGTGATAACTGAGCCGGTAGGGAGATTGCTGGTGCCTCGTCGTCACGGCAAAAGTACAGCAATTGGCTGCGTAGACTTTAATACCGGCGTTGGTGCTATCAGCATTGCTGGATTCAGAGAACGCGTTATTGAATACCGCGTGAGAGAAAAATACAGTGTACGCCCCCGATTTGAAATTGATGTACAATTTTTAAGCGTCACGATGGAAAGCGCTGCTGTCGCGACAGCAAAAGTTATGTCATTGCGATAGAAAGTGGCATATTTCTGACGCCGCAACACAGTCTGTCATCGGTATAGAGAGTTCCTGTTGCGACGCCAGAATCGCTGTCGCCATAGAAAGTTGTTGCGACTTTAGAACTCTTGTTCTCGCGGCAGAACGTTTTTATTGCTAGTTCCGAACTCTTAGTAGTCGCCAAAGATGTTTCTGTTGCGACGTCGCATAGCTGACGTAACGTCGGAAATGTCTGTCGGAAGTACAGAAACGTCAGGACATCTGTGTACAACAGAAATTTATGTATTCGCGACACAAATTGCTGTAGTTGTGACAGAAATTTCTTTTGTCATATTGAAGAGGGAAAGAGCGTTTTAAGGGTATAAAACTGAGTACCATAGATTTAGAAACAAATCGCACCTCCAACGCCCATTTTGAAACTTATGTGAAGCGAACGTTTTGTGAAGCAGTTAACAAAATGCTTTAATTCTTTTATGTCATTCCACGCGTTTTTGGCGCAAGGGAAACTGTCATGCACATGTACTTACACGCATTTATCCTACGCAATGTGGAAACTCTGAGATTCCTTAAGTCTTCTTGTTTAATTTAAACGTATGGGTGGTTGTTGGTCCATATCACATCGTGCGTATGAGCCATAGTATGGAAATCATCATCAACATGAGGCGACCATATCATAAACGTATTTGTATTGGCATCATAGAAATACATATTTGATAGAAATGTTTTCGATTCACCACGGTCGTAGTTTTGTGATAGCACATCAGTGTCCCACGCGTCTTAGACTGACGTGAACGTCCTTTTTTTTCATATTCTTCAACGCGACCTTCGTTTATTACAAGTAATCATCATCATCACCAGCCTATTTTCTGTCCTGCAGGACGAACGCCTTTCTCTGCGATCTCCAATTACCCCTGACCTGCGCCAACTGATTCCAAATTACGCCTTCGAATTTCCTAATAAGTCACCACCTAATCCGTTTTCAATGTTCCTCAACGTGTACAAAATTGACCACTTTTGTATTTATTTCCCGTGTGAATATTAGCGATCCTGCTCCAGAAAAGCATCAACACAAGCATCGATCCCTGTGACGACTTCTTCGGCTTCGTTTGCGACGGGTGGATCAAAGAGCACCCTATTCCAGAGACTGATAAGTCGTTCGGAACGTTCGAACAAACAAGCAAAAACGTGCTGCTTGATCTAAAAGGTAAGAATTAATTCGAATACCTACAGGAAGAAGCACAACCTAGCATTTTCCTATATTTAAAGTCGGCAGAAGTGTTTCTCTCTATAATAATTTGGTGTTCCTCATATATTATTGTTTATGTTACAACACGATAGGGCACATAACAAATGACAATCAAAAGGGAAATTCATTTTGTGCAGCACAAAAATAAGCGTGAACGTATTCTAAATGTTGAGTTACGCGAACGAACGTTCTTAAAAGACAAGTCTATTATTTGTCGATGTAGCGTACATGTGGCATACGCTGTCGCGGTGATCAGCCATATCAACTGTGGGTACTATATCCTTAATATTGCTGGCATTTCTCATTACGCCTCAAATACAACAAAATTGCAGGAGTATACTTCGGTGGTATCATAGTAGTACTTAGGTAGTACTTGTAAAAACTGTGTATATATTATGCGATGAAACGCGATGGATTTGAAACTAGTCACTCGTTCCTTGCAGCGATCATAGAGAACATAACACACTTTGCTGCACCTCGTAATGTGTCAGAGAGGGCGGCAACTATGTATATGGTATGCATGTGCAAATGTGAGTAAAATATTTCTTTTGTTTTGTCTTCTCCGAATTTTTTTTTTTTGCAATATTAAAAATGTCTTGGAGTTTTCAGTGAGGCATATAGTGACAGGCTCGAATTAGCAGCTCCCTGTTCTGTCATCACTGTTAGATTTTTGATGAACAAGAGCCCAATTTTTACCTGGGCAATCAGATTACAAACGCACGAAAAAGTATTAGTCAGATAGTATATTACTCTATTTCTGAAGCTAATTACGCACGTATCTGAGATCACCACCTCTTTTACCAATGTGCCATTTTACCAATGTACCAAAGCCCGGTGTCGTTCGCGTTATGGCAGTTGAAGAACGTTGTGAACATAGAACTGAAAAAAAAATAAATAATTCAAGTAAGACTCTGCTGAAGACAATAAAGATGGGGCGGAAACAATAGGAAAAGTTAGCTACCTGGACTTTCAAGAAAAGTTGTCTGCGAAAGGGCTTAGCGTTCTCATGTGACTAAGAACTGTTCATTCATATGCTACAGTAGTGCAACAATATGGTGTTCTCTTCGAACAAAGAGAAACGCGCTGGAGACGTCTTGGCCAATGTGAGAAGTGAGAATTGAGCTTACAGAAAAGTAAAATGGTGAGTTAGGCATAAAAATCTCCCCTTTAATGCTGCGATTGCATGGTAAGCACCGAATCTCTACGCATGAGGGGAAAATAACTGTTATCACTTGTTCTTGTCCCAAAATCAACTTTCCTTTGCCCAAACAAAGCGATGACGCTTTAGTCTGATATGGAAGGAAAGCACTTTACCGCCACAATCTGGATTCCTATGTAAACTCACGTTATTCAAGACGCGCTGCCCGGGCGTTTTACCTTTTCGCTATGGCACAACACTTTACTTCAAATCAATGTAATTTTTCGCGAAAGCAGACGACAATAATAAGATTCAACCACTTTTATACAGTTCAGCAAGCATCCGATTTGGCATGCTCAATGAATTTTTAAGCCATGGCTCCTGATTGTATATATCCTAAAGGTTTCAATGTCATGCGCATTATAATTTACAAGTGGTCGCTGTAGTTCAACGGCTACTCCAGTGGAACTTGTTGGGGACGACGAGTATAGCTTCCAGTCTGTTCGTTTAATGTGGCGTGGTTATGGGTGCATTCATTTCACCGTTAACATTTTAAAACCCTCATGGGGGCACAAAGAGCGCTTTATTTGCACTGCAGCTAACAACAGTCCCATATTTTACGGGTGGGATAAAATTAGTTATGCACGTGAATGGATCTTTCCTTCTTGTCACTTCTTTATGGCAAGAAACCTTAGTAGCACGCCACGCCGAAATTACAGCGACAGAACGCAAGAAAACTACTTAAAACGAATGTTAATAACTGATGCAGTCAAACTCTGTTAATAGTTATGTTGGTGCGAATTAGCTAGATTAATACCCAATATTCAACTATGGTTGTTATGATCACAGGTGTAGTTCGTGCTCGCTGTCGGATCAAATAAAATGTTTCGAACCTTAAGACGAAGCTTTAGCTCGGGCGCAACTCCGACGCGGCCTATTCAAATACATGTAAAACGCAAACATGTTTTTTCGAGATAACCCTGGGACCGATTTTAATGAAATTTGTTGCACTTGAGAGGGAACGTAAATTATAGTGACTGTTGGAAGCGGCATTTCGATTTAGCACTTGAATTTTTTAGAAATATTTTCAAATGTTCGATTGTTTGAAAAACATGAAAGCACGAAGTTTACAAGTTCATAGCTCTGCATCAAGAACAGATATCGCGATTCTGTAAACGGCATTCATTAAATTCAAAGCGGACAAATTGGATATGACATTTCAGAACTTACATGAACTCATTAGGTTGTTTACAGGGGTTCTGCGAAAGCTGTATTTCCATATTACAAAATTCTTTTTACATTTATGTGTACCAGATCAATTTTTCGCTTTAGATGTACTACTACATGAAATTCACACAATTGTATTATCGTTCTTCATTGCTGAGTTACAGAGTTGTAAACTTGATGGTATCGTTTTTTGAGAATTTTCGACTTTTGAGAATTTTGAATAATAAATTGGTGACCATATCGCAAATAAAAACCAAAAGTCGCTAGATTTTCAGTTATCTTTCAAATGCAACAAACGTCGTCAAATTTGGTGCAATGGTTGCCGAGAAAAAGGAATTCTCCTTTTACATGTATTTGGATTGGAGCCCCCGAGCTAAAGCTTCCTCTTAATAGTAACGTTCTTGCTCGTAGGACTAACCAGCACCCTTAAAAGTATAATAATGTTAAGGACGCAAGGTGCTCACAGAGGCAGTGAGGCGTGGAGTCTGACTTCACATTGTTCAAAAGAAAAGGTATCCACAACAGTGACCGACCAATGAACGCTTCCTTCCAATATTTGATGCACAGTCGCGAACGAAAGTTTGGAGATCACAGCATCAGCAACAAATTGAAAAATATTCAAGCACAGTTGCGCGGTCTGGAGTTGCTATCATACATTTTATTGGTCAAGCAAGCGCACGTAGGCGCATGCTCTTCACTTCATCCAGAATGTCCAGGCTGCCAAAAAAATTACAAAAAAAGTTGCAGCACCAATGGTTCCCCAACTTTTTCTCTCAACTGTACATAGTTGATGTACGCCGAGCGATGACCCTAGGCGGATGTTGCGGCTTTGTCAATTTCTTTCTAGCCATGCCTTCCGAGGAAATCCACCTATTTGCTTCAAATATCGCATGTTCTCCTAGATTTCACAGAAGAGCAGTTAATCCCGATGGTTAAAGACGAACTTGCTCGTATGGGATTTCCTAAATGGCCAGTCATGACATCATCTGAGCTTCCATATGGAAACTACTCACATTTGCTCAAGAATACATCGTTGTGGCCATTTTTTTCGGTTGACGTCACTGAAGACCCGACTGATAAAGGCAACTTTCATATCGAGGTGCGTATGTTCACAATGCTTGAATGCAAGAGTCGTTGATCTCCCGTGAATGTCGGCATCAGGTAGAATGCACGCAATAATTTGTGCTTTCAAAGCATTGTCGAGTCACAGTTAAGTACGGCAGTGCTTTGACTGACAACCATTGTAAGAAATTAATCTTGTAATTCATTGGCAATTATAATGTTAACTGTAGGGGAGCAGGATTTTCGAGGAGGTGGCACTATCTCAGAAACTAATTCAAGCATGCTAAGTTTTATACACACAAAGAATGTAAACGAGAAAAAAGCATGGTAAAAGCTAAAACACCACACAAGCACACTTACTTTCTGTGTCTATGTGTGTGTGTGTGTGTGTTCCTTCTTTAGCGTTTTACTTTCGGTATGTCGTAACAGTGAGCCGAAGTTTTATCCTTCCCAAGTTTAACTGATATAAGCACGCCTCGGTATATGAGTCCTCAGAAAGCCATTCTTGCAATTCAAGTAAATCGTCACTATGTTGCTTTTATTCTGTTAATAAACTGCACCAGCATGCTTTGAGCAGTTAAGATTGCCTGTAGAAAATTCCAAACTTGTGTGGTCCAGTGCCTTCAGTGTTGTGTAATTTGTGTTATGAAGCTGTGTGTCAAAAACGTGGGCTTTTATTTATCTCTTCATCTTTATTTTGGTGATGCCGTTACGTGATACCGTTGGCAGAATTTTAGTTGTGTGTTCCTGTTATTTAGTGTTCCTTTCACCAACAATTTATTTATATTTAAGTATAGAGAAAAGCAGTGAACTTGTCAGGGGGTAATGTTTTGGGTAGGTAACCACCGTAAATACATCATGTGGTTGAAAAGCTTGACAAATCGCCGTAACGGACAAACGTGAAATGATAAGACGCCATGTAGCTGCCGAATTATTAGTGCTGCGGGTTTACACAAAGTTACAGTACTCTGATGAACGGACAATAAAAGAAAACAGTTTATACCGTGCAGATGTGACATTCGGTGACAAACGATGCCTATTCTTAAATTATTCTTGAAATTACGTCATTTTGCGTTTCTTTCTTCACCTTTATGCAGTTCGACGCTTCTTGCTCAGTGCGCGCTCTGGTCCTATTTTGTTCACTAACTTTATTATTCATTCACACTCGGCCACTTTGGGTACCGAATTCTTCGCTTCATCACGGGCACCTTGCCCACTGGCACCCACTCATTTTGAGAGATTGGACAAGAATGGTCCTGTACTCAGTGGTGCATGACCAACTAAACACATCGTAGTCGCCTGTTCGCACACATAACGAGTGCACACGCCAAGATGCAGATATACAAGCGCCCGAGTTGTCTATTCATGGCACATCTCTAGTTGAAAATATCCCGAGACCCATGTTGTATAATCGTCGAGGCAGAAGCACCAGGCATCTCCAATGTAGGTATAAGCGGCAAGGAAATATTGGCTTCAAAATAGAGATGTGGTAATGTTTGCTAATTATACGTGGTATGAAACCATGTGACCGAGCATAGTGCTGAAATGACAAACGCTACGGTCTAAGTATATCGCACGTGCTTTTTCTAGTTTTTTTTTGTGATATTACATGGATCATATAGCACAATTAGGCTCATTCAGGTGAATTACCTGAAAATGCGGATGTCACTTCAGCGGCAAATCATAATTTTCCAGGTGGTGTATAAATCGGATTCTCTACCTAGAATTTTAATTATTCATGTAACGTCTTCCGAATGCGAAAGCGCCAAATCCTAAGACTAGCGCCACTTTTGTCATATCCGCCTCGAAATGCTGCAAAGGAATGCATTGGAGTTACCTTAGGATGGTGCCGAACTGCTTCACGCATGCTTTGCGAATCTGGCATTTGGAAGGCCCATGTATTTCGTATCAGGCAATTTAAGACTGCATATTCTGAAAGTAGTGTGGGACTTACGATTCCTGCTAAGCAAACAAGACTTTACTACTGCTAAGCTTCCATGTCGCTATAACAACACATGTCATAACTGAGAAATTGAAAGCGAAAACTAGTCAGAATCTTTTTTCTGAGCTAGTAAGAAATTTCAATTTGTCGCGCCAATAGTGACCGCCTCATTCATAACAATTGCTGCAAAAGGTGATATAACACTGTCAAAGGCAATCTCTTAATGAAATGCTCGAACTAAACAAAAACAGGTGGTATAGCCGTCCTTAAGCAAATCACGAGGTCAGATGATGAAAGAGTGGCTGCGCGGACTGCATTAAAATTAAATTATGGGGTTTTACATGCCAAAGCCGCTTTCTGATTATGAGGCACGCCGTAGTGGAGGACTCCGGAAATTTCGACCACCTGGGGTTCTTTAACATGCACCTAAATCTGAGTACACGGGTGCTTTCGCTTTTCGCCCCCTGCGAAATGCGGCCGCCATGGCCGCGATTCGACCCCGCGACCTTGTGCGCGGACTGCATATCGAGGAGCTTGAAATAAAAAAAAATTATTAGCCATTCCACTCTGTGAATGCGGACGATCAGCGAAGCTGTTTAGCTCACGACACAGAGGCGACACAGAATTTTGAACAAAGGTACGAACTCATTTATTGTCCTGAGGCGTGGTCATCGTGACGAAAGGAACGCGCGCATATTTTGGTGGGTCATTATTTTAGTGGATCACACTGAACGGCTGGGGTACAATGTTGGACACGTTCTTAGCTAGAGTGAAATCTACGCCCATGGTCAATGAAATGTGCTGCTCGGAAGCTGCCGGTTTTATGAAAGTGCTTCAGCGTGTACGATTACCATCACCTCAGGGAGCCGGAGAAAACTAGCCACACACGTCATTGGAGCACTGGTACACCGAGGAGCCGGCGGAGAGGAGGCACGCGTGACATTTTGACAGGACCACCCACCGGCGCCAAGTTCAGGAGCGCGGCATGCGCGCCACTCCAGAAGAGAGCAATGATACTACGCACGCACGGGCTTGGAACGACGACAAAGGGACTCGCGCAAATGAAAATTGCACTGCAGGCTAGCCGTAAATAGATTCGCCGTAAAAATTCCCCTGTGCGTAGGTTTAATGTACGTTGAGCCATTTCTGTTGGACAATAGAGTTCTCTCTACTACTGGTTCTTCTAAAGAATCTCAGTGGCGGAGATTATAGACGTTAAACCTTTAAAGGATTCGAGGTTGTCGAAGTAAACAGGGAAGTGAGAAGATGTGGTTTTAAACGAGACGGGATCTACTTCAATTACAGGCTGGCACGAGAAGTGGGCTGGCGACTTGGCGGTCGCGCTGTTGCTTTTTCAGGGGGCCCAAGGGCCCTCAGGAGGCCAGAGTGGGTAGTAATCAAGAAGGTTCCCTAGGGGAACCTCAGAAGAGCATCACCGTCGATAATTGAAATAGGAGGAAAGCAAGAAAGAAAGCTCGCCATGCAATAGGCTACATGAACATGCAGCGCGGCAGAAGACAGAAAAAGTTGGCAGATATTGAGGAGCAGTTAAATAGAGAGCAAATAGCGGTGTATGCGGTTACAGAAACGCACCTTGGAGACTCAGAAGAGCCGCCAGTGATTGAGAATTAGGTTTGGGAAGGGGTGCAACAGAACTAAGTCGGAAAGAAAGGGAGGGGCAGTCGGAATGGTCATCCATCAGGGAGCCAACTGGAAAAGAGTAAATTCAAATGGACCGGAAATATATGGACTGAGAAGAATAAATATTTAGTGGAATGCATAAGCAGTGATATTAAGGGTTTCGGAAATGGTGCTGAAATTATACTATTAGGTGACATGAATGTCCGCATACAGGTTGTAGATGGCTGTGCCGACAACAACGGGAAGTCAATGCTAGACATTTGTGAGCAACATAACCTCGTTATCGTAAATACAGCGCCTTAGTGTGAAGGGCAGATCACGTGGGAAGTTGGAAATGGGCAATCAACTATTGATTGCTGCCTTGATGACACAAGCAATTCATGATAAGCTGAGAGAAATGTTCATTGATGAGAAAGGGTATAGCAGTATTGGGAGTGACCATAAACGCATCATTTTGAAAATGGGATATGTAGTTGGGAACGAAAGCAAGGAGTGGAAAATGGCCAATCCAGGTTGCAACGCTGAACAAATAACAGATATAGTCAGTAGAGTCGAGAAAGAACTTGGAAAATGGCCAAATAATGAGTGGGAATATAGCGAGCATCTAAGTGTAATAACGACAGAAATACGGTAAGAAAAACAACATATTAGTTGGAAAGGCAAAAAGAAACCGAAAAGCTGGTGGAACAGGGAGGTAAGAGAAGTTTCGCCGAACGACAAAAAGCATTTCGAGAGCACGGGCAGGCAAGAAAGGCGCAGTTGCCGCAGGTTGAAGTAACCACTAAATGCGAAATATACCGTGAGAAAAAGCCTATGGTTCAAATACTGGTGCCAGCAAAATTAAAACGTGAAAGTGAACGTTGGTTATCAGAAATACTTGAAAAAACTAAACCCGCAGCTAGAATAGTTTGGAACCCCATAGAATTAGTAGGCAGGAAGTCAACAACAAAACAACATATCCTAGACGAAGGTGAAAACAGACTTGAGGGGAAGGGCAATAAATTCCATCCGAAAAATAACAGCCGAATCTTTCCAAGGCAATAACGACGTTGTATTTGAAGAAAAAAAAGCATGAAAGAGACCCAGGTAGAAAAGGAGCTGGTGCTGACAAATTTCAACTGGAAGAAAGCCAAAGAGAAAATTCCTAAGCGCACAGCTACAGGGCTAGACGAGGTTACCGTTAGGCCGATGAATGAACTAGGACCAAAAAGTAAGGATGCTCTGGTGAAAGAAGTGGGAAAAACTTTAAATGATAGACGAATGCCAGACAGTTGGCGACAAAGTAGAATGAATTTAATTTATAGAGGTAATGGGGAGAAAGATAGAATTCACTCGTGTAAACCGTTGACCATTACATCGGTAATATACAGGCTAGTAAGGCAGGCAATCAAATTAAAGCATCAAGCATAGGCAAAGAATAATGGCATTTTTGGAGAACTTCAGAATGGCCCCAAAATCGGTAGGCATTTAGACGATAACTTATTTATTCTTACTCAGTGTCTTGAAATATCAAATGTAGAAAGCAGACCATTATGTGTGGCCTTTTTAGACATTACAGGAGCCTATGACAACGTAGACCGCAACATTTTGTGGGATATTCTGGAAGGGGAAGGCTTAGGGGATGATTGTCTAAGCTTTTGAGAGATATACTTAGAAAATACCATTTGCTTTGAATGGGAAGAGATGAGGAACGAGGAGAAAGTTCTTATCAACAAGGGACTGAGGCGGGGGTGCCGTTTACCTCAATGCTGTTCATGATGTACATGGTGAGAATGGAGAGGGCGCTAGAAGGAAGTAACATCGGCTTTAATCTCTCATACAAACAGGCGGGTACAGCAGTAGAGCAGCAGTTTCCAGGTAAATTTATGCAGACGGCATGGTGTTGCTAGCTAACAAGGAAATCGATTAGTAATGTCTGGCTAATATCTCTGGAGAGGAAGGCAACAACTTAGGTTTGAAATTTAGTGTTAGAAAATCAGGTGTTATGGTATTCAAAGAAAACAGTGTACAGACAGTGGCAATACAGGGCCAGGAAATACATCGGGTAACAGAATATAAATACCTTGGTATATGAATAAACGAAGGCAATAGATATATGGGAACACAGGAAAAAACAATAACAATGAAGGGGAAGAGAAATGCAGCCATATTGAAGCACAGAGCGTTATGGGGATACAATAGGTACGAGGTGTTCCGAGGTTTGTGGAAAGGTGTAATGGTTCCAGGACTTACGTTTTGAAATACGGTTGTTAGCTTTGAATCAGGGGTACAACCAGGACTCGATGGGAAACAAAGGTCAGTGGGACATCTCGCGTTGGGCGCTCACGGGAAAACCACAAATGAAGTGGAAACGCAGTGTGATATGGGCTGGACTAGTTCTGAAGTGAAGGAAGCTGTCAGTAAAATTGAGTATGAAGAACGACTGAGGAATATGGGAGAAAGCAAATGGGCTGGGAGAGTGTTGAAACTACCTGTACAGGAAAAACATTGATTCTCAGAGTGGAGGAAAAAAAGTAGGAAGCTTACCAACAAGTATGCGGCCTGTAGGGTGGGCAACACAGCAACAAAGAACGTCAAGCGGAAAGTCAGAGAGGCTGAAATAATCTCCTTGGTGGCGGCAATGAAAAAGAAACCTGCCATGAGTACCTACTTAAGAGGAAAAGACGAAATCAGGAAAGAAAGAATTTATGATAACTTAAAGGGGAGCTCATTACTTTTCGAAGCGAGATCGCGATGCCTTAGAATACGCACCTATAAAGCGAGGTATACGAAAGGAGAAGAAGCATGTGCTTGCTGCGCTAAAGCTAGGGAAACTATTTAGCACCTTTTATTAGAATGTGAAGACGTCTACCGAGCGGACGATTTAGGCACCACTGGCCTCCTTGAAGTCCTTTGGTTCAGCGAGGGCAGTGCAAAAGTAAACATGTCCGCAATAGGGATTATTAAGAGGCGATTGGACGATTGGTGGAAGAAAAGTAGGGAAACGACATAAAACGGAGACGTACAAATGCAGTTTGCAATAGGAGATCAGAAAATTTGGTTGTGGGAGCTCACAGTGTTTTCTTTCTTTTTTTATTGTTTAACATACGTAGGGCATTAGGCAATATAAACGTAAGAGCTTGGTGGCGCAACCCAACGCCCCGTTCCAAAGGGGACGCTCATAACATCCTTCCATCCATCTTTCGAGAACATAATGTTCAGGCAAAGCAGGCTTGTACATATAAGAAACTATGAATGCAGTACGGGTGCATTTTAACATGAAGTATACAGGAGGTAACAAAAATTTGGCTGACAGAACCGAGTCCAATATTGTGGCTGATTAGTATTACCCTATATGATAATGCCCCATATGATGATCCTATATTACGGCTACTAATTTGTTGGGAATCTCACCAATTAATTAGTGAATTGATTTATTGATTGTTATGAATGAAATTGCGAATGCTCCCTACTGGTTTGCTAGCGGCTATTGCTGAAACAATAAAGTTTTTAATCGTTCGAGCTTTATTCGACCGCATTCTACGACAAAATTAGAGGAATAAGGCACGAAATGAGAGCGTATCTTGTTGCTTGCTGTCTCATAGAAAGTTTCCCCAGCTTCTGTGAAAGTCTTTAGCCGTGATTACGAAAGTGCTGCAGAAGCTATAGCAGGCTGCGACCGAATGAGCTGTAGACAGAAGGGAACAAAGAGCACAAGATTTTTTTATTCAATGTTCTTAGTCGACTCAAAAATTCCCATGATTTCATACAGCTAACTTAAACATAAATGGGTTCCCCGCGCAATGCACCTGCTCGCCTAAAACACTCATATCTTTTTACATGCAGTATTGTACCAAATGAACTATTTCGTTCTTTTGGGGACCCCGCATCTTGTTTTTGCAGCATTTCCGGAAATCACGAGGCACTGAAAGCGCAATGTGACGGTAGATGAGACCGCGTGGCGTACGAGGCGATAATAAGGGCAGTGTTTTATGTAAACGGTGCCACAAAGTACTCCTTCTATTTAAGTTTACGTCATGTTTATGCGTGATGTTGATGTTGATGATTGAGTCTTAGTCTCTTAACTCGCATGTGCTAAAACCAGTTCACAATGGTCGCTGTTTCATGACAAAAAGATGATGCAAATTATTTTGGTTATAACGCTGTAACGTAATATCTTTTTCAGCTGGATGAGATGCCGTATCTTATTTTAGAGAGAGTGCACCTAATTAATTCATCGCCGGCAAAGAATAATGGCACTGTACAGGCGTACCTATCTGTTATCGCCACAGCTGTAAAGGTTTTGAATGCAAATGCTACTGAAGACGACGCTATGAATGTTTCTAAAAGAATCTTCGATTTTGAGGCACGGCTTGCTTCGGTAAGCGCAAACTATAATTATCAATATTTCCAATTATGCTATATTGCGGTACTTAGTAATACTTAAACGGACTTTATACCTGACTCAAATACATAATGTTCCGCTTCCAAGGCAGTTTTTTTCACGTTACCATAGCAACATATTGCTACATCCGAAAGGATTATTGATCACCGCGCCAAATACCATTCAAACTTCACGTTCGACTGGTAGATAACTCTTAAAAGATAACTTTACAACGACGCCATCTTTTCACAACTACGCCAAAGTGTGGCGGCTTCCATGGAGGGATACATAGTCAGACTAGATATAGTTCCCAGATTTCTATACCCCAGCTTTTATTGTCGAAACTAAAGTTTTGCGGGAGCTTGCATAACACGTGCGATTTAAAACGAGAGGCAAAGCTAGTTATTACTTTAGACTCATTGCTTTAAAATATTCGCTTTCGATCATCTGCAATGTGTTCCAAAGGCGTACTCTCCACTACAAGCACTCACGCCGTGTGAATAGTTGTCCACATGGAAACACTGAACAAAAAAAAACGCTAGCTATATTTCGAGATTTACCCAGGGCAGTGCTCCAAGATTCATCCTAGACAAACATGGCGGCCATTTTCTGCGACGGCAAGTTGAATGTTCTAAGGATTGCTTTGTTCGTGCCTTCCTTCACACTGTCAAAGACAGGAACGGCCGTTGTAATCAGACAGTATTTTGTCCTTCGTTCCCGCCTTGCCATAAAACGACAAGAAAGAAAAAGACTTCCCCACCACCAACTAAATTTCCCGGGCTGCAAACAACTTGAACCCTCGCCAACCGGCCTACATATTACGGCCGGGACCCGCATGGGAGTTCCGGCCGCACAGCCACCGTGTATCGCCTTAGGCTCTCTCCACCCTAAAAATCTATAAAATTACATCATTCCCTTTCACCTACCTGTGCCAAGTAGTTCTGCACTTTTATAATCATAGTAGCCCTGTATAACGCCACCTTGATTTGTTTCTGTGAATTTTGTTACTAGCACGGCGGAACATACACATATGACAGCAGTAAATTGAAAGATGACCTTCTACAAACAAGGTTTGGCTAAGTGTTATGCACCTAGTCACAAGGTCATTCTATTTACATTGCTGAAATTTCTCAGACCTTGCGCCTGTTATCGCTCGCCCTCAAACGGAGTCCTTCTAGATGCGTTATGTGCTTTCTGCATAAAAATAATTTATTCCGGACTCTGGCTGTTGTGCAATGTATCTATGTACAAGCAATAGGGACGTTGCAGAGGGCTGGTGATCAATGACTCCAGCAATAATATCAGGCTCAGTTTCATCGCATGAACAAGTGCCACCAACTATGGATGACCACCTCCTGTTCAGACTATGAAAACTTGATGCCGCGTTTGTTTCTTACAGGTGCTCAAGGACTCTCATGGACACGCGCTGCGTTTTCTTGGAGAAGCGCATATTGTGGTTAACATATGTCGGGGATTTCTAGTACTCTGGCTGACAAGAGAAAATGCATTCGCATCGTGGCACTTCTCAAGCTTGACAAATGGCGCCATGCCATATCCTCTCACTGACCCATAACACTGGAAAGTCGTCTGCTTGCGACAACAGAGAGACGGATGTTGAGCAGGCTGCAAAGGTTTCTTGAGAAGTGGGGTGTCTATACAGACCTGATGATGCTTTTTGCAAAGGAACGTATTGAAAAGGCAAATTTCTATCCCGTAGCCGAGTGTAGCATAACGTTACAAAGAAAACCCACACAGGTTTCTCAAAAGTAAAGCTTTGAAATAGCAAAAAGAATAATTTGTACGGGTCTGGGATTCCTTATCTCAGCGTTAATGACTTAGTTGTTCAGTGTCGAATAGGAAAATATGTGTCTCAGCTTGTAAGGAGCGGTCCCTTTTGAACTCAAAGGAAGTCAGAGGCATCACAACACGTTCCATGATGCTAGTCCTGATGTACTCCAGTTAGCCATTGGAGGCAGGTTGTTTCACTGGATGATGAAATATGTTACACGGTGTACCTTCTTTATGAATATAGTTGTAGGTGAGACCAGTCAACATAAAGTGGGCCACGTTTTTTGTGAAGGAGGCTCACAGAGGCCAGTATATGTTTCAACACAACCCTCAGTACATTCGCTAATTTATGGTTAGATTCTGTCAGTATAAGTTTATTCGCACAACAATATTTGTACGTATATGTATCTTGTTTCCCGGCTACAATTTCGCACAAGGCTACAACGCACAGCGCCTGTGACGTATTTGCGCTTGTGTCGTCGACATTTGGCGACGGCCAAGTATGCTGTACTTGCGTTTACACGTGAGTGTAAGCTAAGAGTATTAGTAGAACTGATGGTGCAACGATACTATACCTATCTCACAACAGATTTTTAGGCGTCATCATCAAAGGGAACTTGTCCTCCTTTTAGCATGCAACAGCGCTTGAATTCAAGTTTGCCTGCTTTTAACTCATGTTTAGCTATCTTGCAAGAGTAAGGTCTACGTCGTCACAATGATCATTGCTTCTATTGTAGGACCCACTTTCATAACATACATTCAAAAAAGCTTACCTCTCTCTTCAAGCATTCACATTTCCTTCTTACATAGAGTAAGGAACTAGCACGCTCAATGATTGTGGTAATGTCTGTGTGCTACATGCCACCAAAATTGAGGGCATCATTGCGGAACTGCGTATCTGCGGAACGGATGTCTACCGTTTCGGTGAACCTTTCCAAATTTCGCGCCATTGACCAGCCACTATTATCGTAACTATCGCCACGAAAATCCATAAATAGCTCTCAGAGAACCCTTTTTCGAGATTTATATCACGTCGGGAGTGCACCACCCCCGTGAATTAGCAGTTGTATCTGTGTGAACTGTGTCAAAAATTTTGGCACACCGCTGTATTCAAGGAGACACGAAAGGTTAAGTATGACCTCTTCTTCTTTAAGTATGTGACCCTATCACGCTTTTATGCAAATCATGCCCTTCTACACTTATGTGTGCTGACAGCTTGGGGAGGCCATCTGCTTACATCGCCCCATTGGTAATGTAAGATGTGACGAGAAATAGGACCTTGCGTCTTGACCACCACAGATCATCAATGGCAGCAGAGATTGTAGCCACCCACGAGGCCGTTCGTTTCAATAAAGTAGAACAGGATCAGGCCTCAACAGTAAATTGTGACATGAAAGGAGCTAATTAGCTATGCCCTTAAACGAATTTTCTACTATCTGCTTGCTCAATATGGCCTAGAAATACAAATTTCGCACTCGAAATGGCTCATGGTTTCAAACTTGAATACGTTCTAGGGCACTATGGCTAACAAGGAAATGAGGTCGCCGACAAAGAGGCAAAAATTGCCCGCAATAATGTGCCGTTGAAGTGTCTCGCATTTTCTCGAAGAGAGACTAATTCTGCCGCTTATGTCACACTGCTCTAAAATACTTGGAAATAACATGTCCCACCTGGTCCAGGCCGTATTTACAGAACAGACCCGGACTTGGGACTTATGTTAATGTCCAAAGAAAATACCCTCAAGCGTACACGTTAGCACTAGGAATGGCGTTAACTCGAAGCAGCATATATCCTTCCCGCTGTGCAGTGGGTGGCGAGCAGTGCAATATACATGAGAGTATTGAACCCGTGTTCTGCATGTGCCCGGTGTAGATTGGGGAGTTACACCCACTGGCAGGGCATTTGACAAGACTCAACAATTACGCTTTCTCCGGGAAGCTTCTCTTGCGACCTTGGTCGTTCCCCCGTTAGCGAGACGCTCTAAATGCAGCCAAAGAGTTGCCCATGACAGTGGTCGCGATGTGAGGATTTGAACAGATTCTGCAATTCATGTTCATTGAGACCCCTACATTCGTCCTCATCCTAAACATGTTTGTCTCTTTCTCTATTTCTATTCCCTGTTTCTGATGCTAAGTTATAGGTCAGAATTTTAGCTAACGCCGCTCTCCCGGTACTTCTAACTGTACTTCGTCATGGAGCTTCGCAGTAGACGGTGCGTCAAGCCTTCCTTCATGGCACCCAGCGATGACAACACGACTCAGCCACCTCCGACACCTGATGCCACGTCGACGACCTACATCGCTCTCCCCGCTTCCCGTGATCCTGGCGTGCTCTCAAGCAAAGATGGGGAAGACGTCAATGACTTGATCAGCCTGTACGAACACGTCAGCCGCAATATAACCGGGGGGACCCTACTATGATGCTCCCCAACGTAGTCTTTTACCTCGGTGGTACACCTCGAGTATGGTTTCGGACGCACGAAGATGAGCTCACCAGTTGGGATTCGCTTAAGCTAAGCCCCGAGACTGGTTCGGCAACCCCTACGGTCACCAAGTTGCCGCGCAGAACGCGTTATTCAGCCGTGTGCAGACGTCAACAAAGCCCTAGGTCACGTACATTCAGGACGTCTTGGCTCTGTGCCGCCATGTTGACGCACACATGACTGAGACCGAAAAGGTTTCCCAGATCCTCAAAGGCATTGCCGATGACGCGTTCTGCTTGCTCGTTTTATAGAAGGTGGCGACGGTGGATGCAATTATAAAAGAGTGCCACTACCTGGAACTCGCTAAAAGCCGACTTATCGACCAGCAGTTTGCTCATCTGCCCAACACCCCAGGGACATCTTCCAATGCCGACGCTCCTCCTCCCAACAACACTGGCGATGTTACCAGGATCGTCCGTGTTTGTTTACCTCTTTGTATGTATCTCAAGTTTGTTCATGTCCGCATGTCGGTGCCGTTTCGCTGATTGCGCATGGATGTCTAACGTTCTACCAAATTATACAAGATCCCCAACTTGCAGAATCACTCTTGGTAAAGCTTTATTGCCCCACCTGCTCATCCAAACAAATTCCTTGTTTTCTAAGGTCACCTGCACTCATATTTTATTTGAAAAAAAAAAGATTTTTCTAAAAATACTACATTTCTTGCAGATGACAACAGGTCTGGACTCAAGACGAAGCATCGCAGCTTTTTACACAAAAATGACTATCGCTGAAGTGGAGAAAAAAGTGCCGAACGTACGATGGTCTTTGTTCTAGTCTTCTACAATATTTTGCGCACTTCTGACCTACTTGTTCGCAAGAATAGAGAAGGAGTCATAGAACCAGTTAGAGCAAAGCTCAAATGGGCGTAGTAAGCTATGACCTTTTTTCATTTACGCGTGAAAAAGTACTTCAAACAACCACAAAAAAAGAAAAAAGAAAAAAAAAACTAGCTGCAAGATTTGCTGCTGGTGTAATAGAAGAGGGTGTTGTTAGTATAGGAAGATGTCTGCGCGAGAAAATGCTACAATAAACTTTAAAGGGGCCCACAAAGATATTTTATCAATGTCATGTAAAGCATTTCACATGAAAGCACAAGATTTTACAAATATTCTGGCATTCAAACATATTATTTTGTTGCCTGTGTGGAATTCAGTAATATTTGGCTCAGGTGCTCACTAAAGCATTCTCTAGCGCTCTGCTATGTTTTATTTACCATGCTAAAGGAGTGTTGCAGGACGCCTTTAAGCAAGAATACATGTATGAGTGGTGGTAATAACCAAAACCATAGCTGGCCGCACAAATACCTGTGGCATTTTAGTGGCAGAGGATATGTCAGCAAATGCTTGCAAGCGGCCATTCACAAGTAGTGCAAGAAATAACTTGCAAGAAAGATTTAATACAAGCATTGAAATCTTTACATGCAGGCACGGAAAATTCTTGGTGAATTATGTAGCGATTAACACTAAAAGCATTCATACAAATGCCACGGTGTTGTCAAGCACATGTGCGTGTCTGAAGTGTTGTAGGACAGATCCGTGTCCAAACCTATTGGTTAACTCTACTTCCTACGACAGTGCTTCGAGGTGTGATACGTTCTGGCAAAAGAATCCGATCTTGTTGCGTCGTATTAGGAAAGCGAAGCGATCACGCTGAAACACAGCAATACCAACGCAGTTCCATATTCTGTCTTTTCTTGGGCTATTAATCCAAGAATTGCGGCTGATATTTTATTTGCTTTCAGATTCCACTCCTACAATGCCTAAATAGGGTCTTCTCGCTAGCGAACATTACGCTAGATGAGAATGAGAAAGTCGTAATGTTTGGCATGTCCTACTTCGAGACGGCCAATAATTTCTTCACGTCCAAATACGAGCTGTAAGTAGTTAGCACTTATCACGTTTCAAGACGGAACGGACGACCAAGTACCCTTACTATTGGAATTTCTAATTCACCTTTTTCAGTTCAGACATGTACAATTTTGCGGCGTGGAGACGCATCGCCCGGCTGCTATTGCCGACGTCAGAAGAATTCGCAACATCTTGGCAGAATCTATTAAAACAAAAGTATGGAGTGCAAAAAGCAAAGCCACTTTGGCAGAAGTGCCTTGAAAAAGTCATCAAGGCGATGCCTTTCGTTATTGGCCGAATGTACATCGAGAAGCACTTCAACGTTACAGCCAAAGAGGACGTGAGTACAACTTATAAGGGCATTGTCTGAAGGACCGTTGCAAATACAGGTGTACACTGCGTAAATTGTAACGGAATGCACTCGGTGGAGATGCTCTGGGCTGTTGAATTTTTCAAGTAACCCGTAATGGCCTGCAGCATTGTGAAATAAATGAAAATCGGCATGTATACTTAAGCTTTGAAACGAAGCTACACTGAAACAAACATACCAAACATAATAACAAACGAACAAGCAAGCAACGAAGCGTGCAAGAGAGAGGGAGAGAGCTAAACTTTTATTTTCTGAAACGGTAATCCGAGTCAGAACCCGGTTCGCCCTAGGTGGGAGGATTCCTTATTCCAAGAACCCTCTGGCCCTGGCTGCCTCCTTGGCCCGGGCGACAAGACAGCGTTGGTGGTCCAGGTCATCCGAAGAAAGCTTGGCCTCCCACGTTTCAGTTGTCGTGTGAATCTGCGATGAGTTGGGGTGCTCTTCTTGTGCTATGGAGTGGCCTTCTTTGGAGTCGTCTTGTGGAGCTTGTGAGGTAGGGTCTGCGGATGTGTCACGCAGTGGGCAATCCTGGACCATGTGTTGCAGGGTGTCTGGAACGTCGCAATGGGGGCATGTGGAAGAGTACTGCGTAGGATACAGGCTGTGCATGATTATTCCGTGTACGTAGGTGTTGGTCTGTTTGCGGCGGTGGATGACTTCTTGCTCTTTGCTCAGATTATTGTGTGGTGAAGCGTACGTTCTTCTGCTGAGTCGGTGGTGTTGCAGAAGCTCCGAGTACTTCAGGGTGATGTCATCAATGTTGGTGGCTGGCCTCGTGTGGGATGGTAGGAAAGCCCGGCTGGTATGCTCGCGTGCAGCGGCATTTGCCGCCTCATTTCCTGTCATGCTCTGATGGCCTGGAACCCAGTTGATGTGAATGTCACGGAGCGGGGCGCGTGCGATGTGCTTTCTAAGTATTTTGAGTGCGGTTTCTGATTTGCGTCCTTTTTGATAGTTGCGAACTGATGCTTTGGAGTCTGTTAGGATTACTGCTACTTCAGGGCACGTTGTTATTGCCAGAGCGATTACCGTTTCCTCTGCAGTCTCGGCGGCTCTTGCTCGGATGGTGACGCCTGCAAGTTCTTTGCCTTGGTGATCCGTGACGCTTAGGGCAAAAGGGTTTCATTTAACATAACGGACAGCATCGGTGTACCTCGTATCAGGGTCTCTCCCGTATTGCTCACTGCACGGATTCTGCTTTGCCGACGCTCCTTAGGGTAAGTTGGATGTATATTGCGCGGTATGCATGCAACGCTGATGCAGTCCCGGACTGCAGGTGGGATTCTTGCTTTCAGGTCTGTGTCTGCAATGAAGCTTTCACTGTAGTTGAGGTAACGCAAAACTGCACATCCGGAGGGGTGAGAGCTTGAGCCGCTCTAGTTGGCTCATCTTATGAGTCTCGAAAAGCTCTTCCCACGTATTTTGGACGCCGAGCTTGAGGATTTTCTCCATTCACGCCATCGGTGCGACAGTCAAGGCTACTTTTATTGCCTTCCGAATGACAACACTGAGCCTCTTGATTTCTGCCGGCTTGAGCGTCAAGTAGGAAGTTCCGTAAGTGATACGGCTAGTTAGGAGAGCTTCAATTATGCTTGGTGTGTCGTGCTCCTTGAACCACTTCTGTGGTTTGTGATCCTCTTGTCGAAGTGCGTAACCTGTGACAGTGTGCATTGGAGACGTGGGAGAGTGGCCGCCCCTGATCCGTCCTTGTGGACGTGGAGTCCGAGTACGCGAAGAGATTCGACTGTAGGGATCTCGGTACCGCTGAGCAAGACGTTAGGATCGGGTTCGATATAGTTAGGTGGTCTTCCTCGTGTCCGTGCTCTCAGTACCAGAAACTCCGACTTCCGTGTAATAAAAAAAATTACCGCCCCTTCCAGTCCGTGAAGATGCTCGAACAGCTAAGCTGTGTTAGCTACACCGAGTGTTGCACCATGCAAGTCAAATTTCGCAAGCAGTCTATCTTGTAAGTCTTTTGTTTAACTTTCTTTCACCTCATTCTCCCTTTTGTGTGCTTCGTGTGGCGAGCATGCTTAAGGACTGCTTTTTTTGCGGTTATCCCAGCGTGTCTGTGTTTTTTGGCGCGTGAAGCAGGTCCTACGTCGACGAGCCTGTTCACGAGCCAACTCTCACTGACACTCGTGGTAGGGCAGCTTTCATCAGGAGTACGCACTACTCGTGGCCTTCTGAAAGTTGTAGCTAGGATGGAACTTGCGGAACCACTAATCCAAAGCACCGTTTATTGGGCGCAAGACCACCACACGAGAGGCGGGCTCTGCCATCGTTTTGGCGATTGGTAGGATTGATTTGACGATTGACGTTATTGTGTTTCTTAAGGAGGTAACACACACGTTCCGCTCCGATGGATAGAATGACGTCAGTGACGGTATGCCCACAGTCCGTCGTTGTCGCTTGCGTTCGATGTCTCAAGTTGGCTCGGTGGCATGGTTAGCAGTATTCGTCCGGCATTGGCACTTGCAATTCTTCAAAATTAAATTGCTTCAAAATTAAATCTGTATGTCACGTAAGGCAACGAATTGCTCATACCCCCGTAGATGCGGCCTCCCCATTATGACAACAGAAGTGAAATTCTACATTAGAATGACGAGAGGCAAGGGAGCCCACTGGGCAAGACGACGACAATGAACGCGGGAGCAATGGCACGAGCACGTTTCAGCCAGGGGCGCCAACGAGCCAACTGTGGAAGACAACGACGTTCGAGTCATTGCTGATGATGGTAGATTTCGCGAACTCCAACAACGACGGCACGGCTGCGCATAAACAGCTTCACTGTAAAAATAAATTTTGGGGTTTTACGGGTCAAAATCACTATCGAGTTTAAGGCACACAGTGGTAAGGGACTCTGAAATAATTTTGACCACCTGGGGTTCTTTAACGTGCCCCCAATTCACGGCACATGGGCATTATTACAGCGGAGCTGTTATAAGTCGAGTCTTCGCCGTCCGTTGTCCGGTGTCCCTCAAGGGGGCAGGTCCCGGAGTTCCGAGCCCACTGTCCTACTGCTTGCCGTTCTCTTTTTCTCCTTTGGCTTGTGACGTGCTTTCTTACCGTAACAATACTATTGAGCCCGAGAAGCACGGCGAAGGGCCGTCGGCACAGTCAACGCTGATGATGCGTCCACACGCGCGATGAAGATGAAGGGCACATATATACACACATGATGATGATAATGCTAATATAGATATGATGAAATGGACAATAAATTTCGGAGCTCGTGCGAGAGCGGCCGCGCCGACGTCGCGCCAATACCGAGCTTCGAGAGCGAGAAACGAAAGCCAAGCGCCAGTGGAGGCACGCCACCCCCCCTCCCATTTCGAGAGGAGGAGGCCGAGCAGAGACATCGACGCAGAAAGATTCAACTCGCGGAGAGTGCCAATGGACGGTTCAAGACAGAATTCCTCGACCGCGGGTGGGGTCACAGCTGCAAGGTTTGTAAGAGACTGCGGTTTGATCCCAACCTCACGCAACTGAAGAGTGAGTGTGCGTAATCCGGAACCGAAGCTCAATATACACAATATGAGCGCTTTCTTAAAACAAGTAAATAGAACTGTGAAATTATGCTTAAAATGTCCTTATTTTGTTTCTTGGCAACAATATCAAATCAGTAAAAAATAGTCGGTGCTTGTGGATTGTATAAAACGCAGACCAAATATGTCGGGTGTAGGAAATTTACGCAGGTATTCAATGCACAATATCAAATAATGAAACTAACGCGAGAACCTATGGGCAGTGATATGCCAAGCTTTGTATCGTAGAAATCATGTAACAGCGTTTTTCTTTTTGCCTCCTGTTAGGTCGAAATGATGATAAAAAATATAACGACTACCTTCAATGGGTCGCTTTCGACAAGAGAATGGCTGAACGGCAGCACAAGGACAACAGCTCTAAAAAAGGTGTGACCTTACACTTCATTAGTGTGCATATCACGCGACTTTTTTTCATACTTGCCAAATGTATTTTTCGTAGTTCCCATTAACTTTGAAGGAAACTTCCCGAAAAGCTTACTCTTTGTATTATATGCTATAGTACATTAGGATTGGACATAGTTCGTTACCTTGGTATTTTTCTGCACGTATCATCTCCAGTATACCCAATTCCCGTATCGTACTCGACGTTTTTTCTAGCCCTGCGCAACATGCTAATGATGCTCGACCATAGCCTTGGCTGGTTCATTTTATTTCACACGGCATAAAGATTTGTATAGCAGAACCAAAGATCCGGAAGAACCCACTTCACGATGAATGTCAACGGTAATGCATTTATCATTGGAGCAATGTGGCGAAACAACGTGCTTCCAAAGCCTCGACGTGCTTGCCGTTGGGCTCCCCTTTTGCGGTTGTTACGGCACACGCTGCACCATTCAGCGTCGCCGCCTTGAAGTCCATGCGTGGGGCAGATTTGTTTCCGAGAACCTTCCGAGAACTTTAAGTGATATCTTTTCCAATTGTACAGTGATATACTTAATGGCACATACCTTTTGACTCAACTTAACGCTAAAGTTGTTCACTGGAGAGCACAACACAGAAGTGTCCCATAAGCAGCGACCCATGTTGGTGTCAAAGAGGCTCATTATTAGCACCACAGGCCCGGTGGCACGTCGTCAGTTCTCCAAGTAGGCGTCAGTTTTGTTGAAGAGTGCTACATAGATACATAGGCTTATATACCCAGTGACCCAACTTGGTGGGACTGTTCTTTTCAAACCCTGCACCCTCCATACATCAGCCACATACGTAACTCGTTCCACCACCATGAACTACCCAGTGACTCAGGTTGCCGGAAAACGTTGGATACATGGGCAGATAGACAGTCAGCTCTCCAAGAGTACGTGATGTATCCCGAGAATACTAACCGCATTATTATGTCACCTGCAAGCGATTCTTCACCATGCTCAGAACTAGCCACTAAATGTTCTCTTAAGCATTACATCGATCGGTAAGGGTTGTTGGTTGCGCCATTTAGTTGTAGCAAAGGAAACAGAAACATGGCCATATTGTTCCTAGGATTGTGTTTCTTTCTATCTTGTTATAATTACCCACCACAATTTGTCATACATCATTAAGACAAGCACGCGTTCAGAATAAATGAAATCAACGTCGTATTGTCTCTTATGACATTTAGTTTTAAATAGGGAAGGTTCGCCTCAGTGACCAACGGTAAGTCTACGATTCTAGGTAGTTCATGCTTCACAAGAACAGCGCTAAGAAGAGGACGAAGGAAATCAGCATAGCTCGCACAGGTTTCTTCTTTTTCTATCATTGTTTATGTAAGCCCTATTTTTGTCTACGGCCATAAACCAACTTGTCCAAGTTTCCCTAATACCAGCATCATCATCATTATCAGCAGCAACAGCACCAGCAGCCTGGCTGCGCATACTGCGATGTAAATGTCTCTCCCATACTTCTACAACTACCCCAGGCATGTTCTAATTGCGACCATGTTGTCCCTGCAAACTTCTTAATCTCATCCGCCCACCTAAGTTTCTGCCGCCCCCTGCTACGCTTCCCTTCTCTTGAAATCCACTCCGTAACCCTTAATGACCATCGGTTATCTTCTCTAATCATTACATGCCCTGGCCATGCCCATTTCTTTTTCTTAATTTCAACTATGACATCATTACCTCGTGTTTGTTCCCTCACCCAATCTGCTCATTTCTTATCCCCCCTCCTAGAGTTACACTCATCATTCGTTCCATAGCTCGTTCCTCGTAGAAAATTTAAATAGAACCCTTTTATTAAGCCTCCAGCTTTCTCCCCATAGGTGAGGTATGGTAAGACAGCTCTTGTCAACTTTTTTCTTCAGGGATAAGGGAAACCTGCTGTTAGTCATCTGAGAATGCCTGCAAAACGCACCGCAGCCCATTTTTTCCTTCTGATTATTTCACTCTCATCATCCGGATCAACGGTCACTACCTCCTCTCAGTAGGTGTATTCCCTTATCACTTCCAGTGCCTCACTACCTATCGTAAACTGCTGTTCTCTTCCGAGACTCTTAATCATTACGTTTCTGCAGATTAATTTTTAGACCCACACTTCTGCTTTGCCTGTACAAGTCAATGAGCATGAATTGCACTTTGTGCCCTGAGTTACTCAGCAAGGCAATATCATCAGCGAATCGGAAGTTACTAAAGTATTCTCCATTAACTACTATCCCCGATTCTTCTCAGTCCAAGTCTCTGAATACCTCCCGTTAACACGTGGTGAATAGGATTGGAGAGATCGTGTCTCTATGCCTGACGCCCTTCTTTATTGGGATTTTGTTGCTTTCTTTATGGAGGACTACGGTGGCTGTGGAGCCGCTCTAGATATCTTTTAGTATCTTTACATGCGAATCGTCTACGCCCTGACTCCGTAATGCGCGCATGACTGCTGAGGTTTCAACTGGATCAAACGCTTACTCTTAATCAATGAAAGCTATATATTAGGGTTGGTTATATACCACACATTTCTCTATCACCTGATTCATAGTGTACATATGGTCTATTGTTGAGTAACCTTTACGAAATCCTGCCTTGTGCTTCGGTTGACAGAAGTCTAAGGTGTTCCTGATTCTATTTGCGATTACGTTAGTAAATACTTTGTATGCAAGGGACAGACAGTAAGCTGATCGGTCTATAATTGTTCAAGTCTTTAGCATCCCCTTGCTTATGGATTAAGATTTTGTTGGCATTCTTCCAAGATTCCGGTAAGGAAGAGGTCATGAGGCATTGCGTATACAGACAGGGTGGTCAGATTTTCCAGAACAATCTGCCCCGCCTCTTTCAACAAATCGGCGGTTACCTGATCCTCCCCAGCTGCCTCCCCCTTAGCATAGCTCCAAAAGCTTTCTTTACTTCTTCCAGCGTTACTTGTGGGATGTTAAATTCCTCTACACTGTTGCCTCGTCCATTATCGTCGTGGGTGCCACTGGTACTGTAGAAATCTCTATAGTACTCCTCAGCCACTTCAACTATCTTATCCATATTAGTAATTGAATTGCCGGCTTTGACTCTTAGTGCATACATTTGATTCTTGCCTTTTCCTAGTTCCTTCGTCACTGCTTTTAAGCTTCCTCCGCTCCTGAAGCATGCTCAATTCCTTCCATATTATAGTGCCTTATGTCACTTATCTTACGCTTCTTGCTTAGGTTGGAAATTTCTGCCAGTTCTATGCTAGCTGCAGGGTTAGAGGCCTTCCTACATTGGCGTTTCTTAATCAGATCCTTCGTCTCCTGCGATAGCTTACCGGTATCCTGTCTAACGAGGTTATCACCGACTTCTATTGCACACTCCTTAATGATGCCCATAAGGTTGTCGGGCATTGCTTCAACACTAAACTCCTGTTCCTTTGTTAAAGCGGAATACCTGTCCTGAAGCTTGATCCGGAATTCGTCCATTTTCCCTCTGACCGATAACTCATTGGTGGGCTTCTTATGTACCAGTTTCTTCCGGTCCTTCCTCAAGTCTAGGCTAATTCGAGATCTTACCATCCTGAGGTTACTGAAGCGCACCTTGCCGAGCACGTGAACATCTTGTATGATGCCTGGCCTAGCGCAGAGTATGAGGTCTATTTCATATATAGTCTCGCCATCCGGGCTCCTCCACGTGCACTTTCGGTTATACCGCATGAGGAAGAAGGTATTCATTATCTGCATATTATTCTGTTCTGAAAACTCTAATAATACCTCTCCCCTGCTATTCCTAGAGCCTATGCCATATTCCCCCACTTACTTGTCTCGAGCCTGCTTCTTGCCTACCCTGGCATTGAAGTTACCCATCACTATGGTGTATTTCGTTTTGACTTTACCCATCGCCGATTCCACGTCTTCATGGAAGCGTTCGACTTCCTAGTCATCATGACTGGATGTAGGGGCGCAGACCTGTACGACCTTCAATTTGTACCTCTTATTAGGTTTCACAACAAGACCTGCCATCCTCTCGTTAGGGCTATAGAATTCCTGTATGTTACCAGCTATATCCTTATTAATCAGAAATCCTACTCCTAGTTCTCGTCTCTCCGGTAAACCCCAGTATCACAGGACGTTACGGGTTTTTACCACTTTATATGCTTCATTTGTCCTCCTAACCTCACTGTGCCCTATTACATCCCATTTAAGGCCCGATAAATCCTCCAATCGCAGTGCTAGAATCGCCTCACGAGATAACGTCGTTGCGTTAAGCATTGCCAGATTTCGATTCCAATGGCGGCCTGTCCGGACCCAGAAATTCTTAGCACCCTCTGCTGCGTAACAGGACTGACCGCCGCCGCTGTGAGTTGCTTCTCAGCTGCTGGGGACTGAGGGCCGGGGTTTCATCGTTGTATTCATATACGAGGTTGTTGCCAAGTACTGCACCAAGTGCTGCCAATCCTGCTCTGGTGAGGGAGTGCTTCACCGGTTCTGGTCACCGGGATCAGGCCGCACTACAAGCCTGTTTATGCAATTTTATCAGCCCACGGTTTTTTTTTTCATCCAGTGGAAAATTGCTCGGCACCGTATCCGCGGTGCCGAGCAAGCGGATGCTCTACCTCTACCCATCGCTGCAGCATGCCATCGCTGTACCAAGAATACCACAGTGCTTAAGATATGAGGAATACGGTTAAATTTGACATGAATTCTACAAAAAGAACGCCGAGATTGACCTGAACTGTTGTGGCATGACAAACCATGAAAAATTCCAATGAATGGCGGTCTGCATACGGCAAGTTGGGAGGAAAATCTCGCAGGAAGCATCAAGGTGCCAAGGCGCCACACAATCTTGCATCTACATGTTGGTATTTAGGCAAATAACCGTAGCCTTTACCATAAAAACGTAAGCCGGTGAACTTGTCTACGTACATGAAGATACTGTTGTCGTCTTATGGAGATGCTACGATCAGCGAGTAGTACTTCTTGCAGAAGTCTTCTGCGTTATATTACGAAAAGAACGCTAAACTGTCAAAAATATTTTTTTTCATTCAGTTGGAGAAAATGACCAAGAAGATCGGATTTCCGCCATGGATTCTAGATGACAACGTCTTGGAAAACCGCTTTCTATATGTAAGTAAAAGCTCAAGTGTCATATTCAAACCACTAATGCAGGAAATCCGGTCCTTAATGAATTAATTTCTTTTTTCATTGCAGGTTCGACATTTCAACATCAGCGACCCACTTTTTAGAATTATATTATCATACGAAGTCAATGCTGAAATAAGGAAGATGCTCTTACTTCGGACGAAGCCAGATAACGACAGGCATGTATTTATGGATGCAATCGTCGGGAACGTCATTAGACACAGCAATTTAGTACAATTCCACTTTTTTAGTTGCATAATGGTGCAACTGGTGCGCCAATTATGCACCACACCGTGGAGCAATCTTCAGACGGCTCATACCTTTGTGCGCGCTGTGTTCTTGCCGTTCCAGCGTTGAAGTGATAGACAGCATGAAGGTCACTTAGCTCGCTGCAGCAGCCGCGCGTGCTGGCACCAGCGTTTTGACAGCGAGTATCCGCGCTCAACGAGTGCGGTATGTTCGTGTTTACTCTAACGCGGTGACACCATGCTTGTTCATTTAGTTAGTAAGCGAATGTTTCCTAGTTTATACGCCTGATAAAACTACTATCCTGACTTCTTATAGCTGTCCAATAATTTTCTATCGCAATCGATACCTTGCCTTTTGGGTAAAACTGCCCATTTTTTTAACAATTGTATAAATCTTAAAGACTACGGACCTCCTTCAAGAAAGGTTCATAAATTTATTTTGTGTTGATAGAACTTATTTATGACGTCTTTACAGCTGGTCCTTGGGCCCTGCCGTCGTAAACGCGTACTACAACTTTATGAAGAATGAAATGGGTAAATATTAAGAATTACAAAAAAAAATACTTTATATCAGAAATTGCTGTCATGCTCTTATATTGTGTTTTTCAGTGTTGATTACAATTTTGCGCGATTAACCAATTCATGTACATTAAGTAAATGACGTACATCATTTGCCCGATAAATTTCTGTCTTCAGTTAATTCCTTCCCCTTACTGCGCCTATAGAAAAGGACCGATTTAGTCGGACAGTTCTTCTACACGCTGTTCAACATTTCCGTTTGAATTGGTCTACTAGCAACGTAATGTACCTTCTGTAATGGCGAATGAACTTTACGTGTTGGTCAGTGATGACAATATTTAGCTGATAGGAGAGTCTGAAAAAATTAAGCTTCGACTGGCGATATTGTCGAAACTAGCCTGCAGTGTCTAGCGCTCCTAGAATAAAACTAATCAAAATCTGCGCTTTGGTCGAATTGGCAACACAATATTTTCATGAGAACAGCAGTTAAGACATAAAATCTTTTGACGGCTTGTCTGATTTTCTCTTCCGACGACTAGGCTGTTTTAACGATGCCTCAATCAATGAAAGATGCCCATTAGTGCGCGTTATTTTGATAATTTTGTGTGACTAATCTCAAGTGCATTGTTAGTTTCCTCACCATGGGTTGCTTTATCCAACAGTGTTTCGGCACCGTATTTAAAAACCATTAGAAGCAATCATTCCCATCCTGTGGTGTTTTCCCTCACACAATAGCAGGCAGTAGATTTCGGACCAACCTCCGACCGAAGCTTGAGTAGCAGTCCAATTCCTTAGATGCTAAACACCGCCTATGCAAGTTCTCTTATTCATCACTGACCAACATTGTGCAACGCTCCCCATTGCTGTACAGTACTGTGCAGGAATTAAAGAAAGCATGTGGAGGCTCCAGCGCCAATTGAACACGCCCTAGTCCAGCTTGGTTTCCTAAAAAACTGATCGAACGCAATAATCAAGCATTAGGAGGCTCCTGCAAGCTCCCTGATCTGACAACCATTGCTTCGCCAGCCTATAGAGTGCAGTAAAAGACGAACCTGCCGTCTACTGCATGGAATAAAAACAAAAGCTCCTTGCACAATGGGAAATTATGAGTTTTCACACTTGCGCTGCTACTGCTTTCCCGCCCCATATTTGCATCACTACGGTTAGTATCAGTGCCAGGAAATCTGCGTTCAACTTTTTACGCGGACTGACTTGCAAGAGTCAAACGGCGTAAAAAGGACGCGTAATCTTTTCCCTAACAACGGCATACTAAAAAAGCCAATAACAACTTTTATTCAGGTTCCTTGAGATGCTTCTTTGATGTTTCACAAATGCGTTGTCTAGAACAGTCTGAAATATTACTGCTGCTTCACGTCCATTGAAATACACCAGTGATCAGGCTATAATTCTTTGTATCACGCTATACGTTACGACTACTACGACTACAACGTCTTCAAATGAAGCGTTTAAATATAAAAGTACCGAGAACGAGCCCACTTCTAGAAGTAAGGACTTTAACAATTAACAAAGATTGACTGTTTAGGCTTCTTTATATCAGCTTTAGGACATGCATTAAAACCCTGAAACGAAAGCCCTGCAGTAGTGAGGTTACGTCTGTGAAGCAGAAATACTAGGACAAGCACCGCGTTGAAGATACCCATGCCTGAAATTGGCAATGAAATATATTGGTGTTCCAGTTATTCGTTTACCAAAAGCAACTCACTCTCAACTCGGGAGAATATTAATTGCAAGCGAACGCATTTTTAGCAAATTGCGTGGGCGGATAGATATTAGGAAATAGCATTTGTGCAAGCTTTTTGCCACGTGAATAGAAAGTGACCAGAAAGGCCTGCTTCATAGAGAAGAATAAGTTCTCCGACAGTTGCGACACTCGCTAATGCTAAATTTGAGCGCAGCTATATCTGTGTTTTCGTGATATATTAGCTATCGCCGGCAATCGGTCTCGTGCGGCACATTGCAAACGGAGCGAAGAGTGGCGCGACTGCCTCGATAATCGGGAGATTATCGCGGCAGTCGTTATCGGCAGTTATCGAGACACAGCAGCCGCTGCAGACAGACCTCTGCTCATGCAGCGCTTTGTTTCCATATATGGTATCGGTCGACGCGCTCGCCGCATGCAGATGAACGGCGTGCTACTATGGAGCCGTCTCGTAGCAGTTGTCGCCGCCGCGTCCGTTCTTGCGCAGCACTACGTTTTTCTTCTCCCCCTTTCCCATACTCTATTCCTGCGCTTTCCGCCTCATGCTTTCAGTGTAACCTCTTCCTCCGCTTTGGTCCTCGCGCTCTCTTCGCGATCAGCACCTTTCATCCCAGCTGCGCTCCGCATTCGCTCTTACATCTTTCGCTGTGCTCGCTTGCTAGGTTGCGAGTAACGCCTAGGCACGCCGACGCCCAACGTAGGAACGGGCGCCTAAAAGCTGTGCTCTAAAAGATAGATAGTCATTTTTTATTTCCTAGGCGGACGACCTACTTTATTTATGCAGATAATTTGTACGTCTCCGAGAACTCCAGCAAAATAGGCCGTATAGGTCGAGTTATCGCTCATGCACATACACACGCACACACAGACACACACCGCAGTAGCGTATTGCATATGGGATTGCGTCGCTCAGCTCGAGATCGCGAGTTCAATCCCTGCAGCGGTGGTTAGATATTGATGTGGGTGCCATGCTAAAAAAGAAACAAGAAAATTGCAGTTTCGCCAGAAAGGCAAAGCGGTTATATCGATAGCAAAGTATGAGACGTTTGCATGGTCACTTTCGTGGTTTTACCCGCTGTACGAATTGCAGTCAAAGTCTGCTTACTAATTCAACACGCAAGTTAACAAGCACGGCACCCCACGCGCACCGACACACATGAACTGATCTCCCTTGGTGACCGCAAGCACTTGCTCTCACATCGCTAACATTATGGAGAACGCAGGCAGATCAGACGGAACGCTATTTGCTTCCGATTGCTTCACCGCGTCGCCGAAGGTTAAATTACGCGACCTTCGACATTAGGTGTGCAGAAAGATAACATGCATAAAGCCACCAGCCATCTGGACTCGCCCTTAGCATTTGTGCCCTGCGCGGATTACCTCCTAATGTAAGGGCCCGGTCCCTGTAAGTCATCAGCGTTTCCAACAGACATATGCAGCCACGGATGGGCTTGTGAATAGCATACCCACGCTTTGCTTCCTTAGCGCACGCTTGTCCACGTGACCTCCAACACTGGGCGCGTATCAAGTCACCATCTTTCTCAGCTCACTCTGGCATGCTTTCCCTGGCACCAGGAAGCAGATGGCACGTGGGTTCCGCATTCTTATCGCACTTTATCGCAACAGTTCATACGAAACAGCGTTGGTGGTGATGAACACCCCAGGATATAAACAAAAATAACTCTTCGGTTTTACCTGCGAAAGCCATGATCTAACTATGAAGTACGCTGTAGGGGAGTAATGCAGGGATTTGGGCTTGTTGGTATGACATCGTGAGGTTTATAGTGCGTGAAAAGGCAAGGAAGGTAATGGTATAAGGTATTTTTTGCAAACAGAGCATGTAAAGTAATGATGTGTAAGGTATTTTTAGCAAACAGCGCATGTAAAGTAATGATGTGTAAGGTATTTTTTTGCAAACAGCGCATGTATGATGATGTATGCGAAAAAGTTGTATCTATGTATGGGTCCTTTGCTCGAAATAAAGGTTGTTGTAAGTTTTCGCCTGTGTGCGTCACGTCTTCCTTTCCTCCTTGTCTTTTCACGTGCTATAAGCCTCACGTAAGGGGGTACTCTGGAATAACTTTGACCACCTGGATATCTCTGACGCGCACCAAGTGCATGGCATACGGTCGTTTTTGCATTTCGACCCCATCAAAATGCGGGATCCGGTGCTGGGATATAATTTGGAGACATCGTATTTAGCAGCGCAGAGCCTTAGCCACCGCGGCGTGTCAGCCAGGAATTATGAGGCACGCCGTATTTGTTGTATACGGGGTGCCTCATAATCCTGGGTTCCTTTACCGTACACTAACACTCACCTAACCTGTGCTTATGCGCATCTTACCATCAGATTGCGGTTGTAGCACGTAAAATCCCAGAATTTATTTTACCACAGCTGCGTGTGTATTAAGTAAACGTAAGTAAATTTGAGATAGAATAAATGAATAAATGGACCAAAATGTGTTTGTTAGCATAAATGGAAGCGAGTGATAAAAGGACATGATTATTGTTTCCTTCTGAGATGAAAAATATTTTTGCATTAACTCACAAATCAGTTCATGAGCCTTGAATATTCGGAACTTGTACTCATGAAGACCTTCTTTCTTGTCTTTTCTATTTTGACACAGCATTTACCCAATGCTTGAAACCCAACTAAGGAATATTATTTATCGCTACTTACTTTAACATAAGCCCTTTCTTCCAGTATTTCCGGCTGGAATACTGCGAGACTCATCCTACCAGCACGGACTGCCAGCGTATGTAGGCCTTTTCTAACTTTCTAAGTAATCTTAGACATTAAAGGGCTTCTAACCATGTCAACGCTAAAACGGTAGTGTTTGTTCAGTTGAAATTTTGAGGTCGGGTACTTCACCTAGAGCATTTTCTTGCACAACACACGCCTTTCATTTTCTACGTCTAAAGCCAGTGCGAATTAGTACAGGCGAAACATTTTCTGGATTCCCGAAAGAAAATACCCTGATATTTTTACTGAACACTGTCATATGCTGGGACGATTCAACGCATATGTCGAACTTTATGTGAAGTAAACTTTAAGGACGATTCCGTTACATGCTACACAACTAAATACGAAGCGCGAAATGTACGTGGTGTATACTTTCCCGCTACAAAACTACTAATGGCATGCAATGCTCACGTATGTAAACATCAGTCTCATTATGCACTGCACCACTCACAAGCTATGCCACGTACAAACGCCGCCACATGCGAATGAAGTGCCAGATATCAACGCAATGAAGTGACGATTACGAAGGCGATGAATGATGGTTGTCTAGAGAAGAATAGAAATGCGAGGTTGATGCACAGAATAATACGACCCATATAAATGCACGCAGGCGTTATATAGCCCCTGCATCGCAGTCACACGTACTTATTCTAGAGGATTGGCTAAGAATTCTCATGTACCCCCCCCAATGTGTCTACGTCAGCAGGCGTTCGGTGTGTTGCCACACCACCTACCCGAGCACACGATGGTTGGACCATCCCGCGTGTAGCCGTGAGTGGCTTAGCCGTGTCTGGGGAAAGGAGAACCCTCGGGGTTGAGCTGATGCTGGGTGCTTGGACTTTAAGGCCCCCCGCTGGAGGAAACACGCCTCTTCGCCCTTGGCTTCACATAGACGGCACCTCCAGAATGACCCACCTGGGCGAAATTGGCAGTCGCGTTTTCCTGTCTTCCTCTCCAATCTTCGCCTTTCTCTCTATCCTTTTCATCCTTGCTATGTTTTTTTCACTTCTTCTCACTTCTTAATTTCTTGGCTGCAAGGGTTCACCGTATGTATTGTATGCAATCTTGGGTATCTACATTAGGGTAAAGTGGGATGTGGACTGCTGGCGCTGGCAGGCTGCATCTATACAGAATCTTGTCACGTCCCCGTTCTGGGCTCCATGATGAGGGGCTGGCACAGCTGCATAATTATGAGTATTTCTATGGCTTCGAGCTCATTTCCAATGCTACCTGACCGCACTCTTTCGAAAAGAGGGTGCAACGATGAATCCTTCAACGTTTTCGTCAAAAGCAAAGATATCATCCCACATTTCCACGTCATCCACACCTAAAAGAACCAAAGGAGTCTAAGAACGTTTTCTCCATTTCTTGTTGCGAAGTACCTCATTGACACTCTGGGCCGTGGATACAAAATTACGAAAATGGCCAGTGTCGACCTTCTCCTTGAAGTTTTTGACAAAACACTACACAACAAATAGACAAATCTCTTTCAATTCGGGAAACCCCAATTTCAATAACACCTCACCGTTCCGTCAACAGCGCAAGAGGTGTAGTTTTAGAACAGGACCTTCTAGAATTGACTGAGGCAGAGGTGCTAGAGGGCTGGAGAAAGCAGCATGTCACGAATGTGCAGCGAATAAGATCCGCCGAGACGACAAAGAAATATCCACAAAACACTTGATCCTTACCTTTTGTAGCCGCAGATTCCCCGAAAGCATCGAAACAGGCTATATGAAAATAAATGTCAGACCATGCATACCAAATCCGCGACGATGTTTCAACTGCGAAATATTCGGTCACAGCTCTCAGAGCAGCCGAGGCCGTGCCACCTGTGCAAAGTGCGCGTCCCATGACCACCCTGCGGACAACTGCAACGACCCACTCCACAGTGCAAACAGTGACGGCGAACACCCCGCTTATTCTCGCTCCTGTCCTTCATTGAAGAAGGAAAAAAAATCATAACCCTTAAAGTAAAAGCTAACATCTCATTCAAAGAAGCGCGCAAGCGTCTCTCTATTGCACAGGGAGCTACATTTTCCTAATTGGCATGGCTGGGAGCACGGCCACAACGGTATTCGGCGGCCGTTATGACCACCCATACTGCACCGGGGACATCGCCACTTTGGGACAAGCTAGTGCTGTTCCGCAACCCAGCAAGTTCGAGCAGCCCTCAGGGTCTTCGGTCTCTAGTGCTTCAAGGGCCTCTGCACGCGCAGAGAAGCCCGAAATACCCGCGAGCGGACATCCAATGCCTTGACGGAGGCGATGGATACATCGCAAAGCGCGTCAGCGTCCCAGACACCGAAGGATCGGCGCAGTTCTCAGGAGCGCGCCAAAAAGGTCAAAACCCGCATCACAGGGCCTGGAAAGAGCCCTGTGGGCTAAAGTTTCTCTCTCTTAAGCACACAGCACACATTAATGAGAACATGGATACACCAATATTACATGGGAACGTTAGAGGTCTCCTCCACAACCCCGATGACGTCAAAGAACTCTTACATAATTATTATCCCAAGGTGTTGTGTGTAAAAGACACACCTAAAACCAACAGAGTCAGGCTTTCTGTCGCAATTCGCCATTTTCCGCAAGGACCATGACGATGCCAACACCTCGTGCAGCGGTGTAGCAATAATAGCTAAGTCCGTTGCATGCTGTGCTCTAGAACTTCAAACACCTCTTGAGGTAGTTGCTGTTCGGACCTTAGTATTTGGAAAGCTAATTAGCATTTTTTCTCTCTACATACCGCCTATCTTTCGGCTGCATAGAACAGAACTCTAGGGATTATTAGATGCCCTGCCATAGCAATACATATTGGTTGGGGATTTGAATGCACACAATACTCTTTGGGGGGATTACCGATGCGATGCAAGAGGTCGAATAATTGAACAAATCCTGTTTTCTTCATGCGCCTGCGTGCTAAATGGAAAACAACCAACATTTTACAGCCTTACACATAACACATACAGTTCCATAGACTTAAGCATAGCATCCCCGACCTTAGTAGCTTGTTTAGAATGTAACGTTATTCAGAACCCTTATGGCAGGGACCATTTCCCTGCGTGCCTCAAATCTACAAAAGACCATGATCCTTCCCCACACGCCCCTCGATGGAAGATTGCATCTGCAGACTGGGAAAAATTTAAAACGGACATATCGGACAATCGAAACGCTCTTAACGATTTTAACATAAACGATGTCGTTGCTTATGTTGCCATTTTTATCATTGACGCCGCATTGGAGTGCATCCCACAAACGAACGGGGCTCCGAAGAAAAGGCGAGTGCCCTGGTGAAACGACGATTGCAGGAATTCGCGAAGAAAACAGAATAAGGCTTGGGACAGACTGCGCCAGTCTGCAACAACTTAGAACTTCATTAACTTCAAGCACAAATTCCCAAGAAAGACAAGGAGCACAGCTCAAAGGGAAAGCTGGGAAAAATACGTCTCCGGCACTAACTCCTACAAACAAGAAGGAAAAGCATGAAAGCAGTTGAGAAAATTAGTAGGCCAGCAACCTTACCTCCTGCCTTTGGTCGATGTCCAAGGTAATAACCTTGAGGACCAGGCTAACGCCCTTGGACAGCATTTCGAGCATGTGTCCAGCTCTGAACATTATTCGGAGCCTTTCTGTAAACGAAAACAATGAGCAGAGAGCAAGCCGTTAAATAGAAAGTGTGGTGAAAACGGCCCTTACAACCGTCCATTCAGTGGTACGGCATTCAGATCATCATTAAATAGTTGTCAAAGCTCTGCTCCCGGAGCCTACCGATTTATGTTTGAGATGATAAAGCATCTTTACTCTGACGCTCAAATGGCCCTGCTGTCCCTCTAACACTATTTGGGCGAGTGGGTACCTTCCACTAGTATGGAGAGAAGCCATCGTAGTACGCATTCTAAAAGAAGGTAAAGATCCATTCTCAGTCCATGGAAAGTAAACGTCACATTGCTTTAACAAGTTGTCTTTGCAAACTTTATGAAAAAATAATAAACCGCAAGCTTTTACATCTCCTTGAAGAAAACAAATTGCTCGATCTTTACCATTGCGGCTTTAGAGAAGGCCGTTCTACAACAGCCAGTCTCTTCGCGTAGAATCAAATATTTGCGACGCTTTAAAACACAAACAGTTTTCTGTCTGTCTTCCTCGACATGGAAAAAGCATATGGTACAACGTGGCGGTTTGGAATATTACGAGATCTTTCAGAAATTGGTATTCGTGGGAATGTGCTTAACATAATTGAAATCTACATATCAAATCGCACCTTCCGTGTTAGAGTTGGAAATACTCTGTCCAGACCATATACACAGGAAACTGAGGTGCCGCAGGGAGGCCTACTCAGCTGTACGCTTTTCATCGTAAAATGAACTCCTTGCCAACAGCAATAGCGCACGGCGTGTTGTATTCTCTATATATGTAGATGATGTACAGATCGTTTTCAAGTCATCTAGCCTCGCAACCTGTGAACGACACATCCAAATTGGAGTGAATAAAGTGTCTAAATGGGCCAGAAAAAATGGCTTTAAAGTAAACCCAGTAAAAGCTCATGCGTTTTATTCACACGAAAGGGAGGACTGGCCGCAGATCCCAATATAGACTTAAATCTGCAGCGCATACCTGTAAACACAAAACACAAATCGCTGGGCATTATTCTGGATAAAAAATTAACTTTCACTCTGCACCTCAGATATCTTAAGCACAAATGCCTAAAAACAATGAACATTTTGAAAATCTTGTCGCATGCAACATGAGGCAGTGACAGGAAATGTCTCATGAATGTGTACAAGAGCGTTACACGTTCACGCATAGACTACGGGGCCGTGGCTTGCCAGTCTGCTACTTCAAGCGCCTTAAAGATTATTGACCCTATTCATCATTTAAGTATCTGCCCGGCTACCGGTGCCTTCAGGAACAGTCCTGTAGAGAGTCTCCACGTTGAAGCCTACGAGTGGTCGCTTCATCTTCAGAGGACATACTGCAGTTTCCTCTAGTTTCTGAAAGTTAACGCGAACCGCAACAAAACCTGCTACGAAACTTTAATCCGTGTTACAAAACCTCAAACGGCCTCACATCTTCAAAGCTGTTTGATAATCGACCTGCAGCTAGATGAGCATTTTCTGTGCGCGTAAGAAAACTTTCTGACGAAATGGAAGTTGCGACTCTAGAGAAAAACCTTCTGGTCCCAGCGAATCCATTGCCTCCGTGGCAGTGGCAGCGCATAGAATGCGATGCATCGTTCCTAGAGGTGACAAAACATGCTCCAGAGGCACATATAAGAATGCATTTCTTAGAACTCCAGCACAATACCCGTACACGGAATTTTACACTGATGCTTCGAAGTCACACGCTGGCGCTATGCAGCTATCGACCCATCGTTCTTGGAATCCAACATGGAAACATCTTGGAAACAAGATGTTTCCATGTTGGATCTTGGAAACCAAGCATCTTCACTGCAGAGGCTTACACAATACTGTCTGCTGTTCAACAAATTAAGAAAAAGCTACAGAAAGTCATTGAATTTACAGACTATCTGTCGCAAAATCTCTGATGTCACTCAGGAACCTCAAAAACTCCATACCCACTCAGCTATATTCCTTCCTATGCAAATTTTATACGTCTAATCAACACATCATAATATGTTGGGTACCTGGGCACAAAGGCATCGGGGGCAACATGCTTGCTGATGCAATTGCCAAATCCGTTACAGCGAAAGTTGGCAACCCTTCCATAGGTATTCCACCCTCAGACCTAAAACCATTTTTGCGCAAAAAACTTAGAAGGTAATTGCAACAGATCTGGGATGCTGAAATGTCCAATAATCTGCATTTAATTAAGCCACACTTAAGAAATTAAGCACCAATAACAAAAACACGACGAAGTGTGGTCACTTTCTGCCACCTTAAGATAGGCCATAGCTATGACACACAATTTTATCTAGTGAGCAGTAGCGAAGCTCCAACCTGGTGTAAATGTGGCTAGACACTGACCGCCCTCCACGTCCTGCTGGAGTGTAGGGAAGCGGAATGTCAGAGGAAAAAGCGCTTCCCTCTTGCCTACCGGCAGCATATCCTTTTACACCCGGGTATGTTGATTGGTGCTGACCGGCTTTTTAACAGAAAATCCGTTTTAAACTTTTTGCAGGATGTTGACGCATTACAAATACTAGGCCCACAAGTTTGATAGCATGGTCTCTCGTCAGAGGCCCCTGCTGCGAAAGTATCGCTTTGTAAAGCCCTTGCCTCCGGACCCTTTAACTTAAGTGCCTCATTGAGGCAGGAGTGCTACTGGGAAATATACGTTTTTAGAATTTCACACCTTCATGGTATACCTTTTACATTCACAACACACCTCACAAGCCATTCATATCTTCACATTCACATTCACACGCCATTCACATGTTCAAATCTTACTTCTGGTCTTGCGCCTCTGCACAGCCACGCTAAACCGTCATAGGCAGCCATTTTACCCTTTTTTGTTATTTTCATCACCGAACACATAACACCATGCTTGGCGCTCTTTGGCTATGACTGGCCCTTGCGCCACAACACCCTACACATCATCATCATCATGATCATCATCATCATCGTCGTCATCATTTCTCACGTACCCAGTGGCACATGCCGAATGATGTATCCATGCTGCAGGTTATATACAGGATGTACCAACTATCATGCATCAAAATTCTAAAATATGCAAATGCCCCGTAGCTGGACATAACTAAGGCAATGTTGTTTGCCGTCGCTTGGACATACTAAGGTTTTTTGTAATCCGCCTAGTTAGTCTTAATTATTACATTTCTGAAATATTATATTTAGATAAAAACAGTCAATAAGAAAATTGTAGAGCAACATGAAAAACTCCCGATACAGCTTTCTGTTGCTCAATACGTGCTACATAGAAGCGTTTTCCCGTGCGTGAAAGAAGTCGGTGAATACACGCAATATTGCCACGCGACTGGCCACTCGAGGCAATTTGGCTCGACTTCTCCATTGCTTGAGCAACAGAAAGCTCTATCAGAATACAGAGCGTGAGCTCTGTGTTCTCGCCGCTTAGTTGGGGTTGAAGAGAGATGCGCAGGCCCTTACGCTGAAAACGATCTGCGATGGGGGAACAGTGCGCAGAATGCTGATAGCTTCGTGAGCGCGGTGTTCTCGCTGCTTAGCGCGTGTTGAAGCGAGAGGCAGCACGAAGGTGAATTCGCTGGCTGCTGCGGGTCATATATGGAAAGCGATCTTCTTACGTGACGGACGCACGGAGGGGCAGAAGGGCAGACGGATGGTTTTCCTCGTTGGGTAAGCATAGAAATGCTTACACATTAAAAAATCTAACCGACGATTGCGATGCTCCTCAATGGGAGCTTTGAGCGCAACTCATCACGTGCTTTTAATTCCACTGGCTGCGTCACTCGGTGTTCAGAAGGAAAGCACGAAGGCGGGAACGCGTGCCACTGCTCTTCTCACTCTGTCTCTATCGTCGTCACTTCCTTATTTTTTCGCGCTGTTACATAAGTTGCGTGTCTCGCGTGGAGTGCATTCTCATGCGCATTCTCTAGCGGCGGTGGCTCGGATGCATTAACGCATGCGATGCGAATCCGAAACAGACGTCAGCGCTTTCTTTCTATATGTGGTATTGGTGGACGCGCTCGCCCAGCGTTCGCCGCATGCCTTAGTAATGACGTAATCGACACAGTGTGGCACATGTTACTATGACGCCATCTCGTTGTTTGGTGTGCCTCTCAGCTTTCCACCTCAGCATTTCACCATACTCTCTTCATTCGCTTTCCAGCGCATGCTTTGGCTGTAGCCTCCTCTTTCGATTTCCTCTTCGCGCTCTCTTTGTTATTGCTGTCTTTCATCCTTCGCTGTGCTCTGCGTTCGCTCGGTTACGCCGAGGGACGTCGATGCTCAGCGGAGGAACGGGCGCCTAAAAACTTTGCTCTAAAACCTAAAAATTGTAGCTCGTGTTACGGTGTGGGATGTGTTTCTGCATACGATTGAAATCATCTTAGGTCGTGTCAATAGAATATACGAGCTTGTACTTCGATGCAGCTTTGTCTAGATAAAATAGTGAATGCTGTTTAGACAGACGGCTGTGTTGGAGAGGGGCGAACGGGGAAACGTGGGGGGAAGCGCGAACATGATGTAGAATAGAAGCACAGTAACTAAATTTGAGGGTAATCGGTGGCAACGCGGCTGAGGATTCGTTTTTCTCACGAAACATGAAGCGACCGTTTGTGTTCAGTACGGTGCAGACAACGTCCGTAAAGCGCTCAAGAATTTATTTTAAAATAGACTCGCCATCCCAGTCTTGTGGACGCGGATGTCCAGCGAAGCTATCGCAAAAACACTGCTACAACTGTCGAGGGGCGCATATAATGATTTACTGGTCATCCGGATGCTTGTTTTCAGGTTGTTTTTTAATTGAAACGCATGCTCTTCTTTGTGTTGTATGGGTGGTTTCAATGAATGTATACTGATCGTTTCACTTAGCTGAGGGCTCGTAGCCTGGGCCTCACGTAGGTATAAGCCATTGCATTTTTAGCTTGCGTATTGGCGTGTAAGCCATGGCTAATGGGTGTACGAATCTTGCATTTTTGCTTTTTTGCTTGCTTACGTGGTTATGAGCCATTCCTGATCCTGACAGATGTTTGTTTTGAAGTTGTTCTTTATAGAAACGTACGCTGTTCTGTAGGCTGTGTGCATGGTTCGAATGAAGGTATGCACTGTTCGCTTCACTTTTCTGAGTGCTTGTAACTTCTTCAGTGCGAGGGGTATGAACCATTGGATTTCTGCAATGTGTATGTGGGCATGAGCGATACCGATCGAGTTTAGGTGGGTGTGAGCCATCGCTGGTGATGATGGCTTTTGTTAACGAATGGACACGAAAAATGCCGACCGCAGAGGGCCTAACAGCTTCGCTGTAAAACGTAACCAATCTGCAAAAACCATACGCAGAAATCCGATGAGTTTGCATTCAGTGGCCGATATTGCAAGTACAGAAACGGTTGCATGTCATTTGTTTTGTTGGCGGTGTGGTAAAATCTGCGATTTATGCGCTGGTTGTCTGGCTTGGATACCAATTCAATAAATGTTATTTTCTTTTGTTTGGCATGTGGCAGTTCGTACGAAGTTTCGAAAACCTTGTTATTTACACATATTTATATGTGTGACCCCATGGTGCATTAGATCTGGATGTCGAGCGGCAACAAGGACGTGTTGCTTGCTGTAGTTTCTCATTCTGCGATCTAAGGGGCGAAAGTCCATTCGCCACATGGGAGACACTGCTGTAAAAGATAGAAAAATATCGTCCTTTATCGTCGTTTTGCTAGATTCGAGCTTCGATTCCTGATTTGCGCACACTCTTCAGTTGCGCGAGCTTTCGCTCAAACCGCAGTCTATCACACATCTTGCAGCTGTGGCGGCATTCGCAGTCGAGGAATTATCTCTTGAACCATCACCGGCCCCCTCCATGGGAGGAGTCTCTCTGCGTCGACGCCTCTGCTCGGCCTCCTTCTCGAAGCTGGGAGTTAAGCTTGAATCTGCTGGCGCTTGGCTTGGGTTGCCTTCTCTTGAAAGTGGTCGTTGGCTTGCCTCTACGGGCTTTTGGCTTGCGATTCTCTTTGTTGATCGTCCGGATTTGCACGACGTCGGCGCTGCCGCTTGCGCCGAGCGCAATGCTTGGGGCGAAAGGGTGCGCGCCGGCCACACACCTGCTCCAATACCCCTCTCCTCCCCCACCTATGGCATATCCCCCGTAGTGAGTTTCTGTCATTGACGCACCCCCTGCGTGGAATCGGACAACGGACCACTGGAAGTTTATTTGCAATTCTCCAGCCATTTTGTCCCTTTTCCAGCATGGGCATGCGCACAATAATCGCATATACATCTGCAAAATCAGCAGCATCGTAATTTTTCATGCAGAAAGGCTATTTCCGTTTGCGACAAAGCAAGAGAGGGAACGCTTACACCTTCCTTTCTAATGTGATGTGCCTCTATATGCACTGCGATGGGGAATCGAACCCGGGGCCGCAGCTAGCAGCCAGACACGTTTCCTCAACGCCAACGCTGAAGAATCTTAACAAGCTTTTCGAATTCTAACATTAGCTGCTAACACACAATTGTTAGAGTCGCAATATTTTTGTTACTTTACGTACGTTGCTTTACGTACATCTTACTCTGACCTCTTATACTATGGAGTGTTTAATGCTTCTAAAGAGCTCTTTCCTTAGAACAGGGAGCGCTCCGCGCCACGCTCTACGCATTGCCGTGGAAATGCGACACGGCCCATAGTCTTGACCATTGCTTGCTCAGGTTCTAGCCAGCTTATATCAGTGTTCATATCTTATTAATTGTTCTTTTAGCCCCTACAGTGTTGATCTCGCTCCATTACTTAAGTTCGCTCTAATGCACACCCCGCGTGCGACGCGCCAATCACGCCTATTATAGCATGTTCGAGCATAAACCTATTGCAAACATAATTTGATGGAAATCGCGCTAGTGTCAAAGCGGCGGTTCAGAAAAGATGGGAAGGTTGAGTAGGCCATGAATTATTCTAGCAAGAATGGGACTTTTCGCATCTTGTGGAAAACTGCAGCTTCTTCCACGGGATTGTCAAAGCAACTGCGGCACAAGATTCCCTACCCGGGGACTTCATGTGCTCGCTTTTGGCATCCATAAGCTGTGGCCCTCGAATCTTCAAATACGATAACTATCACTTTCTAGACTTGGACATAGGGGCCTTCTTACATTTCTGCTGCACAGAATAACTGGGCAGGCAGAGTAGGATTCCATAAAGCTCAGCGCTAATTTACAGGCTCATCGTTACCTCGAGCCTGGTTGCCGGTATTCGTTTTCCAACGCCTTAATTTAGCATTTGATTGCTGCAACGCACCTTGAGGATATTTTGTTTTCTTCTATAAGCAGAGCAAGAGCCTTCCGGTGGCACTATCTTGCCACTGCAATCCATCTTCTGCCATGAGGACTTTGTAAATATATGTAAGTGCGACTACAAGAGACGTGCCATCGGTGTTCACATTTGCCGTGAGAGCAAAATTATGCCATGCGTGCCACGCAAATTGTGCAAAAATTTTAAAATATGCAAGCGCCCCGCAGCTGGACACAACCAAGGTAACGTTGTTTGCCATCGTCAAGATTAAGTCAGAGTATTTTTTTTATTTCCCTTTTTGGGTGCTGTGTGACTAGTCGCGCCGCATTTACTTGCTTTTCGCTATCTTTCAGGCTTAGAAAAAAAACATTTATGTAGCAGTTACTGAACAGAAGAAACTTTGTCGGGAATTTTCCAAGGTGCGTTAGAATTTTCTCACTGAGGCTTTTGCTCTCAATAGTATACTTGGAGAGTTAAATGAATACTAGTAACTAATCATGTAATTAAGCGAAATACAAAACATAGTGTGAGTTAGTCCAAGCGACGGCAAATACATTACCTTGGTTCCATCCAGCGAAATGACAATTGTAAATATTGATATTTGGCACAAGTTGCGTGTAACAGCAGTATATTAAGTGTTTGCAAGTTGCAACGTCAGCAGCATTAGCTCAGTCCGGGATAGCCGGCTCATGTTCATGAAGAAAATAGAAAACATCTCCAAAACTTCCAGTTTTGAGACAATGTTTTCCAATTTCATTACAACATCATCCCTCCTATCAGCGCGCCTTCATTTGGATGTTGGAGTAATTCTTAATCGAAATTTATTGGCAGGTCTATCAACTACGGAGCGATTGGCACCATCATCGCACACGAAATGATTCATGGCTTTGACAACTTAGGTAAGTTTTGAGGTATCCGAGAGAGACATCAGAAGGGTGAATGCAGAAAGGTGAAATGCACAAATGCTAATAAGGACAGAAAATATGGTTTGCTACCTTACAATGGAGAATATGGGATGAAGGACTTTGCTTTGATAACGGTGTCTCAACAAAACAAGCTTGCTCCAACTGTGAGGGATTGTTTCTGTGCAATCTACATAGCATACACAAATGGAACGTGTTGAACTGTCTCCTAGCGACCACACTTATCCCAGGAGGCAGTGCCAGACATTCCTATGCGAAAAGAAAAAGACGTCGTACAAACGTATTTCACAAGGCCATTCGTGATGTAGTCCTTCAATTAATTTCTAATTATCTGCTCATGAACTAGGTTATTGTGTTTACCGTCAATCGCTTAACCGCACTACATCATACCGGTCGGGGTGTATCTGAAGGCGAAATACCAAGCGCGCCCTATTCTGCTTCACACTCACTGGCATCATTGAACATCTGCCAACTGGAACCAAGGTATACGCAGGCGACATACGTGTGTGCGCTTCAGTCATGACACATTGTTAGGTATGTGCAAGACTCTAAAGAGCTGATAATCTTACAGCAGTGCACTTCTGCAGCCAAGGCTCGCCAATCTCATCAGACGCATGTGCACTAGTGGCGTTCACTCACAAACCAAGGACACCCTACGCCATCTTTACAAATGGTCTTTACAGTTGAATTTCTATACCAAGACTCTTCCATTTATTGGCATGATCACTGTACAGATTCGTCATGGAGCCTGCGCCTGACCTATACTGGAGGCAGCACCGAGCAGCATATTCCCGGTTGTTCAAGCTTAGTAACAACTTATGCGATGCATATACATGTTCTGTGGGAATTGTAGAAAGCAGTCTTTCTGGGACCATTGAAATACAGCTTGCCAATACTGACCAACAATTGCAGCACAAATCCTGGTGCTCCAGAGGTGATTCAAGATCGGGGCCGCAGATATTGTCTTGGCTTACCAAAATGCTCGTAAGCTGTGGCACCTATTGTATTCGCCCGGGACCAACGAATACCAACTCACATTCTGGTGGTGGCACTTGGAGGGCACAGTAGGCACTTCGCCCGAGTCCATTGAAATAAGAAAATCCATTAAAACAGAAAGTCCACACGTATAATTTTGGGATACCATCCCTAATTGTTAACACATCCTTCCATAAGGCTTCATCTCGCAACTAAGTCATTGATTTCTCCTTATTTGGCTTGACGTGCACAGCGCTTGATCGGAATCAGCAAAAAGAAATGGGAGCTGTCCTCTTCCGCTCCTAAACAACTGTCCTTGCTGCTATCGGTCGAGAGGTGTGCTGAACATGTACATACTTATACTAATGACTCACGAACTATCCAGAGTTGGTGCGGAACCATACTTTTCCTGGCGAGATCCACCGCCACCAGCTTGAAAACGTGCCGCACTATGACGTCGACGGCTGCGGAAGTTGAAGCTCTTTGCACTAGCCCTCGTCTCCTCTGCTAAGAACCACAAATATAATCAGTATTCGGCTACTGGTAGGCACCACTGCAGTATTTTTATGAGCCTTGTGGAGCGGACCAAAGAAGCAAATTGTATTCAAGATTATAAAAGTAATCGATACTTTGGCAGAGAAAGGTCACCGCATGACATTTCAGTGGTCTACAAGTGAATGCGGTGCATTAAGTAACGAGCACGCTGATAACGCTGCTTAGTCAGCACATTAAGGCCTCAAATAGGAGCTGACACCGTTACCAAGATAAGATGCCGCTAGAAAGCTTCGAGTACTCGCACGATATATCACGTACTCCTCGTGGAAGACACCCAAGTTTCCGAAACAACCAGCTGCACTACCCGAACCCTTTGCTCCACCTTCGCATACCAACCAGAGTCTGACGACGCGATGCAAACGTGCTTTTAATGGGAAGCATTTTAGAGTGCAGTTCTAAGGCGCCCGTTCGTGCGGCAGGAGTCGGCGTTGACGTTCCTCCTGACCGAGCGAACGAGCACAATGAAGGGTGACAGAGCGTACGCGCAGCGCAGCATGGGACGAAAGACGGCGATAGCGTGAGAAGAAAAGCGTAGTACCACGCAAGACTGCTCTGCGGCGATGATGGCTACGAGATAGCGAGAGAGTAGCGCGTGTGTCTGTTCACCTTTGGTGCCACCGATACCATATATGGAAACAAAGCCCTGCAAGAGTGCAGGTCGGACTGCAGCGGTTGCTTTCAATTGCGCCTACGCGTCACCCATGCACCGCCTCTCGCCATATCTACATTAGCGCGGCACTGCTAATCTAGACAGATTGCCCGCGCTAGCCATATCGCCAAATGAACACACGTATAAAGCTGCGCTCAAATTTTGCATTATATATCGGGAATACCATAATCGTCGGTAAATTCTTTCTTTTGAGGGCAGCCATATTTTTGGAGCAAGCAGTCGGGCCGGCGGTCGGGGTACCTCATTGTTCTCGTGGGTCCATGCTTGTCCCATTGGGCACTAAAATTTTATGCCACTGGGGCCGCTGGGTGCGTGCACTCGGCATGTGCCACTAGGTATGTGGGGGTATGTGCCATTGTGTATGTGCGACTGGGCTGATGCCACTGGGTAGCTGTCCCTACATATATGCTACTGAGTATGTTGCTCAGCAGGCCACTTGTTATGGGCAAATGGATAAGAACAACTAGATATTCGCTGCTAGGAAACTATACCCTCTTCGTGATGCCTCGTATTATGTAGATGTGAATTCCACTTGGAGCCTACCAAAAATTTTAGAGCGCCGAGATTATAATTGCTGGTATAGCGATGGTGCCTCCAGTGTTTCTAGGAGGTCACATATGATCTGGCATAAAAAATTATCCAGATCCAACTAACACACTGGAATCTGATAAAGCGAAGCTTCGGGGAAGAGGTTGATTACAATATTTACAACTAATGGTGGTGCATACAATTGAGCTCATTTTATTACGTGCAGCAGCTAACCTAATGAAATGTTTGTTTATCCAACATAAGCTTCCGCAGCTTTTTAGGAGTCCTTATGTTGAAAATTTCTAAATATCAAGATTATCTTCACTACTGTCATGTTTTTACAGGTAAAAACTTTGATGAGGAGGGGGAGGTGCGATACTGGTGGAGCCTCGAGACTGAACTTATGTTTATGAGGAAATCAAGATGCTTCATTAACCAATACGGCTCCGTCTTCAATGAATTGGCTAACAGAACGGTGAGTATATACTAAAAACAGGTTCAGGTAAATTAGCATGAGCTTTATGGGCGCCATTGTCTGGCTCCTTTATCAATAACGTACTCGAGAAGAGTGTATCACTTCACTAAATTCCTGAATGCCTGCTGTTTATGTGTTGAAGTTTGGGAAGTAAGTTTCCCGGATTATTTCTCGCACTGGGACCTCTAAGGGATGATCTTCCTGGTACGAATAGCGAGTCGAACGCCATTACTGATAACGTTTTTTACTGTTATTCTGAACCTGCCACATAATGCCACAATGTAGCGCAATAGAATCAGTTCTTTCAGAATGTTTTTCTAACCTATAAACGTGTACTTATGGTTCACTTCCAGCTGAATGGTGTGAATACATTGAATGAAAATATAGCGGACAACGGGGGACTTCGAATGGCATTCAGGGTACGTAGTCTCTCAAAAGCAACCTGTACACATGCACCACTCCAGGAGATGTATCGTGCAATAATTCCAACCCAGAAACAAACATCACAAGTCCCGACAAATACAAACTGTCATATTCAGTGCGTATGTTGGAAACTTTCTTTGTCTTACAAGTAGGCTTTATGAAATATTGCTGCCGCTAAAAATTAAAGGGATGCATGCTTCTCACAAGGCAACTTTTCACAAAGCTCATAGAAAACTTCGCCCTGAAAGCGCAGTGTTGTTGAACCATTCAGAAACGGCTAGCATAGATGAATCCAACTGTTCACACGTTGGCTGCAGGGGTATCCCAAGTGCCATCCCTGTTCATCATTATAATGCCGAAGGCGTTTCGATGAAGGAACTGTTTTGCTGCCTTTTTGTCGTTTATTAGGTCAAGAAACGCTTCATCTGTTCACAACTAAGATATGACGGCAAACACTGCAATGGCTAATTAACTAATTTATCAGTCTATCCATCTATTAGTATATCGTGTAAGAAGGCTACGACATAACTGAGGTTTTTTAGCGCACGAGAAGGGACCAAAGAGAGTGGCGAGACGAGGACGTGTCCTCGTCTCACCACTGTCTTTGGTCCCTTCTCGTGTGCTAAAAGACCTCACTTATGGAATACCAACACGCCCTAACCTACGCTCTTTCAAGCTACCACATAGTTTACCTGGGTAATACAGTGAAGTTGCAATTACACCGCATTGAAAGGAAAGCCGAGGAAAGTAAGGAAAAGCCGTCTACCATGAAAAATATTTAGTTTAGATGACGAGATAAGGAAATTAGGAAGTATGAGTTAGCATGAAGAAGGGCTACGGGAACCGCAAACCTTCGGAAGAGGCTTTCGTGCTTCTTTGAGGGAAAATAGGGCTGATGATCATGATGGAAACGCCTACAATTGTTCCATAGAAAGCGGCTCTGCTTTTTCCTTTTTCTTTCAGACACTTGACCTGCAACTGAAAGCTTTCGATACGCCAGACGTGCGCCTTCCGGGACTAGAAAAGTACTCAGCGAAGCACCTGTTTTTCCTTTCCAATGCATTCGTAAGCTACTTGTTTCATCTCTGGTTAACGAGGCAACTAAATTCATGAGCGTGAAAAAGAAACAAAACAGCGGTACACACACAACCAAACTGACATGCGGAATTAGAGGTAACAGTTTAGAAGCTGTTCACCAGCCGTGGTACCTCCGGTGCGAAGGCGTTCCTGCTCGCTCGTGCACATATCGTTAGCTGCATATTATAGAGCCCAAGGTCGAAAACATTATTCCTGAATAGTCCACTAAGGTGTCCTGTATAACACGTTATGCAGTTTCGGGGCGAGGGATGCATTTTTGAAAGTTACTGTTCACAGCCATTACGCTGACAAACACAGATACTCCGGCAGTCCATCTACGCACCCTTTCTTTTATATCGTACCGCGGAGTATGGAAGCACAGCTTCTTCGCCGCAAAAAAGCGCTTTGAACAAGCGAAGGGGCACACTGTCGCCTCTGTTCTCTCTACCACTTTTTTTGATGTCACCGAACATTTTCTTGCTTCAGTAGAACCAGGTTTAGCTTATACAGTATATATGCTGTCATGAGAGGCGCTCCCTAATTATATTACGAGTGGCTTCCAAGTATCTCGCGTGGGCTATGCATCTCTATGCACTAGTAGGGCGTAGAATATGTGCGTTGGAAAATAAGACCGTCCCCGTAATCTGCGAGCGAATTTCAACGAGATCACAAATAGCGGAAGCACATGCACTTTGGTGAGCCTACATATTGGGTGAGTGGACGAATTGAAGATAAGACAACGCATCGAGCCATAGAACGGAAGATGCCTGGCGCAAGTTAAGAGATCAAAGTGTGACACTACGTCGTGATGACGCGAGAGAATTTGTAGCAATAAGAACTTAGAGGACGCTTCAGCTACGCCTCTGGGAGTGTAACGCCGTTGAATTCCAAGGTCCCTGACTGCTTCGCATGCTTCCCGAAAACTACAGCTGATGTAACCCCAATATTCACCGGAAAACGCTGGCGGCCAATGTTACATGCCAAGGCGAGTTTCCTGGCAGAAATGCGGTCTCTTGCGTGGTGAGATTCTGGTGGTCGTACGGAATTTGCACGTGTGCTGCGCCCATTCAGAAGCGGGCAGTGCTTGTTGGAATGTCTGGACTGTCTTGTACAACTTATCCAGAGAAAAGACGGATAATGCGGGTGATGGAAATTCAAGACGATGAGCAAAACGTGAACAAGGTGAATGCAGGAGCCAACGTTTCGACACGTGGACTTGTCTTCTTCAAGGCGACATATGCTTTCCTCGCCACAGTATATATAGGTGGGGTTCCTCTAAAGGCGAAAGGGTGTGAGGCGAGAGAACGCGGAAACGAGGGAAAATTTGTTAGCGTGTCGAATTGACAGTAAAGAAACGCTGTGTAAAAGGTCAAAGCCAGGCCCCCCACCCCGATCTGTCAACACATGCAAGTTAGCCGCCGTGTCAAGGGCGTCTAACACGCCGGCTGACAAAAAAATAAAACGAAAAAAAAATAAAAGAAAGGAACGCGGAGAAGACGAAAAAAAAAGGGGGGGGGATACGCCAAGAAATCAAACTAAGTGTTGTTGCCTATAGCTTGAAGTTTAGCATAGCGAATAGATTCTAAAGCTCCGTTTGAAACGTTTATGCCTATTGGTTGCAATGTCTTGAACTTATGAATAAGGTATGATTCTCTGTATTTTCTTTCTCGTTCAGAACGGAAATTTGACTGTAAGATGTAGAGTTTAAGTTCATCAAAGGTTGAAATGCTCGGCGACGGCTTTGGGAAGCTTTTTAGCTGTGTCCGCGCGATGTCCATTTAATCTGACGTTCATTGATTGTCCTGCTTCACCGATATATTGTTTCTTACAGAAGGAACATTCAACCATATATATCACATCCGAACTTGTGCAAGTGAAGCTAGATTTGACTTCATGTGTATAGCTATTTGCGGTGCTTATAATTTTAATGTCTCTTTGAAGGTGCCTGCAGGTTTTGCACCTAGGGCGACAACATGCTTTTATTACGGGGGAATGCTGCTGGCTGACTTTTGCGTGCACTAACATGTCTTTAAAGTTCTTGTTTCGGCGATAGGTAACCGTGGGTACATCCGGGAACGCTTTTCGCAGACGCTCGTTACTTGATAATATTGGGTGGTATTTTCTTAGGATGTTGTTTGTGTTTAGGAGTGCATTAGAATATTTTGTTATAAAGGCCGGCAGTCTGTCAGACTCTAATGTGGGCTGTCTCTTCGCCAATTCCGACTGTCTCTCCAATCTTGACGCGGAATCATAAGCTCTATCGAGAGCAACTTGGGGATAGTTCCTTGTGCACAGCGTTTCTTTACTCTCAATTCGACACGGTAAGAAATTTTCCCTCGTTTCCGCGTTCTCTCGCCTCACACCCTTTCCCCTTTAGAAGAACTCCACCTATATATACTTTGGCGAGGAAAGCATATGTCGCCTTGAAGAAGACAAGTCCACTTGTCGAAACGTTGGATCCTGCATTCACTTTGTTCACGTATTGCTCATCGTCTTGTACAACTTATGTGTTACCGCCTCATCGCGTATTCCGCGGTGCTCCCCTTTTATTGAAAAGGTGCAATGCTACATTCTAGTTCTTGTAGCTGGAAAAGTATAGCACAGAGCTTTCTTATGGTGGCTTTACTAATCTTTTTGAAAACCAATTGCAGGAGATATCTGAAGCGAAGTAAAAGTGGCTAACACTTAATTCCATCCGTAAGCCCACTGAACTCGACTGCCTATTGGTTGCAATAGGCAAAGCGGGGACATTACAACTTTTCGTTTTTCCGCGGCCATGCGTTTTCGATCGTTGCTTATGTGCAGCTAAGTGTGAAAACGAAACAAGAAAAGTTAAGGCGAACAACTGACCTTTTTCTATGACGCAAACGAATACTGTTAGGATGCAGAGGCTTTCCTTTAGAAATAAGATTTCTAGAACTTATAGGAATCTTTCGAGACGAAAATTATTTATTGTACACTGAATGGGCCACACCCGCGAAGTCCTGGCGTGGGGTACGAGATGCGTACTGCGACGGTGTGTTCGAATATTACGAAGTAATCCCTCTCACTCGGCCGGTACTAGTGGCTCAGCGCCCACGCTTCACCCACGACACTGGCAAGTTTGATGTGGGTATGATTGCCTCAGCAACAAAATGTTATTTCATTGAAGCGCGCCTTATACGAGCTTAGGCAAAATTTTTTTAGACTGCACTACCTTCGGGATCATATTACGTTTTTAGACTATAGGCGATACGTTCAAGGTCGACCCATATTTTAAGACTGCGCTATCTTCGGAATCCGCCGCGCACTTTTGGTTACATGGTTATACAGCCGGAATGACGATATCGTGTCAGACAATGCCAAGAGTGCTATTCATATCAAAACCAAGTTTGTAGCAGGTTTTCAATAAAACAACCAACGCTATGTTCTTCTCGCAGGTTTGGTGCGGCAGCTCGCGTCCCCAGGAGCTGCGTCTGCAACTAGAATACGGCGCCCACAGCCCGCGCCGATACAGGTGAATTTTATTCTTGCTCTCTTTGTACTGTTTAAGTAAATGTGCTGTCAGTGACTTTGTTTGGAATAGGTAAGTGCGGTCCTGGACATTTTTTTTGTTAACGCATGTGTAACGTTTACTCTGCTCTCAAGAGAAAAAAAGATGGTGAAGCTACTGCAGTTTAACTTCACATTTCTCTCGCCCTACTTACAGCTGTTTCTTCGATTTTTTTTTTGTGTGAAAGTCTGTAGAGATGTCTCGGGCACGAAACCCAGAAAACTGACGAATATGACGATGGCCCTAACAGCACTCGCACCTACTCACCCATAGGGACGGTCGAAGAATCAGGGGAATTTCAGAAATGGGCTAGAGGAATGAATTGAGAAACCTGTAATTAATAAATGGGTGAAAGCGAGCGCAATATAGAGATATTTCCTTGAACAGTCATTCTGAGATGCACTAAAAATAGAAATGATAAAATGAGCGAAGATCCAAATAATTTAGGAGTCTCACACTACAGAGAAAATGATTTTACCTGTACAAGTAAATTACTCATCTATAATATCAGTGAAATAACTGTTACCATGAGGAGGTTTGATAAACCCGAGAAGATGCAATAAACAAAACAAATGTAAGGTGACGACACCGCCTCCTCGATATTCGTCAACCAGGCTGCCGTAATGTCATGGATTTGTACGGCGTCTGTTTGGGCCTAGGTAATCAATCATTGGTGAAAATGGACTTTACATTGGGTTCTAAGGAGCCAAGGACTGAACATGGTGTAGCACGGCTGAATCTGCAGTCGTCACGGCGCACCAGTAATCCCGTGATCTGTTACGTCACGTTGGCTTCTGTATATATGAACTTGCCCAACCGCAATAAACTCGTTGTTCGCCCAACTGCTGGCCTGTCTACATGGTGGCAGCGGTGGGATTCGAACCCACGCCTCCGAAGAGACTGGTGCCTAAAACCACTCGACGCAGCATCAGGATTTTGGCAAATTAAACTCTCTGAATCAAGCTCTTAACTATGTACGATGAGCACGCCGTATGGGCGATATCGGTTTCTTCGAATGCCCTTCGGCATTGCGTCAGCTCCAGAAATATTCCAAGCAGCTATGCATCGCTTGCTGGAAGGCTTACCGTGCGTAGCCGTGGTAATGGATGACATACTACTTTGGGGCCGCACGAAGGACGAGCATGACCACCACCTGTCGCTTTTGTTGGCACGCTGTCTCGAAAACAACCTCAAGCTAAACCTCAAGAAATGCACCTTTTTGCAGCCCGAAGTCCGCTACCTAGGGCACATCCTTAGCACAGAAGGCCTCCGCCTAGACCCTGGTCGAGTGAACGACATACTGGAAATGAAAGAGCCAAAGAACAGTAAGGAACTCCAAGTCTTTCTAGGCATGATGAATTATGTGCAACGTTTCATTCCCAACATGTCCGTCGTGACTGCACCACTGAGAACATTGCTGCGCAAGGACATTGCCTGGGTTTGGACCGAGGCTCAGCAACGAAGCTATGAAATGTTGCGTGAGAGCTTAGTTAACGCACCAATCCTTTCCTTTTTCGATGCAACTAAGCCGGTCACCCTTTCCGTCGACGCGAGCCAAATGGGAGTTGGTGCAGTGCTTATTCAAGATGGCCGCCCCGTCGCTTTCTCGTCACGGTCACTAACAGAGGCGCAGCAACGCTACGCACAAATTGAGAAAGAAACATTGGCGATAGTGCATGGCTGCATCAAGTTTCATGATTACATCTTCGGCCAGGAAAGCGTAACAGTCGAAACTGATCACCGCCCCTTGGTGCCTATATTTAGCAAACCACTATATCAGTGTCCACTTCGCCTGCAGCGCATGCGTTTGACTTTGCAGCGATATCCTATAAAGCTGACCTACAAGCCAGGGAAAGAACTGTTTTTGGCTGACGCCTTATCTAGATTCCCTAGCAAGAAACTCTTGCGAGAAGAAACTGAGCAATTTCAAGTAAATGTGCTTGATTACATTTCAGCTTCGCAACAACGCCTGAGGGATCTTCTTGCGGCCACCAATGAAGATCCTGCTCTCGTCAAGCTTCGAGGTTACGCCGAAACAAGCTGGCCAGAAAGAAGCGAGGTACCCGAAAATGTGCGTCCGTACTGGTCCTACAAAGAAGAGCTGCATGCGCAAGACGGCCTTGTATTTCGCAGCAACAAGGTAGTCATACCATCTTCAAAAAAGCGAGAAATTTTGCTGCTGCTTCACGCTGCGCACCCGGGAGCGGAAAAAATGAAGGCACGGGCAAGAGACGTTATGTACTGGCCAAATATGTCGCATGACATAGAGCAGTTTTGCCAAAATTGCGCTGTCTGCCAGAAATACCAGCCGCGAAACACGAAAATGCCTCTTTACTGCCACGACATCCCAAAGCTGCCCTGGGAATTCGTTGGCATGGACCTGTTCTTCCATGAGGGCCGCGAATTTGCTGTAATTGTGGACTTCTATTCTTTCTTTTTTGAGATCCGGGAACTCCGTCAGAGCACTGCTAGCGCTCTGACGTCATGGTGCGCAGAGCTGTTCTCCACACATGGCTTACCGCTTAAGCTCTGCAGTGATAACGGACCACCGTTCACCAGCGCGTTTTTCAAAGATTTCCTGCTGAAGCTAGACGTTGCCCATGTTACGTCAAGTCCGTATCATCCCCGCTCTAATGGTATGACGGAAAGAGCAGTACAAGAGGCCAAGAAGCTTCTAAAGAAATGTTCACGTAACCGAGTTGACTTTCATATGGCGTTGCTCGAATGGCGCAACACCCCCAGAGATGATATTCTAAAGTCACCTGTGCAGAGACTCATGGGACGGCAAACGAGGACCTTGCTGCCTGTGCCCACCAGCCACCTAGTACCAGAGGCAGTATCAAGCAAAGCCGTTCACAGCCGGCTCCAGGAGATCCGTCAACGCCAGAAGGTATATTATAACCGCGGAACCAGGCACCTACCACCCCTCTCTCCAGGCCAGCCAGTCACTACATACGACACCCTCCAGCGAACCTGGTCGCCTGCTATTCTTTTGAGGCCAGCCAACACGCCCCGTTCAGCGATCCTGAGAACGGATGATGGTCGAGAAATCAGGCGCACAAGAGAACACCTGCGGGGCTTTCCGACCCATCGTGAAGATAGTCCAGCAACGGCTCCCGGAGAGGGTTCAAGAGAAGACCACTCTTCCCAAGAGCTACGCAGAAGCACGAGGACTCGCCACAAGCCCTGTCGATACCCGCAACCTGAAAGGCATAATTAATTTGTCTCCCAGTAAAGGGGAGATGTAGCACGGCTGAATCTGCAGTCGTCACGGCGCACCAGTAATCCCGTGATCTGTTACGTCACGTTGGCTTCTGTATATATGAACTTGCCCAACCACAATAAACTCGTTGTTCGCCCAACTGCTGGCCTGTCTACACATGGCATGTTTCGGAACATTTGCCTCAGCCAATGTGGGCGATACACGAAAGAAAAAAAAGTACTATGGAACCCGTAATGTCAGACTGACATACCAGCGCGGCAATTCGGCGCAATATGAAACCATATTAAAAAGAATGGAACTTCGACCTTAATTTTACTTCGTATAAACGTATTATCGCAAAACAAAGAATAATGTACCGTTACAAGAATATCTTAGCAGTCCAAGCTCATTCAGTGTATGTTTTTTTTCCTTTAGCGTCCCTTTAAATATGAAACAACCGTTTCGGGCCAAACTGGCGCCTGTCTTCTGCCTCTTCGTTCATGTCATGCCGCTGCCAATCGCTCGCGAACGCAGTGAGAACAGTTCCCGAAGATCTCAGCTGAGCAAAGAGTAACCATAACAGGACACCAGAGAAAACTGGATGATTGGCTTCTAGCTTCCCTTCTTCGCTTCTGGCAAAAGATTGAGTAGCCTTAACACTATCAATTTTGTCTTTGTATGAGGCTCACTAACTACAGAATGAAGCGTTCTCAGGCAGGTACCAGAGATGTTTTTTCGGGGGGAGGGGGGGGGGGGAGGGGGCAGAGGGAGGTACGACACCCCAAGGTAACTTTTCCATGAAAATGAGAGGCGGGTGTAGTTTTGCGAATATAAACGTTTATAATTCCTATCGTTCGGTGTAAGAGCGCGTAGACCCACAAAACGGAAATTAAATAAGGTGTATCTGACAAGTACGGCGGTGATATACACCTCTCCTTTGCTTGGAAATTCGGGAACCACATCAATTCGACTCGCGCAGAAAACAACGCAGCATGGTCACAGCCACGACCAAGTAAACAAGAGGAAGCGTAAAATGAACACTTGTAGCGTTTTCCTAATTAGCTCTGGAAGAATCATAGAGATAGATATATTTGCGGAACAGTGACAGTTCTTCTGGATCCCTCTTTTACTGGTCTACCAGGTTAAGCGCTAAAACCAACTCGTATTGTTATTTGAGCACTTGCGTAATGATGCGTGGCCACTAGTCCCATACAACCGCGTAGAGCGCAGGACGCTGCGGTTTTGGATCTAACTAATGGCTCTAGTCCTAAACCTAACTTTACACCTTTTTTATAACCCTTGGCTGTCAAAGTGTGGCCGTTTCTGATCATTGTATTCAGCACCACGTTTGCCAGATGAAGCAAGGGTTGTCAGTGACATGGCAGAAATACTAGTTATTCTCGCTTGAAGAACATCTGGATGTGCGAATCAATGTCAAATTCCTCGTACCCACTAAGCGACAATAATATTAGTAAAGCTTTCGCGATGTCTACATATTGGATTTTATGACATGCTTTCATGTCATCAGTCCACATTTTGTTTCTTTTCAGGGTAAACGTCTCTTTGAAGAACATGCGGTCGTTTACTTCAGTATTTCATTGCAACGAAACAAGCAAGATGTCGTTCAAGGCCAACAGCAGCGAAACGTGCGTGCTGTGGTGAACTATCACGACAATAAAGTTATCTTTTATCACGTTCTGTACTCGGAACTGTATTTGACGCACATTCGCATCTCGGCGTCGTTTAATATCTTGCTCTGAAGCGCGACACGCTAGCGGTAGATTTATCGATGTGAAGTTCTCACATATTCTTACCACACTCAATAACATCGTTAAACTGCATACGGGAGATATATCTCACACGCGTCGCAACTATAAGACTTGCTTTCACGCTGTGTGTTGTACCGTGTCAAGCGATACGATGCCCGCAAAGACGATCTCAGACATGCAGCTGCTGACTGGCCACAGCATATACGAGAGTCAGAGCATGTCCAGCTGATAGTATGGTCTTGTCCATCCATGATTCTGTAGCGAGGTATGGGAAAGAATGGAAAATATTGTATGATTTAGCCACGGCCTCTTTACACACTTTTACCCGAACCCCAATAGGTGTGAATATGACGCGACAGAGCCACAATTTACTTATTTATTTATTGATTAAAAACGAAACTTACAGGTCCTGCATGGGGAATTGTGCGCTTAACAATAGTTGATCCTATCCGGATAGCCAATTCGGATAATGTGTCCAGGTACCTGGAAGACTGTTGAACATTCGGTGTGCTTTCAGCGTAGATGTGGTAAAGTTATATTACTCCCTTCCACATACACAGGTTAAGAAATGTGTCAAAGACTGCATAGTGTGTGGCAATGATGAAGAAGCCTTCATCGATGGTTGCGGTATCTCAGTAGAAGCCTTTCTTGAACTTCTTTCCTGTTACTTGAGATCTACCTTTGTTTCATGGAGAGGGGTCTGTATATACAGAAATCGGAGGTGTGCATTGGCTCGTGCGTAGCTCCTATGATCAGTGACATTTTTTTACATTATATTGATAGGCAACTAGAATGCCCCCTTGCTAAACTTTCCAATAGGGCTTTTCGCTATATTGATGATTTTGTTATATTTTTTACTAGTGACATACACGCCGAGGGTGTTGATGAAATTTTAACGACGACGAAGTGCCTTCTTCTTAGAACGCTTCTACCAGTGTTCTCTGGTTTCTGACGAAATCTTCGGAATTTTCTCGTGCGTCGGCTCCGGGTCTTGTGGCCATGGACGCGGAGCCTTCCAGAGGCCCTCCTGGCCGAAAGTCAAGGCCGTCCCTCACGAGGAAGAGAGGAAGCGTGCTCAGTGACACCGAAGACACTGAGCTATACTTGATGTCGGATGAAGACTCATCGGATGATAGCTTCATCACTGTCCGCAGAAAGAGGGCCAAAAGGAGGACTGTCAACGGAAACACATCAAGGCAAGCGAGCACGGCGACTCTGAAGTCAAGGCCTGAACGCTGGCATTACGCCATCGTGTTCGTACCCAAAGAACCCTCAAACAACCTCCGACTGCTAAACAGGTAAGAACTATCTGTTTTCTTGGAAGGGGTCGTGCCAAACGAAATTAAGAACATTCGGATAAATACACGCGGAAATGTTCTCGCAATCGATGTTACCAACGGGAGTGCGCTGAAAAAACTGAAGCAAATCTCGGAGCTAGGGCGTATCAAAGTGCGTTCCTGTATCCCGATGGATGATGCATCCACAGCAGGTGTCATTTATGACATCGATGTCACCATTCCCAACGCGGACTTGCCTATCCTCGTCAAATCAGCAAGCGACGGTGTTGTCATCACGCGTGTGAGCCGCCTTGGAACATCGCGCTGTGTTTCAAAAATGAAAACTGATTTTCAAAGGAGATTGCCTACAAACACACGTCAAAGCCGGTCACTTCCGACACCCTGTTCGGCCCTTCGTACAAAAGCCTCTACAAAAGTGTTACGTACACAAGATGTTAACTACAATAACTGTTCTTGTACAGGAGGTCCCGATACAGTCTTTGACTATGGGACCTCCTTCTGCTCAAAGTGCACTGAAAGTACTGGACGCCTTAAACCCAGTGCTTGAGTCCCTCGAAGAGAGACATAGCCAACCATCGCCCATCGTTTCGAGAACAAGTCACGGCAGCGTCAATCATACAGTATAACGCAAGAGGACTAAAATCACGCCTTTCAGACTTTCGTCAGCATACACACAAATATACATATATATATATATATATATATATATATATATATATATATATATATATTGTTCCCAATCATTGTGATATATGAGCCTAACGTTTCAAAACCAGTTTGCCTACAAACACACGTCAAAGCTGGTCACTATCGGGATACGAAGCTGTTATATCCGCAACAACTTAGCATGCAGCAAAGTCATCGTTTTTATTCGTCGAGAATTGACCTATGTTCGCCAGCCGATTCCGCCTCATGATAAGAATCAATACGTTTGCCTAACAATTAAAAAGGGCAAACCCATGTTTACACTTGTAGGTGTTTATATATCGCCCTCAAGTATTTTTGGTCCTAAACGATTAACGAACATCTTGTCGGGGTGCCCTGCTCCATATGTCATCATCGAATGCACACCATATAGCATGGGGAAGCCCAAAGACAAATGCAAGAGGGCAAAGACTTGCAAACTTTGCCTACAACCACGGCCTTTCACTCCTGAATGACGGCAGCCCAACGTTTACACGAGGCATGACTTATGGAAGCTGTCTTGACTTAGCTTTCGTCTCCAGCTCTTTAACCAGATATGTTAAATGGCTTTCGGATATCGAGACACACGGGAGTGATCACATTCCCACGTACCTTGTCATCGAAGAGATGTCCAGGCCCATCCCACGGGACACCATTCGATTAATTGATTAGACCAATTTTACTTCCACCATGGAAGATGTTTGTCGAGAGGGCTTGTCTTCTGGATTAGAGGAAACAATCAAGTCTGTAATGCTACACACCGCGCGCACGGTCACGGTTTCGGCGAAGCACACGGAATTGGATATAGAGTTGGAGCGACTTCGTGCGCTCCATTATCGTGCGGAGCGGCGTTACCGGCATACAAAATCCATGGAATACCTTAAGACAGCCAGACAACTAAAAAAGAAACTTCAACGTCGCATGGATAGATTGGCATCTCGACGTTAGACAAGGTTTTGCCAGTCACTACACCCCAGAAAGCCACTTTCCCACATCTAGAGAACCATACGTGGTCTACGTTCCCTCCCTAAACAACGCTTCCCATTCAAAGCGCTGGCGCTCTTCCAGGGTCGGCTAGAGGCTGATGTTGCAGAAGACTTTTGTGCAAGGATCGCTGGCCAAGCAACCGGTCCAGGCTTTCCAGCCCCCAGTCACATCCCTGTTTCACGTGACGGCCACATGGATCTTCCTTTCATAATGGAGGAACTAGAAGCGGCTTTTACTCTATGCAGGCGTTCTTCATACGCGGGACCATATGAAATATCCTACCGCGCCTTGAACAACCTGACTGATGGCGCCACGGAGAGAACTGTTACATCTCTACAAATTATCTTGGCAGGATGGCATGGTTCCCGAAGAATGGAAGTCAAGCCGCTTGGTCCCTTGGTCCCTCTCCTGAAGCAAGGCAAGTCCCCATTTGAACTCACCTCATACCGCCCAATAGCGCTCGCAAGCTGTGTGGGAAAGGTAATGGAAAAAATGATCCTTGCCCGCTTGGACAGGTACCTGGAACACTACAACATGTTACCAAATTGCATGGCTGGTTTTCGTCGACATCGCTCTTCAGTAGACAGTGTTGATCTCGCTACGTACGTCCAGCATCATGTCATGCAAAATATTATCTGCAGCTTTGTTCTTGGATGTCAAGGGGGCAAACGATAACGTATCTCACGAGGCTATCATCGATGCTCTTGAGATGGTTGGCCTAGGTGGGCGAGTTTTCCAATGATTTTCTCATTACCTTTTTATGAGATCGTTCTTTGTCTGTACCGGTGATGGTAAAACCGCACGACACTACACGTACCGAGGTGTTCCTCAAGGCGGTGTACTAAGCCCTACCCTATTAAACCTCACGCTCATTGGTCTCATTGATCATCTGCCAGCAGCGATCAAGATATCAATGTACGCCAACGACCTTCTTCTGGGATATGCTAGAGCACTGAAACTTTCTTTATCACACTTTTCTGCGAGGTGACAAATCCTACATTCCAGAGAAGTATGTGAATAAGATTGACCACTTAGTCAACGTCGTGGAAGGGCAGTTGTGCCATGAGGCGGAAGAGAATGCCTTCCTCGACATTCAGCATAATGGCGCCCACAACTGCACCAATGGTGCAGGAAGAATTTGGGATGTATTTCGGAGATATTCTGTGAATGAAGGAGGGGCGTCATGGCAATGCGAGTGCTGCAGCCTCGAACCATAGGTCTTGAATGAAGTTTAACATCTTAAAGGGCACATCACTGGGCCCCACTGAAAATTTTCGTTATACACTGGAAGTTCTAAGGCGCCTTCTAGGTGGAATATTACCGAAATAATTTTTCATATAACATATTCCTCTCCCACTTGACGCAATCAAGAATTAGGGCGGGCGGCCTTCTCCTACTCATTTCGACCATTTTTTGTGCCACCCAGTCATTTCATGCACTGCAGACACGATTGCCGCTGCATGATCTGCACGTCGAGTTTGGTTGCACTTCCCAAATCTGGTGAGGGGTACTTTAAAGAGACCTCACCAACTCTGGCCATTCCGAACTGATAAGCGCATTTCATGGAATGCGCGCTAACAATCGTGCCTGCAAAATACTGAACCGCTACGCGCCGCGAAAAGAGCCGAAACCAAACGCCATTTTCCTTTCTTCTGGCGGGCGCCGCGCCGGAGAGTTGACGTCGATCGCGCAAGTGTGCCTACGTACATGTTAGTACTGTGACGTCACTCACGCATGGTGACACTTTACTTCGAGAATTATACGTGGCAAAATCTGTTATTTCTTTAATCAGTTGCTCCAATAGACGAATCAATGTTTAGAGAAACAATAAAGCATACAAACCTAATTTAAGCGTGTTGTTGTTTTAATTCGCACCGTGGCAAGAGCGATGTGCTCTAGTTTCTTGTATTTGTTCCCATGTCGTGCAGTCGCACACGCCGAGAGCGAGACCATGTCATTTTCTACCGTGTGCCAGTGCGGGATCACCGTCTGTGATCGTCTTGCTTTGGACTCGGTGTTCGTGTAGCACTGACTTATACCGCCAGCCAGCTCTTTTTGTGCTCAGCGGGCGAAATCGCGCGCTGTGTGAAACGAGACAAGTGCAACAACTCACGCGCGACTATCAGCGGAAGTGCTCTGCGTAGCAAAAAAGTTAGAAAAAAAATTGCCGACGATTACGTTACTTCCTAATGCGAAATGTGAGCGCAGCAAATAAGCTGTTTCACCTTTTCGATAGATTGAGGCAAAGAAATCTAGCAACACATGTATGCGCTATCACAGAATTTTTTTTTTATTTTTCACACGTATTCCTTTAACAAAGACTCCACTAACAGTTCTTGACAGTCATGAAGGAAGCTTTGTGGTCGGAGAAATAGACTGATATACGTTCGACTTGGTACACCAATGCTTGATTCTCAAAGACGAGATCTATACAAGTGCCTCGCGAGGTTGTCACAGCCGTGGGACGCGTTACGAGCGAGAGGAACGGGATGTTCTCCCGCATAAGTGTTAGGAAATTGCTGTTTGTCTTTATGTCAAGCCGCCACCGATCTGGCTCTCTGATTGCCACCGCACAGGGCGAACGGCAGCGGCAATTTCGGCTCGGGCGGTGCACATATACAGATCCGCCGCCACCGATCTGGCTCTCTGATTGCCACCGCACAGGGGTTGCATTGGAGGAGGAGCGAAGAAAGGAATTAAGTTCGAGCCGGCGCTTTGACAACCGGAGACTCGCAGGAAGAGAGGGGAGGGGGGCGGCGTGTACACCCAGCGGCAAACGATGGGGGCAGAAGCGCGCGCAGCAAGCGGACAACACGATAAAGGGAGGAGGGAAGAGATAGCAGCGACTGACTGATGCCGCTGACGCCGATAGTGAGTCAACCCCAGCTGCGGAGTTGGTTTCAGGGACAACGAATAACCGGTGCGTCGGCAACTGAAGAGCACCCTATCCGCCACACAAGAACAGGGGGGGGGGGACCCTTTCCTCCTCTTTCTGCATGGCGGCAACAGTGTTCTATGCAGTCACGTTATCTTGACTCTCTAGCGGCGTCAGCGGCATCCAGCGGTATCAGTCGATCGCTGCTAGCGCTGGGGGGATGAAAGGGGGGCGGAGCTGGTTACGAGGCCGACGACGACGCCGACGCGAAACCCAGGAACGGACGCCAAAGAGCTGCGCTCTAAAAAAAGAGAAAGTGGGGGCCGTGATGTCTCCGTCACGCAATCCTTTAGCTCTAGTATGGGAGAACACATGGAAGGAATTTCAACTTCTGAGGCTAGATGGGGGCGAGTGGAGAGAGTGTTTGTTTATGGGGATGCTTATCTGCAACAGAAATATTATTGAACCAATGTGAAAAAGTTTTTGACGTAGAACGTTCCCCATAGAGGGCACGAAGCCTGAGAAACAATGATTCCCTACGTCCATAAGTCTTTTGCGTTTCTTTCAAAATATTTTTATATCATGTTATATTCTCTAGGCATTGCTTTAGGCTTAAAACATATTGGTCTCCGCGCCAAAAATTTTAAAGTGACTACTTTAGAGTGAGAAGCTGGCCGTGGTACACGATTTAGGGCACTCTCCTATCTGACAAAAGTTTGCCCGCCGTAGTCATCATCATCAGCGTAGTTACGCCCACTGCAGGGCAAAGGCCTCTCCCAAAGTTCTCCAACTACCCCGGTCATGTACTGATTGTGGCCATGCTGTCCCTGCAAACGTCTTAATGTCACCCGCCCACCTAACTTTCTGCCGCCCCCTACTACGCTTCCCTTCCCTTGGAATCCAGTCCGTAACCCATAATGACCATAGGATATCTTCCCTCCTCATTACATATCCGGCCCATGCCCATTTCTTTTTCTTGATTTCAACTAAGGTGTCATTTTCCCGCGTTTGTTCCCTCACCCAATCTGCTCTTTTCTTATCCCTTAACGTTACAGCTATCATTCTCCTTTCCATAGCTCGTTGCGTCGCCCTCAATTTCAGCAGAACCCTTTTCGTAAGCCTCCAGGTTTCTGCCCCGTAGGTGAGTACTGGTAAGACACAGATATTATATACTTTTCTCTTGAGGGATAATGGCAACTTGCTGTTCATGATCTGAGAATGCCTGCCAAACGCACCCCAGCCTATTCTTATTGTTCTGATTATTTCCGTCTCATGATCCGGATCCGCCGTCACTACCCGCCCTAAGTAGATGTATTCCCTTACGACTTCCAGTGCCTCGCTGCCTATTGTAAATTGGTTTTCTCTTCCGAGACTGTTAAGCATTATTTTAGTTTTCTGTAGATTAATTTTCAGACCCACCCTTCTGCTTTGCCTCTCCAGGTCAGTGAGCATGCATTGCAATTTGTCTCCTGAGTTACTAAGCAAGGCAATATCATCAGCGAATCGCAAGTTGCTAAGGTATTCTCCATCAACTTTTATCCCCAATTCTTCCCACTCCAGGTCTCTGAATACCTCCTGTAAACATGCTGTGAATAGCAATGGAGAGATCGTATCTCCCTGTCTGACGCCTTTCTTTATTGGGATTTTGTTGCTTTCTTTGTGCAGCATTACGGTGGCTGTGGAACCGCTATAGATATCTTCCAGTATCTTTACATATGGCTCATCTACTCCCTGATTCCGTAGTGCCTTCATGACTACTGAGGTTTCGACTGAATCAAATGCTTTTTCGTACACAATGAAGGCTATATATAAGGGTTGGTTATATTCCGCACATTTCTCTATCACCTGATTGATAGTGTGAATATGGTCTGACAGATCCCAAATGAAAACGGGAGCATCTTCTGTATTCTAGCAGTTCCACGTTCAAAAATATTTTGACAGTCTTCGAACCATGCATTTAATTAAAACCGCGAAACAAAACTTGTCCGTATCTTTGAGTACGTCCCCGTAATATGTCGCTTTGGATCTTCAGCCAACGTAAGGACCCGAGCAGACGTGTGCACACACACACACACACACACACACACACACACACACACACACACACACACACACACACACACACACACACACACACACACACACACACACACACACACACACACACACACACACACACACACACACGCACACGCACGCACGCACGCACGCACGCACACACACACACACACACACAAACCAACACACACACACACACACACACACACACACACACACGGCTTTGCTACGGCATTGCTATTGCTACGGCATGAGCCGGGCGAGCAGAAGAGGCAGAAGACGTTAGCTGGTGCAGCCTCGGGACGCCATCTTTACTTCACCATCAATCTCGTCCCTAAAATAAAGCCGGATTAACATTAACCGCAACAGTTTTGTGGTGGAGGTGCGGGGTACTTCGACCAAAACGACGGAGCTGCTGCCGCAAGTACCATGCCGGAGCCGACGCCTTGCTCGACTGCCCCCAACACCACTTGAGATCCCGATGTCCCACAGGGGTGACCAACAGCCTTCTCTGGCAGCTCCAGTGCGAACAACCGGAGCCTGGATGCATCAGATGGAGCCCCGCCCTTTCTCAGGAAAATTCAGCGAGGACGTGGAGGAATGGCTCACCCACTACAAGCGTGTGAGCAAGTACAACGGCAGGAACTCCACGGCTCAGCTCGACAATGTGGTTCTGTTCCTCACAGACACTGCGCTAGTGTGGTTCGAGAACCATGAAGATATATATATATATATATATATATATATATATATATATATATATATATATATATATATATATATATGATTCCTGAGCAGTTCTTACTCTTGCTTTTTGCAGATTGCAGTCTCTCCTGATGCCAAAAAGGATGTGATGATTATTCACGAAAAGTTCCCTATCGACGAGCTGGTAAAAAGACCTCCCGACGGAAGCTGTTTCTGAGTTTCTCCAAATTTTTTCATACACATGAGCAGTTTTCTAAATGCGTCCCATAACTGTTTCACTATTCGTATATAATGAAAAGTTATACGGACAGATATCCACTGAGAGAAGATGTGTTGGAATTTAAAGAAAACGTTTGATGGCAATAACAGAACAGCAGCAATTTGTATAGTGCATCGCGGGAATGTTTGATGGCGAACAAACCGAAGACTTAGAGTGGCTTTTCCTTGAATACAAGAGTAACTAGATAAAATGCTCTTCTTAGTTCTAAGATGAGTCATTGGCTCGTGTAGCATTAAGAAACGTTAGGGCAAAAAGAAAAATCAAGCTATCTTAATGGAGCACAAAGCCAGAATTTAAATTTGGAAATATAAACAAAAGCAAATCTATCTTGGCTTCAAGAACACAAGTGGATTTTCAGTGATGAAGATTATTTGGGGAAAGTTCCCAGAGGCAGCATCTTTTTAGCACATTGGGAAAATGTACCTGTAAAGCACGGTAAGCGCGGGAAACACAGAGGAGCAAGAGCTTCCTTAAAAGCAATGATATCAAGCATCAGTGAAATTTCATGCTTTCTAAATGTCCATGCACAGCCGAATGTTCATTAGAGGGAAATAAACGATGCGAAGGAAGATACTCTGATAAGCATAACTGCAATTTTAAAGGTGAAGTGCTCGTCTGATGCATGGATATTCGTTATTACCTTGCATATACATGAAAGTAATGGCGACAAGTTAGATTTTCTTTTGTTTTTTTATTTTACTCAATGCCTTCCTTCGATATTTACCCGCGTAGTTGTCTCTTTCGCATTCCGGTCATACTTCTCATCGAATGCGGCTTCTCTTTCTGTTTTTCACCATGTACATTATCAGACTTCGCATACGCTCTTTTCTAACACGGAGAACGTTTACTGCCACTTGAAAATATTTAGTTTTAAGTAAGCGTTTTCTTTCTTCCTGTCTCTCCCGTCATGTGTGGTATAGCGCTACACTTCTTGAATCTTTTGTTCAAACTGGCCCAGCAATGAAATATTTTATAAAGCACAACAGTGTTGACGACGAACGGGTTGCATGAAAGCTGCGTTAAAGCATCACGCCAATTGGGCACGGGTATAAAAACTGGTTCGGGAATTGTGCGGCGAAAAGTCTTTAAAGCATGCCCTAAATTACCCATAGAACGTCCTTATGAAGTAAAACTGGCCTACACCAGGCAAGTGTCTGACAGCGCACCGAGCATAGGTCAGTGCCCCAAACAAGTTGTACTAGGATGCTTTTTATGAGAACGCTTTTACGCGTCAATATTTATGGAAAACTAAAATGTACTACGCCGTCGCAGCGTATTAGGACAAAGAAATGCATGCGTTTAAAGAAAAAGGCACTCACCTGACATTCTCTTAGAGGGCAGTGAAAAAATTTCTTGACTTGCATGTAGTTCTTGGTTACTCTAAAAAAAATGCTAGATTTGCTTTCTTCTTTTTCTTATTCTACTCCTACAAATCATAAACAGACTGTTTTCGCCGGTGAACATCACATTAAATGAGACAGAGTAAGTCGCTATGTTCACGATGTCTTACTTCAAGAAGTCTAGCAAGTTCTTCGAGAGCATACACGACCTGTAAACACAACTCAGTAGTTTTTAAAACTTCGGTACAAGCCCACATTATTTGCTTATTGCAATAAATATTCGACGCCTATAGATCGGACGTGTACAGCCTAGATGTATGGCGAAGCATGTTCCTGCTTCTTTTGCTGACGTCCAGGACATTTGCAGAAACTTGGAATGCACTTCTAGAAATCCCGTACGGTGTGCAAAAAGAAAGGGCACGTTGACGGCATTGTCTTGGAAAAGTCTCAGACGCGAGCCTTTTCGTCATTGTGCGAATGTACATCAACAAGTACTTCAACGTCAGTGGGACAAGTGACGCTAGTGAATTTTAAATTTTAAACTCATATTTTTAACCTTCAATTTTTTGACCTTCAGCATCAATGATTCCCTGCGTCCATATTTGATGCATGCGGGTGAGCCGCCCAGAGTGGCTCTTTCTATAATCTACCTTCTGTATATGTCTGAACATTCCCTGTGTTAACCCTGTAAAGCCAAAACCTAGTTGCACATCGAGAAGCATTCAAACAACTTGTCGATCTGTATTCCGGCGATGAATAGTACATTTTTATATAAAAAAGGAATTGTTAATTAAATCGAACAATAATTAGTCTATTAAATATTTATTAGTAACAAGTTTCTTTATGTGAAACTTCCGCTGAAGCTTCGCTCCAGCATCTAAAGAACACAACTATTGTCATGGCGTCAATTTGGCGGTGCCGGAATAATAATTTTGAGGCACCTAACTAGGCGTTGGATATACGACAGTTTGGCATTGCAGGGTTAACATGTCTATAGTTTTACCATGTGCTGTTCAGCGTCAGCTTTCAGAAAAGTATTTTCGGTTGATCCGTGAAGCAGAGCGTAATGTTTTGTTATTTACGCAATATCTTTTATTGCTTTGTTACTATTCCAATTTGCTAGCGGGGTTTTGGTTGCGTCTTTTAATTGTTCTGCTTTGATACATCTGAAATGTTCTCATTTATTCGGGCCAGGTCTAACAGTTTCAATCGTTTCATCAACGCAGCGCAAATAGCATCGTGCTTTTAACGTATGCTCTACGTGCCATAGCGATAGGTAGGTACGATTGTTTAAAACGCAGTTTTGGGGGACATCATATTCCATGTGTCCTTTTTTTACGCTCGTACAGTACTCATGCACAACCCAACATCCGGCGGGCTGTAAGAGGGCGCATCGAACTGCCAGAGTAAAAATCATCATCATCATCATCATCATCATCATCGTCATCATCATCAGCCTGGTTACGCCCACTGCAGGGCAAAGGCCTCTCCCATACTTCTCCAACAACCCCGGTCATGTACTAATTGCGGCCATGTCATGCCTGCAAACTTCTTAATCTCATCCGCCCACCTAACTTTCTGCCGCCCCCTGCTACGCTTCCCTTCCCTTGGGATCCAGTCCGTAACCCTTAATGACCATCGGTTATCTTCCCTGCTCATTACATGTCCTGCCCATGCCCATTTCTTTTTCTTGATTTCAACTAAGATGTCATTAACTCGCGTTTGTTCCCTCACCCAATCTGCTCCTTTCTGATCCCTTAACGTTACACCTATCATTCTTCTTTCCATAGCTCGTTGCGTCGTCCTCAATTTGAGTAGAACACTTTTCGTAAGCCTCCAGATTTCTGCCCCGTAGGTGAGTACTGGTAAGACACAGATATTATATACTTTTCTCTTGAGGGATAATGGCAACTTGCTGTTCATGATCTGAGAATGCCTGCCAAACGCACCCCAGCCTATTCTTATTGTTCTGATTATTTCCGTCTCATGATCCGGATCCGCCGTCACTACCCGCCCTAAGTAGATGTATTCCCTTACGACTTCCAGTGCCTCGCTGCCTATTGTAAATTGGTTTTCTCTTCCGAGACTGTTAAGCATTACTTTAGTTTTCTGCAGATTAATTTTTAGACCCACTCTTCTGCTTTGCCTCTCCAGGTCAGTGAGCATGCATTGCAATTGGTCCCCTGAGTTACTAAGCAAGGCAATATCATCAGCGAATCGCAAGTTACTAAGGTATTCTCCATTAACTTTTATCCTCAATTCTTCCCAATCCAGGTCTCTGAATACCTCCTGTAAACACGCTGTGAATAGCATTGGAGATATCGTATCTCCCTGCCTGACGCCTTTTTTTGTTGGGATTTTGTTGCTTGCTTTATGGAGGACTACGGTGGCTGTGGAGCCGCTTTAGATATCTTTCAGTATTTTTACATACGGCTCGTCTACACCCTGATTCCGTAATGCCTCTATGACTGCTGAGGTTTCGACAGAATCAAACGCTTTCTCGTAATCAATGAAAGCTATATATAAAGGTTGGTTATATTCCGCACATTTCTCTATCACCTGATTGATAGTGTGAATATGATCTATTGTTGAGTAGCCTTTACGGAATCCTGCCTGGTCCTTTGCTTGACAGCAGTCTAAGGTGGTCCTGATTCTATTTGCGATTACATTAGTAAATAGTTTGTAGGCAACGGATTGTAAGCTGATCGGTCTATAATTTTTCAAGTCTTTGGCGTCCCCTTTCTTATGGATTAGGATTATGTTAGCGTTCTTCCAAGATTCCGGTACGCTCGAGGTCATGAGGCATTGCGTATACAGGGTGGCCAGTTTCTCTAGAACAATCTGTCCACCATCCTTCAACAAATCTGTTGTTGCCTGATCCTCCCCAGCTGTCTTCCCCCTTTGCATATATCCCAAGGCTTTCTTTACTACTTCCGGCGTTACCTTTGGGATTTCGAATTCCTCTGGACTAATTTCTCTTCCATTATCGTCGAGGGTGCCACTGGTACTGTATAAATCTCTATAGAAATCCTCAGCCACTTGAACTATCTCATCCATATTAGTAATGATATTGCCCGCTTTGTCTCTTAACGCATACATCTGATTCTTGCCAATTCCTAGTTTCTTCTTCACTGTTTTTAGGCTTCCTCCGTTCCTGAGAGCATGTTCAATTCTATCCATATTATACTTCCTTATGTCAGCTGTCTTACGCTTGTTGATTAACTTCGAAAGTTCGGCCAGTTCTATTCTAGCTGTAGGGTTAGATGCCTTCATACATTGGCGTTTCTTGATCAGATCTTTCGTTTCCGGCGATAGTTTGCTGGTATCCTGCCTAACGGAGCTACCACCGTCTTCCATTGCACACTCCTTAATGATGCCCACAAGATTGTCGTTCATTGCTTCAACACTAAGGTCCTCTTCCGGAGTTAAAGCCGCATACCTGTTCTGTAGCTTGATCTGGAATTCCTCTATTTTCCCTCTTACCGCTAACTTATTAATGGGCTTCTTATGTACCAGTTTGTTCCGTTCCCTCCTCAGGTCTAGGTTAATTCGAGTTCTTAACATCCTGTGGTCACTGCAGCGCACCTTGCCGAGCACGTCTACATCTTGTATGATGCCAGGGTTAGCGCAGGGTATGAAGTCTATTTCATTTCTAGTGTCGCCGTTCGGGCTCCTCCAGGTCCACTTTCGGCTGTCCCGCTTTCGGAAGAAGCTTGCGGAAGAAGGTAGAAACTAGTCGTTATCTTTAAGTATGTCCCCGTCATATGTCGCGTTGGATCTTCAGCCAACGTACGGATCCAAGCAGACGTGCACACACACACACACACACACACACACACACACACACACACACACACACACACACACACACACACACACACACACACACACACACACACACACACACACACACACACACACACACACACACACACACACACGCACACACACGCACACACATATATGTATATATATGTGTTTCCTGATTAGTTGTGTTATTACTGTTCCTCTTTGCAGATGGCAGAGTAATGAAAAGTTATACCGACAGGTATAACTTTTCGAGAGGTATCCACTGAAACAAGAGGTGTTGGAATTTAAAGGAACCGTTTGAGGGAAATAACAGAACAGAAGCCATTTGTTTTGTGCGTTGCGGGAATGTTCGATTGGGAACAAACAGAAGACTGAGAGTGAGCTTTTCCTTGTATACGCGAGTAAATAGAAAAAACGATCTTCTTAGTTCTAAGATTCCTGATTGGATTGTCTAGCATCAAGAAATGTTAGGGCAAAAAGAAAATCAAGCGATCTTAGTGGAGCACAAGCGCAGGATTTAAATTAGAGCCCCAAACAAGTAGTACTAGGATGCCTTTTATGACAAGGCTTTTATTCGTCAATATCTATGGCAAACTAATATGTACTATGCTGTCGCAGCGTATCAGGAAAAAGGAATGCATGCGTCTGACGAAAAAGGCACTCGCCTGACATTCTCTTAGAGAGCACTGCAAAAATTTCTTGACATGCAAGTTGTTCTTGTTTACCCCAAAAAAAGTGCAATATTCTTTTTCTTCTTATTCCTGCTCTACTCCCACAAATTTTATACAAAATGTTCTCGCCGGTGACCATCTCATTAAACAAGACAGAATAAGTCGCTATGTTCGGGAAATCTGACTTCAAGAGGTTTTTCGAGAGCATACACGACCTGTAAGACATAACTCAGTATTTTTTGAAAGTTCTGTACAAGGCCACACATTCTGCCTATTGCAATAAATACTTGAAACTTATAGATCGGACGTGTACAACCTAGCTGTACGGCGAAACATGCTCCAGCTGCTTTTGATGACGTCCAAGCCATTTGTAAATACTTGGAAAACACTTCTAGAAATCATGTATGGCGTTCAAAAAGAGAAGGCACGTTGACGGCATTATCTTGGAAAAGGTTCAGACACGAGCCCTTTCGTCATTGGGCGAATGTGCATCAACAAGTACTTCGACATCATGGCACAAGTGACGTTAGTGAATTATTAAGTTTAAGCTCATATCTTTAAAGCTTTGACCTTCAGGATCAACGATTCCCAGCGTCCATATTTGATACGTCAAGGTGAGCCGCCATAGTGGCTCTTTCTATAATCTATATTTTGTATGTCCCAACATTACGTGTCTTAACCCTGTAAAACCAAAACCTAGTACCACATGAAGAAGCATTCAAACAACTTGTTGATCTGCATTCTGGCGATGGATAGTACAAATATAATTAGTCGAGGAAATATTTATTAGTATCAAGTTTGTTTAGGTGAAACTTCAGCTGAAGCTTCACTCCAGCATGCAAATAATGTAACTATGAACATGGCGCCGATTCTGCCGTGGCCGAATGAGCATATTGACGCACCTAACTCGGCGTTGGATATACGACTGTTTGGTATTGCAGGGTTAACATGTCTATAGCTTTAACACATGCTGTTCAGGGTCACCTTTCTCAAACGCATTCTCGGTGCTGCCGTGAAGCAGAGCGTAATGTTTTGTGCTTTACGCAATATTTTTATTGCTGTATTGCTATTCCATTTTGCTAGCGAGGTTTTGTTTTCGTCTTTCAATTGTGCTGCGTTCATATAACTAAAATTTTCTTATTTATTCGGGCCAGGTCAGACAGTTTCTACCGTTTCATCCCCGCAGTGCAAATGCCATCGTGGCTTTAACGTATGCGCTACATGCCATAGCGATAGGTAGGCACGACTGTATAAAACGCAGTTGTGGGGGACAACACAATCCATGTTTCTTTTTTTTAGCCGTCGTCCAGTGCTTATGCAAACCCAACAACCGGCGAGTTGTAAGAGGGCGCATCGAACGGCCGGAGTAAAAATCGCGCTACCGGCTAAACGCGAACATCGTCACCGTTGTCTGTCTGCTGTCGTCACACACACACACACACACACACACACACACACACACACACACACACACACACACACACACACACACACACACACACACACACACACACACACACACACACACACACACACACACACACACACACACACACACACACACACACACACACACACACACACACAAACACACACACACACATGCTCGCGTCAAAGGCATACCTGATCATCTTACAGAAACGACTTAGTCCACCTGCGTAGGATTTGCGCACTCCAAATCATGCTGGTTAGCCAGATACGGGGCAAAATGCTTCGCCCAAAATTGATTTCCACTATACTTAGGATCTGTTTTTTTTTTCTTATATTACCGAGGCGAGGCAGTAAACACTTACCCACCGGCCTAACGTAAAGTTCTTGGACATAGCTAGCCCAGTTTCAAGCATATCACTGCTTTCCCTGTAATAAAGTAATTTGACTTTCGTTCAACTTCACAATAACGAGGTATATCATCGCTTGTCCCGCGCAGACTTCAGATAGACTTTTGTGTGCAGCCAAACAAGCATTCCATACAGCACGTAACATTATACTCATAGAAAAAAAATTGGAGGACGCTTAAGCTTCGCTTTCAAGAGTGGAGCGCGACAGCGTTCCCGTTGACCCGCCAAAGGGTGTAAGACCATGGGCTACGGCGCAGCGGCTACGCGCCCCGCATCGGACGCGGTGAGCGTCGAACAACGCAGCGTTCGGCGCGACAACGAAATGTGCGCCTGAGCAAGCGACGCACGCCGGAGCCTTAGAAACAGCTCGTTTCTAAGGCAACACCGCGTTCACTAGAGGCGCTTTTGTGCCGCTTTGAAGCATCGAACTCGTGGCTCAGTGGTAACGTCTCCGTCTCACACTCCGGAGACCCTGGTTCGATTCCCACCCAGCCCATCTTGGAAGTTGCTTTTTATTTATGAAGTGCCTGCCGTGATTTATCGCTCACGGCCAACGCCGCGGACGCCGACACCGACACCGACGCCGACGACACCGGCTTTTCTGCGACACGAGCTCCTTAACGCTATCGCGTTAAAATGTAAAAAAGACACTACACTTGTGCGAGCTTTCAGAATCACAAGCGAATTTCCGCAAACACTGTTTTTTTCCAGCAGTTGCAATACGAATTTGAGTTGCCTGTATTTAAATAGCATAATTTAACATATTACTCAAATACCACTAGTCCGTTTAAAAGGTTGCCTGCATATAAGGCTCCCAAGTAGTTGTTCGAGAATTTTTAAAATAGCAGTGATTCACACATGCAATTTTTATTCATGAAGATGTTAGCCATAGTGCGCCCAGCCTCGTCATTTAATCCCCTCCTCTCCTCCACATTCGGAAGCATAGCTGATAGCAGCAGTATGAAAGCCTAAAATACTCGAATAAATTTTCGCAAAGGTTGTAGTTATTCCACAAGCAATAATACCGCAATGAGAGTTGACGTACCATTCCATTCATTTTCGGTAATGTTAAGCTGGCTTGTAATTGTATTTCTGCCAGACAGATTTAGCCAAACTGGGAAGGCACACTCATAACGTTCCGGACAGCTTGCATGCGTAATTTATGTCAAGAGCCTCAAGTAACACACCCACTTATAACTTTGCCTACACATCACACATTCACTGACTCTTAGTTTTCGAAAGCACAAAGAAGGTGCCTCGTTTAGATCAACGAGGACTCCCCGTTTCACTCTAAAGAAATCATAAAAAATGAAGAAAAAATGAGTGCTCAATAATAAAGATCTATTACGTTCATAATAAGGCCACAAACTTGCATATTTCACGACAAAATGCGCTTAATAATTTCACCATGTATATTAAACACCATATTTGTGTAACGCAGAGTTCACTCTGTGCATTGCAAACGTTGTTGATAATGGTTGCATAACACTTCTGAACAATTCCTCAGCAAATTAATTAAAAAAACTGTACTTGATTTACACGTGTTTAACATCGCACAAACAACTGTAACAGCCAATTTTACTAAGTCTTATCTTGGTGCCATCTGTAATTATACCCGAGCAATCGGTTACATACTGCGCTACTGGTAAAACTCAATTGTTCGTAGTCTAGAGCGCTGGAATACACAATTTCTTGCAGAGGCTGTAATTATTAACCGGAACATGGCAAATGTTGCTTATACATAACCCATACCGCGTCCTTTAATGTCGGTCAATATAAACTTTGCGTAGCATAATGTTGTCTCATGACATTGCAAAATACAGCGTCAAATGGCGATGCAATCTTTTCAAACAACTGAAGAAATTTTAACGCGACAGTCTTTTATGCCTGGACTGACGGAAAAACAGCCTATGGGAGTGCGCCACGCGATAATCATGCAAATGTGCGTACTGATTGGTAAGGCTCCCAGACACTGAAAGGTTGAAAGCGACGGTTTACTGAAGCACTTGCACTTGTCAAGAAGTGTATTTGTTCCATTAAGGATATTAAGCTATTGTTCCTTCAAACCCCCACTACAAATTACTGGTGCAATGACGTACCTTCTCGCCAAATATGAAGTATTTGCTTTTCTTTGTGCTCTAGCAAAGCCGAGAAATTGTTAAACCGTGTCATATAACGCCTCTAAACGGGCTTAAAACTATCATTTAGCAATTTTCTTTTAGACTGTATATGAGAGACACCTTTTAATATGTGTCTGCATATCACCCGTAACGTTCCCTACGTTTCCTTAGAATATTAGATTCAAAGTGATTCAGTTTTTTTTTTTTGAAAAAATCGTGAAATGGGTGGCATATAACGTTTCTGAGTACTTGTAGTCTCATTACCAGCTTCGCTGTAAAATATACTGGCAGAAAATTGACAGTCACTTTTTCATACGCCTAAGAGTGTGAAGGCGAAAGCCCGCGCGCTGAAGTGAAATTTAATAAATTACTGGATGTTCTCATACTAATGCCTTGTTACTTCTCATTACTTGTTTTCTCCCAGCAAAAGATGTGGGTCACTGTACCTTAACTTATGCTTTATCTTCGGCCTAGTTAACACCAAAGATCGTGTGTTCGACTACCAGAGAAAGAGAGAGAGAGAGTGCTCTTTATTAGAAAAACAGATAATTTTGCCGGCGCGTATATAACCGCTGGCATGCTACTCTGTATAGGGGTGGGGAAAGGGATTAAAAGATTCCAGAAAAGAGTGGGAGAAAAAGAAATATCAGTATCAGGTCCACTCGGACATTTCATATTTCGACTACCACCAAAATCGAGCGTCCGAGTGCTTAAATAAATCTGTCTTAATTGCGTCTGCTTTAATTAACTTCGCCTTAACACCAGAGGTTGTGGGTTCGAGTGCCTGAGTTAACTCTGCCTAATTCACTTTGCCTTTTTTTATGACGAGCGGCATCGGGATAGCGAGAGCAATAGCGGGGACCAGCCTCTGGCATAAGATGGCATCGAGCAACAGCTGCAAGAGGCGGGTACCACCATTGAGCAGCACCTTAATTGCTCCAACCTAATGTTCTCGCCTGCCAAATCCGAGCTTTTCATCATCACACATCTAAGACCGCGAAGGAAACGCACACACCGAGATCGCGGCTGCACAAGGACAACGCATCCCCGAAGTTCCCAAGATCAGGGTCCTGGGCCTGCTGCTAAACAAAAGCGGCCACAGCTACGAGACCATCGACAAGCTTACCACCAAGGAAATGTACGCCATCCGACTCACACACTGAGTCTCGACACAACAGGCGGGCATGCGTGAAGACAGGTCGTGAGGCTTGTCCAGTCGTTCGTGATCGTTCACATCGCCAACGTTGCGGCCTACCTCAACTGGCAGGTCACTGACAGGACTCAACACGCTGCTCAGAAGGGTTTATAAGACGGCGCTGGGCTTAATGGACACCACGAGTACGGCTCGGCTCCTGCAGCTCGGCGTCTATAGCACCCTAGAAGAAATAGCCAAGGCACAGCTTGCCGCGCAAATGGAGCACCTCTGCACCGAGACGGGCCGCAGTATACTGATGTCTCTGGGTTACAACCCCCAAGATCCCAGCCGGCAACCGTGCGAGATAAATGAGGGGGCGCGGGCTCACATCCACGTCGAGCCCATCCTGAAGAACCTGCACCCCTAGTACAATCAAGATTGGCGGCTGGCGCGGGCCGAGGCCCTCACCGAAGAATACGCCAAGGACCCGCACGCCTTGGACGTTGACGCAGCGAAATACAAGCGGGAAGGCTTCTCGGCAGTGGTCGTTGCGGCGGGTACCGGCACCAAGACAACGGCAGCGGGAGTGCGGCGCACGGAGGACACAGCCATGGAGGAGGCTGCCATTGCTCTGGCCATCACCGAGGCCGAGTGTCGCACCGTGCTCAGCCACTCGAGGAACGACGTGTGCAACTTTACCAAGGGCCGAGTATGCGCGCCGGCGGCAGCGGTCATCGGCAAGCTCCACTTCCAAGACTGCAGCAGCACCATTTGTATCAAGTAGTTGATTGTATCAATATTGATTTCTATCAATACTATCGTAGCGGCATCCGCTGGAAAGATAATGCGCTACAATATAAATGGGCTTGTAAAATGTAGAACATCTTTCCAGAAAGCGAGGACTGCTTTGGTCTTAAAAATTGGTTCTTCACCAAGAAATATAGCCGGATGCAGAAGGATACAATGGCGGTACGGAAAGGAAAAATGTTTCCACCTGCCTCTTTCAGCCTGCCTGCGCTCCATGAAGACGTGGAGGATAGTCAGCCTGTCGCCACATATACCACAGGTTGGAGGCTCGTTAGCGGTTAATACAAAGTTAGGAGTGCCAAATGGGTGTCCTATACTTAGTCTAGTGAATAGGAAATCGGTTCTTGGTGTTTTCGTAGCTGAGTGCCAGAAACGTAACTTCAGCTTAATTAGGTTAAGCTTATTACTCGTTTCAGCGGCCGACAAGCGCTGCAGTGGCTTCGCAGTTTGTTCCTTAGGAGAGGTTTCATGTCTGTGGCAGGGACAGCAGCAGACCGAACACCCTGCGATGCTATTGACTTGGCGATCTCGTCGGCAAACACATTTCCTTCCATTCTTCTATGGCCAGGGACCCAGCATATTACTACATGTCTATGTGATAAATGAATGTGTCATAAGAGTGAGTAAAGTTCATTGGAGACAGGATTTGTATGTTTTTGTGAAGAAATGAGTGCTTGTACAAGATCTAACAACTATGGTAATATGATTGCTTTGTCAAGTTTTAGTTTCTTTATATGTTTTACCGCAGACATTACTGCATATGCTTCTGCAGTGAAGATATTTGTTAGGGGGTTCAACACGTCAGATTCAGAAAAAGAGGGACTAACAGCAGCATAGGATATGCCAGCATGTGGTTTTGACGCGTCTGTGTAGAATTCAGAGCAGGGGTACTTCGATTGAAGCTCACGGAAATGCATAGCAATTTCAAGCTCAGGAGCGTCCTTTGTGACCTCTACAAAGGATACGTTACATTCAGCCACACCCAGGGCGGTAATAGTTTAGTTGCAGGCATTAGGCTATATTCGGGTATTGGGACATCAATTTCTTCTCTAAGTTCTCTTACACGGTGTATAAAACTAACGAGATGCGAAGAAACTGCACTGGCCTTCTTATAAGCTTGCCATCTTGAGCTTTCACACGGCAGGGTCGGATTATTCCATCTTGACGTCCACGACTCGTCCCAGTGGCCGAATACCTCTGGAGATGTTAGGTTCCTCGATGAGTACTACATCATCTACTTATAGGCTGCTACTAAGATGCGATGGGTCGAGGTGAAGTGCCCGCAGCTCGAGGAGGTGTTCTTTCTTCCATCGGATCCACAGGTGGTCCACGAGCTTCTAGCGTTATCGCAACTTTTGCTCAGGTCACGCTGCGTAGTCTGTGCACTTCGAGTTTGATCGTCAGTGTTGGTTCGCTCTGGAAAGGCAAGAAATGAGCTCCCGACCAGAAAATGAGCAGAACATAGTGAAGAGGGCTCTCTAGCGTCCGTATACGTATAGGTTAGGGGCTTTGGATTGATAACCGCCTCTACCTCTAGCAGTACAGTCTCAGTCTGTTCGCTGTTGAGCTTGCTCTTTCCCAGCACTTTGCGAAAAGATAAATTGACTGATCGGATAAGTCTCTCCAACCAGCCGCCCCACCAAGGTGCACCTGGCCTAATAAATTTCCATCCTATGCGATGCGTCAAGAGCAAAGACGCAAACGGAGAGCTCTTCATGGTGTTCCAAATGTCCCATAGGTCTCGTGATGCTCTCTTAAATTCGAGAGCATTATCGGAGTACAGTGTTGCAGGCACTCCTCTACGAGCCAAAAACCTACGGAACGCTAGTAAGAAGGCGCTTGTAGAGATTCCGCTCGTCAATTCAAGGTGTAAAGCTCTCGTGGTCGCACATGTGAACAACAGAATATAAGCTTTGACTGTAACCCCATCAGTCTCATGTTGCTTTACGTATAGTGGGCCTGCAAAGTCTAATCCCGCAACTTCAAATGGCCGTGATGTGAGAAGCCTGTCTTTAGTCGTTGGCGCAAATTCCACCTTTACAAGCTTGCCGCTGCATTTTTTGCGGAGAAAGCAAGCATTGACGATCTGTTTAACTTCTTGTCGAGCACATATCACTCAGTAACGCTGTCGAATCTGCATGATAGTGATTGCCACACGGCCATGTAAAACTCTGCAGTGAGCCTCAGTAACAACTAAAGCCGTCTTTTCTGATTGTTGACTGCCTTTTCAAAATGATGGCTCGGAGGTATATAAATGGTACCTCCATTTATATACTCCATATAAATGGAGTATATAAATGGTACCAACTTGTTAGAAAGAATGGCTCGAACTGACGCTGCCTCAAGGGGTGTCTGAAGGACGACGTGTTGGCAAGCTACCGCCTTGTCTTCTACTCTTGCTACACCACCGGGGCATTAGCCTTGTCACGGTATTTTCGGAAGATGGTGTAGTTTCGAAGAAAACATGTATGGGTAGGTTTGAGATGTGTCTCTTGAACACACAGCAACTTGGGATTGTGTTTGTGCAGTAGTTCTTTAATGTCGTCGAGGTTATGTAGAAGTCCTAGTTCATTCCATTGTAGTATTTTTGTTTCCATTATGATAAATATGTTTGGTTCTGTGTTTTTAAGAGACTGAGATTAGTCCACGGGCCCTTTGGAGGCGCCGTGACGAAAGCTTTGTCTTTTTGGAGCGATGGAGAGAGGCTTGCCGCTCCTTTGACGCTATTGGCGCCGTCTAGCTGGTCGTTGTGTCCATCGCCTCGGAAGAGACGATGGACAAGCGCTTTTCCGATCGCTTTGTTTGACAGGAAGGCCTCGGCACGTTGGACGAGACCTTTGAGCCCACCTGCCCGGAGGTGGATGGCCCGTTCTGCTGGGGTGGCGTAGCAACGCTAGCTGCAACCGCCGCGGGGGCAGATGGCGTAACTGCCGACTCACTGCTTGTGAGTCGGACAGCCGTCGGAAGCCGTTGTGTCGCTGCCCCCTGATATGTCACATCCACAAAGGTGTTCTTGGACAGGTATTAAGCCCGCCTGCGTGCCTCCTTAAAACTTGTTTTCTTTGAGTTTGATTGTAACAATTTCCTTTTCTTTTTTCCGGGCCGGACAGGACCGCGAGTACGCAGCGTGCTCCCCATCATAGTTCACCCAGTGGAGACAGTTTTGCCATGATTTAGAGAGGTGTTCGTTAGCACTGCATTTGGCACAAGTCTGACGGCCTCAGCAGTTCTGTGAGCTGTGGCCGAATTGCTGGCACTTGAAGCATCATAAAGGATTTGGGATGTACGGTCTCACTAGGATTTTCACCTACCCTCTCTCGATAGTGTCTTGTAGGTTGCTTGAGCAAAATGCAAGTATTACGTGCTCAGTATGAATTTCTCTTCTGTCACGCCTTATTTTATTTCTTTTGACATTGATCACGTTCTGATCATTCCAACCCTCTACAGGTGTGGGGTCACTGTTAAGGGAACAGCGCCAAAAAATACAAGTTCGGACAGTTTTTCATGTTGTTTCTCATCGCGGAGCTCTAGGAGAAGATCACCACTAGCCATTTTCGATGCTTTGTATCCGGGCCAGAAAACTACCGGCAGAGATTTTGAGACTACGAAGGGTGAGATCATTCTCACCGTCATATCAGGTTTATCAGAGTGGATGACATGAAATCGGGGAATGTTCTGTGTACGATTGCCAAAGAACTTAGGCATCTACGGTGCGCCCTCGTTTCTGAGGGCGATCAGAAAATGGGGGGAAAGAAATTTCTATGAAAATACTTAAAAATTCGGCAACAGTGCCGACCGCCAACCACGGAGCCCAACGAGACGACGGGGCAGAGCTTCCATACAAGTCTGCACGACGCCAGTCATACGCCGTCACTATTAGCATATATGGTGTAGCCAAGGTAGGATAGCCACCCAGAGTTAACCCTTGCCGCCAAGGGAAAAGGAAGTAAATGGAAGAGAGGAGACAGGAAAGGCTAGAAAGTGAGCGAGAAAAACGATGATTGAAGAAAAGGACAGTAAAAGGCGACTGCCGATTTCCTCTAGGTGGGTCAGTCTGGAGGTGTCTGCTATGTGAAGCAGAGGCCCAAGAGGTGTGTTGCCTCCGCCGGGTGGGCTAAAAGGTTCAAACACCCAGCATCGGCCTAACCCCCAGGATCTCCCTTTCCCCAGAAATGGCCGCACGCGGGAGAGGCCAACCCTCATGGCCTCGGGTGCGTGGTGTCGCAACACACCAAACGCCTGCTGACGTAGACGCACGTGCGGGGGAGGGCGTAAATACACACACGATATAAATAACATGCATGCGTCAGCATGCCATATTCCTAACGTTTGAAAAGAGACAGAGCCAGACGATGGAGGAAAATCGAGAGAAAGGCATGGGTGATATATGCATGTCGGAGCCGTATGCTAATATTTCGAAGTGAAGCCTACCACGTGCTTAACAAGCAAGAATGCGGACTCAAATATAAGAGGTCGGTTAAAGCATCCGAAGTTCTAGAAACAATACCTCGTCGGCTAACGCAAAGCTGAGAGATGACTTTTAAAATTCGCTGAAGAAAGTCTCAATTGTATCGCTAAAAGAAAGGACGCAAAAATGCCACTGGAAACGAGATTCTGGCCCACCATACATAAACAACGAGAAACTTGTGTGTAATGTGCACTCAGCTGGATTCGGGGAGAGCCCATAAGCTTGGCGTGCCTCTGAGGAGCGAACTAAACACCGAGAGGTCTGAGACCTAGTTTGCTTGAGCGCCGCCCAATCAACGTAAGTGTGTTTTATACATAGGTGTTTACGAACAGAGAATCATTATAACAGCAATATTACGCTTCACAGGTTGTTCAGCAGTTCTCTCTCCATCTACGTTGTAATTGACTGTCTTGCATGAAGACGAAGCAGTGAATGCGATAGCAAGTTTTACCATTGTGTTGGAGGCCCTCACACGGTGTTCTAAAATCTACGGGGACGCGACATGCTGCGATGATGATGATAGCAACTTTTTTGTACCGCCGGATAAGGAGACCCCCTACTCCCTATCCCCGGCACACAGACCTAGGGGATGGGGGCCGGGACCAGCGCGATTAGAAGCAACCAAAGAAGTCTTGTGTCTTCGGGACTTCTTCCACCAGGCGGATGGCCTGTTGCTGGGGGGTAGGGTCCTCGCTCCGCAGCAGGGCTTCTCAGGACTCTCAACAATTTATGGTTGCTTTAGCCCCTGGGAAGCTAGCGCATTCACAGAATATGTGCTCGAGGGTCCATCTCGCCCCACAGTGTTTGCGCTTATCGTTTTCTCAATCATGTATGACATGGTAGGATCATATGGGGTTTACGAAGTTCCCAGCTTGCAGGCGCCGCCATGCGACTCCCCTTCTCTTGCTTAGACTTGTATCAGGTGGTGGCACCAGTCTCCTGCGTAGCCGATCATTTTCGACAATCTCCGTATAATTTTGGAGACGCTCGTCCATGTTCCGACTGTCGGGCAGCTCCACAGCCACCCGGAAGTAAAGATCTCCGTTTAACTCGTGGGCCGCCTCGTTGCCAGAAACGGACGTATGTGCGGGGGCACAAATTAGGCTAATTTTTCTGTTTAGCCGTCCACTGGCCAGAACCGTTGCCGTTTCCTGCAAGATCCTACCCTTTCCGAAATTCCAGATGGTCGTTTTTCTATCGCTAATTATGAAATTTGCTTCCGTTTCCACGCAAGGAGCGCTATCGCAAATTCTTCAGCCGTTTCCGTGTTGCGGCTTGTAATGGTGGAGGCCGATGTGGGGGCACCTCGGCCGTCGACCACCGAGGCGGCGGCCGCACCCGACTTGCCATTTCTCGCGTCCACGTAAGCAACCGACTTAGTGTCCATCGGATCGAAGCGTTTGATTAGTGCTTCTGGTCTCTTTTCCCTCCTCTCCCTGTTGAATATGGGATTCATGTTACGAGGGAGGAGGGAATGATTAGATTTTTTTCGGCAGTCCAGCGGGATGTTTGACTTGCCTCGTAGTCCCCTATCTGTTTGCAGGCCTACCATTTTGAGGATAGCTCTGCCCGTGATCGTACGGCTTAATCTTTCCAGCTGCGAAATTCTGACAGCCTCCGCTATTTCGTCCCAGGTATTGGGCACTCCCATAGAGAGGAGCTTCTCTGTGGAATTGCTAATTGGTAAGCCTAAGGCCCTCTTTATGCACCATCGAATGAGCCCGCCGAGTTTCTTCCTTTCCTCTGACCTGATGTTAAGAAAGGCGTGGCATAGCACACGTGGCTTATTACGTATGTTTGGGTTAGTTTAAGCAAGCTTCTTTCCTTCAGCCCTCGTCGTTTCAGCGCGACCCTTCTAAATATGCCAAGCGCTTGCGTGGCAAATACCTCTAGATTTTTTATTGCCCCATCATGATATCCATTTTCCTGTATGGAAAGTCATAAGATTCAGATTTGCTCTACCTTTGGGACTGGTTTCGCCTCAACTTTAATGCCAAATTCCCAGCTGTGCTTGCATCAGATAGACTTTGGGTTTTAGACGAATGATTCCGATTTTTGCAGAGAGTATGAGAGAACCCTACTGGCAGCATAGTCCACGACAGTGTCCGCTGCCGCCCGCAGGCGCTCCTCGATGGTCGCATAGCTCCCCTGTTTCGTCCAGAGGGTGATATCATCCGCATACATACCGAAATTGAGCCCGTGTATGCTTCTCAGAACTTCGGGGAGGCCGCTCGTCGCCACGTTGAAGAGGAACGGGGACAGGACCGAGCCCTGCGGCGTGCCCCTGCTCCCTAATTTCAATTTGAGCCATTCAATTTCTTGGAACTTCATGCAGGCAGTTCTGTCTGACAAAACCTCCTTGACATAGTCGAATGTTCGAGCGCCTACTCCGATATCTTGGCGACCGCGGAGTATCGCTTCGTGTTTAACATTATCAAATGCATTTGTCAAGTCCAGGCCGAGGATTCCTTTGGCGTCTCTGGAACGTGAGTCAATTATGTCATGTTTGAGTCGGAGCATCACGTCCTGCGTGCACAAGCCCGGTCGGAAGCCGATGATCTCGTGCGGCCACAGGTCGTTCTGCTCCATAAAGCTCGTCAGTTTGTTCTGGACTACGCGCTCCATCAATTTCCCCATGCATGAGATGAGGGAAATAGGTCTTAGATTATCTAGTTGTGGGGGTTTCCCTGGCTTTGGGATTAGGATCCCGTTTGCCGACTTCCACTGGCGTGGCAGGTGGCCTTTAGTCCAAATTTCTTGCATGTACTCCATCAGAGCGCTGATGGAGGCATCGTCCAGGTTTCTTACAATTATGTTAGTTATCCCGTCAGGGCCCGGGGCTGACTTAGTGTTTAGTCCCAATATTTGTGCCCTGACCTACGCCTCCGTGATGGGTGCGTCGAGCTCCTCATTGGGATCTCCGTCGTACTTCTGGAGTGGGGTACTATGAGTATCGCCAATGTACATGGTGATTAGTTCGTCCATATATTCCGCGTCTGTACTCTCAAACGAGCACCTGGCTTGTGATAATCCAATTCCCGATAGGGTTTTCGAATTGGTCGGATCTGATAGGTGTCTCAGCAGACCCCACGTTTTGGAAAGGCTCATGCCCCCTCCATCTCGTCGCATCTGCTACACCAATTCTGCCCGCATAATTAGATCGCACAATTTTCAATTTCTTTGCTATGTCTAGCAATCCGCCTTCTCAGATCACGGTTACATTTTTGCTTCTTTAGTCTGCGCTCCATACAACGTTGTACCTCCCACATGTGAAGCAGTTTGCTATCGCCTATTTCCGGGGCAGCGTCTTGGTTGCCTCTTCAACGTGACGCTTGACGACCTCTGTCAATTTCTCTACGTTTGTGATTCTCCCTATGGCAGCTTTCTCTCACTTCTCCCTAAATAATCCCCATTCGGTGACCCTCGGCTGACCTGACACGCGCGACGTGTCTTAACCCTTTTTTTAAGGATCGAGGCTAGAATGAAATGACCACCTCCAAAATTGTGCTCCGAGTTTTTCCAATTCAGATCTCTCATATTTTTGGAGGTCAGGTGAGGGGAGGTGTTTCCGTTCACGCCGTTACCCACCCTCGTCGGCGTACTAGGGTCCGTTTGTAGGGTGAGTCCTAACTCGTGCGCGTCCTTCGATAGCTGCCCACCTTTTGGATCTTGTTTAGCGTAACCCCATTCAGGGTACCACCGCATTAAAATCACCGACTATTAGCAGGGTGTTAGTCCCGGCTGCCTGAAAAGCTTTGTGAAAGAGGGCCCTGAATCTCACCTTTCTGTGCTGTGAAGTACTGTACAAGTTTAATAGGAGCACGCTCGGTTGCTCTTTTCGTCTCGTAAGAATTTCCAGTAGCACAGCCTCAATGTCTCTCGAGTTGATTTCGTGCTCGATTGCCGCAACATTTCTCTTAATCAACGTTGTGACGCGATATTTCTCACCTCTGTCAATTGCAAAAGCTTGGTATCCCGAGAGTTGTGCCTGGGGCGTAGCAGGGGGCGGCAGAAAGTTAGGTGGACGAATGAGATTAAGAAGTTTGCAGGGACAACATGGCCACAATTAGTACATGACCGGCGTAGTTGGAGAAGTATGGGCGAGGCCTTTGCCCTGCAGTGGGCGTAGCTAGGCTGATGATGATGACGATGATGTTTATGATGATGATGACTGTTACACTAACGCGTGCTTGCGTTGGAAGCCGCGACAGTTCCACTGTCAGATTAAATGCTCACTTGGCGCGCATCTGGCCATGTTGGAGCTGGTCGAGTTGTTCCTCCGCGTTTAGTTGCCATTCTCCGATGGCTACAAATTCTGCCCTTTGCTTTTGTAGTTCGCCCGTAAGGGCTTGGGTCTGGCTTTGAGTCTGCTGTATTGCTCCCATAATTTCCGCCATGAAAAAATTGAACTTAGCTTCTATTTTGGCTTCTAATCTTGGCTCTAGTACCACCAACGGATCAGCATCTTCCCCTTTACGTTTTGTTGGGGATGGTCTAGCCGATTCCATAATCCTCTTTCCCTCCTACGGTGCAGCAGTCTGCATGGTAGTCGCTGCATGGTAGTCGCTGCATGGTAGTCACTGCGTTTAGGGACCGGGCGGGCTTGTTTTGAAACCAATTTTGGTTGTGCGCTGGGGGGGGGGGGAGAGGGAGGGGGACCCCATACACGCCGGCAATTTTGGTCTATGCAACTCTTTAGTGAGCTTATTAATCACCTCTTTCAGCTCCCCAACCTCTTTCCGTAATTTATCGATCTCCTCATCCTTCTTATCTTTTGCATGGAAAACCCCACTGGCAAAGCTTACTTTGTTTCGGTGCCTGCTCGGCTTCCACTTCTTAGTCCATGGGTGCGCCGGGTCCCTGGAGCGATATCTCCCGCTTTGTCTGGATTCGGAGCATTCCTTGGTGCGGGAGCGCGAACGGCCACGCTACTGGTGCCTCCGGTGTTCACCTCCAGCCTCGAGAACGAGTCGGTTCTGACGCGAAAGTCCTCGTTTCCGCGCCTGACCTTGGAACGACCCAAGGGATTCACCTCGGCAGTCGTTCCGGCTTGCTGCTGCTGCTTCTGAAGTCGCTGCTGTAGCATGTTGATATTTCGTTCCCACTGCCTCTTCTTCAGCTCGTAAAGAACATGGTAGAGTTCTCTACATTTCCTGTCACGGAGCGGGTGTCCTTTCCAGCACAGTCGGCACTAGGGTTTACATAAACGGTCTTGTGGTGGTTGCTCCATGCCACAGCCACGACATTTCACATTCGCGGAGCCCGGGCAGATATTCTGGTGGTGTCCGAGCCACCCGCAGGCGTAACAAACTTCGTACTTGCGGTAGATTATGCAGCGTTGCGCCACAGGCATGAGTCTCACCCACCGCGGCACCGCTTTGTCTTCGAACAGTACTAAAACTGTCCTCGACGTTCTTCCGAGTCCTCGCACACCTCGGACCGGAGGATTCCCGCAGATTTGCAACTTTTTCAAGATATCTGCGTCCGAGAAGGACAAAGGGACTTCATGCACGACGCCTTTTCCATAGTCCTCCGGCATAACGACGTACGTCGTAGTCATTTTGATCTTTTTCGCTTCGAACACAAGGAGCTCCGAGTCGGCGTATTTTCGCTTCGTTTGCAGGCTGACGATGGCGACAAGAACGGAATGTGGCTTCACATTCATCGAGATGACGTCCTCTCAGGTGGCGTCTGTACTGACGCCAGCCGCCTTAAGTATTACGTCTGCCAAATACGCACTTCCGTAATTCATCAGACGTACAACACCGCCGTGCGGCCTCATGACTGTTTTCACGCCGCAGTGCGGAAGTCGGGCAAATTGCCTTTCAACCGAATTAGCCGCCATCTTGCTCCCTGCGAGCTTCTCGGCGGCTCACTGCCGTTCCATATGTCGTGCCTCGTTGTTCACTAGGGGGGCCACTTTCCCTTTCTACTGTCCAACGTAGTATTGCCCCGGCGCGTTCAATTCTTCCGGATCGATCTCCGTACCTTCTACGATCTCCATCAGAGTCTCCGAGCTGAGCCTCCGCCGACGCCGGTGGCTTTTCTCCGCTACGTCGAACCTTAGGCTTAGCTCACCATGCAGCGGGTCGAACACTTCAAAGTCTCAAAAATCGTGGAAAGACAACGGCCCACCTTGGAATAATTGATATCCTCGGTGTCCGTTCGACCAGTGCTGTTGATTACAGCTAGAAACGAAAACGGTCGAATCCAACTTGTGGCCGACTGGCCATAGTCGACGGAGCCCCATCGACCGCACGTCTTCTCGCGCGTTCGTCGTCGTCTTCTCTCCCGTGACATGGTGCGATGCAGCCCGCTACGCTACTAGTGCGGTGTAGCAGGAACGGCGCCGTGCCTGATACCACGAATGTCACCGCAGATAGTTTTAGCGTGTCCGGTATTCGGGTAAACGCAAGAGGATTGGGTGTTTTTAACGGATGAGCGGAGGCTCAACCGCGAACGGCTCGCACGGTGGCGGAGAGCTCAGCCAGACAAAACAAAGCTAACATTGCAGTAACCAAGTGTGTATTACCTTGCCGCAGGTGCAAATTTTAGGGAGCAACACGATTACGCCACTGTCGAAAATATGCGCCAGCAGCAAAGCAGAATACACTTGGTCACTGCAATATTAGAGCTGTGTGTTTCGTCTGGTTGAGCTCCGCTCGACCAGATGGCTGCACCGTAGAAGCCGTTCGGGTTTGCACCTCCGCTCATCCGGTAGAAACGCCAAGTTCTCTTGCGTTTACCCGTATGCCGGACACGCTAAGCATCTCAAACGCTGGCGCGATGAGGAGCGCCTGCCGTGGCGTTACAGCTGGCGCAACTCGATGGTGCACGAGACCAGACGAAAGCCCTCGGTGTTTGTAAGCGCTCAATTAAATGTCCAGATAGATCTACCTTGACGTTTACTATACACTCCACTCTTGCCGATTAAGGACTTCTTGCCAAGGGGCCTGTCACATAATTTACTTTCCTGTTTGAACAGCGGTTCACGCACTTGGAAGGAGTCGCGAAGAAGTAATGCTCACTGCCGACCATATTTCCACATCCTGGAGTTCTTACATTACAAAATTACATAACTTTATTTATACACACTTGAAAAGGTTATATCTGAACGACTCGTTGCTTGCGCGATGTTAGCAAACGGGACAGTAATGTCGGCGGAAATAGTTCGCATGAATGCGAGCGTTCAATGCGATATGCTTTCGCAGCCGACAGCGGTGTAAACGAGGGAATCGGTGTGGAATTGGAACCACGTTATCAGCTGATGTGGCAGGCACCTAGGTCCAGAGTACGGACAATGATGTGGTATGCGCACCGCTTTTATGCAGGAATACGAATGTACGATCAGGCACCGTTCACGCACCTGAAACCGGAACGATGCCATTTTTGTAGTTTTGTATAAAGTCATTGAGTCAAGCACACTGCGTGCCTATCGCGTCTCTGGAGACCTTCAAATCCTAGGTGTGTGAGCCGTGAATGAGCCGTGGCTACCAAGACAGAAAAGCGGTCGTGGCGCCTACGTAGACAGGGTGAACGCACCTCGAGTGGCTGTATAATCGCTTACCCAGTAAGAGCAAGCGCTACATGTACACGCGTAAAGATTGGAATTCACGAAGCACCCCAAACATCCCGCATAAAGGGATATTATACTCAGCTCAGTAATTGGGACATCTACGGAACTATCTCTTCGTGCGTACGCCTTACCTTAAAACACTATCGCTGCTTTAATTATCATAGTCGATAGCTTCGAGACAAGTGTGTTCTCAGATTTAACAATGTGAAGGGTCTCAGCAAATTCGCATATATTTTTTTTTTGCTATCACTGACTTTTCTGACAATTGTTCTACTTGGTAGTACTTGTTCGCAGGCAGTCACAATAGATGGGATTGGTGTGAGCCTTTTAGTCTGAGAGATTTACAGAGCCTCCAAAGTAATCTGTGCCACGTGAAAGCGAGCTTTCATAAACCATTTCGCAGATACTTTCCGTAGAGAACGATAGAAAGTTCAACAAGTTCGTAGAGAATTATGGTGCAGGAACTGTACTAGAGATGTTGCTTGTGTGTGTTGTGTGTGTTGCTTGTGGTCCTTCCGATTCTTGCCTCGCTCGAATTATGCGCGCCTGTGTTTTCAGACCATACTCTAAGCGGGTCGAGTCACGTGGTTGGTTTAGCAGTTGCTTTCCCCTCGACCTGTTACATTTGTGTCTTTCCTTTGAATATTCAAACAAAGCAAGCGACACAACATGTTCACCGCTAAAGCTCTCTTCTAGCGCCGTCAGCTAGAATCATGACGTTAGTACTGAAACTGCATTTATATGTGCCGACATAAACATATTCTACAATTTACGTTGAAAAACAGTCTCACGGCCGTAAAAGACATGCAGCATTTATGAAAGAGATATATCTTACTGGGATTCCAAATTGTTGCCTTTGTGAATTCTAATCTGAATTTCTTCATTAATAATCTTAAGGTGGTGCACCTATAAAACGTTGTATCTGCCATGCCAAAGGACCAATACTCCTGCGTGGTCATTTATCAAGGGAACTGCAGTCATCAAGCTTATGGTGTGTCACCTGTTGCAGGTGACAAAAGCGGAGAGATGCATCTCGCCAACACAGTGCTCTATCTCCTGGCGGCCACGTTTAGCAGCATAATTCCGCACAGCCGATCCCTTGCTGCAACGGAAGGTAAATACCTCGTCGTCATTCATCGCCCAAACCATCGTCAAATGGAGTCGACGACATAGCCCATACACTTCTTTGTAGACTTAAAGTGTGTCGACCTCTTTCAGACTTCTTGTTTTGATCACACTTCAAGCACACCCGATATCTGCAAGCAAAAAAAGAAAAGTAGTAAAAAGCACCTATTTGTTGCGATAATTTGCTGTTTTGTAAGCTTCCAAAGGAATCCTTATAGCAGAGAGTTCGAACGATCAAGAAAACACGTCAAACCGGAATCCATAAGCTGCAGAGTGGCGTTGTAGATGCCTTATAGAAATTACTCTATGAACCTCCTCTATGCTAGTTTTGCCAATGAAAAGTGAGACAAACACAATGAACTTTAAATTCAGTGGTCCCGGGCAGTTACACATAACCTCTGGTGCCGCATCTATTATGACGCACGCCGCAGTGGGCAACCCCGAATTAATTTTCCCACTCTGGGGTTCCGTTCCCGTGCCACAAATGCCCCTTGCACGAGTCTTCCCGCATTCCGACCCCACCGGGATGCACAAGTTGCATCTAAAATCGAACCCTCGACCTCAGCGCCAACAGCGCGACGCACGCCTTAGCCATTAAGCCAACCCGACGTGTGCTTATGCGATTGTTTTGGAGCACACCATGTGCAACGAGGTCAACGTATTTTCAGGTAATGGTAGATTATTATGCGCAAGGTTTTCCCCCGAAGGGACATGTTTATGTTGTTAACAAATGTTGTTGAGGTAAATGATCTGGAGCCACACTAACCAATGCTACGCGGAGGAAACATTGGAGAATCAGTATTCGCGCTAAAGTGGGGGACAAACACACGCTATATATATAAAGACACATATTACATAGACAAAGGAAATTCAAGAAGGGCTCACGTCACTACAGAACCATTGTACTAATGTGAAAGGGTATTTGAGAAAATGCGTTAAATATTCCTTTAAAACTGAAAACCTGTGATAATTATGCTACGTGATTACGATTACATTTACCAAGGAGGCATACATTCTAAGATTTGAATAGTATTTAGTCAAGTAATATAGGTAAAGTTGACTTGCCACCATTTTAACTGACAAAGTCGGACAATTGAGGGTAATGCCAGCCTTGAAGCCAGTCAACCAGACGTGCAAAAAAAGGAGGCTGGTAATTACTGCAGTGTACTTAATTGCAGCCATTTTCACTCAGAAATGTTAAACTGACGTGCCAAAGAGTGCGAATGTTACGCCTTTAGCAAACGCGCTATAGCGACCTAACCACATACACCTGCACTAGCGAGAAACAATAGAGCTAAAGTATATCTGAAGTCGCCATCTCGCTGGCTTCATCCTCACCCGACGGTGATATGAAAACGGTCACATTGCCCAAGCGAATCTTCTAAGCGCGGGACCTCTGCTTATGACCCGCAATTCAGTGTCGCTTTTCTGAATGAAACTGTCCGCGATTCAGCACACTGCAAAAATTAGTAGCGTGAATTTTTATCTCTCAAACCTGTCACACATATTTATGTGCTTTAAGCCTCGAACATGGATAAACTATACACATATTTCGGGTAAAAAAAGGCAATTTGTCTACTTTGTACAACTAGTTGTTTAATTACTATCGATAATCAATTTATGCATATACCTCTGTATTTGCAACCATATAATGTAAACCTTTGTTTATGACATGTCCGCTATCTTTGAGCAAATTCAAACACATCTGCTAGAACGCCTAGTATATCGTGTCATAACGTTGAATAGAACAAATCTCTTGGCATTCATTCTGAATGAGATACAGCAGTGCTGAAAATGAAGGAGGCAACGTAGTCAGAAAGACAGAAATTTTTTCTAGGTCTCCTGTTTTTAGCGCTTACAAGAAACTTGTTGTTGTAAGCACTAGTAAACAACAAAATAGTTATTTTAACCTTTAATAGGTTGCTGCCCGACTGATTGACTGAGTCATAAGGGCACCAAACAAGCGTCTTGGACACTTTACGAGTTTTTGTCTATATCCACAGTACGCAAGAAAATTTATTCAGTTTTTCTTTTCAAAAATTACGACCTAGGAATGAAAGACGCAATCGTTCTTTTCTACAACTTCAATGAATCGCTTTACCAAGTGCAACGCATGTGAAAAAAAGACAATCAATCAAATTGTTAAAAAATAAAATCGGACATTCTCGAATTTAAGCTACCATCTTTGTCAATTGTTCATGCATGGTTGCCTCTTGTAGCTTGCATATGTCCTGTTTTCATACTGCGTTTTGCTGTGCTTTCCCCATGAACATTTGTCATGGTCTCTCTGTTTGTCTTTCTTAATCCCGACCTGGTATGACTCTAGCAGTTTTGTTCTTATTGCCTTCACTCTATTTCTTGTCAGTGTTCTTTGTAGCTTTTGTTGTTCTTTCCCTCTTTTCTCCTCTTCTTTATATATCTCTTCTCTATGCTTTAATTCACCTCTTAAAAAGCAAACAGTCACTGTTACCATTCCAGTGACATGTGCCACCCAGTTCCTACGTTTCTTGATATAAGTTGTGTGTCTGTATATATATATATGACGCATTTTTCAATGGCAATGCCAGATAGACTATATTTGCCTGCTTTTGTGAAATAAATAAAAAGGCGGACACTTTTATTGCGTCTAAAGAACCGCAAATCTCTAATATATCAATGTGTCAACATTTTTTGTTTGCCAGAGAAGGACAAAGGCTACACTGTTTGTGACACGGAAGTATGTCAAGAGAGAGGTAAGCGTCGAGTCGCATCCAGTGTGCCATTATTCTGACTGTGCAATTAACCAATGTTATGCTACTAATCTACCACATATCAATGCCTCCAGCTGATGCCCAGCGTGGTGATACCCTTCTGAGAAGATCGCTGAATTAATGACGCGCCATTACACATTAACAGCAAGGCTTAGTTCGAGGCATACTGTGGTTTGCCTATTCAAATACAAATGAGATGCAGAAATATTCCCATAGAACGGCCACTTGACTGATTTAAGTTAAATGTGGTTAATTTAATAAATAAAGTAACATTGTAGCGAGTATTTTAATAAGCATGATTTAATTTGGGGCTTATAATTCTTGACAAAAATTGCCGGAAAATGGTAGGTTTGGAAAAAATAGAAGCGCGAAATATAGGAAACCATAGCTCTGCGCCAAAACGCGATATTGCAGTTCTGTAGCCTGCACGTATCAAGGTATTAAAGCGAGAAACTTTATACACGAATCCATAAAATTGAAATAAATTTGTAATTGAAAATAAATGAAAGTGCTACTATGTGTACGAGGTTTCTGCAAAGGTCATACAGAGAAAGTTGCTGTATATTTATGAAGGCTAAACGAAAGATCAGTACGGGCCATTTTAGATCACTAGATGGGTCAGTGTGTTTAAAAGTTTCAAAATATGCAGCTCTTCAGTGAGAGCGAGCCTTGCACGGTCGCTCAAAGGCATTGCAACAAACCATTTCTTAACCCAAAACTAGCAATAGTACTTTTTACTGCATACGTAGGAACAAAATTTTTTTTCAAGTATTTCTTCACGTGTCAAATGACTGTCGGATAAAATATACCAGTTAATTATGGTGGAACTTCAAGAAGTTTTTTTTTCTTGCAGAGTTCTATTTTAACATTTCGAAAGCCTTGTATAAATTTGTTCGTGCTCTACGAAAGCTTGCGCACTTTGTCTTATATCTTATTACAATTCCCTATATTGACGAACTTCAAAGCTTGTTGTCAAGCCTGGCTTTCCATTTGAAAAGTACACGTGCGAAGAAAAATAGAAATACACTTGAGAAGTGAAAACGCTTCAATTTGGCAATCACTTCACAACAGGAGTCAAAGATGTTTTACCTAATAGAAAAAAGATAATCTTTAGCAACATTTTGAAGATGATTCCTCAACTCTAAATGTTTTTTTTATTGCGATACCAATTACATGGAATCTACAGTTACATTTCTGCTGTTGCCGCCGTTGTCGCCATGATGTTTAGTATAAAATCCAAGTGGCATAATAGCGCGGCCGCATGCCGTATGCTGTAGGTGCGAGTGAAAGCGAGCGGGGTTGAGGCCAGGATGGTGTCTTTATCTCACGCGCATGAAGAGGGAACGAGGGGAGCAATGACGCTGTTTTGCACCTCGCGCATCGCACCAGGGGAGGGGGGGGGGGTGACGGTGCACTATGGCGGCAGCTTAGTTTGACACGGCTGAGCGCGCCCGCGCGATCGCTATCTTGAAAGCGATCTGCGATGAGCACAAAGTCTAGGTGCGCCGGAGGCTTATAGCTTCGTGTGCACTGTGTTCTCACATCTTATATTGCATGTCGAAGCGGGAGGCAGCACAAAACTTGATTGTCTTGCTGGTGCTGCCGCTCTTCGTAACATCGACGTTTTGACAGCGAGTGTCCACACTAATCTAGTGAGATGTGTTTCTGTGAGCCTGAGCGTTCGTGACAATTGTTAGCTTATTTAGTAAGTGGATGTTTACCACTTTACAAAGTTTACAGAACAACTACCCTTACTTTGTATAGCTGTCTACCAACTTTCTTTCGCAATCGATTCACCTTTTGGACGAAAATAGAACTTTTGGGCGGTAATTTCACTCTGTACACGCTACTCAGACAAAATGTTTTCAACTAGTTTTACAACAAAACATCCCGGTAGATTTCATCTCAAGATGAATGTCGACGTTAATACAATCAGCTTTGGTGCAAAACATAATGCCAAAACATAATGTGGGCTCCTCTCTCATGCTTGCCTTTCGGAGGCCAGGGGGCACTTGCCCCTCCCTCCCCACTATCAAAAGTGGGGCGGGCAAAGTATGCCGTTTGCTACACAGCTGGCGCCGATGTCGCTCATCATGCCAGCATTCCCACACTGTCTTTCGCGCTCATGCCACTCCTCGCGCATTAGTCTTCAGCTTCTTCCACAGCTGGCTCCGATGCAGCTCATCATGCCAGCATTCCCATTCTGCCCCTCGAACTCGTGCCACTCTTCGCGAATTAGTCTTCATCTTCTTCCACAGCTGGCGCCGATGCGGCTTCTCATGCCAGCATTCCCACTCTGCCCCTCGCACTCGTGCTGCTCCTCGCGCATTAGTCGTCATCTTCCACAGCTGGCTCCGATGTCGCTCCTCACGCTGGCGTTCACACATTGCCCCTTGCGCTCGTGCCAGTGCTCGCGCGCTCGGCGTTTTTTTTTCTTATGCCCCAACGCGATCATCATTTAGTATAAGTATCCATCATCATCTTCCTATCTTATGTCCACTGTAAAACGAAGGCATTCTGCTGGCTCTTTCTGCAATCTCAAATTACACCTGCACTGCGCCAACTGATTGCGAATTGCGCCTGCGAATTTCCTGATGAGTTACCAGCCACTGCTTTTTCAATGTTTCTCAACTGTAAAAGATTAACCACTGTTGTTTTTATTTCCCGTGGGAATATCAGCGAGGCTGCTCAAGAAAAGCATCAGCACAAGCATCGAACCCTGTGACGACTTCTTCGGCTTCGTTTGTGACGGCTGGATGACCGAGCACCCTATTCCAGAGACTGATAAGTCGTTCGGAACGTTCGAACAAGCCAATAAAAATGTGCTGCGTGATCTAAAAGGTAATAATTACTAGAAATACCCACAAGAAGAACCACATCATTGCATTTTCCTATATTTAATGTCGGCAGAAGTGTTTTTCTCCATAATACTTTCGTGTTCCTCAGATATTTTTGTACATGTTACAACACGATAGGGCACATAACAAATCCCGTTTAAAAGGGAAATTCACTTTGTACAGCACAAAAATAAGCGTGAACGTATTCTAAATATTGAGTTACGCGGACGAACGTTCTTAAAAGACAAGTCTATTATTTGTCGGTGTAGCGTGCATGTGGCATACGCTGTCGCGGTGATCTGCCTTATCAACTGTGGATAAATCCTTAGTATCACTGGCCTTTCCCACTACGCCCGAAATCCAACAAAATCGCAGGACTATATTTCGATAGTATCATAGTAGTACTTCGGTAGTACTTGCAAAAATTCTGTATATATTATGCGATTGAACGCGATGTATTTGAAACTGGTCACTCGTTCCTTGCAGCGATCATAGAGAACATAACATACTTTGCTGAACCTCGGAATGTAAAAGAGAGGGCGGCAACTATGTACATGGCATGCATGTGCAAATGTGAGTGAAATATTTATTTTTTCTTGTCCTCTCCGAATTCTTTTTTTTTGCAATATGAAAAAAAATCTCTAGTTTTCAGTGAAGCATTAAGTGACAGGCTCGAATTAACAGCTCCCTGTTCTGCCATCAGTGTCAGATTTTTGATGAGCAAGAGCACAACATTAACGCAGGCAATCGCTTCACAATCGCACGAAAAAGCATTAGTCAGCTAGTAGATTACTCTAATTCTGATGCTGCTTACACGTGTCTGAGATCACCACATCATGACTTTTACCAATGTGTCATTATAGGTCGTAAAGCCCTGCGCCATTCGCGTTATGGCGGTTGAAGAACATTGTGAACATAGAACTGAAAAAAATATGTAATTCAAGCAAGACTCTGCTGAAGACAATAAAGAGGGCGAGGAAATCACAGGAAAAGTTGGCTACCCGGACTTCAAGAAAGGTTGTCTGTGAAAGCTTAGTGTTCTCATGTGACTAAGAAGTGTTGATTCATATGCTTCAGCAGTGCAACAATAGGACGTTCTCTTAGAATAAAACGAAACGCGCTCGAGACGTCTTGGCCAATGTGAAGAGTGCGATGTGAGCTTACAGAAAATTAAAATGGTGAGCAAGCCATAAGATATTCGCTTTAATTCAGCGATTGGATGCTGAACCCAAAGTAACTGTTATCACTTGTTCTTGTTGCAAAAAGAACTTTTAGTTGCACAAAGAGATGACGCTATAATCTAATGTGGAAGGAGGGCACGTTACTGCTACAATCTGAATTCCTATGTAAACATATGTTATTCAGAACGCACAGCACGGGCGCTTTACCTTTTCGCTATGCCACAACACTTTTCATCAAATTAATGTAACTTTTCGCGAAAGCAGACGGCAATCGTGAGATTCAACCACTTTTATACAGTTCCGCATGCATCCGATTTGGGATACTCAATAAATAGTTAAGCCATGACTCCTGATTGTAGATATTCTAAAACGATTGAATGCCATGCGCATCATAATTTACAAGTGGTCGCTGTAGTTCACCGGCTCTTCCAGTGGAACTCGTTGAGGACGACGAGTATAGCTTCCAGTATGTTTGTTTAATGTAGCCTGGTTATTAGTGCGTTAATTTCACCGTTAACATTTTAAAACCATCAGGGGGGCACAAAGAGCGCTTGATTTACACTGCAGCTAGCACCCTCATATTTTAAGGGTGTGATGAGATTGATGATCCACGCGAATGAATCTTTTCTTCTTGGTGACTTCATTAAGGCAAGAAACCTTAGTAGCGACCCCTGCAAAAATTACAGCCACAGAACGCAGGAAAACTACTTAAAACGAACTTTAATAACTGCTGCAGTCAAACTTTTGTAACAGTTATGTTGGTGCGCATCAGATAGATTAATATACCATATTCCACTAGGGTTGTTATGATCAAAGGTGTAGTTCGTGCTCGCTGCCGGATAAAATAAAATGTTCAGAGCCTTAAGAATAACGGTCTTGCTTTCGGTACAAACCAGCGACCTTAAAGGTATAAAAATATTAAGGACGCAAGGTGCTCACAAAAGCAGTGAGGCGTCGCGTCTGACTTCACATCATTCAAAAGAAACGGTATCCAGAAATGGGGGTGACCGACCAATAAAAGCTTCCTTCGAATATTTGATGTACAGTCGCGAACGAAAGTTTGGAGATCACAGCATCAGCAAGAAATTGAAAAATATTCAAGCACAGTTCCGCGGTCTGGTGTTGCTTTATTCCATTTTATTGATCAAATAAGCGCACGTAGGCGCGTGCTCTTCATTTCATCCAGAATGTCCAGGCTGAGAAAAAACAATTTTAGAAAAAGTTGCAGCACCTTTGGTTCCGAAACTGTTGCTCGCAACAGTACGTATTTGATGTATGCCAAGCGATGACCCTGGGCGGACGTTGCTGCTTTGTCAATTTTTTCTCGCTTTGCTTTCTGAGTAAATCCACTGATTTCCTTAATATATCGCATGTTCTCCTAGATTTCACAGAAGAGCAGCTAATCCCGATGGTAAAAGACGAATTTACTCGTATGGGATTTCCTATATGGCCTGTGATGAGATCATCTGAGCTTCCTTATGAAAACTACTCGCATTTGCTCACGACAACATCGTTGTGGCCATTTTTTTTGGTTGACGTCGCTGAAGACCTGCACAATAAAGACCAGTTTATTATCGAGGTGCGTATGTTCACTAGGCTTGAATGCAAGAGCCGTTGATCTAGAGTGAATGTCGGCATCCGGTAGAAGGCGTGCAATACATTGAGCTTTCAAGGCATTGTCGAGTCAGAGTTAAGTGCGGCAGTGCTTTGCCTCTCGACAATTGTAGCAAATTAATCTGGTAATTCATTGTTAATAATGTTAACTGTAGTGAAGCAGGATTTTTGAGGAGGTGGTACTGTCTCAGAAACCAATTCAAACATACTAAAAAGTGAAGTACACACAAGGAATGCAAAATAAAACAAACACATGGTCACAGCGCGTACACGAGACATGCACATTTACTTTCTGAGTCTATGTGTCTGTTTGCGTACTTTCTTTAAGCGCTTTACTTTCGGTATGTCGCAACAGCGAGGAAGAAATTTCACCCTTCTCAGGATTAATTTATCTAGGCACGGTTCAATATATGAGTGCTCAGAAAGGCAATCTGCCAATTCAAGTTAATTGTCGCTCTGTTGCTTTTATCCTGTTAATAATGTTGACTAGCATGCATTGAGTAGTTAAGATTGCCAGCAGAAAAGTCTGAACTATTGTGGTCCAGCGCCTTCAGTTTTGGGTAACTTGCTGTGGGGCTGTGTGTCAAAAATGTGGCGTTTTATTTATATCGGCATCTTTATTTTGGTGATACCATTACGTGATATCGCCGGCAGAATTTCGGTTGTGTGTTCCTGTTATTTAGTGTTCCTTTCACCACCAATTTATTTTTAAGTATACCGAAAAGCAGTGAACTTGCGAGCGGGTGAAGTTTTGGGTAGGTAACCACCGTAAATAAATCATGTGGTATAAATGCGTCACAAATCACTGTAACGCACAAACGTGAAATAATGGGACGCCATGTTGCTACCGAATTACTGGTGCTGCGCGTTTGCACAACGCTATAGTACTCTGATGAGCGGACGATAAAAAAACAGTGGATAGCATACACATGTGAGATTCGGTGACAACCAAGCCTAGTCTTTGATGTTTCTTGAAATTTCGTCATTTGGCATTTCTTTCTTCCCCTTTATGCAGCTCGACGCTTCTTGCTCAATGCGAGCCCTGGTCCTATCTTGTTCACAAATTTTAGTAGTCATTCACACTAGGCCACTTTGGGTACCAATTTCTTCCCTTGTTCACGGGCGCCTTGCCCACTGGCACGCACTCATTCTGACATACTGGACAAGAATGCTCCCGTATTCAGTGGTGCATGGCCAACTGAACACATCCAAGTTGCCTATTTCCCCAGTTGCCTGTTCGGACAAATAGCGAGTGACGCACGCCCAGAGGCACATACAGAATCGCCCGAGTTGCCTATTCAGGGCACATTCCTAGTTGAAAATATTCAGTCACTCAAGTTGTGTAATCGTCGAGACAGAAGCACCAGGGATCTCCAATGTAGGGATAAATGGCAAGGAAATATTCGCTTCGAAATAAAGATGTGGTAATGTTTCCTAATTATACGTGCTGTGAAACTGTGTGAGTGAGTATAGTGCTGAAATGCCAAACGCTACGGTTTAAGTATATCTTACGTGCTTTTTCTAGTTCTTTCTTTTTTCAAATTAAATGGATCATATAGCACAATTCGGCCCATTTAGGTTAATTACCGGAAAATTCGGACGTCATTTCAGCGGCAAATCACAGTTTTCCAGGTGGCCTATAAATCGGATTTTGTACCTAGGATTTCAATTATTCACGTAACGTCTACCGAATGCGAAAACGATAAATCCTAAGACTATAGTGCCACTTTCGACATATTGGCCTCGAAATGCTGCTAAGGTATGTACTGGAGTTACCGTTAAGATGGTGCTGAACTGCTTCACGCATGCTTTGTGAATCTGGCATTTGCAAGGCCCATGTATTTCGTATCATTTCAAGGCCACATATCGCTAATGTGGTGCTGAACTTATGAGTCCTGCTAAGGAAACAAGAGTTCACTACTGCTAAGCTTTCATCTCGCTATAACAACACGTGTCATAAGGGGGGAATTAAAAACGAAAAGAAGTGAGTATTTTTATTAGCTAGTAATAGATTTTGATTTGTCGCGCCAATAGTGACTGCCTCCTTCATAAAAGTAGCTGCTAAAGGTGAAATGACACTGTCGCAGGCAATCTATGAAAGAAAAACAGGTGGTATAGCCATCCTTAAGCTAAGCACGAGGTTACATGACCAAACAGTGGCTGCACGGACTGCATATCGAGGAGCGTGAAATAATAAAAAATCATGAGTCATTCCACTCTGTGAAGGTGGACTATCAGTGAAGCTGTTTAGCACACGACACAGAGCCGACACAGAATTTCGAACAAAGGTACGAACTCATTTATTGTCCTGATGGGTGGTCATCGTGACGAAAGGAACGTGCACGCAATTATTGTCTTGATGCGCGGGTAATTATTTTGGTGGGCCACACTGGTCGGCCCGGGTACAATGATGGACACGTTCTTAGCTAGAACCAAATCTAAGCCCATGCTCAATGAATTGTTCTGCTCGGCAACTGCTGGTTTTTTTAATGTGCTCCAGCGTGGACGATTACCGTCACTTCAGGGAGTCGGAGAAAACAAGCCACGCACGTGATTGGAGCACTGCTGCACCGAGAAGGCGGCGGAGAGGAGGCACGGGACCGCCCACCGGCGCCAAGTTCACGAACCCGACATATGTGCCACTCCAGAAGAGCGGAAGGAAACAAGGCAGGCACAGGCTTCGAACGACAACAAAGTGTCTCGTGCACATGAAAATTTCACTTCAGGCTAGCTATGAACAGCTTCGCCGTAGAATTGCCCCTGTGCGTAGATTTATTGAACGTTCAGGCATTTCTGTTGGGCAATAGAGTACCCTCCACTACTCGATCTTCTAATAAATCTCAGTGGCGGAGCTTATCGACGTTAAACATTCCAGAATATAATTCTCAGGCAAAGCAGACCTGCCCATTCAAGAAACTATGGATGCAGTACGCGTGCATTTTAACATAACGTCTACAGGAAGTAACGAAAATTTGGCTGAGAGAACCGAGTCCTATATTGTGGCTGGTTAGGATTACCCTATAGGATAATGCCCCATAAGGTGATCCTATATTACGGCTACTAATTTGTCTGGAGTCTCAAAAATAATGATTGGATTGATTTATTGATTGCTATGAATGAAATTGCGAATGCTCCCTACTGCTTTGCTAGCGGCTTTTGCATGGATGGATGGATGCAAAACTTTAATAAGGTCCTGAGGTACGCGACTCAGCGCGCTGCGGGCCGCTCCCACGTTGGGACAGTCAGGGCTTGCCCGACCGCCGCATGAAACAATAATTTTTTTATTCATTCGAGCTTTATTGCACCACATTCTACAACAATATTAGAGGAATATGGCATGAAATGAAAGCTTATCTCGTTGCTTACTGTCTCATAAAAAATTTCACGAGCTTCTGTGAAATTCTTTACCGTCATTACTAAAATGCTGCAGAAGCTATAGCAGGCTGCGACCGAATGATCTGGAGCCACAACAAAAGAAAGAGGACAAGATTCAATGTCCTTAGTTGCCTAAAAAATTCACGTGATTTACAACAAACTTAACCATAAATAGGTTCTCCGCGCAGTGCACCTGCTCGCTTCAAACAGACGTATCTTTTTACATGCAGTATTGCACCAAATGAAATATTGAGCAGATTGACTCTTTTGCGGACATCGCATATTGTTTTTGCAGCATTTCCGAAACTCACGGGGCGTTCAAAGAGCAATGTGACGGTAGATGAGACCGCGCGGCGTATGAGGCGATAACATGGGTAGTTTTTTACGTAAACGGTGCCACAAAGTACTCCTTCTATTTAAGTTTACGTGATGTTGATGCCTGATGTTGATGTTCATGATTGAGTCTTAGTCTCTTAGCAGGCATGTGTTAAAGCCAGTTCACAATGATCGCTGTTTCGTGACAAAAAGATGATGCAAATTATTTTGGTTGTAACGTTGTAACGTAATATTTTTTCCAGCTCGATGAGATGCCGTATCCCATTTTAGAGAGAGAGCAGCTCCTTAATCCATCGGCGACAACGAATAACGGCGTTGTACAGGCGTACTTATCTCTTATCGCCACAGCCGTACAGGTTTTGAATGCAGCTGCTACTGCAGACGACGCTATGGTTATTGCTAAAAAAATATTTGATTTTGAAGCAACGCTTGCTAAGGTAAGCACATACGATAACTATCGATATTTCCACTTATGCTATATTGCGGTACTTAGAAATACTAAGACGGACATCATATTTGACTCAAATATACAATTTTGCGCTTCTGAGGCAGTTTTTTTCACGTTACAATAGCAACATATTGCTACATCCGAAAGGATTATTGATCACCGCGCGAAATACCATTCAAGCTACACGTTCGACTGGTAGATAACTCTTAAAAATAACTTTACAACGACGCCATCTTTTCACAACTACGCCAAAGTATGGCGGCTTCCATGGAGGGATACTTAGACTAGGAGTAGTTCCCACATTCCTACACTTCATCTTTTTTTTTTTTTTTGTCGAAACTATAGTTTTGTGGGAGCTTCCATAACACGTGTGATTTAAAACGAGAGGCAAAGCTAGTTTTTATTTTAGACTCACTGTTTTAAAATATTCGCTTTCGATCATCTGCAACGTGTTCCAAAGGCGTTACTCTCTACGACAGGCACTCACGCCGTGCGAGTTGTTGTCCACATTGAAACATTGAAGAAAAGAACGTAAGCTATATTTCGACATTTACCGAGGGCAGTGCTTCAAAATTCATCCTAGACAAACATTACGGCCGTTTCACTGCGACGACAAGTTAAATCTTCTAAGGATTGCCTTGTTCGTCCCTTACTTTACACTGTCAAAAACAGGAACGGCCGTTGTCGTCAGACCACCTTCTCGTCCTTCGTTTCACCCTTGCCATAACACGACAAGAAAAAAAAGCCTTAACCACCACCAACTAAATTTCCCACGCTCCGAACAACTTGAACCCTCGCCAACCGGCCTACATATTCTGGCAGGCATTTGACCCGCATGGAAGTTCCAGCAGCACAGGCACGTGGCTGGCCTTAGGCCCTCTCCACACTCAAAATTTATTACTAAAAATTTACTAAAACTACCACGGTGGAATATACATATATGACGGCCGTAAGTTGAAAGATGACCTTCAAGAATCATGGTTTCACGAAGTATTATGCGTCTAGTCACATAACACATAAGTGCACTGAGAGGAAGATGTACATAGATACAGATAATGGTATATTCTATGTACGTTGCTGAAATTCCTTAGACAGTGCGCATGTTATCAGTCGCCCTAAAATGGAGTCCTTGTACGTGCGTTACGTACTTTCTGCATAAAAATATTTTATTCCGGACTCTGGCTATGATGCAATGTACGTACCAGCAATAGGAACGTTCTGGAGGGCTGGTGATCAATGATTGTAACAATAATATCAGGCTCAGTTTCATCGCATAAACAAGGCCACACACTATAGATGACCATCTTCAACTTCTGTTCACAGTATGAGAACTTGACGCCACGTTTGTTGCTTGGAGAAGTGCGTATTGTGTTTAACATATATCGTGGTCATCTGGTACGGCGGCTGACCAGAGAAAATGCATTCGCATCGGGGCACTTCTCACGCCTGACGAATGACGCCATGTCATATTTTCTGACTGACACATAGCAGTGGCAAGTCGTCTGATTACGACAACAGAGAAGGACGTTTAGCAGGCTATAACGCTTTATTGGGAAGTGTGGTTTCTATACAGATATAACGATGGTTTTTGCAAAAAAACGTCCTGAAAGGGCAAATTGTCATCCAGTAGCCGAGTATAGCATAATGAAGCAAAGAAAACTCACACAGGTTTCTCAAATGGAAATCTTTGAAATGGCAAAAATAATCATTTGTACGCGTGTGGGATTCCTTATCTCAGCGTTATCGACTTGTTTGTACACTGTCGAACAGAAAAATCGATGTCAGAGCTTCTAAGGAGCGGTCCTTTTTGAAGACAAAGGAACTCATATGTATCACAACGCGTTCCATGAACCTACTCCTGATGTACTCGAGTTAGGCATTGGATGCAGGCTGTTTTACTGGATGATGAAGTACGTTACACTGTGTACCTTTTTTAGGACAATATTTGTGGGCGACAACAGTCATCATAAAGTCGGCTACGTTTTCCGTCAAGGAGGCTTACAGAGGCCAATATGTTTCAAAACAACCCTCAGTATATTTGCTAATTTAAGGTCAGGTTCGGTCAGGATAAGTTTATTCACACAATAACATTTGTACATGTATGTATTTTGTCTCGCGGATATAATTTCGCACAACGCTACAGCGCACAGCGCCAGTGTCGTATTTGCGCTTGTGTGGTCTACATTTGGCGACGGCCAAGTATGCTGTAGTTGCGTTTACGCGGGAGTGTAAAGCCAAGAGTAAGAGTAGAACTGATGGTACAACGATACTATACCTATCTCCCAACAGATTTTTAGGCGTCATCATCGCAAAAAATTTGTCGTGGTCTTAGCATGCGACAGAGCTTGATTTCAAACTTGCCTGCTTTTAAAGCATGGTTGGATATCTTGCAAGAGTAAGGTGTGCGTCGTCAGAGGGATCATTGCTCCTGTTGTAGGACCCACTTTCATAAAGTACATTGGATGAAGCTCACCTTTTTCGTCAAGCGTTCACATTTCCTACTTACGTACGGTAAGGAACTAACACGCTCAATGATTGCGGTAATATTTGTCTGCCACATGCCACCAAAATAGAGGGCATTATTTCTGAACTACGTATAAGCGGAACGGACATCTACCGTTTCTGCGAACCTCTCCAGACCTTGCGCTATTGACCAGCCACTAATGTTGTAACTAGCGCCAGGATAATCCAGAATTATCCTTCAGAGAGCCCCTTTTCAATATCTACACCGCATCGTGAGTACACCACCTTTTTCTCCCGTGAAACCAGCAGCTGTATCTGTATGAACTATGTCAAGACTTCCGGGACACCGCTGTATTCAAGGAGATACTAAGGGTTATGTATGACTTCTTCTTCTTCTTAGGTAACTGACCGTATCACGCATCTATGCAAATTATGCCCCTTCTATACTTATGTGTGCCGACAGCTTGGTGTTGGCAACTGCTTACATCGCGCCATTCGTAATGTCAAATTTGACGAGAAATAGGACCTTGCGTATTGACCACCACAGATCATCAAGGGCAGCAGAAATTGTAGCCACCTGCGAGGCCGTTCCTTTTAAAAAAAGTAGAACAGGATCATGCAGGCCTCAACAATAAATTGTGACATGAAACCAACTAATTTGGTGTGCGCTTAAATGAATTCTACACTGTCTGCTTGCTCAATATGGGCTAGAAATACAAAATTTCGCACTGGATACTGGTCCTGGTTTCAAACTTCAATGCGTTCTAGGGCGCTATAGCTAAGAAGGAAAAGAGCTCGTCCACAAAGAGACAAAAATTTCTCGCAATTATGTGCCGTTGAAGTGTCTCACATTTTCTCGAAGAGAGACTAATTCTGCCGCTTACGTCACACTGCCCGAAAATACTGGGACATAACGTGGCCCACCTGGTCCCGGACGTTTTTAGAGAATAGACCCAAACTTGGGACTGACGTTAGTGTCCAAAGAAAGTACACACAAGCTTATACGTTAGGGCTAGTAGTGGCGTCAACTCGATGCAGCCTACATCATTTGTGCTGTGCAGTGGGTGGTGAGCAGTGCAATATGCATGAGAGTACTGAACCCGTGTCCTCCATCTGCCCGCTGTACACTGTGGAGTTACAACCGCTTGACAAGGCTCAACAATTAAGCATTCTCCGGGAAACTTCTCTTGCGACCTTCGTCGTTCCCCCGACAGCTAGAGGCTCTAAATGCTGCCAAGGGGTTGCCGCACGATAGTGGTCTCGATTTGAGAATTTGAACAGATTCTGCAATTCATGTTAATGAATCCACTACGTTCGTCCTCATCATAAACCCTTTTGTCTATTTCTCTATTTCTATTTCATGTTTCCAATGTTAAGTAGTAGGTCAGAATTTTCACTGAGGCCGATCTCCCGGTATTTCTCTCACATTAATTGTTTACCTCTCTGTATGTATCTCAAGTTTGTTTATGTCGGCATGTTGGCGTGGTTTCGCAGACTGCTCATAGATGTCTAACGTACTACCAAATTATACAAGATCCGGAAGAACTTAACTTTGGCCTAGTTGGTGTTTACTGCATATCATATTGACCGCAAATAACGACTGGGGCAGAGGAAGCGAACACATAAACAGCACGAACGAGATATGCTATACAAGATCTGCAACTTGCAGAATCACTCTTGGTAAAGCTTTATTGCCCTACCTACTCATACCAACAAGTTCCCTGTTTTTTCTAAGGTCGCCTGTGCTCATATTTTATTTCTAAAAAAAATATTTTTCTAAAAAATCTACGTTTATTTCAGATGACAGCAGTTCCGCAGGCAAGACGAAGCAGCGCTTCTTACCAAAAGAAAACTATCGGTGAACTGGAGAAAGAAGTGCCGAACGTACGATGGTTCTTCGTTCTAGTCTTCCATAAACTTTTGCGCACTTCTGACCTACTTGTTTGCAAGACAAGGCGCCATAGAACAAGTCAGAGCAAAGATAAAATGGGCGTAGTACGATTTGGCCCTTTTTTTCATTTACTCGTGACTTTGTACATGCAACAACCACAAAAAAAAAGAAACAAAAGAAAAAAATAAACGGAACATTTGGTGTTGGAGTTATTGAAGAGGGCGCTTATGTCAAAAGCTTGCTTACTTATTTCTTAGCACAGCAAAATGTCTGCGCGAGAAAATGCTACAATAAACTTTAAAGGGACCCATAAACATATTTTATCAATGTCATGTAAAGCATTTTACATGAAAGCACATGGTTTTACAAATGTTCTGGCGTTCAAAAATCTTATTTTATTTCCTGCGTGGAATTGATTATTATTCGGCTCAGGTGTTCACTAAAGCATTCTCTCGCGCTCTGCTATTATTTACAATGCTCAAGGAGTGTTGGAGGACTTCTTTATGCAAGAACACATGTACGAGGGGAGGTATTAAAAACAAAACGATAGCTGGCCGCAACAATGCCTGTGGCATTTTGCGACCAGCTAGTAGTCAAGTAGTCACAGAAAGTAGTCCAAGAAATAAGTTGCCAGAAAGATTCAATACAAGCATTGAACTCTTTGCATGCAGGTACGGAAAATTCTGGGTGAATTATGTCGCGTTTAATTCAAAAAGCACTCATTCAATTGCCGCTGTGTTGTCAAGCACATGTGGGTGTCTGAAGTGTTGTGGGACTTAGATCCGTGTCTTAACGTAGTGTTAAACTCTACTTGCTACGACAGTGCTTTGAGATGTGATATGTTTAGGGGGAAACAACGATCTTATTGCGTCGTATTAGGAAAGCGAAACGATAAGGTTGAAACACAGCAATGCCAACTCAGTTCCATATTTTGTGTTTTATTAGGCTATTAAACCAAGAATTGCGGCTGATATTTTATTTCCTTTCAGATTCCAGTCCTACAATGCCTAAACAATGCCTTCTCGCGAGCGAAGATTACGCTAGATAAGAATGAGAAAGTCGCAATGTTCGGGATGTCTTACTTGAAGAAGGCCAATGATTTCTTCGTGTCCACATACGAGCTGTAAGTAGTTAGCACTGATCACGTTTCAAGACGGTGTGGACAACCAAGCACCCTGACTATTCGAATTATAATTTCACCTTTTTCAGTTCAGACATGTACAATTTCGCAGCGTGGAGACACATCTTCCGGCTGGTATTGCTGACGTCAGAAGAATTCGCAACATCTTGGCAAAATCTATTAAAGAAAAAGTATGGTTTGCAAAAGGAAAAGCCACTTTGGCAGAAGTGCCTTGGAAAAGTCATCAGCGCGATGCCTTTCGTTATTGGCCGAATGTACATCGACAAGAACTTCAACGCTAAAGCGAAAGAAGACGTGAGTACAACTTACATAGGCACTGTCTGAAGAACCCTGGCCAACACAGCTGTACACTGCGCGAGTTGTAAAGCAGTGCACTCGGTGAAGATGCTTTGGGCTGTTGAATTTTCTAAGTAACCCGTAATAGCCTGCAGCATTGCGAAATAATTATATGAAAATATTTAAGTATACTTCAGCTCTCAAAAGAGGCTACACGGAAACAACCATACCAAACACACAAACATAATAACAAACAAATGAGCAAGCAATGAAACCTGTAATAATAATAAGATTTACCGCCCCTTCCAGTCCGTGAAGATTCCCGAACAGCTAAGCTGTGTTAGGTATACCGAGTGTAACACCATGAAAGTCAAATTTCGCAAACAGTCTACATTGTAAGTGTTTTGTTTCACCATTCTTTCACCTCATTCTCCCTTTTGCGTGCTTCGTGCGGCGAGCATGTTTTAAGAGCGCTTTTTTTCGCGGTTCTCCCAGTGTCTCTTTTTCGTTCTTTTCTTTGCGCGAGAGGCAGCTCCTACGTCGGCGAGCCCGTTCACGAGCCAACTCTCGGTGACGCTAGTGGTAGGGCAGCCTTCCTCGGGAGTAGGCACTACTCGTGGTCTTCTGATAGTTGTAGCTGGGATGGAATTTGCGGATCCACTAATCCAAAGCACTGTTTATTGGGCACAAGGCCCACCACTGGAGATGCGGGTTCTGCAATTGTTTTGGCGATTGGTTGGATTGGTTTGACGATTGACGTCTTTGTGTTTCTTAATGAGGTTACACACACGACGGAGAGAACGTCGGAGAGAACGTCAGTGACGGTACACCTGCAGTCCGCCGTTGTCGCTTGCGTTCGATGTCTCGAGTTTGCTTGGTGGCGTGGTTAGCAGTTTCCGTCCGGCATTGGCGCTTGGGATCCTTCAAAATTAAATTGCTTCAAAATTAAATGTGTCCGTCACGTAAGACAACGAATGGCTCATACCCCCTTAAGCAATGGCTCATAGTCCCGTAAACGCTGCCTCCCCATTACGACGACAGAAGTGAAATTCTACGCTAGAATCACGAGCGGCAATGGAGCCAGCTGTGGAACACGACGACGTTTGAGCCATTGCTGATGATGGTAGTTTTCGCGAACTCTGACAACGACTGCACGGGTACGCACAAGCAGCTTCCCTTTAAAAAAATATTGGGGTATTACGGGCCAAAAGCACTATACGAGTATAAGGCACGTAGTGGCAGGGGACTGTGGAATAATTTACACACCAGGGGTTCTTTAAAGTGCCCCTAATGCAAGGCACACGGGCATTATAACAGCGCCGCTGTTCTAAGTCGAGCTTTCGCCGTCCGTTATCCTGTGTCACGCAGGGGGGTAGGTTCCGGAGTTCCTGGCCCACAATCCTTCTGCTTGCCATTCTATTTCTCTTCTTTCACTTGTGACGTTCTTGGTTATTGTAACAATATTATTCAGACCAAGAAACACGGCGAAGGACCCTCGGTACAGCCCACGCTGATGATGCGCCCACACGCGCGATGAAGACGAAGGGCACAGGCATACAAACATCATGATGATGATGATAATAGGCAGATAATGAAGTGGACAATAAATGTCGCAGTTCGCACGAGAGCGGCCACGCCGACCTTGCACAAATCCCGTGCTTCGAGAGCGAGAAACGCAACCCAAGCGCCGGTGGAGGCAAGCTAACCCCCCACTTCGGGAGGAGGAGGCCGAGCAGAGACGTCGACGCAGAGCGATTCCGCCCACGGAGGGTGCCGACGGACGGTTCAAGAGAGAATTCCTCGACCACGAGTGTGGCTACAGCTGCAAGGTGTCTGATAGACTGTGGTTTGATCACCACCTCACGCATCTGAAGAATGCAGTGTGCGCAATTCGGAACCGAAGCTTGAATCTAGCAAAACGACGACAGTGACATAAAAGACTTTCCTGAAGATCGCGCTAAACATGAGTTGAAACTTCAGGAAACGACAACGAGCTTCGCTGTTTTCGCAACCTTTATTGCGTGTATCTGGCTTTAGTTCTTTTTTTCTTCTTTCTTTCTTTTTTACAGCAGTGTCTTCCATGTGGTAAAAGCACTTTCGCCACTTCGATGGAAGAATGAAAAATGACATGAAGCAACGCGTCGGCGAGGCCGCTCGACATCCAGATTTGATGCACACTGGGGTCATATGTATAAATACGTGTAAGTGGCAAGAAGGCTTTCGCAATAAGGTGAACCGCCACACGCAAAACAAAAGTAACATTTAGTGAATTGGTATCCAAACCAGACAACAAGCGCCGAAATTGAAGATTTTACCGATTCGTCGACAAAACAACCGACTTGCAAAGTTTTCTGTACTTGCAATATTGATCCCCGGCTGCAAACTCTTCGGATTCCTGCCGTATTATTTTTTTTTCAGATTGCTTGCGTTTCACAGCGATGCTGTTAGGCACTCGGCCGTCTCCATCTTGCGTGTCCGTCCGTGAACCCTGGCGTGGCTTACGTCTGTGTAGGCGACAGGAATGTGTGCGGCGATCCCAGAGATAGTGCAATATAGGGCATGTTTTTCCAGTTCCGGGATATTAAGTTTCAAGGTGTCCGTCGAAAAGCATTAGTGCTCCATTTACTTTCTTGCTTCAATACATAAAACAGCGGTTTCTTAAGAAAGTAACTGTAATGGCATTGCATTTCGTCGTATACCTTGAAAATAATATGTCGGAACTGGGGCTGTCCAGAAAATTCTTTCCAAGTTGACATGCCATGCGATCTCAGAGGCTCTAATTGGCTTATATATATATATATATATATATATATATATATATATATATATATATATATATATATATATATATATATATATATATATATATATGATTTCACAATGTAGGCTGCATAAACAGCTTCGCTGGTAATCCGTCATCATATGAACGTTGGGGACTCGCGAAATCTTTAATTTCCCCACGGCACATATTGCAACTAACGAATTGCAGCCGGTGAGTTTGCAAGCCGTATCCACCTTAAATGAATTTCCAGGATTAGACCCGTTTGTGGGGAACGAAATAGATGGGCGCTCCAGTTTAGTACTTCTACGCACAAAATGAGTGCTTTGTTAAATCAAGTAAATGGAACAAATGTGACTTTTTTGAGCGAATTTTATGGCGCAAATCCCCAAAATGGTTTAACCTGGCAATTCATTCCAAGTGAATACGCCTTGCGAACTCACCGGCCACAATTCGTCAATTGTCAAGTTTGCCGTAAAATAATTAATTCTGAAGATAGTTCCTTAATTTTTGGTAATTACTTCAATAAGTGTTTCGATTTCTCGTGCAACTAATGTCAGCCACTCCGAATAATCTAGTTCAAGGACTGTCATTAAATTGCCTGCAACGGGACATCCTTTTCAAGTTTCGTACCACTTAAAAACAATCACCATGTATGTTACGTGGGTGTGACAAAATATGAATAGCGATATGGAAGCAGAATCTAAGTTTTCATTTGCTGACGTTGTTAAGACGGTGCCCCAGCTGACTTACCGAGGCCGTACCTTCCTGTCAAAAGCCATTGACAATATCATGCGCTGCTGCTCCACGCACCACAAGATCACACGTTATACCATCCCCACGCTAACGGGCTCAGCGAGCGCTTGAATAGGGCCTTAAAATACATGATCTCAAAGTATGTGTCGACTGACCACCGCGACTGGGACCTTGCATTGCCATGCGGGACGTTCTAATAAAATTCCTCCTCTAACGACACTGCAGGAGGCTCTCCGTCTTGCCGTTTTTTCGGACGTGAACCAACTTTACCGTTGTACACATTCCCTCATTCCCCTGCAACATCGACAGTTGCATATGCACTCGACGCCATAGCCCGGGCTGATTATGTGCGGCAGATATAGCCCGTAAGAGACTTGCTGCTTCCCAAGACATTCATAAGCGCATTTGCGTGGAGCGATACCGCAACGAAAATTTTGCTCCGGTTGCCCTCGAGCTACTTTGGTCTCACTCACGACCTGATGATGATGATGATGATGATGACCTTGATCAGTTTGGCGCATACCCACTCACGAGGATTGGCACTAGTGGGGCAGATTTCACCATGTGTTCCGGTAATAAATGTATAAATCTAACGGGACGACGCCGAAGTGTCTTCTTGATAGAACGCTTCTATCTGTGTTCTCTGGTTTCTTGCGAAATCTTCAGAATTTCCTGGTGCCTTGTCTCCCGGTCTTGTGGCCATGGACGCGGGGCCTTCCAGAGGCCCTCCTGGCCAGAGGTCATCAAGGCCGTCCTTCCCGAGTAAGAGAGGAAGCGTGCTCAATGACACCGAGGACACTCAGATGTACTCCCGGTCGGGTGAAGACTCATCGGATTATAGCTTCATCTCTGTCCGCAGAAAGAGGGCCAAACGGAGGGTTGTCAATGCGAAAACATCAACGCGAGTGAGCACGGTGACTCTGAAGTCAAGGCCTGTACGTTAACCTCACGCCATCGTGTTCGTACCCGAGGAACCCTCAAGCAACCTCCGATTGCTGAACAGGCAACAACTATCTGTCTTCCTGGAAGGGGTCGTGCCGAATAAAATGAGATATTCGGATAAATACACGAAGAAATGACCTCGAAATCGATGTTGCCAACAGAATTGCGCTCGAAAACTGAAGCAAATCTCGGAGCTAGGACGCATAAAAGTGCGTTCCTATACCCCGATGGACGATGCATCCACAGCAGGTGTAATTTATTGCACTGATGTCGCCATTCCTAACGCGGACTTGCCTATCCTCGTCAAACCAGCAAGTTAGGGTGTTGTCATCACGCGTTTAGCAGCTTTGGAAATTCGCGGTGCGTCAAACTGATTTTCAAAGGAGATTGCATACCATCTCACGTCAAAGTCGGTCACTTCCGACACCCTGTTCTACCCTTCATACAAAAGCCTATTCAATGCCATCAATATCGGAGAGGCCTTTGCCATGCAGTGGGCGTAACCAGGATGATAATGATAATGATGATGATTATGATGATGATGATGAATGCCATCAGCGCTTTAGGCTTGGACATGTCAAGGGGGTCTGTCCAAACTTGTTACTGTGTCACCGGTGTGCTGAACCTCACGCGGAGGACACTTGCCGGGCTAAGGTTCTAAAGTTCCGCAACTGTAATGGTTGCCATGCTGCCTCGTCTAGGGAATGCCCTCGCATCAAGAAAGAAGTCGCTGTTCTCAAGCAAATGGTTCGGGACAATTCGACACACAGGGAGGCTGATGAAACGATCCGGCGTCGGCGTCACCGAACCTTCTCAAGAAAGTCAGAGACACGAATGAAGAGGGTCCCTTCGCTTGTAGCACCCACATTCCCCAACCTGGCCAAAAAAGGGCTGACCAGCTCAAAAAAGTCAGCTGAAAGGAATCTCTCTCTGGAAGAATGGCTTGCGCTTCCGAGCCAGCCACTTCCCACAGAACCACAGATTGTCAAGCCCGCTCGGGAGCCTACTCCTGCCGCTGATGACACGCCCAAAGCAGATCGTCAAGTCATTTCAATGCTGCGTCCCCTCATAGATGCCATTCGAGTGATTCTGTCGAATCTTGGAACAACGTCTGCTCGAAGTGCACTGAAAGTACTGGATGCCTTAAGCCCAGTGCTTGAGTCCCTCGAATAGAGTCATGGCCAACCATGGCCCATCGTTTCGAGAACAAGTCAAGGCAGCGTCAATCATACAATGGAACGCAAGAGGACTAAAATCACACCTTTCAGACTTTCGTCAGTATATATATATATATATATATATATATATATATATATATATATATATATATATATATATATGTATATATATATATATATATATATATATATATATATATATATATATATATATATATATATATATATATATATATATACTAATTTGTTCCCAATCATTATCATATGTGAGCCTAACGTGTCAAAAGCAGTCAGATTATCGGGATACGAAGCTGTTATATCCGCAACAACTGATGCATGCAGCAAAGTCATCGATTTTAATGCGCACCATATGGCATGGGGAAGCACAAAGACAAATGCAAGAGGGCAAAGGCTTGCAAACTTCGCCTGCAACAACGACCTTTCACTCCTAAATTCACGGCAGCCCAACGTTTATACGAGGCGCGAATTATGGCAACTGTCTTGACCTAGCTTTCGTCTCCAGCTCTTTCACAAGCTGTGTTAAATGGTTTTGTGATATTGAGACACACGGGAGTGATCACATTCGCACGTACCTTGTCATCAAAGGGATGTCCACGTCCTTCCCACGGAACACCATTCGATTAATTGACTGGAATAGTTTTACTTCCACCATGGAAGATGCTTGTCGAGAGGGCGTGTCCTCTGGTTTAGAGGAAACAACCAATTCTGCAATGCGAGACGCCACGTGCACGGTCATAGTTTCGTTGTTCGTTTCGTTTCGTCATGGAATCGTGATTCCTTGTAGAGCACAGCGTTGGCTACAAACTTTCGTAGCCCCAGACATAAGCAACGTGCTTCCCGTTTCAGCAAAACTAGTGGACGAAGCTTGTAAGCAGAGGCGCCGCGGAATAACACACAGCCGAACTCTAGTATAGGTCGGATATGCAAGGGGTAAATCATTGCGAGAGCGTCTACTCGCAAGCCCCATCGATTTTTATTACTTATCCTTCCTAATATCCCCATTGCACAGGTAGCTTCTAAAGTTATATGCTCAATGTGCTGACGCCAATTAAGCTTTCCATCATAAATATTTCCAAGGTACTTGAATTTTTTCACTTGTGCAACAGTGGAATGGCGGTATGAAAGGGATGAAATAAGTGGGTCTTGTAGAGGAAAGACAAGAACACCACTCTTATTTACACTGGGGACAAGCTAATACTTTCCAGCCATGCTTCTAGCTCACATAAGTATTCCTGTAAGCACTCGTACAGTGACTGAATATCACTTGCCGAAGCAAAAAAGGCTAAATAATCAGCGTAAACGTACAAGCTTACATTCCGATGATAAGGAATGGAGCTGAGTAGGATGTTAAACAACAGCGAGGATGAAACTGCGCCTTGACGAACCCCGCGCGTTTGCCCAAATTTTCCCGATGGAATTCCACTTTCTGCACAGTAAAACTCCCTGTCCTACAAGAGCTCAGCAGTCCACGTTACAAAGTATTCAGGTAATTCAATATCCTGCATCCTCTTTATTAATACAGGGTATTCCACCCTATCGTATGCTTGAAATATGTCTTATGTAACTAGAGCTGCATATTGTTTTTGGTAACGAGCTAACTGTATTCGACTCTGTAGGTCGACATGCGCGCCCCAAATTGACATCCCTGCTCTAAATCCAATTCGGCAGGGGCTCAGTAATTCTCGTGTATTCACAAACGTGCGTTTAATTATCTTTCTATTGATTTTACAAAATTTCATGTTAGAGAATAAGCCGAACATTGTCTAGAACATGCGGGTTTGGTCTTTCAGCAGTGGAACCACCTTCGCGATTCTTCACATAAGAGCGGTCCGTGCGTATTGTATTGAGTAATTTACGGCATCTAACAAGCCGTTAGAAGCGACTTCAAAGACAAGTTTAACCATCTTTGCAGTGAGTATATCGGGACCTGGGGCTGCAGCTGGTAAATACGAAAGAGCTTGGGACAATCCTGACATAGAAAACTCTTCGAAATCTTGTGAAGTGCCCTGTCCCTGAGGAGAGAAGGAAAGAGAGGTAGCCAATCGGGTCACTAACCCTCTCGCAATTACATCTACAAAATCACCTTTTTCACTGGTGGTTAAACTACTCACTCCAAGTTCAAGGGGCGTGGAATCATTTTTGGGATCTTAAAACCCGAAATATTTCATGCTTATTATTTGATTTTCAAAAAAATTCGAAAGGTCTGACAATGTAATTGTCTTTTGCCTTACATACCGTTCTTTTTACTGTTGCAGCAATAAATTTATAGTTGCTCCAGTTTTTCGGAGACTGGTTATGCATGAGTTCTTTCCATGCAGCCTTCCGTCGCTTGTAGTCCCGCGAACAATCATCAATCCATCAATTTGTAGAAGCAGTGTCTTCTTGCGTGCCTTTAGCTGGAACTCTGACCTTTTGAGCGAAGTATTTATGATTGAGCAAATATCCTTACGTTTAATGGAGAATTTTCAATTTATTTGAAAATGGTCTAGAAGTATTTTTTAAATGCACGGTAATTCACAAAAGAGTAGATTCGAGCCTCCACGGTGGACTGAAGGGGGCTTACAAGTTCAAGCACAACTGGAAAATGATCACTGGTTGTCCCAACATTCGCCGTTTCCCATGCGGGATATGGAAAGACATGGAACCGAAAATGTAAGATCCAGCACAGATGCAAACTGTCCGTGAAGAAATGTAACTGATCCTGGATTTTGACACGAAAATTTATTTGTTGTTGTCCAGTCCCGTAGACGCTTTCGGCAGCGGTCTGTTCTGGATTCCTATGATACATGATGAGAGTTCAAGTCACGCGCCAATACTCTATCTTTACCGTATTTTGCCAAAACTGAGCCTGGTTGGGGGGTATCCTGCACACCCGAAGGAAAATATAAATTGGCAAACGAGAAAGGTCTACTGACAGAGAGAATAAATTCTACTGCTGGAATTTCACATTCTGGAGACATCAGCTGGAACGATCCATTTGCCCTGTGGCGAAACTTGCTTGAGACTATAATTAACAGCCCCCACCCCTAGACGGGCGATCTAGGCGAAAGGACCTAAAATTGTGCAAAGAAAATGGTTTTTCAGGGGCTAACGAAGTTGTAGTAAAATTACATCTAGAGAAATTTGAGAAGGCAGAACGTTTAATCAGTAGAAGCATCGAATGTTGATCTGCAGTTCCCTGCCGCACCCTCGTGTACCTTCCAGTGATGAGAGCACCGCACAGGCCACCACCTCCTCCAAAATATCATGATTTGCGTAGACTTCAATGAGGATTTTCTTAGATTTACTAACTGAGTGTAAAATAGTAGCCTCCAAGGGAGACCACCACCTTTTTTGTGCCCTCACGTCAAATTTCATGTTTGAGATATCCTGATAATCAGAGTTGTCTGGACTAGCAGTGACCTTGTTTGAGAAACCTGGAACAGGCCTGACTTTCTTTATATGTGTTGTGGACACAATTGCCCCATTTTCCTGAGAGTGGGGTAAACAAGCATTCATGTCAGAGCTTTAGGGCACAGCAGTAGCAGTCGGTGATAATTGTACTAACTTTGAGGGTACCAGTCCAGTAAAGCATTCTGTGACACTTTCTACAATACGCCCTATAATTTTAGCCATAGACTTTTCGATAGCTTGTGTGGTCACCTGTGACGGCTTCCATAAACGACAGCGTGGTGTCGTGCTGTCACACTCGCATAACCATGGGCTCCTTCCTTTACCGCTGCAATGACCTCTTGTCGTGAGCAACGCGTTTTGTACATCCCTTCCAGTATTTGGACTTCTTGATTTTTTACCAGGGCAGTATGAGCAATCAGCCTTGTGGGCTCCACCGCAGAGGTAGCAGGAGTCCGACTCGGCCTAGCAATGACTAACGGAGTGGTTCCCGCCGTAGACGCAACAACGAATGCTGGAGTTACAACCACCCATGCTATGACTATAGCGCTAACAATTGCGACCTTGTAATGGACGCGAGGCAAGCGGGCCCACTCTGAATATTCGAGGCCAGACTTCTATCTCTGTAGGGCAAGATGTACTTTCGAACATGGCAATTACTGACACTGTAGGGACATGTGTATTGTCCACCATTCTGTTGCCCCGGTAAACAGCAATTACCCCAGCAGCGGGAAGCTTGTCTAGCGGTTCTGCCGGACTTAAATTGGAGTCTACACCACGAGCTATTCCTATAGTGCAGGGAAGATGCGGGGAAATGAAGGCACTCACTTGCATCGATCCACATGATTAGCACCTAAGTAGCTCATACACACACGCCTCCTCTGGCGAACGGCAAACAATCCCACCCCTGCCAACTGTCGTAACTCAGTGATGTGCAATAGTGACGCGTTGCCGCCTTAAGTTCCGCCTACACTGCCTTTGGGTGGTTAAGCCAGATGGCTCTTCCATGCAAAGGCCCCAGCGCCTCAGGAATGCTGCACACCCCACTACGAAAGAAAGCTTCAAGAGGCATTTGATCAAGTGGTAGGGAGGCCAAACAAGGCGTAGATCACCCCGGGCCGTCCCCTGGAAACATTTTCGACATTTCCGGCACTATCTCCGTATCAGACAATAAAAAATTATCTCAAAACACTGCTTTGCACCTATAAACTGGACTAAATCCGCCCAACACTTAGCCGAAAGCCCGAGAGCTCACTGTTGCGATACGAACCAGGGCAGCCAGACTTCTTTCTTCTACTTCCAGGGCCTTTCTGAAAAGCTTCTTCTTCGCTGCACAGGGCCCATATCGCGTCTTTCGACAAGTGGCTGACGTCACGTACGAGACTTCGTCCGCCAGTCCAATAGCATCTTCTGTTCCGTTGTCCACCAACGTGGTCCGCGGTTCGAGACTTAAGTTTACCACCCTTCCTCTGCTGTGGATTCTTAGTGGAACCTAGGTAGCGCTTCCGCCGCCGGGGATCATGCTATGTGTTATTCGAAGAAGATTATCTGAACACTTGGACTCAGTGGGGCGTAGCCATGAGAGGCATCTGGCTGATCTAAGGACGGCGACGTGCTCTGCTTGATCTTGGCTAGCTTCCATGTTGGCCAGTGCTTGCTACCCCTTGCAAATTAACTGTGGAAATAGTTTACGTACTGTGCTTCCATTTAACAATATAAAGCTGTCATTCTAGCGGCAAGTGAAGTCTTTGTTCGGTATAAGTTAAATATGCAATTTAGTTTCCTACAGGCTATGTTCGACTGTTACCGCCTTTGTCGTAGGTGAAGGTTTTGTAACAATGAGGACGTGTTTGGTTTGCGATGAGTATACTTATTTATATGGTATAAGCCTCGTTTTGATGCGATAGAATCAAATGGTCCACTGAGCGAAAAAGCCAGCGGTGTCTGTAGCACGGAAACAGGACCCGAATTCCCACTGGCTGCAACAGCAGGTCAGGAGCGCGCCTCGACGGAATATAGCGGGCGAAAGGGAACACCTGCTGCGGCAATAGTGCGCCATGTGTTACGTGAGGGGAGAGGGCATCGCCGCAACGCCAAGCCACCCTCGCTCTCGGAAGGCGGCGCGCCATCCCTATCTCTCTCACCACCACTGGGCTTAGCTGCTGCACGCGCCTGCCAGCCTTGGTGGCCGCTGCTGCTTCCTCGGTCTCTCGCCGCGCAATACGTCGGTGGCATGCGGTGTTGGCACCGCAGGCTGCTCCTGGTTGCTGGCTCGAGCAGCATGTACCACCATGGTACATTACTCGCAGCGCAAAAATCGATGACCCTTTCAGCGGCGTTCAATTCAACATTAGTGCTTGCGCGTTAAAAACTGGTTAGAAGTGCTTATTTCTTCCGCGATTTGATCGTTTCCCCTTTTGCGAAAAACTGTGTGCAATATTTGTTTCTGTTATACACTAGGTATGTCTGACTTCCGGTATAAAAATTTTTGCCCGACACTTTCTCCTGCGATTCTCTTTGTCTGTAAAGGCTTCCGGAAAATTATGCTTAAAATGTTCTCATTTTGTTTCTTGGCAACAATATCAAATCAGTAAAGAATAGGCAGTGCTTATTGAATCTATACAACGCAGACAATATGCCTGGTGTTTGAAATTTACGCAGGTATTCAATTCACAATATCAAATAATGAAACTAATGCGAGGACCTATGGGCAGTGATAGCCCAAGTTTTGTTTTGTAGAAAAATGTAATAGCCGTTTTCTTTTTGCCTCCTATTAGGTGGAAATGATGATAGAAAATATAAGGAGGACCTTCAGAGAGTCGCTATCCACAAGAGATTGGTTGATCGGCATCACAAAGGAAACAGCTCTGAAGAAGGTGTGACGTTACACTTCAATAGTGGCATATCACGCGTGCCTTTTTTTATGCTCGCCAATTGTATAGTTTGTGGTTTCCATTTACTTTCAAGGGAACTTCACGAAATGCTTGCTCTTTGCATTATATGCTATAGCACTTTAGAATTGGACATAGTTCATAACGTTGGTATTATTCTGCACGTATTATGTGCAGTATACCAAATTCCCGTACGGTACTGGACGTCTTTACTAACCCCCTGCAACATCGCAACGATGCTCGACCACAGCCTTCGCTGGTTCATTGCCTTGTTTCACATCGCATAAAGTGTTGTATAGCAGAACCGATTTTCCGGAAGAACCCACTTCGCGATGAATGTCGACGTTAATGCATTTACCATTGAAGCAAGGTAGCAAAACAACGTATTGCGAAAGCCGCAACGTGCTTACCACCAGGTTCCCCTCTTGCGGTTTTTACTGCACACGCTGCGCCATCTAGCGTCACAGCCTTAAAGCGCGTGCGTGGCGCGGATTTGCTTCCAACAACCCTCGGAGGAAATTAAATGATATATTTTGCCATTGTACAGTGACATACTTAATACAAGCCACGATACATGCAAGCCACGTGATTCGAGCACCTGCATCCGCAGCATCCTATATTTGGCAGCTGGGCACACTAACCACTACGCTTCCGCTTTCCCCCACCATCTTCGATTTATCGGCGTTCCCACTTCTCGTTTTCGTCACTGACGCAGGCAGAATGGACGCGGAAACGAAAAAAAAGGGAAGATTGCTTGAGCCGCTAGGTAACACATGACTTCCTTTGGCAGGCTACTCTCATCGGAAGGCATGTGGACTTGCGGCTGCGTGCAGATCATCGCCTTAGGTTTATTGAAAGTTTTCTTTCACCGAGTCTCCCGGCTTAAGACTGAAACGCTGGACAAAAATGGGACATACCGTTGTATTAAGGTGTAAGCCTTTAGTGGCTCTTGAGTGCCCGGGCGCAGTCCGTGATGGACGCAGGAAAGCGGTGATCAGCGGCGAGGGGAGCAAGGAGAGGAGGCGCCATGCCAGTAGGCGTGTGGGCGCGTGGGAGAGCGCGGACATGCGTGTGGGGTTGTGCGAACATCGGCGACGAACCTCGCAGCCATATGGCTGTGATTGCATCGCATGCTCGCGGCCACGGCAGCGTCTGTTCGCAGAACAGTTCAGACAGCTGCAACAGTGGCAGTCATAGATAGGCTTTCGGATATCGCAGTTTAGCTCAGCAAAGTGCCCATAGACTTTTTGCTTACTTTCTAGGTTTAAATCAAAAACGCTCATTCCAAACTTTACAGCAGCAACAGCATCGTCATCAGCGACTTGAACACTCATTTAAACAAACCGCGATTTTTTAAGAAATGACATAAGGATACTACATGTCGAGGTCTTGTCGCTGCCAATACTGGCCGGCACCACCTATCGACGAAAGGGCATCACACCGCCGATGTACGCGGCAGCTGACTGAATGATGAAAACAGAAAATATGACTGTTTTTCAGTTCCCGCAACTTCTTAAACACAATGCACCCGCCACCATGACACAAGTTGTTTTCTATAACAGCGACGCGCAACGGCAGGACTGATATTTATTTATAATGTACTTCTTGACTATTTAAATACTTCTTAAAGGGGTTTAATTTTAGTTTTCATCGCGGAACCGCAATCGCAGGGAGCGCCATGCGTACACCGCGGCCAGCTATATACTGGAGCCGCGCTCTTCTTCCACTAGCAATATGGCCGCCGCCGGCTTCACGGACTCCCATAGATCCCGGCTGGGGCTCGATCTCCAGAACTTTAAGTATGTAACCTCCTTGCATAGAAACGACAGCAAGGTTGCTAACAGATTGTTGGCTTGGATATGTTTGGGATGAAGCCCAAGATGGCACCCTGTCTTCATACGCGCTCTTACGTTTGCGTTCGCCTCTTTGAGCAACCGGGCACAGCGCGCCAGCGTAGACGCCACTTCGCATGTTGTACCGTGCATGAGCACTGGCATCTACGCTACCCCACTGGGCACGCTGATCTGCAGGCTAGCTGAGCTATAATTCTCTTTTTTCTTGAAGGGACGCGCAACGAGCATACTGCAAAGGTGCTTGCGTTGAGCGGATGTAAGGCGAGAAACACGGTTCTAAACTGCCTAACCTCTAACCTGTGCAGTAAACCGATGTTTATAGTATTCCCCCAAACACAAGGGGAATTCATAATCACGAGTACGGCAACCGTAACCGCAAGAGTCACAATATGGTCGTAAGTTGTCGCGACAGCGCAGCTGTAGTTCACAGAGCCTGTCACTAAGGAATGCGCGGCGAGGTATGGCCGATGAATAAGTAATTGCCAAGATTGCTATTTCATAAACGTTAATTTCCAAAAACGGCAGATGCTTATACTACCGAGAAGGACGCATGCTGGGCGGTCACTCTAATCATTTCCTCGCTACGTCACATATCTACACTGAAATTAAGCTGGTTTCAGAAATTCCCGCTTATATTCTCTCGTCCTTTAACTGCGACCTCAACGCTATTTCCTTTTCTCTTTTTGTGCCTCGCTCTTGTCCCAATGTACGCTGATATGCTTCTACTGACGTTCGCTGCTCCTTTTTTTAATGAATTCATTCACTTATTTATTTAATCCTAAATGGGTCCAGAAGATAGCGTCTCTTCATCTCCATAATCATCCACTCTCTCACCAGGAATCTGTCATCGCAAAACAGTGCTGCGGTGTTGCATATGGCTGAATGTCGCATATAGAGTTTTCAGGGAATGTCCAGTAACGCGGATGCAATTTTCGGTGGGTGACGAGACAGTATATATATATATATATATATATATATATATATATATTATGATACTGAGACCGATCAAGTTGTCCAGCGCTGTTTATTCTAAAAAAAGGCAAAGCCCCTGCTCACGCGCGAGGAAGTAGAACAGGGAAGATGATGATGGCCATGTACGAACGAAAACGACAACACATGCTATGGGAGTGCCAGAACCTAATATAGGGCAATGCGAGCACAGCCTCCATCGACAGCCGCGAGCGCGAGGGCAGGCCGCGCTGCTCAGCTCGAGCCTCGAAGACCAAACTCCGGGCAGTCCAGAGGGCCGAGGAAGCCGCCGAGTGGCAAGAACTCTTGGCCCCAACCTCGGCGGATGCCCTAGATAACTAACTCGCCGGACGCGTATCGTTCCGATTCGAAATAAAGTTTTCTAGCTCGCTCACTCACTCACTCAGATTACAATGGCGGCCTGTCCGAATCCAGAGATTCTTAGCACACACTGCTGCGTCACAGATCTGACCGTCGCCGTGGCCAGTTGCTTCGCAGCTGCTGGGGACTGAGGGCCAGGTTTTATTCTTGTATTCATATATGAGGTTGTAGCCGAGTACTGCACCAGACTGGCCGATCCTGTTCTGGTGAGGGAGTGCGTTACCGATTCGGGCACACCGGGATCAGGCCACACTCCAGGCCTGCTTACGCAATTTTAGCAGCACGCGAATTTGTTTTTGAATCCGGTAGAACATTGCGCGGCACCGAGATTTGAACCACAGTCCTCTTGCACGCGAGGCGGATGCTCTACCTCTACGCCATCGCTGCACCACGCCATCGCTGCACAAAGAATACCACCGTGCTTACAATCTGAGCCGTACGGTTAAACTTGACATGAATTCTACAAAAATGGGGGAATGGATTTCATCTGGACTGTTGTGCCATCCCAAACCATGAAAAACTCCCACGAATCGCGGTCTACATACGGCGAGTTGGCATGAAAATTTAGAACGTAGCATCAAGGTGCCAAGACACCACACAATCTTGGGTGTTCATGTTCGTATTTAGGCAAATAACAGTAGCTTTTGCCATAAGAACGTAAGGCGGTTAATTTGTCTACGTACATGAAGATACTGTTGTCGTCAAATGGAGATGCTCCGATCATCGCGCAGTGCTTCTTGCAGAGAAAGCCTTCGGCATTGTATCACGAAAAGAACGCCAACTGTCAAAAATCTTTTTTCGTTCAGCTGGAGAAAATGGCCAAAAAGATCGGATTTCCGCCATGGATTCTAAACGACGCCGACTTGGAAAACCGCTTTAAATACGTAAGTAAAAGCTCAAGGTTCATATTCAAACCACTATTGCAGGAAATTCGGTCCTAATGCATTAATTTCTTTTATTCATTGCAGCTTCGACATTTCAACATCAGCGACCCACTTTTTAGAATTATATTATCATACCAAAAAAATGCTGAAATCAGGAAGCTGCTCTTACTTCGGACGCAGCCAGATAAGGATAGGTGTGTATTCATGGATGCAATCGTTGCAACGTCATTAGACACAACAATATATTACATTTCCACTTTTTAATTGCGTAATGGTGCAACTGGTGCGCCAATTGTGCACCACATCTTGTAGGGATCTTCGGACGGCTCATACCTTTGTGCGCGCTGCGTTCTCGCCGCTCCAGCGTCGAAGCAATAGACAGCACAAAGCTCGCTGCTGCAGCCGCTCTTGCTGGCACCAGCGCTTTGACAGGTAGTGTCCGCGCTCAACGAGTGTGGTATGTTCATGTTTGCTTGAGCGCGCTGACACCATGCTTGTTGATTGAGTTAGTAAGCGAATGTTTCCAAGTTTATACGCCTGATAAAACTACTGTCCTGACTTCATATAGCTGTTTAATAATTCGCTATCACAATCGATACTTTGCCGTTCGGGTGAAACTGTGATTTTTTTAACATTTGTATAAACCTTAAAGACTACTCACCTCCTTCAAGAAAGTATCATAACAAAATGTTTCGTGTTGATAGAACTTAATTATGACGTCTTTACAGCTGGTCCTTGGGCCCTGCCGTAGTAAACGCGTACTACAGCCCCTCGATGAATGAAATGGGTAAATATTACGAATTACTAAAGAAATCTTTGTACCAGAAATTGCTGTCAAGCTCTTATATTGTGTTTTTCGGCGTTGATTATCATTTTGCGCGATTATCCAATTCATGTATATTATGTAAACGGCGTACATTACTTGCCCGTGAAATTTCTGTGTTCAGTTAATTCACTCCCCTCACCGGGCCTATAGAAATCGAGCGATTTTGTGGGGCAGTACTTCTTCACGCTCTTCTACAATTCCGTTTAAATTCGTCTACTGGCAACGTAATGTATCTTCTGGAATAGCGAATGAACTTTAAGTATTGGTAAGTGATGACAATATTTAGCTGATTGGGGAGTCTGAAAAAATAAAGCTTCGACTGGCGATATTGTCGAAACTAGCCTGCAGTGTCAAGCACTCCTAGAATAAAATGACTCATAATCTGCGCTTTGGTTGATTCGGCAACAGAATGTTTCCATGAGAGCAGCAGTTAAGCATAATATCTTTTGGCGGGTTGTCTGATTTAATGTTCCGACGTCTAGGCTGTTTTAACGATGAATCAATCAACGGGAGATTCCCATTAGTGCGCGTTATTTCGATAATTTTGTTTGACTAATATCTGGTGCATTGTTACTTTCCCCACCATGGGTCTGAGGAGATCTGAGGAGAATTTATCCATCAGTGTTTCGGCAGCTATGTACAAACCATTAGAAGCAATCATTCACATGCTGTGGGGTTTTACCTCACGCAAAAGCACGCAGTAGATTTCGGACCAACCTCTAACCGAAGCTTGAGTAGCAGTATAATTCCCTACATGTTTAACACCGCCTGTGCAAGTTCCCTTGTTCATTCATTACTGTGCAACACAGTCCAACGCTCCCCATTGCTGTACAGTACTGTGCAGGAAGCGAACAAAGCACGTGGAGGCTCCAGCGCCAGTTGAACGCGCTTTAGACCAGCTTGGTTTCCTAAAAAACTGATCGAACCCAATAATCAAGCATCGAAGGCTACTGCATGCTCCATGATCTGACAACCATAGCTTCGCCAGCCTATAGAGTGCAGTAAAAGACGAACCTGCTGCCTGCTGCAACGAATAAAAACGAATGCTCCTTGCACACTGGGAACTTACGTGTTTTCACATTTGCACAGCTACTGCTTTTGCCAGCCATATTTGGATCACTACTGTTAGTATCAGTGCCAACAATTATGCGTACTACTTTTTACGCGGACTGACTTGCAAAATTTAGACCACGCAAAAAGGCCGCGTATTTCTTTTTTGCCCTAACTACAGCATAATAAAAAGCAAATCACAACATCCATTCAGTTTCCTTGAGGTGCTTCTTTGATGTTTCACATATGCATTCTCCAGAACCGTCTGAAATATTACTGCGGCTTCACGCCCACTGAGAAGCACCAGTGATCAGGCTATAATTCTGTTTACCACAGTATATGTTACGACTACTACAACTACAACGTCTTCAAAACAAAACACTAAAATATAAAAGTACCGACAACGAGCCCACTTCTTGAAGTAAGGAATTCAATAATGAACAAACATTGACTGCTTAGGCTTCTTCATATCGGCTTTAGGACGTGTATTAAAATCCTGAAACGAAAGCCCTGCAGTAGTGAAGTTATGTCAATGAAGCAGGAATGGTGGGTCAATAACTCCCTCGAAGACATCCGTGCATGAAATTGGCAATGAAATATATTGGTGTTCCAGTTATTCGTTACCCAAAAGCAACTCACTGTCAACTCGGGACGATATTAACTGCAACCGAACGTAGTTTTAGCAAAGTTCTTCGGTGGATAGATATTGGAAATAGTGTTTGTGTAAGCTTTTTGCCACGTGAATAGAAAGTGACTTCAGGAAGGCCTGCTTCATAGAGTAACGAAAAAGTTCACGGACAATTGCGACACTCCCTAGCGCTAAATTTGAGCGCAGCTCTATTTGCGTTTGCATGATGTATTAGCTGGCGCTGACAATCCGTCTCGTGCGGCACATTCCAAACGGAGCGAAGAGTGGCGCGACGGCCTCTGTAATCCGGAGATCGCGAGAGGCAGGGCGCGGATTACACATGGGGGCGATTCACAGCAGCCGCTGTAGACAGATCTCTGTTCATGCAGCGCTTTGTTTCCATATATGGTATCGGTCGACGCGCTCGCCGCATGCAGATGAACCGCGTGCTACTCTGGGGACGCGTCTCGTAGCAGTCGTCGCCCCAGCGCCCGTCTTGCGTGCCACTACGTTTTTCTTCTTACCCTTTCGCCATACTCTCCTCCTGCGCTTTCCGCCTCATGCTTTCAGTGTAACCTCCTCCTCCGCTCTGTTCCTCGCGCTCTCTTCGCTATCAGCACCTTTCAGCCCAGCTGCGCTCCGCGTTCGCTCTTTCATCTTTCGCTGTGCTCGCTTGCTAGGTTACGAGGAACGCCTAGGCACTCCGACGCTCAAGGTAGGAACGGGCCCCTAAGAGCTGTGCTCTGAAAGATAAATAGTCATTTTTTATTACCTAGGCGGACGGTGTACCTTTTTATGGAGGTATATTTCACGTCCCCGAGAAATCTAGCAGAATAGGCCGTAAATAGGTTTAGTTATCGCCTATGCACGTACGCACACACACACACACACACACACACACACACACACACACACACACACACACACACACACACACACACACACACACACACACACACACACACACACACACACACACACACACACACACACACACACACACATACAGCAGTGGCTTAGTGCGTATGACATTGCGTTGCTCAGCTCGACATCACGAGTTCAGTCCCTGCTGCAGTGGTTGAATTTTGATGAGAGTGTCATGCTGAAAGAAAGATTAAGAAAAATTAGTTTCGCCAGGAAGGCGAAGCGATTATATCGATAGCAAAGTAGGAGACGTTTGCACGAAGTCAGTTGCGGGGTTTTATCCGCTGTAGGAATTTTGGAGTTAAAGTCTGCTTAGTAACTAAACACGCAAGTTAACAAGCATTGCGTCACACGCGCCCCAACACACATGAACAGATCTCCCTTGGTGGCCGCAAGCACTTGCTCTCACATCGCTAACATTATTTAGAATGCAGGCAGAGCAGAGGGAAACGCTATGCGCTGCCACTCGCTTCACGAAGTCGCTGAAAGTTAAATTACGCGACCTCCGACATTAGGTGTGCAGAAAGACAGCAGGCATAAAGCCACCAGCCATCTCGACTCGCCCTTAGTATTTGTACCCGGCGCGGATTACCTCCAAGTTGAAGCGCGCGGGCCCTGTAAGTCCTCAGGCACGCGGACAGACATACGTAGCAACGGCGGGGCTTCAGAACAGCATGCGCGCGCTTTCCTTCCTTAGCGCACGCTGGTCCACGTGAATTCCATTGAATGCGCATCAAGTCACCATCTTCGTCAGCTCACTCTCGCATGCTTTTCCTCGCACCAGGAAGCATATGGCGCGTGGGTCCCGCATTCTTATCGCACTTGGATTTCATGCGGAAAGGCGGTGGTGGCGAAGAATACCCCAGGAACTAAAGAAAAACAGCTGGGGTTGTACGTCCAAGAACCACGATCTGACTATGAAGTGCGCCGTACGGGGGTACTCTGGAATAACTTTGACCACCTGGATTACATTGACGTGCACCAAGTGTATGGCACACGGTCGTTTTTGCATTTCGTGCCTATCGAAATGCAGCATCCGGGGCCGGGATATCATTCCGAGACCTCGTGTTTGGCAGGGCAGACTATTCTGAGCAGCGCAGACCATTCTGGGCTGACCCACCGCAGCGGGTCAGCCCAGAATTATGAGGTACGCCGTATCTGTGTGACATGGGGTGCCTCATAATTCTGCCGTCCTTTCCATGCACTGTCACCTAACCCGCGCTTACGCGCATCTTACAATCAGATTGCGGTTTTGGCACGTAAAATTCCATAATTTCATTTTTACCACTCGTGCGCGTTTATTGAATAAACGAAAATGAGTTTGCGTTAGAATAAATGAATAAATGGACCAAAATGTGTGTCTGTAGCATAAATGTAAGCGAGTTATAAAAGGATGTGATTACTATTTCCCTCTGAGGTGACGAATACTTTTGCATTCATTCATAAATCAGTTCTTCAACTTTGAATATTCGGAAGTTGTACTCATGAAAAGCTTCTTTGTCGTCTTTTCTTTTTTGGCACAGCATTTGCCCAGTGCCTGAGGTACAAATAAGATATATCATTTATCGCTACTTTAACATCAGCCCTTTCTTCCAGTATTTCCGGCTGGAATACTGCGAGACTCATTCTACCAGCACGGACTGCCAGCGTATGTAGAGCCTTTTCTCACTGTCTTAGTAATCGTAGACATAAAAAAGCCCTCTAACCCAGTCAACACTAAAACGGTAGTGTTTGTTCAGTTGAAATTTTGAGGTGGGGTGCTTCACCTAGAGCATTTTGTTACACAAAACACGCCTTCCATTTTCTACATCTAAAGCCAGTGCGAATGAGTAGAGGCGAAATATTTTCCGGAATCACGAACGAAATTACCTTGGCATCTTTTACTGAACACTGTCATATGTTGGGACGATTCAACGCACATGTCGACCTTCACGTGAAGTGAAGCTTTAGCGACGATTCCATTACGTTCACACACAACTAAATCCGAAGCGCAAAATGTACAAGCTGTTTACTTTCACGCTAACCAACTTCTTTTGTAAAGCAATGCTCATGTACGACAACATCAAATTCATTATGCACTGCACCATTCACAAGCTATGCCCCGTACAAACGCCGCTACATGCGAATGAATTGCCAGATGACAGCGCAGGGGTCTGACGTTTACGATGGGGATGCACGATGATTGTCTGGAGAAGAATAGAAATGTGAGGTTGATGCAGAGAATGTAAGACCCATATAAAAGCACGCAGGCGTTATATAGCCCCTGCATCGCAGTCACAGGTACTTACCCTGGGAGATTGGCTAAGAATTCTCACGTACCCAGTCGCACCTGCCGAATGGTCTATCCATGCTGCAGGTTATATGCAGGATGTACCAAGTATCATGCATAAAAGTTCTAAACTATGTAAATGTCACGTAGCTAGACATGGCAATCTTGTTTGCCGTCGCTTGGAGATACTAAGTTTTTTGACAATCCGCCTAATTAGTCTTAATTAAATCATTAGCTTTTCAAATATTATATATAGATGAAAATTGTCTATGAGAAAATTGCAGAGCAAAATGAAAAACTGCCGATACAGCTTTCTGTTGCGCAATACATCCTACATAAAAGCGTTTTTCCATGCTTGAAAGAGTCCGCGAAAACACGCACTATTACCGCGCAGCTGGCCACTCGATGCACTTTGGCTCAACTTTGTCATTACTTGAGCAACAGAAAGCTGTATCAGAATACAGAGCGTCTGCTCTCTGTTCCGCAGCTTAGTTGGGGTTAAAGGGAGATGCGCAGGCCTCTGCGTTTAAAGCGATCTGCGATGGGGACCCAGTGCAGAGAGGGCTGATAGCTTCGTGAGCGCTGTGTTCTCGCCGCTTAGCGCGTGTTGAAGCGAGAGGCAGGCACGAAGGTGAATTCGCTGGCTGCTGCGGGTCCTATCTTGAAAGCGATCTTCTTACGTGACGGACGCACGGAGGGACGGAAGAGCGGACGCACGGTTTTCCTCGTTGGGTAAGCATAGAAAGGCTTACTCATTAAAAAACTTAACCGACGATTACGATGCTCGTTAATGCGAGCTTCGAGCGCAACTCATCACGTGTTTTAATTCCAGTGATTGCGTCGCGCATTGTTCAGAAGGAAAGCACGAAGACAGGAATGCGCGCCAGCGCTCTTTTCAGTCCGCCTCTATCGTCGCCCTTCCTTTTAATGCGACAGCGTTAAGGAGCTCGTGTAGTAGAAAAGCTGGAGTCGTCGGCGTCGTTAGCCGTGAGCCAAAAATGGCGGAAGGCATTCATAAACAAAAATAACATACAACGTGGGCTGGGAGGGAATCGAACCAGGGTCTTTCGAATGTGAGACGGAGACGCTACCACTCAGCCATGAGTTCTTTTTTTTTTCATTGTATTTTTTACAGTAGCAACAAACCGACGTTCACCAGTTGTGCGTCAGACAATGGAGAGCACAATGAAAGTCACACAGAGGAAAGTCATGGTTCATACTGTCGGTAGAAATGTTGGTTTCACTTTAGAAGGGTGGTAAGGACAGGCACCTCACCAAAATGGGTACCAGTCGGGTTGTGTATTGAGTCCATCATAAACCTGCTTTAGGTGTATTGTCATTTGGATGAAATTTGCCCTTGTAGGTATAACCGTTTGGGCGTTTCAGTCCATCATTCGCGTTTTCCTCAAACTGTGCATTCCAATGAGAAAAAACATATCAAAAGGTCCACTGTTATCAGAGGTCGGCAGCAGGTATCGCACAGTATGAGCGTTAATCTCAACGTCTTTTCTTAAAGTCCGTTGGAGGACATCTCAAAATAGTATGGCGTCGGTGCAGCTAATAAAACAATGTTCAATCGTCTCCGGCACGTCACAAAGGCGACAGTTAACAGAAGAGACAAAGATACCCTTTTTCTGTAGCCATGTTTTTACCGGTATGGTTTCACTATGAAGTTTATAAAAGAATGTTTTGCAGCATGGGGATATATACATTTTACGAACCCGATTTAGTACCTCGTGACCTGGCCATTGAATGTATAGGGATCGGTAAAATGGAGGCGGAAATAGCATGGACAATAAATCTTTGTATAACGTTTTACGCGACACAGAGCACAAGTGTTCAGTGGAAAACCGAACTGTCATGAAACGAACCGCGAAGGAAACTTCTTGCATGAACCCCCACAAGGATAAACGCGAAGAAAATTTGGAAGAAACAATTAAATCAGGTAACGCATTAACAAGTGTGGCTTGCATGATGACCGAATTATAGGATGCGATGTATCGCGAAAAAAGAAGAAACGAGACACTGGTTGCTGCACATAAAGATATACTAAACCCAGCCCACCTTCACTAACGGGCCTGAAAATATTGTCTCACCTCATGGGCTGAAAAGTTGAAGACCTTACGAAGGTTGCAAAGATTCGGTGAAAGCGTTGGATGTAGAGCCGGGCACAATGAATAACTTGCAATACGTAGGTAATTTTTGTTGCCAAGAACTTATTGGAGGCCTCAGCTTTCCCAAAAATAGAAAGTCGGTGTGGAACGCATGTCTCGGCGCAGCTTTGCAGGGCCGAAACCCGTTCTTTCCAATAGTGTGCGCTTAATTTATATGCGTCTAGCGGCACGCCAAGATACTTTGGCGGGACACCGGTCCACTTAACGCCTGCAAGCTGTTCTAACTGTTCTGGTGTATAGCACCATGAGCCAAACCACAAGCCCAAGCTTTTTGCGGAGTTCATTCGTGCTGCTGATACGCTGCCAAAATCCTCTATTGTTGATACTACCTTTTCAACACTGGACTTATCCGTGCAGAAGAACGCTAAATCATCTGGATAAGCTAAGATTTTTAGTTCACTACCCCGTATATTGATGCCATGGATATAACTCGACTGAATTACGCTTAAGCATAGCGGTTCCAGATAAAGGGTGAATAGTAATGGGGACATCGGGCATCCTTGTTTTACTGAAGAGCATATGGAAACAGGTTTAGAGAGTTGGCCATTAATAACTAAACGAGTAGTACAACACGCATAGCAAAGCTTAACGCCTTTAAGCACAACGGAGCCAACATTGGCATGCTCCAGAAGAGAAAATAAATAGGAGTGACTGACACAATCAAAAGCTTTAGCAAGATCTACCTGGAGTATTGCAAGCTGCTCAGTGGAACCGTAACAGTATTGAAGAAGTGTACGGGCGATATGTATGTTAGTTTGAATGGATCGACCCGTAATTCCACACGTCTGATGGGAACCAATGAGAATTGATAACGCGATTGCAATCTATTCGATAAAACTTTTGCAAAGATTTTATAATCCATGTTTGACAATGTGATTGGTCGGTAGCTTTCAACAGAACGCAGTTTCTCCTTATCAGAACTTTTGGGAATTAAAACTGTGTGGGTTTTGCAAAAAGATTGCCGAAGGGCGTCTATATCTAAACTTGTAATAAAAACGTCCAAGAATATGGGACTGATAATTGATTTGAAAGCTTTGTAAAATTCACAGGAAAGTCCATCAGGGCCAAGTGTTTTCGACAGAGGCAGCTGATCAATAGCTAGCTCAGTTTCTTGTATCGTAAGGGTATCACTAATGAATGCACAGTCATCATGTAAAGGTTTTAAAAGAGACACAAAACTCTCTAAGACTTTTGCATCGTGATCATCGGGCCGGGCACTAAACAAAACACTGTAGTAAGTTTAGAACTTAGAAATTATGCCATTCGTATTTGTTAGAAGAGTACCTTCGGAGTATATTTCCGGAATTACTTTGGAAACAGCATGACGTCACTCGTCAAGTAAAGCTTGACGTGTTGGCTTCTCAGACTGCAGAGCACGCCTATTTAGAAATCGAACTCGCGCACCTTCGTAACGCAGTGCATCATACTTCTTTAAGTCACATTTAAAATTTTATATGTGTACAATGTAAGTGCCTGGCATTTCGCATTCCATCTCATAAAGGTTGTGTAGGCTCTTAAGAAGCACTGTTTCTTCATTCTTTCTATAGAATGCTTTCGGCGATCCAATTTCTATAGCCACTGTACGAACCTCTTGTTTAAAGTGTTCCCAAGCTGCAAATAACGGCAAGTCAGTAGAAAGAGAATTTTTTAGGGCCATGCGCACGCGATTAATAAATTACTGATCATTTAGGAGCTCAGAGTTAAGCTTCCAGAGTGCCCACTGTGGTCGGAAATCGGTTACAGATTTCTCACCAATCTTTGCAATAACCATGCAATGATCAGAGGACGAAACTGGGATAGTAATACAGGACAGTGCTCGGGAGAGGAGTGATAAAGAAACATAAATGCGATCAAGGAGGGCGTACATTACCTTGGTTCCGTTCAATGACATGACATCTGTATAATTTTTGATATTTTGGCACAAGTTGCGTGTAATAGCAGTATATGAAGCGTTTGCAAGTTGCAGAGTCAGCAGCATTAGCTCAGTCCGGGATTGTTGGCTTATGTTCATGTCAAAAATAGAAAACCTCTCCAAAACTTCCAGTCTTGAGACAATGTTTTCCAATTTCATTACATCATCACGCCTGTCAGCGCGCCTCCAATTTGCTGTTGGTGTAATTTTTAATCGAAATTTGTTGCCAGGTCTGTCAACTATGGAGCGATTGGCACCATCATCGGGCACGAAATGATTCATGGCTTTGACAAAACAGGTAAATTTTGACATTGCCACGAGAGACATGAGAAAGGTGAGATGCAGAAAGGCTAATAAGCACAGACAATATTGTTTGCTACTATACAATGGAAAATATGGGACGAAGGACTTTGCTTTGATAACGGTGTTTCAAAAAAACAAGCTAGCTCCAATTATGAGGAATCGTCTCTGTGCACTCTACATATCATATACAAATGGAACGTGTTCAAAAGTCTCCTAGCGACCACACTTTTCACGGAAGGCAGTGTCCGTCATTCCGATGCGAAATGCAAACGACGCCGTAAAAGCGTATTTCATGAGGCCATTCGCGATTTAATTGAGATGGTTGCCTTTCGGAGTCGAGTGTTTAAATGAATTTTTAATTATCTGCTTATGAGATTGGTTATAGGGTGTACCGTCGATCGCCTAACCGCACGACATAATACCGGTCAGGGTGTTCCTGAAGGCGGAAAACCAAGAGCACCATATTCAGCCTCACACTCATTGGCATCGTTGAGCGTCTGCCAACTGGAACCAATGTATAAAAGTACGCAGGCGACATACCTGTTTGCCCTTCAGTCATGATACATTGTTAGATATGTCCAAGACTCTGAAAAGCTGCTACACTGACAGCAGTGTACTTCCGTAACCAAGGCTCCGCAATCTCATCAGACGAATGTGCTCTAGTGGCGTTCACTCGCAAAGCAAGGACACCCTACGCCATCTTTATTAACGGTCAATTGAATTTCTATACCAAGACTGTTCCATTTATTGGCAGAATCATTGTAGAGTCTACCATGGAGCCTGCGCATGACCTATACTTGAGGCAGCACCGGGCAGCATTTTCCCTGTTGTTCAAGTTTAGTAACAACTGAGGCGACGCAAATACAAGCTCTGTGGGAATTATAGAAAGACATCATTCTGGGCTCTCTGAAATACAGCTTGCCCATGCTGACCAACAATTGCAGCACAAATTCCCGTGCTCTACAGGCGAGTCAAAATCGGGGTCGCATATATTGTCTTGGTTAAGCAAAATGCCCGTCAGCTATGGCCTCTATTGTATTCGCACGGGACCAAGAAATACAAGCGCACATTGTGGTGGTTGTACTCAGAGAACAGATTGCGCACCTCGCCCGAGTCCATTACCACAGCTGGCCACACTACCTTCAGAAAGTCCGCAGGCATGATTTTGGGATACCATCCCTAATCACAACCTTCCATAAGGCTTAACCTCCCAACTAAGTCATTGATTTCCCCTTGTTTGGCTTGACGTGCAGAGCGCTTCATTGTACTAGAGGATCAGTAAAAATAAGGGAGCTGTCTTCTCCCGCTCCTAAACAACTGTCTGTGCTGTTATCGCTCTAGAGGTATGCTGAGCATGTACATACTTATACTGATGATTCACAAGGTATCCAGTGTTGGTACAGAACCATACTTTGCCCAGCGAGATCCACCACCATAAGTTTCAAAACGTGCCAAACTATGACGTCGACGGCTGCGCAAGTTGAAGCTCTTTGCGGTGCTCATCTTCCCCTCTGCTAAAAACCTCAACGATGTTCAGCATTCTGCTACTCGAAGGCACCACTGCAGTATTTTCACGAGCCCTGTGGAGCGGATCACAGAAGCAACTTGTATTCAAGATTATAAAACTAATGTATGCATTGACAGAGAAAGGGCACCGCATGACATTTCAGGCGTCTACAAGTGAATGCGGTGTCTTAAGTAACGAGCACGCCGATAACGCTGCTTTGTCAGCTCATTAAGGCCTCAAATAGAAGCTGATACCGTTACCAAGGTAAGATTCCGCTAGAAATTTTCGAGTACTCGCACGAGATATCACGTGTTCCACGTGGAACACACCCAAGTTTCCTAAACAACCAGCTGCACTACCCGAACCCTTCGCGCCACCTTTGCATACCAACCAGAGCCTTATGACACGATGCAAACGTGCTTTTAATGGGAAGCATCTTACAGTGAAATTCCGAGGCGCCTGTTTGTGCGGCAGGAGTCGGCGTTGACGTTCCTTCTAACCGAGCGAACGAGCACAACGAAAAATGACAGAGCGTACGCGTAGCGCAGCATGTGACGAAGGACGGTGATAGCGAAGAGAGCGAAAGGAAGGAAGCGGAGGAGAAGGGTATAGCGAAAACGTGAGAGAGAGAAAAAATTACCGACAATTACGTTACTTCCTAATGCGAAATTTGAGCGCAGCAAATAAGCTGTTTCACCTTTTCGATAGATTGAGGCAAAGAAATCGAGCAACACATGTATGCGCTATCACAGAATTTTTTTTATTTTTCACACGTATTCCTTTAACAAAGACTCCACTAGGAAAGCTTCTGCTTCGGCGGCACGCACCTCTGGATTCTGACGGCGACGGCGCTGGGCCTCTGCTCTGGCAGCTCGTTTAGCAGCAGCAGCAGCAGCAGCAGCAGACGGAGGACTTCCATCGGTCGTCTCGCTCATGGCTCAGAAAGAACTGGCAGATAATTTCGCAGTGGCGAACGGCAGCGGCAATTTCGGTTCGGGCGGTGCACATATACAGATCCGCCGCCACCGATCTGGTTCTCTGATTGCCACCGCACAGGGCGAACGGCAGCGGCAATTTCGGCTCGGGCGGTGCACATATACAGATCCGCCGCCACCGATCTGGCTCTCTGATTGCCACCGCACAGGGGTTGCATTGGAGGAGGAGCGAAGAAAGGAATTAAGTTCGAGCCGGCGCTTTGACAACCGGAGACTCGCAGGAAGAGGGGGGAGGGGGGTGGCGTGTACACCCAGCGGCAAACGATGGGGGCAGAAGCGCGCGCAGCAAGCGGACAACACGATAAAGGGAGGAGGGAAGAGATAGCAGCGACTGACTGATGCCGCTGACGCCGATAGTGAGTCAACCCCAGCTGCGGAGTTGGTTTCAGGGACAACGCCGCCGATGCCGACACAAACAATATGATACCCTCGCTTCCGCAGCACTAAGAACCAGGTCTAGCCGTGGGAAGGTGGTCACGTATTCGTCGACGTGCCGGGGCCTACGTGAAATAACCGGCGCGTCGGCAACTGAAGAGCACCCTATCCGCCACACAAGAACAGGGGGGGGGGGGACCCTTTCCTCCTCTTTCTGCATGGCGGCGACGGTGTTCTATGCAGTCACGTTATCTTGACTCTCTAGCGGCGTCAGCGGCATCCAGCGGTATCAGTCGGTCGCTGCTAGCGCTGGGGGGATGAAAGGGGGGCGGAGCTGGTTACGAGGCCGACGACAACGCCGACGACGACGCGAAACCCAGGAACGGACGCCAAAGAGCTGCGCTCTAAAATGCACTTTATTTGCACCTGTCAGAAAGTATGGGTAATCGGGGTGAGACGCAGCTATCCCTTTCACTGTCTACCTCCCCCCTAGACGTCGGCCAGGATCAGTTGGTTTCCTGCGGCGGCCTGGACTTGACCGATGACTTCTTTTTGGCCTTGTTCTTCCTGGCTACGGAACGAGGATTCCCATAGTTCTTTGTTCCCATGTAGACCATTTAGCGTTGGGCATGCCCAGAGCACATGATTTAGTGTCGCTATGACTTCGCAGTTTCTGCATTTGGAAGAGTGCACCCCAGGGTGGCATTTGTGTAAGATATACGGGTTTGGGAAGGTATGCAAACCCGCTCTCTGAGGTGCACATCTGCAGTTTCCGCCAGGTTCCTTCTTCCTTGTTTGTAGCGTAGTACCGCGCAAGACTGCTCTGCGGCGACGATGGCTAGGAGATAGCGACATAGTAGAGCGATGGCTGCTCACCCATGATGCCACCGATACCATATATGGAAACAAAGCACTGCATGAGTGGAGGTCGGTCTGCAGCGGTTGCTTTGAAGTGCGCCCACGCGTCACCCATGCGCTCGCTGCCTCTCGCGATCTGGCGATTAGCGCGGCAGTGGTAATCGAGACAGACTGTCCGCGCTAGCCATACCGTGATATGAAAACACGTGTAGAGCTGCGCTGACATTTCGCATTATATATAGGGATTTTCACAATCGTCGCTAATTTTTTTTTTCTTTTGAGCGCAGTCACATTGTTCTGAGCAAGCAGTCGGGCGGGTGGTCGTGGTACCTCATGGTTCTCGTGGGCCGATCCTGGTGTCATTGCTGTCTAAAATTTTTTGCCGCTCGGGCCGCTGCGTATGTTCAGTCGGCATATGCCATTAGGTATGTGCGGGTATGTGCCATTGTGTATGTGCTACTGGGCTTATGCCACTGGTAGCTGTCCCTAGATGCATGCTACTGAGTATGTGCCTCAGCAGGTCATTGGTTATGGGCATCTGGATAAGTACCGCTGGATATTTGCTCATAGGAATCTAGCCTCTTCATAATGCCTCGTATCACGTAAATGTGAACTCCGCTTGAGTCTACCAAAAATATTAGAGCACTGATTAAAATTGCTGGTATAGCGATACTGCCTCCAGTGTTTCTAGAAGATCACATTTCAACTGGCATAAAAAATTATGCAGATCCAACTAACACTGGAATATGGTAAAGCGAATCTTCAGGGAAGCTTGTGATTACATTATGTACAACTAATGCTGGTACATACAATTGAGCTCATTTTTTCATGTGCAGTGGGTAACCTAATGGAATGTTTATGTTTATCCATCAAAAGCTACTGCACTGTTTTAGGAGTCCTTATGTTGAGAATTTAAAAATATCAAGATTTGCTTCCCATACTGTCATTGCCATACGTTTTTGCAGGTAAAAACTTTGATGAGGACGGGCGGATGAAATACTGGTGGACCTATGAGGCTGAAGATATGTTTTTCAAGAAATCAATGTGCTTCATAAAGCAGTACAGCTCCGTCTTCAGTGAATTGGCTAACACAACGGTGGGTATATACTAAAGACAGGTTCATGTGACTTAGCATGAACTTTAAGGGCGCAAATGCCTGACTACTTTTTTCAACAACGTACTCTAGAAGACTGTATCGCTTCGCTAAATTCCTGAACACCTGTCGGTGTTATGTGGAAGTTTGGGAAATATGTTTCCAGGATTATTTCTCGCACTGGGACCTCTAAGGAATGATCTTTTTGGTACGAATAGTGAGTCGAAGGCCATTACTAATAACGTATTTACGCTTATTCTAAACCTGCCACATAATGCCACAGTGTAGCCGGATAGAATCAGTTCTTTAGGAATGTTTTTCTAACCTATAAACCTGTACTTGTGGTTCACTTCCAGCTGAACGGTAGGAATACATTGGGTGAAAATATTGCGGACAACGGGGGACTTCGAATGGCATTCAGGGTAAGTAATCAAGGGTACGTACCCTTCAATAATTCCAACCCAGAAACAAACATCACACGAACCGACAAATACAGGCTGTCATATTAAGTGCGAATGTCGGAAACGGTCGTTGTCTTACAAGTAGGTTTTATAAAACATTGCTGTAGCTAAAAAGTTGAAGGGATGTGTGCTTCTCACACGGCCACTTTTCACAAAGCTCGTGGAAACCTGCGCCTAATTAAGAGTGCAGTGACGTTGAACCTTTTACAAATGGCTAACGAAGACCATTCCATCTGTTCACATGTTGGGTGCAGTGGCATCTGAAGTGCCATCACTATTCATCATTATAATGCTGACAGTCTTCCGCAAATGTTTACCTATCCCGCCATGAGACTAGAGGGATGAAGGAACTGTTTCGCTACCTTTTTCTTGTTTAGTAGGTCAAGAAACGCTTCATCTGTTCACAATTAAGATATGACGGCAAACACTGAAATGGCTCATGAACATATTTATCCGTATAACGTGTGTGAAAGTTACGACATATATTACCTGGCAGCGCAGTTGCAATTACACCGCAATGAAAGGAAAGCCGCGGAAAGTAAAGAAAAGCCGTCTACCGTGAGAAACATTCAGGTTAGATGAAGAGATAAGGAAATTAGGAAGAATGAGTTAGCTGGACGAAGGTCTAAGGGAACCGCAAACCTTTGGGAGAGGATTTTGTGCTTCCTTGAGGGAAAAGAGGGCTGATGATCATGATGGAAACGCCTACGATAGTTCCATGGAAAGCGGCTATGCTTTTTCTTTTTCTTTTTCAGACACTTGACCAGCAACTAAAGGCTTTCGATACGCCAGACGTGCGCCTTCCGGGACTGGAACAGTACTCATCAAAGCACCTGTTTTTCATTTCCAATGCATTCGTAAGCTTCCCTGTTTCATCTCTGGTTAACGAGGTAACTAAATTGATGAGCGTGATAAAGAAACGGAACAATGGTACACACACCATCAAAATGACCGGCGCAATTAGAGGAAACAGTTTAGTCGCTCTTCACCAGCCGTGGTAGCTCCGGTGCGAAGGCGTCTGTGCTCGCTCGTGCACTTATTGTTAGTTGCACGCTAGAGAACCCAAGGTGGGAAAAATTGTTCCTGAATTGTCCACTACGGTGTCTTCTATAACCCGTTATGTAGTTTCCCGACGAGAAATCTATTTTTGAAAGTTACTTTACACAGCCGTGACGCTGCCAACAACAGATACCCTGGCATTCCATCTACGCACTCTTTATTTTATTTCATTACGCGGAGCATGGAAGGACGGGTTCTTGGCCGCAAAAATGCGCTTCGACCAGCGAAGGGATACGCTGTCGCCTCTGTACTCTCTACCACTTTTTATGATATCAACGAACATTTTCTTGCTTCAGTAGAACCAGGTTGGGCTTATGTAGTACATATGCTCTCATGAGAGACGCTCCCTAATTATATTAGGAGTGGCGTCCTAGTATCTCGCGTGGGCTATGCATCTCTAGGCACTATTAGCGCGGAGAAGACTTGCTTGGGGAAATAAGGCCATCCCGGTAATCTCTGAGAGAATTTCTACGGGATCGCAAATAGCGGATGCACATGCACTTTGGTGAGCCTACCTATTGGGTGAGTGCACGATTTGAAGATGAGACAACGCATCCAGCCATAGAACGGAAGATGCCAGGCGCAAATTAAGAGATCAAAGCGTGACACTACGTCGTGATGACGCGAGAGAATTTGCAGCAATAAAAACTTGGAGTACGCATCAGCTTCGCCTTTGGAAGTGTAACGCCATTAAATTCCAAGGCCCTTGACTACGTCGCACATTTCCCGGCAACTAAAGCCTATGTAACCGCAATACTCATCGGAAAACGCTGGCGGCGAAGGCTACGCGCGAAGGCGAGCATTCTGGTAGAAGCGCGGTCTCTTCCATGGGCCGATCCCGGTGGTTGCACGTAATTTGAACCTGTCCTGCGCCCATTCAGAAGTGGGCAGTGTTTGTTCGAATGCCTCGACTGTATCGCAAAACTTATGTGTTACCGCCTCATCGCGTCTTCCGCGGCACTCTCCTTCTTTTGCAAAGTGGCAATGCTACATTCTGGTTCTTGTCGCTGGAAAAGTGTAGCACGGAGCCTTTTGTGGCGCCTTAACTATTTTTTTGTAAAACTAATTGCAGGAGATTTTTGAAGCAAAGTAAAAGTGGCTAACACTAAAATACATCCGTTAGCCAACTGAACTCGGTTGCTGCCTCCTAAAGCGGACACATTACAGCTTTCCTTTGTTTTGCCGCGGCCATGCGCTTTCGATCGTAGCTTATGTGCAGCTAAATGTGAAAAAAAAAATGCGAACAGAAGTCCTTTTTCTTTGACGCAAACGAATACAGTTAGGATGCAGACGCTATCCTTCAGAAATAAAATTTCTAGAAGAACTTATCTACGATGACTATGCGAGTATGCGAATAGGAATATTTCGAGATGAATATAATTTATTGTATACTAAATGAGCTACAGCCGCATAGTCCTGGCGTGGCCTCCAAGATGCGCACCGAGACGGTGTGTTCGAATATTGCGAAATAATCGCTCTCACCTGGCGGCCATTTGTGGCGCAGCACCCCCGCTTCACCCGCGACGCCGGGCAGTTTGACGAGGGTATGAGTTTCTCAGCAATAGAATGTTGTTTTCATTGAAGAGCACCTTCTGCGAGCGTAGGCAAAATTTTTTAGGCTGCACTATCTTCGCGATAATATCACATTTTTTAGACCACAGGCTATACGTTCACGATCAACCCATATTTTAAGACTGCGTGCTATCCTCGGAATCGGCCACGTACTTTTGGATACACGGTTATACAGCCCGAAAGACGATATTGCCTCACACAATGCCAAGAATGCTATTCGCATCGAAACCAAATTTTCAGTGCCTTTTGAATAAAACGCAAACGCTATGTTCGCCTCGCAGGTATGGTGTGGCAGCTCACGTCCCGGGGCTCTGCGTCTGCAAATAGAATACGACCCCCACAGCCCTCGCCGAGAAAGGTGCCTCTTATTCTTGCTCCATTTTTTGTACTGTTTAAGTAAATGTGCTGCCAGTGAGTTTCTTTGGAATAGGTAAGTGCGGTCTTGGACATTTTTTGTTAACGCATGTGTATCGTTTACTCTCCTCGCAATAAAAAGAAAATGCTGACTCTGAAAAATGGTGAAACTATTGCAGTTTAACTTGACATTTCTTTCGCGCTGCTTACAGTTGTCTCGGCGATTTTTTTTTTAATCCGTAGAGATGTCTCGGGCACGAAACCCGGCAAACTGACGAATATAATCATGGCCCTAGAAGCACTGACACCAACCCGCCCATAGGGATGGTCCAAGAATTAGTGCAATTTCAGAAATGGGCTAGAGGAATGAACTGAGAAATCTGTAACTCCGATAAATAGGTGAAAGCGAGTACAATATCAGGATCTTTCTTTGAACAGTCATTCTGAGATTCCCTAAAAATAGAAATGATAAGATAAATGAAGATCTAAATAAGGAGTCTCACACTCTAAATAAGGAGTCTAAATAAGGCGATTAAGGAGTCTCCCACTACAAAGAGAACGATTTTACCTGTACAAGTAAATTACTCATCTATAAAATCAGTGAAGTAACTGTTAACATGAGGGGGTTTGGCAGACTCAAGAAGGTGCAAAAACCAAAAGACATGTAAGGTCACGACACTGCCTCGATGTTCCTCAACCAGCATGCCGTGACGTCATGGATCTGTAAGGCGTCTTTTAGGGCCTAGTTAATTAATTATTGGTGAAAATGGAATTCTCATTGTATTCTAAAGGAGCCAAGGACTGGACATAGCAGGTTTCGAAAAATTTCGCTCAGCCAAGGTGGGTAATATACAAAAGAAACGAAATACTATGGAACCCGTAATGTCAGACTGATATACCAGCGCGGGAATTCGGCGCTGAAATGAAACAATAACAAGAATGGAACTTCCACCTAAATTTTTTTTGTATAATCAGCGTATATTATCCCAAAACAAACAATAATATAGCTTTAAAAGAAGATCTTATCAGTCCAAGCTCATTCAGTGTATTATTTTTCTTTCCTTTAGCGTCCCTTTAACAATGAAATAACCGTTTCGGGCCAAACTGGCGCCTGTATTCTGCGTCTTCTTTCTTGCCAATAGTAGTGTTTTGCTAGTTACCTCTGGAAGATTTACACACGAACATATATTTGCGGAACAATGACAGTTCTTCTGGATCCCTCTTTTACTGCTCTACCAAGTTAAGCGCCAAAACCGACTCGTATTGTTATTTGAGCAGCTGCGTAACCATGTGTGGCCGCTAGTCCCATACAACCGCGTAGAGCGCAGGACCCTGCGGTTCTTGACCTAATGAACGGTTCTAGTCCTAAACCCAACTTTACAGCTGTTTTGTAACCCTTGGCTGTCATATTGTTTCTGTTTTTGATCATTACATTCAGCACCACGTTTTGTAGATGAGGCAAGGAGTGTCAGTGACATGGCAGAACTACTAGTTATTCTCGCTTGAAGAACATCAATCTGGCAGTACGAATCAATGTCAAATTCCTCATGCCCACTAAGTGACAATAATATTATTAAAGCTATCACGATGTCTTCAGATTTGATTTTATTGCATGGCTTTGTGCCTTGAGTCCAGCTTTTTTTTCTTTTGCAGGATAAACATCTCTTTGAAGAACATGCAATCGTTTACTTCAGTATTTCGTTGCAACGAAACAAGCAAGATGTGGTTCAAGGCCAAAAGCAAGGAGACCTGCGTGTTGTGGTGAATTAGCACGATAATAAAGTTATCTTTTATCACGTTTGTACGCGGAACTGTATTTGACGCACATTCGCATCTCGGCGAAGTTTAATCTCTTCCTTTCAAGCGCGATATGATAATGACAGATTTATCGATGTGAAGATCTCACATATCCTTACCACTCTCAAGAGTATTGCTAAACAGCATACGCGAGATGTATCCCACACGCGTCGCAACTATAAGACTTGTTTTCACACTGTGTGTTATGCCGTGTCAAGCGATACGCTGCCCGCAAAGACCATCTCAGACATGCTCATGCTGACTGGCAACAGCATATACACGAGCCCGGGCATTTCCAGCTGATAACATGATCTTGTCAATCCATGATTCTGTAGCGAGGTATGGGAAAGAATTCCACGCCCGAATGGCTACGCTGAAAATCAAAAATGATTGTGTGAGTTAACCACGGCCTCTTTACATGCTTTAACTCACAACGAAGTTTTACAGCAAAACTCACCCGAAGGCACATATCGCACAGATGATACGCAAGAAGTTGACGGTGCATAATTATGGTGAAAATTTAACGCTAGTAAAGACGAGGAGAAAAGAAGAACACACCACTAGTGTTTACTGAACAGTAAATGTTTATTTCAGAAAAACAAAAACAAATATCTAATATGACTTGCCCGTGTGTGCGGACAAGAGTGCTCGTGGGGGGTTCTTTCTTTCCTTTCGTATTTTCTCTTTCTAAATTTTAACCCTTTACTGCACAATTTTTTGTTTCCTCAAGATATTATTCATGGAGTTGTAGGGAAGCATAATAGTATCTGTACTCCCGTGGAAACTTACTTTAGCGAATGTCTGTGGTTTCAATTTGCAGAAATAGGGTATGTTGCATATTTGCAACAATGTGCAAATAAAGAAGTTGAAAGTCAAAGATAGATTTAGTGCGATTCATACTCAGATGCTTATTTGCACGAGACAATCATTGGTGCACCTATGATTTAGTGTGGAACAAAAACAAGCACTTGTACATGCTTGTGCAGCACAGGTGGTTCCCACACTTCGTGCAGTGCGTCATGCAGATTCCCGTCCAGCCAGGAAACAATGCAGTGTTTTCGGGTTATTGTCAAAATGTAGAACATCGAAGCACAGACGTAAAGCTGTGCCCGTGACGACGTGACACGGCACCGTGCGGAGGCACAGCGTACTTTTGAAAAGAAAAAAGGAAATTCGACCAGAGAACATCTTGTCCACATATTGAATCGAAACGGACTTACACTCGTGGCTGTCGTGACTAATTGAATAGTCACTGCCTTCACTATCAAAAGGAATTGCTGGGCCATACCAGCGTTCCGGAGCCATTTCACTATTCCGAAGAAAATAAACCATGTACACGTTGTTGCATTTGTGCAACATAGCAACATTCTGTCGCCAGGAACAAACTATTCCGAAATTACAATGTTTTTTTGAACCTACAGAGTCAGAAGGATGTTGAGCATAGCGTAACAATTTTTTTTGCGCTTTATCTTATGGAGAAATACATTTACAATTTGTAAAACTTACCTATATCACTGCTCGTGGGCGCGCGCAGCCTCCGCCACGTTTGTTTTGGTGGAAGATGCAAAGAATTAGCACAGATTGCAACACAAAGTGCCGCGTTTTACAGACCAATGTTGCGGATATGCAACAACGTGTACAGGAAGCTCCAAACTGACCTTGCTTCGGTTTTTAAAGCCGTTCATCAGAATGTTGCGTAAATGCAACAAGGTGCAGTAAAGGGTTCAACATATATTAGCACCAACTTGTTTAGTTCGTTCTTTCTATTGCGCGTAAATAATTCACTTCAAAGCAATAGGAAAGATTGGGCTCACCTCGTCTGCAGGGAAGCGCAACTTTGCCCGGCTGTCCATCCCCGCATTGTTCGAACCATAAGCCACGGGGAGGCCATGCATGCAAGAGCAGCCAGCATTATTTCAGTCAACTTGTGGCACCTTTGAAAATGCTGTGGTCTGAAAGCAAAAGCTAAAGTTAATCACGAGAACAGGTGAGCCTTCATGGGCTCAACCACCGTCACCCACATAAGCAAAATGGCAGCCAACACGGAAGCAAGCCGCGATATCAGTGCTGGCTACGTCGTTTGCCACTACGGCTAAGGCAGCGTTCAAGCACACGTAAATGGCCGAAATTGCATAGCGCGAAATAAACCATTCTCTTTCAGCAAGTCAAGAACAAATGCAGTGGCTTACTGCACTGAAGATGTAGTGTATTTGCAGAACGGTTGATAAGCATACTTCGCGAGCAGAAAAAGGAAAGCGTTTTACAGCAAAAAGGTGCGGAGGGCATGCACTTCGCAAACCTGCTACGCGAAATGTTGTCAATGCGTAATTACTTCGAAACAGTTGCAAGAATTGGTCTCACGTCGTCTGCTGGGAAACGTGGCTTGATTATAACCAGTTATCCGCCGGAATATCCTACGGGAATGAGCAGCCAGGATTCTTCCAGTCACTCTGTGATCCCTTCGAAAAAGCGGCGTCAATTCCGGTCGGACGGCTGAAGCTAAAGCTATTCACCAAAGTGGGGGGGGGGGGGCATTCTTGCATGCAACCACATGCATCAACATATGACAAAATGGCGGCAAAGTTCGAAGCAAGCTGCGATATCAGTGCGGGCTACGCCGTTCCCGTGGCGAAGGCAACGTCCAAATGCAGAGAAATCGCCGAAATCGAACGGCGCAGAACGGAATCAAGATAAAAACACTGATTTCGGAGATGATAGCACAGAAACTCGCCAAACTAACTGTTTCATAAAGAGGTTGCGATAGAAAGAGAGAGTGAGGGAAACAAGCTTTTGCTTCGTGTTATGCCTCAGCGTGCGCGTTGCCTCGTTATCACCAGTAGAACGAAAGGCAGAAGCCTTATCTCTCTCTCTCTCTCTCACTTTTTTTTTTGCTGTACGTCCGATCGTCGTCTTTAGGAAAGGGAACACACTACTGCATGGCAAGCAGCCTCTGTTGCGCGGCACCATAGCGAGGTGCGAAACGCAAGAGGAAGACGCCGTTCTGTATTCGGCCTGCACCCCTGTACATTGGCCAAAATGGATGGGTCATGCTGCTTTGATTTTTCCAATTCCTGTCCAATTCTTTTTCGCCATGTAGCCTTGTGCTTATTATCAGGTGTTGCATCTTGCCATACTGTAATTTTTAACCGTTCAAGAGCCTTACCCTGGCATGTTTTTTTTTCCCATGACGTGTAGTTTCTGTAATCTAAGACAGAACATTTGTAATGTGGCTGTTCTTTTTCCTTCTTTTCGTTGTTTCTTCTTTTCTGTTGATTCTGTGCGGCGTGTTTTTGTATCTCCTCGAATTTAATTGTAATTTTTTTATGCTCTGTAATACTGTACTAACAGTCCTTCTAATGTATTTTGAAAATGATCCCCGTACAAGCATTTGGGTACAGAGCCACACCAATCGTTCGTACCCTGTCGCATATAATGATCTGCAGTGACGAACAGTGAGAAACCTGCCGTGGTTGCTCAGTGGCTATGGTGTTGGGCTGCTGAGCACGAGGTCGCGGGATCGAATGCCGGCTACGGCGGCCGTATTTCGATGGGGGCGAAATGCGAAAACACCCGTGTGCTTAGAATGAGGCACGCCACTACGGCGTGCCTCATTATCAGAAAGTGGTTTTGGCACGTAAAACCCCAAATATTATTAGTATATTATTATAACAGTGAGAACTCTTTATTTTTTTTTCTTCTTGACTACCTGCTGCAGCAAGATCGAAGCGAGTATTAGTGGTGTTCGCAAGTTCTCTACAACATTTCGATCGTTGCAGTACTTAGTTCAAAAGTTGTCTTCGTTTTGCGTAACATGCCCTTCAATGTAGACGAGTTACTTCACCCTCGTAGTTAAAACTCCGCAAGCCAATTTAGAAATAAATTTCTTTCGTTAAGCACGTTATCGCTACCTTCGGACGCAGGAATAAGCTGGTGCAATAAGTTGCCTCTTGACCGTCCCCTTAGAAGAAAGACAAATATGAAAGACAAACATGGTGTACACGTTACAGCGCACGCGTAATAAGCGACACCAGCCTGCGTTACGCGATATAACCCAATGGGCTATAGTTCGCGTAAACTCTCTTGAGGGATAATGGCAACCTGTTGTTCATGATCAGAGAATGCCTGCCAAACGGACCCCAGCCCCTTTTTATTGTTCTGATTATGTCAGTCTTATGATCCGAATCTGCAGTCACTACCTGCCCTAAGTAGATGTACTCCCTTACCACATCCAGTGCCTCGCTACATATCGTAAACTGCTGTTCTCTTACGACACTGTTAAACATTACCTTAGTTTTCAGCAGATTAATTTTTGACCCACCCTTCTACTTTGCCTGTCCAAGTCAGTGAGCATTTGGTCCTCTTAGTTACTAAGCAAGGCATTATCATCAACTAATCGCAAGTTACTAAGGTATTCTCCATTAACTCTTATCGCCAATTCTTCCCAATCCAGGGCAGCGAACACCTCCTTTAAACATGCTATAGATAGCATTGGAGAGAACGCATCTCCCTGCCTGACGCCCTTCTTTATTGGGATTTTGTTGCTTTCTTTATGGAGGACTACGGTGGCTGTGGAGCTGCTATGAATATCTTTCAGTATGTTTACATACGGCTAGTCTACACCCTGATTCCGCAATGCCTCCATGACTGCTAAGGTTTCGACTGAACCAAACGCTTTCTCGTAATCAATGAAAGCTATATAAAAGGGTTGGTTGTATTCCGCATATTTCTCTATCACCTGACTGATAGTGTGAATGTGGTCTATTGTTGAGTAGCCTTTACGGAATCCTGCTTGATCCTTTAGTTGACAGAAGTCTAAGATGTTCCTGACTCTATTTGCGATTACCTTAGTACATACTTTGTTGGCAATGGACAGTACGCTGATCGGCCTATAATTTTTCAAGTCTTTGGCGTCCCCTTTTTTATGGATTAGGATTATGTTAGCGTTCTTCAAAGATTCCGGCATGCTCGAGGTCATGAGGCATTGCGTATACAGGGTGGCCAGTTTGTCTAGAACAATCTGCCACCACCCTTCAACAAGTCTCCTGTTACCTGATCCTCCCCAGCTGCCTTGCCCCTTTGCATAGCTCCCAAGGCTTTCTTTACTTCTTCCGGCGTTACTTGTGGGATTTCGAATTTCTCTAAGCTATTCTCCCTTCCATTATCGTCGTGGGTTCCACTGGTACTGTATAAATCTCTATAGAACTCTTCAGCCACTTGAACTATCTCATCCATATTAGTAATGATAATGCCGGCTTTGTCTCTTAACGCATACATCTGATTCTTGCCTATTCCTAGTTTCTTCTTCACTGCTTTTAGGCTTCCTCCGGTCCTGAGAGCATGTTCAATTCTATCCATAATATACTTCCTTATGTCAGCTTTCTTACGCTTGTTGATTAACCTGGAAAGTTCTGCCAGTTCTATACTAGCTGTAGGGTTAAAGGCTTTGATACATTGGCGTTTCTTGATCAGATCTTTCGTCTCCTGCGATAGCTTACTATACGATAGACAGGATACCAGTAATTAATGATGCCCTTAACCAGTTATTAATGATGCCCACCCCTTAATGATGCCCATAACATTGTCGTTCATAGCTTCAACACTAAGGACCTCTTCCTGAGTTAAAGCCGAATACCTGTATTGTAGCTTGATTCGGAATTCCTCTATTTTCCTTCTTACCGCTAACTGATTGTTCGGCTTCTTATGTACCAGTTTCTTCCGTTCCCTCCTCAAGTCTAGGCTTATTCGAGTTCTTACCGTCATATGGTCACTGCAGTGCACCTTGCCGAGTGCGTCCACATCTTGTATGATGCCAGGATTAGCGCAGAGTATGGAGTCTATTTCATTTCTAGTATCGCCATTCGGGCTCCTCCACGTTCACTTTCGGCTATCCCGCTTGCAGAAGAAGTCATTCATTATCCGCATATTATTCTGTTCTGCAAATTCCATTAATAACTCTCCCCTGCTATTTCTAGAACCCTTCAGAGACATTACTGCCTCCCTATGACTAAGTGAGTCTTTCGCACTGATTTCTGTCGATGCTTTTTTAGTTTCTAAATTAGTTTGTTAGGCAGGTGTAAAGCATCTCGTTATTTTCGGCAACACATTGTGCTTGTTTGGCACATGGCTGCACTAGAGAGCTGAGCATGTGTCGCTGTTTGTGAAGGTTAGTGTTTGGCCAGCACTTAAACAACTTAAAGCTGAAGGCCCTTACACAGCTCTCACAGGAATTGCAACACAAATAAATAATGTTTGGTACTCGGTATCCGTTCTTTGAATACTGCCCTCATATCGCGTCCTATTTGTTGACTGCACTTCAGCGCGTATAAGCAAGCCAGCCGAAGGTCGTTAGTGGTTTCATAAATGCCGCTTTTATTTCTCGCGTACTGAATGTCATTATGGTCTTGCGTATTATTTGAAACATGTTTATGCTACTACTACGGTAACCGTTACGCTTGCACCATATAGGAATGCAGCCATCGTTCATTGACACGGGGTGTCCCCCGCGCAGGGAGGCGACGGCAAGCAACCACGCGTCGGGTCTGTCAACTAGGGCGACCACATCCCAGCTGTCTCGTTTGATCATGGAGCGAGACCTTCTTGAGGCCTGCACTTCCTCAGGCGCCACGCCCAAACAGCGCCCTGTCAAACGGTTACGTTCCGCCTATATACATAAATTCAGTGCCATTCTACACTGTGAAGGTTGATGCCCATTGGAGCTGTATATATGGTGATAAATATGTCGGTAATAAATATTATGATGGAAAATAAAAGATAGACCACAGCGAATTTTGTTTTTTGAAAAATTTCTTGTCGTTTCATTAAATTGCATACTCAATGCTTTTTAGTAACCTTCTTTTGTTTGCTTTTTTGGATTTTATTATTTGGTCACAAAAGTCACGCTCGCTTTATGATCGCTATGATATACGGCCAGTGGCTCTGTGGCAACACTGAAAAGGTTCTTGCCCAATGTGAGGTCTATACACGACCGATGATGCGTCGTGGGCACACCGATGTTTGTGTAAAATTGAGTGACGAATCGTTCCGAAAAAAACGCCACGAACCACTTCCCGTCTTGCCGAGACATGTTTATCTTCGAAATCACCCACAATTGCGATGGGAACGGAGTCAGTAGGGGTGATCCGAGCAAAGGTGCATGCGCTTGGCATTTGCGGCACGATCTTCATCTGTATTAGGTGTCACCCGCCGTTGCCACGCTCAATCCTGCTTTTGTTCACGATGGTGTTCTTCGTAGGCGCGTTGTTCTTGCGCAGCCCTCACCGCATGCGGCCTACCCACTGCACGGGTGGAAGAGAACTTAGACAAGGTTGCGTGATTTGCCTATAGGGCCGGTGACGTCAAACAGCAATCCATACTAAACTGTCTTTTTCAGTTTTAAAGTTTTTTTCTTACGATATTTTTTTACCCCAATGCGTTTTGACACTTCTCGCGAATAAGCGTAGTTGGGGCATACCCTGCGATACGCTTTTGTTTTATGCTTTGGCTCTTTTAGCTCTGGGGTGGCCGCCATATTTTTCGCCTACGCACACAAACTGCCAGAACCTAGTGTATAACAGCTCTGCTGTAAAAAGAAAACCTTGTTTGCCATTGCTCGCCGTCACAGCACTGCCAAAAGAGAGGAACATTATTGGCAGAGAAGTGGAGCGGTCGCCCTGTGTGAAATACCCCTGACTTCTACTCCTCAATGAAGTTTGTTTCCGAGCTGCATGCTATTACGTGCACGCTTCCCCGTATGTGCAACTTCGCGGGCAGGGGGTCGAAGCTACTGCAGTGATGCCATCTCCTATTATGAAGTTGCAATAAATGGACACTGGTAAGCGCAGTTTCAAGACGGAACCAGAGGAGACACCGAAACATGGGACCAACGCTTCTCTCGTCCTCTCTTCGCTTGTCTTCGTTGTCCCGTCTTGAAACTGCGCTTACCAGCATTCATTTATTAGCATCTGCCAACTATAGCCCGGCAACGAATTGGCAACGTTAGATTCAGTCGAGCACCTCAGGTGGCTCATGGGAGTGGTCTGGGAAACCTCGAACCAAAAAATGAATAAAATTAAGCATATATTATCAGCTCTGTTCAAGAAGGATGAAAGCCTATTGTTGGGCCGTATGTCCACGAGCTTTCCCGCAACCTTAATGTCGCAAATAGATACGGTGTATCCAGTTAAGCCAACATGCATGGCACCGAGGTGAAGCAGGTGATGCCAGAAGAAGCACGTCAGACCTTTCATGAAATGCGCGATTGGCGTCACATATGAAATGCCGCTATCGCATGGTATAAGAGTACGCAGGTCAAACAGGACGCTGTGTCAATGACCGAGAACAGGGGCATGCACTATCATAAAAGAACATGGGTACCAAGAGAAGGGAAGCGCAGTAGAGGACAGCAGAAGACCATAGGTGGTGCGATGAAATGAAGAAATTTGCGGGTGCTAGTTGGAATCGGTTGGCTCAGGACAGGGGTAATTGGAGATCGCAGGGAGAGGCGTTCGTCCTGCAGTGGACATAAAATAGGCTGATGATGATGAAGGAATAAACAAATTGATTACGGCACTGTATTGCCTGTCAATATAATCCGCTACTTCCTTTTCCCTGATCAATTGAAGATAATGTTAATACTTGGTGTCGTACCAATAGTAGAGGGCGTTGTCGCGGACGCTGCCGGAAGTTAGTACCGCGAGCTCATGCTTAAGAGGGCAGCACCATAGCAGCTAAGCCGCCGCGGCGATTAAGGATTACATTTAACGCGAGCAGCGTTAAGGGCACCGTGCCGCATAAAATCCGGTGTCGGCTTCGGCGTCCGGCGTCGGAGTCCCCGAGGGTGAACGTTCCAGCATATATTTATGAATATGCATACTCCTCGCCTTGCTATATGGCATGCAATATATGCGGGTTATATTGCCACACCATTCTGTCACTAAAGTTTCTCATACCTTGTCATACATTCTCGACAAAGTTATTCCTCTGAATTCTGAGAGTGACCGCCCAGAAAAGAAGTGTGATGAAACACAACCCCGACAGCGCATGCCTTATTTGCTAAATCTTCTCAGACTGAAATGTTCACAGAGCGAAACAATAGAAATAACAGAAAGCTGAAAATGATGCAATTTTTTTGTTGGCGCAACTGTGCACCACCTCCGGGATCGGGCCACGCAAGCGGCCGCGTTTCTGCAACGAAGCTGGCTGTTTCTGCAAGACAGCGTTCGCCCCCAGCGTTTGCCGGTCAACATTGCGCTCACATAAGCTGTAGTTGCCGGGAAGCCTGAGAAGCAGCATGAGATCTTCGAATGATATCGCATTTCAATCTGAAAGGCGAAGCTTAAGCGCCATCCGATTTTGAACCACAAGATCAGTAAGTTCCATTAAAAGTAAAACGGCATCAATAGCCTCTTAGCATCATTAGATCCTGGTTGAAAACAAACTTTCTAGGAACGAATAGCTGCTCTTTGACTAGTTGTAGATTTACTTCAGGTAAATGGTCGACAAAAAGATCAGAAGTTGTTGGAGAAAAAAAAGCTGTTTAAGGACTTATTTGCCACATACACATGCAAAAGCGTCCGTTGCAAGGAAAACGTCACTGGTTGTAACGTAAAACATAAAACTGCTAGATGAATCGATTGCCAAAAACACTAAATGACATCAAACATCAGAAGATGTCATGTAGGCTTCCGCCACGAAACCGAAAACAAAGCTTCCAATACCCATTTTGTTTCTGCATTGCGTCGAAAATTTTTTTCGTTGTTTTGCTTCTCTTAATCTGCGACACATTGTTTAGCAGACGGGGAAGAGTAGCCAAAAGTTGTTCCTAGATGTTTCGTTAGACATTGGGATGTAGGGAAATACCGAATATTTTTTTCTTTGAAATACCAATACGAATAGTGGGTAATATATTCGATTCGTATTCCAAACATTGAATATTTGTTCCTTCCGCCCCCCTTCCCCTCCCTCGCTTAATAGCCTCTTGCCGCCTTTCCTTTGGCTCTTTCTGGCCAATAAAACGTCCATATGAGCGATGAACGACTCATCCATTCAAGCTGTCTTGGCACCGCGATAAAGCAAAGAACGATGTAAAATTTTATTGCATGTTAGTTGGTTACAGGTACTTGAACTTTAGCGAAAAAAAGAACAATATACTGAGGCGTACATGGACGCAGAAGGTTTGACTACGCTTCGCGTCTTGTGCTTACAAAAGCGGGCTTCAGTTCGGTCTTTCGTGATTTTTGGAGCGATAATTCAAGTAAAAGAAAGATGAAATTCCAACAGGAACGTTTTCTCGTTGAAAATGTCAAACATTTGTTTTCTCCGCGACAAACCTTCGACTATCTGCATGTTGACGTAGAGAAGGGCAAAGGTCTTCGAGCATGCTGCGGCTAGATACGCGAAGAACATTTCAAAAATAAAGAGCCAGAAATGGTTTGAAGACATTGACGGAGAGATAGCCTTTCCCTTTTCGGCAACACAATAGCGGCGCCCTGCGTGAGGAATGTGATAGTTATTAATTAACAAAGAATAAGCACTTACTGACTCCATATAGTTCATGAAACATATATGGAGAAATACTAAAATTTAAGCCCGTCGGTGCTTAAGACGGACGCGCTTCGTGGAACGTGGCAACGTGTGTCACAACAAGGTTTTTAGAGCGTGGCAGTGCCCACATACATAAGATGTGCATGAAAACTATCGCGGGTCCTATTGAAGATGACACGCGAAACGCCCAGTTTTCAAAACTCGAGCCAAGCGAATCCAAACCTGCTAGCCGGATGCCTATCCAACTTACGGCACAGTATCTGCCATCTTTTCCTTATCGAAAGCGACGTCTCGTTCTGTCACGAACATACTAGAACTACGAGAGCAGCACGCGAAGACTCTGCACGTGGCGGCCACGTGACGGCCACGTAAGCATGACGCAGCATTCGTGTTCCGTTCTGCAAATTCCCACTATGCAGAACGTAGCGCTGTTATGTATGAAAATTGTCGAATAAACACACTAGATGATCCTCTCCAGACGTGCGGAGGAATGCGTCCGTGTTCATGCTTGCAATTTACTAAAGAAAGCAGGCATATAAAACTGAAAGAGAACGCCAAGTAAAATGTCAATGTCTTTTGTGCCAGAGTTTCAGGAGAAATAAAACATAAACGTTGCTTGCGCTGCCATCTTTTATTAAGTGGAACGTTCTTGGAGTATCTCATCGTGGCTTCAATCGCCGAATTGCGACAAGATTCCTAGCTTAATATGTTATTCAGCGAAATTTAATAAATTGTTTGTTCAGTGATTTTCAAACTATATTTACTGATGTGCGCCGGGACCAGCAATGCGTTGTCCAATAAAAGACGTTACTGTCCCCATGGCGTTGTGGTTTAAATTTGGGTTCTTATCCACATTTGGAGCAAGTGTTATGGTTCCAAGCAAGCGTTCACATGCCATCCTTCACAGTATGTTTGGAGTGTTTTTGTAGAAAGGGATGCCTCGATATCTCAGTAAATGAACAACAACCAGAATGAAGAAGTGTTGTATTGTTTATAAGTAAAGAAAGTCTTTATTCGAGAAGTTGATTATTCAGCAGGAATGTCAGTTGTCTAATCCATGTAATGTGGCTTGCCATCTGGACCTCCTCCTTTCTGTATTGCTTTTATTATCCTGTACCAGCACAATTTACCATAATCTGCACCGTTTCTCTGGATTCATCGTCGAACTGTTTCCACACTGGAATACGGTGGAAAATTCTTCCGTGTTTTGCATTGGTATGTTTACTCTACAAAAAAAACGAATAGCAAAACTGCACTTAGCAAATGTGCCCCGAAAAGTATGTTGAATTGCGTATTATATTTATTGTTATTTTTTGAATTGCTAGCCTTTTGCAAAGTGGGGACGATGCCCAAAGTAGCATGCAGTGAGCGGTTGAATGAAAAATGAATGTGATATCAGTTTCCGAAAGTGCACGCTGATACCAAATTTAGACTCTTTCTTCACCAGTGTTGTTTTCCTTTTGTAAATCGTTCGCCTGAAACTGTTGGAGGCTTCCTGAAATCGAGACTCATAAATTTTAAGTAACATGTCTTTTGTTTTCATCAACATAAGTGATAAACAATGAACGAGATGGTGCCATAGATCGCTGTGCGTTAAAATTTGCGGTAACATAGTATAGCGTGAAACCAGTGCAAACACAAAGAAGAAATTGGAACTCTTGGTTCACCGTTGTGGGAGTAGAAAGTAGATTGTATAAAATATGGGGAGGGGATGATTTACCAGCAAGCAGGGACTGCATATTTTAGTCAAGTAACAACCACATGGAGCTGGAATAAGCATTGACAAAATTAAATGTTTAAATTGTCTAAATATCTTGTCAGAACGGGTTAGATTGAAATAATAATCTTGCATCCAGTTAACAAAGTTCGGCAGCATGTTACTTGCTAACATGTGAAGGCTAATGCTTGTTGCAGAATTGATCATGTGCCGTCGCGCCTCGTGGCGTTGCTGCTTTCGCAGTTCGGCTTCTTCGGCTTGTTTCGACGCTTAGCTGAGGCTTCCCGCACTCGTACAGCGGGGTCAGACTCGCGCCAACCACGTTTCTCTTCCACATTGCATTGCATCCTCTCAGCAGAGCAGTGAAATGTATGCTGTTCTGTGTGTTGCAAGGGTTATTTCAATGAATGTATGCACTGTTCGCCTCACTTTGTTGAGCGCTTACAGCTTCATCGTTACGGGAGTATGATCCATTGCAATTTTTTGCTTGTTCACGGGAGTGTGCGCAACTGAGTAGGTAACGTGAATGTTTTTTTTTTTGTACCACTGGACTAGACGCCACTTCCTGATCATGAGGCGTGCCGTAGTGGGGGACTCCGGAAATTTCGACCACCTGGGGTTCTTTAACGTGCACCTAAATCTAAGCGCACGGGTGTTTTCGTATTTCGCCCCCATCGGAATGCGGCCGCCGTCGCCGGGATTCGATCCCGCGACTTCGTGCTCAGCAGCCCACCACCATAGCTACTGAGCAATCACGGCGGGTCGTTTCTGTACATTCTGTGCGTGATTCCAATGAATGTATGCACTGTATGCTTTCTTTTGCTGAGTGCTCATAGCATCTGCATTACGACAGGGATAAGCTATTGCATATTTCGCTTGCTTAGGGGAGTATAATCGAAATTACGGGGTAAATTTTACGTGCCAAAACCACGATCTGATTATGGGGCACGCTGTACTGAGGGCTGCGGATATTTGCACCATCTAGGGTTTTCTAACGTGCACCTAACTCTAAGTACACGAGTGTTCTCGCATTTCACCCCCATCGAAATGAGTCCGCCGTCACCGGGATTCGTGCGACCTCGTGCTTAGCAGCCCAACACCATAACCACTAAGCAACTACGGCGGGTGGGAAGCATAGTCGATTGTCGATGATGACTGTTTTCGTACCATTACACCGGACGACGAGTTTTTTTTTCGAGGCCATCGCGGTTATCATCCACTTAAGGCTGTCGTCTTAATAAATACGGGAACGTCAGTGGGTCAAAATAAAACTTGTTCCCGGTGGGAGCTGGGAACAAGTTTTCAAAGGCATTTATAAATTTTCAACGGCATTTAGCTTCAGTGCTCATTGAAAACGAGCGTGTGAATGTGGTGTTACACCTAGTTAGGTTAAGTTACGTTAGGTTAGTGATAGTGAGAGCACCGATAGTGCACAGAGAAGTGGCCAACCTTAAGTTACGTGCGCCCAAGTGACACAGGCCATTCCCTGAGGACGAAAAAAACTGCCGCTTCACCATTACGGACTCTCTATAGGGATTTGTTCACCACGCATGCTGTACTCCGTACTAGCTTGGCTAGGGACAAATGGAGCAAAGCGCTCCCTCCTTTGTTGTACCTAGGCAATGGCAGATTTCGAGGAGCAATAGTCCCCAGATTTCTTTTTCCCCACTCACGCATGCACGTGTCAGTCGGGAAAATAGGAGAAAGAAGCTCTCGCCGCTTTCCTCGCTTCGCTTTCAAACCCCTTCCACCACGTTGCAGAGGTGCGAAGAGTAGACACACTTTTGGAATAAAAACGAAAAGCATTGGTATATAATCAGGGAGGAGTGTGGAAGCGTGCCCCGGAAGGGCGCGGTAAGTTTCAAATGGGCGTCGCCTATACTTGCGTTGCCGGCGCTGCGACGGCTCCGGGAAGACGCTACAAAATCGTACATATAAAGCTGGCATGCCTTTGAGAGCGTCGTGTGTTTGAGAGAGAGAGATAGGAGAAGGGGGTTGCAGCGACATTGAGGAGGCAGCGTCGATCTGGGCGTTGTGCTGTCGATAACTGGCCAGTCACGCGGTTCCGTGCTGCGTATTTTTTTCCCTATGTACAAGCATTCGAAGCATGATGCGCGCTGGTTGGACGAAATTTTCACGTTGCTGCCATGGCTGCGATTCTTGCAATGGCATTTTAGATATTGACTATAGATCGGCAGGGCAATCCGAACTCGCTGAGACTCACTCAGAAACTCTCGTTTTCGCTTAAGGCTTAGTCGGAATCAGACTCATCTGAATTATAGTCAGCCGCGTCCACTCGGACTCACTCAGTGGCCAGTCTGAGTAAGTTTCAGTGAGTCAACTCATGAGTCAATTTGCCGACCTATGGCTAGTGCTAAGAAGCTGTTGCTGCTATGGCCTCAAAACATGGCTCATGCATTGTGCTTTCCTTTACCTTCCTTTTTTCTCTCTTTAGGGATAAGCTTCCATAACTGTGATGAATGTCTTCTTATTGCTCACTTGGCCGTTACACTCAGCTTTATCCCTATAACAATGGAGAGGCTTATACATACCTGTATTTTTCAGGGCTGTGTGTGTCATACTGAATTTGAACCTGTCGCTTCTCTTTACGATATCGACCGCACCATACCTGTGGAAAAGAACATCTCTTTCAGTGTTATGCTCCACAGCCTCTTCGAACTGTCCTATTCGATATAACAAAAAAAAGGGTTTATTTAGCTGTCCAAAGCAACATTTGGAAATGGAGTTCATACCATTGCTTCTGCAATAAAGAATAGTTGCTTTCCAGATAGGTGTGTTAATCCAGGTAGGCGAGTGTCTTCACCACGACATTCTTCTTGCAGTAATCTTTCATAAGCCTGTAACATAAATTGATCGGGGCTCTTACTTCAGCATATTGTGCAGGACGTGACAATATTGAACAGAAGATTTTTCTGCAAGGATTATATCTGTTCGGAAAAAAATCTGGGAAGCCTAAATTATTTTCGTAACGATGTCTCTGTCGTAAAGTTAACATATGATCATGCGTTCATTGACAAGGTTCGTTATAACTGGGATGACAATTAAAACACATTTGTAAAAGTACCTATCAAACTATTATCTTGCGTGCCTGTGTTTTCGACTGCGTTGTAATTATCTGTGCATTGTAATTAGCGTCATATCGCGTCCACGCACTCTTTCCCTTGATGTCCTTCATGCTATTGCAAATATTATGTACCTGACTAGCGCTGCTTCATCACCATTTATCTGGGTGATTTAAAGGCTCCTTGCACCCGTTGGCCATCGCTAAATACAAGAGGTCGTGACGTAGCAATTCGCAATGAACTAATAAACATTTCCTCGCCCTTTGGGCTCACTCAAGTTGCTTCTAGTGAAACTAGGTTAAATTCCATCCTCGACTTGGTTTTCTTAAGCGCTGATCTAGCGAAAAATTGCTTCTCTTGCGAAGTAATTGACGAACTCCCAGATCATAAAGATGTTTCATCATCGCTCTCTTGTCCAACTTCCAAATCACCCTATACGTTTACTGGTTTCCCTGACTTCACTCGTGCGGACGGAAATTCAATTACTGATCCTTTAGCTGATCATTTCGATACGTTATGTTCTCTGTCAGATAGACAGGATGTAAATTATTTTGCTAATTAATCTGAGGATCTTGTCAAGTCATGCATCCAACCATTTGTGATCATTAAAATTAAGAAAACTAAAGCTTGCCTTCCCTGGATGACTCGCGACATCTTGTGTTTATCTCGTCGTGCCCGTAAGCTTTGGCGTTCTAAACGAAACAACGGTCCCATAAGCCTGGACATGTTTCAGAAGGCAAAAGATCAACTGAATTTGACATTGCAACCAACGAAACATTTCTTTTTTCGCGTTCAACTGCCTGACCCTCGTAAATATTGGTCTTCTATTTTACCTCACGATGCTTCCCCCACTTCATTCAAAATTGATAGTAACGTCATCATTGATCCTTCAGTAATTTGGATGCTTTCAGCAAGTATTTTCAGTTCGTATTTGGACCCGATAACAACTTCATTCCTTCTCTCACCAATATAGTTAGTTCAGAAGCAATCACTCACATAGACATTAACAATTAAGGCACTCTTAACCTCGTATTAAACTTGGATACCGAGAAATGCACCGCCCCGGACGGCATACACAATGCATTCTTGGTTCGCTACCCCATGTAGTCATCAATATATCTGAAGGTCATATTCAACAAATCTTTGTCATCTGCCGCTCTTCTTTCCTCATGGAAGTTAGCTAAAGTGCTTCTTTACAAATCCGGTGATAAGCAGTCTTTATCGAACTACAGACCGATTTCTATAACATTACAGTCATGCAAAATCTTAGAACATATGATTCATAAACACACACTGCTTTTCCTGGAATCACAATATCTGCTAATATATACAGCATGCTTTTAAGGCGCGGTTTAGTACGCCAACGCAGTTAGTTTACGCACGACATATTCCTTGACCTTGATGTTGGCAACCAAGTTGACGCTACCTTTATAGACTACACTAAAGCATTTGGCACAGAATTATATCCTAAACTCGTTGCTAAACTTGACGCTGTACTAAATGATCCTAAACTAGTGAACTGGATTTCAAGGTTTCTTACACTTCCTTCCCAATTTGTCTCTTACAGCTTGATCGACTCTACTGCTATTGATGTGACGTCTGAAGGTCCCAAGGATCCGTTAATGGTCCACTGCTTTCTTTAATATACATAAATGATTTTTCTGTTCAAATCTCCTCTAACACTCGTCTTTATGCCGATGATTGTGTTTTATATCAAGTTATTAACTGTACTGATGATCATTACCGCCTCCAAGTGTCATCTATTAGGTGTTGCACATGGTGCAACACCTAGCAAATGAACATTAACTTTGATGAAACTGCCCTTATGTCCTTCTGTAAAAAATATTCTCCTTCTCTTTTTCCTTACTCATTTAATAACCGCACTGTGGGTTGGATGTGTGAGTATAAGTATAAGCTACCGCGGCTCAAAGGGGATGTGAAAACGGCACAGTGTTAGCTCAATTGGTGGAGAATCGCACGCGTAATTCGAAGACGTCAGATCGTTACCCGCCTGCGGCAAGTTGTTTCCATTATTCCATTTCCATTAATTCACCATTTCTTTATATCAGTTTGTAAGTACAAGTGATTTAGCCTATGTTATCCTTGATGTCATTGCTTGTTGGCTTCTTATGGTATATTTAATAAAAATCGGGCCCCTAAGTTAACAACCTTTCTTCTCGTTTATATATATATATATATATATATATATATATATATATATATATATATAGTCACATCATAAGAAGCCAACAAACACTGACACCAAGGACAACATAGGGGAAATTACTTGTGCTTAATAAATGAATTAAGAAACGATCAAATAATGGAAATTAAAGTGGGTGAAAAAGCAACTTGCCGCAGGTGGGAACCAAACCCACAACCTTCGCATTTCGCGTGCGATGCTCTACCAATTCAGCTACCGCGGCGCCGTTTCCCCATCCACTTTCTTGGGTATTTGTGTCGTAGTAGAACCCTGGGAGTGTTAGCCAGCGCCACCACTCACAGACCTCACAGTGGTGAGGTCTGTGACTGGTGGACCAAGGTTTTCGGAATATATATTCCGGAGACCTTGGTCCGACTGCTGCGAAGATAAAGTTCCATATAGCTATCTATTTGATTTTGTTAAACCTTTTACCTATGTATGGGCGGTCCGAGAGTGCTGAGGTCTGTGCATATATTTCGATTTCCACAACATGCCTAAAGACAAGAACTTGCGAGCATGTTAAAGAAAATGAAGTCGGAGATCTAAACAGCGGTTTTCTTTAGATAATTTAGATAATTTATATAATATTCGATGGCGCTATTGTTTGTGAAATTCTTATTTTAAGTTAACTATTTTCGATCCCACCGTCTCCCTGTAGAACCAAAAACGCTACAACTGGTAGCTTCCTGGCGGTTCTGCCGTGATGGATGATGGCAATTAGTGAGGAAAAAAGAAAGCGACAAAAAACAAGCCTGTGGTCTTCCTTGTGAACGAATGCAGCTGTCGTAGACCTTCTGTTTAGAGCCTAAGGCGCAGCTTGCTTCTGGTCTTTTTTTTCGTCCCCATGGATTGTTCGCACTCACCTTGCGTAAGGAGTGGTTCAGAGCACCATAAATATCTACAGAAGCGATATTTACCATATATGCTAATCTTGGAGAATAAATTACCTCTGAAATTTTGTCTGAGACCAAAACTGCGATTTGAAAATAGCAATTTGTTCAAGTATGACCTTGACGTATAAAGTGCCTAAGTTCTCAATTAAACTCACCTTGTAGGCCATTCGCATACCGCCATTGTCCGCAATGTTTTCGCCGACAGTGTTTTTCCCATTCAGCTGCAGAGACAAATGAAATAGCCCCTTTCACAATGTGTACCTCATGTTGTGACGAGCAAACGGTATGAATGAAGGAATGAATGAAATATTCTATGGGAATGAATGAATTCGGGGGCTTTGCTTGCCGAAACCACGATTTAATTATGAGGGATGCCATATCGGGGGACTGCGCTTTAATTTTCAATTCCAGGGGATCTTTACCGTGCCCACAATGCTCGAGACAAGGGCGTTTTCGCAGTTCGCCGCTATCTAAATGCGGCCGGGATTTGATCCCACGACCTCGTGCTTAGCAGGGCAACAGCATATTCGCTAAGCCTGCGCGGTGGGTACGAAATACCCTGTCAGTCACTAGAACGAAGTTTAGGCGGCAGCGAAACAGAATCTGCTAATATATTAGGAAACTTGAAATCTTTCGTGTGCAACAGACAATATTTTACAAATAGAGGTCTCTAGCGGGTGGAAGCTCGCATGTTTTGTACTTCAGGGCATCATATATAAATCTGGTGATACGAATGGGCCAGCGTGTATTTGCGTGCATATCAAGGTGCATTTCACATTCCCTTGAATCTTCTTGGACTTCACCAAAACAATGGCAGTAGCTAGGAATGGTCTAATGGTGGCGTTAAAAGAAAATGATAAAACATGGGTCATTGGTTGGAATACGGAGGTGCAAAGTGCCTCTCAAGATTACTATTGAGAATGTGACGAAGCTTGAACGGCAGGATGAATAAACTTCGTGCAAAAATGGGGGTCCTATGACGTAAAACTATTCCAATATGTTTTTATTCCCATCTCCTGACGTCAAATTTGCGCAACCACTGACGCTAGCATCGGGCGGTGACCCGCAGTGTAGTCTAAACAGACCAATCAAACGCTCTTCTCGTTTATAGGGGGACACTTTTGTTTGATTTAAAAACGAATAACATTGCCTACACTGAGTGGCTTGTCTTATCTAATTGGCTGATAAGAAGCGAGGAGCACGCTCAAGTGGAGAATAATTTGACGGGGCCTAGCCAGTGCACAGAAAATCGATAACCGGATTAAGAGAGTGGTGCCAGCGTCTGAGATTGGTACGTTGTCCCTTACTTAGCTTGCTGTGGCTGGTCGAAAATCGCGGCGGCATGCATCGGAAGGTAAAGAATGCCCCTAAAGAAAGTTGGCTGAACGAGGTCGTAAACGTGGCGAAAGTGCTCGAAAACGTTACATGGCCACGCAAACAGCTTTAACGTACGCAAGTAAACCTATGCTCTCCGGCAGGTGCGAGTAGCCAGTGCCTGAGCGACCTGCGGCAGCCATCTTTTATTCATTTCGGAACGGGGCAGCCTGCGGCTATTCAGAAAAAATGTTTTGTTCGGCATGTTAATGCATCTTTAACTCGATCACGTCACCTTCACGCGTTGAGTTTTCGGGGTTTTGTGACGTCGCGTGACGGGCAGGTGAAGTGGCTGCAGTCCGAAAACTTTTCATCAACAGTCGAGGCCTAATGGCGAAAAGGTGTCTAAAATATAACTATTTTTCCTTTGTTCTGTCCAATCATGCATAATCAGAGTGTACACATCGTATCAGATGGGGAGATATGGCGGTTTAAGTGACGTCCGGTGTCTGACAGGCGAAGTGGGGGTGGCCCAAAAAGGTTTTTGACAAATCGCGGAGGGCTGATTGCAGAATTGAAATAGAAAAGTTTGGAATAGCTATACGTTATAGCGCCCCAGTATGGCATGCACTTACAACGAACCAGCGGCAACCGGGTATTGATTATCGCTGAAAACTATTAGAAACACCCACTAAACGAATGGTACTAAACATTTAATTGACGTTTCAGTTATGCATTGCTTCAACTCTTGAATACTAGTGATATTTCTAGGCTGCATCTTGTGAATGTTCATTACATAAATGGTACGGCGTCTCCTATATTTTAGCTAGGGTGCTACGTAATTTTCAACCAAGACAGAAATGTGCAGCCTCTCAAAAAAAAAAAGTTCGAAACATTTGCTTGGTCACGATAATCGATTAGAGAGACCGTCATACCAAATGTGATACCGAAGAAGAAATATAGCTCTAATTAGCAATCGTCTCTACATATGGGTCGTCATATTGTGCTTAGTGGTGAAGAAGTCCCACTGCAACATGGTACGAGATCGGGCTGGTCGATATTTCATCTTCCTACACGAGGCGAAACCAGGCGAAGGGCGTCATCGACTGATATAGGCAAGCGCTTGTCTTTGTCCCTCGTTTGCGTACACTGTCTGGTTCCACGCTGTATATCAAGATTTAACCTATGACCAAAGCGATTAATTTTGGGAAAATAGATAGCTCCACTGTATTTTTTGTGTGCCTGCATTGTGTTCGAGTTGCAGCAGTACAAGTCGGTCATCTTTGACGACATTCATGGCGAATGTATCAATACAGACAGCGTAAAAAATATGACGACAAGATAGACGTCATGACAAGCCCTTACTCTTAACGGAATGGTGGTCACAAATGCCACGCCCTATAAACAAGTCAATATAACTCCGACAGGAAGGGAGGTAAAACTAACATGTAAGTAAATATAAGACGAAGCAAACAGTAGGTGTTTAGACACTCGTACAATTAGGTCTGCGTATACGGTTAGGGCAATTAGCACTCATCCTGTCATTTATCTTGTTCGCATTTTTGTGGCTCTTTATATATCGTCACGTTCTCTATGCCTTGTTATTGTCACTGTTAGATCAATTGAGCCGCAGCAGCGAGCGACGACAACTTGCGTATATTTTAGAGGACCAGAGGTCCATATTGAAAGGGTCCTGAAACGCCTCTCGGGCTTGGAGAAATACCATAGTCCGCGGATAGCATTCGCTTCTCTGAATATCTCAGTCAAGTTTTGCTGTCGTACGTGGTGCTTGGAGCTCGCAAGCGGAGCGCGAAGTCACCTTTCTATCGAACGCTCTCTCTTCAACAGAAGCCTGCTCCTCACTCTCGTCTGGACGCTTTATTTCGTAATAAATCGGATTCCCATACCCGGCTGCCATTTGTAGCTGTGGTCTTCTACGTAACGTAGATACCGCGGCCGCGCCCAGGGGTGCCGCATCGAGTCCACTGGCTAAGGGCACTGCGGCCGGCTGAAAACAACCACGCTTGGCTAACGTCTAACACGTCGTAGGCACCAAATCCGGAAGTAGTGGCGTCTACTTTAATATACAAAATGAAATTTGAACTGCGCGCCACTTAGAAGGCAGAGCGTTGTGGGCACGCCCCGCTCCGCTGTAGCCTTCGCAGTGCAAGGCTTCAAAAAAGGAGCGGAAGAACCGTGGAGGCCGTGTTTTATTGCCAATAATACCGCTTCTGCTAATCGCATTAAAGTTGTTCTTACGGCAAAGTATTTCTGAAATAGCCTTTCAAATGAATTTCTCTTTTAGGATAAAAAAATTGGTTCAGGTCCCCTTGAAAAGGCAATAGCAACGAAATCTCTCCCGTCTTCAACTTCTTAGAGTAACGTGTACTTAAAGGTCGTCGAAGTGATCGCGACGAGATTGTTGGGGTAGCACTCGCATACATTGTTGACTAACAGCATTCGTACAGCGTCGTAGCTGATGACATGCACCCCAAGAAGTGTGCCACGCAACTGTACACGATAAGTGGGACATACATCAATCACTCAATCGGACGCGGCGCACTGGGACCGCTAGCCTTATTTATTCATTCTTGTTGCCTTTAATCTACGCGAAAACACTTTATAAATGCAGCCGCATGTAGAATACTCGATGTGCGCGTTGCATCGAGCATTCTTGCATGTTCAATTCAGAGCATGTGTGCACTCTGGGTCACCGTACGGCAAGCTGTCACTTCCGACTAAATCACTTCCAGTGGCGCATCTTCCAGTTCTCGTAGAGTGGCCTCTTTCTAGGGAACTGTGGTTTTGGCGTGAAATACGGACTTTTACACGTTGTTTCTCATGTTACCGTTCACATTTGGCACGCAGTTAATCTATGAACCTTTTATTTTTTCTGTGGGTAAACTTTTCTCTACATTTAGGCCTTGCGGGATGCAAAATTTTGGCGCGAGAACGACGATAAGGCTGAGATTTACGAATACGCTTGCGCATTTCTGGAATTTCTGGTGCTCTTCTGTGTCACTACAGCCTAGCGAATTCCGCGATTCAAAAGCTAACCGAAACCTCACCGTCATGTTGGCCTCTTCGTCGGTGATGTTCCCGTACTGATCAATGAAGCACTGAGCCTTTTTCTTAAATTCCGCGCGTGTTCCGTTCGTCCACCATTGCTTCAGCTTGCCTTCTGCATCAAACTGGCTTCCTTCACAGGGAATAAAAGGTACATGAGCCAGAAGGCATATTAGGCGAATCAATATGAAGGTTTTGAATGGGACCAAAGAAAAAGCACACGTAGGTGTGAGGTTTAGCTTCTATACGGCGTGATTATGCCTTCCGCAGACCTAATGCACACTACAGCAAAGAGAAACAAACCTAAATGAATATGTCCGAGTAAAAAGGTCATGGACATAGCAGTCAGATATGGACCAATTGGTGTCTAAATATGTGCATCACTAAAAAAGGGAATCATGAAAGTTTCAATTCCTAAAGCAAGACAGGGGCTATGAAGATGCCGTAACATATAGTTCCACATTAACGTTCAGCACCTGGGGCTCCTTAACGTACACCCAATACATGGCATATCAGCTTTCTTGCATTCCATCCGCATAGGAATGCGGCCCTCTGCGGCCGGAAATCGAATGATTCCCGGTATAAGTTCAGGACGACTTAGCGGCTGTAGCGCAGTGGGCGCATTGACAAAAATATCGACTTATGCGCGAATGAACGGACGATTGGTGCAGGGGTCATTTTCAGCCTTTCGATTTTGTTTATTTTTACAGCTGGCGGTGTTGAAAAAAGTTTAGGCAAAATGCCTATTTTCTTTCCTTACGTTCTTGTTGGTCATATTTAACATGCCGTGTCCCAGATAACGTTATAACCAAGCGATTCAAAGAAAGAAAGATTAAATAAATAAAGTGTTAACACCCACTGTGTTCGATCGACAGGCCTCTGACGGTGGAACACCTTAGGTCTTAAATTTGTATCTTGCACTGCGTTTTTGTAATCATTTATTTCATAAACAGCTTGGCTAACGTTAACTGGGACACCATATGTACGCACGAACTATGGGTACAGAAACTTTTATTACGGGAAGCATGCTTTGCCTCCTCCTTCGACTTCCCGCTGCTGCTGGCTGCTGCTGCTGTTGGCTGCCCCTTCTGTATTGCTGATAACAAAACTTGGGTCACTGGGTATGTGTCGATGAATATGTGTTCAAATAGGCCACTTGGATCACTTGGTTCCTCCTTTTTGTCCCGTCTTGAAGCGCTGTTCCTTTCTGTGATAATGAACCAACCAGATATGCCCAGTCAATCCTTGCAGGATCACTGGGCATTTCCAACTGCGTATATGTCCGAGTAGCCAACTTGGGCCGCTGAATATGTGTAACGGCGCATGCGCCACTAGGTACATGTGCTCGAATAGGCAACTTCGGCTTCTGGGTATGTGCAGCTCGGTATTTGCAACTGGGCTTGTGCTACTGGGCACGGGCTATCGGGTGTGTGCTCGAATAAATAACTTGGGCCACTTGGTGCGTTTCTTGCCAGTACCATCCAATCGTCAAACACTGTCGCCAGAAGCCAGCAGGGATGACAATGGTACGACGACGATGACGGTGTGATGACGACATTACTTTCAGTACGACATTCGGGAAGAGCTATTTGGTGAGAAAGCAGCAGCAGCAGCGCAAAAGGCGAAGGAGAAGGTAAAGAAAGCTTTGCTTTTACGAGAACGACAACGACATGACAAGGACGGCCTGTTGTTCGAGCTCACTTGTACAATTACTTGCATCAGCAGCGGGCCGTCTCGATCCACACTATACCTAGTGTTTGTTTTCTCTATATCCTGTACTGGCCCATTGTCCAAGACTGTCACCAGCAGCCAGCAAGGATAGCAATAGTGCAACGAAATGTCATTCAGCAAGACACTCGCACATGGCGAAAGCCACTCGGCAAGACAGAAGCCAAGTAGCAGCAGCAGCAGCAGCAGCGGGAAAGTCCTAGGAAGTGGCAAAGAATAAACGTTGCACGTATACTCCGGAAGAAAGTTTTCAGCGTTTTACTGCAGGCGACACAAACGTTTCTTGACATTTCTCACATGAGATGTCTGTTTTCAATCAATGTTCGCTTTGAAGAGTCGTCTAGGGGCGAGTATTTTTTTTTAATTAAGGATATTTACCTTGGTCGTCGAAGCCGTGTGTCATTTCGTGTCCGACTACCATCCCGATAGCTCCAAAACTGAGAGAACTGTGGGTGGTTGGAAATAATTCAGGTTTAGTTTTTGCAAACAGGACAAGAATTGAATCGGGTTCACATTTCCGATTGCTGTAACACAGTTGCTGAAGGCTGGCAGAGCGAAGTGTACTTGAATCCTATTAAAAAAGTATTTAGATAAGTTGAAAGCCATGCTTAGATAAAAAAAATCAGGTTGAGTGGCACCGAAGCTTGCATACGAGAAACGATATCGCTGATGGCAAACGAATGAAGCAGCTTAACGATATCGTTCATGACTCCCCCCCGGAAACCCTGCGTTCACAATTGCAGCGCTTTCTGCCTTGTTTACAAAGAACGAACGCCGTATGTCCATCATGAAACCAGACATGCCTGTTTCTACCAACATTAAGCAAGGTCTCATCGCTTGTTGTTAGGGTCTTCGCGTATTTCTTAATATTTGTGGGAAACAACCCTTTACCTGTTTTTTTTTCGAGGTACTATTGTACGTAGTTTGCCTTCAATAAACCTAAAGAAAGAAAGGAGGAAAGGAAGGAAGACTACAAAGATATCCACACACCGACAGTTCTGACATGGCTGTCTGATTTACGCGGGGCGTCGGGGCCAATTACCTCAGAAACCCTTTTGAGAATGTTGTAATAGGTACGAAAACACGTCGTGACATCATTTTTCTGCGAATCCCTTTCAGACACGAATTATGATGATGTTATGTCTACAAATATTTCAAAGTTATATGATTACACTCTAAGCTGATGCACACTACATTGGAAGAGTCTAGATGATACGATGATCCTCTGTGCACTTTCAATTGAGCCCTCATAATTAGTCCCTAAACTTTGATGACGTGAACAGTCAGTGATGCGTTTTTTTGGGTAAAATAAATTTAGATAACCGTTTTAAAGTGCATGTGCAAGTTAATAATTGGCTCTAGGCACTACGAGGGGCGAACTACTTTTTTTTTCATAATTGCTGATGGAACATGGCGCGTCGAACGTACTGGTGGTACCTCTAGTAAACCAGTAGTGTGCAGCAGTGCTAGGCAGTAGTGCAGTAGAGTCAAATTATATAAGCAGAGTGCTTATTTGAGCCGCAAGCCCATGTACATGGTTTTTATTATTGGGTAAGCATTCTTTGGAGAGCACCCGAGCCCGTCACGCTCAAAGTGCAATGCATTTTATCTGCACAAAAATGCGTAATTTGTGAAGTTAGGACATTTAATCGTTATAATATCGTAAATGTAGTTGATTGGAAGCTTTATAGGCGATACAGAACAATCGAAACTAAATAAAAATATATAACTGATCAGAGAGAATTCCCATAAGGATACATAGGATTCTCTTCATGCATGGGAAAGCGTATAGTAGGCGTGGGAGAGCTGAATTTTTTGTGTGGGTCAAATTGAAATTAGAGGGTGGGCAAACTTACATTTGGGGGCGGCCAAAAGTATATTTAGGGTAGTCCAACCTACATTTGGAGTGGCCCAACCTACATTTGGGGTGGTCCAACCTACACTTTGGGTGGCCCAACCTACATACTGTAGTGGGCGAAGTTGAAATTTCGTGATGGGCTGAGTGAAATTTAGGAATGGGCCAATTGAAACTTGGAGGTGAGCCAACTGAAATTGGTAGGTGTGCCAACTTGAAATTTGGACGTTCGCCAACATAGATTTGGGGGTGAGCCAAATGAAATTGGGGATATGCTTAAGCATACTTGAGCAACTCCAGTGGAGTTTCTGCATACCGTTTTTTATTGCCAGTGCTTAACAGAACTGGCATAAACAAATAACGAACAGAAATGTGTACAACGTAACTGACGGGGATGTCTTGCGGCCTGTGTTTCGGCCCCGAAGAACCAAATAACAGATAATATAATGGAAACAACTTCGCTGTGTGATTAGGAGCCCTGCTCTGCCACTTTAATGCATTTAAAATATAATTGAATGAATATTAGTGCGTTTATAATTTCAAAGCTGGCTCTATGGATTGAAAGTGGGGAGGCGAGTATTGGAGAAAATGGGAAAGACATCACGGTAATCAGCGACAGATTCTAAACACAACATCCAGAGCTCCTCGAAAGAAGACGGACAACGACTGATTCGCACGAGAAGGCATAAAGTACCTCGAAAGCGCCTCATGCGTTGACTCGCTGCCGGACCAAGTACTCCAGATGGACCGCCTGGCCTAGGTGCTTGGGACGCTGGGCAGGTTGCGCTGTATTCCCACGAGAGTTTATAAACGGGGTGTCAAATTCGATCCCAAACCGAAAATCGTACCCCGGAATTATAGCCGGACTGAACCGGAAACAAAAGGGATATTGCTAGAACATGCCTGAGCGCGAACCGAACCTAAACCAGAAACGACAATAGAAATTAGCGGTTCGGCATGAAATGGTTCAAGTAGGTAGGGCGATAACGGGTGCTCAGTGAAAGAACACTTCTTCGAAGTAATTACCTCTTCAGTGGTCATACTGCATTACCAGATTGTTACGACTCGCAAGTTGCACTGCGTGCGAGAATTGGGATACAATATCCGTATGTGCTCTTACCCATGTACTCCACTTATGTATGTGCGTAGCCCATGCGGCCACCTAGGTAGAGACGCTTGCACTACTGAACTCGGCCATGCTAGTTGCGTTCCGCGGCCGAAACGGTTGTTTGAGGGGCTCCGCGGAGTCACCCTTTTGGTCGAAGTTCCCAATTCGGCCGTTAGCTTTTAGGTCAGCTCACCAATTTTGCTAGATAAATCGTAAAATGCCCAAGTTAACATATGCCGACAGTGAAAAAGGGCCGGTTTCCTCACTAAGGAAACAATGGAAAACCAACTATTCCTTTTGCATTCATAATACTGCAGTCATTAATGGATGCCTCACCTACTCAGTGCATGGTAGCAACGACTGTAAACGGCACGGGAAAGCTCCGTTTGTTGCTCGCTATGGTTAGACACATGTTTGGCATGTCCAAGTGTAGTACAACGCTGTTCGATTTATACTACCTATCACCAGGGCACAATGTCTGCGCTTTTGAATTTTTGTACCCGCTTAGCAAGAAATTCATCGCCACGTGCTAAAACTTAAGAGCAGTCGTCGCAGTGTTTTGCACAAACTGTATTTGTTCATCGTTCAGGGCATCAATATCGTCACCTTATTTTATTTTTCAAGCAGCAGAAAACAAGGCTAACTGTTAATTGCCAATTTATTTCTGTGATGGGGACTTTAAGTTTGCAGTGGTTACTTATATAGTGTAACGTGAATCTCCTCTGTCTCAAACACCACATGTCATATACCACAGTCCATTTACCATGATTCCAATATGCATTACTTATAGAAAAAATTAAAATAAAAAATGCCTTTTTAATCTGACTATGCGGCTTTCAAGGCGTGCGAGCTAAGCGGACCGCATGCCAGACGCAGGGATACCCTATAATGAACTGTCTTTGATTTGTACACGAAAACTTCCTCGTATCGGTGCAATCAGTTTATAATATGCACATTGTAGACAAGAAAAAAAAACGTATTCACTCATTTTCATCGCGGTGCCTCGGCTACTTTCGGGCACCTCATTTTTGAAAATGTCGTTGCTAACATTTCCACGACGGCGGTTTTAAGAGCAACGCGCAGTGCATTGATCGAAGAAAAGCGGATCATTGTTTTAAAAGATTGCAAGCTTTCCGCAAGCTCCCTTGATTGAAAAGGGTCTGTTGCTGCAGGATGTGGCACACAGCATTAATCTGACTAATGAATCCGCAATACTTGTGTGTTAATAATGAAAAAAAGGCTACTAAAATTGATATCATAAGACATGATATGATTAATAAAAATCGGGCGCCGCGGTCAATCCCCTTGCTTCTAGTTCGCGACTAAAAATGGACACTCAGCAAGAACACAGGACAAAGTGCGTGTTCTTGCTAAGTCTCCGGTTTTAGTAGCATTTTTTTCCTTTTAACGCTTTGTCCTGTGTTCTTGCTAAGTTTCTGTTTTTAGTAGCGCTTTTTCCATCATGAACGTTTTCTAACACGCTTTACTGAAAGCTACTTGTGTGTTTCTTTAGTCGTGCATATATGCATATAAAAGAACGAATCATGGCAGTAAAAAAAATGCTATCAACAATGTGGCCTCGATCTTCCTCGCCCATGTCTTTATTTCTGGGCTGCCCCGCTTCCAAACACATAGAAACTAGTTGCCAAAGTATGCAATTTTAACTGTTACACTTAACTTACACCGCCGAATCACCTTTAGAGCAAGACATTAAGAAATCTATTTGCCTCGGTGCATTTGTGAGCTATTTTGGCAAACGTTACACCGCGTTATGTAACTTACCGTGGAAGACCATATTGATAGAACACACCTTGGAGTATACCCGAAGGATACACTACAAAAGAAATGATGAAGAACATCTAAGTTATAAATTCAACAAAAGTTAAATTCAAGTAACCTCTTGGTAAAAGCAACAAACAACAGATCGTCTGAAAACGCAGAATTCTTGGGCGACCTTGCCGAATCAAAGCCAATTTTTCAGCGAACCTCTTTTTTTCGACCCGTGCCATTGAAACTTTCCGTTGCCTTTATTTAAAGCCCATGCTTTAAAACGTTGCCGGCATATGTCTCTCCCGTTTCACGCACTGCGCGCGTACTGGATGTCCCACATAACTTGCGCCAAAGTCTTAAAATATGCAAGTGCCACGTAGCTGGAGAAAACCAAGTTAATGTTCTTCGCCGTCCCTTGGAGCAAGTGGGACTATATTATAACTCGAATGTGTGTTACGCCGGGGTCCAACAGAAATTTCCTGTTAAGAATGTTAAGCATAGGCGCGAACGCGTAAAATATGCTCTTCTATGTCGATATTATCTGGATGGATGGATGTTTTAAGCGGCCCCTTTGGAACGGCGCGGTGGGTTGCGCCACCAAGCTCTTGCTATTACATTGCCTAATGTCCTACCTAGGTTAAACAATAAAAAAACAAAAAAAAAACAATATGAACTGTTACAACCAAATTTTCTGATCCCCTATTCAAACTGTGCTTTTGTACGTCTCTGTTTTTTTTGTCATTTCCCTACTTTTCTTCCACCAATCCTCCAATCACCACTTGCTCTTTCTCTCTACAGGGTTGGCGCCACCATCTAGGAGCGGTGAAGCGAACTACTGCATCGTGACACTAACGAGCGCCGAGAGAGAGTGCTTCGGTAGTCTCAGTGCACTGGAGGCTCCAACGCGGCGTAGCCCGGTGTAGGCGCTGTACGCTTCCTGCTGAGGTGACGACGCACTTTCCACACATGGTTTTCCTTTCACGTCGGCTCAGCCTATGTCGCCTCGTCGCTCGCGGAGCGCAGGTTCAACATGCACCAGCAGCGCTTACAGGCCGCGTATTGCTTCGCTTGCGATGACATCAACTAAGAAAACTCCTACGCTAAGCGGCGCAAAAAGGCAACGACGCCGACGAGAGAATCTCGCTTTGGTCCGGCGAGAGATACGCCAGCTTGAAGCAGAACGCCTCCGCTCATTCACGGCGCAAGCTGCGAACTCTGCCAATCGGCATTCCTGAAGCTGAGCACGTCGCAGCTTAACCGGCTGGATTTTAGCGCATCCGGTATTCCGGCAAGCACGGCCAGTTAGCCGGATAGGTGGGGGCGCAAACGTGAGCGGCCAGAGTGGTGGTGCCAGCTTGGGGTGCAAAGCTCAACCACATAAACACAGAGCCAATTACTATATTCTTCTTAGCTGGGGTGTAAATTTAGGACAGTGGCGTAATCGTGTTCACCATTTTTGTTCTTGGAAAATTTGCACCAGCGGGGAAGCAGGATAAGTGGGTTACTGCAATTTTAGCTCTGTGTTTGTCTGGTTGAACTCTATTCCACAAGGCGGCTGCACCGCTCCGGCCGCTCACGTTTTAGGCCCCGGGAATCCGGCAATGCGCCCAAACCGCCCCCGTTTGCCGGAATAGCGGAAAGGCTAAAAGTCTCTACTACGGAGCCGTATCAAGCTGCCGCACCTGCGCTGAAGCAACTTGGCAGCAAGACGCCGCTCACCAGGACGACGCCGGGCGCCAAGCAAAGCTGCAACACGGTCTCGAACCCAAGCAAATCATGCGCCTTTCTCGGCAACGAACCGTGAGTCTACGAAGCGTTTGACTAACAATCCGTTTCGATTTCGCCCGTACAGTTTGAGAACGACTGGGGTTTCAGGTAGGTTTGCGCAGTGCTCTAACGCGTGCAATGAATAGCTTCTGTGAAGTAACGTTTCAGTTTCGTGCTCTACCGATTTCTGTAAAACGGGGATCAATAATAGTTTTTTTGTATTCCCTCTGATTACAAGCTTAATATTATTAACTAATCGAATTCTCAGCTATTATATGCAGACAACAAGTGTCAATGAGATAATAATAGGCAATACTGAAAAAAAAGATACCCCCATCTCCCTTTCTGTTGCTCAATCCAGGCTACATGAAAAGCTTTTTTCCAAGCCTGAAATAAAGCCCACGACATACGAAATCGTGTGGCACATTTATCGCAACCCTTTTCTAACGCAACAACATTTTTTAAAAGTCGCACCACAATTATCCAACCCCCCCCCCCTCCTCTTTCCACTGCAACGGAAATTGGTGCCATGTACAATTCATTTAGTACTCTGGGAAATGTGCCGGCTAAACTGATTAGGTGCAGCATGGCGCTCTGGAAAGCTTTAATAAGCGATTTTTTAGAAAAGCTTCACTTTTACTGAACAGAATGAATAATTGTCGTACGTCACCCACAAGCTTGCTGTACCACAAAGGTACATTTATGTACCTTTCTTTTGCATATGAATAAACTTCAACTTCAACTTCAATCTTGCTTCAACGACATATAAGCAACGTGCCTCGCATAGATCATCGAGGAGACCGGGTAAAACACACGCTTCATATAATGCATGAACATTGGCAAAAAAGGTATTCAGTAGTTATTTCGCCAAAGCACGTAAATAACCTACACACTTCAAACTTTCGGCGGACATCCCCCATAGCATGAACTCATCGTCTATAAGCATGAAATTGCTGCCGCTTTTGGCCGTCCAATCACAGCGGGGAAACTTCGCAAGCGTAATATACAACGCCTATAAGCTTACTGAGAACGAGGTTATAGTAATTTTCATTGAGCCCCTAATTAATCCACGCACGCGAAGATTCACTCGGTTATTACACTCTATATTTCCCACACTTAGTCAAAATATAAACTTTGGGAGTGAGCTAGTCCTACTCGCCGGGGGGTGTAGTGACTTTGGCGTTGGATGAAATGCGGGCCACAGCGACCGCGTTTCAAGGGAGCCGAAATGTAAAGAACGTCCGTGTGCTTTGCATAGGGTGCACGTTAAAGAGCCCCAGGGGGTCACAATTAATACGGCGGGCCTCACAATCACATCGCAAATTTCGTAACATGATACCTCACAATGCAACTAATTTCAAATCTAGTAATTTTTTTTTCTCCAGAAAACAGTGAAATCGGCATATACCGTTTCTAACACTCTAATCGCGCAAACATCTTCTCTGCAAGAAGTCACTACGTGATCTAGTTCTGGCGGGCCACCATGAAAATCTAGCATATAATGTTTTCGAGCGCATCCGGTGTGTGAAATGGGAGAAAAACGATTCGTCAAGCATTTAGAATTTTGCTGTTTCGTTAACATTTCACCTGCAACGGTATAATCCCATGGTTATGACGTTACACTGCCGAGCTCGAGATCGCACGTTCAACCGCGGCCACGGTAAAGGCTGTTTGATGGGGGCAGAAAGCATACACGCTCGCGTGCTAAAATTTAGGTGCGCGTTAAGGAACGCCAGGTGGACAAAGTTATTCCACAATCTCCCACTGCAGCGTGCCTTATAACCAAATTGTTGTTCTGGCACGTAAAACTGCAGAATTTATTTGTTACAAACATTTATAGATTTCGTTCATTCAAATACTTTCCTGGAATTTCAGATTGGGAATGGTGAAATGTGTATAGTCATAGTCAGGAGGGGAATTCAACTTGCCTGTTGGCATTACTAATTATTTTTATGTAATTCTGACGGGATCAATGAGCCGAAGCGAAAATTATTGGACCCGTTTTTGATAATGAACTGGCTACACATTTATTGTCGTCACATTCGATTGATCATAACTGAGAAAAGTATGTAGAATATTGTAGCAAGAGTTGCTCCGACAGCTTCCAACTTCTGTCGGGAAAAAAATGATGTGCATTTTGAAAAGACTAAGCACATGCGAGCACTTACTCATTTCGTTGGAATCTGGACTGTAGAAGGCGTTCACAACTGCGGCTCCTGTGAACCAGCTGTGTGTAAAGAAGAGTAAAGCAAATTAGGCGTACGTCAATATTCGTGATTGTACAGAACCGGGCAAACAATCAGATCTAAAGTAACTTCAACGTGCCATCAAAGTTCGCAGATTCATTTTACCAGACATCAGCAGAACAGTTGGAAACAGTTCCTGTGTGGTACGGAATCTGTATAAAGGTAACATGCTGAGAAGTTAGAAATAATTCAGACAAAGAGCAATGTTCACCTGCCGTATTTACGACGGGTACGTTTCCCGGTCTTCTAAACATGCCGCTTTAAATTTGACTACTCTGAGCGCCCGTCGCCACGTAGAATTCTCAAAGCACTTGCACATCCTAATAAATTCTACTAACTCTTCTTCCCTTAACATACACACAACATTCACAAAGCCCTCTTGCAATGCTGCTGCCTTTTCCAGCAGTACTGCTATATAGTGCTCGTCTAATCTAGTTTTCCTTCTTGTGTCATCGTTTGTTGCGCTTTAAGTCAAATGCAAGTTCGTACAAACTCGCCCAAATTTAAGTTCTTGTCGATAGGACACTTGGCATCTATGTATCCTGTGAGCTACTTTGTAAACGACGTGGCGTTGTTGGTGCGATGTCTGCGTTTGCATTGACGTTGTCGATGCTTCCGACGTTGTTTTCCACCAACCGCTTTCTTCTCGGTGCATTCTCCATCCTCAGCATGTGCCTTCTTTGAGGCTTGCCACTATCGCTGCCCCGTACGTCATCATTGTGCCGTCGATGTAGTTTTGACGAACAAGACATTGAATAATTGCGCGCAAACACACCGCCATCTTCTCAAGAACAACTTGTGTGCGCGGCACGTAACATCACTTGCGTCCAATGCAGTGTTGCTCGTTCTGGCCTTATATATGCATGCACAGACGTCCCTGCCCTCTGTAAAATCATTGTTATGTGTCGTCGATAACCACAATGGTCGCCTTCAGCGTAACAGAACTTTTGGAGGGGCACGGCCAACCGAATTTCGCGCACTTATCGGCTGTCGCAATCATAAGCTCGTAGGCAGGTGCCCATACTTTGTCGATCCTCACCGTTGGATAAGTGCCACTGTAACACGGGGGCTGTAACACGGGGCCTAAACTGCATCTCCATATGTGTTGTACTGCTGTCTTCACACACCCGTCTTCAACGTTATTCATTCGACAAGAACTGCACTCTCATTCCGCATAACTTGTGGACGGCGTAGTAGATAATCAGGAACATCGCACGACAATGAAGTAGCAACTTTGGCAGTGCATAAACATAAACATTGCATCAGATTACACGTTGAACAGAACGGCAACAGAAACAAATGTATTCAAACAATTTAGTTGTGTAGTATTTGGTTAACCTTCTCACGAACGCTTCGTCTCCCGAAAATTCACGTTGCATGTCTGTAATCTTTAGTAACAACCACATGAAGCCAACCGACAATGAAGCAAAATATGCATAGGAATCTTATAACATTCGGAAATTTCACTGTAGAATTAATATAAAATGAAATAGATTTGCCTTAGGCTTCATGTTTTAAAATAAAGCAAAAACTAACATCAAAGTTTAAATTCAGGAAATTAAAATTCATTGTGTGTTTTTACATCCGTGATCAAGTTCTTCCACTAACAATAAGCTATATTCCTGAAAATACTAAGCAGTTTCAAAATTCTTGTCATTTTCACTACGTATCATTAGCAAATACGTGCATTTTGGCTTGGTTCTGGTAATGTAGAACAACAGTAATTTGAGATCTTTTGTGAGGCCTTTGTTCTACAGGGCGCCTGAGTTGTCTCTCCAATGATGATGTGTATATACAGAAAAGGTACTTGGTGTCTTACACATTTTCCTTCTCATATGGCTTTCGTAACATCAGCAGTTTTCGCATATCGTTGTTTTCGCCAATGTAATAAGACATGTCCAAGAAGGAACTGCTCAGATTCAGATTTGGTACCTGCAAGATTAAAGTACACTGGCTGGATGACTGACGACTAACACTACAGAGAGATTGCATTTTTGGTGGGCATTTTCAAGCAAAACCGTTTGCAGGATGGCCTCCTGCGCGCTAAAGTAGTTCATAAGGATGATTTCAAAAGTTCAGAAGGATGATTCCCGAGATTTTATGAGAACCTCACGAATTGCAAATAAAGACATAAAAGGCATACAAACAAAAAAACATGACACTATTCAGAAACATTTCTTTTTTCATCGCGCAGAAGAAAGTCACAATGAACTAGAAAATCAGTCTGAGTATATGTTGGGGGACTGCTTGCTTCCGTATCTTATTAGTCCATGAGGCAAGTGGCTTACCTTTTTTGCTGTTTTTCTTTCACTACAAATGATAGCCTCGTTTGTAGTGGTGAACTGCGTAATGATGTAAAGATTTACGCCACCTTTTATCACAGTTTCACTATTGCAGCAATTAAACCCTTAAGGACTTTTTGCTGCCGTGCCAATTATTTATTAATCGAGCAATTTTCATTCGTCAAAGGTACAAATGAAACCCCGACAAAAAACGGCGCAGCAACCCCTCTTATAAAGGAAATGGCCATAACGAAAATTTCAAGCATCCGTTCAGTAAAACGCTCGTTCAAAGTTTTGGCTGTATTAAGAACGTACTGTTTTACTCTAGCCTGGTCTTTCAGCTCAAGCTAAAGAGCTTCGTAATTTTTCAATGCTATGGTCGTTGCGGTCGCCAGTAAAGAGAGTGCTTGAACTCTGCCAGACAGCACTTCAACCCTGATAATATATTGGAGTTGCAAAGTTTACAAACAGAAGCGCTCTGTAGGGATAAAGCATGCGCTATTCAATCCTAATATGTTTGAGCATAACATATTTCTGTATCGCATGTTTTTCATCCTTCATATATCTGCAAATGAACCGCAAGACCCAGAGGTGTCTCAATTTCAGATTTTACGGGCAGGAAACCCAGTGGCGCCAATGAACTGGCTGTACATGAAGGGATTCTATGGTACTGTGACTTGCCTAGTTTATAGTCTTCTTTGCAGATGGCAGCACCGTAACTATATGTTCCCAAACCCAGTGGAACTGTTAAATTGCTATTGAGTAGATGACATAAAAAGTGGTCTGCTTTGCTTACTTATAATACGCGTTTGTCACATGACAACGTCCGGCTGCTGACCACTGCATGCATTGGTTTGATGTTTGCTGTCACCGTCGCCGAAAATAATGCAGACGCATGTGCCCGGCTGCGATTTCTGAACAAACATGGAGATATGGTATTAGCATTGCAAATCAATTAGTCGTGATGCTTTTCAAGTCGAAATCTGGAGTAGCATCAAGAAAGAGTTGAACATAACATTAAGCTTGGAATGAGGCTCCAAGGATTTCTTTACAAGCTGCGAAAATACGCGTATATCCTTCAGTGCGCACCGTGTCGGGATAAGAGTCATGCGTTGCGATCTTTTAACTGTTCTCAAAGGGAACTGTCCTCAAAGGGAACTGTTCACTTAACCACGCGTGATTGGTAAAAATAAAGCTTCACGTGACGAAAGCGTGATCCGTAACAATCACATGAAGACAAGGAAACGGTTGTTTAGCGAGTTTTTACATGATCACACTTCTGCGTCGCCTGCGCGCAGACAAAGAGGAGTGGTGTACGCAAAGTATTATTTAATATCGACTCACCCACTTTCGTGTTGCACCAAACGTAGAAAAAATTAAGCAGTCGCCGTCAACATCACCGCTGATTCAACATCAAAGCGAACAGCACAGAAAGCTTCGCTGACGTCGATTCCCACAGTGCGTGATATGCGCATGTTACTATATGCATGAGTGTGCCACAATTACTGCCTGTAGTCAATCAGCGTACACGCAGTCAGTTTCTGCCGTCAAAATATTTAAATTTTGTTTCATTCAATGTTAACTCCGCTGATTTCTACCCTTCCTCGAGTACCGGCGTACTAGCATAAAATACCGGCTGAATGTACTAATTTCCAAGAGAATCAAATGAGCACTCACCTGTTTGTAAAGCTGCTCGAGATATGTTACGTTGAATTGCCAGTTGGGGTATCCAATTTTCGAAACCATTTTCGTCAACTGTAAAAGCAAGATGAAAAACAACTTATTATTTCTGAAAACAATGCTCTTGAATTTACAGACTGGCTGAGTTTTTTTTTTAAATTTAGTTATCACGGGAAGACGTCGTACGGAACGCGTGGTCGATAAACCTACTCACTAAGAAAGGGGGTCAGCCGCTCGCCGGTGTCACGCGGGCCTGTGCGATAACAAACACTGTGACTGCTGGCGAGCGCTAAGGTGACATAACACAACGCTATAGTCATTGTGATCGTTCTCTCGAAGCCTCGTGCGACGGCAGCGCGCCCTCTGGTCTCGATATTTTCCACCGTTCCTCAAGGGATAGCATATTGAACGTCTTCTGTCGAGCATGCAAACCTAACTTGTACCGCACTAAACATGCAAGGAGGACTATGGACGCTGCCATCACTCTGGCGTGAGACCCGAGGTCAGGTTGTCGGCGTCAAGTGCTAAGACTGTTGGTTCTTAACTTCTTTCGATTACTTTCGTAGCTATTATTATGTTCTTTCCTGTACAATAGGTACCCTGTCCACGTGCCCAGTTGACGTACCCTGTTGGCGTTGTTCTGAATATCTGCCAAATCAAGGCGTTTTAGCCGCTGGGGGAAGAGCGACGTAGGCTGTCGCATTCCGCTTTTCCTTGAGCCTGCAGCGCGAGACTTCGTGCAGGTGCGGTATTACAACGGTCTTTATTGAAAAGTTTCCCGGTTTTAGCAAGGCGCTACCTGTTGAGGCGACATCACTTAACGTCCATAAGCGAGCCTTGGTGGCAAACGACACGTCTTCAGAAAAACCCACCCTATTAAGACCAGGCCCTTACGTTTAAAAAAAAACTCAGTGCCCTTCCACTCTGTGAAGAAAGATGACCAGCGAAGCTGTGTATGTGGGCCCCTTAATGGCGAACTGCCCCTTCGCCGCGGGTCGATCCGGCATTGCGCTATCCTTGGGATCGGCCCACGTATGGGGAGTGCTTAACACCTGCTTCACCTCCGGCACGGGTCGGCCCGGCATTTCACTATCTTCGGGATCGGCACACGTATGAGGAGTGCTTAACGCCAGCGTCCCCTCCGCTGCGGGTCGGCCTGGCAATGCACTATCTTCGGGATCGACCCACGCACGGGGAGTGCCCACGGCCCACGTATACAGGGAGCGCCCGTATAATTCCCATAGCATTAAATGGGTGCGCAATGAAGTGTATGGATAGGCTTGTAAACAACACCGAAGGGGCAATTTACGTTAATCCTTACAATCCTCTTTCCCCCTTCCCCAGTAGAGGGTAGCTTACCGGGCTGAGGCTGGGTAACCTACCTGCCTTTCCCTTATGACTTCTTTCCGTCTCTGACGTGCGGCGGGAAATGACTCAGCGAGTCGCAGTGCTGGCTCTCCGAAAGTGGTCGCAGTGCAGAATATAACGTTTAAGGGTGATTGTGCGGTTACATGGGCATTTACGCACGCGTATGCCGATGCTTTTTCATCTTCATTTAGCGACCAGCTTTTTTTTAGTGCCCAGCTTTTCCTTCACTGCACACAAGGCTGCCATGCAGTAGCCGATACGCCTGTCACTTAAAATTCTTGTAGTTGGCGTCCAATTTTGCACTACTTACAGCTAATGTACGTGACTACCGGCACAGGCTGTTCCAGGAGTTTAATCATGTGGCCAGAAGGTGAGCACTTAGCTACAGTAGTGAAGTTACCTTGGCAGCAGAGATAGCGTGACTGCGCGACTTGTGCATAAGCTCGCGTTCAGTAAACCTTACTGAGAAGACGCTGGAATTGCTTTCTAGATCACGAGGGTGGGGTAGGTGACTCTGCGTGCCACAGACGCGTGTTGATGTATATTTTCTTCCTTTTTGTTTTGTTTCCTTTAAAAACTTGATAGCTTTCTGACCTTACTGCCTTTCTATAAATAACTCTCTCTTTCTCGCTCTCTTAAGCTTTTCCTCCACACAATCTGTAAATGTATGATGCGTGATTCAAGCTGAGATATCTTGTTTGCTACCAACTCTGTGTCTCCATATCATACTTCAGTTTGGTTTTTGTCGTGTTTCCACCGAAATGTTTCAGACAATAATTACTAGAGAGAAATGTCTCGTGGTGCTCTCGCTGCCGTCATGGGAACGGAAATGAGGGTGAGTACATGGATATGTTTGATTTTCGTGCTTTATCTGCCTACGTCGGCCTAACTTTTGCTGAAATCTACTTTTTTATTTTGATGGCAATAAGAGTCTGCGAGCGCTGCTATTTCAAATGGATCCACTTGTCCATATGTCCTTGACTTGAAAATCACGCTTTGTGCAAGAGGTCCTGCGTTCGAATCGGGCAGTCGAGGAACTTAACGTTGTTTATTTCATTATTTTAATGCAGTGCCTCGTCGACAATCATAAGTTTAGAAGGTAATGAAGCTGTTCAATGCCTGGGCGAAGTTTAGGCAAATCCATAGTCGAAATGGAAAGGGACTCTTTACCAAATTTACTGCTTTTAGGAAACCGTTTATATATCACTACCATCATTACCGTATTGGATGAACAACCCTACTTGCAGCTCCCATAGACATTAGCGCCACAGTGCCTTCTCGTAACTGCGTGCGACACTATGCTGTCCACTACTTTCTGTCGTGGATCTGCTATTGTGACTCCCCCGTACCAAACCTATTTGGCGATGTGTGACGCTGCTCGCGCAGTTTGCTCCACTGTTCTCGCATTGTTACCGTATCATCGACTAGTTGCAGGGCCGGCATTGTGCGTGCATTCAACAAATCGGTATGCCCTCTGTCCAGCAGACTTTCACAGCTGGCCTTTTTGTATATCCAGGCGCAAACTAGCAGCAAACTGTCCCGCGTGCTGACCAGTTACCACACAATCCCATGTTCTTGCATTATGAATATGATTTATGCGCTAATTGAAGTTTTGTATTCTACCTGCCACTGGAAAATATTATTTAAAGACATATATCGAAATGAAATGTACGAGTGTGTTTACCGTATATATAACAACACGATTAGATTTAATTCACATGGCAACTTAAGTAGCTGTACGGTAGCTTAAGTGGCATCCGCTTGAGATGTCATGTGTATATGACACGTGTAGCGAACGAAAACATTCGAGAGCAGTGGCACGCGCACAGCAGGGTTGATGCTATGCTTTAAAAAAAGCTTACAGAACGCATACATCTGCCGTGCCTATTTGTGTTTCGGTAACCTTTACTCTAAACAGTAGCCCATGTGATAACTGTAACTGAAACTAGTGTTTTAGATTAATAACAGTTTATTAGATTATCTCTGTATTTTCGAACGTCGGCGTTCTGGCTAAATTGAGATTTTTATCAGTTTTATAAACACCGAACTTTTTTCTCTGCACTCTCGATGCCGCACCTTCAGAGGTTCTAATTACTATCGTGCGGTTGCATTGCCAGATAGCGTTCGAAAAACCATTTTGCTTCTTCGCACTCGTGGATTTTCGTTCAGTGGTTACCACGGTCGGCACAGCATGTAGCGAAGCCCAACAATTCAAGGCATGTAATAGTCGGGTAAACGGGACTCTATTGTATACCACTAGAACGACACTTGAATATACTTTAGAGAAGCCAGTCTAAGAGCACTCTGTGTGGTTTGTTTTCTTGAATGCTTTCTTTTGAGAGCCTTGAGTCAGTTAGCAGATTTCGCACGCATATTTTGCAGTTAGAAATGACGGCAGCTGTGCTCTGTTCGACAGATTGTGAAATTCCGATATTTATTCTTAAATCTCATAGTAAGCGTCTGTTAAAAACACATCCGAAGTGGGGATAGACAAAAAACCAAAGTCAGTAGAAGGAACAACTGGATTCTGCTTGGTGCAATTAAGTGCTGCGCAAACACAAACACACACACACACACACACACATACACACACACGCACGCATATATATATATATATATATATATATATATATATATATATATATATATATATATATATATATATATATATATTGACACTGTACCTTGTCTTGTGCAGCCGATCGAGTTTGATTGTCCATCCAGTCGTTGTTTTGGATTGTTTCGTTGAATGTGGTCATGAGCCTCCTGACAAGGTCTTCCACCTGTGAAAGCACAGTATTTAGCTATATGTTGGCGGCAGTGTGACAATAATCATTGACGAGAACGCAAATGTTCACAATGTATGAGGAGCATATGACATGCTTGATGAGTTATACTATATGCGATACTATATGCGATATTAAAACGTAGCATTACAGTGCTCATTATTTTCTTCGCTGAACCTTTTTCTTGTTAAAATAAGCGCTATAGAATTGACAGGATGCAATTATTGTCTATGTTGCCTTTTTGCTTGATTACACAATGTATCCAGACATAGGCCTTTAAAGGGTAACGAATATTGCACTTTTAATTACCGAAATTCGCCTTTCCGCTTTACGCAGAGAAATAATAGGTGAAAGGAAGACGTGGAACCAGCATGACAACTGTTTTTATAGCCTAATGCTCAACTTCTGATTTAAAACAATTAGCCTAGGTGAACTATAGGTATGGCTTACATGCCCATCAGCAATGATGATTTAGCTGTTAGTAATTTGTGCTGTAAAACAAGACAAATACAAAACAAGAAAGGTGTCCACAGGAAAATGGAGGCTTAAACTGATTAAGAGTGGTAGGACAAGGAATGTCACTGAAGTCAACTTCTGGACAAGAACACAGCAACTGTTTTCCTTAACAGCGTTTTCTTTCTTTTTTTTTTGCGCGTAACCCACTCTCCCACACATTCAGTGGGGAAGTAGGAGGAGATTACGGCGGCGCGACCAGCAAACCGAAGCTAAATTTTTAAATAGAAAGGGGTAGAAGCACAAAACAAGAAAAGGAGGGTGGAGGGGGGGGTGCAGGGCAGGGGGCAGGGCGGTGTTTGCTTGTTAAAAAGGGGCAGCTGGTAGAAATGCTGCTGTCCTTTTAGAAGCAGGGCTGACAGGCGTCAAGGTACCTTCAACATAAATGCCGGTTCTCATCCCAGGTGCAACACTTGCAAACATCTTAAAACGGATATGAATATTCAAAGCACCGCAATTACGTGGGCGAAATCCACAACAGTTTTACCTGCACGAGTTGTAACTATGTTTATTTGCTGAATTATGCATTTTGCCACAAACAGTACATCATTGAGACCAGAGAGCTAATGAATGTTAGATTGAACGTACATCACTATGAATCAAAAGTGAAAAATGGGCGAGTCGGTAAGGAAGCATGGCTAAATTCAGGGAGCGAACTTCTGCGACACAATCTAAGGCACAAGAAAAGAAAGGACATGGCGATACTTGCAATTGGAGGTTTATTCGGAAGGTTAGAGATCATATAAACCCGACGTGTCCTATGTCATCAAGCGTCATCAAACGCTATAGCAGCGTAATAAACACCCTGCACAGTACTTTAGTGTTTTGCTAACCCTGGGTTGTCTTTATGTGTGTTTTTCGCCGAGCACTGTTCTCACCATTATATCTCTCTGCATTGAATTTCCCTCTTTTGCCCCTGGGCTGTATCTTTAGTGTATTTTTTGCCTGCGCTGTTTTTATTGTTCGTTTGGCCCTGCACTGTCTTTCACTGTCTTTTTGTCTTGCACTGTATTTCAGAGTTTTCTTCCACTCTACGCTGCTCTTCATCGTGTATTACAGTTTGCACTTTCTTTCATTTATTATTCGCCGTGTCCTATATTTCAACAGCTTTTTTTTGTGCTGCACTATTCTCACTGTTTTTCATACTGCGCTGTTTCTACAGTGCTTTTTTTTTTGTGCTGCGCTGTCTCTCGTTGCCTTCGTCGTCCTGGATTTTCTTCGATTGTTTATACACCCTGCATTACACTTCAGTGATTTTTTTCGCCCTGCTCTGCCTCTTTTTCGCTCTGCACTGTTGGTTGGAAATAACTTTATTGAATTGTCCTGCAGGTTTTCGGCGACCCGGGCTCAAGTCTCACACGACGGGACGTCGAGAATAAAGCCCCTCAGTCCAGATCTTGTCTCAGTGCCGCCTCGCGGGCCAGCTGGACGGCCCAGAGTTCGTCGCTGAGGTCGGAGCTGCGCAGAGAAGCGGCACACCTCAGCGACAGGGTCTCGGAGTTTAACTCCTTTTCGCGTTGGGAGTTACATTTCCATAGCATATGTTTGAATGTAGCTGCGTCCTGTTTGCATAGCTTTCATGTGTCTTCTTTGTGTACTTCAGGGAGTACCTGTTTGAGACGAAACGGGTTCGGGAAGGTATTTGTTGGTAGTTGACCTAGGGCCCCGGCCTGTGCCCTGTTTAGATTTTTGTGTGGTGGTGGGAATGTTCTGGCTTGTCGTTACATCTTTGTGACGCATCTGGCAAGTCTGGGTTGTTCGGCTCAGGGGTCTTCCCGAGGGGCTCTGCCCTGTACAATTTCTTTTAAATGCGAAAACATTTATATTTCGACGTAGTAGTTCTGCGGAAACCTGCAAGGTGGAGAGCAGAAATGAATAAAGAGAAAATCAGACATGCACCCATTCGTAGCAATTCCTACAAAGGAAACCCATACGGGCTCCTCGAAAGAAAAGCCTCATAGTTGAAGAAAAATTCGTCCTTGTCTGGGACTCGAACCCGGGACCACCGCCTTTCCGGGGCAGCCGCTCTACCATCTGCGCTAACCAGGCGGGTAGCAGATGGCACGACGAAGTCGAATTTGTCGACAACACGAAGCAAAGGCAATTGTCGAGTCCCAGACCAGGACAAATTTTTCTTCAACTATGATGCTTTTCCTTCGAAGAACCCGTATGGGTTTCCTTTGTAGCAATTGCTACGAACGGTTGGATGTCTGATTTTCCATTTATTCATTACTTCTCTCCACCTTGCGGGTTTCCGCAGTACTACTACGTCAAACACTTGCCTTTGCTTCGTGTTGTCTACAAATTCGACTTCGCCCTGCCATTTGCTAGCCACCTGGTTAGCTCAGATGGCAAAGCGGCTGCCCGGAAAGGCGGTGATCCCGGGTTCTAGTCCCAGACCAGGACGAATTTTTCTTCAACTATGAGGCTTTTCTTTCGCGGAACCTGTATGGGTTTCCTTTGTAGCGATTGCTACGAACGGGTGGATGTCTGATTTTCCCTTTATTCAGCATTTATAGTTCACGCGGGAGAATGCAGCGTTGGCATGACTACCACGCGATGGTTCAAAAAAGCTACGAACCCTCGACCTTTGGTGGGAGTTGAAATCGCGACATTCGGTGTTAATTAAGACGAAGTTTTTTAAAGTCCAGTTCATTAGGATATAGTTAATTAAGGTACTCGTACCCACAACCTTTGGTGTTAATTAAAGTACAGGTTATTAAAGCACTCGAATCAGGATTTTTGGTGTTAACACGAAGTTGACTAATACACAGTAAATTAGAATTTAGTTAATTAGGGATCTCGAATCCACGACATTTGGTGGAAGTTGAGCCCACTTGAAGATATAGGTGAACAGGCCGTATCTCCAAGTTGGATTCCAATTGACATCGGGAAGGTCAAGTGTACAACCCACGACCTCTGGTGTTGAGGCACACAATCCCCCGACCCAACATGGAGCTGTGGGTGAACCGGCCATATCTCCAAGTTGGATTCCAATTGACATCGCGAAGGTTAGCAGTAGAACCCACAACCTTTGGTGTTAAGGCACCCAAACCCACGACCCAACATGGAGATGTGGCCTAACCGGCAATATCTCCAAGTTGATTCCAATTGACATTCGCGAAGGTCAAGAGCACAACCCAGGACCTTTGTGGTTAATTAGGGTACACAAATCCACGACCCAACATGGAGATGTGGGCGAACCGGCAATATCTCCATGTTGGATTCCAACGGACATCGTGAAGGACAAATGTCGAACCTACTATATTTGATGTTAATTAAGGTGAAGTTAATGAAGGCACCATTATTAACAGAGAGGTAATTAAGACACTCGAACGCACGACGTTTGGTTAGAGGTGTACCGTCGACCACTGGTGGGAGTCGAACCTGCTATCTTTGGTGTGAATTAGGGTGAAGTTAATTAAGGCACTAGAACCCAGGAACATTGGCGCAAAGAAAGTAATAGGAATTAACAACGCATTCAAATATCAAGTAATGTAATGAACGTCTTGTGAGTACGCAGGTTTTCGCCCCATTAACGGTGGAGCCGACGTATGCAGAAATACTTAACCACTACAGAGGAAGGAGACTTAAATACCCCCCACCCCACACATCGCTCACACAACATGAGGCAGTAAGCTGGTGAAGACTGCAAGCAGGTACGTTCTTCAACCTGCATACATTACACAAAATGTTCCCTACCCAGTACAGGGATACATGTCCGTGGTGCGGAACAACCCCCACGTTATACCACATCACGTGGGAATGCAAGCGTAATTACGCATTCCATAAAGTAAATAACCCAAGTGCGGAACAATGGGAGGGTCTGCTCACCAGCAGCGAGCTCGCAGCCCAACGGGCAATTGTGCAGCACGCCTGCGAGGCAGCAAGACTCAGCGGTGCCCTGGAATAGGGGCGCCGACCATGTGAAGCGGCCAGGACTCAAAACATGAAGACACCGGCCCACCGCCAATCTCTCTGAGATATAGAGAAATAAAGTTTTTCCATTCCATTCGCCTTCATTTTCGTTGGTGTAACCTAATGTGACTCAACTTTTGCCCCTGCGCTGTCTTTAGTTGCTGCTCGCCCTACTATAGTTCAGTTATTTTCGCCGTGAATTGCCTTTATTTCCGTTTTTTCACCCTGCACTGCTTTTGCTTTTTTTTCACTCTGCCTTGTATTGCAGTGTTTCTTTTTTGCCCTGAACTGTCATTGTTTATTCACTTAGCACTATGTTTCAGTTTTAGTTTCACCATGCACTGCCTTTGTTTTTGTTTTTTCCACCCTTCCCTGCATGATTGTTTTTTCGCTCTGCGTTGTGTTTCATTGATTCTTTTTCGATCTGCACTGCGTACCATTGTTTTTCTTGCATGCGATTGTCTCGTAGTTCCCATTTGGCACCGTACGTCAGCCTTTTCTTTTTCGGCCTTGGTTGTTTTTTAGAGTTTTTATTTTGCCCTGCACCGTCTTCAATAGCATCTCTTTTTAACCCTGCACCCTCATTGACTAAAGAGGCCAGAAGTTCAAAGGGAGATCGAGGCTCGAAGTCACCAACAATGGCTCAACAAAAAATGTCGCTGGTCGAAGCAGCAATGTCTGCGTCGTTTTTGTAATCTTTTTTTTTCCTATACTTTCTTCAAAGAATGTTGGTGGATCCTAGCGACATACCTTGTTCGACCACTGTTAATCACTTCAGGATTCCATCTTCCCGCAAATTTCTGTCTTGTTCTTCTCCATGCGAAGTTGCACTGAGCAATGTTGAACAAGTTGCTATGTGATAATGGCATCACAGTTTTGGCGAAAAGGTCACAGGGTTTAGTAAGCGAGTGCGCGGTTACCTCTTTCTTAGCTTCCTCGCGGAAATTTTGCCGCACGTAGAGGTAGCCGACAATCTCTGGCATCATTCGGTTTATTGCGTCCACACACTTTTTCCATCTGGCCTTCTCGACTTTGATTCCCGAAGACGCCTTGTCCAGCTCGAATGAAGCATTGCGGAAATTGTCCGAGGCGCGCGCAGCCCATCTGAGAATCTCTCGCAATCCAGCAAAGTTGAATAGACTGTTGCTGTAAATACATGTTACGATGTCACATTCACTTTACATGCTCATATGGAAGGATGTGAAATTTTGTTCACTCACCAGTCAACGCATTGGAGGAATGCGTCTAACTTACTGTAGTACTCCTTAGCGTAGAGTTCTACTGTTTCGTTTTCTGTCAACGTAATGTTCACCAGGGAAAACTGTTTATTGAGCATATGCAGCAGTGGAATCTGAGGAAAACGAAATGCTCTGCAATCACTGTTTTTATCGCAAGCTTAATGATACAACTGCGCTGCAGAAAATTTGATTACTCAGTGATGGTGAGTATTCTATAAAATTACTGCTTTCTTTACATGGTTTATTTTCAATTTCCGTTGATGAAGTGACATATATAGATAAATTTATTCGATGCAACCCGAACATCTGCATAGAGACACTGCACATCGCAGAAGTGGTACTGCAGGTGTTGTCACATGCCTATATTTTTGGGTATCTAAAGTTATTTTGGGTTGAATATGCACATATAAGCAGCATTACCGAAGTTCGAATACTTTTATGCCTCATCTATTTAAACGACCTATGGCTTCCCCCGACGTATCCAGACTTCACGATTGACTAAACAGCCCAAAATGGCCAAAAACACATGTCAAGAAGTAAGCGAATGTGCCCAGGCTACAAAATTACGTTTACTAAAAATATAGGCACATGTAAACCGCTACTGAAAAACATATAGCAGTTATCAGGAAAGGTATGACAAATAAGTTTTCCGGAAGCACACAAGGTGTAGAGAGGTTCAAGTAACAGACATTTGTCATTCACCGGACTGTAGCAAGTTGCACGAGGTTAAAAAGGAAACATGTAGATGTTTCTCAGAAAGAAAGTTTTGCCGTTGAAATATTTTTGTTTGCGAACCGTCACCACAACCTGCCGAGCCAAATCCAGAGGAAGAAGCTATTCCTTTTTGCGTGCGAGTAATTCCATTATACTGGCGGACTACTTTCTGTGGCTATGATGGGAAAACTACGGAGGCCCAGTTTCTGGGCATGTGTTATCGCGCCATGTAGTCCGGCAGCGTTCGACAGTGCTTTTGGTTGCTCGGAACAGACTCCCGAATCCATGCAGCTTCCACGGGCGACGGTTAGGCGTTTGACCAGACGCGGAAGGGAAAATCCGCAAAATAAGTAAGCTTTTACATTGTGTGGTGTTTTGTCTTATTTAATGGTTACTAATAATGTGTGTATGTTTTCTCTTCCCCAGGTTAAACTAACGAAAATTAAGACTCGGGAGTCTTTTCAGAAGCGCTCTCACTTGTGCGCGCTTTGCCTCCGTAGCTTTCCCTTTATAGCCACAGAAAATTGTCTGCAAGTGTAATAACGCCATCGTGAGCTGGCGTTAGCAGTGAAATAGTCGCACGATCTCTCGTACTATTCGCGAACTACACCGACAGCCGGTGGAGCTCGGCTTCGCGTGTAAGCGGATTGCAGGAGATACGTGAGCCACGCGGGGAAAATAACACAAGGGGGTGCAATACAGTCGAGTGTCCCCACAGAGTCTGTGAGGGGGAGCTGTCATTACTCGAGCACCAAGAACCACTAGCGTCGCGATGCAGCGACTGCTTCCACCAATAAGAGGGGAGAGTTCAGTCAACGTTTTTACTCAGACAACTTTTTTACCATGCCTTTCTTTTGGCATAAACGTCAGCTTTTAAATCAGAGCTCGTCTGGATTTCTTGTTGTCCCTTGTTCTCGTCAGTTTAGTGGATCTAGTCAACCATGACATCACACCATCCTGCCCAACTTTCTTCTCCTCATGAATGGCACATTTGTCGATGAATACAGGCCTTTTAAAACAGTAAAACTAGTCTTTCTATTCATATGGTCCCTAGGAACTAAAATTTTGCGTGAGGAGAAATTTTGAAGTGTGGCATATCACCAGATCCCGCGTGCTGGCCAGCGAGTAGAGGCGTGATTCGGTCAGGACAATGTGTACATACAGATACCAACTTGCTAATTAAGAGATTATTGAGCATCGGGGGTGCGTTAAAGATCTCCTGGTGGTCAAAATTAATCCGGAGTCCCCCACTACGGCGCGCCTTATAATCATGTTGTGGCTTTGGCGGGCAAAACCCGCGAATTCAATTCAATTCAGAGATTACTGAGGGCGAACTGAAAACTAAGAAAGCCGTAGAAGCAAGTATCAAAGACGCATGCTTCTGCAACTGAATAAAACAAAACGCTTTAGCAATTTCACTCGGCTGTTCGTGCTAACGTTACAGTTTGTGGTGCCTGTTCGTCAAAGTCTCTTGGTTGTATTGCGTCCTGTACTTGAATGCGCAAAAAATACACTTTCGAAGTTTGTGAGCACTCGGGTTTCGCACTGTGCATTTAACGCAGATATTAAATTATTTTACTTAATTAGAAATTAACACAGTGCCCTCAATGATTGTGTGATATTTACTGCTTGTATCAGAAGTCAGCTTAACAATTCAGAAATTGTGCTAAAGCATTCACAGTCACTGACAAAGCTGTTGTGAATGGTCAAAGGATATGACTTTTGAGGGATTGGGCAATGAAGAGATGGGCGTAATCACAAATTTATTTGCCGTGAAGAATAAACGGGCCACTCCGAATTATCAATACGCAAATAACGGTCAATAGATTGTGTAAATTAGTGCAATCAAATTTCTCATACAGTATCGTTTGTTTTGGAAAGACAATGATACAATATGCGCTACTAGAAAGCTAATATTTTAGCATGAGGACATATTTTCTCTTAGTCATATTGGGGGATATTTTTTTTCCTGCGACACTAGATAAACGCTCGAAACTTGGTGCGCTGTATATCTCATTCAGTCTTCGAATCGAAAAGTAACCATTTGTAAATAACAATATTTGTTAATGGTTATCGAATATTTGGAAATGCAAACTGTGTCCAAGAAATCGAACGAAAAGTTGCGCAAAATTACGATAAACTTGATTCCCGTGGCCATCACTAGCTGGCATAAAACCTGAGTTATTACGCAGAGGTGCCGGCGCATTTCTCAGGCAATCACACCTTACCGACTACCGCAATCATCCACACTCTCCTAAGCGTACTGGTTAAGCAAGCAAACGGCTTATTGGGTCATGATGCTCCATTCGTGCTTTTAATAGGCAGCGCTTCATAATGTGCAATGTAAGGACCGAAACTTTACAGTGTTACTAATGTGTGATCATACTGTCGTAATGCCAATTTAAAGTTCTTAACTGTAAGAAAACTATTCGAGAAGTGTTCAATATTGGATTCGCTTCGATTTGGTTCTTGGAATATTTTATTCACATTTGACTGAGTCTAAGAAAATTACTATTCGCAAACCCCTACCGAATAAAATCGTCGTATTAAAGCGGATAAATATACGGTCCACCATCGCCACTGGGAATCCAGTTCATGCAAAGGCAGCAACGAGTGGTCAGACTTCCGGCGCAATGACAAGTCGGAGAAATTGCTGAAGTCTCCAAGCTGGCCTTTTTCGATGCGATCATTTGATGACGCAGCAGAAAGGAGGCGCGTACGCTACATCAGTCCTTGTGCAAGACCACGTTAACCGAAACAAACATTGTCCCCAAAAGTGCTCGACAAAGGAATCGGCCGTTGGATTCCTCGCATGATAATACTTTATTTGATCTTACACAAGGCATGTTTCGTTTCTGGGAACGAGAGCGCTTTCGGAGTACAAAGACAGCGATTTGCTTACCTGAGTGAAATTCTTTTGTAATTCGCCGATAGTAGTTCTTTCATAAATATCCAGGATGTTGCGCCTTTCTTCCGGGGGTGTCGTCAGCTGTAGATAGCGAAAGTTGAGTGGGTGATTGGCAATACGAATAACAAGCTAGGAACTACAGAAATAAGAAATCAGTGACATGTTTAGCAGACAGCATGCATACAACGACTTACACTCCATAAAAGGCAGCGTATCCAGTGTGCGAAAATAGGTCATAGCAGTAAATGATAATTGTATTCACAACATACGCATGCTATTATCGCCTGCCAAGGCGGCTGTGGAGTTTCGCTGCTGAATACAAGGTTGCGGGTTCGATCCGCGGCCGCCACGGATGCATCCGATGAGGTGGAAGGCTGAAACACTTGTTCATTAAGTACTGGGTACATGTAAAAAAAAACACATGGAAAAAAATAATACATAACTTATCTGATAGCACCTGTGTTGCATTCGAACACTGATATCAATCAACCAATGAATCAATCAATAGTGGTTGTGCTGGCGGTGGTGATGATTGCAGGCGGGGCTAGCGTGTGTATATATATATATATATATATATATATATATATATATATATATATATATATATATATATATATATATATATATATATATATATATACATACATATATATATATATATATATATATATATATACATACAGACTCGACCGGCAATCGCTTCATTTCAGGATCTATTTTTATGTGAAAAATGCCCGTCACCAGGAGGCGACCTGTCTTGTCTCTAGCAAAAATGCAAGTGGAATGCAAGACACTTCCTTGAGAATTCTCGGAGGTCTTTCCTGGAAAACTAAATGTTCCGCCAGCTTCCCGAGGAAAACCTCTTCACAAGTTGTCCAGAATTCTCTTCCTTTCAGGAAAGAAACGCTTGCAGGACGAGATGAAGAGCTCTGTATCACCCCATTCATTGCACTCATTGGAAGATGAAGCATCAGCACGGCCGACATTAAAGTATAGAGGCGTGTACGCTGATGCTGCTCTTACTGATGCTACTCTTACATTCCCGTTACGAGAATGGGTGGTTCTGGCAGTTTCCAAAGTGAGCAAAAGGGGCGATGAATTGTCCTTTTACGAAGTTGGTGATTTACAGGCGTTCTCACTGCTGGCTGCTTTGAAGGCGATTCAGTGGTAAGAGTATCTGCTCTTTACAGCCGTAGATGGCAGCAGTAGTTGAGCCCTTCTCCTAGAAGTTCAAAGGGTGCTCACGAAAGCAGCGACAGGAGGAGCTAGGCGTTTTGTGCGGAAAGAACAAACCACTAGTGGTTTCTTATTTGCTCAGGGTTACACATAACCTAAAGAAGGTTGCGAGCCGTAACGGCATAAACATGGGTACCTGGCGTGCTGGGTGTTGCATGAAGGGTAGGGACATCGCACGCGACGCCACACGTCACCCTCGCTCTCGGAGGTCTGCGTTATCCGCGCGTTCCTTATTCGCTCAAGCTGTCGCCTGCGTTCTAACTTCGTTTGGGTAATCGCTGTAAAGGAATGAATGTATAAAAAGACGGAATAAATTCGAAAGAAGAAGCGTTGGCGATAGCGAGGTTCTAACCTAGGACCCCACGCTCCTCAGTCGAGTGTCGTGCCCATTGAGCTAAACCAGCGCCTCCGATATAGGAGGCCTGTGCACTCTGCTTGATGACTTCATGCTGCTTGAACAGCTATTTTCACTGCCAAGCCGGGAGTTACGAAAGTGGTCACGTAAACATCATCATGGCTTACTCGGGAGTGTCTCCATTAGATTCTGCGGCAGTCGGACAAGGTATCAAGACGTCACGGATCGAAGTTCGGGGGCACTGTGCTATCTATGAAGCGTTGGCCAAGCGCGTCAGCGCCCTCGCTTGTCCGGGAGTAGTTCATAACTCGAAGGAACACTCGGCGGCGTTCAGGTGGAGATTAATGCTTTTGCACGCTCAACTCATAAGCGCTTAGATGTCCTCAGATTTTTTATCAAATGAAGAGGTAGTGCATGTGTAAGTGAGACATTTGTATTGTTTCTCAATGTCTTTTTGATCTACAAGATGGATTAGAATGTTCTGCGGCGAAAGGTATCTGTTTATTCCGGCGTGTAGGCGCCCACGTGTTTGGGCTTTCTTGTCATGCTATATTTTGTTACGCTGAACGTTGCAATGATCCAGTTGGTACAACGCTCGATCTTTCTGTGTATCTTTTGTGTGGTTTCCCGTTCCCAATTTGGCGACTTCTTTCAATCAGTCATCTGCTCTTTCGTTGTTAGTCACACAACTTGCGAAGGCATCCACTGAAATGTAATCTTAATTCGTTCTTTTTGGCAATTATTTTAAGTGAAGCCACCATTTGACGACAGAACTTGTTTGAACGCATGTCGCGTGGTAGTTGTTGAATTGTTGACTTTCAATCCGAGAGCATTACGGTGTTGAGTGGGAGTCCGTTGTTAAGTTTGTAATCGGTGGCAACGACAGTGGCACACTGCATAATAGTCGAAGAGACTACGCGGTCGAAATGGCCAGACCAGCCAACACCGAAAGGTGGGATACAATACTGAATGGCTCTGGCATCAGAATCTACGCTGGCCGATGCGCCCCTTTTTTGGCCAAAGGTGTGGAGGCCAAAGTTGTACATTCCATATCAATTTAAAGTGAACACACTCTTATATTACTGTTTGCCGTCTGATTCGTGGACCAGTTTCTGCAAAAATGCTAGCGCAGATTGTCTGTTTAGAAAGATAGGTGAAAGAAGACATTTTATTCGTAAGACAAAGTTACACCCCGCGGAAATAGAGACGATGCTCTCAGAGTGGTAATGCTGTAAACGGGACCCTCAGAGGTGGAGACAGTCGGCTCGTCAGCTGAATAATGCTGGAAGAGTCGCACCTATTTTCTTGTCCTTTGGTATAATCATCACCGCCATCTCTGCCACTGTCACTTTCGGCCGAAGTGGGCGCAACGCAAAACGGGAGCCTCTCTGTCAGAGTACTTTAATTACATCTATCCAGCGTCCGCCGGATCACTCCTATGCCTGATAACTTTGCGGTTCCAGACAGGCGCTTTACTCCGTTATCCTTCGAAATGACACTTTTACATAATATACCAACGGTTATCAGCTCAAGCACTATGTGACTTACTGAATTCCACAACACTTTACTTTACATAATATCGTATTATATATCTCTGTTACGCTCACCACCTTTAGTTGTTCGTTATGCACTCGTTAGCTTTCTTTCAAGGCTCTTCGGTAATATCACCTTTCAATGAATACCCGCACACTGTGACTTGGTGGTGAATAAGCGGGCAACGCTGAAGCAAGAAAATTCTTGAACGATGCCTCTGAAAGGGAGCACGCATTGCGTTCTCACGAAAGGACACGGATGCCCTGGTAGTTTCTTCACGCGAAGCTGCGTTTGAGCACTGAAGTCAACCGGACTGACGCCACAGGGAACTGCACAAGTGGGACCTAGAACTAAAGTTTGGTGTGCATCCAAGGTAAAACAAAACCTGGAGTACGGTGCACCAGATTCGCCTTGGTGTCGCGTTCACCAGGTACTATACGCGCTTCACAGGTTGCAGTGACACTAGTGCAAATTGTGAACGCTGTAAGGTGCCAGAAACACTAGCACACGTGTTTGGAGTTTGCCCTTTTCCGCGCCCGTGAACAACAGACTCTGGTCTCTTGGATAGCACACGTTAACGTCAGACCACTAACTCATGACGGTTTCGGGTCCACAGCCGGACGCACACAGTGCAGTCGTGATTGCAGCTTCTTATAACATTTACAAATCGTGTGTCTTTCTTTTTTACAAACAACTCGGCTGCACGCATGGCATTAAAGATGTCGCAACGCAGTCGACTGGAATATACGAACTTATACTTCTCATTCTTATCATCACTTATTTCATTCCGTGCAGCCCGATTCTCTCGTGAAAGGTACACTGCCAGAACAAGCTATAGGTCAGAGCGACTTCTGGGCCTTTGTGTCAGTAAAGTACTATTTTTTTGTCTTTTTGTTATCCGAACAGTTTCAGCCCGGTATGCTGGAACCGGTGAGGGCCATGATCAAGTAGCTCTGTTTCAAATGCTCGTCGACATGAAACTATGGTGACAGAAGGGAAGAAAAAAGATTCTTACGTTGGCCAACTGTCCTTCAAAATCTACGAGCGTGTCGGCGAGCCTTGATAGTTCCTGTTCGCTGAAATTTCGCTTCATGAGTCCCAGCGCAGTCTTTACAACCTTTTTGTAAGCCGTTATTATTGGCACGTTTTTTGTTGCATTGGGATTAATTAGCTGATTCCTGCCCACCATTGGAAAATTTAATTGGTCTATCTGAAAAGTCAAATAGGTTGTTGATTATTTCACACTGTAAGTATAATACTAGGCTTTTAAAACCAGAATCTCAATAACTTTGGTAAATGTCCCAAGTTCTGAAGGCCCTGATGAAATTCAACATGTAGACACGACGTTCCTTAACGTTGCAGTTGCTTTGAACAGCTTGGCGTAATGCTAACAACGCAAGAAAATATTCCACTCGTGAAAGGTATTGTTCAGCGTCTTCTAATGCAACAAAGTCAAACCGGTTATAACGAAGTGCTTCGACCGCTTCGGGCTACGCAGTGGTGTGTATGATAATTTTACCTTTTGCGGGGTGTTATTGTTTAACGAACACTTATGACACATGTGTCCTACGCTGACTTATTACCTATGACTGAAGAAAGAAATGAAAGAATAAACGTCCCTTAATGCTTTGCCAGGTTAGTGTCTTTTTTGTCCAATGAATTGGCATGCTCCATTAGTCTAACATTGATGCAACGGCCTGTCTGGCCTATGTAAGTTTGAATACAAGATAAACGAATTTGGTAAACAGCACACTCCTTGCAGCTGATGTACTTATTGACATGATTTACCTTGCATGCAGCATTCCGTTTAAAGCCTTCCTGCTTCCTCTGAACCGTTGCCCCTAATTTACCCAGCTTCATCGGAGCAAAAAAAAAAAAAAGAAAAACGATATTCACACCATACTTGGCCCCTACCCTCTTAAAACGATGTGACAACGCGTGCTCATAAGGCATGACAACAACTTTTTTCCCCGCAACATTTTCTTTGGGCTGTTCCGAAAATTTCAGCGCTTTTATAATCTTATTAGCACCAGCCACAATTACAGAATCTGGAAAACCGGCCTCTCTGCATCTCTGGACTTGGACCATCAGGTTACTGGACATTTGATGAGTACACGATTTTTTGTCAGCCATACCAATACATCCTGTTACAATTCCGAATTTAACAAGCTTAGAGTGACAAGACGCGTAGTTTACAAGTGGTTTTTCACTCCTGGGAGCGTATCGCCAGCATATATGGTTAGGCAAAAAGGTCAAATTCAGATCTAAGAACTGCAGGACGTTCCTCTGTAGGATCTCATGTGTGAAGCTAAGTCCAGACCCATGCTTAGAAAAAATATCGAGTAAGTCAGGCACACATTCAGCACCCTTAGACCTAACCAAAATTAGGAAATCATCCACGTATCGAAAAATTCTAATATACCTTCCATTTAAGTCCTTCTCTACTTTCCTGTCAACATAACTTAGAAAAATGTAACTAAGTATTGGGGCAATTTTGGCACCAATAAACACCCCCGACTTTCGCTTGTAAACTTTATCTTCCCACATTACATAGGTATTCTCTAAATAAAAGGATAAAAGTTCCATGAAGGACCCACTCGTAATGCCACAATTATTTCGGAATGCACACTCATCGTTTTGGTCTGAGATGCAGTTCTGAACACATTGCAGAAGTTGATTATGGGGAAGAGAATAGAATAAATCGACCACATCTATGCTAAAAACAAAGCACGAAGCCGGGTTCTCCTTCAAAAGAAACTTTACAACTGCTTCCGAGTTAGGCACAACAAATGAAGCCCGTTTATGAAGCCGACCGGCGATACCTTGCTGGGAGAAGGAGCTCTCGTCCACCAAGTACGTCGAGTAGCCATGGCCAGTGGAGTCCTGGAATGAGGACACCGCCCACTCGACCTCTACAGCAACGACATCGATGGTCCAAATAAATGTTTTCTCTCTTTTCTTCCATCCTCTCTCTCTCTGTGGTCTTTCTTTTCCCCTTTCCCATTACCCCGGTGTAGGGTTAGCCAACCGGACGTTATTCTGGTTAACCTCCCTGCTTTCTACTTTTCTCTTTCCTTCTCTCTCTCTCTCTCTCTCTCTCTCTCTTGCATTAAGATATGTTCAATTTGCGATTCGTCTTAAATAATTAATTGTGTATTACTCTATGCACGCGGGTTTTCGCGTCGGGTTTAGAGCGTAAATTTATATGCCCATTTTCGTTAGAGTAGGGTTTCAGCGTTTTGAAATATTTTGAGAACTACTTTTTTAGTAATATTAAATGCCGGTTGAAAGATTTTTCATGTCGCTCGTGCCTATTCCTACGTAAAGGCACTGTTTGCGCGTTTGTGCATTGAAACAGAAAGAAAGCAGTTGCATTTCATAGCGGTTTCTCGTCAAAGATTTCTTACCTGAACCACGTAAGACGTGAGCTTTTGGACATCTCTGTCAACGTAGAATGGCAGCAAAGAGTAGATAGGAATGTTTTTAAGCACTTCAGTACAGTTTCCTATATCGAGAGCCATTTTGTTGTCTTCAGGATTTATTGGCCACTGACCAAATCCTGAACGAGTAATTATTTTGTACAGAACTTCAAGTTGATCTTGCTTTGCCGGAACGTCTGCGAAATCGAGAGGGCAGGCTGAAAAGAACTAGTTTGCTAGGCAGACTTGAGCATCGCCAGTTGTGGTATACAGAGTTTCCCAGCTATTATGAACCAAGAGCAAGAAAAAGACATGGAATATTCTCCCCGTATAAGACCAAGGAATGCACCTTGAAGACTTGTAGAGAAACAGACTGTAATTTTTTTCATTCCTGACGTCCAAATATTTCATTAAAAATTATATGAGTTTTCTTTCTTAAATAAGAGTAGCGCGTTATGATCTCCGTGCCGTAGAAAAATCCGGGTTCGCAGTGTTCCGATTCGCCCATGAGCGAAAGTTTTCGTGTATACAGGTGTATATATGCGTGTGTGCATGCGACTGAGCAGCTTGTCAATTCTCCTCGGCTCGGTCTTCAAAGGAGAGCAAAATGGAATTGCCCCGTGTCTAGTGGCCTTTCCTGTGAGAGAAGCGACCATTTTTCCACCATTACCTTACCACTCCACGTTCTAAGCGCTGTCAAAGGCGGCCGAGACGCCTTATACCTAGCCGGGTTCTCGGCCTGCGGCGCACGTGCGATTCCGGAACTATGAGGCCAGAGCCGCTTACAAATCGTTCTATATTGAGTTACCCATCCCTAAAGGCATCTATTGCGGACAAATCAAGGAAATATTTAGGCACTTAGGGCCCTCGGAGCTGTACTTTTCGGCGATAAGGTTGCCTCGCCGCATGTGGGATTAGCTCACTGAGCTATGGAATGCTCGGTTGCCATAGTCGGAAGCTCAAATCCCACTAGAAGAGGGTGTTTTTTTTTACCATGGTGAGCTTGAAATTTACCTCCTCTAGAGCACATCTGCAGGCTTGGATTGACGCCTGTGACCGTCAAAAGATGCCAAGAGTGAGTGGGGCTATATTAATCCAGGTACAACCAAATTAGGAAGGCCCACTGAGCTCTAACAAGACACTCCCTCACCAGAACAGGAATTGGCCTCCCTGGAGCAGTATTCGGCCACCCCCTAAAGGTGGCTCACTCAATTACCCAATGGCCCTCAGTCCCCAGCAGCTGTGGAACAACTGACCAAGGCGGCAGTCAGACCTATAACGCAGCAGAGGCTGCTAAGAATCTCTGAATCCGGACAGACCACCAATGGAAACTGACCCTTGCAACGTTTAACACCCGAACCCTCTAGAGTTTGGCTAGCTCAGCAGGACTCTTAGAGGAATTATCAGACATATTGTTTGGGATATCATCGGCCTTAGCGAGATTAGAAGCACTGGTGAGGCTTATACTTTGCACAATAACGGACATGTTCTCTGCTATAGAGGTCTCCTAGACAAGAAGCAATCAGGGATAGGATTCCTAATTCATAAGGTCATAGCGAGCAACACTGACGAATTCTACAGCATTAATGAGAGGGTAGCTGTAGTCGTAATCAAGCTTAATAAGAGGTGTAGGTTAAAGGCAGTACAAGCCTACGCTCCAACATCCAGTCACGACGATGAGCAAGTAGATTAGTTTTATGAAGATGTTGAATTGGCGATGAGAAAAGTGCAAACTCAGTATACCATAGTAATGGGCGACTTCAATGCAAAAGTGGGGAGAAGGCAGGCTGGGGAACAAGCAATTGGCAACTACGGCGTCAATTCTCGGAACGCTAGAGGAGAGATGCCGGTAGAATTTGCAGAAAAGAATAAGCTTCGAATAATGAACACTTTCTTCAAAAAGCGTAGCAACAGAAAGTGGACCTGGAAAAGTCCTAATTGTGAAAGAAGAAATGAAATTGACTTCATACTTTCTGCTGATGCCAGCATAGTGCAGGATGTAGAAGTGATAGGTAGGGTAAAGTGCAGTGATCATAAGTAAGTGAGGGCTAAGATTCACCTTAATTTTAACAGAGCAATAGTAAAACTGGTAAAAAGAACACGTCAACTTAGAGGCAGTAAAAGTAAAAGCAGACAAATTTAAGTTGGTACATGCAAGCAAATATGCAGCCTTAGAACAAAGAGATGATGATGATGCCATAGATATAGTCAATGAAACTGTAACGAGGCTGGCTTTAGAGGCAGCAATTGAAGTGGGAGGCAAGGCACCAAGGAAACCAGTAGCCAAGCTCTCCCAAGTTGAAAAGGACCTAATAAAGAAACGACAAAGAATGAAAGTGTCCAACTCAAGAGAAGATAGAATTCGCAGAACTGTCAAACCTGATTAACAAAACGCTGACGCATATATTTACAAGAAGAAGAATTATTTCGGTATAATTACATACCACTCCTGTATTCTCAAGTTTAATGAAGGCAGTTAAGTGCTGGCGACAAAAGCTGACTTTTAAACTCAAGGGGAATAATTGTCCTTAAGAGAACTGCACGAATAACCGCGCAACACGTTTGCAGCCTGGCCGCAAACATGTGTGCCTGCTGCACGACCAGTGGTCCAAAACGCTAAATGAATGGATGCCGCAAAAACTATTAGACGTTGTAAAATACAAAAGAAAAAATGCAGGAAAATCTGGTGACCAATTTGTGTGTCGTAACATAAGCAAAAATACCTGTTGTAAGGAATAGATCACTGTTTGTAGCGTAATAGATGAAGCTGCTATATGACTAGATTGCCAAAAACGCTACGTGACAGATATAGTACTAGAAATGCCAGGTTGTCATGTTGGCTTCTACCTTTAAACCGAAAAAGAAAGCTTGCTTTACCCATTTTGTTTTGGCATTTCTACGAATGCTTTTGTTGGTGCCTAGCTTCTGATAATTTGTGAGAATTTGTTTATCATATATGTATATATATATATATATATATATATATATATATATATATATATATATATATATATATATATATATATATATAGTTAGTATAAGCACATTATAATACCGAGACCGATCAAGTTGTCCAGCGCTGTTTATTCCAAAAAAGGCAACGCCCCCAGCTCACGCGCGAAGAAGAAGAAGAACAGGGAAGATGGTGATGGCTATGTACAAATGAAATGAAAACGACGAAGTACGTTAATAGTGCTTACAATATATATATATATATATATATATATATATATATATATATATATATATATATATATATATATATATATCATATAAACAGAGAACAATAACAGCGACGTTAGAAAAGGTTCTTTGATGTCCCCAAATACCGAATCGTGCCTTTTCAAATACGACTATGAATATTTCACGCTTAAAATTTGGTTCGCATGCAAAACTTCATGTATTCGTGCGCTCTTACAACACACACACACAAACGCGCACGCACACACACACACACACACACACACACACACACACACACACACACACACACACACACACACACACACACACACACACACACACACACACACACACACACACACACACACACATATATATATATATATATATATATATATATATATATATATATATATATATATATATATATATATATATATATATATATATTTATATATATATACATATATATATGATCAATCTCACCGGCAAGTGCACCAGCGGGGTGCGCCTGCGTTGCGGCTTATTTCTGAGTTAAGGACACGACAGAATAAGAAGGCACCATAGGCGATGATATACAGCTACGCCACCTAATACAGCTCTAAATTTTTTGAATGTTTTTGCTATTAAATTATGGGTATCGCTGAGTGATCATACGTTCATTTTTTTCTCGTAATGAATGCAATTTTGGTTTGTTTTCATTGCTTCTTTTTGTTGCCAATCTACTAAATAAAGCTGAAGTCTTCCTGACGTATTTATGAAAAAAAAAACCTTTCGTATCTTTACCCACCGTTGCAATGGCATTGGACACTTCTTTCATTCTCATAATGTTTTCTTTCGCCTCTATCCAGCCTAGGTTGAGACTTAGTAGATCTTCTGTCAGGTTCCCTCCCATTGCGGGACGCGACCACGAAAGTTTTACTCATCGAATTATCACCGCTGCCTTCAGAAAGACATGGAGACTTGCTGCTAAGTTGGCGCTACAATGATTATTTGCTCATCTGTTCACAGCACTCGCTGTGCTCGCGCTCTCAATGATTGATCGAACGTATACACGTTGCGTGCACCTGCACAAGAACGTTTCGAAAATGTCGTTCAGTCTGACTGTGAACTCCACTTTCTCAATAACGTCAGCATAGCACCTCTTAACATGCTAGTGAAAAGTTAGCAACAGAAACTTGCCGCGTGACGATTCACACGCAACGCGCGTCTAGTTTGAATGACGTCGTCTTACCTCTTGTTTAGCTTCGGCGCTAAACTTCTTTTTCGCGTAAAGGTTACCCATGGCGTCGCGCATAGCACTAGTTAAAAAACTCATACACTTTGACCATCTGGGCGTCTGAGCCTGAACCCCCCAAGCCACTTTCGTCAGCTGGAACGAAGCGTTGAGGTACTCTTTCGAAAGGTCTGTTGCCCAGCCGAGCACGATGCGGAGGCCGGCGTAGTTGAATAATGTCTTTCTGAAAACGAAGAAGTATGCATTATTTTCTGCACTGTGTATTTGGTGAGTCAACCCTGTAATGCGTAAACAAATTTCTACATCAGTGCAAATTAATATAACCAGTTCACCTTTTATTTATAGTCATTTAGAGTTACATTTGTGCAAAAATACAATATGAGATGTTATTTCAGCAAGAACTAGTTTAGGACTATAAATATTTAGGAATCGGTTTAGAACAACATCACTGCAGCGTATCAGAAATGCCACTGCAGGCTCGACGTTATGTATGCAATGCCTAAATAACGGTTTGGAGGCATAAAACTCGGCGCAACATAAATGGTAAGTTAGGCATTACAGGAAGGACCTTCACTTACTAGTCACCACAGAGACCGATAGCGTTCATGAGGCTGAGATTCACGAAATTTTGGAGATCATTACAAAGAAATAACAGCAAATACATTCGCAAAAGATCAGACTCATCTACTGACGTATTCAGTTTACAAGAACTGTTCGTTCTGACAGTGTCAAATTTGCATACTCGTATCGGTATTATCGCACTTACATTGCCTCGCTTTTTCACGGTGGCGGCTTTTCACCAATATATTTAGTTATCGATTTTAGAGCACAATTATTACCCACCCGTACCTGTGGTGAGCGTCGGTGTCGGCCTAACCGAGCGAACGAGCACAGCGAAAGATGAAAGCGAACGCGGAATACAGCGGGGCATAAAAGACGCGAGGAGGAAAGCGGAAAGGAGGGCTCAGCGTAACCATGAGGCGGAAAGCGGAGGAGGGTACGGCAAAAGCGTGAGAAGGAAAACGCATTTCAGCGGCGATGGCCACGAGATGGCGCCGGAGTAGCACGCTTCGTCTGGGAGGTCTGTCGGCGGCGCCAGCTGTGAATCACGCCCACGCTTCACCCGCGCGCTGCCTGTCGGCATCCATAGATTAGCAAGGCAGTCACCTCGCCCTTCGCTTTATGTTCAACGGGCTGTACGAGACAGATTGTCCGTGCCAGCCAATGTATCGCGAAATGAAAACACATATAGAGCTGTGCTCAAATTTTGCATTAGGGAGTATGCTAATCGTCGGTGAATTTTTTAGCTCGACAAGTAGCAATATATTTAGTTTTCTCGGAGATTTTGTCGTGAACAGCTATTAGGTAATCACGTTTTCGTGTTTTGCGGGTCAAACCACGATTGTAATGCGAGGTGCGCCGTGGTGTGAGACTCAACATTTTTTTGACCATCTGGGTTTATGTAATTTTTCCACAATGTGCGGTACACGAGCGTACTTGTATGTGGTCCCAATGGAAAGCAATCGCCGGGGCCGGGAGCGAAACCACGACCTCATGCTCAGTAGTTCAATGCCATCGCCACTGCGTTAGTACTGCTGCCGGTGTGAAAGAGCCTTGTCTAAAGAAATTGCCCCTGCGTAACGAACGCTGTTCTACGGTACAGTCTAGAATGCAGGCGAGCACGAACGAATATTCTGGAATGTACAGTGGTGCCTGTATACATAGGGAGCGGATCTTACCGGTGAGATTAAATTTCCACGACTGTCGACTGTGCTCACGGCTGTTGTTGCGCTCTGAATGTAGCTTGTTTCGCGAGCCATCAGGTCGCCCAAAGAATATTCAAGTTCTTAACGATACCCAGTCTTGTAAATAAAATGCAGAGCGTGCATTACAAGCCATAAGACATTCTAGCTTGGATGGTCACTTACGCGTCAACAGATGGCAACAGGTCATTCGTTCTGTTGTAGTATTCTAGTGCGTATAGCTCCAAGGTTTCATTTTTTCCGAGCGTGATGTTTGCTTTGGAAAACCTCTTGTTAAGTAGTTTATGTAGAGGAATCTGAAAAGTACATTTATTTTCTGTATTGGCACGCGTTTGTTCTTGTGTATTTCCTCTCATAGTCATTCTCTTTTTATAAACTAGCACCGGAAATGTTTGGCGCTAAAACAGTGTTCAGCTACGCACAGTGTGTTGTGGCTATGGCTGCAGCGTGTCGTTAATGTTAACCACTCTCATGAGAGGTCTGTAATATCGGAAGCCTTCGACGATTCTTTAACTGGCACGGAGAGAACGAAGCTGGATCGATTTCTTACACTGATGTGATTAATAAAACATCCTTTATGCTAACAGCAGGAAAAACAAAGCATATGTGGTTATTTTGTTTTCTGCAATTTTTTTAAATGATTCCAACTGCCAGGCAGCACAATTGTATTCTTTGGGCTAGACGACACAGATAATTGAACCTTACGTATCCTAGATATTAAAAAAGTATCAATAATTAACAAAATTTCGCAAGTCACTGGTTAACCTAATCAATTTTCAGGACACATGGAAATTTACGAAGGGAAATCGATGAGAATTTCCTTGGATCTCTCTGCTGTTCAGGCGTGTCTTACTATACTTTGCAACGAAGTGCAGTGGTTTACTATATACATTTTCCTTGCTCTACTCAAGAAAACACCTTGTGAGAACAGTGGGTAGAAGAACGAAATGATGATGCCGAAACGTTCACGGTGCTTCTCTAGAGACATTTGTTGGTTTTAAAGCTCCTTATTTAGTCAAGCTGCTTTGGGAATCAGCTGGCTCCAATTAGCACATTGCAATACACGCCCTTGATTTGTCATGTAAAAGTTAATTATAGTATTTTTATTCATTGGTCAACATGCCTATCGGTTTGTAATGCAAGTGATGTCCGTCTCCTCTAATAATCCGGATGAGTTAGTAGAATGGTGCTTTACATTAAAGACAATTATATAAAAATTCTGCTACTGTTAAATAAAAGAACCTAGTGTAATTGTATGACAGCCGTGCTTGCATGTGATTTAATTACAAGAGTGCCATAACCTTCATTGTTGAACGGCTATTTATGTAATTGCGGTAAGTCTTCCAGGAACGTGGTTGAGAGCCATATAGAATTGTTTAAGACAGTACAATTTAATGTCTGACTTAGTCATTTTGTCTACCACTCCCATCTAAACGTCCTCTCGAAGGCTATTCTTTCCTGACATTCTACCACATTTTATGACCGCTTTAGTGTGTATAGTGCGTCCGCTCTGTGCAAGTCATTGAGTGTGGACAACTGTTTAAGATCACATTAATGTGCGTACGTATTTTTCTTATAATTTGTTATGCTAAATATTATGGGTGCTGGGCTCTGTTTCTACCGCCATCGGTTGGCTAGGGCTCGGTCAAGCTGGGATTAGGCAGCTTTTCTAGTCACCTTTCTTCGCTATAAATGTTTAGATTTGGGGAAAATAAAGTTATTTGATAGATAGATTATTAATTTAATTGATTGTATTGATTGATTGATTGATTGATTGTTAAAGCAGCTGTGCACTTCCTACTCGTCATTTGTGCCGCTTTTGACACTAGACTTCGGGTAAAAGCTTGGTAATCTTAAGAAAAAATGCGGAAATGAAGGCTAAACGAACTCATCTGCCGCACATGTCGTTCTTCCAAGTATCACAATAGAGCATGTTGACACGTTAGCTCTAAAGTGAACGATAAATGTCGCCAGTGAAAGCGACATGTGATCGAAACTTCTAAAAGACGCACACACGGGTATACCTTAATTACACCTCATAGGAACTGCTGTACTCACGTTTGGAAACTTGGCTTCGAGTTCTCCAATTGTTACCCTGTGGTATATGTCAAATAAGTTTCGCCTTTGCTCCGGTGGCATTGTCAACTTGAAATGAAATGAAAGAATTTGAAGTAAGCAAATGGAGACCTGTACACAAGTATACTTCAGAAGAATTTCACCGCTACACCGTGTTCTCATCTACGCGCTTAAGCTTCCCGACCACTCCTATATTTAGGAAATACAGTTATGTGGCTAGGTCGAGCGGACGTTTTCGTAGAAGCAAAGTGTTCCGCAAATAGGGGGGGTGGGGGCAAAAGAACCCGCCAAAAAGCACGTGGTTGAATTGGAATGACACGTCATTCTATCACCTTATGGTATTCAACTGCACCACCAACACATGTTTCAGCTGACAAAAATAAACACTCTTTAAGGGATGCCGTCGCAGAAAAAAGAAGAGTTTTGCGATTGGTTAACTATACTAACCGGAAATTCCCATGACATTGTTTGCCTCGGACGCGGCGATGCGCGAGCTCTCATGAAAAAGGCTAACAGTTTATTAGTGACAGTAGCATGTACACAAAATTTAAACGTGCAAAATGGTATCAATTTGACGGATTGTAATTGGAAATTGTACAAAATGCTTTTGTGAATTAGCTTTGCTTTAAGGAGTGCTTTGCTGTGTCGCATTTTGGCCATACAATGGCATAGAAGTTGTACAATCGCCACTGGTGATAAATGGGGGGCTCACATTTGCCAACTGCAGTTCGAGGAGCAGAACATCGCAGACGAGTCTTGTTAGCTCATAGTGAGTAATCTTCGGCTTCACGAATTTTATAGCTACTTCAATAAGGTGCTTGTATGCGTCGAGTATTGGCTTGTTCTCCTCGGTGTCCGGGTTTGTGAGCTGATTCCGTCCCAGCTTCATGAAGCTCACTTGATCCAACTGAAAAACCGGTGCACAAGGAGCATGATCGTAGTCCCAGTGAAATCTGCGGTCATATCATTACGCTGTAACGATGGTAAACAAATAAACACTCTCCAAAGTGTCGATTTACATGTGCGCTTGCGTTCGAGAGTTTAAAATTGCGAATAAAAGCATGGCGACCAATGGTGGCGCACATTTTTCTTTTCTTCGCAGCCTGAACGTTCAGGAAGAAACTAAATGATAGTCTCATACAGGTGTTCTACTAATGCAATGTAAACAAACCCTTGCATGTTGAGGAGATATGCTATAAGAAATTAATATTTTTTTGATCATGCAGTGGTCTAAGCATTTGCTTTCAAGTTTCACAACCGTATTCAGGTTGCACGCGCAAGCTAATCTCACGGACTCTTTCGCTCCAGAATCGACAATAACACGCAAGATGTTCCCGCTAACACACATTCAGTCGTTGCCTCACCCACCCGCCTTATCCCCTCTCCCCTTTAGAAGAACGCTAACTATATATACTGGGCCAAGAAAAGCATATGTCACCTTGAAAAAGACAAATCTATTCGTCGAAGCGTGAGCTAACGGTTTAACGTTGTTCTCGTTCTCCTGATCGTAGATGGAACCACTGTGACGCCATCACGACGACAATAAGTCAGCGAATGTATGACGACTGCACAAAGATGACGCAATGACGACGATGGCATGACAACAGTATGAGCACAATTGGATGACGACTGTAACCCAAAGGCTGTACGACGATGACGGCCTCACGAGAATCACAAGACGAGGCTAGAGTGACGACAATGGAAGGAGCACGGCATCATCACGATGAAAGTATGACAAGGAATGCATGACGCCTGCACCACTATATCATAATGATTGGCGTGACGACATCGGCAGCGCCAACACATAATTTGTGGCCCATGCTATTAAACAAATTGGGTAACTCGGTTGGCTGAAGGCGTGCCAACGACGGCATGACGAGACTCAGATTATAATTACAGCTTCAAAACGACAATACGACAGTGAATCTATGACAACTTAAGACGACGACGCAATGACAACGATGGCGTGACAACGACGGTATCACAAAGACTGTATGAAGACGATGATGCGACGCACAAGGCGTGGCAGAAGTCGGAGTTGAATAAAGCTGGAGTGACAATGATAAAACCCCCACGATAGTACCACGACGACCATATGACAACAAATGCATGACGATGCCGTGACGACGGCAGCCTGACGAGAGTCGGATAACAAAGCTAGAATGATGGCGATGCAACGAGAACGATAGCATCAGGCTCACGAACGCATTCGTTGTAGCCTAAGCTTAAACAACTTGTACCCCTGGATCGGTGTAGAAGGCGTGACTACCATTGCATGACGAGAGGCAAATCCCAAAGGAGGAATGACGACGATGGAAGGACAACAACGACGTGAAGGTCTTGAGAACATACCTAGTCACCTAAGCTGGTAGACAACTAGGGTCACTGGGTAGGCGTAAGAGGATGGATGGATGGATGGATGGATGGATGGATGGATGGATGGATGGATGGATGGATCTGAAAACGCCGGAAATGGACAAATCAGACTAATCACAGTGCAATTCACACATTTTTTTCACGAACACTTTGTCAACACTGCGCTCGCATACAGCAATCCCACAAATACAGCCTCTACCACCAAAGGTATACTTAACACTGTTCAGCAAACCATTTTTATGCAGCCCATTGATGAATATGAATTTTACAGTACTATCGCTAGCTTAAAAAATAGCAAAGCAGTCGATATTGAAAATGTACAGGTAAAGCCCATAAAATACAGCTTATGTTGCATTTCTAATTTACTGGCACATATGTTTAACCTAATGTTGCAATCTGGAAGCTTCCCAGAACGTATGAAATGTGCCAGGGTTTCAGCAATCTTTAAAGGTGGTGATCACAATGTACCGAGTAACTATAGGCCAATATCTGTATTGACTGTTTTTCTAAGGGTCTCGAAAAAATGTTATTCTCTCGCATGACAAAATTTCTCGACAAGTATGATGTTTTAACAAATGCGCAGTTGAGCTTCAGGAAGGGGAGATCAAGAGAGACAGCTCTACTTTCATTAAAGGAATACATCCTACCAAACATAGAAAAGAACATCTTTACGCTTACTCGATTTGTGGATTTGAGCAAGGCGTTTGACTGCCTTGATCGTTCTACACTACTTGGCAAATTGCAGTCTTATTGTATACGTGGTTATGCTTTCAATTTATTACAATCATATCTTAGTAAACGGCTACAGTGCACATGTATAAATGGCGAAACCTCAACCCTCTTACACACTAAATTTGGGGTACCTCAAGGGAGTGTGTTGGGACCACTTTTGTTTAACATGTATATTAATGATATCCTAAATTTAGACAGAAGGGGAAAATTTATTATATATGCAGACGACAGCACCATTTAAATGGAAGGATCTGATATAAACCAGTTATCATCACAATGTAGCGGTCTACTAAAGAAGCTGTCTATATGGTCTAAGGAAAATCAATTTAAGGATAATGAAACAAAGAGAAAGGTTATGATACTTCATGCGAAAAACAAAAAGGCAACATTAAACCATAAAATTATTTTTGAGGATAAAGAAATAGAGATTGTTGACAGTTAAAAAATTCTTGGTGTTCATTTTTCGTGTACTTTAACTTGGGATACACATGTAAGCTATCTATGTAAAGAACTATCCTCTGTGACAGGAGTACCATGCCGTTGTCGCGGTATGCTGCCAGCTTCCGCCAAACTACAGATATATTACGCCCTTTTCAATTCACTCCTAAACTACTGGGCATTGTTCTGGTGCACTATAACTAAAGCCAATATAGACAACGTTTTGATATTACAGAAAAAAATTATTCGTCATATCGGAAATCTGGAACGTTATCTATGACTAGATATACATATAAATCGTTTAATTTTATCAGAGTAGATCACCTTTACAGATACTTTTTATTATATTTGATGCAATTTTCTGACACATTAGTAAAGAATTTCATTGAACGTCTAGCATGATTAGAATACCAGCGATCATCGTAAGCTAAACACAAGGAAATATGACAAATTGATTAGTCCACATTGGCGTACATACTGCTACAAACACCAGTCGCTAGCCTGCAACTTACCGTTTATTCTCAACAAATATGTAGACATTGCAGGTTGCAATAGGAAGCAACTCAGACAATATTTTGTTCAGTTATGATATGTTGTTTCAGTGATAACATTCCGTTTCCATTGTCTTTTTTTTCTCTTCTGCATACATGCATTTGCTGTTATTACTACGGTGCACTACGACATAGTTATTTATAATGCAGTCATGACTATTATGTTTTTGCCTCACATATCTGCATATGTCTACTACAGTGTTTGATCGTGCGCCAAGTTGATGTTGCCATGTAAGGTCTTTTGGGCCCCGTCAAGCTACTCTCGAAGCTTTTAGCCCAAAATGACCATCCAGTTTCTATTTCTTTTGCTGGAAAATAAAGATTGACTTGATTCGATTTCATAGACAATATTCTACACGTGCCCACCTAGTGGATATGTCCATTTTGTCTGCTGCTGAAGTTCTGAGTGGTTAGGCTGGGGTGCTCGGCAGGACACTGGCGCTCTCAGCCAATCAGCCCTGTAGCAGCACACGAAATGGACATGTCCACTAGGTGGACACTTGCATAATAATCTGCCCCCCCCCCCTGAATGCTAGTAGTGTATTCATTCTTTTTGCAGTCAAAACAAGAAGAAAACGTGTTTTTGAGTGATAACTTTTTCTCATCTTGCCTACCTGTATAATGTAAGAAGTGAGGTTCTGGACGTCTTGGCCTACGTACACATCGAGGATGGGATCCAACCCGGTCACGTTAAGCACCTCGGATGAATTTTGAAACACCCAGTCTTTGTCAGTAGTTATGGGCCAATGCTGAAATCCAAAGGTATTCAGTATGTCCTCAAGGATGTCAGGCCTGTCCCTCTCTGTTGGTACAGCTGTAAAGCAGAGACTACGATAAGAACATAGTAGTTTAGGCAGCCAGAGAGATATTATATGGTAAAGTAAGGAGCTGAGCTCAGCAGCACAATGTCAAAGACGAACTGTTGCGCCCACATGGAAAAAGCGGCGGTAAATCTCTAGAACTGCATTTACTACCTGTTCGAACAAACTGCAACAATGTACACCAAAATAAAAGGCGCGCATTTTTCTTTATCAAGCTGAAGTGTTGCCATCATACGTACCCTTGCAAGCATTGTAGACAGCGGCAATATTTCTTATGACGGTGTCATTTGTGCCAACCGATGTAATGTTTTCCACGGTGCCTGAAAAAAGGAGCAAAATAGTGATATCAGAATGGCAGTACCACCAAAGAAATAATTCTTGCCACACACTTGATGTAGCCTGTTCACGTCCAAATATGTTCACAGCTGACCGCAAACACCCCCCCCCCCCCCCAATCAGGTAATGCTGTCTCAATAAATACGGCTCGCTGATGCAAGACGATTGTCCCTGTCAAACAAAGCTAGATATTTCGACCTGTCTTGTTTTTCCCGAGACCAATGGGTAAACCTAGAGTGCACATCGCCCGCTGAGTGGAAGTTGCCAAGTGAAAACAAAGCTGCACCGCCGTAGCTCCTAGCAAAAGCATACTTTTCCCAAATGCCATTCAAACGAAATCTGAAACTCTCAAAACTACTAATTTCAACCTTCTTTGTTTTTAGTTTACCCAATTGTAGAGGCTAATATACAACATATGTAAGCATGATTGTATACTCAAACGTACTTTAAGCTATGAAATAAATTCGCCGGTGGCAATGATGTTTATTTGCATCAGTACATGACGCGAGGGGCATGCAGAAGAAGGTGCCACATGGACAGCTTGACGAAGGCGCACGCCCCCCGCATTGGCGTTTGCGCGGCGTTAGCAAACACAAAGGCAGTACATCATTGTTTACAAATGCCATTTACACAAAATTTTGCATCGCGAACCATGCGAAGCAAATGAAGAAAAAAGGATGTGCTCTAACAACAGGGCATAGTAAAAAATATCTCTAACCAATAAGGATAAAGAAACAATAATAGGCACAACGGTATCGCAACTGTTCAAAAAACACGAGGGCGAGAAAGATATAATCAAAACGCAAGCCGTAGCAATAACATTTCTCATAGAAACTAAACAAACGATAAAGCAAGAATATAAGCTATACAATGGGACTAGTTAGTTTCGATAAGGAAAAATTTGCGAAAGCCAGGGATACAATCTAGTGCAGGCAGAAATAACTATACAGAGCTTTAAAAGAGGTATTTTCCAATCCATTGGTATCGTTGTGTAATTTATTCAGTAACCTTGGCAGGTTGTTGCGAAGAGTTTGTTGTCCGTACGTCGTTCTAACGGTTTCTGCTTTCCAAAACTCTCTGGTCCTTGTCGTATATGTTGTAATGTTGATTTTTAAATCCGCTAGTGTTCTTAGAAAGCTAACCCCATTTTCATTTCTTGTTTGTATGCTCTACAGAGTCGATAGTCGTACATACTGGCAATTAGCATTATATTGTATTTTATGAAAACTTGACGTGTATGAACATATTTAGGGACATTTTCTATGACTCGTAAGAATTTTTTTTGCAGTACATAAAGTTTTTCCAAGTTTCCCTGTGTGGCAGTAGTCAAAACTAGGTGACAGTAGTTTAGACTAGAAAGAAAAAGTGTTTTGAAAATCAGTCTCATTGTTTTTGTTGGCAGTATATGACAGTTACGGTAAACAAGCCCGTTTATTTGAGCTAATTTTGTGGCCAAGAAATTTACATACATATCTGAGGAGAAGTTTTCTTGAAAGATAATACCTAAAGTTTCAAAGTCGGGAACTATATCGATAGCCGTTAAATTTAACAATATAGGCGCATTATTTATTACGCTTTGATTTTTGCTTCGGAAAACTATTGCTTTTGTTTTGTTTGTGTTTATTTTAAGGCTATTTTTTCGTGTCCATTCATGTAATCTTTGAAAGATTAAGTTTACTTCCGCAACTAATTCATCCGCCGACTTTCTTACCAGGAAAATGCTAGTATCATCGGCGTTAACTATATAGTTTGCCTTGATAGTGATACTAATGACATCATTGTTATGTAAATTAAAGAGGAAAGGGACCAAAATACTGCCTTGTGGCACGCCACAAGAAACGGGCACTGGACTAGAGAGCTCATCATTAATACCGGCACTTTGCTTGCGGTGTTCTAGATAACATGTGATGAGGGATGCAGCCTTCCCGCGGTAGCCATAACATAGGAGTTTCCTAATAAGAAGTGAATGATTGACACAATCAAATGCTTTTGTAAAATCTGCAAACAACCCCAGAACCAGTTTTCCCTCATCAATTGCCCTTGAAATTAACTCTTTATGACCAAGTAAGGCACACTCCGTACTGAGGCCTTTGCGAAAGCCAAATTGGCATTCATTTAGACGTTTATGTTTATGTATGAACGATTTAAATTATTTTTTCAAGTACCTTCGAGTACATAGGGAGGATTGGCATTTGACGATAGTTGCTTATGTCATTTTTGTCACCTTATTTATATATGGCACTAATGCGTGCTTCTTGCATTTTACTGGGAAAAATAGCTTGACTGAGACAAAGGTTGAAAATATATGCCATACACGGAGTCACAATATCAACGACGTATTTTAATGGTTCTACCCGTCAATATCTTTCGCACTGCTGGTGTTTAGATTATTAATTATGTGGCTTACTTCGTTTTCATCCACAGGTTTAAGGAAAATAGTGTTGCTATTAACCGGGATATTACTAAGATCATTTGGTAGCATAGGCCTATTACCTGCACTTTCGAAATATCTATTAAATGTATCTGCAAGCCGCTTCCCAGATAATTCTATGCCATTAGTATCTATTAGTATCATTAGTATTAGAACTTTACTGATAGGCGGATGATGCCTCAATACAGAGTTGAGCCTTTTTCACATAATCTCAGAGCATCCAGCAGCAGTTGCAAAGAAATTTGCAAAATACTCTCGCCTAGCTTTTTTTTATATCTTTATCTAGGTGATTACGGCACACTTTAAATTTGCGGAATAATTCGATATCTTTAGTTGAAATAAACTTGCCATAGAGAACATTTTTATGCGCGATTCGTCTGAGAAGTTCAGAGTTAATCAATGATTTCCGATTTTTTTTTTTTGCTTGGCTTAACGCGCACTGAGGGAAAGTTGGATTCATAGATCGGTTTGACAATGTGAAGAAATTTTTCATAGGCCCCATTTGGTTCGTGGGATTTATATACATCTTCGCAAGAGGTATTTTCTATTTGCTGACGAAATATAGACAAATTTCGCGGAGTTATTTTTTGAATCTGGAGCACTGGCTGCGTTACCTTTCCCCGTACGTGCCCTTTGGCGCAAATAAATATTAGCAAGTGGTCGCTGACGTCATAGGCAAGTACACCCGCCTTAACTTCTTTATGGATGATATTTGTGAAAAAATTATCAATTAAAGATGATGAATTTTCAGTAACTCTAGTGGGCAAGTTTATTACATTCACTAAACCATTCATTTTCAGTAAAATATCTAATTGTAAAGCTTGAGAATCGCTTTTTGATCTTATTAATATTGATGTCCCCGCCGTAAATTAAATCCAGCCGATTTTTATTAACAAACTCAAAGATTTCTTCTAATTTACCAAAAAAATTGCTCCTAAGCATGTCAGAAAGTGCTACTAAGGATGTCCATTGCCCTATTCTCTTAGCTGTATATTAAGGTATAAGTTACAGTAGATGACAGATTAAGGGCAGGTTTGTTCAAAGTAGTAGTTTGTACAGCACGTGGAATCATCATGCACAAACATGGTCGAAAATTAACCACATGACTGACACCCTGTCGACTGCACTATTTCTGGGATCGGCACACCTTGAATCTTGGTAAAAAAAGGAAGTGAATGGAACAACTTGACATGAATAAAAGAAGTTGAGGGTCACGAAAAATATTCTATGCCAGACAATGTAAGACAAAAAAAAGCAAATAATTCAAAAATATAGTATAGATATGCGTCATCTTCATTGCCCTATTTTTAGTACATATAATTACATATACCATGTATGTCGACCATATCTTTTTAGCTTCAACTTCAGTTGACCCTACCTTTTTGGGCACATGACACGATACACGTTTAGTTAGTCAGCCAGCGTTTACTGCAAGTTATACCGCCCGTAAAACTACGAGCCCTACCTTGTAAAATATTATAATATTTTGCTATCATGTAATTGATTGGTTTTTCAGTTGGAGGTCCGGTTTTATTCTTCACTATGTGTCCTTGATTCTGTCCGTGTACGCGGTTACTTTTCTTTTTCAATAAGAATCGCCCATCCGATCTGCTTCCGCCCAATTTTCAAAATTTCAGTATTGCTCATTAGTACAGGAATGATATTGATATAGTGAATTTTCATCAATTGTACCGCGATACAATCCCAGCTGTATTACAGACAAACTACTGCAATTTTAAAGAAAGTAACTTACTCGGTTACCTTTCTTTTTCAATGAGAATCGCCCATGCGATCTGCTAGAGCCCAATTTTGAAAATTTCAGTATTGGTCATTAGTACAGGAATGATATTGATATAGTGAATTTTCATCAATTGCATCTCGATGCAATCCCAGCTGTATTGCAGACAAGCGACTGCAATTTTAAAGAAAGTAACTTACTCGGTTACCTTTCTTTTTCAATGAGAATCACCCATGCGATCTGCTTGAGCCCAATTTTAAAAATTTCAGTATTGCTCATTAGTACAGGAATGATATTGATATAGTGAATTTTCATCAATTGCATCGCGATGCAATCCCAGCTGTATTGCAGACAAGCGACTGCAATTTTTAAGAAAGTAACTTACTCGGTTACCTTTCTTTTTCAATGAGAATCGCCCATGCGATCTGCTTGAGCCCAATTTTCAAAATTTCAGTATTGCTCATTAGTACAGGAATGATATTGATATAGTGAATTTTCATCAATTGCATCGCGATGCAATCCCAGCTGTATTGCAGACAAGCGACTGCAATTTTAAAGAAAGTAACTTACTCGGTTACCTTTCTTTTTCAATGAGAATCGCCCATGCGATCGCTTGAGCCCAATTTTCAAAATTTCAGTATTGCTCATTAGTACAGGAATGATATTGATATAGTGAATTTTCATCAATTGCATCGCGATGCAATCCCAGCTGTATTGCAGACAAGCGACTGCAATTTTAAAGAAAATAACTTACTCGGTTACCTTTCTTTTTCAATGAGAATCGCCCATGCGATCTGCTTGAGCCCAATTTTCAAAATTTCAGTATTGCTCATTAGTACAGGAATGATATTGATATAGTGAATTTTCATCAATTGCATCGCGATGCAATCCCAGCTGTATTGCAGACAAGCGATTGCAATTTTAAAGAAAGTAACTTACTCGGTTACCTTTCTTTTTCAATGAGAATCACCCATGCGATCTGCTTGAGCCCAATTTTCAAAATTTCAGTATTGCTCATTAGTACAGGAATGATATTGATATAGTGAATTTTCATCAATTGCATCGCGATGCAATCCCAGCTGTATTGCAGACAAGCGACTGCAATTTTAAAGAAAGTAACTTACTCGGTTACCTTTCTTTTTCAATGAGAATCGCCCATGCGATCTGCTTGAGCCCAATTTTCAAAATTTCAGTATTGCTCATTAGTACAGGAATGATATTGATATAGTGAATTTTCATCAATTGCACCGCGATACAATCCCAGCTGTATTGCAGACAAGCGACTGCAATTTTAAAGAAAGTAACTTACTCGGTTACCTTTCTTTTTCAATGAGAATGACCCATGCGATCTGCTTGAGCCCAATTTTCAAAATTTCAGTATTGCTCATTAGTACAGGAATGATATTGATATAGTGAATTTTCATCAATTGCATCGCGATGCAATCCCAGCTGTATTGCAGACAAGCGACTGCAATTTTAAAGAAAGTAACTTACTCGGTTACCTTTCTTTTTCAATGAGAATCGCCCATGCGATCTGCTTGAGCCCAATTTTCAAAATTTCAGTATTGCTCATTAGTACAGGAATGATATTGATATAGTGAATTTTCATCAATTGCATCTCGATGCAATCCCAGCTGTATTACAGACAAGCGACTGCAATTTTAAAGAAAGTAACTTACTCGGTTACCTTTCTTTTTCAATGAGAATCGCCCATGCGATCTGCTTGAGCCCAATTTTCAAAATTTCAGTATTGCTCATTAGTACAGGAATGATATTGATATAGTGAATTTTCATCAATTGCATCGCGATGCAATCCCAGCTGCATTGCAGACAAGCGACTGCAATTTTAAAGAAAGTAACTTACTCGGTTACCTTTCTTTTTCAATGAGAATCGCCCATGCGATCGCTTGAGCCCAATTTTCAAAATTTCAGTATTGCTCATTAGTACAGGAATGATATTGATATAGTGAATTTTCATCAATTGCATCGCGATGCAATCCCAGCTGTATTGCAGACAAGCGACTGCAATTTTAAAGAAAATAACTTACTCGGTTACCTTTCTTTTTCAATGAGAATCGCCCATGCGATCTGCTTGAGCCCAATTTTCAAAATTTCAGTATTGCTCATTAGTACAGGAATGATATTGATATAGTGAATTTTCATCAATTGCATCGCGATGCAATCCCAGCTGTATTGCAGACAAGCGATTGCAATTTTAAAGAAAGTAACTTACTCGGTTACCTTTCTTTTTCAATGAGAATCACCCATGCGATCTGCTTGAGCCCAATTTTCAAAATTTCAGTATTGCTCATTAGTACAGGAATGATATTGATATAGTGAATTTTCATCAATTGCATCGCGATGCAATCCCAGCTGTATTGCAGACAAGCGACTGCAATTTTAAAGAAAGTAACTTACTCGGTTACCTTTCTTTTTCAATGAGAATCGCCCATGCGATCTGCTTGAGCCCAATTTTCAAAATTTCAGTATTGCTCATTAGTACAGGAATGATATTGATATAGTGAATTTTCATCAATTGCATCGCGATGCAATCCCAGCTGTATTGCAGACAAGCGACTGCAATTTTAAAGAAAGTAACTTACTCGGTTACCTTTCTTTTTCAATGAGAATCGCCCATGCGATCTGCTTGAGCCCAATTTTCAAAATTTCAGTATTGCTCATTAGTACAGGAATGATATTGATATAGTGAATTTTCATCAATTGCATCTCGATGCAATCCCAGCTGTATTGCAGACAAGCGACTGCAATTTTAAAGAAAGTAACTTACTCGGTTACCTTTCTTTTTCAATGAGAATCGCCCATGCGATCTGCTTGAGCCCAATTTTCAAAATTTCAGTATTGCTCATTAGTACAGGAATGATATTGATATAGTGAATTTTCATCAATTGCATCGCGATGCAATGCCAGCTGTATTGCAGACAAGCGACTGCAATTTTAAAGAAAGTAACTTACTCGGTTACCTTTCTTTTTCAATGAGAATCACCCATGCGATCTGCTTGAGCCCAATTTTAAAAATTTCAGTATTGCTCATTAGTACAGGAATGATATTGATATAGTGAATTTTCATCAATTGCATCGCGATGCAATCCCAGCTGTATTGCAGACAAGCGACTGCAATTTTAAAGAAAGTAACTTACTCGGTTACCTTTCTTTTTCAATGAGAATCGCCCATGCGATCTGCTTGAGCCCAATTTTCAAAATTTCAGTATTGCTCATTAGTACAGGAATGATATTGATATAGTGAATTTTCATCAATTGCATCGCGATGCAATCCCAGCTGTATTGCAGACAAGCGATTGCAATTTTAAAGAAAGTAACTTACTGTTCAATGTCTCCAGCAGTTCGTCATCGAGCATTTGAAAAATGCCGTAAGACGATGCACCGTCGGGCAAGCTGTGCTTACTAATCCATCCGCCGCAAGCGTAAGAGTAGAAATCGCTGCACGGATCGACGGAAGTATTCAGGGACTCGTTGATGAGCTTTGCTGAAATAAAACACGCAGATCAAATTTTTCTTTCTCCTGCCACGTGAATAACGCGTAACCTTGTCGCAGCTGGCATGCAGCTGTGTTTTACCCGAAGGGACATTGATGAAGTGGCGGCGTGCCATTTGTACATGGCTAGAGAGCGGGCTCACCTTAATGCGAGACGCCATATAGCACCATATGTCTGCGGTACACTAAATTCCTCCCCGAAATAAGCTACGCCGAACAAAGATTACCTTGATAATAAAACATAAAATGTCAGCGTGCTCTAACCATGGTGCACATGGTCGCTGTGACTTGTTAAGCTCAATCCAAAATTTAAAGTGGGAATGTTCAAGAGGTGTAATACATAGATGTATATATTCTATATTTAGCATGTATATATGCAACGTTTTCCTCCTGTTAGCGTGTATGGCGGGGGAATACGACGGCCGCTGTGGCAATTCCTGTCGCCACCACTACCGCATGGTTACGCCGGAGGTTCTGCCGCATCACCGCTTCGCGCGACGAGACGTTGTCCAGTAGAATGTCTTGCACCCTGAAAGGTGCTGCTCAATTTCGTGGCTATAAATATCTAAGAGAAGAGTTCGACAGCAAGAGCTGCAGATGTTAACTACATGCAGTTTTTGTTTCGCCTGTCGCAGCTACCATCTACTTTATACTTGCCATGAAAGAAAGCATAAATAGTTAGGTTGTTTGTCTCAAACAACGACTCAATCTACTGCCTGAAACATAAAGGTGTTAGCTATGGGAAGAAATAGCAGCTCATTTTTTTTTACAGTTTTGTATTGTGTTTTTCTGAGGCCTCAACATCATTCCTTGGAAACGGCGCCAAAGAAAGGCACGAACACTGAATGACACTAATAACTCGAGCGCTTGTGTTCTTAGTGCTAAGATGCCATGCGATAGATGGTCGCGCAATAATAATAAAAATGATGGCGAGGGTGTACTTTACGCTTGCAGTTGCTCGGAATATAACCAGCCATGTGCTCATTGGTCACTTCATTATAGTAGCAGTCCCACGCCACTATATACGGATGTACTACATTGCACTGCGTCTCAGTCGCCTAAAAGGCGTCATTGAAGCGATGTTCTTTTGTTCATTATGCTTTCTGTCTCGAGCCTGTGTTGCTTTGTTATTCGGTTTTGCGGTGATTGATGCCAGGTATGGAGCTTCTTGCATTAAGGTTTGTTCACATTTGTGAGAACAGTGGTCGCTATGCTTGAAAAGAAAGCTTTCAGAGGTTTTGACATCTGCAAATCTTATTTGTGAACGAAGTGTAGAGGCTGTAGAGGCCAAGTGCGGAGGCTTTTTTTCTGTGCAACCTTTAACGACGTTCTTATTTTTTATTATTTGTTTAGAATTGATACGTTTTTCTTTCGTTTTTTTTATATACCACTTTATGACCTTGCGTGTTTGATCTTCCGTGCACTTGTTCTCCATTATTAACAATGTTTTCTTCATATTATCGTTTATATAACTGTATCTGTCTAAACCTTGTGACATTTTGTGAAGCCCCCCACCTAATGTCCTTTTCGGGCCGTTAAGCTATATTGAATTAATAGATAAATAAATAGTGTTCCGAAGTATAAAAGAGATAATGAAGTCAATTGTATATGCAGTGAAGGCTGCCACGTTGCAGTGGTTGCGGGATTTTCTTGAAAAGTACGGAACAGCTTTGAGAAGTGTAGAGTGCCGTAGCAAGAACATTTATATGCTTGAATTTTGGAACGAAAAACGTAAAAATATCATTTAATCAGCGCCATTGTTTCGGTGTCCCACCTTCTACATCTTGTAGTTAATTACGCATAACGCAAAATTTTATGCCTTCATCAGAGTGTAAAACAGGGTGAGTTGGTTGACCTTCATGGTAAAACCAGTGCAATAAAATAAAACCCAGCAACACAAGACCTTGCATACATTCAGGTATTATTTGCAGATCTATAGCCGCATATTATTCCAGCAATATATATATATATATATATATATATATATATATATATATATATATATATATATATATATATATATATATATATATAGCCGCAAGAAGTCAGAATACAGTTTATCACACTGAGCTTTCTCCTCAAAGTATTCTTGCATTTCATGTTAGTCAAGCAACTGTGCGCTATCTTGACTGGCATTTGTATTTGAGCAGCTGAATTACCATGGAATAAATATAGAAAACATTATTCAGTGCCCTGCAATAGAAACAGAAAAGGAAAAGTATTTCCCTTCTGCATATTGCGAAAGTATACCTCTTAAACCTGCATTTTTTCTTAGCGATGAACCACTTCTTAATCTGCAAATAGTCTTAGATTTATTAGCCGAAGCCGACATCCTGAAAATCATTTGGGCCCGTAATTTTTAGCACATGACTAACAGCCTTTGTATTCAAGGGCTCCCTTGAAGCTCTAGTGGCACTGTTGTGTTTGCTGCATCATATTTTTACCGAAACCCAATTGATAGCCCACGCCACTAACTAATCAGTGTCATTATTTTAGTACCTATATGTTTTACGTCGTTTACAGCGAGTTCTTTAGGCCCTTTTACAGCAATGTTTTATCTACCGTGACGAAATCATTCTCCATACCATCTGCAGTATACGTTAACGTTACCATGTGCCATGGCGCTCATTGGCCATAACTGGCCTTTGCGCCATAAAACACCACACATCATTATCATCATTGAATATGGTACATTACCTACGAAGAGTAGTAAATGTTCAATAATCTTAGCGTTATTTGTTATTTTGTTTTCATTTACGGACGCTTCACCTTTAAAAATTCCTTCCATGATTTGTTTTAACTAAACATCGCACCTCTATAAATACCACCTTTCAACAGCTCGGCCTCTAGGGTAGTTGGCATCGTGTATATTTCAGGCGTCAATTTTTTCGGTAGCTCTACACTGATCATATGTGCAATAACAAAATAAAATAAAAAGAAACACTACAACAAGCCGGAAGTAGCTTACCTCTTTCTATGCAAGCTTTGGTGTCACAGACGGTGTATTTTTCTGAAAAGTTCGGCGTGCTCTTTTAGGTACACAATAAATAACGATACGTTTCAAAAAGTTTCACAATGATGATGAAGCGACGTCTGTGGTTTAACACTTTGCGTGCGCATTTTTGTAAAGCATTTTGTCCATGTGAAATATTGCGGGTGACCACAATAAGAAATTGATTTTGTTACAAAGTTGAAAATACAGCGACTTCGAAATGAGATTTAGTGATTGATAGATGCAAGTTAGAGGCAGTTATTGTTGCCGACGCATGATAAGCTATTATTACACAATCTCAAAGCCACATAGCGCACCCATCAGTTTTGCGACAGAAATATCAAACCTAGTTTTCCGCCTTTCTTTATTTGAATGTTAAACTATTTGGAAAGTAACCGCACGTCTTGAACATGACACGCGTTTCTACCAAATTTGGGCCAAGAGTGCTCTACAAACAATAGGAATTCTGTCCTGTTTCTGTTTTTACAGAACTCGGGCAAGAAGTCAGCGATGACCCCCGTTTCGTTTTCAATATAATCGGTGGCATACGTGTTTTCGTTTTGATTGTGAAAAGAAGCAGCAGCCTTCACAATAGAAGTCGCCCAGTTCCTCGCGACCAAGATAGTTGCGCCAACTTCGCAGCCATTCCGAGTCCATGCAGATTGTTCTCTTCAACACTCATGAGCTTGTTCACAAGCAATGTTAAGGTTTTAAAGTGCCTAGATGATTTAGCGGAAACCTCAAGACGAGTGGGAGGAGCAAATGGCTTCTCCCCAATGACAACGCGCTGCTCACACATCCGTCGTTGGTGGACAGTTCCTTACATCGAAAAACGTAGCATTGCTTCCGCGCCCACCCGAATCGTCTGGCCTGGCCCCCTGTGACGTTTTGTTATTCCTAAAAGTGAGATTGAGGCTGAACTAAGGGCGTCAATTTATCACAATTGAAGAGACCAAGTCGGAACCAATGGAGGTTCACGTGGGGGCTTTCCAAGGATGCACGAGATTATAGGAAAAACGCTGACGTCCCTGCATACATGCTCCACGTGCCTACTTTGGAAGCTGAAGTGTAAATTAGGAATTATAATGAGCATTACGTTTCTTTTACTATCGGATTTCCCGAACAGTTTGCAGCACCCTGTATGTTTGTACTGTATATGTCTGCGGTGAATTTTGTTGCAACGGGGAAGCATCATCGTACAAGACATACTGTGTCACTTAGTTCGAGCTTGGTGTAGGAAATGGAAACTTTCATAATGAACTTGCCTTTCTCCCTGCCTTTTAGTGGCTTTGCCGCTAGTATGTGAATTAACGTAAATAAGATGAGTGCTACGATGTCCTTCATTACGCTAACGGTTCTCTTGAAATAAAAGCAAGGCTTTTTTTTCTGAAAAAGAAAACTTGTTTTATGAGCTTGTTTGCTGAGACGTGCATAAAAACATATAACATGCTCCTTAAGTTACTAATTATTTGATAGAGTACCATACTCATAATATGCACTACTATAGCTGCATTGTCATTTCCCAATATTAGTGTAGACTTAAGCGCTTTTAAGACTGGCAATGTAAGCTCTACAGAATTCGAATGTCCTGATTTCTTATAATACACAAATTCGCTGAAACGCTATCATCAAACATCACTGGAAACCATCAATTGCAGGTAGCAGACTGGAAACTGGAACATCTTATGGACTGAGTTTTGTCGTATAAGAAGTAAGAATGTCATATGTTTAGCCTTTTTGGTTGGGAACAAAACTATAAATGTTATATTCTCACCTCTGTTTATTTAAAACAGCGTATTATTCAGCGGACACAAGCAGGCTCGCGTAGTCTGATTTCTTATATCCCCTGGTGATGGCTAGAGGAATGTGTACCATAGCTTGACGAAAATCAAAACTATTACAGACGCAGGCAACCAATATGAATACAAAAATTTAACAGCGATATAAGAGATATACCGTGATCTTGTGAAATTATAGCAATTTTAACATATTTTACGCTTACTTCTGTGCTGCTTTCACCCCGATTTCGCTGCAATATCAGATGGTTAATTCCACATTGTTGAATAAAGCAGTTGGCATCCTTGTTTGCCATCTTGAAGGGCGAGCTTTAATTCAGAATTTGGTATTAAACGCACGGGAACCAAGAACTTGTTTTTCTCGGCAACCAATGAACCAGCCTCGATGAGTATTGTTGTATATAAAAAAATTAAAAGCGGGTGCAGAAGCAGACTTTTTCATTCTGGCCAGCAATCTGTTTACAAAATTGTTGAATAAAGCGAAATTTTAAAGAGACATTTATTGTAAAGTTGACAACTCTGTAACACAGAAATGTATCATAACGACACCACAGTTCTGCGATCTGCACTTATAGATACATCTAAGGCGGACAAAATTCATTGCCTATACGCCGATGAAGAGCTCAGAAATTACGTATATGGCTTTACAGCTGTCGTATGCTTGTTACGTTCTTTACGACATTTTTTCTGAAGTCGTTATCGCAAATTAGTGGTATATTTCAGACAAATGCATGATACATAATGTTTTCCACTTTAAAAATATCGTGTAGGTTCTGCTTACAATATTATCATGCTTTTTTGTTTGTAGTTTTGCAAGCTCAATGCTTTATAAAGAAATCTAGACGTTTACCGCTAGAACACATCACAAATTACCTACATAAAGAAAACGGCTGATAGCAGTCAGTAGACGGCCTTTTTTTTTTCATTACCCGCAACGGACCTCAAGAAATATGTTGCAATAGAACGCGAAGAACATTATTTCATTTGCCTTTGTATTTATACCCGCGTTTCTGAGGCAAAGACTATCTTTTGTTAACGATCCGAAATAGAGAGTGCTATCTTGTTGCAAAATTAGACCGATAACATAGGCAAGAGCGAGCTCGCAATATTGGATTGTATTTTTTATATTTAAAACAAGAAAACCAAGAAGAAAACTCGCCTTATTGGTAGCACAATGAGGCTGCAAACATCACCTGGGAGTATTCAACGTCCAAAAATACGCACTCGTAGTGCGTGCTTCTTAGGATGAAAGCGTACGCGATTACCGCTTCGACACGGGTTTTTGTAAGGTAGCAAGCACATAAAGAAGGTGAGGGAGGAATGAGAGGAAGCGTAGCAAATCCTGATTGGTCTAGGACATTCAAACTTTTCTTCGCTTGTTTTGACGTGACCTTGGCATTATCTGACGTTGAAATGCGTGTTCATTATTCGTGATACGCTCGAGCGCTCTCTTGTAAAAGCATAACGAGCATTAATGGCCATGCTGAATTCGTATAAATCAAGCCTAAATGTTGACACGACAGACGTAATGCGTGATGGGACCGGCTTCGTTCGTTATTTTTCCATTTAGCTTAGTCTGTAAAGTTTACGGTAAGTGATAGCTGCGACGAGATGCGTCAAAGGTCGCATATAGTTTTTTTTCAGTTGTTTACTTGGTTCGAATCCCTAAATTCCTACACACAGTGGTGGCTTAGCGTCACCTTGAATAATGGCATTAACATTAGCCACCTTTTATCTCGTCGCAGTCGATATATCACTTATAACCTGAGACAGGTGCGCACAGCACAAAAAGGTCCCCCTCGCAACAGTGGTATTTTCTACCTAACATATCTTGTCGTCACCACAGGCTAGTAATTTCAAAGCTTGCTTTTTTCCTTCCGGGTAGCATGCGAAGTGTGCCAGCCAGCACTGAAGCATTTCTTTGGGCTCCAGTCTTTAGCACAAACATTGTCACATGGCCGCTAACCGCAAATCAATATTACTGTGCCCTACTACCACTGCGATATTCATATGCGAATGTCTTGATAACTTTTTATGAAGATGACAACGCATAAGAAGACAGACTACGAGAGTTCAAGATGATACTGGGCATGTTATTAAGCAATAAAAAAAATTAAAACATGCTTTCATTAGAGAGGCCTACACTTACATCAGGGTTGTATATGCTAGGTATATGCGTACCAAACATGCGCAGTATACAACAATAATCAGTTGAATAACTAGCAAAAAGAATCAATAACTACGTGTTAACCACAGCGTTTCGACAACATATTTATGCGAGAAAAACAAAACCTGCCATTCACTACGGAGCGTCAGCGTCTAGAAAACGACATGGCTAGATAACGTGGAGACTGTGCCTTAGTGGGTGTCCAGTACAACGTGCTATATATATATATATGCACTGAGTTCCCCCCCCCCCAAAAATAATATGGAATTCGATGTGGTGACGCGTATAATCTCTGCATTGTGGTATTCAGCTCAGGAAACCACACTCAATGAATAGCAACGATTGCCTGAATTCCTCGGCTTTGTCTAGGCAAGAGGTAAACAGACGTCGCGGAAATGCCGAAGTAACACTTGCTGCTTGTGAATGAACTATAATGTGTTCACAGCGCAGACAATCAGTAGGACAGCCAGCAGAGTAAAAAAAAAACAATCTAGTCACATAAAAGACGCCATAAGGGGTACCACTTGTGCTTTGGCATCTCTTCCGCCAAAGTGTAACACGACAAGTTCTCGAATTTTATAGCGACGCTTTTGCGGGTTCCTGCGCGACCGCATCCGTGTTGTGGTGAAGGCCGAAGTACGGCAACGCAACCTGCGTTGGAGTCCCGAATGTTTTGATTTGAAACGTAATCATCAATGAATATAAAATAAAAGTTACCTTGCATATACCTTGCTCAGACGTAGACAACTTCTTCGCGCCATTTTTTTTTTGTCAGAAATTTGTACTTTTTCTGCATATCCTGACTGTACTGTACTGGTTACTGCACTCTGACGAAGGCTGGTCTGCCAGCCGAAAACGTTAAGTAAGTTTTCCAAAACGTCCGTCGTCTCTTCCCTGCGCATAAATATATATATACAAACGCCAGCAAGCACGTCATTGGTTTAGTAAATAAGAATTTATTGGGTTGCCTCTTTTTCCATTCAACGCTGTTAGTTGCGTTTCAGAGTTTCGCCCGTTTTCATAGTAGGAACTCGGCCGTTAAGGGCACGTGACCTCGCGCCATTGAATTGTGTGGCGCGTTTATCGTTTATGCCAATTATCGATCTGTGAGACGCAAGTACTGCCGCGTGAGAGCTTCATGGCGCCTGCTGGTCCAGATGCTCTGCTCGGTTGTGGTGCTATGTCACGTTTTCCCAGTAATAATGGCTCGGATCGCAGGTGCTGTCCAGTGACCCCATTTCTCCGCCGCTATTCCTGACCTTCATTCTTTCTTACCTGGTCTGTTCCGTGACGAAGTTGGTGTGGGACCAGCCACACGCAAAATGCGTATCACCACCGAAGCTTTCCCTTTCTATTCCGAATTGGCTTCCCTCCCTCTAAATTCTATAAGAGTGGATGTTGCAACTCCTGTTTTTTTTAAATTTATAATTGATTTGTGACCGTTACTCCTATATTAGATGTGAGCCGCATTTAATTTTACTTGAGGTCATTCTTTGCGGGTGCTTGCGCGCTGTTCAGCACTGGCGTTTGCGCGTGGGGCCGGAGTTGTGCGCTGCTTGGCCTCCGGGACTGCGGGGCCGCGCACGCCTTGTGGGTAATGGGGATACACAATTATGCAAGCAATGTTCTGAAGCCTGTAACCTTTTTACTTCGTATCGACTTTCCTTATCTCCCTACACATTGTGTCTTTCATCCTATGTCTCTCGTCGATCGTTTAGGCTCCTCCTTTATTATTTTTTCCTAGTGGCTTGATTAACTACATTTTTGGGGCTATGGGTGACCGTAACCCCTGTTTATTTATGTTCTGTTGGCCCTTTTTTGCCCGTTATACCTTACGGTGGTGCGGGCTCACCCTCACATTTATTTTTATTTTATTTTATGTATAGACGGGAAACAAAAAACAGCTAAATAATTTCTTACTATTTGGGTTCATACCGTCGAAAATGTATGCCACCCATGCTTCTTCTATAGGTAATACGCAGTTCAATGTCATGTACTTGCAAATCTGTTCGTGAGTATTTTTGCTGTTCCTCTCAGGTCCTCACTGCCTTCAGTTTCGGTGGTGTCTGCGTGATTCTGTTCAGAAATACAAAATTATCTTTCTTTTTTCGCATTTGGGGCGTTGCTTCACAGTAACAGTTCTTGAAAATCGCTGAGTGGGATCTTTTTCTTTTTTAGCTTACAATGTAGTTGATTTTTTCTGGCTAGAATATACCTAGGCCTTAGCAGAGCTTTCACAAATTTCATGACGTCACAACGACCTGGTGCGAAAGCTTCCCGGTGGCGGCGCTATCCATTTTCTCGCTTTTGCGTCATTTTTGGCTAACCAAGCCTCTCATAATTGTTAAAACGTGGCTTGTTTGGTATCGTAGAAACATAACTACCTAATGCAGGCTGAAACATGTTTTTGTTTCGTTTTAGTGCGCTTTGAAAAATCCCAGAACAGCTAAGCACTTCTTATGAGTTGAGAACGCGAAAGCATTAGTGTCCGATTGAAGGTTGCTGAGCGGTCCTTCGACTTACGAACTCCTCCAGGGCAAGCGAGTGCGTGGCGACGCAGGGCGCGTTTTCATTTGGTCTTACCGAGGCGCACTTAGAACGTAGGCGAGAGCTCGCGTGGAAAAGCAACGCGCGGACAACGCAGGCTTTCGGAAACGAGAGCCACGGTGACGTGGCATCGCCGCGATACGCCCTCTCCCCTCACGCAACACCTGGCGCGTTAACGCTGCAGGAGGCGTGCCCTTTCGCCTGCTCTGCCCCGTCGAGCCGCCCTGGTGACGTGGCGTCGCAGCCAATGGGAAATTAGGCTCCGTTTCCCTCCTACATATCACCGACGCCGGCTTTACTTTTCAATGGGCCATTTGACACTGTCGCATCAAAAGCTTTATTTATCTAGCAAGGGTTCTTCTTTGTCCATGTGCAATTTCAGATTTCATGCGAGCACTAGCGTAGCATTAGATGAAGTGGGCCGACGGGCTTCAGATTTTTTTTCCGTTTTTTTTTTTGCGGAAATGCTGAATGACGCTACCTATATTTTAGATTGTCGGAGCCGGCCTTCCACCGTGCATTGTGCCCCTTGTTGCATCTATAGCTATCGTATATGTTCGCATGAAATTTTTTCTGTTTCCAGAAAATTGGCCTGTGAGATCACCCCACTGCAAATAACACTGACGTGAGCAAATGCACACTCCGATAACAAATGTGAACGGGACAGTTCCATATTCGCCATCCTTCATCTATACCTAGCGTCATATGTGCACAGCACTCCCAACTGTTCGTGGGAGTACTTAAAAGGGCAAAAAAGTCCGTGATAGGTGAGTTTGCTTTTCGAGTTCACCACTGGGTAGGCCGCCCTTTTTTTGTGTGGGGGGAGACCATGTTTTCTGGCGCCAATACTGTAAGCTTCGAAACAATAAATTGTGTCGAGAAATGCCGTTGAGTCATTTGCCGCAGAGAGAATATTTTGGAGTTTGATTCTTCGTACGGCGCCCTTGGCAAAAAAGAAAATTCAGTATGCCTGCTCTCATACATGTAATCCTTATACCATATAAAATACGTTTAGGTGGTGGCTTAAATGTGTTTTGATGACTTCGAAACTGACGGCGAGCGAAAACTGGGTGTAAACATCCTATATAGAACAGGCCGACTGCTATCGTGGCCTCCGCAGACCAGGTCTAAAGATGGCTGACGTCAACAGCCACTGAAAATTCTCGTCCGGATATCGGACAGTGCGAAGCTTGGGCGTGCCCAAGTGTTTTCACTGTGACCCGGCTAACTATATCTCAGTCTACAGGCGCAGGTCTGTAACGCATAGCAATAGCCTAAGGGTATATCTCGCTATGCCAATAGCTGATCTTTCACAGCGAAGCTGTTTACCTCTAACCACCGTATGCATCCCCCGTATGCGTTCCCAAGGGGGCGTGTCCTGGCCGGCTAACGTCCGTATCACGGCGTGTACGTAGACAGGAATGCGTGGACCGGTCCCGGACATAGTGCAATAACGGGCCTATCCGCAGCGGAGGAAAAGCAGGCTTGAAGTACTCCGCCAACTTCGAAAGAATAAGTTTGGCATCTTGGGTCCAAATAGAAACACATAGATTCAATGGTGTAAAATAGACACTATATATATATATATATATATATATATATATATATATATATATATATATATATATATATATATATATATATATATATATATATATATAAAGTGCACGTGGTGTAGCACGTTGGCCTTCATGCGCTTTATTTGTGTTAAATGCTGGTTCACGAATAATGAGAGGGGAAAGAGTGTGTCTACTGCGCACCGAGCACGTGGCCTGCGCTTCTATCACCCGCGTCGGAGATGCCGGCGCGGATGCGAGGGAGTTTGCGGCAGATACATGGGAGGTGCGGTGACCATGTCGGCGCTTGTGTCGGAGTAATGTGGTTCCGTATAAAAAAAATGTATGATTTCATAATGTGTGAAGCCCATGCATGCAGTCCACTTATGAAGCCTAAACAGCTTGGCTGGTAGTCTGTCGCCATATGAATGTTACGGCCCCATGAATGATTCTCTTCCTTGAAAGATTGGAGTTTAAATTACTCAGTGATTGAGCACGCTGAATGATTCTGCTGATTTCTTTTGCTTTGCCCGAATGGTTTTACTTTCATCTGTTCAATATGACTAAGAGCAGATTTTCCCACTGATAGAAACTTGACCTTATGGCTCATCCTCCAGAAGATATCGGTGACGTGATTAAAGGCATTAACATTACGAATGTGAACGCGACTTTTGAATACTAACACTCATTGATGACCTTAACGCATTCTTTGGGGAGCCTTGGCAGAATAACACGGTAGAGCTGCGGAAAGTTCGTGGCGTTCACTCCAGTTCTTTTTCCGTGTGGTATATCTCTGCTACCTAAAGGCAAAAAAAAATAATAGCACGCTGAAATTAGTGGTTTCATTAAACTGACCCGGGCAAATGTCAGTGTGGTATGAAAACAAGTTGAGAAAGAAGGGACATATCTCTGTTTTATGGTACAAAGGTGAGATGAATAAGCATGCTTGCGGTTCGAGAATTTCAAGAATGCAGTTGCCCACGAAGTAGTCGAAATTAAGTTGTGATATTAGCTTTTCGTTTATTTGAGCTTCCAACTTGGCTCACCAAAGGAGGTGAGCAGGGGCATAGGTATTTGCAATTTTTAAAACTAGTGGCCTGGTAGAATGAAAGCAAACACCTTGAATGTATGGTATTGGTGTGTTGCGAGTTCTCTCGTCTTAGTCTGATCATTTCTTGGGGGGAGGGGGGAGGTGAGGAGGAGAGCAATATATGGCAGAGGAGTATTCTAGTATTCTAGTATTGAAATAGTAGCCATAAGGCCCTCATAGGCTGCTAGATAAATATAATAATTAGCACTCTGCAACAGTTATCAACAGTTCGTGATCAACAGCAAAGAGAAATCTCAGCCTGCAGCCAACACTTCGACAAAGTGGCTTGTCTCGGGCAAGGCCAAAGTACTTTTCAGCAGCACTTACCTTGATGGACGCCACTATTGGGTAGACAAATACGAGTTATTTTGTCAAAAAGTTGGTTACAGGCTGATGCTTTCCAACATAAAGCAGGTTCGGTCACGAATGATCCCTTGAAGCCTCCATCTTCCTGTGACCAGTCGGCCAAGTCCGGCTCCAAATATCCGATGTTCATTGTTACAATTACCTGCACCCGCTTGTGAACTTTGTATACTGTAATATTATGTGGCGGGAGCTGTTTGAACCATTTCAGGTAAAAGTAAACCAAAGCCTGTTTATCTTAAGGACATGCAATTTATCGTGTCCATACATTGGGTCTGTGGCGCAATGTTTTCAAGCAAGCACTAATAAGCTATGAGCCTATCAGACATTTAAATGCTCCAGCTGCGTACCGTGTATGCATCATTCCTACGCATAATGGAAAATCAGTCAATCAGCAGTAATAATGGAAAGAAACTAAATGTTAAATAGAAGGTGGCATAACGAGGCGTAATTCTTTCAATGCAGTGCCAGAACATTCATTTGCAACATGACGGCAGTTGAAGTTGTCGCGCTACCACAAAACACACTTTTCTTGGGGCGGTGAATGCATTGATGTGCCTTGTCCACAGTCGAACGCCGATGAAAATTCCTCAAAGTTCCGCAGCGGAATGTTCACTCTGAAATGAAATGAAAAAAAGTGTGAATGAAAATTTTTAACTTCTACGTCGTCTGCATGCTTAGTTACGAGTGAAGGTCTCTGAGCACTAGTTTTGAATATTTTGGGTTGCGGAAGGGGAATGTATGCGTAGCAACCGTAATATCAGTTAAGACACGGTTAACCTTGCTAAAAACTTTCATATCTGCTTCAAAAAACCACTTAAAAAGTTCAACTGAAGATTGGTTCTCACCACTCATTTCTGTGTCGTTAACGGGTATGTTGGTTGCACTTCCCTATTACAAAGACGTTTAGTGAACTGGATACGTTATTTTTTAAATCTCTACTTTTATTTGCCTTTACCACATGGCCTTGACGTTAATCGTTCAACGTCCCGAGAGTACTAGTAGGGTAAACACCAGAAAGTCTCGCACATTTATCTATAACATGTTTCACATACTCTCCTTGCAGATTACACTGCATAGGCTGGCTGTTCTTTTTCCTGCCCACCTAAATAAACCACATTAAAGGATAATCTGACGGCACAAACAGCCCTACTGGCACGGAATAGCATGCTGCATTTGTACCATCGGGCATTTCATAGTTTATGCCCTTCACATATTATTTAAAATAACACTGTAAAGATTTTTTTTCTTTTATGCATCAAGAATTTCTACGTATTCGACTGGTGCCTATTAAAAAGATATCTCATCATATGTTTCTAGGTGTTGTATCCAACTGCGAACGTTGTGATTAAAACTATGCCAATTGAACAAATTAACATTTGACAGAAAACGTGAAGCAGCGGTCTCAAACAGTGTATCAAGGTTAGCAAGGGACGGCAAGCATCATTACTTGAGCAAATGCTACCTCAAAAATGGTGCCGCGGGAACTTTAAGGAAGAATTTTGTTGTCAAAACAAATCGTTCGCCTCACTGCGCAGATCACCGCTGCTGATAAAAATAAATAGGGGCCATGCTGTATTGCAGGCTCCATAAAATTCGTTAATTCTTTGTACAAGTTTAATATATAATTTACAGTTAACAATGCGCTGACATTGTGCAGCGCTTGGCGCAAATGCGAACAAGTTTATCTTAAAAAGGAATTAATAGCACTAATAAACTGCATGGATTTCAAGTCTCTCGCCTGTCCTTTGTTCCAGGGCTCACAAGTTGGCTCATGACATGATTGCGATAACTGCGGGCTTGCGTCGTCAAGGTTGCATGGCACTGTTAAATTTTGTAGCCACAACTTTAACAATTTCTCTTCATCTCTAGCTCAAAGAAAATGTTTCTCTGAATCTATCACTAAACGCTAGTCATCTTTTCTAAGACGGCACGGTGCTTCAGACACTTTCTATATGCATTCATGACACTTTCACCAAAATACGACAAGGTTTTGCATGCTTCTTTCACACTGAAGTAACATATGCTCGCGATGCCAGAAACGTAGGGGCCACAAGCACGGATGAACAAGAATAGTAATCAGTGCGTTTCTTTAATACCGCGGGCTAGTGGATTTCCCTTCTTCATTGTCTGTTATTATAAGGCCGTTATATTATTTTTATGAGGCTAGTCCTTTTCACCTATAGAGACGGGGCAGATTTCCCTACAGGGGGTGTATCGCCTTTGCAACCTCTTCAAATAGGTTGCACAACGATGAATACTGTAAGTTGAAAGAAACATTTTTTCCGTGTCTCCCGTATATATGACCAGTGAAATGCGACCGATGCTATGCTGCTCCGTTACAGTTGCCCAACGGCTGCTTATTCTGTTGTGCGCACTAATCCATAAAAGAAGTCCGGCTATTACATTAGCAAAGTAAACTTTTCGTGCAGTATGGGCTGTGTCGCCTCTTGAAGAACCAAACATACCTGTAGTTGCTTGGACTGTGAACATCTGTCATTATTATTGAATTTGCTTCTGTGCGCTCGGATGAACACCACACCTAGTAATTGAGCAGAAAGAAAGTTGTGTATAGGAGTTCAACAGGAAGTGAGCGAAATAATAACGATTAGGGCGCCTTGAAAGGCGCATTCCTAATGCTGTTGACCCACCAGTGCATAGGATATGAAGAAAATCTGTTCTGGAGAAAAGTTCTCAAGGCCTGGCATAATTTGCTCACCAGTAGACTCTGACATACGCTGGTAAGTCTGATAGAAAAACAAAACAAAAAGAAATGCTTACAACACAGCGGGTGCGAGTTCTCTGTAGCTTCAACTTCGGTGCACTGTGATGCCATTTTTTATTCGGCACTGTCTGGTGCGACAACTTCACTAGCTTGTTGTACTCTTCAAGGATATTTCAACAAGTTCAATACCTACTGGTGTGTCAAAAAGTTCAATAAATTGAAGTGGTATGATTTGTTCAGTTAAATTTCGTGTCAATCATGAAAAGATTTCGGCTATCACGTACACCGGAAACTGTTTATATACTTAGTTATATCGTTATGAGCACCTTGAAAAACGTTAGGTACACACTTTGTGGACATTGAAATAATTCTGTTCATTGTTTTAGAGACATGTAATGAAACTTTCGGAACAAACTGCTTTGGTTTTTAGGAATTCGGAACAGAACACCAGTCTTTAGCACAACGCTAGAACTCAGAAGGGGCGCTATAACGTAAAGCTATTCCAAACTTTTATATTCCGATTGTGCAATCAGCAATTCGACAATTGGTGCAAGGTTTCGCTGAAGATGAAAGCAAAGAGCGCTGGCGGTAGCACTTGCGCCGTCTCATAGAAGGCGAAGAAGATTGCACGTGCCATGAAACACACAAAAGGACCACAAAAAGAAAAGGACGAAGCTAGGGGCGCTATAACGTAAAACTATTCCAAACTTTTCAATCTCGATTCTGCAATCAGCCCTCCGCGATTGGTCAGAAACATTTTTGGGCCAGCCCCACTTCACCTGTCTTTCACGCGACGTCACTAAAACCGCAATAGCTCCCCATCTGATATGACGTGTACACACTGATTATGCTTGATTTGACAGAACAAAAGAAAAATAAGTATTTCGGATTCGACGCCTTTTCGCGGTTAGCCCTTGGCTATTGATCAAAAATTTTCGGGCTGCAGCCACTTCACCTGCCTGTAAGGCGACGTCACAAAACCGGAAAAACTTACCGCATCAAAGTGACGTGTACGCGTTAAAGAGGCATTAATATGCCGAACAAAACTTCTTTTTTTTTTGAATAGCCGCAGGCTGCCCCTTTCCGAAAGGAATAAAAGATGGCTTCCGCCGATCGCTCACGCACTGGCTACTCGCACCTGCCGGAGAGCACGGGTTTTTTGCGCGTAATAAAACTTTTTGCATGGCCGTGTAACGTTTCCGAGCAGTTGCGGCACGTTTAAGACCTCGTTCTCCCAACTCTTCTACGCTGAGGATCCCTTTTAGCGTAATTCTTAAGCTTCTGTTGCATGCCGCAGCGATTGTCGACGAGCCACCGTAAGCTAAGTAAGGGAAAGCGGACCAATCACAGACGCCGGCACCAGCCTCTTCATCCGATTATCAATTTTCACTGCAGTGGCTCGGCCCCATCGAATTCCTCTCCATTTCAGCGTGCCCCTTGCCTCTTGTGAGCCAATTAGATAAGACAAGGCGCTCAGTGTAGGCAATGTTATTAATTTTTAAAGCAAAGTGATCTCCTATGAATGAGGCGAGCGTTTGATTAGTCTGTTGAGACAATCCTGGGGGTGACCGCACGATGCTAGCGTCAGTGGTTACGCACATTTGACGTCGGGAGATTGGAATAAAAACATATTACAATCGTTTTACGTTATAGGGCCCCAGGTCAAAAGTACAGCTTCGGCATTATTGATGACATGGCAAGGAAAGCCGTTTCAGTAAAGAATTACGCAGTATGCTGAACAGATTATTATTTTAAAAAAGGAGGAGCTACAGGTAGAGGCGTGCGTGCTCAGTTCAGATGCGCCTACAAATAATTTCTCATGCTATATAACCAGTATTCTGGAGCGCGACTCCAAAAAGCCATTTTACTAGATATCCCAAAGACATGTGGAAAGGAACATGCCGCATTGATATACCTACCGCAAAGGCGACACGTACTCCTCCATTGTCCGCGATATTTTCTCCCACAGTGTTCTCTCCATGGACCTAAAAAGTGCCACATTTAGGTAAAAGAAATACCCATGTGAATAGCGCATACCGTCTCGTTGGTGACCGGATTGACCATGCTTCCGTATTGCTTGATGAAACATTCTTTCTTTTCGTTGAATTTCTGTTCCGTTTTGTTGCTCCACCAGTCGACAATGCGTCCTTCACCATCGTACTGAGAACCTTTGATCAAAAATATTGTTTAGAAAAATTCCGCCACCTACATTTCAATTTCACAAAGGTGCCGTTATGGACGGTGCGATCGTCAACTAGAACAACAAAAAGAACCTTGCATTGTCTAATGACCCACCAGAACATCCGCATGTCGCAGCGTTCGCTGTGTTACATTGGATCAGTCTCTCTGAACACCACTCCCCGATGAGTGGGAACACGTTTCTACAGCACATTTCTGGAGTCTCACTAAAAGTTATTGATGAATCTATCGTGTTCATATTTGCTGAAACCGCTGACGAGCAATGCTAACTTCGCACTGTGTTCATGTGGCAAGTATTTGAAAAATATCTTGTTGTACCACGTCAGCTATTGTTAAAACTAGTTAATGCTTGAGAACAGTAATAACTGCACCGTTTTACATTTCAAAAACGTTACAGCGAGAACGGCTTGTTGTCGAACTGGTCAACTTCTTTTGAAAGAATGCAGCTCTATGGGAAGAGGATTTCTCACCTTGATCATCATAGCCGTGCGTTATTTCGTGGCCAATGATTGACCCAATTGCTCCAAGGTTCACATATCTGCGTGAGTTAATGAGAACATACAAAAGATCATTTGACTTTTTAAGAAAGCAGGTGTTTTGCTGCAGGTTCGGGGTATCTGGAAACATTCTCGATGCAGGACATTGGTTGTGCGAAAATTAAAAAGGTATAAGGACATTCCAAGTGAGCTTTTCAACGTAATAGATTATTGTGCGAGCCTTATATGTAAAACCTTAGCAGTTACCTAGCATTTACATCGCCTTATACTCCCAAAAGCAATATTATTTGTTTTGACCGTGCCGAACACCAATCTAATATAGACAATATAGGCAATCAAAAACAAGTGCACAATAACCTAGCTTTGTCCTACAGTTATGAAATGCTGCATTTTCCATGGCTAACTGCGCTCATAAGCTGCAAGGTGAGTAGTCATTTTTTACAAAGCAACACCCTAATTCTTTTTTCTCTCTGAACTAACATGATTAAAAAAACACACTCCTGCTTCAGGGTTTTCAATCTGGTTGAAGAATGGGTAGTTCACTTGGAATCAGTCTTTCAATTTTGTGATGCCTTGCATGGACACTCTAACCCTCATTATGCAGAATTCTTTATGTATATGGGGAAATCAAACGAGCATATGTTGTGGTGGCAAAACATAGGTGCTGTGGAAGAACCTTTCGGCGCATATGAACGTAATAGTGTTTAAACGCAACCATACAAAAGGTCAAGTGCTGCATCTCACTATAAATAAAAAGTTCTTTTTTTTCAGGAGGCACCATCTTTATGAATAATCATGAATCACTTACTCTGGAAGGCCTTCTTGGAAGAAAGGTTCACGAAGTATACCTCCAGGTATGACTGTCCCATGTATAAGTGCAAATCATTAGTACCAACCCTTTTCCGTACACAACAGACCTTAATCAAACTGCACGCCAAGCATGTTCAGCATTCGTATATCCGCAAAGACAAGGCACCATGTTTCAAGAAAGATGGTTCAACTCGAACTTACTTATTTCATTTGTCTCAGGAGAGTAGTACGCATTTGCATCCTCTGCAGCGCCAATGCTCCATCTAGAAGACGGCACAAAAAACATGAGATGATATTAATTTGGTAAATCCTTGTCAGTGCAGTGGCCACTAACTGAAGACACCTTAAGCGTGCTCATTCACGTGGTGTTCTATAAATGTTGCTTACCCTGAAATTGCGGCATCGAATGATCAAAATGATTACAGAACACATGATTAAGACAGCACATCAAACTAATTGCAGTTACGGGACACCACTGCCCAATACATCCATTCGTATCCCATGATGCATTATTGTACCAACGCACGGTAGAGAACTACTGGCGACATCATATCGCAAGTAGACTGCTACCATACAAGAATCATCAAATAGCACACACTCATCTTTCTTGCGAATAGACTGCCGAAGTCGCCGCAGCATTCTTGCATAATCTGCTTGCTGAAATTTATTGGAGATCTCTAGAAAGTCTTCGTCTTTGCTTATTATGCCAACCTGAAAGATAATGTGTGAGAGAGCTTCTTAAGCAAAATTAATGAATTAAGAATGTTGCGTGCTTCTCTATGAAACACACAAAGAAGGCTAAGAAAATAATCTAATGCAACCATCAGCTCCCAAAACGAAATTGACAAAGCTAGAGCCACGAACAAAGTGTATTACATTGTCACTGAAATTATCAGAGATTACGGAGAATTTAGTTGCAACGTAGATTTTTGTCATCGCTAAGAAATTATTCGAATGCAAAAAGTTCCTTTCGAAATGGGGGAAAAATTTTTTTCAAACTGGTTCTTTAAGGGTCTTTTTTTTCACAGCGAAGATTCTACAGGAAACAAGTGGTCCAACTAAGAAACGCTGATTACCATATCATTGCACTTTTTTTGTGTGTAGATGAGAAATTGTTTCACGATGGCACTCACCTCGTTGTACTTGCTGTTGATATACTCATCGTTGAGGAACGTCTCAGGATAAGCAACCCTAGAGGTCATTTTCCACAGCTGCGATAGAGCCAAAATGAAAAGGAGCAGATAAAGTGTACTCATTCGGCTAGCTTTTCCGCATTTACAGAGTGAACTTACGAAGGGACAACCTGAAATAAATACACGCGTGCAGCATACTCGGAGCATAGTGGCTACATTCTGTGTCGATTACTTTCGGGAACATCACTTGCAGGGGCCTCGGGCACAGCGCCACCATTCCAGATAAACTCTAAGCTGTACCTTATTTCAGTGAAAGCATCACTGAAATTTAACAGCCAAGTGTCCATCCAATTACTTCGCTTGCTGCTTGCAAAAAATTATCACCTGTAGTATGTACATAAATTACTGTTACATGGATTGTTTTATCGTTTCTGTGTTTTGACTGGTTGAACGCGTTGATGGGTTTAGGTGGCCTATAGGACAGCAGAGGACAGAATAAGATATGTTCCTTGGGCACTCGCAGGACTTTTTGAGCATTTCAATGAGTAAGAGAGTACTTTTCTGAGGAACAGCAAATTCAACTGCAACAGCAACAAATATGTAGTAGGGTAATCTACCAAGGGAGTGCTAAACTTTAACTACTCGCATGACCTTAGTCCAAGAGGGGTTATTACGCGATTGGCGCTATATATAGAACTTAATATACGTTTCGAAATACGCACTTTTCAAGTATTCCATGTAAATGACTACTGAAGGGGCTCTACGGTGACATCTCGGTAATAAAGAGTGCGCTGTACAATATTTCAGAAATATTCACACGATTAGCAGTTACTTACCGTGATCCTAAATCTCTTCTCACCGGCATGGAGCAATCATTATAATGAAAATTTTTGTGTGGGTTTGAAAAATGTCTGACTTCTTGCACGCTGAGATGCCTTGAATTTACTCTTTACGTATTTACACCCAGAATGGTGGTTGTTTGTACCAAAGTTAATACCCTTACCCCTAAGGCCACGACAAAAAAACAATTGTGAAGGACAGTGAGCTCAAACCACACCTGCGCCCAAAGAGAACAGTATACGGAAGCTATACACTATATATTCTGACCTTCAGGTCAGTACTGAAATATTTAACACGTGAATTTCATAGCCATCGCTAATAGAGTTTGTTTCATGTAGTTTGCTTGTCGTCTGTCAGATCTATGGTGATGTTTACTTTGTAACACTTTGTGACATTTTTTTTGTAAGGTTGCTTTGGTTACTTCGCTGTCATTTGTACACGTCATCGCTCAAAACGTATCCCTTAAGGGTGACGTTACGAATTGGACAAATAAAGCACCTTTCCTGCGCTTATATTATTGTTAGAACACTTAGGATGCAGTGTAATTCTCGGTATTCTTCCCTCAAACATGAAGATATTGGCGCGCACACCAGCTCCGGTAGCAGGAACTAAAGCTTGTGTTATACCACAGTGGAAGGAATATTTACGTCCCCAAATAACACAGCAGCTATTGCACATAGCCCTGTACGGCCATGGTGCAGTGCTCTATTTTACCAACTGCGCCGGATTTTTAGTAAGAAACCGTTCGTACATAATTCTTATTCACGTATGCTTTCTTGTGTAAAATACGGGAGCATCCAGGTGTCTTTTATGCTCGTATCTATTTTTGACATTTTGTTTCGTACCCGTTTGGACGCGCAACCGTTATCCAATGAAATTGGACTCTTTTTCCGAAAGTATCCAAAGCTTTCGAAGGAGGTAGCGATCTCAAGAGAAATTCTAGACGCGAGTACTTCTTAAGCAGATGAAGAAACACAGGAAGCTTCAAAATCGATACCTACTTTTTCCCTGGCTTTTCGTCGCGTTTCTCCATCCATCCAGTCAATGTGTTGCAGGCGATCATAATAAGACAACCCAATCTCTCGCACCAGCCTCTGCCCCTAAAAAGCAACAAGATATCAGGTAAATGAAGTATATATCAAAACCAACTAATTTCTTTTAAGCCCTGCATGTTCCACAAATGGGAACGCCAATTATATAACACATTTCCAGCTTATCCACTCGCTGATTCGTGCTGAAACTTCGCAGATTGGTACTTTGCAGCTAGTTTTCTTTATTACAATGTTTCGAATTATTACTTTTCATTTTCATCCAGAGTATGTTCGACGTGCGAATCGTCTGCTGCGTCAGTTCGACAATTCGTTGTTCCGCTGCCACTGATCAATAGCGCCTTCTCTTACGGCTACGGCAAACACTTGGTATTCATCATAGCTTTGACAGAGAATGCGTTTATTTCACCGCGGCGGATCAGACTCCTGATGAGTGGCGTAGCTGGGGACGTCGAACTTATTCTTGACGGGTATCACGTTTACTCCCGCACGTGGAACTTATTCTGGTCGAAACAGCTAAGTAATGCGAGAAACAAACTACACTCACTGAAAAGTGGTAACATTTTTCTAAACTGCAGCTTGAACGAGTCAGTGCATGGTTTAGCTAGAAGAATATCATTTATTTAACGCCCTGTAACTCACAGCGAATGCAGAATACCAGCACAATGAGTAAACTAATCCGAGAGGATGTTTACGGACACGTGTCGTTCATCTGCGTCATAATTTTAGATCGTGTTTAGTGGTGTTCTTTGGTAAATGGTATGCTTATATGCTATATGACATCTGGTATAGGCGGGTTATATTTCCATACCATTCCCACTAAAGTTGCTCATCCTTGTCTTACATTCTTGACAAAGGATTCCCTGAGAATTTTGATGACAGCGTACAAACAAATATCATGGAACAAGACACAGGTGATGCATGCCTTTTATGTTATAACTTCACATACTCAACTATTAAGAGTGCGAAACAACAACAGAAAGCAGAAAATTATGGGATTTTTCGGTACTGCTCTGCACAATCTCCGGGATAGGTCCACGTAAGAGGCCGCGTTTCTACCAGGAAGCTCGCTTTCCTGCATAGCAATTGCCGCCAGCGTTTCCCAGTAAAAATTAAGGTTACGTAAGGTCCAGTTCCAGGGAAGCCTGAGAGTAGTCAGAGATCTTCCAATGCAATCGCGTTCTACTCTTAAAGGTGAGGCTTAATCGTCCTTCAATTTTTTCCCCTTCTTTAGGCCATATAGGTGCCCGCCTTTTTATCGGTGAACAGTTAGTTAGCAGGTCGCAGACACTGCCAAAATCTTCGTCATCCCTGGCTCCTGTTCACGATCTTTAATTAGGACGTGGTGTCTGGAGGCCACCCATTTTAATTTTTGTTGCCATACTAATTATATGGACACACCGTCGTCACCATCGGCGTCCCTGGCTCTTAGAAGTTCTGTGTAAAGTCAGAATGCGATATGACCATGCCTCGCGCTTCGTTTTGCTGAAGGGTCAGTAAAAACGTACGAGGGTAAGCCGAGGAGGATGGTGGTTTTATGCATGTCGTTCTGCCGCGTGCACAGTATTTGAGGTTACGTGATCAAGCGCGCGCAAGAGGAAGGGTGTGCAAATGAGCACGCACCTCCATTTCTACCCTGGCTGTGGCTGCGCATAAATGTCTGCATGGCTGAACGCATGCGCGCAGCCACATACCGTATCTTCTAGGTGATGTGCGGCAGGTACAAACGCTCTCCGAGCCTGTAGTGCTGGGCGCCTAATGAGCGCTGCCTTGCCACGCGCCTAATGTAGGAGGTCACCTGATCTCAGATGTCTGACACGCGTGGAAGCGAGAGCCAGCCCTAGGCGTTCGCTTCCCGAGGCCTGTACTCTTCATCACGACAGTGTTGTGACAGTGAATGCTTACGGTCATCTAAAGAAATCTGTCCTTGTTTCGCTGGGCCAAATTAACACCATGCTCGTTAATTCATTCGTAAGCGAATGTTTGCAGCAATTTATACAGCTGATCAAACTACGAAGCTACGTGTAGTTGTCTAATACTTCGCTGCTTTTTGGACATAGCTGCTGCTTTTTGTTGTTCTTGTTGTTGTCGTTGTCGATCGATCCTGACTCATCACTCTCGGCTCACTTGAGTTCGTCATTTTTTAAAATTAAGTCTGGTATTATCTGCAAATACTGCGTCTTGTTAGTACCCCTGTAGAACATTAGTTGCCTTGAGTAAAGCAAGTAGGCGCAGTTACCTCATTTTTCGCTTCTTTTGTCAATCGGTGCTCCGTGTAGAGTCGTCCGACGGTGTCCGTCATAATTCGCTCCACGTGGCCGACGCACTGCTTCCAGCGGGGCGCTTCATGGACACCCATCGCCATCTGGAGCATGCGTGCAACCAGTGCTGCAAACTCTTTGGACGCTAGCTGAAGTAGGTCGGTGACCTTCGTGAAACCGACGTAGTTGTACACCGTGTCACTGATCACGAAGAGGAAACGAGACCGAAAGATTAGCGGTAGCGCTTCATTGGCGGGTTACTTGAAATGCACAAGGTGTTATTGCGGTGCATTAGAGAGCCTTAGCACATCATTTGACCCTTTTACGAGGACGATCGCAGTACGGCTACGGTCCCGCTAAGCAGATGTTATCGATGAGGTCATTAATAGAGCGTTCCGCGTCGTCAACAATTGACTAAGGCAGCATGACCAACTCTGTGTTGTAGCGAGGTCTGGTAGGTTGAAATCAAGACAGTGGGAACGTATTGTTTTAGGCCGACCACACTCACATCAGACTGCTGGTCTCACTGATAACAATTATTGGCTGTTGGGGTGAAATGAAAGTATCAAGGGCTACTTAACAGCCATGGCTGGCTTTCCTGACCCGCCGCATTGTTACGCTACTCATGCAAAATCCACAATGCTAAATACAAGTGCTTGCCTGTGTACCTCTATGAAATGCGAAGCTTCGGAATGTGTGTACATGCGCATTTTCTAACCGCTGTCTTATAGCGTGTCCAGCCGTTTTTCGGGCTCTATACTGAAACTCCGCATAGCTAAATAAAGTGAACAATCATCCACAATTCGAACAAAAGGTTCTAGGTCAGTGATTCTAAAGGAACTCCACACCGGCCGCTACACTTGCACTCTTAATGTTTACGAGGTCTACGGGCCTACATGATAGGTTTTGAGAAGGTCACCTGCTATTACTGCATTGCGTACGCGGTATATTTTGCTCGTGCTTGACTCCTTTCATTTCACGCCGGCTTACGCCCTCTTTCCCTTTTTATCCATGGGCTACCAATTTTTCGCAGCCAACCAGAACTACCTCTCTCTAGCATCTCTGTATTTCTTTACATCACTTCTCTCTGTTATTATACTTTCAATCATCCCTGAAAGAAAACCCACCATAGCAGCGCCAAAATATTGGCATTTGTTTGTAGCAATGCCTCTCTCTATGAAACTAGCGCTTGATTCGAATTGCTGTGCGTAACACATGCGCACGTAACAAATTCAACTAGATATATGGCTTCGTGCGTACATTCAGAAGTAGCACACTTTGCTGTCTTTTTGCTTTTGCTTTTATTTTCCGATTGCCCGTTTAATTTTAACTGCAGAAGGAAAACATTGAAATACCTATTTATCTTGCTTTATAATTTCCGTGCTTCACTTTGTTTAAAAAAAAGACCGTGAACTGACACTTCCTCCTCAAGTGATGTTCTTATGAGTTTCAGGGGTCTTGGTTTTAAAAAATGGAGCTTTCTAAACGATCCCGCAACGCCATTGGACAGTATTATTCACGTAAGCAAATGCTTTCTGAAAGCGTGACCTTAATGAAAATGTCACTAAACCATAACTGTTAAGTTCTCAAGGAAGGTACGTTTTAACTTTCTCTACTCAGTCTAGTACCTTATTTTTGTGTTTTCTTTTTTTCACTCTTGTCACTTATTATTTTTGCAATATCTGTTGCATGATACTGGGTTAAAAGCTGGATTGAAAAGAGGTCTTCTTCCCCTGAGGTTCCGTTTCTCCACTCTATTGTTGTTGTTGTTGATCGTTCATTACACTCTGAGAATCGCAATCAAGTAGACATTCAGTCCCCTCATTTGATAACATCCGTGATGGTTCATATAGCGAATGTAACGTGGCATTTTGTTTATATCCCTCAATTGCAGACGTTATCTAAGCTATGACCATCGTCTTTCCAAAAGAGAAACAACTGTTCTCCTTTTAAACGCCATCCATTACATTTCCCAACAGCAAGAACCCTTACAGTGTCCATTCATTTGCAAGGCATACCTTAAAACTTTTCCTGCAGTAAAATAAGTAAATTTACTAGAGTCGGGACACCCCAACAGAGGTAACGCTATTATGCAAGGAGTAGCACTCTGTCATAATATGTTCAACTACCTGAGCCCGCATGCAGATTTAAGAGTGATAACACTTCAAAAAGCTCAGACGACATTTGATTAGCTGCGTTTCTTTGTGCCCATGTTCTCTACGGATTTGAAAGCAAGTACTCACAGGTCTGCTTGGAGGTAAACTTGCACGGTGGCGTTGACGGGTTGAATGGCGTTAACGACAATCTTTTCTTCCTTGGGAATTGTGATATTTACTTTGGCGAATTCATTCCCGATGACTTTGAGCAGATCAAGCTGCAAGAATGTTGAGATATTGTTCTAAAGGCTGTTCAGGGTGAATCAACAGGAATATTATTTCGCATATTTAGGTAATAAAACAACTTCCCGCAATATTTTTATCATGCTGATTTTATTTTTACCAAGGCTTAACGGTTGAACTACTGCATTGTTCTTCAGGATTATCAGCTTTTGTTTCTGTCCGAGTTTACTTTTATTTTTCAGGGGTACTGGGAAAACAAAGCAAGTAATCGCGTGTACTTACAATAATTTGACGTGGGCATTCCTTTAGCGTGTGCAATATATAATCAATTCGCTAACTGAAATTATTTGAGCCAAATGTGGCACGATTGGCGCTCTCTTCCATTTGCAGTTCTTATAAGCATTTCTTCTATTGCAAACGGAAGAATTGTGCTTTGTTTCCTTGTCCCGCCAACCGTTTTCCGGCAGTAATATTAGTTCGTTCCTTTATTCAAAAGCATATCGGTGTGCCGCTTTCAAGCATAGAAGCTGCATTCTATTTGTTTTTATTTGTTTTCTGCTGCATGAGGCATCGTATTCAATGTCCGGCTAAGAGCAAAACTGCAGCTCAAGTGAAAGTAAATGGCACTCACACCGAAAATTTCTCTCTGAAATTCTTCTATGGTGGCCTTTCGATAATTGTTCCTTGCTTGGCGCGTCTCTTCGGGCGGCTGTTGCACCTGTAATAAGCGTAAGATTAGTAACCTGTACTTGTCTTCAGCCGGCTAAAGTAATACGAGAAGCTAAAGAGATAATTTTCGTCCTTTTAAATGGAAACACAAGCGCATTACATGATCATATAGTCGTTACAATTTCTGTGAAATTTAGGCGAAATATATTAATTATGGTTCTTTTCTCTATATCTCGTCCCATCCTCGCTCATGCCATAATAGGCCAGATAGCCAGTCTTTCTAAATAAAACTCCTCCTTGTTTACGATGTTCCAAAGTACCCGAGGCCACAGTACGAAACTCTGTACAGTTTCAGACGGCCTGGTCCCGCGCGTTTTTATGTGCTGCATTCGAAGCGGTCACCACAATTGTTCATACATTCGTAGGAAATGTGTACTTCAGTCGTTCGAGCTGCCAGGACCCTTGATCGGTGGTAACGTTCAATTTCATCGTGCGATTCTTGCATTTGTCTGTTGTCTGTTCACGGCTATAGCTTACCGCATGCACGTCTGCCACCTTTGGTTGACAGAAAGGTCATAATAACTTGTTCGATTTGTGCAAGCTTAACGTTTCATTGGCAGTGTTACTCAAATGTTACCATTACCTAAATAATTGTTCAAGACATCAGCGCTCATGCGAGTATATAGTGAGCATACGGATGCCATATCATGTTAATATTGTACAAATTTTTGGATACTTCAAATAGACGTTTATTTGAATATTTCTATCTCGTTTACGATGTGTACCAATCTAGCATTTACCAACTGAAAACATCTGATTAGAGCTGCCGTCACACGATTTTTAACGGGGGAGTAGCTTGATAAAACCGCATGTGACGTTCTGTGTGTAACGAAAGCTACTACCCTGTGTGCTACCCCTTCTGTGTGCTACCGATGCTACTCTGCGTACGAAAGCTGCTCTGTGTGCTACAAATGCGCCTCACTTGGGTATGGTTGTGTAGAGGAAAGAAGCCATTGCTTTATGAGGTCTGTGTCGCGAACACAAATGTCACCGTTATCGAAACTAAATTTACCCTCTCGCTGAGCGTTCAGAGAGGCATTTCTCGGCCGTACGTTTATCAATCCGAGCGGGTGTAGTCAAGTGGTCGAGAGAACTCTGCTATGGTTGGTACAATACGTCAAAAACCTGTGCTTATCAAAGTTACATGGCTTACAAGTTTGGAACTTGAAGAACATTTTGACAATTGCTCGGCTACGGATCCCCCACATTCGTGGCGTCGGGCCCAGAAATGGCGCGAAGAGACTTTGGCTGTAAGAAATAGGAATGCCAAACCACCCCAACACCTTTGATTATGGCCGACCCAATAAGAATAGCTATGAAGTATTATCCCTAGATTATACTTTAGGACCCCTACCAGTTGTATAACAATTTAGGCATATCAGCCTTGTAAGGGGTGAATAAATGTCTCTTCTGTTTTAATTAAAGTCATTTTTATACCATAGTTCCCATACGCACTAAGCAGCACGCACAAGGCGTTTCACGTACCTACACCACTGCGGCTTCTTCCCCATTATAGCTTACTCAATTTATTTTTTTATAAAATGCACGAAAAGAACTTTTGAATATTTCGTACCGCGCGCAGTTCTGCCATGAATGACAGTGTCTTGTTGGCGTACGTTTCCAGCTGCTCGTCGGTGGCATTTGGTCTCAGCAGTCTCGCCGCAGTTTTCGTCACGCCGAAGAACGCATCGGCCAAGGTACTCACTAGGTTCATTGAACCATGAATGAGGGACTCGAGGCTATTTTCTCTTTTCTGGCCCAGCTGTGGCAAGAAAAGTAAGGTCAGTGCAAAATTGCGTAAATTAGTCAGATTGTCCGAATTGACATGCGAGTCCATCAACTGTTGGTTTCATCGGTCGATTGATAAAAGCTTGAGAACGGCAACTTCATGGATTTTGCGGTCTTCCAGAGCACATGCTTAAATGTTGAGCGATTCAATACGCTCTCTTTAACGGTGGGAAAAGCCGAGGATATACAGAGAACACGGCTCACACAAGCACCCATGATGAGAGGTACGACCTGGCGGAATCAGGCCAAATGGCTTTATGAAATGCAGGCTTGGTATCACCAAAGGGAATGTCCCTTCTTGATGATATCGTAATCCAGATAATCTCCATTCGAGAAACATTACATCTTTTTTCTTCTTCCCTGCAAGTATTACTAATTGTTTTGTCACGTACTAATTCTTCAACCAAAATATCTTAATAATTAGGTTTCTTGCCTGCATTGTTCCTCTTTCGCATTTTGTTTGGCATTGTGCGTGGCAATTTGCTATGTACACTTTAATATATTCTGCGTGAGATCTCAGTATTTAAAAAGAAATACTAAAATAAAATAAATCATGGCACCTACCCGAAAGAAACGTGGAGCAACTAAGGAAACAAGTACGAAATCTTATGAAAGCAAGCTTCCGAGTTTATGGAACATCCGCCGTAGTGTGCTGTAGTATCCTGCATAACACCTAACTTTCTAAAGGCTATCTATATGAATAGAGATGACTCGATAGCTAACTCCTTGGAGAGTGAGAGCGAATTAAGTGACAACTTCAAAAAATAAAATACTAATGATGACAATATCGGCAGAAATTCGCAAGGTGCAAGAACAGTAATGAGAAACAGGAATATTAATGAAAAGTAGGAGCGTGCACCTGAAGGATGTGGCGTGTCAGGTCATCCATGTCCTTGGCGACATCAACTGCAAAAAAAGATGCTAGCCCAGTCGTCTTTATCACGTCTTCAAGCTCTCCATGATCGTCGATGTCTTCACCGTCCAGAATTGGCCATCGTCCAAGTCCATTCGACTGCAGCAGTCGCCGAACGGCACTAAGGCTTTCTATTTCGTCGTTTCCTACGAACATACAAGGAGGAGCATTTCGCGAATAACGAACTGAATACATGAGGCGATAGAATCAAAGAAACGAGTCTAAACAGCTGGTGTGCTCATAGCCTTCGCACAACAGAAATAGTCTGAAAACATGACTGAAGTAAGACTGCGCAAAACGAAGTAAGTGGGCAGTAGATGTCAGGGGCACACTTGCAAGCATATTCTATGTCAAGAATTCGCAATATGTATTGTTAATGATGAATGACTATGAATTGTCCTTTTACTAAATGCGCATGGGTGGCTGCTGTTTTTGTGCAATCGCCGTATTCTTCATCGAAGATTGTACTTTGCTGCTTTCCGCGCAGTCATATACTTTTTAAGCGAGTTTGGTTGCATCTATCTATCTATCTATCTATCTATCTATCTATCTATCTATCTATCTATCTATCTATCTATCTATCTATCTATCTATCTATCTATCTGTCTGTCTGTCTGTCTGTCTGTCTGTCTATCTATCTATCTATGTATCTATCTATATCTATATCTATCTATCTATCTATCTATCTATCTATCTATCTATCTATCTATCTATCTATCTATCTATCTATCTATCTATCTATCTATCTATCTGTCTATCTGTTTGTCTGTCTGTCTGTCTGTCTGTCTATCTATCTATCTATCTATCTATCTATCTATCTATCTATCTATCTATCTATCTATCTATCTATCTATCTGTCTATCTATCTATCTATCTATCTATCTAATCTTCTTACGCCTACCCAGCGACCCAAGATGCTTGTCGGTGTTGCCATCATGGTCTTCCATCGTCGTCAGTCCAGCTTCATCATTCGACTTTGGCCATGCCGTCATTGTCACGTCAGCGTCGTTATGTCATCGTGTTCGTCTCATTGACGTCATGTCATCGTGGTCACGCTGCTTTCGTACGATCATCATCAATTCAGAAATGTCATCCAATTTTCCACAATTTGTTTAGCGCGAAACAACGGACACAAGAAAGACGAAAAGACAAGGCGCTTCTGTGAACTGACATCATTTTTTCCTTTCGTGCTAAACAATGTAATTAAGGATTCGCACCAAGTAGCCCGCCAACGCATTGTGCTGAGCTATCATCCATTCGTCTTCATGCCTTTGTCGATATATCGCATTTGTCTTTCCTGCAACGTCGTACCTTCATCTTCATTCTATCATAATAATGCTGTGCTCACTGAATTGTGATGACACCGCTTTTATGTTGCCATTGTCCTCATACAGCGGCTGTCATACTTTCGTTGTCATATAGTACTATACAGTCCTACAGTCCTATACTCGTCATGTATTGATTTTCATCCCGTTGATAGTGATGCCATCATGGTCGTTCCATCCTTGGTTTTCCATCTTTGTCGTTCGATTCTCGTCATGCCTTTGTCGTCATGGCTTCATCGCCAAACATTCGTCGTCATGCTGTCGTCATGCCCTTGTTGTCATACTGTCACCGTCATCGCACTATCATCGTGCCGTCGTCGTACTATTGCGATCATTTCAGAAATATCATCCAATTATCACCCTGCCGTCGTCATACTACCGCCTTTGTCCTTCCTTCGGCATCATTCCTTTTTTGCCATTACACATGAATTATGCTGTCGCGATTCATTCGCTCTTATGCATCGTTGTCATGCCATCGTCTTCATTACACCGTCGCCATGCACTCGTCGTCATACACCGGCTTTGATGCCGGCGTGGTAATGCCATTGTGGTCGTTGAGTTGCCGTCATTACAGCTTCATCATGAAATCGTCGTCATGCCATGGTAATCACGCCTTCGACATCAAGCCATTGTTGTCAAAGAGTCGTCGTAATGCACTCATCATGATCCCGTTGTGTTTCCGCCCTTCGCGCTGATATTTTTGTGCTATCGTCAACATTTAACAATACACATTCTTTTGCCATCATGCCGTCGTCGCCATTTCATGGATGTCATGCCTCCTCCGTCATTCCATTGCTGTCACACAGTTGTTTTCATGCCGTCATGCTCATGGTAATGGTCGACCCTGGAGAGCGAGGGTCATAAAAATGTAGGCCGATCCCGGAGGCGCCGTATGCCACATATAGCTAAAACAGTGATAATTTCAGGATGACCCCAACCGTGGTCTCAATAAGGCACCTCTGATGAACGGTTTGTCGCTGCATCGTTTGAATGCTAATCGCATTGACGCATACAGTCATCGCGAGATGCGCTCTGCCGTTCCTTTTTAAGCTTTTACACGACGAGGCATGACGGCATCACAGAAAGAAAATCTGCAGACACAACGCACATTTTGAAATTTATGTAAGGCGAACGTTTCGCGAAGTGCCTAGTCAAATGCTGTAAATTCGCCCACTTCATTTCTGCATCTCTGACGCAAAGCAAACCGACACCCATGCATATGCTCTCGCGCAGCCATACTACGCAATCAGACACATGTGGAAACCATCCCAAATACCTAGCTGGCGTCGGCACAACAGAAGTGTACGTCCGATTGTGGCCTAATGGTTAGAGCATCGGGATGCTTTGCTGAAGTACCAAGGCTAGGTTCCACCATCGGGCACGTATTTCTAACATTTTAAGTGATAGCTATTGAGCAGGACAGCAGCAGCACCCAGCATTCATGGTCAGGAGGGTTCTGGAGGGCATGCCGATAAAGCATCGATTTAAAAATTGGTTTTAGTTTACCATTCACTTACCGCTTTTCATGCATGCTTGATATGCAACCGCTGCTTTTTCCCTGGCGGTCCTGGCTTCAGGCACAACAGGGAGGTTTCCCAAAATTTCTGTCGACGGGTTGAAAACGGACACAAGGCAAATTGGAGATTGCTAATGGCTTGAAGCTTCAGCGACAGTTTTTACCTGGCAGTCAACCTGTAGTTATGATACCCAGAACGCATGCTATTAGCTGAGGATCAACTACACCCATTTATAGCTCTCATTATCGGCCTTACCGAATGTCTCCTAAAAGATTCTGCAACACAAAATTCGTGACACTTCACTGTCTGCTCTGACAATTAGTGATCTTCAAGACGACGCCCTTCTTGGTACAATCAACGCAGGTCAATTTCTGGAAGCCCATTGGTGTTAAAATCTCCTAGGAGCTGTCGAAAGCAACAAAGAATGTTCTCGCTTTGAAGAATAGGATCCTATGAATAGGAGTCTCGTTTTGCTGTGATCCTGCTCTTGTATTATGCGTACGTTCAGCTCACCACGGTACCAAGCCTACTTTTGTCCATTTCAGGGAAGCTTCTCCGGTGGTCTCGGGATATTTATGTCCTTCAAACACCCACTCCATTCTATACCTGTAAAATTAATAATATCACCCGAAACACGGGAAAGTAGACGCAAGATAAGCGCTCAATTGTCTTGTGTGTACGAAAGTTTGGTCTATATAATGTGTGCATCTACTTTACCTTCGAAATGTGTTTTAGGATTAAAAAAATTAAATTATGAGGTTTTACGTGCCAAAACCACTTTCTGATTATGAGGCATGCCGTAGTGGAGGACTCCGGAAATTTTGACCACCAGGGGTTCTTTAACGTGCACCTAAATCTAAGTACATGGGTGTTTTCGCATTTCGCCCCCGTCGAAATGCGGCCGCCGTGGCCGGGCTTCGATCTCGCGACCTCGTGCTCAACAGCCGAACACCATAGCCACTGAGCAACCGCGGCGGGTGTTTCAGGATTGCAGGAAGTAAACATTTGGTGCTATGAATACCGAACACTTATGAGGAAAATATCCTTCCGTTCGTTCCCATTTAGTCGATTACGTTGCCGAATTGGTGGCTGTATGATGTCGAAGAACAGGAGAAATTAAAGATCTTGAAGGCAAGTGCTAATAGTGCAGTGGACCTAACTGGAGTGGTGGTACTGATGATGACGATGGCTACTGAATTTTTGAACAGAAGTCCTTGGGACCTCAGTCTAAATTGAAGCAAACAATTGAACCACACAGAAGGTATACATATATACATATACGTAGTGCCTACCTCTTAAGTCCTGCTTCACTTTCAACGTTATCTCCACGAAAGAATTTGCGAATGGTGAGTCTTCAGGAATGGGGTGTGCATCTTTCCAGCCATTGCAAACGTAGGCGTAAAAATCATCGCAAGGGTCACTGCTACTGTTTATAGATGCCAAAATCAGTTCAGCTGCAAGAGACAAAAACGTTTTGGGGGAATTATTTGTGGCCCCTTTACCACAGCAGACACCCGCAGTACTAGGAGTGGCGCGGGCGAGCAGTACTGCCGCTCACCCGCTCCTCTCCTTCAACGAAAAATAAGGCTCAAATCTCAAGGGTGCTTCTGAAACAACGAAGACGCCGAGACATTTGGCGTATTAAAGGGAAGCTGAAAGGTTTTCCAGAAAAAATGAGTGAACATGTGTACATAATGGTTTTCAACCCTCTGAATTCGAATATCGTATCAAAATTGAGCGAAAGAAAGCGCAAATATATTTTACTTCGACGCAAAGTGCAGCAGCGGACACGCCCAGCTTGGTCGGGCGCCTCGTGACGTCAACTCTAGTGACCGACCGCTGCCGCTACACATGAAGCGCGGTGCCAGGTAGTTTCGTGCTGTAATGGAAAATTAAGAGGTAACGGAAAATTTAGAGAGACTGCGTTTTTCTGAGCAGTTCGGCGTTACTCCCTACATCTACGAGCCGATTGCGAAGAGCCGGCCTCTCGAAGAAGCAAACGATGCTGGTGCGAGCAGTTGTTTGTGAGCGCCCAATGAATTATTTCGATAATTTAGGGTAACATTTACGGCCTGTTCCAAGAAGACCAGTGCGAATGTGCACCTAAGGAGTATATGCACCACGTCGGGGTATGCACGGAGTTGCTAGGCATGAACGAGAACGTTTTCGCGCAGAAAACTCCATCTGCGGAAGCTAGGACACTGCCGTGACTGAGCTGCGGATCCGGTTGTGCGTAACGTGACGGTGTGCCCAATCGGCTTCGCCGTTTTCGCAGTGAAACGCACTGCACGTCCATGGAGACAGTTAAACATTTCACTAGTGGGCCGCGCCGGCGGCCTCAATCCCTGGACTATACGAACAGCGGCGGTGCCACGAAGAATGTATTTCGTGTGTCTGTTTAACTGCTACCACAAAAAGCTTTCCGAGTTCTCTTACTTTGCGGCATCGCATTGTTATTCTTTTTCAGCTAGAGAAGATGGCTGTGAAGATTGGATATCCGGAAGAAATAATGAATATGTCTTATCTTGAGGAAAGATACAAATACGTAAGTATACCACTCGCAACAAGCAGCTGCTTGTTTCCCCCTTGTCAGGTGTACACCGGCTGCAAGAAAGTACCGCAAGAACAGTTAAAAAACGAAAGTAGTCTGAAATAATATAAGGTTTCAAATTTACAGCCGTGCTTTCCTAATTATGCGGCTCATCATAATGATAAGTAAACCAGATTATGTGTTCAGCAGATATACTCACAGAAAAGAAACAACTTCACCGACGATTACGATGCTCCTTATTGCAAAACTTCAGCGCTGCTCTCTGCGGCTTTTCATTTCTTGGTATATTAGCTGGTGCGGACAATCTGCCTCGTGCGGCGCGTTGCAAACAGAGCCAAGTGTGGCGCGACTTCTTCACTAATGTGGACATCGCAATCCGCCGCAGACAGACCCTCCCAGAGGACGCGCGCTAGCCTGGCGCCATCTCGCAGCCATCATCGCCGCACTATGCTTTTCTCCTCGCGCTTTCGCCATGCCCATGTCCCCCGCTTTCCCTTTGACGTCCTTCACCCTCCGCTGCGCTCCGCGCCAGCTCTTTCATCATTGGCTGCGGCGCTCATTCGCTCGCTTACGCCGACGCTCGCTGCAGGAACCGGCGCCTAAGGGCTACGCTCTAAAACAAACGTCCCATGCCGGGGACCAAACCTACTAGTGATGCTACAGATTACGTCGCTCCGATAGGTGAGCTACGCTGTCTATTAGCAGTTAATCTGGCGCAACAAATTCACTGGAAAGTCGAAAGTGTCGGATGTAGAAGACGCGTCTCGGTTGGTTTAGAACAGTACGAAGGAAAGCACCACGCGAAATTATTCAAATTTAGCCTAAAGCAGTAGCGTAACAGCCAAGGGCTGTACCTATAAAGCTTTCAAAGCTTTTACGGCGCCAAAACGACATGAGTAAGAAAAGACTTTGAAATCCGTGAAGTCGCAGTGACGTAAAGATGCTGCAGGTTGCTTTGCAAAATTTAATAAAAGTAGAGCTCTGGTGGGGTTGCTTTTTGTATGAAGAACTTCCACATGCGAAATAATGAAAACGGTGTTCTGGAATAACAATAAATCATTGCAAGCTAACTAGGTGTATTTATTTACTCTACCTTTAACGTTCGACCAATTTAAATCTGAAACGAGCAGTATTGCGGCGTCGTGCTTCATATAAATTTCACGTGGACAGATAACCGTAATTGTACAATTAATAGGCGCATCGTAATATTAGGAGTATGAACATCGCTAGTGAATGTTTACTACGTTACTACTTATTACGGAAAACTAAAATTTACAGCCCGAGTACGACGAACGTATTGCTAAACAAACGTCACCTTTCACCATCTATTGCATTGGATTGACCAATAGTTCACCGCCTTAAGTGAAATAGCAGCGTTAACACTGCAGCTTTCAGGAACACGTAGAAAGACTGAGCTGGTGTTCACTAGGAAGAAAGAAACCATTAGATGAAATGGTGTACGGCGATGTCGAGAGTCTCATGCAGGCGTTAACGATAAAAATTTTAAGAAATATTTTATACGTTTTTATTATTAAGAGATTGCATATCAACGTTATGTTCATACGCACACAATGTCGTTGGGTTTACTATCACGGCGCTTTTAGGATCTTCATACCATGCTACAATTCTTTTTTACAGATTCCTGAATTGAATACTTCCAGTCACTTTATAGAAATGTGGAGATATGTCGCGGAGAACAATGACCTGAAGCACCTTGAAAAATTGCGCATACCATACGACAGAAATAGGTAAAAAGTAAAAGAACTTTTGCGCGTGTTAGCATGACTGACCTCCTTTGATATGGATAGGAATATAAGCGAGTACTTCACCGAGGAAAATGTGCGCTTAAGAAACTTGAAGGAGGCGGATAACTAAGTATCGCTTTAATCATGCCTGTAAGCGTCACAAATTCAAACTGGACGCGCAGAAACTTTCAGCAGACTGATGAAAAGAAAAATTAGCCCTGCTTTCGTTAGTAAAGCTTAATATCAATAATTCACCATGTTCACTCCCGAAATCATAAGTCAGCAACGTTGAAATTGTTAAAGCGCAAATAAATCAGCGATGGGCCTTAATGCAAGAGCCGCTAATTTAGCAGTCTAGACTGTATATATATATATATATAAATATATATATATATATATATATAACTGTTTCAGTCATAACTTGCAAGCAGTATCTAGCAAAGACATATCGGGGCTTTGCGGTTGATACTTTGTTTTTAGTTGGGGACGTGACTGAGCATTATAGAAAGCTTACTAATAGACTTTTTTGCTCCTGTTCATTACAGCTGGATAGTCGGCTCTGCAGTTGTGAATGCATTTTACAATCCAAGTACCAACGACATGTGTAAGCGCCACCAGTTTCTGTTTTTCCTTGTTAGACGAGAGAGAGAGAGGGGGGAAAAGGGGAAAGACTTGGAGGTTAACCATAGGGGAAGATTCGGTTTGCTACCCTAGGCTGGGGAAAGAGGGGAGAGGGAGGTAAAGTGATAACAAAGTAGAGATAAAGAAAGAAAGGAGCACAGACGTACAATCACTGTTGGTCACTGTCGCCGCACACTGTCACCGCACAGCACAGTAGCACTTGCAGCACTATGAACATCTGTTCATGCTACAGCCGCTTGTCCAATTCTGTAGCCCTTAAAAACTGCAACAGTGCCCTCGTCGCCCTCTGCTGCGATGGCTTGTGATGGCGGCATTTTAATATAACTTCCTCTGTTAGAGGTCTTCGGTCAAACCGCCCTATCGCGTTTGCGAGGGAGCGTCTCTGTGAATTATAGCGAGCACAGTCACAGAGAAGATGCTGAAGAGTCTCCTCGTTACCACAGTTATCACACGAGGCGTCGTCGACCCATCCGATTTGGAAAGCAGAAAGACTTGGTGAACGCCACCCCTAGCCATATTCGACAAAGCAGGGTAGCTTCGCGACGGCAGAGTCCAGCTGGAATGCAAAGGCGTAGAGAAGAGCCTAGGTTGCGCAGCCGGTTGTTTTGAAAACTTCCTGCATTCCACAAGGAGAACGTATTATATCGGCTGAGCATTCGAAGTTTTCTAGCGGCATCTGTCCTTGATAATGATATCGGCTCCTCTTCGTCACCTTGAAGAGCCGACCGATCAGCGTTATCGGCGTGTTCGTTTCCTATGACGCCGCAGTGACTTGGAAGCCACTGAACTGCCACGTGGTGTCCTTTCTCCGTCAAGGTATGGATTAGTTCTCGAATCTCGTATACCAGTTGTTCGTGTGGTCCACGCCGCAGGGCTGATAGCAAAGACTGCAGTGCTGCCTTCGAGTCACTGAGTATTGACCATCTTCGAGGTTGTTCTTGGCTGACGAGACAAAGTGCAGCCCGAAGAGCTGCAAGAGCTGCTTGTTAGACGATCTTCTCACACTAATAATATAGGCAAAAGAGGGTATTTCGTTCAATTGCACAAACTAGCAATTCGGTAGCGATTAGAGCACGGTTGTTGCTTTGCCTGTTTGATTCGTCTTGTTTCATTTCGGAGACCGGCGTTCTTCTAACTGAATGTAAAAAAACAAAAAAAAGAGATTTTGTGAATATCGCTGCTCAATTCTTACTCAACCTCTCCCAGGTTTATGACAATTACAGTCAGGGCAGTTAAATAGAACACTTGGCACTTATGCTTGCCTATAGTTTATAAAAAAAAATGGTGCGAACTTCGTTTCGTCTTAGCCCATCTCGGAGGTTACGTCACAGCATGATGCGATTAGTGAAAGCCGCGTCTTGAAGGTCATGCTGCACTGCACTACAGACACGGGAAGAAACAAGCCAACATCATGGACACTGCACAGAAGGCCAATTCGGTTATATATATATATATATATATATATATATATATATATATATATATATATATATATATATATATATATGTATACATATATATATATATATACATGTATATATAGCTAATTTCCGCGATGCTTTCCTTGGCTTCATTGTCTGCTGGCTTTGTAGCGTCATAATTACACATACATATGCCCCTGTTCACGACGGCAAGCTTCCTGACAGCCAAGCCTGCTACGAGAAGGATCAGCCTAATCCACCCGTGCTTTTTTGGGTTTTGGATTGAATAACATTAATGAAAAGTCCTGCGAGCTACGGGACGTAAGGTCCCATAGAGCGGGCTACTTCCACGTTGGGACCGGGAGTTGTAACTCCCTGGCCGCATCGTGGGCTCGCTGGACGGCCCAGAGCTGCTCCGCCAGGTCCGTGCTACGCAATGCTTCTTGTAGCCTGGCGGAGTCTTGATCCTTGTTTGCGTGGGTCCGACCACACGGCCAGAGCAAGTGATGTACGTCTAGTGTGCTATGGCAATTTTCGCAATATGATGTTTTGTATAGGTCAGTCATGTAGTCATGTAGTCTGTTCTGCGTGGAGTACGTGTTTGTTGGAAGCATTCTGAACGGGAGGGCTTGAGGCCTGGTGAGCTTATTGTGAGGTGTGCTGCATATTCTGCAGTCTAGATAAAACTGCTTTGTTATCTCGTTATATGTGGAGGGAGGGTCACGATTCTCGCTGGGATGGTCACGACCAGAATAGGTGGCGTCGCGGAGGGTTAGGTCTCGCGCGCTCCTGTGAGCCATCTCATTGAGATTGCGAGGGGCGTCCTGGATATCTCCGAGGTGGGCCGGGAACCAGCAGATGGTGTGATGCTGCAGTGGTGCGGATCTATTGATTATTTGTAGAGCTTGGCTTGCAATTGCTCCTTTCTGAAAGGCTTTGACGGCCGAGAGTGAATCGCTGTAGACGTAGGTGGTGGTCGGGTCTGTGAGCGCGAGTGCGATGTCGACCTGCTCTGCTACTTCGGACTTGTGGGTCTTGACTGTGAGAGCGTTTGTGACTTGACCCTGCTTATTGATCGTGGTGGCAACGAAAGCCTTCCTGGTCGGGTACTGTGCCGCGTCTACGAAACAGGCTAAGATCTTCTTATCACGTATTTCGCGCAGGATGAACGATCCGCGTGCCAGCCTTCTGGGTTGATGGTGCGCGGGATTCATGTTCCGCGGGAGTGGGCGAACCGTGTAGTAATTGCGTGTGTCCGTCGGAACGCTTTGATATAGATTCTCCATTACTGTGGTGTCATGGTGCAGTTTGGCTGGGATTTCTCTACCTGGTTTGGTTCCAGATAGTCTTGTCCATTGAGCTCGTTCTTGAGCTTCGGCGATTTCTTCAAGTGTATTGTGCACCCCCAGTTGCAGCAGGAGCTCTGTCTCGGTGTTCTTGGGGATTCCCAGCGCTAGTTTGACTAGCTTCCTCAGTTGTACATTGAGTTTGTCCTTCTCTCCTACCTTCCATTTGTGCATAGCCGCCTCGTAGTTGAAGTGGCACACACGCCTTTGCGCTATGCTTCTTTGGTCTCCTATTTAGATATTTTGTTAAGGGAACGTTGCCCGGGAATAAACGACTGAGTCACGTTGCCTGTGTTAGGTTTCATGTTCACTCTCTGTAGATTATAATTAGCACGACGACGACAAGGAGGTCAGCTTGATCTTTTCTACCAAAGTCAGTTGTAATGCGGTGTTCCAGTAGAAAAAATGACACCAAGGAACTCACAAGGGTATATAGACTAGAACAGCGGTCTACTGCAAGAAACCGTGCTTTAAGTTCTGAGTTCTAGAGTGAAATTCGTAGACTTCGGCAGCTAAATCGGCGTGTGCCTTATAATTTCAGCTGATCATGGGAGCTTGTATGCAAACAAACGAGAATCTGAAACAGCGACGCACTATTGGGTTCAAGAACCCTTGCCTTAGAAATGTATGTCCATTTTATTTAGGTCATTTACTGCAGGTGAAAAGTAACGAATAATGCTCTCTACAGATTATCCATCAGGAATCCTGCAAGGCCTTTTCTATCAGCACGGTCTTCCAAAGTAAGCCTATTTCTCTACGTGCTTTTTTTCTCGATTATTGCTCACAAGAGCGTCACATAAATAAGGCTACACAATTTTGAATGCTTTAGAAAGGCTAGTGGTGAAGCCACTGCGTTTAAGGAGATCTGTTATAGAAGTTCGACCGCAAGAATTATAGATAAATCGAACCGCTTTGTTTTGAATTCTTTCTAATATTTGAATGTGTGTTTGGTGCCCCAAATGATGCTAGTATAGCTATACGGTGCGCGTGGTCGAAGGCATCAAGGGTTATAAATTGTTTTGTAAGGCCTACATAATTTCATGGACTATAGTAAATGAGCATTATTATCGTTCGTTCATAGGTTTTTTATTTGCTGACTTTGGCTTGGAAGCCACAGGTTGTTACGTGTTTCGTTCATTAAGGTTCTTCCATTCATATTATTGCGTTATTAATTGTATATGTAATCAATTTTGACTGCATCAGTGCAGTGCGCCGAGCCCACAAATTTCATATTTTGAAGTTTTGTAGCAGCTTAGAGATGAGATGTAGTATGATTCATTGCTCGTTTTCGTTGTGGCTCGTGACCAACTGTTCAGCTCCATACGTTTTGTGCGCAGAACATCTAAAACCACTGAGTTAGCGTACTGTCTAATCAGTGTACTCTTATCTAATACATTGCCGGGAATATCAGTGTTTTTCAGCAAGTGGGGCTGAATGTTAGTACAGACCGAAAAAATAATACTTACAAGCGCGAACGAGTATCTATTAAAGTTGCGGTGCTATCCGGCTATCATAATTTCTGAATGTTCACCTTTGATTTGGAATTATCTCGATATTGTTTGGGCGCAGCAAAACCTTAGTTTTAGTTAGATAATGGGTGACAAATTTACTGGGTTGTGGCGCAAACAAAGAGGAAGAAAATCTCGAAGCCGTATAGCTTTAGAGACGCAAAGTTAACCAGTGGTCTATTTTTCTTTCGGTGCTACGAGGGGATCAACTTTAATACAAAGATTCATGTGAGAATACCACAGTTGTGAATCAACTAACTTGGAAACAGCCTTATTTAAGTGTGCACACGTAAAGCATATTTAAAAGGTTTCTAAAAAATGTGGGGTTTAGCGTTCTTAAATTTCGCAGTGGTTTATGAGGGACAGGTAGCCCTGGGCACCCCGACTTCAATTCAATTGCTTGATATTCTTTGACGCGCTCCTAAATGGAAGTACGGGATTGTTTTTGACTTTTAAATTCCTAGGAACGCGCCAACCGTGAGCGGCGGTCGAACCGTCGCGTAAGCGACATGTTGGGTCCTGAAGCAACGAATGGCCTGGCGCAGACGAAGCCATCTGTTTAAATGGAGGGAACTAGCCAAGAAAAAGTGTCTACATAAGCATGTTTTGCAATTGTAACCGATAAAATATACTTCTTGTATTTTGCCTGAGGTTCAGCAACGATCACAATTTTCGTATTGCCCTTAAAAACTTTCTCGAGCTCCATTTAACTGCTACGGGTTGACTTGAAGCGAAGTCTGGCTTAACATTCGTTTGCTTAGTGCGTATCAACGTTCTTTCCTTACATGTCGCGGCCACCAGATCTTTTTTAGAGTACGCAGCGGCGGGACGTGACAATAAAGACCTATCTCTTAATAAGACCTGCTAGGAAGCGAGAAGACAGCAAACAAAATGTTTCCGAAGAATGTGTTTACGTACAAGCCTACTTGCACACATCGATGTCGTTAAACTTTTAAAAAGCCCACACATATTAATCGCGCATATAGAAGGGCGGTGGCGAATTCCACCAGGGGCATTCTTATTGCTTGGACTACTCCCGCTAAAACAAAAATTGCCTACATCAACTTCTTTTTCACGGCCTTTACTGACACTGCGAATCCATCCGCTACCCTCGTTGTGGTTAGCAGCAAACACAAATGTCAAATTATTGCGGAACACTGCAGCCTTTATTATATAATTGCTGCATAGCTTTTTACGAACCGTAATTGTCATTTTTCTTCCGCTAACTTAGTCAATCGAACTTTCTGCGTCGATGAGAGCCATGGTATGGTCAAAAATTATTTTGTCCTGCAAACTGAAAAGTGCAGGTTCGACCAATGTAACACAACATATTACATTCCTAATTGATCATCATCATGGTGAACCTAAATGCTTTTTTAACATGTGGTACTTCTTTTTATGGCAGTTCCGTAAACTATGGAAGCATCGGGTCTATAATTGGACATGAAATTACACACGGCTTTGACGACGAAGGTAGGTGTATTCAACAGATCACGTGCGCGGGTGCGCTTTTGCACCCGTTGTAATTTAAAGGTTTACGCACCATAGTGGAAGTGCATTTAAATGTAATTTTATAATAATTCGTATTAATACGTGTTACATGACTAATAATGAACCTTCGCTGGCACTATTTAATAAATGCCCCAATATGCTTTCTATAAAGAATAACTTCAAATTCAGATCGCGGTAACTAACCTATAATTACTCAAGACAATGGCTGTTGCGACATTTTCGAGCAACACATCAGGTTCCTTAAAGAGCTGCACTGGTTTTAGACCTAGCTCAGGCTCCACCACGCACTGCAGTAATCGGCCATCTTTCACAACATTTTAATGCATAAGCATTCTTTGGCGAGTACCCCAGTCCTTCACGCGAAAGGCACAATGCCTTATATCTGCACAAAATTGCCTAATTTGCGAAGTTAATAATTTCTCTTTATCATAGTGTAAATGTAGAAAACTGGTAGCTTTATAAGTAATAAGAAACAATCGAAACTATTATAAATGCAGTGTTCTTTTTATCATTTGTCAAATGAAGTCGACAGCTACACGTGCCAGTCTGGTTGCCTATCTTATGCTTTCTTACTTTGTTTCCCTTCCCCTCCTTCCTTAACCTGTCTATATTTCGATGTGCACTGCAAATAAATGCCCATTCTTCCATCTTGTTAGCTTGTGTCTGCCTCGCCTGCGTCAAGAGCAGTGTCCGACCTACGATGTAACAGTAACAAAAAACATTGATCAAAGACAATACCCCTATAATCAGATTGATGCAGCCACATAGGCATACATAGGACTCCATAGAAAATCCACGGGGAAGCCTACCGTAGAGATGGGCCAACTTAAAACTTAGGGTGGGCCAGCTGAAATTTGGGTGTGGGCCGACTTGAATTTGGGGGTGGGCCAATTTGAAATTTTGGTATGTATCAAGTTGAAATTTGCGGGTGGACCAACTGGAACTTGGGGGTGTTCTTACGCATACTTAGACAACTCCAGTGAAGTTTCTGCATAATTTTTCGTCTAACGCTTTGACAGTAGCGCTCTTTTTTTTTCTTTGCTGGGGGAGGGAGGCAGCGGAGGACTGTATGTATTATTTTAAAATAAGCACAAGCACTGTGAATGCGATGGAACTGTATGCTTAACCTTATCAGCTGTAGGGTAATGTGCTGAACATTTGCTTTTTGTAATCGTTTCAAGGCAGTCAATATGATGCCAATGGGAAGTTGAAGCAATGGTGGAGCAATGGAACGCGCTCAAAGTTTGAAAAAAAGGCTAACTGCTTCGTACAACAATATGGAAGCATTAGAGACAAAACGACCAACATGACGGTGAGTTCTCCTGATTTCCTATGCTCTGAACAAAGGCAGCGTCAAATCCGAGAGGCAACGTTGTTTAGCTTACGACCATCGCTGTATTCAGGATAAGAGCTTCGAAGAGCTCTGCAGCTTCATTCGGAGAGCTACAAATGAATGAATGATTGAACGAACTAACAAACAAACGAATTATAATAAATAATTACCGGTCGTTTTTAAGTACACAAATGAGGCTTGCGGACCAAAATGAGCAGGTTGCACCTTGCCATAGCTCCGGCCCTCATACAGTTCGGCGGTGAGTGCAAACAAATTGGCACCCAGATACAAGAGCAACTGAGTAGCAACCATTCGCAACAAACCTGCAAGAAATATAAGCTAAATGATGCACTACAGCTCCTAACGACGTCATAAAAAAATGTGTGCTTTGACGCCGTGTTGGAATTTATGCTCAATTCAGCATAACGATTTAAGAATATAGCTATTTGATATGGTAGAAACTTATCACCGTACTTTGTGGTGCACAATCGTAGAAACCAGGGATCCTTATTTTGGTTGCTTTGCTTAATAAGCCTCCATTCTAAATTAACTCAGCTTCTACGCGTAGTGGCTGTTGGTTTTTATGGCTAAGCCATATCTCTGGGAAAAACCAGAAGAGCAAATAGGTTGCACCTTCTATATTCGAGAAATACAACATAGTGAGACGTACGTGTGGGCAGTGTAGCAAATATTTGCAATGACCCAAATGGCAAGTTATTCGGGTAATAACATGTAGGATATTGTACGAGATCGCTGTTTCGGTGAGTTGTCGACGGTTAATATTGCCGCAGCCAAAATAAAAGCAAGCATAAAGAACGCACACTTTATATTTTACAACGCTGTGGGCTTCTCCTCAAGAATTTTGTCGGTGTCTGTGCTACCTGGTGCCGACGGGAAGGCAAGATGATTTGTATAAACGAAAGCGTCATGTCAATCCAAAGTGTAATATAAATGCAAATTCAAGATTAAGCCGTTCAGTCAATTCTCGGGGCAGTTACCTGTAAAAGTATAACTACTTAAGCGTCAGAACGTGCCTTGTTGAAATATTTCTTCGGTAGAAATGCTTCCGAAAATTGCATCATGAGTTGCAGCCAAATAAATTTTATCCTGTTCCTCTAATACTTCAGGTGGCAGTTTTACCGTAGACGTGGATTTTTCTCGAGGTCTTCCGCAGACATTTGATTCACGTGAAGTACCACGTCGTCCGACATGCAGCACTATTCTGTAGTGCCCAAGCAGATGTTCCGAACGTCGGTTTTGTTCTCGATAGATTTACGCAATGAATCAACAAACGCTACCTAAATGTACTCCGTGCAACAAACATATTCTCCAAGGGCCGCATTCTTCTTCTTTTTCCCTTCTTCCGTTTTAAAACGAATAGCTTTATTTTGTCCTTTCGCTTATTTCGTACTCCAACGGGCGCGTTCGTCGCCGGACGCCAACTATCTATTTTCACGAATTCTCAAACGATTATTCACTCGGAGCTCTTCCTGCACTCATCTGAGTAGGATGCCTCGGTAGTACCGCGTCCCTCCATTCAGGGTGGTGACACGCCGGGCGTTGCAGCCACTGTGGTACAACCGCCGCATACGCGCGTCGTAGGGGTCAGTTTTAACGCGATAGCATTAAGGACCCCGTTTCGCAGAAAGTCCTTTGTTGGCATGCGTTGTCCGTTAGAAAAATATCATACTGATCTCCGCATCTCGAACCACACAGGCCCTCCACGTGGGGCAGAGTCGTTACTGAACTAATTGAAATTCTCAAAGTAAAATGCCTCAGAAAATTCGTAAAATACAACTTACACACAAACTGCAGACATAATAGCCTTGGATGGTAATTTGAATATACGTGCAAACACATTTCTGTTACATCGAAAGTCAACCACAAACTCTTTTTGCAGACGCCGTTTCGAGTCTATATTAGTAGGAGCGCCAGCTTGACTGAGCCAGTATAAGCAAATGCGAAGTCGCATCGCAACAAAATGGTGCAAGAGGTTTCGCACCCACATTCAGCTGGTCACAGCAAGCAGTTGTGGGAGCGAAACATCGTGCTGAAGGACTTTCTTTATGGTATTGATCGGGCTGGTGAACGAGAAGATGTCTTTTTGTTCGGAAAACCTCTTGAATACACTCTCAGAAGAGGAAACAAATTGTAGGACTACATTGCTCACACAGAGGAAGTTGTTGCATTCATGAGTATACTCCTTCGTATTTTATGAGTGTGTGCTCATCAGACTCTTTCGCGGCAATAAGCGTCTGGGTATAAGTAGAGCTCAACTCTAAAGCAGCTAAGAGCGACCGTACTAAAATCCTACCAAATGTGCAACAATGTCACTTTCAACCAGAGATGGAGGTTCCAATTTTGCAGCGTCGTGGTTCTCGAAAGGATACGCTTCTTTTTGAACTTATCTAACTTCTGGCGTTGGAAAACCTACTTAAACGGCATCATCATCAATATCATAGTTTGTATTCTTCAGTACTTTAAAGAACTTGCTCACAGACACAATTTTCGATGTGCTTTTCAAATTGTACGCATTTGGCACAGGGGATACCATTCTTGTGACAGAACATAGGTTCTCAAGGGAATCTTGAGCCAACCTACCTGTGAGAAAAAAACTTACAGTTGCGTTCGTTTTACAGGATAGCCTGCAGCTGCACTAGAACTGTTCTCAACATTACTACACCTACTTGGTATGCTTTCTACAACATTTTAACATCAATACCCAAGTCTTCGATCAGTTTGTTTGAGATGAAGATTAGAGAGAGCTTCATCACATTTGCTCCTGTTGACGAAACTCAGGGCAGCCACAAGGTGGCGAGACGTCATCAGAGCGTACCACCGTAATACGAAGTGAAAAAAAAACAAGCAGTTCTTTAAGCCTAAACTCGCAGCTTCCCGAACTCCATGAAGTAGTTTATAGCTGCTGGGGCTTCGTGGAAAAATTGTACAGCAATTCCAATCTTCAGCTTTGTAAAGTGACCACTGGATATTTCAATGGCGTTTATACTAGGAGCTACTAGAAGCTGTTCGGTGTCTAATTTCAAGACAGTTTCTATGTGCTCTACTGATATTGCATTACATAGCACACGTAATTCCGGCACAATTTGATCATTCAATGATAGAGATCCTTCCGCACAAGATGCATGAGCTCTTATGTTCTTCGACACGTGTGCAGCGTCGGGCATGAAGAGCGAGAGCGAGAGCTCGTCATTGATGTAAGGGTCGCATACGATGTAAGGATGAGGAACAGAGCTACGGGTGCTGGACAAGTTCAAACTTCTCCACATGTCCCGGTTGAGCTATGCATGTCAAACGTGAATCACTGTGCATGCAACAAGATGACAGCGCAAAGCCAAAGAAAATGACAAGTAAAGTCCTTCAGTTTGTCACAGTTGACGAAAGTGCTTGCGTAGTGGTATGCGATGGCCTGCCCAGATAGTATTCCTCTCCCAGCCATAAACACAAGTGAGGAGTTAGCAGGCTGGTCAATTTCAGGTAGCATAGTATCGAGAAAAGAACCGCAGCCGCGGTCCAAATCATTAACCGTTCGTATTTCCATTTCGTCCATGAAAAGCACTGCATTCATTTCAATCTCTGACATCACTGAAACCTTTTTCTTCATCATATCGAATACTTCCGTGAGCACACCCAGCTTGAAGTAGAACCGCTGAAGGTGCCTGCACAGTGTCCTTCTTGATGGAAGATGGTTTCCTTGTTCGATTGGTGCCCACTGGAGCCACAAGCAAACTTTAACTCAAGTGATTTCTTAAGTGTGGCAGCGCTTCACAACGAACACTCTCTGTTAGTCCTCTGCAATGCAGACCTTTGAACTTCATTAAAGAGCTTCCGGTTCTCCCGTTATTGCGGTATGGTAATGTTTTAGCCAATTGAATTCTTCGAGGATGTGCTCAATTTTCTTCTTGCCTCTGCCAGACTTTGACTCAGCTGCCCGTTTTTCCTCCTGACATTATGCAAGGCTTTTCGTAGTTTGCGAGCGGACAAAGAAATGTCATCCATGCCTTCCTGAGAAGTTTAATAAACATTTGAAACTGCCTGCTCCTTGACCCGTCCCCCATAGTGTATTTGGGCCAGTATTTGGAACCAAGAGAAGGCCAAACTGCAGTTATGTTCGCTGCTATCTATTTGGGCCATTTCAGCCTCACTTTCATCTGTCATACGAGCTGGGGAAAGCTCTGTTCTTGCATTGCCTTCACAGCGAGGAGCAAAACATTGTTGCATAGGGCTCTTACTCAGCCTGGGATGGGCTGCACAGTAAAGTATAAAGTCAGAAATAGTGTAAAGTGCACAAGAAGATGCATGGGTGAGCTGGTATTCTAGCTTGATCTTAAATAATCAGTAAAAATACACAGAACGCCACAATGAGTTACAGCTGATTTCAAGTAAACTGATATAGCGCAAACTATTTATATGGAGAAAAAGCTAGGAGTGAGGAAATAAGTGAAATAGAAATGAGGCGAGCTCAGGTCACAGATTGTAAGCTGCGTCGTGCGGGGAATGGGTAACTTTTATTTTAAATAACACTAACAAAAATGGTCAACTGATCCAATCTCGCTGTTTGTAACAGAGAAGGTGCATTGACATCGATACTGTCCTGCTTACGTTTTGTATAGGCCTCAACAACATCACGCGCCTGCTGCACTCTGTACATACACAACAAACATAAATGCGATAAATGTGATAAACGTTATCCAACGGCTCGCATTTCTTAGGAATATGTTCGAACAGCACACTGAGACGTGCGGACAGGCATTTTTGTGGGCGACGGTAAAAGAAAAACTCACGTTATATTATTGCCGGTTAACAATTCCCCTAGGTAACAATTACAAATTACTTTCTGCATATTTCATACAACCAAAAAATTTAGCTTCGAGTCATAGTGCATTTAGACGCGCTACGGGCGGTCAGGTAAGCTTAGAATGTGCCACAGTTACGTGGACTTGCACGCACAAAGCGAAAAGACAAGCCAGTACTCCTTAAATTATAACAACAAAGAATCTGTTGTGGCGAGTGTCTCTTGCGATACAATAGGTATGCCCTAACGGTAGCGTGGAAAGATGGTGTTATCAATGAAGAAGCATGTGACGATATGCACATATCCAGGTGTTAGTTACATGCATGCATATGTATAAAGTCAAACAGCGTAGGGACAGCTGCCCTGTCGAGGAGTCGGCGCCCCTCCCTTCTGGTCTTTTCAAACTGCTCGTCGTCAAACTGATGCTATATACATGAAAAGAAAATATTTCAGTGCTTAGATCGGAACTAATCGGTACTTTGTTTAGGTCGACTTTGTTAAAAAAATTGTAATTGCAGCAAACAGCTAGAACTCAAAGAATGGAAATTATGTCATCTACCAAATCGCATCAACTGTCTTCAACAGCTTTCAGGGGTGCGTTGTTAGGAATGTTATGAAGAATTCAAATTACTTCGAAAATTGAACGAGAAGACACGGCCCACTTTGAAAACAGACGCAAAGAACCAATTTTATGGACATGCTCAGGCTACTATATCTCCACAGGTTGGTCCGCGTGCGTTAATTGTAAACGTAACATTGAACGGCCACCAAAACACTGACTAATAATAGTACAGGAAATATTCTGCGTAGTTATCAGTTTTATTGCATGTGAGACCCTTCTGTTATTAGTACAATAATACTGATAGGCGGCTCATAACACCCCAACATTTACGAAGAGAACAGAAAGTGTTCACACGACTCGCTGCCGTTCGAGAGCAATCTCAAAGGCGATATGGGTGCCAGGAGAAATCCATTCGCATCACTATGATCGTCTATAAGATACGCACCACCAACAAGCAACACTAATAGTCGGAACGAAAACGTACTTTTGCTGCTTACCTCGTAGACATTGGATGTGTTGGTCGCTTACCAGCAGTCTCACTTCACCTAGGCCTCGCACTTCTCTCTGCGCTGCGGATGTTGCAGGAAGCGAAACAACCATCGTCCTTTTCGCGTCAATGCGGTTAACAAAGGAACGTAACAGCCTATAATTTTCTCCTGCTTGAACTCAACACCGGCACGGAATTGCTCTTCGACGTATTCCGTGCGACTGTGGCCCCAAATCCCGCCTCACCATGCGGCCGCGAAGCCCCTGCCGCGACTGCCCGCGGCCCCCGCTTTGTACCCGAATGCCGCCCTGGTGGCTTGTGGCCTTTCAAATGCTGTCACCACCATAAATGATGGCGCTCCTATAGAGGCACACTATAACAAAGTTGAGCGCAGCGCCGCACCTCGACTGAGACACACATTACCCTTCTCCGTAATTGCTGTGAAGCGTCAGTTAAGTGCAATGACCACTTATGTCGAAGGTACGGCGCTGCCATCTACTTCTTCGAGTCGTGGTGGAGGGCTGAGTGGAGGAACATACTAGACTAGCAGGATTTGAGACGCACTGCTGTCGCACCAGAGGGAGAAGGTTCCGATACTGTGGTCTGTTTGGCGCTCATTTTCCGCTGCCAAATATTTCATTGGCTTCTGGCTCATGTTCTCAACATGCAAGCTTCTTGTATGGGTAGTTCACATATCAATGCCATATGCTTGAAAAGTTACTTGTGGCTGCTGTAACAATTGCTAAGGCATCAGGACATTTCAGAGTGCCGCAACGTCTGCGGTAATCTAGTTTGGCTCCAAAATTGAACAGTTCTATTTTTCTCTATTATTCCTTCTCGCAACAGTCCTCCGCGCCCCTCAACTGCGTCATCAATGCACCTATTTTGTAATTACAGCTGGACGGGAAAAACACGCTGGGGGAAAATATCGCCGACAATGGCGGCTTGAGAATGGCTTTCAAAGTAAGTTGCTACACGTTCTTACTAATTCCCCTGTTCGGGCATTTCTGATTAAGCCATGTGATGCACTTATAGTTTAAGTAACCCACCGTGGTTGCTCGGTCGCTATGATGTTAGGCTGCTGAGCAGGAGGTCGCGGGATCGAATCCCGGCCACGGCGGCCGCCTTTTGATGGAGACGAAATGCGAAAACACCCGTTCACTTAAATTTAGGTGTACGTTAAAGAACCCCAGATGGTGGAAATTTCCGGAGTCCTCCACTGTGGCGTGCCTCATAATCAGAAAGTGATTTGGCACGTAAAACCTCATAATTTTTAAGTTTAATATTTGCACACATAATTTCTAGCGTGCGACAGTCACTAGTCAAATACGCACTCGAATCAGTGACCTTACGGGCGTCGGCAATTTATTTTAAAGCCAAGTTTTCTTTTAGAGCCTCCATGCATCTTCCTTGCGGAATTGCAGATCGAAACGTGCCAAGCGTCTCGACGCGCTGGCTTGCCCGCGAGAAAGGATGTTCTCTGCGGCTTGTCGAAGCATGCGTCGGTGGCGTTCAGCATTTTAGAGGCCCGATGCGTGCGAAAAAGTGCACGGAACTCGGCCAGAAAGCTTTCTCTTTAAAAAGTGAAACTTTAAGAAAGCCGGAACATCATTACCGGAAACAATTCGACTATGCACCCGATGCGCCGGCTCAGTTGCTATGGCGCCATGCAGCTGCCCACGAAAGACGTCCCGTGGTCGACTCCGGGTGGCCGCGGGTTCCTCGTTCTCACAAGAGCGAAATGCACAAAAAAGAAATATCGGTTGAGAAGACTGTTTATGCGTGGGAATGCAAAAGCATTATAATATTTGTAGACCTCAGAACACCATTAACGCGCTGATAATACAGACTCGCGACGTGGCGCCACCTCCTCCTCCCCATTGGCTGAGCCGTCATGTGCCCAATGACGCGCGCATTAGGCCACACCTTTATTCAGCCAGAACCGTCGAGCCGCCGTGGAATTGGCGAAGCGTGGTCGTCTCGGACCCCGGAAGTCCGGGTTCTTTTCTTAGCCAGAATAATTTTTTTTCAAAGCCATTCATTTACTTTGTTTACAGAAACCTCCGTGAGAAATCTGACACCAATCCGAGAATTTTTCACAGGTTTTGCCTCTTTGGGCCATCGAACAGTTTGGTAACATCTTTCGGTCACAGAGAGGCCGACGGATTTTCGCTTAGTGGGGCACTTAATGCTATCGCATAAAGATATTTTGTGCACTTTGATTTACGGTAGCATCAATGAACGCCATAATGTCAAAATTAATCATGTGCTCTTCACTTAGTGCGTCATTTATAGCACACTGTATAGCTTCTGGCTAACATCCCTGTCTTTTTCCTTTCTTTCTTCCTCTCGACGTTCAGCCGCAACGTTTTTTTTTTTTTGTAGAGCGTTACTTTCATTAAGTTACTTTCGTAAACTTTCAATCACAGGAAATCAAATGTATTGGCTTTCATGACATAGAGTGCTAAGGCGGCAGGCAGCCACAGACTCTTTTTCCCTATGTTCTATCTGAGTTGTAAAATTATGTAGAAGTGCAAATGTTTGAATTACTTACTAACCTGTGAAACAATTGATTAGACTAGATTATGGGGTTTTACGTACCGAATCCACGATCTTATTACGAGGCACTACGAACTGAGGTACTTCGCATTAATTTTGAGCGCCGGGGTTTTTTTAAAGTGCACCTGAATGTAAGTACACCGGTGTTTTTGCATTCGGTTCCCATCGAAATGAGGTGCTGTAGCCGGGATTCGACGCGGCCTCGTGCTTAGCAGTGCAACACCAAAGCCACGGATCAACCACGGTGGGTGTATCGAACAATAAGTCCCACACGCCGCGATGAAGGAGCGAAATATATTTTATACCCTTATACTATTAGGCAAATAATTGAATCTATGTTTTGCAGGCCTATACCGCTCTGCATAAGGACACCCGGTTAAAAACCCTAGAGGAGATTTCGGGGAAGAAGCTTTTCTTCATTTCACTGGCGATGGTATGAATCCTTAATATTTTTTGACAATAAGATCTGGAGAGATTAATAGCCTGATACAGTCTGATACAATATATATATATATATATATATATATATATATATATATATATATATATATATATATATATATATATATATATATATATATCATACTTCACTTATGCAGACAGAGTGCAGCCTACGGACTCCGGCATCGCTCAGGATGCAGATACAGTACGATCCACACAGTCCGGCCCAGTACAGGCGAGTAGCGTTATTCATAAAAATTGTAATAGTTTATGCACCACTGCATTTGTAAATTTATTTATTATTTCATTAGCAGTGTTGTCTGCAGCGTTAAAATGGACCGAAAGCATGAACCTCGAACGACTTGGCTGATGGGAAAAATTAGTACCACAAAAGACAGGACATACTGGAGGGGAAGACGAAAATAAAAACTACTTAGAACTGCTTGATAAGGCTTTCACATCATATATATATATATATATATATATATATATATATATATATATATATATATATATATATTGCAAGGAACGAAGGGGCACACTTACACAAAAATTTTATGTTTTTTTGTTCAGCGTTTCGGCCGTAGCACGGCCTTCGTCAGACTTTGATTCTGACGAAAGCTGCGCCACTGCCAAAACGTTAAACCATTGAACATGCGATTTTCGTAAGTGTGCCCCCTCATTTCTTCAACTACCTATGCACCGGACCGACAGAACATTTCCTTGAATTGTCTATATTTATATATACCTTGCAAAAGCCTTTGTTAGTCACCGGCATTTGGGACAGAGCGTTAGCGCAGGGTGCCGACTCTCAGCACGAGCGGCACTCACGAGGCAAAAGCGCTGCAGAGGACGACCCACTACATCGTTTTAATCCTCCTCTACAATGTGGATGCGTGCTTGCGTGTTCAACCGTTCAACACGCCGCAGGCACTGAGTTCAAATCCTGGTGACGCGGGAAGCGGAGGCAAGTGATGGGCCGGATAGCTACCAGGCAAATAGGTACAAGCGTGCTCCCAGCCTGGTGCTCTGCCATTAAGGGACCCCGACGCTTGGAAAGGTGTGCTACTCTCCAACCCGAAGGTGTCACACCTCAGTAAAGCTCTCTTAAGATGCCACATTGGAAATTGGCCGCAATGGGAGCGGCCTCAAGCGCCTTCCTTTCCAAGCGTTCAGCTCCCATAACGGCCCAGCACAAAGTCAGGAGCACGCTTGTACCTATTTCATCGGTATGTACCCGGCTGCAGCATTTGCGTGTGTGTGATACGACTGACACGCTAACTGGTGGCGAGTCTTATTTCTGAATAGAGCATGTAGTTTAACTCGTAGCAAGCATTCAAAACGTCCTCTTAACGTTGATGGAATTCCTACAGCAAACCAAGCCAAGCCGTCGTCATCTATTTGCTTTTTATGTTTTTAATATCTAGTCATTGTGCAATCAGTGGAAATGATTATGTTCACGTAGGAGCCAATTTTTTTTTGCGAATATTTGGTGCAGGCACGTCATGACACACAAACGCGCTACCCGGAAAGTTTGGTCATTAGCTGATATTTTTGCAACGCAAATGCCAGTGCGCTTACATACGAACAAGGAAACGAGCTCTCCGTTGATATGCATTTCGCCATCCTAACGCCTAAACGCCGCGATTCGTTACCATGTGTATAAAAGAAATGGTTACTAGGCTGCGTTGCACGTAAAAAAAAAAGAAAGAATCACTGTGTGCGTACGCTTATTACCTAGGAACAATAAATGTGTCTCTTTAGTTCATTCAGTGATTGTAAGCTAGAAATTTCGCGCGGGCCTATTCTTTTTCAATCAGCTGTTTTTATGGTACCGAGTGTGAATAATTTTTAATGTGCCAGCATGATAAAGAAAGGTCATATCACGATGGTGTCACCAACAAAGACATCATCTTTGGACTAACTCTCTCAAAAATGTTCTTTATCCTTACAGAATAAACGAACCATTCAAGAACATGCAAGCTTTCGCAAGTGTGTTCAACTGCAGTGTTGGTTCACAGATGCGTCCAGAACGAAACAATACGTGCATTTTATGGTGAACACAACGCAAAGCACGCCAATGATAAGGAAAAAAAAGTATGAACGTGTCAGCCTTGCGGTAAAGGTCGTTAATAAAAAGTTTATTCCGTCCAAACAAAATGGTTTGTCGTATGCAAAACATGAAACATGCTTATAAATGAGCTCAGTAGACAATAGCGTTGAATGTGGGGGTATTTTTCACAATTACGTTACCCGTTCTAAGCTATGATGTATAAAAATCAAAAGGCAAAAAAACAAGAAGACAAAAGAAGTGCAGATACAATGCACTGCTGGAACCCACGTGAATGCAGTCCGCAATGTTCGGCATCTCATATCTCGAAACTGGAGTCATACTGAGAATTCGTTCCAAGTGGATCCGCCTTGGCAATTAGACAGCTACAATGTTTTAATAAAAATAAAGGTGATAAGCTAATTAGCTACAGATAATTAGTAAATTTGTGTCAATTAGCAATTCAATTAGGCACTTCCATTTTCTGTGCAACTAATGTCCGCATCTTCGAGTAGACCAGCGAATGAAATAGAATTGTGTTATCTTCCACAGTCAACCTTTCAAATACATTGAATGTGTTTGCTGAAACACCTGCTATTCTAGTTCTAGTCTCATTCTAGTTCTTTGAATGATAACGCGACGATGGCTTAGAGACAAATAGGGGAAAGAAAGCAGGTGAAAATTGTATCCATAATTTAATTTAGCATGCAGAGGCAACACTGCAAGAATGTGTGAAGGTTCTCGTAAATGAAGAACAGCAAAAAGGGACTTGTCTCCCTGTCTTTTCCTTTTATTCCCGTGTTCTGTGCGTCACTTTTCCAATTAGGCAAAACCACTGTGCTTTCGAAAGTATTGCCTTAAAATAGCGACCTTGTACATCTCTTAACTATGGATTCAAATGCGCACGAGTACCCTAGAGCAATCTACAAACTCATTCACCTAGCTCCGGTAGACGCAACGGCAGTAAGGCTCTAGAGTTCTTTGCGACCACCGCCTCTATGGCGTCGACATTATTACAAAAAATAACAAAGCAGAGCGTCGGTATAGCCACTCACATCTGTGTCCAAATATAGCATTCCTCTTCAGAACGTCGTCCGTGTCTCGTAACTCAAGATATCGAAGGATCAAGTGGCTATTGATTCGCAAGAAAAGTAGAAAGGTCTAGCGCCGACCGAACCTAAGGACTTGTAATGCCGTGCCGCAGTTTTTAGGCCCTTCAATGGCACTTGTTAAACTCTTACACACTCGTGTAATCATGACACTCATGTCAATCCTAGTACGGGCCACACGGATCTGCTGAGCCCTCCGACACTGTGAGCTATAGCGGATGCTAAGTTTCATCAATATTTCTTTATTGTTCGCTTAACCGTCTCAATAATTCAATCAAGGTTTTCCGAGTGGTCGGCTTCAGTTTCGATCGATCTCTGGGGCAGTCTTCCTCCAAGATTACAACGAGGCGCCCCTGGTACGTATAATGCATTTTTCATTGTGAGCGTTTTTTTTTTCATCTGTAAAGCATTGCTTATAGTAACCTAGCATAGTTTAACTATGCGTGTACGTTTTAATAAGCAAATGACATGTTAGTCGTCATGACTAATACGAAATAATATCATTAACATGAAAGCTGTGGCTGTTGCACATTACTGCACCGCGAGAATGGTTGTAGAGTGCGCGAAAATATACAGACATTCACATTAACATAACAATCTCCGGCACCCAACAGTGCTTTCGCGCACATGTATGTCATCGTAAACTGGCTGTAGGGCGACGGATGGAACGATCGTGCAAAAGTTAATGTAAAGCCACGAAAACAAATCAAAAACTCTCATTCGGTTTTATGTTGCTTTTATAGATACCTTCTGCTGTCTTTTCGTTTCTAACGTAAAACAAAAAGTAGCCAAGATTATTGTCACAAAACCAAATAAGCTTGACGGATTAGTGCAAAAGCTCGACAAGCGAGAGAAGACGAACGAGAACAAATACATGTAAAACATTTTCAAAGTGACATTAGTAAACAACTGTTGTGACTATGTCTGGTTGTTTTGTTTTTTGTTTAAGGGCGAATGGACAGGTCGCCTTGAATGTTACGGAGAGAAATTGGTAGGCTCATCATGAACGCTCTATTACTGAGTGAAATTCTCTTGCTTGGACTTTCACAAGCAGCTGTAGCAAAGCACTATACAAAGGCAGCAATCAGAGGTGAGGAAAACTACTGCTTTTTTAATGCGCATTGGTGGAACAATTGGTTCGTATTTTTGATGACAACGGGCAGAGTGACAAGTGAAGATAAGGAAAGAAAATGACACAACGAAAGCGATACGTTAAGCTGTGTTTTTCTCGTCGTCAATTTTCCTATTCTTAGCTATCGCGCTGCACATTTTAATCAAGATTTCTTGTCGTACGCGTGAAGAGGGAGTAATCGAATATATACGCCGATTTATACAAGACAGGTCAATATTCCCAAGTTTAAATAGATTTTTTGTAGATGAGTCGCATACATGCATATGCTTGGAAAATACGGCGCTTTCACAAGTTTGAGTTCTATTTGAAATCGGCTGAACTTACAAGTAACGAATACAGAGACACATGATTGATGTTATAAAACTACACTTCCCAATATGCGACCATATTAAAAGCATATAGGCATGCGCCGATGTGTCTCATTTTCTGTTTCTTTTCTCGCTATCCCCATTCAGCTCTATAACTACTCAATCTAAACTAAAATAATTAGGTAGGTTTGAATGTTGGCATTATCTCACAGTCTTATGTGGAATTTTAGAAGAACGCAGCTTTGAACCCTCCAGCTGCCATACTGGCGCCTATTGGGAAGAGGAAAGCACTGCTTGAGGCAAGCACAGCTAAGTTTGTTGTACGAAGGGAGAAAAAAGTTCGAGCTCGCTCTACCCTTTGAGTGAATTTTTTTGCGTAATACTTGTCTCAAGCACACTCCGGCCTCGGCGAGCCATAACTCATGTACCAGTCGGGGTTCTAGCTTTGGTGTCCTGGAGGCGCCACCTCTAAGACGAAATAATGATAGATTACTACGACTAGCAAACAAAAAGAACACGTTTAAAGAAATATGTTTACGCCCAGACACCAACTGTGAAGCTAGGTTCAGCCCTACCGCGTTATTCGATTTCGGCAACTACAGTAAGAGCCTTGCCGAGTGTAATGCCAACTCTCTCAGCAAACGATGTTTCTGAAGAAGAGTAGGAGAGACAGCATGACGTCAGACAGGCAGTTTCAGCAAAGAAACCACCTATGACGCCACGTCTCCTCTTCTTTCGGGTCTATGTACGCGTCGACTCTTCGGTAAAGAAGGCGCTCCGTAGTTTTTGGATCTTCCAAGAAATGCTTCGATCGTAGTAGTCTTTAGAGATTCTCTTGTAGCGATCAGCCCCCTTCAAGCGCCTTCCATGCTCTCTCAGCTACAGTCCCTGCACACTCATCCGATAGAAATGAGCGCTTGCCTGTCATGTGGTAAAGGCCAATTTCCTTATGTTTTCTATCAATAGGCTCCTAGTTTTTTGTTTCTTCCTTAACGCTGGCGCACACCACTCCCATACAACGCTACCCATAGTAACCAGAAATGATTGATAGTAGCTTCGTTCGGCTACTTGGGCGGCTGCATGTCTACACATAGAAGGTTTCTGAGAGAAGAAAATTCAGGCTATAATTTTAGTGTACCCTCTCAAAAATTCTACAAGACTATTTCAAGGTAAACGACAACATGCGTAAGAAGTTTTCAGATTCAATATGCTAGTGGCCGTAAGCTTGTTTTATTCGTATGTAAATACCTAGTGCCGCTTAAGTGCCCGATATTCTCATGATTACGCTGGACGTTTGCGATGGTGTGGGCACCTACAGAATGCGAAAACGCATGTTCTGGTCTGTGAATTGTGAATAGTTTAGCACTTCATATAGCTCACCTGCCCTAACAAAAGAGAAATAATGAGAACGCAAGAACAAGCGCACTGCACTACGGCGCTTGCCTACAGTGAGCACCGTCCTGTGTTCTTTCTGTTCTTTACTGTTGGTAAATTATGAATCGCAATACTTCGCACCAGGGAGCCAAACGTTCTTGGTTGTGCTTTGAATTCTACAACTTTTTCTCTGTTACATGTCGGGGTCACTAATATTGATGAATACTGGTAAAATACCAGCCAGTTACATTTGAATAGACAGAAAATAAGGATACATTTTGCCCGCCGATGCAGTTACATCATCGGCTCATCTGCACTATTCTCTCAAACTTCGGAAGAGGTGTAACGAAGGTTATATTCTTAATTTTTCAGAGACACCGAAGAGAAACGTCTGCCTGAGAACGGTGTGTCGAAAGAAAGGTAACTGAAGTAAATTAGGCAAATTTAGCAACAGTGGCCCGATATTCTGGCCTATAGTCTTGTTTTTTTTATTATTCGGTTCGTGTCGGACTGCGTGATATCATATTGACATAAAGTATGCTTGTTGATCGAGATGGACCACCGTCGTCTCAGGATAAAAAAAACAAAGAACGATGCGAAGTTAGCAATGTATAATACGCTATAAAAGCCCCATTCATTTGGTGGGGAAGAAATAGTTCAATCATTTTTTAATGCGCCAAGTTCGGACAGCTTGTGAAGTGCAGTGCGGCTTTACACGCGAATCAGGAGGCTGTAGCCATCGACACTGAAATTTGAAGTATGCAGTATTCACGTCATACAGCAAACCATTGACGCACTCGCCAGTGAGCCTTTAGTACTGCGGTTGAACGCTACGCAGTGATCGGTCAGCTCAAAGCTGGCAGCGGACCGCGATACTCTCTCTTGATTATAGGTGTTCTCGTATGCGATCTGGTTATCTAATTTCCTTTTCCTTAGCTGTTTCCCATTACAGTGCGCTGCCATCTAATTTTTTTTACCGTTTGTAGCTAATCTTGTCCCCAAGCGTTATATATCACCTATTCTCTTTTTTTGCCGCTCGTTTATTTCAAGCTGACGTGGGTACGTCGTTCGTAACGGTCAGTATATACCGTATGCGCATGAGTAAAGGAAATAAGCGAGCGCAATATTTATTACATTTATTGCGGAGAGCAAGGTTGCCCGCATTTATGAAGAGTAAGCACCCGGCCGTCACGCAGCATGGTCCCTGTTTTGTGTCATGTGACGAGCTCATTACGTTGCGGTGACGTTGTATCTATTCAGTCTCCGGCTTGGCGCCCGAATCTGTGCTTCTCTTGGCGCGAATCTTGAACAGGTCGCATTGAAAAGCGGCATAATTATAGATCTGTTGCGACCAGGACGAATTGAGCCTACACGCCACAATTGGTACGCGTGAGCGCCCCTCGTTTTGTTCTAGGAAAGTTTCTTGCTTAGTTGTCCTGTGCGCATACGGCAGCGCATCAGAATGCTCCGTCACTGTCTAATGACGGTGCCGTTATGGTAGTTAATCTTCCGTTATATATATATATATATATATATATATATATATATATATATATATATATATATATATATATATATATATATATACATATATATATATATACAGATGATTTGTGTCGCATTTCGTAATAAAAATGAGCATTTAGGGCTTATTGTACACTGAGCACATTTGTGGCGGCATTTTGGCAATAACGACGATTATAGTGAAATATAAATGTGCACATGAAAATTTTTCACCGGACTGCCATCTATGCAAAGGAGATAACGAAATGCTCCACTCAAGGCGTTTGTTTTCAGAGGATTTTAACATTCTAGATAGATGAGCTGAAGATAGCTGAATACAGCCTTGGAAATCAGTGAGCTTTATTCAGCAAACAGTCGGAGAGGTATGGTTGAAGTAGGGTAAGATCAATTCAACAAAAAAAAAAAGTTAAACTGAGTTTAAGCTCGCAGTCGTCCCTAGTTCCGGGGTGGGTGTCATAATGAAAAACCCGTGATGAAAAAAGACTGAAAGCCCACTTCATTGTTTTCTCAACGGTATATTGAACTCAAATACACGGCATTCTAACGCAGGACTGCTGTCTATAGGAGGCAAACATAATAGCTGGTTTCTTTTCAGCAAAGCCTAAATTGAGGATGATTACAAGCGTTTAGCGCAAACACCAACTAATAAAGTAGAAACGGTTATCATTAAAATGATTTGCTTAATATCGGTTCAACTAAAGGTCGTCGGGTTTTAGCAAAAATAGCCAGCATACCGAGGCAGCCAAACGCATTGAGCAAATAAATTGCACCGTAATTGCACTATTCTTTTTTTAGTGGAAACCAGCCAGAAACGAACAAAGCAAATGACAACACTGCGCGTATATTCTACACAGTCTTCCGAAAATTTATGCCGCGTGAGCGCTAGATAAATACCTCATTGGAAAAAGAGTGCTAAAAGCTCGAATTTCAGCGGCTGAAATTAGGAGGAGCTTGAACACTAAAGCTGACCCTTGCGAAGACTTCTACGAATTCGTCTGCGGCGGATGGAAGAAAGCGCATCCCCTTCCAAAGGACTCCGCTCATTATGGGGTATTTCAAAAGCTCGACGAGCAGCTGAACAAAGAGCTTAGAGGTAAGTGTCACTAAAAATGCAGCCTCCATTTTTCGCTAGCATCAGAGTCAGCGAGTCGATTCGGCATGTGTCATCTCCGATTTCCTGAAATAAATGCACGCGAAACGCGAAAAAAAGTTATCCTTACGTGTTCAACATCCATATGAAGGAAACTTGCTCCATTTAAAGAAAAGTTGCATTACATCATCTACTATATGAACCTGATATTATACTCATGCCATCCAACGTCTGGGGGGAGAGAGAGAGAGAGAGAGACAACTTCATGTAGTCGCCTGCAGAACGACACCATGACTAAATGGCGCCGTGACGCGGGCCCTGACGTCTTCTCAGCGGGTGGTCTCTACTCAACTCCAGCGCGTGTTACTCCCGCGGTTGGTCGCCCTGTGGGGCAACGTTCCGTCGGTTTCGCTCGGCCTTTGTCTTTCAAGAGCCGCCGAGACCTGCTGGACGGCCCAGGTTTGGCTTTCGTGGTCCTAGCATTCCGCCGCAGCCGCGAGTCGCGGAGGAATCGTTGTACTTGTCGAAGCCTCATTGGGGAACTTGGTGCAATCCCATAGGATGTGCGTCAAGGTGGCCCTCTCCCGCTGGCACACGCGGCACACATCACTCACATATAATTTAGCGTATAGATGAGTCATTAATACTGGGGTGGGTAAAGAACCAGTTTGCAATTGTCTTAACAGCACCGCCTCCGCTCGGCTCAGCCCCGGGTGCGGGGGTGAGAAAGTCCTTCGAGCCAGGCGGTGGAACTGGGTAAGTTCGTTGAACGTCGTAATGCGGTCCTTGGCACTACACCACGTTGGACGGTCGGTTGCAGCGGCGCGGTTGGTTAGCGCTCGCGCCACTGCGTGTGCCGTCTCGTTGTGGTTATCGTGCTTCTCGGACGCATCGTTGCCCGCGTGCGCCGGGAACCACTTGATTCTAACACACCGATTCTGTCGTTGCAGGTCAGCCGAGCACAGAACGCGCACAGCCTCACCGCACACTTTGTCCGTTGCATAATTCCGCACTGCACTTCGGGAATCGCACAACACCGTCTGGCACCCGGGGTCGGCAATGGCCAGGGCAATGGCCACCTCCTCCGCCTGACACGCCTCGCGGACCCGTAAGCTCGCCGCAGCCCTCGTCGCGCCGGACGACGCCTCGATGACGGTAGCTACGAACGCCGCGCAGTCTCCCTGGTATTCTGCCGCATCCACGAACCTTGCGTGCTCGTCCTTGGCGTGAAAGTCGATGAGGGTCTTGGCCCTCGCCGCTCTTCTCTCCTTGTTGTACTCCGGGTTCATGTTTCTCGGGATGAGGTCCACCCGAATCCGGCGCCGGGTTCCGTCCGGGACAGAAACGTCGCTACTCGCCGCTTTCGCTCCGGGCGTGAAGCCCAAGTATTGAAGTATGCGCCTGCCGGCTTCGGTCATAGAGAGCCGCTCCAGCTGGGCGGTCCGTTGCGCTTCCGCAATTTCGTCGAGGGTATTGTGTACCCCCAGGCCCAGGAGCTTGTTGGTGCTCGTACACTCGAGTAGTCCGAGCGCCGCCTTGTAAGCTCGGCGTATCAGGGCGTCGATTTTATTCCTTTCACATTGCATCCAGTTGTGGAAGGCTGCAACGTAGGTGACGTGGCTGATTACGAAGGAGTGCACAAGCCGAATCAAGCTTTCCTCCTTCATCCCGGCCTTGCGGTTGGCGACCCGTCTGATGAGACGTATTGCGTTGGTAATCTTGGCTGTAAGGCGGGAAATAGTCTCGCCGTTGCCCCGTCGCTTGTCTATGATCATGCCGAGCACCCGGATCTTGTCGACCTCCGGGATCACGTGGCCGTTCCTCGTCACGATCTTGATGGCCTCGTAATCCCTCGCTTCGCTCTTCTTACGTCTGACGTATTTCGGTGGTAACACCAGCAGTTCTGACTTGCTCGGTGAGCAGATCAAACCAGAACCGTTCAGCTGGTCTTCAATCGCGTCGACGGCTTCTTGCAGCGTGCTCTCAATGTGACCATCGCTGCCTCCCGGAACCCACAGCGTGATGTCATCGGCGTAGATGGTGTGCCGGACGCCCTCGACGCGAGAGAGTCGCTTGGCCACCCCGATCATGACGAGGTTGAATAACAACGGCGAGATGACCGAGCCTTGGGGGGTCCCGACACTGCCGAGCCTCTTCTCTTGGAGCCGTAGATCGCCGGCGCAGAGCTCAGTAGTCCGTCCCGTCAGAAAGTCCTTGATATAATTGTATGTTCTTGCGCCCATGTTGAGTCTGGACACCTGGGCTAGGATTGCAGAGTGCTTCACCTTGTCGAAGGCGCTCTGCAGGTCCAGCCCCAGAATGGCCTTGTTGTCTTTCGTTAGGGTATCTTCGTCAATTATATCTTTCTTCAACAGAATCATCGCGTCTTGGGTGCCGAGGGAACGCCGAAACCCGATGATCGTGGTGGGGTATAGTCCCGACTCCTCCAGGTAATCCTGCCACCTACACATGAGGACGTGCTCCAACACCTTGCCCACGCAGGACGTGAGCGAGATGGGCCGGAGGTTGTCCGTGTTCGGCGGCTTGCCTGGTTTGGGGATGAGTATGGTCTTGGCAGTCTTCCACTGCTGGGGCAGTGACCCCGCACTCCAGCACTTGTTGTAGTAACCGGTGAGGTTTTCGATGGCCACATCGCTGAGGTTCTTGAGCGCTCTGTTCGAGATGTGATCCGGGCCGGCCGCCGACTTGCTGTTTAGTTCGTGCAGGGCCGCTCGCACCTCCTCGACGCTGATGTCGCGGTCAAGCTTCTCGTTGGCTTGACCGCCGTACTCAGGATGCCTTTCCGTGGGTGTAACCGGAAGATACTTGCTGTTTATGCGTCTGATTACTTCAGTTTCCCCGTTTTCCTTGACTGCTCTCTGAATGATCTTTGCGAGGCGGTCGCGTTGGTGGGACTTTGTTTTAGTCTCGTCGAGCAGATGCCGCATCAAGTTCCAGGTTTTGCCGCTATGCATCTGCCCGTCCGCAGCATTACAGATTTCGTTCCATTGTTGCGTGCAGAGCAGCCGACAATGAACTTCGATGGCGCGATTCAGCTCCGCCACCTTCTTCCTTAGGCGCCGATTTAGTCGTTGCTTCTTCCACCTGTTAAGGATAGATTGCTTTGCTTCGAATAAGTGCGCGAGGCGGCTGTCAACCTTGTCGACCTGCTCATCCGTTTCTATGATTTTGGTCGCCTCCTTGACCTTCCCCGCGATGTGAGCTGACCATTCTTCTATGTTATTGATTTCCTCCATCTCCGTTGGTAACAGGCTACGGAAGGCATCCCAATCCGTAAAATAATGTTTTCTGGTGTCCTCCGAGGCCCTGACCTCTTCCGGTATGATGACCTCTACGATGTAGTGGTCGCTGCCGAGCTCTGACCCCGTGTTGCGCCAGGAGATATTCCCCTTCTCGTCGTTCTTCACGAACGTGAGGTGCGGCGTCGTATCCCTGGACACAGAGTTCCCAATCCTTGTAGGATCAGTCGGGTCTGTGATGAGGGTGAAGCCCAGGTCTAATGTGTCTTGGAACAGGTCTCGCCCCTTGGCCAATTGCTTGTTATATCCCCATGCCGGGTGTGCCGCGTTGAAGTCCCCGCAGGCGACGAGCCTGTGAGTCCCCGCCACGGTACTGGCTCTGTGAAGGAGCGTCTTGAATTTTTGCTTCCAGTGTGAAGGGCTACTGTAGACGTTAAGCAGAAAGGTGCTGTTCTTTTGTTTCTTGCCCGTAACGACCTCGACGAGAGTGTATTCAATTTTACTATTGTGCAACTCGTGCTCAATGAAGGTGAGTCCCTTGCGAACCAATGTGCATATCCCTCTGCCGCCGCTGACCTTTGGAGACTTGGCGTATACGCGATAACCGGGTAGCGACACTGTATCAGTGCGAGTCTCTTGTATCATGATTATATCAGGCTTGTTTGCTACTTGTGTTATGTGTTGCTGCAAGACTGCCTTCTTGCTAGCGAAACCGTTACAGTTCCAGTGCCAGGTCACGAGACCCTTCACTGCTGTAGTTGTTGTTGTTGGTGGAGCGGCCATGATTGTTGCTGATTGTACTGCCGCGTTATTTGCTGTATTGCGTTCGTTAACTGCTGACACGTCCGCTCGATGGCGGCGAACCTGTCGTTAATCATCGTGGTGAACGTTGTCTTAATATAATCTTCGAGCCCATCGAGGTGTTCCTCGATTTGGTCGACCTTGTCTTTCAGGTTGTCCACCCGGTCGTTGAGCTTGCGCTCCTTCAGGTTCTCGATCGCTCGTCTCTTGGGTGCCGGTTCCTTCTCAGCGGATGTTGATGATAAAGCGCTGCTGATGCTGGGTGTTGGTTCACATGATACCGCTTGGGGCGTTTCGTTAATGGTGGAACGGGTCGTGAGAAGCTTCTTGATTTCCATGATCTCGTTTGCCATCTTGCTAATAGTGGCCTCTTGCCTACTGACTTTCGTCTCGAGCTCGTTGTTTTTGCGCCTGAGTGCCTCGTTGTCTTCCTGCAACATCCTCATCGCCTCGTCTTCCCTCGTCTTGCTCTTGTTGGTGCCATCGACGGTCTTGCTGGTGCTAATGGTCGTTGCGGTGGTCGTTGCGGCATTGGAGGTGGTGGTGGTGGTGGTGGCACCCCCCTGTGCTTTCTTGGCACCGTGCCTTGCTGCATCGGCCCAGCTCACGCGGTCACGTGACTGCGATCGCTTGCGGCTAAGGCTACGCTGTCTACTCTCGCTGGCCCTGCGATTCGAGACGGAACGTGACGCTCGGCGACCAGCTGGGCCGGCAGGTGTTGCAGTTGCTGACATCAGCGATGGAAATTCCTCAGCTCTGAGAGATGTTCGCTGTTGCTGCTGCGCTTGTTGTTCGGCCATCTTGCGCTCCCATTGTCTCCTTGTAACTACGTATGGGACCTTGAACCTATTCTTGCAAACCTTGTCACCGGTCAGATGTGGCCCTCCGCACAATCGGCAAGTGGGGGTACAACTATGGTCTTCCTTGGGGTCAACGGCCCCGCAAGCAAAGCAAGCCCTCACGTGAGGGTTTGGACAAACGTCGCGGCGGTGGCCCACCTTTCCGCACTGCTTACATACATCGAATTGTTTTCGATATAGGCTGCACTTGGTGAGAACGGGACCATAGCACACGTAATTCGGGACCTTCAGGCCCTTGAAAGCCACGATGACTGTGGTCGAGCTACCAATCCTCTTCGCGCCAAGTGCCAAGGGATTTCTCGAGTTTACAATGTTCCGGTCGATTGCGGCCGTGGAGTCCTCTATTGGGATACCTCTAATAATGCCTTTAACGGTGCCATATGGCGCGATTTGATATGCGCCAACCACGTGTTCCTTGCCACCAATGCAGATCGATTTTATTTCGGCGTAACGTGAAGCACGTATATCGTCGGGGGTACTCACCACCATGATGTTTTGTTGCAAGTTGGGGCAGAAGGTGTCCGCTGCTCCATCCTCCCTTGATACGTTCGCCGCCGTCATGATGGCTGATGCCACGGTGGCGGTCTGGGTCCTCGCGATGTTAAGGCCTCCCCGAGGCCGCACTATCACCTTGGTCTCCTCCCTCGGTAGAGCGTCCGGCATCCTTGCTGCCCTCGTCACCGAAGCTTTCACGTTCCTGGCAAAGTTCTTCGTCGTAGGTCTTGACTGGTGAGCGGCAGTCCCCTGGCTGGCCAAGGTCTTCATACGCCGGCCTACATGCGACCAGTCTGCATTGTCGTTGAATTCCTCGGAAGAAATTTCTTCCCCTTGAGTTTCAACACACATCTGGCTAACGCCGGAATTCGCCGGGTCCCGAACAATGGACGTCTCCATCTCGGTCGACATGTTTGTATAGCCGCCGCCCGAAGACGACGGCCTTTCCTCGCAGAGGATGGGCCTGGCTATGGGCAGATCCAAGGTGTTCGATTAGGCTTACTGGAACGGCGCCGGCCTCCACGGAAAGTCCCGGGAAATTGGCGAAAAATCGTACCTTTGGTAGCCACCGGTACCGGTTGATGACCCGCACTCTCACAGACACAGTGGTAATAGTTATACCGCGGTAAAAAATAATTAGCACTGCAAAATTGGTCATAAAATCCGGAGCCGATGTGAGCACGTCAGCTCAGACCATGGCTCATACCCGCATCCCCAACGTCTGGGGAAAATTGTCGAAGATGGCTCTTATGCATATTTACACAGTTGTTGGGTTTCTGATTTAGTAATTCAAACTTTTTGTGTCTTTCGAAATTTTTCGCAAATATGTGCTGCAAGCACTAATGAAAAGCCTGCCGCCTGCATTCTGTATTATCTCTCTGAATTATTTGAATGCAATAATTTTTTTTTTCAAGTGGGTATAACAGGTTGCCTATTTGTGTACATCTTCGCTTCAGGTGTGCGTCGATTGCAAATACCCGAGGTAACCTTCCTATTGAAAGAGAAGTGTGCGATTTAGAAGTTCAATTACACTGCATCGCTTTGTAGCTAGATATATACAAACCGAATGAAACTTACGCAATATACGAATATATCAGTTCATGGCGGGAAGTACAAATCCACATTTTTTCGCACAAATTGTTCTCTTTTCAAGTATACTCATCAAAAATAAGGTCACCGTGCGGCATCATCCCCTAGATAAGTATAGGAATAATTAGCGCGCCAAGTTTTACGCAGTAACTGATATTGCATAGTAGCACATGTATCTTGTTTCCAGCAGCAAGATTCCACTTATATGCAACGAAACGCCCCCCCCCCTTTTTTTTTGTTGCATTTCTAATACCACTTACTTCCACCTACTTCCAAAAATGCCACTTACGCGAAGACCTTTCAAGACACCAGCGCCGTCTGCTGTGTGTCATCTCGCAACAATTTTAGAGCACAGGTCTCGGGCGCCCGTTTCTACGTTGAGCGTCGGTGTCCCTCGTCGTCCCTCGTAACTGAGCGCGCAGTGAAGGAGGAAAGAGCGAACGCGGAGCGCAGCGAGAGTTGAAAGACGGTGAGACCGAAGAGAGCGAGAGGAGGGCAGCGGGGGAGGAGAGTACAGCGAGAGGGTGAGGAACAAAGCGGAGTGCCACACGAGACCTGCGGCGAGCGCTATGGAAACAATGCATGGGCGTGAGCTTGGGACCCACCGCGCCGATAGAGAATGCGCTACGCGCACGCCTGGCGTTCCCGTATTCACGCTTTAAATTAAATTAAATTATGGGGTTTAACGTGCCAAAACCACTTTCTGGTTATGAGGCACGCCGTAGTGGAGGACTCCGGAAATTTCAACCACCTGGGGTTCTTTAACGTGCACCTGAATCTGAGCACATGGCTGTTTTCGCATTTCCCCCCCATCGAAATGCGGCCGCCGTGGCCGGGATTCGATCCCGCGACCTCGCGCTCAGCAGCCTAACACCATAGCCACTGAGCAACCACGGCGGGTCGTATTCACGCTTTCTTTCTGAACAAAGATCGACGCAGCCGGTGGAACTGATTCGCCTGCCGCTGCTGCCAAACGAGCTGCCCGAGCAGAGGCTCAGCACCGCCGCCGAGAGGACCCTGTCGTTCAGAACCAGTTCTCTGCCACAATATATCGCGAATGCTAAACACCTAAACAGCTACGCTGAAGATTCCCATTAGGGAGCATGTAATCGTTGTCGTGCTTTTTTTTTGTTACCGAGATCAATGCTGACTCCGCAAGAGAACTTCAGAAGTCCCCTAGCCGATACCTCAGAATATTGAGCGGCGGAATCGTAATGGTTTTGCCTCGTCGGCACGGTAACAAATATACGAAGGGTGCCATATAACTTATACGTACGCCACACTTAATCTGTCCATTACAACAGCAGTGCGATGTACATCGCAGATCATATAAATGTACCGAGCTACCCATATCGTACTTAGGAAGGTGTCGTATAAACTATATAAAAGAACTCTGGACAGACTTAAACAACAAACGACTCCTTGCCTTTCGTGTGGAATGGTGGCAACCGTGAACATTTGATGGCACTATAAAAAGGAGAATGGAAGAATCCTTAGGGTCCTACGCACAAATGTTCCTTTCCCACCTCATACTAATATGTCCGAACAAAGAAGGTCGTGTTATGTTTTGGGCAGGTTTGCATTTGTTATTCTAATGTTTTGTGCGTAGTAACGCGTAGATACGTTCGCAGTCTCGTCTGCAAGGCCCATCTTGTGTCCGTGCTCTCAGACTTTCTTGTGTACTTTCGTTTCCTTTATGTGTCTTTCTGTGTTTCTGGGTACTCTCCTGTGCTTTACTTCACATGTATTTGTGTTTTTCAGTGCTGTTATAGTATTTATTTCTTGCCCAGTGAAAATAAGTAACCATTCCAGCTAAAGGAGCCTAAAGGCGCCAACTTCTCTTTTAAATCCACATAAAAAAGCACATGCACTGATTACAAGTGCTCTCAATCTTTACCATATACTATAGCCCATCTGCAGGTATAAAATGATAATGTAGAGGACTCTAAACATGCTAGTAGTTAAAAAAATAAATTACGGGGTTTCACCTGCCAAAACCACTTTCTGAGGCACACCGTAGTGAGGAAATTTCGACCACCTGCGGTTCTTTAACGTGCACCTAAATCTAAATACACGGGTCTTTTCGCGTTTCGCCCCCATCGAAATGTGGCCGCTGTGGCCGGGATTAGATCCCGCGACCTCGTGCTCAGCAGCCCAACACCATAGCCACTGAGCAACTACGGCGGGTCATGCTAGGAGTGAAGACCTTATAAATATCCAACATGTGAAACCTTACAGGTTAGATAGTTCATAGTGGATGCTCTTACGTTTTACCTCACACCGATATCTGAAGATATAGGTAACTATATCCAACGTATTCTTTTGCATTGGGCTGTTTCAGCAATCCTCAGAAAGCCTATACGTTCAGGAAAAAAACGACAGAGCGTCAATGAAAAAGCAAAAATTGCATATCAATCCTGCGCATCAAACGGTACGCCATTTCTACATTTCACTTCCCACGTTTCAAGTGTGTAATATCATAATTCTGATTTTTAATAACCATTCCAAGCAAAATCTAATAAACGAGTTCCTTTTTCTGTTCGCTTGTGTTTCAGCAGCACCTATTGTTTGGGGAGCGAATTTGATTTCTGAAGCAAAACTTTACTCGGTGTTACGGAGCGTGTCAGCTAATCAAAACTTTGGACGGTAGTAGGATTTCTGTTTCAAGCCTTAATGCATCATTTACTGCCCGTTCACACAATTCATGATGAAAACAAGCATGAAGAGGGTTTTTCAATATGTGACCTGAACTGCGCAGAAAATCAGCACTTATGGTGGCATATTTCGTTCTTGCACTGGGCCTATATTTCGCAGAATTGCTGCTCTTTCCTGCCCTACGTCGTCGTTCTTTCTGGTGCAATTTTCAAAGAAACTTATGTGGCGCCAACCATTGCGCCAATCTTTGCTTACGCCGTAAGAGCGATAAGTTCTACCAGAACGTCCACTTCGGAGAAATAACACATGGTCACGTCCTTAAACCACATTAGTCGCTTTACTTCAAATAAAACTCGTAAAAACTTATCACATTAATAGTCGAGGCTTACAGGGCTACAGCGTCATGCAAATGGCATGATTTACTTGCCTGGTGCATGGCAAATTGTAATGCTCTACAAGTTTACTAAATATGGGGCAACCTATGAGCAATGATATACGATCAAACCCTCTTCGAAAAGCTCCCTGCGATGTTTTCAAGAATAAAATTTTGACGCCACTGATTCCAGTGCTTGTACCTGTTGCCGTATACCCCCCCATAGGCCTTTCTTTCTTTTACATGCTATACGCTATATGCAGCCCCATGAAATATTCATGACAGGTGTAACACTCGTTACCAATCAAAATACGCGAACTTGATGAATCCAGCCTTTATGGTGTGAATTCTAAATAATCTTGAAAGACATAACATTGATAATTGTCGCTTGCGCCACGTAACAGGTAATCCTGGACAAAGAGGCATTTACTTTCTTAGAAGACTTCTGGCGAAAAATGGATTGGGAGCATGGCCCTTGGTGGATACGGCGACGTGGACAGAGTCACATAGAGACCAGACGAAATCTTACAATGGCCGCACGACGCCTTTAAAGGTGTTGACAACGAGGCATATTACAGAACCTGCGACCATGTTCGTAAATTGGACTACAGAGCCGACACGATCAACCATCCAGTATGGATCCTCATGGACGACGCCGACAAATACCGAAATTTATTCTACAGAACCTAGAGAGGAGAGGACAGGACATATGACCACTTCTACTCCAGACGCGACGGAGTGCAATGATTCAAAAATCCGTCCAAGAAGCTCGTCAAACGAAATAAAAGTTCGCTTCCCAGACTACAAGTACGTGCTGCTGACTACGGGAATGTCTTCATTCTTCGACTGTTCTATTGCAAGAGATCCTGAAAAGCTCTCGTCACATATAATCAGGGTAAGCTTCATTTCCTTACTCTGGGAAGAATAGTAATGTGACGCGGGCTCCCTAGAAGAGGTTCCTGACAGAAGTGGTGCTGTCTTTAAATTCTCACTGGAATTTCGGTCTTGTGATCAACCTGTGAGAGGTGAAGATATAGTTTAAGCTGTTATTATGGTCGTACATGATGATACCAATGATGGGCGGCTTAAGCCAGTAGAACAGTCAAGAGTTGAACCAGGGCAATGGCAACTTTCGTTTCACAGTTCGACTTTTTACAGTGGCTATCACGTGCGATCACATGATATTTAGGTGATATCGATGCATACACACATCTAAGTGTTATTGACAATGCAGCAGTTTAAATTCACTTGATCCTTGTCTCAGCTTTCCTTGAGCCTAAGATGGAGTGTCGTAAAACTTTGAATTGAAGATTAAGCAGCACGAAAAGACAATGCGGGAATAAAACGCACCCAATACACATGGTGTTTTGTGTTCTCTTGTGTCTCGTCCCCTTGCGCAGTTTAATCGCGCAGTACTACCGTCTGGTTCATCAGGTCACCATTGCGGTTTGAACAGCATAATAGAATGAAATAAAAACACATATAAAATGCTGCAAAGAACCTTAAACGTGCCTCGTTAACTAAATGCTCGGCACAACAGTAGTTGATTATTTGTTTTGTAATAAGGAGCCTGTACAAGTGACTAGACTGGGGAACATGACAGGAGTTAGTAGTGTGTACCATCAATGTTTTGTTCCACTAAATAAATGATTGATATTTGCAAACATGTTCAATTTACCAAATGCAATCTGTGTAGAACAAAAGTGGTTGAGCGTCGAGTATTCCTTCCGCCGAGCTTCTTGACACTGTTACGATATGGGACTATTCATATCCTTCCATGCGAGCTTCCCTAATTGTTTCCCGTTTCACATTAGTTCCACCAAACAAATGAAATGTGCTTCTAAAGTATCAACCATCTTGTCAGCAGAAATACATTTATTGATTAGGATGTACGAAACCTTAATCCCTTTCAAAGTAGTCGCTATAGTAATGCGTGTAGTTCTCCCAGTGCTCCCGCCATTGTTGGAAACACTTCTGGAAAGCGTCTTTTGGAATGGTGATCATCCGGGCCATCGCATTCTGCATAATGTCTTCTCTTAATTCAAATCGGGTCCCTTTCAGTGGCATTTTCAGCTTTGGAAATAGCCAATCGTCACATAGAGCGACGTCGGGGGAGTAGGGAGCCTGACGAAGCACAGGAATGTTGTGTTTGGCAAAGAAAGTCGGAATAAGATGCCCAGCAAGGGCGGCTTCGTTATCATGAGGGAGATGCCAAGTTTTTGCGGCTCGCGTATCCGGTCGTTTGCACCACACAGCATCATAGGGGCGACAAGGAACCTACTCGTAGTATTCCCTTGTGATGATTTGGCCTTGTTGGGCGCACTCATGATGTATTAGGCTATTGGAGTCGGAAGAAAACGGCCAACATGACCTTGGCATTGCTGCGTACTCGCCGTACTTTTTTTGGCCTCAGGGATGTCTGTCGTTTCCACTGTGACGACTGCATCTTGGTTGCTGAGTCGTACCGATAAGCCCATCGTCCATCACCTGGTGTTCAGAAAGTTGGCGTTACTGTTTGCATTGTCTATCAGGTCCTGTGCAATTTTGAGACGGAATTTCTGGGGTTCCATTGTCAGCAGTTGCGGTAAGAATTTCGTGGGCACCATCCTCATGCCCAAATCGTCGGTCAAAATTGAATGTACTAGTCCAATCCTTACCCCTATCCCGTTCGCAAGTTCTCAGAGTGACATGCGACGGTCGTTTGTGACCAAAGTCCACACTTGCTCAATGACATTCTAATTTCGGCTTGTTAAGTTCTGCCTGATCCCAGTTTGCTGTCCACTAATGTGGAGCGATATTTGAGGCGGTTGTGCAACTCTTTAATTGGTGAGACACCCATGGCATCGTCCCCGAGAGCATGTGGAATTTTTCGAACAGTTTCCACTTGGGTATCGCCAAGCTTTTGGCAAAATTTGGTGTAACAGTGCTACTCATGTTGTTCTGTCATTTGAGAACTTACTTCAAAACCGGCAAGCACCGGCTACACAACGTTACTCATAGGCCTACTACCACGAAAGGATGCTTTCTGCGGGCGGAAGAAAATTCACGCATGCGCATGAATGTCCCCTCTATACATCCACGGAAAGAAGAGCTCCGCACTTTATTGCTTTATGTGAGAAACTAGAAGGCACGACATTTTTTTAATGCACCTCATATTTGCAAAAAAATGTTACATTTACTAGGGCCACTTATAAGGAACAAGACATAGAATGCACAACGCCGGGCTGACTGTCGATTTCTGTTGGTATTACAGCTGGACCAAGTCACATTTCCATTACTTGGACGAAACGAGCGCATGCACCCAGGAACGAAAAGAAACCGCGCATTGGTCAGTGCTTATAAAACGCTAATGGCAACAGCACTGCGCATCATGAAACCGCGGCTCCACGAGAAGATGATAAAGGTCATCATTGAAAACATTTTTGCTTTTGAAAGGGAACTCGCCAAGGTGAGCTAAATGAAAGATCCGTGCTGAGTCTGTAACCATGTGGAAGTGAACAGTTAGTTGTTTAGTTAACTGGCTTCGTTCGTTGTTCAGCCCTTCAGTGACGGAGTCGACTACTTGTTTTTCGTGAACTACAGTAGCCGACAATCCCTGGTGCGACCACGGAGTTGCCCATAGTACGAAGAATTCCGCCTACGTATTGATTTTTCGCATAGAGGACATGGAATCTATATCTTTGACTTTTCGCGTAACTTTAACTTGTCGCCTCCAAGCTTATCTTACCTTACTTTTTTCGTGTTCAGATGGTCACCGCCAAAGGACGACGCCGTACCTTCTTTTAAATAAGGAAACGTTGTCATCGTGGCCACCTTTCGCGAACATCATTGTTTTATCGACCAAGAGTACGCATGATGCGTTCAAAAGCACGATTTATAGGGAGTACTTTGACTTCGAGACTACTACTTATAATAAGTCATAAGTTACTTGCTCGTTAGCCTTCTACGTATTTAATAAAGCTCTTCGCTATCACTGAAGTTCAAAGAGAACAATTCACTTTTTTTTTATTTGGGGACTGACTAAGACTGCCACTAGAACATCTGTAAAGGAATACACAATAATATTAGCATGCCGTACTTCAAATATCACACTTACGTTTCTTTTTCTTCGTTACCCTGTATTGACAAGTACAGTTCCGCATAAAGAAAAAATTTAATTTGTTCACTTAGATTTCTGATCAGGTAGAGTGCCTCTGGGCAAACAAAAAATTAATAGAATCTGCGATAAAATCTAATAAGTGCAGTAATTAATGAGTAACCACTTTGTTAAATTTCCACTAGGGGAACTGTACTCCAGTAGGCTTAAAGCACAGCTATGGACTTCGCGTTACGTTTCTCAAGCGTAAATGAGCATTTTGAGGCATCAGGCTAAGCGCCACATATATGCTAAGGTGGGCTTTACTGGAATAAAGCGCAATATTTACGCCTTTCTACCTTTTCCGACAGCGGAGTGCTCCCGAAGAAGACAGACGAAATGAATGGAAAATGCATAACAGAACCACGATAAAAGTACTCGAGGCGGCGTTTCCAGGGGTAAGAAAATAATCTCCATTTTGTTGCAACGTATCAAATGAGCTCAAAATTGGCATGGCCCGGCTACGCGTCGTGGCATTATTCAACTGCCAAGACGATGCTTGGATGGCTGCTTTACAAGCCTCGCGTGTAGGAATACACGTCGAGAGAATATCTCACGCTGCGCAGCCAGCACTTCGAGGTGCTCAATGTATAGAGACGGCCGACCTGATAAAAGTTAAGCACCAATTTCTACTATTCTTGTCTTTCAGATATCCTAGAAGTCTCGGAGTAATACGGATTTATTCAAGTGATTACGATTCTCACGTCTCTAATTTTTCTACGATAGAGGACCTGTGTCAGAGCCATGTCATGTGTAACAAAGAACAGTTACGACGCTTTTATAAGACGCTATTGAAGGAAAGGCCGATCAAGAGGCTTTTTGTACCAGAAACGCTAAAATTGGTGTCATCAAGCCAGCTTTCCAGGCGGGCTCAAGCATTGCAATAATCTGCAATTGAAGGAGTCATCTAGTCAGAAAATAAATTCATGTTACAAACTGAGGAACGGAAATGCGACCAAAGTTGTGTTGAGAAAGAATTCGACATTTCGCCTTCCTCATTCGTTCGCTCTGAACCTTGTTTCCTGAGCCCTGTTCTTTGTAAACTAGGCTTCCATGCGGAAGCCGAAACGTCAGTCTGTTTCGGAATGTCACTATGGTCGGTGGCCTGTTTTTCTGCGTCTAATATGTAAAAGCCAAAATGGCTGTAGACTTGATTGTGTTTGCATTGACATTTTCTTGTTCCGACGCAGTTCTCTCTTCTTTCAGCTTCCTTTGTTGGACCTTCTCAACAAAGAATTCCGTGCAGTTAACATAACGCTGACGGAAAATGAAGTCGTCAGCATTTTCGCCAGCCCTTACTTCGCGTCGACAACAATGTTGCTACGCACCACTGACCCGTTAGTAGAAACATCCAGCGTTTTACTTATTCATTTATTTATTCATTTATTTATTTGTTTCAAAGGTCTCAATGCAGGAGATCACATGAGGGGTTGGAATTGTTGAAGGCCAAAAAAAGTATTGCTTGTTGTGAATAAGAAAGAAGGGATTTGAAGGAAGCAATATCAGTAGTTGTGGAGCGGAGCGTGACGTCAGCGTAGTGGAGCGAGAACAGCAATCAAGTCTCGCGCAGTCTGCAGAAAACAAAAGGAAACAACATCGCCGGTTCATAGAGCATCCCAAGTGCTAACATATCGTCCAGAGTAACTTGGTGTATGCATAAGTTAAATTTTCTTATACGCACCTCTCATGGCGCCCAAATGGGTATCTGCGGGCGGCTCAGATTACGCAGTGCATTTTTCAATAGGTATATCGCCTGTAGCGCAAACTTCACAAATTTCCCTCTGTCCACCGCGGCTACTGCACATGATCCGGTTCGTGCTACAAGAGTGAACTTGAGGAAAATGCGCCTTACCAAGAAACAACATACGTATTAATCTTAAATGACATCTCTTACTTGGCACTGTCGATATTGCAGCCAACGGCATCCGGGGCGCACAGGGTGCTGAAATCGTTTCGAAAACGAAGGCCACCCGCATAGCGACAATTCAACAAACTTTCAGTTAGGCGAAACTGGCCTGTACAAAGTGCGCAGTGAATGCCAATCACCCCTGTAGGCGTCGCATCCCTGCCTATTTTTGATGGCGCGGTGCATGCTCCACTAATGTTTCATATGTCTCGAATCAAACAGGCGCCATTTCCTGTAACTGTGAGCAAACCTGTTTGGATCTGTACACTTTTATTTTCTGCGAATATTAGAGGTAAAACTGCGGTGCTGTACAGACCCATTTTGCGGAGTAGTTTGCTCTAGAGGAAGGAGATGGCTCTTTCGGCGGTGCCCCACGCTTTACCTCAGCGAGTGAGCGCGGATAAGAAACCATCACCGCTTCTGCCTCACTAACTGTGCGGAAATGCATCTGAGTTATCAGTAACGAACTGCGTGAAACTTACGCTTCAGTATTTGGAACGACAGATGGAAAACATGTGCAATAGTTGGCTGGCACATTATGAATTAAATTAATTTGTACGGGCAAATTCACTGACCACAGTTGCTCAAGGATTGCCTATTTCGGCGGCCCTTCGTGATCGACGCCTTTCTTTGAATGTAAAAAAAGAAGTTTTATGCGCCAGCCTTGTATCGCTGACTTCCTATGATTTCAACCAGGCAACGCTGGCAAGAACGAGTACCGCTCGTCACAGACAGGCATAGAGAGTAGGCCGCCGTCTGGCATAGTAAGTTTCTTGCACGATATCTACACACATCTACCCCAACTTACCTTCAACCTTACGCCAACTATGTCACCCGCACATCGAGAATGACTACAGTGACGCACTCTTGAATCAATGCACCGAAGCGTGGGTCATGCACTATACCGTAGCACAGGAATGTTTTAAGATGAACGTTTAGTGGAGCTGCACAGAGGAAGTGAATGACTAGCGCTAATATACCTTTGCTACAAGCCATTACGAAGCACAGGTCGTCAACCTGGTGTGCGGCAAAAACAACTCTACCGCAACTGAGTGCACCCTCGAGCTATTAGGCAGAGAATAAAGAATGAAATAGTCACCGATATTGATCAGACGAGGAGCGTTACTGAGTCAAAAAGATAACATGCCGTTGCTTCAAAGTGTTTGGCAAATAAAATGGGACGAGCCAAAGATGCTGTTCCCGATTTATTTCAGAAGTGGAAAGTTTGGACATCTTGGAATACATTTCTAGCCTCACTTCTATATACACTGCTTCCACCATTTGGACGAGGCATAGTGAGCTACGAAAGCTTTTACAAGTCCTCTGAAGGTGTGACCAAAGCTTCCTTTCGTCGACCGAGTCATATTCTTCGATATCCGTTCAAACAGAGGTTTGCTGAGCCACGCCTGGCATCATGCGCACTCATTTTAAACACGAGGGCAACGGAGGCAGCTCAGGCAAGCAGTGGGCACATCACCATGTGAACAAACTGTTAACCATGGGAACAAACGCCGATGGGATGACCGTGAAAAGGTTCTTTATCGCACGGAGTTCCCGATAAAAAAATAGCTGTTGAGAATTTGGATGTGCAATGTTACGGAAAAAACGCACGTAAGTTTGCTGTTCAAGTCTGATGATACTGGATCGACAAAAACTTATGTCAAAGGGATTTCGTCACTTGTAATTTGTTTCGCAAACGTATTACTGCTGCAGATGTTCTCAATCGTCAATATATTATTGGCTTACTTGTTGCATAAGCAGTGTAGCTGCAGTGGTTATACAAATCAGCATCGACGCAGCTTTCGAGAAGTATCCGATTTACCTTTACGAATTTTATGAATTGCCAATTGGAACTACAGGCTAATTTGTTTGCAAAGCTTTGCTGTCGAGTTCGAGGCACTTTTTCGTAGGTATCTCGCTTCTAACGCCGAACGCATTTAACAGGATGAAGGCCGTAGTGTTAATTTGGAACGGATAACTCTAGGGGCTTACCAATTCGAGCACAGAGTTTCATGCAATAGTTATTAGAGATAACTATGGCACTAGTTTCTACGGGAGCTGGAAGCAGCGCAATTTAGGCAGCATAGGAATGACGTTTAGTAAATGCATTTGCTTAAACTTAATTCTTTTGGCTTCAAGCGGCTTTGCGGCTTCCTCATCAATACGGTGTTATAAATATATAAGGCAACATTACCAAAATTACTCGACGGCAGCATCCGAACACACGACCTTAAACACATGTGTCAGATATTGAAACCATTAAGGCTAAACTCCACGTACGCTTGCCGGCGCGCTTGCGCATGCGCAGATGGTGCAGACAGGATTTTACGCGTCCAGGCGTGGCGGAAGCACGGAAATCTGTTCCAGACAGGTATCGTTGCTTGGGTGCTTGGCATTTAGACGTGCCTTGCTACGCAGTTAGGGCGTGGTACAATGAGCATGTAGTGAAGAAGACTGATGTCAAGTGAGAATATGCTTTTCTTTACGTTTTCCGGCCGGAACCGCCGCGCCAGCGTGCAACAGTTTGTGCGTATTGCGCATGCTCTGCTTGCTTTCCTGTGCGACAGAAATGAAGGTGCTGGTCTGTGAGGTTGCGTGTTGACAATCGCCCGTAGCCTGAAGAGAGCGCTTGGGGCTGGCGTCTCTACAGCGTGCTGGCCACGTGTGCGGAAGGAGCACGTGAGCACGCGCCAGCAAAATGGTTTCAAGGCATGCACTCGGCGTCGAGGACACTCAGGCCCGAAAGAAGCGTCGCACGGAATAGGAGTGTTTTCGCTACGCAGCGAAACGTGGTGCAGACCGCGAATTTATGCATACAATGTATACACGCAAATACAATAATTAATTGAATCACATACAACCCCCATAATTTAATTAAGCTTTAACGCTTCTGCCACGATGCGATGTGCGATGTGAGGCAATGCTAACGTTCAACGCTCTCAGATGTTACGAACAATGACGCATTAGAATTCCTCAAGCAAACCCGCTTCCCTGTGCGTTCTGCAGACTACGCAAAGAGCAGCGGTGCACGCAAGGGAACGTTTTACATCAACTCACCACTCTCGTACTGGACTCACCGCTGAAGAAATTGCACATTCGACTCCAAAGTCACCGCCGATTATCGTGCAACCGAAGCAAAGAGCATACAAAGCTTAGCTTACATCGATTCCCACAGTGCGTGGGATCCGCCGTTTTTTTTTCTTTCCTCCGTGGCCCTTCCTCCGTGACCTAGAGTAAGCCAGGCGAACGCGCGCTTGGGCGCATCCCTTGTAGATGCAAACCGGCATTCTTCGCGAGGCACCGCAACCGCAAGGCGCGCCGGTAAGCGCACGCGTTGTTAGGTCTTTAAGCAAACGGGCGCATGCGTCGACAAGCGTCACAGGACCCCCTTTAACGCGGGCAAACCAGCATGTTGAAGCGTTTGTCGCGTCTCGATTTGGCCACCTCGAGAGGCTAAGCTTACCGATGCAATTAGCAGCGATTATGTGTGCTCGCAGAGTCTTAGTGCCGTCTGCATGTAGACGGCTGTGAAACTTGTGCCCTTTAAGGCAGCCAAAGTGTAATAAACAAACGTACTGCGCTTTATACGAATACATACACCCAAATAAACCCACACCTAATATACACAAATACGTGGTTAATGAGTCAATCCCACCAAGGATCCTTCGCTTTACGTCGATATATCAACCGGAGTTGAGTATGCCTGCATTATATTTCCTCGGAAATCCCACTTCTGTTCTTAATGCTACGCCGATCAGTTTCCCAGTGATAACTTTCTAGTTCAGATTTTTAAATTATTTTCCTTATCGCGACACTTAGCTTCCTCTGACTTACGTACAACTAGAGTCCCACAGCCTTAATTCAGTTATATGCACAATGCTCAACTGTTTACTTTCGCTTTGTGAACGACCGTAGAGTGAGCGAAACTCAGCATAGGCTTCAGGTGTGTAATTTTCGACTCAGACAGAGAAAAGTTCGTACTGTGCAGGTTATAAATCAAATTGCATGCGTAAAAATTGTTCGTGTATGATTTCATGCTCCTCAAAGAAAATTCAGAAACAAATAAATATCGCTGTGAACGATGTCTTGAGGGGAAAAATGCTTCTCGCATACGAGAGCGTTTCGTTGGTAAAATGAGAAGCCCCCGCTAACTATTTCCTCCGTCCCTGTGTAGCAGGAACGACAGTGCGGCACACAACAGGACTTCGTATTTGAGCTGCTGATCGAGGGCCACTCGAGCTTCTCTCAACAGGATAAAAGACAGAAAGAACGTGCAAAGCCGCCGCCAAAACTTCACGCCAACACGCCGCCCAGCTGCTGTGCCGCTTGCCGAGTGCCTCCTTAAAACAAGTGGCGTCTTGGCGCTGTCATGGTCAGCAGTAATGTTCCTCTCGCCTTGGGCTCGATAATATCAGCATATCCTTTAAGGCTGGCAGTTGAACGAGAATTAATTAGACAAATGCTGGAGTTGTTCTCTTGCTATTTCAAGCAATTCACCGCAGGAGTCTACATAGCACTGACAAAGAGAGTAAGTTGGATGATTTCACGAACGTCAGAACTTATTCTTCCGTTTGAAGTGTGTGATTAATCGCAAGGCACCCAATAGCATTGCTACTAGCTTCGAACGCTTCCGTCGATTTCTCACATGTATTGTTGCTCTAACGCAGGTGCACACTATACAACTACGTCGGCTGGCGCGCAATGCAAAAGTGGGCCTATCATGCATCGAAGAAATTTCGAGACGCCATGCAAGCTTTCATAAAGGCTGCGTACGGAAATAAGGGGCACATACCCCTATGGAAAACGTGCATCAAGTTTCTCAAAACGCGCATGTCGGAAGTTGTCGGCCAGCTTTACGTCAGAAAAAAATTTACCCCGCACGCCAAGAGGAACGTAAGTCCAAAGAAGAAATATGCTAATGACAGCACATGGGTCATTCTTTCTTTACACCCGACATTATCGGCAACATCAACAGAGTGTTGAAATTCGACTGCACGACGGAGGTGTTTTCATGTCACCCGGAAATACACACCTTCCTTGCGCCAACCGAAATCATAGGTTTGGAGCCCACTAACTTTCTGATTTAGCCCTCAACACTTTTCACTCCTCAGCAATTTCTGCAAGCACTTTGTTGACTGTCGTCAAGCAGGACAAAAGTTAATTTTACCACCTCTTCTATGTCTTGACGACCAGTGTCGCTTATACATGGCACTGAAAGGCAGACATACAAGCACGCCCACATGCACAATCAAGAGCACAGCGCAAACGCCATTAGTTCCACTTGTGTCCGCATTTGCTCGCTTACCTTTCAGTACGGTCTGTCCGTGCTAACATTAATAATATTCAGTCGTTCTAAGCAGTTTCTACGATGCACGCTAAGTACATTAACAGGAAGCACAGCTGCGGGGTTTTCAGGCTCTTTACTTACAGGTGCAAGCAATAGTTCAGCGTATGAGAAGGACCCTACAAAGAAGGCTGAAGCGAGTTACCTGGATGGATCAATGCACTCAGAGGAGGGCTCTGCACAAGGTGCACTCATTATTTCACCTGCGTAAGAACCTGTGCGTGACGGGTCCTTTTATTCTTTTAACAGTTATCTTTCACATTTAAAACAACGTATCCATGCTTACTACAAATTTTGTCCTAAGTGTGATCTATGCCACGAACAGAGAGTCGCGAAAGTAGCTCGGTCGATCGTAAAGCAAGGCGGGCGCAAGCACCAACAGCCGTCTTCTTTCACATCCGGCGCTGAAGCCCACTTTTCACACTAAAATCGGTCCCTGCAAAAATAATTCACTAGCGATTAAGCGGCAAATGGGCCAATTAAAGAATACGTTGGCAGGTCCCGGATCCATGAGTTAAATTGCGTTCATGACATCCTGGCCACTTGAGGCACTTTGCGTGTATTCGCGGGCTTCTTTCCCGCTCGGGAAAAACTTTTATGTAGCGCGTATTGAGCAACAAAAAGCTGTGTCGGGAGTTTTTTACGTCGCTCTACAACTTTCTCATTGGCACTTTTCATCTAGTTATATTATTTTAGAAGAAGCCTAATTAAGTCTAATGATCTAATTAGGCAGAATTTAAAAAAAATAATTTGAATGTCTGCAAGCGACGGCAAACAACATTACCTTGGTTCTGTCCAGCTACGTGGCATTCGCATAATTTCAAACTTGGGCTAAATTTAGCTGGGACACCCTGTATATATTCTCGAAGAGAGAGAGAGAGAGAGAAGAAAGGGGAAAGGCAGGGAGGGTAATCAGATGGGAACATCCGGTTTACCACCCTACGCTGGGCAGAGAAGGTAGGGGGAGGTAAAGTGATAGCAAAGTAGAGATAAAGAAAGAAAGGAGCATAGACATACAATCACAGTCGCTCACGGTCACCGCATACCGTCACCGTAAAGCACAGTAGCACTTGGAGCAGTATAAACATCTGTTCAGGCTACAGCCGCATGTCCAATTATGTTGCCCTCAAAAACTGCAACAGTGCCCTCGTCGCCCTCCGCTGTGAAAAGATCGCAGTGGGGCTAGCGTCCATTCAAGGACAGAAGGATGACTGGAAGAACCGCTGGACGACTAGCATGCCATTTTATTGTCTTGACAAAGATTTGAATAAGTAGCGACATGTTTCATATATTTACCCCTACTGCGGTTCCGGGACACTCTTGTATAAAAAAAATATCAACCGATTACGGTATTTTGCAACTGAACACCAGCCGTACCTCTCAGTACCTAAAACTAAAATTTCGTGACAATTTAACTGCACCCGATGGTTTCCCTCTATGACAGCTGAAAGAAATGAGGGCAAAGATCGGTTACCCTCCATGGATGCTCAATATGAAACACCTCGAGAGGCTCTACAAAAACGTAAGCTAAGCACCTCTTCAAAGCAATTATATTCAGGTAACGACGTCCCATTCTTTCAGCTTGGACAACTTAGTCGAGACGATCCGTTTCTGAAAATCTACGAAGAACTAGAACAGCACGACAGGAGACGTGCTCTGCAAGATCTGCGCCGTCCTTTTAACAGAGCACACAAGTGAGTATCACGGTGTTGTTTATTACACGTAGCACGGCATAGGCGTTAATAGTTTGCTAATTTTTCTTTACTTCATCTCCACGTGTAACAGATTATATTTATTAAGATATTAAAAGATAGCACCTGCTTAATTAATAAAACAGTTTACTTACGTGTGCTATGATGCAAATTGTCGGTGTTTTGAGAGTAAAGACAGACAAATTGTAATTGCATAACAGCAGAAACTTTTACAAACGGCAGGAGGAAGACTGCCGCATCGTTAACGTTTTACAGAAAGCTTCAGCTCACGGCTAACTCAAATTTCTCTATTCACAGGCATGTAAAACGTAGAAATGCTCTGATGAGACAACCCAGGAATATATCAGAGACAAGTTTGTTGCATGTAAGCGAGGAAGTAAAATTCCAGTCACACTAGAAAGCATAATTTTTATTTTGGACATCACATTTCTTTAAAAAAAGACAAATATTGATAAAATAGAAAATATGTATTGGCAAAAAGTGGAAATATGTATTTCTGCGCCATGAACACATGTTGCACTTACGTACACTTCATCTTCCTGAACATTTGAAACGGAAAAATCTGATAACTGTATTAACCATACGCGAAATTGTTGAATTGTTTAAGACGGTTTCGCAAGAGAGTTGCTTACACATTAATGGCATATATTTCAGAGCAGTGTATAATGCATCAAGTATATCTTACTTTGGATATCCCACTCGATGCAGATAGCTATGCCACCTGTCGGCTAAGTCGTCGTTTCAATCAATACGCAGCCAGATATATCGCCTTGCACCAGCAAGCCTACCCGCACTGTTATAGTACGCTAAAGAACGCTATGCACAGTCCCCCACCCCATTTCAACCCACAGAACACACACAACACACAAAGATGTTTTAGACGCCCATTGGACGATTGAGGCCTCACGACAACACACTAAACCGCGTTCAGTTTATCAAAAAAAAAACAAGAAGTTTCTGAATTAAAAAAAGTGTACATGCCACCGCAGAAAAGGAAACATGGCGGTAATCTTTAAGAGCCTGTAATGCAGAGCATTCTTAAGGGTGAATATAATTGCATATTTTATGTCTCGAACCATTTCCGTCGATCCTCTTTCACATATATTTACCAATTCTGAATTTTCACTCTTTTTTTTTCCAGGTGGGCGAATGGCCCTGCTGCTGTAAACGCTTATTACAATCCAGAAGCGAACGACATGAGTAAGCTAAGCTAACCGTCCGGTATTTGTGCTGCACAGACTTGGGTTCCTTTGACGCCACCGTGTCGTTAAATAACTAATCAACTGTCTATTAGAATAAACGATTCACGTTAATGATGATAGTGCAAGACGATTGTTTTGGAGACTAGGTACTCCTTTCTGTGGTACGAGATCTCGTGCCCCAGATTCCTATAAAAAATCTAGCCGATACAACGAGTTGAAATCTGCATACTGCGAAGCTTTGTTTGAGCGCACAGAGGGTAGAAACACGAGTACACGCACGAATACACACAAAAGCGCGCGCGCACACAAATAATGCAGCGCCTTTTGTTAAGCGGAGTAGCTGACTACCAGCGAGTAAGACAGACGACTAGAAGGCATCCTGGTTTCACAGGCAGCATGCGCATACGCACGTAACGTGATTCGAATCCATTCCATCCACCCGAAGTCTTTACTTCCTTATAACCGTGCAGCCAGGGAGGCGCGAAGGCGATCGTTATGGTTATTTTTATTTCTTTGGGTGGCGCTGTGATTGGGTGGCTAAAAGCAGCGATTGAGATAGCAAATTAGCAGAAAACTATACCAAGTAAGGATAGCAGTTTTATAGGCCGTATAAACTTATAAACATAGGCATAGAAACTAAATTAACAAGCATGGTGTCAAGCGCGCACCGACAAACATGAAAACATCTCACTCAATGACAGCGGAAGCTTCCTGTCAAAGAACTGGAGTGAGGAAGCGCGGCAGCAGCAGTGAGCGAAGTGGCCTTAGTGCTGCGTCTCCCATCAACGCAAACTAAATTGCGAAAACACAGCGCGTCGCAGAGTCGGTCCCCGTCGCAGACGGATTTTCGGATACGGCTGGCCGGGTGGGTTTGCGCGGCCGCCCGGAGCGCCTCGGAGCAGAACGCGCCCTTCTCCCTCCTCTTCTCCTCCGGAGCATTGCATGCTAAGAAAGACGGCGCGCTTCGTCCTCGCTTTCCTCCCTTGCGTGCGCGAGATTGAGCCGCGATCGCCGGCTCACCCTCGCGCGCTTTCACGCGTACACACGTCGGGCGGAAACAATTTTATCGCCCTTGGACTTTATACGGAACCTCACGGCGACGGCAACAGTCAAAATGCGCCTGGAGTTTCCATATAAGTGCTATCGCAATAAAAGCCGTGGATTCCTCAGTACATTTATGGCGCATGTCCCATATGAACGCCGTGACAAGTATATGAACATAATCTCTCATAGAAAAGACTATTTCATTTTCCTGTATCATACGTAAAGGTTCGTACGTTAATAGGAACATATAGAAATTACGTATATAAACCTGCATGTTTCTCTATAATATACGTGGCATATCCAGCGTAATATGCGGAGTCTTCACCATATGATATAAGACAATTACTCATGTGATATATGGGAACATAGAAGTCTCTATATAGGACAAAGATATATGTTCTCATGAGATTTTTGAATGTGGAAAACGCGATAGTTTTTGATAAGGATCCTCCCGGAAAGAATTCGCAATTGGTACTCATTAATGTTATGCTTACGTAAAAAAATGAATAGCACAGCAGAAACATACCCAATTCAGATAATACTAAAGCACGTAACTAGATAATCGAAGTTGAAACGCTGACAGTGAATTGAAAATTTACCACCTAACGTCTAGAGATTGACGCGCTTAGCATACCTACAGTCAACGATCCGAAAATTGTTCCCATGTCTGCACACCAGATTTTATAAAAGCGCCATAGTGACCTCAAGGACGGAGTGCGATCAATTGAGAAAATTTCCTACGTCAAGGTGTATTTATTAAAGCAGGAGATATGGAACGGCCTACAAAGAAACATGCAATATAGCGATGTAAAATGATCAGATACAGAACGAGTACTCTTTTGAGAGCATCTAAATAAAATTATTGCCGGCATTCTAAACGCAAGAGGCTCGTAACAGGCATGCTTCTCAATTTCTTGCAGTTATTCCTGCAGGAATTCTCCGAGGAGTATTCTACAAGGATGGCCTACCAGCGTATGTCGCTATTTGTGATGGGCTCTGTCCCTAAGTAATGCTGGTATCCGCCGCTTACATAATATTCACGCGTTCATTTCCGTCACTTTACCCCTCCAGATCTATAAATCTTGGCGCCATTGGCTTCGTGGTCGGTCACGAGCTGACACATGGGTTCGACGATTACGGTAGGTGTACACTTTTTAGGATTTAGTAGGCCACTGCGACGTACACATTTGAAAGCTCCTAAAACGCAAAATAACTAACCGCCAAATGCATATTAGTGTGAGTAGACACGGGTATGTAGGTCGAAAGGTACCTCGCGGCATACACTTGCAGCTCATTTATGAAAGAAATTACCACAGTTGGCCGCTAACACTAAAATTATAAGTACTGTATTTTCGTGATTTTACGGCGCCCGCCATTGTGAAGAGAAGTTAAACTATCAACATATGTAAAAAAAAGAAACATGGTGCCGATTCGAGCGCGCACATGAACTCACGAAACCTGAGTGGATGCGTAACATGTTGAAACAATTTTACGGAGCATGAAAATGCAAACAGACACGTACAGAGCTGAAGCTTTGTGCCTAATCGCTGTCGGAGTCCGATGGCACCTCCTTCTCGCTGTCTGCCGACGCAGAAGGTCATCTTCAGTTCTATCTAATGCATTATAAATGCCACACTTCTTGAACGCTTGCGCAACCACCATATGCGGCTGGAGGTATTCCACGCACCATGAATCCACCTTGCGGTCTCTCCAAGCGTCAAGTTTTTCAGACGACCCGACTGTGTGAAAGCCTTCTCCTCGGGCCAGTCATGTTAGGCTGTACGGACGCGGTCTTTCATAGGCTTAATTCGGCAAACGTCCGGAGGCTGGATTTGAAATGTCGTGCCGCCAGGAATTATGACAAGGTCGATTTGGCAGGCCGCGAGTTTTGCTGTCATGCGATCAGTGATGTGGAAACTGAAGAGATCGAGCGCCAGCATTGGGCGCCCACAACGGTGGGCTGCTGGCCTATTTCGGCACACCGAGTCAATCCAATCCATCATTAACTCGGTCTTCATCCAGCCCTTCGGTTGCACTCGAACAACCACATTATCGGGGAATGTAATGTTCTTCGTCACCGCTTTTCGCTTGAAAACTCAAATGGGGGCTCAACTTGTGTCCGTCCGATGGTACAGCAGATCATGGCAGTGACTCGGACCTCTTTGTTGCCAGAGGAAAGAATCCGTACTTGCTGAGCACCTATCGATTCCACTCTGTAGTTCGAGGGCATCTAAAGAAAAAGAAGGGCGTTTTAGTCAGCGTTTCCGACCTACTCAATGGGGTAGTAGTTCGAATGACGAAGTTTTATAACAAGTCGCTGGAATTGCATTACCTCCTTTCGATTGACTTCGGTGAGTTTTTGGCACATACTTGTTTGTCGCCCAAGTGAAAAGCCGTTCGTTCTCATTAACTTCTAAGCCCAGCTCCTGCTGGCTTGGAAGCAAGTCCTAGGGATGCTCTAGGCCCTGCCAATATAGAGGGCCCTGACTTTGATAACTTCTGAGGAGACAGGTAGTCAGTTCGCACGTAGCTCCTTGACATACCCAGCAAGTGGGTCCTCCAGTTGCGGGAGTAATCGTCCATGCCGAGGGCCAGGAAAGCCCTTTCTCGAAGTTTGTAGTCGAAAATTTGTTTCATTTGTCGCCGCCAGTCGGGGACACATGTCTCGAGAACATCTAACACACGCGACGCTGTCCTGTTACCCTGTTCTGCCAGAAGAATCAGCTTATGCTTGATGGATGCCTCGTAGCCATTCTGCGAGTATACTACCTCGAAAAAAGCTGGTTGAGCAGAAGCGCTTTGACAGGCACACAATAACCTGGATGATGGCGCCCTAAAAAAAAATAAGCCATAACAAAACAACGTCTGTTCGATGACAGTGTGCCTATAGCTGCCTTGCATTTAGTTTTTTCTTTAGCAAGCATCGGTGTCGTTTTTGATTTTGAGTAGAATTATTTAACTTGTAACGCGCACGCAAAATTTCAACGCACTTTATTAGAAAAGGGTTCACGTTAGAATCGTCCAAATGCGGTACGGGCATTGTTTGACTAATTGAAATATCTACAATACATTTTAGAGATGTTTCATTCATGGTAAATTTTCTATGAGAACATGGAAGATTAAGAGAACTTGAAACAAGCATACTATCGCGAAATTCCGTTCTTGAAATGTATCAGATGGTCCCTCCGCTTCGTTTTCAGATGCGCTCGCGTATGCATAACCGATAGGGAATGTTGTAATGACACCTTTCTTACGTAATGGCGTTATTTTCTAAACAAATTAAGCTTGGAAGCTCTAGGCCATAGAGTTCCCTACAAATATAACTGCAGGGTATTGTTGACCTGCGACCATTAAGCTACTAATGACGGTAAGTGCGCGGATTTGTCTAATCGTTGTGCTTGCGCCTTAATGCATTTTTGCGAGATTATTTACTAGGATTTACGGTCCCCAATTTTCTAAAACTCAGTTTCCTAAACACGGTAAGGCAATCAATCTTTGCGAACAAAAGCAATCGCTGCATATTCTAGCATTTATCGGGAAATGTTTTGTTGAAAGTGATCAATCTGCAAAGTTGCAAGGCCGTTTGAAGCCATAACCGTACGGCGTTTAGGCAAACCCACATCCTGACATTGCTTCAACTACCATATTTGCAGCTCCCGTACACAGCATAGCACCGGAGCTCCTTGTGTAGTAATTTTTGTAGGAGACTCTATGCTCACGGCAAAGTTTCTTGCAAAGGCTAAAATGAAGGTCAATAGAGTGGGGTGTAAATGATCGCGCGTTTATGTTACACGTATCCTCACCAGCAGCAATAGCCTGCAGACGAAGTAAACATCACCTTCGCTGGCATTTCCAACACTTGTATTCGTTTTTTATTAACTGGGATAACATGGAAACATAGGCTCAAGAAGAGCCCGCCTCACTTTCTTCTATAGGTACTTGAATTGTCACTATTTTCGGGCAATTCTCGCAACCTTAAGCAAGCACACCTGAACTAGATCACAAAGAGGCTCTATTTTTCATTGTTATAGGTGGTCAGTATGACGCGATGGGAAGCCTACGGAAATGGTGGAGCAACAGCACATGGCAGCGCTTTTTGAAGCAAGCACAATGCTTTATTGACCAGTACAACGGCATCGTTGATAAGACCACAAATCTATCGGTTTGTAGTCTCTTCTGTCATTGCTTCAGTGGCAAAATCTTTTTTTTTTTCAGACAGCTGCAAGAAAAAATCCTAAAATTGATGAATATGGTGTTTTGTCGCGCAAAGGCCAAGTATCAGCAAAGAGCGCCAGGCCAGTAGTAATGAGTTCAAAGTGAAGCGATAAATTACGAGCAATGAATGTGACAAGGCCGTAAAGGGGCCTAAAAGACGGACGCTGTAAAGTGCGTAAAAGCTACATGTAATAAAATTCCGGCAATGACTATGAAGTGTGCCAAGGACACGAAAGATACACTGTGAAAGAATTACAATGTACTAAAATTGGTCACAGACAAAAAAATTCCAAAAAGCACTACTGCTTTAACAGAGCCCTTGAGGCGCAAGGACCTGAAGGCGTGTGCTATACAAGGACTACTATAAGAGCGGCATCTTCTGGAGAGAGGATGCGCTACGAAACTATTGGGCTATTAACATGCAAGACCACATCGTTAAAAAAACCTAGGACAGCTTTGGTGGCAAAAAGTGGTTCTTTACCAGGATACATAGCGGGATGGAGAGGGACACAATAGGGGTATGCTAGAAGAAAATGTTTCTTTCTCTCTCTCTCGGCTTCCCGACACTTCGACATTCAGAAACCATCGCGGTCGGTTCCCAAAGAACTCTGAACGCATTAAACGATAATTAAGATGCCATCGGTGGGAGTCGAACCGACAATTGAACTGGGGCAGGCCGCTGTGCCCCCATCCTCTTTCTAGGGTATTTGGGTATGTGTTGCAAACCTAGTCCCAGGTATATTTTATCTGCTCCGCTTATGAACACAAATTGTATACGAATAAGACGGGGCACAAGCGGCCATCACAGCTCTATCAGTAATGAGTTATACGCTAACTCCGGTCACAGGTGGGCGGTTCGACTCCCTCCGGCACCGTGTTTTCCTTCCCGCCATTTTGATTTCCCTGTTCATAATTGCTTCTACATGTAAGATATTGGAACGCTAATTTCCGCTATCCCTTCAATGGCATCTTTGTCCGTTTCACTTCTGCTAAAACAGTGATCTGCTCAGTCAGAACTAAATCATAAAGTAACAAACTTCTGTCCACTGCAAGTATACTTGGAATTTTCGAGAGCAGCATCAAACGCCCCCAGCCTATAGTTTAACAAGAACGTAAGACATCGTGAAAGTATATGCAAAGGCAACTTCTCCACAGGCTACAAGTCTACGCAGGAATTAAAACAAAGAGCGCGCTATGGCACGTAAAGAGCAGTTCCATAAAGGTTAATGTGCAAATGCAAATTCAATGTGAAAAACTAAAAACTAGAAAAGGAAAGCCTACGGATTCTCTTGACAACCATTTGCTTACTCTTGGTGCGTGTGTTAACACTGCACACTTCGATATTCTAGAGCGTTACATATTGTCAGTAAGTACCTCAGTGAGAGCCTCAGCTAAGTATGTTATCAGCGATATAGTAAAATTGGTATGCCTTTTTTCTCCCTCACATGAACAAGCTCAACGGAAGGAATACGATTGGAGAAAACATTGCGGACAACGCAGCCATCCGACTGGCTTTTCAGGTAATTCACTGGACTAGCATTTCCGAATGACGTCGCGCAAAACCAGCTGATTCTTTGTAGCGAAGTTGCGTGCAGTAAGAAAATTACCACTTCGCAGACGAATGATATCTACTAGCACTTCAATGCGCACTTTATTTATTTATTTATTTATTTATTTATTTATTTATTTATTTATTTACAATAGTGTTAGCCCCACGCAGCGGCCGTGGCAGGGTAGGATTGACATCAGTAGACATCAAAACAGCAAAACGTAAAAGTAGTATACAGTGAACAAAAAGGTAGAATATGCGGATCCGGTGCAGTCAAGCACGTTCCACCACAAAAATGACGAAACTGGTTTACTTGTCCAGACAATAACATGAATGAAACAGCACGTAGAAACTATGTATCACAGATACGCATAGATGTACGATTTGTGTATAGCATACAAAACTTAAATTCAATCCTAGATTTGCACGTGCCATAACCATACGATCTCCTGATGATGCACGCCGAAGTGGGTTGCTCAATAATAATCTTGGTCATGTGGATCTTTAACGTACAATTAAAGATAAGTACAGGAGTGTCTCTGCACTTCGCCCGTCAAAACGCGATCCCCGCGGCTGAGATCGAAGCCCCATTGACGTCGTGTTCATTAGCGCCATGCCACAGCCACTGAGCTACCGAAGCATGTCATCCCAAACTTTAGACAGTCTGCCTTGACCATCGCTGAAATCACTAACTTATAACTTCCGTCAGATAGTGCCGCAGAATAGGTGAGGTTTGTAGCTTCCCGTGTCTACATCGACACCTAAATTGAGTGCAACTATTACGTTCTGGAAGAGCGTGTTCTGCGCTAGTAAGAGCCGCGTCTACATCTAAACATTCGCGTCAGTATGTTACGCTTGCCTGGCCGCGTTATGCCTGATTAAGCATTCGATTACCCTGGCATCATCACAATTTTATTTCACGCAAAATATCACATCATTTACGCTATTTAAAGCATTACGAACGTGCGCGTTACATTCGTATTCTCAAAGAGCTTGCGAGTATTTGTGCGATCGGTGCCAGTTTCCTGCGCGAAATACGCATGCGACATTTTCTGATGGCTTGGGCGAAAGTGTATTGTACTTCTATTACAAAAGTTGTGGAAAAATTACTAATGCTTTCCAGTCCAGCGCGAGTGACAGTCTCATGTGCCCAGAACAATATAGCATGGATGAAAAAAGAACAGTGCCCTTTACTGGTGATCGCCCAGAGTGACGAAGTTGTGTTGACTTCAAATTTGATTACCAGAAACAAACAGTATATAAAACATCTTGGCACGCTATAGTCAGCTTCATAGTTGTACAAAAAAGAACACTGAGAAAGTTGAAAGTAAATGAAAAAGCATACTGTCCCGGCTCTCTCTGTATTTATGTGCGGTGTTCCTATCTCCCTTTGCGCAGTAACTTGCCGACCGAAAATTAAGCAAAGGGACCGTTGAGCACTGAACTTTCCTAACAACTTGGAGTCTCGCTGTTCATAAAATTACGCAGCGGATTACCTACTAGTTCCTCCTTTCTCATACCGTAAGCCACGATTATCTTCGGCTAAAACACTAGACGGCCCTTGAGAGGTGGCAAACCTCACAAACTTATAGAAAAACATAGCGAAGTTTGCCTTGGTCATGTCCTGAGGCCATTCGTGTTAATATAGGAATATTATGCAGCATTCCGCGTTGTAAGTCTTCCTTAGACAGCAAGCCTTCGCAATAGCGAACTCTCGCCTTCATTACGACTCAATGTTAGCACTGCATAAATTGTATTTTTAATGTAATAAGCGCCGCATAATCAGATCGGGGTTTGAACACGTAAAACGGCCACAATAAAAGCCTTCTCATACGCGTTCTGAGGTTCACATCGCATGATGTAACAATCAAGAAATACCTGAAGCTCTAGTCAATCATGCAATGCAACTTGCATAATGGGCAAATTGAAAGATGCATGAAAAGTTATCTCTTTGTTTTAGACGTACGAGGCTATGCTCAGGCGTTCCAAGGTGCGAGACGAGCGACTTCCAGGCTTAAAGAAGTATTCAGGGAGGCAATTGTTTTTCATCTCTAACGCCCTGGTGAGTGCTGGACAAGCATAAAACCGGCTGCCTAAACCTCATAAAATCTCACTGAAAACGAGCTCTCACATGTCTATTTAGCTATATTGATGATTTCGGCATCCTGCTTCATTGCTGAATTAACATGGTGAGCGTAAGGAGTAAATACCAAGAACATTGCGTGCGCCGCTATCAATAGTCTCTGCACTATGTTCCATTGTTAGCTTAAGATGGTTAGATTTCTGTAACAAAAATTATTTTTATTATACTTGGCTACAATATTACACTTCAGCATTGTATATTCATATGAAAACACATAAGGCGTTTCTCCAACTCGAAGACTGCAAAATTTAATTTATTCGAGGCACGGTAACCGAAGGTGCCTTATTTTGCTATTATTTCCCTAATAACGAAGTTCTCAAACCCAAAGTTTGCCCAGGTGGTCGCTTTTTCAGTTTTAACACCAAGCTAGCATTGCCCCTGGCAAAGTCGGCACCAGCCCATTCTCCACTTTGCACAAGTGCTCAGGCGAAGGCTCTGCTTACTGCGTCTGAGAATCTGACAAGCAGAAAACTGTCGCTTCGCTGTATTCGGGATAAAGCTAAATAAAGATAAAGATAAAGATAAAGCTGATAAAGTATTCGGGATACGGCCGCTTCTAATGTCCTACTTTACCTTAGCGAAGCAACAAGATCTTTGAGGAGATTCTGCAAGAATTGGGGGACCTTCCACCTCTGGAGTCAATCGCTTTTAGCAACCAGATGGACTAGTGCTGAATTAAAAGAATCCCTCGAACACAGAGAGCTGAAGCTAAATCGGTGTGCCGATATCAATAACTTGCGAATCAAAATACAGCAAGAAGCGCCAAAGCAAGTAACGTAAGGACCTAACATTCACACCTTAGGATATGCTCATGTTCTGTAATTTGTTTCACTTGTAATAACCTGAAATTTCCTTCTTTTGTTTTCACTTGCAAACGTTAAATGAGCAGATGTGGTGCACGAATTCGAGAAAGAAGTTTCTGGTACAACAGATACAGTACAATCCTCACTGCCCCAGCAAATACAGGTAAGATGTCAAGCGTAGCAACTCAAGAACTTGGCGAAATGCTAGAATCGGAACACTTTGGCAGCGTCATTCTCCTTGCCTCTCCACGACTTAGAGAGATACAGAGAGTTTGAGGGACGTTCAAACAGGTGGCGCATCTGAAGCTGTTTCGGTGCTTTCTAACTTGGCATACTCTAGCAACACGTGCGTGGCCTAGATGCCAATCAAGCGTCAAATGTTTGTAGCACAGTTTTTTTCTTGAAGTCATACTTGTAAGGGTACCCCAAGCTTCCTTAGTGCCTGTTAACAGCATGTTATTAACAGCTATTAACAGCATGTTTCTCCTCATAGAAGGCAAACACTTCTACAAAAAATAAAGGACTCGTGCTTGTGACCCAGGTTTCAACGGAGGTTCCACGCAATATACAGCCGCCGTTAGATAAAATGGTGGGTTTAACCACTCAGCAATTGCATGGCGACACAGTCGGTTCTAAGGGACGCCACTGTGTGGGCTCTGAATAATTTTAACCATTGTATTCTTGTTTTGAATGTGCACTCAAGGCACTCAAACTAAGCTTGGTTTTTTTTTGCACTTCGTTCGCGTCAAAACGTGGCCGTTGCAGCCGTAAACCGAACTCTCGACCTTGTGCTCAGCCGCAGAATGCCTTGGACACATATTGAGCCCTACCGCGGGTTTACCCATCTTGCCGTCGTTACACTGCCATCATCGTTGCCATAGTGGTGCAGCTGTAATGAGCTTAGTATGAGACTCATAGTGGCGCTGTCAATGACGCTCGGGTGACGTCGGCAGGTGCATTTGCTTTCGTCATCTGCAACGCTTCGGCTAGAATACTCGCGTAGCACGGTGCTCTCCAATTACTATCGGTACTTCTTTTTATTCTGATAGTTTTGTAAATACCAGCGTTAATAATAATAATATTTGAAGTTTTACGCGCCAAAACCACTTTCTGATTATGAGGCACGCCGTAGTGGAGGACTCCGGAAATTTTGACCACCTGGGGTTCTTTAACGTGCACCTAAATCTAAGCACACGGGTGTTTTCGCATTTCGCCCCCATCGAAATGCGGCCGCCGTGGCCGATCCCGCGACCTCGTGCTCTGCAGCCCAACACCATAGCCACCGAGCAACCACGGCGGGTAATACCAGCGTTAGGACGACAACAAAGTCTATATATTTAATGTACCTATATATTTAATGTACGCCACTAATGCAGACTTTGCTCAACATGCCTGTTTTTTTAACTTTCTCGGGATAGCTCAGTTGTATTCAATTGCAGAAAACAAATTCAGAGTTCCCACGAAGAGGGCGATTTACTGCCCACACCTTGTGGGTTTTGTTAATTTCTCAGTAATACCTCACTGTGTCTACTTGTAGAGTATATGATACTGATGAAGACAACTTCCGCCTCCATATTTTTACATCTCTTGCAGGGTGAACGTACCCTTGAGCAACTTCCCAGCCTTCTCAAGAGCCTTCAAATGCGGAAATAATTCCGCGATGCATCGAAGAAAGAAGTGTGTCCTCTGGTAGACTTGAATGGGTCAAACCTCCGATGAAGAATTATCACAAAATGGCGCTGCATGCAAGTGGCCTCAACAAAACGTCGCGCCTTCACGCTTTACCACGGGCTGAAAATTGTAGCGGTCTTGTCCAAAAAACAAAAGAACCCAGAGAAGCCTGTGTATCACACATTCAGAAAACAGGCAGCGATAATTAAGGCTACAACCAAAACTTATGATATGCGAAAATTTTGTTTTTATGTGTAGGTAAGAGAAATACAATCACTGGTAAACGACAACACACGATTTGCACAAGACACTTGCAGCGTGCAATCTACCTATACTTTCCGCTCATTTTGTCAATTCCGAACTGGCTTACTGAAACGCACCAAGTCAAGAATTGCCACGAGGAGAGCGAACATCGTGGTGGACTTGCATTAAGTGTGGCAGAATTTCTGCTGAATAAAACGCCTGAACAGCTTAGTTTCATAGAACAGTGGAAACGTGTCGCAAAACTACACTACACTCTATCTCTTGTCTTCTCGAAACGTTAGTGCTGTAGCAAGTCGATCAATAAATAACCTTTATATGCAAACGTGTAGTCATTTTGGTCAAATGCGGATTCAGTGTGATAACTCGCGTGGCTCAATGTACGACATCCGGCTGTGGGTCTGAAGTCCAGAGGCCTCTGTAACCTGCACAACCTGTTCTTGACCCGTTTCTTGTGCAGTCCCTTCATTTATTGACATCTTCAATAACAAAACAACCGTTTCTCCATAAAATGTCCTATATGGGAAGTAGTAATAGTAGCTTAAGGTTGAGGCCCGTAAGCGATATCAGTTTGAAGGGCATGCCGAGCCGAAAGTCCATTTACATCCATGACGAGCCGAAAGTCATGGATGTAAACACTGGTGCCGCTATCCCTGAATACTATCCCTATTCCCACAAAGGCCGAACACCATTTGGCCCAACAACTTGCTCGCATTTATTTTTTGCCACGGAGAGTGCATTTGGGCACAAGGCAATGATAACAGCTGGAAAATAATTATGACAATTACTTATTATTTGGTTTGTTCAACTATTCCCAACTGGAACCCCCCTTTAGCGGAGAACCAAAGCGCTTATACGGGCTATGAGTTGTTTTGTGCATCTGATTGAAAACTTTGAGATCAAATTCAGCTTGCCATAAATGATATGTCAGGATTGATGGAAAGTAAACCTTCTAAACAACCACTGTGTATAGAGTTGCTTCTACAAGGAGATCCTTGTCAGCTTGTTTGCTTTTCGATTTTTTTTAACGTTTGTCATGTATTCTTCGGTCATCTTTATTGTTCTTTATCACCTTACTCCAGCCCATAGTAGCCTATGCATTGGCTAACTTCACTGTTTTTTTTTCTCGCTTTCTCTTCGCTTTACCCTCCATTTTAACACTACTAAATATAGTAACCTTCGCACCGAAAAATTTTTATGCGTCAGCCACATGCCGGAAAAGAAGGCACGTACCCGTAATCTCGAGCAGCGTTATAAATTAGCAGCGTTCTCAAACCAACGTCATCTAGATACGGTAGTGCTTAACTTGGCCTTTCCTGACATTTTCATGCCCGTAACGGCGCAAAAACATTTGCCCTTGTTTATCAAGACACCATTGGCGTAGAGGAAAACAGGCTCCGCGAACGTACCATCCAGAGCCATCGCAGACGTGCCGCCAAGGCTACTTGTCAAAACAGTTGAATATAGGTCACCCTTTCATGTTACTTTTCTTGACCCCTTGTACTTAAACAAGCCATAAGCTAGAATCGACCACTCAGATCCTTGAAAAAGCTGCAACCCGATCAAAATGTCACGCACGAAAGTGTCACGCACGAAAGTGACGAGGCTTTTTTTGTGGCTTCAAACAACACTCATTATGTTACTCAAGTTGAGAAAACAGAATTTTTCTGTTAGAGAACAGGGACAAATATGACAATGCCTATCTTGGACCCTTCGTGCTCCCTTCGCTGATAGCTATACGGAGAAAACATAGCGCTAGTTGCAAGGCGCGGAAACGTGCGATAGTTGTATTTTTGCAGAATAACTTACAATGGAAACACGCATACGGAAACAACTAGTGTTAAAAAATGTGTAAGATCATTTGTTCACAAAAGTGTTTACCGTACATGTTTAGATGCGTGCAATATAAACACAAGTGTACGTGATGTTAAATTTTGGTTTTAGTTTACACGCTGGGCTTGTGCTGCTACACTGAGCGTTATATTTACCGAAAGAAAGTATTTCTTACGCGAAGAAAAAGACGCTGTTAATGAAAAATCAAACATCATTTCTTGACAACAAACGACTTTCAATTCGGCCTACTGTGTCGCTTGCCGAAACCGCATGTAATGAAAACATGTTTTAATATTATTAATTATATCTTTGCAAGCGCACTACACACGCTTCTTACTTTGCTATCGAGGGTAGAGCAAAGAAGCCATTACTCGATCATGCATGTATCGAGTGCACAGATGGCGCGGTTGCTGCCCCCCACATGACGCAATCAGACCTAAATTTAGCCTCTCGTTGGGCATTCAAAGAGACATAGCCTGACAATAATTTGACAATTTCGAGCGTCAATGGTTGGGGTTGAGAGGGCTCCCTCGGCCACAGAAGGTGTATTTGCTCAGAATTAAACTTGCGCTCAAACAGGAGTTATAAGGCCTACGAGCTTGGAATTTTTGCAGAAGTTTCACGCTTGCTTAGCTATGGCGCCCGCGCGTTCCACACGTAAGGTCCAGAAATGTCGTCATTAGACCCAGGCAGCAAAGCAAAACGATGCCGATTCGCGCCTAGCACGCTTAACCACGAGGTGCACGCTACGAATAGCAATCGAGCACGATTGCAAGATTAGATGGCAGGAACCTCACTCGCCGTATCATTAAGGTAAGCACGTAAGCTTGCCATTGCGGAAACAAATGCTACGCGTCCTTACTGTGTTATCGTTGTGCAGAGGACAAAATCCCTTACTAAGCCATGCATATGTCGCGTACGCGGATGGTGCCGTTGTCAGGCCACGCGTGATGAAATCGGAGCTAAGTTCAGCCACATGCGTGACGTTCAGAAAGGCGTAGCTCTACCGGCAGTGCCCCTCGACATCCGACCCAACATTTTTGTTGATTTTGTGTAGTACTACGTCATAATTGGAATAAAGCAGTCTCAGCTACGACATTAGTAACTCGGAAAGCAAACCAAAATCAAGTAACGACACAGTAAGACATCACAACCATTGCACCCACAATAACTAAAGGTCAAGAATTAAGACTGATAAGTTGTATCATCATCTTCTTCATCAGTATTATCAAAATCATCAGAAGGCTATTGATCTTCTGCAGGACAAAACTTATTGAAGAATAGTCAAATGGCTCCTACCCTGTGGGAACCAAACTTTCCACATGCCTGCAAATATCCTGACAGAAATGTTGCATCCGATCATCGGCCACTCGCAGTTATCTTCCCCGTTTTACCCGTGCATGTAAGTTGCAGCAAGCGATAATACAGCATCTGAAACTGCGAATTCACGCAAGACTAACCCTTCCTTTTGTATTGTCCTAGCGCCATGAAAGTGGTGATAGTGTCATGATGGATCACAAGCATGACGCACTAGAAGCTATGTGCATGCTGCTGTGGAGAAGCTGGTATTTAAAAAGATACCGGAACTATAAGAAATTATTTTTCTTAATATTGTCTGCAGGAAACAATGGAGGCTTCCATGACGATGAGTCTTTCAAGATTTATTTCCACAGTACAAAAGTCACAGTTATGAGTAATATCGTCTGCTTGAAGAATGGTAACTCTTCTTTTTGGGCTAGTTGGTTTAAATGCGCGGGAGATACAATACAGCCAATTGCGAAGTTCACATAGAAGAAAAAGAAAACTAATACGAATGCTACCTTGTTTACTCCTTCCTATGTGAACGTCTTAGTTTATGCTGAACGTACAAGTATTCCCTCCACATGAAACAACTAATTACGGAAAGAGTTAAGTGCTCATTCGTGTTTTCTTCTTATATGATGGCCTTCGTTCGCTATATTTTGTCATCTTCTTTTTCACGAAAGAGCTACAAAATCCTCATTGTTATTTGTCCCTCATGAGCCAAACAAAGAACTCTCTCATCGGATGCTTACACGGAAGGACGTTGGCAGCCACTACACCGTAAGTAATTTTTCATCAGCCGACAGCTAAAGCTCGACAACAGTGTAGGAAATAGCTACTAGTAGCATAGCCACATGTAACAGCTTCGCGCGACCAGAAAATCATGATTGCCCAAAGCTTTGTGATAGAACTGAGTGTCATTTCACGTATTTGCGTTTGACAGTGACTGAAAAAACAGTAGGTCATGCGCGTCGTAAATTCGCTTGCGCGGTCTACACATCCAACTCTTCAAGGTGATACAGAACATCCAACGCCTTAGGCCTTTTTATGATTGGGCTATTGTTTGTTCCGCTAGGTCACGAGCGTATATACCGTAGGAGATGAAGGTCAGTGTATAGACACCCGAGTGGAGGGAAACCATCTCTCGAGGCACTTTCTGCATTTCCGAGAACTACGCCGTGGGACTAAGGCCCTACGAACATCGAGTCCTATATTACACTATTGGCATGTACTGTCCCTGGCAAAATAAACGAATTCCTTCAAGCGAGCGCCGATGGTAATGGTGATGAGTACCGAACCTTACCCTTGTAATGGGAGATCTATGGGTAACATGGAAGCAAAAAGACAGTGTTCATTAAATAACTTGGGGTACAAACACCGCGAACGTAGGGATACGTGTAGTACCTCAGCACTCGTACGTGTCGTATACGAGCAATGCGCATGCTTGTCTTAATTACTCGCTGGCATTACCGTCTGCTTTCTCTCAACGCTTCTCATTATTGCTTCTCTCACCACTTCTCAACCGGCGCCACCCTCCAAGTGGGGAGCAGCCGTTGTCCACTGCGGCTGTCACGTTACGTCAACGAACGCGTTCGTCAGCAGAGGTTCGCTGATGTTGTCGTGATATAGTCTAGGGATAGTCACAAAGACAATCTATAGCGCGAAACAACCAACAAAGCGAATGACCATTCCAGTACGTAATACAAGCTGAATATCTCCATTTCTAAGGGTAGACAGCCGGCACGCCCAAGCATCACGGTGGTAGGTGTCGTGATGACGCATTTCGACGCGTGCTCGCAGGGATTTGTTTATTTTGCTAACAGTGCACCCATCATGTAGGTGGCACCTGCAGAGAGAGAGAGAGAGAGGAACTTAAATGGCAAAAGCTAGCCTTTGACAACAGCCCAGACAATGGCTACTAGTAGCATAACCGCCTTCAAGAGCTTCGCGCAACCATTCCATCATGATTGCTCAGAGCTTTGCGATAGAACTGAGTGCCATTTCACGTAGCACATGTCTGTGACAGTGATTTAAGAAAGGTGGCACGTGCAGCTGGCTACAGAAGTTTACGGGACACGAGATTTGCATAGAAGCTTAATTTCTGTGAAGCCTCAGCACATGGTGTCCAATTCAAAGTTCCAGTTGACCTACACAGTGATTCATTATAAGAATCATTATGCCCTAATAAAAAATATATTCTCATTTGCTGTGACACCCATGCACCCGACTGACACATTTGCTGTAACACCCGACTGATTGGATGTCAACTCTTAACAACGATACGACATATCACGTGGCACAAACGCGATCAACAAATGCTCGAAAGCCCGACTTGGAAGATGCTCTCGCCCTTGATAAATGTGATGCATTTATTTACGTAGTCGGACTGAAGACCAGAGAGAAAAGTGATGCTCAAGGACGGGATAATGTTTTGATGACGTTTTATCTTCAAAAAATGTGCGCCGGTCCCGCAGATACTGAAGTATAAAAATGTGGACATATTGCGAAATAAAGCCGCCCAATTTGCCGGCGAAACATACAGTGCAAACACTGGCTATAATGTGAATTAAGGCAGCCCGATTGGAGAGTATCGGGAATAGTGAAAAGAAACCCTGGATATATTACCAATTAAGGCAACCCGCGGTGGCAGTTGATGCACGTTAGCGCAGGTTAACACCAACACCAACATATCGTTAACACCAACATATCGTCATTATCAATCTTCATTCCTTCGTTGTGGTTTCTGTGCCTTTATGACATCGGGACCATTGTTTTATTGCCAGATTATCGTCATATTTCGGCCGTTTCTACTGTTTCTCTCACTACGCTCTCATATTGTCATCATCATGCCGTCTTCGAGCCATCTGTGAGTGACAGTTTAGCCACGTGACGCACATCTATGTTTCCTGCTACACCACCAGATGGCGTTGCCCTCCGCGCGTCAACAGGGTGACACCATACCAAGCCTGGCTTATATATCGAGGTGGTGTTGCTCTCGAGGCACCGCATCACGGGTGGCGGAATCTACCGGGGACACGAATGTTTTGTCACTCTCCTCCCCACCAACTCCTCATTTCGCGCGAACATTCCGATAACCAGCTTCTTCGGGCGGTGGGCCTTGCCGCGCGGCTGCGGACGCGTCCTTCCTCTTCTATTCTTTTATTCCCCTCAGCCCTCCCCTGTGCAGTGCTGTTAAGGTGTCCGCACATCGAGAGTCTCCTGCGATAGCTTACTGGTTTCCTGTCTAACGGAGTTACCACCGACTTCTATTGCGCACTCCTTAATGGTTCCCATGAGATAGTCGTTCATTGCTTCAACACTAAGGTCCTCTTACTGAGTTAAAGCCGAATACCTGTTCTGTAGCTTGATCCGGAATTCCTCTAGTTTCCCTCTTATCGCTAACTCATTGATTGGCTTCTTGTGTACCAGTTTCTTCCGTTCCCTCCTCAAGTCTAGGCTAATTCGAGTTCTTACCATCCTATGGTCACTGCAGCGTACCTTGCCGAGTACGTCTACATCTTGTATGATGCCAGGGTTCGCGCAGAGTATGAAGTCGATTTCATTTCTAGTCTCACCATTCGGGCTCCTCCACGTCCACTTTCGACTAACGCGCTTGCGGAAAAAGGTGTTCATTATCCGCATATTATTCTGTTCTGCAAACTCTACTAATAATTCTCCTCTGCTATTCCTAGAGCCTATGCCATATTCCCCCACTGACTTGTCTCCAGCCTGCTTCTTGCCTACCCTGGCATTGAAGTCGCCCATCAGTATAGTGTATTTTGTTTTGACTTTACCCATCGCCGATTCCACGTCTTCATAGAAGCTTTCGACTTCCTGGTCATCATGACTGCATGTAGGGGCATAGACTTGTACCACCTTCAATTTGTACCTCTTATTAAGTTTCACAACAAGACCTGCCACCCTCTCGTTAATGCTATAGAATTCCTGTATGTTCCCAGCTATTTCCTTATTAATCAGGAATCCGACTCCTAGTTCTCGTCTCTCCGCTAAGCCCCTGTAACACAGTACATGCCCGCTTTTTAGCACTGTATATGCTTCTTTTGTCCTCCTAACCTCACTGAGCCCTATTATATCCCATTTACTACCCTCTAATTCCTCCAATAACACTGCTAGACTCGCCTCACTAGATAGCGTTCTAACGTTAAACGTTGCCAGGTTCAGATTCCAATGGCGGCCTGTCCGGAGCCAGGTATTCTTAGCACCCTCTGCAGCGTTACAGATCTGACCGCCGCCGTGGTCAGTTGCTTCGCGGCTGCTGGGGACTGAGGGCCGGGGTTTGATTGTTGTATTCATATAGGAGGTTGTGGCCAAGTACTGCACCAGGGTGGCCAATCCTGCTCTGGTGAGAGAGTGCGTTACCGGTTCTGGTCACCGGGATCAGGCCGCACTCCAGGCCTGTTTGTGCAATTTTCTCAACACACGGTTTTTTTTTGTATTTCCCGGTGGAGAATTGCGCGGCACCGGGATTTGAATCACGGTCCTCTTGCACTGGAGACGGATACTCTACCGTCCCCGCAGGAGTTAAATTAAAAATTGAATTATGGTGTTTTGCGTGACAAAACCACTTTCTGATTATGCACGCCGTAGTGGAGGACTCCGAAAATTTCGACCACCTGGGGTTCTTTAACGTGCACCTAATTCTAAGTACACGGGTGTTTTCGCATTTCGCCCCCATCGAAATGCGGCCGCCGTGGCCGGGGTCCGATCCCGCGACCTCGTGCTCAGCAGTCTAACACCATGACCACTGAGCAACCACGGCGGGTCCCGCAGGAGTTGTACGCCTCATTTAACCTACAGTGGTGCCCTATTTGATCAGTCAAGGTGGACCAATCTGAGCTCGGTTATACCGCATGGATGGCACTCGGCTAGAGAACCTGGTATTTATGACCTGCACATGTGTGGCCACACATAATTGAGGATATATAATTTTTTTTTTAGGAGGGTTTCCGTACAGTGATAAAAGGAAGGAAAATACATTAAAAGAAAAAGAAAAAAAAGGAACATAACATGTGATTTGAACTCGTGATCCTTCAATGTTGCCCGGAAAGGTAGCTAAGTCGGTTGGTTCGTCAAGCCAACGGTTACTTTCAAGCGCCAAAGCTCCTGCTCCGAGCCTCATACTTATGGGGAAAGGGACTGATGTTGTCCGCGGCAGTCGATTTTTGCTGAGTGGTTCTGAGTGGTTGGAAGGCATAATTTCTTTGAAAAATGGCCGCCAGAGGAGCAGCGTGAACTCGAGCGGCTTTATAGACTAGGAAAGCTGCCTTAAAATATTTAGACTTGAGGGAAAGCTTCGTTAACAAACTATAACACGGCAATCAGCACTCGTATACGACGAGAGAAATTATTGAGACGTGGGAAATTCCCTTGAAATAAATCTGGTTTGCGAGACAAATGCTTGTATGTATTGAATCTCTTAAAAGATGAGGGGGGAAATATGCGCTCACCGAGAGGGCATCTTCAGCACGAGACCACCGCGAGGCACCTTACTGAGATGTAGAGAGCTTCGCGGCCGGAACGAAATCTCCCCTCTCCGAAAGATCTGATCAAGAAACGCCAATGTATGAAAGCCTCTAACCCTACAGCTAGAATAGAACTGGCAGAACTTTCTAAGTTAATCAACAAGCGTAAGACAGCGGACATCAGGAACTATAATATGGATAGAATTGAACAGGCTCTCAGGAACGGAGGAAGCCAAAAAACAGTGAAGAAGAAACTAGGAATAGGCAAGAATCAGATGTGTGCGTTAAGAGACAAAGCCGGCAATATCGTTACTAATATGGATGAGATAGTTCAAGTGGCTGAGGAGTTCTATAGAGATTTATACAGTACCAGTGGCACCCACGACGATAGTGGAAGAGAGAATAGCCTAGAGGAATTCGAAATCCCACAGGTAACGCCAGAAGAAGTAAAGAAAGCCTTAGGAGCTATGCAAAGGGGGAAGGCAGCTGGGGAGGATCAGGTAACAGCAGATTTGTTGAAGGATGGTGGTCAGATTGTTCTAGAGAAACTGGCCACCCTGTATACGCAATGCCTCATAACCTCGAGCGTACCGGAATCTTGGAAGAACGCTAACATTATCCTAATCCATAAGAAAGGGGACGCCAAAGACTTGAAAAATTATAGACCGATCAGCTTACTGTCCGTTGCCTACAAAGTATTTACTAAGGTAATCGCAAATAGAATCAGGAACACCTTAGACTTCTGTCAACCAAAGGACCAGGCAGGATTCCGTAAAGGCTACTCAACAATAGACCATATTCACACTATCAATCAAGTGATAGAGAAATGTGCAGAATATAACCAACCGTTATATATAGCTTTCATTGATTACGAGAAAGCGTTTGATTCAGTCGAAACCTCAGCAGTCATGGAGGCATTACGGAATCAGGGTGTAGATGAGCCATATGTAAAGATACTGGAAGATATCTATAGCGGCTCCACAGCCACCGTAGTCCTCCACAAAGAAAGCAACAAAATCCCTATAAAGAAAGGCGTCAGACAGGGAGATACGATATCTCCAATGCTATTCACAGCATGTTTACAGGAGGTATTCAGAGGCCTGGAGTGGGAAGAATTGGGGATAAAAGTTGATGGAGAATACCTTAGCAACTTGCGATTCGCTGATGATATTGCCTTGCTTAGTAACTCAGGAGACCAATTGCAATGCATGCTCACTGACCTGGAGAGGCAAAGCAGAAGGGTGGGTCTGAAAATTAATCTGCAGAAAACTAAAATAATGTTTAACAGGCTCGGAAGAGAACAGCAGTTTACGATAGGTAGCGAAGCACTGGAAGGGGTAAGGGACTACATCTACTTAGGGCAGGTAGTGACCACGGATCCGGATCATGAGACTGAAATAACCAGAAGAATAAGAATGGGCTGGGGTGCGTTTGGCAGGCATTCTCAAATCATGAACAGCAGGATGCCACTATCCCTCAAAAGGAAAGTGTACAACAGCTGTGTGTTACCAGTACTCACATATGGGGCAGAAACCTGGAGGCTTACGAAAAGGGTTCTGCTGAAATTGAGGACGACGCAACGAGCTATGGAAAGAAGAATGATGGGTGTAACGTTAAGGGATAAGAAAAGAGCAGATTGGGTGAGGCAACAAACGCGGGTAAACGACATCTTAGTTGAAATCAAGAAAAAGAAATGGGCATGGGCAGGACATGTAATGAGGAGGGAAGATAACCGATGGTCATTAAGGGTTACGGACTGGATTCCAAGGGAAGGGAAGCGTAGCAGGGGGCGGCAGAAAGTTAGGTGGGCGGATGAAATTAAGATGTTTGCAGGGACAACATGGCCACAATTAGTACATGACCGGGGTAGTTGGAGAAGTATGGGAGAGGCCTTTGCCCTGCAGTGGGCGTAACTAGGCTGATGATGATGATGATGACATCGAGAGTCAGTTACGGCGCTGCACTTTTCTCTCCAACTTCTTTCCATTAAAAGTCACATACCGATAACCAACAACGTAGTTGAGCACCTGGCGAGCCGTTCAGACGTGCCTTGTGCGCGAAGAGACCGATCGCCAGCAAAGCATTCTCGATTCCAGGCGTAGGGGTGGCGGCGTGGGCAACTGGCGCCGAATCTTACTCCGTGGCCGTCGCGTTTCGTTCTCGCTCGCGACAAACGCAGCATACGGTTTCAGCTGACAGTGTTTCGGGCTCTGTGCAACAAACGCTTTCCTGAGTCAACGGTGACCCGTACATTGCAGAAACGTGCAATTTTTTTTCGGAGTTGAAGTGTCAGTTGAAGTGAGTGCACGAGAATATCGCCCCTGTATTCAACTTACCTTTACTATTTGTACGCCATCGCGGCTGATGATCGTGGGTGAGTTACGGGAAGCCTTCGTCTGCGAGAACCGCTGCGCACTTTTTATTGTGGTGAGCCGTTTTGCCTTTTGTCGCTTGCATCAATTTGGGATGCATCAGGCGCTTGCATCGAGTGGGACCTGCCATCTTATTTTTAAGAGCTTGTCAATCTTCTCAATATGTTGAAACCAAGGCTATTATCCGCATGCGCTGATGTCTCAAGCACTAAAACAAGGTGGCTACTAAAAGTGTTTTGTTTGAGGACACGTATTGTGAGTCTTCAATTCTGTATTTAAAATTTAATTGCAGAAAAGAACTATGATACGCTCAGTCACACAGTTTAATTAACGTGACTAAAGTATACCGGTGAATTGCATATGATCAAAGTTCATTCAGAGCCATAAAGTTTTTTTATGTACCTGCACTATGACCAGTTTTAGTTTATGCCTATATATGCAGTTAAAATACATTACTACTTGTTGCTAGACTAGCTGGTTCATAGTTATTGTGGTGGAAAAGATGCAGAATCTATTAAGGAACCGATCGAACAGAAAAGAGAACGCCACTTCCAATGAATGAGTGTCGTTGTTTTCTTTCCGGTCCGTTGCTTATTCATTTTGGAGTCTTTTCTAGCGGAAGAAGCTTGAAACAGATTTCGGCTCTTCGTTTTCATTGTAATTATGATACTGTGCACTATCGCATTTGTCCCACTTGCTACGAGCAACACTGCAACGAACTTTCATAAAACTTCCTGGGAATCTATAGTATGATGTTGGAGATGGTAAAACAGCATGGAAGACCAGTGCGCGTGACCAGGCGTAGTTGCTTAGCGGCACGCCTTTCGGCTACTAAGCATGAGGTCGCGGGATCGAATCCCGGCCACGGCAGCCGCCTTTCGATGAGGGCTAAATTCGAAAACACCCGCATACTTAGCTTTTTGTGTGCGTTAAAGAACCCCAGGTGGTCCAAGTTTCCGGAGTCCCCCACTATGGCGTGCCTCAGAATCAGATCGTGGTTTTGGCACATAAGTCCCCATACTCAAAAAAGAAAAAAAAATACAGCGCGCGCGCCCACACGCACACACGCATGTCTTGCTTCATCCATGTCTTCCTTTCGTCAATGTTTTCGCGCGGCTTTAACATTTCCACTGTAGAACTGGCCCACGCTTCCATCTTGGACAACTTATGTGATGCGAAGACGTTCCCCTCAACTTTTGGAGAAACGAAAAACAGCCATGCCCGTTAGGGCTAAATTATTTTTGTCGCCTGTATAGCGAGTTAATTATAACACTTTTCTTGCAGGTAATGTCATTTAACATGTAATGCTCACCGTATCATAAATATGTTACGAAAAATATGATCCCTCGATGTGCTCATTTAAGCGTGGGATACTTAACGCAAAGTCTATATATTGATGCGCGTTTGATACGCTTGTGCGAGATTTCAACAAACCACTGCCTACATAAATAATTATTATGATAACTGTGCGCTAACTCAACGAATATTTCATTCTTTTGATCTGAAACTTATGTCAGTTCGGTCAGCTTTGGGGGTCACTCGATAAGACTGGTTGTAACGAAAACATGTAATAGCATATCACTAATATCTAAACAACCATCACACCACCCTGTCTTATTTTGATGCCACTATGCAGAAGAAGAAAGCCGTCACTTGATGATGGAATGGGTCGCGCGCACAAATGACGCCGTTGTTGCGTCACACATGACGCGATCGGAGCTAAATACGGCCTCGCGCTCAGTGTTCAGTAAGGCAAAGCTCGGCCGTGCGTTTATCGATCCGAGTGGTAGCATATATATGGCCGCCTTCGAGAGAGCCAATAATAGCTATAATACATCAAACGCAAGCCTACATGCTCATCACGACGCATAAAGCTTACAAGTGTGCAATGCACTCCGCACATTTGACGGTTGCTCACCTACATGGCGCCCCGCGTATGACACGTAAAGTTGAGAAAAGGCGTTGACTCGAGTAGCAAGAAAGAGAGACATGTCATTTCGCGTCCACCACCTGTGAACCTTGCGAGCCCATTTACAACAGGGGCGAACGCGAGTTCGAGGTTAGAGTGTAGCATCCCCACCAGCTTTAACGTAAGTTAAGTATGCAGGCTTTCGAATGTGTGAATAAGTGTGACTTCCTTATTTAATTACGTCATTTCTGTACCCTAGTGCACATGGTCCTAGAAGCACGCACAAGACGTTTCACGTACCTCACTGCGGCTGCGTCGCGGACACAGTCTACACGATAATTTTGCTTGTGTACAAATGTAATTTTCATTACCAGAAATAAAGGTCAACGATTTGCTCAAGCTTTCCTAGACAGATAACTTTGTTAGCCACTGCTGGATTAATTTGTATGCACTAAGGAACGAAACAAGGATTAGGACGTCAGAACGTTGAGACCTTTTCTTTGAGTAAAACAGCGCCCTATCATTTTGTTTACAATTGCGAGAGTGACAAGGTCTTCCACAGTGGCTTATTTGTCTTTTGTTCCACGAGCAGTCAGTTTTCAGGAGAGACAGACAGCATTCAAGGAAGACCGACCTATGTCGGCGTATCGGGAGCCCTTTACTGATGCTTAGAAGGATGTTGTGTGAGGATCTCGTGACATTGAGGTCATTTAAAGCTCTGCGACAAGGCACTACTTAACTGCGTGGTAGCGTACGTCAGCAATATTATTGGTACGACAACAGACTAAAAGCTTACTGTTGTCTGGCAGACGCATTTCACGACGGTTCATCGGCGAAGATCACTAAAGCTTGCTATAGAGTGCGAATACTTTGTGGAGGACGAATAACCGTAGTCTACAGCAGAAGGTAAAGTGTACATATGTTTACCCGCTGTGGTAACTCAGTGTCATGGGCGTCGCACTATTGAAATCGAGGTGGCGGGTTCAATCCCGGATGCGACGCCCAACCTTTCGATGGGGTTTAAATGAAAAAAAACAGTCGTATGCTGAGTTTTAGGTGCCATTACAGAACCCCATCTGCTCCAAAATAACCCAGAGTTCAGTACTACGGCACGTCCGTCTTATAACCATATCGTGGTTACGGCTCGCAGCCTCGTCCCTGGATCGAAAAATAGATATGTTATCTGCTAAGGCGATATGATCGGGTCGTTTTCTTCATTATATTCTAGTCAAATATTGAAGCTTATTGTGTAAAACCTACTGACTCGTAAGCTTTTTTTCATAACGAAACATTCTTACTCAAAAACCCAGGCAAATAGAAACAACCTCTTTTCGAGATTAACGTCACGTTAGCTGAAATGCAGTCAATTTCGCACCTGTTGTTATCGCTAGATGTCACCAACGGAGTTCGGTGCGCGCGGCTCGCGCGTTTTAGAGAAGTGTTTTCACTGACTCTGTACGTAGTTGCCACGCTGAAAGTACCGCTCACCCCACGATCGCGCGTAAATAGACTGTAGACGAAATCAGCTGCCCACAAATTTCCTCTGGTTTGCCAATGCACGCGCATCAACTCAAGCGTCCGAGACGGTGCGATCGCTTCCTCTGCGTGAAGGCTACGAAGGCTATATCTTTCTCCCCTTCAAGCTTTTCAATTAAACGACTGCACACTCATTTATTGAGCATATATCTGTAATGCCATCTGTGTGGTAGTTTCTTCTTTTTGTTTTGTATTCTTTTTTCTGACCTGTTGATGCCTGTCTTGGTCATCTTAGTTGTTGGGCGTATCTGCACGTACATGTGTTTGACTAAGCTGCTTTGTTGATTGATTTGGAGTAATCAGGAAAATTAGACCACTGAAGCTGCTTATAGTCTGCAGGTGTCACATGAGCTTCCTCATCAAAAATAGCACACTGTACATTTCTGAGAAATAAAGAAGTTATGAGCACTTACCACCTATTCCCACCTTTTCGCAAAGGCCCAGGTACAGCCGGCAAAAAGTGGGTGGTCAAAAATCGTTGTCCCCGCACAATTCTTCAATGTCCGTGTTCGCGGCCTTCCAGCTTCAGCTGTATGCCGAAATCACGCGTACGCTTCACTCGTATCCCTCCTCCGTGAAATGCAATCTGTAGCCTCGAATGTTCCGTTAAAATACTGGTTGGCAAAACGGACGGGGGCAAACTGCTTCACTCGAAGGCTCTCATCGCCGGGAAATTTGCGAAAAGCCTGATCTTGTGCTCCTCAAACACATCCCGCTGCACAACACGATTTATGCAGCGTTACTGAATGAATCAGCTCGAAGCACAAAATTGAGGAAAATGAGGTTGCTCCGTCATGGTTTGCGCGATAAATTACCACACGGTGCATTTATCATCCGTGCGTAGGAATAAACTTCTGTCGTCCCCTTCACTGTGGCGAACGCGTTTGGTCCACCGCACGGAATTTTGAAAAAAAAATACCCAGTTTCATAACACCTTAAGGATTAGGTGCTTAAGTTATTACGAATGCCGCTCAGAGAGCTAGATCGTGCAGTTGCTTTCTTTCAAGAAAATTTTCTTTATTTTCTAAAATAAACGGAATATCATTTCAGTTTTTAAGATGCAGGGCAGGAGGTACTTGGAACAGCCCGACCGTTCAAAAGAACACATTTCACCCTGCTTAGTTCAGTTTTCATCTGCTGTACGAGTGACTTGAAGTGTATATTTACTCGTACTCTCCCCGTCACTGTCGTAAACTATAATAAATAGACTACTTGGAAGTAGCCATACCTTGCACACCCCTGTTGCAGAGCGTGAATTTACCTGCAAGGGTGGCCTAGTGGCCTTGCCGTTGCACTACTAAACCCAAGGGCACGGGATCGAATCCCGGCTGCGGCGGCCATATCCCGATGGGATTGAAATACAAGAAAGCCCGTGTACCATGCATGGGCGCACGTTAAAGAGCCCCAAGTGGTCAAAATGGAGTGATCCGGAGCCCTTCTATACAACCTGCTTCATAATCATATCGTGGTTTGGGTAGGTAAAACACCAGGATTTATTACTGCTACAGCGCGAATTTATACAACAGAAGAAATAGCGCACAATCACGCTGGTACGCCTGACTTGAGCATGAGATTTACGCAGTTACATACGAACGAAATGCTGTAGCACTCATAATTTTCACCTGACGTGGAACAGTGGACCCTACATTTGATGATAATTCGCATTTCATCGTGTTTTGTTGCTTTGATTATTATCCTAGGAGTAGCGATGCGAGCCAAAAATCTCGCAGCACTGGTATCCCTGTTAACATGGACCTGCTCGGTTTCTTCAAAGCCAACAGAAATCACTGGACAAAAAGGCAAGTGCACAAACTTTTCACAGCATCCTTACAGAGCCTTTGTATAGGAGCAATTGCTGCAGTCGATTCATGAGTCTGCCTATTATGTGCATTAAGTCCCGTGATGCGTAAAGCCGACAGTCACTGCTTCGGGAAAAAAAAGTCGGTGCAAACTGAAAGAAACGTAGCAAAAGCGGCGTAATATCACATTAAGTTATTATGAAGAAAATTTTCAGGCAATGGAAAGAGACGACTGATGCATTACAAGGGGCGTTCCAAACAAGTGCCATAACTCGCTTATCATCGTCATAATCATTTAGCTAATAGTTCTTATTGAAAGGGGAAAATCGTGGGCAGCCTTGGTGTCTATGTTGATATTTTTGCACGGATAACAGGAGAAAGCCGAGGAAGGTCTTTGTCGTGGAGCTCATCTGAATCACTTGATGATGAAAATGATGATGTTACCTTACATCGACTATGCGTCACTGACGCTTTAGGTTCATATCCACACAAAGAAAAATATGGCATGGCTAAACACTCTCGGAACCGAACGTTCGTAGCGGATTTAAAGCTAATTTATGCCGGTTCTTGTGCTGTTTCTTGCGACACGGCAACGAGGTAATCAGCGCACCCACAGAGGTGGGCTCTTGACAGCCATACAGCAGTCCACACAAAATTAACGTTCATCAATGCTTCTATCTAATGGTGGGAGACAACCAGTGTTCACCTGCACTCTACCTAGCCGTGAGGTGATCCCGTGATTGCCGCAAATCCACCACCCCCTAGAGCGAACCACATGAACACTATCCGCTGGCGTTCATGTAGTGCTCCATTGAACCTGGAGGCTTACCTCAACTTTTCCAAGAAAACGCCCAAAACGCATTAGGGCTCACTCATGCGACGCATGGGTAAATCATGGTCGAAGCTTCGATTCCGAAGGCTCTATGAATTGATCTATGAATTGCAGCAGCGCCTCGAAGCGCCATAGAGTTCATAGGCTCCTTGGACTGAAATGAAGTATAATCACTTTAATTTCAGGAATATGATTAATTTGCTGGCCGCTTTTCAGCACCGGAAGAAAATCAATCGCCGCATTGCTTTTTATTCAATCATGTCTTTTAAGGCGAAAGCCTCAGATGGCTCATGGGTCGAAAAATCCTATGTCTGGCCGTATGACACCGAAGTTCAGGGGACTAAAATTTATAGAGTTGTCCCCCGACTTTTGGTGGGAGTCGAGCCCGCGACCTGTGCTATTAATTAAGGTGAAGTTAATTACGACCCATGACATTTCATGGAAGTCGAACCCTCGACCTTTAGTATTAATTAGAGCAAATTAGGCGACCAATTTCTTTTTAATAAAGCATGAACACAAGGCGAAGAAGCGCAGGCACGATCTGCGGTATTAATTAAGGCAAAGTTAACTAACATAGAGTTTATTGAGACACTCAAACCCATGATCATTGATGGGAGGTGAACCCGCCACCTTTGGTGTTAAATAAGACGAAGTTAATTAAGGCGCAGTTAATTAAGGTATAGTTAAATTACCAGTCCACCCACGACTTCTGATGGGAGAAAACAAGTAATATGATGTAACAACACATTCCAAGGAAAATTTCCAGTAATGTAATGAATGTCTTCTCAGCACGCAGGCTTTCACCTTCATCCTCTTTAGCGTATGCTAAAGTAACTGTCAACTTTTTGCTACCCAAGCGTGTTCTTCAATCCTGACCTGTTTTCCCTAGGAACCAACAATGCGCCAACATACAATGTATGTGGAACACCTGCCTGCATCCAACGAGGTAATATATTTTCTGCTATGATGGACATGTCTGGTTTTATGATTCTTTAGACGTGATAATTCTTTAGACTGCTGGGCAAGGCTCCACTTTGCACGTTTCATAATAACAACGTCTGTGACTTCAATTGCGCTACCTGTATTGTAAGGGATCATGATACACCTCAACAGGATGGATATAACAATTGACATTCACGAAGTAGAAGAAAAAAATATCGAAAAATGGTTTGTTGTGTAGGGCCGCTGTCTTCCCTTTGGTATAAACTTCCGCTTGGTTCTGGCTACAGCAGCCCGGGGTTAACCCGAAACAATGGCAAACATTTAATGATTAACTGCTTCTCTGCCTAAGCCAGCCTGTCATTTCATCAACACTACGTTCAAATACGTAGTTACTTTAGTTAACGATGCAAAGTTTGCACTATTCTGGGCACTCTCCTAATCATTTAGTGTTTCTTCCAGAAGCTGGTGGTTTGATCAATTCTGTTTTTAAATAGTCAAATTAAACATGGCAATAATGTCACCGCAACGGTTATTCCGCTAGTTCTATTGCAATCGTGTCAAATGCTTACCTAACTCTCCCTCTCCGCAATTACATATTCCTCATTCTCCTGCAATCTAAAGGAGTTATTTTTTATAATAATACGACATAAGACAGGAGCGAGTGGATGTACCCTTGCATAGTCATGATGGAGACCATTTGATACGAGCTGTGTTTCCTTCCTATCTCTTTATGCAGCACTGCTTATCAAGGACTCCATGAACACATCTATTGACCCCTGCACTGATTTCTACTCATACGCCTGCGGCGGCTGGATGTCAAAGCACAACATACCAGAGAGCCAATCGACAACGAGCAGTTTCTCCCTGCTGGACGACAAACTACTGGAAACGCTTCGAGGTAGGCCATTCACTTGAGTCATATTCTATGGAACTTTAGCACGTGCATGCATAAGACAGCTGTACTGCGACCACATAAGATATTCTAGAGAACATAGGGCTGTGGTCATTGAAGCGGCACATACTGTGCAAAAAGAGAGATCACAATAACATCAATGCTTGAAAAAAAGTTGTCGCAGAAACTGTTGAGGATGATCTATTCTTTCTGCACATCCCTATGCCATCCGTGAATCACAAGGCTTTACGGGCACATCAAGATACACCAATTGGCAGTCTCTCCACCAACGACAACGTCAACTGATACCGCTGCACATTACGTCTTCTAATTACAGCACCGCAGTTGCCAATCCCTAGCAATACTCCCCCCTCCCCCTATTTCTTATTCCAAGTATTCTGGCCACAACTTCGCTGCAGTGGCTGCCCATCAAGCCGCCGCGCTGGCGAGGAGGTCAGTTGCAAATGGAGCGCACGTTGTTGGTGCATGCCTCCCGCCTCCCCTATGGTACATGGTATCACACGCTCATGCGCCAAGCAATCAAATGACTTACTCTGTTCCTCCGCACCTGTACGCTTTCTCTCCCCGCTCTGTATTTTCCTCCCTGTTTTTAACGTGTGAAATAGTCCAGTCTATGCCTAAAGTGGGTGAGGTAAAAGAACAAGTTCTGGAGTTTTGCGTGCGAAACCCGCGATTCGATTACGAGGCGCGTCGTAGTTAGGGACTCCGGAATAATTTTGAACACTTGGGGTTCCTTAGCGCGCACCCAATGCACGGTACACGGGCGCTTTAGCATTTCACCTCGTCGAAATGCGGTGGACGCGGCAGGGATTCCATCCCGCGCCCTCAGGCTTAGTAGCGCCACGCCATAGCCACTACGCCAGCACGGCTGATAAAGTGTGTGAAGCAGCTAAAGAAAGTTATAACTCCTACATGCCCACTGTGTCTGCATACCCCTTGTGTATGCAGACACAGCTTTAAGAGAAATGCCACCACGCTACGTGCGTCCGCTATTACAGTGTGCTTGTTCTATGACAACTGGCACGAGGTCGCCGTTTAGAAAGCGCAGGACTGCAGTTCTAAGGGCATATTTGACTACCGCATGACGCAGCTAGCGCTGATCACAGCTAGCACTGAAGCAATGTAAATTATTTGCTTTCTCTTCTTCCCTTGCGAACAGTAGAATAGGTCTTATGGCAATCAGGAAGGAGATACTTAAAAAAGTGGAGTTCTGAATAACACAGGATTAGGGGAACGGATGACACAGGCGCTCACTTCCAATTAAAGCTCATTAAGCTCGGGGCGAAAGGTGTAGGCAGTGAAAAAAAAATTCAAGTAGGCTTTATCTAAGATTATTATCTCAGTATGCGAATAGCCGAACCGCGTCACGTATGAGCTGTGTGCTGTAGCCGGGCGCCTCTCGTGCGCTTCCCTCAGGTTGCTCTGCACCTTCTGGCAACGCTGCCATGAAGTCCGTGAATACCCAGTGGCACATATACAGTGACCCAAGTAGGCGTCAGAGAGGTACATTGAAGAGCGACATATACGCGGTGACCCATTCCCCGCGGCCCCAAGGGCACATACCCAATGTGACACACTCACGTGAGGGGCCCACATTTTAGACTGAACTATCCTCGGGACCAACCTACACTTCTAGATAGCACTATCTTCGGTATCAACCTGTATTTTAGGCGGCATGTCTGGATAAACGGATAGTCGGAAAGAACACTTGTCTGACACTGCCGAGAATGCCAGTCGAAATAAAACAATGTAAATGCACAAAAATTCACACGCCATGAACGATTACATTAAGTGAGTGCAGCATATTCAGTCCGCACCTGCGTAGAGGGAAGGGGAAGACTGTAAGATGCTTGATTGATTTTTTATTCGATTACCAATTAACCATTCAGAATTTTTGCATTTAACTGATTAATCGCTTTCGATACAGGGTTTTTCGTCAATTAATTGATTAATCGAACTTTTTACCTGGCACTTCTTAAACGATCTACTTTTGTAGGAACTTATTTTAGTGTTTGACAGGTAGAACCAAGTTAAACAGAAGCATATAAACGTTTGACAAAGACGAATCTTGAACTTCGTTAAAACTAAGTATAGCTCGTACTAGTGGCTTTTGAAGACGTATACAATATACGTTATAAAATGGCACTTATTGCAGAATTCAATAAGATACATGGTGGAGTAGTTTGCTGGGCCAGTTGGTACATGGTGAACGTATATTGGTTTCCAGCAAGTACGGACGCGAGCAACACGTAGAAATGCGTAGACATGCTCGCGTCCGTACTTGCTGGAAACCATTATACGTTCAAGATACATGGCACTAGTGGATCCCCATACACTACAGTTACAAGAAAAAAAAAGTTTGCAAAAGGGAATGTGAAATGCAGCTCAAATATGAAAGTTGCAATATGCACATGGGAAAGAAACTACTGGTTTAGGATGTTAAATCAGATGCTATTTTCTACAAAGCGAAAAAATGTCGATTGGCCGAGATGTGTGGGGGAACCGACACCTTCTTTGAATGGCCAGACAACCAGCAATGCGAGAACAAATGCTCGAACACTATACAGATTTACTGGAACCGGCATGAATTCCATCGCTATGCCGAATACATGCTCCAAGCCGGCTCTCATGCTGTGCCACGACATTAGTGGACGTGGAGGGACTCGACAATCAACGAATGGCTTGCTGTACGGGCTAGACTGTGCCTTGAATTTCAAAGGCATTTGAAGCCTCCGGCTTCGGGCGGCGTGGTGGCGTGTGCAGTGGGGGTGAGAAGAGTGGGGAAGCGCTTAGCTCGGTGTCACCCACCACTCGGGAAAACAGTCAACAATCGCTCTACCACAGCCGCACAGTCACTGCTCTTCCGCCGCCATGCCAGTAGGATTTCAAAATTTTCGCTCCACTCCTGTCAAATACTCGAAAAAAGATGGATGGAACAACTCTAATCGATTAAATCGATTAACTGAAAGGTGGATATCAATTAAGATTATACGGTTTGCGGTGTTACGAACCCCAGGTTAATCGTGTAGGTAAGCGAATTTTCTTTTTGTCAAGTTGTTAAATGGACACAATGGTGACGCAAGACGGGCCGTGCTTGGCAATAGTAAAGGCCTCGATGATCTCGGGTGTCCACTAATCTGCGTGCTTCTTGATGACGGTGACTTCCTCGAATGTTGGCCCACACTCACATGACTCGGGGTGGAAAGCTAGGTTGCTGTCACGCTTCTGTTCTAGGCCGCACTTCTGCCACACGTTGTTGAGCTGCTCCTGGAGGTTATTGTTGAGGAAGCGCCCAGTCTTCCTTCAACATATGATGTGCCGCAGGTCGCCGTATCTCGCATATTCCACAAGTGATTGACGCCCGCAGCTATTCACTGAAATATGATGTGCTGTTTTGACCACATATGTTCCACGTGTATGTCCTGCTGCTTTTCAAAGAGAGTTCCGAGTTCAGTAATTGTAATTCTCTTCTTCAGACATTTTAGGAAACACAACAATTGTTGAGGAGAGCCAAAGTACAACGGACAAAGTTGTTGTCGTCTACAATGCTTGCCTGGGTAAGTAACAAAATGGTGCACAGTCGGTTAAGTTGCCTCATTTCTGTCACAGCAGTAATTTGAACACTTCGTAGGCAACTACGACGCACTCACACACAGAACAGCCGCATACAACACTGCAAAAGCTCCATGTGAACACCATGGCTCAAAGCGTTAAAACTAAAGGTGGGCGAGTATTAAAAACTATTAATATGGATGGAATAGTGTTTTCTAATTCATTGATATCAGAACAATGAAGTAACATTTTCTTGTTGACAAGTATGCTTTCCGTTGAAATGCTTAAGGTACACGATTAGCTATCGGCAATTTGAGAGAAACTCTTGAAAATGGACTCTCTCCCAAATCAATTTGCTTAGCCGATCTCAATATGTATGCCTTTCTTTAAAACGACAAGCGGCGCTGTACTATGCATATTAAGTCATTCAATGCTAACTGCACTTTACTGCATCTGTCTGGTGGCGTGATCTTTTTTTTTTATTTCACTACTCCCCATATAGTGGCCAGATACGATCAATTTTCACTTCGTTGTCATTTATAGGTTTCTCACTTCACCTGACACCACGTTTATAATAGCATTACACACATAAAACACCGTAGTTTCAATGAGAAACAACATTAAACTAGGTTGGACTATTTCTGCTGCGCCACCGAGGTGTGATTACAAATGAAATAACAGAAAATAGTATTTAAGAGTTCATCTGTACATAGACTTCTAGTGCAAAAGGAAGACGGTAAATAAGTAGAACAATGGAGATAGACACTAGAGCTGCATGGGCAGATTCTGTGAGCTCATTGATATCTATGTCTCACCTGGGCGCAAAACGACGGGAGAGACAGTGAGACGATACAAGTTTTCGTTCACTGTTAGCTGGGGCTTTCACAAAAGAGTAGAAAAAGAAACTGTTTCAGCAAACTGGAGATAATCATGCTGGATAAGTCCATACGTATGTCCCACGTGTTTTCCATGCTTGTTCACCAAACTGCAATTCACCACGCAAGACGCCGTGATCGACTGCGTGGTTAGCCACTGTCAGTACTCGCCGAAATGGTACAGAAACTTGTCTTTTTTCAGAGATTCTGATCTTATCAGTCACCTTCAACTTTCCCATTCCGGTCTTTCAGCTGTTCCACGTCTCGAAGACCGATATGACGTCATTTTTGCCATAATGAATGCTTCTGGGCTCGCTCAATGGCCTCTAACTTATCATCCCAGAGATCAGAAGGCCAACGCCGGAAACGTCCTCGTACAGAGTGGACTTGGTACTGTCTTCTCAGTTGGCGTGTCAAGGAGTTTCTGGAATCTTAGTTCTTACTCCATTCAGGTAATTCTAGCAGAATGCAATAAATTTAGCACTTCTCACTTAACTTCCACTCAAAACAACATTATTGCATGTTATACGATATATAAAAGTATATACACTAAATATATACAAATTGCAAAAGTTAATGGGACTTTATATATATTATAGTCATTCTGACCCCCCTCTTTTCCCAGAAAAATTTACGAAAGAGTGACTTTGGCGTTAGATTCGCATAGAAAACGAACCCTGGAATAGGAAAAGGTGATCGTATGTTTAGGTGCATCGAAATTCACCATATGGCAATTCACGAGTTCCGTTGATATTGTAATGGGGTCTGTGCACCACCGAGTTGAACTCGTGACATATCGTGCACAGCACATCACCATAAACGTTGAGCTATTACGGCGGATTTGTTGTAGAAGATTACACGGCTGCCTTTTTGAGTGCACGTGTCTGCAAAGGGCCGTTTATGTTACTGTCAGCAAGGTAAATTGGTATTTTATTAGCTACCTATTGGTGGCGTAATTTTGCTCTAGATGTCTGCAAAAGTAATGACGTCGCTGCTACACTTGCTCACGGGCAAAACGAGCTGGCATTGTAAGCAGCGAAGCGGTGAAGCTGACGTAAAACTGAAAAAAAGGGAACCTATGCAGGCGCGAGTCATGATGCTTATTTCCTGTTATAAAGAAATGGTTAATAAGCCGCAAGGTATACTCAATTAAGTTAATGGTTGCCCTTACATACAGATAATTTCTATCTCAAGTTACGCCATACTTTGCCTCAAATATGAATGACGTCAAAATCATTCGTGAATTTTCGCCAATGCGCAATGACCAAATGGCGTCATCCTTTTCCTTCCAGCTGGATCAGCCAGACTTTCCCATAACCGGCAGAAACGAGATCATCAACCAAACCACACAGTGCAGCATGCCAATCATTGCAGCGTACAAGGATGTGATTAAAGTGGCGATGAAGTTCATGAAGCCCAATCTTACTGACGAAGAACTAGAAGAACTTTCCGACAAACTTGTGGCTTTTGAGGGAAAATTGGCCAACGTAAGCATGTCTTCTTACGCCCAACGGCATGAAAAGTCTTCTTCAATGGTGCAGCATGTGCGTAAGCTCACATAGAGAGCCTTACTCGCCATTCACAAGATGTATAGTACATATTGGAATACTTCGCAGCTGTGTAAGAGAAAGCAATATCACTGCGGTTACAGTGGTGTCCAGTGCGGTATCTGAAGGGATTTCATATCCATAAAATTTGAAAGCCACCGCCACATTGCTGGTCGTATTCTATCTATCTATCTATCTATCTATCTATCTATCTATCTATCTATCTATCTATCTATCTATCTATCTATCTATCTATCTATCTATCTATCTATCTATCTATCTATCTATCTATCTATCTATCTATCTATCTATCTATCTATCTATCTATCTATCTATCTATCTATCTATCTATCTATCTATCTATCTATCTAATCATCAACCAATCCGTTAATCAGTCTGTCAACCAGTCATGTCGCTCAATGCAGCCAGTCAGCCTTGTGGCCAGTCAATCAGTACGTGGTCAATCTCCAACAAAACTTGGGGTACTAAACTCGTAAAGTAGTTACAAAGTTTGAATGAGCCTCATGGTCTACGTACATGACAGCCCATTTAGAAGCCATATGTGCACGAGTGTACGCTAACGCCTTTTAGCAATGAAGGCAGTCATTTAAAAGGAATGTTGTAGAAAAAAGGCAAGTGCTTAATCACAAATACAACAAAAGCAATATTCAGATAATACATTACAATATGCTGAATACACTAAGCAAACGTAAAATCGAACGCGGAAGGATGTCACAAAATAATGGAAATTATACCGGGATGCACAAAGCTAATATTTAACATTCCTGCGTTACCACGGCGACATAACATATGAACAACAAAGAGTTCGAAGAAAGGCAGCCATTTGTCTTATGGTTAACATAGCTAACCCAACGTCATTCTGATAATACTTGTTGAGGAAATGTATAGTCGATGTATGGGAGAGCGTATCGAATAACTTATATGTATGCAGCTACGTGTATGACGACGATGCTGTTGTTGCAATGGGATATCTCGTGGAAAGCAGAGAGTTGCGTGAAGGCTGGCAAGGATGTCACAAGAACTAGAACAAGTGCGGACTTCCAACTAAGGTTTTATTACTTGATGCGCTAAAACGACAACAAGAATATAATAATAATAATAAGACTGACAATAAGAAGAACACGGCGTCTGTAGGAAGTCACAGCACGTTAACGACTTTGACGGCTTTGTCCTGTTCACTTACTGAGATGAAGCCCCATTTCGGATCCCATCAGCCACAATGGTCAATTTGATCTTTATTTACGCTTTACGATTGATTCGCCCCGTTTTCATGATTCTTGATGCTCCACACCATGCTTGTGTGAGTTGAGATTTCGCACAGAAATAAACAAAACTCACTGAAAATTGCTAACGGTACGTTTGCGGGTACTACTTAGTTTCTTCGACTAAATTTCGACATGGGTGTCGTCATTGACGATGCCAGTCAAAAAATTTATTTCACCGCAATGTCACAGTGACGCCATCTGTCACAACTGCAACAAACACCGTGTTATCGCCGTTGATGCGACGGATGGTACCACCCCTCCATTGCTGCACAACAAATAATATCCATGGTTGACGCCACAGATGACGCTCACTTTGAATTTATTGAAGACAAGACTATGGGGGGGGGGGGGACAAGGAAAATCGCAAACGTGTTATTAAGCTAAGCGCACTAGAAAACTAACTATACACAGATTTTAATCGCGAGCAAGCAAGCGGCTTGAAAGTAAAAGAAAAAGATCATGTATGCTAGGGCTTCTATATTTGTAACAGATAGCATGTGTCTGCGCCTCTTTGTGTATAGATACACCTTACGTAATACTCCAAAATGAAGGGTTTCTGGTAATACAAAAGTAGGTTGCTTTACAGTAATTATAATACCAATTCGCACAACATAACTATAGGAAACCTTTTCAACCTGCGGTGACCGTAGAAAGCTGCTATTCCGTATTGAGCGAGAATGAAGGGATTCGAGAGGCTCGATATTTTGTGAGCCGCAACAATAACGAGCGGGAGACAATGAAGACAGAAATAGCATAGGGTTACGTAATTGCTCTGTTTAATTTAAATTTATAAATCATGAAGTCCAAAAAGAGAAAGTGGATGAAAAAATAACAATGCAGGCATGTACCGAAGCCCCATCTGCTGCATTGCGTGGTGGAGTTGCAATGCCCTGCAGGAGTCGCGTTCCTCGCAACAAATTTCCCTCTAGTAATTCAGTTTTAAACAGGTTGTTGTGATCGGTTATTCATACAAACTCACTTGTTTATTTCACTGTTGCGTCTTAAGGGTTCAGAAATGCGAAGACTTAATCTATTTATATACGTCTTAGATCCACTAAGAAAGTTGTCCCCGTTTCCCGGTGACGGCTAGCCCCTTTTTACCTGGTTCATGTTATACGATAACAAATAGAGGAAAATATGAATTCAGTATCCGTCGATACTTAAATAAAACAGGAGAACATACAACAAACTAAGAGTGAACTTCTTTCGCGCTGTAGCAAACACAGAAAGGCTTTGCTTGCTTCCAGTGCATGCACAAATTGGAGTGTCTGGGGGCAGTTAGAGACTCTGTGCATCAACTCGGCTTTTGTTGCTTTCAGCTGACGGCACCTCCTGAAGAAAGGCGAGATTTCTTGAAAATTTATCACAGAACCACCATCGACCAACTGGAGAAAAAATTTTCTAACGTAAGCGTCATACTTTCCACTGTCTTAGAGTAACATAATGAACATATGAAAAAATGACAACCATTTGACTCTGTGAAGATGAAATGGCAGCGAAAGCTGACGACAGTGAAAGCTCTCAGACGAAAAGGAAAGTGCCTTCGCTGCCATTCCATCGTCACAGAGTGGAACGGTTGTCATTTTTTGCGTTGCGAGCATGGCGTCGTTCTTCGTTCGGAGGAACGCGGGATCGCGATTGCCGTTGTATTCAGCATCGCGGGAACGTTCTTTGTCAGTGGTCGTTTCGCGCCGGCGCCGTTTACGTTCTTGTTGCTGTTGCCTCCGGCACTCCTCGTACGCATGTTGTCCTTCGTTTGTGCGAACTATACGTGTCCGCCCCATCGATAACGCTGCTGTTTTTTGCGCCAATACCTGTCCTGCTTATATGCTGCGATAGCCTTGACGTAACGCTATTGTTCACGGCGAGCGTTCTAATCTGTTCCCCATTTTGACATCTGCGCCGCCGCACTAAACCCGTATGGGTTTGTTAGAAATCGCTAAGTCCATTTCTGTTGCCAGACGCCGAAAAAACTACGCAAGGTTACAGCTATCGCCGTAAAACAAAGGAAAGAAAAGAAAAACGAAAGTCAAAACAAGTTATCTCGAACCGATGTCACCCCACCACGCTCCAGTAATTCCTTCACAAGAACTGCTGTGTCAGTCGAAGGGCTCTGGCGTTGTGATGACGAGCTCAATGTCGCGGGTTCGATCCCGATCGCGACAGTGAATTTCAATGTGGGCGCAATGCAAATATCACTGTTGTGCTTAGATTTAGGCGCAAGTCAAAGAACACCGCATTGCCAATATTATTTTCTAGTCTTTCACCCCCCATGGCGTGTCTGGAAATAAAAGCATAACTCTGGCTCCCAAAACTTATGAATTTATTCACTTTAGTTACTTCAGGATCGCCTCACCACAAGTGCCTAATTTATTTACACGGAGCGCTCCTCCCAGCGCTTCTTGGGCCAATGTTTCATTGATTGAACTATTGGACCAACCCAAAGAAGGTGGCGCTTAAAAAATTGTCAATAAGCTCTTATGGAGCAGACACGGAACTATGCAAGACGTCATAAGTGATTCTGTGCGCCGTCTATGATTACTACTGCAATACAGCAAGTAAATACTCCACAGGGAACTGAAGAGGTATACTGTGCTAATGTATGTGAAAATGTGGGGAAGTTTATAAATTATGTTTCTTGAAACATCGAGTAGAATATATACAACTACAGATCCTCCTAACTCCTTGCACTTAATGTAGAAAATGATAAGGCCATTCACAACGTTTGAGCTTGAAATAAGGCTCACATGCTGTAACTGTAATGCTTTAATGAACTTATTTCTAATGACCCATCACCATCAGAAATCTTTATCACTTTTGACTTTTTTATGTACTTATTATCCTTCCAAAAAGTGTCTTGACTAAAGGCGATGGTTTTCTCTCACTTTTTTTCAGATTCCTATTCTCGCTTCGTTGCAGAAGCAATTTGACATTGTAGACATCACGTTAGCTGCCAACGAGTCTGTAGAACTATTCGCTCTGAAATATTATGAAAAACTGAATGAATTTCTGCGAAGTTCTGACGTGTAAGTGAACTAACAATTTGAATACCGCGCGCAGAAGCACGCAGGCCACACTCATGCAATGGCCTCTGTACTAAATTTCGAAACATGTCAAAGTTAGTATACAGTTTGTGTAGGAGTGTCACCCGTATCCGTGCAGGATTAGCGCCAAGAAACAAACCCTCCGGAAGGCGAGAATGTAGTCGGCAGCTATGTCTAGTTAAACATCTCACAATGCAACCAGACAACGTTCCTAAACGACAGATATGCCTTTAGTGTGATTCATTGAACTGTCGTCAAAGCAGAGTCGATTTTATTGCGACGCCTGGTGGCGTCCTTATATACATTCCTCCCTCCTCCCCCCCCCCACTTCATAGTACCATAAGTAAGGGGCTCAGCCTCGAATCCCCTTCAAAATTAACTCCGAAGCAATTATGTAAAATGTCGGCTAGGGAGATAACGTCGGGCGCATGCGCAACCATGTTTTACTTGTTCAAGTACATTATTGCAGTAAAGTCTTGTGAAAATCGACACCAAGTTTGATGTAGACCAATCCATTGTCCCACACAAAAAAACCAGCCTTGAAAAGCGCTTATACATTGAGTTGACACGACACTCCACGACGAAGTACCAACCTAACAATATACCATGCCATGTTACACATGCATCACTGTGTGTAGCCAAGAAAAAAAGAAAAGAAGGTTTAAACAATGGGACAGAGCCCTTGTTAATCAATGCTGGAGGCATGTTTGCCTGGCTATAAGCCTGACATGATAGTTTTGATGAGATTGGTGATGCGTGAGATTAATCTCTCCTACACGGACTTAACGCACTTACATAGAACATGTGCAATCAACAAGCACAAGCATACAGAGTACCGAGCATCTAGAGTATCGGTTCAAGGCAGTGTCGACGGAGAACTAAAGGTGTCTCCGTTTCACGGAAGCAGCAGTAGCCCTGCTTCAAGGTCTCAAGATGAGATATAGCTCCAAATAGCTCCGGCATAAATTTAAATCAAATTTCAGCACCGTTCTTTTGACCGGATAACACGCGCAAGCGCACCAAATATGGCGAAAGTGTCCGTCTATTTGGAGATATTGAAAGTATTTCGGGTACTATCTACCAAATAAATTTGTAATAAATACTGTCTTGAAAAGACGTTACGTTCCTGAGCGGTTTTCGGGCGTCAGTAGAATAACGAGAAGTTCTGGACTTCTTCCAACAAATGGCCACAAAGCTATCAGCCGTCATTTCCAACTAAATAGCGGAAATTCAGTCTTTATTGCAAAGAATATGTGCATTTGTATAAAATGTTTCAGCTGGCACTCTAAATGTCGAAGATAACTGATGAGTGAAGTAGTGTGAAACAGTCATGGCACCGCGTGTTGCTTGCACTTAAGTGTTATTTGAAGTTTCTGCCATGGGGCTTGGGTACGGCCGGCAGAAAAGTTCGTTATTCAAAGTAATTTTGATTATGTTGAATCTAACCATTCTTTCTCAGTGTAACTGCAAGCACCTTCTTTGCACTTTTGTTCTAGTGACACCTTGTTCAACTACGCCGGTTGGCGTCACATGCTGAGATGGGCTGCCACCGTATCGCGAGAATTTCGAAAAGCTTCCTTCGAGTTTCGAAAAGTGAAAGAAGGTGTGCAAGTTGAGAGGCCGAGATGGCAAGAGTGCGTCGATGAGGTTAACGACGGCATGCCAGACATTGTGGGAAAACTATATGTGCAGCACAAGTTCAGTTCAGAGGCCAAAAAAGAGGTAAGATAGAGCGCACTTTCTGATAATTTTGGGGGTTTTACGTGCCAAAATCACGATTCGATTAAGAAGCACGTCGTAGTGAGGTACTCCGCACTTTAACGTGCCGCCAATGCACGGGACACGAGCGTTTTTGCATTTCACCCCCATCGAGATGCGGCCGGGCGGCCAGGATTCGATCCCGCGACCTCGTGCTTAACAGCGCAACACCCCGAGCGCATGTTCGGAAGAGAGCGATCTCGTCATGCCATTGTTGCGCAGCAACATTTTTCACAATATAAGCACAGCAATTTAAAGAAGAAAGCCTAACGTCGTGTTCGACCGGTCAAAATCGAATGATATAGGATGCCGAAAAAATATATTTGTCGTCCAGAAAATGAGCCCAGCGTAACAGCTTGAATCCGTTATCATTTAAGCAAAAAAGTGCGGCTGTTTTGCGTCGCACTATACGTGGGGCTCTTTTGCGTCGCGGATGTTTTGCGTCGCGAATAAATTTCTCTTTTCGCGAGCGTGTGAGACACTCCGTGACATGTTGTTATCTTTATGTGCATGAGTGGTATCAAAATTGCGAAGATAAATATTTTCAACAAACAGCATAACAGGGGTCATGCGTACATGTAATGACGGTCGAACATCACGGCGTTGTATCAGTCATACGACTTCGTGCAAATTTTAATTTCATTAGTCATTGTGTAGAGAAGGCATATCTTGTGAATACTGTCTGGTCAAATCCACGGCAATTCAGAGCAAGTTTACATGTTTCCTTGGTAAAATTTTAAAACGTTGCGCAACGAACATGCCTAAAATTTGCGTGGGCTGTTACTGATATTAATGCACAATATACATGTGGCACCAACGCTGTCCAGCGAGCTATGATATTGTGTTTTATGCAGGAAATACGCTTGGTTTCTAGCAGTGCCAGTTTATGATGCCTCGAAAAAAAAAAGCTAATTCGGAGGTTTTGCGAAAGTGAAGCAAGCGCATTTAACATGTCTTCGCCCTTTGGAACAACACTATATTGGCAACTTTCCAATTACGTACATTTACCAGTGCTCGGAACGAAAACAAGCAGAAAGCTCAAATGTCGTGATCAGACATGAAACGTTCGTTTCATGTTTCCATACGAGTACTCTTTGTCATAAGCGCAGAACTGAATACCTAAAATATGGCGATGCTAAAATCAGGGCATCCTCGACGGCCTGGAAATGATCCCAACTGTGTCGCCATGATCATGCGAGTTGACCAGCTTAGAAGAAAGTTAAGTAAGGACTCACGCTCTGAGTTCTTCGTTATGACTGTGCTGCTCTTGATGGGAGGTTATGTTCAACTGCCTCTTGGTACGCTCCTGTAAACGAAGATGCTTTCCACGAAGCCAGGCAGAACAAGCTTATTTGGCGTAGTTGGAAAAGAGCACTGCATTTTAGAGCAGGAGTCACTTGCAGTTGTGTAACTATGAACACTTGAATATTAACGGCATAAAACTTCACTTCAGTGAGCTCAAGCTTCCTCGTTGCAGGTTCAAGACCTTGCCAGAAGGCTTATGGCTGTATTTAATGAATCTCTGCAAAGGTTTGAATGGATGGACGAGAGCACAAGAGCGGCGGCAGAGACAAAGGTAGGTAACACTCTCGTTGCTACTAGCCAAACATGAAAAAGTGCACCGACAAGATCTGTGCACTTCTTCATTTTTTAAAATTTTCGCTTACACTCTTATTCTTTCTGTAAATTTTATAGGTTTTTTCAAAGTGTTCATTGTGAATTTCTAACATTGCGGTTTTGAATAAGACAGGCGTAAGCAATGCTTATAATTTCTAAACAATGCTTCAGCGCCTTCAGAAAAAGAACATTATGGCGGAGCTCATCTCACGAAGACTATCGACTGCAATGCGATTAGCACTTGAGCAACTTGGCAGCACACCGTATTCCTTTGGAATGCACCGATTGACCCAGTTTAGAACACACTTCTTTAGGTAAAGTTCGTTTTACATTCGTAGCGGTCATTCAGAGACTTCCGCTGCTTCGGCTATATGCGACATACTTCGGTACTGTCCTACTTTGCTATGTCGCTCGCTTGTCAAGACACGAATAGGCATGGCAGCCTGCATCAAGCCGACAGAATGATGACGATGAAATGATGAAAAAGCAAAGACGTTGATAGAATGACAAAGTCGGTGTAGCGACGACGGCATGACAACAATGAGATTACGGTTTTTAAATAATGATGATGGTGTAACGACAAGAGAGTGACAACGAATTACGACGAATTTATGTCGGCGACAGCATGACGACGATGGTATGACGGCAACCGTATGACAACGGATGCATAACAGCAGCTGTCTGACGACGACACAATGATGATCGTCGAATGACGATGGCGGGAAATTCACAAGTGAATGACGACAGCATGATTACGACAGAGTGACAAAATACTGACGTCGGTGGATCGGCGAAGGCGGCATGAAGACGATCGCATGACCGCTATGGCACGAAGACGACAGCGACGACGATGGCTGACAGCGACAGCATGACGAGAGTCGGGTATCGAAGTTATAATGACGACTGTGAAACGACTACGACGGTATTACGATGATGGTATGACAAGGAATGTGTGATTTCGACGTAATACAGACGGTGGCATGACAACTGTATCGGGGCATTGAGATTACGATTGCATGACGGATTGGCATGATGAGACTGTATCACGAAACCTGTGTGACGACATTGGTGTTACCAACATTTAATTTTCGTGTTTTACTTGCCCAAACCACGACATGATTCTGCATTATTTTGACCACCTGGATTCTTTATCGCGCACCCAATACATCGTACAGTGGCGTTATGGCATTTCTCCCTCATATAAACGTGGCCGTCACGGCCGGAATTTGATTCTGTGCCCTTGTGCTTAGCAGCGCAACGCCAAAGCCAGAGAACGTCAAGACGGCGGCATGGCGGGAATCGATTGACAAAGCTAGAGTGACGAAAATACGCGACCGCGACGGCATGACCGTGAAGGTCTGACAACATAAGCGTGGTAGCACTGTGTGACAACGATGCATCGACGACGACGGCATGACAGCGGTGGCACGATCACGACCGAATGAAATCAGCGTGATTAATATTAAATGACGAAAGAGGATTGTTGTCGATGGAACGACGAAGGCATGACGACAGTAGAGTGATGTTAATGTAGTGGTGACAACGGTAAATCATCATAATGACAAAGGCGTGTCATCAATGGTACGACGACGACCGTGTGACAAAGTTTGAATGGAGACAACAGAATGACGACGACGTCACGATGACGGAATGGCAATGCATGCACGATGACGACCGTATGACAACAACACAATGACAACAGTGGCAAGACAATAGTTTGGTGAAAACTAAATGACAAATGTATGACATCGGCGTGACGATGACTGTGTCACGAAACCTGTATAGCGAACGACGACCTGGCGATAGCCGGATGGCAAAGCTTAAATGACGAAGACGCAATGATTACGACGGCATAACGACCACACGCGCATAGCTAGTGGTTCGAACTATTAGAAAACTTGGGTCACTAGGTCGACGTATAAGACGTGATGACAGCGGATTGACGAGAGTCACATCACGAAGCTATAGTGTGACGACGATCGAACGAAGACGATGGCATCACGACCGCAAGCATAGGCATAGTGGCCCAAGCTTGTAGACAACTTTCGCCATTTTGTTCACATAAGAGGCTGGAGAGACCGATAGATAAGCTCAAAACGGCTGAAGTAGGCAAATAAGGCCAATCGCTATAGAAGTACCTTATGAATATGAGTCCTTCCTTAAAACTTTCTTCTAACCTAACAGACTTGCATGGTCATGGTCACACAGTTGCAATCTTTTCCAGGCATATGGGTCCCCACATTAGGTTGAAATTAATTCAAAGAATCCAGAGAGAACAGATCAGTATTGACGCATTGCACGTTACCAATATCTTAGCGCTTTCTTTTGCAGTTTGTCTAATCTGTACGCGGCGCTGATCATTACCACATATTAGCAACGCTGTCGCCATTAAATGAAAATGTGATTTTACCTAGAAATATCCTTGCTTTGATTCATTCAGAAAGACAAAAGATTGATCTTTGTCAGCCATTGACGTAGTATACGCAAAGACGGCGACATTTGCGCATGTGTGCTTTCTCAGAGTATAAATATTTTACCTTCATTTTTCAGTTGGCAAAAATGGCGATCAAAATTGGATATCCTGACTGGCTACTAAATGCGACATATATTGAGGAACTTTACAAATTTGTGAGTACCTACGAAATCCTAAAGCTTAATTACTGTAGAACAGACAAACAAAGACGACTAGTTTACGCAGTGGGCTGAGTGTAGCAAATAATTTTTCAAATCAGCTTGCTTAGGGATATAACACAAGATCTGCTCAGCGATTAGGCAGAAATCCATGAAGTACAGACACCGTCGTTTTAAATTTATCCTAGGCGCCGTGAGGTACAATCATTTGCGGTAAAATTTTGTTCTAAAATGTGATTGCCTGTTTATTCCCATCAGCCTGTGCAAGTGCGCAGGGACGTTAACAGGTAAAGAAAACGAACGACGGAGGAAAACAATATCAAATACACGGGGATAAAAAAGCATGCGCTTTTTTGTTACAGAGGTTATGAGCACATTTATGACATCACAATTAAAAATTCTTAGCTGGGAGGCTATGGTAAGGCACGGAAACCCGCAAGCTCAGCAGGCGACGGCCTGGTGGACCTGCGGCATCCATCGCCATGGCAAGTGGAGGAGGTTCAGGAAAACGCGAAGTCCACTGAGTGCGGCACGTATATAGTAGGGCATGCAGTTGCTTCATTTGATGCCCCACATAGCCAATTCATGCACGCGGCTTTGTTATAGCAATTTATGAATACAGTGACGTGTACACAGTTAACCACAAATGCTGACCGGTAGCAATATGCTAACGCGTTTTTATTTGTAACCAATGGGCCTTTCGTGTTTCCATGCCATCACCCAACTACTTGCTACCGCAGGTGCCGAGACTGTGCCGCAATGGCTCTTACGGGGCAATGGCGTACGCCATATCGCTAAACCACCGAAAACAGGCAATGCTAAAATTACGACGGCCATACAACAGGGAAGATGAGTAAGTGAGGAGCCAAGTTTTTATGCATGCAGAAGTTTGCAAGGCTCTGGAATATAAAATTAACGTTATACAGAAAAGAAAGCGAATAATGCAGCACTTAGATGTCTTGAAGGACCTCCAATGGTCCCGTTACTCTTATGCAGCCGAAACGAAATTGTCATTTGTGGAACAAACGTGGCTAACTATATTACTACGTAGAATGCAAACTTACATTTATAAATGTGAGCTCCAGCCAGGGCGCATTGCCGGTATGCACGCGGCAGCCCAGAGTAGGAACGCGCGTACAGGTCCGTGAGCAAAGGCATACGGACCACAGGTTCACTGAACCAAGTTAATTTGTATTCAGACGCTCCGATGGAAATTCACGAGTGCACTGAAAAGGTCGCAGTGCTAAATTTGGAGTGCAGTCATCGTTCTCAAGTTACATTCACAGGCCGAGAAGAAAATGGGCTTTATTGCGCAATCTCTGATCCACATAATTTCGCTCAGGGAAGTACCGTTTGCACAAAGAAGCAAGCGTCGCATAATAAAGAGAAATATGCTCATATTGACAGAAGGACTTATTAAATCCAGCTACTTAAATATTATAAAACTGCAACTTCGCAATGAGTAACGAGGATAGCGATGAAGCTGTTTCGTGAACTGGTGAGCTTTGTTTTCATTCAAACGCAGGAGAGTTTTTTTTTTCTGAATAGTTGTTCTTTATCTCACTGGAAAGTTCACAGTGTAGTAAGAACGAAGCATGAGTTAAGCAATACAAAAAAAAATAGAGGCAAAGCGCGAAACTGTAAACGTGTGAAATCATTTCTGGAAAGTTCATTGAGCACTTCGTCTGCTGCTGAAGTGCTGATTTGGTGTCGCCGCCCAGCTGCTTTTGACGCATACTCCAGCCCAACCAGTCATAACTGCAGGGGCGGATGAAATTAATATGTCCACTAGGTGGACAACTATAGTACACCCTCCTGTTGGCATAATACACACAGCGGTTACAGACGACCCTTACTATAACACCTTGTAGACAGGAATGCAGTTGACAGAAAAATCGCTTCCATTCAACATTGACAGCTACGCATGACGAAGAAGCATATAAAATTAATTTGACTCCAAAATGTTGAAGCTAATGTGACAAGATCAAACGGTCGTATCCTCGCCATGCTCATGTCTGCGTGATTTATTAATTGAAGTGGAGCAAGGGCGTCTGCCGAAATTTCCGGTGCTGCGAATGGGCCTATCTTCATTTGATTGATAATGAAGGTGTAAATTAATAAGCGGCAAGTCAGTAATGACCGTACCCATCTGTCGTGATGCACGTCAATAAGGCTTTTGTCATTTTGTTTAGGTGGCAAGTCGGCCCAGCCGTTGTCAATGCTTTCTACAGCCCGAACGCCAATGAAATGAGTGAGTGTTCATGACCATTTGCGATGATGTAGAATGCATAGGTTTCTTTCTGCTCAGCATTGCTCAAATGCTATACGGGGAGGTCATTTTTTAAGTTTGATGGAATATTTAAAAACATCATGTTGAAGATAACATAACTCTAGCCCTTGAGCTGAATTATTCAGATAGGTGGACGTTATGTGCAAGAAAACAATGAAACGCGTATTCCACTATTTAACAAAGATCCACTAATTATCTGTTGAATTAAAAACTTTACGGTACAGATTGCAATTTACGTCCTGCAGCCGATGAGCTTGCAAGAAGTATCTACTTGAATGTACAGCATGGCCCCAGTTTCAGATATAATGATTGATATTTCCGCAGTATACCCATCAGGAATCCTTCAAGGAGTCTTCTACGAGCATGGACTTCCACGGTGAGTCGGTGCATAAATGAATGCTTACTCCGTATGGAATATTTCAACTAGCTGAAACGTCCCTAGCTAAACCTTCTTTGCTTATTTAGGCATAATGTTTCTGGCAAAACAAACTACATAAAAGCGTTTTTCCGGGCATGAAAGAACCCAGGTAATACACGCAAAGTGCCTCGAGGAGCCAGTCGCGCTGCAATTTTGTGCGCATTCGCGAGCTTCTTTCACGCTCGGGGAAAAAAGGTTATGTAGCACTTATTGAGCAACAAAAATTTGTATCGGGAGCTTTTTATATTGCTTTACAATTTTCTCATTGACACTTTTACGGTAATTCTAATAATTGAGATGTTGATTAAATAATTAGTACTAATTACCTAATTAGGTGGAATGCAAAACGTTACATGAGTATATGCAAGCGACGGCAAACAGCATTACCTTGGTTTGGTCGAGCTACGTGGTGTTTGCATGGTTTTAAAGTTACATGAAAAACTCTGTAGTAAGAAAATGCGTTCTGTTGTACAGTGAATGTCAATGAATTCAAGCAATCCAACCTAAGGGTCGCGATTACGCCACCTCAGAAAAGTATTGCGTAAAATGTTTGTTCGCACTGAGAAAAACAAAATCAAAATATAGTCGATCTGCAACTCTTCTGGCAAACTACAAATCGGAATAGCCACAATGGTGCACGTTAGAAGTTTCCTCATTCCTCCTGCAACTTCTCTTGCGCGTTAAATAAAACATACAAATTCGATCATTACGATTGTTAACTCTTCTATTCCCACAACTGTATTTCCAACGACAGTTCCATAAACTTCGGAGCTATTGGCACGGTGGTCGGCCACGAAATGACACATGGCTTCGACGACACAGGTGGGTCCTTGGACGAACCACAAGCACTCACTGGCATTCTCACGGCAATAGGCAGTGAGGCGTTCGTATCTGTAGTGCATGAAACATGTTCAAACACGAGATCTAACAGAGTTACTGCCTGTTAGAGAAAGAATAATACAAGAATCGCCGACTCTCGCTGTGAAGAATAAATGTAAAAAGTTGTGTGTCTTTTATCTAAACTTATAAATGCAGGCAAACGGGAATAGAATGCTACATCAATTTTATCATCTTGAACTTCACTTTCTTAAATTTCTCTTCTGCTTTCTCTTTCACCCTGCCGTGCTCTTTCTCACAGATGCTTCCGCTGAAAACTGTTCATATATTACCTGTTTCGTATATTTTCCTGCCTGTAATCGTTCCCTATGGCATACATTGTGCTCACTATGCTAAACGGTCATCCATTGTGCTCACTATGCTAACAGGTTATAACAGGTTAACCGGTTATCCGTATACTGCTGCTTACGTACAATAACGAGAATCTAACGACCACAGGGGGCTAAATGCAGGGATGCTCGCTTACATAGATTGGCACGCTATCTCAAGAACCGCAGGTATACAAATTTGCAGCCCTCCGTTGCGGCATTTCTAATAGTCACAGTGTTGCGTTGGGAGGTTAAGCACCGTGAATGAACAAAGAAGCAAGTGGTAAATCTCCGGATATCTTGATATGTGTTAATTAACCCCCATTACTTCAACTTTTTCTTACACTTCTGTGACCCGCGCAAGTATCGCACCTTAAAGAGACACTACTAACTTTAGTAAGGAGTTATCCTTGAATAATAGAGAAAGAAAGCCACTCTTACCCTGCCAAGAGTCTTAGTAAGCCAGAAAACCACCCAAACAAGAAACGGATTGCAACGCCACCTTGGACTTTCCGCACGGACACTGTCACTGCGTCATCAATTTTCCCGGCAGCAGCTCTGGCTGTGTTTGATGTTCTTTTGTTGTGAAAGCTGCACTAAATTGGGTTCTAAACGACGAAACTTTGCAAGTTCCGAGAATTTTCACTTAGCCACAATGGCTTAAATACGAAAAAAGCATATTGAAATTAGTCACGTCGCGCTGATACACTGGTTCAAGAGTTTCAGCAAAAAGGTATAGAAAAGAACTTTCATTTTTGCTTCTGATATTGTCTCTGCGACCGATGAATCAGCAAAAATATAACTCTGAAGCATCGTTTTATCGCTCTAAACCAAGTCAGTGCTTCTTTTTAAGAACCTCCAACAGGCCCCATACGTAGGCAAGTCTAAAGTGGGCATATTCGATAAGCACTCCCCCAAAAGTAGCGCACCTAACTTTATATTCATTTCAATTTCAAATCACAAATTGTGCGGTATTATAATATGAAAAAAAAATACGCAACTCTGATTTCTATGCTGGAATCTGTGGGAAACGAAGCTTTCCATGAAGCGGGTATTTAAATGCTATCTAACTGTCCATCTTCTGCAGAGCGTTTTACAACATTGCAAGTGTGGTTCTGCCGGGCAGACACGTAATCACCGAGACTCATTCCACGCGATCCATGTGACCACAGATTATACTGTTTCCGATGTTGGCAAACTATGCATGGGAAGGTTTCCACGGTCGGCACACTTTATTGTTGCTCTATTTTGAGCATTGACCCATTTTATACCGTAGGAAACAAGGCCCACAAAGAATCGTTTCAATAATTGACAGTTTTCCCAGACGGCGAAGAGCCTAAAGCGACGCCAAGTCTCAGTGTTACGCTCGAGCTCCTCACGTGGTCCACTAAAAGTATGCGGAGGCGACATGGAACGTGAGACAACTGCTGCTGCGCAGAAGGGACAGCTCCCCGGCAGGTACCGGGCGTCTCACGACGCTGCCGTCGACGAGGAACATTGGCAGTGGCGCTACTGGCGTCGCAACTCATTGGCGCCCGAGATGAGACCGATGGAAAACTGCGGGCCTTTGAAAGTGTCCAACGAAAGGATTTGTCATATTTCGTTTGACGTTTACTATATCTGTTTCACTCAGGCGAGGGTAGGCGTCACGGTGCGACATGCACTGATCCTCAGCAGGAGCGCTGATGTATATTCGCACAACCCCCATGCCCAGCAGCGGAAGCCAGTACGCTTTCCTGGCCTCGCTGCACAGTCGGTTTAGTAGAACGTGGTAATCCGGCCGCTTGGCGTCGTCGATTTACCAGGGAAACGCACTGCGTTTCTCTGCAAGGCCTAATATACTTTCCACATGCGGACAACGCATGCGCCGTCGATACCAGAACAGCATCACAGTGCCGGCGGCACTGGCGGCGCGGGCCCGCCGGGAGTGTGCACGTAATTGCAGTCACAGTAGTAAAGGAATTATGCGCGTGTGCGTTTATTGCAGTGAGGCTATTTAGTAGGATGTTCCTTGCGCCTATCTATATTTTTTGTTATCATTTGATCTTTACAATTTTTCCCTTTTACTTCTTGTTTTGCGTCTTGGATCGTTACTTGTTCCTATACTAGTTATGTTGTCTTTTGTCCCCCTTACTCAATGCTTTTCTGGGCCCTGTTAGGTGTATTAAATAAATAAATAAAGATTTAAATAGATAGATAGATAGATAGATAGATAGATAGATAGATAGATAGATAGATAGATAGATAGATAGATAGATAGATAGATAGATAGATAGATAGATAGATAGATAGATAGATAGATAGATAGATAGATAGATAGATAGATAGATAGATAGATAGATAGATAGATAGATAGATAGATAGATAGATAGATAGATAGATAGATACCGTTTATTGTATCCCTACATAATACCGTAGGTTGCAGAGCCGGCCTAGGCACCTCCTTAGGGGTAGTATGGATGGGGATACTTGCAAGCCGATTTGTTTTATGTGTGCTGTCCTGTGAGCGACCTGTTCGCTAAGACAGCAGCAGCACATGACCGCAAACATGGTCATAAACATCGGCGAGAGTTGCCTAAGAAAGCTCTGCTTCAATACCTGACTTTACTAAACGCAAGCAATCATGAACAGAAATGATACTTTTATTTGGCGTAGAGGTGACAATAATGATTCATAAGCGAGAAGTGATACTGTGGCGTGGAATTTGTTTTCAATGGCCGATCACATGCATGTAGCGCTTTTCTTACTGGAAGTAAGATATCAAATTTCGCGCTTGTCACATTGTGACATTGTGCCTTTCAAGAGTGTTTTCTTTTAATATTCTCGTGGCCTGATAGGAAGCCAGTTCGACGCAGAAGGTGCTCTGAAGCAATGGTGGTCCAATCATACGCGCACCGAGTTCATGGAGAGGACCAAATGTTTCGAGTATGAATACGGAAATATCACTGACATAGAAGCGAACATGACGGTGAGAATTTCGACTAGTTCTTATTCTTTGACAGGTGTTGGAGAACGATATTCTAAACAACTGTTTATAAGGAAGGTGTCTGATTTATTCAGAACGATAATGCTGTTAGATGATGACTGGCAGGTTAGAATGTTATTACTATCAGATATATTAAGATGTTACTACCTTGAGCATCCTTGTAGGTATAAGGAGAGTTTGCACATCGGCGGAGGTCGAATATTAAGACAAACCTTTTCTTGTAACCCAAATTTCAGAGGCTACAGCAAAAGTGCCGAAACGGCTTGCCGCTTTATCGTGTGTGTGTGTGTGTGTGTGTGTGTGTGTGTGTGTGTGTGTGTGTGTGTGTGTGTGTGTGTGTGTGTGTGTGTGTGTGTGTGTGTGTGTGTGTGTGTGTGTGTGTGTGTGTGTGTGTGTGTGTGTGTGTGTGTGTGTGTGTGTGTGTGTGTGTGTGTGTGTGTGTGTGTGTGTGTGCGTGTGTGTGGGCGTGTGTTCGTGTGTGCGTGTGCGTGTGTGTGTGCGTGTGTTCGTGTGTGTATGTGCGTGTGTGCGCGTGTGGGTGTGTGCGTGTGTGCTTGCGCGTGTTTGTCTGTGGTCACCGTAGAATTACGATAGGATGCCGCACCGGAAAATGGTGATTTCTCTTGATTATGGACTATGTTGGCAACGTTCTGCAAGAAGAACGCGAAAATAAAGCCTTCTGTCACCTTTCATAATATACGTTAGCATCAGTTACATAAAAGCACGTTTGGTATCTATAGTTGTGACCAAAATTTGTGGTCTATTCCCTAATACTTCGAGGTATTATCATCCAGATCTCGCCATAACATAATTTCTACTGAAACATTACCGAGTCTAATACGCTTTTATAGCGTCAATAGCAGCAGTATGCATCAACAGTCATCAAAGGCATACATAGCAGCGTCTTTCTATTCCATTATGTCTTAGCTTCGTAATTTTTGTCGTAATTTCACCAACTATTAAATGAAAAAAACTTGCCCATGAATGTCTTCTTTATCAAATCCAGCTTAATGGGAAGAACACGGTGGGCGAGAACATTGCAGATAACGGCGGACTGCGTTTGGCTTTCGAGGTAAGTTGAAGGAGAATTTGATGAACTAATCATAACTTATTACGTAACCTGGCTCTATACAAAAAATAGTCGAGCCTGCTCCTCGTGACGGTAAACAACACAACCTGTGTTCTGTCCATTAACGACAAACATCCATATATTTTACATTCTCGCACAAGTTGCGTGGAATACTTCGTATATACAAGTAATGTATTCTTTAGGCGTGTACGCACGATACTTTAGCAGCAAGAGTATTGTTACCAACAAACACGCCGTAGAATGTGTCGGAAATTCTAAGCATTCAACCGAATTCTACACGGAAGAAGTAATGTACAAATCTCACTTAGTAAAGTGCACGAGGGACGACATATTTTGTTACAACTTTGCGACATTTCCTTTCTGAGTCCACGCAATAATTTCGCTATGAAACCAACAAACAGCATGACAACTTCGAAAGCATATCTTTCTTTTCACATGCATTTTTTAACTTGATTTCTCGAAACATTAACTTGAAAAGAAAGACAGTTTGATCACTGTTGATTCCCTGTGCAAGCATTCCTTACGAGTGCGGCCTGGCATGGTCTGCTTAATTTCACCATATAAAATACAATTCTAATTCTAGGCATATAAAAGACTCCTGGAAGTGGAATACAAAAACATAGATACTCGACTACAGGGCATGGAAGACTTCTCTGGGCAGCAGCTGTTCTTCATTGCAAACGCAATGGTAAGTGCCATAAAAGCGCCGTTATTTCTAATACGCAAGAATATCCACAGAATTGTCTTTTGAACAAAGCGCAAGCACCCAAAGTTGTTCGTCATGCTCCTTTTCTCACAGGTAATGTGCAGCTTGAGCCGTCCTGAGCATTTAAAAGAGCAAATTGAGTATGACCCACACAGCCCAAGTCAATACAGGTAACTCAAAATCTAATACGTTGCGTCCATATCCAGCTTTTCTGGACACGAGAGATTAGTTCGCATGAGTGTCACCACGTGACGTGCTGACCTTACACTTTTTAACGTGGTGACGCAGTGATGACGTCAACAAAACAAAAATAAGGTAACTAAAGGCTATCCCTGCACACTGAACTTTGCCACAGTGCTTGTCCCACTGGCGTTAGCAGTGTTCTTGATAAAGCGTAGCCGCTCGTCGGCTGGAAATGACTTATCATCCTAGGAGTGTTTGGTCGCGACGAGCGATGATTGATTCTGGGCTTTTAGCCGGTGTTTTTTTATTTTTATTCAAATAATTTTTGATGCTACGGAGTAAACAACCTATAGTAATCATCGGAAGCACTCCATGGCAGCGCTTCTTGAGTCGGCAAACATTCTTAACGAGCGAACATGGCACAGCTTCTAGGAGAAATGCCGTTGTGGACAGCTTTGGAATTTGAGCTGATTTCATTAAGCTGCCCTCAATTATTTCCCTACCTACTTTGCTAGCAGCACTCATGGGCTACCACAGCAGCGGCAAATCGAAATGTGCTTAACTGTTAAGATATATATGCGGATATGTTGGTTTTGCCCCTTAGGCAAAAGGCACGACACAAGAAGTGTGCAAGCTGTCTATGTGTCGTCGTCCGGTAGCATGCTATGGCCGAAGCTGCTCGCATTATTATTAGTCACAATTATTGGCCACCGGACCATGTACACCTTTCGGTAGGACATGTATAGTACTTGCAGTTAGTTCCCAAAGTACTCTCCTGTTATGCTTATCCAGGTGCATGAAGGAACACCGCTATTTAAAATTATTGTGCAGTAATATATGCGGGATTTGTATTTTCTCCATACTGTCTACCATAACGCCGTTCCACATTCACAATATAGCTGCAATGCAGACTACCAGATATCGAGCGCCATAAAGGTTACCAACTTACTTAAAGACCTCGCGCACAACTGCTGACACTTACTTGTATTCAAGAGTTGTGCGTCTGCTAAGGACATCCTCAAACAATGTTAAATAAAGAATTATGGGGTTTAACATGCCAAAACCACAATCCGATTATGAGGCACGCCGTAGAGGGGGATTCCGTAATAAGTTGGACCACGTAGGGTTCTTTAACGCGCGCCTAAACCTAAGTACACGGGTGTTTTCGCATTTCACCCCCATCGCAATACGGCTGCCGTGGCTAGGATTCGATCCCGCGACTTCGTGCTTAGCAGCCGAACACCATCAACTAAGCAACTACGGCGGGTAAGGAATGTTGGCAGTTCGAGGAAGGCGACACTGTTGGAGAAGTATGGGAGAGGCCTTTGCCCTGCAGTGGGCGTAACCAGGCTGCTGCTGCTGCTGCTGCTGCTGCTGCTGATGATGATGATGATGATGATGATGATGATGACACTGGGCACGTGAGACAATTTGGTCCCCATCCTCACTGCGCGAGAACCGGTACGAGCCGTCGAAGAATGACACCGATTGTATTTAATGTGATGGAGTCCGCGTCCAATGTTTCAGACCCGGATCAGCCGGTAACGATTGACGACCAGCCACATCGCTTATACGTGCAGTCGCCTGACAGCTGCCGGGCGCTAGCATCAGCCACGACCTACTGAACCTCTAAAAACACTTGCCGACAGTATCGCCTTATTTCGCAACATCGGGTTTCAGCTAAACTGCTTGAACAGCCAATTTATTTCTCAAGATGTTTGGATACCCTATCAATGTTATGGTTTTCTTTATTTATAGGTCATCTTTTATATTTAAGCTAGTGCTGGTCCTGAGATTTCCAGCGGTTGAACCTTTTCCAAAATGCCGGCATTTTTTGTCGGCCTCTGTTCATATTTTGGAGGATACTTAATAGGCGTTGAAACCACAGCATGACCCCCTGACCACGCTGCTGAAAAGGTCATTTTATTTTCGTGGGGTCTCGTGCAAGCTTCTTTCTTGTTTCCGTTCATCAACCTCCTGATTTCCCTGCCACTTGTGTCCCATTTTGACAACTACGACCCCACGGAAGTTGGCAATGATGTAATGGCATTGTGATTGAGGCTGTTTAGATCAATTCGTTCCATTGACAACCCGCTAGCTTCGTGCCGCGGCCGCTTGGGGCGCTAGTTCGTACGTGTCCAGAAAAGCTGGATATAATTTTGTAAGAACGACGAAGTGGAGGAGAAAACGCGGACAAGTGTTAATCTAAAAATGAAATGGCCATTTTGATATCCCGAATTGTAGAAGAGGCATGGAGGCATATGCAAGATGTAAAAAAAATTGTTGGCTATTAAAAAAGTAATCTCGCCTCAGAATAGTGCTTCTCTGAGATCGTTGGCTGTACATAACAGAAATTCGTTTCCAGCCGGACACTCCGGATATGGACAGGAATGGACGACGACACACGCTGGACGATCAAATGAGCTTTTATTATTGATTTCCTACACTGTTTATAGCACAAGGTAGCCAATGCCTCTTTGTGTGCGTGTGTGCGTGTGCGTGTGCGTGTGTGTGTCATGGCGATTATCCAACTCAGGTTGAAATATCGCCTTTGCGCAAGTAGCCCTTTTCTTTTTCTGTTAGTAATATTGATGGTTTACTAACGCAAGATTTCCTGTTCCTGTCAATTGCCATGGCTTTTAAAATCTCGCGCGTCAGCTTGTCCTGACTTGTCCGTGTCAGAAAGTTCTAGTTTAAACCAATTCTGCTGATCTGGCGTCACATAGCGAATTCCGCCTCCTCCTTCAGAAAAGTGGAAGAGGAATGCATTGTTTGCGCCGCTATAACATCCTGTTAGGTCATTGCCAAGTTTCACTAAGTTTTTCATTGGTTGCTTTACATATCTGAACCACGGTGTAGCAGTGGTTGAGCTGTGCAGATCCGCAGTGGCAGTGTTTCTGACAGTAAAATCAGCTAAACATTGCACTGCCGTTCTGCTTAGTGTGAAACAAAACTGTAACATCAGTGTACTTCACAAGAAATTTTAAGATAAAGATCTCTGAACGGCTGTGTAAGTTTCAAACTTCTTTCTTTCACACGAAAGACACTCCACTATGTCAAGGGCTTATATTTTTTGCGAGATAAATTCCGAATCAATAAAAAATCTTCGTGAGCGATATGAAACAAGTTGAGCGAGAGACTCGCTGGAGTGGTCTAATTCGTCTTGCAGAATCAGAGGGAGACATTATAAGAAATAATGCAGACAGCACAATTGATTTATCCGATTCTACAGTGGTGCATACCGCAAAAGGACCAACACAAAATTGTGACGCGTCACCAGCGCTAGCGCTTATCCATGTTAAACGTATGAGGTATGTGACGCCTCTTTGTAACCACCCCATCATAATTGATTCCCTATATGCCGGACACATGTGCTTGAAGGTTCCTGCAACGTGTCTTCATCGCCTTTAATAATAAGAAGCTATTCAACAAGACATCATCTTGAATTGCTGACCGGCAATTATTTCCCACCACGCAGGCACTAACGTTAACAGCGTTACAGGGCCACCTTAACACAACGCAAATATAAAAACGCCAGAATTCGCCCTAGTTCCTCCACTAAACTTCGAGTTCAGTGGTGTAGTGTGATGGAAAAGCTGCTAAATGCACACCTAAATTATGTATTCTGTGGGTGACAAGTTATAAGCAAGAAAATTTGATCATTTCGCGTATACCAAGCTCCGAAAGCTTTTGCAGCTCGGGGTACCAACTACTTTGTACATCCACTGACAAAAAGATGCATATGCCATACGCAGAAAATACTGTCAGCGCTACAGCCAAGGGCGCCTTGCGGTCATGGGTATAGGTCACTAATCGTTGTTTCAAGAGCAGGATGCCAAAGTGACACCCTCCCCACTTGCCCAACCAAGAGCTATGAACGTGATCCCACGGCTCCGGTTGAAGTCAACCTATGTGGCAAAGAGTTCGGTCTGGATAATTTTTGCAGACTACGCTCACGCGTCTTCTGGTTTAAATTATAGGAGCAGGCGGCGCACTCCAAATACCATGGGGGCGATGACAGATCATGTTTTCTCAACACAATTTCTGCCTACGCAATCAACATCTACTTATTGATACAGGAAGCTGAATGCGGGGGATTTCTTACACAGAACGTGCTGTTCCATACGAGACCTAGTGTATTCTAATCCAATGCAACGTTTGGCTTCTCCTTTAGCGTCAACGTACCAGCTTCAAACTTGGCAGAGTTCTCCAATACGTTCAACTGCCCAACAAATTCAACTATGAACCGGAAACATCGCTGCACGTTCTGGTGAGACCTAGTCGCAGAGGACGAGAACACAGGACTATGGTGTGCAACTTTTGCAATCTTTCATACTTATTCGGAAAGCGCGACAACCGACGTATTGTTACAATAAAGTACACTGGGGACTTCCTGAGAAACTGTGTAACTTTCATGCAATATAACTCAAACAGCAGGTCAGACAACAATATGAGAGGAGGACTTGGGAAGGCGTTCCACCCACAAGTTTCAACACACAGAAAATTGTGCCAAATTGGTTACGCCATCAATGCACTATCACCCACAACAGTGCTAAGCAACCGGTATGCACCCCGCGGATGCAAAAATACCAAAGAGGTGTCGATCAGAGACGCTATGGCCGTCGTTTTTTTTTTTTAAATCGTGGTCTATATTAATTCACTTATTTCCCTCGGTGTACAAGTGAGGCATAACAGATACCAGAACTAGTTCTTGTGTCTGACTGCTCCATTTCTACTTCTGAGTCTGTTCTTGTCTTTATGGCTGTAGAACGTTTAGGCTTGCCACCACAATCAGTGCGGTAAACTGTCGTATACACAGCGCTTCGCGCTGAGATTCTCATCGCCGACAAAGAGCGGCGGTGATAAAATCTTGTTTTGCTTTTTTGTCCTATGTTCTCATCGACTCTATAGGCAGGGCTACGTTCCAAAATATTAACAGAGAAGAAATACGTAGGGAAAGAATGCGCCCATGCTTGCACGTGTCACTATGTTTTATTGCACGCCCATCTCTGTCCAGACATTTTGATAGCTTCGGGTCGAAGGTCGAAGTGCCTGTTTAAGTGCGAGAGGAAGATAAATGGTAAGCCGACGAGCCATGGGTGCTAAACACAATTGCCTGTACTTAGACAGCTTAAGGAACCTTTTTTTGCTACCTTTGTGTTTCCCCAGGATCTAAACTACGTCTAAGCCAGCTTGTTAAACTATATTTTAGGGTAGGAAAGATGTAAGGGCCCAGTCCTTGGGGAATTGCTTGGCACGTCGTTAGATACGGTAAAATAAAGCTTCTTTTTCAGTGACTTCCTGTCATACCTAACACGTACACGCAGTCATCATCTTACCAGTGTCTGCCGGATAAGGCTATGCTCGAAAGGACACTCTTTAGCAGTCCTCACTGCTGCCATTGGGTAGCAGTGTTCGGTGGCTTTCAGGGAGACGCTCAGTGTCTCACTGAAAGGAGTCGCATGTACCTCTGCTTGGCCAAAGAGCTCGAATAATGGAGAGCCGTTCCACTCAGTTTTCTCCTCTTCTATAAATGAAAAAAAAAATTTTTTTCTTACTGACTTCATCGGACCATTGCAACGTCGCCATCGATTGAAAAAAAATCAGCCCATAAATCATCACTTGAACGACGCTGTGTTGAAAGGTTCCTTTGCCGAAATTGTTCGCCTTTCGAGTTGTGGTGCGAGTTGGGGTAAATTACACATATTTTTATTTTTCTGCAGTATGTCACACAATTTACAACACATAGAATGTGGTAATGAACATATCTTTCGGCTACGCCTGCCTCGCGACAGCGCGCACGAGTGCGATGTGCATAGTGGAAAAAAAGCCAAAGAATGCTTGACCACAAGTCTCAACTGGCGCCTGACCGCAAACGTACTTCGAGGAAGTGAAGCATTTTTATATGGCACAGGTAAGAAAGAACAGCGCTAACAATAACATGAGTAAGACTAAATTGGTGAGACAGCTTTTTAAAATCTATGGTAGCATTACATTCTCAAGAAACAAGTATTGTTTTGGCGTATTGGTAATAAGCCATCACAAGACAACCTGTTGCAATTGAAGTTAGACCTCTGTTCTCTTTGTTTCTGCTCGCGCGTTGTATTTCGTGCCATTTCATTGCGCCTCGGCCTAAGAAAACGCACCAAACTGCAACAGCTACAGCTGAAATGTAGAATAATAAAAAAGCCGGCGTGTGGGAACATATCAGTATTTGCACAACACGCAAACTCCTCTTTCTGATGTTTTCGTTAGTTTGTGCGCCACGTAGAAATGGATAGCTGAAATGTTTTTATTTCCCCAACTGCCTCTAGTGTTTTTAAGAGGACATAGTGATCAGATATTTAGATTGGAGGGCTTAGAAGTAGCATGACCATCATTGTTATGATTATCACTAGCACCGTATCTATGTTCAAAGAAGCAGGCGCTTTCGCAAGATCTATGACCCCTGTTCTGAGTAAAGAATAGTTCTCCAATATCAGTTAATTTTGCCTAATCTTCTGTACCTGTTACTCCTTAGCAGAACTCGTTTTTGGCTATTTTCCGTTCCTCCGGCACCTCCTATGCTGCGAGTCACGCAAAGCAGTACAATTTAATGCAGGTTGGTAGGTGTCGATGTTCGAGTCCCAATTTGCTGTGTGATATCTTGCCTCCTATTCAAACAAGCACGTTTATGAAGATGAAGCTGCGATCAACTGACATGTCATATGGCTTAGGAACCGGACATGCTGATGGCAGGTTGACGACAGTGCCTATCTACCGCAAGAACCTTTTTATAAATGACTCATGATTTGCTGCAATACGTCACTAGAGCTGCTGCTGTGATCTATGAGTTTGCCAGCTAACCACGAATTAAACAGTGCCTCGGTATACAGTTCCTATGCGGAAAAGTGGTATCCTCAGCAAGAAGTGTGCTTGAAACAAACTTGCGTCCTTAAGATAATAATGAAGCTTTCGTTCGATGCAGTGGTTCAAGTTTATATATATATATATATATATATATATATATATATATATATATATATATATATATATATATATATATCTTCAGCCTGGTTACGCCCACTGCAGGGCAAAAGCCTCTTCCATACTTCTTCAACTACCCCGGTCATGTACTATATGTGGCCATGACGTCCCTGCATACTTCTTAATCTCATCCGCCCACCTAACTTTCTGCTGCCCCCTGCTACGCTTCCCATCCCTTGGAATCCAGTTCGTAACCCTTAATGTCCATCGGTTATCTTCCCTCTTCATTACATGTCCTGCCCATGCCCATTTCTTTTTCTTGATTTGAACTAAGATGTCATTAGCTCGTGTTTGTTCCCTCATCCAATCTGCTCTTTTCTTATCCCTTAACTTTACACCCATCATTCTTTTTCCCATAGCTCGTTGCGTCGTCCTCAATTTAAGTAGGAGCCTTTTCGTAAGCCTCCTGGTTTCTGCCCCGTACGTGAGTACTGGTAAGACACAGCTGTTATACACTTTTCTCTTGAGGGATAATGGTAACCTGCTGTTCATGATATGAGAATCCCTGCCAAACGTACCCCAGCTCATTCTTATTCTTCTGATTATTTCAGTTTCGTGATGCGGATCCGCGGTCACTACCTGCCCTAAGTAGATGTATTCCCTTACCCCTTCCAGTGCCTGGCTACCTATTGTAAGCTGCTGTTCTCTTCCGATAGTGTTAAACATTACTTTAGTTTTCTGCAGAATAATTTTAGACCCACCCTTCTGCTTTGCCTCCCCAGGTCAGTGAGCATGCATTGCAATTGGTCCCCTGAGTTACTCAGCAAGGCAATATCATCAGCGAATCGCAAGTTACTAAGGTATTCTCCATTAACTCTTATCCCCAATTCTCCCCAATCCAGATTTCTGAATACCTCCTGTAAACCTGTAAACACGCTGTGAATAGCATTGGAGAGATCGTATCTCCCTGCCTGACGCCTTTCTTCATTGGGATTTTGTCGCTTTCTTTATGGAGGACTACGGCGGCTGTGGAGCCGCTATAGATATCTTTCAGTATATTTACATACGGCTCGTCTACACCCTGATTCCTTAATGCCTCCATGACTGCTGAGGTTTCGACTGAATCAAACACACACACATATTATATATATATATATATATATATATATATATATATATATATATATATATATATATATATATATATATATATATTGCTCTACTCATTCCAAACTTGACTGTACACCCCTCCCCAATGTCTGCCAGACTCGCAACAATTTAATATGAAATTGGCTGGAGTTTCATATTGCGGTTTCTTTTTTCTTTCTCATTTGCTGGTGACGTACTTTGTCTTCTTCGCGTATTACTTGTAATTTCAAGATATTATAGATATTATTTCTGTATTTCTGCTCACGTTCCGTTATTGTGGCGCATTCGGGCTTACACTACTTAGTTATGACGCGTGTTATGCGCATCAAGGTGCCGTATTCCTGCTCCAACTACAAGTGAGCAGAGTACACAAAGGAACTACTTCCATGTCTCCATATCTCAGCTCTCTATCCCTTCTCTGATGGTGCTACGATTTCAAAATACAAATTTCTCCGAGAATGTCGCACGACGACGCGACTTCGAGAACACAGAAAATGGCCAATATTGTAGATTTTCAGAAAACTGTCAGCACAACATCAGCATTTCGTGCATCCTTTGCCACTCACTCCATCCTGCACAGAAGTAGCGCGGAGGCAACAGCCTGTGCATAAGGATAAACACATGACAAGAGCTTTCTGACGACTGTTCATTTGCCTTGACAGGTTCCCATTTGTTAACAGCCTTCGCTGTCCATTTCTCATTATGCTGCTTCACGAACAAGTCCAATTGTAAAGCTTTTAAATGTTCGAAATACGGCAAATTATTCACATGCGATGACGTATCAGCTACCAAAAAATACGGATGGCTACCAAACGAAGATCGTGCGTAAAACTTTCTTAAAATGGGTCTTCTTATTTCATCACGCAAGCGATAATTTGATCTTATGGAGGCGGCGAAGACAACACTCCTTCCCATTTTCTTTGAAGGCCCACTTAACTAAACGGCTACTTTTTGGGGAGAATTGCTCGGTGAGCAGCAGCTAAAAGAGAAGCACCGTTTTTGAAGACCACAGCACTTTCATCACCCGCGAATTAAGACCAAAATATTCAAATAACTTCGTACTTTCACCAGCTCACTATCAGCTCAATGTATACGTATCGAACACCCGAACGAATAGCGAACGTGAAAAAGAAATTACAAGCTGGACCATTCAAAGGCGTTGCAGCTGGTTCTTTTGACGGCTGCTATACCTACAAGTTAAAAGGGATTTTATGGCGCTGCTATTTAGGGCATAAAAGGCTAGAACGGTTATGGCAGCCAGGTGTTCTCAAACTGAGTGGAGGGTAACAGCTGCGTGCTACAAAAGCAGGAAAAGCATTTTCAAGCCTACAATACGGAATGAAAGAAAGCAACTAATGGTCGTCAATACCACAACCACCAGCGAACTTGCTATAAAATACCCGATTCATGTGACCAAGAAAAAGCCTGGCACACCAACGTTCCGTAAGAGATGTTTTCTCAGTAGGACGGTGCGACGCTTCAAGGAGCTGTCATCTTGGTTTCCGTCGATTGTTTTTCCTCCAGCATAGGAGCCGCAGGCGAGTAACAATACATCAGAAGCTGTAATATAACGTTCGCGATTCTTAAGGGCAAAGACGACTTATGTCCAGAATATATTCAGAAGTCGTCCTCGGCTAGGGATACACGGGTAGTTCTACTCTCTTTTCATACAAGCTGCATGCAGTGATCAACAATGGCCGAACAAGAAAATCCCCAATCTGGAGTTAAATATTACACAATGGGATTCGTTCTTGTCTTCGACTCGTCCCATGGGACGATAAGGCTCCTTGACAAAGATTAGTCATGCATGACAAAAACAAGTCCACTTGTCGAAACATTGCCTCCACGCTAAGGATTCTACGGTTTCACTGTTTACGATTTCTTCATGTTCCGGTGGACCGTTTCTCTTTATGGAAAAGTATACGCAAGGAACACAGCATCACTAAAACGAGCAGCTCAAAAGGCTCGCGCAGCTTACACCATGCATTTCCTCAATCCTGTCCATAGCATGAACCTTCAGAGCTGCGTGCAGTAAAGGACATCCTTACATTGCCCAGTACTCAAAAAAGGCTTGGCAAGCAGCGCTCCAGCAGCCTTTGATCCTGATAGTACCACGTGCGCCAGCTGGAACGCTTAGCCCACTTTCTGAAGCCACACAAATTACGAAGCAACAACTTTGAACCGACAAGTTTGGCTCAATAAAAATGCTTGAAACAGGTAGTAGAGCACGTCGTGGCAGTATGAGCTGCTCTGAATTTCCAAAATTCGAACTCGAAACAGAACCACAGGCGGCCATATACAACCCTACTTTTTTGCATAGTGCAGAAGTGGCAGCCGGCACACACTTCCAAGTGCAATCGTAACATTTTAGAAATTATGAAGCACACTGTATGGAACAATGCTCATAAAACTGTTTCTATAAATACTTCAGATAGAGTTTGACGTACGCGCAGTGAAGTACAGTGCGAGTAGTGTTGTTCGTCTACATTGAGCTTCTGGGGCTGGTTAACATCAGGCACTTCTTAAAGTCCCTGTGGTGTTCGCCGTCACCGTAAGTATTTTTACAGGCAATTCGATTGAGCTAGTTAGTAAAATAACCTAGTAACAGACAGTATGAAATTGACAGGGAAACAGGAAAAAGACAAGGACTAGCGCTCCTGTTGTTGATGCTGTGTTCTCTGCCAATTCAGTGCCGCCTATTACCACGCAGGTTTTTCAATTAATGTTGTGTCAAGGCGGAAAGGAATACTGTGTGTGTCGAGCAAAGTTACTCAAATTGTAAAGAAGCGTAGAAATACTGTGTCATGTATAGTCGCTTGTCTACCGTGAAGAGTTTAATAAATGAGTTATTTTGTATGCTGGTCACAATATGTGGTTTGTCAAAATGACAGGCACGTGAAGAACTTGGGACCACCATGGTTTAAAATTAAATAACTTTATGGTGATGATAGTGGATACTATGGTTGGCGCTCATAAAATCGCAAGGGACGGCTCCTAATCGATGGATAGATTTAATGTAATGTTTAACATTCAGCGATTGAGCCGTTACCACGTCAATTATGGCCCCTACCTCTCCGAAAACGAAGAATAGAGAAACTACCTACAACGGCCGCCTCCACAACGTAAACGTGGAAGAGCGCAGGCTGGCGAAAATGCACTATGAGTGAATATTCGAATGTGTAAACAGTTAAAATATTATTCACAATGTAAGATTTATGACATTCCCGACTAGTTTCCATGACTTTGTGGTAATTCGTACACATTACATGGCGAAAGTGGCACTTCCTAATATCGTAACTAAAAGGCACTACAGGGAAAATTGGTTTTTAATTGAATATTGGGCCCATGCGTGGACTTTTCTAGAGCTGCTTAATTTCTGCTTTTGTATTTCGAGAGTTTCTAATTACTACACTGAATTCGCCGAATTACATTCAAGTAACTTTTTCTCCAGACGACTAAATGTTTTATTATTAATCGGCAAATGTGCAAAAATCTACACTAAATACCGAATGAGTTAGCGTTCAGAGCACATCTTTTAAACGCCCAGGGTTTGTCATTAGTACTTTCTCATCATCAAGTACTGTTATTTTGTCCTATTCAGTAGTCTGTCCAGCTATAAGATCTGATAACCCTGGTGACGCTTTGATGACTTGACCTAAACATTTTCCGCACAATACAACATCCTGAGATTGCGGGATAACGAGGTTTGCTAGAATAATTTATTGCCAAACGCTACCAAAATTTAGACTGGGCTCATTCATTCAGACTAGGCGCATTATAGAAAATCCACCCAGAATCATTTTCGCATAAGAAACACTACAGTTACGGAGTGAGAAAAAAGCCGCCAAGCTTTACTAATAGAAAGGGTTCCATTACTTCTCTTTCTTTTGTTCCCTTTATACCAGGAAAAGCTATGTCACGTATACATCTCATTATATCAACCTGCCTTTTATCCTCGGTGTGCCTGGATGCTTTGAAATCAACAAAGATGAAGAATGACAAAGGCAAGTTCCTGAAACATCGAAACATCGGCATTTGATACCAAGATCTAATACTGCTTTTAGCAGTGCGATACGTTATCGTTCAAATTGGAATACTAACGCAATCAAAACAGCAGCGAGAGATCAGAAAGGAAAAGCTTCCCCTGTAGCGCTGACTGCGTTTTTGGTAATGTACAGCTGCAGCTGCCTCGGTCACTACATTGGGGGCTCTCTCAATTACTATATCAAGTTTTCTCCGTGCTTTCTTTTTCTTTTCTGATAAGCAGAAAGGGACGCAACAGATAGCAGTATGAAGGAGCACAGTTGTCAAAGCAATGTCAACATGCGATGTGCAATCAATATACACGAGTTATGTAAAGTTGAGCAGTGTTATATGTTGCTTTTCTATAATGCCGCACCCTTTTTTTATACAGTGCGCAAAGGTCTGGCGTGCCTTAAGATGTTCAAATTGAAAAGGTGGTTGCTGCGGACCTTTAAATTTTCCCGTGCCAGCTTACTCTGATGTTTCAGATTCTGACTGCATCGCCAAGCTCCAGTCTAAGCAGTCAAGAACTCAAGGACTCAAACTATAAACTTTTGAGAACATTTTTTTTTCTCAGTTAAACCGACCCGAACGCTAGAACACGCGTTAAAATTAATTACGTTATACAGACGTGTAGGCGCTGTGGTTTAGACATAAGGTTCAAGTAAGATACGTTTGACCTTCATTTTTTTTTCTGCTAAGATTATTATTGACCATTTTTCTGCCGGAAGAAGGAAAAATTAAGTTAATAAATATACACTACAATTATTACCTGCTTACAACTTTCTCTTTACTTTTCTTTCAAAATATATTTTATCCGAGCTAATTACTACGGCACAAGTATTTAGTTCTACTTATGATATCTTGGTAATTATGGTATCTTGGTATATTACAGTATTTGCATAACTTGATACCCAAAATATTCCCCATTTCAATCGTATTACGTTAAGAAAAAGTTTGAGTATCAGAACTTTACCTGAATATAAGTTCCCTTTCATCTTGTCTTCCGGTTTAGGCAAATACAGCGTCTGTGACACTAAGGTGTGCGTTCAACGAGGTAAGGTATACAACCTTTCTCCATTCCTCTTTGCGTGATACCTAAAAATGCTTTAGCACCCGCCGTGGTTGCTCAGTGGCTGTGGTGTTGGGCTGCTGAGCACGAGGTCGCGGGATCGAATCCCGGCCACGGCGGCCGCAATTCGATGGGGGCGAAATGCGAAAACACCCGTGTGCTTAGATTTAGGTGCACGTTAAAGAACCCCAGGTGGTCAAAATTTCCGGAGTCCTCCACTACGGCGTGCCTCATAATCAGAAAGTGGTTTTGGCACGTAAAACCCCAAATATTATTATTAAAATGCTTTAGCGAAAGTGAACTTCACGGACAAGAAGAATTTTACATTGCGGTCTCACTCTTATCCACAAGCAAATGCGCTCAATCAGGGCTGCGTTGACGCTTCCATAGCTGCGTCCATACCCGTCAATGTTCTCGTCTCATTTCAGTGATATGACATCGTTATCGCTAATTATGCGCCCTCCAAAAGACTATACAAGAGTAATTTCACATTATTGCAATAGCAATAAAGGTGAACATCGCCCTATTTCGACGTAATAAACAGAACAAAAATATTCAATGGCGATGTGGCAGTAAATACGAGAGAAATTCGCTAACGTTAAGTCGCGCCCCTTTGAGGTCCCGTGTGCATGATTTATACCACGTTCACCCCATTGCAAAGGGTTCGTGTTGGTCAGGAGCTCACTTGACACACTTGATGCCTCTTCGGCGAATTAAGGACAACTGACGGTCGTCCGCGTGAAGCCGCCGTCAGTTACACTATAAATATACAGGCCATCTTGCGTACCTTGAACCAAGAATTTTAATGAAGGGTTAGCGGCAGCTGAATGAAACCAACAGCATATGGTTTGCCGTCATGTCGCACTGCTTATATTATCTTTTTTATATTCCGCTTGATTAGGTAACTGGCTAAGATGAATTACGGAAAATTTTAAATATTCACTATAGGGCGAAGTACGTTTCGCTGCGTTGTATATAGAAGGGCTCAGAAACGAGCGATCCAATTTTTTGAGGCAACGTACTTCCTGCATGGGGATGTTCTTGGGCCTTTAAGGATTAGTTAATTAATCTTAGTTAATTATTTATTAAGTGGAATATCGAAGCACTCTAAGGAGCGCCACATGGCGGCAAACCATATGCCGTTGGCTTCATTCAACCGCGACTAATAACTTTTTTTTAATCCTTGGTTCAAGCGACGTGACACCGGGTATACGTACGCATACACACATGCACGCTCTCTTAAGTTCTCCTATTACCCTCTCTAACTGTACTAGGCGACCAGTTTCCTAAAGTTCACACACACACACACACACACACACACACACACACACACACACACACACACACACACACACACACACACACACACACACACACACACACACACACACACACACGCTAAAAATTAAATTATGGGGTTTTACGTGCCAAAACCACTTTCTGATTATGAGGCACGCCGTAGTGGAGGACTCCGGAAATTATAATCACCTGGGGTTCTTTAACGTGCGCCTAAATCTAAGTACACGGGTGTTTTCGCATTTCGCCCCCATCGAAATGTGGCCGCCGTGGCCGGAATTCGATCCCGCGACCTCGTGCTCAGCAGCCAAACATCATAGCCAATGAGCAACCACGGCGGGTATTCATACACTTTGACAGACAGTGTTGCCTGTGCTATTTTCAACGCCAGTGGTCCTTGAGGTCTACGGCAAGAGATTTGCGGCACCTCCTTCGAGAGATGGCGCCACGCTGCTTGACCAGGTGGGCAGCTTTCGGCGCGCCGCGGTTGGCTGTGAGATGGTTGCGAGTAATTGCCGTAATTACTACAACCAATCTACTTTGCCGGCAGCCATTTCATACTCACATCTACTGTCGAATACGGGAGAGCAAGCATTTTTCTTCAGTGTAGCTGGGGCTTGAAATCTGTACGATATCCCGGTTGACGAGCACGTGTGCAAGTGCGTAACGCGCAGCATTCAACAACTTGTTATACACGTGAAACTTCATATTATGAGACTTCTATCAATGTTGGCTACGGCCTTGATTTTCCTTACAGCCAAGCTGATCAGCGAGTCACTTAACACGTCCGTAGACCCGTGCGATGATTTCTACTCATACGCATGCGGTGGTTGGATGGCCACGCACAGTATTCCGGGTAGCGAATCAAGCACCGGCTCTTTGGACTTACTGAATGATGAACTTCAAGAAACATTGAAAGGTAACGTGTATGATACGCATTTCTCTGTTGTTCTTTTTTATGCTACACTACATTTGACCTTAATTTCTACGTAGCCGACGACGAACAATGACCAGTTGCACTCGCATTAGTAATACTGCTTCTGCAGTCGCACAACATAGGTGAAAACCGCAGTCGCCAGGTGGTGTCATAAGCCGGTCCGGAAGCATACACTAAGCTGTAAGAGAGACAAGTAATGCAATGAGCCGGCTGGCAGCTGCAACCCAAAGAGACACGACGCCTTGCCCACACTCCAGGAAGCACGTGACAGAAACATACAAGTTGAAGATAGCAGTAATGGAAGGAAATTGGAAAGGAAGAAAGACTTGACAGATCACAAGGGCTAAACTAATGGAATAACAAAATATAAAGCACAGCAACAGGAACCAACAAAAATATTACCGCAGATTTTACTAATTACAAACAGCACTAAAAACAGATAAATACGAGCTGTTTTTCAAAACGCGCAATAAAGCCAATTTAGCTTCATCTGATGGAGTCACCCTCATCGTCTTCACGCAATGATGAAATTTGATTGGAACAGTCTGCGTTCGAATAATTTAGTTTCGGACTTAAACGCATTGGGCAACGTACAAAATGAAGCCCCTTTCTATCCATGGTTAAAAGATCTTTACACGGATTACCCTCTGCTGTACGTATTTACGAATGCATAGCTTAAAGGGCAACAATTTTCGATTTTTTACCTTCCATGTGTACACAGTGCAATCCACGTTAACGATATCAATAAGAACGAAAAATTCCATCGTTATAACCGATCATCGCTATGTATGGACTGCCGAAAAATGAACTGTAGCTCCGAAACCAAGTTTGCCGCCTGCGCTATGAAATAGACGCTCTATAAAGTTGCCTGTAAAGAATAAAACGTTTATTTGTACCTCTAAACAGCGTATCAACTATTAGACGCGCTGCAATAGTCAGAAATCCGCACTTGTTTTCGCGGGAGTTTCAGGTTCACAACTGCGGTGTACAACTGCTGCGCGTACACTAGCGGCAATAATTAAGAATGCACGAAATTGATGAGCGACTCGATCGACGACAATGCACTTCGCCTGACCATCGGGGTCGGTGTCAAAGATTTGTGATCGTCAATCCCGTCGCACCCGTCACACCACGGCGCCATCTGTCGCGACAATTGTCACCCCGTCGGAGATGTCTTCGCATAACGAGGCAGCACCATCGGCACTGAGAAACTCCCCCATCGAAGCACCACCTGTTTCATCGTCTGTAGCGACATGCTTCCACGGCTCCGCAATGTGAACGGCTTCCGCCATGCTGGTTCCCGGGATTTCACCCTGGCGCACAGAGCCCGCCTTTTCCGCTGATCGGCACTGCCCCTGGTTGCAGCCGTCATGATCGCGGCGCTCCTTTGCGAGCTCGCATTTTGAGCCCTGCAAAAATTTGCAGCTTCGTCTCAAGCAACGCAATACTGCTCTTTGTCGGCACCATCCTCTATCAACCGGGCTGTCCGCTGCAGCTTCAGCGGCGCATTGCCGCGCTCACTCAGATGGGGGCAAATGTCCTACATAGTTAAAAACGAAAAAAGAAAAATAACACCACAATGAGTTCATATCACCTAATCGACTGAGCCCTTATTGTGAACTTCGTTTTTGTAAGCCTCCGTTTTTGTCGTTTCCCTACTCTTCTTCCACGAATCTTCCAATCGCCTCTTAGTAATCTCTATTGCGGACATGTTTTCTTTCCCCCTGCTCTCGCTGAACCCAAGGGTTTCAAAAACGCCAGTGGTGCCTAAATGGCCCGCTGGGCAAATATCTTCACATTCTAATAAAACATGCTCCATCTTTACCATAACTTTACCGCAGCAATGTTTCCATTAGGCTTCAAGGAGGCCAGTGGTGCCTAAATCGACCGCTGGGCAGATATGTTCACATTCTAATAAAACATGCTCCATCATTTCCATAGCTTTACTGCAGCAATGTTTCCATTGGGCTTCAAGGAGGCCAGTGGTGCGTAAATCGAGCGCTGGGCAGATATCTTCACATTTTAATAAAACATGCTCCATCGTTTCCATAGATTTACCGCTGCAATGTTTCCATTGGGCTTCAAGGAGGCCGGTGGTGCCTAAATGGACCAGTGGGCCGATATCATCACATTAAAATAAAACATGCCCCATCGTTCCCCTGGCTTTATCGTATGCGAGGCGACTGGCGCCATCTTGTGGCGCGCTGTGCCAACTAGCGATGTTCTCCATGGATATTACAATCTGCGCACGGGTGGGACGCAAACACGGCACGTCTCGGCACCGTTCATTTAAGGGGAACTTAGGAATGCAAATTTCACTATTATTCTGCATGAAAAGCGCCGTTCAGAGGCTAAAATTTTGGGTGTTATATATGATATGCCATGAATAACATATCGCTATATATGTTCTTTTTTTCTCATAGCCCGAATGTATAAGCCGGCACTCCTAAGTCTGCTCACCGTTATAACCGAATATCGTTATATGTGGTATTCCTATAAGTGGACTGCATTGTACTGCATGAATATACTGGCCTACCTTTGCTTCGGTTCCTCCAGTTACCTTTATCGCCTCATTGCAAAGAAAAAGTAGCCTCCTTGCTCACATGATAAAAGCTACGGCTACGTTTGTAGCATCAGTCCGCCTAACTAAAGAGCCGCAGCAAACCTAATGTAAAAGTAGCATTTCAATATTCTCTCGCTTCTTTTTCATAAGTGATCGAGGCCATCTTCACATGCACCTATGTTTACACCTCATAATTCAGTGGGGCCTACAGCCATTAGTAAGCCAAACATTATGCAACATTACCATACATGCAATTCAGTTTATATACCCAACGAGCTTAGGCTGGGTGGCACAGCTGCTAGGCATACTGTAGATGCGAGATTCAAGTTTAGCCTTAGCACTGCGGCTGTCAAATCACATTTGCCTGCATCAACGTGAAGCTTTAAAGTTGGTCTCGGTGTATTTCTGCGATGCATATCTTAATTAAAGCGATTCGTGGTTGAGCTACAATGCGTACAGAATACGATGACGAAATACACAGAAATTTAGCATCTAAAAAATAACAACACCAATATTTTTGCTGCCCGATTGATGGCCCATCCTCCAGAGTGAGTTGCATTCTTTCACTGAGGAACAACAACAACGACAAGCTCTGTCTGTGTCCTTATTTTGTGTGCATTGCTGTCGAAAAATGAACTATTAACAACTTGCCTATATTTTAGTTCTACTACTCATTAAAGTGATTATAGCATTCGTTATTTCTCAGACATTTTAGAAAACATGGCCCCTGTTTATGAAGAGCAATATGTCTCGTACAAGGCTGCGGTTGCATACAACGCCTGCTTGGGTAAGTTTGGTTTTGGAACACATATTTTAGGTGCAGATCGTCCTGGCTCTCACTAGGCTTAAGCTGGCATCATGTCAGCAACGAGAGTTATTGTAATGGGATCAGTATCATGTCGCGGGTGTTTTCTTGAAACTTTCATTTCCATTCACACTTGTTGAATATAGTTAAGTTTAACATGCGTCCTCCTATCTACAGCTGTTCCTACAAGCAAAGACCGACGAGATGTTGCGATCAAACTGTTGAACGAATCTGGTTTTGCACAGTGGCCTGCACATAATGAAAGCGATGACCGCACGAGAAACTTCGGAAACAACGTGGATGTGCTCAGCAAAACAGGAATATTCAGCATCCTTCAAGTTTCCGTGGGAAGAGATGCCAAAAATCTGACCTCTCGCGTCATTCAGGTGAAGAAACCATGGTCCATGAAAGTGTCCGTGATTAAAAAATATCCAGTAACACGAAATAAATTCACGGTGAAGAAATTCGGTATTTTGCTAGTATTGACATGCCTGACGAATTCATAAATTCACGGATGTCTGAAAACACTTCATTGTTGTTTTTTGGCAATTCTCGATTAATTCCGCTCGGAAGTTTTTTTTGCAGACTACAATACGATCTTGACGCACGCCATAGAGGAGGACTCCGGTATAATTTTGACCATCTTCAGTTCTTGACGCACAACTAAAACGCGGCCCACAAACGTTTTTGAGTTCCACCGCTGTCGGAACGCGACCGTCGCAGCCAGAATCGAACCCGCGACCCCACGCCCTGCAGCGTTACGACATAGCCGCTGAGCTATAACGCGTCGTTTTTTTTTTTTCAAATATCAACTCTTACGAAATAACAAAAGCTGCTTCCTGTTGCTGCCTTCTTCAACAGTAAAATTGAACTTCCGTATTGGCTTGTTCATCAACACTACTAAATTCGAGCTAGTTTTCAAACTCGGCCTAGGAGCTACACGAGAAGCGGTTTCTCACCGACACCCATTGCGCTCACAGCGTCAACTCTAGGCAAGCCAGGAAAACACAGGTAGCCTTCGTAGACAAACGAGCGCTGCAGCGGCCACAGGGCGTAGGCGTGCGTGTGAAGACTACTTGGGAAAACCCCATCACGTGCGCCACCAGGTGGCAGACAAAGTGTCGTCACATCGTGCGTGGCCTCCGAGATTTTTTACGTGCAGGTCAAAATCGCGATGCTCGCCAGAAGGTGGCAGACAAAGAAAAGTGGTCGCATGAGGAGTCTCAAAATTCGGAGCGTGCGCGCAAGCTCAGAGGCCATGCAAAACCATGATCCCTCGTCATTGTCACTTGAACGGCGGCATGCGTCACGTAGTTTATCTGGTTGGCATCAAAGGAAAATAAATGGAGCCTCGCGGAGAGCGGTACTTAATCGGGAGACACAATAGTAAAAGACTGCCAACGTTTCTTGCACATGCCGCTGTTGCACGCATTGTTACAATTGTCACCAGCTTGGCACTGTTAAAGCAGCACTGCAGAATTGGTGCGCTTTCGGCTGCGCATATACTGACCATAATTTACGCTGTTTTGCAGCTCGACCAATTGGGTTTCACATTGGTGGGAAGAAACCAGCTCATACACCCACAGGATGAGTACAACAAGCCTATTATCAACGCCTACAAGAGCGTCATAAGAGCTGCAATAAAATTTATGACACCGAATCTCAGGGAGGATCTACTTACGAAGCTTTCGAATGAACTTGTAGACTTCGAAGGACGATTAGCCAATGTGAGCAAATGATTATCCAAACCAGTCATATTAAATTTATTTCATTCGTGTTAGGATGACATTAAAAGGCCGTGAGAAGGTAATCTGTTCTAAGGCAGCACAAAACGGGATATTTGTCGTTTTATTACTCAGAAGTGCATTTGTGCTCTCGTAAGCGTAAAGGGAGCTTATTTTTTTAATTCCCAGCTAAATTTACGTAGGAAGCTGTGATGTAACCTTAAATAATTTCTCTATGTGCTCGCCATAACTGCTTCACAGAAGACACGTTAACAAAGTTCCTTCTTACTATATTTTGAAGAAATGGTTGCGTTGTTTCTAGCTTACAGTACCTCCTGAAGAAAGACGCAACTTGAAGAAAATTTACCACAGAACAACCATCAAGAACCTTCAAAGAAGCTTCTCGAACGTAAGTTATGCGTGAACGCACTCAAGATAGGTTAACTGATACCCTGTTACATTAGTGTCCACATTAAATGCTGTTTCATGACGTTTCTCATTGATACCTCGGCATATTCGAATTTGAATACAGTACCCTGCAAGAACCTCGATTCTTTCTGTCGTGTAACATTCAACAGAATCGATATCCTACCGTGCAGTATAGTGGGCAATATTTTCTATAACTACACCAGCACTCATTTTTTCATTCATTCATTCATTCATACACTCATTAAATCATGATTAGATATAAACTCCAAGGTGATTGAAGTGTTCAATAGGAACTGACCGAAAGTAGTGAAACATGTGGACGTTACAGCACCAGCGACTTCGGTTTCTGTTCTTTGAACCTAAATTCCTGCTAGCCGAACAATCTTGCGAAGCAGGCCCAGAACTCTGCGAAAAATATTTGTGAATGTACTCCGGTACTTATTTAAATCGTAAATACTGCGTCTGCGTGCGTTTCTTGGCAGTGGTTATAACAAGAGCATGCTCGCGAGTGCAGCATTCTGAAACGAATGCTCCACAGGAAGAAACAACTGCCTGACAATGCCGCACACAACGTGCTCTACAATGCACTTATAGCATTTTGTAAGAATGTAGTACATATTTCAATGTTTTTCTCCAGAAATAATAGACACTGCGCATACATCTATACCGACATTTGTTCACCTTGATTACGTCTGTAACCTTAAGTAGAACATAAATTAAAGGGTGGTTGCCTAAAACACAAGCGTGAAAGTGCGGCCCTCCTCAGTTCTTGTTGACGACTACCATAGGAAATTGGCGCTCCAATGTTAAAAAAAGGACACTGCACAAGATATTGAAACAGTGTTTCTATGTGTCTTCTTCTATGCACTTGTTTGCAAGTGGGCAGTAATTAGCACAATTTTTCGTAGCCTTCGAATTTGGGTTAGTGCGTTGCATTGCAGCTTCTTTTTTTATAAGCGATGACGCTCGATACGTGTCGAAAGGCTGAATATGTTTACTTCGGAGCAGCTAAAGACGACGAATTGAAGCCTTCTTTTAAAAATTGAACGCACTCCTTTTCTTCAGAAGGCGTTGCCGAACATTATCGAGTAAGAAGCATTCCTTTGTTTCATCTGTGCTGACTATTTTTTTCTCTTTGTTCAGGTTCCTCTCCTGAATTTGCTGACAAAAGAATTTTCAAAGGCAAATGTCACGCTGAATGAGAACGAACCGGTAGAAATCTACGGATTAGATTACTACCGCAGGCTGAATGATTTTCTCCAGTCTGCCAAACCGTAAGTGAAAGAGTAACTTCGTAGATTTTAGATATTTTAGATATGGCAATATATACATCGTTATAGCCGCAAGGTAGTTTGTTCGATTGAATATCAGACTATGGCGAAACAAATGTGTTTTCCGAAGAGGTGATCACAGCCAAAAATTTTCGTAATAGACGGCAATAATAATTAAAACTCTTTAAAGAATTCAACAAGCTGCCGTGAGTGAAGCCAGTGCGTTTATTTAAGGAAGTCCCTTTAACATCTGGCTAAGTGGAACCTTAAACGCGAAAACCGAGCTGCTGTTTAGCAGCTTTGGCAGTAATCGACGCCTACCTGCTGCTTGCAACAAATTACGTCCCCTAACTCCTCTCTGTTCGCAAAATAAGAAACGCTTCGTTATAGCACAAGGATCAATACGTTCATTGTACGAGTAATACTCTGCCATTGTAGCCGACGACACATATTTGATATGTTTTGATTCGTTGTTGTCGCCAATAAATTACTGTGGTCAGAGCAGTCTTTATCAAGGCAAAATGTTTCATAAGCGGTTGTAACTTTGCTTTGTATTTTTTACCCTAGTGATACACTGTACAACTACGCTGGCCTTCAAACGATACTGGAATGGGTCACGCATGTATCTAAAGACGCCTGGAATGCATCACTCCAACTGAGAAAAGTTTCTTCGGGTGTCTTGGAGGAGACTCCCCGCTGGAAAGTCTGCGTTGGCTTGGTGAATTCCGCGATGCGGGAGGTTGTCGGCTACCATTACGTTCTACGCAAGTTTAGCGAAGACGCCAAGAAAGAGGTAACATCCGCGTTCAGAGAGAGAAAGGGAAGAAGAGATGAAAGGTAGGGAGCTTAACCGGAACAAGCTTCCGTTTGTTATTCTTCAAAGGGGGAACAGGGTAAGGGCAGAATCGAGAAGACAGGAAGAGAATGATAAAAAAAAGAAAACAACGCACCAATTCGTGCACTATAGTTGTTCGGTCAGGCTTTTTGTTGCTTTAAAAGAGCCCCTACACATTTGTGTAGGTGTCATAAGCATTTATGACGTTGTCACCCTAACCGCCCTTTCTTTTTCAACAATGCCGAAATACCAACAAAAGTTGACGACGTGTAGTTTATCTTTTCTTTTTCAAGATGTTGATAGGCGAGCATGGGAAAAGCTAGCCCATAGTGCACAACGTACGAACTATCTTTGCAATCTAGTCTGAGTGTATCTGTAAGAAAAATATAGGTGTGGGAGGCAACATCTTTGCGAAAGTCGTCTTTACTGCTTTTATTACACAATCAGTATTACGAGTTTCCACTGCAAAATTCTACATGCAGAAGAGAGATGGTTCCTTTAAGGAGAAAGAGTGAAAAAGGAAGTAATAGGGCCGGTTTAAGGGAACCACCAAAAAACTGAAATGCAAAGGCTTTTCCTAGGCACTAGGTGGAACTACAGTGCAGTTTTAAGAGTTATGAACAGTAGTAGAAACGGCAATTCTTACGTATGAATTTATTGCATTACTGATCCCTTTAGGTCGAAGACTTGGTCAGCAAGATATTGGGTGTTTTCAAGGATAGGCTGCAGGAAATTCAATGGATGGACAATGAAACTAGAGAGGCTGCAGAGGAAAAGGTACTGTCACATTCTTTTTCTTTATCAAAATATAATGCAGCACCTTTCTTTGCTGCCCCCTCGGCGTTTCGTCATTTCGTCTCTACAACTCCTTCGATAAGTTTTCACTGAATTCACTGAAAAAATTCAGTCATTAACCAGTTAATTTCAGTCAAGAGAAGGCACATATCAAGTTTGCGTTTTTTTTTCATTTAAACATATTCTTTTTTATATGTCGCCAGTCAGGTACATTACTTTGGCTAAATTACTTGGACATAACTTTAACGAGAAATCAAAATGCACAAGGAAATATTTTCACCAAATCAGTTGATAACAATTGCTTTTGGAAAGATATTGCAGTTTGAGAATAGCATGCAGAGAGTTATGAGGGAATAAAGATCGCGACTGAATTTTAAACCTAAAGGCAATTTTGAGATAAACACTGTAAAAGTGCGGCAAACTACTCCATTTGCTGAGCTGAGTTTTTTTTACCAAAATGCCTTCTTATAAGCAGTGAAAGAATACTGGAATGCATACTGTAGCACATGTTGGGATACATAACATAGAGGCTCGTCTCAGTCTCAAAGTTCTAAGCGGATGTGTCTTGGAAACTGACCTGCACCGATTCGAATTTCATCTTTATCTACTATGAACAAGAATTAGTTCAAAAATATCTCTGAGCCAATTCCACTTTCGATTTCCCGTGCAAGAGTGCCCTCCTCTTCAGGAAATTCAGTTGATGTGGTGGAATTCTGCTATGTGCTAGCTGCATAACATTTTAAAAGACCTGTTACGAAAACAAAACAAAGGTTCTTAACCAACAAGGTATGCGGCTTGAAAATGGAAAGGAAGAATATCGGAGTAACCTCAGATGACATAAAATCAGTTCCCATGCTTTCTTTGCGGTGGGGCTGAGGGAACCCATGCATAGATGTTAAAACGACGCTCTCTTTGCCTACCTTGAGCTGGCTCTGGCGTGGTGGCTACTACTGCTGCTGAGTTGGTCAGTATGTGGGCGGATATATTTGTAGATATGCACTTAGTTTATTATGAGCGCCGAATGAATGTTGGCCCAAGGGCCTATGTAACCCTTGCACGCTGAGCGATAAAGTAGCGTGAGTATGCAGTTCTCTTATGCCTAACAAAAAACAAATCTTCCTGTTTAAAACCTGAAGGTAAATTCTCGGCTCACAAATATATCTACATCAGGCCGACCTGTTAATGCTAATGGTGGCCTATTTTTACCCGATTCCTTGATTTGCTTTGACAATTTTCAAGGAAAGAAATGTGAAGCTGGGGCCATGTCCGCCATCATCAATTTGTCTTCAATACGCAGCTAGCTTGGGAAAGTTGCTGCTTACCGGTAAATGAAGACGGCTGCTCGCATGATTTATTCATTTATTAGGATTGCCGAAACAATAACTGCACATGTATATCGCTCGCATTATCAACGCAAGCCTTTCCTTACTATCGTAAATTGTGAATCAGAAAGCCTAGAAATTAGAGTTCCAGAAAAAGGGAAGTTAAAACCTTGGCGTCTTTCTTTTTTTGCAGCTGAGAAAGATGGGAACGAAAATCGGATACCCGGAGTGGCTATTTAATAAGACTTACGTCGAGCGGTGCTATAGATATGTGAGTACGCTAACATCAAGGCTGGAAGCTCGACTGATACATAGCCACACTTCAAAAGACACTCATTTTATCGCATCTAGTTTCGTCTTGACTGAAAGAAAGTGTGTTATCGTTGTCGCTCAAAGGTTACGCAGCCCGAAGACTGTGTGCGTGTCTGCATTTTTTTGTGACATTAAGGTTGCGGTTCAGCATTGCGCAACAAAAGCCTTTCTTGAGTCCAGTAACCGGAGACATGCATGTCAACGATGCTTGGTGGCGTCTAAATTAATTAAGTATATTTTACGTGCCAAACCTACGATCCTATCATTAGGCACGCTGTAGTAAGGGACTCCGGCAATTTTGGCGGCCTGCGTTTCTTTAACCCGCTACTAAATCCAAGGGCACTGCTGTTTTCGCATTTTGCCCCCATCTAAATGCGGCCGCCGTGACCGGGATGCGATCCCGTGACCTTGCGCTTAGCAGCCCAAGACCATAGCCACTAAATAACCACGGCAGCTGTGACGACGTCCAGCAGCATGTTGCTTTGTGCGTGCACACAGCCTTACGGACACCACGTTAACTTGAGCCAACGGACAAATGAGCGCCTCGGTGATAACAGCGTATTGGGCAACAGAGCGCTGGAGATCAGACAACCTAATCAGAGAATATGCTTGTGATGAATTGCGTTCAAGCACAGGCATGCCTGTCGAGCTCTTCGCCAAGTCATTCTGCCCTCTTCGTTATGATCATGCCCTTCTCATTTCCCTTGTGCGCTCCCTAAGCGCACAGTAGTTACACTGGTTACAACAGCTACAGGAAAAAGTTATCAGATTACTGTAGTAGCAAACTCCGGCGCATAAGCTTATGTGATGATGAGTTTAAATGTATGGACAACCCTAATGTTTCCTAGCCTGCTGTCATATTGAAGTGCATGGCATCACTTTTAGTCTCTTCTCTCCTAACTCAATTAGGAATTTAGTGTTTTCTTCCTTGACCGGTGCCCTTTTCCGCACTCCTGACACTGAGAAGTTTTACATTTTTCTGTACACACAGCCGGAAATCCTTACGGGCGATTAGCAAAGCGCCACCGGTTGCGCTAGACGTCTCTCGAGGCTGTCTGAAGCTGGCTTGTCTCTCGGATTGTTGTTCCGAATTCAGCAACAACCCGTCATGGGAATCGTGAAATAGACCTAAATACGTAGGATGTGTGTCCGAAAAAAAAAGAGGAAGCGCCCGAAAAAAAAAAAAGAGGAAGCGCATAGCTGTCGCAGGCCTGTTTACGGACGCGCTGTTGTTTGTCACTTTCACATTGTGCTACATTTCACATGGTACGCCCAGTTCTCTAACATTGAATGAATGAGCGATTCCTGCAGGTACCAGCGCTACTGCCCAACACCGCCTTCGCTGAAATCCTGTACCGGATAGCAACCAACAACTGGATAATGACGATGCTGAAGCTCCGACAACCATACGACATCGGGAAAGAGTAAGCAAATAGCGTTGTTATCGCAAGAGTTCTAAGTAAAATAAAATTCATGTATCGTATTCAATGTTTCAAAGCAACTTACGGGCTGTGCAGATGCCTCAATTGAAGTATGTACGTAGTTGTACGCGTGTGTGTGTGTCGGAAGGACGGGGTGGGGGTGGTTTTGAATAAATTTCGGACTGGAATAGGTCAGCCGCGCCTGGTGATCGAACCCACGTCGACGAGCTAAGCACCAAAAGGTCATGAACATTTAACTACGACAGCGGATAGCATATGTTCCATCTAAATGTACAGGCGCAGTAGGTTTGACGCGAGGAAAAGTCGGGATTACAATCGAAGTATCTTTGTGCATATGTTCTCGAAATGCGTACCTCAGGAAACTGCTTCCCCTCAAAGCTCGCGGTTTTCAAAGTTACTCTGCGTTTTCTGTGCTGGTGTGCGAGTTTAATTTGATATTTTCTTCATCCAGTGCTATTCAGGCACACATTCATAAATTTATACGAACGACATTTCCTTTCACTTGTATACATTTGTCCACCCTCCTTTCCCATACCTTAAAGCAATCAAGAACATTTCGATGAGGTTGATTATATGGACTTATGCTACAACAAATTGGAACATGACAACTTTACTACTAAGATGTAACAAACGGCACCCAAGTTCTAAAATTATCGCAAGTGATAATTGTTGACATTGTCCGAAATGGAGGTAGCATTTTAAATAAAGCTATCTTGCGTGCATTATTAGAGGATATAGTTTAGCAATGCCCTGGCCAGCTTCTCTAAGTGACGGTGTAAGTTACTTATGTCACGATGCATTCTTTCTCACTGCTTTCTTTAGGTGGGTTGTTGGCCAGGCTGTTCTAAATGCCTTTTACAGTCCGAATTCCAACGAAATGGGTAAGGGCTAAGTGCATCCAAGAAATTATACCTGCATTTGGCTACCCGACGCTGACATAGAAACGAGAATCTTTGTGACCATTTAGTGCATAACTGATTTATACGCCAAAAAGAAGTAGGCAACAACATGTGCACTGTAGTGACACAAGGCTAAGAGCAAATTGAGCCCCTCACTTAATGCACATGCCCACACATGAACAGTATGAGGCAGACTTGATTTTGACATGTTATTTTCTCTTTAACCATAAGAAACAGCTAAGAGTGCATAGTGAATGAGGCATCCCAGTTGATAATACATCTGCTGGTACAAAAAGACCTCAAGCATGACGTGTGCTAAGTCTCACATTGCGGCAGCCATATTGAAACGTTTTCAATGATGGATCGACTTTAGAGGAAGCTTTAGCTCAGGTGCTCCTATCTAAATACATGTAAAAGAAGAATTCGTTATTCTCGGCCACCACTGCAGCAAGTTTGACGAGGTTGGTTCCATTTAAAAGAAAAACATAAAATATAGTGACTGTTCGTTTCAAATTTTTGATCTAGATCATCAATTTTTTATTAGGAATTGGCACAAATCAAAAATTTTCAGAAAACGAAACTATCAAGTCTACAACACTTTAACTCAGCAAGAAAAATATCACAATTATGTGAATTGTATCTAATAGTATATCCAAAGAGGTCAAAATTGATATGTTACACGTGAATCTAAAACAATCAGTAATATGGAAATACAGCTTTTGCACAACCCTTGTAGACAACGTAAGAAATTCACGTGAGATATAAATTGACAAATCGAATTTGTCCGCTTTGAATTATCTAATGGATTCCGTTTACAGAACCACGATGTCTGTTTTTGATGCAGAGCTAATAATTTATAAACTTCGTGCGTCTATTTTTCTCGAAATTTCGAAGTTTTGAAAATCCTATTCACAAAATTCATGTTATAAATCTAAACTCCACTTCCAACAGTAACTAGAATTTAACTTTCTCTTCCAAATGCAACAAATTTTATTAAAATTGGCCCAGGGGTTATCTCAGAAAACTGTTTTTTGAGTTTTACATGTACTTGAATAGGACGCGTCAGAGTTGGGCCTGAGCTAGAGCTTCCTCTTTAGGACGCATTTAAAAAATAATATCATCATTAGTCTTGTCGCCGATTTTGAGTATCAAAATGCATTTATTCTATAGCTGACAGACTATCTGTGTTTCACAAGTCATGCAAGGGCAGCGTTTATAGGTTCGAACCCTGAACTGCTTTCGTGACATTACCCTATCCCTTCCACTCCGAGGTCAATGATGAAATCTTGTGTTTCCACGTTCACCGAGTTGCGCGTTGGCACACTGTTCGGTATACGATATCCTTAATTGTGCCTACCAATTTGTCGAACGCGTGGTTTCACAAGAGCGCTATTTCAAGTAATCTATTTTCTAGATCATGGAAAAGAAAACGTTTTGTGTTTGTACGAAAGGAGCGCGAAGGAGGTGCATGTTGCTTGTTCGAACGCGCGCTGTTGATTATCAACGCAACAAGTTCCAAGATATTGTTTGTAGAATACCTCGCGCTCGTTCAAATCAACGCTAATGCAATTTCCAGATAACTATATAAGAATTTGCTTTTTCGTTCGACTGCTTACACATAACTGGCCCCGCCAAATATGACTGGCGTGACGCATATAAACGTAGTGTCCTGCCAAGACAACGGCACATTGGTTTAATGTGCTTACAATCACGTAGACAGACCTAACTTAAAAAGCTGTGCTGGGTAGTTCCGTCATCTGCTGACAGAGGCAGACTCCTAATCATAGCGCCATTTAAACGTAACATTGGCGTACTTTCCAGTATATCCCTCGGGCATCCTTCAAGGCGTGCTTTATGAGCATGGACTTCCACGGTAAGTGATTCCATGCAGTCGAATACTATCTTTTGCACTCATATTTCTCTACCTGCATATTTGTCATCTCCAATCCATGTGTGATAAACTGGCAAGAAACAAGCAGTTCATTTACAAAGTATATCCCTGATAACTTCGCCGATCACCTAAAATACTTGCACGTGCGTAAATACTCTGCCACATAAAAGTTATGACATGCGAGCCGTGTCTCACTGCTTTAAGCGCATGCGTCAGCGCTTATGAGACTTAATGAAGGTTCCCAAAATGATAGCAGCAAAGTAAAACAGGTTCCAAGCTCTAAAGCTGCCGGTATGCTCATTCTGCTTCACCAGTTAACAAACATAGTAAGCTTAACACCTGGTCCCATTTTCAACAGTTCCATCAACTTCGGAGCCATTGGTTCGGTGGTCGGACATGAAATGACGCATGGTTTTGATGACACCGGTGAGTGCTTTCGGAAAAGGTGCGTTATGTAATTCGCATCATTGCAGTCGAAATACTGCATATGTCAAAAATTGTATCGGTTGCCACCTTAATAGCTTATGCGTGAGCTATCCTGATTCAAATAATCATCCAACAAAGACACCCGGCTGCCCCTTTTGTCCCAACAGTGCCAATGCAGCCTCTGAAACCAGTATCTACCACGTGCCTGTCGTGACTTGCAGCGCTTCCGTCGGAGCATAGCATGGCGCCATGCAACAAAACGATGCTGTGCGCTGAACCTATATTCGTAATTCCAGGGCCTGGCACAAATTATCAGGAAATGGATGTTTCCCGTAGTGTTCGGAAATTGCACATTTTCAGCCATGGTCCGAATTTTTGCGCCCAGGTTTCAGCGGCCACTGTTCTTTCTAAGTCCTTGTGCGCCCATTCTTCTCCTCCCCCCCCCAAAAGAAAGAAATAAATAAAGCCCGTTATGTTTTCGATCGCCAGCATCCACTAGTTGAACATGCAGTTTAGAGCTGATTCGGTGCTGAAGAGCATCCATGGACATGTCGGTGACACTGCGACCACCATAGAGCCCGATTTCAGGGGAGGCATGATGTATGAAGTAGCCACCAATAATTCGCACAATGGGTCTCATCCAAATATAACATGGTGAGACGTGAGGGCAACGAACCATTTCACACTGCAAACCATTACATCTAAACCGCTAATCCACAAGTAGGACGTCATAGTCAAGTGTAAGGTATTTCAAAGTTCTACGCTATCTTGTAACAATGTAATACGGCAAAAATATTTGGACAATGAAGCAACACTTGCATGAACTCCAAAACATAATATGTTAAATATATGTCATGGCAGCCAGTACACTAGCACAAATTATTTGCCTAAAATCTCGAACTTGGTAAACCAAAGCACAGTTACTTATTGATAAACTGAGTATTGCTTTTTTGTCCACAAGCTCATGCTATGTATAGTTAACAATTTTTAGTAATAATGTAGCATGCAGAATAAGCTTTACGGTACTGTTGTACAAATATAAAGCCAAGATGTTCGATGTGCCTCCATTATAACCTTCGCGCTTCCTATCAAATATGCTCGAGGTCGCTGACACCAGCTTTTGTTTTTATTGATACGCGAAGGCAGTGAGTTCGACGCCGATGGTGCTTTGAAACAATGGTGGACTAATGATACCCGTTCGCTCTTTGTGAAAAAGTCCAAATGCTTTGAGTATCAATACGGAAATATTACCGACAACGCCGCAAATATGAAGGTAAGACCTGAGCATGTTTGTTTGTTACAAACATTGCGAAGTTTGACAAAGATGTCACACCATAAATGCCTAGTCGCGCTGCGTAGTTGTAACGAAACACAAAAAGAGACGATCCCACCAACAAGATGGTGCACATCATCTTGTGTGTGTGGCTGGGTTTATGAGGTGAGCAATCTTTCATTTCGTTCAGCATAGGGTATCGCTTGCCAAAACCGAGTGTAACCTGACATGTAACGAAATGAATAGAAAACATGTAATAATAGTGTCACATATCTTTGAGGTCGTAACGACTAACCCCTCTTACTTTGGCACCGATGTGTGGACGAAAGAAATCATTACTCGAACCCGCTTGTGTTGTGTGTACAGATGGCACCATTGTTGCACCACGCCCGACGAAATTGGAGCACATTTAGACTCTCGCTCAGCAGTCAGAGAGTCGTATAGCTCGGCAGTACATTTGTCGATCCGAGCGAGAGTGGTCATGTATGATAGAGCTCACTGTGGCATAGTAGGTACCCATAAAAAATAGCTGCTCTTTAGTATATGTAAGGCTTCCCAATTTACAACTAGTTGCAGAAACTGGGTTATTGCTTGGCTATGGCATCTCGGCGTTCGACACGTAGGCTCCAGAAATGGTGCTAAGAGACTCGGGCTGTGAGACAGAGGGCTGCTAATCCGTACTCAGCACATCTGACCACGGTGGGGCCCCTACGAATAGAGAGCGAGCACGATTGCAAGATTACACCGTAGGACCACTACTGGGTGTATCATAAGTTAAGAATGTAAGTTTTGCGATACGTGAATAAATGTCACGTATTAGCATCATTTTTGTAGCCTTGTACCCATACATCATCAGCAGCACGCAGAAGACAGTTCACATACCCGTGGCCGAAGCGTCCCAGATTAAGCCTACGCAATATTTTAGTATGTTTCCTTATACCGATGCAGCACAGCTTGGCATCAATGTTCGAGAAGTAATTAGCCTACGCATATCCATTTATTAGATGTTAGACCCCATTTATTACGCAGATAAAAAAATGTCCGCAACACGCAGGTGTACAGTTATGACGAGCTATGAGTGCTGCTTGAATATTCTACATAAAACACACTATATTTTAGCCAGACGGGCAAGTTGAGGGACCGCTACGGTTCGGAGCCGTAGAAAGTGATCAGTATTTCATGAAGACACTAGCGTGGTGTTGAGAATGTAATATGTGTGTTACAACAGTTTCGCCGCGTGTTTAAGCGAATACCAGCAGAAGGTCGTAGATGGAAGCGTCAGCTCTGTCAGCAAAACCGTGTGGAGCACTGGTCAACTACAAAATTTGCATTGCGTAACTGTTTAAAATGGATCTAAAATAGCCCCTCTATGTGATCGATTATTTTGTTGGCACCGTAATGAGAACAGCTAAACAGGACACGGTGTTTAGTTGCTAAAACTTCTGTGTGCTCTCTTTAAATTTAGAGCCGAAATAATGAAAAGGACGCAGAGGATGTTGTGACTCGGCTTTTCTTCTTTCTCTGCTCTGTGTTGCCCTGTTCATAACTCAATATGATTAACCAAGAAGTCGAAATTATGATGTAATAAAAATGAAAGGGAGCACACTGCTTTTGCTGCGTGGAAGTCATAAAACCGTGAAAAATATGAAGGAACATCAATTTCATTGTCGAGTAATAATTACACCTGGTGGATATACGCAAACCTTATAATAGCCCCCCATCAAAAAATTGTCCAACAGGACCATGCTGGGTATTGAGCTTATTTGATCAACACGCCATGTCTGAAGTGTGTTCAAACTAAAACAAGCCCATCAGGTATTTTTTAGAAATAAATAACCGAACCGGAAGGACACACTCGCTCGTTACGTTTAGCCTTTTTATTTTCACAGTGGTAAAATAATACATCCCTCTCGCGTCAGCATCTTTCTTTTATGATGTAGTACATCGGTCATGCAATAACCAAAATATGTGCTGCATTTTCTTCACACAATGCAGCTAAATGGCAAAAACACTCTGGGTGAAAACATTGCGGATAATGGCGGCCTGCGCATGGCCTTCAAGGTGAGTGGAGCTAATACCTTTTGTGCCTAGACAGTGGAGCAACTAGCATTCGCAAGTTGGAGATGAACAAGCACTCGCCACAGGTAACAAAGGAACAAAGTTTCAGATGTTTCTAGAACCCGTAGGACTCCCTTGTTCAAAAAAAGAAAAAGAAAGAAGCAGGTCCGTGTCTTATAAATGCAAATGCTTATATAACATTTGCATGTGCGATTTTGCGAATGCCATCATCCGGCTCGTTACGTAGTACAGATCAATGGCTACAGCATGGGATATGGTTATTGCGGATTGGCACGTAACCTTTCCCGTACTTAGTTTCAGATATCTCGCGTTTTTTTTTCTAAATACAAGGGATGGTTTCCTACCTCAAACATATGGTGCAAAAAGACCGCTTACGCTGGGTGCGTTTAAAGGTGCATTGCAAAGTAGAGCTCCTCGTTCGGGGTATCCTTGAGACAGATGAGAAGGTGCGTCGGAGCACTGACCCACAAGCTTCGCTGTACTTATTTTCCAACAGGGCACGTTGGATCTGCTGCATTTTTTCTCACTGGGTTATGTCTGTTTATCGTGCGAAAATAAGCTGAGAGTAGTCTGTAGCTTGTGTTCCTGTGTGTTCTGTGTTGTCAGTAGCCATGATTCTTCGTGAGACATGTACGAACATGCTCATTGTGACTTGGTAGAGTGTTAGTGAGCAATAAAGTTTGGCTTTATACATTTGAAACCTGTGTAATGTAGAAGGTGTCTGTGTTTCCTGGTCTTGGTACACCGTCCAGAGCTCTCGGTATATATGTCTAAAGCTTACCAGTGGCTCCAGATTCACGACCCCCGTAAGCATCAGTCGAAGATGCGCTTAAAATTTCAACTTTGTAAGGTAAAATTAGCAAAGAATGAAGCGCAAAATATGAACATGCGCATTTTCGTTTCTCCAATGATTAGGAATAACAATCCTATGCACCAGTTTATGTAAGTGCTGGCATCTAAAGAATTCTGCCACCACTACAAGGTAATCACAAACAACCTGAAGCCGTAACTTCATGAAAGAAAAGTCCAGAGTGTGCAGCGCCTTACGTACGCCACTAGTGCAATAAGTTTACGCATGTTCCTAACCAGTGGATTTCCTTTGATACCTGCGATGATAACGCAACCAAAGCTAAATATACATGTCCCACTGTAATCAAGCATATAATGGAAGTTGCAGAAACAGCTCGTAACACTTGTATAAATGCTTACCTTTCATTAAACTTCCTGTATAGAGATATATACCCTGGCCTTGCACTATAAGTTGATTCAAGAAACCATTTAGCACATGCTACTCTACGGGTTGCTTGGCCGATATACAAATGGCTTCCTCCTGCTGGTTCGCATAAAATTGCAAGTTCCAGAGTTGGTCTCGGTGGCTACACGAATATACCGCCGAATGAGGTGGTTGCAGAAATTATTTTTCACACTTACACTAGGTAGCACTGAAGAATCGAATGTACTCGAATCCGTACTATTCTGCTAAATAGTGCTTCAAAGGATTGCAAATTACAAGAACACTCGGATACCCATTCCACCACAGCGAATTCAATTGAATTCGCAGTTGCAACGCACTTGCAAACCCGACGCCACTGCAGCCTATTCACTTCAAACCTTTATGTTCTTCCATTAGAGTGTTTCGCATAGGTATTGAAGTCAAACCTGGATAAATATTTTGCAGGCGTATGATAAGTTTCTCAAGACTGAACGTCGAAACGACGATACTCGTTTGAGTGGCCTGGAGCACCTTTCCGGAAGAAAATTATTCTTCATCGCCAATGCTATGGTATGTCGTTTCCACAGCGAAGGCATTTAATACAATGGCCCCTAATCGTCGAAGCAGTTCGTACGTAAATCAATCAATCAATCAATCAATCAATGTTTATTTCACCAAAACATTCTGGATGATCATAAGGGCTAAAAGCTGCTCTAGGCAGCTTGACTGAGTGCCTGAAGACCCATGCACTATAGAGCCGTTCGAATGGAACTGCTGCCAGCTAACAGTGATAGCGAACGTACTATTCCAAGATAAAATATGGATTCGGTCAGTTGCAATGACCTTTTACCGACGAGAAACTTTGTGAATTGGGCACCAGAATTATGCCTGGTTTATACTTATCAGCACGGTTATGAAGCCGGGAATAGAAGGGTGTTTACATATGCCCCTCTCTTGGCAGGTTTGGTGCGGCCTGGCACGTCCAAAGTACCGGAAACTACAAATTCAGTATGACCAACACAGTCCGAGTCACTACAGGTAAGTGCATTAAGGTTTAGTTAAAAAAACGGTGCCTATCACCATGTAACCCTATCTGAGGGTACATGCGAAAGAGTCGCCCTCTATGAGGCCGCATCCGAACTACTGCAATGTAAAACAAGGCAGTTTGATTCAAGCTGTCCTATAAATGCGAAAATCAGGGTAATATTGAAAATGCTATATGTTCAATGCTAGTTCTAGCTATCAAAGCCGATAAGTAATACCGTAAGCTAACTTGTGGTGTCACCATATGCAATTAGCAATTGAATCATTTTATTTATTACTTATTTCTTCACCACTTTCTATGTATTCTCTGTTCGCTATTTTTTTACTACTTGAAAGAATGAACGTGGAGCTGTCATATAGATTTTGCTTAGCGAGAATTGGCAATTAAGGCAGTTCAAAGCAACATAATAAAGACGCCGCTGACAGGAGCCAACATAGCGCTCCCAATGTGGCTTCTATAGGAATCGTTTCGTATGATCCGCATTAAACTACACTGACCAGAAATAACATGTCAAAATATATAACAAGTTAAAACACAGGCACAAATAAGCGAATTGCCAGCGAACAGATGTGCGCCACTTCAATGTGCATCGACATACATTGCAACGGGTAAAGCTCCGACCTAAAGCACGATTGCAATAATATATGAGTACAGAGAAACCAGGAGGTGCTTCTAAGTATTCAATCTAACCAACGCATTTTTTTTTCAATAGCTCTAAATTGAAGGGTACATTGGCCAATCCGTCTATATTCAATGGTTTGAAAGTCAACTAGCTATTGTCAGCTTATCTTTATTTTTCAAGTGCTATCTGAACGTGGTAGCACCTGCAGAAAAGTTCAGTGCGGGGAGAGCAGAGGACCATATTAATGTTCTTGGTTAGCCAAAAGACAGGTGCGAAGCAGATTCCTGACAAAATGTCCACAAATATTGCGCGACAGTGGTCTTTCATATACTACAGTTCAAAATTGGTTTCTTAATCTTAAAACTCGTCATTTCGGTACTGAAAATGCGAAAAGCAGTGTACGCCTGTTTCTAAACGTCTCTGTGCCCGCAAATGTGAAATCCATCTTCGACATAATGACGGATGATCGCTGCATATAAACGAAACGTATTTCATCACGCCTAAATATGTCATGCCAGAGAGCTGGTACCATTATCCACGACGACTTCTAAATGATAAAGCGTGCAGCAAAAGAGGTCCCAAAAGGCTCGACAAATGGACAAAGTAGGAAAGGTGCGGAGACATCAATGGCTTTCTTGAGCATATTGAAAAAAAATTGATTTACCGGACAAACTGGTAAGTGGTGATGAGACATGGATCTCCTAGTAAAATCCCGTAACCACATTAGTGCCACGACTATAACCACAGTGGTTCCGTCAGACCGACACAATTTGGTGTACCGAGCTAAGGCCATAATCAAATGTCTACAGTTTTTAGCAATAAGAAGAGATTTCTGAGGATGGATTTCCTCCAACAGGGTTAATTTATTATTACAGAATAATTTTCTTCCTCATTCACGTATTTGAGGGAAAATATGAAGCAAAAAGTCGAGGAAAGCTCCCGACATACCTTCTCACAACTGCAGGTAAAGCAACGGAAAAGCTCACATCTTCAGGGTTTCTAGTGATGCTCTACCCGACCGGACTCCTTCCGACTACCATTTTCCCCCTATATAACAAAACACCTAAAGGGACAAGGGTTTGGAAGTGTTCTCGACATAACTAATGCACCAAAAGCGTGGTCGCACTAGCAGCCGAAATAATTTTATATGCATGGACTTAAGGAGCTGCGGAAAAGATGTCACAAACTGCATTGATTTCGTCGTGGAATGTGACTAAAAATCAGCAACCGCCACACTATGCTACAATTTTTTTCTGTGTAACGTTAAAAACTTAACACTCCCTCGTAAACACTACTCGCTCGGTATTCTACATGCATGCATGTCCCTACAGGAAAAGCAAAAACAGGGTACTGGCATTCTAACCGAATGAACCTAATACTGAGATCTTTCTGTAAAAGTACAACGGCTTTGAATATGTTAGGTTGAAATTGCACTGCAGAAAAGCCGCTATCTTCTTTACCGCGCTAAAATTAGGAGTAACACACCAGCACAATCACGTCGCCTGCTAGCATCACTCCATTTCGGGCAGTTTAAGTCGTCTGTTTCATCAATCAAGTAGATTAACGCATATTGCGTAAAACAGGCATACACATTTTCGCCCAACAATAGTTAAGCGACATGGCATAGGGCCTAAAAATAAGGTTTAACTCACCTCTAGGCGAACTTGCGAAGCTTCGCTTAAAATACATATTCTATGACATATACATATCCATATTATGTCTAATAATCGTAGGAGCAATATAAAAGGACTGTGCCGGGAATGTCTGTATTTTTATGCGCTGTATTTATTATACTGCATTTGTAGAGTTCCTCAATTTAGGCTTATTTATTATTTACTTATCAGATTTATTTTTCCTTTCCTATATTTAAATTTTTCTATCGGCGTAATCAACCCATTTAACATTGCTGTATTCTTTGCACCTTATGCAGCAATTACCGCAAGTGCAAGTGGGGAACCATTTTAAGGCATCACTAAAAGCATTGTATCGACCTCTTAAACTTCAATGCTCAAGTTTGGCCTACTGAAACCTAACTTTTTATTTTGCTCTTTCCCTTTAGGGTGAATGTGCCGATGGCTAACATGCCCGCCTTTGCGGCTGCGTTCAAGTGCCCGAATAATTCGTTTATGAACAAAAAGAAGAAGTGCACCCTATGGTGACATTGGCGAATCATAAAAAAAATAGCATTTACATTTCAAAGACGAAGCAGACTTCCCTGGATGAGTCACAACATTCTTTTTCACAGAATAATTGCGCAATAAAAGGTAATGACTTTTTTGTCTCAAATTATGCTCGCTTTCTCTATTAACACGTTGAACACTGCTGACAAGGAGGACATAATGACAATGCACTTGAGCAGCGTAATCTGCTGATGTGTTATCTGACATGTCAGATAACACAGCACAGCTCGATAATACAAACCGGTAGTTAAGAGGGACGCCTTCTTTGCCTACCATTCCGTAGTCTCGCCTGGTTCGGTCAGTCCGTTCGACAATCGCTGGTCGGGCTGTCGCCGAGTAGGTTCCCTTTCGCTTAAAGAAAAATTAGGCGTGTCCGGCGGTGGGATTCAAACCTCGATTTCCCAGCGCCGTAGCCCGATGCTCCAACATTTAGGGCACAACCGCTTTTTTGCTCATTGCATTTCTCGCAAAAAGCTATAAAATTGCTAAAAACAAGTTTGCCTTTATTGGCTGACACAAATGGATTTGCATTTCTTTAATACAACCAAGCCATCGAGAACAGTAATACTAATATGCAGTTAAAGCAGCACTCTATGAACCTGAGTCACCACCGCAGGCACACTTCTCTCTTGGCAGCCAACACCAGCTAGCAGTTTGAGATGGTCAGCACGAGTTGATATTATGATGATTTACAATGAGAAAGAAACGAATGAAATCAATGTACTAATGCTACCTGAGTGGATTAAGGAAAACTAATATCATTTGAACTCTTGCTCTAGATGATGATGATGACGATGATATGTACTGTTTAATGGCACAAGGGCCAAGTGTGGCCAAAGAGCGCCATGGCAGTGCTTGCTCTAGAGCATTTGCTCTAGGAAAAGCGTCCTCCTGTCGTTCAGCAGAAAATTATTCTTGTTTCGTATGTAACGCCTAAAGTATAGAAATTTTCTAGCTGCTACTGGACATGGCATATTCTGTGGGTAACCTGTAGGTTCTTAGTTATAATACCAAATTCGAGCCTCCAAATGTTGGAAACACAATTTAGCAGAAGTGCCTATTGAAACAAAACTATGGGTTCTTAGAATATGTTAAAAGATCATGTTGTTTACCTGTGTAAAATACACAAAGTCCTCTACAGCCTGCTACTATTTTTCTAAGCCAAATATCAATTGGTCGCAAATAGGCGGACATTGTTGACCAAAAGCTGATCCACTTCGATCCAGTGGATACTCCTAATTGAAGCTTCTTAGATGGGTATTATGGGGGAGGGACTAACACTAAAAACAAGCTTATACAACTTTCGGGGTGCACCTTGTCCCCAAGCAATAATCGTAATCTGCCTTATTTGCATTTCCTTTGCTGAAAACTCTGCGCTAGCTACTTTCTTAACGAGAATACTATATTACCCATCTAACGGGAAGCAGGATGTGACGTGGAAGTAGTAATCGCCATGCAGCGTTAAAGAAGCGAAATCAGGCAAGATAGACTACAATTATTATTTGCGCATTATCTGAGCCACAAACGTAGTAAACTCTTTTCTAGAGTGTCATGTTATATCTAAGGTGCGTAGAATACCTAACTACTATTTATTGGTTTGTAGTGCTAGCGAAAATTCATACTTTATTAGGCCCTACCCGACCCTGACAAGGTTCCGCAGCACAGCATCACATAGAAATGTATAGCGCGCATAAGTCCTCTTATCAATGCAGCTCAAGCCGACAAGTTCACCACTATTTGAAAGACACTTCTTGCGAAATCTTAGCGGTGCCTGTCACGACAAGTGGCTATAAGCTTCTAACGAGTTGTAAAACACGGCAAAGTTTTTACAGTCGGCCGTGCAACATAAAGTAAGCTTCCCACAATAAGATTTATTTGATTCATATCATGGAACAAGTGGCGTAATTTAGCTGTCAGAATAGTATAAAAACTTATAGTATTAGATATATTTAGTGTGTCCGTAAACATACTGCTTGCGGAAGATTGCAATGTCGGAGGTGGCAATAACACTGCAGGAACAAATGTGGCAACCACATCTGCGGATGCAGAGCCTAACCATAGAGCCCGGCAGGCTAATGCTGCAGTGACTTACATACACTACTTAACTTGTTGTGTGAAGAGTTTGTACTGAGATAATGGTGAAGTTGGATTGCTTTCATGATCTTCGTTCGACAAATCCACTGATGTCACACAAAATTTTTTCAGACCCATTGTAGCTGGACAAAACGCCACAAGCTGTCGCTACCAGCTTCACTGCTGCCATACACGGCTACGGTAACGCGTCAATTCATGATCTACTTTCATGATCTAAGGTGCAAAAAATATTTTGCTGGCGATAGTCCGCCGTACCATGCGCAGGAACGACCGGGCTAGAAGGGAGGCACCGGCTCACCTTCCCCCCTTTCTAGTGCGCACTTAGTCACGTCACCACACACTCTCCCCCTTCTCTCCTGGCGTGCACAATACCCGGCGAGTGGGAGTACGACATGCATCAATGCATTCTTTTCGGATCATCCTCGCACGCTTTCTCTCGAACCCACAGCATACACACGAGACGTGATGAGGTTTGATCGCAATTTGACTTTATGAGGAGCCTCACTGCGACAGTGACGCGGAAATTTGTCTAGAATAAAAGAAAGTTACATGAATAACTGATAAAAGGAAGAACGTGCGCTTGTGTAGCCGCAATGAAACTTGGTTTTTCGCTTGCAAATTCCTAAGCATTCCTAAGCATTCCTAAGCATTGCGCCGTGACTCATTTGAAGGCAGATATGCTGGATCCTAAACCTGCCGTGCCAGCTGGACTAATCTGGTTGCGGATAGGAGGTCACGTTTAATGAAAAGTGTTCTGTGGTTTGTGAAGGCGAAGGCGCTGTCGTATGTGGTGACCGATGGGACAAAAGTGGCAGCTCTGTGGAGAATCCGCTTACTGAAGATTTCTTTGTTGCGTCTACGGTACACACCGTGGTCAGCGCGCACACCGAAATAACTATGCTGTCGTCGAGTGGGCGCAATTTCATCTTTTTCTTTGTCTGGTGATATAGAAGCCAAATTGGTGGTTAAATAAAATGGGTAGTTTTCGTTCTTCGACACCTCTTCACCGTATACTTACCACGCGGCTTTACTAGTGTATTGCGTAAACTGTCCGTGTTGAGGATTCGCGACATCAAGCATTTGCTTTTGTTGTACTGCGCGGTTAGGTGGAAGTGTACGACGCGAAAATCAAACGAACATAAGTAGGACGTGATTTCCCAGCACTGGTGAAATGAAGTGAAGCGACAGATCATTGACATGTGTTGTGAAACTCATCGCACTTTGAATCCTCAAATTATGGGTTCTGCTGCAACGCGACACTGATTGTGTGGCTGCGGGTGATGCTCGCATCCTTATAGTGGTTGAGTGTGTACCAGTCAAGTCATTGCCTCGTGCCTAGAACGTGTATCTTGATGTCGGCGGTCTTTCAGTAATTGAAAAGATGGAATCGACGAAGACACCTGGCATATTGAAATGTGAGTTACTGCAGTCGCAATGATAAACCAAAGTAGGCGAGCATGTGGGCTCCAATTACGAATTTCATTCAGATTTTATTATAAAGCAGCATTCTCTCTAACAAGAAAAGAACACAAATTTAATGAAGAGGGGCCGGCTGTCACCATCCCTGAAGACATTTCTAGTGGCGAATAAGGATCTCATTAGGCCAGTTCTAACTGCTGAGGTCAGGATGAGAGCTCGGGACACTGGCCCTTTTAACATGGCCTACAGCGGAAGCGTACAGAAGCTAATTGTATAGGACACACGGTTTTCATGCGCCCCAACTGGAATGTTTTCCCTGCCTGGATAAGCACAAGAACTTCTTCGATTTCTATCTACACTTGAGCCATCCATACTGAAGTAATGGTTTCGTAAGATGGATTGTGTTTCAGAAGACGAAATTTATAAAGACATTCTGTAAGTGCGTGCCCAGATTTTCAACATTGGCCGAAGATAGGCGAAGTACCAAGTGTTTCGAATTAGTGACTACATAATTTTTGAAATTAGGTGCCCTAATAAAGTTTTCTACTGTGTGTTGTGAGAAAAGGGCAAATTTCCTGTATAGTGACAAATTTGCTGTTTGAGTCTACAATCAATCAGACGTCAAAGGGGTAAGAAGCTTCTCTAATTAGATGAATAATTAGCATACAATAGATATTCTGGTAGCGAATAGGGAATGATGACCGAACGCCGTTACTGTCGTAGTGTACTGTATGAGTTGTTTTCATAGCTGGCATAACTTTCGCTGAGAAACCTTGCATGTTTGTTAGTCGAATCATTGCTGAGTGCTTCTTATTCTGTAACCATGCGTTACCCTAACCTAAGCAGTTTTCGTACAACATTAGACTCTACTGTGCCCAGTAAATTACATTGATAGTGCAGAAAGTACTCTGCACATTATTTGGAAGAAATTTCTACACTACAGCCATCCTCCACATGCATGCCGTGGGAAATGAAGATGGTCTGTGCAAGCACGAAGCGTACACGATGACTGAGCAGCAGAAAGGTCCATGCTTGTGAGACCTGACGTCGACGTACTGAATGCAAAGGCTGCTCAAAGGCCAAGATAAATTCAAGCTACAATGTGGGTGGGGTCTGAGAGTGAACAAGCAAGCAAGAAAGCAAGCAACCTTTTTAAGTTCCTGCAATATTCACGGCGGTGATGACGATTTGGGCATGAAGTAATTCATATGTTACTGTTCTCCACGTTAAATAAAAATTACTGACATCTCATATTTAACGGCAGGCTGTGCGCAGTATGTCTAGTTGCATTGCTGATCTGACTTCAAACCTTTCACACTTCTTCGTTTCTACGGTGGCAACTTATCGTATTTTCATCGTTCGAAATGCAGCGTTAAGAGGGAATTGCGGAAAAGACTACAGCAAGCATGTGCGAAAAACTATGACAGTAAGAAATGAGCGCTCATTGTAGGCAGTGCAGCTGTCAAGCTCAGTTTCGGTGACTGGGAAAGATGTGGAAAACCACGAATAATTGATCTGGCAGCCTTAACACTCACAGCTAGGAAAAGCTCAGTGTGGTTTACAAATCTTGGAGGCGCACAATGAACATTTTGCACACAACTGCACCTTCGGAATAGAGCTACTGAGCGGTCTTAAGTCTACGTCAGTGTTTGATTCTGGGAAGCGCAGGATCTCTAAAGTGCAACGTTCTGTTATCACTGTAAAGTGCGAGAGCGTAGCCGTGTGAAAGTTTCAATGAATTACCAATTGCAGAGCTTCTGCAGAGGCAACAGACACAATAACACGTTAAGAGTCTCAATAGCGCTCTACAGTCCGCCGCTGTGGCTCAGCGGCTATGGTGTTGTACTGATAAGCATGAGGTCGCGGTATCAAATCCCGGCCATGGCAGCAGCATTTCGATGGGACCAAATTGCAAGAACGCCCATGTCCCAGGCATTGAGGACACGTCAACGATCCCTAAGTTGTGAAAATTAATCTGGAGTCCCCCCTACGGCATGCCTCAAAGTAAAATTGTGGTTCTGGCACGTAAAACGCCAAAATTAAATTCTATAGTCCTCCACGATCGTGTGTCTTGTAAATATCAGCGGCTTGCTTGAATGTTCAGCTACCCTAAGTGTACTATAGGGCTACTACAACGAGAAAACAAGAAATTGGTCACGATCCCAGAGGTAATTAACTGCACTGAAGAAGTCACCCGACTTTTCATCGCCTTTAGTGTTGTGTAACGCGCCCATGTCCGCTGAAGTCACCAAGGGTGAAACCTCCATGGTTGAAAGAGACACATAAAAAGTAGGTCATAAGAAACACACTGACTACGGACCAGGTAAGTTCCTTTGTAAACACACGGACCATGCAAGTTCGTGTGCATTGCTGAAGAATATGTTTTCTTTTGCATGCTGTTCCTTGTGTTTGTGCAAATAGTTTTTACCTCCCCACGTGATAAATTAACATTTTCTAACTCTTACATGAAATGTCAGCATGGGAAACTTCCTTATTCTCGCGGGACGAATAATATGGGCGGATTTGGTTTTTTTGCTGTTTTCAAATCTTGAAGCGCTGACCTGGCTCAAAGTGCGAGCTCGTTAACGACGCCCACCATGATTAAAAGTTAAACTTATTCGCATCATTTTGAATAAGGCTAATTCTAAACACCCTGGTTTTAATGAGGAAAACGTCACTCTGTGGAAAATAACTACAACATGAAGCCCACTTCATTGCGCCACGCACTAGAAAATTCTGAGACAGTCTATGTGCTGAATGCATTGTAGCACATGAATATATTTAGACCGGCTCAAAGCAACACATTTCATCATCTTAGCCTTGTAATTCCTTTAGTACGTGAGCAAGTGGCAGACGACGTGCATATGACTCATCATTTTGCCTCCATTTCACGTTCTAGTTGTTTTGCTCTTAACAGCAGGGAAAAACAGACAAGCCCTTGACGGCTGGGTTTCCAACATTTTGGAAAGTTTCAAATAGAGATTTTGAAGAGACGGACGCAACTGAATCACGTCGAGTGAGCAGACGTGTGTTATCCGCACTTTACACCTAGCCTTTTCAGGTGCCGATGAATTCTGTTGATCGAAAATTTACTTCCATTGCCTTTCTAGCATCCTCCTAATCATAAAAAGTATACAGCTGTAAACCAGATTAAAAATTTTAAATTATTTAATGAGTTTTGAGAAGTTTACAAAAGGCGGACTCCATGTGAAAACTCACTACAGGTACATCAAATACGAGAACTTCAACTATTTCTTGTCCAGCGTTCTTCAAGAGCACCTACCTAGCCACTTGAAGATAATGCCTGGCGCTAAACATTGCGAAATTGGTTATGGAAGTGAACCCGACATGTACAACGACCTAATGACACCGAGCAAAAATACCCAAGCAACTACTTTCCCACTCGTGTTAATAGAACATTTTGCACATGTTATTCAAATTTGCAGTAATTGTGGTGTTCTCTGTATTGTAAATTTCTGGCACTATAAACCACAAATTTTCAGTGTCGGCTCCGCAATCATAACTGCAGCGTCCTTGCGGGGTGAGGGGGTAGGGTGAGGCGGCCGGTACATGTGCCGGTGCACTGTAAAAGCTGCAGTTGTAAGCCAGTATGGGAAAAGTTCGTTGCTCTGTACGTAAAAACGCTGACTAGAGAACCAGGAAGAAAATCGAAGCTGCTGAAAAGGCTAGGAGAAACCGCTCATGCGTATGTCGGCCGTGCATTTCTTGGTCAAGCACAAAGAATTGCGGTATATAGGAGTTGCAGTGCATGTCATGGCTCACCCAGCTTTTGGCACAATACCCGGATGCTTGCTCACGTAGCTATTGTGCTATCATCTTTTGTTTGCTTTGCTCGTTGATGATGATGATGATGTGTGGTGTTTTGTGGCGCAAGGGCCAGGTTTGGCCAAAGAGCGCCATGACTTATAATGTTGGGTTAAGCGCTGATTTGTGAGTGGCGATGGTGGGATGTAGCATGGCTGTAAAGTGGTCTAAAATCAATCCGTGTCATACAAGCGTAAAATGATATATGGAATAAAATTATTATAGTGATACATGTGGTTGTCTATGGAGATAGTATGCATGATAAATGAACATGGTGCTAAAATGCAAGAACATGGAAATAGCCCCTGTGCCTCCGGGAGGCCTTTGAGCCCAAAGGCTGGGAGGCAGGTGCTTTCTCTTAATGCAGTTACCGCAGCCGAGACCTCAGGTAAGAGGCCGTGCTATGGACTTCCTGGTGACATAACATGAAAATTTTGCACATCTTTTAAAAATTCTAACAAGGATTGATATTTAAAGAGCGGTTCTATGCCTATGATCATAAGAGGATGAAGTGGAATTTGTTGCCGGTGTGGTAATGGAAAATGCTTTTTCCTATTTGCGTCTAATTCAGTACATTGCAGCAGGATGTGAAGCACGGTAAGTGGCTCACCACATTTATCACACATGGGTGGATCGCCACCGGACAAGAGGTATGTGTGTGTGCTGTATGTGTGTCCTATCCTGAGTCTGCAAAGTGTCACTTCTGTATGGCGATTCTTTGATACCGGCGGCCAGTTACCAAGATACGGCTTGATAACATGTAGTTTATTTTCTGTTTGTTTGTCCCACAAGCGCGGCCAGAAAGCTCTTAACTTTTTTCTTATTGAGGGCTTGAGGTCCATTGCAGGGACAGTTGTGGAAGAGTTGGAAGCGTTCGCGTGGACGGATGTGGCTAGCTGATCAGCCAACACGTTTCCCTCTATCTCTCGGTGCCCCGGCACCCAGCATACCACGATTTGCTGCTTGGACGCATAGGTGGTTAGTAATGCTGAGTAAAGAGATACAATGATAGGGTTTTGATATTTTTTGACAGTTTTCAAAGCGTTTACGACGCTCAATGAATCTGTGTATATAACTGCCTTTGGGATATTATTTTCTTTAATGTGTTTAACGGCGGCCAATATCGCGTAGGCCTCTGCTGTGAAAATACTTGTACTAGGATTCAGAACACCGTAATCCGAAAAGGATGGGCCGACGGCAGCGTAAGACACGCCAGAATAACACTTCGATGCGTCAGTAAAAAATTCAGGAGAGGAATATTTGTGCTGTAATTCGAGGAAGTGCATTCGGATATGCGTGACAGGCGCGCGCTTTGTAACAGCTACGAAAGATGTATCACAGTGTATAGGTTGCCACTGCCAGGACGGCGGCCGTATAGCAGGGGGCATAAGGTGGTATTCAAGCAGTGGAACCCTTGTTTCTGCAGCTATGTCTCTAACACGCAGTGAGAAAGGCTTTGGCACTGCGGGCCGGTTGCGGAAAAGTTGAGAACTGAACAAATCATTTATAGTGGAATACGCGGGGTGGTCACTGTTTGCGTTCACTCTCAGAAAATACATGAACTACGAATATGTTCTCTGCAGATGAAGTGACCACTCATCCGATTCAACGTAAAGGCTTTCCACTGGGCTTGTTCTAAAGGCCCCTGTTGATAGGCGAATTCCTAAGTGATGTACAGCGTCTAGCATCTTCAGAGCAGTTGGAGTAGCCGACTGGTAAACTATGGCTCCATAGTCTAGTCGTGTGCGTATGAGGCTTTTATATAGGTTCATGAGACATTTTCTATCACTGCCCCAGGTTGTGCGTGACAGCACCTTTAAGATATTCATTGTTTTCATACATTTGTTTTTAAGATACTTTATATGCTGTATAAAGGTTAATTTCGCGTCTAAGATTATGCCTAAGAATTTATGTTCCCTGTTTACGGGCAGACGCTCACCATGCAACACAATTTCAGGATCAGGGTGCAGGCCTCTTTTTCTAGAGAAAACGACACATGTGCTTTTTTGTGGGTTCAGTCTGAACCCGTTCTCATCAGCCCATTTGGAGACATTGTTAAGACCAAGCTGGACCTGTCGCTCACAGATTGCGAGAGAACTTGATTGAAAACCTATCTGCACATCATCAACATATGTTGAATAGAAGATGTTACGTGGTATGTGTAGACGAAGAGAATCCATTTTTACTCTAAAGAGCGTGCAGCTGAGCACCCCGCCCTGCGGCACTCCAGTTTCCTGTACAAATTTCCGTGACAGAACGTTGCCCACTCGAACACGGAATGTGCGATTAGACAGATAACTTTCGATAATATTGAACATATTGCCGTGTATACCTAACTGTGAGAGGTCTCTCAGTATCCCAAACCGCCACGTAGTGTCATATGCTTTCTCCATATCTAGGAATACTGATACGAAAAACTGCTTATGAACAAAAGCTTCACGGATACGTGCCTCGATACGTATGAGATGGTCATTGGTGGATCGACCCTCCCGAAACCCACACTGGTATGGGTCGAGTAATTTGTTTGATTCGAGGAAGTGTAGTAGGCGACAGTTAATCATTTTTTCGAAAACTTTGCAGAGGCAACTTGTTAATGCTATTGGTCTGTAACTTGATACAGAGGAAGGATCCTTTCCGTGTTTTAGAATTGGAATTACAGTAGCCTCCTTCCAAACAGAGGGGATTTCGCCCGAAAACCATATAACATTGTAAAGGTAAAGGAGGGTTTTTTGTGTTTCGGAGGGTAGTTGTTTCAACATTTCATATATTACGCGGTCTGAGCCTGGGTCGGATGTATTACAATCATTCAGTGCTGCCTGCAGTTCTGCTATGCAGAATGGTTTGTTATACGCCACACTTTTATCACATTTCCTTTGTAACTTTTGATGTTCTATTCGCGTTTTGTACTTTAGGAAGGTTTCGGAGTAGTGCGAGGAGCTTGATATGTATTCAAAATGTGCACCAAGAGAGTTGGCTTGAACTTCCAGGCTTTCTCCGTGGCTATTTACTAAAGGCAGGGAATATGTTTGTTTCCCATTGACTTTTTTCACTCTATTCCATACTTTGCTCTCGTCTGTGTACGAGTTGATGCTTGCTATATACTTCGCCCAACTCTCTCGTCTTGCTTGTCGGCGCGTTCTCCTCACCTGGGATTTGATATGTTTAAGGTTTTCCAGGTTTTCTGCTGTTGGAGAATCGCGAAGCATCGCCCACGCTTTGTTCTGGTCCCTCCGTGCTTGCCTGCATGCATCGTTCCACCAGGGAGCACGCCGTTTGGAACCCATGCCGCTCGCTTGAGTAATACATTTACATGCGGCATCAAGTATAAAAGCTGTAAGATATGCAACAGCGTCATCTAAGGTTATACCGGACATATCAGACCAGGTCATATGAGTAAGAGTGCGGTACTGCTCCCAATCGGCTGAGTCAACCTTCCACCGCGGTACCTGCGGGGGAAGTTGAGCTTGTTTCGGCGTAGTTAGGATTATTGAGAAGTGGTCACTCCCATACGGGTTGTTAAGCACATGCCATTTAAAATAGGGTAAAATTGTCGGCGATAAAATGCTAAGATCTATGGAATAAAATGACTTGTTAGCCAGGTTAACATACGTAGGCTCCTTTGTATTCAAAAGGCATGCTCCAGAAGAGAAAAGCATCTGTTCAATGACGCGACCTTGCGCATCACAGCGTGGATCGCCCCACAAACTACTGTGTGCATCAAAATCACCGAGAATCATATAGGGTTCTGGGAGCTCATCTATTAATGATTCTAAATCGCGTCTGTGAAGCTGATAATGTGGTGGTATGTACAAAGAGCAGATGGTAATGAGTTTATTTAAAAGTATGGCTCGAACGGCCACGGCCTCAAGGGCCGTTTGGAGCTTTAAAAGCTGACACGCTACACTTCTGTCAGCAATAATGGCTACACCGCCAGATGATGCGACAGCATCCTCGCGGTCTTTGCGAAATGTAACATACTTTCGGAGAAAGTGTGTGTGTATAGATTTTAAATGTGTTTCCTGTAAACACAGCACTTTTGGATTGTGTTTGTGGATGAGTTCTTGTACATCATCAAGGTTTCTAAGGAGACCTCTGACGTTCCGTTGAATTATCTGTGTATCCATGTTGATAGTAAATATGTGCTGTGTGTACAGAAACAGAAGTAGTGATTGTGGAGATTTCAGAGATTAAATTACAGAGCCCTTTCGAGGCCCTGTAATCGGGATTTTGCCCTTTCTGGAGCGTTCGAGGGAGCCTCGCCGCTCCTTAGGCGTTTGGTGCGCCTTCAGGACAGGTGTAGTGTCCATTGCCTCTAGTGAGGCTCCGGACACGTGCTCTTGCGAGCGAGAGGTTACCAGAGAGAGTCCCGCCTTGGAGGGCAAGACCCCTGCGCCCACCAGCCCGGAGGTCGATGGGGCTCCCTGAGGGATTTGGCTGCGACGGCTGTTGCCAGCGCTGGAAGGGGCCGGGGAGGCCGGGGCAGCCTCGGCTGCGCCAACCTTCGGGGTCGATGATCCCTCATTCTGGGTTGACGGAGCAGCGCTAGCTGCAACCGCCGCGGGGGCAGATGGCATAGCTGCCGACTCACTGCTTGTGGGTCGGACAGCCGCCGGAGACCGTTGTGGCGCTGCCCCCTGACGCGCCACATCGGCAAAGGTGTGCTTTGGCAGGAAAGATACCCGCCTGCGTGCCTCTTTGAAACTTACGTTTTCCTTGACTTTAATTGTAACAATTTCCTTTTCTTTTTTCCAGGATGGGCACGACCGTGAGTACGCGGCGTGCTCGCCTTCACAGTTTACGCAGTGGAGAGAGTTTTCACAAGATTCAGAAGTGTGCTCGTGAGCACTGCATTTCGCGCAGGTTTGGCGGCCTCGGCAGCTCTGTGAACTGTGACCTGGCATTTGAAGCAACGCAGGGGATTAGGGATGTATGGCCGAACACGGAGCTTGATATACCCGGCCTCGATTGACTCGGGTAAGATGCTTGTTCCAAAAGTAAGTATCAGGTGTTTCATCTGTATTTCTTTGTTGTCACGCCTCATCTTAATTCGTTTAACGTTGATGACGTTCTGCTCACTGAAGCCCTCCAAGAGCTCAGCCTCAGTCAGCTCCAAGAGATCATCATCGGAGACTACGCCACGGGTGGTATTCATAGTACGATGCGGAGTTACTGTCACTTTGGCGTCACCAAATGAAACTAGATTGGGTAGGTTTTCATATTGCTTCAGGTTGCGGAGCTCCAAAAGGAGATCACCGCTTGTCATTCTGGATGCTTTGTAACCTGTACCAAGAACTTGGGTCAGAGACTTGGACACGAGGAATGGTGATATTGTTCGTACGGGTTTGTTTGGTGTTTCGGAGTGGACAACGTGGAAGCGAGGAAAAGTTTCTTTTTGACGAGCGAAAAATTCTAAAACATCATCGGTGCGCCCCCTCTTCAGGGAGCAATCAGGTAGTGGAGGAAAGGAAGTAGCCATAGGAGATTGTAATTTCGGCAGTAACGCCAGCCACCCACCGTGGAGTCCTACAAGGGGACGCTGCAGTACACGCGAAACACGGCCTGCAAACGCCAGCTGTACGTTACCACTATAACCAAATATGAAGTAACCTAGGTTGGCTATTCACACAAGGTTAACCCTTGCTGCATGGAAAATTTGGAAGTAAGCGGAAGGAAGGAGAAGACAGGAAAGATGAAAAGTGAGAGAAAGACGAAGGCTGGAGGAAGAGAGAGACAGGAAAAGGCAACTACCGATTTCCCCCGGGTGGGTCAGTCCGGGGGTGCCGTCTACGTGAAGCAGAGGCCAAAGAGGTGTGTTGCCTCCACCGGGGGGCCTTAAAGGTCCGAGCACCCGGCATCGGCTCAACCTCCAGGATCCCCATTTCCCCGGACACGGCCAAGCCGCGCACGGCTACACGCGGGAGGGTCCAACCCTCGTGTGCTCGGGTCCGTGGTGTCGCAACACACCAAACGCCTGCTTACGCAGACGATCCTGCGGGGGGCTTTGCTCGTGATGCATTCTTTATATTTGTTCAGCGCACGGCTACCTTATGTATATACAACATGTTCTTGAGCGAGATAACTTTAGTTGGAAGTTGGCGCTTGTGGCTTTCTTCTCCCTCTTGTCTCCGCAGTTTCTGCGCGCTAACGAAGAGATTGGGTCAGGGAATATCAACTGGCTTAATCTCTCATCTCGATTGATGCGTCCGAAAAGGGTATTCGGTCAAGAACTACGTCCTATGCAGGTGCGTACAATACACACATATGGTTTACTGTTTGGTAAGGTTAGCAGAGTCACTTTCATTAGGTCACTTCAAACAGTGACAAGGCTGTCAGAAACAGCATTAGGTGAAAGCGTGATAGTGAACCCAAGCACTCTTTTCAGGACATCACAAAGACACAACAGGCTTATTCGTGCACCATAAAAGGTTATGGCGACTGCTTACCGTTGTACATAACTAATGTTACTGCTGTTAATTTCAAACGAGTTGAGAAACACGACCAAGTTCACCTTGTCTGCCGCAGAAGGAAAAGTGGCGCTTCGCAAAGTAAGTTTTCCTTGTTTTAGCGGTATGATATTGTTACCGAAATTGGTCATTCAATATTGCTGTATTCAAAAGGTTACGTTCAAAGAATGAGGCTTGCTGTCAACAATGAATTGAGAACTGTTTGTTCTAAGTAATGGTACGGTTTCCACAGTTGCAGACACATCTATTTCAATATATGAGAGGAAGGATACAGAAATCCTTGTTCGCACTTGAAGGTAAATTCAAAGTAGCACACGTATTATAAGGTTAACTTACCACTTTTGCTCTCAAACAGCGCTTGTAACGATTAGCTTCTGCGTAGACCTAGAAAATGTGACAGATATCGAGTGTAAAAGCAGTTGATATAAACGAAGCTAAACTGCCACACAAACGTATTGCAGTGTATTCATTCAAATCACGGGATCGACAGATAGCGCTGAGGGAATCAGGTTAACTGGATAATGGCTGTTTCTCAACCAGTTGGCTAGTCAAGGACCCTCAACACGTATTTCTCTCTCTCATATTTTCGCTTTGATCATTTTTTTATCATTTCTGTCAAAAATTTCCAATTTTTAATTGTGCTGCCACTTTTATATGTCTTTCCTTTCCATTGTTACCTACGCCTATATTTTCCCCGGTTTTCCTCTCGGTTGTTATGCTAAAGCGGTGCTTAAAAAACGAGCGAAAAGTGGTCGCTAGCTTGTCGAGGAGGGTATCTGGCCAGTACACGTGGTCACGTGGTCCCATGGTCAGAACATGTAACAGTTGCCCTATTCGAGAAACATGGTGCGCAGAAAGGCAAAATGCAGTCGAAGATGGCAGTCGATTACAAGGACTGGTGAGATATTCTTTAGATACCACATTGTAAGGCTTTAATTCGCACTTAATAGGGAAGAACATTGACTTTGCAAAACAACCAAAGTAAGTGAGACAAAAAGCAGAATAATAATTTATCATAATGATAATCGTCAATATATCTTGCTTAACGTCATTTCACTTCAGTTTTCTCCTATTGTTACACTTATCCGAAAATCACTTAAGGTCATAACGCAACATGCATTGCTGCGACACTTGCTAATTCTGCGCAAGCCACTTCTGATTAACTTCACACCATGCTCGTGCACCTTCGATTCGCCTATAAAGCCTATAATAAGCCAACCGTTCTTAGCCCATTTTCAACCCTTTGGTGGCTGTTCCTACTTGTTACAGACGTGCTGCGAGCGCACTGCACGTGCGCGTTGGCACCGAGTCGAAGGTGTTCATCAGTAAAAAAAAAAAGCGAATTACCTATCCGTTGGTGGGTTTCGAACCCGGTACGCGGAACCCAAAAGCTCGACACTCTTACAAATAGGCCACAGACGCATGCTTCAAAAGGTGGAACGCCCTTACAAACGCTCCTCGTTCAAGTGAGTGTTAGCACGGATAAATTCTGGCCAACACGACTTTGTGGCAGTGCCCCGTTCTGATGTTAATGTGCACTTGTGCAGTCGATAGGGGTTAAATTTAAAACGAACCTTTCTTAACCGGTTGCTGCATTTCGGAGGTGTAATTTTAGTACGCGCCTCTTCTACCTGACCATGACGGTAGAAGTTAAGGGATGAATTCATTGCCGAAATCCTATGTGCGCCTCTCATCCTGTTGCGGCCTTGTGGTACGCGTCTACAAAGTCCAGCACGACGTGTCTTTGTGATAAAGACCGTTGTAATGCTGAATAAAACTTCCGCTGGCACTCCAAGGTCACGGCAAGGTCACTCGCAGTCACTGCGGTGAATGCGAGACGCATTCTTCACTGAAATCTATTGCCATGCCGCAGGTTGCCTTGCTCACTCGTGAAAGCTTCGCGTAGATCAATTCCCACAGAGCGTGGGATTTGCCTAATTTTTACTTTGGGTAAATAGAGAAGTTTCTTCTCTATTTTAATTCGAGATACATGATTATACGTGTGATGCAAATTCACATTGCAAGCTCTTATTTTGTTTTCTTCGCTTCCAGGAAAAGCCATGCAACTCCAAACACTTGCAATACTGGGATTTCTCTTAGCTTTGGCATCATTTAGTCGATTTAACGCATCAAAAATCCCTGCACAGAAAGGTAAGTTCACGCACTTTTTTCACTGTAGCCCTTTGAAGAGGCAGTGAAGGTGAATACGAAGACCTAGGGGATCAAAGATTGATGGCATTAAAAAACTTGCAGAAATGAAATTGATTTGGTAAAGGCCTACGGCCTCGATAACTGTAAGTCACTGAACGAGGCTTTCATCCTCTGCAGAGCCTAAGTAATTTGATAAAGATGATGTGTGCCATAAATTATCAAGCATACGTAAACTCTTTATTCATTTAATGCTGGATTTCAAACCTCCCGGTTTCAAATCTGGAGATATTGGGCTACCAAACGAGCCACAATAAAACTAAAAACAATACTTTAGCTAACCCTATTATATATCTCTGGGGATTCAAAGTTGAACAGCTAAAAGACAAGGAATTTTGACCAATGGTCCGTGCTTGATAATTCGAAAATCCGAGAGAGATCCATGAGGCAATTTGTCGGTCTTTTGCAAATGACGTAACAGCGACATATTTGTTTTTGAATTTATATAAATGAACGCATTGGGGTTTGAAGTCTCGGGAAATTCTGTAATATATAGAAGTTGACAGTAAAAAAAGCGCTAATAATCGCTTAAACAAGAGCAAGAATACTTCGTCGTCAAGGATAAGTTTCTGACTGAAATATGGCAGCAATTTCTAACTGCCGCATAAAGCGTTACTTGCAATACGTTTGCTATTAGGTCATGTCATTGTACATAGTAATTTCTCTTTCTAGGAAGGCCAGTCACAGGGAGGAAGTGTTACGAAACTACCTGGTAAAATAAGCTGTGCCCTCTGTCCACTGTGTTACAGTCTCCCTGAATGCGGAACCTATACTCACGGCGAACACAGCTTCGCCATATCACAAAAAGCACCAGTCAAACTAGACGTAAACGTCCCGTCAACGTCGTCTTTGCACCTTTCGCTGCACCTTTTCTGCAGAGTTTCTGCTACCATTTGCACATTTGTGTCAGGCAGGCCAGAGGCCTCACACACCCGTCCCACACATAGTCGACGAGCACTATTTCCACTGCCTTCAATTTCTTGTCACGTTTAAGAGGACTGGTCTCGTGGATTGGCCTTCACAGGCGCCTATGTAAAACATTGATAATGGGACCTTGGCACTTAGCGCGACGCGAAAAATTTCTATTGCCACGCTTCCTTTGTAAGGCAATCAATGACGTCGTTAGTGCCCGCCCAACTCTTGGAGGGGCAGAAGGCTGTAATGCTGGGTTAGTTTATGCGTATTCATGGAATTGAGGCATAACATACACATTGCGGTCAAGACATCACAAGCGCTTCTCAAGCAAAGACAAGCGTATGCGAACACTGGACAAGCGCTTGTTCAATATCAGCATCAATCTGTGTCTTGGCTTCAGTACCATTAATTCCTAGTGGTTGTCTCAGGACCCACCAGAACAGTTGTCATGTCGAGCAGCACGCTCTCTAGGATACTTCATCTTCCTCAAGATGAAGACACATCAAGACACATCAAGACACATCAAGACACATCAAGACACACGTTCTAGGCACGAGGCAATGACTTGACTGGTACACACTCAACCACTAGGGATAGTCATATAACGACCCTGTGGAGAATGCAAGGCCTCGCAGTGCATCCATCGCGATGGTCTCTTCCACAGAAACGCCGAATACCCATCCTAGCGCTAGATATGGCGGTAAGGTGATTGCGTGAGCGCCGCATACCCAATCCCAGAAGGTGCGCGCCTTACTACCCTGCCTGGGAATGAGGTTTGACTGAACGCTTTAGGATTTTTCACCCTTCAGAACGGCAAGCGAGATTATTGTCAGAGACCTCTCTGGCCTTGGGGTAATACCTCAATCGCTGCTCTTGATGTTTACATACCAAAGCTTTTGATGAATGAAGTGCAATCTCAAATTGCGGGAGTGGTGTTTAAAAGCCTTGCCCAATAAGTCAGCTTACTGGGCAAGGCTTGGCTGCATTAAAGACAAAGGAAGCGAGGAAATATGCCCCCTCCTCTCTTCTCTAAAATAGGTTCTTCTCGGTAAACATGTCTTTAAACTATTACCTATTTTTCTCACTTCAGAAACATACAATGTGTGTGAAACACCCGTCTGCATCGAAAGAGGTAATGTATTTTCACGATCATATGTTTTCTTTGAAATCATATTATCAACATTTTCTGGCGTATAGCATTAATTCTAATGCAACTTTTTTCATGCTTTCTGTATTTGTGTTTCACTCACAGGAAGGCACACTGCTGCCAGGTGTGTTATTGTAGTGCGTGCGATATTTCGTAGTGATAAATCAGGAACTATCTGACTAGGAAGCGTAAAACGAATGTTTGTATATTGAGAACTCCAAGCAATCGTTTTCATTAGCGTGTAGCTGTTGCGTAGTTTTATTTCTATTTCCGTTTGACGTACACTACTACTGCCGTCTCGATGTTTGCGTTAGTGCCGGTTGCATTAGGTATGCGACTTGTTCAACACCGTGCATGCCACCACAGATGTATCGCAAGACACTGCGAATGTTCAGTAATGAATAAGATAACTGATGAGGACCCTCAATCATGATGTCTGGTTTGTTCTTATCCCTTGACGCAGCTCGCCTTATCAATGATTCTCTCAATATCTCCGCCGACCCATGCACTGATTTCTACTCATACACCTGCGGCGGATGGATGTCAAAACACAAGATACCAGAGAGCCAGTCAATGACGAGCACTTTCAGTCGGTTAGAAGACGAACTGCACGAAACGCTACGAGGTAGGACATCAACTCAGGTAATATATCCTGTAATGCTACAGCATACAGGAAGGTGAGCACAATATTCAAACATTAACTCGTTAGCTTTTCTGAGTTCCTGACTTCTTAGTTCTTGAGTTCCGCATCTTCGTCGGCAGGGCGCCACAATCGTTGGGTGCCTGCGCGAGCAAACCTCAATTTTCTGCAACGCCACCAGATGGTATTGCCCTCCACACATCACGGGTAGCGGAACTCATCGACTGCGCCAGAATTATCGTGGAAGTTTTTGGTTTAGCGCGCTAACGCCTCCCTTATCAATTCGCGAGTCTTGTAGCAGGGCGGGTATATGCCACCACGTCGCAATAACCAGATGCTGTCTAACATCACGCCGTGTTTGCATTATTGGGCTTCGTTTTTTGGACCCATGGCTACGGATTAAAACAGTATTGGACACATTCCTGTTGTGTTTTAAAGTATTAATAAACAATTTGAATTTGAATTTGAATTTTTTGACCGAAGCGCCCGGTGGCTGACTTGGCGTACTGCCACGCGCGGGTTGCGCCAATGTGTGCTCCGAAAGCCAGCAACCCCTCGTCCACCGGATAGGAGCGCTGTAGTTCAAACCAAAAGGCTGTAACACATAGCTTACGTGGAAATATCATAGAGGTTGTACGACCGTTAGACCCTCCAGTGATTTGACTAGCTCTAAATCGGAAATGAAAAGCACTAATACACACCTCGGCTAACCATTTAATATTTTTGTTACGCACCTGTAATCACTGTGCAATTTTTAAAGAAAGACACCGTCACGCCACGGGAAATCGACACAACTAGAAAAAAGGGGGCGGGGGGAGCTCTGCTATTTTAGCCGTTACACCTTGTGCAAAGACAATTCCCAATAGAAACAATAATTTCATTATGAAGTTCTTGCACTAAGCATGTCCCGTTGTAGCACGCTGGTGCTAGCTGTCTGTCGCCTTGCCTATGAACAAAGAAAAAAGTGTAGAATGACACTTTTAAGTATAGCGATAAATATAAGCAAAACGAAATAAACATTATATTTAGTTAGCCCCACATCCTTCAGTTTAATTGGTCATTTCAAGAACCTTTTGAAAATTCCGTTTGCAAACACCCATGGATCGGTTGTGCAAATATTTATACAAATCTCTACAAAAACGTTGAAATGTCAACATCACAAATCCTTCTGTAGCTCGTACCGCTTACTTAACTGGATGATCGTTTCATATGTTTTGACCATATTGTGTAGCTGACACATACTGCTTGCCTTTATTGAGCTTGAAGTGCAGTGATCTTCATTGCGAAGCATTCTTTGCCTCATACTACGCACGTTGTGTTAGATGGCCGGCTCTATCAATCATTTCGGACCTGTTCAGCAAAAAACAATGTTATGCAGTTTCAACGCATACCGTACATACTCGTATACATGCATTACACCGTTCACAGGCTATGCCAAGATGCAAATCTAAAGTTTCCATTTTGGCATCACTAATGTCCGCAACAATGATATCCGGAGGACAAACGCGGTGCTTCATATTTGTCTAGATAACAGTAATAAAGACGGGTGCATGCAGACCCATGATTCTACTGTTTCAGTCCTGCGTCTGTGACCTAAGGAAAACCGTCAGGCCCCCGCTTGCTTTTGCGCGCATGTGCAACACGACCTCGCGCGCATGCCATTTGCATACAATGGCTGCTTAGCTTTCGGTGAGACGAGTGTGTTGTTGAGTCTACACAGCTTCTGGAGATCTTGACTGTGTGACCGCTATGCCGAAAGCCCGCGGTCTGCCAGATCTCTTTGTCGTCAAGGCGCAGTTTTTGTAAGAAGTGCATGCACAGTTCAGAAACTTTTGCGGACTAGATGAACTTGTTCTACGCATGTGTGTGCTCACATGAGTACTAAGTGTGTAGTGTTCTCTCTGTAATATCAGTTTTGTCTTCTGTGTAGTAAACAAGAAAAGTCCACTATGGCTCAAAGATTAGCGAAGGGCTGCTCTGTTTGGCGGCTGAAGTGAGCTTGAAGTTTAATCTCACCTACCAACGCGTAGTTTCCTTTCTTTAAAGCGAGTATTTTTTGGTTGTTTCTACCGCACACTGCACGTGATTAGTTAGGTGCGTGCTTCGACAACGTTGTATGCATAACACTGTCTCTTTTTGAAGAGCTTTAAGGGCAGTGATTTGTGTTGGTTTTCTTTTCTAGACATTTTAGGAAACATGACCCTTGTGGGTGAGAACCAGAACGTAACAGACAAAGCAGCTGTTCTCTACAATGCTTGCGTAGGTGAGTGGTTTAAACAAGGGTGACAAACTTTTTCTCATTTCCGTTAAACAATTTCGTTTAGTAACTGTGTTCGTAAGGAATTTACCGTATTAGTGCACCGATTCTATGCTACAACAGAGCGCTCGAGACACTGCGAGTCTGACCGCTCGCAGAAGAGCGAAGGAAACCACTGTGATTGCTTGGCGAATTGTGGAGAACTGCAATCCCAGGGACACTAGGAAAGTTTTCAGGTGATATAAAATGAAGATGTTTGTTGGGCTTATAACCGATTGATTTTCCTAAAATCATTGCCCCAATAATCTATGCACACTTTCGTTCTATAGTAATTCATCTTTAATAACAATTTGCGTATTCATTCCATTTAGTGATGCAAGCTCACTGTAGTAGGCATGGATAGCTTCTTCTGGTGTTGGGAAACCTCTTCTTGCGTATGGACTGTATCATTGCAAGGAACAAGAAATAAACGCACAGGGCTGTGCCAAGTCTCTGATGTGCTTGTACCAGGTACTTCAGAAACTGTGAGGGTTACCTTCTGTCTGTCCGCAGGTGGTCTCATGGTGCAACACGACCCCCCTCAGCTGTGTTCTTCGCCGCCGTCCTTGTAGATATCTGAAAACTTCGGGAAGGTATAACCTTGCGTACAACGCAGTAGCAAGAGTCCTTTCTCCCTGATGAGGTGGAAATGCACAATGACTACCTTTTTGGAAGACCAGCACCAGCATTCCTTACCTGAAATTTCGCTCCTGTGTTTATTCACTGCGAAAACTGTGAAACTGCGAAGCTATCAGCGAAATTCACCGTGAAACTATCGACCGTAGAAATCCGTCGTGAGTGGCCTCCTTGGAAATTGACAAGAATTTATTCCACAATTTTTATACTAAAGATTCGCGTTAGCGATGGGTCATAGTGCACACAGAGTATAATGCCCATGGAGGGATGAAAGTTCCCTGGCTCACAGATGCTTGTGCAAGATTTTTCACTTGCCGGTGATGCAATCTATAGGGAATCTTTGATGTCCTTAAACTGTCACTTCACTATTTTTGTATAAAGTAATTTTGTACGGCGGCAATGTTTTGCTTATTCACTTTGGTCGCCGGGCAGCCACTGCTCCTTATCCTACTGCTTCCCTGCCCCTCGTCTTTCAACGGAGTTCCACGTTTACTAATATTCTAAAATGAAAGGTAACATTCCGTGTAGTTAAATCTGCTATTCCGTGTCACATTCCGTGTAATTAAATCTGCTATTAGAAACATACAAACTTGTGGCGCGAAAGTGCTATCATTGCTGCTCTGTTGCACATCGCTAATTAGCGCCACGCAGACCATAGGAAGTGGGGCCCTCCAATAATTAGCTGCAAATAAAATAAACTTAGAATTGCTAGAGTAAATCGGAAAGCGGCCCCCTTATCACCATTATTCTTCGAAATCATTAGTAAAAAATCCTAGCATAGTCTATCGGAAAACTTAATTAGTAACCCCCGTGTACTTTTCCGGAGCTTTTCGCCTTAACATTCGCTTTCCCTTTCCCTTCCCGTCTTGCAGCTGTTCCGGATATCGAAGACCGGCGGGACGTCGTTCTTGCTATAATGTACGCTTCCGATCTTGATGAGTGGCCAAAAACGCGTGAGAACAAAAATGCGAAGGGGAACGCTCAAAACACCACAGATGTCCTTATGATGGCGAAGATTTCTGATGTTCTTTCAACTCGTATGGAACGGGATTCCAGGAATCCAAGTGCTCACGTCATTGAGGTAACGCTATAGAACCCGCAAAAAGGCAAATGGCCTTCCCTTTACACAAAATCTAATCGCAAAAAGCAACAGTGGCGAACAATATAGGTACATAATTGCGACGAGTACATAAAGAAGTCTCGAAAGTCGGCATCTCGCCAGCTAGCACATTCTGGCGAACGCGAATTTCTGCGTGGGACAATTGTTTCGAGAATTGTGAAGAGCAACCTGCCACACTGTCCACGGCGTTCAGCCGATGCGAATAAGGGCTCAGCTACTGGCTGCAGTGGTTACATTGAAATGCAATCAAAACGCAGAAATGACCGCCTAGTTGAGGTTAACTTTTGCTACCACGGCCATCGAACTTCGGTCATTGTTGACTCCACGAGGGCCGCGCCCGACTTTAAGGCACCCGGCACTGTTAGGGTCATGCTGAGCCATAAAAGAATGCAGTCTAATGAAGTGGACCTTTATGTTAGGAGTAGCCTTCTCTTTTTGGTGTACAGGTGATCTTTAACAAGCGCACACCGAGACACACCCAGTGATCGCGGAGATGGCGGACGGGTGCTGTGATAGCAGAGCTCGTGGCCGAACGACGTCAGCCCCGCAGTTATGGTCAGTGTCAACGTTGCTATTTGTACGTTACCACTAGCGCTGCAGCTCTGGACAATGTCAGATCATGCTACCATAATTTGAACGATGGACCCGCCGAAACCAGCGAAGGTCGTCGTTAGCTGTTCAGTGGCTAGTTTACTGCCTGTTAGACTGTCTTATTTCTTCTGCCGACTGGGATGTCGCACAGGTGTCAGTACTATATCTCTTATTTTCAGTCTTTTAAAACAAATGGCGCAAATTTGTAAATACTAAAACAGAAAGCTGTAGCGATTTGCCCTACTTGAGGCAACCATATGAAAAAGGCTGCTTCCACTAATTCGAAAGCATTTTTTTCTAGCTCCGTTCCTCAGCAACCACAAGATTCATATCGACATACAGTTAAGGCAATCGGTTGAAAACGACTTTGCGTATTTATAATATTTCTTACGTTGTGAGAACAAAATAGCGAACATTTATTAAACTTAAATAAACTTTATTTTCAGATATTTAAGCTACCTATTACGCGCCTACACCTACTATTTAAATCTACGTCCTTGGAAGTATACAGTTGATCCTTTCTATTGCTATATAGGATTTCATTGTAACCATGACTGTATATTTATTAGAAAATAAATTTAGAACCTCGTAAAAAAGTCCATATTCTATTGGTAAGACAAGAATAGAAAAGACTACAGACCCTTACGCCTAATACCAACAATATTGTGCAAAAAAGTTTAACTTCACGCACTGATTCGCTGCATAAAACGAAAAGGCATGACAATCATTGAAAAGGGTCAACCCAATGCTGCAATCAAAGAAAGGTAGAAACATGAAGGCATGGTTACTAGGCCTATTTCCAGATCAAAACCAAGCCGTGATATTATGTTGCCGACTAATTTTATGTTATAAGAAGAACTGACCTGACAATTCGTATCACGTATACTTGACTTCTGCTATTGCATATTTCAACAATACTTCAAGAGTTAACCTCGTAAAATAACACGCTAATCGTGGCATTTCACACTTATGACCTACATTCATTTTTGTTGTTTCAGCTTGACCAACTAGAATTCTCCAGGGTGGGCAGAAACCAGCTGATCAACCAAACCACTAATTACAGCAAACCAATTATTGCTGCCTATAAGAAGGTAATTCAAGTGGCGATGAAGTTCTTGAAGCCCGGCCTGACTGACGGCGACCTTGCCGAGCTTTCTGAGAAACTTCTAGCGTTTGAAGGACAGTTGGCCAATGTGAGAATATCTTCTTTGACATAATAACACACATGTCTGAACGAAACTTAATGTCCAGAAGCTAGCATATGTAAAGCCTTAATCGAGCGTCAGCAATGCCAGGTGTTGCAGCGAACATTTAAAAAAAATTAAAAAATTGCTTGTGGTAGACAGCACAATTCCAGTTCGTGAACTACTCCAGGTCTACTCAAAGAGGTGGACATGCTTGAGCTGGAAATTGAAATGCATAATCGACTATTTAACAAAATTTCACGAATTAAGCTTTTTACCAATTACCTTATGGCACATATTGAAATTTGCAAATTCTAGCCGGAGCGTTCGCAAGGTGGATCCACTTGGAACAACTTGTCAGGATGACACAAATTTCGAAATATTAACTATCGAACCTAGCCGAGAAATGCATTGGCGTTCCAGTTACTCTTTTGCTTGAATGAATAAAATGACGTTTTGTTAAGAAAGTGAGTGGAACGACAGTGCATTTTCACCTGAAGTATGACGGCGGATATCTCGTAAATGGTGTCATCTACGTAATTATTTTCCATTATTTTCGATTATTTCATAATCATTTACCTTGGAGTCTCACGCGCTAGAATTTCTTAGTTCCACTAGATTCTCGTCCCGCTTCCGCTTTCTCCTGAGCGCTCCTTAATCGGTGTTTGAGTACGTCTTTCTTTCATTTATATACGAAGTGTTTTATGCAATTTGAAAGAGGCATATATAGTTGTGGTCTTCAGACGAAGGAGACTAGAGGCATATTGCTTGCAGTTGTCTTAAGTTAGACAATTTCTTGAAGCGCAATCAGCTAATTATGTTTCTTTATGTAAAATTGTGAATACTTGTTTGAAGGCACCCTCCGTATTTGAGACGTTGCAGAGAGCGTTCAAAAACATAATAAATTATTGCTACAACGTTATTTTCTGATGCTTCTTTTATGAAAGCTTTGAAGAAAGACCGGGAAATATGAAAAAATCACGCCATGGCGTACTTGCCCATCTAGACAGTAGTGTCCGAAATCATGCTCCCAAAAATAAAACCTGCGCCACTCCCCGTCAAAAAATCGATAACAAAAAGAATCCAACGAGGATGTTTTTATCAGCGTGCAGTGCCGGTTTGTCTTATTTATGACCGTTGTGTTTTGGTACATTTCCAACGAAGGTGATAATGTACGCTTAGTGCCAAGTGCCATAGATAATGACTTTCTTTTACTTATCCAATGAGGATGCGGGCTTCGTTCTTTCGAAACATGGTTGAGAGCGCTGCGATCCAGGCGTGAAAAAGCGCTGTAACCTTTTTTTATATACAATTATTGGGCTTATTTTAGAGCCCGAAAAAACACGAAATAGATAACGCCCTACAAAAAACTTCAGTGTGTGTTTTAAGACAAGCCCCACCTATTCTGAAATACGACTTATGCACTGAAACGTATGATAGAAATTATGCGTCGATAACATAACTAATTGTATACCTAATCGCACTTCAAAAATTAGTCTAGCATAAAGCGACTACATAGAGGCACCCTCTTTGTAGTCCCCTTACGTTAGACTAATGGTCTCATTCATCATGTGTAGCCTTCAAGTTCTTAAGGTTTGGTCCAAGTTATGTAAAACAGCCTATACAGTCCAAGGCAAATGCGTATGTGTGAGGGGGCGGGGGTGGAGGCGGGGTAGGAGACTCACTTCATTTTCAATACTGTGACTTCTGAAGTGTCGGAGCCTCTCGTTGGGGGCGCTGGACTGCCAGGGCCTCCGCTTTGGAGCTGCCAGTGCTTTCAGGTAATTATATTGATTGATTAGGTATGTGTATCACTGCATAGCCACACAATGGAGAATGACCATAGTTGGGAAATCTGCCACCTCTCCATGACGATTGCAATTACTGAGGTTATGAGACAGGCATTAAAAATGTCAAATTTATCTCTGTATTTCCGTTACAACCATGTGTTCTAATGAAGAGATTTTTGGTAATAGAGTTTTTTTTTCGTCAGTGAAGTTTGAATTGGCCCTGCTTAATGTCTTGGTCGTCTTTGCGTTGCGTTACATCTAGGAAACCGTCCACCCATCGAGTACATCCAAAAATGTGCACTCACCGCAAGTATTTCGTATTTCTGCTTATTAACTCAACTGGCGCTTTTTCCAGCTTACTGCACCTCCTGAAGGGAGACGAGACTGGTTGAGCCTTTATCACAGAACCACCATCGAAGAACTTGAGAGAAATTTCTCCTACGTAAGCCTCATAACTTCCAGTACCTCGAAATCAGATGGCATAAACTTTTGAAAAGTTATGCTATCCGAAAGCTTTATTTGTTATACATGGATTCTGAAACATTAGGCAACAGTTTTCCCTCTTTCTTATTTTCAGATACCGATCCATGCTCTACTTCAAAAAGAATTCTGTAAAGTAAACATTACATTAGCTCACAACGAGACCGTTGAACTCGTCGCACTGGACTACTATAAAAAGCTAAATGAATTTCTACAACGTGCTGACGCGTAAGTCATATCTCAACGTGCGTACCGTATACAGAACTCCTAAAGGCGAGTTAACGCAATGTCAACTATTCCCACACTTTCCGAAAGGTGAAGAATGAATTGAATCGCATTAGTCAAAGTATCACTGAACAGTGGAAGAGCACGCCAAATAGCACATCACACATAGGAGATTTGATTGCTCAATAATAAACAGCACAGCAGATAACATTCTACCCTAACGTAAGGAAGTTGTTCAAGGCGTTCGTGGCAGCGTACATCTTGTGGTAGGCCTAAGATCTCATAAGACGTGCTTCTGTATGCTCAGCATTCCTTTTGAAATAGGAGACTGACGTTAAAGGCTCTTATCATGAAGTGTGTGCATGTTTTACGTAAAACACTACTGCGCACATTTTACAACGTAATTCGTTTTTGACAAGCTCAAGAAAAGTCCCTCTGTCAAAACGTTGGCTCCAGCCTCACGGTTCCTTTTCCTCGTCCACCACAAAATTTATTTATCACAACTGTTTCCCCGCTATAGGGGCGTATCCCTTGCGCAAAGAAAAGCGTCATGGTCAAACTTCCTTTTGCAGTGACACGCTGTTCAACTACGTTGGTCTGCGTCACATGCTGGAATGGGCTGCGACAGGATCTAAAGACTTCAGGAATGCTTCCTTCGAGCTTCTCAAAGTGAAAAAGGGAGTGCGCGTTAATAAGCCCAGGTGGAAATTGTGCGTCGCAGAGGTAAAAAAACGCATGGTCGAGAGTGTAGACTACATCTACGTGAAGCACAAGTTCAACCATGAGGCCAAGAAAGAGGTAAGGTCAAACGCAGTGTATAAAAGGGCTGTTTCAGGAAGAGCACTGCAACTTATTCATTGAAAGAATGACAGCTTGGTAAACCAATATCCCAAGTGAGCAGTCATAGGCAAACAAACGCAACTACAAAGAATAAGTCCAAATGATTGGTGGCACGACAAAAACGTGTAAACAAGTCAGCATCAAACCCATCTCAGCAAAAAAAATAAGGTTTTCTGCTATTAGAATGTCACTTTCATTATGGGCATGGGAACGGCTCTCTAACATCGGCCGACCCACGATGGTGTCTGAACTTTCAAAGCTCAGTGATTTCTTTGTATCAAGAGTCAAAGGTGCATTTATTGACCCTCAAATACTCTGTCATGTAGCACCCACAGTATTTTCTAGGCGGTTAACTTATAACTTCTTCCGAAGACAAGCAGTGGCAGGTGTCTCTAAAAATACCACAGGTGTCACTAGTTGGTCCTGGCCACTAAGTTTTAGAGTGAAATTGCAGATTTCTTTCACAAGTAGTAAATATGTAGTGCGGAAACCTAGCGAATTCGACGTACTTAAGAATAATAACCGCATTATAGTTATGAGTCTTCAACATGGAAGCGCATTTGAACTTTCCATTCACTCCCGAAAACAATTTTAGGACGATTTGAGTTTTGAACAATGTAGCTGCAAGTGTCGTCGCAGAAGCTACACGCTGTTGAATTTCTTGCCTGTCGATGCAGCTGTCGCTCCTCATGGAGGCAAGCATGGTTGCTACTCCCACGTCACTGAAACATGAAGTAAACTTCAACAACTAGATGCACACGCATGTAGAATATGCGTGCAGAAGTAAATAAACATTTATAAAACCATTAGAAAGCATTTGACCATTCATGCACGAGCTCGCGAAGCATATACGCTCGGCTATGCTGCCTGAAGTAACGCCAATCTAAGGCAATGGTAAGTGCGTTGTCACATGAGGCCAACACCTCTCCAAATATGCCAATCTTTGTCATTGCCAGACTTGTGCACGTTATCGAACGAAAACTTGCCGATTACTATTACAGTTACTTCTTTAAAAGCTTAATTGCTTACGGTTCCCAATTATAGCCCCACGAAGATAACTCAGCAATTACTAAAAAATAATCGCTTGCTCTAACGTCAGTAAATTTATTAACATTGCACAAATATGATAAATAGGAAGAGCTGGACTCGCTCTTTCAATGCGTCCACTGCAGCTCTTCACACGAATTCCTTTTCAACATTTACTTCGGTTTTATTCCCTGGTTCTTTCGTGAACAAATGGCAGTGACACTGAAAACTCGTTCGATGAACGCTCTGTAATGAAAGGCTGTGCTGTAAAATATGAACACTTTGATCACAACACATACGATCTGATAATACACTAGCATGATTATTTAGGACACGGAGCGTATCGATTCTCTGAACAGCACTGCACGCGATGAGACAGGAAGCATTTTACAGTTTCTGTGGTCTTGCCCAAAGTGCCGAGATGAGCATGCTGTGCTTGAGAAGCATAACCGCACGCGTGCCGCACCACCATATATTCCCCGAAGCGCCCATTATAGAAAGCAAGGAGGCTACAACTCTTTCTTTCGCTTTCCTAAAGAATTAGTTTGATTCACATGCGGCGCCACATACCACGTTTCAGTGAAACAGATGCTCAGGTGGACCAACAGCCGGCGTCGATCGCGAGGCTAGACCCACTACTTTCTACAGCTCACCACCACAAGAGTATGGTTGCTTAATTCGCGTGGTCTAGGTCGTTTATGAAGCGCAGCGCTTAATTGTTGCTCGGGCAAGGAGAATGCACTCCCGAAAGGGCCAGTGAAAAACAGAAAAATCATCGATAGGTAAAAATAGGTGTAATGATCATTTATATATCAAGCGGATAGAAACATCTTTGTTTAATAGCCAACAAATTCTTTCTATATATTAGAAGTCGTAGTCTGCACTAAGCGAAAACGACTTGAGCAGCAGCTCCTACGGCAAATGAAGGCCACTTAAGAGTGCCTCCAGAAAAGAGAGAGAGAGAGCGACAGACAAATTTTATTATCAGGAAATAGCTCAGAAGTAGGACTTCCAAGAGAAGTGTGAAAATCTTTAAGCCTGCCATGTTCAGGTGCTCGAGCGCAACTGGTAATTACGTGGTGCGTTTGTAGTAGAGGTGACAGATGGCTCAACCGTTTCGCTGGAGTGATATTTCGAGATGCCTATCTGTGACCATAGACTAGGCTTTCATTTCTCCTTATTGAGAACTAATCTAAAGACACGAAAACGCCCGACCTTTGCTTCCGAAGTGAGATCAAGCATAGTGATTGTCTACAACACCACCTACTTCCCGTGAAAGCGGCAAGAAGGTTAGCAAAGGCTACCTGTTAGGCTTGGACGGGGCACGCTTACGCAGGCCAGGTAGCCTCTTGTCAGGCGATGACGTAAGTTTCATCATATTTTTGCAAGAGAAGTTAGCAGGAGACCTCTGCAACAACCACTGCAGCGGTAAACCGTTTTCTTAAACGGGTACTAGTTATGAATTGTGACCAACTAGTCCAGATCAATGCTATTTGCGTACCACTTGGAGCGAGGTCAGGGGAACAACAGACACAAGCGCAAACTTTCAACTGGTTCTAATGGTAGGAAGTCAAGTGGTTTATATACATACATGGATGTGGCGTAACATGAAATACATCAAAATATGCATGCGCAATTAACAAGACCGACTTGAACACGCTGTCTTTTTTTTATTGCCAACCCACTTTCCTAGCATTTCCTGTGTGTGTCTATTCAGAGTACTTACAAATTCAGATATAGCACCAAGGCTTATCATTGGAGCAGTGGGGTTCAATGTTATACACAAACGTGTGCAAGTTCGCTTGCATAATTCTGACCCCAGCTTTGTGTCGCGAACTGCGTGATCATTGAAATTGGTTTAGTTAGGACGCTGTTTGCAATATACAGATGTCGCTATTTCTAATGCCATAACATCTGTCGAGCTCGTATTGTGCTCGGAGGGAAGTAGCGACGAGGTCGTCTGTACAGAACAAAAGCAATAATTGCTTTATTGTAAGTGTACCGCAATGTATGCCCGGGTAAGACAACCTCGGCCCGCTACTTGAGATCCGACCACATTGACAGTTACCCAGTCACAGTAACATGGCCGTGGTCTTCGTGTTAGATTAGCGTTCTGACTGGACGGACTTACCGACGCCGAACATCTGCCGGAATACCCTAAAATAACTCGGTACAATCACTTACACACTTTACTTCACAACGTTCGGTAAATAAGCTAGGTCATCTTTCAGGTCGAAGATCTTGTGAGAAGGATCAGAGTTGCCTTCAATGAATCGTTGCAAACACTTAAATGGATGGACGAGGAGACTAGAGCTGCAGCAGTGACAAAGGTACGTAGCTATCTTGTTATTATTGTATAAATGTAGTAGAACACAATGATTTCCTTGATTGTGACGACTACCGGCGTTGTTTTTGTTGTTAGTAATTTCGCAGTTTTGTTAACTTTTAGCCTTACCAGCTTTCGTCGTACTGAATAAAACGAGAAAACATACTCCTCGATTCCACCCTGTCGAAGCAGATGTACAGCGAAGCTGTTGCCGACGTTAGAGGACATTACACAAGCACCACCGCCATAAGCGACGTACATGATGCGTGCGCGCACGCGTGCAATAGTGCAGCGTTTATCCCCATTTATCCTGGCCCTCCGCCAAGTGCAAGTGCCTTATTGAGCTAAACGAATGTTTAAATGCAAATTGCGTCAGAAAATGCGTAAGATACGACTTACACACAAGCTGCAGACTTGTTAGCTTCGGGCTGTTATTCGAATATACGAGAAAACGGGATTATTTTACGCGAAGACGGAAAGACAAAGCCCTTTTCCAGCTTCCATGGTGGCTGTGCGGTTTTTTTAGGTGAGCACAAGCCGAAAAATCCCGACCAACTTGAGGCTAGCAGCTTCGCTGTAATATATCGTGCCTAAATTTTCGCGACAAAGCAGGATTCCACGCAAACTTTCCCTAGTGTGAGTTCTGTGATATCTTCCTCCTATCTATTTGAAATGCATATCGATGTTTCAGCGCTTACAATTTTTTGCGGTCATGTTGTTATCTTCGGGACATTTAGGTTCACGAAAGAAACAGTTATTGGTTCATGTTCTAATAGACAAATTAGGCAGTACCTAGGCCTGCACAGTTTCTTCTGGAGTGTCTCTAATATACCGGCGGCTGAAATCATCCTTAACTTACGAACCGTCAGTACCAATTACACGAGCAAGAGGTTGCTAGTGTATAAATGTGCGCACGTCATTTCATGTTGAATAAGCGTCAGTAACTTAAACGAAACTGAACCCACGTTCGTAGGACAATAACCACTGGGGACATGAAAGCGTAAATTTGGTGAAGTAACACTTTTGCGCGTGCAGCAGTTATGACGCGAGGTGTGCTTTCTCAGAGCATGAATTTTTTACTTTCGCCATCTTTCAGTTGGTGAAAATCGGATCCAAAATTGCGTATCCTGACTGGCTGTTCAACAAGACGTACCTTGAGGGACTTTACAAATTTGTGAGTAGACAGTTATCAAGTTAGGAAAATTGCGTGTGCTTTTGGCATATTGGCAGATTTAGATTGGAATCCTGATATAATTTTGAACTACCAATAAATATTGAAATTGTGACAACTTGTACACGGGAATAAGTGATAATCAGTTGATTCACCGCACAAAACCTTGCCGCTAACTTTCTTTTACATTCGTTCCTAAAGGCATTATAATTTGGTGTAACAATTACTTTAATTCACCCGATAACGGTCTGCTCCAAAGGGCAACAATAGGTTACCATTTTAAATTTGTTTTCTTATGCACTTATTCGGCCGCCAACCTTTATTTAAAGTATAACCTAATGAATATCATTGTTATTAAAACTTTTTCTTACTAACAAATATACAAGCCCACGACATCCATAAACGTGATCACAATACATACGGTTAATATTTCTGCAATGAAACTAACACATTTCGTGCCACTGCTACGCCCTATGCAGTTATTAATGCGAAAGCGTTATATGTCCCATGAGGAAGAAAATCCGGCTTAATCAACCTATCACTGGAAAAATATGGCTGACGGCGCAAAGAGTAAACGAACGTTAAGAAATGCTCGAAATGACGTCAGATTTATCATGGAGTTTCCTGTAAACAAGGTGATTGATCGGATTGAGAAGATAATCCGGTATGTTTTGGTCTGGGTGAGAATTGAACCAGGTACTCGGCGTGGTAGGCGAGCGCGCTTCTACGACGCCAAGACGGCTCTACGGTTCTGGCTGAATAAGGGAATGCTTAACACATTGGATACGTCACATCGTATCTGGCTGCGAGGTTAGTGGATTAAGGCGGATGAAGGCTGGTATAAATTAGAGCAAGGTGGATTAAAGTAGATTAAGGTTAATACGAATTAGGAGAAAGGTGGGTTAAAGTGAATTAAAGAGGGAAAGTGGATTAATATGGATAAAGGCTGGGGCAAATTAGAGCAAAGTGGATTGAGTTAGAGTTGTGAAGGAGAGCTGGCAGTGTATGACGTAACCGATCAATTAGAGAAGTCCTAATGTGTTTTTTTTCATTCAGATCACGTAGGGATACTTAAGTGATAATTAATTTCTGGTAATAGGACAGTTCCAAGATATTCTTGCCGATCTGCTGCTATCGTTACCACCCAGTCAGATGTAATCTGCGAGTGCCTCAGCTATACTGCTTAGCATGTGCTACTTTGCGTGACGCTAGCAGTGGAGGCAGATTGGTAGCTGTAGCTTAAAGCTTTCTACTTTACCAAAACAAACAAACAAACAAAAACAGTCATCTCGCTCTGTACAATAGCACCCACCAACAACTAACTACTTCAGGTGCCTCAACTGCCCCTGAATGCTTCCTATGGGGAAATGCTTTACGCAATAAGAGAAAACAACTGGAAACGGCAAATGGAGAAATTGCGACGACCATATGACAGGGATGCTGAGTAAGTGATGAACATTTGCGCATACAGAAACACGCAAAGCGAATTTCTTGAGCGTAGATTCTGTAGAATGTCCTCTCTTGCTTCAACCCCTGACGATCCACTATGTGCCTGAAGCATGAGTGGGCTCGTTCTAAGAGCAGCCAATACCATTTTTTTTTAATTTTCCACTAAAAATGAGGAAGTTGTGCAGTTTAATCGACTGTTTAGGATAATTGAGTTAATTCAAGACAATAATCTGAGCTCGTGGCATATTTTCATTCCTTACCTTTCGTTTCCTTGTATTCGATTCGACATTCCAAGCCCATAATTTTCGAGTGTTAGTTACACTCAATCCAAAACTTTTACCTTTTTGAGTACACATTTCCGTTGCAGCAAAGTGACCGTTGCGTTCCAGTTCGTGCTCAGAAAGAAGGCGTACGCAAAAATTATTTCCAATAAAATACTGAGAGTCGAATGAATTTTTTGTCTAGAACTGGTGGGTATTCTCTTCGGTTGTGCAGAATGCTCTAACTATTGGCCAAACTGGTACAATACGTGATTTGTTTAAGGTGGAATAAAGGAGCGTGCCAAAGTTATCTGCGCAGTAGCTGTACCCACGTTGCATTCTTTAATGCCGGTTAAGTCGGATGAGGACGCATTCGCTGGTCGTGACTCATGCCAATGTACCTTTTCTCATTTAATTTAGCTGGTTCTTCGGCGCAGCGGTTGTCGATGCTTTCTACTACCCCAATGGCAACGAAATGGGTGAGTGTGAAAATGATTGTTTTTCGCCAAATTGAAAGCCTACTTTTAAACCGAAGCTTTCTTTTCGGACCCTCCCGGGCTTTCCCCACCATGGTTGCTGGGTGCTGCTGCTGTCTTATGTCATCACCTGTACAATTTGCAACCTCGGTTCTCTAATAGAGAAGCACGGTGCTCTATGCATAAGGTAAAAATCATCATCATCATCATCAGCCTGGTTACGCCCACTGCAGGGCAAAGGCCTCTCCCATATTTCTCCAGCAGCCCCGGTCATGTACTAATTGTGGCCATGCCGTCCCTGCAAACTTCTTAATCTCATCCGCCCACCTAACTTTCTGCCGCCCCCTGCTACGCTTCCCTTCCCTTGGAATCCAGTCCGTAACCCTTAATGACCATCGGTTATCTTCCCTCCTCATTACATGTCCTGCCCATGCCATTTCTTTTTCTTGATTTCAACTAAGATGTCATTAACTCTCGTTTGTTCCCTCACCCAATCTGCTCTTTTCTTATCCCTTAACGTTACACCTATCATTCTTCTTTCCATAGCTCGTTGCGTCGTCCTCAATTTAAGTAGAACCCTTTTCGTAAGCCTCCATGTTTCTGCCCCGTAGGTGAGTACTGGTAAGACACAGCTATTATACACTGTTCTCTTGAGGGATAATGGCAACATGCTGTTCATGATCTGAGAATGCCTGCCAAACGCAGCCCAGCCCATTCTTATTCTTCTGATTATTTCCGTCTCATGATCCGGATCCGCCGTCACTACCTGCCCTAAGTAGATGTATTCCCTTACGACTTCCAGGGCCTCGCTGCCTATTGTAAATTGCTGTTCTCTTCCGAGACTGTTAAACATTACTTTAGTTTTCTGCAGATTAATTTTTAGACCCACTCTTCTGCTTTGCCTCTCCAGGTCAGTGAGCATGCATTGCAGTTGGTCCCCTGAGTTACTAAGTAAGGCAATATCATCAGCGAATCGCAAGTTACTAAGATATTCTCCATTAACTTTTATCCCCATTTCTTCCCAATCCAGGTCTCTGAATACCTCCTGTAAACATGCTGTGAATAGCATTGGAGATATCGTATCTCCCTGCCTGACACCTTTCTTTACTGGGATTTTGTTGCTTTCTTTATAGAGGACTATGGTGGCTGTGGAGCCGCTATAGATATCTTTCAGTATTTTTACATACGGCTCGTCTACACCCTGATTCCGTAATGCCTCCATGACTGCTGAGGTTTCGACAGAATCAAATGCTTTCTCGTAATCAATGAAAGCTACATATAAGGGTTGGTTATATTCCGCAGGTAAAAATCACACGTGTACAACTATCGTGCCAACGCCAACCCGCCATTTAAGCTGATCTCTGCTGATGTCGTGCTGCGTACCACGGTTAAGCGAGAACACGCCAGCTTCTTTTACTCCAAGGACGCAGGAATTAAGTGGGAAATTTTATAGCATTTGATTATCAGCTTCACCTAGAATCCAAGATAAGAGTTTATTCTGCACGTCTTTTTCTGTTTTTTGCAATGGCAGCGTTTTTCTGAAGCTTTCCCGCAGACTACCGTATTAAGAAAACTGCGCCTTCTCCAGACATGGCTCAAAGGTGGACCGCGCACATATCGAGTTGGCATATGCGTATAGTCATCTGCCCTACTCACGCAGATGCGCAGGTTTAAAGCCCTGTTCTCTACGGAACTATATATGCTACAGAACAACAAATGCTTCCTCGAAACATTCGGAGTTTCGGCCGAAGTGGAAAGCTACGGAAGCAATACCCGGATTTAGCGGGGAGTTTGAACACCTCGGACGGTGTTCCAATGCTGGTTCGAGTGCCGAACAATGTTGTAACACTGGTATAACAATGTTAGAACAATGTAGCACACGAGGCAAACTGCGGCTGCGCAAAACCTAATGGTATGGTAGCTTAAAAAAACACATCACAACATTTGCGTGACAAGGAGCGGGGCCAGTATAGTGCTGCTGGTACCGCACTTCAATCCGGCACAAGGTCAGACCCACGGCGAGCTGTCGGCGCAAGTCAGCGGCCAGAGATATTGCAGGTAACGTCAGCTAGACGTTTACTTTTTCTCACCGCTCAGACAAGTGCGCACTTACAGCAGCTCAGTTGAAAACGCTTCCGCGCAGACACTGCGCATGCGCGCAGCGCCCATGCCAGCAGCAGACGGCAGAACATTGTCTGGGCTCCTCACACGAACGAATTGAGGATAGTCAGAAACGCCGCACAGAAGCGCAAGATTTCAGAAAAAGAAAAACGTTTCTGGAAAACGAGGCTCACTCACAGATGATGATTGGCAACGTATTCGAATGCTCTAAAGTGAAAACAGTTGTGGTTAATATTACACGTTATGCTTTAGTAAATATATTGAAAAGTCAATAAAGAAACAGTGCATGCAACTAGAACCTTTTGGAATGTAATATTCATCTGTCTGTTAGAAGCGAGATCAGCTATCCCGTACATACGGGCAATGAATAAGGCGCCTTAATTGTTATAGAGATAGTATTCTACAAGGCCAAATCGCTAATAATTCAGTTTACCGTAGTTATCGGTAAACTCAGAATTCCGAGTTTTTAGTAAAAGAGAATTGTTGTTATGAGCCAATCTAGTAGTGCTATTTAAAAGATTAAGTCCACTGAAAACGTACCTAACTCGTTAGAATATGATTGCTAAAAAGTACTGTTATTAGCACGCTAAAGCGTGCTAATAACAATGCTTGATGTTATCAAAGCAACAATAAGTGCTGGCTTGATATTAGCAAAACTCTTTAATCTTAACTGCTCACTTTCACATGCCATAAATTGGCATAATGAAGATTTATAATTCTTCATGGACTAAATAATTACGCTCCTTATTTAGATTTATTTAGTAATAAGCTGCTTTCGTTCTGTTCTTTAGGTGTGAGTCGTGCTCGGTCACTTTAGGTTGCAATTGATCATGACCTCTAGGAAGGTGCAAGAACCAACCACTGAAATGGCGTGGCAGTTTAGTTTGACTAACGTTTTGCATGACTGAAGGTTAAGACTGAACAATAAATCAGACACCTTAGTGAGGCCATTGAAAAACGCTCGAGACAACTTCGAGGCTGAATCGCCTATTTTTTTTTACTAAATATGCATTTCTCAATAACGTTACAATATGTTGATAAAATTGTAATAGATCATTAGCTTTAGATGCTCGTTCTCTCGCGTCTCTTTAAAGCATGGTAACATTATGGCTTTCCTTTAGTTGTTGAGAAAGGCCCCCACTTGCCAATACTTGTAACTTGTTTTCTACCAATAATTATTATTTATACGTTATACTTTGTTTATTTACTTAGCAATGATTATTATAGAACGGCTTTTATCTTGTCAAGCCCTGAAATTGTTAACTCGCTGTTTTTTCGAGAATAATATGCTGAAGTGCACTTTACGACACCAATAGCGACAACAACAAAATAAGAAAAAAATGCCTTCCACTCTGATCATTTCTGTTCATTCACCACTAGCACAGTCACGTCTAACTTTTTGTTTCTTTGTATCTTTATTGAACCGTTCTGTAGCCCCATTTCGATGAAGGAAAATAAGTGTCCATACCGTCGACAACCATACGTACATAGGAGTTGAGAAAATTTTCAATGAATTCTTAACGCAGCGAATATTCGAAAAATCCGATCCAACGAACCTCACCAAGCTACTTACATACCTGCACACTTAGGCAATGTTACACCCTTTGGGGCGTATCTCTGCCACACAACAATAATCGTCATCAGCCTTGCTTGCGTTTCCTTTCTTGAAAACGGCGCGCCCGCTAGTTTCCTGTCGGGAATGCTACGTCATGCTGATAACGCGCATGCCGTTCGTTACTGGAATATACCTGGCTCGCTGCATTAAATAAGGGAAATGCGGAAGAGACAGATGATGATTATTGTTGTGTGGTAAAAGGGTGCAATTTTTCTTAAGAGTGTACAGCAAAACTGTCGGCACGAACCATTGAAACTAGCAAGACCACAATGGCGCAAAAGTCGTGACAAAACTCATGACAAGTACGTGACGTTTAGCGTCGTCAAATGCGCATATACGACAGAGGTTAAGCAATCTCTTAAAGCTTCCTCAATCAGAAGTAGAAATTTGAGGCAAATGCAGTTCTCATCAAGTGACAATGTCAATGGCATTTTCGTTAATGAACTATTGGCTCCAATGCAGCAAAGCTAAGGCAAGTTTACAAAGGTTCAAAAAAATTATTTCTCCAAAGAGCGCATGCCTTCATCCATTAAAACGACGAAACAGACAAATCTTGCGCATATTTTCGCCTAAGTCTAACTATTATTTTGAGGTTAAAAATAGGAAAATAAGACGTGAAATGAATAAAAGAGCGATACGTGTACCATGCTACCGTAAAAAGGATTGTGAATACGTCATCAACAATTTTTGCACCATCGAACTGCATTTTCCTTTCATGAATAGTGCTACGTTTCCGACAATGCTCCTCGTGATAGGAGTGGTACACTTCTATCACGGGTGACATATCATTCAACTGCGCCAATGTGTGCTGTGTGTGTTGTTGGTTGTGAAATTTGTTAACAGGCATTCCTACGCCGAGAGATGCATCAAAGCTGGCATTTATTAATATATAAATAATAGTGTTGACATAAGCTAAAAGTTTCTTTAAATATTTTTCGAAATGCTTTACACAAGTCGCCCTGTGTTTCTTTTTTTGTTTTTGGCGGTCTACCACTTCATATTTACATTCACTACTTAGTATGGTTTGCGCTGGTGCCTTGTATCTGTAAAACATTTGAACTTCATAACATTCTCACTAGCTTTGTAAAGATAGTTTTCCTTTACAGCCAGAACGTGATTATCGCTATGTGTGCAGTGTTTCCTTCGGGGATTCTTCAAGGCGTCTTCTATGAATATGGACTTCCGCGGTGAGTCAGCGAATGCGGGAAATGCTACCCACTTGAATAGGGAATTTGAATTACTCTAAATGTGGTTAGCCTAATCTGCTTTGAAAGTGTACGAGCTTTGCTTTCTTTCAGAACGCAGAATATCCTTATTGCCACATTTCGGTAAACCCAATAGTGCATCTTGCGGTGAAATAATGCTTCATTTTCCTAACAGTGATGTAACCCCTACTGCATTGCTCGAGGGCGGCCACATTCTCCATGCAACGTGATCTTCCAGATATCACTTGCGAAAAGAAATACGATATTATAATTTCTAGTTACTATAAAATAGCCACTGTGTTCTGAGTGTTGCGCCGGTCGCGCAGTTGAAAATTAATACAGGAGTTGAAAATTCATACAACTCGAAGCAATCTGAAGCGTATGAGTTATCGCTGCTTCAAAGGCTCTGACATATTTAGTTGAAATTATTGTTACTTTAGATTAAGCAAGCTGAGAGTGTAAACTTTTGTTCTGAAGTGGTTCGTCAGTACCTGGGTTTCAGCGGCACTCTAGAAGCTTGAGAGTAGTTGTTTCCAATAGTGGCTAGAACATCATTTGCATATCAGGATCACAAATTTCATTTTGCGACCAGTGAACCAGTTCAAATGAAAGCACAATTGCGTTTTTCATGCATGCCAATGCAGAAGGCACGAGGTTATAGTTTCGTTTTAGTCTACCCAAAATTTCATCCTTTACTGTAGGACCAATTCCACGAGAAAACACTCCTTCCTTCTGGAACTACTGAAATCAGATTTCTCAACGATGCTTAGCGACATGTGGCACCCTCTCAACTAATGCATCTCACCAGCAACTCATGATAAAAAACTGAACTCTCATCGGAGGAAAGAAGAATAGGTAAACGTTCTAACAATTCAACGTGAACTCCAGCTTGTAAATCGATGTTCGCTGTTGAAATAAGTATACCTATATTCAAAAACAATTGCGTGCTTCCTTATTTAGTTTTTCTGATGATGGCACAAAATATACCCTCCTGAAACGCCAAGGGAGCTAAGGATCATGATCACTTTTCAAGTCAGAAGCAAGACCGTTCACATTACGCATAAAATGCACATGTGCAGACGACGGGTTCTTTAACAGTACCGCGCGAACCGACCACATCAGCAAGAACTTGATCTCTCGCTAATCTCTCTTGCTCTTGCTGATTGCGTCACTCCACCGCCGTAAGGTGGCGTTCAATGGCTGGCCATTCTACACACGCGCAGTAGTGTTAAAGAATAGGATGTCGGCACATGCACATGGTATGTCACTCAGCATGCCGCATAGTCAAACATCCAGGGGAACTTCCCATAACATCTAATTCAAAAAGTTCTTCATTGCAAAGCCATTGGTTCAAATTTAAAAAAAAGAAACCAAGGTTTCAATGCTAATACCAGCTCTTAACACCACGTGCTATGTCACGAACACGAAAGTTTCCTTTCGGAAGCAGCATGTTTGATTGCATGTCTATGTAAGCATGTCTATTTAAGTGGTGAAAGTAACCATCTCCTGACGTTTGCTGCAATAAAAGTAATAATAATAATAATAATATTTGGGGTTTTACGTGCCAAAACCACTTTCTGATTATGAGGCACGCCGTAGTGGAGGACTCCGGAAATTTTGACCACCTGGGGTTCTTTAACGTGCACCTAAATCTAAGCACACGGGTGTTTTCGCATTTCGCCCCCATCGAAATGCGGCCGCCGTGGCCGGGATTCGATCCCGCGACCTCGTGCTCAGCAGCCCAACACCATAGCCACTGAGCAACGGCAATAAAAGTAGCTTTTACTTGTTTAAACACATGAATGAACGTGTAGCATCCTGTTTGATTATATAAAACGTGGATACTACATCTGATATTTTCGTGTCTTCGGACGGATTGCAACCACACATAATGTGTGCCTTCGTTGTCTCTTATGATGCAACGATCTAGAAGAGATAAGCGCCAATATTTACAAAAACAGAGCAAGAATACCGTAAAACCAATTCCATACACTTTCCCTTGCAAGTGATTTGATATCGGGGATAAATATTTACGCAATCACTTCTCAGTAATTTCAGTAAAAAGATTAAAAGTGACGTCGCAATAAATGCGCAAAAGGTAGCAGGAGGGTGCAATCCTTGTGCCATTTTAACGGTAACTTTCAAATTCAAATTGCCCGAGTGATGTCAAGTATTATATTGCACGCTGATCATGTACATAGTGACCACTTCGCATTCCATAAACAAAAATAGGAATGAGTTGCTGAAAAACTGTATTTTACCTTTGAACACAACTGTAAATTCCTTTTGTTTTGTTTTGTATTCACATTGTACCCACCCCCTCTGTAACGGCCTCTGGGTCTTGAGGGTATACTAATAAATAAAAAAATAAATAAATTTCCTTTACGACAGTTCCTTGAACTTCGGAGCTATGGGCACGGTGGTTGGCCACGAAATGACGCATGGCTTTGACGACACGGGTAAGTCTTTGATTAAGCTGTAGGAACTGAACAACGCTTTCTGTGGTACAGAAAATGAAAATTAATTGATCCTATTGTATTAAACAAAAAATAGCAAACGCATGCGTTCACACCAGCCAGTTTTGTGCATGATAAAAATTTAAGCAGGCCATAATCGCACGATGAGGACCAACTAGAAAAATGTACGGACTCGTTTTAAGTTTTTACAAATACGCAACAAAGTAGTATTTTACTGCATTCGCGATATCTTCCTGCTTCGCCTTAGATTTCACCCGGCTGTACAGCTGTTCACAAACTCTCCCCGTATGACATCATTATTAATTGATGGTTGCTGTCGTCAGGCGCTCAAGCCCTCTTGCTGACTATACAAATTTATTTAAATTCATGCTTGATATACTGCTTCACAGAAACATACTTCGTAAACAAATGCTTATGCACAATAACACATTTTTCACAGCCTAAGCTGTTACGGACTCATTTCAATAGCTGATTCGGTCGGCGATGTTGTACGCCGCAGCTACCGCCAAGAATAAGAAAAAATTATACCCAGCTCCCGCCAGGATCAAACTCGGGCCCTCGGCGTGGAAATCAACTATTCTACCACTGCGCCAGGTCTGACTGCTGCGGAAACATGTCCTATACACGCGTCTTAGCGTGCGAGGAGTCACTCGATTTGAGAGGCGCGCCGCGTAGCGTCGATACATGCGCACTTTCCATTGCAGTTGCACATTATTGCGCCAGGTGGCACACCATGTAGCAGTTGCATAGGCAACGGTACAAGGTAGACATAGAAGTTGTGAGGAAGAAAAAAAGGATTAAGGAATTGTATACAAAACTGCTAGAATAACAAAACGTGCATGGCATACCTGATTAAATTGAGCAGGCTAGGTCACCAACGTGTTTCAAAGAGACGCCAGTAAATTATTAGCATATCGTGCCACTGGTCAGATGATGATGATTATGATGATGATGATGATGATTTAGTGGCATCCCCTTCGAAATGTGGCGGTGACAAAGGCCTTGCGGAAGGTGAGATGCTTGCCATGTAGCGTCAATGCATGGAAACTTTGCAAGTGCGCTGTAACCTACCAGTTGTCCCGCTGGTGCAGTAGCGAATCCTAGAACTACGCACGTGGTTGCAACCAGGCAACGTCGGGCTGAGCAGACCGCTAGGCACAGAGCGGTGTGCTCTCTGCACAGCCACAGCTCGCCGTCGAAGCCGGGCAGACAGTTCAGTTCTTTCCCGTGAAAACGACGCTAAGACACTTCGCCGCGAAGACTCTCTATAGTGCGCGCTGCCGAAAATGGAGTCCCTATGGAGCCGCTCCTCCAGCTTACTCTCCGACTGTCGTGCTCGTGCCACGCGAGTCTGTTACTTTTTTTCGGGACCGCAATGGCAGAGGTTTAATATATTCCGGAAATAAATGTTAATTATAATAACAAAGCAGACATGAACAGCGCAATGTTCACTTTCTCCGTTGTCTCTCATGGCAACGTTTACAGTAAGCAGAGTGCCACCGATAACACATATTTACCTATCAGTACTTTGTTTTCGTTTAAGTGATGTTACTGCGATAACCCTTGAAGCTTGGCGTCTGGCAAAGGTGCTCGAGTGCGACAAGGGAGCTGTGACACTACGGGAGGCGCACAGCCTCCTCGTCTGCTGGAAGCACGAGGGGTGTGCATTTGCACGCGAGCATTCGCTTGAGAAACTCATCGTTGTGAGCGACGGCGTCATGGCTGACGTCTGTACGGGCCGTCGCATGGTCTGTGTCAGCATAGACAGCGGCATTATAAGAGTGAGCCTCACAAGTCCGCGGAGAAAGCCAATGCATTTTATGCGAGATGGCCTTTCAGGTGCATGCAGTGGCGTAATGTATTACGCGAATCTTCATGACAGCAGTATCTAATACTCGCATATGTTTTCTTTTTACTCTAAAATCTGTACACCTTCTAAGGGTACTGAATCATCCTATAGATAACACCATTGGGCACAAGGAGAGAGTGTGAGGTTACTGCCCAGCGTGACGTAACTGCCGACTTTGGTTGACGTTTTACAACAACATGACGAAACTTTCGCTCTTAATAGGAAGTCAGTACGATGGAGAAGGTAACCTCAAACAGTGGTGGACAAACGAAACTCGCGCTGAGTTCATGAAAAGGGCTGAATGTATGCAGTATGAGTACGGGAACATCACCGACAAGGAAACAAACATGACGGTGAGAATTTTCGAACACTTTTTATTCACGAAGGAGTGTCGGTGCAAAGCAGTAAAATGGTTATGACGTTTAACGCGTCCTATTACAACAACGGATTTTATTTGAAGCTAATGATTATGCAAAAAAAATATTTTCTGAATGTTTAGACAGTTGGCAACTCGGTGGAAATCGAACAACATGGCGAAGTTTTGCGCCCGTTCAAGGTTAAAAGTATACGGCGTAATTAGGGAAACACTTAGATGCAAGGTGCAGGTATGTGTGCGGTGATCGTAGGATTATGGCATATAGCAAATGAAGATTTTAGTTCCTTCCCAGTACGGTTTAACGTTGTCACCTTTGCTTCTTGCGAGACGAAGGTATTGTTTTCTCTTGTTTTTGGCATCTTCAGCTTCTTTAAAGAAACGTGCCATGCAAATTTATTCCTACTCGAAAAATCACAGTCATGTATTTATTACGAAGCATCGACGCGAAGGCTGGGGATAGAACATGTGCAAAAACTCTTGCGCCGTGTTTCTCGGTTGTCGATTGGAGTAAACATTTGCAGATGCGCACCAACAATCTAGGTCAGAGAAGGCAATAAAGAAAATTCATTACTTTAGTTCGTTGCCACGTCTCTGCAGGTGACGTTCTACAGTAGTACAAGAGTTGAGGAATACGACTTTCTCATCCACCTGTATCCTGTGCGGTTTCTAGCTTCTTACAGCTGTGTCAGTTTTACTAATCCGTCCTTGGTTCTGGTTATTAAGCCTACAAGGCACAGTCTTCTAAAGGCACAGCATTCGTCTTTGTGGCAGCATCGTCAAAATAACCGTAATGTAGCCTTTTCTTCGGGTTAACTGCAGGCTCGGGGCTTTAACAAGCGCCGGGAACTGCCACTTTTCTTAATATTCTCGCAAAGACTTTGGAATTGCTTCATATGACATCGGCAGAGGACATCACAAGACTTGAAGCGAGTCGGCCGGCACAATGCACGTCAATTATCTGCTTTCCGACATTTAGAATAAAACCATCCAATCTGGCGGATAGCATTATATTCAGGAAAGTTCTCCCCAAGGCCGATCACTAGATTTCTTTGGTACCTGCTCACATCATAAAGCCAATAGAAATAACTCCGTTTGGAGTTTATTCAAATCCAATTTGGTCTGTGCAATGCATGACGTTCAGTTTATTTTCACGAATTAGAAGCGTAGGAACTTGGGCACGTTTTGTTTTTTCATCTCACATTTGTCTCCGTGGCTCTCTCTGCACAACTATGTTTCTTACAAACGGGGCGACGTGCGGGCCCTAGAATATCCCATCTACATTGACAACTCCATTTTATGTGCCACGCATGATAAACACTCGAAGCGCTGCGTGCCAGTCCTCTCCTCATTCAGCTTGTACGTCAACTGTGCCCGTCAGACTCGCTTTAATGAGCCTTAGCGACGCCTCTCCCATGTACACATACTACAAGGGCCTCCCGACGCCTTGAGTTTCATTTTATAGACAGCCGCTGTCATCTACGTATAAGAGCTACATAACACCTCATTAAACGTTTCGCCGCACAATGAAGACGGATGTCATTCGTCAATGGGCCCGCAATTGTGTGTCATATGCCAGCATTCTAAAATGAGACGCAGCACAAGATCCCCACTTCGTTATTTTCTACCAATCAGTTGGCACCGTCATCAAGTCACATTGACGTCGTTGACCCTTTTCCCGTGTCGCACGATGTCACATGCATGCTCACTATATGGACAATGGGTTTACGCACTGGCCTCAAGCTCTCTCACATGCGGCCATCGATGTTGAGTCTAGCTCAAGACTTCGTCTCCGCCTGGACCTCATGTTAAGGCCGTCCTGACCCCGCGAGAACTGTCCAGGACACCAATTTTAGTGCATATTATTCGTAACAGTACTTAATTATCGTCTTAAAACTAAACAGTGCGAAATCACAGCTTATCAACTACCCAGGAAAGCATGATCGAGAGCCGGGCCTCACTGGAAGGCTTCTTTCACCTTAATATATATATATATATATATATATATATATAGATATATATATCGAGAACAGTAGACTACCACAGGGATTCCATGCTCAGTGGCTACATTACCGCTCATCTACAGCTTCTGTGCCCATCACTACACCTACGGTATCTCCAGCGTAGCCTGGACTGTATACAGTTACCCGATTGGTGCCGCAATCCCGCTCTTACTACAGCAACACCTTCGTACACTCCGACCTCGCGTCGCCCACGCACGCTTTCCTCCGATTTGACAGCTCCCTCTCCCATCCCGCTTCCGCCAATCCCGGTGACAGAGACAGAACTACGGCGGCAGAAGAGGATGACGCTCGTTTCCACGTTGGCTCCGCTGGAAGAAACACATATGACAAATCGGCTACCACGTTTATTCACGAATACCTCCGCTATAGATGGGCCGGCTATAATGGCTCTGGTCTCTGTGGAATGACGCATTGGAAAAAAAAGTTAACGTAAATATACTAAGTGCCACAAATATGCGCCCACAAGCGCATCATTCCTTCACTTGAGCAAACAGCTTTCTGGGAGCGTTTGAATATTCACTGCACGTACAATTATTGTACGTGGTTTATGTATGTTCCTGCTTTTCTATCGTTTAATGCTTGAATGAAATGCTGTTAAAGTTCCTCGTTCATTCCAGCTCAATGCCAAAAGCACTGTAGGCGAGGACATTGCCGACAATGGTGGACTCCGTTTGGCTTTCGAGGTGAGCTGCACTGATTTTTTGGCGCCTTTCTGGCGTGAAATGCACTAGGAAACAAGATTCGGTTAAATATAACCGCAACTGAAGTGAAGTAAAGTCAGTAATGGTCTTAGTGCCGGAACCATGTTCTTAGAACTAAAATAAACGCCAGAACAAAGCAAGAACACTTCTTCAACACACTTCCCTTTCTCTTGTGCTCTTCTCTGTCGGGCTTGTTTTTTTTTTAATCGCTTCCATAGAATGAGGCCTGTACCCTCTTCTAAAAATGAAGGCCTCATGTTTGGCAATGAAATAATCTTCAGTGTCTCAAAGGGACACCTGTATATGTCACTTGAGAAAAACAAAAAAACAAAGGATGTAATTAAAAAATTGGTTATCACTTCTGACTAACGCGCCACCAAAGTAGAAGGCAGCGCAGGAAGGGCAGCAGTTCTTTTCTCAGTCTCGCTCGGGAGGAGCTTTGCGACACTTATCAGTGACTCTGCACTGGTTATCTACCTAAATGCGAGGAAAAGGACAAGCTACTGCAAAACTCTAAGCAAAGCAAGACTTCTTTTCGACAGCTCCCCCAGGAAATCATCCTTTACAGCTTTGTGCCAACACAAAAACGATCACTACCAAGATGAGTGTTGGTAGCGAACAAGTTCCATCCATTACGCTTATTGTGTACTGTCTTACTTATCGATAAATGTTTTAGACATTCCCATGCGACATTTTTTATACGCGTATGTTGAAACTCTCAGTCCAAGTTATTCCTCCTTCACAGGCCTATCAAACACTTCTAAAAGAGGAGTACAAGAACATTGACACTCGGCTAAAAAGTCTGGAACATATCTCCGGAAATCAGCTGTTTTTCATCGCAAACGGAATGGTACGTCCCGCTCAAGCGATTTTTGTGACGAGCAGCGTTAGCCATTGAATACTGAATAACTTTATTGTCCTTCTCCTCCGCAGATTTCGTGCAGCAAAATCCGTCCTGAGCACCTTAAGCTCATGATTCAATACGACCCGCACAGCCCTGATCCGTACAGGTACCTCAACGGGATTATACTTTCTTTCGTTGTACAAAAAAAAAAAAGCGCAGCAAATGAAAACCTTGCGAAGTTGGGCCGGAAATGCCAGTTTGCCAGAATGCAGTGGGTTTCCCCTTTATGTTATTTTAATCCGCTTAGCATTTTTCTTCCTCAACTTCATGCACGTTTCCGCATATTTTCTGCGTATCTGTGGGGCTATCTGAGGGGCCTGCTAGTGGGGCCTGTTACCGTTTTCTCACTGACTTGGGTCCCTAGGTAGTCTATGGTCTAATGGGTAGGGCACTGGGCTGTTTTGCTAGTTCGAAACCAACGGTCGAACCAACTTGGGTGCTTTCGTGTGTGCCGCTCTTCAAGGAACCCGTTTTGCGCCAAGTTGGGTCTCCCCCTGCTGAACTGAATCACACCTACGTTACATTTGTTCAGACACGTCTCTTCTGAACATATATTCACACAAGCGCCAGTCATGCACGGACACTTCGTAGTGGCACCCCTAGATGGCGGCAAGTGTTAAGAGAGAACTGCGAGAGAGGAGCTGGGTTGCACACATGCTCCATACGTGATGCGTACCTGCGGTGGCCACACGGTGTGTCTCTACATCAATTCTGACCGCAATTTGCCAGTCTCTTGCAAGAGTGACGTTTTCAGAGTACTTTTTAATTACTTTCATTTATTAACCGAGTGCGCATAATTTACTCATAAATTTACGCAGCCGTATTCATCACAAAAGTATTTGTTTCAAACACGCTATATTCTTCTAAGATAAGAAGATGGCTTAAGAACATAAGGATATTTCGAATCGGATCTTTTTAAAGAAAGGCATGTATCTAACGGGAACGCCAATTTTTTATATACAATACATAGGTGCGGAAGGCAGCGTTTTCATGTACGTAAAAGAGATTGCCGTTTCTCAGCGTTCATTTTCAGGAAAACCACTTTTCCTTGCTTAAATACACATTCGGAAGGCAACATTTCTCGTTGTATAGGTTCGCATATTGGGGCTGCATCCAGAATTCACATAACTCACGGTATTCGAAACGTACATCATGGTTGATTTAGGTCGTCTATGATGGCACAACGTTCAGGATAAATTTGGCGGCAATCTTCGCAAATCCTCACGGCAAGCATATGCGCAAAGTACTTTCATGTACAGCTTCGCATGCATCAGACTTGATATCCGCTATGAGTATTCTACGTAATCGTTTCCGTGTTAATTGCGAATAGCATAGATATCAATGTGCATGGTAATGCGCAACGGATCACGCGAGAATCGCGAGAGAAGGCGCAGTTGTGAGCGCGATCATCGCCGTCGCATGTGCGTGTCATCGTTCTGTCAGCTGCGGCATCTCGTGGCTTGTACGCGAAACGCGCCACGCGCTGAGCCAATATCCCATAAATGTAGTAATCAGAAACGTAGTCATCTTCACACCTTTTTTCCCGTGCGTTAAAGCGCTCCCAAAATATTCGTACAGCTACTGCTGCAACCAATTGTCAAGTTGTACAGTTTGAAATCCAATCAGGACTCTAATTTGCGAATTCTACAATTCTGGCGAAACAACTTAGAAAAAAGGCATCAGTAAACGTTCGTTAGTTGTGACACGGAGGAAAGTAGACCCACGTAAGTACATTCAGGGGGAAGACCGAACATTTTTCTGAAGGCGCGCAAAACTTCAAAATATGGAAGGTGGAAGACTGCTTTACCGAGATGAAAAAAAAGAGGAAAAGGAATAACTACGTCGAAGTCGGATATGCCTGCTCTTGGATGACTCTCATGATTCCCGGAGAAAATTAGGGAAGTAGTGCTTTTTCCTTGCTTCAACTATGCTGCATACATCAAAGATACATATAATACAGAATATTCTGGTTCGAAGAAGAATTTCTTTTATTGTCCAGCGTACGGGTACCAGCCACCAGCCATTCACAAACCGCTAATATATATAGCGGCGTATTCGTACATACATTCACAAATTCAAAAACGCAATAAATTACCATCGTGGTTGGCGGCAGCCAACTTCGGTGCATGCAGGACACCAAATGAAAGAAAGGCGGGATACTGGTAAAACATTTCGTCCCATTGACAGAAACAACAAATACGCTACTTCAAATCTACGTTGATGCGTGCTAACAAATATCGCATTTTTATCTCCTTTAGAGTCAACGTGCCAATGTTAAACATGGAAGCCTTCTCCGATACCTTCAACTGCCCAGCGACCTCTGCGATGAACCCAAAACATCGCTGCGATTTGTGGTGAAGCTTGGTCGCACACCATTTGAAGGCATGTCTACAATGTTCCGAGACGTTGACCTGTCCATAGCGAGTTGCAAGGCCCGCTGCATCATCAGGCATACAGTTACAATAAAAAACAAACACTGAGCTATTTGATTTCAGCAAATGCGTATTTTTGTGCGTGAAAACTGCTAACAAAAGCTGGAAAGAATAGGAAAAAAGACATTCAAGAAAAATGTTGATCTCTAATCCACTTTGGGAAGGTGGTTGGACAGTGAAGTGGTAAAGAAACAAAGTAGAACGATTACTCATTGCGATGTAGCTTAGATTTATTCCAATGGCGAGATTCATTTGCAATTTACCTAGTTAATAACCTAAGTCGCTTCAATGGCTTGCGACTTGGCTTGCGCCGCTATTTCGTGCAGCTACAAAGAGTGTACGACCGAACAGACAAATGCGTTTAACCACACTTCCGCAGCAGCGCCTATGCACGCTGCTCTTCAGGAGCCTTCACTATACGCGGCCTTCCCATAGTACTGTCACAACACAAATCATTTACTAGGCGGGTCCTTCTTTTACATACGAAAGCGTAGTTACGTCCCTCCCTGCTTCGTATGCTACAGTTGGCGCTTCCCAGTGACCGCAGCTTATGCAGACGCAATGCTTACCGGGAAACGCTTGCGACAAACGCCATGCACGAAGACCAGCTTTCAGGTTCTTTTTTTTTGTTCCCCCGCACCGCCAGCGCCACCGCCGGCGCGGATGGGATTACCTGGGATATAACTGGGAAGTGGTGGCTCCCAAAAAAGTTCTTAAGAACGGGCCACTCCAAGCACGGCATTAGTGTACTCGACACTATGCTTAAGTCTGTGGAGGTGTATATGTTATGAACCACACTTTGGTACGTTCGCTCTTTCTTATTAAGCATACATGCTCCTGAGGAAAAAAATTGTTTTCAATTAGGCGACCTCTTGCATCGCAACGAGAGTATCCCCACAAAGTGTTATGTGCGTTTAAATATTCGACGACTGTGTAGGGCGCCAGAAGCTCCTGTATGTATTTCGATATCCGGTTTTAGTAAGTTAATAATAAGGATGTATACAAAGCCGATAGTGACTAGCTTCTCAAACAACACCCCTCGGACAGCAACTGCCTCTAGGAGCTTACGAGGTTTGAAGTTCTTTGTTAGCGTGTTTTTATACCAATCTCGTACCACTCCAAATACGTAATTAGTGTACTTGATACTATGCTTAAGACTATCGAGCAAGATCTGTTACTTGCAACGCTGTAATACGTCGGCTCTTTCACAGATGCGCCTGAAGAAAACAGACAATCTTCTATTTGGCGTCCTCGCACATCCCTAGCGAGAGTCGCCCCACAGTGGGCTATGAGAGTTTACATCACCAGCGACTGTGTCATAGAAAGTTGATCAAAAGGGGGGATACAATGTGAACTGATCGTGACTACTTCACCGAAGAGTACTCCTCGGACAACAACTGCCTCAAGAGAAGTGCCGAGATGTAGTTGCTCACAGCCAACACCGTTATCGACTATTGTAGCGACACCGCCTAACGAGGCGGAAGCGTTGTCGTGGTCTCCTTGCGAAAAAATGGCACATTATGTCGGAAAGTTTGTGTTTGATGGTTTCCCATGCGTCTCCCGGACACACAGCACCCTCGAACTATGTTTGCGAAGGAGCTTTTTAACGTCATCAAGGTTAAGAAGAATACCCCTGACGTTCCACAGCACTATTTGCATGTCCATTCTGAAAGATGTTTGCGATGTGTGTTAAGGGAATGAAATTAGGTTACAGAACCTTTGTCGAGCCTGTGATGCGGCATTTACCTTTTTCGGAGCGATCGCGAGGGCCTCGCCACTCCTTTTGGCACTGGTGGCAGCGCCTGATTGGGAGATGTGTCCATCACCATCTGCGGGGCGATCGACACTCGCTTTTTTGAGCGGTTGGTTTGATGAGAGGACTTCTTCTCAAGGGACGATACCCTTGTGGCCACCTGTCCGGACGTCGATGGCCCCTGGGATGGCAGAGCAGCGCTGGCCACAGCCGCTGAGGGGGCCGATGGCGTCACTGCCGGCTCACGGTGCGTGGGCCAGACAGTCGCCGGAGGCCGTTGTGACGTCACCCCCTGACGCGCCACTTCGGCAAAGCTCATCTTCGGCAGGTTAGACACCTGCCTGCATACCTCATTGAATTATACATTCTCTTTACCTGTGATTGTAACAATCACTTTATCCTTCTTCCATGATGCGCAGGACCGAGAGTACGTGGCGTGCGGCCCATCACAATTCATACAGTGTGGAGTATAGTCGCAAGATTGGAACGGATGTTACTGGGCTCATTTGGCACAAGTTTTCCGGCCTCGGCACTTCTGAGAACTGGGGCCAAACCTCTGGCGTTTGAAGCAGCGGAGGAGATTAGGGGTATAAGGCCCTACTCGGATGTTTACATAGCTTGTCTCGACAATCTCCGGAAGCACACTTGAGCCGAATATTAGAATTAGATGTTTGGTTTGAATCTCCTTTAGCATCACGCTTCATCTTAAGTCGTTTCACATTTATTACATTCTGGTCACTTCATCCCTACAAAAGTTGTTTCGCATCGCTCGATCAGATCATCATCAGAAACGACCCCACGAATGGTATTCATAGTACGGTGAGTGGTGACACTCACTGGAATGTCGTCGAAAGACACAGGAATATATATTTTTCATGTTGCTTTTTATTGCGGAGTTCCACAAAGAGATCACCGCTTGCCCAACTTGGAAACATTATAACATGGGCAAAAGCTTACGCCAGGGATATTGCAGCTAGGAAAGGTGAGATTACTCTCGCTGACGTTTCTGTTTTCTCAGAACGTCTTACGTCAAACCTTGGGAAAGTATGCAATTGGCGCCTAAAAAGCTTGTACACGTCTTGAGTGTGACCTCATTTCTGCGGACGATCAGACAATGGAAGGAAAAACTTTCCATAAGTATAGATAAAAATTTCGGCAGCAGCGCCAGCCACCCCCCATAGAACCCAACCAGGGGAAGCTGCAAAACCTGGAGAACACAGGTCCCACATACGGCAGCTGTACGCCACTGCTATAACCAAATCTGAATAACCAGGTGTGGCTACGTCCAACAAGCTTTTCTTTCCCTGAAAATCAGAAGTAAAAAGAAGTAAGGAGAGGACAGCAAATATTGGAAATGAAAGAGGGTGACTAAAATTGGAGAAGAGAACTGGAAATGGCAACTACATATTTCCTCCGGGTGAGTCAGTCCGGGCGTGCCGTCTACGTGATGCCGAGGCCAAAAGGGTGTGTTGCGTCTGCCAAGGGGCCTTAAAGGTCCAAATACTCAGCATCGGCTCAACCCCATGGATCCCCTTTTCTCCGGACACGGCTAAGTCACACACGGTTGAACGCGGGAGAGTCCAACCCTCGAATGCTCGGGTACGTGGTGTCTTAACACACCAAACGCCTGCTCACGCAGACGCCCCTGCAGGAGGGGGAAGCAGGGGTGTTGTAGTGGGCGGCGGCAGTTTATGGCGCTTCCGCGCAGCCTCTTTCTTGAAAGCGATCTGCGATGGAGACAGGGTCTAGATGCAACGGTCTAGATGCAATTTGGCGGCAGCAGTTGCGGCGGCATGTCCTCCTTCTAAGAAAATTCTTCTTGCCAACAGGTTGATCAGTGGCCTGTGTTCCTGCTCGTCCTTGGTTCCTGCGTCGTCTGTGGCCACCGTGGTTTCATTTCCACGTGCGCTTGCACTCGCTGCGAGCGCTTCAAGCGTCTGAGCCCTGTACTGCCTGCTGCGTCTGCGCGGACTGCACGTGACTTCAACGGGGACCATATAAGGACGCACACAACGACCCTGATTCAATTTGGCGGCAGCAGTTGCGGCGGCATGTCCTCCTTCTAAGAAAATTCTTCTTGCCAACAGGTTGATCAGTGGCCTGTGTTCCTGCTCGTCCTTGGTTCCTGCGTCGTCTGTGGCCACCGTGGTTTTATTTCCACGTGCGCTTGCATTCGCTGCGAGTGCATCAAGCGTCTGAGCCCTGTACTGCCTGCTGCGTCTGCGCGGACTGCACGTGACTTCAACGAGGACCATATAAGGACGCACACAACGGCACTGATTCAATTTGGCGGCAGCAGTTGCGGCGGCATGTCCTCCTTCTAAGAAAATTCTTCTTGCCAACAGGTTGATCAGTGGCCTGTGTTCCTGCTCGTCCTTGGTTCCTGCGTCGTCTGTGGCCACCGTGGTTTCATTTCCACGTGCGCTTGCACTCGCTGCGAGCGCTTCAAGCGTCTGAGCCCTGTACTGCCTGCTGCGTCTGCGCGGACTGCACGTGACTTCAACAAGGACCATATAAGGACGCACACAACGGCACTGATTCAATTTGGCGGCAGCAGTTGCGGCGGCATGTCCTCCTTCTAAGAAAATTCTTCTTGCCAACAGGTTGGTTTAATACTTCTGTACACTATCTAAAGATTAATTCTGCCGCAACTGCTGCCCAAACTTCTTGTTTCACTGTTCGTAGTGTATATACTTCACTATGCCTACCACAGCGGAACTGGCAAAAAAATTGCATCTCTTGAAGCAGTGCTGAACGAGAAGTTGGACACACTGATCGATGATTTAGTGTCACGAATTAACATCAAGCTACGGAATGTAGGACTGGGTGAGCACGCTTCCCTCTGTGAAAGTGTTCAGTTCATGAACAAGGAACTAGACACGATAAAACTGAAACAGGAAGAACTCGTAACCTCAAACAAGGCACTCTTGTCGCGTAACGAAGCACTCGAAAGAAAAGTGGCTGATTTAGAGCAATATTCGAGAATGAATAATGTGGAAATTAAAGGAATCCCTACATCGCAGGGTGAAGACTGCGGAGTCATCCTGAAGCGAATTGGCGATGCTATCGAGTACCCTCTCTTACCCGCTGATATCGACACGGCTCACCGTGTGGCCTCTAAATCAAATGAGAAGACCATCATTGCTCGCTTCTGCTCACGGGATAAGAAAAACGAGTTCATCAGGAAGGCAAGAAGAGCTAGGCTTCACACTGACCACGTTGGTTTCGCAGGTGGCACAAGCACGCCTGTCTATGTAAATGACCACTTGACCATTGATAACAAGATGTTCTCGAAGGCGCTGGCACTCAAAAAAGAAAATAAGTAGAAATACGTATGGACAGAAAACTGCCAGATAAAAGCGCGCAAAACTGATGATAGAAGGGTCTATCGCATTTTCACTGAGTCCGACCTTCGAATCTTCACGTAATTCACTGTAAATATTTTTTCCCCTTTTTTCCATGGCCTTGCTCTACCCCGTTGACGTAAAATCTTGTCCTGGCGCAAAAAACTCGATCACTCATTCACTTCAATGCTCGTAGCCTTCGAAAGAACATAGATGGAATCAATAACTTCATTGCCTCAATTCATCATGTCTTCACCTTTATCTGCATATCGGAGACTTGGCTTTCTGATTCCGACAACAACATGAGCGGTTTTCCATCTTATCAACCGGAGTATTGTCATCGTCAACAGTCATGGTGGTGCCGCCATTTTTGTTTCACAAGCTGTCACCTACGGTCGCAGATTTGATCTGGCAGTTAACGTGAATCATTATGGGTCAGTGTGGATAGAAGTCGATCGGTCATTCTTTAATAACAATAAGAACTTGATCCTTGGTTGCATTTATCGCTCACCGTCATCTTCGCTTAACGATTTCTTGCTTTCTCTTGATGCCGTATTGTCCAAGTTAGCTTTTGAAAATAAGTATGTGGTGATTGTAGGTGATATTAATATTAACTTACTTGACACTGAAGCTACCTCGTACACAACTTACACAGATTGTTTTGCTGGATTCGGTTTTGAATCACTCATTGACTGCCCAACTAGGGTAGCCTCTCGTGGGAGCAGTACGCTTATTGATCACGTGTTATCTAACATATCACCACCGTCTTGCTCCGGGGTTATTAATACTGACATAACCGATCATTTTCCTGTTTTTAGAGCGCAGCTCTTTGGCGTCCGTTCCTGGGTTTCGCGTCGTCATCGGCCTCATAACCAGCTCCGCCCCCCTTTCATCCCCCCAGCGCTAGCAGTGACCGACTGATACCGCTGGATGCCGCTGACGCCGCTAGAGAGTCAAGATAACGTGACTGCATAGAACACCGTCGCCGCCATGCAGAAAGAGGAGGAAAGGGTCCCCCCCCCCCCTGTTCTTGTGTGGCGGATAGGGTGCTCTTCAGTTGCCGACGCGCCGGTTATTCGTTGTCCCTGAAACCAACTCCGCAGCTGGGGTTGACTCACTATCGGCGTCAGCGGCATCAGTCAGTCGCTGCTATCTCTTCCCTCCTCCCTTTATCGTGTTGTCCGCTTGCTGCGCGCGCTTCTGCCCCCATCGTTTGCCGCTGGGTGTACACGCCGCCCCCCTCCCCCCTCTTCCTGCGAGTCTCCGGTTGTCAAAGCGCCGGCTCGAACTTAATTCCTTTCTTCGCTCCTCCTCCAATGCAACCCCTGTGCGGTGGCAATCAGAGAGCCAGATCGGTGGCGGCGGATCTGTATATGTGCACCGCCCGAGCCGAAATTGCCGCTGCCGTTCGCCCTGTGCGGTGGCAATCAGAGAGCCAGATCGGTGGCGGCTTGACATAAAGACAAACAGCAATTTCCTAACACTTATGCGGGAGAACATCCCGTTCCTCTCGCTCGTAACGCGTCCCACGGCTGTGACAACCTCGCGAGGCACTTGTATACATCTCGTCTTTGAGAATCAAGCATTGGTGTACCAAGTCGAACATATATCAGTCTATTTCTCCGACCACAAAGCTTCCTTCATGACTGTCAAGAACTGTTAGTGGAGTCTTTGTTAAAGGAATACGTGTGAAAAATAAAAAAAAAATTCTGTGATAGCGCATACATGTGTTGCTCGATTTCTTTGCCTCAATCTATCGAAAAGGTGAAACAGCTTATTTGCTGCGCTCAAATTTCGCATTAGGAAGTAACGTAATCGTCGGTAATTTTTTCCTATAAAGCTCGCGGTGTTTGATTAGTGGCTATAGTGTCGGGCTGCTAAGCACGTGGTCGCGGGATCAAATCTTGCCCATGGCGGCCGCATTTCTATGCAGGTGAAATGCGAAAACACAAATGTACTTAGAATTAGGCGCACGTTAGATAACCCCAGGTGGGCAAAATTTTATTACATTTAACAATGAAATACATGAGAACGATAATAGCTACTTTACTTCCGCATTTAGTGCAGATACCTTTATTGAAGCCATCAGTAAAACTGATTGGTCGCCTATTAATTCTATGTCTTATCCCGAAGAAGCACTAAACAAATTCTGCACTTCATTTGTATTGGCCGTTTCAACTAACACACGCACTGTTAAATCTGAGAAAAAGTATAAATATCCGTGCAACCCATGGATGACGGACGGTCTTCTGGAAAGTTTAAGAAAGAAGGAAAACATGTACAAGAAAACTAAACGTCAGCCCTTTAATACTAGACTAGCTAGACGCTATAGTAGGTACTGTAAATTACTGAATGTTTTACTTAAACAGGCAAAAAAAGTACTATGAAAATAAATTTGATCAGAATAAGGACAACCCCAAAAAGCAATGGCAGTTATTGAACTCTTTTCTAAACAAATCGTCTGTTGATGCCTCTATAACCAAAATAAATTACAATGGTCTCACTCTTTCTGAGCCCAACGAAATTGCTAACGCTTTTTCGGACTACTTTTCTTCTGTTTACACTAATAACAACATACATGCGCAGTTTCATAATACTTTGAGCCGTACGACACAATCATTCTTCTTGTTACCAGCTACACCAAATGAAGTGTGCTCCACGATTGCTAACCTTAAAAATACAGGGCCTGGCTTAGACAATATTTGTGTCAGGCATTTAAAACTGGTTGCGCATTTAGTTTGCGACACGCTCTGTAATATTATCAACCTTATATTCAAAGAAGGCGCATTCCCTTCATTTTTAAAAAATGCCAAGATTATTCTTGTTTTTAAAAAAGGCGACAAACATACAGTTAATAATTACCGACCAATTGCAATTCTTTCCTGCCTCAGTAAACTCATTGAGAAATTATTTGTTAAACGTCTTAATAACTACTTAACAAAGTTTAAATTGCTAAAGAACAATCAATTTGGTTTCCGCCCAGGAAGTTCCACGAATCTAGCTGTTCTATCTCTAACTGACTACATAAAAAAATGTATTGACTCGGGAAACTTAGTCGGATCTGTATTTTTAGACTTCAGTAAAGCTTATGACACGGTTAACCATCAAGACCTGTTTAATAAACTTTACTCTTATGGTATAACCGGTCCCGCGCTAACATTCTTAAAAAATTATTTACGTGACCGGCCATACACAGTACATGCAGCAAATACTTTCTCAGTAACAAAATGTATTAACCAAGGAGTACCACAGGGATCAGTTCTGGGCCCTTTGCTTTTCCTTTTTTATATTAATGATCTTCCGGATTCTCTTAACTCCACCAACTGCGTTCATTGCATTTTATACGCAGATGACACAACCATAGCTTCATCTGACAAATGTATTAATACTCTTACTTCTAAGTTAAATATTGCATTAAGTAACAATATAAAATGGTGTAGCAACAATTACTTAGTCCTTAATCCTTTAAAAACTAAATTTATGTTATTCAAAAGTGCTCAAAGGGCCTTAACTTCTATTCCTGAAGTAAAGCTTGGAAGTCATTCAATTCCCGTTAGCACCGATGTCACTTTTCTTGGCATACATCTTGACCCTAACCTTACATTTCGCTCTCACTTCCAACTGCGTTTGGTATACGTGCATTAATTAAAGCTCGCCCTTTTTTTTTCTCGTGAGGCTCTGCTAGCGTTGTATTATGCGTTCATTCATAGTCACATTAATTACGGCATTGTTTCATGGGGCAACACGTACGCTTGTCACTTATCATCAATTCAACATATCCAAAATGAGTCAATACGCATTATCACTTCAAGCTCCATGCAATCCAATGCCTCCTTGTTACTTCGCGCGTATAATATCTTGTCTATTAATAATTTGTTCCAGTTTAACATACTCGTCTTACTTCACAAGTTGCTTCATAATAACCTCATGTATCCGTTCATTGCAACTGATCTTTTGCAGAATAAAAATATGACCAGATTTGCGGCTAACAACAGTTTCTTGTTAGCCATGGTTCATACCAATTACGGCAAAAAACATCTTCCTTCGCTGCAATTTCTCTTCGGAATGAATTACCATCAACCATAAAATCCTGTACTTCTCTTGCAATTTTTAAAAATCACCTTAAGCATCATTTCCTGCCATAACTTAACTACGATCTGGCGCTGTACCTCTGACATTTATCTCGCATGTCATTTGTTGTATTTCATCCATGCTTTTTTCCGACTTTCTGTTATAACGTGCTTTTTCGTGTTTGATTGTAAGTGACATGTCTAATGATGTATTTGATCTGTAGATGTTGTTTATAATACGCTAATTTGCTGACTATTGATATCACCATCAATGTTGTTATTATTAACCGAGGGTCCCACTACAGTTCTTTCACTTTGGGAGCCTCGTCTGTATATTTCTCATGTAATTACTTCTTTTTTTTGAAACGAATAAATCTGAATCTGAATCTGATAGCTTCGTGTGCGCTTTGGGCTGGCCGCTTAGTTCGCGTTGAAGCATGAAAGTGAACTCACCCGCTGGTGTTGGAGCGCTTCGTGTCTCCAGCGTTTTGATAGCAAGTTTGTGGTCATAGAGGCATATGTGTTTACGTTTGGATGTGAGTGCATCACAGCATGCTTGTTAATTTAGTTAGTAAGAGAAAATTTACAGTGTATACGGTCGACAAATCTACTATCGTTAATGCGCCAATGTGACCGACGTACCTTACCCACATCTACCTTGCGTATATTTAAGCGCTATCAATAGTTTAGTACAAAGCGAAGTCTGCCGAGGCATCTCACCAGGAGTGGCAAGGCGTGAGTGCGCACTGGAAAGCGTGCGTGCGGTCTCACCTTTAGTTTCACGTGGTTCGAGGCTAGTAGATTGTTCAAACCAAGCCAAAATTAGCAATGTAGTTCGGCTACGAAGCCGATAAGTAGGGTGGCCAAAGTTTAGTTCCTACGCGGCGGCCGCACCGAGCATGAGCAGACGACAGTCGACTTCTTCTTCAAGCACGTAATTATTATCGAATTTCCCAAGCAGATATCGCTTACTTAAGCCGGTTAAACTGTGTCAACAAATATACACACCAACAGTAGGAAGACGCGCACTTATCCATGCACTCTTCTTGATTGATGTTGGCCATTGGCCAATAGCAGCCGTGCAGGGGAAACTGCTATATTATAGAATAGAGAGTGTGCAAAAAGGCGCAGAGCAGGCTCCTGTTGAAAAGAAAGCATTTGAGAGAAATGCGACTTAGTGCTCTGCTTGCGACTTCCACGCATCGCGCACGGCTGCAGACTTTGGCTGAGATGTTCACAGCAGCGTATGCTATCCGCGGACTGTGTTTTTTCATTAAGCTCGAGAGGTGGCTCAGGATAGCTTCAATACAAATCTTGACAAGTTGATCATGTCTGCAGAGTGTTACTTATGACTGCAGCCACACCTACTACGATTAAAAGTATCAATTTGTTTGCATCAGTTAGCGTGAAACTTAAGCACGACATGCTGACTATGAGGAGGCGACCGCTTCTCTCGAGGAAGTAACTACTGTGTAAGTAGAGGCCGTTTAATGGTAGATTTTCGAACACAGTCATTCCATAAGTGAAAAGCCCGGTAGTACACACAGATATATGCAACTGATTAAAACAATGTTTTCCTTCCCTTCGCATTCCAATTGCTCCATCAACTAATCCTCTAGAAAACCCGCAACATATACTTTGCAATCGACATATGACCACGAACATGAAAGCAAAAGACATCCAGCGCCTTGGTATAGGGCAATGGTATAACGCAAACATCGCATGACTCATTGCTTTACTGAATCTTTTTTATTCGATTTACTTCGTTGCCAGCGGTAGGCCAAGGAGTCATCCCTTTCCTAGAAGAGCTTTTATGCAATCCATCACTGCAGGGGAAAACAGCGTATCAGATAACAGCTGGGTTTTCTGCTTCACCTTTTCGAAAGCTGGACACAGATTTTCCTATAGGTAGCAGCAAGTGCGTCATCATGGTTGTTCACACGCGTTTGACCTACATTACTGTGCTAGGCACGAATCGCTTACACTGATCTCTTCAGTGCCTAGTGCGGCACCTTGACGCTCTCAAGCAGCAGAATAACTTGCATGAGGCTGAATGTTTTGATCTAACGACCTGCCTGGTTTGGTGAACGGCCTATATCGCCTTTAGTATGCGAAAACTCGTCACGGTAACTTAAAGGTTATTACCATGTGATGCGGAGCGGAAGGTTCCCAGTTTGATCACGGCCGCCCCAATTCACTGGAGGGCGAAATGCAGAAGCCCTTGCATACTCAGGTTTAGGCGCATTTAAAGAACCCCAGATGGCCAGGATTAATCAGGAGTCCCACACTGCAACATGCATCATAATCACATCACGGTTATGGCACGTAACTTCTTTTTTAGTTTCCTCAAGAGTTAAAGGCTTTTTACTATAAGGCTACACCCACCGTGGTTGCTTAGTGGCTTTGGCATTACGCTGCTAAGCAAGAGGTCGCGGGATCCAATCCCAGTTGAAGCGCATACATTTAGATGCGGGTGAAATGAAAAAAAAATACCTGCGTACCATGCATTGGGTGGTCGTTAAAGAACTACAGGTTTTATGGCGCGTAAAACCCCAGAAGTAATTTTTTCTATAACACTACACCTGCTTCCCATCCATATCTACCCAACAGCTGAAATCGAGGAGGGGAGAAAGAGATTTAATTCAAGGACAGGCAGAGAGGTCAGCCTGATTAAGTATGCTCTCGTCTACTGCTGTGCACATGGGGAATACGAAAAGGGAAAAAAGAGGGGATGACCAAATTATAGCAGCTTACGGCGACAGCACTTATGCACATCACAAGAGGTTGAAGAACGGTAAAATTACCCGCAACTTCTGACTCATGTACAAGCAGCAATGTGCACTTTGAATACGAACGCTCTAACCGGTGCGCAACGTTTATTTTTCTTGAATACATGGGAGTAAAAAAGTCCAGGTTAAAAAGCAATACAAAAATGAACATAGCCCTATATGCATTTTAAAGCTTTTCTGGATGCTGATGCCCCTTAATCCTATTATACAGTGAAGTTGTAGGCGCCAAGTAATGACTCCGGCTTGAAAATTAACGTTTTAAAGATCGCAGAAATTCTTATTACAATATTAACATTATTTTTTAATGCGCTGTCCCACCATGTTTACGAGTGAAAGAAAAAAAATGGCCTTTCACATTGGCGTATTGTTCTTTTTTTTAATAGTGCTCTTCATTTGATTGTAGTTCTCATGGAAGCGCTAGCCATTTCTACGAACTGCAAACTCTTGATTGACGTTTCTTGGAAGGGTGCTCACCCATGAACTCTACGGCTTAATGCCAAGACGCATACAATAATGCTTATATTGCTCCAATGTTTCGAAGCCGGCAGTGAGAAATAACCTTCGAGTTAGGTCGCATGTAACAGTGACACGGACCTAAAACTCGGCATTATTTGAAACTCTGATAGCACATGGGAAAACCCTTACCACTACCCCGACAACAGACAACTGGCTCACTCCACTCTTAGAGACGCTTGTGGAGGCGTCTTATTGTTATATATGGATGAAAGGTGCTATACCGTAAAATTCCAAGTAATTGCGAAGGACGGTTAAGAGCATCCAGTCTGCAGCAATACATAAATTGGCGCTTCGCACAGTAAGTTCTCTGTGTTTTGTGCTACATAAAAAGGGACTCTCAATTTTTTGCGAGGATAGGGAAAGAATTTCAGCATTTTTCACGCGATTACATGCCAAAAATGATGTTTGCTGACGACAGCTTAATGATCGCTGATTGTTCAAAAAATGTTTACAGTTTCACTAGAAGCGGTAACAAACTGTGGTTGCACTACGGAATAATTGGGCTTGTCACGTGTAGCACAACATCTTTCAAGTAAGCGAGGACTGCTTCGGTGGCCTATTCGACAAAAAGAGCGGCTTTCAAGGAAATCAAACTGTAGTTGAAGGTGGCCACAGAAGAGGGACTGATGAGATTAGGAAATTTCTAGATACCGCACAGCAGACGCTCGAAAGACATTCTGCCATTTTGCGCACCGGAACAACAATTTCATAAAGGGTCACTCCGTAATGGGGCACATCGGAATAATTTTGACCACGTACCGTTATTTAACATATACTAATTGCACAGTAAATGGGTGTTTTAGCATTTATCCCCTATCAAAGTGCGTCCGCAGAGGTAGGGATTCGATCCTGCTTCTTCCGTTTTAGCAGCGCTATGCCAAAGCCCCTACGCCATCACCGCGGGCGTGCGAGTTCTATTAAATCATATCAAGAAAAAGAGTTAAACTTAGAGAAGACTTAAGGTTTGTCGACAGAAAGCTGATCGCTTGATGGTGGTAATGATGAAGCTGATTGTCGTCATAAAATACTTAACACTTATCGCTTTAAAACGGCATTGCTATTGTCTACTGCCTCCTCAAGAAGGTTCCGCAACTTGTTTACGTCAACTATTGTAAATAGTGTTTTTCGTGTTTTGCTACTTTATTTCCCATCTTTTTCGATTATGGGACATTATCGTCTCAGACTTCGTCCTTTAACGTTTCTGCCTTTCTCCTCACGTTGAGCAGTTAACGAAAACCGTCGTTCTATGCTTCATGTTTTTTCAGCCTTGTATATCCCCTACGGAGTTTCTCCGGAGTTTTCACATATGCTACTACGGAGTTTCAACACTGAAACGTAGAAAGCATTATGCTTGCATACAGCATCCGCTTCAAGCACAGCGCTTCGAGCATTTTGCCTTATAATATGCTCGGCTTCAATCTTTCGACAGTTTGTACATGACATGATCAATACTAACACATCCGCCTATACTACTAGTTTCGTTGTTTCAAAGTTAATTACTTCGTATTGGAGCGATTTCCAAACTGCCCAAGCACATGTTTCTTGGCACTACAATTCGTCCACGAAACATTATTTTGCTTAAAGAAAGCAAAGCTTTCTTGTAATATTAATGTGGGATTACCCATTTTGAACGGGTATGTAAGATCGTATGGTATCCTTTTATTCCCATTACGTCTAGAAGAAGCTATGCAAGTCCAAACATTTGCATCACTGGGGTTTCTTGCAGCATGGCTATGCTTTGTTGTTTCAAATCCAACGAAAACCACTGAACAGAAAGGCAAGTACACAAAACTTTTTCCTATCATTCGCATTCGGATGAAGCCGCTAGCGACAATCCCTCTGGTAATCTCATGTCGCCCGTTACTGAGCGTTAAGTCCCGTTATTTGTAAGTAATGGATGTCAATCGAAAAGAAAAACCTTCCGAGTGTAATAGGAAGACGAAGTAGAGAAATAGGATAAAATAGGATAATTTGCAGGCGTAAAATGGAGTCGACTTGCGCATAACAGCAATGATTCTATATTACTGAGGGAGGTTTTTTTTTATTCAGATGGCATCAGCTCTTTGATGGTGGTGATGGTATTTGTTTTGGTCTGTGATCCCTGTACTTTCTAACGACTCAGTGAGTGCCCTCATACCTCGCTGTACGCACTCTCAGTAGAAAAAAATCAGAATACCAAAAATAGATGAAAAATGAATAATCACACACACACACACACACACATATATATATATATATATATATATATATATATATATGTGTGTGTGTGTGTGTGTGTGTGTGTGTACAGAGTTTCCTCATAACTTTGTCCAAACGGTAAAAATATGCGCATGCCACGTAGCTGGACAGGACCAACCTACTGTTGTTTGCCATCGCTTGGAGTTCCTCAGATTATATTTTTCCACTCCACTTCATTACAACAATTGGCTTCAAATTATTAATGACATTCTGGAATATCATAATTACATGAAGATTGTCGATGAGAAGATTGTCCAGCAACGTGAACTCCCGATGTAGATTTCTGTTGCTCAATACGTGCTGCATAAAAGTGTTTTTCAGAGCGCGAAAGAAGCCCGCGTATACAAGCAAAGTGCTCCAAGTGGCCAGCCGCGCAGTATTTTTTTTTTCTGTTTCCGTTGCTTGCATTCAATTTGCTATCTCTGTTTCTCTCCCTTTCTTTCTGACGACTGCTGGTTGCCTATCTACACACTTCCAATTACCCTCTACTTGGTTGCCACCTTGCTTGACCTACTCTAGACCATGGATGGATGGATGCTATGAGCGTTTGCTTTAAAACGGCGTCATGGGTTGCGCCACAAAGCTATTATTTTGCCTAATGTCCTGCCTCTAATATTGAGGAAACACACTAAAACAAATAATTTACAGCATCAAGCGTTTTGAAAGATTACTAGGAACTCTCTTTTTTTACGGCTCTATTGTTTGTGATATTCCTATTTCTCTGTCCCCAAACTTCCAATCACCTCTTACAAATCTCTATTGTGGACAAGTTCAATTTCCCCCTGCTACCCCTGAATCCAAGGGCTTCAAGGAGGCCAGAGGAGTCTAAACCGGCAGCTAGGTAGATATCGACAAATGCTTGTCGACCAGCGCTACCTGACGAACTAAACCCAGAAATGCTGGGAAAATTTCACTAGCAGAGGGCTGGATTGAAGTATCATTAACATGTGACATCGTTAGAATGTTATGTTTCCTTGTTTCATTCATTAATTTTATTTTTTAACATTTGAGCATACAGTACCCCTGTTGAGCTATAGACGAGCGGACGAAGAGTAAACGCGTACGCGCATTGAGAACTGAATACAAACCGTGCACTGTATAAGAATAATTAAAAGAAAACATACGCAGAGGCATAAAGACACTCTGCGTTAGCGCCGCAACGATGACATGTCTAATAATACAATTAGGCTATAGGGATTTCAGCAATTCCAACAAAGAAAATGAACAGTAGTGCGAGGTAATGAATTCCAGTGATCAATGTTGCGTGGAAAAAACTACTTGAATATGTCAGTGCGCAAGTAGAAAGGTGCGGGGGTTAGAGCACGGAGACTTCGACTAAAATATGGGTTGGCAATAGCTAGGATACTTACTGCAGCCATAGCGGATGTCAAGCTAGGCTCCTGACACAGTGGTGGCTGGCCAGACGAATTGGGTGCAGTCACTTTCGCGTTGCCTTAAATTCGTCTACGTGTTTTCCATGACTGGAGCCTTGAAATACATCGGGAGCGGCACCATGTCGAACACCGCGAATTATCCTCATGGCACTGACTCTAACCACGAGGAAATAAAAAAGAAAGCCCATGAACAACCCAGCCCTTAAATTTGATTATGAGACATACAAGCGCAGTCATATTCAAGTGAACATTCACCCAAACTCTGACTCTGCAAAAAGCTTAGTTCTCACCCGGGCAGTCGTGCTGGTCTCGGATCCCTAACACGATTACCACGCACCGGACTATCCCTTTCCCACAGAAAAGCTCAATACGTTAGGGTTACGCCAAACGCGTGATTGACTCGAATTCTTAGCGAGTGATAGTTTCGGTAATAGCTCCGACGCAGGATCGATAATTTCTCTGCATGTTCCAGCCACGTTATCACCTTATCGGTGCATCCGCCGTGGGTGGGTGCTCCAATAACCGCTGCATCACCCTGTATGACGTCCTGTTTAATTGAACGTCTGCACAGAGCATGCCGCTTCGCACGAAGCACGGTATATTATTTAGCGTTCGCGATGGCCTTGACTACATTGACGGAAGGCGCTGTGAAACTTTCGCTCGGATGTTCTTATTGATTTATATTGCACGCGAAGTAAGCTGCAGCTTTTTGAAGCCTCCACCAATAATGGAAACTTTTTCTGTCGCATAAAGATGTCAGTAAGTGAATATCCTAGCTTTCGTAGCTTACAGGATGACAATATTTAGGACCGTCGCAGGAGCAATTTTCACCACAATGTTCTCTTTTTCTGATCCATGACATATTTTGGTAAGCGAGCATGCTTTTGTAATGTGTCCTGTTTCTTCCTTTCAGAAACCTACCACGTTTGTGAGAAACCTGTCTGCATCCAGCGAGGTAATGTATTTTTGCTATTGTGATACGTTTTAGGGGACAGCTAAGATCATCCGGTTTATCTCAAGTACATCGCTAACATCAACAGATTATTTTCACACTTTCGCCACCTAGGTCCACTAATGTGAATGCCCACTGCTGTTACGTTTGATAATCCAAGGTGTGGTAAAAGGGCTCGCATTCTTGACAATTCATTCCTTTAAAATTCAAATGGGCCACACTAAAATAATTTCTGAACGTTGCGTCCGAAAAAAATTGTAAAAGTGAAACTGCGCAAGTACACGTCAGAAAGCTCACAGACTCACAGAGCACGTAAAGAAACGAGTACCATAAGATGTAAGAACCTGGTCGGACACTTGATGAGTTCGTTGAGTTCGTATAAGCCGATAAGCTAAAGAAACATGAGCTCACGCTAACCTGATCAACAGCACACATTTAGACTAGTACTCATATTTTTACGTGGTTACTTGTGGAAACCATGAACTACTGCAATCTGCGTTACATAATGAAACGACAAATCTTGAGGACCTTCACACATGACGCGTACTTGTTATTCTTCAACCCAGCGCGGCTTATCGCCGAGTCTCTGAATAAGTCCGTTGACCCATGCACTGACTTCTACTCGTACGCCTGCGGCGGATGGATGTCAAAGCACAAGATACCAAAGAGCCAGCCAATGACGGGCAGCTTGACGATGCTAAAGGAAGAACTCAAGGAGACACTCCGAGGTAGGACATCTAGTTGTATATTTCCTGGAAAACTAGAGCAGGTGTACACAGTGTTGCCATTTTTCAGAGAGATAACTTTATGCCGCAAGCAAAACACGCATTATGGGGAGCAGGAGGAGGACACACTGAAAACAACGCTTTCAAAACACTCGTGCTGAAGGTGCTCCAATCGCTCTCCATCTCATTTACTTACTTAGGATGGATGGCTTCTGTGCCACCTTGCCAGACGTTAGCACATCGCACAGGCCTGCAGTCATGAGTCACTGGTGGACGTACGTACGATAAAAGCAGCCAACCCATATCACAGATAGCAGCGAAACAATCATGAGCTTTTCCTTTTGCTCCTGATCTTCGTGAAGCAGGACGCACAACCAAACATGCCGGACTCGCAACAAAATGATTACTAAGTTAGCATGCAAGAAAATAGCGAACAACGCACGTCTTTTAGAATTACACCACAGCAGCTAACATTGCCAAGCCTTTCAAGTTACCATAAGTGACCGCTCAGTGCTATTGTTGACCTAACCAAAACTTCCACAAAAATATGACAAGGTTTTATTCTGTGCCTTTATATTTACCCTAATTTAGTTACCTGTTCCACAGCGGTCTTCGCAAAAATATCAACGGTGAGCAGAAGCAGATGAATCATGACAAAACCTGCAGGATTCGTCATTTTCTCAGCGCACGCGCTGGCTATATTGTCGCCGTTGTGAAAATTGTTTCTTTGATGTAAGCAAGCCCTTAATTTTTACGTTCATAAAGATGTGTCAAGAATACTTACGGACCTTGTAAAAGCTGCTGGTCTATATCCTATAGGTAGTGTACGATGACCTTCAACAAAATTATTGAGCTGCCCTTTAATGGTTTAAAGGCCTTCATGAATTCCGGGCAAATATTGCTTCATCTATTTCATGTAAATACAATATCCACTGTGTAGGTCGCGCACCTCAAATGATGCTACATGAATAAATGACCTTGGGGCAGCCGACACAAACATTGCATTGAAGACGTTGGTTTATGAACGTTTACTAAACTAAAAGTCATAATGTTTCCTGTACTTAGCCATTAACAAGATGCAATTCTGCGGTATATTAAGAGGGTAGCACCGCTCAATAACTCCTCTTTGCTAGAGCTGCAGCAGTTCTCTTGATGCAAATTGCGGCATAGACGTCTGTAATAATACGCGTTGTTGAAATTCCCCGTGACCGTCACGTCGCTAAACTAGGATCGCGATAAGCGCGGGCAGCTGTTGACTTTTGCGTCCCGTATGAATAACAAATATAACTAAAAGCTTCGCTTTTTGAACACAGGACTGAAGGTCACTGTGAGCGCTCGAAACTAAGCCAAAGAGACAGTATCTTCAATCAGGACATCTTTTTTCTGCCATATAAACAATTTCAAGCACGTTAACAAGCTGATGGATGACGCTGAGTTTCATCTTGAAGACTTATGATGGCGGGTCAGTTAAACATGGATACAAATTGGTCCGGCAAAGATGTAACATGGCTCAAACGAAGAGCCATGTCCATGCACACAGGATTATGCGAAATGTGTGTACAATCGTGATTTAATTAGTATTTGTATTTCATTTCATGTGCATTATCAGGAACAATTTATAGCCTGGTCTATGACGGCGAATTTCCTGGTATGCCCTTGTAAGGAGAAAAAGAGCCGTATGTAGACTCGCCAACCGCAGAACAACATAACTAATAGCAGTGAGCGAAGATAGCACTTCGATGTTTGCAAAAATGTCTCCTTGAAAGCACGTATAATATTTCCGGAGAGTGTACACATATAAGAAACAAAGGGCAAAACCACTTGGTAGTTCAGAACATGAAATCAGTTGAATGCGTAGAGGAGGAATGCGCAAATGGATGGCATTTCCATCTATTATTATTTCTAGACGAGGCCTTGAATTATAGTCATTTGCGGCTGGCGCACAAAAGCGCTATCTGTAGCTTGGGCTACCTCCCGTTCGAGAGGAATCCCAAGGAAACACAACGAACGTCTCAAAGTGTTACACGGGTTATAAAATAGATCGTAATCAGAGAGTGCAGATTAAAATAGGGCTTCCTCGGGTCCCTTGTCGTGCAAACAAGCATTTTGGCATTCCACCTTCAACGCACTGTGGCCACCGTAGCCATGAAACGATCCAGCTTCCTTTTGAGCCACACAGCTCCACATCCCGCATGTCAGCACGGTGGGTGAACGGGACATCGAACGAATTGCGCTGAATTGGGTTCTTCGAAAACAAGAATGTCACAGGCAGCCACTGCATGCCCTGCGGTATGCTGGACTTCGGATCAAATAATACAAGTTACCGCCTGTTGTACTCTGCACTGAATGGTTTTCAAAAAGCACCAGATATCGGGCCCTCTTTGGCGGCTCCAGCAGAGACGTGAACGTGATCAGCTTTCTACGTCCATTCACCAGATTCCATTTGTGACTCTTGGCTGCTATTCGAGATTAAAAATTGAAGTAATGGTGACTTTTATTCTCATCTTCTCTTAGACATATTAGGAAACATGACCCTCGTTGGCGAGAACCAGAATGTAACGGACAAAGCTGCTCTCGTCTACAATGCTTGCTTGGGTGAGTGAAGGTTTCTGAATAAAGTGACAAATGTACGTAATAGTTCATGAATTTCGTCTGTAACTTGTGATGGAACTGCTCACCCAATCAAACCGAACGTGCGGAGAGGAAACAAAATCATCTCATAGCATCCGTTCTTCCAAAACTTCCATCAAACTATTTAAATGCTCTTTCTGGAGTAATTGTGTAATATATTGCTCTGATTGAAAAAACACATTGGAACTATGGAAAGAGCTGAGCATAGTTATCTGTAGCGCGAAAAAAAATGAAAACAAGCAAATAAACAGAAACGGGCACAAGCGCTACAGGGTCAGGCTTTATCAGTTTAATATTTCTGTATTGCTTTCTTTTTTTTGCTGCATGTTGGGATAAAGAGTAGCCCCACAAAACAGAGCAATGTTAGCCTAAATTATACTGAAAGGTATAGCGTAAAAACGGTTATTTCAAGGCAGTGGCGATAATCACGCCAGTAGAAGAGCATGCTGCGTGCAATGTTGGCAAACGTATACGATACTACAAATCTGCGATACACCGCGTGAAGCTGCACATTTTCTGCGACCGGTAAGCTGGTACAAATGTGCAGAAAGGAAATGTAGATCCAACGCACTTGTTGAAACCTATGGGAAGCGCAGCTTTCGTAAAGCGTTTAATGATACGCTATAAATTTCCCCCATCTCATTCCTGTGTTTTTGACATAGAGAAAAGCAGTGCGCTCTTGTGTGCTGCGCAATGTGACAAATATTGTATTGGATTGTATTTCTGCATTTTTTATCAATTTTAATCTACTGAGCCACTTCTTGGTAAGTTGCCTTTCGGAGATCTCTGCCTTATATTCATGATCAACACGCAGAGACCCTTTTACAGAGCAAGTTGGCGATGTGAAAATATGTTCTGCCTCCTTCTTGTGGGTACGTCTCGCTATGTGTAAATGATCAGCATTATCAACACGCGCACGCGCTTCGTGGCCATTCCCCTAATTATGGGTATGTGCCATAAAATGAGGAGAAAGAAACATTGTCATTGCTTGGCGAATTTTTCTATACCGATTTAAGCAGCGCGAACGCCGACACTGAACACAAACACAAGCAACAAGGAGTAGCGCTAACTTCAAACTAGCGATTAATAAAAAAAAACATGGATATATAATCACGCGAATATGTGAACTGCACTTACTTTTCGTAATTACAGTTGTTTTCCTAATTACAGCTGTTTACCTTATCAGATGACATAAACTTTCTCTCATTTTCCTGCATTGCAGCGGTTCCGGATCTCGCCGATCGACACGACGTCATCCTCGCTATTATGAACACTTCGGGACTTGCTCAGTGGCCGAAAACTCGCCGAGACAAAGACACGAAGGGCAGTGCTCCAAACTCCAAGGAGGTCCTCATCCAGACAAAAATTACTACCATTTTTTCGATTCGTGTCTCAAGAGATGTTCGGAATCTCGGCGCCTACGCCATTCAGGTAAAGCTAGAAACTGCAAGCAAAATTGACAGTTTTGCCAATAAGGCAAAGCATTGATAGCGATAGCAACGTGTTAGACACTTGCGCGAAGTAATCGTCACAGTTTTGCAGTCGTTCCAAACTGCACAAAAATATTCGCTTCCTAACTGAAGAAGCTTGATGCCACGCGGGCAAAAACAAATAACGCATCTCACTCAATGAGCACGAGCACTCGCTGTCACAACACCGGCGTGATGAGCGCAGGGGAGTAAGCAGCGCGCTTGCTTGTCCATAGCCGAACACTACTTGCGGCCGCTCGATCCACTATTTCAAGTCTGCCATGCCTCCGAAACAGGTCATGCAACCCACAACATCACGCGCGCGAGAAGACAGCGCATATGAAGCCACCAGCCATCCCGGCTCTTCCTTAGCCCTGGCATTCGTCGCACGTGCATCCACCGTACGACACGCGGGTTGCGTATTAGGCCCAGCCATGCCGACCTTGATGAGCACACACGGTCAGGCTACAGCAGGAGGCGGCCGCTCCTCTCCTGTAGCGTACGCTAGATTACCAGGCCCCCAAAATTGTGGCACGATGCCGACAAAGCCACCATCATTCTCGGCTCAACTTTGAACACTTGCACTCGCCCCCGCAAAATATCGCCTGAAGAACGCTTAGGGAACTCAAGGAAGGTCGCGATGTCGGGGAAGATTTACCTAGAGCGTACACGTATTTGCAGTCAAAAAGAAAGGCTAATTGCCATAACTTCCCGAAATCCAGTGACAGAAAGCAACGATATACTGGACCTAATGTCTGAATGATCGAAAGCGACGAAGGCAAAGAAACGTGAACAGTCACCAGCTCGACAGCTAATATATATCGTAAAACGAGTTGTTGCGTCACATGTTTCTTCGGACAAATCCGCTGAGCAAGCCATGGCAGTGGCCGTAGCGTTCTCTAGCTGAGTGCGAGGTTGTGGTCTTTGTTCCTATGTGCAGCAGTCGTAATGAAAAGAAGTCGAAGTGCAAGAGGGTTCATGCAATTAGGTCAGTTAAGAGGTCAAAGAGCCACGGGTTGTAAAAGTTAATGTCTGAATTACTACCGAGAATTACCATCTAAACATTTCAATCAAATTTGAAGCACTGTAGAATTGGGTTTCATGCTGCCCTCGCGCTAAGGCTCTCACTAGTTATTTAAAAACATAAATTAGAGGGTTTTACGTGCCAAGACCACGATTTCACTGTGAGGTACACCGTAGTGAGGACTCCGGAAAGCTGGACCACCTGGGGTTCTTTAACGTGCTCCTACAAATAGGTACATGGGCGTTATCGTATTTCGCCCACATCGAAACGCAGCTTGCGTGGATGGGAATCGATATCGCGCTCTGATCATTCATCGCTTCGCTAGAGCAAATGAACATTTCGGTTGACTCAAAGTGCTAGCTAGCTCCCATGAGAGAAGAGTGGTAATGCTGAGAAACAATCTTCAAGCTCTTTCCAGACGCTGTTTCTGAATGCACCGCAGCGTTTCAATCGCCTGAAACTTTTAGCTGCCAAAATCAAACAAGCCAGCTAAAGGTGGAAAGTAACCATGGGCTATTCCCATCTCCTGCACAATGATGTCGTTTCTTTTTTTTCTACCTTTGCATTCACCTTTGAAAAGTCACCGCTCGCGTTTCGTTAGCATCAAGTAATCAATTTCTTGCTAATAAAGCATGTTCGAACGGCCGTAATCCCGAAGAATTCGGGACAAGATTGCCACAAGATTGCGCGAAGCAATACGGGGTGGCTGAAAGGGTGAGTGCCTGTGACACGAAATCAGGCAAGAAGCTTGAGATTGAGAATCTCAGAACTCTATCGCTTACATCTTGCCTTAGTAAGCTATATGAGCGGTTCCTAATTCAAAGACTCTTTAAAATGTGGGCCGTGAGATCATCCTGACCGGACTAGTGAGGAGTTTAATGGGGCGAGGGCAGTTAGCACCAATGAGTGCCAAACCAAAGTTTATTTGTCTCTGGTACTAATTGAAATCGGGTGGAATCTGGAAATACTGCAATAAACGCGATACTAAGCGTACATTTTATAGTGTTGGTATGTGTAAATAGAATTAAATTATAGCATAATTGCGGAGTAAATATTTGGGTCGAAAATACAAGACTTAAAAGGTAGCTAAGAGCTGGGTATTGTCATGGGAAGAGGGCGGGTACTTTCTCCCCACCGTGCTTGGCTTCGGTGTCCTACTGTTGGTGCCAGGGTGTCCTTTCTATTGAGTAACCTTTAAAAAAGTATTTTCATGGTATTAACACGGCAAGCAGCAGCCGGCCACCCGGGAGAACAGCTTCGACAGAGCAGAACGCCTTCTCCGTCGTCCTCATCTCTGTTTACCGAATCCTCCGCGGCGCGAAAAATAATACTCAATCAAACTGTGACCACACAATACACGGAACCGCACTGAATGTGCGCAGTCGTTAAAATTTCAGTGTATTAAAATTACGCATGACGTCGTCGAATGGTAAAATGTAGTTCATCTCCTGGTAGGACAGTAGGATGTAATGGTATGTGATATTCAAAAACATTTAATATAGGTGCGATGGTGTGTTTCATAGAACGGACCGGTTATACGAATACCAATCCCTGAGGGCGAGCCACTACAATGTGCGCCTTCAGGTGGTTCTACTCCCAAAAGCTAGTTATGTGTTAGGTGGGTGAGTCTGATTTGTAGCTTTGAATTAATTAATTCCTAAAATCGGTTTTATGATAGCAATTTTTACATTCTTCTACAATCTGTTTAATGAGGTGCAATTTATTATTTTGTTCGAGGTTCCACTCGACCTGCCATTTGGACCTCAGCACTCGTTTAATTGTTATTTTGCAGTCCTGGCAGGGAATTTTCAACATTTTGCAGGCATCATTCGCGGTTGTGTTTCCTGCTATGGAATCGGCCAGCTCGTTCTCTGTAATCCGAACATGGCTCGGAACTCAACAAAAGTAGACGCTGTACCCGCATATTGCAAGTTTATGAAGTTGTTGGAAGACATACAGTGAGAGAGGGTTTTTAGTTCTTTGTTTCAAGATAATTACACACGTGGCGCTTCTCGTGTCAGTGTAGATTACCGCATTTTTGTTGTTTCTGTTACATATTTTATCTAACGCCATTAGTATGCCATATCATTCAGCAATATATACGCTTGCTTTTGGATTAATTATAATGACATGAGTGGGCGTATTCTTCTGCACAGCAGCTCTGCTGGAGCGGCCATGTATCCTGATTGAATTAGACAACCACAATTGCTCCGAATGCTTCTGGCTACGTAAAAGCATTCCTCTCAGACTGAACGGCTACCATCAGCATATACGATGCCCGCTCTAATACCTTGCAAGTTCTCAGTAAGGCACGCCCCAGGGATCAGTAATCTCACTTTTTCTCTTTAGCTAGCATAGCCGTGATCGTACTTGCCAGCAAATTAGAGAACATCCGGACGTCAGACATGCGATGTACGCGGATGAAATTACCATTTCGACCACCAAAGACTTCCTGGGGGAAGGGAAGCAAAACTACAAGAAGCCGCCAGCTTCTAGGAACAGTATATTAAAGAAGGAGGTCTGCAATGCTCAATAAAGAAATCCGAAGTCCGTAGAGTCTGGAGACACAAACTAAATAGCATAGTATCCACGGAGACAAGTCTCCACCTAAACGTGTACCTCGACGGCCAGAAAATACCTGGGAAAACAATGATAAGAGTGCTGAGGATGTGGCCCCAGTCTAACCAACGGAGCAACCACATCCAGACGCTCCTCAAAAATGCAACACTACAGGTTACCAGAATGATTAGCAGAATCGCCAATCGTCGGACAGGTCTGCGGGAACAGCACATTCGGAAAGTAATAAGAAGCGCAGTCATCAGCAGATTCATGTATTGTCTACCGAAGGGGTAATATCCCCGAAGGGGAAACAAGCGGAAGCAATGATTCGGAAAGCGTACAAAACGGCACTGAATCTCCTAATCAGTACGCCTACAGAGAACCTCTTTGCCTTGTGGGCACACAATACCTTCCAAACAACATCGGAAAGCTTTGCTCCAGGCACGAAAAGCAAGACTCATGCCGAATAGCAACGGGCCGAGCACTTCTCAAACGCCCCGGCTTTACCGACCAAGTTAAGACAATGACAGCAGCAGCAGCTGACATACCGGATGAAATACGGTATGTTCGCTGCTTAACCTAGTCAAACTCCTGCTAAACCTGCTAAACCTAGTCACCTAAACCCCTGCTAAACCTAGTCAAAAGCTTCCAAGAAGAGCCTTCGGACAACAACAAAAGACCCTGTAGAGACAAATAAATGTTTTTGTGGTGGTGATGATGATGAAAGGGTGAATGCGAAGGTATTCTCCCAGCGATACTCGTAGGTAGCAAACATCTTCCATAAGCGCTTGAATTTAAAGTGAACGGAAGCATCAACCAGTAAGCCTTCGAGATAAGCAGAACAACGGTTATTGTCAGATAAAAATGGTCTCCAATTCACACTGTGAAGGTGGCTGGCTAGCGAAGCTGTAAACGACAACTATAACGAGCACCCATTGCGACGTAGGTTAAAATTATTCACTTGGCGACAATCACATGCCATTTACCTCATTATTAGCCGCAGACGCTTCGACGGCTTACGAATTGGCTTGCGCCACTACTTGGTGCACCTACAAAGAGCGGACCACAGTGAATAGAAATTTAGCCGTGCGTCATATGCACGCTGGTTTTCAGGAGTCCTGATTTACGTAGCCTTCCTATGGCACTGTCACAACACAAATCAGTTGCAAGGCGGTTCTTTTTTTTTCACGTATGAAAGGGTATAGTTCCGTAACTTTCTGCTTCGTATGCTGCATTCAAGCTGCCATCGCCGTGGAAGCTTGCGCAACAGTAATCTTTACCGGGAAACTTGTGCAAGGAGTGCTACGTGCTTCACATTGCATGTAGGCGATATTCAAGACAGTCAAGACATACTCGATATTCAAGATACCTTCCAATAAAATCACGACAACACTAGGCTTCAATCAACGAAGAGAACACGCCGGCTTCCGGAAGAGATATATTAGAATAGATCACACCCATGTAGTCAATAAGGTAATTGAGAAACCTGCAGTGTACAATCAGCCTATGTATAAGGCTTTCATAGGTTAACAAAAGGCAATTGATTGATTAGAAATACCAGCAGTTATGAAGGCATTGCGTAATCATGGACTACAGGAGGAATACGTGAATATCTTGGGAGATGTATACAAAGATTCAACGGCTACAATACACTAGACTACACTACCTCTCTGCACTACATACATCTCCATCTACATTACATACACTACATACACTACATTACATTACATTACATACATTACATACACTACATATCCATTGAGATTCATTGCATTCTTAGAAAAAGTACTCAAGTTCTTAGACTTTGATGGCTTAGCAGTAAGGATCCACGGTGAATATCTTAACAACGTTCGGTTTACAGGTGACATTGTCCTTTTCTGCAACATACATTAATAGCAACGAATTGTTGAGGGCCTTAACCAAGAAAATGTAAGTTCAGGGTTGAAGATTAATAGGAGAATACAAAGGCAATGTTGAATAACCTGACAAGCGAGCAAGAATTAATGATGGTCAGTCAACCTCTAGGATCATGCAGGAGTACGTTAGCGAGGTTAATTACTCACAGGGGACTCTGATCACGAGAAGAAAATTTACAGAAGAACAAAAATGTACTAGGGTTCATACAGCAGGCATTACGAAATCCTGATTGGGAGTCGATCACTATCGTAGAAAGGTGTAGAATGATTGCATTCCTCCGGTGCTAACGTATGGGGCTGAAACTTGGAGGTCAAAAAGCTCGAGAAAATGTTAAGGACGTGGGATGGAAAGAAAAATGTTATGCGCAACGTTAAGACACAGGAAGACGTAGGTGTCGATCAGACCGCAAACGGGGATATGTGAGATTCTCGTTGACATTAAGACAAATGAAATGAGTTGGGCAGGCCATGCAATGTGTAGGGTAGATAACCAGTGGACGATTAGCGTTTTAGAATGGGTGCCAAGCGAAGGGAAGCACAGTCGAGGACGACAGAAAATCAGGTGGGGTGGCGAAATGACGAAATTTGGAGGCGCAATTTGGAATCAGCTAGCGTAAGGCCGGGGTACTTGGAGATCACTGAGAGGCGCTTTCGTATTGCAGTGCGCATAAAAATTGGCTGATAATGGTGATACGGCGTGACTCAATGCACGTGCAAAGCATCTGAAAGCACTAACTCGCACACGCAGAGAAATCGTAAGGTCGTTATTCCCTGGATGCTAGTCACATGCATTTAACATCATCAGTAGAGCATCGGGCTAATTCATTGGGAGATCTTCGCGGAAATCCCGCCAACGGACGCGTATTTGTTTGCTTGACTATTCACGCTACCCGCGCCGACGCCGGACATCATGAGAAAACCGCAGGGAATGATCCTCAATATATATCGGATTACAATACAGCGTGACTTCCGGCTGCTGAGTAGTCATTCGTTTCGGAAGCGTTCTTAACTTGAACTGTACAAACTAGTTGTACAATTTCGATAAATGTTCCCTAACTTTCCCTTCAAAAATGACCTGTGTAACTAAAAGATCAAAGTGGGACGGATGAGGTCATTTCGGAATCGCCGAATTGGCGCGCTGATGACCGGCGTTCACCTTTTTTTCTTTGCAGCTTGATCAGCTGGAATTCCCTACAGTGGGTAGAAAGCAACTCATCAGACAAAACACCCCCTACAGCAAGCCAATTATTGCTGCCTACAAAAGGGCCATTCAAGTGGCGATGAAGTTCATGAAGCGTCACCTGTCTGACGGCGAGCTCGATGAGCTTTCCAACAACCTTCTTGCATTTGAAAGAAAGCTGGCCACTGTGAGAATACTTTCTTCAATGTATTAACCGGCAAGGCATTTCTGAACCGAACCGTATTGGTAGAAGTGCGGTCAGAGTCCACGTTACAAATTCTCCGTTGGATCATGTATATATATATATATATATATATATATATATATATATATATATATATACAAGAACTCGCCTTTTTGTGCAAACCGTATACGTTTACAAGCACAATGATATCTGCGTCTGCAAGCCATCGGTCATGCTCCACATACCAGAATGAAGTACAGCAATTACAGCATGTTATACAGATATTGCTAAGAAAACTTGCTCGTTCCAGCGCTTCAGCCAACATGAAAACCAAACTTTTCCACTATTTGTTAACTGGTTCGTCTCGTAAACACTGTGCGTCGCTCTTGAAGCACGCGTTCTTCTTTTCAATTTATTTTATTCTCAGTAACCTGAACCGCTTTGCACTCACAGTTAGCTTGTTTTGCCACGTACTTTTAGGCCGATAAACAACGGGGCTTTAACGAATATATGTAGCTAAATATATCCCACATTTACACATCAGCCCTAACCATAGACAGAGAATTGTTGACCAATTGACAATCTTTCCCACTTAGTAGAAAGAAAACAAATGACAGAGCGATTATATGCAGTGGGGCACTGTACAATGCACTGTAACGGTTTTACAGAAATGTTAGCTTTGAGACAGTAAATATGAGAATCCACAAAATATACATCAAGTCAAAAGGGCGAAGCTTAAACAAATGCACACACTCTGCACTATAGTGGCGCTGCCTTACTCGTCATACCAGTGCCGAACGTAAGCAGAACCAAGAAATCTTGATTAACTAAGATGAATGCGAAACTGTGATTACTCCTCCTTCCTTACCTGCAGTTATATAGGTAATTCCCTCCTACATCTTGATTGTAGCGTTAAAAACGTTGCGCTTTTCTTCAGGATATTTTTTTTATCCGTGTAAGCTCCCTCGTGTTCAGTGCAAGCGAACGATGAACCGTTCTAGAGTACTCATTCCTCCTCGGCAATAAATTTGCTTTAAATTTTTGCAGCTGACATTGCCTGCCGAAGAGGTTCGAGACTTGTCGAAACTTTATCACAGAACCACCATCGAAGAATTGGAGAAAAATTTCTCTCACGTAAGCATAACACGCGAATACTACGCAGTTTGAGACCATTTTTATTAAGGTTAGTAACTTCAAACCTCAATCTTACGCAACCATTTGCTTTCTTTTCTAGATACCTATTCACGATTTACTTCAGAAGCAGTTTTCCCTTGCAAACATTACGTTAGCTCGCAATGAGACTGTGGAACTCTTCGCACTGAGCTACTACAAGAAACTTAATGAATTCCTGCGATGTGCTGACCCGTAAGTCTCGAAGCAACCTAAGTGCCACATCGAATAGCCTAAAGGCCGTGCGGCCAAAATTTCAGCTACCACACCTCTTCGAGATGTTAAAGAAGAAGTCGCGTGAATTAGTGATCTGTAAACGTCGCCCACACCCAAAGTGACGTTAAGAGGAGTGCACAAACAAAAAGACTCCCTCAAGAAAAAAAGGACTTTAACAGACAGCAGTACAGACATTCGTGTGACATAACAGTCGGCTGTGCTTTAGAGCAGAAAAAAATTGGCCGCAACTCCACTACTGTGAAGAGGGGTGCAAGCGAAGTTCGGGACCCGCGGCTCTTTGTTGTAACGTGTCGACTTTGCACTCCATCATTGCGAGGTCGGCACGTAGACAAGCCCTTTCTCGAGCGAGTTCCCGGCGACGTTCATCAAACAGCGCATGTTCTTCGGCCAAACGCACAACCCGCGGCTCGCTCCCGCTGACGTTCCTTCAAAGCCGCCTCCTCTTCGGCAGAACGACCCAAACGCGGCCTCCCCATCTGACTGCCGGGCCTGAACTGGTTGGAAACGGCGGGCGCGAGGCGAGCGAAGGCGCGATCACATCCTTTCCCTCCTCCGGAGGGAGGGAACGCTTGTGACTGGCTCGAGGCTTGCGTGGCGTCTCCTTCTTAATGCATATGAAATTCCCCCTTTAAAGGGCACGTATGAGGAACCGGCAGTGGCTGAATCGGATAACGTGGTGGTCTCGCAACCCGACAAGCAATTTTTGTTCTCACGCGGCCGGAGTTTTTTCTTTTTTTTTTTTTGCACGGCAACACCGACGCCGACACGAGTGAAGCAATACAAGCTTCGCTTAAAAATAAACTTTATCCTTAACCTCATCTCGCCTATGGTCGCAATTTCGAGGCATACACGAATCAGAGCTTCTAAAACAATGGCATGCTTAAGCGAGAGAAATGCTGATTTTCATGCCATGTGTGTTAATCCAGCAACAACACAGTCAATGTGTAGCCATCGTCGCTAAGAAAACAAAGCCTTGCATGATGTTTCTGAAAAGGGTGGACACTCGTGCGGTTGCGTTCACTCAAGTTCATAAATTGAAGTCACCGTCTATACGGACTGTTTTACAGGCTGCTATAAGTTGCGAGACGGTTGACATGTCAAGTCTCAAAATTAAAATTAAATTATGTTGTTTTACGTGCCAAAAGCACATCTGATTATGAGGCACGCCGTAGTGGAGGACTCCGGAAATTTCGACCACCTGGGGTTCTTTATCGTGCACCTAAATCTAAGCACACGGGTGTTTTCGCATTTCGCCCCCATGGAAATGCGGCCGCCATGGCCGGGATTCGATCCCGCGACCTAGTGCTCAGCATGTCACGTCTCAGTATGTTCTGTGCGAAAACATCCGTTTATAGATGCATTGTTTTGTGCTAGGTGCTCCGCTTCTTCCCCGAGTCTTTCTTTAATGTAGGCTGCAAGTACCACAGAGGGCAACAAGCGTTGAAAGAACGATTCTGGAGTTTCGTAATCGGCCTAGAATATTTCTAAGAGGAATCCAGATGTCATTCCTCAAGCAAAAAAAAAAAGGAAAGTCGGGCTATAGAAGGTTCAGCCTGCCGTTTCGAGACAAGAAATTCTACCCTTCTCGTAAAACGTTTTCGTTATTAACAGCTGCCATCCAACCGGGTAGTGGCAAATAAAATTCGTTATTACCAATTATATACATCGTTGAGGTGATTCGTCGAAGTTGCTGTGTAATTGTTGAATAACTTGCAAAGGTGATGCAGCATAACACAACCGCTACGGTGTAACGAAAACCGCCATCTTTGAACTTGTTTTCCAGTGACACCTTGTTCAACTACGCTGGTTTGCGTCATATTCTGAACTGGGCTACGACCGGTTCTCAAGAAATCCGCAGTGCTTTATTTGAGCTACGCAAAGTGCAAGTGGGAGTACGTGAACGAAAGCCGAGGTGGGAACTGTGTGTCACTGAGGTGAATGATGCGATGGCCGAAAGCGTGGGCTACCTCTACGTGCAGCACAAGTTTAGCCAAGAGGCCAAGAAAGAGGTAACATCTGTTTCGCTGTCCCCCCCCCCCCCCCACCCGCAAAAAAAAAAGCGATAACGACGTAGCGCTAAAACATTTCAATTCAAAAGCAGTACGAGAGTTCAAAAAATAAATCGGACAGTCGTAACGCAAATTTCCGAAATACATACATTAGCTGCATTACTTTCGTGGAGCGAAGGCAGCATGCACCAAATTCGGCATGATATTTTTTCCCAAGGAGGAGGACAGCTATCTTACTGCTAGAAGTTACTTTGTTGTAAGAGCATGCGAACAGACCTATAACATTAGTGTGCATATTTTCATGTCGTTCGAATATTTGGAAGGTACGAGTCCCCTTACAGTCTTGTCCTCGGGGACTTCCTTCTGTATTTTCATTTATGTATTCCACGTACTAACGAAATACAATATGACACTAATTCTGACTATTATAAGGCACATAGAAAGAGAAACGTGCAATATGATACTATTGTATATGATGTCAAATTTCCTACAAGGTTTAATAGTATGTTTTATTCACAAGACAAATTGGGAAGAGCGCAGAAATATGGGAAGACATAATCACTGCGGATGAAAGCGAAGTTGCACATTTGCTGTGTTGGGGACCAATAACTGTGTTGCACTCAAGAATAAAGGCAGAACATGTGCAGGTGTTCCTGGACATGAAATTGCAACGACCCCCTTAGATCTCTGTTCAGAAGCGTTTCTTTTTACTTGTGTGCTAACGACAATCCCACGTTAGTAAGGTTACGTGGGCTGCCATTTAGAATTACTTATGTGTATAAAGTAGATGTTGCTCTTTGATTCATTTAAGGAGTCATGGAGTCGAAAAATTAACAAGCCTTTCCAGATGGTTTCTCGTATATCTCTGGTAACACTTCAACAGGTTCTCCAAAAACGTGACTAAGGTATTTAGGGTGTCTTCTTTGTAACAAAACTATAGCAACGTTGCAGTTTTGTAGGATTACTTCGGCTCGAAGAAATATGGGCAATACGTAAATTGCAGTCGCTCCACTTTTCATAGTCACTGCCCTTTTGATGAGTCAGCTGTGTGAAGGGCACAGCTGCAGTTGAATGTGTGAGACGCCTTGTGCGAGCTGCAGAGGATGTGTGGGCACTGGAGGACAGGGATCACATTAAATAATACACAACTTACATTTCTTCACGGAATACAAAGCTTACACACCGAACCTATGACACAGCTAGTGATGGCCCTAAGGTCCAATCTTGACATCGCGCTCGCTCCCTATTCGTAATGGGCCGGTACGGTCAAAAGAGGGTGCCGCGGATTGGCGTTCCTTTTCCCTGGCTTTCCGAGCCCCTTCATACAATTTCTGGACCGTATACGTGCTGAGCGCGGGAGTGCCGTAGCCTAGCAACTGTCAATTTTCTGCAACAACTTGCACACGTCTAAGCCGTATAACTTTTTATGAGCACAGGTCTGAGCAATGTATCTACTATGGTAGAATGAGCTCTCTGAAATGTTTCTACTGCTCGGATCGACAAACACACTGCCGAGTTACGCCATCCGAACACCCAGCCACACGCTAAATTTAGATCCGGTTGCGTCATGTGTGGGACGTCAACGGCACTATATGTTGGTTATCTCGACACAACGGTGCCAAATTAATGCCCGTGGGACGTAAGGTTGCAAATGTGCAAGCGATATTAGTATTACATGCTATCGTTACATTTAGGTAAGTGCAACCTTCTATGCTGACTAAGACGAAAGACGCTTCATGTCAAAAGTTTCCGACGTCAAGAGCACTGCATGTATGACAGCCACTGCGACAGTGCTGCGTTTAACCGCCTAACTTAAATAACCACTTGCTGCACTTCGGTGGCAATAGCTGACGCTCCGTCCTACACAATATGGTCGTAAGAATTGATATAGTTGAAGGAAAATGCTGTAACTGAACGAAAGCCAATTAAAAACACCGTAATTAAACACAGTCATACAGTTATCACTACACTTTTAATCCAACTAAGTAAAATCAACATTGTTCCAGGTTGAAGACCTTGCAAGCAGAATCAAGGATGCCTTCAATCAATCTCTACAGACCCTTCAATGGTTGGATGAAATAAGTAAAGCTGCAGCAGAGATGAAGGTGCGCAGTTTTTTTATCACTGTTAGTGAAACTTAAGTTGCATGGATCTTGTCGCTCTACTTTTCATGCACTCTGACATTTATTAGGGCAGCAGTTCGTCCAGTTTTATTTAACAGTTTTATGTCATGCTCTTTTTGTTGGCATTGACAACTTTCTGGCACTGAATGGAACAGGAACATATGAAATATAAACGATTTGTCACAATGGTAGATTGCGCGCCAAAATGCTCCATCATATCACCCCCGAGAAATTCCTTCTACCTAATATAAACGCATGCTGACTGCTACATACTTCGCACGCCTCTCTTTCCGTTTGGTTTGCACGTGACATGCACGTTCATTCATATGAACCTATGCGCGATGAATATTAGTGGATGTTTGCCAGAAAATTTTGGCCTCCCTTGACTTAATATTTTTTTCTTGTAATCTACGCAAGGTTCCAAGAACTCAAACTGATAATGTTAGTGTCAAACATTTAAGTAGTCTTAACAAAGACACATCAATTCCTCCTGAACATGCACGAGCAATGTTTACAAGACTGAGACAACGTTCGTGAGCTATTTATGGAGGTACAAAGCGACAAGTCGATGACGCAAGATTTTGCATGCGGCAGTTGGCTTGCGAGGTGCGATTCTCAGAGGTTGAATATGGTTCGTTTTTAATATTTTTCAGTTGAAAAAAATGGGCATGAAAATTGGATATCCTGACTGGCTATTGAACACGACCTACATTGAGGGACTTTACAAATTTGTGAGTACACCGCCATCAATCAAATGCAACTACTTGTTTTCGGAAAAAAATAAGTGCACCCAACGTACCCCATGCTTTACTGTTGTATGATTCAGCCATTCGGAAGCTTCATTTCTAAAGATTCGTATTAAGATCACAAAATAAATTACAGCAGTGAATCCGGAAAGACATTAGGTGCATAGTAACGCGTTATTATGAGCTATTACGTGACGTGATGTTTTGCTCATAACATTTCCAGAAAATATGAGTGCTTAGACATATGATTTTGCGTTGATCATTAGACTACGAAGCTGAAACCCTGTCACTAACTTTCTTGTTCTTTATTTCCTGACAAAGGTGGTGCGCCATAAACGTTTGCATACCCACTAGCGATTTGCTTGAAGTGAAGCAAGACTTCAATAAAGTTTTTTTTTTATAATTCACAACAATCACTTGAGCAAAAAAAATAAGATTTGGAGAATGTGCTTTCTGAAAATTTGTTTAGTGAGAAAAGCTGAGAGTACTGAGGAGTTCAATGTTCATTGCTAGTAACGACCACAAGTTATATGACAGCCCTACCGCACTACGACTGCAGCTTCCGCACCAATCAGATGCCGTATGCGAGCGTGTTGGTTAATGTATTAGGCTCGACCTACTTCGTATGGCTTCAACAACACGAGCAGGTAGGTAATAGTAAGTTAGAAAAGCGTTACACTTCGTAAAATACAGGCATCTCACTTACCCTCGATATCACCTAAACTGCTAATTAATGCAGGTACCAAATCTGCCCCTCAAGGCTTCCTACGGGGAGATGATGTACGCGATATCCCTAAACAAGTGGAAACAGGAAATGCTGAAGCTCCGACAGGCATACGACAAAGAAGCTGAGTGAGTTGTGAGCATTACTTTGTGCATATTGAAGTCTACTAAGAGAACATTTCGGATGCCCTTCTAGAAGGAACGTTCTCGTTTGGACGCTTTGGTGTTCACGTTATCGTAAAAATGAATGAATGAATGAATGCGTTAATTAATTCATTAAATAATTTTGTTGTTTTATGGCGCACGGGCCAAGTATGACCAAAGAGCGCCAAGCTAGTGTTAATGAGTTGACAATGTAGGGATTGAGTATGAGCTGGACGTGATGTGGCTAGATAGAAGTCTTAGAAACAGTCGAAGTGCGTAATTGTACACGTAATTTAAGTATGGCAATGACTAAAGAAGTGTGCCATGAACGCTAAAGTAACATTACTTTTGGATGACAGGATAAATATGTCAGTGGTAAAAATTTCTGAGAAGCACTGCTGCCTTAACAAAGCCCTCGAAAGTGAAGGGCACGGACGCACGTGCTCTACAAAAATCTATCGCAGCGGCATCCTCTAGCGAGAGGGTGCGCTACGAATTTCTTGCGTTAATAACATACAAGTATAACATAGCATCATTCAAGAAACTTCAACTGCGTTTGTAGTAAAAAACCGTTCTGCGCCAAGAAACATAACCGGGCGGAGAGGGATATGGTAGCGATATGCTAGAGGCAACTGTTATTTTTTTCTCTCAACTTTGGATTCCCGACACTCCAGGAGGACGTGGTGGAGCCTCTCACAGCTTGTATAAATTATTAAATAAATTAGTAAATATAAACAAACATGAAAAACGTAGAATTTCGTCTTCCGAACATGTTTAACTCCGTCACATTAGTGCTGCAAAGCCAAAACATTACTGTCGGAATTTGCGAAGCACATGAGAGTAACCTAACATTATGCCTTATGTCGAGCTTTAATCTTAATCGAAGCTTTTAAGTTTCAACGGGAACACAAGTCCCGACACGTTGTCAAATTGCACATGGAAACTTAGAGTAGAAGCAAGCCTATTTTTTGTTGACAAGTGAAGACGTTTTAACAACACCTGCAGACGGTGATCGACAGAAAATACGTGCACAGGAAGACAGACATGAACTGGCGAGAAAGACACGACAGCAGCTATCGGTGTCGGTGGACAGACATGTCTTTCTCGGCTGTTCGTGTGTGTTTCCCTGTGCGCTTTTTTTCCTTCGATCTGCAATGCACCCTCTCGCCCATCTGCAGGTGTAGTTAAACTATCTTTCAAACAATGAGGGCTTTTTTATATGTGCACATTTAATGCTTTAGTGCCTGTCTTGTGTCTTTCTCGGCTGTTCGTGTGCGTCTTCCTGTCCGTTTGTTTTCCGTCGAAGTGAAGACATACGGAATATCAGACAAGACACTTCAACTGGGTATTGTCACAATTTCGGATTGCATTGTCACTTCCTCAATAACAAATGAAGGAAAACAATGCTAAGAATACTGCGAGCAAAAACTAAGCTATACTTAGTGCATGGCGCGCTCAACTCTGTACTCTTCCGAAAGCATAAAAATTTAGCCTTTCAAGACAGGTCAGGCGTGAAGATTAGGAACTACTCTGTCTAAACAGTTGTCTTCCGTGGTTCCCGTAGCGGGTCCCTGATTGATGTGTTGGCGCTATCTCCGTTGTGCATGAGCAGGTAAGGTTCTTGCTCTCCTGTTTCCGCCACTGTGGGCCCTTCCGTTCATACCCGTCGTTTGTGCTCTGTACATTCTTGCTCGTATCCGCATTTGTACGCCTAAGTTACAGCAGCATGCTCACATTCCACAGCACAATGCCGACGGCTGCGCGTGCTGCAGTAAGGTGTGAAATAACTATTGCACGAGAAATGTGAACGTTATTTGCGTGAACATATTTGCGTGAATGTTATATTCAACAAGTAAAATGTTAGTACTGTGTATATGTGCCTTCACAAAGGAGAGGAATAAATGTGTTTGCTAAAATAACTGGTGATGTAAATGTGTCCTCATTAAATTGTGTCAAAGTTCATCATCACAGTTCAATCGGTTGGGAAGCACATCAAATATAACCCCTCCCATTTTGTTTAGGTGGCTAGAGGGGGCTGCATTTGTCAATGCCTTCTACAATCCGAGTGCCAACGAAATGGGTAAGCATTCAGGACCAATCTCCGCCACAGAAAAAAATCACATTTTTTTAATCTCTTCTTAGCGTTATCATGATAAGACGAAATTGCAGCCATGCCAAAGTTCCTACCGAGGCGGTCTTTTATCACGACTGACACCTGTAAGCGTTGAAGGCAGGCGTCCTTCTATTACTTTTGATTATTTGGTATTTCATACGGTGCCGATGAAATTTGTCGTACTTGCAACGGCGCAGCTGCCGACGCCGACGTCAAAATTAATCCGGAGTCTCCTAGTAGGCGTGCCTTGTAATCACATTGTGGTGTTGGCACGAGAACCCAAGAATATTTTTTTTAACAGCGGAACTATTTAAGCTTTTAGTTCCGCCGTGGAGCGTTACCAGAAAGCTCAGCCCAGCTGTGCGCCTCCTCGCGTTGCCTACCAACCACCTGAGGAGAGCAGCGAGCCACGTAACCTCCTCGCACCCCACGCGCGTAGGGCGGAGTCGTGACCTCACAGGCGAGTAAGAACTCGGAACAACCGGCTCCCCGACGCACCTCTTGCCTCCTTTATCCCGTTTGTACGTGCTGCTGCCATGTGAAGACCGAAGAAAGTGCGCACGCCCGAAGAAGAAGTGGCTTACCAGGAATAGTGCCGTACGGCCAATCGAGTAGCGATGCGTCGCGGCCGAGCTAATCCGGAACTCTGCGCCGAAGCTGCGGCTGAGAAGAGGCGACGCCGAGTCGAGGATCCCTAGTTTCAGTCCAGGGAACGCGCGAGTCGGCGCCCGAACGCTCGAGAAAGCTATCCCGGCCTGCAACTGCTCTAAAACGTCCAGCGTAAAGCCCGCCGAGACAACAACTTAGCAAAACCTACCATAACCTTGCAAAACCTAGATACGACTTAGCCAAGCCTACCAACAACTTAGCAAAACCCAGCATAACCTCACAAAACCAACAAAAAATTTAGGCAAGCCACGTAAAAGCTAAGTGATCACAAGCTCCGCTGTTGACTGCAGCCTCGCACCACAAGTGCAAGCTGCGCAAGTTTTTTTTTAATTTTTGAATTATCGACGAGGGTGCACCGACGCCCCATTGCCTTTTGCCGGCAGATACCGTGCATCGTGTGGCCTCGTTGATAGCGGAGGTGGTTTTCACGAGATGGTGCCGCAGGTGTCACTGGTCACATGCTCACGCGTTCCTGCTAACACACCTGAATGCAGTACCATTACAAGGTCGTTCTGAGGAAGCCCGTAAGATGTAGGAAAGCCCGTGAATGGGAAAAAATTGTTATAAAATCTGTCTGAAACATAAAGCTATAAAAGAAACCAGTACATGCTTATTCTGTGTAGCTTCATGCTACAGTCAGGCAGATGACAATTTTTCTTTTTCACTGTTCTACTGAACAGAATATGCGCTCTGTTTTAGAACGTTAAATCATATTCACTTTTAAGTATAAAAACTGATGCCTCATCATTCACCATTTCTAGTGTTCCCTTCGGGAATTCTTCAAGGCGTCCTCTATGAACATGGACTTCCACGGTGAGTCACTGAACGAAGCGAATTCGGAGAATGCAGAGACGCTGAGCAGGTGGTCTTAACTACCCTAAAATTTCTCAACGTTGTTTGGTTTTAGCTCATTTGTTTATTAGAAATACTTCCAGGAGTATCATACGAAGGAATGATGATAACTGAAAAGTGTCTAGAATATATATTACCTAGAAGTAGCCCCTTGTACGCAAGTTATGAAGCTGATAGTGTCGACAATATAAGTGACGGTATGAGAAGATTGCTTCATTCACCGATGGCTTTTGGACAAAATGGTCATTGTACAGGTTATTTCCAGAATATGCGACACCACACTTAAATATGTAATCTTAATGCGATAAAATGTAAATATGGGAGAAAATAGATCGCTTTTGGATGCTTCATCGTAACAATAAAATAAGTCAATGAAGGATAACCGAGAACAAATGCAGAGTAAACATGGATAGAGTGAACGTTTTTCATTTATAGAACACTGTTGGGATTGGAATAACTCAAGTGTATTTCGGTATAGACGCGATGTTTTCTCTTTGCCCCCTTCTAGAAATGCCAGCAGTGAGTTACTATTCAGGCACCCATTGGTAATCTGTTCGAAACATGTCGCAGTAGGGCACCTATATTCCGAAAGCGACATCTCATCTAGGCTAGTCGCAAAAATAAATATAACTGCTATTGCGAATACGAAATGGCCACTTGTGTTATGTGTTAGTCCTGCTTAAAGAATATTGGGATACATGAAAGCGATGTATAGTAAATATTTATTGATGCAGAGGGCCTAATTCAGCTTACAGAAATGTAATATCTTTCGCAACAGAAAACACGTTTCACTTTTATGCATTTTTGCCGAAAGTATCCAAATCATAGCAGATTCCTAAATGCATGCCACCATTGCGGAATGCTCTGTTTTTAAAATTCACTGGGTCACAGCATTTACTTCTTCATGCAACATATTTCATCCAATAGTTTGACGGTTCGGCAGCCCAAACTACGTCTGTGTTATCTATGCATCCTAATGCGGAAAGCCCAAGTTACAGCTTCGCCTTAAGCAATAGCACATTTCTTAGCTCACAAAGGACACATTTGTGCGATTCAGATTGCGGCTATTGCAAACATTTTGTAATGAAACTGTCGTTAAGGCTAGTTAAACACTGCTTCTCCGAAAAACTGCACCTCTAGGTGCTGGCATTACAAGCAACACAGCAAAAAGGTGTTTTCTCCCAATTAGAATTTTCTAACTATAGATTAGAATGTAACTATCGCTGAAGGGATGCTTTTATGAGCTAGGTCAAGTTTATTTTTGGCCGAGTAACACGAGAGTTGTCCGTGTATGTTTGGGATGCGTTTATGCCCTTTCCGTTCTCTGCACCGATATGTTAACGTTTTTCTCCGGCGCCACCTTGGTTTAACGGGTATATGCTACTTTTCAAGGACAATATGATTCTGGCAGAAACCATCTCATGATGACAATTGCCATTATTGTACTAGCATTAAAAAGATGTCGCCACACACCTCGTTGCAACTGTCGAAAAGCGTCATGTGTGAGGCGAGTACTGAAGCCGGGTCCCTCTAGCTCTCGCGCGTTGATGATGACGATGCTTATTCGCATCCCGTTTACTACATCTATCGCGGTCTAGCAAATTTCGCCTATCGTTTCTCGATCTTTTTCCTCACTAAAACTAGCGCTCCGTGTATTTGAATAAATCCTAAAGAATCCGATAAACACCCGCCAGTGAAATTTTTTACAATTAGGATTTATTCGATAAACTATGATTTTAATGGACAATGTGATCCTGGGCCGTTTTTTATCGAAATCCTTACGATAAAGAGCATGTTCTAAGTGGTCATTGATACATCGGTTTGTTTGGCTGATGTAAACTTTACTTCACGTCAACACTAAATCGTAGACCTCACCCATAGCACATTTAACAAAGGTCTTGTCGACCCCGGAATCGTGAGACATCTTCATATATGGTCCCCCGGCGGTACTCGAGCTTGCTGGCGGAAAGCATGGCATGTTCACATGACGCATTTCTGTAGCGCGTGAACAAAAATCTTGAGCAAGCAAAATGGGAAGGAAACGACAGCTGTCCAGCGACTACGTAAAAGAGTTTAGTGATTTTGAAGAATCAACGTCATTAGAAGGAGTCATTGTTTTCAAGTTTTGTCGTGTGACAGTTGGCATTGCCAACAGCAAGAAGGCCTTGAGAATTGCGGAGTGTCTACAAGCAAAACGCTACGTCCAGCTGAAGAAGTCCCGTCTCGACACAGGTGAGTCCTTTTTTAACCGTTGGTGCTACGAATTTACGGCTATGTGAGAGCTTATGTAGCTTGCTTCGTACAGCCTGACACAGTTTCTCCATGTATTGTGCACGCTTCCTTCTATTCCAGGTGTCTTTACAGATTCAGAACAACATTCATTTGGGCTAGATGGTGCATACTTGAATTAGGTAGGAACAGCGTCAACTACGACGACCACGAGAGGTAGAACGACGCTTGTCCTGCGGTTGTCCTGTGTTGCTCTCCCTCTCGTGGTCGTCTTAGTTGGCGTTGTTCCTTCCTGATTCTTGTCCTAACAGACTTAACGTGGTCGCAATCGAATTTGTTCATATCGTCTTGTTATTCATATCTCTTAGGCAACTCATCACAGTAAAGCTCGCTGAAAGAATGCATCACAGGGGCTCGGTCCAATAGACAAGGTGCGGATGACATACCGCTTCAGATTTGCCGTGCACTCTGTTATGCTGCGATTCCACTGCACCAGGATGATGGACCTCTTGGCAGCTTCTTTGGAAGCAAGTGTCCAGCGGCACCGATGGTGCCAGGTAGCAGTCAAGTATATCGGAAATACCTACATGAGGTCAGTGCGAAAGACATTGTGACGATAAGCTCTTCAATGAAAGACCGCCCCATTTACATCACTATCGACGAGTCGCCGGAACTCCGTGGACGTCCGGGAATGACGGCGCTTGTAACCTTCTACGACGACGAGCTTCCTGGATGTAGGACCCTCATGATAGACTTGCAAGTAGTTCAGCAGCGTAACGCAGTATCACTTGGTATGTTGATACAAACCTGTCTCTAGAAGGTTGGAAAGGCCTTAGCGGACGTAGCTGCGTTGTGCTCCGATTCAGCTTCCTACATGCAGAAGCTTGACAAGGACTTGCAACTCTACAGCTCCGATTTCAAGGCACTTCACTTTAAAGATCCGTGCCACCTACTTAACAATGCCCTGGAAAATGTAATTAAGACCATCTCATTTAAAGTAGTTTACGATTTTGCTGTGCACTTTCCTGCCCTGTTCAAATTGTCGCGGGAGCTGCACCGTAAGTTTGGTCTTCTCTGTGTAGACATGGGCATGACCATCAAATCGCTGAAGACAGTATGTCCGTCTAGCTGGTTCTCTTTTTATGGAATATTGGTGGTTCTAAGTTATGGAATGTTGGCGTGCCATTTTGTCTTTCTTGAGAAGCGGCGATTCCAAGGGCGAGAGATGTTAGACGCTCAAAACTTGTTTCATTGCTTGTAGTTGTGCATGACTTGTTGATTAAGCTGAGGTTTCTTAAGACGAATTCTTGTGCTGTGCTCTCAATCATTACGGAACTTAAGGCAGAGAGTACCCTGGTACACCAGCTTTACCCCATATTGAGGGTTCGTTTGCACGCGCTCCTCAGTCAATGACGTGACCTACCTGATGTTTTCCCATCGGATGTTGCAAGTCTCTTGTATCTCCTTCACGAAAATGACCGTTCAATGATTGTCGCAGACCTTCATGGATGCTACGCTTCTGTCGCTGAGAACTGGAGACAGACAGCTTAGAGGAACCTTTGCGATGCCTTCCAGTAGACCAGTGAATTGTTTTGGTAGGGTGTTCAAATTGTGAATCCAAATGTGAAACATGAGCTAGCCAGCGCGTTGGAAACCTATGCGCCGATTTTTAATTTAGCGTTTCTTGAAACTGACGACATGAGCCAGCTCATGAGTGATTTTGCGAACTATCAGAGCTATGAAATCAGTAACTTTGTTAAGTCCCTGTCGTTTTGGAGACTTCCCACTGTCCAGTGGCCAGTGCTTTCCCGCTGCGCACTGAGTATTCTGGCTTTCCCTGTTTCTAGTGCAAACGTTGAAATGGCATTTTCAAAGCTGAGAATCATCAATCGAAAGGAGCCTGCTTCCATCAGTGACAGAAACCTTGTAAAGTATGCTGTAAAGTCTACTTCAACAAACTTTAAGGTTGTAATAGGCACAAACGTACGTGTTTTGTTTTCAAGTACTTATGCTTGTGTGTATATGTGTTCGTGCGTTAAAAACCTCCCAGAGAACTAAAATAGGCTTCGTGTTTCCGCTGTTTTCGTGTCCAGATAAGATTTCGTCAAAGATTTTGGAGTATTGAGAATAATGCAAAATTAAGCTCCGAATTCAGGAGAATTGGAGAACTAAACTCCGATAAAAGCCGTATTTCCGCCAAAAAATAAACTACGAAGAGCACCCTCCGAGTTTCAAGAAAAATAAGCTCCGAAAACATGGAGCCCCAATTAAAACCCATCTTTCTACGTGAGTCTCAGCTAACACCTACCCAGCTGCTTAAAAAGGGGGTAATAGATGCGAAGATGACAGAAACGGTATTATTTTAGCCGTCGTCTAGCGTTCAGCGGGAATTTTCGGCTGCTATTACTTAGTCAAAATTAACTGCCCACAATAACTATTATGGCATAATTGCGTAAGATCAGATGTTAAATTGTGAATGGCATTCCAAAACATTATACCCAACTGTTCCCCCCCCCCCAACTCGCTACACTTTCCCCAGTTATTTTTCTGCGTTTGAACGTTGCAGCATCAAATGCGAAAAAGAATGCGAAATAAAAGCGAGTCTGCACATATCGCACGTGTGACATGCAGCGATCCCTCCCACAATAGATTTCAAAGGGCCAACACTTCAATGGCTTACTTGAGGTCTACGAAATAGGCACAATATGACGGAGTGGCCGCTAATCGCTGCTACTAGCTAGTGACGGCTACTAGATTTTTTGTTTATGCTTTGCTTGGATGATGTTTCTTATCGCCGCCTTAAGCCGGTGCGCAATAGGCTAGCACACAGAGTGACGAGCCCACTTGCTCGTAGTAGCAAAAAATTGAGCCGTCCTTTCGTCCCTTTACATATAGAGCACCTTGCTCACCCCCAATACCCTCGGTTATTTTCTCCAACCAAATCGAATTTTTCTTTTCCGCCGCGTAAGTCATGTACAACAAATCTCCTCAAGCCAGCTTGGGTCAATGAGTATGTGCCGCTCTTCGATGACAAAGGAAAGAATATAGCTTTTCCGGTGCAGGGCGGAATCGAACCAGCGTCGCATATAATATCTTGTATGAAGTTCCGTTCACACATGCGCGACGCGGGGACTTCGCGGGGGCAACGAAAGATGGCGCAGCGAGTTCAAAAAGAAGGGCATTAGAAGCGCCCGGCAGCTGTACACTCTTGATACATCACGCGTTTCAGCTTGTTAATACGGTGTGTCGCTCCACTGCTTCAATGCTGATCGCATCAACGTCACCAGTCATCCTGAGATGGTTTCAGCGATAATATTTCTGATAGATGGGTTATTATTTTCCACACCACTTTTCTACGTAACATTGGAAAAACAAAATTAAAAAAAAGATTTCTCACAGCATACATCCCGACCTTATAGACAACTATATCTTTCTTGACAGTTCCATGAACTTTGGAGCCATTGGCATAGTGGTGGGCCATGAAATGACCCATGGATTCGACGATACAGGTAGGCCTGAGAAAGGCGATGGCACTGACCAACACTACCTAGTGTATTGAATATTTAAAATTGGTACTGGGGCAGCACGTAAGGTGGAGGAAGAAAGGAAACCCAGAACCATTTCTCATAAAGAAGGGTTAATAATGACGGGTAAAATTAAACATCCACGCAATGCAGCAGTTGTCACGTTTGGATGGAATTCATTTTACCTTTATTATATACGCCTCTCCACCTTGCGGATTTCCGTAGAACTATTACTTCATAAAGAATGGTTCTGAGTTGAAACGTTCATCCTCGTCTGGGGGATCTAATCTGGGACAAATATCTTTACGGAGCAGTCGCTCTGCCTTCTAAGCTAACTGCGAGGTCAACAGATCGCCAGCACGAAGCCGAATTATTCAACAACTCTAAGTAGGCGGAGAGTAAGCGTAACAAATCATTTCGTCGAAGCCCACACAGGTGAAGGAATTTGTCCTTGTGCGATCCCCAGAGTTGAAAGATTTTTTTAAAGTGCGAAGCTTTCTTTCTGAGAAGACCATATGGAGCTTCCTTTGCAGGGGGGTTATACAGCAAGGTGGACGCGATTTTAAAGATGAAAATGAAATGTTGTTACATTGCATTGTGTGTTGTATAGTAATTGCCCTCTTCCCGAACTGTCGGTGTTGTAGTGTCGTAGTGGCCAGGTCTCCTGAAGCTATCCTAAACACCTTTCTTCCTGGTCACCCCCAGCATTGCATTTCTTCGTGTTTGCTGCAAATAAATTCAAATGGAAATCTTAAACACTAATGCCTGTGAAAATGTTCAAGGTCAAGCTTTTATTTTTCTGAGGCTCTGCGTACGCCATATGTGAAACCAGGGCATGTGAAGAGTACGGGGGCTCACACACTTGAGCAAGAAATGTTATAGGCTGTGTAATTTTATTTAAAACAATTTACTAGCCCAAGCCAGATGATGTTAAAGATGATTATAACGACCCTTACACATCACCCATAAGTGGGCTGCAGAGTCTCCTGCTTGGAGGAAATGCAATAATGACTAATACAGGAGTAAATCGCTTAATTATAACATAAACAGTAAAAGTGGGAGTGGAACAAGAAACGACTCGAACCAAAAAGAATGAAGTACCACAACAGCTTCACCACCTTCGTTTGCCTCTGTTTCATTACCTGTTTTGCCACTCAGCTGACCAGCTAGGCCATGGTTTCGCAGCGACACCAAGTGAGGTCAACCGGTCGTAAACTGTGGATGATCAGAGTGGCAAAAAAATCGACTGGAAGGCATCGCCACAAAATCGATGCCCTGTTCACTTCACAAAAAAAAGGTCGCCTGGCAACTGTGCTCGGTATCATCATTTCCGTTATTTATGCCGGCTACGTCTTGGTGTTGCATTGGAATGCGGCCGCACTGTGAGCAGGTCTTCAAAATTTTCAAAAGCGGTTTGCGGTTTTACACAAACAGGTAGAAAGTTGACTGTTGCCCCATGACTTCAAATATTTGTTGTGTGTGATCTGCCGAAGTGAGACAGCTTGAAAGGTGTTTTAAATCAAATTTACCTGAAAAAAATGTTCGATGCTATTAATCAACATCATTATGAATTCTAATTATTTAATTGCCATGTTATATTTAGTTTAATTATGGGGTTTTAAATGCCAAATACACTTTGTGATTAGGAGGCATGCCGTTCTGGGGGACTCCGGAAATTTGGAGCACCTGAGATTCTTTAACGTGCACCTAAATCTAAGTACATGGGAGTTTTCGCATTTCGCCTCCATGGAAATGCGGCCGCCGTGGCCGGGATTCTATCGTGAGGCCTCGTGCTTAGCAGCCCAACAGCATAGCCACTAAGCAACCACGGCCGGTTTATAGCCGTGTTGGGCAACTAACCAGCCCAACAATCGCAGTCGGGGTCATCTGTTAAAGCATAACTGAAACGAAAACATTTCGCGTACCTTTACTAAAACACATTTGTACCATCGACTACGCAATTAGGAAGAACATGGATGCTTTCATATGCCCCACAAGCATACTCAAGTATACGAGTGGCATGGGCTGTAACATCTAAGAGCGTCACTCGATTTCGCAAAATTTATAGTGACGCAATGACATGTATTAAAAATTTAAAATCTATTTTTATGGGTGTTATATTGCTTATTTCAAAAATATTTTATCTTGATGGTCAATAGGAGGTCAGTTCAATGCAGAAGGTGCCTTGAGACAATGGTGGACCAAGGACACTCGCACTGAATTCATGAAGAGAGCCAAATGTTTCCAGTATGAATACGGAAATATCACCGACATGGAAGCAAGAATGAAGGTGAGGCCGCTCAAGCTGTCTTTATCCACGACAAAGCGCTGGTATCTAGCAGAAAAAAAATTTAGCAGCCTTTCCCGGCACTGCCAAAGGGGATGTCTAGCGAAGCTGTTGATCATCACCACTACAACTGCTGAGAGGCATATTCAATTATTGATTGCTTTGGACTAATAGTTGTAATGAAAGTAATGGTAATTTTGACAGGACGCCGCCGCCCATAGCGGTACTGCAACAACATTGAAGGTCAGTTGGTAGGCTGGTTCTTTTATATACGAAGCGCTAGACACGTTACTCCTCAAGTCGCAAGCTGCCGTCGGCACGGCAGCTTGCACAACACTAACCTTTAAAGGGAAACGTATGCGGGGAGCGTTACGTATTTCGCGTTATCAGGCACGCCTCATTGATTATGCGATTCGGATTATTCTTTTGTGCTTGTTCGTTATTGAAGCATATGATGTTCTGTATTTTGTAAACGTGATTCGAAAGAATGCATGAGCTGTTCACTTTGCTGACTGCTTGAAGCCTCTGCCTTAAGGGGTACGAGCGAAGGCTCCTAGCCCCGCACTGCCGCCGGGATCGGCCCACATTTTTGCTCACGGACGCGGACACGAAAAATGTTGACCATCTAGAGTTTAACTACTTCGGTGTAAAAATAAAGTTATAAACAGTAGTGTGAAATATTGCGTTTGGCTTCCTGCCGAAAATTATACAGGTTGAGTTCGAACTACGTGGCAAGAAATTGTGCGAACAAGTTTTGTTCCTGCATACAGCAACGTTAACAAATCGTATGGACGCACAGTTTATTCATGTGACGCCATGGTAGGACTGAGACGTCGCACCAGCAAAATATGGTTTCTATAGAAAAAAATTGTACTTTGAAACCGTTCTCTTCTACGATAGGAACGGGAAAGACCACTTTTTCTCAACTTCATTTTTGGTGCGCCTTAGCCGAAGGCGCGTTCTCGAATGTCGTGGTGAAAAGTTCTTTAGTAATGCCTAATTTAGTTCAGCCAGTGTTTCCCATCATCACATTAACGTAACTTCTGTTTAGCTTCCGTGTGCTGGCACCGTGTGTGTTAGCATCCTTGTCGCTTTCTTAGTCTCAGTTTCCTCACTGTGCTGAGCACTTAAACCGAACAATAAAAAAAGAAAACTTGACTTTCTCTAATCCACTGCAGCTAAATGGCAGAAACACTGTGGGCGAGAACATTGCCGACAACGGTGGAGTCCGTTTGGCATTCGAGGTAAGCTGCAACAATTCTGGACGCTTTGCTGATTTAAAATGTAATCGCAAGAACGAAAATTACGTAACACTAAGTGGGGCTTAAACGGAATGGTGCACACATGGTTAACTTTTTCTAAAGGCAATGTGCACTGCAAACTTTTGTAATCAGAGCCATTTCCTTCACATCAGCTTATGTAAAACTTATTAACCAAGAACATTACTTTCGACGGCATAATTTATCGCATAATGATTTTGTGGTCTTCAGTTTCTTGTTCTCTTGATTGAGCGAAGCTTTGTTTACCTGTCACAGGCAAGGAGTAAAAATGACTTGAATGTCGAAGATATGTGTCACATTTCTAGATGTATAAACTTTTCATCGCCGATATTCGCTCGACAAGCATCATAAATCTTCTTCGTCCTCATCACATCATTGCTTCGACATCTCGCAATGCCCATCCGCCAGATTTGGGGTTTCAATTTCCGCGTAGGTTGTGAAGGGTGCAGTGCATAAACGTGCATATTGAGTGAGAGCACAGTAACCTATGCGGTGCGTAAACGGGAGCTATGGATCAGATTACATGTAGCACAGCATAAAAATAAGCACAGCACTTTACACTTACTTGTACATCTATTAACCGCTTAGCTAGTATTCACTTCACATACTTTCGAACATGTGTGTTGAAACTGGTTCTTTTCAAACCCTCTTTGTGTGCAAAAAATTTTGTCAGGAGCTCTAACAACAGTACCGGTGAAACAAACAGCAGAAAAGAAAGAACGCTACGCCGCTTTCTTTCAACCCCATTCGCAATGAGGTATGTCGCGCTTATCAACGATTCTGCGCGCAGTAGCTAGCTGTCTCAAAAATAATGAAAACGCAGATAACTACAAGACAGAAAGCAAATCACGACTTTTATTCGATGGCTCAAACATTAAAGGGCCAATTGTGACGAAATTTAATGATGGGTAAATTGGTTATAAATTAATAGTATATAACCCGGAAGCAAACTTGGCAAAAGTGCGCTGGGTCATTAATTAAAATTTTCGTACAAGAAGCCTCCAAACTTAATCTCAGAAGACGACACGTCAATCTTGTGGCTAACGGCGGTTACGAAAGTCCCATCGCGTCACCTCGCAAGATTTTTAGAACATTGGGGACAACTGCGGGCTCTACGTAATCTCGGCGGTCACGTCCAAGAGCACCCTGCTCTAGGTCGCTGGTCAGTTCCGGCGAGTGATAATAACGGCGTTTTTTTCCCCTTTGGCTATGGAACACACCAATTTTCGAAATTTCGTGTGAAGCTTCCACTCTTATATAAATATTAAATTTAGGCACAAAGTATACGCACACTCTAGGTTTATTACGCGGTCCAATATTTGGTTTCAAATTTTGTCGCGGCCACTAGACAGCGACTAGTACTGAAATGCAGAGTTTCCTACAATGGAGATTTACAGCTGAGCGGGTTTACGGGCCAGCGGTACGAGCGGACGAGTAGAGATGACAGCGAAGCGCCGCACGAAGGAGAAAGGAAGCCCAGTGATGGTTGGCTTGGTCGAGCAGACTAGAGATACTGTATAGACTTTCTAGAGGGAGCCTACAGAGTAACCCTAGAGCGGAGCGCATTGCAGCACCACCTGTCTAAGAAAGTTGGAGTTACTGCTATACAAACCGTCAGTTTGCGGCCAAGCGCTCGCTCGCTTCAGGTTCTCGATCGCGCTCAAATCTTCAACAACGGCTTCATTGCTGAAACCTCTCACAGAACCCAGAAGTCCTCTTTAGTGGTGAAACATCTCATAGGCTTTTTCGCCTGCAGGCGAGCAGCGCCGCGTTTGAAGACGACGCCGAAGACAGGCCGCTGTTCGTGATGGCGGTCGCCATGTTTGTTTCGGAAATAGGATAGATTAACTTCATTGAAATAATAATCAGTGTAATCGCTAATGGTCGGGGCGCCTAGACCAGGGTTCCGCTGGCTCTTGCCATCTCCCCAGCTCTCTGGATCAGCTTGAGCTGGACGGCAAGGGCCGAGCTGAACAGCAGTGCCTCTCATTGCTCCCTCGTGGTATTCGTGTCGTGGTGTTCTATGTTGTGTAGCGATCACTCCCACGTAATTTGGTATAGGGCCGGTGTGGCGCCGAACCACGGGCATTCGTCTTTGTAGCCTGTGGGGTGTATGCGATGCAATATGTGTACGCTCGCAAAAAACGCTGGTTACATTGCGCGCGCTCCGTGGGGAGAGGAGAGAAGCGAGCGAGCGGCCCGATCCGTAAACCTGCTGGCCGGCCCTGCGTACGGAACATGCACAGTGGTGTCTCCGCTCGCCCGCTTGCCCGTGAACCTGCTTAGCTATAACTCTCTAATTACTAGAGGGAACTCTGGCGCTGCGATCGTTCAGCCACCGTGGAAATCATGGGTAGTATATGGATTTGTCTCATCTCCGTGCTTGGTGCTTGAGGTGTTCTTGAGGCTTCGTTAATTGCGCTTTATCTGGGCCTCAATTCAACAAAATTTCAGACTAATTGATATTTCTTTAATGCAGGAGGAAATAAGACTCTGCAAGTACAGATAGATAATCGCTCCTAATTGCAGGGCTTCCGCTTGTCCATGCCACCGCAGCGCAGTGTTTTCAATGTCGGGCTTTGTGATAGAGGTCCTAATTAGAATCCTGCAATCGAAAATTTTAATAACGTTTAAATATTTATTTATAATGGAGTACATTCTTAAAAATGAATACTCTGTAAAATTACGAACCAATTAAAAGCCAGAAAAACGTTGTTCAGGCCAATCCATGTATCACCCATCACCCCCATGCTGCCTGAAGTACATTGCTTGCGGCTCCCGCAGACACTACGGCCACAGTTCCCTCTAGAACTCTTTGCTTAGGTGAATGTTTACATCTGCTTGTTTTGCCTTCCGCATACCGCATAAATGTCAATAATGGTTTTAGACTTTGCCGAACGACTGTTCCCCGTTGCTCAAGGCACCTCAAGAAGTTTTCCTCCTGCTTTCCAGGCGTATAAAAAACTTTTGGAAGAAGAGTACGGAAACGTGGACACTCGCTTGAAGGGTCTGGAAGCTGTTACTGGGAAGCAGCTGTTCTTCATCGCTACCGGAATGGTATGTCCCACGCCAACAACGCTCTTTATTTTTAATGAGCAACATTAACCACTGAATCCTCCCTAGAAAGCGAGGCTGCATGAAACCGTTGATCATGCTATTTTTCCCACAGGTATGGTGCAGCTTGAGCCGACCCGAGTTCCTAATGCTGCGGATTCTGTACAACTCGCACAGCCCAGCTCGATACAGGTAACTCAACTAACTCACGTCGCGTCAGTATTAGAATGATGGTGAAGAAGAGCTCAAAGTAAGTGTGAAGGCGGGAATGCGTTCTGACTGAACACACTATGTTTATAGTAAATTATATCATTCGGAATAGGTGATTGTGTTTCAGTATTGCCTCACAGTGTCTGGGTAACCTTCAGAATAAGTTTATGGGGAGCACAATTTGCTCGGCCGAGTTTGTAAACTTGTACGGTTCTTATGAAGAACTTTTTTTTTCAGACACGCTATATATATTTAGTTTTGGCTTCGATCAGCGCGGCTGGAGAGGCGTTAACATCGTTCTGACAGTGGCAACACTTCGGCGCTTTGAGCCGAAACGCACCATGTGCCACGAGACTGACCAAACTTCTTATTATGCAGTCTTGTTTTCGCCACATGACATGCTACCACATGTTTGTTGCCGTATTTATTTTAACACAGCGTTAAGAGAGATCAAAGAACCTGAAGGCCTTATCTTATCAGTTCGGGAATTTCATCTTTAGGAAGTGATAGCAGAATAATCCTTGTAATGCTTTGTCAGTTGGGAAACTAAGGAAAACTAATTACTTTTAAGCTGCTGTCAAAAGAAAATTCAAACACTTCACTGACGCTGTGGAAAATTGAGGAAGCTGACTGCCTCATTGTTGAAAGTGCCAGCGCAGGTTGTAAGAAACTGCAAGAAGTTGGTGTCGACATCCCACTTCAACATGAAGTTATATATATATGATGTTTATTACACAACCTTCAAATGCAAGGCACGTAGGACCCAGAAAACAAGGGCGCAAGTTTAGAAACATATGCAGATGAAGTGTAATCGTTTCCAATCCTTGCACTCTTCACGTTTTTAATTATTCTGTGAATGTTAATGTTCCCCCTCTTCTAATGTTGTGTTTCACCAACTAGGCAAACATGACGTTCTTCCACGTAGTACTTATTGAATTGGGCATCGTGCATGCACTCGCCATTTAAGAAATGCTACTACACTCTGAAACAAAATTACACCCTTTGGGTTGTATCTTGCCATACAACAATAAACGTCATCTGTCTTGTCCGCATTTCCTTTCTCTAACGCTACAAGCCCGGAACTTCCTAGCAATGAACGACATGCGCGTTATCAGCAACACATAGCATTCTTGACAGGAAATTAGCGGGCGCGGCGTTTTCAAGAAAGGAAATGCAAGCAAGGCAGATGATAATTATCGTTCTGTGGCAAATATGCACCCCAAAGGGTGTACCTTTGTCTGAGAGTGTATATGTATCAACTTGTAATGTAGACTCTGCCGCTATGAAAGGGAACACATCACCTTTGTTGGAACAGAAATTCATGAAGACGCTGAAGTAAGAACACCACCCCATGCTATTTATTGGGTTATTCTGTTTAAAAATGCAGCCGATAGAGCGTCCCTCTTAATGAAAACGTACAAGAAAAGTTACCGGTTGTGAACCCCAGTCCGGGGATCCTTTTTATATTGGCAGACAGTATAGATTCATTGTCAAGCATTAAGCATGCAATAAGCGATCAGCGTTGTTTCAATGTGGTCAATGATCTGCTTGTAGAGTCCCATGACGAGTTGTCCGGATGTAGAGGAAAAGGTGGGATGCCAGCGCAGTCTTCGGTGCCATCCTCAAGAACAACTCCAAAGGCGCTCAAAATCATGCCTTACTGCGTGGTAACTCATTCCCGCCTGTTTCTTTTCTTCAGAGTCAACGTGCCCTTGTCAAATATGGCAGCCTTCTCGGATACTTTCAACTGCTCCGTGAACTCCCCGATGAACCGCAAACGCCGTTGCAAGTTGTGGTGAGGAATTCTCAAAAACGAAGAGCAAGCAAGGCTAGCAAGTTATGAGTTTTGTTTTAGCTTTTACAATGAGCTGCAGCACCTGCACTAACCAGTACCTTGGGAAAATAAACAACGCTAAATCCTATACGTTCACGAACGGCGTACTTTCTTGTAGTTGGAATCGCTCATGCAAAAAGGCGGGTCAAGGTTCCTAAGATCCTGGGCAAATTTTGAAAAATTTTCATGACTCTAAAGCAAAATACACTTTCCAAATATCTCAGTGGAATCAAAGCTTATATACAACGGCCAATATGCTTATTTCCGTGCATTCTGCTACTGAAGTACTCAAAACGTGAACGTAATGTGCTTGATATGAAATTGTCCTGGAGTTCATCAAGACCGTCTTTGCGCCTTCGATCCTCCCGAGGTAGAACGCCGCATACATGGCCTTTACCATCGTTCCTTGTCGGAATGCCGGCATTAAGCGAATATGTTTGCATTTGTAACCGCATACTTATTCTACCAAAAGACAAGCCTCTTAAAAGAAACAGTGAACAGAGCTTTACTGAGCGAGAAAATGAGGAAAACATGCGTAAGAATTGGCGCAGTCACAGAACCCGCAGTAGCAGTTCCTATGACTTTCGCTATCACGGTCAGAAGTTCACATGGCCGATAAAAGTACTATACCTACTTTGTCTGGATGCCTGCTAACGTGCTATCGCAAACAATGCTCAGCCTCTCAGGCGAAACTGCGACTGTTCTTTTTTTCCAACTCTCAACTTCTTTAGCGGCATATCTATATACGATCAACACTTATTGTCATGATTATTATTATAAATACAAGAAAATGGCGCGTTGCCCGCCTCCACTTCTGAAATTGATAGTTAAGCTTAACGTTGTTCCACTTCAATCACCTCGTTTACCATGCGAGAACGAGTGAATGGCGCAATTATGTTGCGGCGATGTTGATGACGATATTTGGCATTTATTGCTCGAAGTGCCAAAAATTGCCGGAGTGTCATGAATGCTGCGTGATGGGAACTGTTTTTAACATCCATTGCTGCAAAAAATGCAAATTGACTGTACAGAGGCATAAAGCTACTGACTGTGTAAGAACCAAAATTATATATTGCTAAAGCTATAACCCTAAGCAATGTGTGTTCAAAGGGACACTAAAGCAAAACAATAAATCAGTTTAGACTAATGAAGCATTGTTTGAGAACCCTGCAGGCAGTCATTTCAAAAAAATAGTTTGACTATTAGATGAGAAAATGGAGGTCCAAGTATCAGTATTTGAATTTCGCGCCGATACCCCAGCACCGGTACGTCAGCGTGACGTCTGGGATTCAAAAGCATGTTTTCGCATTTGGGCCGCGTTGGATAAGTAAAGGCACCCGAAACTTTCCATGTTTAATATATGGTTCCTTTACAACCCAATTTCCTTAATCTATACCGCTATATACAATTACTAGGCGCTAGAAGATTCCATCAAAATCCAAGACGTCACAGCCACGAGGTGCGAGAACTCAAGCAGGCATCGCCACCCGTATTTCATTCTTGCGCTTTTTCTGGCTTACCTAACGTTGTTAAGAACGCCCCAGCTGAGGTGCAAGTGTTGCCAGCCAGTTGCGACGACGGCGGCGTCAACTTTCAAGGAACGCCACCGTTACGCTCTAGCCTCGTCGCCGTTGTGACTGAATGAGTTCGACGAAGCAAGCTTTGTGCCACAACACGACACCGCCAACCGGGTCGACCGCGAGCGGGGAAGTTGCCGGGAGAACGTCGTTGGGGACCCCTTCCCACGCGCCGACCAAGACGCAGGACAATGGCTACCCGGCCGCGCTGCGAGGGTCAGCTCCGAGTTCTACGAAATTCGTGTGGCGTCGGTTCCGGACCGTGAACCTGTGCGTGCGTGCGTGTGTGTGTGTGTGTGTGTGTGTGTGTGTGTGTGTGCGTGTGTGCGTGTGTGCGTGCGTGTGTGCGTGCGTGTGTGTGTGTGTGTGTGTGTGTGTGTGTGTGTGTGTGTGTGTGTGTGTGTGTGTGTGTGTGTGTGTGTGTGTGTGTGTGTGTGTGTGTGTGTGTGTGTGTGTGTGTAAGCCGTCTCGGAGAGAAGCGGCGTGTTTACAAAGACTGGACGAACGTTTCCGTCCCCTTGGAATCAAGGGAGGACCGAGTGTTTATAAACCGCTGTTGTGCGGATACTCGACACTTCCTTAAGGAGTCATGTTAGACTGATACACTCTCTCAAGCAGTCATGCTAGACTGATGTAGATACTGTAATTAAACCCATATTCCTCGTTCTCGATGAGAAGCAGTCCTTCCCTTCATGAACGTCCTCTGCCTGGATAAGTTGGACGACAGCATGGGCCAGCTACCTTCTAATTCATGCCGGACTCCAATCTTGACAACGGGTTACGAACGGTGGGATTGAGCCCCCAATCATAACAGCGTCTTATTGTTGTAAGAGTGGTGTTTTTGGTGTTGTAGAAAGGTAATTTACTGATGCTGAAGAAATAATTTTTCACTTTAGTGTCTCTTTAATAAAAGGAATGCGGTGGTGGAAAGGTGTATTCTTTTGCCGAGCACTCTGACCTTGCAATAGCCTTTGAGCACAAGAGCCTGTAAGCCGTTACTGTGTGCGTGTGAGCTTAGCAGTTGAAATCTGCAACTGGAGACGGTGCTATGGTTTCAAGACTTCGCAGGAACTACGTCCAGCATGGCTGCATCACTGAGTAAAGACATGAATGTTTTGTTATTGAAAAGTGCACTGCTGCAGAGAAAAAAGAACATGTTGGTCAAAAAGGTATTTGGCGTTGTTCTATCTTTTATATACATCAACCTTCCCTAAAAACATAGAGGGCAATCTCCCTCAGAAATTGCAGCACGTTGGTGGCTGACAGACCACCGAAATGTACGAATGCACTTTCCTCTATTTGTAATGTATACGATCTGACTTCCAGCCATCTTGCGTCTGTTAAAAAACTATTGCTTTGAGGCTGCATTGCGTAATTTGTTCAGTTCTCTGTTCCATGTATTTTGCTAAAAGTTTCGAGGCATTTTAAGCAAGAGCAAGAATAAATTTAGAGCAGGAAATCATCGACCTTCTATACAAGAATGAATGACAGATGCCGCTTTCTGATCCACAACCTGGTTTCTATGTCTCGGTAGCTAGGCAACCACATCGGTATGACGCCCTCGTTTGAGGCATCAGCAGTGCACAGATACTTGTATAGCTTGTTCAGTACAGAGGTTTAAAGCTTCTTTTGAGTTTGCATTGCTTTTAGTTTGCTTAGGGTGTCGGTCTATATCTAAAATTTGACCATTTGTGCAGACAGTACATTTAGGGTCGGAAACAATGAAGGGTACTTGCGCTGGGAAGGTGTTCTTTTGCAGATTCACTGCCTCATATATGGAAAGGTAGGTTTAATACTTTCAAATGGTACTCTTGATTGAGATTGCTGGGGCGTCAATGAATAACTCAAAGTACGCGCACTTCTAAGAAGCGTGCAAAATCCTTGACAATGCCGAACTAACAGTGATTCTCGCCAGCACAAATATCCAGCTCAGTCACAGCTACATTGTGAGTAGTGAAAGACAACAAAGAAAAAATTTTCAGGTTTTAACGCTGACGTCTAAGAGTAGCGCTATCAACCCTGGGCCACACTCAATCCATCTGCCGAATTTGCTGCAATCTGGGGCACTACTTCTTTACTTCTCTAACCCCAGAATCTGTGTACTTTAAGGTCCTATCTTCAGTGTAATGTTTTGCAGCGAAAAAACACGAATCATTTAATACAATATCAAGTGGAGGATTTCAAACAGAGGTGAAAGACCTAATCACGGATCTTGCCGACTAAAGAGCATATAATCATGTCTAGTGACGCAAATGACGAACTTGCCGATGTCTGAATTCTTGCGGCAGCATTCAAGAACTCACTCAGGCCGTATGTGCCTGTCGTAATGCATCAGTAGGTGTAACGGTTGTCGAATAAGACAGGTTCGCGACGACCTGATGATGTAATCATAATTAACGACCAACGTCATCTTCAATGCTATATAAGGCAAGAAAGAAGTGAATGTCAACGAAGTCGACCGTGATCAAGATCCCTTACACAAATAAAAATTTGTTACAGCAAGGGTGGTGATCGCGGCTTTCAACAATCTGCCGCTATACTTTTCCTGGCTACAGCGCTGCTATTAACCTCGGTGGAATAAAGTTGTCTGCAGTCGCACATTTTTGCAGACAAAGAAATTACATACCTTTTTTCTCTAAGTCCCCTGAATTCATGGTAAATAAAGCATCTTTTTTTTGAACGTGCTTAGCCAGCTCTATCCTGAGAGGTACGGCAGGTGACCTTTACAACGAAGTGACCTGCATAACGAAGTATTTTGGAGGTCTCGAGCGCTTTGTTATAAGGAACATTTGAATATATATATTTCAAACGATCTTGACAGACTGGAAATTCGCAACACATATAGGCACTTCTTTTCCTTTCGTTTAGCGTGGTACCAAAGTATGTACATTCGTCTGGAGCCATGGAGCTCGAAGCATAGCCTCCGATAGTGGCGAACGCGTGCTGCCTGACATCGGTTGCCATGCGCGAAGTGTAAACCTTCCGTTATCGTCCGCGCGGTGTTGCTTTACGCACTGCTTGCTTTTCGCCTTCGTCGTCACCACCTGGAAGAAGCGGCGAGTGTGGTTTTTCACGTTTTCTTGTTTGCAGTGCACAGGAGCTTCACCCAAGGATACCCAAACCATCCAATAGATGTTACATTTCACAACTACTCGGAACAAAGAAGTTCCAGTTTCTTTCAACGGAGGTAGCCTTTTTGGAGATATTTTTCTTCGTTGCTGGACGAGTTGAAAGTAAAAAAATGAATATTTCCTCGGCTTACATGTGCGGAGCATATGGCCACATTTACATGTGAAGTCCTGAATCTGTCATAGTTACATGCGCGCTGTTGTACGCGAAAGACACGAATCACCGGTTAGAAAACGGTCATAAGGTTTCCGTCGCAAATAAGAAAGCTGGTCTCATTCTTCCGCGTTTTCGACCAAGTGCGACTTCATTACGCTTCTGTTTGTGCGAACCTGAATAAATATTCTCAAGGTGTACGTGGAATATGCTCTCCTACGTGCTGTATTCCGTGCATCGGCAACCGAGCGCAAGATTTGGTTACTTCGGTCTGAAAATGCAAAATATATTTGCTCTTTTTAACATTTCTTCAGCGCTTCTTGCATTGTCCAGAAGAAATATTGCACCGCCAGCAGACACTATGATATCCGGAATAAACGTCGCAAATGGGACGCGACAAGTAAACCGGGAAGCAAGTAAAAGAAAAAAAAGTTTTTCACGATCCTGCTTCAACTTGCCATTTTTATTACCTTGACTGATGATGTCAAACGGTTCTTCGACACTGCGACTCAAGTTTTCACCTGCCATCTCAAAAACGGACCGCAAATTTTAATTTTCTGACTTCATGTAAAGCGCGACACGCGGATCACATCCCGTGGCGATGGCATATATTATTTGGGAGCTCAAAGAAATATAAAAGAAAGGTGCTCCAGCCTGTCCCACTAAGTATAACAGGCTTAAACTGATAGTAAAATAAATGATGAGGACGTGTGCCAAATGGAATTTATTTAAAAAAAAAGGGGGGGGGAGAACTACCACCAGGCTAAACCAGAACCAGGGAATGGAAGGCAAAGGGGGATTTATTGGGTGAATACAGTTGTTACAGTACTATTTTAAGTCTTGGTCTTAACTTACACATGTGATGGTTTCAAAATTGTGTTGTCACTGGTGGTTGGGCTTGTATAGCAGTGGGCTTTTTCATTGGTTATGATGGCAACTAGGTCTTTAAGTGGTTCTGGGTTAATTTGGCTGGGTCTTCTCTGAGGAGGGTCTGGAATGTTGGAACTAGGCAGAAATAATTAATAAATTGAGAAGTATATTAGGAAACATAGAGAAGAGGAAGAGAAATAAGTAATGAATCTGTGTTTTTTTTTCTTAAATGTATATATAAGGCTTAACATTGTCATCGGGAGGGGAAACCCCACCTCGTTTGGTCAGTGGCCCTTTGACAGGTAGTCAAGCCTTTTTTTTGTTATTCATCTAGTGTGAGATGAAAATGACCGCAGTGCCACGTAGTGAGTGGAAAAGGACAGCGACCGCTTTCTGATGCGTCCTGCGGGTGGAGCTTGCACACTGAACCACATCTAAAAACGCTCCGTAACAAAGCCGCAATCCGTTTCCGGCCCTAATAGAGTGACTCGGCGTATATAAAATGCATTCTTTAACGTTCTTTATGGATAGCGATGTCCCTTGAACCGTTACTGTAATTAAGTTGTAGCCGAAAAATAAGACAAAAGTGCGCATGTTATGACAATGAGCACTTATGCACGCAAGAATCTTTATCGTAGCAAAATTTTGATTTCACGTATTATGTCGTCCTGTCGTTCCTACCTTGCAAGATAAACGAAGTCCTCCCTATCATTAGTGAGATCCTTACTTGAATTTGCCGATGTCGTTTGGGAACCACATTTTAAGACAAATATTGGCCATATTTAGAGTGCAGATAAAAGCAATTTGTTTCATTTTTAATGCCTACACCCGAAATACATATGTTGGTGAACTCCGAATTGAATCACGCTTTCCAACACTGAACTCACGCCGTAAATTCCATCGATTCAAATTGATGTACAGCATAGTGCACATACAGACAAAACTGGAATTTGATGCATACATGCGGTTAAGCAAATCAAGACGCAAGACATATAAGCACCAAAAGGCTATTCTAATGCCACAGTCACGAACTTCGGTGTGCAGCTTTTCGCTTTTAGAGCGGTAAGCTCTACCACTCCAGCTACAAATCCAGGAACCACCTGGTTCCGAAAATCTGACCTTCGAGCTCAGCCAACGTCAAACTGAGACTAAGCCTACCACTACCGGAGGCTTCTGCGTACGCCGCGTGGGCGCCCATATCGTGAGATTGATTTGCGATGTGGACAAAGTGCGCGGTTGCGCAGGCATCACCTTCAAAGCGATCTGCAACGTGTACAAAATGTGCCGAGCACTTGTAGCTTCGTATGCGGTGTGCTTTCGACGCTCGGTTCGTGTTGAATCTAGACGCAGCACAAAAGTCAATTCGCTCACAGCTGCTGCTGCGAAGAGCAGTGTCGGTGTGTTGTCTTGTGGTGCAATTGCAGATGCGATAGTTGCTGACGGCGCCGAGCATCACCCGTGTCATTTCCCGAAGCAAGCAAAACTGTGCTATCGCTCGACAAACTTCATTTAACCGCGTTCAACCACAGCAAATTTTTTTCAGTTGCTATCACGGAATAGAATATAGTGCCGCAAGATTAACTAACAAAGCGTCGAACAATTTTAGCTGCCCTCCCTGACCATGTGTGATCTATCAAATTAACTGCGTTGATTTTCTCGCTCATGTCAGTGGTGTGCATTTCGTGGTCATAGCACTGTCATGTTTCTTCTTATTTTTACGCTTTTTCTCAGCTCAATTGCCCACACATTCATATAGGTCTTCCCATTTTGCCCGTGTGATGTACAGAAACCATTGAATCTGCTCTTCGTTGCTCGGACGTGTTTTCAGATTGTTACTTGAAAGTGATCTTGACCATGGCTCGAAAACCTTATGCTCTGTGGTTTGCTCTTTTCTTCTGAAATTCACGCACCTGTAACTAATGTAACAGTGCTACTTCATTGTTGACTTGATTGATATATGGTGGTAATGGCGCAAGGGCCAGTTGTGGCCTCAGAGCGCCAGAACAATGTTATTAATGCTGTGAGATGGTGCTTTGTCATATGGTGTATGTAGCATGGCTGTAAATGGGCCTAAAATCACCGCAATTTGCCTAAAAACTATGCAATAAAGCTATGAGCATGTACACAGTGAGGCGCAAATGTTTAAATGTCGACAGTGGTCGGGGATAAACCAGGTGAGAACAGTGCCTGTGAATGGTCATGCTATAGTCTAAAATGGTGTATATTTATGCAAGGCTGGAGGATATCGGTTCGCCTCCATGATAGTCATACATCTGCCGAATCAGGTGCAGTAAGACCGGCGGCAATAGGGAGATGATAGCAATCCCTCCATTCCATGTAAAAGAGAGGGCTGCAAACGTATATTAGAAGCCCTGTGTTGATATAATCTGCAATGTGCCAACTACACTGAGGAATGCCATCGCTGTGCTTGTTTTAAAGAGCGGTTCTCTTCCAAAGCATAATGTAGTAGTCACGGGAATACAATCCTTATAAATTTGAGGAATATACTTCTTACTGTGATCTTCTAATTACTTGCCGCTCTATTAGGACATGTTCTACAGTGAGCATTATTCCACACCTGATGCAAGTGGGGGGGGGGGGGGAGGTCATTTCCTGTGGGAATGTGAGTGCATCCCGAATGGGTGTCCTTTCTGAATAGATTGAATGCCACACCAGTTTGCCTTGCTTTCTTTCCACTAGCCCAATTACCTATTCAGGGCTTTACCGAGTACCGTTTATTTTGCGTTTCTCTGTCCTACCCTTGCTGCCAGTGTTCTTTCCATTTCATACGCAGAAAATGTTTTAGATCGAAGAATGCCACTGATACGCTGTTGCCCGCGGCTCCAGGGGGAATGGATGATGCATTACTGTGAGCGAGCACATCGCCTTCGATACATCCATGCCCAGGCAACCAAAATAATGTTACTTGGTGGTTGGATAAATATACCATGCATAGCTCAAAGTGCAGTTTTTTCAGTATAGGCTTCTTGTGCTTCTTTAAGGATTTCATTGTTTTTGCCACACTTAGCAAGTCTATATAATACAGATCTGCAAAGCCTTTGTTTTCTGGTGTATTTCACAGTCGACAATATTGCAAGTGCTTCGGTAGTAAAAATACTCATTTGTTGATTTAGAACTCCTGGTAACTTAAAGCATGACCCAATAGCGGCAAAGCACACTTTTCTAGGAGATCTAAAAGTGTCCGTAAAAAAATCAGGGCAGAGGTATTTTGCATGTTATTTAGGAAGTGACTGTATTGATGCCTCGGGAGCGTGTCGAGATATTGTTAGAAAATACGTGTCACATTCCATGTGTGACCACAGGTATGATGGTGTTGGGCACAATGGTGGTATTATTTGATTGTCAAAAAGTGTAATGCCAAGGTTGTGAGTCTTCTGATATGTAGTGAGAAAGTAACTCTTGGTGCTGGTCACCTAAAAAACAGGGCAGTGGAAGAAAGGTCCTTAATCACGCGGTGACATGGATGTTCAGGCCCCTCAGAAGTGACCTTCAAGAAGTACATGAAGCTGCAATATGACCTTCACAGACTGAGCGACCACATGTTTGCCTTAACATAGAGGTTGTTGGAACGGAGCTTGTTCTAAAGGTCCCAGCCGCTAACCTGAGCCCTAAGTGATGAACAGGATCAAGCATCTTGAATGCGCTTGACGCTGCAGATTGACATAAGACTGATCCATAATCCTGGCGAGAACATATGAGACTCCCATAAAAACCTTATCACGTCTTATACAACTCTGTCACCTCCAGGTGAATAGTTGCTACAGCTGTTCATAGCAGCCTTAAACACGGCAAGAGTAAAAAGACGGTCGTAGGGTTCATCGTTTACACCTTTACAATTCAACCGCTTTCTTGCGGCTATAGATTTACGTTTATCGAAATACTCGCAGTAGTGTGCCTAACTGGGTACATTTTCAATATGGATACCAAGGGCATCAGCCTGACGTGCCAAGCTTTCCCCTTGATCATTCACCAAAGAAAATGTTTCAATTGTTGACCATACAGTTTTCTCAATCTCTTCTATACCTTAGCTTTGTCCGTGTAAGAATTGATTCCTGAAAGGAAACTTTCTCAGCTCTCTCTGCGTGCTTGACGTCGTTTGTGCCATCCTTTTGATTTCATTTTTTCTAAAATTGGTAAAGTTTTCTGTCTTTTTTATGACACAAAAGGTCGCAAAATTTATTTTTATCTTCCCGCGCAACTCTACATGCGCCATTCCATCAAGGAATTCGTTTCCTGGCTGCAGAGCCATGTGTCTGCTGCATACAGTTTATCACCGTATCAATTATGACAGCAGTAACAATTGAGACAGCATCGTATATACTTAATTATGAGAATTGCGAGATACGTACGCAAGTTTGCGATACCGTTCCCACTCTGCCTATCTAGCTTCCACCGAGGCGGAGAAGGATTATGTCCCAATTGTTCTGCAGTATTAGGTACGATAAGATAGTGATCATTTTAATATGGTGTTCTGATCCCTAACCATTAGAAATATGACAGAAACGAAGGAGACCCAATTGATAAGTCTATTGCAGAGTACGTGTTGTGTCTATCACTGTAGAAGGTCGACTCCTTCTTATTGAAGTGGTAGGTACGTACCTGTCGAGAGTAGAAAATTTTCAATGAGGAGATCTCTGGCATCGCACCGAGAGTCGCGCCAGACCATATTGTTAGCATCAACACTGTCAAGCACCCCGTAGGGCTCAGACAGCCGAGATAACAAGTTTTCAAAAACCATACTATAAGGAGCAGAATGTTACGAGCCAAAGAAGCAATATCGCGTGGATTGCAACAGCCTCAAAAGCAGTCGGTAATGTCACCTATTGACAGGCGATCAACGCAACAATTATCGCAACGCTCCTGGTGATGTGAGAGCACCATCATGATCTTTCCTAAATATTACGAACTGCTTAAGAAATTTATTATGCGATGAATTCAAATAGTGTTTCTTGTGCACACAGAGTCTTTGGCTGGAAGTGACAGATTCGACGTCATCTAGTTTATTGACAAAGCCTCTGACATTCCATTGCGAAATTTACACAGCCATAATAATTAAAAGTAAAATGAACGCTCTGCATGAAAAACAAGATTTCTAACTTAAACAGCTGGGGTGATTTTGTGATTCAGTTATTTGAGATTTTCTTTTTTTGGCGCGCTCAAGTGAGCCACGCCACTCCCTCTGTGAAAGAGGCTTAGAGGGGGCCAGGAGAGGTATCCATCACCCCTTGCGATACGATCTTTGTCCTTTCCCGTGGTGCATGGGACGGTTTGTCAGACCTCAATGCTAGGCAGAGGCCTTGATGGTCACGGGCTCGGAAGCCTGCTTGTCTCTCTTGGACGAAAGTATAGCAGTGGCAGGTGCCACCACCGAGGGGGCAGAAGTAGCTGCTTCCGCCACACTGTGTGTGGCTCAGACAGCTGCGGCGTAGCCCCCACGCTCGCCGTATAAGCATGAGTTTTCCCAAAAGAAAATCGCTTCCTTGCTTAATAAAATGAAACGCTCTCTTTCACTTTTACAATGATGATCTTCTTCTCTCTCCCACGCAGGGCAGGAGCGCGAGTACGCAGGATAATCTCCATCACAGTATGAACAATGCGGGTCAGATGTGCAACTTTCGGCTGCGTGTTCTTTAGCACCAAATTTTGTGCAGAAAATTCGGTCAGGGCAGCTCTGCGACCTGTGACCAAATTTATGCCACTTGAAGCACCTTCGGGCATTAGGAATATATGGTCTGACGAGTATTTTTGTCGCCTGCTTGGATATACTCGGAATATACTAGGGCCAAAGGTGAGGATTAAGTGCTTTGCCGGTATTTCTTGGTCGTTGCACTTCATCTTGATTCGATACAAATGGAAACATTTCCATCTTTCCATCCATCAAGAAGTTCATTTCCGGCGCGATTCAAGGGGTCACTGCCAGATGGTTACAGTTATCGTGTATCGCCAAAGGATGCGAGGGTGTTCAGCTTGTCATACTGGGCCTTGTTATGAACTTCTAGGAGAAGGGCTCTAGTGGCCATTTTCGTGGCTTTGTAATCTGGTACGATTTCATCCATACGACACTTCGCCAGGAGGAAAGGTGAGACTAATCTTGCTGCCATTTCTGGGCCTTCAGTGTGGATAATATAAAACTTTGGAAAATTGTCGATGTTCTTTGTGGAAAACTGGAAGCTTTCACCGATTCGCCGTCTTTCAGGGAAAGGACGATCGGGGAGGCGTGGGAACAATGTCGATGCCATGAACGATTATTTGATTTCGGTAACAACGCCACCCACGCACCATCCAGCCAAACAAGGGAACCATACGAGACCCAGAAGACTCACAGACACTAACTATTCCCAAAACCATATTTTAATATAGCATACCTATGGTTGAATACCATACACCAGGTCAACACTTGCTGCCTAAAAGATTGGAAATAAAACGAAGGGACGAGAAGACAGGAAAGATCTAAAAGGAGAGAAAAAGACTAAGGTTGGACAGAGGTGAGAGACAGGAAAAGGCAACTACCGATTTCTCCCGAGTAGGTCAGTCCGTGGATGCCGTTTACGTGAAGCAAAGGCCAAAGAGGTCCGTTGCCTCCACCAAGGGTCCATAAAGGTAGAAGCAACGAGCATTGGCTCAAACTCCCGGAGCCCCTTTCCACCTGACACGGCTAAGCTGCGCACGGTTAGACGTGGGAGGGTCCAACTCACGTGCGCTCGGGTGCGCAACACACAAACACCAGCTGACGCCGACGCCGCAGCTGACTACATCAAAGTTACCCACTCCTGCGCAGACTGCCAAAAGGCAGCAGTATTACACAAGCAAAATGAATAAAAATATTTTTTCCGTTAAAAAAAACCTTTGGTAGAAGAAGACAGCGTAGAGAGAATATCTACCCCTTATATTGTGAAGAGAGCTCTTGATTGATTTTTCTTAGAAGTGCTTTTGTTCACGAACTATACTGTATTATTGTTTTCAAATGGCAGCGGAAACTCAGCTTTCATTATGGTGACTTCAAAAAGTGGCACTGCTCTGAGACACGACATTTCGTAAAATAATGGTAATGTACGTGAGCTCCCTTATCTGTACAGCGGTAACCGCCTGATTCCTATCTTGTAGACGCTTGTGGCAAGACCTTATTGGTGTATATCACAAAAGATTTCTACTCTAAACTCCCATCGTGTTACAAACTACGGCCAAGCGCATCCAGACTGCAGAAAGTAAAGGGACGCTTCAGACAGTGAGTTTTGTTTGTTACGTAATAGATGAATGATTTTGGCGCCAAGATGTGGCCCCCAATTTTATAATTTTCGTTGCATACGTCGGAATATCGGCTAGTAACAGTGTTTGAGCAATAACTACATTTTTATGTGAAACAATTTTCTAGCAACAATAAAAAAGTTGCCTATACGAGACAGAACGAAAACACATATTTCACCACTTCAATATAAGCAAACTCGAAGAAGCCTACCTTTCGCGCAAGGTATAACAAAACAGAAAAGGACGGCCTTACTCTCGGAGAACGAATGCCACCGATGAGCTTCACGCTCTGGTTTAGCACTGAAATACTGACAAATGGAATTTAGGTACGAAAGCAGTTGCTAAAAAAGTGACCTTTCGAACACATTGGCTGTATTCAAGTGAAAGCTAGAACGTTAGACCAACCATCTGTGCTCTCCTACGCAACATGCTCATAGTGGACCCTTACAAAACATTTCCTTTCCCGAGAGGTTCTGATCGTTTTATGCATTTTTGCTCATTGTATGTAAATTTAAATTTATCACTGTTTCTGCACAGCTTCTCGTTTCTCGTGCCACCTGGGCATTTCTTTTCGCCTCATCTTGTGTTTGTTCCGCTGTATAAAAAAAGCAGACAGTACTTGAGAGGAGGCACTTGCTCACATTATTCCATGACAATAGGAGGAATAGTAAAAGACCGAGTCATGCAGTGCACAGAACTGCAAACAGATAAGCTTTTCGGGGACCACAGTGGGCGTCAAAGAACTACAAGGTAACTGTATTTTGGCAGCGGACTACAAGTACTGCTGAGATATAGACTTTCCTTTATGGAGCACAGCATGGGTGCGATTAACGAAGTGTGTGGCGCGAAGTACATTCTCTGATGGTAATTATCACTATATCATTCTTTCTGCTATTTGACTAGAGATTGGAGGTGTTTAGTTGTGTCATGTTTCGCCATGCTAGCTTGGATTCTCATTTTCACCTATGTCGGCAGTTATCATATTTTTCTTATCTTCTTTTCTCATTACGTCAACAATTGCCATTTTATGCTTATGGAAGAACCTTTTTTAAGAACGATGCCTGCTGAAGAGTTTATCTAAGCTTTCTTTTTGGTTCTTCAATTTCAACATCTCGTGAGCACCGCTGTTCCAAACTCGATGCTTCTTCGGCGTCCCATGACATCAATGTTGAGGTAACTGTTTCTACAGTGGGACATAGGAGGTTTTCGACTCGGAATGCTCGGCTTCGACCGTCGGAAAAGCTACACCGGGCCATGATGAATTTTATTACACTTTTTACCTCAGTGTATTTTGCTAGTTTCTTTTTAGCTTTTCCGCCCGTACCGTGGCGTTTGATGTACCAAATTCAAATAGTTGTGCGAGTCAATTCCAAATCACTTTTCTACGTGCTCCTATCCTTTGAATCGGCCCATAGCATTTGATTTTGCGTAAACAAGCTACGCTTGCATCTTTTAATTAATTCGGGATATACGATAAGGGACGTGACATCAACATACTGTATGATTTTTTTTCGCCCATTACACCTAGAAGAAGCTATGCAAGTCCGACATCTCGCAAGCCTGGGGTTTCTGCTAGGATGGGCATTCTGTGTTCTTACAGATCCAGCGAAAGACACGCAACATAAAGGCAAGTTGAAAAGCCTTGGCACCCTACTCCCGTAAAGCCACTAGCGGCAATTCCTGCCATTAGCTCATGCTTATTTGTCCAACGCTTTAAGTCATGCGATGTGTCGATAGCAACTGATACCAAGAGAAACGCATTCGAGTGGAGGGGAGATTCATTGAAGCAGAGGATATGCTGAGATTATAGAACTTGCTGGAGTAAGATGTGGCTGGCTGAAGCAAAACAGGAAAAACTGTAGATCACAGAATTGAATTGAGCTCTAGGATATTACATGCCAAAACCATGATTTGATTATAAGGCGTGTTCGAAGTGGGGTATACTCCGAATTCTTTGTGACCACCTGGGGATGTTTAACGTTCCCCCAATGTACCGGACACGGGCGTTTTCGCATTTCGCTTCTATCAACATCAGGCCGCCGCGGGCGGGATGAGATCACAAAGCTGTTCGTCCCACAGATGGCATAGGAACGTTGATAGTGATGATGATGTTTGGCATGAATTGTGTATAAAACACGGCCTAACTTATTCAATAAAGGAAGGATAATTTATCATAAGCCCTATCACCAGCAAGAGTACAAATATTAGTGCTCATATAATGCAAGTTGATGCAGTGACGGCCTGACTTCCTACCTTGATTATCCATGTGCCACCTGCAAGGCTGTTTAGCTATCGTCTACAAATGACGTAACAACAAATCTGCTCCTCAAGATAGATAGTGTGGTACTTTTGATTTGAACGCTTGGTAACGAACAAAATATATACGTTTAGAAATGAAAGCAACTAATATCCCCCAAAACAAACAAGAGCAAGAATATTTGATCCCATCAACAATACGTTTCGAAAAGATACGTACATGCCTTCTGTTACCAACCAACAAATCAAGAATTTTGTGTGCTTTAGCGAAGGTGTTCCAATGCGTGAACTTCAACCATTGCACTTTACCAGTAGACACTTTTGTGTGCCAGCGTAATACCGTAGAGAAGAATGTCACCGTTGAGTTTAATGTGAGACGAGAGCAATGGAAATTTTTCTTGACTATGGTCTGTCCCCTTGAACCAAATTTTCACATGAGACTAAGAAAAACATAGCGCGTGTAATCGTGCTGTGATGTGCTGCAAATGCGAAGGGAAATGCCTATGAATATCTCAAACTTCCAGATTATCTTTTGATGATCCCTGCTATCCCGCCAGTGCTATCTAACATACTAAATCCAGAAATGCGCGGAAAAGGTAATCAGCATAGCCTCCTATTGAAGGAGTCAGCTAGTTACAATATAATAACACATGTTTACTTTCCCAATACCTTTTCACAAAAAGTGGAGTGATGGTGATGACACAGGGCCCAGAAGAAAACCTTTGAAGTGACTTGACTGGGCATGTTGCCCATTTTGAACACGGCCGAGATAGAACTGCGCGGATATCGAAATGTACTCGACCTTTCGAATATCACAAAGAGGTGCCGTTTAACTGCCCAAAGTGCAGTAAATAAAGAAAATTTCTCCAAACGGAGCAATAAAACTTAGGAATGTTTTACCTTTGAACCCAAGAAGAGAATCATCGTTACATTATTTGTTCTCATTGCCACTGTTCATCTGGGTACCTCACATACGAGTCTCACGTATCCGCCTACCACCTGCATGCTCTTTCACATTGCCGTAAACTCGTCACCGCATTGGTTAATACATGGTACGGGCTTGCGCAAGCAAGCCAGACCTTGCACCTATAACACATAACACCACGCGGCAATCGGAGGCAATCCTGTCCAGCTCCGACTCGACAGACCAGCTAACCTGATCCATCCACCGAGCGAAAAGGGCAGCTAATTCCGTTGGACTGGCGGGAGCACCCATTGCAGAGTGGAGGAGCCATCTACGCTTCTGTGCTCTTTTGTATAGAGTTAATTTTCTCTTTCTCGCACGGCGCTGTCGATGACTGGAGAGACGATGTATTCCTTGACTGGCACCATGTCGAAAACCACTCTGCACTTTTCCTATTTGGGCGAAAATCGAGACACCCACACCAATACTAAACTCCGGACATAAATAAAATAAAGAATAGTAACTTCATTTTTCACCCTATCAGCCCTAAATTTATAACATCAGACACCTGTATTGTGAAGTGAACATCCACAAAAACAGAGCCTCTACAAACCAAACCCGAAAGTGCATGGACCTTACGATTGTTACTCCCGCCCCTGCGACTCTGCTTTTTCCACTTAAAAACGGAATGCCTTAGGATACCGCGATCACGTGATTATTTCAAGGCTACAGCAAGTGCGAGATCTGTGTTCTCGTTTTGCAGGAGGGGGATCCCAGCGCTTCCTTTGGTCGCGAGTCAATGGAGCACGCTCGGTTAGGGGTCACGTGACCACGCTGCACCACATGTTTAATTTTTAAGCATGTTGGGAGTTTTACCTTCTTGCACTGAACTTTTGATCGATGACATGTTTGACATCATCGGCACTTTCGAAGCGTCAGTCCAAATTTTTGTATGATATGAATTTTCCTCCTAATTGGCGGTAGCAATTTTACGCCTCTCCAATGACTTTTCTTTTTTCGAGGGAAATGACATCAAGTGAAATAGTCATTCGTGTCTCTGTGAGGAGCGCATATTTAGCCGCACGAGGAACTAGTCCTGGAAGTTATCGGCTATCCATCAAGTGAAAGATATTACCTTTCAGAGATTACCAGGGTGGTTCACTTTTTTAGGAATGTAGCAAAAACAAATTTCAACAGAGTCCTGTCTGACCCACGAAAATATCGCTACACGTGCTTCCCTTTTTAATGTGTCCTATTTTTTTCCTTTAGTAACCTACAACGTCTGTGACACACCTGTGTGCGTCGAGCGAGGTAATGTACTTTCCGCTATCATAACATTCATGTGTTCCTAGATAAGATCACCATGATTACCTAAGCTAAGCCACTAACTCTGATAAGCCTGATCAAAATGACAGATTCTGGATTAGCCCGTCTGCACGGTTTTCCGCCCTTGGCTCATCTTTTATTTTCCTCTCCTTGTTCGCAACATCAGCTCAATGTCGCTTTCGTAAATCGAAGTTTATTCTCGGGTGACAACCCTTCGCAATAATTCAAGTCTGTTTTAAGATGCTTTCTAATCAATGCAATATTCTTTCGTCGCAACTTTTGCTAAGGGGTCAGCAGTTGAAGCACTAACATGACGAAAACATGTTTCATTCCCAAATTTTCACTGAATATTGGGTGATGGGACGACTTCCCCAAACCAAGCGCTCAATCGCCTGCGTTCCAAAATCCATCGTTATCCTTAGTACTAGGCCGAGCCATCTGCCTCTATTGTTTGTATTTAAATTTATTCAGTATACCAGCAGCTGGACTGTTAACCAATTATTCGCAAAATTTTATTGGCTCTACTCCAGTTGCCAGCAATTTTAGGTGAGATTGTGTTAAGCGTGTAATGTCGTATCTTTCATAGGGTACACTGAGTTTGATGTCACAAAAATGCCGATTAAAGCACGAGAAACGTAATGCAAAGCCCAGAGTTACTTTTTTAAAGCTGGGTGGTAGTTTTATTTCCACATGTGAAGTCTTTTTGACTATAGGCAATAGTCAAGAATTTGTTCCACATCAAAGAAAATCGGTACAGCGTTTGTGCATAAAATGACTAAAACACTTCAATAAGCAAGCAATAATTCGCAGAAACCCGATCAATGACAAACAATTTTCCTAGTGTGGGTAGACTTACATAAGCTAGGCATGGAACACCCTCTGTTTATTGACATAGATGCGTGCCAAACCACTGCAACATACAATAACGTTATTTATTAATATACTCCCAAATGAAGATTTCATACATGGCGTGTGTTTTTACTACATACACTGGCACAGCCCGGCTGATCAATGAGTCTCTCAATGTGTCCGTCGACCCATGTACCGACTTCTACTCATACGCCTGCGGTGGATGGATGTCAAAACACAAGATACCAGAGAGCAAGCCGGTGACGGGAACTTTCATCCTCCTTGACGATGAACTCAGAGGGACACTCAGAGGTAGGACATCTAGTTATTACATCGTATTTATTGCGAAGCTAAAGCAGGTTTTATGTTCCCACATGGCGACCAACCCACATGTTCCAAGGAACAAGACACGCTGAAAACAATGCTTTCAAAACAATAAAAGCACTACGTGTGTCCCCATCCCTCCTCCTCTTCCCCTTACAATTCAAGGTTTCTGTGTACACTCGCGGGAAGTCAGACAGCAATAACACCTGCGATTATAAGCAGGTGTTAGACTTACGCCTGACCACGAAGGCTAGCATATATCATGGGTAGCAGCGAGGCAAAACAACTCGCGGGTTCTTTGTGCCATTGTTCTGTCTGCATCATGATGGCGTTGTGGATTACGCTCGATACGTAGCAAAATACGTCTTTGGACAAAGAGTAAGGACACGTACAGGAAAGCTGCCTTTCTAAATAAAACACATCTACAACTTTCACTATCAGTTAGAATCACTAAAGTTTTTTCGTAAGATTCTCTTGCCTCCCATAGAGAAGAAGACATGATACATGCAGCCAAGGAACACGAAATAATATCAAGCACTCCATGATGAGGCGCAAACAGTTGTGGTAAAAATCATTGTAGTTAAGACAAGTGAGAAAATTGGTGCTTCGTGGCATTAAAGTGGCTAGCGCCAGTGACTAGTGGTAGTTACCCAATACATATGTGTGTCCTGGCGGCGACGCTATAGCCAGCACAAATGGGGCGACGGTACCATGTGTCATGGTTGTGGTATTGTGTGGTGCGAGAACATAATCATAGGTGGCGCGCTAGGTGACGCTGTAGGGCGGAGCAAATTAATTGATAGACACATGCGCGCAAAAACTCTTCGTGGTGAGAGAACGGCTACCGTACTTAAATAAAAATCAGCATCGGGACCGGGTAATAAACTCTGCACCGAGTTCGCCTGCCATACCATTTGCCTCAGTCTCACAGACGTCACGTTTGAAAACACGGGAACAGTGCTTGGCGGCAATTTTCTGCTGACTGCCGTGTCAATTATCGACAACAAAGCTAACTTTAAAAAACATCCCTTTTTCTTTTGCGAACCACAACTGATTTTCGACGCGCACTGTACGCAAAGGCAAATTAACAGTATGTTCATTTGGGCATATTTTCTGCTCTCAGACTAGCCATTTAAAGTACTTTTCAGCAAGTGATGGGTGACAAAGAGTTTTATCTTGCGGCTTTGAGGTGGTGCCTCAGTCTATTTATTATCCACAAAATGTACGCGTGCCTAATGTGCGATGCCGAATTTTGGAAATTGCTTCGTTGAAGGCCATCGGCCACAGAAACCGGGTGGGAAGAGAGGCTCGGTTGTTCATCGCGGACATCACTGCTCACATGACGGGTACACAGGCGACGAAGAACGTCTGAGCACCTGTGTGAAGACCGGAGGGTAGTGATGGGTCGATACTATAGACACACAGGTGCACGCATGGTATAGTGAAGAATAGTACGCTTATGCTAATGTAAATGAAAAAAAAAAACTTCTCGAAAAATTCACGCGAATCAAATTACGGGGTGGTGGATGCTGGTGGATGCAGCTGTGTGCCGCCCGTGTCCCCAGAATTTTCAACTCCAGACTTACTCCTTAAAAGGCTAAAGGGTGCGTCAATTCTTCAATATTATTTTGAATTCGTTGAGTTCCTTTTCATTTTCTTCCGGCCCGTGTGATGCGAAGAAATCATTGCGTGCAAACGCAATTGTTTTAGTTATAATTAACGTAATATATTTCACGCAGTTGAAGGAAGGGAAAGCAGTATTGATTTAGCGAACTGTTCTTTGCAATGTAAAGAAAATCTTGTTGCTTTTGATCGAGTGCAGGTACTTCTTGCTAGAAGAATCATACAGCATTATCGCTCTTCTAAACAAACCTCGGCTGCCGCTTCCTTCACCTGCCATTTCAAAAGAGTGCTGCGACATGAAGAATCACAGGGAGAATGCGCTTCCGCATTATAACTTTAATACTAAGTTGTGAGTATATACAATTAGCTTTAAGTGATCTACATTTCAAGACAATTAAATTAGAAATAACCGTACTAAATATTACTTGAGAACGAGACCACCTTGTGCAGCCGCTGCGTGCTACGTTTACTTTGAATAATACAATGCACGCAGCCGGATATATTATTTTATAATATGCTGTTTCCATGATTTCTACAGCAACAAAGGCCATTTCGAAGCTTCAGCCCTGCACGGAACGCAATGAGTTTCGTTCATGTCTCGACCATTGTGGGTGACACTGGCTTACTTTTAAAATGAGATTTAGGAACAGCGATTTCTGTTCTTTCTTCCGCAGATATTTTAGGGAACATGACCCTTGTTTGTGAGAACCAGAATATAACGGATAAGGCTGCCATTGTCTACAACGCTTGCGTCGGTGAGTAAACGTTTCATGCATTAGAGACAGGTACCTTTCTCCTTTTCCCTGAACCATTTTATATAAACCTTTGGCGAAATTTTTTCACATTCAGAGTGCGCGCAGCCAATTCATTGAGGTATATTGTGAGCAGCGAAAATATTACGTCACTTTTTCTGTAGAGGCACGACTTCACACGCTACAATAGTTTCCTACAAAGGTTTGTTATGGCGCTATTGAAGAAATCCCAAAATGAATGAAGACCAAATCTTTTTTTTTATCGTTTTATGATGAATCGTTTTCAGCCATGTACTGTTACTCTAGTTTAAAATATGTGGAGTACAAGCACATGAGTCCTAATACCGAAGCTCCACTACAAAACGTCACCGTCTTCCCAGATATGCTCTCACACCATCACCTTATTGACGCGTCTACCTGTCCTGTCCGTGTACTGTAGACCCTTCGGTCTGCATCGGTCCAATTGGACACAGATGGCCCCTGCCATCCAGTCGATGTCCAAAAGCCACTACGGCTTCTTAGTTTGTGCTAAAGATACAACCTTCTCCTTCACAAAAATTGACTTCGGCGCCCCCCACATGCGCTCACCCTTCCGCCTGCGTCGGACCTACCCGGCGCCTTAACTCACTGAGAAGCTTGACTGACTATGTCATCATCCTCCCTCTGCTCCAAGGCTGCAAATTTGTTGGCAAGTACCAGCCTAAATTTGTCTGCTTTTACCTTTACTGCCTGTAAGTTGACCTGTTTCTTCTTGACCAATTTTACTCTTTCTCTCTTCAAATTGAGATGAATCCTAGTCCTCACTAACCTATGCTACTTACTGTTACTCTAGTTTAAAATATATGAAGTACGAGCACATGAGCCCTGATACGCCCTGAAGCTCCACTACGATATGTCACCGGCTTCCCAGATATCATCTCAGACCATCACCTTATTGATACGTGCACCTGTCCTGCCCGTACACTGTCTGTGCCAAAGGTACAGCCTTCTCCTTCACAAAAAATCACTTCGGCGCTCCATACATGCGCTTATCCTTCCGCCTGCATCGGACTTTCCCGGTGGCTTAACTCACTGAGAAGAGATTGAGCTGAAGAGAATCCACACAGGCGCCACCTTCAGCCCTGCGATCCGGGCTATTTGAATGACCGGTGCGAAGCCTCCCACTGCTCTATCCCTTTCGTATGGCCCCCGTTACAGAGACAAGGCTCGGAGACTTGTCCGGATCACTTAAGGACCAGTCCGGGCTTTCTTGAGCTCCGTACCTCCTTCGTACGCGGCCTGTGCTACCATCACAATCGACCAGACTAAGGCGCGGGACTCATGGTCCTCGAAAATGGCTACTCCTAGACTTCATCCAACAAACAGGCCTACATGATTTTTATTTAGTTTATGCAGTAGGGTACACAGGCGCCAATTTAAGTAAAGCAGGAGAACGTAAGACCAGACGAACGCTAAGTCGCCACCCTTTAACAAATGAACATTTTTTTCCTATTTTGTTGCATGCACGTAAAGATAGTGAGGCTACACAAGACAGCGCTAAGAAAAGCTGAATATTATATTGAAAATATGACGTAAGATTCAACGTACTGGAAATACCTCGCACATGGCAAGACCGCGTTACCTCCAACGTTTTCACACCTACGCTATGACTCATTGTGCACGATGCGATGTGAATACCACAAAATACTACGGCGATTTATCGTCACATTGTTTAGAAGTGAAATTTCTCGTTTGTGCTGCTCAGTTTAGTATTCGCCGTCAACTTTCCATTTTCCGCATTCCAGCTGTTCCGGATCTCGAAGATAGACATGACGTCGTCCTTGCTATAATGAATGATTCTGGGCTCGCTCAGTGGCCCAAAACGCGCCAGGACAAGTGTAAGAAAACCGACGCTCTAAACCCCACGGACGTCCTCATCCAGACGAGAATTTCTACGATCCTTTCGTCTGCTGTCTCACGGGATTCCCAGAATCTTAGTGCTTACGTCATTCAGGTAACGTAGAAACAGCAATGTTGAAAATAATCCTTAGCTAAAAGAAAAAAAAACAACCTTAGAAATAAAGCTCGACGTGATAAACTGAATACGTGTGACAAGAAGGAAGCAAAGTAAGTGTGGAGACTTGCTTAATGTTAATCATAGAACGCGCTGTAGACTGGAGAAGAACACGAACAGTGACAAAAAAACTTTCTTTTTCTTCTGCACCTGTGGTCCCATCACTTGTCACTTTGGGTCCGCGTTTTTGCTCGAGGATTCATCATATTGGAAAATCTGAACGGAGAAGCTTCATTGATCGCCATCCCGCCGACTGGCCCACACCTTCAAACCCTAGTTTTTGTACCCAGGCAGTCGTTCCGAGCATTTAACAAAGAACGTCGCCGTAGCGACCGCAGCGTCCCGATGCTGGCGCTTAAGGTCGCGCGTTCTGCTGGTCGCAAAACCAAATGATCAAAGCACTGAGATATTTAGGTGCCGAAACCATAGTCTTATAAGGGACACCGTATTATGGAACTCCTTATTAAATTTGACCACCAAGGCTTTCTTCACATGCACCTAAGCTAAGTACTGGAGCGTTTTCGCATTTGGCGTCCACTGAATGCAAAACCTATGATACCCTATAACTTCGAGATTTGCGTGGCCATAACCACAGAGCTACTGCGGTAGATAACCGCTGGTTGAAGCAGCCACACTGAGACGGGATTTAAAAGCAGAAAAAAGCGTCTATAGATCTAGTTAGAGGTTAAAGAGCTGTAACTAGCCAAGTTATCGCCTAGTATTAACACTTGTCAATATATGCGGGTCCCAAACAATGTGGGAGTCGCCGTATAGGCGAAGCGAGCTTTCTTGTGATCCTCACGCCAAATTCCTCTTTGAAACCTTCCTCTCTCCTTGTTTATCGCTTTATCGCCAGTTGCCACGAACGGAAAAGTGTGGTAAAGGTGAGAATTACGTTTGCGTTAGAAGGATCAGCCTATGGTCTAAGGGTAACGTTGCACTGTTGTTCCTAGGTATTTTGGCTCTATGCCACCATTGGATATGTAACATATTAAAGCGAAGCTTTCTTTGCGTCATCCGTCAGTTTTTGCGATGCTGCTACTGGCTGCAGGTATGCACAATGAGTGGGTTCATATCGAAAGTAATGTCATCACTCGATCACCGTCATACCGCTGTCATCTCTGCGCGCTTCTGGTTTTATTCCTTGGACGATTGGCGGGCGCCAGACATATTGCAAACCCCGGATATAGGGTTAATTGAGGTGGCTCGCAGTGGCAAGTGAAGCCCTTGAGTGCGGACGTGAGCTGCAACACAAACGCGCCGTCCTTGTCATGCTGTCGTCGTCATGCTAGTGTCGTTATTTCACCGTCGCCACAAAGTCGCCATCATGCCGTCGACGTCTTTCCATCATAGTGTTGCCATAATTATTCCACTGTCGTCATACTATCGTCATGCCTTTGTCATCGCGCCATGGTCACCAGTCCGTCGCAGTCAGTCACTGTCATTCTAGCAGCGTCATATCATTGTCGTCACGCCGCCCCCGTCATACCATTGTAATCACGTTAGCATCATCATGATATTGTTATTCCACCGTCGTCATTCCAAATACGTCTTCGTCATACCATCGCCGTCAGTCAAACTTCGCAAATAAGGGGTCGTCATTTCGTCGTCACGACATTTTCTCTGCATCATCATGCAGTCGAGGTCGTTCCATTCTGTTTTTGCCTTAATTCCCATGGTCGTCTAGCCATCGTCGGAGGCCATTGTGGCAATACCACTGCAATCATTTTAGTATCGTCATACCATTGTCGTCGTGTCATCGCGCACATTCCAGCTCCTTATTCCCTTCATTACTCCGTGAGTATCATTCCACCATCAGCATCATGTTGTCGTCAGGCCGTCGTGTCTTACCATCGTCGTCACTCCAGGGTTGCCATCTTGTACGCGTTAGAAAAGCCGACGTTCGGTATCGCCTCACGCGATCGGCCTATATTGGCCTAGGTCGCGATACTGGTGCAGCTGGGACAATAAGACAAAACCAAACGTCAGCGTTTCGAACGCGTAGAACATAGCGTCTCAGAATAGTTATCACATGACCGACAAGCTACCGTAGTCAAAATGTCCTCATTCTGTCGCTGTCATGCCATTGCCATTAGTGAACCGTCATTGTGCAGTCATCGTCATGCCGTCGTGGCTGTTTAATCGCCATTTTGTAGTAGTGATTCCAATGTCATCCTGTCATTGTCATTATGTAGTCATGCCATTCTGTTGTTCTGGCGGTGTGGTCGTCATTCCGCTGTGGTCGTTTCATTATTTTCATTCTGTCGTAGTGATTGCAGTGTTGGCCTGCCATTGTCGTCATGCTGTCGTCGCTATTCCATTGTCGTCGAGGCGTCATCATACAGTCATACAGCCTTAGTGGCCGTTGCAATGTGGTATTTGCTTCGTCATGAATGGCATGTGTGTGATTGAGCTCAAAATACTTACGTCGATTGAGAGTTTCTCTGTGAAGATGTGTTAGTCGGGAGTCGTGTGGTCTCAACTTGCAAATTATCGCTAAGCAGGAACAGCGCTCTTCACCAAAACATAAACGAAACAGCCCGACTGAGAAACACCGTATTCCCTATAACTCCTATATTCCGTGACATCATATATATAGGAAAAAAAAGGTTATCGTTTTATATCGGATTATTGGATGTGGGAGTTCTAGGGCATATAGATTTTTCAATAGGAAGTTAAGCTGATATTAGGATGAAGGAACTAGAGACGTTTAGTTACAAGTCGCTATCTTCTTCAGCCTATTTTCATCTCCACTGTAGGAACAACGGGCTAACCCAGCGATCTTAAATTACCTCTGTATTGCTCTATAGATCATTCCATGCTGGACCTGCAAATATGCTAATTTCACCCCACGACGTGCGCTTGTCGACTGCACTTCCAGTTCTCTATTCTATGCATTAGAAGGCCTGCCCACCTTCATTTTGTAAGTCTAATGACAAGTAGACTAGAGAGTGTTCGCTCAGCGAGCACCGCGGGCCAGCGTAGACGCCAGTACGCGTGCGTGGTACAATATGCGCAGTGGCGTCTACGCAGGTCCGCTGGCTCGCAGGGCTTTAAGTCTCTAATATTAGCTGGCCATGTTTGATAATCCAACGCCACTGCCTTCCTCTATCTTAATATTTACAACTAGCATTTTTCGTTCCATCACTCGTTGCGCATTCCTTCTTATTAAGCTTCTTTGCCGATATCAAGCTTCTTTTCCAAGTGTCTGCGCCATACGTTGCTACAGGCTGAGTGCAATAATTGTACCCTTTCAATTATACCGGTAATGTTTTCTTTCAGTGATAGCGGGAATTGCTAATGCGTGCCGTATGCGCACCAACACATTTTAATTCTGTGAAGTTCATTTTTCATCATCAGGGTAGCCTGCGAGTTTTGGACCTCGATATACCTACCCTTCCACATATTCCAGACGCTGACTGCCAATTCAACATTACATTTGCTTTCGGCCTAATAGTCATCAACACTACTGTTGCGCTTTCTCAGATAAAGCCCTCGATCGTTTGTTGCAATTAATCCCCAGCGTTGCTAAAGAGGACAATGTCACCTGCAAATAGCAGGTTGCTGACATATTACCGGTTTTGTTGACCTCCTAATCCTTCATAGTGCTTCAGTACTTCTAAGCATAGAGTCAATAGCGTTGAATAAACTGTGTGTCCTTGACTGATGCCGTTATATGCATTTCTTTTTTAACTTTCTTTGTAATGATTTAAGGTAGCCGTACGTCTTTATAAACATTTACTAAGATATTTCCGTATGTTTCCAATACGGTGAATACGCAATGCCGCCATGGCTGCTGAATCAAATTTGTTTTCGTAATGAACGAAACCCATATAAAGAAGTTGGATGTACTCGGCAGATTTTCAATAATGTGATTGACGATATGGATGTGATCTGTTGTAGAAGGCCTTTTCAGCGGATCACATCCGTTTCGTCAATCAGGCAACTAAGAAATCTGCGGAGCACAATTTACCTCCTTATGGGGCTTTCATAGATTACTAAAATGCATTTGATTTCAGCAGAGATACCAGTACAAAGTACAATTAAGGTATAACTAAGCGTGCTTTTTTCCCGATTTAGATATATTAAGTGATATTTCACTGCTTAGTAATCTCTTGCCATTAAAGGTTTTTCTAGCGGATTATAAACTAACGTAACAATATTTACCTCACTTTGTTGTATCTACCATATAGGACTGCTCTCGCCCGACAAAACTTCAAAATGTGGGCCTCGTACGATCATTTGTGTACCCCCTGCAACGCGCGCTGACCACCTGCGTTCAAACTTTTTTGTTTCAGCTTGATCAGCTTGCATTCTCGGCGGTGGGCAGAAACCAGCTCATTAATCAAACAACAAACTACAGCAAGCCAATCATTGCTGCTTACAAGAAGGTCATAGAAGTGGCAATGAAGTTCATGAAGCCCAACCTTACTGACAGCGAGCTCAGCGAACTTTCCGGCATTCTTCTGGCTTTTGAAAGAAAGTTGGCAAATGTAAGATTGCATTCTTCGATCCAATATCTTCTGAAATGTTCCCGTACTAAACAGTCCGTCCGCAAGCAAACATGTAGAGCCTATATCAAGATTGACCCAATGCACTAGTTCTTACACGAGTTTTTGCACTTCTTGTCGAACGAGCGTTGTTTGAACGAATGGTTAGCCTACTAACAGCGATCACTTAAGAAAAGCCTTCGTCAAGCCGCTACAAATATGGAGGGATGGGCAGGTGCGTGAATGCTTCGCTCAGTCTCATCGAGGAAAAACAAATATTAGAAACATTACAGAGATGTCTGCGGCAATGCCTGCGTCTCCGAGCCATCAGCGATGTTGCTCGTAAAAGAAGGTTAGCGATTATCATCACATCCTTTTACACCTAAATAAGTTATTGAAAAGCTGCCACTGGCATCAACCACAATTTAAAGCTTCTTATGCCCTTTGAGGATTCCATTATTTGACAGGACAATGATTTGATAGCAAACTTCAAATTTTTTAAGTAGAACTACTGCTTGGGCTAGCTGGTTCATGCTTGAATGAGTAAAGAGCACGGCGCAATAGACTAGGACAGAAGAAGAGCACAAACGACAAGACTGGGCGCCAGTCCTGTCGTTTCTTGTTCTTCTTCTGTCCTGGTCTATTGCGCCTTGCTCTTTACTTATTCAAATTTGTTAACTGCTTTCCGAGTCTTCTTTTTGTGCTTGTTTTGCATTTTTTTATTATGTCACATATACAAAGCGTTTCAATGTCCACCGCCACTTCATTTTTGTGGCGTTATTTGAATGAAACGAATGAATAGGCGTATGGGTGTCGTTGAATATAGGCAACGTTATCGCAACTACACACGATATGGCAAAATACTCATGCAGCAATCCTAAAAAAAGCAAAATGCTTAACGAAAACAAATTCTATTCGCTGCGCATCAGAAGAATATAAAAAACAAAACCCTAAGTCTTTCTCAGAAAGTTTCCCAGTTGGCCAAGAATGTGCAATAGTTGAGGGATCAAATTTGATATTATCAGCTCCTCGCAATGATCACTATGCTATGTGAGCTATCGGATGGCTATCCGGTCACAAGGCTACGGTGAATTTATCAACAAGTATATTTTTTCATGATATTTTTTCAAGCAAGACATTATTCTACTGTTTCCTCATATACTAAAGCTACACAATGGACATAACCACAAATCTACGAGTAATTCACGAGGTCCGACGAATAATTACTGAAAATTTACCTTCCAAAATACAAAAATAAGAAGCTGCAATAAAATATCCAGCCAAAAAGTACGAATCTTTAATAAATTCATGTATACTGGGCTTCAGTACCATGCGGCCCTAAGAGCACGCCGGCGCCACAGGTAGCCACAATCGCACAGATTTCCATCTACTAATGTTAACACAAAACTGTACAAACGGCCAGTTTGTAGAATGCAGTCATGCAATTCATTCTGTGTTTTAGTCCAGGCGCATAATAAAGGCTTTTTTTTTCTATGTACGTTTCCCAGTAAAGAAGTTGCTTTTCTGCTCTGTTGTGAATGTCTTGCTTGTGAATGAAGAAATTTGCCCTCTGAGAGCACGAGTAAAACGTAGACTGTTTATGGGTTCATAGCACTTTCAGGCGTCAACTCGGTTTTTTTTTTGCTTTTTTCCAGATGACAGCACCTCCTGAAAAGAGGAGAGACTTGATAAAGCTTTATCACAGAACCACCATTGATGAACTGGAAAGAAACTTCTCTTACGTAAGCCGCCACTCAGTGCTGTGCCATGAGATAGCATAAAAATATAGCGCGCTCCAAATGTTTGTGACAGATTTCATTCATCAAACTTATGGCTGCAATTCTCTTTTTCAGGTACCTATTCGGGCCTTACTTCAGAATGAATTCTGTCGAGTAAACATTACGTTGGCACACAATGAGACTGTTGAACTCTTTGCTCTTGAGTACTACAAAAAACTGAATGAATTTCTAAAATGCGCCGACACGTAAGTGAACAAACAACTTGCGTATTGAACTACAGATTAGTTAAAACGTCGAGCATGTTGGAATGGCTGCTATACCCAATTTTCCCAAAGTTAAACGAACACATATTGTATTTTGCAAGTGTGTAAGACTTTACCCCTTCCCGCATATTCTCAGAAGCATTATGACCTGAGAACAACAGAACAAGGTCTCACGTTGACGAATGCTTGAGAGTGCCACAGCCCCGTTGAACACCACCACATATTACTTTCTCTTACGTGACGAATGTCTGGCCAAAGAGAAATACATTTCATCTGAAGTCTCGCGTCTTGTAGGGATATTTTCTGACTACCTTGAAAGAGAGGTTCTCAACGTTCTAAGCTCTCTCTGCAAATAAGTAGTACGCAGCTACATGTATTTATTACGAATGCTCTAAGTGTTTAAAGGATCACGGAAACGATTTCATTAAATAAACATTCGAATAATTTTACGTTATTTAAGGTGTCCATGATAAAGCTTCGTAGTGGTGGGGTGGGGGTAAGGTGCATGTTTTGATCAGGAAAGAGTTTATTATGCTAGTCAGCAATAAGCGTTACCCATCTCTATCCCAAAAACTAAGATAAATTAATTGTGGAAGGAGTTCCAGGACCGCATTGTCATGTAAACAATCTGTTTACAAGAAAATATTTCATATGAATAGTTAAAATGTAGGAACATTTGAAAAGCACAGTCATCTAAAGAGTGTATGGTCTAGTTACATATCTCCTGCACAAAGAAATACATCACCATGGAACTTTGTTTGCAGTGACACATTGTACAACTACGCTGGCCTGCGTCGCATTCTCAAATGGGCTGCGACAGGATCCCAAGAATTCCGGAATGCTTCTTTAGAGCTTCGTAAAGTGAAAGCCGGAGTGCGTGTTGAAAAGCCAAGGTGGCAACTGTGCGTCGACGAGGTTAACGATGCGATGGCCGAGAGTGTAGGCTACCTCTACGTGCAACGCAAATTTAGCGGAAAGGCCAAGGAAGAGGTAAGATAAAATGCGCATGAAAGAAGCAGCCATTTCTTCATGACAGCACTTCCACAGCTACAATTTTGTTCAGACAGCCACAGAAGCCTGTACATGTTCAATTAACATAATCGAACCACACCACAAAAACCTAGTGCCAACAAAACATCCATGGGATGGAGACAACCATGCACAGCTATTAGTATGAAGCTTTTTAACAGCAAAAAAATCATATTTTCTGGCCAGGAGATGTCAACTGCTTGCTTTTGTGCTCCTATCGCATATGTGAAAAAAAAAATATAAGTATGCGCGTGAACATGTCGTTGAGTAATACGTAAGTTGTGAATATCGTCGCTATACAGCGTTTCCCACTAACTTCATGCAGAGTTTTAAAATATGCAAATGCCAAGTATGTGGGCAGAACAAATATAATGTTGTTTGCCGTCGCTTGGAGATACTGAACTTTTTCATTCCACCTAATTAGATATTTACTCTAAATTAGGCAAATTCTCAAATGTTATAATCAGATGAAAAGTGCCAAAGGGAAAATTGTAGACAGACGTTGTAAACTCGCGATACAACACTATGTTGCTCAATACGTGCTACATAAAAGCATTTCCGAGCGGGAAAGGAGCTCGCGAGCACACACAAAGAGCCTCGCGCGGCGAGTCGCGCGGCAAGTTCGCGTGCATTTCCGGGCTTCTTTCACGCTCGAAAAAACACTTTTCTGTAGCACGTATTGAGCAACAATAAAGCTCTATCAGGTGTTTTTCATGTCACTCTAAAATTTCCTCATTGACCCTTTTCATCTAATTATAATATTTGAGAACTTAATTAACTAATATATTCCATATTTAATTAACACGAATTATCGAATTAGAGGGACTGAAAAAAAGTTTGGGTATCTCCAAGCGACGGCCAACAACATTACTTTTGTTTTGTTCAGATACGTGGCATTTGCATATACTTAAACTATGGCTAAGGTTAGATGGGACACCCTGTATATATATACAGGGTGTCCCATGTTCTAAAGCCTTCTAAAGTGTATTATACTTTAGAAGGCTGCTTACTCTTTTCTTTTTTGCCTTGATTTTGTAACCTCCTTACAAAATGCCCCCATAGGGCCTGTAATGTATTATATATATATATATATATATATATATATATATATATATATATATATATATATAGCACAAGTAAAATTTTATTTAGGGAGGCTCTAGTATTATGGCTTGTAGCTTGACAGCTTTGCACAAGGTTTAATCACAAATGTAATGAACTAACGCCGATCACAGTTAACCTGGCTCTTCGAAAATATCTCAAACGCATATCAGGAGCGTTTTCTTTGTAAGAAAATTAACAACAGCGTCGAAGATCCTGAAATATTATCAACGCTCAAAGAAACAAACTAGAATCCTCTACCAGCATCAGTAGACATTAGATGTTCATTTCGTGCTTTCAAAAAAAGTTCAGCAGCATGTTATACTCCTGTAACACGTGAAGTTGACAACCTGCTTCAAACGTGGTGATGCATGAGATTATACGATTGGAGGGGTCGGACTTCTTGTAACACATAACGAGCCGCAGTGTGAAGTAAACATATGGCGCTGTAGATCGACTTGCTCAACGAAACGAAACACGCGAGCTTTTAATGCAGTGAGAGCTTGGACTCTTCCAATAATTTCCAATCGATGTGCCTAAAAATGAAAAAAAATCTAGGCCCGTATATTTTTGATGCATTACCTAAAGTTTCTTTCGTTCTTTCTTTTTTTCCCGTCTCTCATTCATTCTTTCTTTCGTTCTTTCTTTATTTCATCCTTTCTTCATTCATGTTCAGCCATATTGCTTACGGGGGTATAAGCAATTTCTGATGATATTTGTTGTCTCACTAAACTAAACACGGAATTTTTTGGGTAGATTCCATTGCAACGAGCCACTTAAAGGTCTCACTTTACAATACTATTATACTTTGCGTAAGACGTTCCCGCTAAGTTAGCTAAAAGCTTTCGCATTTAAACAAACTGACGATTCATAGTGACCCTATATTTCTAATCAGTATTCAACCCTAAACAGCAGCTGAACTTCTCATATACTGTCAAAAAACAAACGGCTTTGGCTTCCTTAAAGTGACAACTTCCCGAACATTTGCTTCGGGCAGCCGCTCATTCCTAGTATTAGATCGAAGCTTTCGCGAACCCTTCCCAATTTTCATGGCCATGGGTTCTGGCTGCTGCCTTTTCGAATAGCTCACAAAAAGGGGCCACACTATATTTAATACCATCACAAGTATTCATGCTGGTTTCCTCATTTCTTACATAATTCCTCAAGATAAAACAAATCATGTCTAAACGTCCTCACTAAAAGAGCGAAACGTCCTCAAAAGCACAATTTCCTTAACAAAGCAAACCTTTATATGCATGCTATCTTAACCATAAATCCACAATAGCGCGTATACTTTTAACGTTCGAACACGAACGAACCCGCAAGAAACAATCCACCAAGAAGCAGGAGGTAGATTAAAATAAATAAGAAGTAATACGAAGCAGTCTAAGAGTTGTCACATTGCATAGTACGGATACGCGAGAGCACATGCTCGCGCAGCAGTTTCTTGTATGGCAAAGATGCAAGAATCAAAAGAAGCAAACATATAGGACTTTATTAACCATTTTACTGCAGCCTTACTTCACATAAATTCCGAACAGTGTGTTAGATCTGCATGATGTCCTTATCAGCCATCGACTTGAAGAACTAAAGTGTCCACCCCCGAGTATGGAATGTGCAAACTTAGAGACCGATACTGAAGATAAGCCACGCTCTTCGAAAACGAGCTATACGTATTGAATGTGTATTTTCTTTTTGTTACATATAAAAAGAAACTTATACCAGCACTTTCAAATTATGTACAAACACCATTGCCAAATTTAACATAAGTAGCGCGAGCTACTTATGCTAAGCAGATTAGCGCGATCAGACGTGAAGTGTTTTTTTTTTATGTTTGCGTAAGAACTGTCTTCTATAGGCCCTAAAAGCATTATGCTGAAGTCAAGAACATTTGGCTCACAGCAGCCCGTTATGTTATTCAGCTTCCGTTTATTACAATTTCATGAAATTAGATGGAATTCTGACACACCGCAGCAATGGCCGAATTGGAATAGTGAGAGGAGCCCATTGAAATATACAGGGGGAGCACCTTCCAATGAATTCATACCCACAAACATTTACATAGCTCATGATCGTTCCAGGTAGAAGACCTTACCAGAAGAATCATGGCTGCCTTCAATGAATCCCTCCACACACTTAAATGGATGGATAACAAGACTAGAGCTGCAGCAGAGACAAAGGTGCGTTGCTCTATTATGACTGCGAAAACATTGGAGAACCCAGTACTCTCAGCGTAACTTTCTGTTTTCTGACAACATTTAGCCTTTTTTTGTGCGCATGTGCGCGAATTTTTTTGGGCGTTTCATTCCAAACTATCGCTAGTAGCCTCGCGTACTGCATAAAGCCGGAACCGGTAAGTAGTAATATTTCAAATGAGTTCCCCATTGAACTCAGAAAAAAATTATTAATATCAGTTCACCTCAGATAACTTACTTCCGCCTAATCAAAGTGGACAGTCATGGCTACGTAAGTACTTTCAAGCTCTTACCTGCCGGTGAGTTTCAGCATTGCATTCACGCTAATATTTGTAGCCCAGACAAGAATATGTCGTAACATTTCCTTAGAAATCGAATGTTATCTTCATTTGAGTCCTACGTATTCTATTTCTCATCTACAGATTGTTCCAAACGTTCCATGGTACTAACCATCAGTACCAACTAAACAAGCAACATGTGAAGCGGGTGTGTTGTCCCAGAAAATTGTATTGTGAAGAATCAAAAGGAATGTTATTAAAATTTTTGTATCATCTTCGTAGATGATTGGTGCTGTAGGATCGAAAGCCATGCGAGCTGGTTTGGTCACACAAATTCGATGCTGGACGAAAAAACGAAAACTTATACCAAGCCCTGTCTCTTGTACAGAGGTCTCTTTTGAAAGTGACCGGATTAACCTTTCTTATGAAGCGAACATCGCTTCTTGGATTGTAATAACAGTTTACAGCACTCATCCTCTTTATCTCCTCTACATCTTCGTCCTTTCGCACTGCATCAAAACTACTGCTGTCGTGGAAAGTGTATAAATGGTGAAGTAACGCATACACAAAGCAGTTCTTATGCAAACAACACTTATATTTAAGTTCCCCTTCCTCATTTTACAGTTGTCGAAAATGGGAACCAAGATTGGATATCCTAACTGGCTATTCAACACAACCTACATTGAGAACCTTTACAACTTTGTGAGTACCCAGTCATTCTAATACTACAAATTTGGTGAACACTCAGTCATTCTAATAAAACTGGTTGCGTTTCTCTCCTGCGACGCTTCAGTCACTGTTAATGTTTTCACAACTGACAGCTAAGTAACGCTGCACTCCGTCGCTTGCGTGCGCACATGTGTAAGAAGATTGTCACTGCGTTTGAACTTGCTAAATGGTTTCCAAGTGATCATCGGTAGTTTTTCCTAATTGCGTATCGCAAATATGTCTGCGTCTACCGACTACTGCTCAATTAAATTTTGATTCTGTAACAATCAGTGCAGAGGTCAGATTCTTACGTAAATTACCAAGCGAAAATCCTGTGCCATTGCGGAGTGGCTACTGCGTTTTGATGTAATCCACGAATGTTGCAGGCGCACTAGTTCAAGTGGCAATATTTAAACTACGCAAGCAGTTATATCTACGCTCCGCACATTTTCGGACGTTAGTATGGGACACCAGTTATACTGAGGTAATGCAACTTTGCAATCTTATGTGTCTTTTCATTATCAGGTCTGTGTACGTTAGAGATACGTCTGAGCTTACAATGTATATGCACTTGTTAGGTCACGATTTCTTGCTCGACTACGCAGAACAGATTAGCATACTGGTACTAATGTGTGGCTGAAGCCATGCTATGCTGGTTTGCTGAAGCAATAAATGCCTAATAAACAACTAAATAAGAAATAACTAAAAGTAGAGGTGGCATAAAGATCCTTTTCCTTGATGCAAGGTATTTTGGGCCAGAGTCAAGCTACTTGTAGCTTTTAGCTCAGTGTGAGCATTCACCATATTTACTAAAAAATGGCTTGATTTGACTTCGATGTCCAGAGTGCAAGTGATGAGACGGCATGATGACGACTTGTGTTACCACTGTACATGCAGCGGAAAGCACTGACGGACACATCAGTTTAGAAAAGATGGGAATAGAGAAGTCTTCAAGAAAGAAATAATCGTAGTACGTGCCGCTTATTCCCGATCAAAACTGCCACGCTTTCCCGTCCTCTTCCTTTATTCTTGGCAGCACTAAAAAGAATACTTATTTAGCTTAATGGCGTTAAACAAATTACGAGTCTTCTAGCCCCTCACGGTATTCGTGGCCCAAGTATTCGGCGTGCAGTTGCAGCAGTAGGAGAGCCTCAATATTCAGGTCCCAGAACTGTGGCTTCAGTGTCATCGCACAAACGAATTGGGTTGTAATCGATATCATTCACTGACGTGCTACCTAGTTCCCGCCCCCGGTGGGATAGTGGCTCTGCAGTGGTGTGTCAGTAGCCTCCGGTCATTGAGCATCAGCCGGAGGCTACTGACACATCATTAACAAATGCGCAGTGGACACACCTGCTTGCGCCGGTCAGTGTTCATATGCACGGCGTTCGGGACATATAGGTTTTATATTTGGGTGCGCGGTCCTACGTGAATCAAGTACAGCAGTCACTTAGGCATGGTTTAATTTTATGGAAATGTTAACCTCAGTTTACATGCAAGTACCATATTACTGTGTTTAAAACTCGGTCACCAGTAAAACGGTACCTCGAAATAGTCACTCTCTCTCGTGGTGTCTAACGTTCGAACGTAGCAGAGATTAAGCATGCCTAACGTAATGTTATTCCTAACCGCAGTTCGAGTGTCTTCCCAGAAATCGCGTTCTGAGGTTACCAGATTTGAATAACGATGCAGATGAGCATTGTCAATGAATACCGAGGCTCGTTGAGTAAAACCTTTCAGCTTACTCGTTAAGAAGTGTCTGCGGATTCAAATCAGCATTTGTGAGGTAATATGCAAAGGCCTGCATTTTTCGTACACATTAGCGACGCGCTTTTAAAATTCAACATAGGTTGTTACCACTTCCGATTTATGTTTTCATCATTTTGCACAAGAATTCTGGCGACTAATATGCACCGAATAGCTACAATTGCGTTATAATAATATTCGAGCATATTCGAGAATTATATTCGAAAAAGATATATATAGCGGCTCCACAGCCACCGTAGTCTTCCACAAAGAAAGCAAGAAAATCCCAAAAAAGAAAGGCGTCAAGCAGGAAGTTACGACCTCTGCAATGCTATTCACAGCGTGTTTACAGGAGGTATTCAGAGACCTGGATTGGGAAGAATTGGGGATAATAGTTAATCGAGAATACCTTAGTAACTTGCGATTCGCTGATGATATTTCCTTGCTTAGTAACTCAGGGGACCAGCTGCAATCCAAGCTCACTCACTTGAAGAGGCAGAGCAGAAGGGTGGGTCTAAAAATTAATCTGCAGAAAACTAAAGTAATGTTTAACAGTCTCGGAAGAAAGCAGCAGTTTACGATAGGTAGCGAGGCACTGGAAGTGGTAAGGGAATACATCTACTTAGGACAGGTAGTGACAGCGGATCCCAATCATGAGACTAAAATAGTCAGAAGAATAAGAATGGGCTGGGGTGCGTTTGCAGGCATTCTCAGATCATGAACAGCAGGTCGCCATTATCCCTCAAGAGAAAAGTGTATAACAGCTGTGTCGTACCAGTACTCACGTACGGGCAGAAACCTGGAGGCTTACGATAAGGGTCCTACTTAAATTGAGGACGACGCAACGAGCTATGGAAAGAAGAATGATGGGTGTAACGTTAAGGGATGAGAAAAGAGCAGATTGGGTTAGGGAACAAACGCGAGTTAATGACATCTTAGTTGAAATCTAGAAAAAGAATGGCCATGGGCAGGAAATGCAATGACCAGGGAAAATAACCGATGGTCATTAAGGGTTACGAACTGGATTCCAAGGGAAAGGAAGCGTAGCAGGGGGCGGCAGAAAGTTAGGTGGGCGGCTGAGATTAATGAGTTTGCAAGGACGACATGGCCGCAATTAATACATGACCGGGGTAGTTGGAGGAGTATGGGAGCGGCTTTTGTCCTGCAGTGGGCGTAATCAGGCTGATGCTGATGCTGATGATGATGATAAATATTCGAGCAATGAAATGAGCAAAGAGACTATATGCATGCGCCTTGGCTACTTAGCCTGTGCGCAGGCTAGATTACGTGGATTTAAGCGCAAATTCAGACAGGTAGCCGTATCTCAAGACATTCTGCTTTGTAAAATGTGGATATTTCTGATGTCCACGCAAGTATTCCCCGACGATTATCTACTGCAGGTACCGAAACTGTCGCTCAATGCACCCTACGGAGAGATGATGTACTCAATAGCACAAAACAACTGGAAACAGGAACTGCTGAAGCTGCGAAAACCATACGACAAAGATGCAGAGTAAGTTATGAACATAATTTTTGCATCCCCTTCCCCCATACATAAATTCGTAAAGCAAACGTTTTGGCAGTATTTAATCAATAAAAATTATCTATTGCTTGTATCTTTCAAGGTTTACGTACAGAGTAATTAAAGAGCATAATCCTCCTAAGACGCTTGTATCCTGCATAATTTGTGTTTAACTTCACGGTAGTTTAATAAAGCCAAAGTAAACTCAAAATTTAAAAGGTGAATGACCCGCTCTAATATTGAGATGTAATCCAAGGCTTCAAATTCGAAGAGTGAATCTGAGGCGCGGTGAATTGCCAAGGTACACCCGGTAGTTAGCAAAAGGACGCACATTTATGCTGAGAACTACACCATCTAATCACTAAAAAAGGCTGCAGAAAAATAACGCTCAGACTCATTGGTTCACCATTTAATCACTCGCTCATTCGGTCATCATGCATTGAACTGTGGTTTTTGGATCTAGATGCCGCCGGTAGAGGCGAAATGCTACAGGCGGTGTACATCGCTTCTCTACGTGCTTGAAGTCTCAATGCACTCGTAATCCACCGAACACATCTGTGTATTTCTCCGTTATCAAGTAAAGGTGTGTGCATTTGAATAAAACTTCAAACAACCTATCGTGTATGAAAACGTTAACTAGGCGTACGTCACCATTGCTTTCCACGCCTAATTTTCTATTCTGATGCACAAAATATCTGTATTTCACTTCAATGTCAAAGCGTACATTTAGTGCACATTTTTCTTAGACAAACGGAAAATTTTACTGGAAAGACTTAAACTGAAGAAGCAAGAACAAAGCGAAATCTTTTGGTACGACGTCCTGCGAGCATATTACTTCTTGTCATGGCAAACTTCGTACGCTACAATGGTACACTAAAAAACTGATCCTAGTAAAATATCGAGAGTAACGTACAATCCACTAAAGTGGCGTGTGAACCTAACGCCAACATATTGAAGATGTGCTCATCACGCACAATGCTCCCGGTATTCGCCCGGTTTTGCAGTGAAATTATTAGCAATGAATTGTACCGCGTTGTTTTTTTTTTCAACGAAAGTTCGTAATGGTTGCGCCAATTTGATGTGACGCACGTGTATAATGCTTTTCCACTCTGTTTAGATGGATAGTTGGTGCAGCAGTTGTGAATGCTTTCTACAGTGCGAGCAGCAATGAAATGGGTGAGTTTTCGTAACCATCTTCTAACAGCGTACCTTTGCCATTCCCATTGGTTAGTGCCATGATACTGTCACGTGGAATGACGCATGAAGAACTCAGTAGCAATACTGTGAAAGACGAAACTAACTTTTACAGGATTAACCTGTGTCCCCAAAAACAGGCTACACTTAAAGAATGGCGACAACTGCGAACACAGGCGGCGATCGTCAAAATCTGTTTAGCGGGTAAAGCGCGCCGGCTTTTGTAGATCAGTCGTCGAATGTTCCAGTGTAATCGCTGGGAACCGCGTGCTTTCTACAATGTTCTACATTATTCGCGTCGCGCACACATGCAACCAGATTACACAACGTCAGGTCAGAGACAGCGGATGGAACCATCGATAACATTCCAGAAACTTCCGATACATGCAGGCACGTCCTGCGCAGTGCGATATTTGTTAAGCGGAGAACCGTGGTCGCCTGACATAGATAGGCAAGTACATGTGTCAATACGAAGCTATAGAGAGCTAGAGAGAAACGGGGCGGGAAAGGAAGGGGGTTGGGAAGACTGGGGAAAGGGAAGGGGAAATGAAAGCTAGTAAGAATAGCGCAAAAATACTTCGAACGAACGGAAAAATTTAGGAGGCTATCGCTGTGCTAGAGTCGTCACTCAAGCTATTTCTCCTTCAACAAAGTCCTGGAAATGCTTACCGCTCTACAGACACAGTATATAACCACTGCGGTCGCTAAGAGCGCCCGTAGCACCAAAATATAGCGTTGCTCTATATGAACGAAATTATCAATAAATTCAATAAAATCCAGAATCTAGAAAACACTGAATAGCGGGAAAAGTGAGCATCAAGCGAAAGCTGATAAGACTACCTTCATCCCGCGAGGGAAGCAATAGATGGGAAAAATCGAAGTTATCAAAATCGAGAGCTCCATCATGACTATCTCATTTCCAGTTAGCACCGGCACCACGCCAAGCAAGAAGTGGCATGCGCCATCAAAATATCCCTAAATAGAGTTCTGGGGTTTTACGTGCCAAAAGCACGATGAGACACGCCGTAGTGAAGGTTTTCCGAATAAAGTTGGGCTACCAGGGGATGCTTAACGTGTCCCCACTGCGCGGCACCCAGGCATTTTTGCATTTCGCCGTCATCAAGCTGCGGCCGCCACGGCCGGGATTTGATTACCGCGACCTTGTGCTTAACAGTGGAACACCATAGCCGCCAAGCCACCGCGGCGGAATGAAACGATCATGGACAACAAACTATAGAAACCTGGAATTCCAGTCAATCAGCAGTGGGAATTTGAGCCCAACCCACAATCCTTACCATACGAGACGGTTAAATTCGCATACGACATCGTTTTGCAGTTGCGTGCACACCTCTTTTACAACACCATGAAAAGTTTTACACAACCCTCTAAACACAGCGATGTCACAAATAACCCGTGCTGTCATCCACTACAATGACACAGCATGCGTAAATCTATGTACTTTTCGTGGAATTACTACAGTTGTCAACCTTAGTTCAAGAAATCATCATTTCCAATTGACAAACGCCAGAAACGAGCGGTAAATAATGGGTAGCGTAAAGCTAAAGTAAATGTTTCATAGTCACTATATTTTCTTTCATAAAATGAACGTTTTATTGAAACAAAGTGGTTTCCTGTCTTTAACATATTGCCACATTGATGTGTTGATTAATAACGCGAAACAATGTGAGAAGTATGAGTTCAGAAGCTGTTCACTGGGACGTACCTTTGTCGAGAAATATACGCACCATCATATCCCAAATGCGATATTGAGAAGGGACGGTAGCCGTATCTAATTGCAAGGGTAAAATGCGTCCGCTATTTCTGTACGTCTCCCCCTGTATGCCAGAATAATCGCTAGTGTTCGCGTACCTTCTAAAATGTGTAACATTGTTCACAAGGCCGAAACAACATGATCAGATCTGACCTTCTGCTATCGATGAATACATGGCAGCACTAACCGGAGTAGACTTAGGTCCACCTATCATTTCCTACTTTTCTTCCGAAGTTTTTATTTCCTGTTACCGCAACAATGTATTCATCAGGTCTCAACCACCTCAAGTTTTATTCTGCTATCGAATTGGCGACAGCGTACATTTCAAACAATGTAGCGACGTCCTGTTCGGAGTGAAACTTTGAAAACACAGCTAATCTGGTGGAAACATAAAGAAAAACCACAATGGCACGTTGCAAAGCTCCGTCGTGTGCGACATATGCATCGTTTCCACCAATGTGTAAGTTGTGTATTATTCCCTTAGAAATATGTTAATTCCAATGAAGAAATGAATGAAATCGTTATCAGAAAATTGCACTCTTTACACGGTGTTAATAAAAGCGCTGATAAATATGTTTTGAAAAGAATATACGGTAAGTCATTTGTGCTTCTCTTGTGATGCACTTAGAGTCGGTATTTACATGAAATACTGAATACACTTCTTTTACAAATGCAAATACAATTCTTTTTCAACATTTCGTGTGGTTTTGCAATCTGACAAGTCATTCTTCTGTGTAGTGTTTCCTTCAGGAATTCTTCAAGGGGTCTTTTATGAACACGGACTTCCACGGTGAGTCACTGCATGCTAAGAATGCTAGCCGTGAACGCATACATTAACTACCTTAAACTCTGTCATCCTGAATTAGATCGAGAGTGTCCAGCGGGCCTGTTAATTGGTAATGCGTAATACTTCCTACAGTAGCATACCCACGACTCCGTGGCACTCGAAAGGCTACATTCTGAAACGTCCTCCACAGAAACGAAATCAATAGAATACTTAGTAAATAACTTATCACCCCTTCAGATTTGCTACGATGAGCAAAACGAGAACAAGGTGAAAGCGAGAGCCAACTTTTCGACAAGTCTACTTGTCTTTTACGTCTTGAATTTCCATCTCCTGCCTTACACCTGTTTTTTCTTCAGGTTTGTTGACATACTCAAATGATAGAATTCTGGTTTCTTTCATGAATGAGAAAGCAGACTAAACTTTTGTGCTTAAACTACTCGAAAGTACCGTGAAACCGAAAGCTTGGCGAACGTAATTAGAAGCTCTTTTTCCAAGAATCTCTAAGACTTCGCTTCTATATTTAAATGCGAGAAATTTCATTCAGCTCAAATCACTTTTTGCCAAATGAAAAGGTGTATGCGTTCTTCATGCATGTGAGTATTGAAGGTCTGAGGCCGAATTCTGTTAACCTCTCCTTAACTTCCCTTAGAATACGCACATTTCAGTTGCTAGTAATATGATGTCCATAGATATATTGTAAAATCAACTGCCGCTGGATACCCCAAAACATTTCTTCTCATATCTTGTCGACATGTAGCTTATTATACCTCTATTTCCTAGCTTCTTTGCTCAGGGGCAAAATATATCAAGTACAGTTCTCCCTTTGTTAGTAACTTTCAAAATGAAGCAGCAAAATTTGTCCTAGGAGCCTTTACCTCACGTTTCGGAAACGAATTTCACATCTTTACCGACAGATCCATAAACTTCGGAGCCGTTGGCATGGTCGTCGGTCACGAGATGACGCATGGCTTCGATGACAAAGGTAAATATTTGAGAAAGTTGGTGGTGCTGAAGAACACTCTCTCGAGTATTCAAACAATAGTCACCTTCGGAGTTATAATGTCGAAAATATTGAGGAAGCGGTACAGAATGAAGGCAGCACGATATCACTAAAGAAATTTTGCACTGGAATGAACACTATATACGCAGTCAAAGATGCAGTCAACGATTTTGATGTTCTAACAAAGGCAAGTAAAGAGCTGTACACTTAATTGTACAGTACTTCTCCACCACCATCACAAGACGTGCACTGTTATAAACGTTTTTCTAAAGAAAAAATATGGCAATTTTCGTAAAATATCTTCCCTGTTCTCTTGTTTTTGGTTAAATCGTTTTTCTATTATATTACAGAAAAATATTGTTAGATAGTTTATTCCGTCAATGACTGCAGCTTTAATGTAATGCGCAATAGCGAAATTCTGGGATGGGACTGCAACTAATCATACACATACACATTAGACAGCTACGTAGAAAATATCAGATGTGACCACTCCTAAAAAGACACCTCGCACCCACACACCCGGCAGTAGACTACACAACCAAGTATCCACTCTACGAGTTTGTCTTCTCAAGATCTGAGCGGCATCACTTGCTCTGATTGCAGCTGTAGCTTGTTCAGAAAGTATGACCAATTCGCTACAGCATACTAGATGTATTTGACTATACTTGCATGGCTGTTTAAACTGCGCACAACTGTTAAAAAGGTTGAGTGATGAAAGTAAAGAGACAAACAAATATATGACTTCGCTGATAGTTTTAGTTACAAAATTTTCGCTTTACCGCACGAGGACCACGTCTGTTAAAATCAAGAAAAGTTCTGTCTTGGATGACAAAGGAAAAAAATTCCGTTTTTTGAAGTGAAATATCTGTTTCTTTCATTGAAGAAGATTTTCTGAACTAAAGATATAATTTTTTTCTTTGTTCTTCCGCATTTTTTACACTATAGTTGCGAACAGGAAACAAGTTCCATGTGTAACTAGGGGAAAGAGTGGAAGCGCATTAGAAGGCATGTCTTGGGGAAACAGGGGAAGCGTAGCAGACCAGTCTATCTGATAAAAGATGAGCGGGATATTCCACTCCAAAAGACTCATTTTATATTCGCATTGCTTCATAATATCACTTGCAGCAAAGACTCGGAGAACGCAAATATGTTACTATAAAAACAGGCACTTAAGCAATTTTATGAATTCGAGGCCCATCAACTTGCTTTCAGTATTGCACCAAATCTTCACTAAGGTAATTTCTAAAGTAAGCTGAGATACCCTGCAATCCAATCAACCCCAAGATCAGGCTGACTTTAGAAAGGCTTATCAAGCGTATGCTGTATAGGGTAATAGGAAAATCTTGGGGGCATAAGCAACCTCCATATATGTATGTCATGAATTAGGAAAAGGCGTTGGATTCATTAACAATACTGGAAATCATGTAGCCATTACCTAGCGAAGGTGTCGAGGGTGGAGATGCATCGCAACTTTGCGATTATTATTGATTTTCCTCGTTGACATATCGTCTACGCCCAACAGGAAGTCAGTTCGACGCGGAAGGTGCTCTTAAGCAATGGTGGACCAATGAAACGCGCGCTGAGTTCATGAAGAGGACGAAATGTTTTGTGTACGAATACGGAAATATCACCGACAAGGAAGCGAACATGACGGTGAGTACTTTCAAAGAGTTTTTTTTATTTGTTAGGAATTTTGGGTGAAAAATAGCAAAATATAAACAACAGCGGGAAAGATTGCACTCTGCGCCCCAAGTTTGCTGAGCAGGTTCAGTAAACTCGAGATTCAGGAGAGGTCAACCAAAGTGCCCCGCAATTTCGCTGGCACCCTTGGTTCGGTACACAAAATAAAATTAATGACGTAAAGACGCCAGACGTATGTATTTCTTTTTACGGACATTGTAGGATTTTGATGACGCTCTTAAAGATGCTTTTTTCTTCATAACGCGATTTACCTTTTTCGCCTGCGTTTCTCACGTGACAAACTTTTACGCAAAATATCACATTTTCTCACCCGATTTATATGTTAGCTTTTATTACGCAAACATTTTTCTCTAATGTCATCAGTCTTACAGCTCATCAGTAATGCCTGATTGAGTGGGTCAATGTTATCGTGTAGTCACAATAAGACAAATTTTAATTAGCACCGCAGTTCAAAGCAACATCCAATAAAAATGCTGATCAATTTTCTTCGTTCATTGCAGCTCAATGCAAAGAACACTGTGGGCGAGAACATTGCCGACAACGGCGGGCTCCGTATGGCTTTCGAGGTTAGTGTCATTAATTCCTGACATCTTTGCGGCGGTAAATGCATTGTAGTAAATTAAACTCCTCCCAAAACATAATTATGTCTAAATGGAACGATTTCACACCGTTGTTGGTTATATTTATACAGGGCATGCATTACACATTTCTTTCATGAGAACACCTTTCTTTACCTCAGGATATATGTAACGCAATAATAAAGACACAACATTTATTCAGCGCAATTGTTTTGCGGAGGTCAGCATGTGTTTTTACCCTACCACTCTTCGCAGACTGTACACCAACACTATTTACATTATTTTGGCTAGTCGTGGACAGTATCTTATTAATATTTTACACATCAAAGTGGCTGCTGTATTGTATACCTTTATTTATTGCACACGAGCTAATCGAAATATTGGCCTACAAGTTTTTGCACAGCGTCAATAAAACAGGACAGGAGCCCAAAAAAACCAGCTGCTGCTTTCTTTTCCTAACAGGTTGAGGGTGGGGTCCGTTTCGTGTAGCTTTGCAAGAGCCACCTGTGTTCCCAACTTGTGAGGTTTCTTCAGTATTGTGACACACTGCTGTATGAAACTGGCAGACCCCGCAAGTTTCGCTGCCGAAAAATTGAGGAACTCCCCTGATTCTCGACTTAAAGATAAAGTTGAAGTATCAGGTTCGTACGACAGAGAAAGAAAAGGGTAACTCATGTTGGACAGTTCACACGATGAACTCGCTTTTAATAGCGATCGCTACATGCACCTTTAATTGTGTGCCTTGGTTAGTTTCCCTGTATACCATTTATTTCTCGATTCACCTTATAGAATTATTGAAACGGCAGTTTCAAATGCATCTGACCAAGTTCATTCATTCGAATTCGCCCCTGCTTTGCAGGCATATAGCCAACTTCTGGAAAAAAAGTACAAACGCGTAGACACTCGCCTGAAAGGTCTGGAAGACGTCTCGGGGAAGCAGCTGTTCTTCCTCTCCAACGCAATGGTATGTCTCGCACTAGCAATGTATTTAATGAGCGGTGTTAAACACTGAAACACTTTTGTACGTGCGAGCGCGTAGTACTCATGGTCATGCTTCATTTTCACAGGTATGGTGCCGCTTATGCCGCCGCGAGTATCTTAAGCTGCAGATTCAGTATGACCCGCACAGCCCCGGTCCATACAGGTAACTCAACACGCTTACATTACGTCATTTTACAAAAATATCGAAGTACATACGAGAAAGACAATACCAAGATGGGAAGTTCATCTTGCGAAGAAAATGCAGCTTTGCTAGACGGCATTTGGGTTCCACGTTTCTTTATGGCAATTATCAGTGCTGGCAATTAGAAATAGTGCCTCATGCGATCGCTCATTTTCAGTATTTTACAGCGAAGCTGTCAGCGTCTAGTTGGTCGCGATATAAGCGCCTTAATAGAAGCTTCAGCGATTGAAGCGAAAAGTACAACATACAGCACAGCATCTGTTCCAATAAAGAACAAGCACAAAACAAGCATCCAAAACACATAATTGATAAGTCGCTCCTGCTATCGATGCAAAGTACGTAGAGCTCCCCGCACACGTTACCTGGTAACGATTATTGCTGCGGAAGCTACCGCGCCAACAGTAGCTTGCCATTGGGGAATGACCTCGCTCGCCTTTGCATGGGTGACACAAAAACGAGACACACCAGTGGTTACAGTTCGTGACGTCAACGTTGATATTACGAAACCCGACAAGAAAGACTGGTTCATGTCGTTTGTCAGGAACAACTGCGGAGTCCCATGCTGCAGCGACACCAATCAAACAACCACGGGGTACAGATCCTGTTTTAGTTTGGTCTTGTCAGCAAATGTACTAAAGTGGTCGCGCAACACATCACGGTGTACCACAGCCACCACCTAATGCCAGTTTAATGGTCGGCCAACAAAAATGCTTGGACACACAAATTTTAGGAAAAAGCATACTGAAGTTTTGTGGTCATAATAGCCTTGAAAATTCCAAACAACCTACATTGCTACGAGCGAAGTCCCAACAATGAAGTTACCTAGATACGTTGAAGATTTCCTGCGCAACACTGCTGATGGCTTCAGGCATAGCAGGCAGCAAAGCGAGAAGCTCAGCTGGACACATTTCAGCAATATCTGAAAATGGATAAAACTTCGGTAACCTTGTGAGACGTGATGGTTCTTCCTTCACAGACGCATTGACTGTGTATTAGAAGAACGCGTTGCGGTGAGTTTTTTTTTCCAGGAAGCTACCACCAATAACCCGGTGTGAAAGGCCGTGAAGATCCAGAACGACACGAACTGCGCCACCGACTCATGTTCAGGCTTCAGACGTGGTCTAAACGTCTCCAACAAGCTAACTGCACTTTTATCACCATGCGGGCTTGAGAGCAGAGCTCCCAACATAAAGTGATCATTTTCTCAGGACCGTGTTGCTACACTGCGCACAACTCCGCGCGACAGAAATTAGTCACATGGACCCATTGACAAGCAGGCAAGCAAACTCCGAGTAAAAGACATTGGAGTTCACTGTCAGATAGTTTATCAGGCAGCTGTTCTCGAGATCAGAACAAACTTCAGGTCTTTGGCTCGTATTTTTGAGAGGTCAAGTTCATAGCGCGAGAAACTGGTCTCAGTGTGGAGGCTGGAATGAAGCAGCCAATGTGTGACCCCCGACTGTGTGACCCCTCAGGAATTGACCAGGAGTGCAGAATCGGGTTTTCCTTTACCAGCCTTGAAACAGCCACCCCGGAATAAAATCAATCGCGCGATTCATTCCATAATCGCAGTGGAGCCACGACTTTCCGATCTAATATATGCTGACTGCATTGTTTTGCTTGTTAATTATCATCACAAATACACACAGATTATAGAAAATATACGCAGTGGAAAAGAGAGCGAAGCTCAATGATTAATCTTTAGCATGAAAAGTTAGTCTTTATGGTGCCTAATTTTCACGACTGCTCACTCATCTCATCAAACTATATTACGAGAGGCTGAGGGCGGTAGAATATAAATGCCTAGGAGCATGCATCGAAGCGGTGAATAGGTGGATGAAAATTAGGTAAGCAATTTCAATGGCTAAAGGTACGCTGCAATAATAAAAGTTAGAGTGGCATTGCGGTGCAGAAAGTATGAAGTGCTACGAGCCGTGTGACAAGAGTAATTGGTTGCCGGGTGTACGTTTTCAAACTTGATGCAGTCTTTAAAATATGACATGAAGGGAGGCCTTGAGGCCAATCCAAGGGCTTTTGCCTGGGAGCGCATGGACGACACTAGAAATAAGACAGCATTTTGAGATATTTGCTGAGCGTCATTAGAAGGCAACGCTTAAAGCAAAGTTTGCTGCGAAAGGCGGCTGCGGAACGTTAATGGAAATTGATCGGCTGGCAGGTTACTTAAAGTAGTGCCCTGCTGTTAAAAGCCATATGAGGGTGCCCAAGGATGCATAACTATAGCATAATTTAAGAACTCCATTCAGACACAGTTCACTGAGAGAGACATAGAAATCACTTTATTCTATTATAAAAAATGCATCGATGCCCTCAGTCCAGGGCCGTCGCTTGCGGCATGCTTCAGCGCTAGATCGATAAAGTCTTCAAGGAATCGTTCGTTGTGAAGAGTGGTTATGGCGGTCAGCAACTCGGTGGAAGGAATAGGTGGGAGAGATGAGGGTTTGGGTAAGGGGGGTAGTTTTGAATGGCATGCCATAGGATGTCTTATGTGTTGGAAGCACACAACCCAGAGTGGCTACCAAAAGAGATGTCTTCAGTGAGTAAGCCTTGCGGTAGGGGCTTCCATGCTGCATTGAGAGAGGTGTTCGTCTGAGCTTGTCGGATGAGTGTGCCCTATTGCCTCGTAATTCTTGTGGTAGCTTAGAATACAGCCTGCGCTCGTCCCTAAACCGGTACAATTGTGGAAGACGCATTGGTGAGACGAATAGATTTGGTCGAGAGATGTTGGGCGCCAGGAGTATAATATCCCAGGCAAGCTGATTAGCTCATTCATTTCCCAACATCCCTTCATGGCCAGGAATCCAGACAATTTCTACCTGTCGATGGATACACTCTTGTAACTGTTTTGTGATATGCTTAGGTAAGTCACCATGCATGAGTTTTCTACATGCTGGCATTGAATCAGTAAATATAGTGGGTGTAGTGACAAGTGTCACTGGCAAATGCTGTATTGGTGCTACTACTACTTGTAGTTCTGCTGGGGTCGCATCAGTCTTTGAAATTAATTCACTGTATCGTCCAATGGGTATGATCAACCACTGCTACAGCAGTTCCTTTGTCTGGAACGCTAGCATCTGCATAGTAATATGTGTGACGTGGGTTCCGCCCTATGTGCCTTTTGAAGTTTGCTACTCTTTGTGTCCGCCTAACCTTATTTATCACAGGTTCCATGTATCTCGGGGGTGGTGCAATTTTGAAGAGTGACAAAGTTTGCGATGAAAGTGATAATGTGGCTGGGACATGCGCGGGTGATAATTGAAAGCCTACAGTATGAAGTGTACATCTACCTTGCGCAGTTTGTTGGAGTCGGAGTTCTTGCCTTCGTTTGTGCGCGGCAATTATTTCAGTGATGGTATTATGACATCCCATGTCGGCAAGCAGTTGTGTGCTCGTGTTGACTGAGCACTGAAATGGTGGGCATACCACTGAGCATTTTCGGTGAGAATGTCACAGTACCGATCCAGCGATTAAATGCGCAAGGAGTACGCTTGACCTAGGCGTCCGGGGAACGACAAGAAAAACTTGGAGGACGCTTAAGTTTCGCCTTTATGAGTGGAAGAAGATAGCACTCAAAGATCCCTGACTGCTTCTGACGCTTCCCGTTATCTGCAGTTTAAGTAACGAATGTTTACCGGAAAACGCTGGCGGCGAACGCTATGCACGAAGGCGAGCTTTCTGATAAGGACGCGGTCTCTTGCGTGGACCGCGGATACGCAGAGGTGAGCGCCATCTGGGTGGTGTTGCAAGGAACCGGGCGCGGCGCTCTATGAATAGTAGAAACACTGGAAAAGGGGTTTCTCTTTGGGTTTCCACGTAACGGAATTATGTTTTCTCGTATATTCAAATTGCAACCCAACGCTCTCATGCCTGTGGGCCCTGTGTAAGTAGTAATTTAATACTTTCTGGCGCATTTTACTTTGAGAAATTCAATTAGTTCAACAACGTCTCTGCACTACACGGATGGCCTGCGTGGTTGGGTATGCCTCGCTCGAAATGAGTGATCTCTCACAAGACTGTTCACTATAGACGCAGGACGCCAAAGGCTGATTTTCTACGAGAGAGGGCACATAACGCTGCTGTGTTAAAGAATGAAATATCTCTAGACACGGGTAAAAGACGGCTGAAGGACTGTTAGCACAAATGAAGAGATACCTCACAGTGATGCAAATTTTCTGCATTGAATATTACAGCTTAACGCATAACGTATTGTAACTATAAATGCACTGTAGGTTTTAACGAATGAGCTGTCATTTGCGACCACTCCGTTACGAAAGCGATGCTCATTAAGCATATCCTCATTTCTATATCCCCACTGCTGGATACCATCTTTTATAAGGTCTAGTCATGGTTCACAACGTTTGATGCTAATTGGTAAGTAACTAATTGCCGCTGGCATTAATGAACTTCCCTCACAGTAGTTTTTGTAACCTCCAAATACCGTTATTTGCACATCTGCCCTCCCAACGTTAGTGACTAACAACTAGTCACCAAGGCTTACTTTAATTGTGGATAAAACTATCTGCTATAACTTTACAGTGTGTGCTTTCTACAATTTTAGTGCTTATGTTGCATTTGCGTCCTTGACGCTTCAGGAGTGCCTCAATGTTGAACACTACATTGATCTTACTGATTCTCCGTCATCTGTTGCCACTGTTGCAGTCATCTGTTGTTGCGGTCTTATACAGGCCGCAGCAATCTAGACAAGTGGACTGTTGGTTTTTCTTCTTGCCCCCTCCATTAACCTGTGCTGGCGCAAACATCATTTATAGTTCTCATCGAAATTGCGCTGGCTTACCAATAACATTGTTTTTCTCTCCTTTAGAGTCAACGTGCCAATGTCAAACCTGAAAGCATTCTCTGAGACTTTCAACTGCCCAGCAAACTCCACCATGAACCGGAAAGACCGGTGCAGCTTGTGGTAAATTGTTCCCACAAGGAATTTGAAAGCGAGGCTACAGCCATTCCCAGAGTCAGGCAGGACATTCACCAACGAAAACAGTGTTACAATAAACAACAATTAACGAATTTCTTTTAGGAATGGCGTACTTATGTAAATGAAGTGTTCACACAGAAAGGACACAGAAACAAGCAGCGCTCATCAAGAAAAATACCTGAAGAGCAATGACAGCAAGATAAGATCTCACTAAAATTATTCCTTAGAGCTCGTAAACCACAAAAGCGGTTCTATTACCAAAAGAAAAGCTTCAGTGACAAGGAAAATGACTTCTGCGGGGAAAATCATTCGAACCGTCTCTAACCAGCATTAGGTCAAGTGATGTGCGAGATCATGGCTAAGACCCGTTCGAGTATACAAGCATTGATAAATAGCCAAATATGTAGAATTTATGCCGTAAGAAATACAGTTTTCGCATGGTTTTATTGACATTTCCTACGGGACAACTCGCAAAAACACGTCACACTATTATACACACCAACACTGTTTGCGCAATTCGGGCAGCTTCTCTGCGGGAACCTAGGATATATTACCGCCAGGAAATTCAATAGTAATAAGATATCACCTCACAAGAAATTCACAAGTAATAAGAAGTGAAAACAGGACAAGAAAGATGAAAAGGCGAGAGAGAAAGACGAAGATTGGAGAGGAGGACAGGACAAGGTGACTGCCGATTTCCTCCAGGTGAGTCAGTCTGGAGGTGCCGTCTATGTAAAACAGAGGCCAAAGGCGTCTGTTGTCTCCCCCGGGTGTCTTAAAGGTCCAAACACCCGGCATCCGCTTAACCCCAGCCAGCATCCCCATTTCCCCAAACATGGCTAAGCAAACACGGCTACACGCCGGAGGTTCCAACCCTCATGTGCTCGGGTACGTGGTGTCACAAAACACCAAACGCCTGCTGACTCAGATGCCCCTGCAGCTAATTAGGCAATTGTAATTAATTATCTAATTTGCGACATACTATCCTAATTATCCAGGAAGAGGACCTTAGTGTTGAAGCAATGAACGACTATCTCATGGGAACCATTAAGGAGTGCGCAATAGAAGTCGGTGGTAACTCCGTTAGACAGGAAACCAGTAAGCTATCGCAGGAGACGAAAGATCTGATCAAGAAACGCCAATGTATGAAAGCCTCTAACCCTACAGCTAGAATAGAACTGGCAGAACTTTCTAAGTTAATCAACAAGCGTAAGACAGCGGACATCAGAAACTATAATATGGATAGAATTGAACAGGCTCTCAGGAACGGAGGAAGCCTAAAAACAGTGAAGAAGAAACTAGGAATAGGCAAGAATCAGATGTGTGCGTTAAGAGACAAAGCCGGCAATATCGTTACTAATATGGATGAGATAGTTCAAGTGGCTGAGGAGTTCTATAGAGATTTATACAGCACCAGTGGCACCCACGACGATAGTGGAAGAGAGAATAGCCTAGAGGAATTCGAAATCCCACAGGTAACGCCAGAAGAAGTAAAGAAAGTCTTAGGAGCTATGCAAAGGGGGAAGGCAGCCGGGGAGGATCAGGTAACAGCAGATTTGTTGAAGGATGGTGGTCAGATTGTTCTAGAGAAACTGGCCACCCTGTATACGCAATGCCTCATAACCTCGAGCGTACCGGAATCTTGGAAGAACGCTAACATAATCCTAATCCATAAGAAAGGGGACGCCAAAGACTTGAAAAATTATAGACCGATCAGCTTACTGTCCGTTGCCTACAAAGTATTTACTAAGTTAATCGCAAATAGAATCAGGAACACCTTAGACTTCTGTCAACCAAAGGACCAGGCAGGATTCCGTAAAGGCTACTCAACAATAGACCATATTCACACTATCAATCAAGTGATAGAGAAATGTGCAGAATATAACCAACCCTTATATATAGCTTTCATTGATTACGAGAAAGCGTTTGATTCAGTCGAAACCTCAGCAGTCATGGAGGCATTACGGAATCAGGGTGTAGATGAGCCATATGTAAAGATACTGGAAGATATCTATAGCGGCTCCACAGCCACCGTAGTCCTCCACAAAGAAAGCAACAAAATCCCTATAAAGAAAGGCGTCAGACAGGGAGATACGATATCTCCAATGCTATTCACAGCATGTTTACAGGAGGTATTCAGAGGCCTGGAGTGGGAAGAATTGGGGATAAAAGTTGATGGAGAATACCTTAGCAACTTGCGATTCGCTGATGATATTGCCTTGCTTAGTAACTCAGGAGACCAATTGCAATGCATGCTCACTGACCTGGAGAGGCAAAGCAGAAGGGTGGGTCTGAAAATTAATCTGCAGAAAACTAAAGTAATGTTTAACAGGCTCGGAAGAGAACAGCAGTTTACGATAGGTAGCGAAGCACTGGAAGGAGTAAGGGACTACATCTACTTAGGGCAGGTAGTGACCACGGATCCGGATCATGAGACTGAAATAACCAAAAGAATAAGAATGGGCTGGGGTGCGTTTGGGAGGCATTCTCAAATCATGAACAGCAGGTTGCCACTATCCCTCAAAAGGAAAGTGTATAACAGCTGTGTGTTACCAGTACTCACATATGGGGCAGAAACCTGGAGACTTACGAAAAGGGTTCTGCTGAAATTGAGGACGACGCAACGAGCTATGGAAAGAAGAATGATGGGTGTGACGTTAAGGGATAAGAAAAGAGCAGATTGGGTGAGGCAACAAACGCGGGTAAACGACATCTTAGTTGAAATCAAGAAAAAGAAATGGGCATGGGCCGGACATGTAATGAGGAGGGAAGATAACCGATGGTCACTAAGGGTTACGGACTGGATTCCAAGGGAAGGGATGCGTAGCAGGGGGTGGCAGAAAGTTAGGTGGGCGGATGACATTAAGACGTTTGCAGGGACAACATGGCCACAATTAGTACATGACCGGGGTAGTTGGAGAAGTATGGGAGAGGCCTTTGCCCTGCAGTGGGCGTAACTAGGCTGATGATGATGATTATGATGATGATCCTAATTATCAAAGTACGAATGAGAAATTTGTAGGCAAAACCAAGGAATATCTAACTACGGTGTTTTCAGTGACGTAATAATTGCGTACTCATTTTCTCGACTGATAAATAAACCCCGCGAACTATGGGAAACACTCCGCGACTGCGCTCCCACCGCGATCATAAAGGAGCGCCCTCCGAGTTAACCAGAACGAAATAAAAGAACTAAAGAAAAACATCGTGATCTAGCTAGTTCCTAGTGCCGCGCCCCGGCTTTAGTAAGACATCGCGTTTGATGTTAGTTGGAAACAAGCGGGGAAGATTAGATAAAGGGCACGGATGGTAGTTTTCTTTCTTTTTTTGCCACAAAACCTATCACCACAAAATCAAATTGACAGCTTAAGTGCAAAGGTTTAAATGTGCGTTTTGTTTCGACCCAGTCGCCATGTCTCTCTAATGAGCAGAACGTAAACACGATCGTTGCCTTTGGGAGCTGCAAATGAAAACAAGAGGAAAGCAGCAAATATGTATCAGTTGTGGAAGTGTGGTGGCAGACCAAACGCATCGACTATCATAAGAAATTGTGAAAACCTGAGACAACGAGGGAGTCATCCGCCTTTGTGTCTTGAAGCTACCGGTTTGAGTCCTAGCCTACGCACGGATGTTGCAGCATTTGGGGCCGCAAACCCTCGTGCTAGCGTGCCGGACGTGGCCGCCCAGATACCAACTTCTAAGTCATCAATTTGGAGTATTCTAAGCGACGGCCTTTCTCCCGTACCAACTTAACCAGCACCAACGCTTGGAAGATAGGGACCAGAAGTATTGCCTAGATTTCTCGAAATGGGTGCTCACAAATATCCATGAGTCACAGGACTTTTTGAGCAGCATCATGTGCACAGATGAAGCCGATTTTCACAGAAACGCTTAGTTAAGTTTCCATAGTGCACACTATTGGAACGACTCTTATCCACACTCGGTAACTCGCAATCGACACCAGTACCAGTGGTCGTCCAATGTGTGCTGCGAAAATTTACTCCGGCACTATAATCGGTCCCATCTTCTTCGGTCACACACTGACTGCACAGCGTTACGCGGACTAAATCCTTGAAGAAGTGGTGGACCAGTTTCTCAGCGAAGCACCGCTGTGATATCTTCCACTTCTTTGGTATCAGCTAGATGGAGCACAAGCATACAGCAGCAGTGGTGCATGAAAGTTCCTGGATGCGACTTTTAATGCGCAACAGATTGGAAGGCACGGGTCTGTAAATTGGCTGGCTAGGTCACCTTTCCTCTCTCCACTCGATTTCTTTCTTTGGGGTGGTGTGAAAAATCGTACTTACATGATGGAGACGGATGTCACATTACCTCAAGGCAAGGACAACGGATGTCTGCCCTGGAGTTCCAGTGTCAGTCATCAAGAAAGGCACTGAAGATGTGACAAAGCGGACAAAGTCTTGTTTAGCTGCAGAAGTAGACCTGCTCGAACGCGTCCTCTAGGCAGCAGCTGGTGTTCTACGACGCTTTCGATAGATAATAAGCACACATAGAAATTCGATGTTTCTTTTGTTTTATTTTTGTGCACACGTATCGATCGGCTGCCAATTGGGCTCATATATAACTGCTGAATTTAATTTTTTAACGCACCGCTTTTCCATTTTCTCTACACATGGGTCACCTCCAAGTCTGCTTATTTTGGTTTTATTTTTTGCCACGAACCTGTTTTTGCAGCACGTACACACACTCATGAAAAGTAAAACCAGCCCCTTAATTTGGCTTTGGTCCGAAGCAAGTTTCTGGTGCCATATATAGCTGTACAGGACACAATCATCAGAGAAAAGACGTATTACAGAGGTTAGAGTGAATGGAAGGTCATTAACGTAGAGTAAAAATAGGAGCGGCCCAAGAACAGTGCCCTGGGGTACGCTAGACAGAACGGAGGAAATGGAAGATGTATGATTGTTAGCATATTTGAACTGTTTTCAGATAGTCAAAAAACACTGCATCCAGTCAAGAACAAGTGGATGCATATTTAAGGGAGATAGTTTTACCAAAAGACGAGAATGTGGAACGTTATCGAAAGCCTTTTTCAAATATAAAACAGGGCGTCAATTGGCATGTTATACTCGATGTATAAATGAATATCATGAATAAATAAAGCTATCTGCGTTTCACATGACTGATCTTTCCGGAAGCTATGTTATTAGCGTGAAATAACTTCACGGAAGTTAGGAAGTTAGCAATACGAGAGTAGATGACGTGTTACATGATTTCGGACCGTACGATGGTGAGTGAAATCGGAAAGTAGTTACTTGGAGAAGACGCATCACCTTTCTTGAAGACTGGAATGACCTTCCCTATTTTCTAGTCTCTTGGAACAGTGCTTATGTCAAGCGATTGCGTGAAACGATACAGAGGATCAAATTACGCACATACGTCGTATTTTTTAACACATTGGCATTAATACCGACACGCTGCGCCATCTAATGGCACTAACGAGAAGTTTGTGTGTGGCCGACGAGAGGAGATACGTGGCGCGCCGGTGCCTACGAGCGCTGACAATTGTTGCTTCGCTTCTCGCACACTTAGTGGCACATTCGGTCAGCTCAGTTTGCGAGAACTTCATTGAATCGCGGCTCACACCCTGTGCATTCATGACGCGGTTCATTAAAGCGTTCACAGACTCAAGTTGATACGATGGTTGGTTTCGAGTGCTGTTACCTCAGCACTGCAGCCCCATGGCCCCACATTCGACCGCAAGCTACACAGTGGCCCAATGAGGCGGAAAAACGGTTAGAGAGATAGACAGTCCGCTGAAAGTGCGTAAAGTACTCTAAGAATGCCCTTGTGCGGTAAGAAACCAAAACTTCAAGTTTCACGTTCTGGAACGCTTTTCCGTCTAATAATTCTGCGGCATCTTCCTGGTTTGCCATCTTAATAAGTTCTTGTGGCACGGAAAGATTACGCCCCCTCCCCGCTCCCCGATTATGTATCGGTCCAGCGGCATCAGGTCATACACCAGTTTCCTCCTTTACCACATTGACCTGACCTGTCGCAGTGTGTAGCTATCTGAAGAAAGCGTCATGAAGAAATGCCAGTAATCGAAACTGTTGTGACTGATGTCCTTAAGAGAATGGCTGACGATATTTTTTGCTTGCTTCTGTGACCTCCAGAAAAGGAACTGAGTGTTCGCAAACGGCCGAGGAGGCCACCCAACATCGCGCCCATCCCTCTAGGTTAAGTGGAGGTAAACGTTTTCACGAGCTCCGTTGAGGAGCTTTTCTGGCATAGGTTATATATTCTAAATCACCTTTCGGCGAAAGGTCCATACTAAATGTCACTAACTCTCACAACCGTGCCATAAAAAACGTACATCGCCAGCTTGACATAATTTTCTTGACAAAACGTATTGCACAGAAGGCGCTCCAAACAAAGAAGATACAGCTGAGCACCTGCGACACTTCGAAGTAGACCATGACCTTTGCGCGGTGAACGTATTCCGTCTTTCCAGTGCTGACAGGCAGGCAGGCTTTCACTCGAGTTTGGTTCGAAAGTTTTCTCTGCTACAACCAGAAAGACAATGGCTGGATGTTTTCGAAACCTTCAACTCAGTGGCGTCATGTGCGTCACGTTACCTTTCCGAATGTGCTTCAACATGAAGTGCCCGGTGTAACAAATGCTTGGCCTGATCTTCTCATACCTAGCTTTTTCACTTTGAATAGACGGGTTATTCAAGCTCAGTGTCGGAGATGCTTGGCACAGATCAACTCTGATTTCTATATAAATCTTAGCCATTGAAAGGGCCCGCCAGCAGTGGTGATCCCATTTCGAGGGGGGTGGAAAGCAAAACTTTCGAGCACTTAGATTTACGTATACGTTAAAAACGCCAGGCGGTCAATGTTGATGATGATGTCATAACTTTATTTGGAATCCGGCGATGGGGAGGCCCGGCCTGCGGCTACCTAGATGGCCACTGGAAGCTGCTGCTCCCGTGCGGCTTCCTTGCGTCGCTGGACGGCCCAAAGTTGGTCTTGGAGTTCTGAGCTGAGCAGCACGGCCGATCACCGGGCCCGCAGATTTTCTGGGGAGACTGCCATTTTAGTTTGGTATATTTCCCATCTTCACAACATGTGTTGAAGGATGGCTCTAACAGACTTGCATAGGTTGCACATGTCACTCACGTATATATCAGGGTAGAATGTTTTTAGTTGCACGGAACTTCTATAAGTTTCTGTTTGTAGTCGCCTCCAAGTAACGGACTCGGCTCTGTTAAGTTTAGTGTAAGGTGGTGGTAATACTCGCCTCCGATTTTGATAGAATTTAGTAATATCGCTAAACCTTGTTACTCTATCTTTTTCTCTCCAGATTTCGTCCTCCACGTTATCCTGACCGGTGGAAGTAACTATTTGCTCAGCTCGGCGAGTAAGACCTCGAGCTACGCGGTGTGCTACCTCGTTGAGGTTGACGGATGTGTTCTTGCATTCCTGGCTACGGCGTTCCTTATAATCAAAGTGGGGCTCTGTCATATAAAGCTCAGCATTCATTCTTTTTTTATGAAATACACAGTCAGAACTACTCTGACTTCCGATGAGAAGACACCAATCATCAAAAATAAAAAGGCTGGCAAGCAATGGGCTGTTCCCATTCTTCAGAACTGCATTGCTTTATTCGCAAGATAATTCATTCGTCACTGAGAAAATGTTTTTCCTGTGCCAGTCTTCTTTTAAGGTTCTTCGCGGAGAGAGACCACCTACATGGCTCGAAATAGAGTTCATCTTCGTTAATGGGTGCCTGTGTACCAGCATGCACGGCAGTTTCCTGAGAAAGACTTGTAGGCAGTCCTTCGCCAATATTAAATGAATTTTTTACTTGAACCTTCCTCACTGCTCCAGAAAAGCGAGGGCACTACTAAAAACCTGATAGCTTGAATGGATAGTACACTTAGTGAAACTCTTCTAAGAAATGTGGATGAGAGACTAAGTAAGGAATTAAACTGCAAGCCATACTTGGCCGATGCGCTCGCGAATCACTCCCCCTTTCTTTATTTCTTTCAATCTGTTTGCCCCATGACTTACTGAGTACTCTGCATTATTTTCTTAGGCTTACCTTCCGCAGTCCGTTACAGAAGAAACAATCAACGTTTAACTTGCCATCAATATCACAAGAATATACTGCCACCGTTTAGCTACAATAACTAGCGCACTTTCGCAGAAACATAATGCCTGTAGTATTTGCAGTATGCTTTAGAGAAAGCTCCTTAACTGACACCTCGCGAGACTTCCTCTGAAGCCTAACATCATTCGCGAGACTTCATCTGAAGCAAGGCTGACTGAATTCATTTCGCTACTGTAGTCTCGGGTAAAAGATTACAGGACCAAGCTTGCACAAAGCAAAGAAAATGTGTTTTCACGACATGCTCCTTACCTTGCATAAATCGGAATGAATGTAATGCTGAGGATACACTTATTGGATTCTAGTTTGGCCTACAAATTTCACAACGCTTTGGCGATGACAATTCAGTCCTCTCAAAGCTTATCTAATGTTTATTAATTCAAAGCTTACGGAACTATCAGAATCTTGAAAACAAACGTGGTTAACAAAATAGACGTTTCATGAAGTAATCACGTTGATTTCACTTTCACAGAAACAAAAGGTTACGTGCAACATCATAAGTATGACATCAAAATATTCTGTGAGTGTTTTGCTCAAGCGACAGTAATCTAAATTTTATTGTTTACAGCATATTTAGTAAATTGTACATCGTTACCAATGACTAAAGATTGTTTTCATAGCCTATTCATGATGATTAATATGGTGTTTTGTGGCGCAAGTGTCACCTATGGCCGAAGAGCGACACGTCGGTGTTAATGAGTTCGCAGTAGAAGTATGAATTACGAGGGGTAGACGTTATGTTGCTATAAAGGGGCCTAAAAACAGTGGCTGTAAAATGCGTAAAACCTCTATGTAATAAGATTATGCCAATGGTTAATGGGCTGTAACATGGATACAAAAGACACATTGTGAAATAATGATGATATAGAAAAATTTGCAAGAAGCACTGCTGCCTTATAAGGACTGACAACCAATTTTCATGGTGTCCATTCTTTAGTGCAATGGAAAGCTTACCGGTCAAAGCGTCTAATCATGAGGTGATAACGCGGAACAAGCCGTAGCAAATTTTTATCAAACATTTTTGATCTGCAGTGAGGATGTAGTCGTTCACTGGAAGCACGCTGAAAACGGTGATAGGTTAGCGCGATAACTATTATACGCCGGCATTAGTGGGAGGCAGACAAATCTGGCCGTAGCCGTAACAAAGCGTGATTTTGTTTTTCAAGTCGATATTATTGCCATTCATGTTTTTTTTTTTCGAATTGGTAAATGGTTCAACAAGATTGATTCTTGGGCTAGTTGCTACGGCTGACTCATAATGGCAACGCCTTTAGCGGAATTCAAAAAGACAGGGACATGACAGAGACACAGGACAGCGCTAAACTTCAACTGACGTTTATTGAAACACAGAGGCAGATATATAACGAAGCAGTTATGGAAAGATACAAAAGTTACGAAAATACAAAAGATACATCGCACTCTACGCGTGCGCACGCCATTACCGTCCAGGAATGACATTTCCTTGTCAGAAAGATTAACTGAAGGTGTACTAACACAATCTTCTCCCTTTTTCTGATTTGTCCGGGCTTCGATTATTTTCACGCATGCAGTGGTCTTTGCTTCTGGCCTCCATTGTGCATGCGTCGAACATTGGCTTGCACGTTTTGCTGGGACAATGATGACAACGTTCAGAAAGGTTCCCGTCCCTAGGTTATCCCACATTTCGCTTGTGTTCTGCAAGCCTTTGATTGAGGCATCTGCCGGTATGACCTATGCGGTAAACGGTAAACCGGTAAACCATACGGTAAATCACCCCTTGCGACCAGTCCACAAACTTACTTCTATGATTCATTTTACATCTCCATGATCCTTTACGAAAAAGCTACGTGAACTCACACAACTATTATAGCTTTTCTGGGTCAGAGAATGTCAACTTCACATTCGCCTTACTGGCAATCCCCTTCAGCGTATGGGAGATACCGTGCATGTACGGAATCACCGATGTCTTTTTCCTTTCGGTGGATTGTTCGCAGCGGCTCTTCTTGCACTTCACCAAGCCTTCCGCCGCGGAAAGAAACACATCTTTGGGATAACCAGCCGCAGAAATCCGACTGGCTTGCTCGCTCAGGCTGACGGGTATCATGACAGTACACGATTTTTTTCATGGCATTGGTCAAGCACATGTTCACAATTGCCCGTTAACAAGCTTCGAGTGGAAGGATGAATACGAAAGGAGTGGTTTGTTAACCCTAGGGTAATAATACCGGCTTATGTGGGTTTCTGTGCAAATTAAAATTAAATCTAAAAATTGCAATTCGTTGTCATCCGGTAGTTAATGGGTCGAGTTCATGGGTCGCGGTAGTTCGTCGGCAGATTTGAATTCTGCAAGCTACGTGATCCTAACGGTATGGCCGGGAAGACGACTCCAGTCACAAGCAGTACGAATAAAGATTGATTGATGAAATGTTGAGGTGCGGGCACATGGAGGGACGACGATGTTTCGATGAGTGTTGCGTGGCATACGATGAACGGGAACGGTGAGTTCATTTTTAGGCGGCAAACAGTGGAAGAACTTGTGATAAAGATTTAGTTGAGAATTTCTGTGACGATGGGCCAGGGCGGGTAAACCAAGTTGTAATTTTAGTTCTGTGATGCTAGATTTGTAAGAGTAATCACTGAGGATGAACCTTGCCGCTTGGTTCTGGACTCCTTCGAGTGTTTCAATTAAGTTTAATTGGAAAGGGTTATATATTGCAATAGCATAATCAAGTTTTGAACGGACTAGTGAGTTGTATGCCATGAGCTTAACAGAGGATGGTACAAGGTAGAGGCGGTTGTAGCCCAATACACGGTTTGCAGAATTAGTAACCTGATAACCATGATTGGTCAAAGTCAGGTCGTGGGAGATGTGAACACCGAGATATTTGAACAAGTCACCGGGAATTCCAGGGCTATTGCGACGACGGTGAAATGAAATGAGCACATTTTTATCAACGTTGAGAGATATTAACCAACTTTTACACCACTATCCTATGTGATGAAGATCGTTCTGGAGGATTGTAATATTGTAAGAACGTATTAACACAAACAAATTGATGATGGTCTCTTAAGAATGCTTGAATCTAATTAACAACTGATTTGTGTAGATCGAATTCTGACAGTTTGAGTAGTAAACGAGCATGAGCTACATTATTGAACTCCTTTTCGAAATCAAGGCCGAATGCATGGACAGATATGTTGCTATCCAGTAATGAGTGAATGTCGTGCAAGAATAAAGCGAGCTGCGCCTCCCAGGAATGGCCTTTTAAACACTTCCTGTCGCTGCCCCATGTTGTGTGAGATAAAATTTTCAGCATGTTCATTGTTTTTAAGCATTTCACCTTGAGATATTTTTCGTGTGGAATAAAGTTAGTTTAGAGTCAAGTATAATGCCTAGGAAGTTGAGCTCTTTATTTACAGGTATTTCTGCCCATACAGTTCGACATTGGGATCTGTAATGAGCCCTTTCTATTGAAAAGCACATAACTTTTGTTGGGTTTTACTTTAAATTTTTTATGCTGCCCACTTGGACCCTTTTTTAAAGCCCTGTTTTACTTGTCTCTCACACACTTCAATATTTCAGGATTTGAAAAGCATCTGTACGTCATCTACGTAGACGGAATAAAAAATAGCTGGCGAGAAGGAAGCATGAAGCGTGTTCATCTTCACGATAAAGAGCGTGCAGGTAAGCACGCTTTCTTGGCGTACACCAGTTTCTTGTATATACGGTCGCGATAATACGCTGCCGCTCTTTACGTGGAATCTACGATTGCGCAAATAGCTCTCTATTATGCGCAGCCTATTTCCACGGATGCCCATTCCCGATGAGTTTCGCAAGATCCCGTAAGCCACGTTGTGTCACAAGCCTTCTCTATATGCAGGAATATCGATAGGAAAAAGTTTTTGTACAAATGCATCACGGATATTTCTTCAATGCGCGCAAGATGACCAGTTGTGGACCACTATTCTCTGAAGCGACATTGATAGGTAACCTACATATTGTTCAGTTCAAGGAAATGTACGAGTCAACGATTATTCATTTTTTCGAAAACCTTACATAGGTAACTTGTAAGAGCTGTCGGGCGATAACTTGCCGCCAAGGAAAGGTCTTTACACAGATTCAAGAAGGGAATAACAATAGCTTCCTTCCATGAGGACGGGAGGTATCGGGCAGCCCAGACAGAGTTGAAAAGTGCGAGCAGTATAACCTGTGTGCCGTTGTGTAGGTTTTTATGACGTGACTCTATCAGCTCCCGGTGCAGAGCTTCTACATGTGCTGAAGGCAGCTTTAAGGTCGGCAATATTAAAAAGATTGTATGGTTCATTCAGACTGCTTTTGCGGTACTTTTCAGCGATTTTTATATTTAAGGAATTGTTTTCTGTAATGTGTGGAGCTTGATACATGCTCGAAGTGTTCGCCCAGAGCGTTGGCATGGTCTTCCAAGGTAATCCCTTGATCGTCTAGTAAAGGCAATGGATGAATTAGATGCCACTGTAGCTCACTTAGGTCATTCCATACTTTGGACTCTTGAGTGTAGGATGTGCGGCCTGAGAGAAACCTCTCCCAGCTAACATTCCTTTCCTGTCTCCGCATGTGCTTTCCTTGGGGTTTCTTTAGTTTAAATTTTATGAGTTTTTCTGCAGTCGAGGAGTGACGCAGCAAACACCACGCTCTGTTTTGTTTCTTTCGTGATAGTTTGCACTGCTCCTTCCACCAGAAGACCCGTGTTTTACGTGAGACCCTGTGTTTGTGGAAAGAATTTTGCAGCCCCGTCGGCTATAAAACAAGCAAAATACACTTCTTCTAAGCTAAATCGGTGATATGTTGATGGTGTTTGAAGTTTATTGGCGCAAGGGCATCTAAGGCCAAAGAGTGCCAGGACATGTGTTTTGGTTCAGTAAAATTGTGACTTTAGGATTATGACCTAAAATAAAGGATGTATAGAGGCCTACACGTAAGATAGTCTATAAATACTTGTGCATCAATTCTTAAATAATTATTAAGATAAGTATAAGGCCTTAAATGCATTGGTTACAGGCACACATGGTAAATTATTGTGCATTGTCCGACTCCCTAGCTGTACAATTCTTGCTTACGCAAGAAGAGTGAGAGCTCAGACAAACTTTTTCTGCATCAGACCACATCTCACCTGTGAGGCACGATCTGATGGTTAGGATGATATAAGATGATGTCTAGAAAGTTAACTTGTACAAGATAATTAAGCACTCCTTTAAAGTTAAAAAGTGCATCCTCTCATAAGAACATCGAGGAATGGGGGGTATATGGTGTGAGTAAAGTTCCCTAAAATGAGCCACTCGCTCTTGGTGAAGTTGGGTACATTGAATGAGGACATTTAGGACGGTTAAGTTCCCACCGCAGCTTGTGCACGTCGGTGGGTCAGTTGCAGTCAAGAGGTATTTGTGTGTGTCATAAGTGTGTCCTATTCGGAGTCGTGCCAGCCTGACTTCGGTGAGTCGATCAAGCTTCAGCGAGAAACATTTGGTTAACTGCGGTTTAAGAAGGTACAGCTTATTTTCAACTTCCTTGTCCCATTCAGCTTGTCAGTGATTACGGAGGGCCTTTTGTACCGCAGGTTTCATGTCTACACCAGGTACCGAGCTTACATCAATTGTATCGGTGATATGATGTGATAAGTAGGTGGATTCCTTCAAATGGTTGTATTCGGTGGAGACAAGTTTCCACTGGGAGCGTGTGTATGGCACTCGTGTTGATGTGTTAAATTTGACATTAAAGGAAAGGGATCTTTTCCATAGGTTTTTGGTTACATGCGATTGCAAATCAGGCAAAATTGAAGCAGAGCCATTCGACATGTCTATCTATATATGTGAATTATGATGAATATATCTAATACGTTGGCTCCTTATTGAAGAGGCACGCCCCGGAGTTTACAGTTTTCAATAACACGACTTCCCGCGTCGCATCGTGAGTCTCCCTACATGGTGTCATGGGCTTTAAAATCTCCTACCAGTACGTAGGGGTCCAGGAGCTGATCAATTAGCTTATAAAAATCGCTTGTTCCAAGATCATAATTTCGGGGTATGTATATGCAACATCCAGTGATCAATTCAATAAAAAGAATTGCCCGAACTCCCACTGCCCCAAGGGGCGTCTGAAGGGTGACATGATGACAAGCTACAGACTGGCCGAATACTATTACTACACGGCCAAGCAAGGCGTTCGCTTCGTAGCGGTCTTTATCATAGATGGCGTACTGACGAAGAAAGTTTGTGTTTTTGGTTTCAGATTTGTCTCTTGAACACACAGCAACTTTGCATTATGTTTGTGTAGAGGTTTTATAATGTCGTCTAGGTTATGAAGAAGTCCTCTAACATTCCATTGTATTATTTGAGTCTGCATAATCATAAACGTGTTTTGCGCTGTGTGTTTGGGAGACGAAGATTAGCTAATGGCCCCATTCCAGGCGCCATGACGCAAGTTTTGTCTTTTTTGGGAGAGATCGCGAGTCTCGTCGTTCCTTAGGCACTAGCGGCGCCGTTTGGCTAGTTGTGTCCATCGCCTCTTGCGAGGCGCTGGAAACGCGCTCTTGCGAGCGCTGCGTTTGATGTGTAGGCCCTGTCTCAGTAGACGAGACCTTTCAGGCCATTGGCCCGGAGGTCGATGGTCCCTTCTGTTGAGGCGGCGGAGCAGCGCTAGCTGCAGCCGCCGGGGGAGGGGGGTGATGGTGTCACTGCCGCCTTGCTGCGATCAGTCGCCGGGGGCAGTTGTGGCGCTGCCCCCTTTAGCGCCACTTAGGCAAAACTTGTTTGGCAGGTAGTATACCCGCCTGCGTGCTTCTTTGAATTAAACCTTCTCTTCTACTTTAATCTTCAAAATTTCTGTCTCTTTTTCGCAGGTTGGACACGACCGTAAGTACGGGGCCTGCTCGCCATCACAGTTTACACAGTGGAGAGAGTTCTCGCAAGATTCAGAGGTTTTTTCATGGGCACTGCATTTCGCACAAGTTTCCCGGCCTCGGCAGCGCTGTGAACTGTGGCAGAAACGTTAGCATTTAAAACATCGGTGGAGATTTGGCACGTATGGCCTAACGCGAAGCTTGATGTACCCGACCTCAATGGACTCGGGCAGGACACTTGAGCCGAAGGTGAGTATCAGATGTTTGGTCTCGATTTCTTTCACGTCCCGCCTCATCCTAATTCTTCTGACATTGACAGCATTCTGCTGACTGAAGCCCTCCAATAGTTCAGACTCATTCAGCTTCATCAAAGGATCATCTGAGACAACGCCGCGGGTGATGTTAATAGTACGGTGCGGGGTTACTGTTACGTGGTCTCGCCAATTAATACGAGTTTGGCAGTTTCTCATATCACTTCTGATCGCAGAGCTCCAAGAGGAGATCATCGCTTGCCATGCTCGACGCCTTTGGACCAAAAAAAAATCAAAAACTTTGAAACAAGGAACGGTGAGGTTCGCACTGTTTTTGTCTGCTTTTTCAGAGTGAATTACAAGGAAACGGGGGAAGTTGTGGAGTTGGCGTCCAAAAACTGGAAGCCATCTTCGGTGTGCCTTCGTTTCTGAGGGCTGTCAGGGAGTTTAGAGAAAGCATTCTCCATAAGTATAGATGGGGTTTTCGGTAGTGAAGCCAATCTCCCACCATGGCGCCCAACAAGGGGACGTGACAGAAGTTCCTGCAAGGGAGGCCCTGCCAACGCCAGCCGTACATCGCTGCTATAACCCAATGCAGCATAACCAAGACTAACATTGTTGCAAGGATTAAAGCCCTCCCTTATGTAATGCCTCCGGGCCTTTAATGTGAAAATAAATGAAATGAAAAGTCTGGCTAGCCACACAACGTTAACCCTTGCCACCCGGAAATTTGGAAGTGAGAAGAAGTGAAGAGGAGAGAGGAAATGTGAAAAGGGGAGAAAGAAAGACGAATATTGGAGAGAAGGATAGGGAATGGCGACTGCCGATTTCCTCCAGGTGGGTCGGTCCGGAGGTGGCGTCTATGGGAAGCAGAGGCCGAAGAGGTGTGTTGCCTCTGCCGGGGAGCCTTAAAGGTCCAAACACCCAGCATCGGCTCAACCCCTAGGATCATCGTTTCCCCACGCACGGCTAAGCCGCGCACGGCTACACGCAGGTAGGTCCAGCCCTCGTGTGCTCGGGTACGTGGTGTCTCAACACACCAAACGCCTGCTCACGCACACACCCCTGCGGGGCCTTAGAAATTTGGTCTGTGCTAAGTTTAAGTGTGTTTCTTGGATACAGCACCTTCGGACTGAATTTGCGGAGTTCTTTAACCTCGTCAAGATTGTGTACATGTCCTCTCAAATCCCTTCGTAATATTTCGGTATCCATAATTAGAACGAACTTGACACCGTGCGTTTAGCAAAGAAACGTTTGATATAAGGGCCCTTTGCCGCTTCCGTAATGCGATGTTTCTCTTTTTTTTGAGCGGTCGAGAGAATCTCGCCGCTCCTTAGGCGCTAGTGGTGCTGTTTGACTAGGAGTCGGATCCATCGCCTCCTGCGAGGCGTTGGGCACCCGCTCTTTTGAGCGATTTGTTTGATGGGAAGGCCTCTTCTGGAGGAATGAGGTCCTTGACGACACCAGCCCGGAAATCAGTGACCCTTTCCGCTGGGGCGGCGGAGCAGCATTAGCTGCTGCCGCCATGAGGACGGATGGCGTCACTGGCGGCTCACTGCGTGTGGCCGGACATTGGCCGGAAGTCGTCATGTCCCTTTCTCCTGGCGGGTTGCATCGGCAAAGCTGTCCTTGGGCAGGTATGACACCGGCCGGCGTGTCTCTCTGAATGAGATATTTTATTTTACTCCGAATGTCACAATTTCTTTTCCTTTTTTTCATGATGCGCACGAACTCGAATACGCTGCGTGCTCTCCCCATCACAGTTCACACCGTGTAGAGCGTTTTCGCATGATACGGATGGATGTTCATGGTGTCTACATTTGGCACAGGTTAGTCGGCCTCGCCAGTTGTCAGAACTGTGGCCGAACCATTAGAATTTAAACCATCGGGGGGATTTGGAATATATGCCTGGCCCAGATCTTCACATAGCCTGCCTCGATTGTTTCAGACAACGCACTTGAAATGGCAGAATGAGATGCTTAGTCTGTATCTTGTTACCATGGCCCCTCATTTTTATTTGTTTTACACTGATCGCATTCTGTCCACTCCAGCCTTCAAAAAGTTCAACCTCTGTCAGGTCAATCAGGTCTCCATCGGATACGGCACCTCGCCTGGTGTTCATGGTACATTGCAGGGTTACGTTCACTCGAACGTCCCCAAAAGACACAGGATTCGTTAGCCTTACACATTGATTCTTATCTGGGAGTTCTAGAAGGAGATCTCCACTTGCTAATTTGGAAACTTTATTGTCTTGGCCTAGAACATCAGTTATTGATTTTGGAACCAGAAAAGGAAAGATCCTTCTGGCTACTTTTTAGGTTTTCTGGGAGTGTACGACCTGAAATATTGGAAAATTCTCAATTTGACGGCAAATAACCCTAAATACTTCGGTGCACCCTCGATCAGGAAGTGGAGGAAAAACTTGCCATAGATATGTCTGGAATTTTCGGCAACACCGACGCCCACCATGGGGCCCAATGAGGGTACGTAGCAGCAGCGTGAAAGGACAGGCCCGGAATGCGCCAGCTGTACGACACTACTTTAACCATATGTGTGATAACCAAGGCTGGCTATCCCACAGAAAATTAACCCTTGCTCCCTGGAAATAGTGAAAGCAAAACAAAGCCATGAGAAGACAGCAAATATCGAAAGCAAGATAAAGACGAAGATTAGAGCTTAGGATAGGAAAAGGCAACTACCGAGTTCCTCCGGGTGGGTCAGGCCGGGGTGCCGTCTACCTGAAGTTGAGGCCAAAGAAGTGTGTTGCCTCCGCCGGGGGGCCGCAAAGGTCCAAGCTGACTGGCATCGGCTCAACCCCCAGAATCCCCTTTTCTAGGGACATGGCTAAGCTACGCAAGATTAAGCGTGGGAGGCTCGAACCCTCGTGCGCTCGGGTACGTGATGTCGAAACACACCAAACGCCTGCTGATGCCGACGCCCCTGTGAAGAGTTGCATGTTCAGAAAACTTCTAAGACTTCACTGAAGTGTGCACAATGAAACCACCATATTCTAGAAAGCACAAACTCGCCTATTATTCAGAAAAAGTCAAGCGCTGAAAAGGTCCTCGGTCGCGGCTTTACGTCAGCGTGTGCCAGCCTACGTAGAAGCTGCTGTCATCACAGCGGTGATAGACAAGAGACAATCTCGTCTTATAGACGATTGAAAGAACAAAGCAACGGTCAAACAATAGGTATACAACTCGATAAGTTAGCGTCCATAGGCTGCAATCCTGCAAACTACCAACTGCGTTTAACAGACTGTGAAGTTACCCAAGTCGGCAAGTTGTTTTACGTTTTGCATATAAGAAAAATTCACTCTGAAGTTTAGCCTGCAAAGGGCGATGCGACTGTAATGACAGCAAGATCAGTATGTGCAACGGTCTATACTAGCTGGCGGCGGCGCTTACGGTGCCACGACGTGCAAACGTTAAATACTTGTCATGCGATGGAAGCTTCTTTCTCTAGTACAGTGTTCGAGCCCTTCGCACAACCAAAAGAAAATCAAGCAAAAAGAAGGGCAACCCTTTGTTTACCAAATGCATCATCCCTCGCAAAATATTGTTATTGAGAGTAGCGTGCCATGGCAACCATTCTTTACCACTGTGATCGTCTTCATCAAACTCTTTTTTCTCTTTATATTAGAAGCCGCTATGAAAGCAGCAAGTCCCCTACTGCTAGCATGCTTATTAACATGGGCACGTCTAGCGCTCCCCATGCCAGGAGACACCAGAGAAAAGGGTAGGTTTGCTGTTTCTATGCTTTCGTAGCAAGATTATTTTTCTGTAGAACGTTACCGTTATCTCAGCACTTAGTAAATCAATAAAAGACATAATTTGTTTTTAAAGGAAACAACTAATTCTGCACTGTGGCGCACACTAATTGGGCACATCAGTTTTGATGATGTGTTTCATGTTGCATGCTTAAGTCCTATACTAATCGCTGTGACAGAGAAAAAACATATTAGACACATTCTAAACACTAGCAATGTTCTAAGTTCAACGATCTATGTAAAATTTCTCGACAAAACATGTTACCAAAGAGAACCTTAGATTCAGTGTCTTACAGGCAAGTAGCGTGTTGATTTCACTGCCTGTTAAGGTTCCTCCACTTGGCTGAACTCATATTCCCTTCTATTTTCTACAAATTCATTGTAATGTTTTTCACATGCACTGTGACCTGAATTAATCAATGTATGGAAGCGTACGTAATACTGCGCTTTTGCAGAAAGCCTGTCCTGCTGCCTGACTTGACAGCTAACATGTACAAACAGTTTAAAGAAGTTGGTGTGCGCTCTGCCAATTGGATTAGTACACTCTGTTGCACGCTATATAGAGCAGTATGCCATGATTTTCAGCAAGTTTAACTATTTGTTTCGATGACTCTTGTTTAAGATAGCACAATGTGCTTCCTTTTAACGTGTGAGCATAAGCGCAAGATCTTCAGGGCAGCAAAATTATAGCGCACAGAAGAACACTATTCGGTTGTGTGCACACAATTAGCATTGTTTCACAACTTTTCCGGATTCGAAAGTTTGATAAGAAAATATTGTAAAGGGCATGCGACTACAACTCCTCTCAACTCCTGCATGCAGCAACGCGTAGCGGTCAGGAAAGTCAAACGTTTTATCGTAACTAGACTGGTGGGGATGAATCATACTAAAGGTCAAAAACAAACCACCAAGGCGTTATGGCTCCCATAGAAGGCTTGCGGGGAGAAAAGAGCTCCCGCTACTTCTGACTGGCTTCATTTACGAAAGGAGTCACGAAACAGCGCAAACACAATGCTACGTACGCAACTCGGTAGAATGCAAACCAACTGTACCAGGTGTTCTTCAACATTCAACTACAAACGGTGTTTTTCAACATTCAGAGAATTTCGAAAATGCGCCCGTGACACATACTAAAAATGTACTTATTCTTTTCAATTGCTCCAACAGACGGACATTGCTCATACGGATATTGAGATACACAACTGAATAATTAGCAAAACTTTCGCGATTAATTTACTAGCTACTTTAGGCTATGATTGTGTTGCGCTGAGCTTATACAGTGAAAAAAAAAATCACAACAAGTAAAGGCAAAGCACAATATACCAACTCTTTATGTGAGTGAACACGTTTATATAAATGTTGACAGGAAAAACATATCTGGCAAAATAATGAGAGGTGAAGGCGCGATAGGCCAAAAAAAAATTACCGCGATTCGTTGAAGCGCGCGAACTATTTCTGCTCCAGTAAGCTTAACAGAGGGAGTGCTTGAACACTTGTTTTGTTATTTTCCGATTTGATCGTGCCTAATTTGCAATTATCATAGTAGTTGACATTGTTACTTCAAAAAGTCAGCAAGACAACGATGAATGTGCACCAACTATCCAAGATCAGCGCCATACGTTAAGCACCTGTTCGGTACAAGTATACGTATCCTGACAACTAAGGGGCACAGTATATCCGAATATTGAAGCTGGCACTAACTGGCGGTAAAAATGCACTCTTTTCCACTTTCATGAAACGTCTTTATGTGCGCTGAAGCCCAAAAGTGCCTAGAACGCAAACGTATGTCGGAGAACGTTTTGGGACCACATATCTGCAAACTTGCGTCACCCACAGGATTCGTTTCAAATTTGATATGCCTTGCAAAGCCGCCGGATACAGTACATCAATTGCAATGTAATTTGTAAATTGCAAATTGCAATTCAAGCAATTAAATATTTCTGTAGTAATTTTCGGCAACTACTCGATCATGTATTTCGCAGCTCCAATAACAAGAATTTCGCAAATTTTGAAAATGTGAGTTTTGAAAAATCGTCGAAGTAAAAAAAAACGTAAACAGTCGAACGCCTTTGTCACGAAGTGATTGGGTCCAACGAAATGATTCATTGTACAAAACACTTCGCCAAAAGGTCACGCACCACACCGCTCACAATAGAACCGTGGCAAAATTAGTTCTTTGCTTTAGAGTTCATTACGTTCTATAGCCATTTGTTGCACAGAACAGTGTGCAAACAATCATGGTTAGAGCTTTAAATTGGGTTGTCAAGGCAAGCAACCAGGTTGCTTTTATTTTTTTCCCTATGCCTCTCCAACATATTCTACACTGGTGGTGCAGACAGCTAGAGGCCCTTGAATACAACGATGGTAAACTGCCACCCGCCGCTGTCGAGAGCGCCCCTACAAAGTGCACAGAACAATCCGAAGACAGTGCAGTACCAGGCTTACCCACAGCAATTTTCATTGTTTAATTCATGCGCTTATAATGCTTTGCTCGTGGTTTTGAGAATTAACCACACCTTCATTCTTTATTATTCGACAGTACGGAGTAGAGCCTCATGCCCTGTTTCACATTATTAGCCGAAAAGGGTGAACTTAAGACGTCGAATATCACAACATACGGCGATTTTGCATTCACAGGAATTGGAGCAACCCCCTCGTCCGCATGTCTGTCATACTGCCATGACGCCATGAGCCAAAAACGAGCTGCTTATGTTAGTCATTGAATGGATTGTGACGACAACTCTTCCATCGAGTTTTTAATGCTCTGGAGGGACCTGTGTAGGGATGAAGGCATCTTTGCAGCGGTTAAATCTTATGTCTATTTAAACTGTTGCATATATTTAGTTAAATCAACCAATAAATTTATACGTTTTGTTTTGAGCAGCATAACTTGTTCATTCCGATTGTGCCTGACGGCCGTTCATCTGGAAGAGGCCTCGTCGATTGTGGGGCATAACCCGTGTGCTCTCTTAGAGGTACGCCCAAATTTTCACTCACAGGAGCTCGCCTTGTATATATCTTACGATAGAATGTTTGTCGACATTTACGTGGCAGAATCACGCGAATAGCTAACGCAAGGATAAATCTTAATTTCAATTTTCCATTAAAGAAGCGTATTTTCATACTAGGGCTCATTATACATATCGTAGCACAGTAAGCAATACTAAAGTGGTTTCATTAGCGCAGTCCGCAGCCTGCTTCATTAAAGACTTCGCACTACTTGGTCGACATTCCATGTGGAAGCGTGGAATTAACGCACGTGAGAAGTTGGCTATTTTACGACATCTAAGAAAGAGACGAAAAAAATGCCGTTCTGACTTTTTTCTCCACCTAACTTCTTTTTTTCCACTTTGCCCGACTTCTCTGTTTAGAATACCTTGTCTGCGACACGCCCGTGTGCATCCAACGAGGTAAGATATCCTCGTTTGCCAGCGCAATCTTTCTCTTTACCTAGAATTATTACACAGCTTTATATGACCTGCAGCATTATTATCCGGTAACAACATTCGCGAACTTGCAATTAAGGCGTCACGCACACGCGCACCTTTAGTTCACAGGTACAACACTGGGGAGAACTGTGTATATTAGTAGTCAGATATGCAGTGCTCGAAATGTGGTACGACGATACATCATACGGTTCCTTCTATAGTTTCGTATATTCACTATTCCCATGCTTTTTGATATCTTAGTAGTGGTTCACATAATGAATACACAGGCAAAAAAGAGCTAATCAACGTAACGTACCGTAATGAGAAGCCTTAATCATTACCGTTCAAGAAAAAAAATTATTGCCCGGAGATGAAATCCGGCTGCAGTCTGCAGAAAGTAAGCGCCCAAATCCCCTTGATTAATTCTCAAGCTCTCTCCCGCATGCCTCAACTGCAACTCCAAAATGCGGGCTATCCCAGAATTCGTATGCCCTGAGAGTACTTCTGTCAACACTAAAATTATAGGAGCCTCGCACAAAGCATCTTTCTGTGGTCGCACAAAATCTAACGAGAGCGCACTTCTGTGACTTCCTTAGGGATTTTATTTCGCCGCATACACAATTAGCGTTGAACCGATTGCCCGCTTGGCCAGGCGCCACCAATGTAGGGGCCTTCCTGCTCATCCGTCTAACATATGGCAGTACGTTAAACTCACCCAAGAACACACAGCTCAAGGAATCCACATAAACCGCGCCTTATACCATCAATGCCACTGACAAAAAGTATGTTTGCATTTTTTCCCCTAAAGCTACTTACACTTGAGAAGCCTTGCATAGTTCGTGCAAACAGATGCCTGTATTCTTCACTTCTCATTCAGCCAAGCTGATCAACGAGTCACTCAACACGTCAGTTGACCCATGTGAAGATTTCTACTCGTACGCCTGTGGTGGATGGATGAAAAATCACCCGGTTCCGGAAGACAAGTCAACGATGGATACTTTTACTATACTAAGCGATGAACTAAGGGATACCATTCGAGGTAATGCAGTACTTTATGATAGAATTTGGTGCAGTTTAATTTTTACCGACTTAGTAGGGACCATGGCACTATATATGTTCAACGTAATAAAAAAACTACGACATAGGACTTTGAGATATAACAGCGGTTAATAGGAATGACATAAGGAGACAGACTTTATAATGATTAGCGCGTAACACATAATGATATCCTTGTTTGCGTAAGCTTCTTTATACTTGTACTAACTCAATATTGTGAAAATGGGTGTTTATCCCTCCGCATATACCCCTACTTGACAAGTTCTTCAGAAGTGGCATCTGCTTTCGGTTGCAAAATGTAGAGAATGCATAACTATATTCAGGTGAATGTCGTTCTTCTCTGTCCATATACCTTTCGTCAATAACCATCCCCTACCAAGCGTTACATATACATATATATTTAGCCCTCATGACGGCGCCGTCCAGATTGCGCATTTACACGATTCCGTGTGCGCATATCGGTATAGCTTGTGGCCGGTGTGCTGCGTCAAGAAACATTGCATATGAGACTGTATTGATATTATTCAGATACTGCGTAGTTATGCGATCGCCTTTCTAATATCTTCCCGCGCAAGCTCATGTCATACACCCAATCGCCTGTGCTACTCAAATGGGTAACTCCCTCTGCTAGCGCTATGCCGAGCCCCTAACGATGCTGGTTGGAGTGCTACCTGCCAAATGCTGCACGCAGTATTGATTGCCTCAGTGCGTGCGTCTTCCTAACTGTTGTTTCGTATAACACATGCCCGATGAAACATCGGCTCTCATACCGAGTACCAGGAGCAAGATAAAAAATAAAATTTCATGCATAGCATTGAAAGTTGTAATTGTAGCAATAGTTACCAGACGCAAATGGTGGTAAATATCCTAGTTTTAATATTCCTAAATATCGTACCCATATCCTAGTCCTAGGGTATGGGTAGTAGGGGGGTGGACAATATTTTCACGTTGTACTGATGGTGAGCAACATAGCAGCAAAACTGAGTCGCAAAAATGACTCTTCATTGGGCGAACCTGTGCCCTCAAAACAGACACTCGAAACAGACCGATAATAGCGAACACAGTGGCTATCATCGAATTCTGATGAGCTAATCAAGCGCGTCGGCGTTAATAGATGGCTCATCGAAGGGTTCAGCCTAATCGCTGGTGGTCTTGTGCATCCAGAAATAGTCGTTGGGTAACTGCTGACTGATGGGGCAATCACTGCCGAGAGAACGGTACCACTACTGATAAAGGAAATAATCAGATCGTTTCAGTGATTAGAAAATGCGTCCGACGTGGGTCAGCTCTATTCATGTAGGAGAATGATAGTAATCGTAATTTCATGCTTGTTGGTAAGGCCTTTCTCTCAGACTGTTCTTAACTGTGGTGGCGGTGAATAAGTGTTCAATGAAGTTTCAGTGCAAATTTTTGTGGGATTATTGCACTCTGTCAAACACAAATTTACAGACGTTCTATAGAATTTACATTCAGAGCTGACACTTCGCTTTTGAAACACACCAAGCAATATGCACTGATGCAGTTTATTGTTCTTTAGGTTTAACAAGGGTCTGCTATTTGATAGAAGCGCCTCCCATTGTTTTACGTAACCCTTTACGAGCCCATCGACCACCGATATTCATCAGCCACTTAACGAAGTAAACTGCTGAACTGAATTCTGGAGTTTTTACCTAGCCGAAACCACTGTATGATTATGGGGCACGCCGTAGTGGGGACTCCGCATTAATTTTGAATACGAGGGGATTTTGAACGCGCACCAAACTTACCGCACACGGGAGTTTTTGCATTTCGACCCCATCGAAATGCGGCTGCCAGGGCCGGCATTGGATCCCGCGACCTCGTGTTTAGCCGCGCAGTGCCATAGCAGCTATGTCACCACGGCGGGTGAAGCAAACTGGTTCAAGACCACTTTCGTTTTTCATGTCTTTACGCCTTTGGCTACAAGTCACTGCCATCTACTGTATATCAGAAAAAAATATTGTTGACAATATAAGGGCCCTATCCTGTTCTATGCTAACGATTGCGCTGTGTGTTCGGAGGTAAGTTGTGTTAATGATCACCAAACGCGCCAATCTGAGGTCGACAAATTGATACATCGGAGCGGGGAGATGTCTGTTAGTTACCAGAAATGTTTAATTATGCCCCCAACTAATAAGAAACATCCTTTAAGTTTTTCTTAGACAGCGATTGCACACTTACTCCCTCATGTTGGGGATGTTAAATATCTTGGTCTCCTCTTCAAAGATGATCTTAAGTGGAATCAGCATATTACTCAGATGTGTAATAAGGCAATACCTAAACTTTATTTATTGAAACGTTCTTTTCGTGAGGTGTCAAGCCGCACTAAACTTCTTGCACTGAAGTTTTTTTTATAATACCAATACACTATTACGCAAATGTTGTTTGGAACCCCTTTACAAAAGGCAATGTTAACAAATTTGAAAGAGTACAAATAAGGCATTATAGTTAATTTTCAACAGTTATGGGCGAACATCCATTTCACGACTAATAGCGAAAGCTAATATAAGCGCCTATCAGAGAGAAAACGTGTGGCCTGTTTGACTTTTATCTTCAAAATAGTCAACGGACTGCTTAATAGCCAGACAATAAAGATATGCTTTCTTTGGATATGCTACACGGTGCCGACATCAATTTACACCATAGTTCCCTTTAAATACCGAAACAATACCTTTAAATACTCCTTCTTTCCACGAACAGTAGTTGAGCGTGACGGTCTTAACGCTAATATAAGCGAACAAACAGAATTAGACATATTTCGTTATCTTTTGGGACTATGAGGTGCTTTCTTTCGGCACGAACTTTTTCTTTCTTATTTTTGTTCCCCTGATTATTTCCATTGTGTTTTTGGTGAAGATGATGTCTTAGTAATATTCATATCTGTGCGGATGTCTGTCACTATATATATATATATATATATATATATATATATATATATATATATATATATATATATATATATATATATATATATATATATATTGGGTGACAAGCTAGAATATCTTATTTCTCACGTATTTCTTATGTTTGCGCCACTCAGCCACAACTCCAATCATTGGTGTTAGCAGTATTTGAAATAATGTTTTCTTTTATGCTTAGATCTCCTAGGCAACATTACCCTCGTTGGTGAGAATCAAACTATAATAGACAAGGCAGCTCTTTTCTACAATGCCTGTGTGGGTGAGTACCATATTCAGAACTCCCTTATTTCCTTATAATTTATTATAACTATTTTAACATTAAAGCGATATTAATCTAATGGTGTCACAACAGAAGTAAATGTTGAGGCGAAATAATCTGCTGAAACCCAACAATGATACATTCCATACATAGTTCTCATGTAAGCGTGGCATATCCGTCCACTTCAAAGCTAAGTTCAATTAGAAGAGCCCATTCATATCCTCCAAGTGATAAATAAACTCTGAAACAAAAAAGTTCCTAGAGACAATTTAGCCGGCATTACTTCTGAAGTAGAAGATGTATTGTGCGTGCTGACATCGCAAATACTATACCGGCGTAAAGGATAGAAAACTGGAAGATAGGTAGCCGAGTCATCCGTTGTTAATGTATTTATAATATGATGAAGCTACTTATTTTGGCAAGAAAACTGCATGTGAATGCCTAATTCCTGATTACTATATAACGGCAGGGCATTGCACGCCTGCATAAGATATTTGAACATTTGTAGGCAGTGCAAGCAAAAAAATGAACTTTTGGACGTCGCGCACTTATAACGCCTCCCCCAAGGTTTCGACGTATGAATCACTCACACTCTCAACTGCAAGCTTTAATTTTTCTTGGTCCTTAAATATTCACTTGTTTAGATTACACTCGAACGGCTCAAGCGCGAGCCTTGGACTATTCAACACTCATTCCGAATTGGAAATTCAGTACATAATATTTTAGTATTTCGCCTCCGTGTGGTCCAAAATAAAAAAAATAAGTTCCGACTTAATCGTTGAAGTTTCATTCTTCATCTGTATAGTTCAATTGATTAAAGCTTGATTTTGAACTGCTGAGATATCAGGCTTCTTCTGCAGAGTGCCTTCACAATCTTCAGTTCATTCTCTAAAAAAAAAGTCCTGTCTTTCGCATATCTTTACGTTGCCCACATGAATTATCTCGAGCTCGCTGGATGTCACAAACCCTGCATGAGGTTTTCTCGAAATGCGTTTCAGGCTGCTTTAGAGTAGGTATCGTATTTACCCGCTTAAAGGAGCACTATCTGTCTGTAGGGTACTCTATCGCTCAACGCGATTAAAAGCTTCCAGAAATTTTATCACTTTCCACCTTTACAATGTTTGACCCATCTCAAACACGTAAATTAGCCCGCACAAGGACCAAGCCGCGAAGTTGCAAGGAACCTCATGGGTCCGACAAGAACTTGATAAGCCGCAATGAACAGGTTCATCATGAATTTTTATAAACAAAATTCGCAACTTGTCTGCTAGCATGTGGATACACATCTTGAACAGTGTTCAGTGACGCAAACGAGACACCCGCAGCACATGGTTACCAGCGTTTCTTGCGTCACCGGTGGGCGTTTGGTACACACCGAGCTCATGCATTTTGGTATTCAATTACAGCGAACGTATTCTTGTTATGCATTGCGACTGCAATTGGCTCCCCAGCACTTGCCCAGTGCTCAACGGGGGCGTAGAAAGCGCTGTGAGCCATGCCGTCCCGTTATTGCGTTTTATTCACTGAGCCAGTTATGTATGGAAAAATGTGTAGAATTACACTACCAAGTTACAGCATTGCGAGCAAAAAGTACATTAAAATTAGGGAGTTTTACGTGCCAAAACCCCTTTCTGATTATGAGGCACGCCGTAGTGGAGGACTCCGGAAATTTTGACCACCTGGGGTTCTTTAACGTGCACCAAAATCTAAGTACATGGGTGTTTTCGCATTTCGCCCCCATCGAAATGCGGCCGCCGTGGCCGGGATTTCATCCCGCGACCTCGTGCTCAGCAGCCCAACACCATAGCCACTGAGAAACCACGGCGGGTAGACCAAAAATTACAATGGGCGTATGTCGTTGCGCTTATAAAATGAAGTTTGAAAGATTGAATGAATTATCGCCACGTACGCATATTTCTCCTTCCAGCTGTACCAGATCTGGACGATCGACAAGATGTGATGTTCGAAATGCTGAACTCTTCAGGACTTCGCGACTGGCCGAGAATTGGCCAGGACGCAAATATCAGCGAGGAGCCAAGTAATATCACTGACGTGATCATCAAGACTGGAATGTCATCCATCCTTAGCGTTGGTGTTTCAAGAGATATCCGTGAGCTTGCCAGTCACGTTATTCAGGTACATCGATATCGGCAAAAAAAGAATCATTGCTATTATGCTTCTACAGCGCATACGCAAAGTTCTGTAACATATGGCAGAGCAGCGGTGTCAGAGGTGACAGCTGATGAACCCTCAGTGGCCTACCCTTCTGCGGGGTCTAGTTTGTCTAATCAATATGCTACATTTGAACAGCCTGTTGAGACAAAAATGGAACTAAAGCAATCTTAGCAATCTTCTCCTGCTACACATATTCAACACCAGTGGCAATAACCATTCGTCGTGCGTTTCTGCGATATGCCGTACAACTTCAAAACGTAGTATAAAGAAATGTAAGTAGAACTAGCAACGTCGTACCCACAACCATGGTCAAATAATGTAAAGGAAACAACAAGCCACAAAAAGGGACCACTAATCATTGTTAGGCAATAATAGCCCATGTTGATTGCTGGTCCATGCACGTGTGCGTGTGCAAAAAAGGTTTGAAAATCGTAATAATTTTCGAGGTTTTACGTATACTTGCTAAATTCAAATGTTTAGTGATTGCTGGGCAGATCTAGTATCTTACGCTTTAGAGCATATTATAATTAGAATTTCAAAAAGCGAGTACACTACTGTTTTATTAAACTCTACACAGCACGGTTCGTGATTAAAATGTTTGGTGTTTCAGCTTGACCAGATAGGTTTCTCCTGGGTGGGGAGAAATCAGCTGATCAATCAAACTGCGAAGTACAGCAGACCAATGATCGCTGCTTACAAGACCGTCATTCAAGTCACGATGAAGTTCATGAAGCCTAACCTTAGCGACGACAACATCACCGAGCTTTCCGAACGGCTTCTGGCTTTCGAAGGACAGCTAGCCAATGTAAGCATACATTCACTATTGTGATAAAACTTTGCTCAGGCCCAGTTAATGCCTCCAAACTTATGTGTTGCTCATTGCGTTTCACTGGGTATGGTATTTGTACCAAATTTCAAGCGCAGTTCTATAAGCCAAAAGGGAATCAACATTTAGAGCAACGCTCGGCAGAAGACAGCATTCACACACCCGAAAGCTGAGAATCAAGCATGGCTGACAACGTACTACCAGAGACCATTTAAGCAAGCAAAAAAAAGAAAATCGCAAGCACCTTGAGTCAATTCAAAGGGCAATATTACGTTGTCATCACATGCGAGCTCAAAACATTTCCCACTTGCCGGCATAAATGCGCTCCTTTTATTCCCGTCCCGCGAAGGTTGACGTGATAGAGTGCCGGGCGCAGCGAGCCCCCATTCAAAACCTGTAGCAGAGCTACATGCCCAGTGCGCCAGGAAATTTCATTACACCAGAGAAGCGTTATGGAACGAGACAGGCGCAAGTTCGCTACTCGCCTTTTCTTGGCGATGCCACGGCCGAAGAAATTGCCGATTGAAACGGACTTTTATGAGCGGCAGAGTAAAGTGCACAGGCTGCCTAACATCGCTGTGAATGTACTCAAAGTTGTCAGGCGATTTACGCTCTAGTTGACGGGGATTAAACGTTCTCATTCCTGCTTGCCTCTTACAATCAATTGCACACCGCATTTTGTAGAAATTGTTGTACACATAAATTATTCACTCCGGTCAATTTACATTACATTCTCAACCCTCCCCCCCCCCCCACAGGCTCCACGGAATAGAGTGCATTTCATAACTTCCCCTAGATGTTTATTCGGCTTCCAGCCTATTCGGGTTCAATTTCTATGCAACCTACAGTGCAAGAGTACCTGCTCTTTAATGTGCCTTGTGCAAATAAGCTGAGCAAGAATTGCATGCATGCGAATATACACAAAAAATGAGTGGTTCAAATTCAGCTTTTCATAATATTTGCACAAGAATGGTGGCACATCACTTCCAGTAATTATCAAAATGAAAGTAGCGGTTCATTAAGAATACGTAGAAAACCAGTTCCATCATCTACGCGTGCGTGAACTACAGTGGGCTCGAGAGAAAGAAACTGCCACATATCGTGGTCGCCACCTCCAAATTTTATGCGGGGCCATATTGCATTTTATTGTATAGTATGGACGCTCTGCCTACGAATATACGGTTCTTTCAACGCCTCAGGAATTCACAAGTAGTAAATTAGTTCAGCAGAGTGCATTTATTCATTATCACTGTTTACAGTCATCAGCTGCATTGCAAGTTGTAAACAAACACTAATGTGCACCAAGTACAGTTACTTCGGTATTTCATTCACAAAAACGACCCCAAATACACTGCACATAAGTTAGGACAATGGGCTTTAAGAATTTTCAGCAGGAGAATAAACAAGTAGAGCGGTGACTAAAGTTTATTCCATCTCTACGCCGACATGTATCGAGAGCACAATCATTCGATGAAAAACAAAGAGCCTACAATTTTTAGTTAGGCGTTTAATGGGGTGAGGGAAACTAAGGCCGAATATCACCAAAACACGCCTTATCTGTCTCTAATACTAATTGAAATGGCGTGGAATCAGGAAAGGCTGCAATGAAAAGCTATACTAATGGCCCATTTAATATAGCTAGGCTGCGTAAAAATAATCGTATTATAGCATAATTCGGGAATAAATATTTCCATAAAAAACTAGATTTAAAAGGAACCTAAGAGCTGGGTTTTGTCATGGCAAGAGGTCGGAGAGCTTCCTCCCACCGAGCTTGGCTTCGACGCCTTCCTCCTGTCGGTGCTACAGTGCCCTTTTTAGAGAGTATATATAACCGCAAAAAATATATTTACTCTATAAAATCCAAGTACTGTTTAAATAATTCATGACGTAGTCGAAACGGAAAATGGGGTCATTTCATAACAGACGAGTAGGAGAAAATGGTATGTGCTATGCAATATTTCTTTAAGTGAATGCGGCGGTGCGTTTCATATAACGGACATGTTATAAGAATACGTATCACTGAGAGCGGGCCACTACTATGCGCGCATTCAGTTGGTTCTGCTCCCAAAAGAAAGTAACTAAGAGCTACGTGGGCATGTCCGATCTGTAACCTTGCCTGAATTGTTTCGTAAACTCGGTTTTCATGATAGCGATCGATCTTTCCATTATATTATATTTTGTTTAATCAGGTGCAATTTACTATTCTGTTCGCGGTTCTATTCAACCTGCCATTTGTACCTCAATACTCGTTTGTTACTTTGTAGTCCTGGCAGGTAATTTGTAACATTTTACAGGCATTATTCAAGGTTGCGTTCCATGCTATGAAGTCGGTAAGCTCGTTCGCGGTAATTCCAACACGGCTTGAAACCAAACAAAAATGCACGCTGGACGCTCGTGTTGCAAGTTTATGAAGTTGTTGGAGGACATACATTGAGAGAGGGTTTTTAGATCTTTGTTTCAAGGTAATTGCACACGGAGCACTTATCTAGTCACTGCAGATTACCACATTTTTGCTATTTCCGTTACTAATTTATTCTAGCGCCATTAGTATGCCATATTCTTCAGCGAATTATACACTTGCTTTCGGAATAATTTTATTGACACGACCGGGTAATTTTTTTTTTTTTGCACAGCAGCTGCACCAACGGGGTCGTGTCTTTTGGAATCATCTGTGTAGAAAGCTGCAAAGCCAGAATATTGTTCTTCAATTTCTAAAAACACATTTTGCAGCAACTCTTGATGAGTAGCCTTCTCATACTATTTGGCCAGTAGGAAGGTAAATTAGACTGGCTTTTTACCAGAGGGTTTAATGTCGTTTATGTGGGGAAAACGGTGTCTATAGAAAGATCAAATGGCATGCTAGAGCTATTTGTGCTGCCCTGATTCCTATTGTGGGTGTGCATGTTGACTTGTTCCTGAAAAGAATAGTCAGCTGTTTATTTTCAACGATGGCTTTAGAGGGGTGATCGCGCAATGAATAGACCTTTTGTGCGTATGTCCCTGTTAAAAACGTTCTTTATATTTGCAAGGATGGTTCCATGGCATTCCACATACAGGCTTGGAATAGGCGACCTTCCATAGGCAACTAAATCTTTGCTTAAGCCAGGATGAAAAACAGGGTCTAGTGCCTTGAATGTGGGCTGTCAGGCTGAACTATAAAGATACCCCCCATGTTTTGTGGGACAGAACTTTCAGGGTGCTTGACGATTTCTGTGTATGGAGCTTCAGCTACTTAATGTGCAGACCAAATGTTCGTTTTGAATAAAAGAGCAACACCAGAAACTTTTGTTCACTTTTCACCGGGATGATTTCCCATAGAATTCAAGGGAGGGTTGTGGAGGCAGGCCTCGTTTGCGTGCGAAACAAACGGAAGCTCTTTTGCCTGGCGAGAACCTGAAGGCATTTTCACCAGCCCACTTTGTGAGACAATTAGCGGTTGATTATACTTGTCGTTCTACGTGCATAATCTACGTTATTTAGGTACAATGAGTACTGCTCACTAAGCGGAATGATAATAGTTACATTTACACAGGGAGAAAAGGGTGACAGCACACTGCCTTTAGGAAGTCCATTTTCTTGAATGAACACTGCAGACACCTCGGAAAGAGTGTTTCCCAATGGAACTCTAAAAGCACGGAAGGGAAGAAAGTATTCGATGCATTAAAGAATGTTTCCGCTGATTCCACTGTTCATGAAGGCCTGAAAGATTCCATACCTCTTAGCATGCTTTTTCGATGTAAAAAATACAGATAGCATTAGGCAATTGCGTGGGCCCGTATTTGTGTTTTAAGATGCACCATGATCAGCTGAACATCGATGACGTTGGAAACCACACTGAAATTTATTTATTGTCTTATCCCTTTCCAAGAAATGAACTAATCTTGTGCTCACAAGACACACAAAGCTATTGCAGAGACAGCTGGACAAAGTTATCGAACGACATCTTTCTACACAGCACCAGCCTTTTCCCAGCTTAAGTATTGGAATTACTACTGCGGTCTCCAAGTCTTTAGGCAGTTTACCTTCATTCCTAATGCGGTTAAAGAACGATAGTAATAACTCAAAAAGAAGATTTTGCAACATGCTATAATGTATTTCGTATGGACCAACCGCGGTGACATTGCGAACTGGAACTCATGATGACAAATTGCAAACTGTAAACTAAGGTATATTCTTCTCTTTTGCTTGGGTGTGGAAGGCTCTTACGCTCGGCGTTCTTCGTATGTTTGAGAAATTTGTGTGTTCTGCGGACCTCTATACCTTCTAGAAATGTTATCCCAAGATATGGGCCTCATCTTTAAAGAACGTACTCCAAGTGTCATTTCTATTAAGCAGAGGAATTGTAAGTGCCCTGTGCTCGTCATCGCACTTAGGTATATTTCCCCATACTAATTACTCTGAGTTATGGCTATTTACTCCAGAAACAAACTTCTTCCAAGGCACATCTTTTTGTTTTCGCCGGACATATCGCTTTTTAGTATTATTCTTGTTAAAAGGTATGAGATTCATCATTATTAACGTTTGGAGATTTGCCATGCCCTATTTCGCGCCTTTACTATTTGACGGTTAGCTTCCTTTCATCACCATTTTTTGATGTTTTCAAAACCTTCCAGTGGAACAGCGAATTCATTTTGAGGCTGCATCCATGGTGATCCATGGTGATGATCGCATTTTCTTTCCGCAGGTAAATGTGCGAGATCTGCATGACCTATTATGGCATATTCGTTAAAGAGATTCCAGTCGGTTTGTTCCAACTTCCGTCGAGGAGGCAATCAAGGTGAAGCAAGTGACAGATCTATGGAGGATTGCGCTCTGTTTACAGTATAAAAGTGTTTTGGGTCATCAGTGTTCAAAACAATGTTGGTTGTATTCAGCAGCTGTTCGATCCTCTTTTCATGTATGTCTGTTCATTGCCCCATAGAGGGTTATGAGCATTCATGTCTCGAAGAATCAGGGAAGGTTTGGGTAGATGTTTTATTACGCCTAGAAGGCCATTAGATGATGAACAGTGATTTGGTGACAGACAGACACTACAGTAGTCTGATAGTTGAGCTGAACTCAAGCTGCAACGGCTTCTAGCAACGAGCTTAAGTTCAGCTTCTTGAGAATTAGCCAGAGTTCACGATAATAGCAGCACCACCACTGACGCCGCCGACACGATCCTTTCGAAAAATTGTTATATTTGAATATATTTTTACGTGTGCTGTTCAACAGTGTTTCCTGGAGACAGAATAAGTACTTGAACGAAAAAACCAGTCAAAAACACAAAGGACAAGAGGAGAGGTTCACACCACAACGACTGGACCTCTCCTCTTGTCCTTTGTGTTTTTGACTGGTTTTTTCGTTCAATTATGTACCAACTGGCCCAGATTTCAACCCTGCTGCAAAGAATAAGTACGGCCGGTGTTCCTCTAACAGCATACATATATCGTCATAGTTGAGTTCCACTGAAGTAATGAAACGGTCACCTTTATACATCAGAGATTGTAGTCGCAAGGTAACTATGATCATGAGCTCGAATCGACACGTATACTTTGCCATAAGAACTATGTCATTTCCTCACTGGATGAAGTTATAGGTAATTTTCCTTAGCGCTCACTACCACAACCACCAGAAAAGCGGAGGTTCCTTGGAAGCAAAGAAGCTGGTAGGTTTACAGATAGCTCTATATCCTCCGCAGCTGCATTTACTTGGTTATAGGGGTGGGAGGACAGGTCCAGTTTAGCGACGCTCCTCTGGGTGCCTGTCACGGCGGAGGCCACTGCCGATGGTGGCACGAAGGGTCTCATGCGGAGATCACATGATGTTTCCCACATATCTTTAAGCCTGCGGACTGTGCCACTGGCTTCTGTAAATGAGATGGGGACCTGCATGTCGGGATCAGGTCCAGCAGCTCGACCTGTGCGTCAACGTAACCTGAGCGCGGTTGCAATCCCCGCTTCACCGCTTCAGCAGAAGTAACCTTCTCTTGAAAGGTGGATCGTTTTATACCCTCTGGGTATTATACATTTTCTTTTTGTCTATAAGCTCAGGATTTCCTTTTTTTCGGTTCCACGTTTGGACTTGACCTGGAGTCCGCACCCTGTTCGCCTGCCCAATTGATACATTTGGGTGTGCGCTCACATCTGTCTTCTCTGTGTTGATCTTCCCGGCAGGTGACACATGCAAGCCTTCGCCTGCGTAACAGCGAGTCATGTACAAAACGCTGCCATTTAAAGCATCGCCTAGGGCTTAGGATTTAGGGACGTGTCTTGCAATGTGTGTGCTACGTGAACGGAGTCCGGTAGAGTTGTGCTGTTGAAAGTTGAGACAATATTTGGTCTTTATCTCTACATTGTTACTTCTCACTGGGACTCTGTGGGCGGCGATTACTACTTGTTGAGTGAGTTACACTTGGATCTCTGCATCTGTGCGTTGCAAAAGTTCCTGCTCGAGAATGACGCGCTTTGTGTAGTCAAAGGTGTGGTGAAGTGTCACCTCCACTTCCATTTCGTCGAGCTTTTCCAGGGATAGCAGCTTGGTGCCTTGGTCTTTGGTTTCGATTTCTACTGGAAAATCACCGGTTCTCTGCCTCTTCGCTTTGAAATTTTTTCCCGCATAGTTTCGGACGTTCTTAGTGGTGGAAAAGGCGGTTAAGCTTGGCCACCGATTCGTCGGTCATGGCGTGCACAATGAAAAACCTGGGCAAATCTTCCGCTGACTTTTGTGATAATACTTCCTTAACTTCGGACCAACTTTTTTTCAGGGGCCGATCAGAGGGAGTTGTCTTGTTAGCTATAATATTTGATTTGTTATTCGGTAGCCGAGTTGGTCACCCACCACGGAGCGCATCGATCGAATGTGTCGAATACACTAATCATACGCGGACACTATAACTCTATGCATAAGGTCCAAGGTTGACCAATGCGCAGAGGGTTAGCCCTAGATGCCCAGAAAAGAAGGAAAAAGGAAGGGATGAAATGACAGAACAGGTTGCCGTGAGTCGATAGGAAAGATAAGTGTGGAGCGCGGTATAGCAAATGCACCTGGCTGCTTTCCCCGGCCAGGTAAATTCGGTGGAACCGTCTATGGGTAGCGGGAGCCAAAGGAGAGTGCTGGTCCAGCCGAGGAGCCTTATAGGTCCACATTCTCGGCTTCTGCTTAGCCAAGAGGCTTCGCCTTTTTCCCATACACGGCTAAGCCGAGCACATTCTAGACTCGGACGCTGGGGACATGGTGGCACGCTGCTCACCGGCCCCTTGCGGCAACGAGCCTACGGTGGTCATAGGTTGTAGGTATAGTAGGTTTCCAATTCAAATTATACACGTATCGAATATTGCCAAAATCTAATCGAGTATCGAATACTGTTTTAAAGTTGCCTGAATAAACAGCAGTTTTATCGATTGCTAAAAACGACCTTCACATCACAGTGTATTCGAAGCATTAGCAAGGTGACCTTATTACGGCATACGTTAAAAGCGTTGCGTATTAAAAGCACAAATGCGTCCGTAGAACCAAGAAAGCAGTTTACCGGTCTACTTAGGGCTCGTTGCGGAGAGCAGGTGATGATGGTTTAGCAGCAAAAGTAAATGTCTGAATGACGTAGGGGGCCCCATTACGAAACTTTCGTGTTATGTATATATACTGCGGCATCCCTGATGAAATTTATTGCAGTTTTGCTCTAGTTTTACGCTTGATTGTACATGACTGTCATTTTGGAAGATTCGCAAAATATTGAGAAAATACTTGTATTAACGAATACTTAGCATTCGATGGGCAAATTAATTAGAGCACTATTTAAAAGGTTGGATTATTCCGACACCCGTAGACATTGTCGCGACGAAGGCGCTGCCCCCTACTGAGTGAATAGTCTAGTTTATTGCGGAGAAGCGATATCAAAGACATGCGTAGATAATTGTCTGGACTTTTCGGATGTCAAATGATTTAAAAACTTGCAGTTCGCTTTCCTCGCGATGCCTGCCAGAACTTTTGCACGCAATACAACTCGGCTCATAGTTTGCTTTCTTGCGCTTTTCTGCCCGGTTACCGCCATAAGAAACCTCTATCCTGCACGTTTCGATGGTCTAGAGATAGATTAGCACACCTGCTGAAGTGTTCTGTTGGTAATACCAACCCAACCACGCACGATTATGTTGTTTAAACCCTAAAGCAAATGCACGATAAAGTTCTTACTGACTTGGGAAGAACGCGTAATCACTGAGTAATTTCTTTCAAAGCCAGCAACCTCATCAATGGTGTGTGTCACTACGCTTAATAAGATATATCGAGCACGCTGGGAGGCTCTTGTAAACGTATGGAGCACGTGTACTCGCGAAATAGTTTTGTTGACAAAACCAAGAGAATTCTACAGGTTCCTGCTATAGGAAACCTTCAGAGAGTGTGCTGGAGAGTTTCAATAATTTGCACGAGCTCCCGCTTCCATTGGCAGTCGTCTGTCCGGAAACTACAATAAACTTCACTGTCATGTTTACTGAATCCAAGATGTTGAACAGCTACGGAGGAGCAACGCGGGATTTTCAAAACACTTGCCATGACTAAATACAGACTTGTGTCAGAGTGCCTTTCCACTGCACCGCAATGAAGATGACTTGCAGAAAACGTGGGGCCGAAACTACAGCGTGATATCGTGTGTCTCTGTTAATTGCAATTCTCTGTATATTTACTGTGCTCTCGAAATTTATTGGCCTCAGGAGGAAATAAAAATTGGTCGACAGCACTGTGCTTGTCTATCTGAATTGGTATTTCGAAAAGGTCCCAGACCTTAAAACACCCCTTCCATACGCCAAGCTCAAATCGTCATGTACCGGTAAGCCAAGAATGAACCGCTCTGTTGATCCCTTCGCCGTTCCGCCTTACAATCCTCAGGCGTAAGGGAACTACGGCACAAGCGGTTTTTTTTTATAATTAATCGTTTAAGTATATTTTATTAAGCATTTTCTTGGATTTAAATTGGAGGCATAGCCTTGACATTGCGCAGGTTTGCTATGATCACTCAGCTTCAGCTCACGCCTTTCTTTTCCAGCTGACTGCACCTCCCGAAGAAAGGCGAGACCTCACGAAAATTTACCGTAGAACAACCATGGAAGAACTCCATAATAATTTTACTTACGTAAGCATTCTGTTTTAACAATCTTCTAATCTTATTTTAGGACACCAGCAAGAGGCTACTACTGCGCCAAGTGAAAACTACCAAAAAAAACAAGGAGAAATTTCTACTTTCATTCAAAAAATCTCACTTACCCACAGTGAGGCCAAGATAGCGTAGATAGATCCTACGACATCGGCGCTACCTGTTCAGTATTTTCGTTCATTTGGCCAACAGACTTTAGTACTACACAGTTTGTGCTTACGAGCACGAATAGGGTGTTTTAGCGAACCCTTTCGAAAATTCTTAAGGGTTGCATGTGGGGTCATCGGATCCACAAAACACGGCACTTCAGTATCGCAAAGTTGTAGCAACGCTGTTCCGTTTTCTTTTCAGATACCCATACGCGTTTTGCTCAAGAGACTCTTCAGTGAGGTAAACCTGACGCTAGCCGACAACGAGACTATTGAACTCTACGCACTGGATTATTATACTAAATTAAACAACTTTCTGCAATGTGCCGACCCGTAAGTACGGATGACCCTAATGTGTTTACATTTAAGTCGCGTTAAAATTCAGTCCTGTTAAAAATTTTATTAGTCGCATTCACCCTATATTCACAGAATGGTGTCTGTTATCGCTGAAATTCACAGCTTTTTATTTCAGTAACAGAAAAACTTAACTTCATAAAGTTCAACGCATACTCCAGTAACCCGTTCTGACTATATTGGTGCAAATAATTCTTACTCAAGCAATCTTTTTTTTTCATACGAATGCACTTTTCCTACAATAAATTAAAATGAACAGCCTGGTATAATTTATGCGGAATGCTCGTTTGGCTTTACAGCAAATATCCGGCATGGAAACAAACACTAAAACTAATCTCAAGAGACTCAGCGTCAGGTGCATTAATTACATAGTTTGTAAATTGCGGCTTCCAACGAACGTAGAGAGAGAGAGAAAACAAGGGTAGGAAAGGCAGGGAGGTCAACCATAACAGCATCCGGTTTGCTACCCTACACTGGGGGTGGGGGAAAGAGGAATAGAAAGAGGAAGAAAGGGAGATAGTAAGTACTGAGTATGTGTGGGAGGGACACCACACACAATGACACTATAAACGGTCTGTTAAGCCCGTGCACTTCAAGTACCGCACTAGTGCACGAATCGCTTTTCGAGCCAGTGACGGGTGTGGCCACGGTCCGAGTATCTTTGACTCGGTGAACGGTCTCGAGTCCAGTCTGCGTAAAGTTGCCCGCAGAGAGAGGCGTTGGACATCGTAGCGAGGGCAGGTACACAATAGGTGCTCGATGGTCTCCTCGCACCCACAGGAGTCGCACATCGGGCTCTCGGCCATTCCCATACGGTAGGAGTATGCGTTCGTGAACGCCACTCCCAGCCACAAGCGACACAACAAGGTTGCTTCGCCGCGAGAAAGGCTAGATGGCAGTTGTAGCCGTAGCGTGGGGTCCAGTTTACGTAATCTGCAATTGAAGCCACTTGAAATCCAGAGATCTTGGGACTTCTTGCGCGCAAGTAGGCGAAGTTCTCTGGCAGCGTCCGACCTCGCCAAAGGTGTCGGACGCGTCTTGGTATCTTCGTGGGCACACCGGGCAGCCTTGTCAGCTAGGTTGTTGCCGACGATGCCACAGTGAGCAGGAATCCACTGAAATATTATGTGGTGTCCTCTTTCCAGAGCATGGTGGTGCAGTTCCCTGATTTCAGATGTCATTTGCTCGTAAGTTCTGTGACGTAATGCGGACTTGATGCTGTGAAGGGCTGTCTTAGAGTCACAAAATACGACCCATTTCTCTATTGGCTCTTCGGTGATGTACATCTTAGCGGCATGGAGAGCTGCAAGTTCTGCCGATGTAGATGTAGTCGTGTGCGACAATTTGAATTTAACTGTAACGTTCTTGGCTGGAACGACGAATGCGGCAGTTGAGCTGGTAGGTGAGGTCGAACCATCTGTATATATATATATGTATGCGGTCATGATACGTCTGGTGCATAGGAGCGTAAGTTGCTTCAGAGCCGGCAATGGATGATTGGACGTTTTTGCAATTCCCGGAATAGCAAAATTCACTTGAGGCTGTCGCAGGCACCACAGGGGAGAGGAAGGCTTCGCCACCGGTGTAAAAGATGCCGGTATGCACTCTTGATGAGCGCTAATCCCTCGTGAAAAGGTCGCTCGAGGTCTCTCGGCTGGTAGGAAGGCCAGATGATGGTCGGTGATCCTTGACAGATGGGGAATGTGCGCTCTGAGAGTCGACAGCTACATGTGTCTGGATTGTATGGTCTCCTGCGATGGCGATTGTTGCTGCTGTTGAGGTGCACCGAGGCAGCCCTAAACACGTGCGTAGGGCTTGACCTTGTATGCTCTCCAAGGCACGAAAGTTCGTCTTGCATGCATTTGACAACACTGGTAGGCTGTAACGTAGCAGTCCGAGAAACAAAACCCTGTACAGCTGCAACATAGAATGGACTGGTGTACCCCAGCTTTCCCGCATAGAAATTTGAAGACCTGAGCAATGGCGAGTACCTTCTTCTTCAGATAGACGCAGTGAGGGCTCCACGAGAGGTTGCGGTCAATGATGACGCCCAGAAAGCGATGCGTCTTAACATAGAATACAGCTTGACCATTGATGGTAACAGGATACGACATTGGTTTCCGCGTAAAACCAAGTAATGCGCACTTTTCAGTAGACACACTGAGGCCTTGTTCTCGGAGATAAGCCGTCATGGTTGCCGCCCGCTGAAGCCCGGCTCTTAGCTGACGTCGAGTCACCGCAGAGGCCCAGATGCAAATGCCGTCGGCGTATATTGAGACATGTACTGTCTGCGGTAGGTAATCCGCTAGTCCTACCAGGACGAGGTTGAATAAAATAGGGCTCAACACTCCACCCTGCGGCACACCACGGCAGATGTAATGGTCTGAAGTTGGGCCGTCTTCGGTCTGTAAGAAAAAACGCCTCTCAGTCAAATAGTCCCGAATTCATTGATACATCCGGCCACCAACTCCAACAGCCTCAAGAGAGTTTAGTATGGCCTCATGGGCGACGTTGTCGTATGCTCCTTTTATATCCAGAAAAAGTGTCGCAGATAGGCGCTTGAGACTTTCTTGATTTTGGACCCATGTGACGATGTCAATGACGTTGTCGATGGACGTGCGACCTCGAAGAAAGCCTGTCATGGCGTCCGGATAGATGTTGAATCGTTCTAGGTACCATTCCAATCAAGCAAGAATCATTCTTTCCATCACTTTGCCGACGCAGCTCGAAAGCGCAATCGGACAATATGATGAGATCTCAAGCGGAGACTTTCCAGGTTTCATAATGGGGATCAAGCGGCTCGATTTCCATTGTTTAGGAACGGCGCCGTTCTGCCAAGACTCTTTGTAGTTGTTGAGCAGCTCATCACGTGCGTCATGTCCAAGGTGGCATAGGGCAGCATACGTGATGCCATCAGGTCCTGGTGACGAAGAACGCCTGCAGGTCGCCAACGCAGCATCGAGCTCTTCGATTGAAAATAGCACGTTCATTTCTGGTACAGGTGCCTCAGGGATGTCATTCAATGCTGCATCAGTAATGATGGCTACGGGCCCAGCAACCCCTGCACAGAACCCTTCAGCCACTTGAAGCTCCGAGCGGACTTGGTAGAGGGCCAGAGCAGCGAAGAGCTTCCTTTGATGCGGAGATGAGCGAAGACTCCTAACCGTTCTCCGCATGTGCTAGAGCGATTTTCGGGGATCAAGCGACTGAAAGAATGTTTTCCATCGCTTATCTTCCAATTTATCCATGCGACGCTGGATTTTCTTTTGTATGCGTCGTGAAGCCCTCAGATCCAAGACGGACTTCGTGCGCCGATACCTCCTCTCCGCCTGTCGGCGTGCCGCACGCAGCCTCTCCAGTTCCATGTCCAAGTCTGTTCGCCTTGTTGACCTTGTAAACTAGCAAATGGATGTTTTCAATGCCTCTGCGATTGCGTCTTCGATAGTGTGTGAGAGGCCTTCCCGACATGTGTCATCCATATCCTTCTTAAATTTTGACCAATCAATTGTACGCAAGACAGCAGAGGAGCGTTGCTCAACTCCTCTAATCTTTATGTATGTTGCAATGTGGTCGCGTCCATATGTTTCTATGTCCGTAAACCATTGGACGCTCGAGGCAAAGCACCGCGACACCAAAGTTAAGTCCAAGCAGCTACTGTAGGTCGTGCCTCGCAGAAATGTAGGGCTGCCGTCATTCACAGAGCACAAATCATGGTCGGCAGCAGAGGAGGCAAGGCTCCTGCCCTTGGAGTCAATTTTAGTGCTTCCCCATAGCTGGTGATGCGCGTTGAAGTCACCTGTGATAACCCAGGGGCCATTGTTCATTAGTAATATTTTCTTAAGTCGTTCGCCGTCAAAGTCACCCGCTGGGGATATATAGGCTCCAATTAGTGTAAATGACACATTTTTCTTTTGGACATTTAGGCAGACATATTGGTTGTCGTCATGAGGCTCTATCGCGTTAACGACATATGTTAAGTCCGTGCGGATGTAGATGATCACTTTCGTGCTCGCACTGCATGTGGACGAGACGAAAAATTCATAACCGGACAGTCTGAGTGGAGTTGATGTATTTGGTTCGCAAATGACCAGTATGGGGAAGCGATTTGCGAAAATGAATTGGCGAAAGTCTGATATACGGGTCCTTAGACCCTTGGCATTCCATTGAAAGATCGACGCACTTTTAAGTTCAGTGCGGAAGGGGACTATTAGTCGAGCCATGATGCTTAAACGATGCTAGTAAGCACTGGATTTAGTGCATCCAGTATTTGCAGAGCGCTTCGAGCTGCTGGTGTTTGCAGCTTGCTCAGTATAATGCGCATTGTATTAATTAGCGATTGCGGCATATCAGCCGCCTGCCTGTCTTGGTCGCACAAATCGCCGACAGTAGACGTCAGGGGTTGTCCAGCGAAAGTTTGCTGTGATTCTGTTGGTGAATGTTGTCGTTTTGGTAGAGCCGGCCAAGATTCGGCAGATGTGGTCTTCTCAGTGTACTTGCTCTTCGCGGTCCTTTCCACATTGTCTGTCCTAGGCGGTGGAGAAGGAGGTGGTGTTGTAGGAAGTGGCATGCGCCTTCCTTGAGGAGCCTTCCTTGAGGAGCGCCGGCGACGTGAACGTCGCTTCCGGACTTTTCCGGCGGCTTCGCGATGAGATGAATGATCTCTCGGCATCTCTTTCAGGACGGCCATTTCCTTCTTAATATGTGGGCATTTCTTCGATGAAGCTTCATGTGATCCTCCGCGGTTTGAACACTTCACTACAGTCGCGCCACATTTATCTGCAGCGTGGAGCTCTCCGCAGTAGGGGCATGCTGCCTGATTTTCGCAGACGCTGCTCACGTATCCTAGTTTCATGCATTTGCGGGACTGAAGAGGTTTCGCAATGAACGGCCGCACTGCATGTCTGAAGTGTCCCACCTTAACATGCGAGGGTATATATTTACCCTTGAATGCTATTTTCACGCTGCGTGAACTGCCTAGCCGCTTAACATCAACGATGACCTCATCATTGGCTGGGTTGATAAGAATCGGCAAGTCGTTATTAAGGATGGCGACGTCTACGTCGTAGATAACGTCGGTGACTACGTCAGATCCCAGAGGGATGTAAGAGCGCACCTGAATGCCATCTAGGTCTGTTACGCTGCGTAGAGTGGTCAAAGCAGCCGCATGCTGGACATCAACCGCCAGAAGATTTTTTCAGGTGTTCACTGGAATGCCCGATATTTCATTTGGCACCAGGGCTTCCAGTGACATCGACACAGATTGCCTGTTAAGTAGCTTCATGTTGACGTTGGGAAGCAGGGGCAAAAGTATGATGGTATTGGCGTCCGGCCTCTGCGTCTAACTGTTTGCGTGCTTGACGATGAGGACGTCCTGGTGTTCCTTCTCTTCGCTCTGCGGCTCTGCACAAGCTGGAAGTCGTCATCGGAAGTGTCCTCACTGCTGAGAGAGTAGACATGGGTGTCCTCGCTGTCGGTGTCGCTCTGCTGACCGATCCGCTTCCTGGAGGCGGCCGCCGCTGACGCCCCCGTCGCCGGCGGACGTGCGGGGTCGTCCACTTCTATTACGACTGAGCAGGGAGCGAGGACCAGCGGATGAACTTAGGTTTTCCCAGAAATAAACCGGAGCTAGAAAGAACAGCGCTGTATCAAAAGACGCTTCGTCGTCGTCCCCAACGAACGTAGTTCCCGAGAAAACAACCGTGAGAAAAGCACAGCAAAATTTGCGTACGCAATTTTGCGTACAATATTAATGTTCACAAACTATTTCCTCAATTCGCACTATTAACACTTGAATAAGAACTACGAAAGACCGGATATCACCTACAATGCCCTGATTTGTTGCCAACTCATATGACAAGTCTTTTGTCAAAAGAACTGCGCTTGGTATTTCCAAAGCGATAGCTTTAAAATACTGAGTGCATCACTCCGGCGCTCCGCTCGCGTCCCTTTTTGACTGTGCCGCACCTCCCAAACTCTCCAGATCACGCGATCGCCAACACTGGGCGCGCAGGAAGGCTGCATACGCCAAGTCACCAAGCTTCTCGACTCGCCCTCGCATTGTTGCCTTTAAGCTCTAGCGCTCTCTGGCAGATCCCTCTGTCAACACACGGCGCGCCGGCCATGTACGCGCTCGGCTGCACGGGCAAGGGATACTTGAGACGGCGTGGTGGCCCCGTCAATGAGCCTAGAGTGCCCGTACACTTCTCATCCTAAAACTAAAGCTACGTAGATTTTTCTGTGCTAGATGTGTGCAGTCTTTATGACGCTTCGCGCGATCGAATAAGAGACACAGAAATGTTAATTACATGCACTGACAGAAAATCTATCACGCTCCGTTCTTCTTTACAGGAACATGCTGTACAACTATGCTGGGCTGAAACTTATGCTCAGGTGGGCGGCGGCAGCATCGAAAGAATTCAGGAATGCTACCTTCGAGCTAGTGAAAGTTAAAGCCGGAGTTAGCGTTCAAAAGCCAAGGTGGGAACGGTGCATCGGTTCCGTGAAGGGTTTGATGCCAGAGATCATCGGCAACCTCTACGTGCAGCACAAGTTTAGCGAACAAGCTAAGAGAGAGGTAACGTCCAGCGTAATTCTTGATAGGAGTTGTCACTTCACGTAGCCCTTTGTATTGTACTTACAAGCTAAACTACGCTTCCTAGCGGGCGTCCACTACCGCCCAATATGGTAAATACAAACGAATCTCGTCTGAGGAATTCCACGCGAAAGTGTCAACACCCGCGGCATGCAGGGATTATTCATTTTTATGCCCCACAGCCATGCAAATTTTTACAAATGGCTACCATGAAGTCGTGAAACGAGACAATTTGCAAACGTTTCTCGCATGTCTCTACCGCCACCTTATTATACTGTTACACATTTCACCGCTGTGTCGCCCAATCACAATACACCATGGTGAATCGGGAAGTCCTTGCGTCTACTTTTTATTAGCCGAAGCAAGGCTCATACAGACCATTACAAATGTACGTACTATTCTGCGTACCTTACACTATTCTTCCACATAGTGCCCACACTACTTCAGACATTTGCCCCATCGCAGCACTAAATTTGAGAATCCGCTGCGGTAGAATTCGTCCAGCTGACTGTGGAAACACCGTCGGACTGCTGCTTTGGCTTCATCGTTGCACTTGAATAGCTGTCCTGCCAGGAACTCCTTCAGCGGAGCGAAAACGTGCAAATCACTTGAGGCGAGGTCCAGACTGTACGGTGGGTGGTCGAGACTCTCCCAGTTGTCAGCCAGCAACGCACGCGGCCTGCCCCAACGCTCTTTGTTACGCAAGTCATCACGGCTATTTTGCGAACTCCAGTACACCCCCCACCTCACACTTCTCACTGCGAGACACCTTTCCCTATACGTGGGCTGCATTCTCCAGTCAATTTCCGTGGGCGTTCAGCCCTTGCTCCACGGAAAACGAAGCGTACTTCGTTGCTCGTACGCCGTGGACGTGTGAAGCACAACTGCGATCTTCAATATGACAGCAGAGCCATGCATCGAAGCTATCTGCAGCTAAGGCACCAGGCCGGTCCAAGAAAAGTCCACCACTGGAAATGAATATGTTGACTTCGCATTTACAGCCGTATTTTGGCTAAAAAAATAAGGACAAAGGCTTTCTCAATCGCGCTCGTACTATCGGTACCCGAGACCCTTTCTAGCCTAGTCATTTTACTATAATATGTTATTACCTATAAACCCCATTACGTCGGTAGGTCTCTGCAACTGTCTGGAAATAGTGAGCTAATACGGTTATTTCTCTTCAGTAGGGTAAGCAGATTCAAGCGTGTGCATACTGAGGCTAAAAAATGGTTTCACGCTAGTCGTCAAGAAAAGTTATGGCACAGGATTTGGAGCTCCCATCTAAAGCAAATCGTGTCGCTCTTAAGATGCCTAACTAGGAGTGGTTAATGTGGCCTTAAGAATAGTGGGACCTTGACAGTCAGTGGTCGCTGTTAAGCAATAACGTCACCGTACCTATAAGATGCCCCAAACTGAAGCCGTACCCGCCGTGGTTGCTCAGTGGCTATGGTGTTGGGCTGCTGAGCACGAGGTCGCGGGATGGAACCCCGGCCACGGCGACCGCATTTCGATGGGGATGAAATGCGCAAACACCCGTGTACTTAGATTTAGGTGCACATTAAAAACCCCAGGTGCAAATTTCCTGAGTCGTCCACTACGGGGTGCCTGATAATTAGAAGGTGGTTATAGCACGTAAAACCCTGCAATTTAATTTTTAACGTTGAAGCCGTGCTGCTTCGAATTCTGCTTTACAAGGGTGTTTCTAATAGGGAACCATTATAAGTATTCCTCATCATTTGCACGGAGCCTTCACTGGGATATTGATTTAATTCACTTACACGCCACGGTTCATTCACGCCGCCTTCCTGCTGCAGTTTTGAGACCATCGGCAATGTATCTATAATAAGAGCATAACCATTTTTACCACAGGAATCTCGTGCTCTTCGCCGTAATGATAGATACACAGCTTCAGTTATAATTATAGTAGGAACATTACTCGTATTTGATAAATAGTAACCAAAATATTCCATTAGTATGAAAAGTAGCCTTAGGCAATTCCAGATTTATTCTAGAAGGGGTCCAGCTTGCTTTTTGTATTTTCCTAGCAGTAAGCAACAGTAAGCAGTAGAAGAAGTAAACCTCAGATTGCGTTTGGAAAACCGTGTGCTCTGTCACGTTCGACATTAGTGGGATGGTAGTCCTTCTTTCGCCAATAAGAATTATACACAAAAACTCCCCATCGCCATTCCAGAATAGCAGAAACATCATTTATGCAGCGATATTTTTCTCCTAGGTCGAGGACCTTGCAAGAAGGCTCGTGTTAGTATTTAATAAAACTCTACAGACAGTTGACTGGATGGATGATACTACAAGAAGCGCTGCAGAGGAAAAGGTGATTTGCCGTCTTTTTCTCAGTAAATAAAATGAAAACCGCTGTGGTTTCTTAGCGGATTTGGCGTAACTCTGCTAAACACGAGGTCACGGGATCGAATCCCTTTTGAGGTTGCTATAGTTTTACGGGGGCGAAATAAAAAAAAAACGCCCATTGTTCTTACATAAACTAAAATGCATGTATTTCTTACTTTCCCGTAATACGGTCTAATTATGGTAATTGTTTAAAATATAGAAAGGGTACACAATTACATGGCATTAGCAGAAACCGCATCCGGCTCACTACTTAATTTCCATTTATGTTTAAATTAAAACTAAAAGTTTTTTGTTAAATTTGACAGATTGTTTTATTAATACGTATTTGACATGTATTTGGGTACCGAGTTTGAATGCAATACGTACATTCAGGTTTAAGAGCCGTATAAATGTGATAGTTACGAACGTATGAGCAAAATAATCTGCAATGTTGCACATATCGCTCGAGCGTTTCTCGTGCGGAGAAAAGGTTGCGCTGCCTGCGCGAAGCGGGACACTCACGAGTACCAGTCTTGAGGCGGCTTAGTTAGAGAGGCGCTCTTTGAACTAGTTGGACGACAAACGTGCCAATAGCAATGGGCTCATTAGCTCAAAGTGCATGGTTTTTTCTGATATATGAGGTTTCAAGCGAGTTCAGTTTCGTGTATGTGCGTCTTTGTGCGCGTTGCGTGTCTCTATCATCGTGTGTGCGCGCGTTTGTGTGTGCATAAATTACGCCTTTGTGAAGTCTTCAGTGTTGGTTATTGTCCACAGTTTGTTCTAACAAAATATTTACTTAACCTTGTTGAAGTGTAACACTAATAGCATCCATTTGGGCTAGAGCCAGGGCAAAATCCAAAGATCTCGTGTTCTCTAGTACGAGAACATGCACTTTAAGCACATTTTCTTATGTATGCCTTCAACTGATAAACTTGCTTCATCTGCCCTATTCGACACGGTTGGCAATATGACACTTTGGCTCGCGCCATCGTAATTTTCTCATGTATTGTGGAACTCATACTGCAAGCTTTTGTCTTATCGGGTACAGAACCTGGCTACAGGGTTTGGGGATTTCTGCGCCGATCGGTCTTTTCTTGTTTAGCTGAGCCTAAACTTCTTGCCTTCAACGCATTCCTTTCTTTTAGTTGACGAAAATGGGAGCAAAAATTGGATATCCAGACTGGATAAAGAACATGACTTATCTTGAAGGACTTTACGAATATGTAAGTACAGCATCATGACGTCCTAAAACAAAAAAACATCAAATTTCACTTGCATCAGGTGGTCCGACAGACTTGCAAGTTCATAAGCAACTCCGGGAACCATAGCAGAGAAGTCACAAACAGTGAAGAAGTAACTAGGGATGTGCGTATATTCCAAATTTTGAATACGCATCTAATAGTGTTTGCTATCCGATTCATTCCATTCTAGAATTCACTATTCGAAGTTATCAAATATTCATCGCTGTTTAAATACGAGAGATAACAATAATTGCAGTTTACAGGGAGAAGGAATTATTATTGATTGTTGCAAATGAATATGCCATTTGAAAGCTGTGCTTGTTGGGGAAACTGCCAGTTCTCTATTAAACCCAGACCGCAGATAACGTAGTTTCAATATCCTTCCGTCATTTGACGAAGATGATTCACCTTTAATACAGCTTAGCGAGAACTGACGCGTAATATGCAACGCCATTATATGTGTCACAGAAAGTAAATAAGCCTTCTTGTTGAACGGTCTGGGCGTTATCGTTTATTTTACTTCGCATTATAATTCATAATCATTGTTTGATGCTATATGTACGCGCATATATATATATATATATATATATATATATATATATATATATATATATATATATATATATATATATATATATATATATATATGTGTGTGTGTGTGTTTGCCACCATAGTGACACCGTATATATACGGTGTCACTATGTTTTTTCTCTCTACATACCATCAACCCTATATAATTATTTCGAGGGGCACTAGTTTCAATAAATGTTTTTGCATGATGAAGTATCATTGAACATGGGGGCTATAAAGCCTGTAACTGCATTTATATTTTGATTGTGCGAAGTAGATATGGTGCTAGTGGGAAAGGCAATGAGCTGCTCCATCTCTTTAAGATGCAACAAAAGTTTTTTTTCCTGGCACTACCACCATCGCGCTCTGTCCCACCTGTCTAACATGTACAGCTTCTGCGACTGATATCACCCGTTGGCCAACGCTAATCTCAATTACAGCGAATAATCCTATTGCTTGAAGCCACTGCGAAGCATTAAAAGTTGTCATACGCCGTTGAAACACACATCTAAAGTAAATTTTCGCCAACAGTGGTCTTCTTGTGGGCGGGTGTTGGAGTTTTCAGTAATTCCTCAGGAAGCAGAAACGGAATTTTTTTTTGCAAGTAGTACTAATCGACAAATCCGACTTTTCCTATACGCATTCTGCTTCACGTTCGTTATCACTGCTGGTCTGCATTACATCACGTCATAAGAAGCAGTGCATGCAAACCCAATGTACGTCGACTGCAGGGCCAGCGTTGTCCATGTTAAAGCCAATGTGGCCCAGCGTTCCCGATATATTCGAGCAACATACATTCGAATTACCTCCTGCGCTGGTAGACGCCATCCCGCTATCTCAATTCGCTCCTAGCGCTATACAATGTTGCAACGTTTTCTCACACTAATGCAGCAAATCACTCGTAAGACTACCGACATCATACGTTCGTCCTTACTGTCGTCTCAAGGCCTTCGTTAGGCATACGGCGATACACAATCGTTCGCTTTGCGCAAATGCATTAGTCCGTCCGGCAACGCTTTGCGGAACCCCAAACGATGCAGAATAACCCACTAAGTGCCTCGCATAACATTTATTACCACAATGTCTGGGATCTGTACAACTTTGTGCTTCCTGCTATTCCTTTTCAAATTGAGAAGGAAAGACACTATAAATGCGTAATCACGTTGTAGCCGACATATTCGGGCCAACAGCTGAGTTGCACGGAGTTTGCGATAGCAATTTCACGCGCCCTGGTTGAACCTAATGCGGCAAATAGGGCTAACAGCGCAGGCGCTCAGGTCCACGTGTCCGGTAGTCCGTAAACGCTAATGTGTCTGCGGACAAACTAAAACACTTCAGAACGTGTGGCTGTCATAAAAATTCAGCAAATGCAAACGTTACGTGATCGTATGCTAGAGAGGTAAAGTGGTACTTGAAATGTCGTTTAAGCCCTTTACAGCCAAATGGTGGGGCGTGACTATCTATCAATCGTTATTAGTACTGTTTCACCTGTTCATGAAAATATAGTTCAATATTTCACTACTGCAGGTACCGCAGCTGCCACTTAATATTTCCTATTTGGAAGCAGTCTACGCAGTATCGGTGAACAACGGGAAAAAGGGTTTGTTGAAGCTGCGAATGCCATACGACAAAGATTCCGAGTAAGAGATCAACACGTACTTTTCTTTTTCCTGTTCCTGCGTATGCAGCATTTCGCTGTAATTTCTGAGACAAGAAAACTCAGCCACGAAATCGAGCAAGATTTCAAAACGACTCGCCTTGATACAGGCCTATTCAAGTGTTCTTTCTCAATATGGTAATTATCGTCCAAATGAATGAATGAATGAATGAATCAAAGAAAGTTTATCGAGCCAATATGACTCCCTCAATCCCTTGCCTAAAGACTCCCTTACATTTCCTAGAATGTTCTTCCACTCTCTCCAGATCGACTCAAGGAAGTGGATAAAAGTGCCACCTCTCCAGTGAAGTGGTCAACTACGCTTCGACGATTCTTGAGCGAGAACAACCCTTGATCAAAAATTTTTAGCTAGTCGATCACGGCGACTAAACAAGTGCACCTGAATTAAGGTGGTAAGCAACTCCTCGCCTTAAAAGAATAACGCAGGTGCATTTTTCTAGCCTAGTGCACGTCAAGGCGTGGCGCTGTGCTTTTCTCGCTGAAGCCGAGCAACTGCTTCTAGTGAGGCTTGTTTGAGTTCATGGGACATAGCATAGGCGTGTCAGTGCTGCTGCAATCGTGATACGAAGGATGCCGAGTAACATTTCTTTATTTCGTGCCCACTTGCATGACGGTTTACACTCATTAATATCATAAAAGTGAGCGAATGCCACCAATATTACAAAAGCTAACGAAAGTATAGTGCCAGTGTTAAAACCTGTAAATGTCAATAAAGTAGCACTTCTTGGACCGCGCCCGGCGATCGGTCAAAAAGGCACGTACCGTGCTTGATAATGAGTGCCAGCTTTTTCGTCCTAACGGAACCTTTACTAATCGCCTCTGGCAGACCACATAATCATACTCCTTGACCTGGAATACTCGTAGCTTACTTGTTGCAAAGGGTAACAAAAATGCACTTTCTGAGCAGAGATTGGTGTTACTGGGCGTGCAACAGATAGCTTGTTGGTGGCGCTATAGTACAGGCTGCGAGACTAAGTGAGCGTCGGATAACGCAGAAGTAGTTTGCCGCGCGCTTACCGTGTAAGCAAGCAGGAACGGCAAAAGAAGACTGATATAAGGAAAGGGTCACAAAACTGTAAGGCTTCCATACTCGTAGAATAGGTAGAATGCTCGTACTGCTTGGAAAAATAAAACTAACATTTTTATCTGGTCTAATATTGTCACATACTGAAATTTTCGAAGTGAAGCCCTTGAGTTCGCGAGCCATTGTCACTTAGTAAAGTTGTGAGACAGGCAGTATCATGGAGATTTGCATACCCAAATTGTGGGACGAAGTGAAATCGTGCTCGAGTAAACTTTCATAAGTGCTACTTCATAAGGGGTTTAGTTTTCAAAATGCGAATAGAGCAGCGCATTTTGCCCATTTTGACGAAAGCTTGGTAGTGCTTATATGAACATTGATACAAGTTTCAATCCTTAAAGATATAAACGTACAAAAGTGACAACAAAAATGAAAAGGGCAACGAAAACGCCGACGGTCAACTGAGAGGTCGCTCTGTTGACGGCTAACAAATACATCTGGTTTTGTGTTCGCCATAGACTGAAAGGTCGCTCGTTGGCCGGTAAAACGGATAACAAATGCATCTGGCTCTGTTTCCGCCACCTTTCAGTTGACATTTCTCGCTTGGGCTGTCCTTTATGATCGCCTCATGTCGGTTTTCTTTGCGCCTAAATTTTCGAACTTCAACTCTTGACTTGCTCAGGTGGAGGCCGCTGTGCACGCTGATTTAAGAAGTAATTCCAAGGGAACGTGTGTTGTGAACTCACCGGCTTCGGTTCACTTGTAACGTACTCCCTAAAGTGACTAGTTAAAATCTTATTAAAGTGGATTGCTCGAGAAGGGGGACTTTATATTGCGTGAGAAATTATAACACATTATTTAACAACTATTCCCACCGTAAAATTGACTACCGGCAGATGCGAATGTACACGTCAATGACTTCAAGAATTATACGAACACCTTCGGTTACATCTCAAGCTTCCAAGTATACGCCATACGGTTGCGCAGTGCTTTATGCGGGGCTCCCTCTCGACCTGAAAAATCAGTGCCCTTCAATAAGGCTACTCTACGAGACCTACGAAACGCGCTGTGTATCAACATACGCCGCGAGCGGTGGAGTAGAAACTAACAGCGTTCATTATTAGTCTAGTTTTCACACTGACAAAGCCGGCAAGAAATACAAGTTCGCGAAGACACAAAGTTAACCATGCAGGCTACTTCGATTTCCAAGGAACATGACAATAAAGCGTGACTAAACGTTTTCTCAACTTCAAACAAGCCAGGTAGGGTTTATTCATCCATTCTAAAGCGAAACTTAATAACTATGATCTTGGAATTTTATTTTTTAAGACTTTTGTCGAGGTTTAAGGTTTTAATTTTAAGGTTTTACGTGCTGAAACCACCATTTCATTATGAAGCATGCCATAGTGGGCGGGACTCCGGATTAATTTTTGCCGCCTGTAGATCTTTAACGTGCCCCTACTGCTGTACGGAACAGAGAGTTCAAACTTGTTCCAATCTTTAATGCTGAACAAGTATTCCAGTCACATCGCACATGTGTCTACGCTATCCAACACTGGAACACCACTGAGCAGAAACGTACCTTCACTCTGCAGTGCATTCAAATAAACGCCGAGCACAGTCGATTAGGAAATGTTCGCACAGGAATCACCATGGTGTGGGTTGGGAGTGTAGTGATCACTTTAGTCGCGAGCGGCACTGCCATCCACGTTGGGTCGAAGACAGCATAAAACGTTTATTGGAAATGTCTTGCTGGAAACTTCTACTGGAAAAAAAGCAGAAGAAAATGTTCCTAATTACACGGCTACAGAATCCGATAAAACCTCAATACCGGTAATCAAACAGCTGGGACCAAAGAACAAGGCACTGCTGACTAATGCCACATAGCAAGTAAGTAAAAAGAAAATTCCGTTTGGATGGCTCGAAATCGAGATGAGCCTCATTTACAAAGGCAAACGTGATAACCCGAGCTTGTGCGGAGCAGTTACAGTAACGTCGGCGACATGCAGAATGGCAATGCAACCCATAAAACTACAGCTCCCGCAGTAGCTGCAAAAAAATGATGTGCTGTGGAGCTAGAGAATGGGTCCAGACTAAGCAGACGCTTAGAGCGCAATATTTTGTAATAACTCCATACATACTAGATATTATGGGATCTTACGACAACTCAGACCGGGGAATGGTAACGGATATCCTCAAGTGCGGAATCATAGATAACGATTTCGTGGAGGTGGTGAGGGACGTATAGATATATAAACCAAGTAAATGTGCATGGGAAAATCGGAGAAGAAATTAGGTGGGTAATTCACCGAGTACTGAACCAAAGATGCTGTGTGTCTCCAATGCTGTTCACGTTTTATGTTAAGGGAACACGAAGACGAATGGAAAACAATGAATTAGTGTCCCATTTATCCTACATCCGTAATGGACAAAGGATGTAACAGAAGGTGCTTGAGATAGCCTATGCGAATGACATAGTGCTACTATAGGTCAATGCAAGATATTTATAGACTTGTGAATATGTGTGGCAACGTAGCGACAAACCTAGACCTTATGTATAACAGAAACAAATCGGGAATTAAAATGCTTAACGAAGGATAAAAAAATTAAGTGGTGTCAATTAAAGATGAAGTCATACGCATAGCCAAGCAATATAAACACCAGGTTGTACGCACAAACGAAGGAAATGCCTACTCAAATGCCCAGCAAGATAAACTAAAAATGAAAAAGAAGCGGAATTCAGCAACAATAAAACATATGAGCAAACTGGGGTTACAATAATTAGGAGGTGATGCATGGAACCTGAAAAACAGTAATTGTACCCAGCGCTATCGTATTGAAACATCGACAATTAGTACCCGACAGAATGTATCTTACTTGGCGGGCAGTGGCGCCGCCATGCGGCTTCATATTAAGAAACTCAGGTATATGAAGGGCGAGCGTTAAGTCACAAAAGAAATGAACTGCTTTTTTGTATGCAACAATCATTGCGCCTGACTGCGCTTGTGTACTTAATGCACGGAACGATGTAATCTTACGAATGCATCCATGAATCTTTTGTACTGCCTCATTTTATTGTAGGTGGATTGTCGGCCCTGCAGTTGTGAACGCTTTCTACAGCCCAAGTTCCAACGAAATGGGTGCGTGTAGATTTCATTGCTTTCTCTCCCACTACCGTTCAAACTGGGAACGCAGACTATGTCATCCGGCTACAAACGCCAAGCAGAACCCTTTATAGAAAAAAGGCATGCCTATTTCTTTGTCACTCTTCAGGTCGGCTTTCGTACTGAAATGAACATTCGAAATAACTCAGAATGTCCACATGAGCAAGCACACATATATTTGCATTAGTGTACCATCTGTGGCACTCACTGAAAAAAAATTATTTTCCTTAAAGGTTACGTGACCTGCACACTTATGACATTTTTCGCTGTTTTCAAATTTCGTTGTATGATGACGCATCGTTCTGCCCATGCTCATTTTAGTCAGCTAGTCTATGCATGTACGAACTTCTTCCCGAAGTGAACTGTGTTGCGAGTTGTGCGTTTGTTAACTCAGCCGGTGTCATTCGTCTTCGGCGCACGCTGCAGTTAAGGAATGACTCATTATCAACTCCATCAACTTTCACTGCTTTTGCAATACGTGGTGATTGGCTGCAGTCAACCGAAGGCTTACTGCTGCGATGCGACTGCCTACGCAGATGCAAAATCGTCTGGAAAAACATCACGCGTACCTATTTCGTAGACTGCGCACAACGAAATGTCATGTATGCCAGCGACTATACATAGTTCGTCTGACTTCGGCTATAGAGAATCCAGAGCGGAGGCGACGTCGACCCTTCCACATCTGCCAAGAAATAAACTTGTGGCAGCGCCCACATGCGTTGCATGAACTGACCCCGAAAGCCACTGAATATGCTGCCTGTTCTTGCCTCCGCGCTGTCTTCTACGTAACGCAAAATTCGTCTTGATCCGTCTTCAGACTTGATAAGTTAACGCACCTACAACTTCTGTTGTAGTCAAGAGTTCGACGAACTTCTGTTGATAAACTTGGAACCAACCCAACACGTCAATCATTTGCAATGCAGCCGTCGGATCTATAAGGGAATATCTTTTTCCTAGTTAGAGCACTGGCCAAGTTGGTTTGTGCGTGAGAATGGCGGTAGAATGCAAAGGGCAAATAAAAAGGTCGGCAGCATGTTACACTCTTGTAACACGCGAAGCCGGAAGCCTGCTACACACTGGGTAATGTGCCGTCTCGCATGGTCACATTGCTGCTTTTGCACTTTGGCTTCTTCGGATAGTTTTCAACGCTTAGTTGCGACTTCTCGCGCTCGTATTGAGGGGTCAGACCGGCGCCAACGACGTTTCTCTTCGAGTTTATGTTACGCCCTCTCATCAGGGTATTAAAACGTATGCTATTCCTTGTAAATTGAATAAAACTCTGCACCGTTCGCTTAACTTTTCTTAGCTCTTGTAGACTCAGTCTTATGGGGGTATGAGCCATTGCTTACGGGGTATGAGCCATAGAGAATGTCAGGTGGTTTTTTATGCCACTGTACAAACGCCGCATTTCTGCACGTTGTATGCGTGATTCAAATGAATGTGCTGACTTTACGCTTCACTTTGCTGAATGCTTGTACCCCAGCACTGCGAGAAGGATGAGCCATTGCATTTTTGTTTGCATAAGGGGGTATGAGCGATTGCGGATTATGGTGTGCACCACTGGACCGGACGACGCCTTTTTTTTTCCAAGACAATTGGGGGTATGAGCCACTGAAGACTTTCGCTTTAAAAAAGACCGGACACAGTAATGCAGTGTGCCCAGTGTTCATAGTTCAGAGAAAGTGTAGGCTCACAGGTGGATTTGTGACAGTAGAACTGTTTTCTTAGACAAACTACATTTTACCTTTTTGGTTCTGAGGGGAAAGCTATTGCGGAAATAAGGTCTCTAATTCAGAAATTTTAAACAAGCTCATGTTGACGTAGTCCAAGCAAAGGAGGTACTTATGGCTTTGTTAAATAAGCTGACCATGACGGCTCTAAGCGGAAACAGGGAAAAGGATTGCCTCTTAACACAGTCTTTTTGACTAAACCACATAAGCCTTGTGCAGCCATATGTTCCGAACTGTACTACGGGACAGAGGGGCGTGGCGATTTTTGTGGCGTCTGGTTTTCTGGAGCTGCACGGTCTTGTTCAACGTTCTATGTATTATGAGCCCCTTTTAATTAAGTTACCTTTACCGCGGCTAAGTAGAATTGTTAGTCTTTTTCAAACTAAGGCGTCGCCTTTCCTTCTACAGTGTATCCTTCCGCAATCCTTCAAGGCGTCTTCTATGAACATGGACTTCCACGGTAAGCTGTTGAGTGCCATTCAACATATGCCCAAACAGTTTGGTAGAAGTGACTTCATGATTGTAAGCTAGCTTTGTTATAACACGACAATTATTTTTTAAGCAAATGTGCAGATTTTTCTAGATATTTGCCCCCTTTTTAGGGCCCCAGTGATTCAAGATACACGTACATACAGCTTGAAACAGAACTCGTTCATGACTATTTCGGGCACTGTGTCCAGATCAAGCTTAATTAACAAGTTGATTGCTGTCTCAAGAGCAGAAAGGGCACTTTTGAAGAAAGGGTTACATAAAATTACAAGGTGTACCAAACCCTCAGACTTCTTTGATTGATCAACTAATCAATTCATTTTTGGGCGCTTACAAGAGTCACACGCATATCTCATCTTGAAAGCTGATCTCCTTTGTTTCTTCGTGTTAGCAAAGAGCTTAATAAAGGCGTACGCTTTTCTCGCAATTTCTTAGTATCTCGTCGGACTCTGACAAACAATGCACTTGTTTCAGATAGAATTCGCTGACGTAACTATCTGGCAGTCATCTGGCAGCACATAATATTCTAAGCGACTTCATACCCATAAATCGTCATGTTAATCATGACCTAAACCTGAAAACGTGCGTCCGTTGATCAAATATTGATGTCACTGTTTTACTTACACACTGTTACATATCTGGCCAAATATAGGGATGAGTCAGGCGTACGTTTTGCTGATTTGATGGCGCATACCACCTGAAGATACGTTAGCCATTCTGGCACTATTCCTGTTCTTTTTTTGTTGCACACACAATTTACGATAGCGAGTGAAATATAAAATTCGCTCGTTTGCAGCAATTATTGTATAACGCATTCATTCTTACCGGCAGTTCCCTTAACTTCGGAGCTATTGGCATGGTGGTTGGACATGAAATGACCCACGGATTCGACGATACAGGTGAGCACATCAAAAAGAAAACGTTGGTACTGACGTGGATTCGGCGCACTAAATACTCATCTAAGTGGATCAAAGAAATTCAGTGCCTTCTTAAAATGAGACATTCGTTTAAAATAACACTTGTTGGGATATGTTGGTCTGCGCCATTAGTACAAGTGAATAAAACTTTGTGAACGAGCACTTTACAAGAATCAACAGAATTCAAAAATTCCTCCCGCTCTTTATTTGCATGCTGCGACAGCAGAAGATCCTCACAATGCACACATCATTCATCTAAGAACAACCTCAGAGCGATAGACACCGCATCGTCTTCATTCGAAGCACTCGTATGCTAGAGGCCTCGAAGTTCGTGCACGGTTGTGTCGAGCACAAAACCCCGCCGAAATTACCAAGCTCTGCAGATACGCCAAGCGCTGCGGTTTAATGGAACTGTAGGAAGTTGGGGCGATGGCACCGTCCATTTTTAAATAATCCCTGTGCAGCTTGCGCGTCGCTTTTGCGTTCGTGCATAGTCTGGAGCCTACTCTACAGCAGATCCAACAACAGATACTGGCAAAGTCGCAAACCAACCCACATTTGATTGAGATACCCAGTTTAACTTAGCGATGAAATTAGTTAGTTTTGCTTCCCTAAATACAGCAATTCAAGGATAACGCAGCGTATACACAAACACCAGTACCACTGAATCAGCAGATTGAGAAGACCAGTTCATGATCAGGAGAGGACACAGCTTTTGTAAATGGAAGTATGCATAGGGATATCTTGAAGATTTATATTATGCTTCTAACATACCGTTACGTGGATGTGACAGTGCGCATTCAGGCAAGCAACTAAGATTTATGAACTCGAAACTGTAATCGGCGAACATTCTCCTTCTAAGCCAATTTTCTACTCGGTGATGGCGACACGACAAGCTGGGTCATCAGTGATGGAATCGAAGGACAGCGCTTCCACCAGACTAGATCACGAAATTCTTCAGAGTCTCTCGAGGTGACCACACAAATGTTAGAATCTGCCGAAAACATACCCGGCGCTCAATCTCTCAGGATCTGCTGAGCCATCTTTCCAAGAAAAGCCTACGACGTTCGAAACGTTCGGAGGACCTAATAGGGCGCGCAAGTTGCGTGAGAATAGAAATTCGATAACAATTACCAGAGACAGTAACAACACACGTTTAGCAATACATCCTCTCACGTGCGTTTCTTTGTTCCGCTGTGCTTTGACAGGAAGTCAGTTCGACGCGGATGGCGCTTTAAAAGAGTGGTGGTCCAATCGTACTAGCGCCGAGTTCAAGCGGCGAGCCAAATGTTTCGAGGATCAGTACGGAAATATCACTGACAAAGAAGCAAACATGACGGTGAGACGCTTCCAATTTATACTTTACTGTTAAACACGTTTCAGAGCCGCACCGCATATATCCAGTTTGGTGGCACTGCACACAGATTATGTGAAGAATATACGGGATATGCATTGGTATTCGTGGCATTGTCGTATCTTTGTCGATGTGAATAAAAGTTTACCAATTCTATTGCGGGAGCGCGAGATGTTATGTTAAATCTAGAGTGACAGAGCACGTGCAAGCAGATAGACACATTGAGAGCAGGTTCTCCGTTTTACGCCAGCGTACCACAAACCCGCTGAATTTTGTTTCTTAAGGTCGAAATTTGTATCCACATATACCGCGTATCTAATATTACAATGCCCGATTATATATGGCATAGTAGGTATGGGTTTAATCAGATGTTTTTGTCAAATTTACTTTGTTCATACAGTTGTACTAGACAGTGGTTCGGCAATGTCCCAACAATGATTTCGTGGTTCGCTTGCTCAGCCTCAATTTTATTTTAATGCAAAAATAAATTGCCAATTTTCTCATGAATTAGAACCTTGAGTTAGCAGCAAAGACCGTGCATATAAGCCTTTCATCTCCGTCTTTTTCTTGTTTTTTTTTGCTAAATAACACAACAAACTAAGTGCGAAACTGAAAATACCACAGGACACACCCAACAACAGGCGCGCAACACTCAACACCAGTTGTGCATGCGTGCTTTCGCTGATTCCGCTCGCGTATTTTCGGCGGTTTTTTTTATGGTCCCTACAAACAACCTTTCTGCGCTTTATCTCTCGTGCAACGTCTCCTCCGTCTAGCCGAACGAACTGACTGCTGTCTCTCTTCAACATAGCTCAATGCCAAAAACACTGTGGGCGAAAACATTGCCGACAACGGGGGCCTCCGTCTGGTTTTCGAGGTGAGCAGTTCCTATGTGCCTGCCAAATTTTCAATTCCATATATATATACCTCGTGGATCATTATGGAACATTATGTGACCATAATTTGATCATCGTACTGCAAACTGGCGTTTACCGCGATCGAAATTGCAGTCGCTCATCGCAAATCTTAACGGGTGTCACCCGTAGCCACTTAAACCACTTGGCTAAAGCGATAGTATCTCTGCTAATATAGCTGAGGGCGATTTGCATCTACTGCAGCCTTAGTAGAACGAATCGATTGTTTTGTAAAAGCTCAGCTACTAACCTCACCAGAGGTATTTAGAGTTCGCGGCTCCGATGACGTAAACGCGAGTCATTTGAAGGATCTGGAAGTAGAAGTTTTATTCTAACTACAGAAAAACCGGAATATTATGCCTGCATTTTTATTGATCAAATCGCATGGGTTATCCACAAGAGCAAGAGTACATTGTTTAAGGTCCTCATGACAAGAAAGATCTAAGAGAAACACTTTACGAGGTCAGGACGCATTTGGCCCAACACCTGCTGTCTGTCCTTATGGGATGTATGTAGCACCGGTTAAAAGGCATTGCTCCTCCTTGTGAAAGAAATTATGAGCGGTTTATTCTAACGTGGTTCTAACAGGAACCCTGGTTGGTTCATACTCGGCGCAATAGCCCAGTGGCTACGGCGTCGCGCTGTTGAGCTCAAAGTTACGGGTTCGATCCCACCCGTGGTGCCACATTCTCCTGGCTGCGGGACAGAAAGCTGGTGTAGTACGCGTTGCTCAAAGAGGCTCAACATTAACCTGGAGCCCGTCACTACAGTGTGCGTCATGATCATATCGTCGTTTGGGCACGTAATATTTCAGAGTCTAAGTTTATTTCTCGGCATCAGGTAATTTTCTGAAACGGAAAGCACGTAGTGGTTTCAAAAAGTATCCTTCGCCGCCATAGGCGGTTCGCCATTTTGCAGTGACTGCATTTTGTGCTTTTTTGCAGGCGTATAAGAAACTTCTGGAAGACGAATGTCACAGCAACGCCACTCGCTTGAAAGGCCTGGAACAGTTCTCAGGAAAGAAGTTGTTCTTCATCGCAAACGCATTGGTACACGCCTCCAGCAAGAATATTTTTGACAAATGATAGGTTACCGAACTATGATCAAAACCCTGGCTCTCAGACAATAACAACTGATAGTTATGCCCCCTTTCCCGCAGGCATGGTGCAGCGTGAGCCGTCCACAGTACCTGAAGCTGCTTATTCAGTACGATCCACACAGCCCTACTCAATATAGGTAAGTCGAAAGCTTAGTGTATTCATTTTGAGAGGTCAACATTCCGGTGTGGACCAAAGAGGCAGATGTGTGATGTCAGTCTTTATTCCATAAAGAAAAGTCTCGTCGGCAACGAAAGAAGAACAGCTCACTTAAACGCTTCAACTTGATCCGCCCTCATTTACTACGACAGCACCAGAACCTCCTGACAGGCGCTCCGGTATCTTTTTAAGAATCGCTTCATCGTGAATTGCACAACTGTCACCTTGTCTGCTACAGCATTGCTTTCAGTTGCCTCTGAAACACAAGGATAGACAACACACAGTTTGGGGCGTAAGAAAAAAAATATGCGAGAAATGTTAAGCATAGTGCAGGCAGGTAGGTATTCAGCATTATCTGTGTGTTTGTTTTTCTTTTATATATATATATATATATATATATATATATATATATATATATATATATATATATATATATATATATATATATATGTGTGTGTGTGTGTGTGTGTGTGTGTGTGTGTGTGTGTGTGTGTGTGTGTGTGTGTGTGTGTGTGTGTGTGTGTGTGTGTGTGTGTGTGTGTGTGTGTGTGTGTGTGTGTGTGTGTGTGTGTGTGTGTGTGTGTGTGTGTGTGTGTGTGTGTGTGTGTGTGTGTGTGTGTGTGTGTGTGTGTGTGTGTGTGTGTGTGTGTGTGTGTGTGTGTGTGTGTGTGTGTGTGTGTGTGTGTGTGTGTGTGTGTGTGTGTGTGTGTGTGTGTGTGTGTGTGTGTGTGTGTGTGTGTGTGTGTGTGTGTGTGTGTGTGTGTGTGTGTGTGTGTGTGTGTGTGTGTGTGTGTGTGTGTGTGTGTGTGTGTGTGTGTGTGTGTGTGTGTGTGTGTGTGTGTGTGTGTGTGTGTGTGTGTGTGTGTGTGTGTGTGTGTGTGTGTGTGTGTGTGTGTGTGTGTGTGTGTGTGTGTGTGTGTGTGTGTGTGTGTGTGTGTGTACTTGAACTGTAGCGACCTAGGAAGATCCTCCAATGCGCTACCCAATAAATACACCTGTACTTGGAACTGTACACGGTGCCAGATTAACACAAAAACACCCTTTCCGCCCACATATATACACGATGGGCATGACACTATGTTTAGGATTAAGGTTAAGATAACTGAACCGTGTTTCAGATTAGCCCCAAGCGTGACCTACGTGAGCACTGCGAGCGCCGCTTGCATGCCGTCTGGCCCATTACTCTCGTCTTTGATCTCACCGTACGCCTGCCTCCCTGTGTACCCTTTGGTTCAGCCCATTTCTCTAAGCTGGTACACTTCTTTCGGTTCTTTCGATTGGCTGTTTCGGCAGTTTTCCTTCGTACAAACTTAAAATACGTGCTTAACAACCTGTTCCTGAAAAGCAACATTTAGAAAGCCGGCCGACGGAGCTCTGTCCAGAGCGTTCACCTTTTCATACGTGGTTCTAAACCCTGGAGCGGAAGTTCAAATGGATAAACAAAGCATAAACATGAAAAATAGGAAAGCACATCTAAAAGACAAGAAGGATATATGCTGAGGTGCAACAAGGATGTAACAAATGCCGGCGACACGTAACTTCCACAGCATGTAGCTTGATTTTAACCAGCTATCACTTCATCACGACTAACTGTGCATAGTAAAACACTTGTCTCGCATCTGTCGACCGAAACATACAACCATATTGTGATGACTGAACCAGCACTAACATCGAGCTTCTTCCTGCACCGTTCGCTTTGTGAAATGTTGACCGAAAATAGGCTGTTAGACGCAGGTTACATGAGGCAGTAACTTAGGTGAAGCGAGCTGAAGCTGTAAGCTATCAGTCCGCTGAAAATCATAGACCAGTACTTTCTTTTTAATGCGACGTGTTTAGCTCGCCCCTCGGATTATCCGTGATTACAAGTTCGTTTCGTAAAGCTAACATAGCTGCTCGACCCAACTTTTCGGGTTTCATATGTATCAGAACCGGACGGTTGCGGCCAACGAAAATGTCATTGACTCGTTAGTCGCGTGGGGCCCCCGTCAAAGTATGATAAATCAGTTAGCCGGTGGAAATCAAGTACATTCATAGAAGATCCATGGTGTTTTTATGCGGCCGTATTTTACTTCAACCAAGATTATTCGAAACTGCACAAGATACTTTAGTTTTTCTCTTTAAGGTAGCACAAACTCACACCTACTGCGTAGAGTATAACCTAGTAACTCCGACCGGTGCTGTAAACGTCTGCTTCATATTTAGAATTCAAAGTTGTAATGAACGTACGGGTTTTGTGAGCAATAGGTACCTCACCGTAATGACGGTTGGTTGCTGCCTTTGCTAGAAGGGCACCATGTGCCGTATCCTGAAATGAACGCTGCTTCACGCCAATATTACACATGGCTTGGCTCTCAATTTGAACCTAAGCTTGAACTCGGGAGCTGCAATAGAATACATAAAAACGGAAGAATTGTCTTTATCGGAGACCCGGGCACTGATTTCAATGAGGCTTAATTGTTGCACTTAAAAGAAAACTTGATTCTAGTGACGGCAACAAGAGAATTTTTCAATTGATAAAGCCTAGTTTTTCAGGACATAACCTTAAGGCTGCGAAATTTAAAAACATTCAAGTAAAAGTTTACACTTAATTCAGCAACAAATAACAGTATCACTATTTTGCAAACTAGGCATAATAAATCTAAAACGCACTGAAGTGATACAGATTGCATTGCTTTGAAATATAGCACTAATGTGTGCTTAGAAGTTTTGCATGACCCTCGTAAACAATACCAATTGGTCGCTGCCTTTTCAATTCTATGCAAGCTGCAATTGTTTTAGAAAATTTCTACGCTCAAAGGTCCTAACAGATGCAATTTACCAAATGCTACATGTTTTCGGTGCTGAGTCACTGATTTTGAAACTTCAAGCTTGAGTGTTTCTTTTGTTACATTTTCGTCTATCTTCGTAAGCAAACTGTCATAAATTAAAATTTTTATTCCTAAACTTCCTTGACTGCACACCCTTTTTTCTCTCAGTTTCAACATATTTCGTTCTCACCGGTAGAGCGGTTTTCTCATGAAGGCATTTCTGTCTTTTACATGCATCTTATAGGGAAATTTAAGTTGGCCGCGAGCTAAAGCTTTCTTCTAACAACAACACTTTTCGTTGAGCCAATTACTATTCAAGATTATTTGTGAAGTACATACTATAGATGACTCGCAGTAGTACCAGAAGCCTCGAACAGCGCTTTCTAGTAGCTGCTGCTGGGGAAGACGGAAACAAGTTCATTCGTAAAAGTGAGCACATAGATCATCTCTCTACCCATTACTATATTGCTTACAAGGTACTACAACATCTTGCTAGACCTAATGAAGCTCGATAGAAGCTTCGAAACCAGTATTAATCTTATATGCGTATTTACATTGTTAACTCCGAATGGCAATGTTGTTTCATATAAAATGCAGCGAATTGCGTAACTCAATATTAAAAGAACCTTTCAGCGAACTGTTGAAAAATACAAATTTTACAGATCAAATTTCCGGTAATTCTCTTTCAACGAAAGCTATCGACATACATGAGGCCCCTTGATTGCAAGAGGAGTAGACCCTCTTCGTAATCTACATAGCTTCCAACATCAAAGCCTCAAACTTGCATGAGTCGCACTGATTCGACAAAAATGGAACTGAACTTCAGGCGTGACATCAGCAAGCAGCCGAAACATCCGTACGGTAGCACAACTAGCACGCGTACTTAGTTCTCAGCAAGTGCTGAGTGAGTGGCGTCCTCGCCGCGCCGTCACACATAAGAGTGCGCCACTGCAACTTCTCGTTGTCGAATTGCAGTAGCGTTCGTCAGCGAATTTTTTTTACGCTCGTTCGAAATCACGTACGATTTGACGTGGCGCAAGCGAGCAAGTGGCGTGTTTACATGTATTTACGTTCTCTTACATTCTTCGTTTTTTTTTTTCGCTTACTTTTCTATGTAAGCACAGCCCTCATGTCTGTTCATTTTAAATAAATAATGAATGGATGAGTTCGCACTTCTCATTTCTTAGCCACCAGTTTGGTCATTAGGGCAACTACCGCTACAGATACGCACAAAGAAAACAGAAGAAACCAGTGTCTACTTTAATGCTATTTTATACTACTCTGCATATCGAATGGAACGCATGTTACATGGCATGTGAAGAATGGAAAATCAAAAGTGCTAAGGCGGGCCTATAATCCTTTGCGTGATCTAGCTAAGAACTCGGTGCCTGTAAACGAGACTATGCTCCAAGCTTAATTTGCCCCTCAGGAAAGTGGAGGGCGAGGGCTGTAACGGCTCTCTATATATAATGGTGCCTGCATGCACCATTACAATTCTGTCACTTTCTTCCCTGCTTTCTTTTTTCGCCAATACATCGAACGACTCTTCCTCATCTGGACTTCTGACTATCAAGAAAAAAACACAAGCACTGCAACGCGGCTCGCCAATAAGGTGGGACACCTTTGACTCGGACAGTTTTCTTGCAGCAAAACCTGACATTGCTTCAAAAATGGGACTGTGCCATTCACATTTTCTTTCTAGGAAGCTGGGGGACCGGCCCTCCCAAAACACTTTTTGCTCCGCACTCGGGACCACACACTAACAACACGCAGACAGCGGCCGAAAGACAACTAAGTGAAGAAAACAAAAGTCTCAAACGCGAACTCGAGCTAAGCCGAGAAGAAACGCGACAACTCAGAAAGAGGATAGACGACCTAATTAAAGAAATGCAAGCGCTCAGACGAGCGGGGTACTCGCCGATCAGAACGCCAACGCCACCACCACCACCGCAGGCCGTGGCACCAGTGCAGCAAAACACAGAGGAGAAAAGCTTTAATGATGAAATCAGGAATTTCATGACTAGCGTTCAAAACCAAATGCAACAGATGCAAAATCAGATGCAACAAACGCAACAAAAGATAGCTCTGCAGGACCAGAGCTTCCGTAACTACGTCAAAAATCAAAACACGCAGAAAACCACTAATGACGCCAGGGATAGGCTATACAATGACAGGAGATTCGGATCAGAAACCCAAGGTACAAGCAACAACAGTAACAACGCAACATGGCAGGACAAAACCAACTAGAAGTATGGCACTGGAACTGCAGAGGGTACAAGCGCAAGCAAGGGCTCCTGCAACAGTTCATATCTACGCGAGCAAATCCACCAGATATAATCATGCTACAGGAAACCAATAATACCCCCGCACTCAGGGGCTACACGTGCCAGGAGAGTGGCCGCACCGCGACTCTCATAAGTAACAAAGTAGTAACCATAGCGCATAAAGAAATCGAGGACACCCAGATAGAACACGTGATCACGGAGGTGATTCCCAAAAGGAAAAAAAAGGCTAGAAGTACGTACATAGTAAACTTGTACAGCCCACCTAAACAGACAAAAGGAAACTTTATTAAACTTTTCGCGGAGGCCAAAAAATTGGCGGGACAAAACACCCTAATCATAGCGGGAGACTTTAACGCTAAAAGCCCGCGCTGGGGCTATAAAAAGGAAGACAAGAAGGGACGAGGCATCTGCACGGCGGCAGAAAACACCGGGTGCGAGCTGCTAACCGATGAAAACCAGCCGACTAGACAGGGAAACAGCGTCAGTCCAGACACGTGTCCCGACCTAACCTTTATCAGGGGCGCCAAGCAGGCAGAGTGGGAAAACCTGCTCGAGAACCTTGGCAGCGACCACCACATAATAAGAGTCAGCACGGTGGCAGACAATGTCAAGAGGAAAATTGGTACGGCACGGCTGACGGATTGGGACGCCTTTAGAGCACACTGTCGACAGCTAAAGGGTAACATTACCTCGGTTGAAGAGTGGAGCCAGCAACTCAAGCAAATTCAAAAAATGTACACGCAAGAAGTGCACAGAACCGAACAAACACCGGAGGTAGACAAGCGGCTCCTCAGGCTCTGGGAGGCTAGACGCGGGCTCACCAAGAGATGGAAAAGACAAAAGCTAAATAAGAAGCTAAAGAAGAAGATAGCGGACATCACTAGGCAGACGGAGGAGTACGCGACGCAGCTGGCCAGACAGGGGTGGCAACAGTTTAGCAACTCGCTGAACGGGACCCTAAGTACGGCCAAAACGTGGCGCATCCTCAAGGCCCTAATGGACCCTAGCAAGAACAAGTCCGAAAGCGGCAAATCGATCCAAAGACTGGTCCACCAGTACGAAGGTTCCGAAGAGCTGCTCCTGAAAGAAGTCCGAGAAAAATGCTACGGGAAAGACCAAATCGAAGGTTACAAAGGAGATTATCTCGGTGAGGAAAACCCGAAAATGGACCGACCCATCACGAGAGAGGAGGTCACCGAGGCCGTGAGAGCGGCCACCAAGAATACAGCGGCGGGAGCGGACAAGATTCGAAACTCGCTCATAAGAAACCTAAGCGACGAGGCAGTCGATCAGCTGACGTCGTACCTCAACACGCTCTGGCAAGAGGGGAAGGTACCGGCGGAATGGAAACACGCCATCGTGGTCATGATACCCAAGCCGGGCAAGAAACTACAGATCGAGAATCTCAGGCCGATCTCGCTTACGTCGTGCCTGGGAAAACTGTATGAGAGAATAGTCACCAAAAGGATCCAGCAGCACCTGGAGAACGGGAGGTGGTACCCTAACAGCATGTATGGCTTCAGGGCCAACCTATCGACGCAGGACGTCCTCCTGCAACTCAAAGAGGAGGTACTCGACACAATGCCCAAGGCGGGTGAAAACGTTGTGATGGCGCTCGACATCAAAGGCGCCTTCGACAACGTCAGCCACGCGGCCATAATGGAGGGCCTCAACAACACCAACTGCGGAAGGAAAGTACACGACTACGTCAAGGACTTCCTAACCGACAGAACGGCAACGGTAGGGCTGGGGGAGTTGAGAAGCGACACCTTCTCCACACCATGTAGAGGCACACCCCAAGGCTCCGTGATATCGCCCGTGCTATTTAATGTGGCGATGATCGGCCTGGCAAAACGACTCGGCGAGATTCATGGCATCCAACACGCGATGTACGCGGACGACGTCACGGTTTGGGTCACGCAAGGTTCACTGGGAGAAAAACAAGAGAAGCTACAAGAGGCTGCGCGCTGTGTCGAAAAGTACACCAGAGAGAGGGGACTGGTATGCTCCACAGAAAAATCCGAATTACTGAGAGTAGGTAGACACCCCACCCAAGCAACGCTGGAAGTAACGCTTGATGGTCAAAACATCCCGGAAAAGAATATGATCAAAATCCTGGGCATGTGGCTACAGGGCAGCAGAAAATGCAGCCACACCATCAGCCTGCTGAGCAAAGTGACGGAGCAGGTGGGCCGGATGATCAACAGGGTCTCCCAAAAAAGATACGGCATGAAAGAGGAAGACACACTCAAACTCGTCGGCAGCCTGGTCGTCAGCCGAGTCATCTACTCGCTACCGTACCACGCGATGACCAAAGGAGAGAGGGAACAGGCGGACACGATAATCAGGAAAGCATACAAGACGGCTCTCCATCTGCCAAAAAACACTTCAAACGAAAAACTGCTCCAACTGGGCATCAGCAACACTTTCAGCGAACTGGCGGAAGCCCTGCTTGAAACGCAAAAAGCCAGACTCAAAAGCACCCCTGCAGGGAGAGCGCTCCTGACTAGGCTGGGACGGGACACGAGTGGACACGTAGATAGATACGCAGACGTGCCCGACTGCTTAAGAAAAACAATAAGCGTTAGGCCAGTACCTAAGAACATGGACCCCAACCTCCACGAGGGCAGAAGGCAGGCGCGAGCCGAATACGTGGAAAAGACACTCGCGCTACTAGAGAACACGGTGTACACGGATGCTGCCACGTACCCGCGAGAAGGGAAGCGCACGGCCACGGCGGTGGTGGTGGACGGTGACGGGAATCTGATCACATGTGCGACGGTAAAGGCAGCCGACACAGCGGAGGCCGAAGAAATTGCCGTGGCGCTGGCGGCAGTAGAAGGATATAGGACAGGCAGGCCTCTAAACATCTTAACAGACTCAAAGGAAGCGTGCCGAAATTACACGAGGGGCAGGATTAGCAAAGCCGCCCTCAGAATTCTTGGCGGAGCCAACTTCGCCGAGAGGAACGTTACGCACAAGTTAATTTGGATTCCGGCCCACGCAGGCATACAGGGTAACGAAAGGGCAGACAGCCTAGCTCGAGAGACCACGTTCCGAGCAGAGCAGTCGCGCGCCCCGGAGTATCACCCACACGCTTGTGAGGGAGGATACACAGAAATCTTAAACTTATACAGAGGGACGAGAGCGAAATATCCCCCACCCCACAAAGCTCTAACGCAGGAGGAAGCAACGAGTTGGCGCAGATTGCAGACAAACTCCTTCCCAAATTTATACATCCTGAACAAAATGTACCCAACACAATACAGAGACACCTGCCCATGGTGCGGGGCCACACCCACGCTATACCATGTCACATGGGAATGTAAACACAATAAATCATTCCACCAACACAATAACCCGAGTGCGGAGCAATGGGAGAGTCGGCTTACCAGCTGCGAGCTCACGGCCCAAAGGGCCTTAGTGCAGCACGCTAGTCAGGTAGCTAGGCTCAGTGGAGCCCTGGAATAGGGGCCCACCCTTGCTGGAAGAGGCTCCAAGTCGCCGGCGCCCCAGACGACCGAGACCTCGAGACGCTAAATCCTTGAAGGAACCAAAATAAAGTTTCTCTCTCTCTCTCTCTCTCTCTCTAGGAAGTTGCCGACAAGATATAAAATCTAGGGACAAATCGTAACATCGCAGAAGCAGAAATTATGGCATGAATGCCCATCGCTGTTTAGAAGTCTGCCTATCTCTTGATATTTTCTGTCGTCATTAAAACCTCTATCTCGATATCGTAGAGTTACCCAGGCCTGCATGCCACCATTCCAATTCTGTTAATTTCTTCCCTGCTCTTTTTTTCGTCAATACATAGAACGACTCTTCCTCATCTAGACTTCTGACTAGTTAGTGACTCCTTTCGCTTCGAATACTCGCACTTCACCTTTCAACCAGTGCCCCTGCAGGGCGCGAGCTGCAAGCGGCACAATATAGTGCTTTCCACGACCGGAGCAAATCAAATTCTCTGTAAAGATTATCGTGAGTTTCCTGGTTCTAATGCGGTACGTAGTGTATTGTTATCGTCATAATAATTTTTTAGCTCAATATTCGCATCTCATCTTCCTCATCTGTACATATCATGATCACCACGCACAACGACTTCTTTTTCGTAGTTAAGTGTTTTCAAGAATGAAGTTCCTGAGAAGAGGTGGAGGTTGCTCTTCGTTCTCCAAGTCCTCTCACAGTTTCTCCCTGCGGCTCCGCTCTGGTCGTCGCATCACCCCACCCTTGGCATAAATGTCCAGTCAAGACCTACCCTGCAGAACTTACGCTCCTCAAGAACGCCCCCATACGCGTCTACTTACGACTGACCAGCGGATGACATAGCCACCTTGTTCTCACCGTTCACCGTCTCCCCCGTACAAGGCCGATATCCCTCTAAACTACCCCTCATCTCGGCGCTGCTCACCTCTACCACGGTAAGAGTCCCGCCTCACAGGCACCTGACCTCCGCTCGAAAGACTCCACACGTAAGTTTTTTGGGGGGAAACTGCATCCATCGGAGTGCCTATAATTCCTCCAGAGCGCCCATCGAATCTGTAATTAGTGGTTGTGGAAAGTGTTCGTGTCGAAACTCTTATTGATACTGGTGCCACCATTTCCATCCGCCGCGCTAAATTATGCTCCTGTCTACGAAAATTGACCACGCCCTACTGCGGCGCTCCTTTGCGTGGAGCAAGCAATGACAGAATTCACCTGTTTGCGCAACGTACAGTACGTGTCTTTGTCAATGGCATCCGTCATCATAGAGTATTTGCGGGGCTACGTGAATGCACTCGCAAACTTATTTTGGGTTGGGATTTCTTGCCGCCCGCCTACGCGTATATTAGTTGTCGCCAGCGCCTCCTATTCCTTACCGGCACCAGTCAGGAATGCCATTCTACAAATGATACGTATAGCCGTTTTGTAACAACCGCAAATTAATTGCTTTGGCCGTCTGTAGAATAAATAATTGCCATTGTTTTTGCCGATATTGTACGCGGTGACGTGGTCATACACCCTAATTATAGCCGGATTTCATCTAGACGAATTGTGATCGCTCCCAGCCTTCTTCGTTTCACCGATAGGCGCGCAGTGATCGCTGCATTGAATACTACTCCTGATCCCCAGTTATTTCCACATGGATCACATGCACTGTTGAGGCTAAACCTGTTGTCCTCGTTATTCTGACTGTTGCACTGACGGAGCGAACTTTGTCTCCTCTCTAATCTTCTTGTTCTCTTATGAAGTTCCATCAGGCCTAACCCTTTCACCTACTCAGACTTGCGATCTACTCGATTTGATGAAAAAACACGGTGCCTTGTTCGTCGCCCAATCGCCCGTCCTCGGTAAGACGCCTGTCGCCACTCATCGCATTCAGACCGATGGCTCCCGCATCGTTCACCGCCGTCCATATAGAGTGTCTCTTGTCGAGTGCTAGGTTACCGAAGAAAAAAAATCTGTCCGACATGCTTGAACTGAATATAATGCGCCCTTCCTCATCTCCCTGGTCTTTTCCAGTGGTTCTTGTACAGGAAAACGGCTCAGTACGCTTTTGTGTCGAGTACCCCGCCCTCAACAAAATCACACGCAAGGACGTTTATCTCCTGCCACGAATTGATGACGTGGCGGACTCGCTGCAGGGCGCTGAATACTTCTCCAGTCTTGATCTTCCATATGGCAACTGGAAAATACCAATGTACGAGACTGACAAGGAGAAAACAATTTTCCACCCGCTATGGGATATGCCAATTCAACGTGATGCCTTTCGGACTTTGCAATGCGCCTGGCACATACAAGCGCATCATAGTGTCTTACGTAGTCTGTGCTACTTTGACGATATAGTTGTCTTTTGTTCAATATTATCCCAACATCTCGAGTCCCTTGGTGAAGTTTTAATCTTTCTTGCCAACGCTGGACTCCAGCTGAACACGCAGAAAACGCCACTTCGTGAGCAAGAACATAAAGGTTCTAGACTACTTAGTAAAAGAGGGATTCGACCGGACCCTGACAATATTGCCACAGTCATCAACTTTCCCCAGCCAGAACGACAGAAAACCTGCGCAGTTTTATGGGCCTCGCCTGCTACTTCCGCCGTTTTGTACGCAATTTTGCAACGCTTGCATCTTCGCTCCGCCAGCTTCTCGGGGCTGCCGAACCCTTCGTTTGGACAAAATGGCGAAACACCTTTTCAGGCTTTAAAGCAACTCCTCACGTCTGAGCCGGTACCATTCAAGTTTGACACGGCTGCACCTACCATCGTCCGCACCAACGCTAGCGGGACCACACTGTTCATGAGCGAGTCATTGCCTATGCCGGTCGTTGCCTGTCCACAACAGACAAAAATTATGCCATTACTGTAGCAAGACTTCCTTGAAGTTGTTTGGGCTGTGCAAAAATTCCGCCGATATATACACGGCCACCACTCCACGGTCATTACAGACCATCACGCGTTGTGCTGGCTCTCCTCGCTGAAGAATTTACCAGGTCGTCATGAGAACTGGGTGATGCGCTTACAGTAGTGCGACTCAGACATAACTTACAGGTCTGGAAAGAAACACCAAATCGCCGACGCTCTCTCCTGTTGCCCGCTTGCGATCTCGCATCGTCCACCCACGTATCCCCCGAAAAGGCAGTCTCGCGAGCCATCTTCATCCTTTTTAGAAATAGCAACACTAGACTGGCCGGACACTGGCTGCCACCACGTCCTTATTGCGCACCACAAGGCACACCCATATTTTCGGACTATTTCTGACTGCCTCAACGTTGCCTCCTCGCTGCCAAACTCCCGTCTGCACCGACAACTTGACCAATTCAGGTTGCACCTTGATGGAAACAAACATGTCCCCGTTATTCCCCGTTCTCTGCAAAGCGATATCCTACAAGCTTTGCACAATGACCCACCGGCAGGTCATTATGGATATCACTAGACTAAAGGCAGGATCCGAAGCAGGTTCTCTTGACCGGGTCTCTCCTACGCCGTAGCCAAGTACATCGCCTCTTGCGAGCCTTGCCAACGCCGCAAAAGCCCCACACCTGCTACCACTGCGCCCCTCCAACCCCTCCCTTGTCCCGGCTCTCTCTTTGAGGTCGTCGGAATATACTTGCAGGGGCCTGTTCCTCCGAACACCAACGGTAATCGGTGGATCGTGACAGTGGTTGATCATCACATTTGCTCTGCTGAGAAAGTTTCTCTACATGGCACAGCTTCTGAAGTTGCGGACTTTTTCCTTCAAAACATCTTTTTACGTAATGGAGCACTATGCGTTCTCCTCTGCGACCGCGGCAAGGTCTTCCTCTCTTCCATTGTTTCCGATGTTCTACGAGGTACCAGCAGTGTTCATAAGACAACTTCCAGCTACCAACCACAGACCAATGGCTTGAATGAGCGTTTCTATCGTACACTCTCAGACATGGTGTCAGTGTACATCAGCCCGGGCCACACAAACTGGTATGCAATCCTACCCTTTGTGATTTTTGCCTGCAATATCCCCACCTCAACGCACCACCAGTTTTTCCCCAGTTTTCCTTTTCTATGGCCGCTCACGAACTTTCGCCCTTGATGCATCTTTCGTTTTGCCTCTAGATTTTGTCAGCAGTGCCTTTCTCCGGACAATTTGTTTCCCACCTCACCCACTGCCACTACCTCGTCTGCATTACCACCAATATCTCCCAAGATGCTAGCAAGCACTGCTACGACTCCACTCACCGAAGTGCGATTTTCTACCCTGGCGTCGAAGAATTACTCTCGACACGTCTACGTGTTCACGCTTTATATGAGAAATTTCACAGTCGTTTTCATGGATCCTACCGGATTACTGAACAAACTTCCCCTGTTATTTACAGCATTTTCTCTCTTTATACTACCTCTGACCTTCGTTGTCACAGGACAGAGATTGCGCACCTGTCGCCCTATGAAACCGTACTTACGACGCGTTTCATGGCACACTTCTGCGGCCAGGTTCGCCGCTTCCGCCTATGGGGAAAAGTAGCATGAGCACAACATTCGTGTCTCACCTTCCACATCTGTACATCTCCGTCATCACCTCGAGCTGCGACTTCTTTGATGTCGCTTCGCGGAATCTTCGAGAATAAAGAAGTTCCTCAGAATATTTTTAGCACTATTAGCGCGGTTACCACGAGTTATCGGCTGCAAGTGGTGTTCCACTTCATTCTTGAGTCATCGGGAACTTTCATGTAATAAACTGGTCGAACACTGCATTATAGTGCTGTGACGAAGCTCAACAATTAAGTCCTCAAGTCCTTGTTACGCTCCTTCACACATGTCACACTTCATTGTGCAATTTCCTTCAATTTTGTCATAACAAACAATATCTCGCAAACATTTTAAACGTAGCGCAGTTTCAACTGTTGTTCGTGACGTGCGTACAGATGTACCTTGTTTTCTTCCAGAGTCAACCTTCCTATGTCGAATATGCCTGACTTCTCCGAAACGTTCAGCTGCCCAGCAAACTCGACAATGAACCGGAAAGAAAGGTGCACTTTGTGGTGAAGCGGAAGGGAAATAAAGCGAGACTGCATAGCAGAAGTCAAGCAACTTGTAACAGTTGGTAGAATAAATAAAGCCGATAGACATTTAGGGCCTAATAAACTACCTTCAAATTATCCCCCCATTTAACCATCGCGTGCTTTCATTTAGGAAGAACGTCTGACAGAAAGGGTTTATACCGCTTCACACTTACCCAGAAAAATAATACATTGAGCGAAGAAACTATTACAAAGAAAACAGACAAGCAACACAGGATGGACGCTATACGTGCAACATATAAGTGGCACCCATCCTGCATTGGTGCCTTCCCGTGTTTTTTTGTACTGGTTACATTGCCCTATATCGCATCTAATGGGAGAGAACCGATTCGCTCGTGTCAAGGAATTTCTTATAAGCGGCTTGATCCAGTGATCAGTGATGATTCACTCTTTCAAACAAGGCCATTCGAGATCGAATGGTAATTGCTGCAGACGAAGGTTCATGGAGTGAGGGGCATGACAGTTTTCGTGGTAACATTTACGCTAACAAATTTCTGCTAATTTATTATCTTGTTTACTTCAGGTGCATGTTGCTATTGCGTAACTGAACTCAAAGCTTGGCTGGAAACTAAGTGCTTCACATTAAGTTCCAGAAATACGGAATCAAAATCTGGTGAAACACAGTGGTGGCTGTGTAAGCAAGCAATCGCAAAACGGATTTCGTAGGTTACATCACCTGTGAATCTCCGGTGTGGTATGTTAATCAACATGCCAAATATTGCTGGACAATACTTGTTCGCACCGTTCAGTTCGTTCCCACTGACTAGACATTGCCGTGATGCTGCACGGCAGAAAAGCCGCGACAAAATAAATGCGATAAAGTTTAAGCTATAACAACGTTCGTATAATATAAAAGAATAAAGTGCTCAAGTGAAGTACAGCTTTCTTTAATGGCACTCCGCTAACGCCGAGTATCGCAATGCTTGTGTGGTAGACATTTAATGCGATATGTTGTTGGAGAGAAAAAGAGACCTTCGAGGCCCTCTCCTTTCTTTTTTCATTACTCCGTCTATAACCTGGGCCGACACATCAATAAAGCGGCGTGGAATGTTAACCTTTGCTTACGTCAACCACATGAACTTCCATCTGTGATTACGAACTTTCGCGAAGTGTCATAGCAGCGTATTTCTTACCAGCTGCCCCGAAAAACCCGCCAAGAATCAAAATGCAGAAGCCATGCAACGCGGCAAGCTGTAATATCGCAAGCTTTTTGCAGGTAACTGGCCATACCGAAACTTCTTGGTTTGTGCGAAGCCTTAGCAAACAGATACAGCAGACGGAATTTATTGTGGTGCACAGAGCACTACGACACGTATATATCAAGAACGCGATACGACAGGGAACACATCAGGGAACACTAGCAAACTGTGAAAGGTTATAAAGGAAGCCACCGAACTCTGGTAAAGCAAATCTAAAATATCCAGAAAATGCTAACAGCCACACATCTGAAACGTTTAACACCTTTTTTTACTAGTGGGCTCGTCTTGTCAAGCGCTTTTCAAATGACAACAGACCACTTCTTCCAAGCAGCATCATCAACACATTCATGATGTATGAAGTCGAGCTACAGGAAATTTTATCAGCTATTTCAAATATGTCAGTCAGCAAAGCGATAGGACCATATGGCATCTCTGTAAGCCTAATTAAGGACAACATTGATATCCGAAGTCCCGTCCTCTGTAATTTGTTCAATCACTCCTTATGCAGCTCAACAAAGCCATCATCACTGAAGCTAGCTAAAGTCATCCCTATATTTAAAGATGGTGATCGTTCAGATCCGTCCTGCTATCGACCGATTTCTGTTCTGAGTCCTGTGACCACTATTTCTGAAAAAGTCGTTTCCAGCCGTGTTTACAAATTTATTGAAAAGTATAGTATCCTGGTGCCCTGAACAGCATGAGTGCGGGTCAATTTATTCCACTTCATCTGCCGTCCTAACTTCACCGCAAATGATCAACTCGACAGTAAACAATGATCAACTTGTGGCTGTTGTATTTCTTGACCTTAAAGGAGCTTTCGATACTGTTAATTATCAAATTCTTCTTGAAAAATTACAATATTATGGTTTCCGAGGCTGTACCCTTGAATTTTTTCCTATCTATCTTTATGATCACCAGCAGAAGGTTGTCAGTGATATATATATATATATATATATATATATATATATATATATATATATATATGTATACACCAGCTGGATGGCAACATGTAGCTTAAGATGCGTAACTAGCGGACTAGCAAAACACTCAAAATGTCAACGTGAAGGTTCTTGAAATGTCAGTGAGGTGCCCGCACACAATCTATGTATGAATATGAACATTGTATTTTTCACGATGTGCACGAATTCGCTCAAAGCACGCTTCAGGCAATAACTTGACAGGTCTTCTGCATATTTTCGTAAAGGTCATGAAAGTTGCTAAATGCTTGCTGGCGTATCCGTAAAGGCTGGGGTCCACTATAGGGATTCCTTCTATTCTAATGTTTCAGAACATGCAGCCTCCTCACGATGCCTATAAGCGCCGTTCTTTTTCACTCACGGACATAACAAGGCGTGGTATAGTGTTTAGCTTATGTGCCTGTTGATTCCGGAAATCTAGGAGAGTTCGAATGCTGTGTGTTTGTGGTGAGTTATCCGTGGCTTACTTCTAAGTGTAATATGTGTATATCGATTGTGCGCGTGATAACACGCGTATACAACCTCCAAATGCCCAGTAGGATCACCAGGATGTGTAGAAAAGACAACAAAATATATATTTTGCCACTCTGACACATAGTCGACAGTCAGGATACAGTGTATAAAATATAGCAGCGGAATGACCGCGCTCCGTTGGTGACTACAGTGTACTACAGGTGACTACGGGGGACTACGGGCGACTACAGGATACAGTGTACTAAAATGTAGCAGTGGAACAAGCGCGCTCCGTTGGTGACTATCGCAACGGCGAATGATCGGCGCTTACGAATGACGCGTATGGAAGCCGGCGCGGCATATGCGTTTTAAACGCTACTTCCGCAACTTCTTTCATCCAGTCACACTAGGTAAGCGCCCTTTTAGTCAAACTAAGTTTTCTATATATATATATATATATATATATATATATATATATATATATATATATATATATATATATATATATATATATATAACGTCTGCAATTCGCCCTTTCTCTGGTTTAGCCAAAACCGTTGCCCTTTCTTATGTGCTGTATGTTGTTGCTTGGTGCCTTAAATATAGGTCTAATGAAAGGGCGGTGCATGCCGTGCGCGCTGTAGTAGTTAATGTTTACTGCTATGTCATTAAAATTTTGCACAAAAGATTAGACAAAAAAACACTAAAAGACAATCATTGCCTTTGAACTTTTATTGCACACTTCCATGGCATGAGTATGCCAAGAATTCACACACTATTCGAATGAACAAGAAACAAACAATATGTTCCGGATAAAGAAGACGCGCAGAACATACACAAATATGCAGTGATGTCAGAGACACGTGAAGGTTTTCCGTGGTATGACGAAACCGACAATGTAATATGGAAATGCATAATTAACCATGTCATTGAATGCAAAATGTTCATTTTTATTAAGTAAATATGTATAAAAAGCGAAATCCACTGAATGATTTAACAAAATTCACCATATAGATATACAACTGTGATGCACACATAATACAAATGTTAAGTTGCAGCTGTCACTCAGGGATTCTGGCATACCAGTAAAAATAATGGTTTAACATGTGTTCGATTCAGCATGCTTAACTTCGAGTGCCTACTTCCCCGTGTAAGTGTTGGCTTCGTTCAGCCCCTTTACAAAAAAGTGGAGCTTGGTTGTGACATAACAGCCGACAACAAAGGGTGCCAAGCATTCTGTATGCACTTTGCAGTCAATATAATTAAAGGCCTAGCAGAATGAATGCTCCCCAAGATATCCATTGCACACTCAAGGCGGACCTTATTAGTGGAGAAACAACTTGTGAAAATATCCTGTAGGTGTGTAATAAATTGAAAAGTTCACCTGAAGCGTGCAACCAACCACCCCTATTTTTGAACTGCACAAATGCCGAAGCAGCCAACAAGCGTCCTTGCTCAGTTAAAAGGAAGAGGTGGGCAATGCAATCAGGAAATTTGGCCGGCAGCACGCACTTTTCTGTCACGTAGCCTGAAATTATATGTATCACTCTTGACTCAATTCTCTTCCCCTGATACGCTTGTTCATCAGTTTCTACTGGAAAGGTGTAGTCAGAAGATCTGTACTTTCCTCTCTGTACAACTTCACTGTCTCCGAAAAATTTCACTTAGCCGTATTCTCTTCTCTGCCCGTTAACTCCAGGAGTGAGTTGATCACCTCATCCTCTGTACTGCTGCCCGTGACGCTTCGTGCCAAATTTTAAAAACGAAGACAATGAACGGACAGTAAAAACAGCTGCGGCGTTGGATGATGGTTACAGCCCGACGAAAGCCTCACATTATACCAAAAAATGTTATCAAATTTATTCAGGCTGAGCCTTGAAGTTTGGAAATATTTGAAACCGACCTTCTTGTTCAAGTAGTCAAGAAGCTCGGGCGTACTTGTCAGTGTTACTGTTAATTCTTCTGCTAAAGGATAGACAATTGGGCGGGTTGGCACGGTAACATGGTCTTGGCTTGTAGCGCGAAGTGAACACGGACACAGAAAGGAGCAGACAGAACGAGCGCTATATGAACTATGAAGCACTCGTCCTGTCTGCTCCTTTCTGTGTCCGTGTTCACTTCGTGCTACAAGGTAAGACCAATTCTTCTGCTGTTGAGTCGCTGAAAAAATGCCTCTTGTCAGTGTGAAGCTTCCAAATGTTCAGAACTTCAAGCGTATCTTTGATCTTTTGTACACTTGTACAGTTCTATGTTACAGCTTCTGCTGGACACCTAGACGTCACAACAGCAATGAGCGACTTGATTTTTGAAAGAAACATTGCAGCAGCTTCTGTGCTGCCACAGCTTCTCCCTACGTGTCTCCTTAAAGGAAGAATGCTTGCAGAGGTCCCTCTCCAAAGAGATAAAAGGCGTAACCCACTCTCATTTTTTCAAAGCTGTCTACTTGAGTAAGCTTTGCTTACCAATGGTGTTGCATTATCAACGAGTAAGCGTTGCGTACCCATTGCTAAAGCAAGGAGTCACTGTTTATGTGCAAACTGTTTCGCAAAACACGCAAGAAATAAAGGAACACGTAGCCAAAACTGCCGGCCTACGCCAGATCTTGTGCAGCTGTTGTCAAGGGGCATGGCGTAGTCGGTGACTGCAGCGCCGCCGCTACGTTCGTCACCTACCGTGACAGTTTTGTCAAGGCGCCACCCGCGACGGTCGCTTCACTGTCACAATCTGGTACACTGTAGCGAGGACGTAGGAAGGCCGGTCGTTCCGGGAGCTGCCTACTGCCAGGACAATTCGGACCTAGAGTCACGCAGAGTAAGGAGATGGCTACAGGCGGCCTTGTAACTAGCCGGGATGCCAGACTAAAACGCTCCGGGCTACATCGAGTCCCGCCTATGCGATTGGATCACGGAAAACCTGCTGCCTGTGGTGTGGGCCACTTATGCAGAAGGACGGCTACGGATGACACCAAATATGGGTTGGGCTACTTGAATAGATCATTGATAAACTTTCTTTTTCTGGCTTCCAGGCTCTACGCTAACCATTTAGGCAGGCCATGAATAAAAGTACCAATTGTGCTATGGTGACGGCTATCAATTGACATATGTAAAGTGAAGCACAGGATTAAAGGACTGCAGAGGTAGACAATGCGAAAAGGATAAAAGAAAGCGCACAGGGAAAGAAATTGCAGTTTCACCCGAAAGCCGAAGCATTCAGTTGCGAGAGCAAATTACTAAACATCGATGAGAAGTAAAGTTAACAGTTTTATTGGTCGTATAAATTAATCCAGTAAACAATCGCTTATTACAAAGTAAACAATCGCTTGCTACCAAGCGCGGCGTCGAGCAAACGCTTCTTGCTTCCTGTGGCTTTAACGCGTCTCCAAAGCTTGAGGTTACGCAACTTTCTGCACTAGGCGCTCGAAAACAGAGTGCAATCGAAGCCACAAGAGCCATTGGGCCTCGCCGCAAATTGGCATGATTCAAATTGACTCAAATTGAAATTTGAGCGCTGCCGCTCTCAAACGCTCCACGCGCAGCGGTGGCTCCGCCAGAGTTGCAGGTGCAGCTCACCGGACTCGCTCTTCCCTTCCCCCCCCCCATGACGTATGCTCACCCCTTCCCCTTATCATGCACGTCGCCGTTGGACAGAACATATGGCGGGAGCTTTCCGCAAAGTAAATGGCCGCAAGAACAGCGAGAATTCTTCAGGCCCTGAAGGAGACGAAACTAGGAATCGAAGTGATCTTACAGAGTACAAAAATAAGGAAACGCAGACACGCGGTCAAGTGCGCGGTGACACTCCTTGTTTTATTGGGTTTGATGTGCGCCGTACTGGTGCCTCGCTACAAGACTAAGTGTGATTCTACGTGGGAGTCGGTTTCGTTACCACCCTTACAGGCCACATAGATGTTATTTTCAGGACGTTTACCATTTCTTTATTTTATTGGCACAAAAAAACTTAACATCAAGCAGTGTAACCAACTTTCTGCAGAATTAAATTTTTTATGGGTGGTCTGCAAACACACATCATTCTGAGTGTATTCCGAGTACTTACTTGAGGTGCTGATTCGACCGAGTAGTAAGAAAGAAATAGCATTTCGGAAGAATATTTTTTAGGAGTGACTCGGGAGGTAATCGGTTACAGATATGTGAACTCAAATAAGTCTAGCTGCAACACAGAAGAATATTCCCAGCTCTCATAATTACAGCTCTCATACAGCTCTCATACAGCTCTCATACAGCTCTCATAATTCACAACTAAACAAGTGAAAATTAACACTGGTTTCTTTAGTTACCAGTTAAGTTTTGCTGATTCACGACCAGAGGTTTCAAGATCAGTTGATTCATGAAACAGTATGCTATGTCAAGAATATTATAGTCGAAAATGGGTGGAGACCGTCTTGTGCAGTACCTCGTGGAAGTGCATGCTTCACTACAATACCTGCTTTCCTGCTTTTGCCTATGCCCCATCAACCGATGGCGATTAAATCATTAATGGAAAAATTAAATTGCAAGTTAATATTGCTCCTTACAATGCACTACCGATGAAAATAACCCCTCCAGCACTTGTCGAATAGCTGCTGTAGTGCCACAGTTGACCTGCCGACGTCGAACCAAGCCCCACCTTAAAAAATGGAGAGCGGTAAAATTACATGCGAATACAAAATGGCAGAAGTTAAGCGGCAGTGAGGGTAGCTACCATGAAGTTCTGAAAATATGCCCAAGTTTTCTTTTTCTGTTCACCCCCAGCAGCGTCATCGGTGACATTCGCGTTCCCCGAATTTATCAGAATGACGACTATTTTTCTTCTTAAGCCGGTTAGTGTTCTGGCATTTGCGAAATGGCATGCGAATACAAAATGGCGGAGGCTAAGCCGCATCAGATTGGGTGAGGGAACAAACGCGAGTTAATGACATCTTAGTTGAAATCAAGAAAAAGAAATGGGCATGGGCAGGACATGTAATGAGGAGGGAAGATAACCGATGGTCATTAAGGGTTACGGACTGGATCCCAAGGGAAGGGAAGCGTAGCAGGGGGCGGCAGAAAGTTAGGTGGGCGGATGAGATTAAGAAGTTTGCAGGGACGGCATGGCCACAATTAGTACATGACCGGGGTTGTTGGAGAAGCATGGGTGAGGCCTTTGCCCTGCAGTGGGCGCAACCAGGCTGATGATGATGATGATGATGATGATGATGATGATGATGATGATGATGATGATGATGATGATGATGATGATGAAGCCGCATCAAGGCTTAGGAAACCACGGCCACTCCGGTTAAGGGGCTCGATAACCCTACGTCAAAGCGTGCTAGTGATAAAAACTTAAGTAAAAGCCTTCATGACGCAGTCACTGAATTCCTCAAAAGCCACCGGACTTGAATATTTCACTCGAGTCTGAACGCGTAAAGAAAAACGACTCAGCCATCTCCTAAGTGGCTGGCTGCGGTAGCAAGCCAGCCGATTGCTTCACTTATTTAATTTAGGAAAGCTTTTAGAGATCTCAAATAGAAGTTCTTCAGAAGCGCAGCACGTGTCCTTGGCAGACATCCCCAGGCAGCATCGCTTTCGAGATACCCGTCCTTGGAGATACCAGGTCACGTTGGAAATACGCTTTCGAGGGCCGTATCTTTATTAATAAGCCAAGTGTTTACATGTGTGTCTTACTCTATGCTTGTCTGCGAAGTGGAACCGAGCACTGCACTTAATATTATGATTTAATTACAATGAACGCAGCTCAAAGTCATAGACCTATGTTTGATACGCTAGAGCGATATTTCAAATATGAGTAAAGCAGTGTCTAATTATTTGGCTGATAATAACTGTTTATTCACACTACATTTCGTTCTTTTTTGTAATGTAGTCTCCATGGCGAAAAGAAAGGCGAAAGCTTTCTTTTTTTTAAATTTTGTTCGAAGTGCAGGTACTTTGGCTTTCTGTGCTTGACTGCAACGCGTATGCGTTTAAACATATTTGGAGGACGGACATTCGAAACATCTGCTGGTGCTAAAAATACTAGTACTTGAATTTGGCAATCTGAAACAAGCGCCATAAAGTCAAACTGTAACAAAGTTATCAGTGAACATATAAATGTATTCCCCTACATTGCGATTTATCATGCAGGGAATTTGACAGAAAATGGCTTTCATAGGCGGATTTTCCATGCGGCAAGTCAGTTCTGAGGAAGCGCGCCAGGCGAAGGAAAATACATGAAAGGGAAATGTTGGCATCCATCCGAATTGTAGCACGAAGCTACAAAGGAAACCCATACGCGTTTCTTAGAAAGAAACACTCGTAGTTGAAGAAAAATTTGTCCTGGTCCGATTAATTGAGTTATTGATTATTTCGCCATCGCTCTGCGATTAACTGGCCTCCTAGTTAGTCCCCATAGTGGAGCGACCACCCCCGAGCTTTGGTCCCGGGTTCGGTCCCGGACCAGGACAATTTTTTCCTTGAGCTGCGAGTATTTCATTCTGAGAAACCCGTTTGCATGGGTTTGCTTTGTAGCTTCGTGTTGTAATTAAGGTGGATGCCAATTTCCCCTTTCATGAGTTGTCGATGTGCTTAAGCTAAAAAAAATTCGGCCAGTGGACAAATGGGGCAAAAAATATCGGCCAGCTTCAGCTATCCCTACGAGTGCGCTTTCGTTTACTGCCACAGAAAAACGCAATCCTAGCGGACAACACTACTGCCACCTTACAGCAACTTCATTTCGACATAGATAAATAAGTGACTATATCAACGATTACCCTTAATATTATCATATCCTCTCTTGTTATGAGAAAAGTTTCCCTCTCGTGCCCGCTGTTGTACTATACTGAAACACCCGTGGCGAAAACGTGCAGTGTAAATTTTTGTTGATGCTGAACTTGCATCGGCGGCGTGATCAAGTTGTTCCCTCGCCTGCAATTCGGGCTAAAATCGCTTCACTGACAGCGACGCTGGCATAACTTGCTTTAACTTAAGTTGAAAACGGCCTGCGTCATGCTCCACAATCAAGTTACAGCTCTATTGCCTCAGAAAGGCGAGTACTTCGTTGAGCAGCTGTGAAACAGCATCAAGCCCGACGAGAAATATGGGTGAGCACTGAAGCCCCGCAGTGCAGATGCTCATAGAAAAAAGAACAAATATGCGCGAACAAGGAATCGTATTTTTGTGTCTGTGTAACTGATTGTGGGAGAGGTCAGTGCTTTTAGGTGGCACCAGCTATACCCCTTGTCACGTGACAAAGATGGGCACAGCAATTCAAACGCGATGCACGGAATGCGTGTCTGCCGGAGCTTCTGCCTCCAGTGGGCGCTGGAGAAATCGAACTGATGCACTGTGGGATACGATCAGGGTGAAAACATTTATGATGCAAGGTGACTGAATTTGGCCCTTCAGCACTCAGTGGTCACCCTACAAGCGCTGACCACTTCATGGCCAGAGTATCGTGTTTCAATCACTTAAGCCTTTACAAGCATGCATAAATATACACAATTCAACAATGAAAGCATTGAAGGTTTTGGTTAGAAAACGCATTTCACAGACTGGCCGACGATTGAGCCATAATTGCTTAATATACCACATTACAAAACATCGTAAATTACAGCGAAGCGGTTTATGACTAGGGTTCCCTGCATTTGTCGTGACATTTGTGACCTCGCATTCATAGCGTATTCATAGTCACCGTATGAGTGTCTGAGCTGCTAGTCCTATCCGCCGACGTCCTACCGCGTGTCCTACGCTGAGCGTCGTCATTCAGCGTGAAGGGGATAAAATGCTTGCGAAAGGTGTCATCCAGGCTTCCTCCAGCCCATGGGCCTTTCCTCTTGTTCTAGTCAAGAAAGGCCGAAGCTGTAGATTTTGTATCGACCTGTCGTTCTTTGAGCAAGATAACATGCAAGAACCTATATCCGCTGTCACGCACTGCAGCCCTTGACTGCCTTTACGAAGCCAAATAGCGCTCATCTATAAGTCTACGCTCTGGGTACTCGCAGATTTCTGATGACATGAACCAACAGAAGACGCGGTTACTACACCTGACGAGCTCTATGAATTTAATTTTATGCCCTTTGGACTCTGTAATTCTCCAGCTACACATTCGAATGGATGATGGTCAATTTGCCCTCGTTACCTCGACTACTACATTGTGGTTTCCCCACAATGTAGACACCTTGCCCGTCTGTCAACTATTCTAGCTGTCTTTCGTCGAGCTTTCGCAACCTTCCGCCAGATGGCCCTGAATTTTTTATCGTTCAACCCCAGTATTTGCATACCGCCGTTCGGCAGCATCTTCATGAAGCCCCGACGGTTGGGAATCTCGGGATCTCGCACGTACGACCGCGTATGGCGGCAGGTCTTTGGCCTGGCCTTTACCGTTCCGTGCGTCGCTACCTCACCGCCCGCGATCGCTGTCAGCGCTGCAAACGACCTTCTCTTCCATCTGCTGGCCAGCTTCAAACGGGAGACATCCCACCAGAGCCATTCTATCGCGCTAGCATTGATCTGCTGAGGCCTTTTCCTACGTCCTTCTCGGGTAGCAAGTGTATTGCCGCTTCGACCGACTACGCGACCAAATTTGTCATCAGGCGCGCCGTGTGAAATAGCTGCGCTACAGACCTCGCCGACTGCCTGCCTAATGACGCCATCCTTCACAGCTGTGCGGCGCGCCAGCTGCACATAGATTGTGGCGACTGCTTTATGTCCAAAGTTGTCAAAGACATGCTTCAGAGTTTCAGATGCTTCATACCATCCACGAACAAACGTCCTTACCGAGTGGCTAAGCAGAAGAAGGACGGAATGTCACGCGGCGCATACTCGCAAATGTTACAACGGCGAACAAAGCGCGAAGAAGACGGTGAACAAGCGCTGCCCGAGACGGCAACCACCTTCACTACTCTATTCCATAGTATTTATTGCGTAAATACAATCTTACTTTCCTTTGACTTCTACGTAAATCCCGTATGAATGTTTCAGAGGCCTCAGTGGAAGCGTTGAGCGAGGGGATGTTCTATAAATGAGGGATTCCGATAACGAAGCCTGCCCCGCATATTATTTGTTGCCTATAACAGAACTGATGAAATGTACCCTGAAATATTCACTTGCTCTTATAATGAATGCTATTTGGTAGCTTTTTCGCCTGGATTAATTATAAAGAAGCAAACTGTGAGATGTCACTGCGGCTTATGAATGACTTAAAAAGCAGGTTTACGCCAAGGATGGAAAGCTTCAACAATTGTTTATCGGTACATTTCGTCTATAGAACGTAAAAAGAAATGGGATAGCGAATTACGAATATGGTGAGCCGGAGCATACGTGTTCTAAGGACGTTATTCGACATTTCGACTATTAATCCACCACATAAATACTCTTTCCAGTTAAAAGGTTACAAATGACTCCCGAATGCGTTCTTTCTGTTCTGCTATAAAGGTCATAAACAACTCTGCTGATGAACATTTCTTGAAGCGTGTTGAGACATGAATTCCACGTTTGTTCTCGCAATTGGTGTTGGTCTTTCGTTTTCATGCTCTCTATAGAAGACTGAAAATCAGCCATGAATCTCAAGATACTAGCAAGTTTGATGATGTTTCTATGCTTATCATCTGGTACCCCAACGACAACCAGAGGCACCGAAGGCAAGTTTCTTTAACTGTAACTGTAGCTGTAACAAAGGTTAGCACACTTCGAGTGGCCGAGTCTTCAATATGACATTTTTTTAGCCATATACCAGCCATGCGTAGAGCTCTTGCATATGTCACTTATGATCGCCAACTTCAGTGCTGCGTTTCAAGTTACATACAAATAAAAATCGTAGCTTGTCCTTTTAAAACAAAGCTTGTTTTTTGCTGACATCCTCCGACTACCCGACGGAGGCGGCACAGTGCTGCTGGTGTCTTGCCAAATAGCTCACATACAGGAAAGCGCAGCTACTGTGAAGGCCTCTGTAGTGCCTTTTAAAGCACGTGTGCCAACCCTCAAATACTTTCATGACTGTGGCAGCAGTCATGCCAAATTATATATATGCAAATGTTATATGAATGCATCCACGAAGTGGCTCATATAAACATTGTATGCCGACCACGTATGTCTAGGTCTGCTTTGCATAAAACATTACTTCCTTCACATAATTTGTACATATACTGTCGACCTTACAGGAATCTCAAGTACACTAACCTGCTAAGGGAATGGTGCATTATATTTTAAGGATTTTTACATTTACTTTTTCTTTGTTCGATTTGGCCAATGAGTGTGCGTGTGCCACTGTATTCCTGGTCAGTCCTCCAGAATGAGCATGTTGCACTTTAAACGATTTCATCATAAATCATGAAGATGTAACGACGGCGCACGGATATCTCAAGAGCACGCCGATCTCTAATTTCAACGGCTAAATATATTTCGCAAATGTGCCACTGCGGTCGTTTCTGTTCTTGGCCAATTCTACAGAATGGCTATGTCCCGCTGTGACACTAGAGGCACAGAATCCGTAAATGTTGCTCGATAAGTGTCGTACTTTTCTGTGCATACGTCAATCATCACCAAATTGTAATCATTGCCGTAAGCTGTAAATCAAGTAGCCGCTTTGCCTAGGCTTTGTTTCGAGTACATCCCAACATATGCGTTCGATCTGCCAATTGTTTCCATTCACGTGATCTCGGCACACAAATGCACAACCGGCTGAAACTTGCCTCTCGCAGATGTGGCACAGTTATATATATAGCACTGTGTTCGTTTTCACAAAGGTTTTGTAGAAGAAGGAGCAGAATAACATGATGCACACACAATTACCTTCTCACTGCGAGTCAAAATATCGTCGCGCCATTAAAAATATATTATAAAAGCAGTAATGCGATCAATGTTATCACGCTACAATGCTGCACTAGAAATGAACTCTCAAACAATGCGACCCACAATAAGATCCCGTATCATACACCACGACAGCAAATATAAAGAACGTTCATACATTTCTAAAGGTTTCTTTATACGTGGGTTAATAACTTCTTCTAATGATGCTGTCTTCAAGAAATGTTAGGGCTATAGCAGGCATGTGTCGGTTGCCTGCTTTCTTCTCTGTGTAATTACATGATAAAACCAGCAACCACGCCGAAATATCTTCGCTGCAGCAAATACACATGTTAGTGCGCATAATTTCTTTACCAAAGCAAAGCTTTCTGTCACGCTTTTTTTTTTCATTGTTTAGCCCGTCGGCTCGCTTGGTGGCTCCTCAAGTAAAATTTGCCAATCCTTGAGACAATGCTATAAAAAACTGGGCCGATCTTTGAGATGCACTGAAAACACCAGGATGTAATGAATCCCAGAGACAATCCTATCCGTGGTAGCGCGACTCAGTTGGCTCGCGGGCGGAAGTCTGTACAATGCAGACGATGAACAGTGACATAATTTATAATTAAGCACTTCAACAAAGCTTCGCTTCAGTTCGAATCCCTCTGAACACTGAAACAGTGTCTTTACAGTGGCTTACATGTCCCTCGGTGAAGCACAGTGTAAGTGGTGTGGCAGTGTTGAGTGACATCTGAAGCTTATGCTCTCAAATACAGTAGAAAATATAAATGATATGCGCACCGGAAAAGACGTCGTAATCACAGGATGGTATAGGCTTGGTTAGCAGATTAAACGACGAGTACCACATGCAACAACGAAATAAGCACTGAAAGTAGCATGACTGGCCATTGTGACCATATTCATTTCTTGCATTTCCACTATCTTGCATTACTCGTTACTCCCAATGGTAAAGCAATTACTGCGGTGTTATTTCAGCGTATTCCTGGCTACCTAGTTATTTTTCCAGGCTACTATTTGTTGCTGTGAACGTCGTGAGACACCTTTCAAATTATTAAAGGCGGACAATTCGAGGTCTAAAATTCAATTTTATGTAAGGAGAGCCAAGATGACTTACGCTAACGATCACCGCGCTCATATTTAGGTGCCTAGCACCACCCACTCTTTATATACGTTGAAAATTTAGCAATGAGTTGCGAAAACAATTAAAAGTGTTAGCCTTGAGCGATGCGTAATACGTCAGGCTTTACATCAGCCCATTCTACCACTGGCTACCGAGACAGGTGAGTGATTGAGTGACATGGAGGTGTCCACGTAAGCCCAGACAAGCAGCTTCGATCTAAATTCGCCTTACTATTTGCTCAGCGTAGTGAGAGCGAGAAACAAACGCGAAAATGCGCTATCGCATCGTCCCCTCGGATGCCGAGGAAGTACTTGCTTTGTTCAGTTGCTACTGATGTGAACTGTTTATTCCAATGCTGCCAGATCTAGAATGACGGCACCGAGCCGGGAAAGTGCTTTGACATCCACCCAACAGATGGCGCCACAGTATTAGCATTCTTGACGCGCTGGTGAAGTGAAACGCTCTAGAAGCCCTTTTTTACTGTATTGCTAATTTATTGATGCACATTAGCGCGGTACACGATGACGTTTTCCTAAAATGATTACACAAGACGTGTACCGCGGTTATGTGGAAAGGCGGCTCGGGCTTAGAGGGCCCAACGGGTCACGATAACGCATCACATAAAGCCAGAGCTCTCTATCAGGGACTTAGTATTACACCATGACTACGGGCACGCAGCGCTCAAGAGCTTTACCGAACGTGGCAGAGCGTGTCACGACGGAGCTTTTAGCACATGGGAGTGCCCACGTACAGTCGTCATCAGTATGAAAGGGAACAGGGAAATTTCTTAACCGACAAAACCTCGTGGTCCACGGATTCAACTGCAGGAACTCGATACCTGACAATGAGTTTTCGTGTTGAACATTTAGTATCATTGAACACTTCAATGGAGGGCATGTGCGTTCAGGCTCTAAAGGCGTTTAAAAAAATTTGGTGCTCCCTCTCATATTGACGACTACAGGTAAGAATACTTACACCTGCGTGCCATGTAGAAAATAAAAATAAAAGTGCTTATCTGCAGTCAAGTTAAGCCATACCAAACGTGGTAGCTGAATCTCTAGCCAGATTGCGGCACAGTACCCGCCATTGTGCGAGAACAAAGGGCTTTGCGCTGTCTCGAGGAAACGAACTACGAGAGTTCACGAAGTTTCCAATACAGCAAACACGTATTGCCCGATCACGACAACAGGATAAGATCACCAATCCTGGGTAACCAGCCACCAAGAAAAAAGTCCACATGTGGCTGCACCTGGAAGAGCGCCGCAAAGGGCTGATTTTTTGTCCCGGGTACGCCATCTCAGGTATGACCCCAGTCCGAGTTGCTTCAAGCATTCGCCGGCCTGTCCCGGCATGCCCTGGACCGGCCGGCGCCTGCGCCTATACACGAGCGAGCCCGGCCTGGGCTCGCCGGAGAAACTGTTTACGTGGCTTAAAAATGTTATTGCTTAGATGGCATACCAAAACACATTACAATACAATTGCAGTGAAAATAAAACTTTGTGAAGCTACCATTTTTTCAAGCTCTGAGGTACACTATGTTAAACACACCAACGATTATATACAATTGTGAAAACTATTGCAAAAACAAGAAAACTTCCCCTAAAGCTGAATTAGGAGAGACGACCGTCGTATACAATAAGATTAGGCTATCAGAACATGGTGTAGGCTATCAAAACTATTTCACAATCTTTGCAGAACGTCCGCGTGCGCTCGAACGCCCGACTTCGGTCAATCAGTGAAATGGCCCGAGCCCACGGGCACAGCTTCAAATCGAAGCCCGGCCAATTAAGGTCCAAGGGAATCAGGCCCGAGCCCTTCCAAGGCTCGCCAAAAATAATTTACCCGGCCCACCAGGCCGGGTTTCGGATAAGCCAGGGCCCAGAAGCATAGTTGAGTGTCCGCCTCAGCAACGGGAGTATGCGCGTGCGTTCAAAACCATGCTGAGGTCGGTTAAACAGGGCTCGGGTGTCTCAGCCCATTCTTTGTCCTTGTCTTCTGCCCAAAAAGCTGCATGCGTGTCCTGCCAACATGCCCAAACAGTCCCCTTAGTGTTAAACTACCGGCGATTGAAATGGCTACAGGCGTCCCCGGCCAGACACTCGGCTTTCGCTCAGGAGGAATTGTCCTGTGGAAGGAGCCCGCGCTATGTAAATCCCGACGAACTCTGTGGTCACAACAAAACACTGAAAATAGGGGTATCTAGACCGCCCCCGTCCCGAAAGCACCAATTAGGGGGAGAAACCTCAATTTTGAGAGAGAAACCTCTTTCCGAGCGCTGAGGCCCCGTAATCACGGGAAGCACGCTTATACCTGTTTCACCGGTAGGCACCCGGCAGCTGCTCTAGTCTGCCTCTCACAGCCACGGCAGATGCTCTACGACAAAGCTGCCCGTGATTGGAAAGCCCGAGCCAGTACTGGGCTTAATACCAATTCCCAAGAAACATCTCTCCCTAATACCTTGCTTCATTATTTGCATTGTCTTGTCTAGGAAGCTACAGTGTCTGTAACATACCGGTCTGCATCGAACGAGGTAATGTACTTTTCATCAGTAGTTTAGTTTCTCCTTTTTGTCTTGCGCTGATTAAGCTTATTAAAAACCCAATAGAAGCTAGAAGCGCATTTAAGCCAATCTTGTTTCAAAGCTGCTTGTTCAAAGCGTTCCTTGTTCTTATATATCACAGGAATAGTTTCTTGGCACATTTGCTCAATATGAAGGATTTATTTCTGCTAAACAATAGAGTAATGTATGCATGAGTGCTATAGTAAAAAATCATTCAGAGCAAAGAATAAGTAAACACATCAAAAATATTAGCTATAATTTATTTCTTTACGACAGTAGCAGAAGTGACAATCGTTGTTGTTCAATTATCAAAGATTTCTTTATAGCAGAAGCAGAAAGTGTGTGGGATGATTTACTAGAAACGGGCAATGAGTCACGAATAAATAAACCCGGGAAAATATACTCGATTGTTCGTGCATACTCTGGGTAGTAACAGTTTATTTTCCCATGCGATACCAGTATGTTGGAATTAGGTTTGCCTCTAGTATGGAGTTAGTGGCAATATCGCTACGGCGTGCTCGAAATAGAAACAGTCCTAAGAAAAAACGTATTCGTTGAGTAAAGGGAAGTATATCGACACTGTGCTAAATAGGTGCGACATGAATCGTACACGGACTAAATGAAATCAGCTGTAAAGCTTGGTTTTGCAAGTAACAAATTCTAGTAATACGAGCACTAGTTTTGTTACCCCAACATATTGCAACCATATTCCAAATGACTGAAAAAAAATTTGTAAAATGAGCGTGCAATATGCAAAAGAATATTGTTGAAAGTTTTTATTAACCGGACTACTCGGATTGCGAAAACAAGCTTCCCTGTTATTGACATAATACGCGCATTCAAATTCAAGTATAGGTCCAGAACATCCTGTAGATAAGTAGCCCTCTCAAAGGCCAGCCACTTAAATAATTTTGAGATGACAAGGAAGTTCTATTTGGACGGCACAACGACCGCAAAAGCATTTGCTTTATTGGTCTCCTTTTGGTCACGCTGGAGCCAGATAAATCATGGGCGCTTTATTTACGCGTCATTGTGATCTCATTGTGAGGCAAGACGTAGCAGGGGAATGAGGAATAAGTTTCACACCGCGGTGTTCTTAAAAGTGAACCTAAATAGAAGTGCACGGGCGGTCTTTTTTTTTTCATTTCGCACCCATTGAAATGGGGCTGCCGCAGCCAGGATCGAACCTGCAACCTCAAGCTTAACTGCATAACGCCGTAGCCACGAAGCTACCGTGGCGGATCAAGCCAAATAAACCGCCCTCAGTGGCGCTCAATATACGTATTAACCGAACATACACCGACGTTTGCTTTTATTCGAGTGCAGGGGATAACGTGAAAAGAAAAAAAACACGCCACTGACCTAAATTACACCCAATAAGGTATCTCGCAACTGTTAACTAAATGACTCAAGTAGATGCTACATACTGGCGTTCGTCGCTAAACCTCTATTATCCGCACAAAACACTGGAGTAAGTGGAACGATGTGTAGGAAACGATGCGCCATAAGCGCACCTCTCCGTGCCCGAACAAAAAACGAAATCAAATGAGGACATTCATCTGCCGTTTACTTGTATGAGCAGATCAACGAAAACAAGTCAGTGTTCAAGAAGGCCTGTTTTAGCTGGAACAATAACGGCTGAATTTCCTTTCAGCAAACATGATCAAACAGTCACTGAACGAGTCCGTTAATCCTTGCGATGATTTCTACTCGTACGCCTGCGGCGGATGGATGGAGAAACACCCAATACCGGATACGAAGTCGAGTATCGGGAACTTCGACCTACTCCACGATCAACTGCAAGAGACTCTGAGAAGTGAGACACCTATTTTCACCACACTGCTACAGCGAACGCGATGTAGGCCGTGAGAGTATGAAATTTATTTCCGAGTGCGGAACTAGATAAATATAAAATCTATTACCGTATAAATTTGTGAAATGGCTCGACTCGTTTAAGGGCCCAACCCGCGTGAGAACCGCACCAGTGTTAGAGGTGCCCGACCGGCTCCATCTTGACAGTGCGCAAATCGCGGGCGCCATCATTCCTTTTGATGTCGTCTTCCCGAGTGATTATTTAGAGATTTATTATTTATTTGTTACACTCTCAATTGCCGAAGCTTTAAAGAAGGTAGGGGGCTTACAATTGTACAATCAATCAAATATTAAGAAAGAAGGGTGGCAACATTACGCAAGTGTTCAGAATTATAAGAACACGGAAAAAACCTTAACTATAGCAAGCAGTAAAAAATGGCCTGACAATAAACAAGTATACAGCGTCTAATAAACAGAAAGGGAAACAAATATAGGCACCAGGGGTTAACAATATGGTAGATGCGTACATGAAGTGAGATGTCCAGTGAATGTGCACCAGGCGAACAGATGTATATGTTTATTGCAGATGTATATGACACGTATTGGAACTAGAAAAGAAATATACATCGGGCGTTAGTGTCGTAAAAAAAATCATTACATAACCATTTGGGAAAAAGCGTACTGCCGGTGACATATGCAATAGAAGCCAGAAAGTGGTTCCAGTCTTTAGGTGTGCGTGGCATAAAATAATTAGAGAAAATCTTCCTATTAGAGCTGTTGCAGCCGACTTTACTTTTGTGGTCAACCCGCGACGAATGATAGGTGGTTGTTCAAATGAGCTAGTCTCTCAAAGACGCGGGATTGTAAATTTTATGGAAGAGACAAAGACGGAAAGTATTTCGGCGTACTGACAGCGATGGCAATGATAAGCTATTTTTTATTAGTGTTACGCTGGCTGTGCGCTTGTAATTAGAAATGCTAAAGCGAGTTGTTTTATTCTGGACAAGTTCAAAGGCTTGAGATGGGTTAGCTTGGTTAGGGTCCCAGATTGAATTTGCACATTCTAATTTTGATCGAACAAGTGTCTTATACGTCAGTATTTTAAGAAAGTCAGGTGCTTTACAGAAGTTGCGCCGAAGACAGCCTAACATGCGGTCAGCTTTATAGATTATCGAGTGAATGTGGGGCTTCCAAGTCAGAGTAGCAGATATGTTGACAACAGCACTTCATAGCTACTTTCTTTAGCGCAAAACAACGGCCACGAGAAAGACGACAGGACAAGGCGCTACTCTCAATTGATATCATTATTACGATGTAGAGAGCATAGCAGAGAGCCGTGATCAGGGGCTGTAATTAACTCAAGCTCTCGCACTGCCGATATTTTTTTTTATAAATCCAGCATACCTACTTTTCTTTCAGGCATATTTGGAAACATGACACTCGTAGAAGAGAATCAGAATATTACAGACAAGCTGGCTGTTGCCTACAATGCCTGTATCGGTACGTTGAATGTTCTCATGTTCGCGTGTTAAAAGAGAACCATGCATTGAAAATGTTTGCCTTGTGCCATACATATGCGTACATTCCTGAGCAAAACAATACGGACCAGGTGTTCCGCGATAAAGCCGCTTTTTCTTGTCCATCTATAGAATGTAACTTCAAATTGTGGGCTGTAGCCCAAGCTCTGCACCCGCCAACCCTGTTTATATACTTCTACTCACGGGTACACCTACGTATGCAAGCAACCGCACGTGCGTAAGGTGTGTGTGCGTGCTTTGTGCGCTTGCTGTCACGACCTACAGTATTGCCTGCAAAAGAGCCATTCAACTGCTGCTAAATTTTGAGGATCGAATATTTAGGGGTCAGGGGCGTGATTGTTGAAAAGCGTCGTTTTTCGAGGAAAGACCAATAAAAATACTGATATTTCTAAAATAACAGGAGTAATTAAACTATAAAAATACATTCCGCGTGAGTGGTACGCTATTTCTCGTGGCCAACAGAAGACTTGTTCCAAGTTGCACGTGAAACTTGATGTGTGGCAGTCTATTGAAACCTTAGGAATTTGCAAGCACATTGAAAATCAATTTAGGAAAAAAATTGAAGGGCATCGCTTTAAGATCGCCGTAATAACTCCTCTCGAGGCGATAAAAAGGTTCCCAAATTGCGATCATCAAAACACAGTCACAATTTTGAACGCGATATAACTGATCTATAAGCTGATAAGATAAGCGCTGATAAGATAAGCGCGATTTCTCATGTGTAATATTGGCACACGGGACTTGTTTGTGTTAGCTGCGTTTCGGCTCAATGTATTGAATGCAAACTTTTTTTTTAATTATGAGATTTTACGGGCCAAAATCACCATCTGATTATGAGGCACGCCATAGTGGGGGACTCCGGATATTTCGACCCCCCGGGGTTCTTTAACGTGCACCAAACTCTAAGTACACGGGTGTTTTCACATTTCGGCCCCATCTAAATGCGGCCGCCGTGGCCGGGATTCAATCCCGCGACCTCGTGCTTAGCAGCCCAACACCGTAGCCACTAAGCAACCACAGCGGGTTATTTGATGCAAACTGTGCCCCTCTATTTATCTGTGTTTTTCGCACCCGCTGGGGCGAATTTTGAAGACCTGGGGTTCTTCAACGTACACCCAATGCACGTGGTACACGAGTGCTCTTGCATTTCGCCTACACGTAAACGCGAGCCGCCGCGGATGGGAATGCAATATGCGGACTGATGCCCAGCAGCGCCAGCCCCGTAGCCGCTGAACCATTGCGAAAGATAGTAAGCTTTCGCGCTTGCTCACGAAAGCCTTTAACTGCAGCGTTATCACTTTCGGTTCACGCTGGCCCGAAGACGCGACCACAGTGAGAAGCATATGGTATCTTCGACAGGTCGCGTGTATGCCCCGAAGCAGAGTCGGGTAGATCGGTCGTTTCCCGAGCTCAAAGGTAGGGGACAAGCGCGCCAGACGAACGTGCGACTCGCTCTCGGAGGAGGAAATTGCTGATGCGAAACCACGTGACTACTTCCAACGTCCGTTGTTTCGCCTATCCAAAGCTCCCGACGCTGCCCGAAAAACCGGCGGACGTGCCGGCGGGACGAACGTTCGTCAAGACGCCAGCATGCAGTGGCCTAGGTTGCCCAGGTTACGGTGGGCCGTCGCCAACAGCAGCGACGCGGCGCTGCGATGACGTTTGAATCTCGACGACTGCTCCGACGACAGGGCTCTGAGCGCCTCAGAGCGCTCTAAGATAGACGAGAGCAATCGAGAAGCACCAGCCGAACGCAGGGCGCGCACCCTCTTTCAACCAGCCGAAGACAACGCCGCTCGCGAGAGCGCTCCAGAGTGCTCAGAAACGACCAGCCGAAGATAGCAATAGTTGCACGGGAAGAGTGCGCAAAGCCGCTAATAGGCAAGGAGGTGATGCGAAGGGTGAAATAGCTGTAAAAGCTGCGTGCGGGACGTGGGTGATATATCGAAGACAGAAAGCGAAGGCCTTGCCATATGCCTCAGTCAGCATTTTTGTTTTTTGTTCGCAACTTGCTCCGTGAATCGGGCAACAGACGATTAAAGCATGACGATAGAACAATGGCGTAAAACATTCATGCAATAAGACGAAGCGCTATCGTAGCCGTTCGCTTCGTCAGTTCCCGCAGCGCCCGCGAAAGATGGCTGCTACCTACAGCGGGGAAAATTATGGTCTGCAGCAAGCCACAGGATGAGCGTAAAGGAGGGTAACTCATTTCGAGCAATGAATTCCCACTGAAACGAAACGCACGCTGAAACATGCAGGCGTTGAAGTGAGGCGTCGAATCTTAATTGAGAGGTCATTCTTGCAGTCTTTTTGGCGCTATTGTGCCAGCTTTCTTTTTCTTTATTTGCGAAATCTAAGCGTACATAAAACGGCTCATCACTGTTCCTGAACGGCTTGTGCTCCGTTTCCGACATCGATACACGAGTCGTCTGAACTTTGAGCTAGAAGTTCGCCACAATTACCCTCGAACGAAAGGAAGCGTCAAGCCTGCAGCTTGTCGTGGAGTTGAAGGTTTTATGGCGATACTGATCGGTCAAAAGGAAGCAACGAAATAATATTACAGGGCCTCTTAAGATAGCCCTTAAGAGGCGAACGACGAATGCCTACTCTTCCTCCTCTTATCATTCGGCTCTTTCTCTTTACCTCTTCTCTTCCTCTTCTTTTCTACTAAGCATTTTTAGTCAACTGTAAGCAATTGTAGTCGTTACAAGTAGTCGTTAGACATATCGGTCATTTCGTTGTCATTACAAGTAATGTCAGTCATTACTAGTCATTACTACTATATATTAGGCATTTTTAGTCATTTTTAATCAATTTTTGTTGTTACAATTCGTCGTTAGATATATTTCTCATTTCCTAGTTATTCGTAGTCATTAAAAGTCATTTCAGTCATTATTACTCATTACTGCTCACTCCTACTAAGCATTTTTAGTCATTTGTAATCAGTTGTGGTCCTTACAAGCCGTCGTTAGACACGATTGTCGTATCGTAGTCATTAGTAGTAATTACAAGTCATTTCAGTCATTATTAGTCATTATTGGTCATTAGTGGGCATCTTTACTCATTTGTAATAAATTGTAGTCGTTACAAGCGGTCGTTAGACATATTGGTCATTTCATAGTAATTACTAATAATTACAAGTGATTTAAGTCACTAATAATTACTTCTGACTAGTATTTATCTTTAGTCCTTTGTAATCAATTGTGGCCGCTACAGGACGTTGTTAGATATATTGGTCATTTCGCAGTCATTACAAATATTTAGTAGTCATTTTAGTCATTGATACTCATTACTAGACATTTATAGTTATTTCTAATCAATTGTGGTCCTCACAAACCGTCGTTAGACATATTGGTCATTTTGGAGTCATTTGTAGTTGTTACAAGTAATTAGTAGTTATTATTAGCCATTACTAGTAATTATTAAACTATACCAATCGCTATTCTAACGTTATCATTACCTGTCACTATCAATCATATTTCATTCTTTAATCTGTCTTCAATCTGTCTTCATATGGCGTGATGCTGCTTCGGCGGAAACTCCGACCGTCAGGTCTGCTGACACAAGCTTCACCATGAGCCTAGAAAGTTTTTCGCCCTAACAATGGCCACAACGCTTGCATCCGAACAAGCGCATATAATTGACGTACGCTATAACACGTTACGCATTAGGAGGAGCAAGTAAGTACAGAATATGTATAACCACGGCCCTAAGGCAAAACTAAGTTAAGAAAGGTAGGCAGGATTGAGGCAGCTAATGGCTTGATTGTGCTAGAAGTAAATAAAAAAGTCACATGAAGCTGCAAAACACACATTCTCAAGTTCAGCATATTGAATTGAGATTTTTGTTAGATTACAGTTTCTCCGCCTATTGGAACAAGATTACATCACGTGACAAATCGCCTCGTCAACCAAATGTTCTCACAGACGCGAGAACAAAGAAAACGAGAAGGCGATCGTTTTTCCTGCTACGTTTTTAACGTTTTTTTGTCCTAATCGTTTTTCTGGCACGGACGCGAGGAAGTTCCGCTTTATCCTAACGTTATATATGGACTCGACATCTATGTATCGCAGTTTCTGAAGCATTCAAGTGTTATATGACAACTAGTGTGACTGAGCTGCCAAACTCTCCCGTTCTCCATTCGTATGAGAAGTGTCGATACAGGAAGAAAGAACGAGAGAGTGGAAAAAACAGTCTCACGTTACATAATAAAAGGAATTAACTGTAGTACCTTCAGCGAGGTGCCTAATAAAGAAAGCAAAGAGAAGGCAGCATTGAATAAGGAGTGAACGCGCCTAAAAGGTACGGCACAGCTCCAAGTGTCGCCAAGCAGCGTGTTTCTCACGACAATATTTGCCATGCGCTTACGTTTTCTCTTCCATAAAGATAATACGATTAGGAAAATCAAAACGTTTCACCTGGTGGTAGGGCACGAAGCACCGGCGCCGACACTGGCGGGGATCCGGGTGGCCACAGTCGACCCCTGGCATAGCGTCGAACCCGGTCGCCTCAAATGCAATGACGTGGATGCCCTTTTGAAGTTCACCAGTCGGAGCTTGTACGACCCGAACGCCCGCACCACTACCTCAGGCAACGGGAACGGGCTCGGCGAGTCGTCTTTGTCCCGACGAGGCACCCTACAGGGACCTTCAACAAGAAACCCGGCCGTGCCAGGCAGCTAACGGCCGGCGAAGTCGCATGCGATCAGGCCGAAGACAGCAGGAGCGTCAAAAAATTTACCCCCTGCAAAGGCACGGACGTTGTCCGACGTAACGCGGGCGCACGCCACGCACTGCGCAGTTACGCTGTGGCGGCTCAAAGCGGTACGGTCTAGCGTCGCCACACAGCTAGCGTGACTGGCGGCATTCGGTGCGCTTTGGCGTGAACAGCGCGGGATGAGAGCGGGTCCTATCTCGCGTCAGAGCCGCTAGACCAGAGTGCATCACGTGCTAGCTGGCCGGCCTACATAGTTCGGGTGCAGAGATTGCGCGGAGTTTGCTTCTCGGCCAAACGAAAAAAAAAAAAACGCGCTCGGCTACCGCGCACCTTTGCGCATGCGCTGCGGCGGCTACTCATCGCCGCACTCATGCGGGCCACGTTCAACGCGGTGAACTATACAGGGGCCAAATTGCCGGTGGTAATGGCGTCACCGGCGTGACGTATCGGACTTCCCCGGCTCCTGCCTCGCACGCTGGAAACGCCGCATACTATACGCGCGTTTTAATGTTCGGCGCACCGGTGTGGCCCGCTGCTGTGCAGCAATCAGCTGCTGCCTCAGCGCATGCGCACAGCTGTGCGGCGAGGGAGCGCTTTTTCACTCGGCAAAGGCGCAAAGTCGGCACACTTCCCCTCAGTGAACTCGAATTGTAGGCCGTTATGCTCTAGCTTAGATAACGTGTGGTCCGCAGCGCGATTGTCTAACGATTAAAAAAATTATAATTACCAGGTTTTACGTATCAACACCGCGATCTGGTTATGAGGCACGCCGTAGTCGGGGGCTCCGGCAATTTGGACCGCCCGGGGTTCTTCAAGGTGCATTTAAATGTAAATACGCAGGTCTTTTCGCATTTCGCGTCCCATTGCAATGCGGCCGCCGTGGCCGGGGTGCTATCCCACGACCTCGTGCTTATCACCGCTACACCATAGCCACTAAACAACCACAGTAGGCGATTTTGTAACGATTCTTCGAGCGCCTCTGGCACGAGGTCAACTGTGCCGCACACTAAATTATATTCGCGCATTTATAGACTTCGGAGAATTCTTTCCAGAGGAACCTGCTTTTCGTCTACCAATATCAATGGCTCTTACGTTATCCTCAAGGCTCACGTTATGTCCGCCCGTTTACTTAAATTGTGGAGTTTTACATGCCAAAACAAATATCTCATTTAGTAAAGCACTGAAAGGGGTTAGTTGGTGAACGTTCATGGTTATATTGCGCTCAGTTTTACAAACACGATATTAAGGAATAATAATATTTGGGGTTTTACGTGCCAAAACCACTTTCTGATTATGAGGCACGCCGTAGTGGAGGACTCCGGAAATTTCGACCACCTGGGGTTCTTTAACGTGCACCTAAATCTAAGCACACGGGTGTTTTCGCATTTCGCCCCCATCGAAATGCGGCCGCCGTGGCCGGGATTCGATCCCGCGACCTCGTGCTCAGCAGCCCAACACCATAGCCACTGAGCAACCGCGGCGGGTGATATTAAGGAAGGGCAGGACGTGGACGGACGTAGCGCAAGTCCGTCCACGTCCTGTCCTTCCTTAATATCGTGTTTCTAAAACTGAGCGCAATATAACCATGAAATATCTCATATTGAGCAGGCTTGCACACGTTACAGAACAACCGTAACCGATTACAATTACTTGTAAAAATAAAGTGGATTACAGTCAACAATTGCAGCTCCGTGAAAGTAATTCAGCAATTAGCGAAAAGCGATGCATTATACATAGTTTCCACCATACCAATATTAACACCGCACAAAACAGAACAAGCTTATTTAGCGTTTTCGAAACGTCCTTTGCAGCCGTTCATACGTTGTTGATCTTCACAAAGGGTTGATGCTTATTATTTCATTCCATAATCTTCTTTCCTTTCTCTCGTTTCTTTCAGCGACACTGAAATCTCGCTCGATTTGCACGCTGGAGGAAAGAAAAATCTGTGTTGCAATGTACATTGGTCAGCAAAAGTAGCAGACCCCAGGGAGGGCATGCCGAAGAGAATGCCAGCTCAACCTGGCGCCAGGTCGATCAAGCTCGCATGAAGTCCACCCTTGTCCAGTGCACAACCACGTTATTATATTATTAGTCGCCATGACCGTTCGCTCTGTCCGACACGCGCGAGCTATAAATACGTGGTTTCTACGCAAGCCGCCGCTACCTGACAACTGTGTCTACAGACACAGCTGTCCCAATGTCCTTGGTCTACCTTCAGGCAGACCAAAGGCCTTCTCAAGGTAATAGTTGTACTGTTATGCACCAAGCATGGGAAGCTTAACAGAGAATATTAAGACGCTGATTGTGGGAAGGGGGTAACCCATGTACTGTACATTTTCATTCCTTTGAATACTGCAGTTCCCACCAGAATTGAAGTGCTCAAAGCTGAAAAATGTAACATGCAATTGGTTAAGGAAAGAAAGTGTAATGTAAATGCACTGCGCGTTACCGAGGAAACAACGTAATCATGTAATTACCAATCGACGTAATTAATCACGTGCAATTTGTTACGTACAAGTCTCATTATGAGGCACAGCTTGGCCGGGACACTTCGGAATATTTTGGCCGCCCGGGGTACTTTAATTTGCACCTAAATCTAAGCGCGCGGCGCATCCACGTATTTCGCCCCCATCGAAATGCGGCTGCCACTCCCCGATTTGGAGCTCAGCAGTGCAACGTCGACACTGCTCAGCTACAGCAGCGGTAAGCCCTCTAAATAACATCATCACTGGAATGAAATGAGGCTTGCTACCACCGAAATTACGAGACTGCATTGCAGCATGGCAGGCGTCGAATGTTTGCGGAATGTGTGTTCCCCGAAAAAAAAAAGCCCATTTTCGACCCAACTTTATCATGCAGCGAGTACAATAGTACAGCGCTATGTTAGTAGCTTAGCAATATATATATATATATATATATATATATATATATATATATATATATATATATATATATATATATATATATATATATATATATATATATATATTATGAAATATGAAATACTCTGCCTTCTTTTTTTACATGCAACTACGGTATACGTCTGACAGCCGATAGCAGCGGCAACTTCAGCCATTAACTTATAAGATACTTATTTGAATGAGTTGGTCTAAGTTGATGGCATGTTTGTTTATATCTGTTTCCACTAATTTCACACATCTATCTTCTCAAACTTTGGTGATTCGCGCTGCGCTCACTCTATGACCTTCGGCAATGTCCTTGGCCCATGGACCAGCGCTGCCTGTTGATCTAGGGCGATGAAGGTGCTGTGCGCATCATTTCATTTTCCACCCTTTTGTTCGGGAGTAGCATGATATACGCATGCCGCCAGGCTAATCTATCCAGGATACATTATGTCTCTCTCTCTCTTTCTCTATTTCTCTCTCTGAATATTTCTTTTCCGTCATTCGTTCTTACTGCGGATTTCTGGTTTTCCAGTCAGAAATCGAGGCGTAGTGAGAACTGACCAATTACTTCTGATAATTCTAATTAAGAATTCAGGGAAGTGTTCGCGAAGACTTGCACGACGGATGCGATCATTATTTTCAAGGGGCCGGATTCCTGTAATCCAAGAAACATGACTGTGCATGGGTACATTAAAGACTAAAATAATTTGTGCAGTACCAGACTACCCTTCTGTGACACCAAAAGGAAAAAATAAAAGAGTCTTTATTACCGTGAGAGTAGGCTTGGCACAAGCTAGAGAATCCGCTTGAACAAGAAACTTGTGGTGGCGTTACCTTCATTCCGGTGCCAGCTTGCGGCGACGTAATGAACACTAAGGGCATCCATCTTCTCGAGATTATAATCAAGGCTTTATCGGTGAGATTCATTTCAATGTATTCCAAAGCAGCCAAGCACTAATACTCCTGTCAAAGAGACACCCGGAAGTTCATTTTTACATCCATCGTTTTTTATCTCGAGGAAGATGCCAAGGAAAAATACAGATAAGCACAGGGTGGCTAGCGTCGCAGTAGGCGCTGCTGTGTTTAGCTTGCGCACTTTTCTTCTTAATGAAATGTATGTCTTTCGCATCATATATATTGAATAATATTTTTAGAAGTCACATTCTATTATTTGTACAAAAAAAAAAACACCCCTGAATGCGCATCTGGCAGCTACGTTTAAAAACTTTTTATTGGCCATGTGACACGACCACAATTTCCTTGAGGTTGAACTACCTTATACTTCATTCGGACGGGCACTTTCGAAGTCCTTTAAACCAACGATAACATTACTTCAAGGGAAGGCGCACGCTGTCACATCGGCGCATCAAAGCAGGCCTAGTTGAAGGGAGCTTTGAGTGAAGGAAGTCCACATTTGTCCTTCGAAATTTCAAAGGAATACTCTTGAGCCTAGGGCGTCCGGCACAAGAAGAAAAATCTGTATAGATCCGGATATTCAATTTTCACTTGTATAAAACAAGTTTCACAGTATTATAGAAGTTTCTAAGCACTAAGCATTTTCGTTACACCTACAATCTCAATGATGAATGCGCTAGTACAGTAGAGCTGGCATGGCCTGTCGCCATCAGCAACGTCAACGCAACATGGCAGCCGTGTGCGATTCGGTTATCGGCTGCTGAGCATCCAAGTGTCCTCGTTAATTTTTTTTCAGTACGTCGTTAGCTTTTCTTCGTTCCTCGTCACTTTTGCGCTTGAGGTTAAGTTGCATTTTTTCTTAAAAAGCTTCGGCGGAGACCTCTTGCAGACCGCGTAATAAGGACACATTTCCTTCAAGCTAATGTTCCTCAAGGTAATGTAAAGTTGATGGTCTGCGACGTCCTTTTCAATGGCTATTCACCGTCGCCAACGTACGCGCGCCGATCATCGGCGCTTACTTTCTGTGGAAGTTTAACCTTCTCGTCGAGCTTCACCACTGCCACCTTCGTGACTCCTGAACAAACCTGTCCGTAAAAGGTATCACCCCGTCCGCACCACGTTTGCGTCTCGTAGAAGCAAACACCCAGGTACCGCAACCGTGGCTGACCAAGCTGCTGGAATTTCTACAGCTGTTCGAACCACCCTCGCCGGATGGTCCAATAGTGCACAACGTCAGGCACCACATTGGGATTACAGAACCACCAGTATACGCGCGACCTTGCAGCTTAGTCGGAGACCGTCTGAAAATTGCAAAGCAAGAATTCGAACACATGCTCGAGTTGGGCTTCGTTCGTCCTTCCGCTAGCCTTTCGTCATCTGCTTTACACGTGGTGCCCACTAACACGGGTGATTGGCTGCCGTGTGGCATTTGCCATAGGTACCCTACACCCCACATCCCCGATTTCACCGCATCGCTTCATGGTTGTTGCATATTTAGCAAGGTGGATTTAGTAAAAGCCTACCACCAGATTTCTGTTGAGCCTTCTAACATTCCTGAAACCACAATCATTGCCCCTTTTGGCATGTTTGAATACGTGCGCATGTCATTCGGCCTCCGTAATGCCGCTCAAACATTTCAGCGGTTTGTCGATCAAATACTCTGTGGCCTGACTTGTTGCTTCGTTCATTTAGACGACATTCTTGTATTCAGTCGCTCGGCTGTGGAACACGAATCTGACCTACGTGAGGTGTTTGAACGCCTCCGCCAATTTGGCCTTGTTGTAAATCTCGAAGAGTGAGTATGGCGTGGCCTCTCGCGATTTCGTGGGCCATCGTGTGGACGAGCATGTCACACAACCCGTCTCATCCAGTTTTCCACGTCCGTCTACCACCAAGCAATTACGTGCATTTCTGGGCCTCAACAATTGCTATCGCCGTTTCATTCATGATTTTGCTTCAATTTCGCAGCTTCTGCACATTCTACTCTCAGGACAAACACGAGCTAGCATGCCTATATCATGGACTAATGTTGCTGAATTTGCTTTAATCACTACCAAGAACGCCCTTGCTACCACTAGTCTCCTGGCGCACCCGCAACCAGACGCTCCAATGTCCTTTATGCTAGACGTTCTTGGCATAGCTGTTGGCGGCGTGTTTCAACAGCTGGAGGGCAACACATGGCAGCCTATACCTTTCTCTTCAATGGAGCTGACACCGCAAGAAACCCGCAACAGCACTTTTGGTTGCTAATCGCTGGGACTCTACATCGCAGTCGCCACTTCTGTCACAACCTCTAAGGGCATCAGTTCTTTATTATCACCTACCACAAACCACTAATTTATGCTATTACCTCCAACAGTGCCTCGCACACTCCCCGCGAAATTCACCAGCTTGCTTATATCTCCGAATTCCCTACTGATATTCGGCATATCGGTAGTGCCTATAATCCTGTTGCTGACGCGCTGTCACGGATCCATATAAATGCAAGCCAAATAAATCGTTCCAGCTTTGACTTTGTCCGCCTCGCTACCGCTCAACGCACAGACCGTGAATTTCAAGCACTCCGGACTGCCAACTATTTTCTGCACTTCGGAGATTTCTTACTGCCTGGCTGCAACGTCGCAGTGATATGCGACATGTCTACAGGTCGTCCTCGACCGTACGTTCGACAACAATTTCGGCAAAAAGTTTTTGACGCACTACACTCCTTATCGCACTCTGGTGGACGCGCCACACAACGTCTCGTCACTTCCCGCTATCTGTGGCCGCTTATGAACGCTGATGTCCGTTGCTGGGCTCAGGCATGCCTACGGTGTCAGCGCGCCAAAGTCAGTCGACACACTATGGGCGCGCCTGGTCATTGTCCACCACCAGACATTCGTTTCCGCCACATTCACATTGATATCCATGGTCCTCTACCGCCGTCCTCGAACCAACGATGTTACTCCCTTGTATCGACCGCTTCACACGCTGGCCTGAAGTAATACCACTCTCTCACATTACTGCAGAGTGTTTAGCTCCGGCCATCTTAAATACCTGGATTTCTCGCTACGGCGTACCACATGCCATAACGACAGACAGAGGAAGACAATTTGACTAGTCCCTCTTTCAATCTCTCTCTCGTCTTCTGGGTGTAACGCAGATATGCACGACAGCTTATCACCAAAGTTACAATCGCATTGTAGAATGCTTCCGCCGTCAACTGAAAGCAGCAATTCGCGCCCATGACTCCATGATTGTATAGACAGAGCGCCTGCCTTTGGTTCTATTAGGTCTTCGCATAACTTTGAAAGGGGATACACTGTGTTCCTTAGCAGAAATCGTTTTCGGCACGACACTCCGTGTACCCGATGAGTTATTTGCCTCGGAACCGTCATCTGCTGACCGAAAATCTTATGCCGACCACCTTCACATTGCAATGCCCAATGCTTTACCCCCGCCGCTTCGTAACAACCGCAGAAATGTTTATATCAGCGCATCTTTACTTCATGGCAGTCACGTATTTATGCGTCACGACGCTACTCACTCTCTTTTACAAGCTCCTCACGACGGTCTCTACAATGTCCTCAAGCGTGACGCTAAGTTTTCCACACTTCTTGTCAGCGGACGCGACGAGACAGTTTCGGTCGACCTCTTGAAGCCAGCTCATCTAGACTCTGGCCCTGACATTTCCCATCTCCACAAGTTAAACCGCTTAATGATAGTGCCTTCATCGCTAGGGGAGGGGTGGGGAGGGCCATGTAGTTAACTGCACTCATAGAGCCCCTCGGTGGAACAAGAAGAGACTGGACTAGCGCCATCAGGCATATAGGCTCGACGACGGTAGCCGCGACATCAACGCAGTCACCTCATAAATAAATAGAGATTCTTTCTGGGTCTTCTGTTCCTACAGAACCATATACGAGCTGGCCCTATGGATACTAGGAAGCAAGAGGTCACGCACAGTCACCTGGTTTCCAGCCCACATGGGACAGATTGAGGATGCCCGGCCCTACCTCAACGAATCGGCACACAATGCTAACCGAAGGATCATCGTTCGCGTAGCTACCGAGCAACGTGATGTTGTGGGTACAGACAATCGGGACTCTGCTTCCTCTTACAAATAAATTACTAAGCACTTTTACTTGGTTTGGAGGATCTAACCGCTCCCACATTGTAAACTGAATAGACCTCAGTTTAACACTAAGGCTTCTACAGACGGGCGCACACCCAAAACCCCCTACTTCTTCACAGGATTTACCCCGAAATTCAGAAAACAAATGCATGTGCCCTGTGCAATGACTGAGCGGACTTAGATCCCATGCTCTGGCGATGTACGACATTACCCAGTGATGAAAGTAACGATTTTTGACGCTGGGATGTATTTCTACGCAGCCAGTTATGGACGAGTAAAGAACATTAACTGGCTGTCCAACAGGCCCGCGACGCGGCGGAGAGGCTCAGCCTGTCTGTTCCGAAGTGGGAGCGAGCCGCTGCGCGCTAACGTGCGCCCGAAAGGACCACAAGTTCATCCATCTATTAAGAAATAATAAAATAGTAGTAAACAGTAACCAATTAAAACTAAATAAATACCTACAATAACTTCTTCAACTTGATGAAAAGAGCGCTTGGTCGGCATCTGCTGCTGCTTTGGGCGGCGTCAACTTGGTGAGCGCTTGCTTTTTTTTATCTTCATTATTCTTTCGAACCGAACGAAATTTCCAAACCAAACGAAGGCAGAGCTTTTCAAGAATACTTTATCAGTGATAAGAAATTTGTCGCTTCTCTTTAAATTATTTCTCGCGGTTCTTAACGGAAGATATTTTTCTTATTGAAGTATTTATTTGCTCCCTGAAATGCATACCACAAAACACGATACCCCAATGAGTCTTTCACATAATTCATTTCTTTCTGCCTTTTCCATTTCGCAGAAGTTCCGACAAAGGAAGATCAAGTCGAAGCTCTGTACAGGATAATGAATGATTCGGGGTTTGGTCAGTGGCCAAGAAAGCCTAAAGACAACGAAAGTACTCCCGCTACAGGAAACTGCAGTGAAGTACTTCAGAAAATTCCCATTTCTTCCCTGCTAATAATGTACGTTGATAGAGATGTCCTGGAGCTTAAATCTTACGTGATTCAGGTAAGAAATCTTTAACTGAGACTGGTACCATATGCAACTGTGTTCTTTTGATACGGTACGTAAACGCACAAACGTTGCCTGTACGGCATAAAACATGAACAAGAAGAAAAAGGCTTTCTATTCGCGTCTATTATCGTCTAAAAGGTAGTTGTCAAGTTATCCCAGCACAATGAAACCCGATAACAAAACAGGGTGCACCGTTTCAAACTATACACCCGACACGCAATGCTCACGCATCAATAATTATGCGGAATGCATTCTTAAATATGAAATAAGAATTACGCATATCAGAATGCTAGCGCATACTATATATATATATATATATATATATATATATATAAATAAATATATAAATATATATATATATATATATATATATATATATATATATATATATATATATATATATATATATATATATATATATATATATATATATATATATATATATATACGTAATTTCGATGAGTGCGATGGCTATGACTGGTTTAACGTTCACCGCCACATCTTACAGTGATTGTGAATCAACGTTGCAGTGCCTCGGCCAGCATAGACCAGCGGCTTTCACTCGAATTCGCTCTTGGTATTTGCTCTTAATTATGACAGTCAGAAATGGTAAAACAGGTAAAAAAAATGTTAAGCTAGCTTGAAACACGGGGGACCGAAAGAATGGCGTGGGTAGCGCGAGTGCCCAACATGTTGTCCATGTCGTTCTTACCGTCCCGAGTGTTTCGCGCCGGTTGAACATTTTTTTGCGGGCGTACCAGCTACCCGGAACCTCGACCTTTCAGGTGAAACCAGCCATCGCTCAGTCCCCTCTAGTACGGTCGGCAAAAAGTACACGCGATGTATTCTCATTGTTATTGTGATTAGCGGTCTTGGCGCTGTCACGTCCACGGAGATGCCTCCTAGTCAGGAAAGTGCTTTGATTTTAGCCAACAGATGGCGCTACAGCATTAGCGTCGGTGATTCGTTTGCGGTGCAGAACGCTCTAATACCTTGATTAGTCACATCATCATTAATTTGATTCTATGCTCAAGCACGGTATACACTCGATGATGGTTCCGTGGATAGACGACGCATACGCCGCGGGCCTGAAGTATCACGGTAACGTATAACGCAAAGATAACACTCTCTACAATGTAGCGCATCGAATACGCTTTGACTTGAGGACAAAGGCTAAAGTTCTGATGTGCTACGTGTATTGTTTGGCGCGTTAAATTCTTTTCTTGCATATTAGGAGGAGTCAATGATGTGAACTCAGCGGATCGCTCAGTTAAACAAAGTATTATCGAAAAAAATTGGTAAAGCGTGGGTATCCAGAAATTAAGTTCTGCTAATGAAACGCCAGTTACCTGTTAAGAAAGTTTTCCGATCGCGAACTCGCTGTCGATGAAAAACGGGGTACGCAGGCAAATATATATATAAATTTGATTTTGTTTCTGTTTCGTTCTTAAATGAGTATACTACGAATGAGCGCTTTATGGGTTTTCAAGTTAACGAAGCTATCCATTTATTGACTGAATCTCTTGTCCCATCGATTTCGTTGAATATGGGGTTTAACTGTAAACACTTTGGGATATACCGCATAAGCTCATCGGTTGAGTGCTCGAAATACTTGGTTATAACCGGGTTTGACTGTATTGTGTCAGAAGATGCTGAGCCATGCTTTTCACTATTGAACGTTTTGGGACTGTTAGCCTTATGCTAAGCTTTTGAAAAGTACTGCAGTCCTCAACTATCCGCTGCCCACGCATTGCATTTCATCAGGACCCTCCGAACGTAAAGTGATCACAAATTTTCTGATATTCTGGATTTTACAAAAGAAGCCAAGCACCGCGCGTGTCAGTGAAATAATGCATAAACTTCGAATTTTCAGATGGACCAATTATATTTCGCAACCGTGGGTAGGAACCAGCTTATTCAGCCAAATAAAACTAAGAACAAGCCGATAATTGCAGCCTATAAGAAAGTTGTTAAGACTGCACTGAAACTCATGAACTCAACGTTCAGTGAAGAGGATGCATCTGGGCTTGCGGATACACTCGTGGATTTCGAAGGACAGTTAGCCAACGTAAGAACCATTTGCTTTATTTTGTATTGTTTCATCTCTTTTTCTTTCTTTCTTAGGGGGGGAGAGGAGGTGCGCTGTGTGTGGTCATCCTGCAGAGTTCTATGAAGACATTTTTTTTTAAATGAAAGCTGCATGATACGGACTTCTATTAGTACTAACATGTCTGAGCGAAACTTATAGGGCTTTGTGTTTTAGGCTGAAACCGAGAAAACTAAAGAAAGATACACAAGTGGGTGGAAGCACCTTTACAAAAGTAGGTTTCAATCGAAAAAAGATCAATGATATCACATTTAGCACCGAGCTCAAAATGCGAACAAGGTGAAGCTGCGAACCTTAGTACGTGTCCTCTGACTATACGCAAGAAAAGCGGGGAGGTCAAGGACCTGCGTCCGCGTGCCGCTCAAGCTATATTTACATTTATTGCGATATCGCTTCTAAGGACACTCCAGACACACTTCTACCATCACCATGGGGTTTCGTATCAAGTCCAAGGGCGACAAAATCGTTGTGGTGCGCCGTGTGCTGTATGTGCGAGGAGACAGAGTCCGCCGCGCGCTGTGTTTTTGTGACTTAGTTCGCGTTGATGCGAGACGCAGCATGAAGGTCGATTGCAATAGTAAATTAGTGGACAGCTATATGAAAGAAGGATAGTTATTTTATCGGCTGTGTAAACTTGTAAACATTCGCCTAATAACTGAATTAACAAGTATGGTGTCACGCGCGCACAATCAAACCCGAACACATCTCACTCGATGACCGCGGATACTCGCTGTCAAAATGCTGGCGTGAGGAAGCGTGGCAGCAGCAGCGAGCGAATCGACCTTACTTTGCCCTTCGGGCAAAACTGCGACTTTTTTTCACTTATTTACGTCCGTTCTGCCCGTTGCTGGTAGGAAAACTGAGAAGCGGGCAATAGGGGAACAAGGGTAGAGGTTATACTCAGGGGTCGGGGAAGTCGTGGCACGCATCCTTGCATGGTTTGCCTGCGGCCACCGTGATATATGCATTGTGGCCTAATCGGAAACTCGATGGGGGCGAAATGCGAAAACACCCGTGTACTTAGATTTAGGTGCACGTTAAAGAACCCCCGGTGGTCGAAATTTCCGGAGTCCTCCATTACGGCGTGCCTCATAATCAGAAAGTGGTTTCGGCAGGTAAAACCCCACAATTATAATAATTAGTCGGAAACTTGAGTAGTATCAACGCAGTGGTTTATTTTCTGCAATATTTGTTGCTGGTTTCTACCTGTACAAGACTACAAACGGCCTTACGCCTGCATTCTAGGAAGCACCTCAACTTGGAGCCACTGCTTGGCTTGGTCAAGTCAGGCTCAATATAATCCCTTACGTGAATGCGTTCAAGAAAACGCAATTCTCACTTTGGCCACTTTCACGTCAGGCGTTATCTTGAGCATGACGTCTCAGTCAAGCAGTGGCTTCAAGTTAAGGTGCTTTTCTGAATGTGGTTCTTATTCTCATTATGTTCGAATATCAAGTGTAGTTTCGTTCCCGCATATTCACATTGCCGAATCGCGCTCTTTCCTTGCTAGGCTGCTTCTCCAGAACTTTGTTGTTTTGCATTCGATGCGACTGGTGTTGAAGAGCGGGATCTGCAGTTATATCGGATATTTCTGAGTCAGCAAAATTCATGAATCAGGTATTCACCGATAAAGTACAATGAAAGTTTGTCTGGGAAAATATACTTCCAAATAAAACCGCACGTTCATGTAGAAAACCAATACACCGAACACTAGTAACCGGATCAGAAAGAAACTTGAATAGAAGGAGCGCGTAAAGAGGTATAAGAAAAACGACAGGCGTAAGAGGGATAGATCAAAAGTAAAGTTGCATGCAAATGATTGCATTCTGTATCCTAAACCTGTCTGTATTTTTTTATCTATACAATTTCTAGCATTTAAAATACGTCCTTTCTATTGATAAGCATGGACTTGACTTTCACTATACTTACAGTTAACGGCCCCTCCGGAAGCAAGGCTCGATATCATGGGACTCTTTCACAAAACCACCATCGCCGAACTGCAAAATAATTTCACACAGGTAAGCAAACCGTTATCTTTTGTGTTCACAGAGGGACGCAATATGTTTTGCACTACAATAAGTGCTCTGAATCGAGAAGTCTCAAGTAAAAGCCGCAGTTCTGGTCCATCGCTTCTGGGGATACTGTCCCTTTTGCGTGACGTAACGTCCAGCCTGACGCTTGATTGGGAATATGGGCATGCTCTTCGCTGTCTGATGCAATGAGTGCGCGTGGAAAATATTGCCCCCAAAAGCTATCAACTGAGAATGAGCACGCAGGCATGGGTTAACTGAAAGCGTGCAACTTATCATTAGAGAGTTTCAGCGTGCACATTAGCGTAATGCTGTTTGGGAATACCGGGTTCCTGGTAAGGTGTACGGCAGCAACAGCGCTGGTAGCGACATCTGGTGGCGCAGTGTCTACCCAGAGATCATGCAAAGTTAATAATGCAATGACTTAAATATACTACTTATGTGTTGGTGCAAAAACTTTGTAGCGACCTAATCGTTAACGTGTAGTACTTTTTTGGTTCTTTTTCTGCGATAGCACTGACGCGACGCAAACATCTTGTAAACAGTTTGTAGTCAGAATATATGCCACACGATATCGCTACCAGCTTTAAAGCTGGTAGCGATACTGCTGTGGACTGTGGACGGCAGTAGCAATTGCTACTGCTGTCCACAGCTCTGGATGTCCGATTATCCGGGAACGTTCGGTTACGGAACGAGTACGTTTCTAACTAAAATACAACTTTCCTTTGTCCCTCAATATTGCCCGATGTATTGCGATAGATAAGTTTGCGTTAATTTGGAAAAGACAAAAAATTCCTCTCTTCACTTTGTTAACTGCCTGGGGTTTCTTTATTCATTATAAAAGCGCCGTCATCACGCCCATTGCTTGAATGCCCAGTTTCGCACAAGCCATATCCAGCAATATCCCAAATGTGCCTGCAGAATGCATATTCAGGATGGCATGGCTCTATAAGAATTTATGGACTAATAAACTGACTTGTGGCTGTGTGGATATATATATCTATATATATATATGAATGCGCTGAATATGAGGGGTCAAATCGATGCAGTGTTTTTGGACTTTTCCAAAGCGTTCGATGTAGTTCCGCATGCCGATTTAGTAACTAAACTGCTCTCAATGGGCATTGAACGCAATATCATCCGTTGGATAGAATCTTATTTGTCCTCAAGAAAACAATACGCTGCTGTTAAAGACTGCGTTTCTGGTACACTGGAAGTGCACTCAGGGGTGCCACAGGGGTCAGTTCTCGGTCCCTTGTTGTTCTTAGTTTATATCAATGACATCTATTTATCTGTTCAATCGCCTGTGAAGATCCGGTTGTTTGCGGACGATTGTGTTTGGACTAGTGTAAATCATCACTCCGACCAAGTAAGACTTAATGACGCGTTGCACTCAATTAGCGCATGGTGTGAAACATGGGGACTGAAGCTAAACACTTTGAAGACGGCAGATATTACATTTACCAACAAGAAAGAACCCTTCGATTTTGCTTATATTATTAATAATTCTTATATACATAAAACCCAGCGAGTGAAGTATTTAGGTGTTACACTCACAAGCAATTTAAGTTGGGAACCCCATATAGAAAACGTTTGCAGCAATGCGCTAAAAAAGCTGGCATTTTTGAAACGGAAATTTCGCCGTACTTCATCGACCGTTAAGTTAACAGCATACAAAGCTCTTGTCAGACCAAAATCCGAATATGCGGATTTGATCTGGAGCCCTCATCAAAAATATTTAATCAAGAAAATAGAAACAGTGCAAAATTTAGCTTTGTGGTTTATATACTCCACATAATCGCGTTTTTCTAGCGTGTCCGTTCTTCGCGACAGGGCGAAATTGAAAAAACTAGCTCATCGCTGAATTGTATCTCGCATAAAATTTTTATATCAGCTGTACCATGGTCACTACAAAATAGCGCGTGAATGTTATTTACCTGAGCCCCCCATGCGCTCTGCTCGTAGAAAACACAACAAAACAACTAAGCAACCATTTAGTAACCTTAACATCCATCAATATTCTCTTTTTCCCTATGCAATTTCACTATGGAATAAATTACCCGAAGAAGTAGTTAACGCTAATACAACAGAATCGTTCGTTCAGCTTTCAAATAACCTTTTCTTTGACCTCTAAATTGCCGCAATGAAAGCAGTTTCTTTTGCGTTACGCTTTTTCATTGTTATTTTGTTTACGTATTGCACTGTTGTATGTTCATGTTTATTTCTGTTACGTATAGTGTTACAATGATGTATGTACATGTTTCGTTGTGTTCTTAATTGCTAATTGGCAGTTGTAATTTACGTTGTTGTATGTACCCACTCCTGCTTGGGCCCGAACAGGGCCTACAGTATTTGTGTATATATATATATATATATATATATATATATATATATATATATATATATATATATATATATATATATATATGTATATATATGTGTGTGTGTGTGTGTGTGTGTGTGTGTGTGTGTGTGTGTGTGTGTGTGTGTGTGTGTGTGTGTGTGTGTGTGTGTGTGTGTGTGTGTGTGACGACACAAAGCCAACAGGCAATAACGCCAACAACGGATGCATCGGAGAAATTAGCTGTGGTTAAAATTGAAATACAGAAAATACTTTCCCAAGAGAGCGCGAATAAGTGACGCCATGGGACAAAAAAAAAAGATGTTTCACATCCGCCCACAATGGATATGAGTGGCGCTGGCTAACACTCACAGGGCCAAATCCAGTCAACATAAATACCCAAGCTAGTGGGTGAATTGATAGCCGTCGCAGTGGCTCAATTGGTAATGCACGCGTAATGAGGAGATTGTGGGTAGGTTACTCACCGGCGGCCAGTTATCTTTTCGTACACTTTCATTACCATTTGCATTAATATCTTCTGCATTTGACTTTCAACCACAGCTAATTTCCTGGATGCTTCCCTTGGCGTCATTGTCTTTTAAGTTTATATGCCGGTGCGCAAAAGGCACATCGAACGAATTTTGAAACTAGAACCGGTTTTGAGATAAGCGCAGTCAACCTTGCCGTAAGAATGCATTTTTGTTTCATTTTATTTACCACAATCCTTTTTATGCATTGAAGCACCAAAGTTACTGGAACAGCTATGCATTTCATCGCAAACCTTGACAACGCATATCTCGAAACTGGTGTCATGTGGATATGACATTAAAAGTCACCGGCTACACTTCGCATACTGCAGCATGTGGTGTAAAGTGACTACGTTAAAAGGTAATTTCAAAGTGCTTGTTAATTAGTGAAATATGCATTTTCATTTCTTGTGCGAATAATCTGTACCTCTTAGGGCCTTTAAATATTTAGTCACCGATAAATTAAGAAAACGGATATATATGCATACCACCATAGCTGGTTTCCCACACATTACGCTCATACAATTTTATTTGCACTTTGAAACTCCTACTGCTAAAGCACAAAAATAAATGAAGGTGCTTGATTGACCCTGCTTCTAAATACGCTTCACGAGTACTTCAGCTTCTGTTGTATTATCGAAACAGAGTTGAAGAAGTGTGGCAATCCCTGCTATTTAGACTAGACATAAAAATCATGAAACATTTTTGTTATTCTTTATGTCAGATCTTCATAACAAACGCACAACTGGAAGCTTCTCTCCAGATGTCCATTTCTGACAACACTGGCCGTACTACTTATGCGTTATCTTTTTGAGCACATTGCCTCGACGAAACTAATAATATTGCTTCATAAACGATAATTCAATTTGAGACTTGTAAAAAGGCCCAATTTTACAAAATGCCGATTTTTACTGAGTCAAAATTCTCCAGACCATAGCTGTATTTGCAAGCTGCTAAGAAATGCAAGTGATTCTAAATCTTCTCGCTTTCCTCAGATTCCACTGCTTGATATGCTGAATAAACAGTTTTCACTGGTTAACATTACGCTAACGGAAAACCAGACGATAGAGTTCCTTGCTCAGGAATACTACAGTAATTTGGACAAATTTCTTCAGTCCGTTCACTGGTGAGTAAAAGCAAAATCTTCAACGTTTTTGTTCTGTAGGGTTACATGATTGTAATTATGCAATTTCGGAAAGTAAAAGGACGTTCTAGTCGCACAGTTTTGCCAATCGAGTATTGCGAATGCAAGTTCAGTCAAAGCATGCGACACTTTATCGACAGAAACACCTTTCTCAGGCCTGCATGTGTCAACGCGATTATTTAAGAAGTGCTCAAGCCGGATAATGACAGAAAACAAGCTAAATTGCGGCAAGCCTTGGAAACAGCACCTGCACTTGCGCTAATGTAAACGGAGCGGTATTGTTCGCTGCCCTCTATAGTAACATAGTATATTTCGACGATATAGCTCAATGACTGCAACGTACGCTAATAGGCGAATACAATTTCGTGAATAATTTCAAGTGCGAATTCTCAGTGCTCCAATGAATTTGTTTCCATAACCCGATGCGATAGCTCAGTGACCATTGCGTTGCGCTCTTTAACAAGAGGTCACATGTTCGAGCCCACTCGGGGAGGACTCATTCTAATGGAGGTGGAGTGCAAAAAAACGTTCGTGTTCGTACACCCCGCATGCATTGGGTGCAAGATAAGGAATCCACGGTGGTAAAATTAATCCGGCCTCTCCCACTATTGCATGCCTCAGAACCACATCATGGCTTTGGAAGACACCAGGATTTATTTACGTTAATTTCTTTCCATAGAGAGAACTATAGTGGTTTTAGGTTGCCAAATTTCAATAAAAACGGGTAGAATCTGTAAGTGAACCACGTCACTCAGCGCTTGCGCGAAGAAGTCTCGAAATTATACATTTTAGACATAAAGCGAGCATGTCATTCAGCGGTAAGATAGAGCGGTGGTTCCTTAAGAGAGACAGTGCTCAGGCGTACCGCCACTTTCGACTAGGACCTCCTCGACCATTACGCAATCTCGCAAGGGCTATAGCGTTTCGATCACCTGATGAGCTCGCACAGACGCGTCATCGCTGTCTCCCATGGTTTGGACGCATCACTCCGTGAGACAGGCTTTCTCGGTAAAATCAATGGCCAAGACCATTCCCTTCAATTCATCACCGTCTCTTTGGACTATTCATTGACTATCTTGCACGCATTCCCGATGGAGTGCACGTTTGGAGCGTGTCTGAAGGTAGTAACATCGTTTGTACGAGGGTACAGTCAGGTGGCACTTCAGATTTCTGGCTTTTTGGTTGAAGCTCAGAAAATGTTAAACAATTGTGTTCATGTATGAAAATGATTAAGTTTTGATGTACCTGAATAAGTCCGACCACCTAACCTTCGAATGTCCTTACTGAAATAAAGACATTAAAATGTGCTAATTATAGCGCCGCAATTGGCCAGTCAGGCTTATAGTAAAAAAATAGACTCACTTCTCCAGTAGGACATTGAGTGAACAATACAGGTGTGCTGGTGCGCTCTCGTAACATACCACTTATATGTTTCTTTTTTTTTATGCGCAAGTTAAGTAGCGCTCGCCTCTTTCACCCTCTTTTTCCCTCACTTTTTGCGCTAAGTACCATCATGCTAGTCAAAACGCTCAGTATATCTATTTATTTGCGTAATCAAATGCAGCCCCTCTTGCAGTTTGAGCTTATAAGTGTAGGCGGTGTAACGGAATATTACCAGTTTTTTAATGTTTTACATTGGACGGGATACATTTCTCTACGCAATCGTCCGTGAGAATCGTAATACCTTTTAATTAAGCGGAATGTTCGTAGACATGTGTTAATACAGATCACAGCGCAAAATTGAAACCTTTTATAGAAGTAATAAATAACAAACTGGCTTTTTAATCCTACTGCTTCCTAGAGGAGGAGGACAGGGAGGGCTAGGAGAGGATGTAGCCTTGCAGAGGCATGCCGGCGGCAGCTTCACCCGTGATTCTTAGACGTGGCTAAATTCAGAGCTTTAACTACTAGGACAGAGGCTAAGGCACAATAATGTACAGGACACGGGGCTACTCGCAACTGAAAGTTTCATTCGAAATTTTAAAGACATGGTTAAAGCCAGGCTTCCATGCCAACTCGCCCATTTTTCACTTTTGATCATTATACACTTGAGCATGTAAAATCAATCGCCACGTTCAAATTTCTATTTCTAGCGACACCCTATTCAACTTCGCCGGATTACGACGGGTTCTGAGTTGGGCTGCGCAAGCATCCCAGAAATTCCGCAATGTTTCGTTCGAGCTGAAAAATGTCTCTTCGGGAATCAAGGCACAGAAGCCCAGATGGGAAACGTGCGTCAGCACAATCAACAACAAAATGCCTGAGATCGCCGGCTACCTCTACGTCCAGCACAAGTTCAGCGGAGGAGCCAAGGTGGAGGTAAGCAGCACACGCTCGTTAAAGATTGCTTTTTTTTTTTCGCTACAACTTTTTTAAACCCTCATTCATCAGCGATAGGTGGCGTTAAGACCATGGCTGCCATGGTGTGTTTCTGGCTCGTGCCATCACCTCTGGCGCCTGCAGTACACAAAGACTTGGCCTTCGATATCGGCTTCTGGATTTATCTTTTGTTTATGTGTCAAATTTAGACTCCCGATCACAACCTAACATATTGCTGTAATTGTTGTACGGATTTGTGGACCATTTGCCAGATTTTATGTGCCACCCGATGAGTGTGTACACACCTGCATTTTCTTTTTGTTCTTGTGTTCTGCAAGATCGCACCATTCTTTTTTTATTGCGATAGCAGTTATACGGATCATGCAAGCGCATTTCCGCCGTTGGCGTCACCGTTAGGTTTCGTAAAAAGTCCAAGGGTGATAAGACCATCGCCGTGCTCCCTACGTGGACGTGAGGTGCGAGTGCAGGCGTGCGACGGGATCCGACGATCGCGGCTCAATCTCGCTCGCACGAAGGAGTCGAAAGCGGTAAAACCCCTTAAACTTCGTAAAGTAGCGACACTTTCTTCCTTCACCTTCACTCTTTCTCGTTTCTCCTAAACTCGACCGTGGCGCCGGCTACACTGTTCGAGCGTAGCAAAAGCGCCAACATGAGCTCCTCAGCACTCCATAGACGCTTCTCGAGCGAAAAGCATGGCGCGAGGGCCCACGTGATGACATTAGGCCAATAGCGACGAGGCGTCGGCCTCGGCCAGAGCGCGCGAGGAGGACGTGACATTCTTCAAAGCGGGGGGTTACTTTACGAATTATTAGGAGCTTTAGAAAGCGAAGAGGAAGCGCGCCGTCTTGCATTCTGCGCAAGGCACCCAACCTTGCGACGCACCGGGCCGAGGGGAGAGAGGGGCGGGGTAACTCTAGCTGCAACTGCGCATGTGGTCGCTGCACGCGGTCGCGCGGCCGTATCTTGAGAGCGATCTGCGTTGGGGGCAGAGCCCGTGTGCGTCGGTGGCTCGTAACTTTGTGCGGGCTGGGTCTTCTCGGCGCTTACTTTGCGTTGAAGCGGTAAACAGCACGAATGTCACTTCGCTCGCAGCTGCTGCCGCATTTCCTCACACCAACGTTTTGACAGCGAGTTTCCGCGGTTGTTGAGTCGTATGTGTCCATGTTTGCTTGTGCGCGCGTAACACCATGCTTGTTAATTTAGTAAGTGTGCCTACGTTCAAAAGTTTATGCGACCGATAACGATAGTATCCTTACATCGTATAGCTGTCCCATAATTTGCAATCGCAATCGATGCTTCACCTTTCAGGCAAAACTGCGGCTTTTTTTTTTAATTTGCTCCCCTTCACTCAGTATGCCCCTTCCTCTACTGTTCTTCACTCGCTATTTTTTCTATGTACCTATACTTTCATAGAGCTGGCAGGCGTCATACTACTTGTGACAGTTGCCCGTTAGCTCTCTTCCTGCTTTGTGTGACTGTTTTATGCATACAAATTTAATAATAACATCGTTAATTACTCCAACGTGGTCGTCGCTGAAAGCTGCGATTTGGACACCTCCTAGAGCGTTACCTCCATGGAGATCATTCTAACCAGTGCAAAAATGCAACCGAAGCAAGCCAAAAAAATCAAGCGCTATATACTGCACAAGTAGCTATGGCCACGAAACTCTCTTTGTATTTGGGCAGCAGGAAAAAATACTTATTGGCAGAGGCAACGAAAAATGCCTCGGAATTATAGCGCAAAATTATGACTTCAGGCATCCGATCTTTATCGAACCAAAAACTAGAAATACCTATGGACAGCTGGCATTGAAATGGCAAATTCCTCATATCCAATATACTTACCTGCAAATGCTAACCTTAATAACCCAATGTTTTGCTATTGTTTTAATGTTAACCTTTAAGGAGCAATCGACAGATTCCCTTGACCGGAGCATTCTCTTGACAGCTAGCATCTAGTTCTCGTTTACACCTTTTCTTTCTTTTTTGAATTTATTTGCGGATGGTCATGTTTCATTGTGTATCTAATAACGAAGAAGTGTTTTTTTATATTTTCTTCTTGTTTGATCTATTCTGCTTTCCTCTTTCTTGTGAGTACATACCGCAACTTCTTTCCCCATTGAAAATGCATTGAAACGTGTTTGTGTATGTATTGTAAAGCAATCAGCAGTACAACATTGCGTTCTTATGTCTCATACGAGATAGCTTGCCAAACAACGTTCTGCTATCAGAGAAGATTCGTTTTGCTCAACGATCGACATCACTGCCCACGAAACTATGACGAACGCTGTGTTATCGTAGGTGGAGGACCTCGTCCACAGGCTGACGGTAATATTCAACGAAACGATTCATAACAGCACCTGGATGGACAATCAAACTAAGTCTGCTGCAGAAGAAAAGGTACAGTGGTATAGTTTTCGCTGTTGTCTGAAAATAATCTTAACGAGCAAGATCCTCTTATTCATTTCGGTGACTTTCTTTTTAGGTTTCCGTGGGGCACACAGAAATATTTGCACCTTCCGGGCTTATCTTGCCCCAAAACAATAATCCTCATCTATCTTGTTTTATTTTCATTTCTTTAACGCTGCGCCATCCACACTTCAAGTTCATTTATTTACGACATACATGGAGTTCGACATAAGTGGTTGGGACGAGGAAAAAAAAAAACTGCATTAAACCAGCTTGACTAGCCCCACGTCCCCGGTTCACTAAGGCATCATGGCAGTAAACGAGGAATACATTTCAACGCCAGTGTCAAATAAAAAAAAACATGATATCAAGAGAGAACATATTTTACAAAAAGGGAAATTTGACTATGAACATATTTAACACAGCATGCTTAAAGCAGAAGTGTTAGAGAGTGTGTGAACGTTTTGATAAGAATTCTTCAATTTATTTAATGCCTTCGGCAAGCAATAACTTAATGTTTGAAAGTCATAGTTTTTGCGCGTCCGTGGCGCCTACCATTTTTCCGAGTGTTCGAGTGTCTATTTAGGCGCGAAGAAGGATTTAGTTGCAAGTTAGCTACACTGTGTATATAACCGCGAATTTTGCAGTATCCGATCTGAAGGAAAGTAATAAAGTGTATTCATATAGCACGTTTAATTTAATTACATTATATTTAACTAATAGTTCTAAAGTATGCGCATTAAATGGTAGGTTTCCAACAGGACGTAGGACCTCTTTTTTAAGGGTAACAAGATTATTTATGGATTGCTGTGTTCCGTCGCTTCCACATTAAGAACAGTATGTGCCTTATGTAGGAATGTAGCAAGCGCAGAGTTTTCAAAAAAAAAAAGAAAGCAACCAAGACAGATTATGAATTCTGTTTATGGGCAACACATGTCCAAGAGGCGCAGTTTTTTTTTTTTTTGAGAACGTCTTACCCTAGCTTTTCTTCACATCTTTTTATTATTATTAGGTACGACGTTCAGTGGCATAGTTATACATAATTATCTTGCAAGCCGCATTTGGTCGCACACAAAAAATACAAACCACACCCGCGGAACGCTCACCTTCCACGTTCTATGGAGTGTGTGTCTCGTTCTAACGTCGTTGTCTGTATTGTTTTGGCGATTTACAAAAATAATAGTATGGCCCAAATTCGGTTCAGTTAATATTTGAACAAGCGTTTTTCTACGCTTATACTGTTATTGGCTGTTCCTTTTTCATTTTTCAGTTGGCAAACATGATTGCGAAAATCGGATATCCAAGCAGGATATTAAACAAGACATATCTTGAGCAGCTCTATCCATATGTAAGTCCTCATTCAATTGTCTAAAGAATTAGCACCATTAACAAGCATTTACTGTTATTACTCTATAGTACTCGGCAAAGCCTACAAGTAAATCACGTAAATACCTGGATAAAATGCAAATATACTTACTACGGAAACTCTCTGCGATTACTCTCGAACCAAACTTAGGAAGGGGTCTAACAGAGGAGGTCCCGTTACAGTCTTTGACTATCGGTCTTCCCTCTGTAACTACCATATCTGTAATATGACCAAATTTTTCACAATAAACTCCAGTTCTGATTCAGAAGTGAAAGTTCCACTGAACGGACTTTGCACGCAGTGCTTTGACCTTTTCCTTTACTGGAGGGATTGTATCCACATTTTTTGTCGCCATTGGGTCTATTTGTTAAGTATGGCATTGCAAATGGTGGAAAAAAAATATAACGCCACATTTTCCACAACCTTATAATTTTGCTAACGTTATATAATGTTATACTTTGAATTAAAACAAATTGTAGCGTCAAGTGATTCTTTAAAACCATTGGGCAGTTCGCTACCACACCCGGCGCAATTATTCGCAAAAGCAAATCACAAAAAAGAAATAGAACACTTTCCATATATAACCCAATATATGCAAAGAAGAATGTGCACGTATACAAAGAAGCCCCTTTGAACAAGTGAATTTGCCTCTAAGATGCGAAGAGATGTGAACAGAACCACTGCATTCTTTTTTTTTTCTTCTCTGTTCTCTGGGGACCTGGAGTAAATTATCAGGAACTCTACGGGCGGGAGGCCGTCATGTTGCAAAGCGTTTTGTTCCAGTATAGTTCCCATATCACGACTACAATCAGTCCGTAGTCTCTCAAGAGACATTCATCGGCATACTTAAGCGTTGCAGGTGCCAAACCCAAATTTGAGCAGCCCATATTTGGAGATGTCTTACTATATGAGCCAAAACAAAAAAGCAAATCACTGAAAAAATAGAAATAGAACACTTATGTTATCCAATATATGCAAAGAAGAAAAGGGTAATATAATGTACACGTATACAAAGAAGCACCTTTGAACAAGTGAATTTTCCTCTAAGGTACGAAGAGATGTGAACAAAAGAACTGCATCCTTTCTTTTTCTTCTCCGTTCACTGGGGACCTGGTGTAAATTATCAGGAACTCTGTGGGTGTGAAGCCGTCATGTTGCAAAGTGTTTTGTTCCAGTATAGTTCCCATATCACGACTACAATCAGTCCGTAGTCTCTCAAGAGACATTCATCGGCATACTTAAACGTTGCAGGTGCCAAACCTAAATTTGAGCAGCCCCTATTTGGAGATGTCTTACTACATAAGCCAAAACAATTGGATGCGAGAACTGCTGATGTTGGGAAAGCCATATGACAAGAATTCTGTGTAAGACATGAACTAAAATTTTTTTGCCTATAATCATTGTCAGCATTTCAGAAAATATTGAAGTGCGCTGCGTGGCGCATATCTCACCTGAAGATATTCGTTAAGTGCTGTTCTGGATTGACGAAACTAACACAAATTTATCTTCTGATTTTTCACACGTATCCTTATAGATTAGGATTTCGGAACCATCAATAAATATGCCACGAAAGAAAGAAACATACTTTACTTTATTGCGAAAACTTCACGATAGAAATGAGATCCTGCGTAATGTAGACATTTCAAAGGGAACTCGCACTTATCGATATGTGAAATGAAAATGTCAAAGCAACAGACAGCCATTAAGTGTTCCATTTCCTGGTTAATTCATCAGGAATGTAAATGTTACCACAAAATAAAAATTCACTCACAATTGCTCCTCCCATTAAATTAGGAAATCCCCATACCTACCTTTATGCCTTACATGGCTCTATGAGTTGCCATAAGAGATCGAGCCCCTTGGTTCCCCTCATTTCGCTCCTGGACTGACGTCAAACTTCGGAGGTCTCTTACTAAAAGCGTCCCTCTAACACGTTTTCTGAAGTGTTGAAAATTCCTTATAGACCAGTATTTGCTGCTTTCGGCTTTGTGGGAACTACATTTTACCAACAAACGTTCACATTGACGTTGCACTCATTTGCTTCAATTTTCCATTGCAGTTGGTTGGTGGGCCCCACGGCTGTGAATGCTTTCTACAATCTAGCTGGCAACGAAATGCGTAAGACAAAGTATTTACGGCTGCAGTCATTGCAAACTTGGCATACAATCTTTTTTTAACATATTGAGGTCACAACATAATTTTGCATCTGTCTGAATATTTCTTACTTAACAAATTAGACGTGACTATTATATATTCCTGAACAATGCATTTCAGATCAACGATTATGCAGCCATTTTATTAACCCAAAAGCTTGTCACACGTTATGCTGTTCGACTGATTAATCTCATCAATACTGGGTCACTGTTTAGGAGTAATATCAACTACTTCCGTGAATTGTACAAAAAAGCAAAGTTTCGTGCACCCGGTTAGCAGTGGCTATCTCAAAAAGTAATATTAAAGGTAGCTAATGTTAAGAAATATTAGTAGTCAGACATTTTCGCGCCATTTTTAAGCAAGAATTTCTTTGCGAGGTTCTTTTAAAATTATTTTGGGGAGGTGGGGGTGCGGGGAGCACAGTTGTCTAATCCAACGTTCAGAATTAATGGCTCAGGGCATTATCATTTCTTTTATAGTGTTTCCATCGGCTATACTGCAAGGCGTGTTCTACCAGCACGGTCTTCCACGGTAAGTAACATAACGCCGCGGAACGTTTTGGAAAGTAGACAGGCGTGCTTTCACGTGCGTAGGAGTTCTACACGCGCAAAGATCTTGTGTGATCAAAATGCGCACGTGCCAAACACTGACAGAATTTTCGCGTCTCGGGTAAGCACGCTAAAGAAAGAGTTCTAGCACGTCCACACAGATAATCCTCTGCGGAATACCAAGTTATCAGACATTTACCAGACGTCCTTGCATGGCAGCTGCGTTGGTGGCGTCATCTTTTGACGTAAACTTTAACCAGATAAATCATGGGCTAATATTGCGTTAACCTACCGACAACGCCTTACTGCTGCTTTAAAGCCTTGGTAAAATTGGTAAAATTAAGTTTTTTTTTTACTTTGATTCGACCAGAACACTCATGCAACAAGCAAACATTTTAAACGTATTGCAGTTAGACAAAGTGTGACAAGATGCCACTACTAGCGTTGCTACTACTGTTCCAGGCTCTGGCACACTTCCCCAGTCTCGAGTGCCCGAGTTCGATATGGCATCGCGCGCGCCCGCCGCCGCGTACGTTGAGAGGCAGGACGCGCGCATCGAGGCACCCTAGAGTTCTTGGCGAGGGGGGGGGAGGGGGTGAGCAGCTTAATCATGGGTCGCTCAGGAGCGAACCGGATCGTATGAGCCGCTCCTTCTAAAGAACCAGCGAGCCGGGGTTCTGGGAGAGTGAGCGGCGGTGCTTTTGGAGGGAGCCCTTACAAAATCTTTTAAGGAAAATCTATAGACTTCTATAAACATTTATTTAGACTAGTCTATAGACAGTCTATAGACATGACCTTACACTTTTTATAGACTAGTCTCTAAAAAGTCTGGTTCTGTAAACTGTCTATAGATTAACGAAAAGTCACGTTTGCAGACAATTCTCTGCAGAATGTCTATAGACAAAAGTGTATAGGCTTATACAGTTCTACTTTTGTAGACTGAAGTCTATGGAATGTGTATAGACAAATGTCTATAGACTAGGCTATTCCTATGGACAGCCTATGCACCTATGACCTTAGACTTTTTGTAGACTAGTCTTAAATGCCTTAGTCTATAGACACTCTATAGGCTATGTATAGAATTATGAAAATTCACGTTTGTAGACAAACGTCGGCAGAATGTCTATAGAGAAAAGGGTAGAGGGTAATACAGTTCTATTTTTGTAGACTGAAGTGTATGGAATGTCTATAGACAAATGTCTATAGATAGTCAATAGACGTTTGTTTATAGACGTTTTATAGACTTTGGTCTGCAAAAGTAAAACTTATATGTTCTACTTTTGTAAGACTGAAGTCTCACTGATCTCTGCTCGGTGACCGGGCTTACGAAGCCATAGGGCGACACAGTGTTACCAGGTTTGGCGACTTCTCGCGAAATTAGCTATACTTAAAGGCTCCTCGAGACCGAGAATCGTGGTTGGCAGCTTGGCTACTTTCCGGCTACTTTTGGCGGCTGTAATTGCTATAGGTAGGGCTCAAATCGCCCTCCCTCTGGTGGCTGCCTCGAAGCAATACCTACAAAAGCCAGGTGTCGAAGTCAACGATTTTGTGTTATGCAAGCGCTGGAAGCAAATCCAGAAGCTGAAGGCATATCGTAGCGGCCTATGGCCTTTTTCATTTGTCGACCCGGGCTGTCCAGGACTGCTCGAAACGATTCATACACAACCCTTGGCCGAAATCACCGCTTCAGGCAGTATGGAACTATTGGAGGCGCATAACTGAAGCAGCTCTTTCTGAGTAGCTGGAAATAATTGATCTGCAAGACAGTTCTTGCGTGTTGCGGTTGCCAGAAGCAATAGGTGATGTCCTAATCCCACCCCCAGCAATGGTTACCTCGATAGCGAATCTCGAAGACCATGCTTCTTGGTGCCAGAAGTGACTGCAACAACCGAAAACATGGCATGTCAGGGATTGCATTACAGGTACCAGTGTCTATGCGAGACTCATAGAGGCGCTTGCGACTGCGGCCAGGGAGAGTAGAACGCGTATGACGTTATCCAGTTTGCATGGGAACAGTTGGAGAGAACTCATAGCGGTGTGAGGACAGCGTACAGCGAGTTTGTTATGCTCAAACTGTGAAAGAACTTCAGCCACTCATTATTGTAAATTACTATATATAATATTATATGTACTATATAATATGCGATAACATTTTAGTTGTGTTATTCTCATTTGCCATTAGTGCAGCGGAAAACTACAGGTCTTTTTCGCCTTCTTTCTTATAGGGTTAAAGTTTGACCGTTCTTATTTTATAGCAACGGGGCGGTGCTACTTTTCTGGTAATCACATAAAGTATTCAGGCACAGTTGGTGACTTCTTTGGCTGTGTTCCAGAAATTTTTGACTACTTTTTTCTCACCTAAAACCTGGCAACCGTGGTGGGGTGCTGTATATCGGAGTGCCTCAAGGTATACTCCAGCGTAGCGTGGACGCGCGGCTACACTGGTGAAAAGTGGATGTTCATGCAGTGTAGCGTTTGGGGCTGTCAGCTTTACCGGCGATGTTCGGAGCACTCTGCGCGGCCAGTGCTGTAACAGCAGTAATAGAACATGTCATGTTTCACGCCCAAGCCGCTAGACCCGAGTGCATCGCCCACTAGCTTGGCTGGCTGGCAGCATGCTACCGCATCGAAGGAAAACTGTCGACGCTGAAGAGAGAAAACAAGCGCACCAAAGATGTGTGCGCCTTACGGGCCAGAGAGAGAGTACCGACGCGTGTTAAAAGCACGCGCCGACCATGCCTAGATGGCCGAAGCTCGCAAAGCCAGTCTCACCCGAATGCGTGATTCGCATCGTGCCCCCGAAGAGCCACAGGACGTAGCACAGTTTTTTGGGGACCCTAGCGGAGGAGATTCGCCCAAGACCAACGCGTGGCCACCGAGGCTTCTGAAAAAAATACAACGCGTGTCTATTCCAGAACCGCCAACGAGACCCGATGGGCATCATCGTAATTGCGCGTGAAACACGCCACAATTTGAATGCGAATTAAGTAAATATCAAACATGAGCAAGAGATACAATTGAGACGTATCGTCCACATTTAATCATGGATTCCTTTCAACAACATGTGCGTCCACTTTGTGTTATCACCGCCGCCACTAGGTTAACACTTTTTTTTAATGTTACACTTCACCAGCAGCGAAGCAAAATACACGTGGCTACTGCAGAATTAGCTCTCGGTTTGGCTCGCGGAGCTTTGCGCCACGGGGTGGAGCCACCAATTTGGCCACTCACGTTTACGTCTTTGCTCATCAGCCAATTCGCCCAATGGACCTTTGCCTTTCCTAAACAGCGTGACTTCACGGGTCCTCCGCAAAGCGAAGTGCGAGATGCGTGCAAAAAGCTGACGGGCAAAACATTTTCTTCGCTCAATTGCATCTGCTGCGTTGGATTGGTGCGACCCGCCACGGTAGCTTACCGGCTATGGCGTTACCTGCTATCGCTGTCACGCACTGTAGAGCACGTATTAGTACTTACACAGAGATTATTGTCTGCTAGTTGACGTTCTGCCTATAGAGGATGAACGCTAATCCGGTGAGACTCAGAAGTTATGAAAGCGGATGAGACACAAAGTACTGCACAGAGAAGTCAATTTGAGCAAATCCTGTTAATGCTGAACGTAGCTTTTAGATTAAGGAAAAGGCTCAAACAGACCGGACATACTGGAACGTTTCAAGCTTTTTCTATTGGGCAAGCATTTTCCGCAGCGTCTTTCGAAAGAAGCGTCTTAAAGGGGCCCTGAACCACATTTTATCGATGCGAAGAAATGCACTTGAAAGTAAAATCGGCTATTTCAGAAATACATTGCCACGAGAAGCACTTCACTGCGTTCAGCGGAAGCGGAGTTTTTGGCAATAAAACATGCCCTTGGCGATTCTTCCCCTCCGTCATCGGCTACGGCGAGAGGAACGTGCCCACAACGCTCCGCCTACTGAAAGTCACCGTGGCACGCAGTTCAAATTTAGTTTTTGATGTCAACGTAGACGCCACTCCTTCCGACTGCTACGTGTTGTGGGCTAGCTTTGTCCTTCCTCTGCTTGTACAACGGATAGTAGCCACATCCGACTTCGGCGTTTTGAAGCGCTATCAATAAGTCTACCAAGGCGTCTAACCAGCAGCGGCCAGGAGTGCGCTCTCTGGCAAGCGTGCGTATGGCGCACTACATTGATTTGTTATGAGTTAATGTAAGTATGTTACATTATTTGTTGTAACTATTTCTCTGCTTTCTAACGAGTTGAACATTCATGCTTGCCTTCCAACCATCATCAAACGCTTATCTCCAAGCCGAAATGCGACCGCCACTCTGTCCTTCTACGTCAAACTTGCTGCTTCAGTAAAACTCTACTGGAAGTTAATTCAACTTCCCCTTACCATTTGCAGTTCTCTTAACTTTGGAGCTATTGGAATGGTAGTTGGGCACGAAATGACACACGGCTTCGACAACACAGGTGAATATATTTGGAAACGTATTCTTGTACAATTAAGAAACTTTTATGCAGCCTTTGTGATTGATAGCATGGCGTTTCCGTCAATAATAGTCAAAGCGCAAATCATCCCTTCTGCAGTATTAAACTCAAAAGTGTGGCATAACGAAAGACACGCTACTTTTTCTTGTTCGTGTCTTGCTTTTAATCAAGACGGTGTTCGCACTTGTTCAACGATGCCTATCAAACAAAAGTAGTGATGCACACCGCTCTTAGAATATTGCAGAGGCCCAAGAAAACGGTAGCGTCGCATTCATATAAATGTGGCTTTACTGACTTTTCTAAACTCCCCAAAGCGCTGCGTAGAAGCAACACTTCCCATTCTATAGACGCGTACCCCGTTTCATTAGAAATTTTATGCTCTCTCACCTGATACGCCTTCTTGTTTGTGTGCCTTTTCTTTCCTTTGTCTGCGAAGGAAGCGAGTTTGACGCGAATGGCACACTGAATCCATGGTGGACCAATGAAACTCGTACTAAATTCGACGCAAAGGCTCAATGCTTGGTTTATCAGTACGGAAACATCACGGACGAGGAAGCCAACATGACGGTGATATTCCAAACTGCTTGCAATAGCGAATTACATTCTGCGCTGTCCGTCCTTTCGGGCATATATATATATATATATAGTAAGCGAGACGAAAGGGAACCGAGGGGTCCGATTTTGATTAATCATATCAATCCTAGGGGCGCTCTGCAATGATTTACAAAGCATGGTGCAATATGCGTTTATATGTAACACAGCTTGGACCTGCAGGACCCGCAGCAGCTGGTGTGGTGCGCCCGACAGGCAGCGAAATCGGCAGGATCACTGTAGTCAGGGCTCCTCCTATACGGATGCAACAAGAGCACCTGGCACGCGTTTGTTTTCTTTAAGTGAACTTATTTCCGCCTCCTCCTCCTATTCTTCTGTGATCCTTGACACTTATAAAGCTACGATAACAAAGTATCGAAGCTTGTTAAGTATGCATACAGCCGAGCCTCAAATCATGTTTCTCGAGAACGACTTCAAGGTGCATCTGCAGATGAATGTTGCATCGATATGAAACGCTTGTATTTATACTCTATCTACGTAAAAGTTCCAGGCCACAATCCTGATTGTGAAATTAGACTTGCTTCATCAGGAACAAGTCGCAGAACCATTTTTGAGGTTTTGCGACTTGCTTCTGATTTGCTTTTTTTGCGTACACTAAATGAAGTATGATAATTTATTTACTAAGACACGAATAATTATAGTTATTGGAAATTTTGTATTACCCCATAGACATATCTCCTTTTAAGTCTTGATTATCGCATTCATTTCTAATTCCTAGAGGGCAGAGATTTCTGCCTCGATTACTGTTAACTAATGGAAAACTCATACTGGAATAAAATAATTATTAACCTATCACATAAGGACATACGCATTAACGCCGACAAGCCATAGAATCTCACTATGGTACAGATAATGCCATTTCTGCACAAAGGGGTAATTACATGTTTCTGTACGAAATTTATTCGCCCACAAATCCACACGCCATCACATATTTAGGAATTACTTCTAAGCATACATTGGGGGGGGGGGGGGGGGGGGGGCTTTGTATTTGAACTTACGGCAGATCATTCGCAAGCTTTTTTGGACACCGCCGTTCAATCCCTTGTACCTACTGACCCTATTTTTGTCCAATGTACTCAATTCGAAAGGAAACTGAGAATGAATTAAGAATTGGCTTTGGAGTTCGGCTACCTATACGCACGCAAATACCACAGTGAAGCCTTGCCGCGCGATCATATTTCTGTCCTTATCCCCATAGGCAGGAAAAAAACATGCATTTTCCTTAGGACGAGCTTCTTGCAATGCGCGTTCCTCATGCATCACCTGTTATATAAAACCAGTTTGAAATGTCGCGTCATATTAGCCAATTATGCTTTATACTTTCAACATTCCTTCGTGTGACTGATGACCTATTTCTCTTTCGTATTTTTTTATACAGATTGATGGGAAAATGACAATGGATGAAAACATCGCCGATAACGGCGGTTTGCGAATGGCCTTCAAGGTGTGTTTAACACATACCCGACGTGTTGTCGGTGTCCAAACTTGTATTTCGAAGCCGGTTGATGTTTTCAAACCGCACCTTTCCTCGTAGGATTTCGTTCAACGTGCATGCAATTCAGCCTTTCTCGACTGTGCTTTTGCCTCCTGGTTTGTGCCATAACATACTCTTTGACGTTCGTCTTTTTTGCCACCATGCGCAGAGTTTAGACGCTTAGGTCCTGCCACAAGATGCTTGACGGCTGAACTTTACTAAAAAAAAAGAAAGCTACCCTGACCGTGAATGTTAAGACTGAATGCAACGTCCACTAGTCATTGAACTTGTAGATACTTTTTATATGACATTCCTCAGTTTTTCCCACTAACCAACCATTGTGATGCTTGTTTTAACGTAAAATGACATTCCTGATTCAGGCTCACAAGTTCGCGCGCGTAGCACAGACGTTGTGGCAGAACGTTGTGGCAAAAAGTTGTGGCAGAAAGTTGTGGCAGAACCACGAGTCAATTGGGCACGACAGCTGTGCGATAGTTCTTTGGCACATGTGCTCTCGAAATCAGTTTAGCTTGAGGAATCAATTATATGAACGGCACCGAGAAACCAGCGCCGTTCCGAGTTCGCTTTCTTATGGACAGAAAGGGGCTCTGAGAAGCCGGTATCATGAAAGTGAGCCCTTTCATGTTGACAGTCGTCTATCGCAACCGCTTTCACTCCGGGACACCCGACCGCGGGCTCACGCTTTCCTTTTGCACATAGAAAATCTGGCCGCTTCCCGTCAGTTTTTTACGGTTTTACCCGTAGTACAAACACCGACCTAGCACAAACACCTAATAGATCGTATATTAGGGCAGCCCCTGGTGGCAAGTCATAGACGTGAGCGCACACGTTAACTTCATCACCATCACTTGTCATTCCTTCGTCGTCATTTCATTGTCTTCATGACATTGTGATCATTCTTTCGTTGTCTTGGCAGCGTCATCTTTCCACCATTTTTGCTCTGTTGCTCTCTCTGCGTTGTCGTATCGACGTCATTGTGCCGCCTTCAAACCGTCGTCATCATGTGATAGTCGTCCCTACGCCGTCGTCATGCCACTGTCGACATTGCGTCGTCCTCACAAAGTCGCCGTCGTGCCGTCCTGGTCGTTCTATCCTTGTCACTTTGTCGTAGCGATTGCACGGTTGTCAACCCAATGTCGTCCTACCTTTGTGTTGACGCCGTCACTTGTGTCATCCGTTTGTCGCCTTACCATCTTCGACGCGACCACGTCGTCGTCACGTCGTCGTCATGCAGTGTTTTTCACGCCATCAGTGTCATACTGCTGTCGCCACTATGACCAGCTTCTTCATTCCACGGTCGTCACGCATTGTTTGTTGTGACGTGAAGTACTCTCTCGTTCTTTTGCGCATTCTATGCGGCCACACGCGTACAATCCCCAATATTTACTTTTCCGGAATATTTAAAAATCGCCTCTGGCACATGACTTAGTTCTTGTACTTGAGCTGCACAATTCGATAAGGCGGGGATCACTAGCGCGAGAAGTGAATACACATACTCAGCTCGTAAAAGAAAATTTACCAATGAACTTCCTAATTAACCATTTATGGTACATATCGCAATTTACTAATTGTATCCGGTAAGCTTGCGAGACGTATCCACTTGAACTGAATTTCCAAGGTTAAGCCAATTTTGAGATAATATTTTCTGAAGTGTGGGACGAAATACATAGACGCTTCAGATGATTTTGCGCTTCAATGCATAAAAAGAGCGTTTTGTTAAAGAAGTGAACCAACAATGCAGTTTTACGGCCAGTTTGATGGCGCATATCTTCAAACTGGTGTCATTGTGGAAATTTCTTCCAATTGGACGCGCTTTACAAGCTCACCGGCTACAAATAACTAAGTTATTTAGTGCATTTATCTTAATTTGCTGAATGCGTGTTTCCATTTCTCGCACGGGTAACGTCCGCCTCTCTGAATAGTCCAGCTCAGGGACTAGAATTACGTTATCTGCAACAGGAAAGCTTCACAAATTCCGTAGAACATAAACATGATCACCTCGTATAACGCGTAGCATCCATGCGGCAACGAACAGAGAAAGCACCTAAGAATAGCACTTAAGAAGTGACATCTTCACCCGCCCATTTCAGTCGCCGGTAACTTTCAAACAAGGTTGGCCTGAAATCCATAATCATCAAGGATGCTGTCTGCATTAATTTTTTTCTTTCAACGTGACAGATTACAATCTTCTAAGAAGTGTGTTTTACGGTATATATTGTCAAGCACTACGTATGTAAAAACCAGAATTAATTTGCGTTGCAGGCGTATGAAAAACTGCTAGAAGACGAATGCCTTGGTGAGGACACTCGACTACCAAATCTGACAGACCTATCGGGAAAGCATCTGTTCTTCATCGCAGACGCAATGGTATGATCTCTGGTGCCCCTGAAGTTGCTTCGACCAGAAAAATAAGTTACCTTGCCCTCATGTCATCTCGAAACTGTCGGATGTGAAGAGATGGAGAGACACTAGACTGACATACGTGTTCTTTTCCGTAGGTATGGTGCAGTAAAATGCGTGCAGCGAAGCGGCAGTCTCTGATGCAGTATGACACACACAGCCCCGAAAAATATAGGTATGTACCGAGTCACATCAGTTTTATGGACATAAATGAGAGCGAAACTGTAGGCAGTGCTATACGAATGCTGTCATCATGGCTACGCGAGCATAATCACTACGTACAAAAGAAATTGATGTCGCACAAGAATAAATGAAATCTGTTTTGAGATCGATAACAATAACAACAAATTCTTGATACGGGCTTCACATCCGTCATATTCTAATTTCTGAGATTTGTTGTATTAGCGAATGCTGCCCAAAGAACAGAAAAATTGCTGTCCTGTGATTTTTGCAATTTTTGTAATAACGCACTGTGGCCAAGGTGTCACGCAGGTGACTGACAACTAATTAAAGAGAAATGGGCCTCAAAGTCGGTCTAGGTCACCTTTTAATGCGCTCGTCTTGCATAATTTCATTCCTTTAAAAGTTACTTGTTTCTTACTCTTTCTCCTTTTGCGAGGCTAACTCGTATGTCAATTTCGCGTGTTTTGACAGGTTTAACGCGGTGTATGAATAAAGTCAAAGAAACAATATCCCTTAGCGATCGGCCACCCTTAACCACAGGTAAATCTAAAAATCGATGATCTGGTTGTACTAACTACCATAACAATTAACTCTTACGAGCATGGAAATCTTGGAAATGCTCCTTGAACACATAGTTTAAGCTATCACATAGGCAGCGACGCACAATTTTTCCTGCGCCGCGCGCGTCATACGGAAGTCATGGGTTCGGTACCCACCGGTGCGTAGTTGCATTCCACTTGCATTCCGGATTTTACTCATCAGAGTAATGTGACTATCTCAAGTTTTACCTTGCTGATCAACTGCTTCGTCAAATTAAATATTTATTTTCCATGTGTTTTTATCTGCTTCATGTGGTTGCATCGTATTTTCTTTTTTCTTATTATTATTGCGAGACACTCATCATGTGCATCATTCAAGTCATGTGTATCTCAGTGTATTCCGTATCAATGTATTTGAAGCATTTTACCCGCCTTGTGTTGACCGAGAGAATGCGATTGGCAATATCAAGTAATAATTTCTGAAAACTAATATTTTACAATTATTCACTACTAACTAGTCAATACCTAAATAAATGAATAAATAGAAATAAATAAGAACATAATATTTAAATAAAAATGTGTAAACCGGCACAGAACAAGGTAAAGCTAACAACAACAAAATAGTCAGCCTTGTACTCAGGGTACATATGTGCACGATAGACAGCTCACAGCCGAGATCGAATAAATGACACGGGTACGTAAAGCCATCTCAAGTAAACGCAGAAAAGACAACTCACAAAATATTTCACATGAAACAGACTAGACCGTAAAATAAGCTCACACGCATCATTCCTCGTAATATAACTCGGACGCAGCAAGTCGCTCTCAGGAGGCTTCAGGCTTCTATTGTGCTTAGTGTTGCACTGACGTAAGAACTAGTGGACGCACATGAAGGAGCAAAACGTGGGCGTACGTGGCGCAAACTATTGACTCATTTAATACTCGCAGTACAATCATGAATGTGAACGAACTGCTTTACTAAACGAGGCCTCATGCTTTTGGGCGGCCCCCAACCCTTCCATGTACTGGGTCTGGGACTCAGCACCTGAAGACACTTCGAACTTCTTAAAGTGCTCTGCCTCGGTGTCTGCAGCGGATGCTCGCCATCTGTTGCGATTATGTCCAGGGATACAGGCCAGCAGAGAGAAAGTGCTTAAAGGTGTTTGAGGGGCCGAGATACGGACACACCAGACAAAGCTCACGTATAGACACACTGTGCAGAGAAAGCATGAAGCCTCGTGGCAGAAAGAGGCATGAATTCATGCGTTCAAAAGAAAACAAATTGCAATAAATAATTTCCAACTTTCTTTAATAATAAATGGAGCGTGGTGGTAGCCCTTATTTTTTTGAGCATATACGATCTGCTTTTTAATCATATCTGAGCCGAGAGTTCAGATTTCCTTTCTACGTCTGCACTCTGGCTACGCGCTATGCTAGCTACATGCAAATTAGAGACACCGTGACCTTCATCAGCAACTCACCCACTGTTCTACAATCATACTTGATGTGAAAAATTCGTATATTTCTCAATCGTAACACATCTCAATTTCCATCGAACTCTGACAGTTTCAGGCTCTACAGTTTACAACAACAAATAAGTACTACAGAAAAAAACCGCCCTAATTTAGGTTTAGCGCAGTATACATTCTACAGCTAATCTACTGTTTATTCTTCAATCGGCGGTTACAAGCATGGAACGTTTGACGTCGATACAACAAAGCACAGCTTTAAGTAATGAAGAAAATGAATTTCCAGTCGTTTTACAAACACTAAAGGGCATATAATCTATAAACAAGTTCGTTCTCTCTTTCTTTTTTTTTCTTTTCTTAGAGTCAACGTACCAATGCAAAACATGGAAGAATTTTCAGAGGTATTCGAATGCACAAATAAATCGGCGATGAACCCAGCAAACAAGTGCAGGTTGTGGTAAAGCGTGTTCATATGGAGTGACGAAACAACTCAGCAAAAAAGAGGACAACATAACCCACTACAGGCGTCGAGAACTGACCTTAGCCCTCGAGACAGCCACTCCCCAAATAAAACAAAAGCTTTTTCATTGATAAAACAATCCACGTTTTCTAAATTCCAGTACCTGTCCGGACACGCAACCTATTTCTAAGCATACTCAAGAAGTGCCACCAAGGATTGCATGTGTGAATGCTTGCTTCTAACTATACCACTTTCTCAAAATACAATTCACCATAGTGATGATGATATCTTTCCTAAGAAAATAAGTTACTGGTGGCCACGGACATCATTAAAATCTTTGATAATCACTGAATACGTGAAATTATTAAACTACAAATGAGGCAGTACAGACATCCTATCTAGTTAGAGAAGCGTAGAGGAAAACTAGTCTTGATGAAAGGTCCAGGAACAGAGCTGAAAAAGAATGGATGTCCTAAGTGCACAATTATTGTTACCTCACAAGCACGGACACGGAATAGAGGAAGAGGTCAAGACAGTTTCCGACCACGTACAAGGCATTTCAAAGGGTAAATAGACCACCAGTTGTAATCAAAAAGAAAGAGAGAAACAGAAACAGTCAATTGGATGCAAACTGGTAGAAGCAAGAAAAACCACGGACATTTACGAATGCTGCAAGAAAGAAATCGGGAACCCGCCGTGGTTGCTCAGTGGCTATGGTATTAGGCTGCTGAGTAAAAGGTCGCGGGATGGAATCCCGGCCACTGCGACCGCATTTCGATGGGGCGAAATGCGAAAACACCCGTGTACTTTGATTTAGGTGCACGTTAAAGAACCCCAGGTGGTCGAAATTTCCGGAGTCCACCACTGCGGCGTGCCTCTTAATCAGACAGTGGTTTTCGCACGTAAAACCGCATAATTTATTTTTTTTTTTAAATCGGCAGGGAACATCTGCACAGTAGTACAAAGGTTTTGTGCCATGCTGTTTGAGGCCCGAGCTAACGGTCTGAGGAGAATAGCATACCGCAGCAAAGTTTGAGAGCAGAAACGCGCAATGATGTTTTTTTTGTCAGTAGGCACGCGATGAAAAATGTCGAGATCATTAGGCAATGTGGGACATCCAGCTTTCTCCCCTAGCATTTTCATGATTGCGACGGAGTCCTCCCCTTGGGAACAGGGAACGCCCTTGATCTCAACATTGCTGAGGCGTGAATATTGCTCAAGTTCTTCTACCTTACGAATGAGTGAAGAGTTTTGAGATTTTAGTTCTTTATTCTGATTTACCAATGAGGTATTTTGGCCACGTAAGTCCTCGACAAGTTGATTCAAGTGTTGTGCACTTGATTGAAGAGACTCAACTTCCTTCTTTAGCACCGCAACATCAATGCCGGAATCTTTCATTTTTACCAAGAATCTGCCGAACACCTTATCAGAGGTGTCTTTAGCTAAACTGTTAATTTTAGCCTCTAGATCCTCGATTTTTTTAGAGTTAAGCATTAGTTGGCATGGTATAAAAATAAAATGCAAACTCGAACACAAGCAGGAGGAGAACACAGTTGGTGGCAGCAGCGGCAGTGGTATGGAAAAAGAAATGAAAAAGAAAAATAAGAGTTGGTAAGAATACCTGCGTAAACGATGAACTTTTAAAGATGTTGCTCTTGCAATGCCACTGCTGCCAGTGAAGGGCGGGCGTCAGTGCGCGCTTATTTAAAGAGAAGGTGCTCCGGGCAGCGACCTCCAGTGATTGTCTTGTTGATAATGTCAGTAGGCCATGATTAATTCACGCAGTCGCAGCTTCACCACGTGGCGATGATTCAGCGTCTGGGAGGGCAGTACGTCGATGTGTCACCACGAAGATCGCCGTTTGAGACAGAGGGGGGGTGGTGGTGAAAAGTGTCCGGTCAGGGTATCTGCGTAAACGATGAACATTTAAAGATGTTGCTCATGCAATGCCACTGCTGATCCAACCTAGATCCAACCTCGATCCAACCTTAAGCCTCCGAGTACCACCAAGACTTCCCCAAAGAGCCGCGACCCCTTTGTGTAGGCTATGGTTGGACGTCGCGTTGACCGATGCCTGCGCGTTCCACATAAGGATGGTAGGCACCACTGCATGGGACGATTGGGGTGACACGGAAACAATTTGTCATGTTCTTCGCCAGTGCCCGCCGTACAGTGTGGGGGGACAATCGCTTTTGGTCGTGCTGAACCAGTTGGACGACAAACCTCAGTCGGGAGAAATAACGTTGAAGCATCGACGCGACTCAACGTCGCATCAGAATCCCGCGCAAGCGCTACTGCGCTTATTGAGATAGACCGGCCTGTGTGAACGCCTGTGATTGGAACGCCTTTAATGTTACCTGTTTTCTTTCTCTTTTCTCTTCTTCTTTCTTTTTTCTTGCTCGTTTTTTTTTCTCCAATCGTTCTTTGTCCTCTTTACGGCCCCTATATCTCCCAATCCAGCGCAGAGTAGCAAACCAAGAACTCGCCTCATCGTAACTTCCCTGCGTTTCTCTGTCTTGAGCCAAAGTTTAACATGTGAAAACGCTACGTAGCTGAACAGAAGCAAGGCAATGTTGTTTGCTGTCGTATGAAGATACTCAGATTAGTTTTTGCATTCCACCTAATTAGATAATTAGTCTTGATTAATTATTCAACTTCTCAAGTATTATAATGAGACGAAATCTGTCAGTGATGAACTTGTAGAGCAACATGAGAGACTTCCGACAGAGCTTTATGTGGCCCAATAGGTGCTATATAAAAGTGTTTTCTCGAGCGTGAAAGAAGCGTACGAATACACGCAAAGTGCCTCGAGCGGCCACTCGTGCGGCAATATTTCGTGTAGTTGCGGGCTTATCTCACGTTCGCTAAAACACTTTTAGGCAGCACGTATTGACCAGCAGAAAGCAGTATCGTAAGTTTTTCATGTTGCTCAACAATTTCCTCGTTGATACTTTCATCTAATTTTAGTATTTGAGAAGATTAATGAAGATTAAATATCTAGTTAGGCTCAATGATACTCAATATACTGAGTATCTCCTAGCGATGACAATGGACATTACCTTGGTTCGGTCCAGCTACGTAGTATGTGCATATTTGGCTCAAGTTACGTGAAAACCCTGTATACGTGTTTTCATTTAACGTGTCAATATCTTGTGCTACGATTATTAGGTATACGGTTTACATTAGTAAGAGAACGCTATGAGTAGTGCTGTGCTCGTTCGCTCGCTGGCGAGGTACGACGCCGAGGCACGTGGACGCTCAACATATAGGAACGGGCGCCTAAGAACTTTGCTCTGAAAGATTGGCAAAATGAGTGAGTATTTACAAGCTGCGATGCCAACTTTATGGCGGTGGTCGACAGTGTGGGATAAGTATCGAAGTCTATAGATTAGTTGGTCCTGAAGCGTAGATTATTGTGGTATACCTTGTGGAATAGACTCAAATGGGGATGTATCAAGACGGGACGCAAAAGAAAGAAGCGCTAGAGTTGTCTCCACTGATAGTATACTGGCACTATGGTTATGATGCAAAACAATGAAGCAAGAACAGAGTTATTCCGTTCGAGTTCGAGCTAAGTAATTAGGTCTTCATGGCATGGATTCCACGTAGATGAAGCACATTGAAGCTTTGAACGTACGAATCTTTTACTGAGTAGCAGAACTGATAGTTGGGCGAGTTGGTACGAATTCATCGTGGAATATTTAGCGCGCACAATCGATGAGGACACAGTGAAGGGGGACACACGAGCGCTTACTCACAACTGTTTATTTTCGAAAAGATGCAGAACATAAATACCCCAGCTATCAGCACTGAGCATGTGCAACAAGATCCGTCAGTATAAACAGAAACAGAATAAAAACAGGTTAAAAAGGTTCAACCAGTATTTAAAAATGCAAATTCATTGTCAGTGATTGCGACTGATGGTTGGCTTATGCACTTTTCAGCGCACTTTTTTATATGAAACGGTTCAGCAATTTCACGTGTTAGTTTGTTTTTATCTGAAAGCAACATGTCAGTGCACAAAAATACTGGATCACAATGATATAGATTACAGTGGTTCGACAAGTGCGAATAGTTTTCTTTACCGAGAGGACGTTCATGTTCTTTTAGAAGCCGGTACACAACACCTATTCTGCATTTTTTGAATTTTTCATGTTCTTTAAGACCGCAGCTCCATTTTTTACCCTATTATCAAATAGGTTTGACAATAAGGTAAAAAAAATGTGTCTTTGTCGATTGTGAGCGCTAAATATTTCACTATAAATTTTACTCAGTAGTAATTTCAATGCAGATAGTGCTTTCTAAAAGTTGCGATTATGTGCTCTAATACTCGCGTGGCATTATTGGCGGCGTATTCAATGTGAAGCGCCCATGATAGGTTAGATGTGATATGAATACCCCAGTACTTAGCCTAATTCACAGTTTCAAGGCGTACATACTCAAGATAGGATGGTACAGGGCTTTTATAACTTCTAGGTATGCTTGACTTCATATTTGTTAACACTTAAAGAGACACTAAAGTGAAAAATGATATCTTCTGCATCAGTAAATTACATTTCTACGACACGAAAACACCACTCTTACCACGATAAGACGCTTGGTAAGCCAGAAAAAGCGCACAAATGACAGAAGGGTGGCGACGCCTCCTTCAAGTTCGCACACCCGGCCGCTGTGACGTCATGGATTTTCATGGCGTCTTCTAAGGGCTACTAATTATATGTAGTGGTACAGACTGACAACATTGTGCTCTAAAGGAACCAAATATTCCACATGGCAAATTTCGGGAACCTTTACTCCGCCAAAGCTGTAGAAATGCGAAAACATACCTTGGAAACCCTGACGTCACACTGACGTACCGGCGTCGGGGTTTCGACGCGAAATTCAAATACTCATACTTCGACCTTCATTTTCTTTTCCAACGATGAAACTATTATTTTGAAATGACTACCTGCAGGGTTCCCACACAATGCTTTATTAGTCTAAACTGATTTACTGTATCGCTTCAGTATCCCTTTAAATCCATTCGCCGTGTACGGCACCAAATAATTATGGTATATAGGTGAGATTCCAAGCAGGAATGGTCGCTATCATTAGGTATATCGCGAAATGTGGCCGAACCGTTAGGAAAAGGTGAATTGTAAGTGAGGTCGTTAATGTAAACTGAATTGATGCAGGACATCGTCATCATCGTCATCATAATCAGCCTGGTTACGCCCACTGCAAAGCAAAGGCCTCTCCCATATTTCTCCAACAACCCCGGTCATGTACTAATTGTGGCCATGCCGTCCCTGCAAACTTCTTAATCTCATCCGCCCGCCTAACTTTCTGCCGTCCCCTGATACGCTTCCCTTCCCTTGGAATCCAGTCCGTAACCCTTAATGACCGTCGGTTATCTTCCCTCCTCATTACATGTCCTGCCCATGCCCATTTCTTTTTCTTGATTTCAACTAAGATGTCATTAACTCGCGTTTGTTCCCTCACCCAATATGCTCTTTTCTTATCCCTTAACGTTACACCTATCATTCTTCTTTCCATAGCTCGTTGCGTCGTCCTCAATTTGAGTAGAACCCTTTTCTTAAGCCTCCAGGTTTCTGCCCCGTAGGTGAGTACTGGTAAGACACAGCTATTATACACTTTTCTCTTGAGGGATAATGGCAACCTGCTGTTCATGATCTGAGAATGCCTGCCAAACGCACCCCAGCACATTCTTATTTTTCTGATTATTTCCGTCTCATGATCCGGATCCGCCGTCACTACCTGCCCTAAGTAGATGTATTCCCTTACCACTTCCAGTGCCTCGCTACCTATTGTAAATTGCTGTTCTCTTCCGAGCCTGTTAAACATTACTTTAGTTTTCTGCAGATTAATTTTTAGACCCACTCTTCTGCTTTGCCTCTCCAGGTCAGTGAGTATGCATTGCAATTGGTCCCCTGAGTTACTAAGCAAGGGGACCAATTGCAATGCATACTCACTGACCTGGGGAGGCAAAGCAGAAGAGTGGGTCTAAAAATGTGTGGGTCTTTGGAAACACAAGGGAAACGTATTGTTTTTTGAGCATCCCTGCCATTTCAGCTTATTCTTTTGCGTTCGCATGCCATTTCATACCTGACAGAACACTGGCCTGCCTACATAAAAGAATATCATTGGCATTTTCAATCATCCTGCGCCATTTGTGTTCCCCAACTAGGGGTGCTATAACGTAAAACTATTCCAAACTTTTTTATTGCATTTCTGAAATCAGCCCTCCGCGATTGGTCAAAATGTTTTTTGGACCACTCCCACTTCACCTGTCTGTCACGCGACGTCACGAAAACCGCGATAGCTCTCCATCTGATATGACGTACACACACTGATTACGTAAGATTTGACCGAACAAAAGGAAAATAGTTATTTCTGATTCGATGCCTCTTCGCCGTCAGCCCTCGGCTATTGGTCAAAAATTTTCGGGCTGCACCCACTTCACCTGCCTGTCACGCGACGTCACGAAACCGTGAAAACTTATCGTGTCAAACTAACGTGTACGCGTTCAAGATTCATTAATATGCCGAACAAAACTAATTTTTTTCTGAAAAGCCGCAGGCTGAGGCCCTATAACGTAAAACTATTCCAATGTGTTTCTACTCCAATCTCCTGACGTGACGTGAAATTTACGTAACCACCAACGCAAGCACCGGGCGGTCACCCGCAGGGTTGTCTGAACAGACCAATCAAATGCTCTCCTCGTTCATAGAAGGTCACTTTTGTTTGCTTGAAAAACGAATAAGATTTCCTACACTGAGCAGCTTTTTGTATCTAATTGGCTGACAAGAGGCGAGGAGAACGCTCAAGTGGAGAGGGATTCGATGGGGCCGAGCCACTGCACTGAAAGTCGATAACCGGATGAAGAGGGTGGTGCCGGCGTCTACGATTGGCCGGCTTTCCCTTATTTAGCTTGCGGTGGCTGGTCGAAAATCGCGGCGGCATGCAACGGAAGCTCAAGAATGACGCTAAAATGGACCCTCAGCAAAGAAGAGGTGGCAGAATGAGAGGGTAAACGTGCCGAAAGTGCTCGGAAATGTTACACGGCCACGCAAGAAGTTTTATTATACGCAAATACACTCATGCTCTCCGGCAGGTGTGAGTAACCAGCGTCTGAGCGATCGGCGGCAGCCATCTTTTATTCCTTTCGGAACGGGGCAGCCTGTGGCTGTTCCGAAGAAAATTCAGTTTTGTTCGGCATATTAGTGCATCTTTTTCGCGTACACGTCACTTTGACGCTTTGAATTCTTGCGGTTTTGTGACGTCGCGTGACTGGCAGGTGAAGTGGGTGCAGCCCGAAAACTTTTTACCAATAGCCGAGGGCTAATGGCGAAGAGGGGTCGAATCAGAAATAACTGTTTTCCTTTTTTCTGTCAAATCATGCATAATCAGTGTGTACACATCATATCAGAAGGGGACGTATCGCGGTTTTCGTGACGCCGCGTGACAGACAGGTGAAGTGGGGGTGGTCGAAAAAAGTTTTTGACCAATCGTGGAGGGCTGATAGCAGAATTGGAATAGAAAAGTTTGGAATTGTTTTACGTTATGGCGCCCCTGCCCCGTTCCGAAAGAAATAAAAGATGGCTGCCGCCGATCGCTCAGGCACTGGCTGTCGCACCTGCCAGAGAGCATGGGTTGATTTGCGTGTAATAAATCTTTTTGAGTGGCTGTGTAACGTTTTCGAGCACTTTCGGCACTTTTACGACCTTGTTCTGCCAACTCTTCTTTGTTGAGGATCTGTTTTAGCGTCATTCTTAAGCTTCCGTTGCATGCTGCCGCGATTGTCGACGAGCCACTGCAAGCTAAGTAAGGGAAAGCAGAGAAATCACAGACTCTGGCACCACCCTGTTCATCGGGTTATCGATTTTCAGTGCAGTGGTTCGGCCCCACCGAATCCCTCTTTACTTGAGCGTGCTCCTCGCCACTTGCGAGCCAATTAGACAAGACAAGCCGCTCAGTGTAGACAATGTTGGTCGTTTTTTAAGCAAACAAAAGTGACCTCCGATGAACGAGAAGGGCGTTTGACTGCTCTGTTCAAACAACCTCGTGGGTAAACACCCGATGTTTGCGACGGCGGTTACGAAACTTTGACCTCAGGACACTGGAATAAAAACATATTCGAATAGTTTGACGTTATAGGGCCCAGATCATAAGGTCCACGATTTCTTTCTTAGGTAATCTGGGCTGTGTCATTTATGAGACTGCATGCGGATGCCAGCGGCCACTCTCAAAAAAGGTCGCGATATCCGTGCGTCACAGCATTCTCGGAATAAACGTATTAAACCCCAGGGGACGCTGTCTTGTACACAACGTCAGAATTCTTCAGACTTGACTGTTTCCTTGGAAAGAGAGTAAAAGAAACATCGACTCAACCGTCACGTAAGTGTTTTGCTACAGCTGCTGCTGGCGCAAGCCAGCTTATTATTTCACTTGACTATTCTACTTACAAAACTTGTTCAAATTTTGAAATCGAGGATGTTCAGTAGCGAACGCGCGCGTGCTTGGCCGAAATTGTAAACTTAAAATCATCTTCGAAATAGCCTTCATTAAAATATATTGCGAAACATATGCAAGAAAGTCCAAGGTATTATTTTTGATCAGCTGAGGTCGATAGCTCGAAATAAAACCTAAAGCCAATAAACATAGTGCAATGCCCTATTAGTGGCGTTAATACACTTAAGCGGTACTTCATTTGTGAGTAGTTAAGCAAGCAAAATAAATTTCTCGGGTTTTGCTTGTTAAATCAACGATCTTACCATGAGGCACGTCGTAGTGGGGGACCCTGGATTAATTTTCACCGCCAGGGAATCTTTAGCGTGAGCTCAATGCAGGCCACACGGGTGTTTTTTTTTTAATTTCGCCAACATCGAAATGCGGCCACCGTTTCCTGGATTTGATACTGCGACCTCGTGCTCAGCAGAAGAACGCCATAGCCGCTAAGCCACCATGGTTGTTATGGAAAACCAGTTATGAAATACTATAGTCAAAATATTTTACTGATATTACATTTCATTCCTCCTTGTGGATAACGAATAAAAAAATTAATGAAATTCTTTTACGCCTAGATTTCTTTGATGTGGAATGGTACTTGGGGTTCCGATACGTTACGGCAACGCCTGTGTGTTTTTAACACAGTTTGGTGACAGACAGTGCAGAGTGGTGTTACTGATAAAAGCACACGGCTCGAACTTCCCAGTATCAACAACTCTATCAAAGCCAATATGTAACAACCTAATTAACGTTTTCCTTGCAACGGCACACAAATTATTCATCAGCATTTTCTTTGCCGCAACATTTGTTCTGTTTTCGGACACCATCTGTTTAGCCTTCTTGCGAAGCTAGTCATGCAGCAACCATTTATTCATCTAATGTTTGTTTCAAACAAGTCCCTAAAAATTTTGAGAATCTATTAGTGTAGTTTTTACTACTCAGCGCAAACATGGTGCCTAATTAAAATAAAATAGGTATTCCTGCTGTAGATACATGCGCCTGCTTTTGACTATTCCATATTGGATTCGTACTCGACAAAAAGTATAGATTCGCTCACCCGCACCAGGAACACATAACTAAAGACGTGAAATAAAACACCGTTATAAATGTTCCTCGTGTAAGGCAGTGTTTCCTAACGGCAGTGTTTTGCGTAGCGCACGAAAGCAGGAGAGGAAGGACACAGATGAGTAAAGAGCGCTTACTTCCAACTGATCTTTATTTGTGGACGAGCATGATATGTGTGCGTGGCAAACAGGAAACCGCCGTAATGAACCACCTCGCCCAAGCCTCTACCCTAATCAGCCGGTGTATTGAGACGCTTGACTCGTTAGGCGCGTCGTACAGAACGTAGGCGCGCATATCTGACGATGATGAGAGAATGTACGGTATACGCGTTACTCTATGTGCGAAATTCGCTGAGCGTCTCTTGTACTGTGGTGTCATGGTGGTTGTCTACAGGGCTCAGCTCGTCGTGCTTTTTTATTTAAACTCGTTTTAATGCTGAGTAAAACTGCCGGCATGGTGGCTCAGCCGTAGTGGCTGAGGAAGGCATTCGCGACTGAATGCTGCATTGTGCCATCGCTTTTGCCTTGCTGGATTATGAAATCTTCACTTTCACCGATTCCCGCACAGTGCTTGAAATCTGAAAAACATTTCCTTTTTCTGCTAGTAAAAACCTTGTAAATGAAAGGTAGCAAGAATGAATCATTTGCCTTGATAGCATGAAAGCAATTCGGACATTTTACGTTCGACTGATTCTAAAAAAAAATTGACATTCACTTAAGTACCCTTACACGATTTCATGAGAAAGCCACTTTAATACACCGTAATTTACTTTCATCCGCATTTATACGCCTTACTCTATCCTACTGGATCTTAATTAACCGTAATCCACCTCAATCCACGTTCACCTACATTAATCAACTTCGATCTACATTATTCCACATTAATCCACTCTGATCCACCTTAGTCTGTGTTAATCCAATTTGATCCACCTTAGTTCACAATAGTTCACTTTAGTATATCTTAATCCCATTTAATCCAACCTAATCTACCTTTTGTATTATTCTCCACCGGAAAATACAAAAAAAAACCATGTGTTGAGAAAATTGCAGAAACAGGCCTGGAGTGCGGCCTGATCCCGGTGACCAGAACCGGTAACGCACTCTCTCACCAGAGCAGGATTGGCCACCCTGGTGCAGAACTTTGCCACAACCTCCTATATGAATACAACAATCAAACCCCGGCCCTCAGTCCCCAGCAGCCGCGAAGCAACTGACCACGGCGGCGGTCAGATCTGTGACGCTGCAGAGGGTGCTAAGAATACCTGGCTCCGGACAGGCCGCCATTGGAATCTGAACCTGGCAACGTTTAACGTTAGAACGCTATCTAGCGAGGCGAGTCTAGCAGTGTTATTGGAGGAATTAGAGGGTAGTAAATGGGATATAATAGGGCTCAGTGAGGTTAGGAGGACAAAAGAAGCATATACAGTGCTAAAAAGCGGGCATGTACTGTGTTACCGGCGCTTAGCGGAGAGACGAGAACTAGGAGTCGGATTCCTGATTAATAAGGAAATAGCTGGTAACATACAGGAATTCTATAGCATTACCGAGAGGGTGGCAGGTCTTGTGAAACTTAATAAGAGGTACAAATTGAAGGTGGTACAAGTCTATGCCCCTACATGCAGTCATGATGACCAGGAAGTCGAAAGCTTTTATGAAGACGTGGAATCGGCGATGGGTAAAGTCAAAACAAAATACACTATACTGAAGGGCGACTTCAATGCCAGGGTAGGCAAGAAGCAGGCTGGAGACAAGTCAGTGGGGGAATATGGCATAGGCTCTAGGAATAGCAGAGGAGAGTTATTAGTAGAGTTTGCAGAACAGAATAATATGCGGATAATGAACACCTTTTTCCGCAAGCGGGTTAGTCGAAAGTGGACGTGGAGGAGCCCGAATGGTGAGACTAGAAATGAAATAGACTTCATACTCTGCGCGAATCCTGGCATCATACAAGATGTAGACGTGCTCGGCAAGGTACGCTGCAGTGACCATAGGATGGTAAGAACTCGAATTAGCCTAGACTTGAGGAGGGAACGGAAGAAACTGGTACACAAGAAGCCAATCAAGGAGTTAGCGGTAAGAGGGAAACTAGAGGAATTCCGGATCAAGCTACAGAACAGGTATTCAGCTTTAACTCAGGAAGAGGACCTTAGTGTTGAAGCAATGAACGACAATCTCATGGGCATCATTAAGGAGTGCGCAATAGAAGTCGGTGGTAACGCCGTTAGGCAGGAAACCAGTAAGCTATCGCAGGAGACGAAAGATCTGATCAAGAAACGCCAATGTATGAAAGCCTCTAACCCTACAGCTAGAATAGAACTGGCAGAACTTTCGAAGTTAATCAACAAGCGTAAGACAGCGGACATCAGGAACTATAATATGGATAGAATTGAACAGGCTCTCAGGAACGGAGGAAGCCTAAAAACAGTGAAGAAGAAACTAGGAATAGGCAAGAATCAGATGTGTGCGTTAAGAGACAAAGCCGGCAATATCGTTACTAATATGGATGAGATAGTTCAAGTGGCTGAGGAGTTCTATAGAGATTTATACAGCACCAGTGGCACCCACGACGATAGTGGAAGAGAGAATAGCGTAGAGGAATTCGAAATCCCACAGGTAACGCCGGAAGAAGTAAAGAAAGCCTTGGGAGCTATGCAAAGGGGGAAGGCAGCTGGGGAGGATCAGGTAACAGCAGATCTGTTGAAGGATGGCGGTCAGATTGTTATAGAGAAACTGGCCACCCTGTATACGCAATGCCTCATAACCTCGAGCGTACCGGAGTCTTGGAAGAACGCTAACATAATCCTAATCCATAAGAAAGGGGACGCCAAAGACTTGAAAAACTATAGACCGATGAGCTTACTGTCCGTTGCCTACAAAGTATTTACTAAGGTAATCGCAAATAGGATCAGGAACGCCTTAGACTTCTGTCAACCAAAGGACCAGGCAGGATTCCGTAAAGGCTACTCAACAATAGACCATATTCACACTATCAATCAAGTGATAGAGAAATGTGCAGAATATAACCAACCCTTATATATAGCTTTCATTGATTACGAGAAAGCGTTTGATTCAATCGAAACCTCAGCAGTCATGGAGGCATTACGGAATCAGGGTGTAGATGAGCCATATGTAAAGATACTGGAAGATATCTATAGCGGCTCCACAGCCACCGTAGTCCTCCACAAAGAAAGCAACAAAATCCCTATAAAGAAAGGCGTCAGACAGGGAGATACGATATCTCCAATGCTATTCACAGCATGTTTACAGGAGGTATTCAGAGGCCTGGAGTGGGAAGAATTGGGGATAAAAGTTGATGGAGAATACCTTAGAAACTTGCGATTCGCTGATGATATTGCCCTGCTTAGTAACTCAGGAGACCAATTGCAATGCATGCTCACTGACCTGGAGAGGCAAAGCAGAGGGGTGGGTCTGAAAATTAATCTGCAAAACTAAAGTATTGTTTAACAGTCTCGGAAGAGAACAGCAGTTTACAATAGGTAGCGAAGCACTGGAAGTGGTAAGGGAATACATCTACTTAGGGCAGGTAGTGACCACGGATCCGGATCATGAGACGGAAATAACCAGAAGAATAAGAATGGGCTGGGGTGCGTTTGGCAGGCATTCTCAAATCATGAACAGCAGGTTGCCACTACCCCTCAAAAGGAAAGTGTATAACAGTTGTGTGTTACCAGTACTCACATATGGGGCAGAAACCTGGAGGCTTACGAAAAGGGTTCTGCTGAAATTGAGGACGACGCAACGAGCTATGGAAAGAAGAATGATGGGTGTAACGTTAAGGGATAAGAAAAGAGCAGATTGGGTGAGGCAACAAACGCGGGTAAACGACATCTTAGTTGAAATCAAGAAAAAGAAATGGGCAAGGGCCGGACATGTAATGAGGAGGGAAGATAACCGATGGTCACTAAGGGTTACGGACTGGATTCCAAGGGAAGGGATGCGTAGCAGGGGGCGGCAGAAAGTTAGGTGGGCGGATGACATTAAGACGTTTGCAGGGAAAACATGGCCACAATTAGTACATGACTGGGGTAGTTGGAGAAGTATGGGAGAGGCCTTTGCCCTGCAGTGGGCGTAACTAGGCTGATGATGATGATGATGATGATGATGATGATGATGATGATGATGATGATGATGATGATGAATCTACCTTTATTCACTTTAATCCACATTCATCCACTTTAATGCGCTTTAATCAACTTGAATTCATCTTCATTCACTTCACCTTAATCCACTTCACTCCATCTTAAGACACTCTGACTCGTTCTAATGCGAAGCCATGCGTGTATTTAGATTTGCGTGCATATTAAAGAATCCCAGGTGGGTGCCTGAGAATTAGAAAGTGGTTTCGCCTCGTAAAACCCCATAATTTAGGAATCCTAGGTGGTTCAAGTTTTCGGAGCCACCCACTACGGCGTGCCTCATAATCAGGAAGCAGTTGTGGCGCGTAAAACGCCAAAATTTAATTTTACTTTATAATCTTGGCATGCAAACGTACAAGACGCCGATGATCATTTTTTCCTGCCATTCGTGGCGGAAAACGCCGGCTTTTCTGCCTCATAGGACGTATTATGCTTTCACAATAAAAGCGGAATGTGAAACGTCACACACGCCCATGACTGGCTTACAACACGCTCTGTTCGAGCCAGGCTTTCATTTTGGAAGGCAGGATAAAATGATTCGTCATTACAGTCGGTCATAACAGAATACACGTAGAAATGAGATAGCAAATTATTGGATCCTGCCTTCCTTGGCAGTATCCAATGATTGAATTTCCGCATATTTGTTCTAACAGAATATACGAAGAAATCGAATAGCAAAGTTATTGTGCTCTCCTGTATCTTCCTATAGAATAAATGACCTAAGCAATTAATACATTAATTAATTCATTCGGTGACGTGTAGCATATGTGTTCGAATATCATTAGAAAGAATGTGAACGCAGCGCAAAAGTATTTCTTCCGTTTGAAAGGTCACCAGTGACGTACGAGAATGCTCTCTCCTCTACATGAAAGGTCATATCGGCCACATTGCTGACGAACGTTTCTTACGCATATTTTGAGAATTCAACGCCGCATTTGTTATTTCATGTTCTTTTTCATTGGTGTAGAAGACGGAAGAACAGCTATGAATCTCATGACGTTAGCCAGCGTGATGACCTTTCTGTCATCTTCAGTCTCAAGGACAGCCCAAAACCCAGAAGGCAAGTTAATGACCCTATCATTCGTGGTAATGACATTTACTGTACAATTCAAGCGCCCGGGTTTTCAACAGGACATTTTTCAACCATACACCAACTGCGTACGAACTCTTGCAAATGTCAGCTACGATCGCCTCACTAAGTGCTGTGTTTGTAGCACCACACAAATAACATAAGAATAAAAGGTGCAGCCATCTGAAAGCAAAGGTCCAATTGCTAACTCTTGCGGTATGTATGTCCATCTGCACGAGGCCTACAAATTTAATAGGGACAAGTTGTTCTCTACAGAATTACGTAATAAAAAAGGACAGTACCTGAGTGCCCTCGCTCCAACACATATAGACCTTCGGGCCACTAATTGTCTTACTAAAGCGAAGTGTTCTATGCCTTTTTCTCAGGCGTTTAACACGTCTACTCGGTCGCCTTCTTGCCGACTAAGGTGGAGCTGTAATGCAGTGCACTAGTAAACTGGGTGGATACAGGACATGACCAAATTAAAAATGCGCCGATCTCTGAGGGATCCACGGTAGCGTTCGTAACTTATATTAATTGGTTAAATCTCTTCATCTAGCCGTCTTATACTTGGTAAGTACACGATTGCGATGCTTCTAAACGCGCTGGTTGCAGGCGATAAGCAGAGTCGGAGCATTTATTTAGCCCCTTCACATAGATTCCGTAGTGCACGTTGGGTCTTCGTTTGTTTTGTGGGTATCACCGCAAATTACACTTCCGACGTCCAGAATCGCGTCTCGGTGGACCGTCGATATCTCTGCCCAAAGAATAGTTGCCATAACTTGAGCATGATTTCTAAATATTTCTTGCTCTATAGCGCGTTGTCAGCCCCAAAGCATTCAATTTAGAATGAACGTTGCGGCTGCCACTCAGTTCACATGCTTGTCTCCTCTTGTCCTGTTCAGAACCGCTCTCTGTTCACCAAATATGTATCACCTGGCCAGAATTAGTCTTCCATTGTAGGAGACGATGATTATGATTTGTAGGTTTTTCTTGTGCAAGGGCCACGTTTAACAAAAGAGCGCCATGAGTATTCTGAATACGTTACAGTGTTACAAAAATACTAAACAAATAGGCGTACTCAGCAAGGGCCTTAACTTTTGTCCCACGAAGAACACAATAAATAAATTCGAGCTTCACAAGGTCCTCTCAGATTTCTCCCGACGAATGCGTATCAGACACTTTTTCGCAGACACACCAGACACCGGAACGACACCACTTAGAGCCCAATCCACTTGGACTCCCGAACCATAACAAGCCATAGAACTTGACATACACCTTAAAAGTGTCACTAAAGAAATTATAAGCCAATCTAAGACGTCTAAGTGACCTAAAAACATACCTGCGTCGAAGTGTCATATCATTTCAAGTCTTAGTTGCCGGAATGACCTTGTTATTAAGGAAGCAGATAAGAGTGTAAGTATAGTCATTTGGCCAGTAGAAAAATGCAAGCACGAGGCTTACAGACAAATAAACAACCCAGAACATTACCGCAAGCTAGATAATGATCCGACATTATCCTACACAGTGACAATTACCAACAGGTTGAAATCTCTTTTGGTTGATGAATTGATAACACCGTCAGAATAGAAATATCTTAAACCAAGCAACAAAACTGCCGGGCGTTTTTACCTGCTTCAATAAATTCATAAAATTCCATCCACTGAACTATACACCGCTATTATCCCAGGTCGCCCGATAGTATCAAACAACAACACCCCGACAGCGAGCATCTCCACATTCCTTAACCACTACCTTGGTGACTTGCCAAAAGCACTTCCGTCATTTGTACACGATACGCCCCAGCTGCTGAGAATTATAGAGGACATTAATACTAAAGGCACTCTACTCCAAAACGCAATTCTCGCAACCCTAGACGACGCGGCCCTGTACACCAACATTCCAATCCCTGATGGTTTATCTTCGATAAAACAAACGCTGTCTGAACACAATGCACAACACTCTACTGAAGTCTACTTGGCTCTCCTTGAATTAGTTCTAACACATAACTACTTCGAATTTGAGGAAAGTTACTACCTACAGATACATGGTACAAGCATGGGTACGCCTTTTGCACCAACCTACGGGAACATATTTATGGGAGTTCTAGAAACAGGTTTCCTATCGCGCTGCACTGACAAACCCCACACATACTTACGATACATAGGCGACATACTCATAATATAGGGAAATTATCAAGACAGTCTAGATAAATATGTATCATTTCTAAACTCTTTTCACCCAACAATAAAATTCACTTCAGAATCCTCAATTAAGCGCATAAACTTTCTGGACACAATATACATATACAATGGGGGGCTAAAGACAACGCCGTATAGGAAACCTTTCGAGAAACAACAGTACCTAGAATATAAGAGCCACCATAACAGACATTGTGCTATTCCATCTGTCAGCCCCTTTCTTGATTTTGGAATCCCGTGCAAGTTTATTTTGCATATACTTGAGGACGACATACCTTTGCATATACTTGAGGAGGACGTACCTGCTAAAGAATTCTGCGAATTATGATGGTAAATAAGTGGGTATGGTTTGATGATTGCGCGATAGGCTTCAGTAAAGATGGTGGTGTATAGTGCCATAATAAGGACCGATATATAAATTTACTTAAAATATATGACTATGGCAAGGTGCTCAAAATTATAAAAGCAATGCTGTCATGCAGCATCCGTCCGTGACTCCTGCTTCAGCAAGATTGAAGGAGTAAATTGAGAATATTGAGTAAACTTGAGTAAATTTCAAGTTCACTCAAAATAATCGTGTCTTGAGAACTTATTAGTTTCAATTCGTAATTGCCACCCATTACCAACATCCAACTTAACACGAAGTGCGAACCTTCAGGGTGGCTGTTCTATAATATCTATTCCTTACGGTATACCGCTCGTGTGAAGCTAATATCCTTCAGAAACGGAATACGTGTATCAGCGGTATTATTGTATGAAACAACAAATAAAAGAAGTATGCAGATCCAACGGACACGTTGGCATATATATACGCGAAGCAAAGCTGAAGGATTATGGACGACACATTTTAAAAGCCACTATTGTAGTATCTCTATGAAACGAGCCCTCATGCTATATGTAATTTCATACTCGTGTCACACCGCGTAGCAACGCAAGTGAGAAAAAGTAAAGCGTTTAATTAAATGCTGCACAAGCACAATTTTCTTTCATCGTATGCAACGTGTAATCTAATTAAGTACTTGTTTATCCTCCACAAAGGTCCCGACCTTATTGTCATGCAATTTTACAGCGAAGCTTTATATGGCTAGCCGATTCGTCCGTCCGCCTGTCTACTGTACGCCGAAAACTCCTTTGGTGCAATCCTGTGCGCACGCGCAGGAAAGAAAAAAAGAGGACGAGAGGCGCGTGATTGGCTGCGCCAGTAGTCACGTCATTGCTCGCCGTCGCAGCCGAGCGCGCGTGCAGCAGTTTCTCTCCGGCTCCGAAATGTGTGGGTCACGCGTCACACGTACTCCTAAGAGGCAGGAAGCTTTCGATCAGTAACGCCGCGAGCATAACCGGAAACCAGCTCCTCTACGCCGTGCCGATGCTGCAGCCCGGGCACAAGAACAGGCTCGTGCAGCCGAGCGCAAGCAGCAACTGCGTACCGAGGATTCGGCGGCTTACCAAGCCGTCGTATAATGAACCGTCGGGATTAACCTAGTGATGAAATCCGGGGCCGCACGTTTCAGCTGCGCTGCTTAACCATCTTTGCGGAGTGCTTGGGCCGTGATTTTTTTTAGTTGAGGAACTGCATCATTCACAAGCATTCGGGGTCCGCAAGCGTGACTTGAGCTAGAGCAATAATCAGATGCAGCAGCAATGTGGCGCAAGTGGTCACTGGCAAAATGTTATACAATGCACACGTGGCAATACCAGTTCCTGTTACGAATGCCTGTGTTCGTTCTTTTGAATTTCCCATCTAGGAAAGTACAATGTCTGTTGTGAAGCCGTCTGTTTCGAACGAGGTAACGTACTTGGCATGCGCCGTAGCAATTTTTGTGTGTTTGTGTTTGTTTGTGCATGTGCATGCGTGTGTATATGTATGCTGAAGGAATTAAATTTAGCTGAAGTCCAACTGAGTCCAAAAGAGCGTTAACCCTAGGCTCACGAAGCTGTGCTGTTCACGATTTTTTTTTCACAAAGTTCCTGGATTTTTACCGTACAGTAAACAGTTCACCGAGAAGCTTACTCCCGAATATTAATCACAGTGCGAGGCAGACCCATCTGGATGCCCCAACAGAAAACGCCGCAGGGGCAAATGATCTACTGGCGCTTCCTTAAATAACTCACTTGCAGCTTTGTGCTGACTGTTTATGTTCGCTGGTATACCGTTCTCGAGCTTTCCCCCCCCATCTTTCTCGGTTGAAGGCTTCCAAGGGGTCATTATGTGCGTTCTTACTCTCTGGTATGTGTTACTTAAATATGTAAGTTCAGTATACTAAAGAAAACACCCACAAGTACATTGCAGGTAATTGCATCTAAAATAAGTCGAGAATGTTTGGAAAGAAAAAAAAATGCCCCGTACATATCGCACACAGTGAAATCGACTGGCCCCACGGCGAATAATAATAGTGTAACCAATCAGGCACCACTGTTTAATCCTAAAATGCGCGTGAAATATAAAATGACAAGAAACACGCCACGCCTAACAGCTATCTCTAAAGCCGCGATGGAGAAGCAGTGACAAACCACAACTGTTCCTCGGTAAAGGACCTGAATAATGGCACCCCTGAAACACGGTAATTATTAGACCCATCTGAGCTCGAGGTGCCGTGTTAAACTCCCAGACGCGGTATCGGCAATCTGACGATAGGTAGAAATCACCAAAGGGTCTTAGGTGCACTTTAAAGAAAATACAAATGGTCGAAATTATTTCGTAGTCACCCCCTGCTGCGGTGACTCTCATAGACCTCGGTGTACGTCACTTTCTTTCTTACCTAATAAAACGAATTCGGCACGCGATTATCCGTGTATTCAGATTGAGTAAAGTTACGTTTGGGAGCTACTCGCATGTTTGAAATAATGGAAGTCTAAAACATCGCAGTGTTCGCACACCCCCCCCCCCCCCCCAACCACAGATACCTCTATAATATACTCGTAAAAAAATGTAGAGCACCATGTAGGAACCGATGCATTATATGCAATCGACCTTGTCGCGTGGCTCGTACGAAATTCATAGAAAGTTGAATGTTCACTTTATCTATGGCTTGTTTCTTAGAACAGAAAGAGCCACGCTACACGACCGGGTTTCAAAAGTTGCTCTAACAAAAACATTAACGCCACAATTTGCTTTCCAGCAAAGCTGATAAACGAGTCGCTGAACACCAGCGTCGAGCCTTGTGACGATTTCTACTCGTACGCCTGCGGCGGCTGGATTGATAAGCACGAAATACCAGATGACAGGTCGAGTACCGGGAACTTCTACCTGCTGTGGGATGAACTGCAAGTCACTCTGAAAAGTGAGGCACCTATATACATTGTGCCCTAGCTAACGTTAGCCAAGGTCTTGAAAAATGGAATACAGAATATACGAGCACGCAACCAACGCTATTCTGTCAGCAGCGACGTAGGACAACCTTTGTCCTCCTCCTCAATGCCGCATGTGCGTTGTATTGGCTTCGCGCTTGACGCTGAACAGGCTGCTTGCATTTCGCGGTGACCAACGGCAATGCCGATGCCTCGCCACTTTCCCGAGGCCACCGAGCCCGGCACTGAGCAGAGTTCTATATATATATATATATATATATATCAGAAAAAGAAAGCAGTTCTGGGTCCGGGTAAATATTCACAGTGAAGTAGACACGCGTATGAAGCGGTATATTGACGTTTCGGCCGGGGTCCGGCCTTCATCAGGCCGGACCCCGGCCGAAACGTCAATAAACCGCTTCATAGGCGCGTCTACTTCAGTGTGGATATATATATGTAAATATACTTCGTGAGTGTTCGTTATAACGCGGAAAAAATAATCACGCGAGACATAGCAAACTGAACAATAACGGATTCGGGTGTTTTAACACGCAATTGTTACTATTCTATCAAAATTTGCGCCCTCCATTTAGTAATCAAAAAGTAAATAATTAACCTAATCTAATTATTGATAGTGCAGTTATGAAAGACGAATCATTCTGGTGGGGTACGTCACTGCTGACAGAATACCATCGGGTGCGTCCTCGTATATCCCACATTTTAGTTTTAAGAGCTTGGCTTGCGCGAACTGGGACACCCTGTACACATTAAATTTCTTCCGTGAACGTGAAATCTGCCACGAGAGTATGAAATTTATTCGTTGAGTGCTCAATCCGACTAAAATGGAATCTGCCATCAAGGTGTCTGAGTTATGCCATCAAGCACCGAGTTCAAACGTTGGGCTCAAGTTATTAAGGACTTGGGAATATTGCGAACGACTTTGAAAGTTGTAGCGCGTACCACCTCCTTATTGTGGGAAATTTTGTAGCTTTTTTTGTTTGTTCAATTATCGGTATTTTCCTTTACCTTTCCACCAGACCATTGTAGCCGACTGCTACTTACACTAGCTAAGCTCCTTGTCTTAGCCTGCATTTTTTTTTCTTAAAAGAAAGGGCATCATTCTACGTGAATAAAACCATATACACGTTGTTTAGAGTTTCGTTAGGAAAACCGTCAGTAATTTTCCATTCTCCGACATTAGAATATTTGAATAAATGTAACAATCTAAAGTTTTAAAATCAAGAAAGGGGCTGACAGATGGAATAGCACACTGTGGTATAAAGTTTGTAAACAGGAATAAGGTGCCTCAGAAAGGCTGGCCAACGTTTCGATAGGAGGACCTATCTGCCTTTGACGAAGATAGCTCCTCCTATCGAAACATTGGCCAGCCTTTCTGAGGCACCTTATCCCTGTTTACAAATTTATCTAACCTTTACGCAATTCTAATTGTCAAGATGCAAATTCGGTGGCTGTAGAGAATCGCAAGACAGGTCAAAATGACATGTTCCCACCAGTTTATAGATGGCGTGTCTACTTTGTCCGGCTTTCACTGCTAAGCCCGAAGTAGGGGGACCAAATCCCGGCCGCGGCGGCGACATTTCGATGGGGGAGAAATGCAAAAATGCCCATGTACCACGTTAGAGACCCCCTGGTAGTCAAAATTAATTTGGAGACCCTCCCACTACGGCGTACCTCATATTCTAAGCACGGTTATTACGCGTAAAAACCCCACAATTCTACTATTATTTTCGGCAAATAGCGAAAACCTGTGAGAAATGAAAATACGTTGTTAATACGTGCCCTTGTGCATGGAATAGCAGCGCCATCAAACAGACTCAGCGGGAAAGAGCACGCTGTTCATCTCAGACTTACCGTGCCGAGAAGTTCCTTTCCTTGGATCTTGATACGCAAGAATCGCCAGGTGCTTTTCACCGCCTCGTCGACAGAACACGCATGCTGTTGTCGCCTCCGCTCGGCCCAGTGACAGGTCACCTATTTATCCTATTTCGCGGCCTTTCTTTACTTGCACAGTAAAATAAACTGGCAACGTGTACCTCGCTGGAAGCGCTTCCTTTTTTTACTCATCTTACGATTCTCTACGACTCCTAATTGGCATCTTTACATGAAAACAACAACGAAAATGTTAGCTAATGGCTTTTATTCACTTAATAAATGACAGTGACTAAACATTACTGGCCGTTTCTTGGCAAGACTAAACAACATGCACTTGGCTTTATTCGCGTAGAACATTTCGCCTCCTTATAAACCTCGACGCGGCATTGGCACATTGAAACTGTGCCAGAACTCAGCCTTGGATCAAGCACTAGAATATTCGATAGCAGATCGGAAGCTCGGCTCTCCATGGAAGAAAAAAAAAATAAGCGCATGTCCAACTATTTTAAGTGAACTTTTGAATCCCCATGCGTTCATTACCTATTGGACTTGCCCATGTTATGTATTGGAACGTGCTGTTTCTTATATGTAACGCTTATAGGTTCATACATTTTAGGACGTTGAAATTTTTTACAGGGAGGACGTTGATCACCTATTTTACCACTGTCCTCAGTTTGAAGCGGAATGACAATGTACGTCCAATGCATTCAGAAAACTAGAGGATCGTGCTGTTAATGAACAGACAATACTAGAACACCGCCCCCACCGATCATCGGCTCCGAAGGCGGCGAAGACAGTTTTGTGCTTCCTGAGAACGTCTGGCCCGTGCGAGCACCTTTGGCTCTGTAGTACTTTCCGTGCACGTCTCTGTACGCTCTCTCTCTCTTTCCCTCTCTCCCTTCTTTCTATTCCCTATCTCCCTTCCCTCAATGTAGGGCAGCCAACCGGACTCCTGACTGGTTAACATTCCTACCACCCTTTAATCTAGCTCCCTCTATTGATAGGAAGGCACCAAACCGAAACATAATAAACCACAAACTTTGTATTAACAAAACGCCCAGCGCGCTCACGTTAAACTGCACACGCAACTCTGACCGAGGGTATAAATTTATTGCCGCTATAATTGTACGACCCAGTGCAGTGAACTCTCTTTGTACACAAGCTGAGAACAGCTTTGTCCTCGTGTTCGACTCGTTCGAGCAAGTTTCGCGGGTTTATTTGTTTCTTTTCTTCCAGATATATTCGGAAACATAACGCTCGTAGAGCAGAACCAAAATATAACGGACAAGCTTGTTGCTACCTACAATGCCTGTGTCGGTACGTCGAACGTTCTGAAATTAACCTGTTGAAAGGCAACAATTTATTGAAATCGATTGTCTTTTGCACTCCCGATATAATTACTCCCAGAGAAAAAATATACGGAGCAGAGATTCGGCTATAAAGATTTTTTTTAATGCGCCTACGAATGCATCTTGAAGTTGAGTTCTGCATTCCTAACTTAAGATTGTAGTATTTTCAGTGCGCTGGTCAATTTCTGTTTGCGCGTCTGAATAACGAATAATTCGGCATGCCTGTGATCAGAACTCTTTCGCTGGCGAGTCTACGTATACTTACTCGCATGAATGCCGTGTGCACCTGCGTGCGTACGTACATAAGTACGTTCGCGTGCTTCGCGCGTTTACTCTTACGAACTCCCGTACAGCCGTAAAAAAAATTCATCAGCTGTGACTAAATCGTGACTACCAAATTAAAGGCAGTCTCCAGCTGAAGACAAGCGCAGCGAATGTCGTGAATGGCGATATTTCGATAACTGCTCTCCATTACTAGAGCTAGCGGAGTTCAGAATAGCTTTCCGGTAACGAATACGCAGTCACCAGTGATAAAGAGGGGCAGACCTGGTCAACTGTAGGCGCTGAAGAATGAGCGACACGCAGAGCTGAATGTCGTGAAGACATTGCAAAAAATAAAGGAAACGCTTTTTTTAACATAAATTACGAGTACTTTAACAAAAATGTAAAATATCCCAAACGCATTCTCTTCCGCCTAAGTGGCGTAAAGCGCCGGCAGCTCAACTTCTGTGTCAAATATTAATTTTTTTTTTATCTTCCTAAAATTTTCATAAATTGTCGGTAGCAGATACCACAAGTATACTCCTTGATCTGTATTACTCGTGGAGGCTAGTAATGCTAGCATGTAAAAAGGGGCTTGCCTAGTTGAATGATTGAAATTTCACTAATAACGTTTTAACTAATCAATGTAGGCTGCATGTCGCAACTTACGAATGCGAGACGGCGCGTTTGGAAGGCAAATCGACTTAGTGGGAATTCCGAAGCTGGAACGAGTTTCCAGACACGCGCTCCCAAATCGTGCGACGAAATCAATTGGTGCTCCACCTGTATCTGTCCTGCGCCCCTCAAGAAGGCGTTTCGTTTACGAAAGTAAGTGAAACGATAAGTGCATTTTGCCGCAAGCTGCACGACGATAAGATATCTAAAGAATACCTTGACTTAATTTCACGTTCACTCCAAATGAACCTGTTTTGAGAACTCGTTGGGTTCAATTCGTAATTGCTATACGTTTCGTAACATTATCAATTTCGGAAGCTAGTTAGCAAAATTTTAGGCACTAGCGAAATGAATTACGGGGAGGAAGCTCGAAGGTCAATGCCCTCGCTGCTGCGGGCCCCGTCACGAAAGCGATCGTCTCACGTGACGGACGGATGGAGGGATGGGTGAAGGGATTGACGAACGGATGGGTTTTCTCAATGGGTAGGCATAAGAATGCTTAAGCCTTTTTAAAAAAAGCGCCTGCTGTTATTGGCGCCGTAGACACAGTAATAGATGAAAAGCTTGCTTTCCCACAGAGACGGTTTCATGGCGATGCTGCCCCGTGCGCACTAGGGTGCTTTGATTTCACTGTATCTACGCACCCTATAGTGCGCGCGCGTGTCGCTGTCGCGTATTATTATTATTCATATTTCGCGTGTTCTCTCATTTGCCGAAAAAAAGGTGGGCACGCTTGAGCACTTTGACGGAAACATCCCATTTTAATGTGTTTGCAATTGTCTGCAGTAGCTTAGTTTACATTTTTAATATGAGAACAACAATCTAAAACTCAGATAACTTTTAATGAAATACTTGGACGTCAGGAATTCAGGACGTCAGGACGTCAGGAAGGACGTCAGGACATGCAGGACGTTTCACGGCATGTCTTTAGGTAGCATTTCTTGGTTTTCATACGGGTGGAATATTCCATGTCTTTTTCTTTCTCTTGGTTCGTAATATCTGGGACACCCTGTGTACCACAACTGGCGATACTCAAGTCTGCCTGCTCTCTTAATTTCGCAGAAGTTCCGGCAAAGCAAGATCAACTTGAAGTTCTGAACAAAATAATGAATAGTTCAGGATTCGGTCAGTGGCCTATAAATTCTGCAGACAAAAATATATCTACCGTTTTAGGAAACTGTACTGGAGTGCTTGAAAACATTCCTATTTATGCCTTGCTGTCATTCTACGTTGAGAGAGATGTCCAGAACCTCACGTCTTACGTGGTTCAGGTAAGAAATCTTTGACGAGAAACCAGTATGAAATGCACCTGCTTTTTTTTTTCTATTTCAATGCAAGAACGCGCAAACAGTGGCTGTACACAGGAATAGACACGAACGACAAGAAAAATCTTTCAATCAGCATTTATTATCACTAAGAAAGTAGTTCTCACAATATTGCAATACGCTGAAACCCTACTCTAACGAAAATGGGTATATAAATTTACGCTCTCAACCTGACGCGAAAAACACGCGTGCATAAAGTAATGCATATATAATTATTTAAAACGAATCGCAAATTGAACATATTGTAATGCAAGAGAGAGAGAGAAAGCATTTATTTGGACCATCGAGGTTGCATGCTCTTGAGGTCGAGGGTGTGGTGTCCTTATTCCAGGACTCGAGTAGCCACGGGTGCTTGCCGTACTTGCTGGACGAGAGCTTCTTGTCCCGTCAGGGTATCGCCGGTCAGCTTCACAAACTGGCTTCATAAACGCGCCAGCTCACAGCGTTCAGTGCATGCGCGCATTTTATATCGAAGTTTTCTTTGTTCCTTCCTTTGACTTTTTTGCTGCTGCTGCAGCCTAATGCGACCTGCTGTTCTGCCCAACAGCTCTAGTATGGGTCACACTGAAAGTAATGTTGTCGTCGGGCCATTTTCATCCCTAATGGCTGCTAGCAATAGTTTTGCATGATTGGCCAGTATACCATCCATACTGAAACAAACCACAGATCTAGTAGTTCGAATCGAGGCAGCCTGAGGTGTGCTGGCAACGCACGTAAGCGCGGACGTGAGCTCCAACACCAATGCGTCATCATAGTCAAGCCGTGGTCATCATTTTACAGCCTTAATGCAATTCTGATCATTAATTCGTTGTCAGGTCATCGTCATCCTTCAGCCGTCTTGACTCTGTCGCTGTCACTGTGTTATCATATCGTCATCCCGCCGCCTACTTCGAGGCCTCGTCGTCATACTGTCATCGTCGTTCCTCCATCGTCACTGCGTCGTTGTCATCCCATTGTCGTCATGCCTTTATTGTCACTGCGTCGTCGTAAACGATTCACGGGCATGCGGTCATAGTCTTTCTATAACCAACACTTTGTCGTAGTGATTCCGCTTCTATCATGATATTGTCGCGATTTCGTTACGCCGTCGTTGTGACTGCGTCATCGTCGTTCCATCATCATCATGCCTGTGTCGTCCCACCGTCTCAATCATGCAGTCGCCGATATGTCTTTGTCGTCGATGTATCGTCGACAAACGGACGTTGCCATTTCAGTGTCGTCATTCCGTTCTAGTGATGCATCGTAACCCTACAGTCAGCGTCCTTCCCTCATCGTCATCCCGTTGTCATCATGCCGTTGTCGCCATTGCATCGTCGTCAGAGATTCAGTTTCACACGGTCATCGTCATTTCGCAACCAACATTTTGTCCTAGTGATGCCACTTTTATCGTAGTATCGTCGTGATGATTTTGTCCCCACGTCGTCTTCGTCAGTGCAACGTCGCCGTTCCGCATTCTTCATACCAGTGTCGTCACTGCGTCGTAATCGTGTAGTGGTGTCGTGCCTTTGTCGCCAATGTGTCGCAGCCATACAGTAGTTGTCCCTGCAGTGTCGCTATTCCGTTGTCATGCCATCGTAGTCATGCAGTCAACGACCTTTCATGATCGTCACCCTATTCTCGTCACGCCGACGCAGGCATTCTAGTGTCCGAATATCGTTGTCGACAAACCGTCGTCGGCAGAGTGTCGTCGTCACACTATCGTCGTCATTTTAATAATAGTCATTCCTTTTTCATCATGTCATAGTCGTCATCGTGTTTTCATACATTCGTCATCGTGACAGTGTTACCATTCCATGGAAGTCGTTCTGTTGTACTCATTCGAGTGGCGTTATGCATTGTCGCCTCGCTATCACCATTCTGTCGCAGGTATAACGTCTTTCTAATACAGTCATGATAGTGCCTTCGTGGCTACTCCATTGTCATCATACTAGTGCTGTTATCCGATTGTTGTTAAAGTGTCATCGCCCCACAGTTGTCGTCATAGCCAGTCGTCATTTCGTCGTCGTGCCTGGGATCCCTGTGTTCGAGCTCCACAATTTAGGCTTACGTTCTGCGAGGCGTTTCACGATGAAAAATGTGTTCTACTTTACCTTGCGTGCTCTACTTGCGAATGTTCTCCAAAGAAGAGCAGAGTTCTTCGCAAACGCCGCTTAGCGCTTTGCTTAACCACATCCTCACAGCGCGTGGGATCCCGAATTTCTTTATGATCATTACTCCGCTTTTTCGGCTGTAGACTAAGTACATCGGTGTTGGGCAAAAGGCAAGGTACTGACCTGGATTTGAACATACGTAGCCTAATAGACAGTTTAGTATTGCGTGCCACGTGATACGTTGCCATAATAAATGAGTCACATGCACGTGCGTCTTATACTGCTGAGTAATGCGCCGTGACTTCATCGTGACATCGCAACGCAACGCACAGGCCAGCCATAACCCACTATAGCCCAAATTACCCCATCTATCGTAATTTGTCCTTGCTAGCTGCTTGCTCACGATTGTGACAGCAAAAAATCTGTGGTGAAATCAGTTGTCCCTAAGTATCATCGCACGCTGGGCACAACGTATTAGCAATGTTTCGTCCTCCATTTAAATTAAGCTGTTTGTTTTTCACGCTCCTAGGCCTAGAAAAGCAGCACCGATCCGGAAAACTGTTTTGACTTCCACCTAGTAGAAGGGGTAGTGCCAAAGCATTCGGTTTCTTGATGAGTTGGCGAAGAGAAAGATGCTCAAAGAGCTTCATTCGTTGCGGCACCTATAATAATATTCTATGCTCTAGCATGATACGCGATAACGCTATGCGAAAACGGGAGATATTTTGGCATGCCTGCTGCAGTTTTGTGCAGAAGCAGCGCTTGCGCAGACGGCATATTATATAAAATATTGCGCTAGCATATCATATATCATGCATGCTGAAAGTGCGTGTCGCGCGTCGAAAACTCTATTCGGGAGTCGCTGAGAAACTAAAAGCTAAGAATGCCACTTTTTGCGCGTAGTTTGTTATGCGCGATAATATGTTCTTTCACATGTTAAATGACGTTTCTCCTTTCATTTCTTTCTTCAGTCATAGGTAATAAGTCTGCGTAGGACGCATGTGACATAAGTGTTCGCTAAACAGTAATACCTCGCGAAAGGAAAAATTATCATCCACCCGACTGCATATCCCAAAGCGATCGAAGCACTTCGTTATAATCGGGCTTGGCTTTGTAGTATTAGAAGACGCTGATCAATACTTTTCACGAGTGGAATATTTTCTTGCATTCTTAGCATTACGTCAAGCTGTTCAAAGCAACCGCAACCTGAAGCAACGTCGTGTCTCCATGTTGCATTTCATCAGAAGCCTTCAGAACTTAGGACATTTGCCAAAGTTACTAAGATTCTGAATTTAAAAGTTCATTATTACACTTACAATGTGAATTAATCAACAATCTTTCTTACTTTTCAGATAGACCAATTAAATTTTCGAACGGTGGGTAGGAACCAGCTAATTCATCCCAATGAATCAGCAAACGTGAAAATAATAACAGCTTACAAGAAGGTTGTAAGGACGGCGCTGGGTCTGATGAAGCCAAATTTCAGCGAAGACGCACTTTCCGGGCTCGCTGACACGCTCATAGATTTTGAAGGACAGTTGGCCAACGTAAGAATAATTTTTCTTCCCTTCTGTCACCATAGTTTGATGTCGAGGTACATTTAAAACGAAAACCACATCATCATGGCCCTCTACCGGTTCCAGTATACCTGACTGAAAAGATTCGGATAACAAAAAGACAAAAAAAATGGAAATTCACTGACAGAAAGGCCGAGAAGTCGGTCTGAGCTGTAGCTTGTTCTGGCAGTCCCTTCACGAGGGAATTGGACTGCACGGAATAAAATAAGTGATGATAGCGAAGAGAAGTATAAGTTCGTACATGCCAGTCCACCACGTTGCGACATCTTTAATGTCTTGCGTGCAGCCAAGTTGTTTGTAAAAAAGAAAGAAACACTACTAGTAAATGTTAAAAGAAGCTGCAATCACTTCTGCACTATGTGCGTCCGGCTGTCGACCCAAAACGGTCATAAGGTAGTGGTCTGACGTTAACGTGTGCTATTGAAAAGACTAAAGTCTCTTGTTGGCGGGCGTGGGCGAGGAGAAACTCCAAACACGGGTGCTAGTGCTTCTGGCACCTGACAGCGTTCACAATTTGCATTAGTGTAACTTCAACCAGCGAAGCGCGCATAGCAACTGGTGAACGCGACACCAAGGCGAATCTGGTGCATCACACTCCAGGTTTTGTTTTACCTTGGATGCATACCAAACTTTACTTCTGGGTCGCACTTTTGCAGTTCCCTGTGGCATCAGTCCGGTTGAGTCTAGCGCTCAAACGCAGTTCCGCATGAAGAAATGACCAGGGCATCCGTGTCCTTTCGTGAGAACGCAATGCGTGCTCCCTTTCAGAGGCATCATTCAAGAACGTTAATGCTTCAGTGTTGCCCGCTCATTCCCTACCATGCCACAGTGTGTGGGTATTCATTCAAAGGTGATATTACCAAAGAGCTTGAAAAAAAGCTAAAGAGTGCGTAACGAACAACTAAAAGTTACAGGCATAACAGAGATATATAGGACGACGACATTATATGTGCAAAATAAACGCAGCCCGATCATTTATTTAAGGAACAGTAAAGTGTAGTGGAATTCGGGAAGTCACATAGTGCTTAAACATCAGGATAACCGTTGGTCTATTATATTAAAGTGTCATTGCGAAGGATAACGGAGGATAGCGCCTGTTTTCAACGGTAAAGGCTTTGATGGAGTATTAAGGAAATTTTCAGGCATAGGAGTGATTCGGCTAACGCTGGATAGACGTAATTAAAGAACTCTGAGAGAGGCTCACGTTTTGCGTTGGGCCCACTCCAGCTGAAAGTGGCAGTCGCGGAGATGGTGATGATGATTGTACCAAAAGACAAAAAAATAGGTACGACCCTGCCAGCATTATTGAGCTGACGAGCCAACTGTCCCCACCTCTGAGGGTCCCATTTTCAGCATTGCCACTCTGAGAGCATCGGCTACATTCACGCATAGTGTAACTTTGTCGTACGAATAAAATGTCTTCTCTCGCCTACCTTCCTAAACAGACATTCTGCGTTAGCAGATACTGGTCCACGAATGAGACCACAAGCAGTAATATAAGAACGCACGCACTTTACATTGATGTGAATTGTAAAACTTCGGCATCCACACCTTGGGCCGAAACGGACGCATCGGCCAGCGTAAATTCTCATGTCAGAACCGTTCAGTATTGTATTACGCCTATCAATGTACGCTGGTCTGACCATTTGTACCGCGTAGCCTCTTCGACTATTATGTAGTGTGCTGCTGCCGCAGCGTTCTTAAGGACGGATCTGCACTGAACACCTTCATCGTCTCGGATTCGAAGCCAACAATTCAGCAACTACCTCACGGCGTGTCTTCAGACAAGTTCTGTCCTCAAATGGTAGTCTCACCTAAAATAATTGCCGAAAAAATCGAATTAAGATAACATTTCAGTGGATACCTTCGCATGTTGTGTCACTGGATACAAAAAAGCAGATCGTAATATGATTGAAAAAAAAATCGCGAAATTGGGAAACTGGAAACCACGCAAGAGATACACAAGAAAGATCGAGCGCAGTACCAACTTGTTCATTGAGAGGTCGGGCGTAACAAAGTACAGCATGACAAGGCAGCCGAAATGCGCAAGCGCCTATACACGCCGAAAGAAAGAGAAAACTATCCCTGCACGATTTTCGAATACATCTTATAAATCTCAACTTCTGCTCTACTACTGTTGCAACTACTCATCTACAAGGGTCTGAACTACTGCTGCAAACTACGGCTGTAAAGAGCAGATACTCTTACCAGCGAATCGCCTTCAAGGCAGCCAGCAGGGAGAACCCCAGTGAACCACCAACTTCGTAAAGAGACAATTCGTCGCCCCTTTTGCTCATTTTGGAAACTGCCCGATCCACTTATTCTCGTAACGGGACATAGTCGCCGTGAAGCCGCCTTCGTGTTCAGTAAGAGCAGCACCAGCCTACACGCATCAATTGTTCTTTAAATGTCGGCCGTGCTGATGATTCATCTTCCATTGAGGGCAATGAATTGGGTGATACAGAGCACTTAATCTCGTCCTGCAAGTGCTTCTTTTCTGAAAGGAAGAGACTTCTGGACGGCTTGAGAAGAGGTTTTCCTTGTGAAGATGGCAGAACATTTAGTTTTCCAGGAAGGACAACCGAAAATTCTCAAGGAAGTGTCCTGCATTCTACTTGCATTTCTCCTAGAGACAAGACAGGTCGACTCATGTTGACAGGCATTTATTACATATAAATAGATCGTAAGATGAACCAATTGCCGGTCAGGTCTGCATACGCTAACCCCGCCTGCACTCATCACCACCACCAGCACAACCACCATTGATTGATTGATTGATTGATTCATTCATTCATTCATTCATTCATTCATTCATTCATTCATTCATTCATTCATTGATATTAGAATGCAACACAGGCGCTATCATGTGCTTTTCTTTGACATCTACCCAGTACTTAATGAACAAGTGTTTCAGCCTTCCACCTCATCGGATGCATCCGTGGCGGCCACGGATCGAACCCGCAACCTTGTATTCAGCAGCGAAACGCCACAGCCCTAGCAGGCGATCATAGCATGCAATACAATTATCATTTAATGGTCTGACCTGTTTTCGCACAGTGGATAGGCTATCCTTTATAGAACGTAAGTCGTTGTATGCTTGCTGTCTGCTAAACATGTCGCTCATTTCTTATTTCTGTAGTTCCTAGCTTGTTATTCGTATTGCCAATCACGCACTCAACTTTCGCTATCCACAGCTGACGACACCCCCAGAACAAAGGCGCAACATACTGGATATTTATTACAGAACTACTATCGGCGAATTACAAAATAATTTCACTCAGGTAAGCAAATCGCTGCCTTTGTACTCCGAAATCACTCTCGTTCCCAGAGACGAAGTATGTTCTGCTGCAGTTCATGTCTTGTGTAAGATCAAAGTATTCTCATGCGAGGAATCCAAAGGCCGCATTCTTTGTCGAGTACTTTTGGGGACACTGTTTGTTTCGGTAGACGTGGTCTTGCACTATAACTGATAGAGCGTGCGAGCCTCCTCTCTGCTGCGTCCTCAAATGATCGCACTGAAGAAGGCCAGCTTTGAGACTTCAGCAATTTCTCCGGCTTTTAACTAACTTTCTTTTGCGCCGGAGTTTTCACCAACTATTGCTGCCTGTGGATGAATCGGATTCCCAGTGGCGTTGGTGGACCGTATATTTCTCCGCTATATGACAATGTTATTAGGCAGGGGTTTGCGAATAGTAATTTTCTCAGACTCAATCAAATGAGAATAAAATATTCCAAGAACCAAATCGAAGCGAATCCAATATTGAACACTTCTCGAGTAGTTTTCGTACAATGGAGAACTTTAAGTTGGCATTACGACAGAATGATCACACATTAGTAACACTGCAAAGTTTCTGTCCTTACATTGAACATTATGAAGCGCTGCCTATTAAAAGCACGAATGGAGCATCAGAACCCAATAAGTCGTTTGCTTGCATAGCCAGTACTCTTAGTAGGGTGTGGATGACTGCGGTAGTCTGTAAGGTGTGATTGCCTGAGAAATGCGCCTGCACCTCTGCGTAACAACTCATGTTTTATGCCAACTAGCTTTGGCCACGGGAATTGAGCTTATCGTAATTTTGCTCAACTTCTCGTTTCATTTCTTCGATACAGCTTGCATTTTCCAATATTCGATAACCATTAACGAATATTCTTATTTACAGATAGCTACTTTTCGATTCGAAGACCGAATCAAATATAAAGCGCACCAACTTTCGAGCGTTTATCTAATGTCGCACGAAAAAAAAAATATCCCGATTATTACTAAGAGAAAATAACGCCTCCTGCTAAAATGCGAGCTTTCTAGTAACGCATACTGTATCACTGTCTCTCCAAAACAAACGATACTATATCAGAAACTTGATTTACAGTGGTTACGCCATCTTATGACCGTTGTTTGCGTTTTGATAATTCTGAGTGGTCTGTTTATTCTTCATGGTAAACAGCTTTGGGATCGCGCCCATCTCTTCATTGCCCAGTAGCTCACAAGCCATATCCTATGGCCATTCACAACGGCTTTGTGAATGACTGTGAATGTTTGAGCACAATTTATGAATGGTTAGGCTGACTTGTGATGCGAGCAGCATATATCACACAATGACTTGAGGGCACTGTGTTAACTTCTAATTAATTGAAAGAATTTAACATCTGTGTTAATATACAATGCACAGTGCGAATTCCGAGTGCTCACATCACAAACTTCGAAAGTGTATTGTTCGCCCATTCAAGTACAGGACGTAATACAAGCAAGAGACTTTGGCGAACAGGCACCGCAAACTGTAACATCATCACGAACACGCGAATGAAATTGCTAAAGCGTTTTGTATTTTTGTTAAGTTGCAGAAGTATGGGTATTCGATACGTGCTTTTACGGCTGTCTTCGTTTTCATTTCTCCCTCAATAATCTCTGAACTGAATTCTGGGGTTTTAAGCGCCAAAGCCACAACATGAATATAAGGCATGCCATAGTGGGGGACCCCGGATTAATTTTGATCACCAGATCTTTAACGCACCCCCCATGCTCAGTAATCTCTTAAATAGCAAGTTGCTATCTATATGTACACATTTCCCTGACAGAATCACGCCTCTACTCGCTGACCAGCACGCGGGATTTCGTGCTTTGCCACGCCTCAAAATTTCTCCTCACTCAAAATTTTCGTTCCTCGGGACCGTATGGATATAAAGAACAGTTTTGCTGTTTTAAATGGCCTGCATTTATTGACAGATGCGGCATTCATGAAAAGAAGAAAGTTGGGTAACATGGTATGACGTCATGGTGAACTAGGTTCACTAAACTGACGAGAACAAGACACAAAAAGAAAGCCAGACGAGCTCTGACTTAAAAGCTGACGTTTATGGCAGAAGAAAGGCACGGATGAAGCGTTGTGAGAAAGAAAAAACATGCGGAAAAAAAAAAGCTTGCAGATCATATGCACTGTGGGAATTCACCTAAGCGAAGCTCTCATGAGCCGAACATCACGATAACAAACGTGCAGGTGTTTCGGGTGATGAACTCGTCCCATAATCTGTGCTCAATGGTCGCCAGCCGTGGTTGCGTACCCTGAAGAACAAAGGTAAAATTTTTTTTGACACTATAACCCTTGCGAGACACCGCGTGCCTCTTCATCGGATGCGTTGAAGTAGAAGGACGAAAATATTCATGGCACTGTGCGAAGATAGCGAGATTGGCACAGCGGCACAAACTAACCGCGTTTGTCGCGAGCAAAAACGCGACGCGACGCTGCGTCTAGCGCTCTCGCAGCCGCCGGCAAGAGGGCATCCGCATTCCGCACCATAGCCTCCGAGATCACCCCTGCGCGCTTCGAACGAATCGAACGGCGGTACTGCCCGCACCGAGGCAGTACTGTCAATACGTACACAATACTGCACACAACGATGGTGGTGTTCTTCGTCCGTGATTGGCTTTAGTGATGTGTGGAGTGCGACACTGTCTGGGGATGTTGCAGAGAATCGAGCATTGTGTCACGGGGCTGAACTCTCCCCTCTCATTGGTGGAAGCACTCACGACATTGCGACGCTAGTGATTCTTGATGTTCGAGTAGCGACAGCTCCCACTCGCAGAACCTTTGAGGACACTCGACTGTATTGCGCCCCCTTATGTTATTTTTCCCGCGTGGCTCTCGTATCTCCTGCAATCCAGCTCGCCCACGAAGCCAAGCTCCACCGGCTGTCGGCGTAGCTGCAGAATAGGAAGCGAGATCGTGCCACTGTTGCGCTGCTAACGCCAGCTCACGATGGCGTTACTGTGCTCGCGGACAACTTTCTGTTGCTGTGAAGGGAAAGCTACGCAGCCAAAACACGCACAAGTGAGAGCGCTCCTGAAAAGAGTCCGGCGTTTTCATTCTCGTTAGTTTAGGCTGGCGAAGAGAAAACATACAACCTCATTATTAACAATTAAATAAGACAAAACACAACACTGAATTAAAAAGTTTACTTATTTGGCGGATTTTCCCTTCCACGTCTGGTGAAAGGCGATACCTTCGCCCGTGGAAGCTACGTTGATTCGGCTTGTGTTCCGAGCAACCAAAAGCATTGTCAAACGTTGCCGGACTGCTTAGCGCGGTAACAAACGTGCAGAAGCTCGGCTTTCGTAGCTTTCCCTTCATAGCCACAGAAAGTTGGCCGCCAGTATAATGAGATTACCCGCACGCAAAAGCGAGTAGCGTCTTCCTGTGGATTTGGCTCGGCAGGGTGTGGTGACGGTTCGCAAACAATATGTACTGCAACTGCAAAGCTTTCATTCTGAGAAACTCGTACATGTTTCCTTTGTAACCACGTATAAACTGCTATAGTCCGGTGAATGACAATTGTCTGTTTCATGAATCTTTCTACACCTCGCGGGCTTCCAGAAAACTGATTTGTCGTACTTTTCCTGGCTACTGGTGTTTGTTTCTCAGCAGCGGTTTACATGTACCTTTCTTTTGTAACAATCGTAATTTTGTAGTCCGTGCACATTCGGTTTACTTCTTGACCTGTGTTTTCGTCTGTTTTGGGCTGTTTAGTTAATCGTGAAATCTGGGTGTGTCGGGGGAGGCCATGGGTCGTTTAAATGGAGGAGACACTCAAACTACAAGGTATTCAAACTTCGGTAATGCTCCTTAGATGTGCAAATTCAACCCAAAATACCAATAGATATACACAAGTATCGGCATCTGACGACACTTGCACTACCGCTTCTGCGATGTGCATTATCTCTATGCGCATGTTCGGGTTGCATCGAATAAATTTATGTATGAATCTTGCTTGATAAACGGGAATTTAAAGTAAATCGCTTAATGAAAAACCGTAATTTTATAGAATACTCACCATCACTGAGTAATCAATTGTTTGCAGCGTAATTGTATCATTAGGCTTGTGATAAAAAAGTGATTGAAAGGCATTTCGTTTTCCTCAGATTCCCCTGCTGAATATGCTCAATAAAGAGTTTTCTAAGGTGAACATTACGTTAACAGAAAACGAAACAGTAGAACTCTACGCTACGGAGTACTACAATAAATTAGACCAATTCCTCCAGCGCGTTCACTGGTGAGTGAACAAAATTTCACATTCTTCTATATGAGCACGTAAAGTGAATGTGACATCCTAACATCTATTTACAGCAACACTCTATTCAACTTCGCTGGATTGCGAGAGATTCTCGGTTGGGCTGCGGGCGCTTCGGAAAGTTTCCGCAATGCTTCATTCGAGCTGGACAAAGAGTCTTTGGGAATCAAAGCCGAGAAGGCCAGATGGGAAATGTGTGTGGACGCAATGAACGGAATGATGCCAGAGATCGTCGGCTACCTCTACGTCCTGCAAAATTTCAGCAAGGAAGCTAAGGAAGAGGTAACCGCGCACTCGCTCACTAAACCCTGTGACGTTTTCGCTAAAACTGTGATGCCATTATTACAGCAACTTGTTAACATTGCTTAGTGCAACTTCATATGGTCGAGAACAAGACAGAAATTTGTGGGAAGATGAAATCCTGAAGTGATAGACTGATTAACAGTGGTCGAACAAGGAATGTCGCTATAACCTACCAACAATCTCTGAAAAAAGAATAGCAAAAACCATTACAGAAACGACGCAGACATTGTTGCTTCGATCTGCGAGATTTCTTTTTTAGCCACTGCTGTTCACTTGAAGCCTCGATCTCCCTGTGAACTTCTGGCCTCTTTCGTGAAAGACAGCGAAGGGTGAAAAGAAATAGTATTCACTTCACCCCCCTTCACCCTCGTTTTCTTCTTTTGGGCTTCTACCCCTTTCTATTTAAAAATTTGACTTCCGCTTGCTGGTCCCACCACCGTATTCTCCTCCTGCTTCCCCACTGAATCTGTTGGAGAGTGAGTTATGCCCAAAAAAAGAAAGAAAGAAAACGCCTTAAGAAAAGCAGTTGCTGTGTTCCTGTCGAAAAGTTGACTCCATCGACATTCCTTGTCCTAACCCTCTTAATCAGTTTAAGCCTCCATTTTCCTGTGGGCATCTTTCTTGTTTTGTATTTGTCTTGTTTAATAGCACGAATTACTAATAGGTAAATGATCATTGCTGATGGCCATGTAAGCCATACCTCAAGTTCACGTAGGCTAATTGTTCTAAATCCGAAGTTGAGCATTAGGCTATAAAAAACACAGTTGTCATGTTGGTTCCACATTTCCCTTTTACCTATTATTTCTCTGCGTAAAACGTTAAGGTGAATTACGGTAATTAAAAGTCCAATATTCATTAACCTTTAAGGGAATAGGTCTGGATACATTGCGTAATCAAGCAAAAAGGCAACGTAGAGAATAATTCGATCCCGTTGATTCTACAGCGCCTATTTTAATAAAAAATGTTCAGCGAAGAAAATAATGAGCACTTTAATGCTGCGTTTTAATATCGCATATAGTATAACTCATCAAGCATTTCATAGGCTCCTCATACATTGTGAGCAGTTGCGTTCTCCTCAAGAATTATTATCAGTGTGCCGCCAAAATATGGCTGAACACTGTGCTTTCACAGGTGGAAGACCTTGTCAGCAGGCTCATGACCACGTTCAACGAAACAATTCAAAAGAACGACTGGATGGACAATCAAACTCGATCTGCTGCACAAGACAAGGTACAGTGACAACATTGTGTATATATATATATATATATATATATATATATATATATATATATATATATATATATATATATATATATATATATATGTGTGTGTGTGTGTGTGTGTGTGTGTGTGTGTGTGTGTGTGTGTGTGTGTGTGTGTGTGTGTGTGTGTGTGTGTGTGTGTGTGTGTGTGTGTGTGTGTGCGTGTGTGTGTGTGTGTGTAGTAGATAATTGGAACAAGCAGAATCCAGTTGTTCCTTCCACAGGCTTTTGGTTTTTGTCTAGCCTTACTTCGGATGTGTTTTTTAAAAAACAATGTGAGATTTAGGAATAAATATCGGGATTTAACAATCTGTCGAACAGAGCCCAGCTGCCCTTATTTCTAACTGCAAAATATGCATGCGAAATCTTCTCACTGATTCAAGGCTCTCAAAAGAAAGCATTAACACTCAGTGCTCCAAGTTGGGGTTCTCTAAAGTATATTGAAGTGTCATTATAACGGTATACAAGCTAGTCCTGTTTACCCGACTATTACATGCCTTGAAATGTTGGGCTTCACTACATGCTGTGCCGACCGTGCTAAGCGCTGAGCTAAAATGTACGAGTGCGAAGAAGCAAAATGGTTTTTCGAACACTATCTGGCAATGCAACCGCACGATAGTAATTAGAACCTCTGAAGGTGCGGCACCAATAGTGCAGAGAAAAAAGTTCAGTGTTTGTAAAATTCATATAAAAATCTCAATTTAGTCAAAACACCGACGTTCATGAATGCAGCGATAACCTAATGAACTATTATTAATCTAAGACACTAGTTGCAGAGACAGTTATCACATGTGATACTGTTTAAAGGGTACCAAAACACAAATAGGCAGGGCAGGTGTATACCTGCTGCAAGCTTTTTAATATATAGCAGCAATCCTGTGTGCGCGGGCCACTGCTCTCGAATGTTTTCGTCGCTACACGTGTCATATACAGCATGAAATCTCAAGCGGACGCCACTTAAGCTACCATACAGCTACTTAAGTTGCCATTTGCATTAAATGGATTCGTATTGTTTTATATATACGATACACACACACGTGTATATATATATATATATATATATATATATATATATATATATATATATATATATATATATATATATATATATATATATATATATATATATATAAACGTTTTACTTAAAGCAACAGAATTGGCAAAGAGTCCCTTTTCATTTCGATATAGTTGTTTAAATAATAATATTTCCCAGTGGCAGATAAAATACCAAACTTCAATTACCGCATCAAACAAATTCATAATGCAAGAAGATGGGATTGTGGGGTAACTGGTCCGCACGCGGGACAATTTGCTGCTAGTTAGCGCCTGGATATACAAAAGGTCCAGCTATGAAAGTCTGCTGGACAGGGGGCATACCGATTTGTTGAATGCACGGAGAATGCCGGCCCTGTAACTAGTCAATGATGCGGCCACAATGCGAGAACAGTGGAGAAAACGGCGCGAGCAGTATCACGCATCGCCGATTAGGTTTGGTACAGGCGAGTCACAATAGCAGATCCACGACAGAAGGTAACTGACAGCATAATCTCGCATGCAGTCACCAGAGGGCCCTGTGGCGCTAATGTCTATGAGAGCTGCAAGCAGGGTGGTTCATCCAATATGGTAATGATGATAATGACATATAGACGCTTTCCGAAAAGCAGTTAATTTGGTAAAGAGTCCCTTTCCATTGTGTCCCTACATTTGCCTAAACTTCGTCCAGACATTAAACGGCTTCATTGCCTTGTAAACTTATGATTATCGAAAATGCACCTGTGTTAGAAATATTAAATAAAGAACAATAATTTCCTCAACGGCACGATTCGAACACACGACCTCTAGCACAAAGCCCTATTTTCAAGCCAAGGAGACATGGGCGAGTGGAACTAACTCAAATAGCAGCGATTATGCGTGGTCGCAAACTCTTATTGCCATCGGAATAAAAAAGTACATTTCTGTGAAAGTTAGGCCGACGAAGGCAGATAAAGCACGGAAATCAGACATATCCGTGTACTCACCATGATTCCCATTCCCATGATGGCTACAAGAGCACCGCGAAAGATTTCCCTATAGTAATTATTGTCGGAAACATTATAGTGGAAACACGACAAAAACCAAACTGAAGTATGATATGGAGACACAGACTTGGTACCAACAAGATAGCTTGAATCACGCATGATATATTTACAGATTGGGTGGAGGAAAACCTCAAGAGAGCGACAGAGAGAGAGTTATTTACAGAAAGGCAGAGAGGTCAGAAAGCTATCAAGTTTGTAAAAGAAACAAAACAAAAACGAAGAAGAGATACATCAACGCGTGTCTGTAGCACGCAGTCACTTACTCTACCCTCGTGATCTAGAAAAAAAATTCCAGCGTCTTCTCAGTACGGTTTACTGGACGCCAGCTAATGCGCAAGTCACCCAGTTACGCTATCTCTGCTGCCAAGGTAACTTCACGTCTGTAGCTAAGTGCTCGCCTCCTGGCCAAATGATTAAACTCCCGGAACAGCCTGCGCCGGCAGTCACGTTCCTTAACGGTAAGTAGTAGAAAATTGGACGCCAACCACTATAATTTCAAGTAAGTGACGTATCGGCTACCGAATGGGGGCCTTGTTCGCAATGAAGGAAATGCTGGGCATCAAAAAAAAAAACTAGGCGCTAAATGAAGACGAAGAAACATGGGCATACGCGTGCGTAAATGCCCATGTAACTGCACAATAACCCGTAAACGTTATAATTGTGCACTCCGAGCCCTTTCGGAGAGGCAGCACTGCGACTCGCCGAGCCACTTCCTGCCGCACGTCAGAGAAGTCATAAGAGAAAGGCAGGTAGGTTAACCAGGCTGAGCCCGGCAGCCTACACTGTACTGGCGAAAGGTGAATGAGGATTGTAAGGATTAATATAAATTGCCCCTTCATGCACTTCATTGCGCACCTTTTTATTGCAATGGGAATTATACGGGCGCTCCCCGGATACGTCGGCCGTGTGCACTCCCCCCCCCCACCCCACGTCGGCCGATCCCGAAGAAAGTGCAATGCCGAGCAGACCCGCGGTGGAGATGAAGCAGGCGTTAAGCCTTCCCCATACGTGGGCCAATCCCGAAGATAGTGCAATGCCGGGCCGACTCGCGTTTGTTCCCTAACCCAATGTGCTCTTTTGTCATCCCTTAACGTTACACCCATCATTCTTCTTTCCATAGCTCGTTGCGTCGTCCTCAATTTAAGTAGAACCCTTATCGTAAGCCTCCAGGTTTCTGCCCCGTACGTGAGTACTGGTAAACACAGCTGTTATACATTTTTGTCTTGAGGGATAATGGCAACCTGCTGTTCCTGATTTGAGAATGCCTGCCAAACGCACACCAGCCCATTCTTATTCTTCTGACTATTTCAGTCTCATGATCCGGGTCTGCGGTCACTACCTGTCCTAAGTAGATATATGCCCTTACCACTTCCAGTGCCTCGCTACCTATCGTAAACTGCTGTTCTCTTCCGAGACTGTTAAACAATACTTTAGTTTTCTGCAGATTAATTTCTAGACCTACCCTTCTGCTTTGCCTCTCCAGGTCAGTGACCATGCATTGCAATTGGTCCCCTGAGTTGCTAAGCAAGGCAATATCATTAGCGAATCGCAAGTTACTAAGGTGCACTCCCCATACCTGGGTCAATCCCGAAGTTAGCGCATTGCAGGGCCGACCCGCGGCAGAGGTGAAGCAGGCGTTAAGCACTCCCCATACGTGGGCCAATCTCGAAGATTGAGCGATGCCGGGCCGACCCGCGGTGGAGGTTAAGCAGGCGTTAAGCACTCCCCATACGTGGGCCAATCCCGAACATAGTCCAATGCCAGGTCGACCCGCAGCGGAGGTGCAGTTTGCCATCAAGGGTTCCACATACACAGCTTCGATGGCCATCCTTCTTTACAGAGTGGAAGGGCACTGAGTTTTTTTTTTAAATCTAGGACCTCTTAATAGGGTGGGTTTTTCTGAAGACATGTCATCCCTCACCAAGGCTCGCTTATGGACGTCAAGAGATGTCGCCTCAACAGGTAGCACCTTGCTAAAACCAGGAAAGCTTTCAATAAAGACCCTTGTAACACCGCACCAGCACGAAGTCTCGCGCTGCAGGCTCAAGGAAAAGAGCAGTGTGACAGCCTACGTCGCTCCTCCCGCAGCGACTAAAATGCCTCGATTTGGCAGATCTTCAGAACAACGGCAACAGGGTATGTCAACAGGGAACGTGGACAGGGTACATATCGTACCGGAAAGGATACAATAACACTTACGAAAGCAATCAAAACAGGCTAAAAACCAACAGTCTTAGCACTTTACGCCAACAGCCTGGCCTCGGGTCTCGCACCAGAGTGATGGCAGCGTCCACAGACCTCCTTGCGTGTTTAGTGCGATACAGGTTAGGTTTGCAAATTGGACAGAACACGTTGGCTATGATATCCCCTGACGAACGGCGCAAAATATCTATAGGCCAGACGAGGCTTCGAGAGAACGATTACACTGACTATAGCGTTGTGTCATGTCACCGTAGCGCTCGCTTGCAGTCACGATGTTTGTTACCGCGAGCACATGGCCCGCGTGACACCGCCTCGCGGCTGACCCCCTTTCGTAGTTCGTAGGTTTATGGAACCCACTTCCTTGCTGAAATGCTATATAGTAGGGCCAGTGAGCGGCGCGTCATTGGACAGCGCATAAGGCAACGCCGGAGTAGCCGTTGCTGGCACTGACGCGACAAGACCGCGTGTTCCCTACGGCGTCTTCCCGTGATAACTAAATTAAAAAAAAAAGCCAATCCGAAAATTCAAGAGCATTTTCATCAGATATAATAAGTTGTTCGTCATCTTGCTTTTACAGTTGACGAAAATGGATTCGAAAATTGGATACCCCGACTGGCAACTCAACGTAACATATCTTGAGCAGCTTTACAAACAGGTGAGTGCTCATTCGGTTCTCTTGGGAATTAGAACATTCAGCCGGTATAGTATGCTAGTACGCCGGTACTCGAAGAAGGACAGAAATCAGTGGAGTTATCATTGAATGATGCAAGATTAAAATATTTTCACGGCAGAAACTCACTGCGCATACGCTGATTGACTACAGGCAGTAGATATTGTGGCGCACTCGTGTATATACTAACACGCGCATATCACGCACTGTGGGAATATATGTAAGCGAAGCTTTCTCTGCTGTTTGCTTTGATTGACGATAATTAGTATTGATTTTGACGGTGGCTGGTTAATTTCTTCAACGTTTGGTCCAAACGAAAGTGGGTGAGTCGATATTAAACATTACTTTGCGTGTGCCACTGCTCTTTGTCTGCGTCCAGGAGACGCAGACGCACGAACATGTAACGGCTCGCAAAACAACCGTTTCCCTGTCCTCATGTGAGTTTTACGAATCACGCTTTCGTCACGTAAAGCTCTATTTTGACCAATCACGCGTGGGTAAGTGAACAGTTCCCTTTCAGAACAGTTCCCTTTCAGAACAGTTACAAGATCGCAACGCATGACTTTTATCCTATCACGGTGCGCACTGAACGATATACGTATATTTTCGCAGCCTGTAAGCAAATCCTTGGAACCTCATTTGAAGCTTAATGTTATGTTCAACTCTTTCTTGATGTTACTCTTGATGTCGACTTGGAAAGCATCACGACTAATCGATTTGCGACGCTAATACCATATTCCCTTGTTTATTTAGAAATCGCAGCCGCGCACATGCGTCAGCATTATTTTCGGCGACGGTGACAGCAAACATCAAACCCATACATGCAGTGTTTAGCATCCGGACGTTATCATGCGACAAACACGTATTATAAGTAGGCAAAGCAGACCACTTGTTATGTCGTCCAACCAATAGCAATTTAACAGTTCCACTGGATTTGCGTACATAGAGTTACGGTGCTGCCATCTGCGAAGAAGACTATAAACTAGGGAAATCACACTACCATAGAATCCCGCCATGTACAGCCAGTTCATTGACGTCAACGCGTTTCCTGCACGCCGAAATCTGAAATTAAGACACCTCTGCGTCTTGCGGTGTATGTGCAGATATATCAAGGGTGAAAAACATGCGATACAGAAATATATTATGCTCAAATATATTATGATCGAATAGCGCAGGCTTTATCCCTACGGAGTGCCTCTGTGAGTAAACTTTGCAACTCGAATGTATTAACAGGGTTGAAGTGCTGTATGGCCGAGTTCAAGCGCTGTCTTTACTGGCGACCGCAACGACCATAAAAAAATTACGAAGCTCTTTAGCTTGAGCTCAAAGGCCTGACTAGAGTAAAACGGTACGTTCTTGATTTAGCCAAAACGTTGAGCGAGCGTTTTACTGAATGGTTGCTTGAAATTTTTCTTATGGCCATGTCCTTTATAAGAGAGGTTGCCGCGCCGTTCTTTGTGGGGTTTTCATTCGTACCTTTGACGAATCAAAATTGCTTGATTATTAAATGATTGATACGGCAGCAAAAAGTCCTTAAGGGTTTATTGCTACATTAATGAAACTGCGATAAAAGGTGGCGGAAATCTTTACATCATTAGGCAGTTCGCCACTACAAAAGGGGCGGTCATTTGTAGTGAAAGAAAAACGCAAAGAAGTAAGCCACTTACCACATAGACTAACATACGGAAGCAAGCAGTCCTCCAACATATACTCAGAATGTCGTTTTCTAGTTCAAATAGTGACTTTCTTCTGCGCGATGAAAAAAAAAATTGTTTCAGAATAGTGGCAGTTTTTTGTTCCTCTTTTGTGTCTTTATTCGCAATTTGTGGGGTTCTGATAAAATCTCGGGCATCATTTCTATGAGCAACTATTTTAGAGCGCAGGAGGCCATCCTGCAAGTAGTTTTGCTTGAAAATGCCAACCAAAACTATACGATCACTCTCTAGTCTTAATCGCCAGTCATCTAACCACTGTACTTTAATCTTGCAGGTACCAAACCTGAATTTAAGCAGTTCCTTCTTGGACATGTCTTATTACATTCTTGAAAACAACGATATGCGAAGACTGCTCAAGTTACGACAGCCATATGTCCAGAAAGATGTGTAAGACACGAAGTACCTTTTCATCATATAGACATCTTCGTTTGAGAGACAAGTCAGGTGCCCTGCAGCACAAAGGCCTCACAGAAGATCCGAAATTACTGTTGTTCTGGATTATGCAAATCAACCGAAAATACCTGTATTTGCTAATGATACATAGTGAAAGCGACAAGAATTTGAAAACTGCCAAAAGATTTCACGAATAGAGCTTACTGTGTTTTTTTGCAAGAACTTGATCACAGATGTAAGAACACGCGATGAATGTTCATTTTCTGAATTTAAAACTTTGATGTTCGTTTTTGCGTTATTGCAAATATGAAGCCTAATGCAAATCTATTTCATTCTATAATGTTTTACAGTAAAATTTCTAAATGCGATAAGATTCCTATGCTTCTTTTGTCTTCATTGTCTGTCGGCTTCATATGGCTGTTACTAAAATTTCGAACACGCAAAGTGCATTTTGGAACCTGTTTGAGACGAAGTGTTCGTGAGAAGGTTTAACGAAATACTACACTACTAATTACGACACGTTCACTTGTTTTTGTTGTCGTTCTATTCAACGTGTGATCTCATGCAGTGTTTTTGTTTAGGCACTGCCAAAGTTGCTACTTCATTGTCGTGCGATGTTCCTGTTTATATACTGCGCCGTCCACACGCTAGGCGGAATGAGAGAGCAGTTCATGCGAATAAACGCTGTGATACGTCGATGCAGCTATTCCCCGTAGGCGATGGTGATGTTTCGTGTTTGTCGAAGGAATAATGTGGAAGATAGGTGCATGAAGGGGCTTCCATGCAGCCCTCGTGTTACAATGGCACTTATCTAACGGAGAGGATTGACCAAGTGTGGGCACATATCCGGGGGCATATTACGGCTACAGCCGATAAGTGCTGAAAACTGGGTTTCCTTTGTCCGTCCGTCAGTTACGTTACGCTGAAGGCGAGCGTTGTGGTTATCGACGACGCGCAACGACGATTTCGCAGAGGGCAGTGACCTCTGAGCATGCATTTAGGAGGCCACAACAAGCAACACTGCATTGGGCGCAAATTACGTTACTTGCAACGCGTGCAAATTATTCTTTAGAAGATGGCGGTGTGTTTGCGCGCAATTCGTCAATGTCTTGTTCGTCAAAGCTATACATCGAAGGCACAATTAATGACGACGTACGTGGCAGTGATAGCGGCAAGCCTCAAACAGGGCACATACAGAGGATAGAGAATGCGCCGAGAAGAAAGCGGTTGGTGGAAAACAACGCCGCAAGCATCGACAACGTCAATGCAAACAAAGACATCGCAGCAACAACGCCAGGTCGTTTACAAAGTAGCTCAGAGGATTCATAGATGCCAAGTGTCCTGTCGACAAAAACTTAAATTTGGGCGAGTTTGCACGAACTCACACTTGACTTGAAGCGCAACAAACAAGGGCACAAGAAGGAAAACCAGACTACACAAGCACTACATAGCAGTGCTGCAGGAAAATAAAGCAGGGCTGCAAGAGGGCTTCGACATGTTGTGTGTATATTAAGGAAGAGGAGTCAGTAGAATTTATCAGGATGCGCAAGAGTTTTGAGAATCGTACGTGGCGACGGGCGCTCAGAGTACTCAAGTTAAAAGCGGAATGTTTAGAAGACGGCGTACCTTCCTGTCGTAAAGACGGCAGGTGAACATTGCTCTTTTTTTATTATTTCTAACTTATCTGCATCTTATTTTTATATAGATTCCGTACCACACGAGAACATCTAGAAGCTGTCAAATAACTAACTTGAACGTGGTTAATTTAGTATGTAAGATATCTGTGCGCTATGTGAGCCATAAATATCTGAGCTTTCTAAGAGTTTTGTTGACAATATGTTGAGTATGAAGAGACTACGGCATGCTGGTATTTGAATAACGAATTCGATATTTATATGCTTGGAAAGTTTTTCCACCGTAGAAGATGTAAACGCTTCAGGGAAAGTGGGTGAAAACAGACGCCTCGAAAATGACATTATTTTGACTTATCTGAAAGTTAGTGAGTTGCCAGGATATTGTAGTCTTTTACCAGCTATAGTCATTTGCCAGGTTTTACATCACTAACAAACTTCACAAAGAAAAGAATATTCAGGAAATTGTGATCGTTTGGCGAGCTTACTGTTTGAAAAAGTACGCATTCGTCAGCATGTAAACCTACGTGCATTGTACATCAGTAGCCAAATTATTAATATACAGTAAGAAAAGTAACCACCTCAAGACGGAGACCTGCGATTCACCGGATGATATATCGACAGTATAAGAAACAGTATTTTTTTAGGGAAATGTACTGTAAACTGCCAATAAAAAAAAACTAGAGATCAAGAGAACCAGATAAGGACTTAGATATTGTTCGAAGTTCGAAGTTAGATATTGTTCGAAGTTCGAAGTGACTAACTTAGACGATACCATAGGAGAAGTCTGTGAAGATAACATCAATTATTTAAACTATATAAATTCCAGAAATTATGTCATTACTAAATTTTATAAATTGAGCGGTAGTGCTCTAACCGCGACGAAAACCGTGTTTAAAATTGGGGAAAATATTGTTGCCATCAAGGCACAGTGTAATATAACCGTATAATATCCGCTCCAACATTTTCTACGATAACATGTTAGGGAGTTTGGCCTATGATTTTGGAGCGATTGTTTGTCACCTGATTTATGTAAACGATTTAATGTCGTTTTCTATAACGAAGGATCACTGCTAGCCGACAGCTATTCCTTGAATTTAAATGTTAAGTAGGGGCTACACCAAAGAGAGTAACAGTGCACAAAGTAAAACAATCTGATCTTACCCTTAACTCTTTGTCGCGTCAAAAGTTGAGCATCTTCTTAAGAACACCCTCCTCACGGAACAATCCATCTTCAATAAGAGGTCAAAAAAAATTTACATTATGGGGTTTTACGTGCCAAAACCACTTTCTGATTATGAGGCATGCCGTAGTGGAGGACTCCGGAAATTTCGACCACCTGGGGTTCTTTAACGTGCACCTAAATCTAAGTGTTTTCGCATTTCGACCCCAGCGAAACATGGCCGCCGTGGCCGGATTCGATCCCGCGACCTCGTGCTCAGCAGCCTAACACCATAGCCATTGAGCAACCACGGCGGGTTCAGTAAGAGGTCAAACAAACTACCTATGTTAGGAGGAATTCGACAGTTATCTATTGTGAAGGTGGAGTGAAAGTATGCATTAACCGTGGCGATCAGCTTGATCAGTAGTGGGTAGGTCCTTAACAATAAAGTTCCGACTAGAACTTACATTAGGAAAAAAATTGGGCTCTAAAATTTTCTAGAATAAATGTAACGTAACACTATAATACAATTATCTGTCTTTATCAACTTTAACCAGTAGTTCCTCCTCTCAAAGTATGAAACTGCACTGTAGCATGGACGCCGCCAGCGCGTTTTTAGGTGTCTCAACATCTAAATGAGACGAGACAAGTGTAGTAATTATCTAGTCATCCAAGAAAGATTTGCGAATAGTCTCTATGTTTTTAGAGGAACGAAATTGCGACTACACCTATAAACGATGTTGAAGAGGACAAAGTGCAGCTGCTAACATCGCATAGCGCTCTCAGTTGTTCAGCTGGTTCAAAATAAATACATAATATATCAGTAATTGAGTGGCCATCAACTCGGTTGAAGTTATGAAAAGTAGATTAAGTGAATATTGATGCAATTGTGCCAAAAGAAATTGACACCGGTACAGCTTTGTGGTCTGGCAATTCGTCTACAACTTCTAATTCATACTAGTCATCAAAAATGCACGCACTGACTAGCCCAACATCATGCACTGCTGCTCCTCAAAATGTTGCACCCAACAATCTGCTTCATGGTAAGCGAAAGTGCGAGGTCGACGAACTGTTTGCATAATAGAACATCGCGGCCGAAAATAGATCTACTTGGCCAATGTATACCAGGTGCCCTACTGCTGTCGCCTAATATTTTAAAATTAGCACAATAGTTATGTTCGCTGTGATGATATCTCAGACTGGTTGATGATATTTCAGAGCTACTGAGCCCGTCATGGAACCACGCTTAGGTGACTCCAATAATCTGAGCCCAGGAAGAAGCGGTTAGTGAAGTGAATTCTGGAAATTTATTAGCATTCAACATTAGTATTTAAAAGCCATGTGTTATCATAAGGATCGCAACAGAATCAACGGTAACGAGCCCACTGAACACTTCAGGGACATTTACGTGTGATATTTAAAGGCTCAATCAATGTTCTCGCACTAATATCGTGGGTGCATTTCACATTTTCAATAAATGTGTGATCACAGCGCAAATTAACTGTGTCAACATTGTTCTCATAATTAGCGGTAGTGCTCCACAGGCTTTTTCTAATGAATCGTGCATGAAGAAAGAAATTATCAGCAATACGAGCATCCGTACCATTTAGTTTAAAGGCATTAGACAAATTCGTTCTAATAGTTCAGAAGCTTTGAAGCATTATGATGATGGGACGTAGTCGACTGCCTAACCAATGGCATCGTCCAATTTGGAGACATTTAATAAGTAGTTGTTCTATAAACAATTGTGAAACCTGCGTCCGCAAATTCAGCTTTATCGCTTCATTCTCGAGGTTCAGAAATACCGTACAAGATGAGGTTATTCCTACACGAGTGGTTTCTCAGATCATCGTTAATAGACGAAAGTTTCTTTAATGTGTCAGTACGACAGGAATCTTGAGTTTTAGGATGGGAAGGCAGTGACTAATGTGCAGATACCCGTTTTTCAATTACGTCACAACGAGAGTTAATAATAATATTTGGGGTTTTACGTGCCAAAACCGCTTTCTGATTATGAGGCACGCCGTAGTGGAGGACTCCGGAAATTTTGACCACCTGGGGTTCTTTAACGTGCACCTAAATCTAAGCACACGGGTGTTTTCGCATTTCGCCCCCATCGAAATGCGGCCGCTGTGGCCGGGATTCGATCCCGCGACCTCGTGCTCAGCAGCCCAGCACCATAGCCACTGAGCAACCACGGCGGGTAGAGTTAACGAACTGTGGAAACTACCCAATGTTGCTGACATCTTTGCCAGTTCTTTTTTGACCTTCAAGCAACTGAGCGAACATGTTGGCTATATTGTAATTCGCACTGACATCACCTGTTCATGGGAATTTTCAATCCGGAATTTCATGACATGTTAAGTAAGGGGCAGAATCAAGTGTAGAACTAAGGAAGCCGTTCAGAGATATCGTTACAGTATTTGGGCCCTGGATTCAGCTGAACATCCCCGCTCAAAAGTACCGCACTGAAATAACATATGCCGTAAGAATGCAGGGAAACAGACAAGAAGGTTTAACGGTGGGGGCGAAGAAGCATCTGAGCGAAAGTAGGTAACTCCCTCAAGTGAACATACCCGTGCAAAATTGAGCGGCGAGGTTTATGCCTCACAGCCTTGCACCCTTCTTGGTTGTAAGGGTGTGAGTTATGAACAGGTTTACACTCTAATTCACTTCTAAGGGTGTAAATTATGTTGCGATCAGCGTGACGTCACCGACTGTGCAGGCACACGGATCGCTTGATCCGCCAATAGACAAGCCGTCCATTATTCACCGTCACCGCTACGTGACAATATACAGAGGAGATAGGGCTGTCCAAGCGTAGGCAGAAGGCGTCATGCACCTTTAGAGCAGGTTTGCATTAAGCACGGTGGGTTCGTTGTAGGTCGCAACGTGACGCAACCGCCTCATCGAAGCCGATGACAGGATCGGCAAGCCAGACAGAATGACTGCGCAAAAAGCAAAGCTGGGATCAGCATTGGGCCATCGCTGCTCTTACCTCGCCCATATCCAGTGGCCCACGAATGAGGAAAGCCAAACATGAGAAACATATGAAATTCAGAGAACGCGTTGCAAACCATGCGGTATTCCATTCGCCGGTTTGTGCACTTTAGATATGACTGTGGTGGCTTGTTATTTTTTTAAGTTGTTTGCCAGTGTCACAACAATGTTCTCCAGCTCTACAAGTGCTCATTATATTTTCTTTTAGATCCGCAAACATGTTCGCCGAGATAGTGACTGACCGACAGAACAATTAGCATAACGACAGGTCTACAGACCTACAAGTGGAGAGAACGACTACCTGATATATAACGGTGGTGGGCTACGCAAAGAAGGAGTAGCTTTCTTTGCCTTTGTTTTTTGATCTCTTTCGTACCTTCTGGTTTTTCTCTCCAGGTGCAACAGTTCTGCTGAGGTCTTGTAAAATGAATCTGCGAACTTTGATGGAACGTTGAAGCTCGTTTAGATGTGGTTGTTTGCCGCGTTCTGTACAATCGCGAATATTGACGTACGCCAAATTTGATTTACTCTTCCCTTACAGCTGGTACCTAGGAGCCGCAGTTGTGAACGCTTATTACAATCCAGATGCCAACGAAATGGGTAAGTGCTCATATGCGCTTAGTTTTTTCAAGATGCACAAAAATTTTTGCCGACAAAAGTTCAAAACCGTCAGAGCAGCTCTTGCTACATATGTTCTACTTATTCTTTCTCAAAGTTCTGATCAATCGAATGCGACAGCGTTGAATGTGTAGCCAGTTCATTATCAAAAATGGGTCATATAATTTTCTCTTCGGTTCATTGATCCCGCCAGAATCATATAAGAATAACGGATAATGCCAAGAGGTAACTTGAGTTCCCCTCCCCCCCCCCAAAAAAAAAGCACTACTATACACATTTTACCATTCCCAATCTCAAATTCCAGGCAAGTATTTGAATAAACGATATCTACAAATGTTTGTCAAAATTAATTCTGCGGTTTTACGTGCCAGAACAACAATTTGATTATAAGTCACGCTGCAGTGGGACATTGTGAAATAATTTTGTCCACCTGGCGTTCCTTAACGCGCACCTAAATTTTAGCACGCGAGCGTGTATGCTTTCCGCCCCATCAAAACGCGTTTACCGTGGCCGCGGTTGAACATGCGATCTCGAGCTCGGCAGTGTAACGTCATAACCATGGGACTACCACTGCAGGTGAAATGTTAATGAGACAGCAAAATGCTAAATGCATGACGGAGCATTTTCCTCCCATTTCACACACCGGACGTGCTCGAAAACATTATATGCTAGTTTTTTACGGTGGCCCGAAAGAACTAGATCACGTAGCGACTTGTAACAGTGAAGATGCTTGCGCTACTAGTGTGTTAGAAATGGTATATATGCCGATTTCACTCTTTTCTGAAGAAAAGAAACGTAACTAGATCAGAAATTAGTCACATTGCGCGGTATCACGTTCCAAAATTTGCGATCTGATTATGAGGCCCGCCGTATTAATCGTGATCCCCTGGGGCTCTTCAACGTGCAGCCTAGGCAGAGCACACGAGCGTTCTTTACATTTCGCCATCAAAGGAATGGGGTCGCTGTGGCCCGGATTTCATCCCATGCCATCGCCCTTACCAGCACAACGCCAAAGCCATTACACGGCCAGGCGAGTAGGAATAGATCCCTCACAAAGTTTATATCTTGAAGAGGGTAATCATCGAGTGAATCTTCGCGTGTGTGGATTAATTAGGTGCTCAATAAAAGTTACTATAAGCTCGTTTTCAGTCTGTTTACAGGCTTTATATAATACGCTTTCAAATTTTCCCCGCTGTGATCGGAGCGCCAAAAACAGCAGCAAATTGAAACTTAAAGAAGATGGGTTCGTGCTATGGGGGACGTGCGCCGGAAGTTTCAAGTGTGTTGGTTACTTACGTGCTTTGGAGAAATAATCGCCGAGTACCTTTTTTGCCAATGTTCATGCGTTATATGAAGCGTGTGTTTTATGCGCTCTCCTCGGTTATCTATGCGAGTCACGTTGCTTATATGTCGTTGAAGCAAGATTGAAAGCAAGCTTGTGGGTAACGTACGACAATTATTCATTCTGTTTAGTTAAAGTGCAGCCCTTCTAGAAAATCACTTATTAAAGCTTTCCAGAGTGGCATGCTGCATACTTAATCAGTTTAGCCTGCACATTTCCCAGAGAACTAAATGAATTGTACATGACACCAATTTCAATTGCAGTTGAAATGGGGGTTTGCGTAAGTGCGGTGCAACTTTTTAAAAAAAGGTTGTTGCGTTAGAAAAGGGTCACGATAAATGTGCCGCACGATTGTATTTCGCAGGCTTTCTTTCAGGCTTGGAAAAAAGTTTTTATGCAGTCTGGATAGAGCAACAGAAAGGTAGATAAGGGTATTTTTTTTTCAGGATTGCCCACCATTATCTTACTGACACTTCTAGTAGTATAGTAGCTGAGAACTCGATTAGTTAATAATACTAAGTATGTAATCAGGCGGAACACAAAATACTATTTTTGATCCCCATTTCATAGAAATCGGTAGAGCAGGAAACTGAAACGTGTCTTCACAGAATCTGTTCATTCACGCGTCAGAGCACTGCGCAAACCCGTCATAAGCCACAGTCGTTCCCAAACTGTACGAGCGAAACCGAAACGGGTTGTTAGTCAATCGCTTCGTGGACTCACGGTCCATTTCCGAAAAAGGCGGATGGTTTGCTCGGGTTGGCGACCTTGTTGCAGCTTTACTTGGCGCTCGGCGTCGTGCTGGCGAGCGGCGTCTTGCTGCCAAGTTGCTTCAGTGCAGGTGCGGCAGCTTGATACGGCTCCGTCCTAGAGATTTTTAGCCTTTCCCCTATTGCGGCAAACGTTGGCGGTTTGGGCGGAATGCCGGATTTGCGGGGCGTAAAACGTGAGCGGCCGGAGCGGTGCAGCCACCTGGTGGCGTAGAGTTCAACCAGAGAAACACAGAGCTAAAATTGCAGTAACCCACTTATCCTGCTTCACTGCTGGCGCAAATTTTCGACAGCGGCGTAATGGTGGACACGATTACGCCGCTCTCTTAAATTTACGCCCCAGCTAAGAAGAATATAGTAATTGGCTCTGTGTCTATCTGGTTGAGCTTTGCACCCCCAGTTGGCGCCACCAGTGTGGCCGCACACGTTTGCGCCCCCACCTATCCTGCAAACTGGCCGCGCTTGCCGGAATACCGGTTGCACTAAAATCCAGCCGGTTAAGTTGCGACTCGCTCAGCTTCGGGAATGCGAGTGGCAGAGTTCGCAGCTTGCGCCGAGAACGAGCGGAGGCGTTCTGCTTCAAGCTGGCGTGTCTCTCCCGTGCGAAAGCGAGATTCTCTCGTCGACGTCGTTGCTTTTTTTGCGCCGCTTAGCATAGGAGTTTCCTTATTTGATGTCATCGCAAGCGAAGCAATACGCGGCGTGTAAGCGCTGCTGGTGCATGTTGAAGCTGCGCTCTGCAAGCAGCGAGGCGTCACAGGCTAAGCCGACGTGAAAGGAAAACCATGTGCTGAAAGTGCGTCGTCACCTTAGCAGAAAGCGTACAGCGCCTACACCGGGCTACGCCGCGTTGGGGCCTCCACTGCGCTACCGAAGCACTCTCTGTAGGCGCTCGTTACGATGCGTGTCACAATGCAGTAGTTCGCTTCACCGCTCCTAGATGGCGGCGCCATCCCTGTCGAGAGAAAGGAGAAAGAGTAAGAGGCGATTGGAGGGATTGGTGGAAGAAAAGTATGGAAACGACAAAAGACGGAGACGTATAAAAGCGCAGTTTGCAATACGGGATCAGAAAATTTCGTTGTGGGAGTTCATGTTTTTGTTACCTTCATTTTTATCTAGGTAAGACATTAGGCAGTATAATAGCAAGAGCTTGGTGGCGCAACCCACTGCCCCGTTCCAAAGGGGCTGCTCATAACATCCATCTATCCAGATAATGTCGAGATAGAAGAGCATATTTTACGCGTTCGCGCATACTCAACATCCGTAACAACGAAGTTTATGGTGGACGCCGGCGTAACACAGACTCGAGTTGAAAAATGGTCCCACTTGCTCCAAGGGACGGCAAACAACATTAACTGGGTTTTCTCCATCTACGTGGCACTTTCATACTTTAAGATTTTGGCACAAGTTATGTGGGCCATCCAGTACGCGCGCAGTGCTTGAAACGTGAGAGCCATATGCCGGCAACGTTTTAAAGCATGTGCTTTAAATAAAGGCAACAGAGAGCTTTAATGGCAGGGGTCGAAAAAACAGGTTCGCTAGAAAATGGGCTGCGATTCTGCAAGATCGCCCAAGAATTCTGCGTTTTCAGACGATCAGTTCTTTGTTGCTTTTACAAAGCGGTTACCTGATTTTATCTTTTCTTGAATTGACAACTTAGATATTCTTCATCATTTCTTTTGTAGCGTTTCCTTCGGGTATACTTCAAGGTGTGTTCTATCAATATGGTCTTCCACGGTAAGTTACATAACGCAGCCAAACGTTTGCCAAAATAGCTCACAAATGCGCCGATGCAAATAGATTTCAATACGTATTGCTCTAAATGTGATTCGGCGATGTCCGTTGCGTGTAACAGTTAAAGTTGCATACTTTGGCAACTTGTTTGTACATGTCTGGAAGCGGGGTAGCCCAATAAAAGACACGGGAGAGAAAGAGCGACACCACAGAGTTGGTCACAATTTTTTTTTTACTGCCCTGATTCGTTCTCTAATATGCGTCACTAAAAAATACACAAGTAGCTGTCAATTGAGCGTGTTGGAAAACCTTCATGATGGAAAAAGCGCTACTAAAAACGGAAACTTAGCAAGAACACTCACTTTGTCCTTAATTCTTGCTAAGTGTCCATTTTAGTAGCGAACTAGAAGAACGGGGGTTAACCGAGGGAACCGATATTTATTAATCATGTCATACATTATGGCATAAATTTTAGTAGGGTTTTTTCCATCATTAACACACAAGTATTCGATATTCACCAGTCGCAATAATACTGTGTGCCACATCCCGCAGCAACAGGCCCTTTTCGATCAAGGAAGCCTACGGAAAGCTTGCAGTCTTCTTTTAAAATAACGATTCGCTCTACTTCGATCAATGCACTGCGCGTTGCTCTTCAAACCGCCATCGCGGCAATGTTAGCAATGACTTATTCAAAAATGAGGTGCCCGAAAACAGCTGAGACACCGCGATGAAAACGAGTGAATACGTTTTTTTTTTCTTCTCTACAATGTGCATATCAAAAACGGATTGCACCGATACAAGGAAGTTTTCGCATACAAATGAAAGACAGCTCTTTATAGGGAATCCCTGCGTCTGGCATGCGGTCTACTTAGCTCGCACGCCTTGAAAGCGGAATAGTCAGTTTAAAAGGGTATTTTCTTAATTTAATATTTTTCTTTAAGTTTTTCTAGCAGCTGTGGTGTATCTGTCAGCAGTTTTCTCGTGATTCTCTCTTTTCCTTATCTTCAACTGTTGTTAAATGGAAAGGAAATTTATACCGACAAAAATCTGGCATTTGCATTGGCTCCAAGGTTGCTCCGGTACTAACATTTTCCTAGGTAGGGGTTATAGAAATATCGAAAGTAACCTAGATTACCGAAGAATCAAAGTGCTAAGATATGTTGATGATTTTATGATCTTTGTAAACAGTACTAATTTCTAACAAATGGTTCATGATGTATTTCAAGTATTCCACAAATGTGGCTCAGGGTGTTATATTTTACACATGAAGTGCCAGATAAGAATGAACTACAATATTTAGATACGATGCTTAAGCTAACTGATAAGCATGTGTGCTGGATGTATTGGCCAAGGTCAGAAAAAGTTTTCACTCCACACATTCCAAGGTAGTAAAAAATGGCATTATTTCTTCTGTTCAATTTTCCGCACTTTCGAAATCGTATTTTGACCAGACTTCTGGGAGTTTAACTGGAGCGTTTAAAAGTGGCAGGTTGCCGAGAGGATGCTATCCGCATGACCGCACAGAAGCTTGCTAAGCGTGTAAAATTAGGGGCACCCACAAGAAAGAACAATCTAGAGCCTGCAGACAAGAAGAAATGCTGGTTGTAATTCCAGTTGTAAATAATCTATCACACATCCAAAAGAATGCAGCAGACAGGTTTGATGTAAAGGTTGTTTTTTCTGTCCCTAACAAGATGATCAAAAATTGTGGTAAGATTGATAGGAAATTGGCCCAGGCTGCCTCTACTCATGCTCAAAAAGGCTGTACTTTTAAGCATACATCCCTGTTTGTGCACTGTAGAATGGGAGTTGTTTATGAGCTTCCATTTTCCTGCGGTCACGTCTATATCGGCCTAACAGGTCGTTGCCTGAACATTAGATTGTCTGAGCATAGGCGCTCGCTAACGGGTAATGCCTACTCACATATCGCGCGGCATTGCTATGAGCATGGGTGAACTCCAATCTATAAAAACACCACAATACCTTCTGTGCTTAGAAATAAGACCACGACGGAGATTATTGAGGCCTACAGTATCAGGAAAAAAGGGTCGTGTTGTGTAAGCATGCCATCGTTGAATTAGTATGACAGTGAATTTGAATTTTAAGCCGCCACATAGTGTAGCATTAGATTACGGGGTTCTGCATTTTCTTTTTTTTTTTGCCTGCGCACTGATAATGACACCATCGATGGGAGAGTACGTGGCTATGGGTTGTGTACATAAGTTTGTGTATGCCTTCGAATAAAGTTAGTTGTGAGTTCAGCGCTGTCCTGTGTGTTCCTGCCTTCGTCATATTGCGCTGCCCCTTCAAAATGTTCAACCAATACCAACTCGCCCAGATGACGATCCTACTAGTGCCTAGCAGTGCTGCCCACTATTGCTTTACTATAGGTACCATCAGTATGTTCGAAATGCCATGTTTCATCGGCAATTATGGAAAAAAAGTTGTTCGCCCCTCGTAATGCCTACAGCCAATGATTAACTTGCGCGTGTGCTTTAAAACTGTCATCTAGAATAATTTTATTGAAAAAAGCATCACTGACTGTTTACATCATCAAAATTTAGGTACTCTAATTATGAGCGCTCACTCGAAAGTGTACAAAGCACCATTGTGTCATCTAGGCTCATCCAATTGAGTCTGTATCACCTTGGAATATTGTCACGGTGGAAAAGAGGACAAGGTCGTCGATGGTAAAGGCGACGAAGTGGCAACAGCCTCTCGGGATTCTCAGCTGTAATTTTATAAATAGTTTTATACTTTTGACAATATAATTATGTATCTTTGAAATATTCCTAGCCATAACATCATCATAATTCATTTCTGAAAGGGATTCGAGGAAAAATGGTGTCACGACATGCTTTCGTACCTATTACAGCATTCTCAAACGGGTTTCTGAAGTGACTGGCCCCGATGCCCCGCGTAGTCAGACAGCCATGTCTGAACTGTCGATGTGTAGATATCTTTCTATTCTTCCTTTCTTTCTATTTTCCTTCCTTCCTTCCTTCTTTCTTTCTTCCTTTCTTTCTTTCTTTCTTTCTTTCTCTCTTTCTTTCTTTCTTTGGGTTTATCGAAGGCAAACTTGGAACAAAATTGCCTCGAAAGACGCAGCTAAAGAGTTGTTTCCCGCAAATATTAAGAAATCCGCCAGGACCCTCAACAACAAACGAAGAGACCATGCTTATTGTTCGTAGAGACACGCATGTCTGGTTTCGCGACGGACATACGGCGTTCGTTCTTTGGAAACAAGACAGCAAGTGCTGCAGTTGTAAACGCAGTGTTTCTGTGGGGAGTCGTGAACGATATCGCTAAGCTGCTTGCTTCGTTTGTCATCAGCGATATCATTTCTCGTATACACGCTTCGGCGCCACTATACCTGATCTTTTTTTATGCCAGCATAGCTTGCCACTTGTGTCAATATTTGTTTTTTTTTAATAAGCTACAAGTACGCCTCGCTCTGCCAACCTTCAGAAAATGTGTTTTCAGCAATAGGAAATGTGACCACGATTCAATTCTTGTCCTGTTTGCAAAAACTAAACCTGAATTACTTCCACCCACCCACAGTTCTCTCAGCTTTGGAGCTATCGGAATGGTAGTCGGACACGAAATGACACACGGCTTCGACGACACAGGTAAATATCCTTAATGAAAGAAAAATACTCACGCCTAGAAGACTCTTCAAAGCGAAAATTTATTGACAAAATACATTTCCTGTGAGAAATGTCAAAAAACATTTGTGTCTCCTGCAGTAAACCGCTGAAAACTTTCTTCCGGAGCATACGTGCAACGTTTATTCTTTGCCACTTCCTTGGACTTTCCCACTGCTGCTCCTGCTGCTTTGCTTCTGTCTTGCCGAGTGGTTCTTGCCAAGTACGAGTGTCTTACTGAATGGCATTTCGTTGCACTATTGTAATCCTTGCTGGCTGCTGGTGGCAGTCTTGGACAATGGGCCAGTACAGGACAGGGAAAACAAACACTAAGTATAGTGCGGATAGAGGGGGCCCGCGGCTGATGCTAGTAAGTGCACAAGTGAGCTCGAACAACAGGCCGTCCTTGTCATGCCGTCGTCGTCCTCCTAAAAGCAAAGCTTTCTTTGCCTTCTCATCCGGCTTTTGCGCTGCTGCTGCTGCTGAGCTGCCGCTGCTTTCTCAGCAGATAGCTCTTGCCGAATGTCACACTGAAAGTAATATCATCACGCCGTCGTCGCCGTCATACCATTGTCATCCCTGCTGGCTCCTGCGACAGTGTTTGACGGTTGGCTGGTACTGGCAACAAACCCACCAAGTGGCCCAAGTTATTTATTCGAGCGCATACCCAATAGCCCATGCCCAGTAGCGCAAGCCCAGTTGCCTATTCGAGCACATGTACCTAGTGGCACAGGCGCAGTTGCACATATTCAGTGGCCCAAGTTGTGTGCTCGGACCCATACCCAGTTGCATATGCCCAGTGATCCTGCAAGGATTGACTGGGCATATCTGGCTGGTTCATTATCACAGAAAGAAACAGCGCTTCAAGACGGGACAAAAAGGAGGAACCAAGTGATCAAAGTGGCCTATTCGAACACGTATTCAGCGACACATACCCAGTGAGCCAAGTTTTTTTGTCAGCAATACAGAAGCGGCAACCAACAGCAGCAGCAGCAGCCAGCAGCAGCGGCAAGTCGAAGCGGGAGGCAAAGCATGCTTCGCCTTAAAGAAGTTTCTATACCCATAGTTCGTGCGTATATGTGGTGTCCTAGTTAACGTTAGCCTAGCTATTTGAGAAAGAAATGATTACAAAAACACAGTGCAAGATACGAATTTAAGACCTAAGGTGTTCCACCGTCAGAGGCCTGTCGACCGAGCACAGTAGGTGTTAACACAGTTTAGTTATTTTTTTCTTTGAGCCGCTTGGTTATAACGTTAGCTGGGACACGGCATGTTAAATAGGACGAAGAAGTACATAAGGAAAAGAAAAATAGGCATTTTGCCTAGACTTTCTTGAACACCGCCAGCTGTAAAAATAAACAAGATCGAAAGGCTGAAAATGACTGCTGCACCAATCGTCCGTTCATTCGCGCGTAAGTCGATATTTTTATCGATGCACCCACAGCTGCGACGCTACAGCGGCTAAGTTGTCCTGAACTTATGCCCTGAATCATTCGATTTCCCGCCGCAGAGGGCCGCATTTCGATGCGGATGGAATGCAAGAACGCTGATATGCCATGTTTTGGGTGTACGTTAAGGAGCCCAGGTTTTGAACGTTAATATGGAACTATACGTTACGGCATCTTCATAGCCCCTGTCTCGCTTAGGATTTTAAACTCTCATGATTCCCTTTTCTTTAGTGATGCACATATTTAGACACTAATTGTACCTTTACCTGATCACTATGTCCATGTCCTTTTTACTCTGATATATTCATTTAGGTTTCTTTCTCTTTGCTCTAGTGCGCATTAGGTGTGCGTAAGCCATAATCACGCCGTATAGAAGCTAAACCTCACACATACACGTGCTTTCTTTTGTCCCATGAAAAGCCTTTATATTGCTTCACCTAATATGCCTTCTGGCTCGTGTACCTTTTATCATCTGTGAAGGAAGCCAGTATGATGCAGAAGGCAGGCTGCAGCAATGGTGGACCAACGAAACACGCACGAAATTTAATGAAAAGGCTCAGTGCTTCATTGATCAGTACGGGAACATCACCGACGAAGAGGCCAACATGACGGTGAGGTTTCGGTCAGCTTTTGAATCGCTGAATTCGCTAGGCTGCACCGACACAGAGGACTGTCAAAAATTCCAGAAAAGTGCAAGCGTATTTGTAAATCTCAGCGTGCTCGTCGTTCTCGCGCCAAAATTTTGCATCCCGCAAGGCCTAAATGTAGAGACAAGTTTGCCCACAGAAAAAAGAAAAGGTTCAGGGATAAACTACGTGCCAAGTGTGAACGGTAACAAGAGAAACAACATGTAAAAATCCGTATTTCACGCCAAAACCACAGTATCCTAGAAAGAGCTCACTTACCAGAACTGGAAAATGCGCCACCGGAAGTGATGCAGTCGGAAGTGACAGCTTGCCGAAAGGTGACCCATAGTGCACACATGCTATGAACTGAACCTGCATGGATGCTCGATGCATCACGCACGTCGAGTATTCTGCGTGCATCTACATTTATAAAGTGTTTTTGCATATATATTAAAGGAAACAAGAATCAATAAATAAGGGTAGTGGTCCCAGGGCCCCGCGTCCGATTGAGTGATTGATGTATGTCCCCTTATCGTGTACAGTTGCGTGGCACACTTCTGGGGTTGCTTTTCGTCATCTACGACGCTGTACGAATGCTGTTAATCAAAAATGTATGCGAGTGTTACCCCAACAGCTTCTCGCGATAACTTCGACCACCTTTAAGTACACGTAACTGTGATAATTTGAGCATGGGAGAGGTTTCGTTGCTATCGCCTCCTAAAGGGGCAATGATTCACTTTTTATCGAAGAGGAGAAATTCATTTTAAATAAAAAAAGGCTATTTCAGAAATACCTTGCCGCAAGAAGCACTTCAATGCGCTCAGCACAACCGGAGTTATTATTGGCAATGAAACACGAACTTCACGGTGCTTCTGCTTCTTCTTGAAGCCTTGCCCTACGAAGGCTGCAGCGAAGTGGGCATGCCCACAACGCTCCGCCTTCTAAATGACACCGTGACGCGCCGTTCAAATTTCGCTTTGAATATTGAAACAGACGCCACTACTTCCGATTTTCCAATTTCGGTGCCTACGACGTGTTAAACGTAAGCCAAACGCGGTTGTTCTCAGCGAGCCGCTGTGCGCTTAGCCAGTGGACCCATCGCGGCACCCTGGGCGAGGCCGCGGTATCTACGCTACGTATAAGACCACAGCTACCAATAGCAGCCGGGTATGGGAATCCGCTTTATTGCGAAATGAAGTGCCCAGGAGAGAGTGAGAAGCAGGCTTCTGTTGAAGAGAGAGCGTTTGAGAGGAAGATGACTTCGCGCTCCACTTGTGAGCTCCAAGCACCGCGTGCGATCGATAGCTAAACTTGGCTGATATATTCACAGCAGCGTATGCTATCCACAGACTATGTTACTACACCAAGCCCGAGGGGTGGTTCAGGACCCCTTTAACGCCAACCTATGGTCGTCTAAAGTATGCGCAACTTGTCGTGGGTGGCTGCTGCGGCTCAATTGATCTAACAGTATCAATAACATAGCATAGAGAAGGTGACGGTATATAAAGAGACATAAAAAATACGAACAAGGTAAATGACAGGATAAGCGCTAACTGTGCCTAACCGTTTACGCAGACATTCAATGTACGAGTGTCTGAACACATGCTCTTGCTCTTATATTTACTAAGATGTTAGTTTTATACTCCTTCCTGTTGGAGTGATATTCACGTGTTTATATGGCGTGACGTTTGTAATCACCATTCAATTAGGAGCGATGGCTTATGACGTCTATCCTGTCGGCGTCATTTTTTTTTCTTTACGCTGTCTGTATTCATATGTTCGTCATGAACGTCGTAATAGATCACCGACTTATACTGCTGCAAGTCGAGCTCAGTGTGGGCAAACAAAGAATATTCTTGGGGCTATCTTACACACCAAATCTGATCACTTTGCTCTTAGGTTCCATCTTGATACACAGCGCGGGACCAGACAAGGTACGCAAATGAGGGACAAAGACAAGCGCTTGCCTTCGTCGCTCGGTGACCGCCTTTGCCTGGTTCCATCTTGTATAGCAAGATCAAGTACACACCACCCCGATCTCGTAGCCTGCTGCAGTTGGATTTCTTCACCACTAAGCACAATATGACGACCTATATATAGAGAGACGATTACTAATTAGAGGTATATATTCTTTTTTCGGTATTACATTCGGCCTGACGGTCTTGCTAATCGATTACCGTGACCAACCAAAAGTGTAACACTTCTTTTCTTTTAATTCCGAGAGGCTGCATATTTCTGCCTTGGTTCAAAATTACGTCACACCCTAGATAAAGCATATGAAAAGCTGTACTCTTTATGTAATAAACATTCAGAAGGCACAACCTAAAAGTTTTGTTAATGTTCAAGAGTTCGAGCAATGCATAACTGAAACGTTGATTAAATGTTTAACACAATGCATTCTGCGGGTGTTTTTTATAGGTATCAGCAGTAATCAATACCAGGTTACCGCTGTCTCATTTGAGGTGTATGCCATACGGTTAATGCACAAAGTTTGTTCATCCAGCGATTCAAGCTTCCTCACCATTTCAAGAATTATTTTGGTGGCCGCTTTGGCCTGCGTAATGCGACCAATTGCGCATCCTTTTTGTGCAACATTTTGTTCTTTAACATCACCGTTCCACCACTCCTAGCTACTGCATTGATTTCGTCAAGTCAAAACAGATGCCACGGAATATGGAATAATGTATTTTAAAATAATCTCTTCAAGTCACCTATTTTGATACGCACGCAAGTTTACGGTGAACCATTGGTGTCACCAGATTTATCAATGATACACTGAAGTACAAAAGAAGGGAACTTCCACTAGCTAGAGACCTCTACTTGTAAAATATTGTCTGTTGCACACGAAATAATTTCAAGTTTCCCAATTACCCGTTACTCATATGCTCTCTGTTAAGCATATTTATTTGTACTTATTGTATAGTATCTATAATTCTATATTCGCGTTTTCTTTTTTTTTGCTTGCATTGTTTCTAATTTGCCTTGTACGCTTGAGTGGCCTTCCTTCAAGGACAGATGTATGGTCTGTAGTATGTTATAGATAATAAAAAAATATTAGCCGGTTCTCTTTCTCTGGCATCGTTCAAGGGACAGATAGAGTATTTCCTACCCGCCGCGGTGGCTTAGGGGCTATGGTGTTGCGCTGCTAAGCACGAGGTAGCGGGATCAAATCCCGGCAACGGCGACCGCATTTCGATGACGGCGAAATGCAAAAGCGCGCATGTCTTGTACATTGCGGGCACGTTAAGGATTCCCCTGGAGGTCAGAATTAATCCGGAGTCCCCCACTACTGGGTGACACTTAACCAAATCGTAGTCTTCTCATGTAAAACCCCACAATTCATTCATTCTGAAAGGTTATTCTATTTCTCTTCACAGCTCAATGGGCAAAATACTGTTGGTGAAAACATTGCCGACAATGGCGGTATTCGAATGGCTTACCAGGTGAGTTTAACCAAGAACTGAGGCGCTTTCCGTGTGCAAACCATACTTTAAAACAATTGCTGGTATTTACAACTTTCGCGATATATTGGCTGCCGTGGACAATCTGTCTCGTGCGGCACGTTGCAAGCGGAGTGAAGTGCGGCGCGACTACCTCGCAAATCGGGAGATCGCGAGAGGCAGCGCGTCGGTGAGGCGAGGGTGCTATTCAGAGAAGCAGCAGCAGCAGAAAGACCTCCGCTCATGCAGCGCTCAGTTTCCATATATGCTATCGATGGCGTCATTGGTGAACAGACGACGTGAACTACTCTGGCGCCATCTCGTAGCCATCATCGCCGCAGAGCCCGTCTGGCGCGGCACCACGCTTTTCTTCTCACGCTTTCGCCACGCCCTCCTACCACGCTTTTCAACTCGTAGTCCCACTGCACCCTCCTCGCGCTCTCTTCACTATCGCCGTCTTTTATCCCCCTCTGCGCTCCGCGTTAGCTCTTTCATCCTTCACTGCGCTCGTTCACTCCGTTACGAGGTACGCCGACGCCGACGCTGGCCTCAAGAACGGGTGCCTTAGAGCTGCGCTCTAAATGAAAAACAGTATATATATCTCAGCAAGTGCTCAGATCTTCTACGCACACGTGGCTAATACATATGCCATAGGCGGGAACGCGCAACCAGCAAACATATCCGTTCCGGTTTCGGCTGTTGAGCTGTGCCCACACGTATATATCCCCGGCTTTACGAAAGGACAGCTAAGTCGAACGGCGACCTATTAATAAAAACATAATATATGCGGGACCTTCGGGATTTCTCGAAGACGAAGGATAAATGAAGAATGGTGTTGCAAATATTATATACGTCCTTCTTGGGAGCTCCTTGAAGGAAATTCCAGAAGAATGTGGCGTCCCTGAAGTCTGCGAAGCTGTGTCTCATAGCATATTCCCGTTCCCATAATCAGCATAGCACATAACAACTTCTTGCATTTACCCGTGTCTTAGCAGTAGGGTTGCTGTGCGCAGATTAAGAAAATGCGATTTAATGCCGACACGGCGGACAAGATTGAACACATTGATCCAGTGTTCCTTGGAACACTGGATCTACTGCGGTGAAGAGGCAGAAAATGATTTATTTAAATTAAGGCTCTAGGCTGCTCTAGGCTTATCTAGGGGAAGTAGATAAGAGGAAGCGTGCTGTTCGAGAAACATTGACGATACTATAAAAAAACGATGGTGTAAAACATCGCAATTTTCTCTAAAGTATATTATACGGTATATTGTCAAGCCCTACATAATGTGCTGAAGTAAAAGTCCCAATTCATTTGTGTTTCAGGCCTATGAAAGATTACTAAACGAAGATTATAAGGGTGTGGACACTCGCCTACCTGGACTAACACACCTGTCGGGAAAGCAACTATTCTTTATCGCGGAAGCAATGGTATGAGCTCCAGTTACAAATGTCGCTTCGAACAGCAAAATATTTTTTTTTTCACATTACCTCGAATAGGACAGTTCAAAGAGGCTGCGGAATATAAACACTGACAGAGGTGTTCTCTTCCACAGATATGGTGCAGTCGATATCGCAAAGAAATGCGACAGCTACTAATTCAGTATGACCCACACAGCCTCGCCGAATACAGGTACGTATAAGCCACTTCAGTGTTATAGAAACAAAGCTAAGTGGAACGACAAACACTGCAATAAGAAGGCATTCATCATACCTACGCAAGCTTATCCCTTAGGAGAGAAAGACAACACGATGCGTGAGCCATGTTTTGAGGCCACAGGAACAGCAACAGCTTCATAACACTAGCCATAGGGCGGCAAAAACTCACTCGGGAGTTGATTCACTGAAGCTTAGACTGACCCCTCAGTGAGTCCGAATGAACATGGCTTACTAGCATTGTCCTCAATGTCGCTGCAGCCCCCTTCTCCTCTATCTCTTTCTCAAACACACGACGATCACAAAGGCCTGCCAGCTTTGTGTGCGCTTCTGCAGCGTCTGCCCGGAGCCGTCACAGCGCCGGAAACACATGTATAGGCGCCTCTCATTTGCGACTTACGGCGCCCTTCCGGAACACCCTTCCACACTCATCCATGCTTCTATAGCCATTCTTTTCGTTTTTCTTCCAAAAGTGTGTCTACTCCGCACTTCCGCGACAAGGTTGAAGGGGTTTGAAAGCGAGCGAAGAAAGCTGCGAGAGCTTCTTTCTCGTATTTTGCCGACTTAGAAACGCCTGCGTGAGTGGTTAAAGAGAAATCTGAGGACTATTGCTTCTCGAAATCTGCATTTACCTAGGTACTGCAGAGGACGGCGAGCTTTGCTCCATTTGTCCCTCGCCAAGCTGGTACGAAGTACAGCAGCTGGGGTGAACAAATCCTGATAGAGAGTCCATAATGGTGAAGCGGCCGTTTTTTTCGTCGTCAAGGATTGGCCCGCGTCACTTGGGCGTGCACGTAACTTAAGGTTGGCCACTTCTCAGTGCGCCCTCGGTGCTCTCACTATCACTAACCTAAAGTAAGTTAAGCTAACCAAATTTAACTTAACTAGGTATAACACCACAGTCACACGGTCGTCTTCATTGAGCACTGAAGCTAAATGCCACAGAAATAGCCGTACCTAATTGGCACCTTTGCGCGAGCTCATGAACGGGAGCGAATGTCACCAGCTTATTTCAATGATGTTTGATTGAAGTGCTCACTGAAAACGAGCGCGTGACTGCGGTATAGCGTAATGTCTTCTTCTGGGTTTTCTTTTTTCTTTAAGTTGCACGCCTTAATGACACGGCGCCGTTCCGCGACATTTGGTGTTTTCATTTTCTTTTTCTTTCTTCTTTTAGCGCGGTATACGAATAAAATTGCAGTGACAAAGTCATAACGCGGAAGACCGTCCTTTACGGGACAATATTCAACGAAGAAGAGTCTCGCTGCGGTAATTGATGTAAAAATCAACGCTTCCAATTGCTAAAATTATCATGTTCCCACCCTGAACGAGTTCATCCCAACACCGGGGGCCAAGATTTATTTCGTTCCACTTACGTTCCCGTATTTATTAAGGCGATATAGGCTTATGTGGTTAATAGCCCCGATGGCCTTTAAACAAACACGTCGTCCAGTGCAGTGGTACGAAAACTGTCATCATCAGCAATCTCAGCATGCTCCCAACTCGCCATGGTTGCTTAATGGCTATGGTGTTGGACTGCTAAGGGCGAGGTCGCGGGATCGAATCGCGGCCGCGCCGACCGCATTTCGATGGGGGTGAAATGCGAAAACACCCGTGTACTTCGATTTAGGTGCACGTTAAAGAACCCCAGGCGGGCCAAATTTCCGGAGTACCCCACTACGGAGTGCGTCAAAATTAGATCGTGGTTTTGGCACGTATAACCCCATAATTCAGATCACGCTCCCCTAAGCAAGCGAGAAATGCAATGGCTTATCCCCGTCGCAATGCAGATGCTCTGAGCACTAAGCAAAAGGAAGCATACAGTGCCTACATTTATTGGAATCACGCACAGAACGTACAGAAAGGCGGCGCCTAGTCAAGTGGTAAAAAAAAAAGACATTCACATTACCTTCTCAGTTGCTCACACTACCATGAACAAGCGAAAAATTCCAATGGATCATGCTCCGCTAAGGATGAAGCTGTAAGCACTCAACAAAATGAGACGAACAGTGCATACATTCATTAAAATAACCTTTACAACACACATGACAGCATACGTTTCATTGCCCTGCTGAGAGGATGCTATTTAATGTGGAAGGGAAACGCCGTTGGCGCGTGTCTGACCACGCTATACGAGTTCGTGAAGCCGCAGTTAAGCGTCGAAAACGAGCCGAAGAAGCCGAATTGCGAAAGCAGAACGCCACGATGCGAGACGGCGCATGATCAATTCTGCAGCAAGCATTAGCCCTCACATGTTAGCAGGTAACATGCTGCAGAACTTTTTTAAAAGGATGTAAGAATATTATTTCAATGTAACCCATTCTGACAAAATATTTGGGCAATTTAAACATCTGATTTCGTCAGTACTTATTCCAGCTCCATGTGGTTGCTACTTGACTAAAATATGCAGTTCCTGCTTCCTTTTAAATCTTTCGCTCCCTATATTATACACAATCTGTTTTCTACTCCCACAACAGTGAGTCAAGAGTTGCAATTTCTTCTTTGAGTTTACGCTGGTTTCACGCTACGCTATGTTATCGTAACTTTTAACGCACACCGCGATCTTCAGCACCATCTTGTCCATTGTTTATCACTCATGTTGATGAAAACAAGAGACATATTACTTAAAATTTACGAGTCTCGATTTCAGACACCCTCCAATAGTTTCAGGTGAACGATTTACAAAAGAAACCAACACTGGTGAAGAAAGAGTCTAAATTTGGTATCAGCATGCACTTTCGGAAACTAATATCACATTCAATTCTCACTCAACCGTTTACTGCATGCTATTTTGGGCATTGTCAACACTTTGCAAAGAACTAGCAATCCAAAAAAAAATAATTATTATTATAATGCGCAATTCAACATACTTTTCGGGGCATATTTGCTAACTGTAGTTTTGCTATTCTTTTCTTTTGTAGAGTAAACCTACCAATGCAAAACATGGAAGAATTTGCCACCGTATTCAAGTGTAGAAATGATTCGAAGATGAATCCGGAGAAACGGTGCGAATTATGGTAAACTGTGCTTGTACAGGATAATAAAAGCAGCACAGAAAGGAGGAGGTCCAGATGGCAAGTCACATTACATGGATTAGACAACTGACATTCGTGCTGAATAATCAACTTCCCAAATAAGGAATTTCTTATAAACAATACAACAATTCTTCATTATGGTCGTTGTTCATTTACTGAGATATCGAGGCATCTCTTTCTAAAAAACACTCCAAACATTTTATCAAGGATTGCACGTGAACGCTTTCTTGGAACCATGACACTTGCTCCAAATGTGGATAAGAACCCAAATTTAAACCACAACGCCACGGGGACAGTAACGTCTTTTACTGGACAACACTTTGCTTGTCCCGGCGCACGTCTGTAAATATAGATTGAAAATCACTGAACAAACAATTTATTAAATTTCGCTGAATAACATATTAAGCTGGGAATCTTGTCGCAATTTGGTGATTGAAGCCACGATGAGTAACTCGACGCACGTTCCACTTCATAAAAAATGGTGACGCAAGCTTCCATTTGTCCTGAAACTCTGACACAAAACACGTTGATATTTTACTTGGCATTTTCTCTCAGTCTTCTGTGCACGCTTTTATTTTTTGATAAATTGTAAGCTGGAACATGGTCGCATACCTCCGTTTTTCTGGAGAGAATTACCTGGTGTGCTTATTCGACAATTTGCGTACATAAGGGCGCTACGTTCTGCACAGTGCGAATGTGCAGAACGCAACCCGAACGCTACGTCATGCTTACGTGGCCGTCACGTGGCCACCACGTGGAGGGTCTCCGCGTGCTGCACTCGTAGTTCTAGTGTGTTAGTGAAAACGCCAGACTTCGATTTTTTAAAAAATGGCGGATACGGTGCCGTAATTTGGCTAGGGATACGGCTAGCAGGTTTGGATTCACTTGGCTGGAGCGTTGAAAAGAGGGGTCTTTATGTTTATCTTCCATATGACATGGTAGGTTTTAGGTGCGTCTTATGTACGGGGGCAATGCCACGCGTTAAAAACCCTGTCGTGACACACGTTGCCAGGTCTCGCGAAACACTTGCGGGCTGCGTGCCACTCTTCATAGCGCAGTACTAAAACTCTCTATTATCTAGCGCATTTGTTATCTGGTGCTAGCCTCCTGAGCGTGTCCGTCTTAAGCACCGACTGGCTTAAATTTTAAGATATCTCCATAAATGTTTCCTGACCTCTATGAAGTCAATAAGCGTTAAATTTTTCTTTCTTAATTAATAAGTATTACACATTGCTCACGCAGGGCGCCGCTATTGTGTGGCCGAAAAGGGAGAGGCTATCTCTCCGTCAATGTCATCAAAACATTTTTGGCTGTTTATTTTTGAAATGTTTGTCAGGTTCTTCGCGTATCTAGCCGAAGAATGCTCGAAGACCTTTGCCCGTCTCTGCGTCAACATGCAGATAGTCGAAGGTTTGTCGCGAAGAAAACAAATGTTTGACATTATCAACTACAAAACGTTCCTGTGGAAATTTCACTTTGTTTTACATAAATTAACGCTCAAAAAGCCCCCTTTCCTAAACACAAGACGCGAAGCGCAGTCGAACCTTCTACGTCTATGTACGCATCAGTATATTGTTTTCTTTTTTCGCTAAAGTTCAAGTACCTGTAGCCAAGAAACATGCAGTCAAATTTTACATCGTTCTTTGCTTTATCGCAGTGCCAACACAGCATGAATGGATGAGTCGTTCAAACCACATGGACGCCCTATTGGCCAGAAAGAACCAAAGGAAAGGCGGCAACAGGCTATTAAGCGAGGGAGGGGAAGGGGGGGAGAAGGAACAAATATTCGATGTTTCGAATACGAATCGAATATTACCCGCTATTCGTATTGGTATTCGAAAGAAAAAAAGTATTCGGCATTTCCCAGCATCCTAATAACTAACAAAACATTTTGGAACAACTGACCGTTAAGTTTTGTCTACTCTTCTCCGTCTGCTAAACAAATTATCGCAAATTAACAGAAGCAAAACAACGAAAAAAGTTTTTGACGCAATGCAGAAACAAAGTGGGTATTGAAAGCTTTGTTTTCGGTTTCGTGGCGGAAGCCTACATTACAACCTGTGATGTTTGCTTGTTGTCTGTCATTTAGTGTTTTCGGCAATCGATTCATCAAGCAGTTTTATGTTTTACGTTACAACCAGTGACGTTCTCCTTGCAACGGACCCTTTTGCATGTGTCTGTGGCAAATAAGACCTTAAACAGCTTTTTTTTTTCTCCAACAACTTCTGATCATTTTTGGCGACCATTTACCTAAAGTAAATCTACAACTAGTCACAGAGCAGCCATTCGTTCCTAGAAAGTTTGCTTTCAACTAGGATCTAATGATGCTAAGAGGCTATTGATGCTGTTTTCTTTAAATGGAAGTTACTGATCTTGTCGTTAAAGATTGGAGGGCTCTTAAGCTTCGCCTTTAAGATTGGAATGCGATATCATTCGAAGATCTTTTGCTGCTTCTCAGGCTTCCCGGCAACTGCAGCTTACGTGAACGCAATGTTTACGGGCAAACGCTGGGGGCGAACGCTGTCTAGCAGAAACGCGGCCTCTTGGGTGGCCCGATCCTGGAGGTGGTGCACAGTCGCGCCAAAAATAAATTGCATCATTTTCAGGTTTCTGTTATTTCTATTGTTTCGCTCTGTGAATTTTTCAGTCTGAGAAGATTTAGCATATAAGGCATGCGCTATCGGGGTTGCGTTTCATCACACTTCTTTTCTGGGCGGTCACTCTCAGAATTCAGAGGAATAACTTTGTCGAGAATGTATGACAAGGTATGAGAAACTTTAGTGACAGAATGGTGTGGCAATATAACCCGCATATATTGCATGTAATGTAACAAGGCGTGGAGTATGCATATACATAAATATATGCGGGAACGTTCACCCTCGGGGACTCCGACGCCGGACGCCGAAGCCGACACTGGATCTTCTGCGACACGGTGCCCTTAACGCTGCTCGCGTTAAATGTAATCCTTAATCGCCGCGGTGGCTTAGCTGCTATGGTGCTGCCCTGTTAAGCATGAGCTCGCGGTACTAACTTCCGGCAGCGTCGGCGACAACGCCCTCTACTATTGGTACGACACCAAGTATTAACATTACCTTCAATTGAACATCAGGGAAAACGAAGTAGCAGATTACATTGGCAAGCAATACAGTGCCGTAATCAATTTGTTTATTCCTTCATCATCATCAGCCTATTTTATGTCCACTGCAGGACGAACGCCTCTCCCTGCAATCTCCAATTACCCCTGTCCTGCGCCAACCGATTCCAACTAGCACCCGCAAATTTCCTCCTTTCATCGCACCACCAAGTCTTCTGCCATCCTCTACTGCGCTTCCGTTCTCTTGGTACCCATGTTCTTTTATGATAGTGCATGCCCCTGCTCTCGGTCATTGACACAGCGTCCTGTTTGACCTACGTAGTACTATACCACACGATGGCACCATCTCATATGCGACGCCAATCCCGCATTTCACGAAAGTTCTGACGTGCTTCTTCTGGCATCACCTGCTTCACCTCGGTGCCACGCAAGTTGGCTGAACTGGATACACCGTATCTATTTCCGACTTTAAGGTTGCGGGAAAGCTTGTGGACATACGGCCCTACAACAGGCTTGCTTCCTTCTTGAATAGAGTTGATAATATTTGCTAAATTTTATTCAGCTTTTGCTAGGGGGTTTCCAAGACCAATCCTATGAGCCACCAGAGGTACCCGACTGAATCTAACGTTGCCAATTGGCTATTGAAACTAGGAAGCATGGCGTGAAAAGACAACTTCATAACGGTTAACAAAATTTGTTTCCGGGCTATAGTTGGCAGATGCTAATAAGTGAATGCTGGTAAGCGCAGTTTCAAGTCGGGACAACGAAGACAAGAGAAGAGAAGACAATAGAAACGGTTGTCCCACGTTGCGGTGTCTTCTCCGGTTCCGTCTTGAAACTGCGCTTACCAGTGTTCATTTATTGCAACATCATAATAGGAGATCACATCGCTGCAGTAGTTTGGACCCCCTGCCCGTGAAGTTGCACATACTGTGAAGCGTGCAAGTAAAAGCAGCTAGGAAACAAACTTCATTGAGGAGTACAAGTCAGGCGTATTTGACTCAGGGCGACCTGTCCAGTTCTCTGCCAATGGTGTTCCTCTCTTATGGCAGTGCTATGACGGCGAGCAATGGCAAACAAGGTTTTCTTTTTACAGCGAAGCTGTTATACACTATGGGCTGTATAACGTAAAACTATTCCAATACGTTTTTATTCCTATCTCCTGACGTCAAATTTGCGTAACCGCCGACGCAAGCATCGGGCGGTCACGCGCAGGATTGTCTCAACAAACCAATCAAATGCTTCGCTCGTTCTTAGGAGGTCACTTTTGTTTGTTTGGAAAACGAATAATATCGCCTGCACTGAGCGGCTTGTCTTATCTAATTGGCTCACAAGAGGCGAGGATCATGCTCAAGTGGAGAGGGATTCGATGGGGCCGAGCCAATGCAGTGAATATCGATAACCGGATGAAGAGGGTGCTGCCGGCGTCTGCGATTGGTCCGCCTTGTTTTACTTAGCTTGCGGTGGCTCGTCGACAATCGCGGGGGCGGTCAACGGAAGCTTAAGAATGACGCTAAGACGGATCCTTAGCAAAGAAGAGTTGGCAGAACGAGGTCGTAAACGTGCCGAAAGTTCTCGAAAACGTTACACAGTCACGCAGAAAGTTTTATTAGACGCAAATAAGCCCATGCTCTCCGGAAGGGGCGAGTAGCCAGTGCCGGAGCGATCGGCGGCAGCCATCTATTATTCCTTTCGGAACGGGGCAGCCTGCGGCTATTCAGAAGACAAGTCACTTTTGTTCGGCATATTAATGCATCTTTAATGCGTACATGTCACGTTGACGCGGTAAGTTTTTGCGGTTTTGTGACGCCGCATGAGAGGCAGGTGAAGTGGATGCAGCCCGAAAACTTTTGACCAATAGCCGAGGGCTAACGGCAAAAAGGTGTCGAGTCAGAAATAACTAATTTTGTTTTGTTCGGTCCAGTTATGCATAATCAGTGTGCACACGTCATATCAGATATGGAACTATCGCGGTTTTCGTGACGTCGCTTGATAGACAGATGAAGTGGGGGTGGTCCAGAAAAGTTTTTGACCAATGGCGGTGGGCTAATTGCAGAATTGGAATAGAAAAGTTTTTCATAGTTTTACGTTATAGCGCCCTAGGTTCAGGCGGTTTGTGTGCGTAGGCAAAAAATATGGCGGCCACCCCAGAGCTAAAAGAGCTAAAGCATAAAACAAAAGCGTATCCCAGGGTATGTTTCAGCTACGTTTATTCGCGAGAAGTGTCAAAACGCATTGGGATAAAACAAATATCGTAACAAAAAATGTAAAACTGGAATAGACACTGTTTAGTATGGATTGCGGTTTGACGTCGCGGGCCCTATAGGCAAATCACGCAACCTTGTCTATGTTCTCTTCCACCCGTGCAATGGGTAGGCCGTATGTGGTGAGAACTGCGGAAGGACAGCGCGCCTACGAAGAACACCGTCGTGAACAAAAGCAAGATTGTGCGTGGCAACAGCCGGTGACACCGAATACAGATGAATATCGTGCCGCGAATGCCAAGCGCATGCACTTTTCTTTGGATCACCTCTACTGACTCCGCTCCCATCGTAATTGTGGGTGATTTCGAAGATAAACATGTCTCGGCCAGACGGGAAGTGGTTCGTGGCGTTTCTTTCGGAACGGTTCGTCACTCAATTTTACACAAGCATTGGTGTGCCCACGACGCATCATCGGTCGTGTATAGACCTCACATTGGGCAAGAACCTTTCCAGTGTCACCACAGGACTACTGGCCGTATATCATAGCGATCACAAAGCAAGCGTGACTTTGGTGACCAAATAATAAATTCCAAAAAGCAACCAAAAGAAGGTTGAAAAAAAAAGCGATGAGTATACAACATAATAAAACAAGAAGAAAATCATGAAGAAACGAAATTCGCTGTGGTCTGTTTCTTTTATTTTCAATCAGCACATTTATTATCAACATATTTATCACCGTAAATACAGCTCCACTGGGCTGCATTCCAGCGCCATTCCACCTAGACAGAGTGGAATGGCACTGAATTTATATATATATATATATATATATATATATATATAGGTGAAACCCAACTGTTTCACAGGGCTCGGCTTGGCCGTGGTGCCTGAGGAATCGTTGGCCTCAAGAAGATCTGGCTCCGTTATCCACCCGGACAGCTGGGATTTTGTCGCCCTAGTTAACAGACTCGACGCGTGGTTGCTTACCGTCGCCTCCCTGCGAAGGGGACTGTGGCTATATTCCTACACGGCGCAAGTGTAACGCTTACCGTAGTAGTAGCATAAACATCTTTCAAATGATAGCACAAGACTAGAATGACATTCAGTCCGCCAAAAAAAGTGGTGTTTATGAAACGATGACCCTTCGCTTGGTTGCTTATGGGCGCTGAAGTGCAGCCAACAAAATGGCACGTGATATGAGGGCAGTATTCAAAGAACCGATGCCGAGTACCAAGCACTATTTATTCGTGGTGCTATTCCTGTGACAGCTGCGTAAGTAAGTGCGTTAAGCTTTATGTTGCTTATTTGCTGGCCAAACTCCAACGTACACATAAAACGACAGAGACTCAGTTCTGTAGCGACCATTGCAGCAATGTGCGAAACAGGCGCAATTGTTGCGAAAAATAACGAGATGCGTTACACCCACCTAACATACTAACATTCAAAACTAAACAACCCTTGACATATATCCGTGCGAAAGACTAACTTGGTCATAGGGAGGCAGGCAATTTATGACATGTATGCACGCATGCAAGGCATGACATTACCATGACAAGAGCTTATGCCCCTCCAGTTGACTAAGTTGTCTAACTTGGGCCGACGACTATATACCGCTCATTAAATTGCCATTCCGGCTTCATAATTTGACTCTCGCTTCTAGTTTTCGTGAGCTAGCTGGGCTCATACCAGGTGGCACGCGTGAGAATATCCCGGCTGCTCGGCAGCAGAACACCGGGTGGTGGTTGCATCGGCCCAAACAGCGATGGGAAAGCAAGTTTGCCACCAGCGTTTATTTCCGAACGTGGGACAGCGATGAACCGCCTCCTCGTCCCTCCCGAAACTCGTATACCGGACTTTCACGGTTCTTCTCGCAGTTACCAGGCCGCTTAATCAAACATCGAGGCCAGCTCTTTCCTGATGCCCGCAGTGTCCCAGTATGAGAACGCTGCATCGAACTCCGCTATGGCAGCGTCATCACGACTGGGCCAAGGTGACGAGAGAACCACGCCACTCTTGCGAATGGCTATGAGAGGACACTGAAGCTTCAGGTTGTGCTAACGCTTCGTCATCGTGCTGCACGTTTGTGTCTTCCAAGTGATACCACGTGCTGCAGTCCGTGAGAATTTAATTTCCGCACTTCTTATATCTCGCAGGTACATGTGGCTTGTTCAGACTCATTCATGGTCGTCCGTATAAATCACCCAATCGCCGTTATACCATCGTAGTCGCCTTCCTGCTGTCGTCACGCTCTCTCGCGTTAATTCTAGTTCTCTGCACTCGCGTCAAAAAAAAAAAAAAGAAAAGCCCAAATACTGGATTTTCACAAACAGACTGCCCAAGCTGATAACGTTCTGCGGAACTCCAAGCAACGCTGCATAGCCAGACGCCAGCAAAGTGCTTCGCATAACATCGAATTCCACAGTGCGTGGTATCTGTACATGTTCCTCCCTAAGCACCGGATTTGTTGCTCAGAATTTCAGTGACCGACCTCAATGGGAATTACACAGACCTGTCACTCGGTCTTCGAGTTGCAAGTACACAGCTCCTGCAAGCATGTAGTTTGAATGTATGCTATCGTGAGCAGTGTCATTTCTGATGAAAGACAATCGCCCCGCTCAGGGAAAATTTGATGTTACATTTACACCTAATGAAAGCAACTCAGCCACCTACGACACCGACTGTGTCGAAGGTGGTCCTAAGGGCGGGCCGATAGCTTGTTGCTCGGTAACACAAGAAAAATAAGTCGCAAAGTGTAAGTTCATTTATACGCGAAACTTCTTTAGTTATAGCGGGAAAGAATGTAAAAAAAGAAAAGGTTGTCTGTAAGTTTATCTGACATTCGTTCTTTTTTTTTTCGACGCTCGCGTCAACTAACGGATGGGATTAACACTACCCGTGACGTGTTTCCTGTTGCCAGTTTTCGTCGAGTCTACCCTCTTGTTCCGTTTATTTCTCTATGGTATGGTTGCCAAGAGAAGGGAAGCGCAGTCGAAGACGGCAGAAGACTAAGAGGGACGATGAAATTAAGAAATTTACAGGCGTTAGTTGGAATCGGTTGGCGCAGGACGAGGGTAATTCGAGATCGCAGGAAGACGCCTTCATCCTGCAGTGGATATAAAAAGGATTATTATTATTATTATTATTATTATTATTATTATTATTATTATTATTATTATTATTATTATTATTATTATTATTATTATTATTATTATTATTATTATTATTATTATTATTATTATTATTATTATTATTATTATAATTATAGTGGCGACGCGTATACTCCAGTGGAATGCTGAGGCTGCCTGCGCAACCTATATAACCATTACAGAATTAATAATAAAATTCAATTCTAAAGTACTCTCTATCTGGGAAAGAGTTAACAAAATCTAATATTGTGGCTCTGCAGCTTTATCTCGGGGCCAACTTTGATTTTTCTATTCAAATACACGTAAAACACAGAAATGCCTGTATGAGACTAGCGTTCGACCGATTTCAAGGATATCGTGGAAATGAGAAGCCAAATGAGGCGGGGCGAGCTCTGTTTATCAGCCGATCTGCTTTGCTGGAGTCTGCATCGTCTGAATCGCCACCTTCCAACTCTCAGGCTAACTTTCACGACTCGGGTCGAACGCGGCGCCCCCTCAAGAACGAACAAAAGAGGCATCTGCGAGACTCTGTGCCTCGGAATCGCCACCCACTGCCTCCCGTAGTTTATCCCCAGCCGGACAAGTGCTTCTTTTCCGGCAGCAGTGTGCATTTACCCTCGTGCCTGACCTCCTAAGAAAAGTCGCGCACTTAGGCAAGACTGAGGCGAGACGTGTGCGCTTACGGCGTCCACCACGGCGCCCTTAACTGCGCCAAAAGCGTAAAAAGAACTCGTGCGATTCTCGGCCAAACACCTGGTGCGGAAATGTCCGGCACACGAAGCCGTGTAGTTCGCTTGTGGAGCGGCTCCCTGAGTAGTGTTGGTCACCAGGCCCCGCACACCCGTCCCGTAGTGTTAGTTCATGTCAAAGCTCCCGGTGGCGCTGATGAACAGCACTACTTTACGGGTCGAGGTGACGCTTCTCACGCGTGCGCTGTAACGTGTACAACATATTTGTCTTCCCTTTTTTTTTTGTAAGGGAAAGCGCCTGAGTCGATTGAGTGTACCTGCATATTCCCAGATCCGAAGAAAGCGATACCGTACTTTACGAACAAATATTATTTCTAAATTGGCTTGCGGAGCTTGAAGTAGGGGGCCTAGTAACGCGTCCATATTCAAAGGCATTTCTTTTGCAAAACCAACGCAACTACTGAACTGACTTCTGTGCCGATCGGAATGTCGTAGAGATTTTGCGAACATCAGTGATAATCGCTTCCATCTCGTCGCAGCAGTTATTTAAGAAAGCAAAGAAACGGTTCTGAGTTCTTCATTAAACATCACTCTCTTTGAGAGGGTACGAACAATTGGTGTGGATCCGTAGCGAAGTGCTTATACGGGGACCATGTACAAAATACGTTTGAAGAACCGTTGTTACAGTGCTACAGCGAATTCACAAATGGAAGTTAAATCCAAGGAGACACAAAAAACTTTCTCAGAATATGCATGAACAACAAAGAAGAAACATAGGGAAAAGAAGAGAAAAAGAAGACATGCATTAGAGATGTGATGTCTTGGATTACAGATATTACAGATGTCTTGGAGACAAATATGTCAGGACCCGCCGTGGTTGCCCAGTAGCTATGGTGTCGGGCTGCTGAGCACGAGATCGTGGGATCGAATCCCGGCCACTGCGGCCGCATTTCGATGGGAGAGAAATGCGAAAACACCCGTGTACATAGATTTAGGTGCACGTTAAAGAACCGCAGGTGGTCTAAATTTCCGGAGTCCCCCATTACGGTATGCCTCATAATCAGAAAGTGGTTTTGGTACGTAAAACCCCATAATTTAATTTTAATTTAGGAAATATGTCAAGGTGAGGCTCTTCAACGAATAAAATGATAGTATTGCGAGATACAACCCCGGACATTAAGCACAAGGCTACAAGATCGAAAAGAATTAAACAGGAATCGGCCAAAGAAAAGCAGGCCGGCCCATCATTTATAGCCAATGCACGGGGGTGCAGGCCGAGTACAGAACGGCGTCCTCCTCTTGTGCTTCGCACCTCGCCATGGTGCCGCGCAACAGAGGCCATTTTCCACGCAGTCGTGTGCTTCCTTTCCTAAAGACGACGATCGGGCGAACTGAAAAAAAAAAGACGGAGAGAGCTTCTTTCCTTCTGCTGCTGATAACGAGGTAACGCGCACGCTAAGGAATCACACGTAGCAAAAGTTTGCTTCCTTCACTCTTTCTTTGTATCGCAATTTCTTTATCAAACGGCAATTTTGACGAGTTGCTGCGCTATCATCTTCCAAATCAGCGTCTTTATCTTCATTCCATTCTTCACTGTTCGATTTCAGTGATTACTTTGCATTTCGACGTTGCCTTCGCCACAAAAGCGGGCGATGTAGCCTCCACTGATATCGCAGCTTGCTTTGACATTTGCCGTCATTTTGCCATATGTCAGTTCATGCGGTTGGATGCAAGAATGCCCACCTGCTTTGGTGAACAGCTTTAGCTTCAGCCGTCAGGTCGGAATTCACGCCGCCGTTTCGAAGGGACCACAGAGTGAGTGAAATAATGCCGGCTTCTCATTTATGTTGGATATTCCGGTGGATCAATGCTTCGAACAAAGGGGGTACGGACAACCTGGTCAGGCTACGTTTCCCAGCAAGCGAGGCGAGACCACTTTTCGCAACTGTCTCGAAGTAATTGCGCATAAACAACAGTTCAAATAGCAGCTATGCGAAGTGCCTTCCGTGCCTTTTTTGCCAAGAAACGCTTTCCTTTTTCTGCTCGCGAAGTAGGCTTATCAACGATTTGGCAAATGCACTACAGCGGCCAGTTCAGTGCAGTACGCCACTGAATTCGTTGCTGACTTGTTGCCAAAAAAAAGAAAAAAATCGTTCCTTTCGCGCTGTATAATTTAGGTCATTTCCGTGTACCTGAACGTTGTCTTTGCCGCAGTAATGGATGCTGTAGCCATCGCTAACGTCACGGCTTAATTTCGCGTTGGCTACCATTTTGCCATATGGAGGTGCATGTGCTTGAGCTCAAGAAGCCTCACCTGTTCTTGTGATTAACTTTAGCGCTTGCCTTCAGGCCACAACTTTTTTGAAGGTGCCACAAGTTGACTAAAAGAATCTTGGTTGCTCGTGCACTGCAGGGCCTCCTCGTGGCTCATGCTTCGAACCATGGAGGGACCGACAGGTGGGTGAAGTTGCGCTTCCCTGCTGACGAGGTGAGCACAGTCTTTTCTATTGCTTTGAAGTAATTACGCCCAATAAGAAGAACGAACTGAATATGTTGGTGATAATTAGTGTTTTAAATTTACCACGAGAAAGGACGAACTCAAAGGAATCACAAACCACGAGCACCCTTGTCCGCACACATGCGCTAATCATACTAAATATTCGTGTTTTTTTTTCTTTTCTGAAATAAAAATTTCCTCTTCGATAGGCGCTCATGGTGTGTTCCTTTCCCTTCGCCTTTTCTGGTGCTAAATTTTCAACATAATTACGCACAATGAATTTTTTTGTGTATCAGCTATGCGATATGTGCCTTCGGCTGAGTTTTGTTCTAAAACTCTCCTTTTCTTTATGTCCTGTTCAGATAGTAGGTGAAACAACCGTTGGGAAAATGCACGACAGCTGCCAGTTCAGTGCAGTAGGCTACTGAATTTGGTGTGGGCGCTTTGAAGACATAACCGATTTGTTCCTTACTGCGAAACGCAATTCTAAACTTGTAGACAATGCATTCAAGGACAAAAAAATTCACCAGGAGGGGGAATAAGAACAAGAAAAGAGAGGAAGGCATGGGAGGGTGTTGGGGTAGCGAGAGGTTATGGAGCATTCAGGGGTGTCGTTGGTGGTATGTTTTTGTGGCTTTAGAAGAGACGGTCAGGAGGTCAGCGCGCGAGTAACAAAAAAGGCCCAAAATACAACAGTTGAAAGAATGACTTGAGTAGCGTAGCAGCAACGCGGCGAGTAATATTGAAGGAGTTGAGATGGTGGCAAGAAGTCTGGAGTGCAATGCATGGGGTAGCTGGAAGGCAGCGGAATGGTCTTTCAAAGGGAGTTAGCCCCCAGTAGCTCAACGTAGGTGTAGTCACGGCGGTATAAAGAAGTGGCGATGCCTTTTGTGGATGAGGCGCCGAAAAGGGTATCCTGGCGTCTGGGTCTTCGGAATGTATTGGTGAGGCTGTTTCAAGAAAATGTAATAAAAAACTGATGGGAAAAAACAGGGGGGGGGGCGAAACCGGAACAACAAATAGAAGAGTGACACGAGTAAAAGCGGGCGGGGGCAGGTATACGTGCGGAAAAGGGGTCATACAGTTGATATAAATGCAAAAACATGAGAGTATATTAAATTGAGTAGTAGGCAGGGAAAATTGGAAATAGAGGAATAGGTGTGGTTAAGGAATCAAGGTTAGCTGGTGGCGCAATGTGTTTTGTGCCTTGGTTGATGATATCAGAATTTCAGATTTACGTTACAGCTTTTAAAGATTCTAAGTTGCCATGTGCCAAATTAATTCCCGTCGCGTGTAGGCATATAAACTTGTGTATGAGGTATGATTCCGTATATTTCCTCGCGCGAGGTGAACGGAAATTTGTTTGTAGTATACAGAGCCTTGCTTTAATTTTCGAATATATGACCATGTTCATTGAAGTGGCTGGCTAATGTTTGAGGTAAATCGTGTTTTGTATCAGCGCTGTGACCGTTGAGTCTTGTATGAATTTGCCATCTAGTCTCACCTATGTATTGTTTGCTATAAGCCGCACATTCTAGACAGTAGACTTAGACAGTCACCTGCACACCAATCAAAGTAGTCTTGTTAAATCTTTACATTTTAGATCTTCAGCTACGTCATTCGGGTGTGCTATACTTTCCCATGCTTTACTATCGAATCGCGAGATCACGGGGCAATATTAACATCTGGAATTATTCGGACAATGTGGTTGACCGTTAGTGGACAGATGCAACAAATTCTGAGGTTTTACGCACCAAAGTCACAATATGATTATGGTGGACGTATTAATTTAGACCATGTGGAATTCTTTAACGTACACCTAAAGGAAAATACACGAGTGTTCTGGAATTTAACCCCGATCGAAATGCCTCGTGCATTTTACCTCGAGCTTAGTAGCCCAACTCCATCGCCGTTATGCCACTCCGATGGACCGCGGATGCATCTACAGCACCACCTTTATGGGCAGTGTCTCACGCGGCTTCACCAGCAGTCGCACAGTTTCGACACGTGCGGCATCTCGCATGAGCTACCTTTGGCTGTATGCACGAGATTTATTTATTTATTTATTTATTTATTTATTTATTTATTTATTTATTTATTTATTTATTTATTTCAGTTCCCTCAAGGCCCGGAAGGGCGTTAGAGAGGGGGTGTGTACAATGCAAAAATAGAAACAGATACAGAAGTACAGAGAGGAGATTTCTATACAAAGATATTGATGCTATTACAAAAATAAAACGAAACACGAAAGTACAGAGTGGAAGTGTTTAAACAAAAGTTGCGGTGGTATTGCATCAGGTAGTCAATAAATGCTGATTGGAAAGATGCCATGTCCACAGCTGAGACAAAGGAAAGGGGGAAGGTGGTTCCACTCGATGCAAGTTTTAGGCAGAAATGAGCCGAAGAAAACGTTAGTGCAACAATAGGGGATGGCGACACTAAACTCATGCAGATTGATAAGGCTTTGCGAAAGTTTCCAGTTGTCGTTACCATGTCAGTCTTGAATAGAAAAAATGAAACAATTACGGGACGAAAAAGTGCCATAAAGGCTGTTCGGAGTACAGTAACTTAAGTTTATTGTAATAAAGTCACCACAGCACGCAAGTCTCGTTGCTTTTGGCCTTGAATTGCATCTTCCCCTTCTCTTCGCAGCCAAATACTGAAGTAAATGATTTCATATTCCTCAAGGAGACGTTTATCCTGCAAAACAGAGAAAGAAAAGGGATTTATGACCCGCAAACATGCCCCACAAGCAAATCAGGAGATATCACGAAAACATGATAAATATCTGTCCAGCACGAGTCACTTCACCTTGATCCGTAACCGTCCGACGTTCTTCAAACGATAACTGCCAAAATATTCCTAGCATGTCATCGGTACTCTCTAATAATGGTATTAGCATTATTGTGCGACTTCACGCACTTTTCGGTATGTCTGTAGGTATATAAGCTCTTTGATGCCGACTTGGGTGACAAGGCATTGTGCAACTGGGCATGTATCATGGTGTATGCGCACGAATAGACAACAGAGCTCTGGATATGCGCAACTCGGCATGTGACTCTAGGTATGAGAACACTGTTGGTCACTCCTCCAGACTCAGTAGGTCCCACTAGGTAGGTCCCACTAGGTAGGTCCCACTAGGTAGGTGCGACTTGGTGGGTGCGACTTGGTAGGTGCCGGCGTAGACAAGCGGAACAAGATGCACGAAGCGAAGTCGGCAAGAAAAAAAATTGAAGTAGTCAGCTGCGTAAAAAGTGAAAAAGTCGCCAACAAAAGCCGCCGAGTGTGGAGAAAGAAGTGAATAGAATGAGCGAGGAGCGTGCATTCGTATTTGTGCTTTCCTATTGTTCAGTTCGACACTCAACCTACGTGTATGTCTTAAAACAAGTATTTACTGAATGCATCAGCTGCAGCATTTGCATTCGAGAACGTTTTATACTGCCATTAGCGAATCTCGGGCAGGGAAAAGAGGTATATTTTATTCAAACTTGTGAGACCTTACTCGTAAGATTGGAAGGTAAAGCCTGTGATCCAGTTGTTCTTTGTTTTATTGGCAGGAGGGGGGTCTTCTTATTGTGTCACTTTGGTCAACCGAGAACTTCTGGAACTGCTGTCATTGTGTCCGCAATCAATTTTTGCTTACATGTAAGAAAGAACTTTTACATCAAGCCGGTGCGAGTGTGTCCCTGAATAGCTAGCTGGGGTTTTGGACCTTAGATTTCTGCGTGGATCTTATCGAAAATCTGCGAAAATAGCTTTAGTTACGGAGAAAAAGATGTGAAATAAACGAAGTCAAACTATAACAGCTTTGACGTTTCTAACGTTATTTTCTTTTTATATTGAAGTCGAAGTAAACGTTACATGTGTGCCAGCGTAAAGTTTACAAGACGGCACATCTCTAATAGACTAATCCTCCTTTATAGCACTTTCATTTTCAATGTTTTATTATTAAGGAAATATGAGTGTAAAGAAAGAGCGTAATAAAAAGTCACCTTTGCCGCCGCGGGCTGTGAGGGTCGTATTCTATTTGCAAACGCAGTGCGTCCGGACGTAAGCTGCCGCACCAGACCTGCAAGGCCAATGCATTTGTTGTCAGTATAATGCGCTGCTGTTGTAAATGCTATTATTTTTATGTGAAGGAGGGTAGGGAAGGGGAGCATACATATAACCAAGTGGCTGGCTTCTGAATGATAACAGCATTCGTTAGTGTCCACGAGTAGAAAGACACTTTGGATTGACCTTTCACGCCCTTTGAGTTTTCAGTTCTGTACCACATAGTCACCGATCGAAAGTGTTTGGCATTGGAAACAAACTCAAAGTGAAAAGTCCTCGTGCAACTGCTTTATGACACAGCCATAGCGCTCAGTTCATTTAAGGATTTTTTTTAAATTCATTTATGATACCCTCAAGGTACAGTGTACATTACAGAGGGGAGGCGCATAAGTAAAAAAGAAAAAGAAATGGTAACAGCAATTATACCACTACAATGCAAAACAAAACAGACACTTAAAGATAAACACGAAGAGTAAAGGAACTCAACAGGCACATGCCAAAATAAATATCTAAATATAAGCGTATCATAATACAAATCACAACATTGACTTGTTAGGGCATAATCCCAATATTATGTTTTCTAATGTGGTCCTAAAAAGGACCGGAGCTGTTATAGCCACTAACGATGGTGACAAGTTATTGCATTCTTTGCATGTTTCAAGGAAAAATTAATGCGAGCACGTGACTGCGTTACAAAGCGGTATGGTGACTTTATTTATTTCAATCTTAGCGCCTTTCACTTAGTTTCAGCTATCTGTTGTAACTTTTTTTTAGCAAGAATAACATGGACAAATAATTAAATCTAGACAAATCTTCATCGTTAACAAGAACCAGGAAGCTTAACGAGAGCAACATTTCGGGCAAGTTGGTAATTCATTACTCAAGTATTATTGCGCAGCAAGACATGGACGTAAGAGAAGCGCTTGGAGTGTGTTCTTCTCTTACGTCCCTGTCTTTTGTTGAGCAATAATACTTGAGTAACAGAAATCAACATAGCATTTCTTCAAATGATAATCTCTGGCTTTCACGTAAACTTGAAGCAGAACGGAAGCACAGCGGAAGATGTGAAGAGGTGCTAATGCAAGATATTAAGTCGTTCATAGCAAGCGGGGCATTGTCACAAGTACTGCTTGTGAACGGGCATGGGACACGTCCATATGTCCCGTCCACTTTCTGACTTTGCGCTTTCGTTTCTTCTGGTTCAATTTAATGGTTTAAAGCGAAGCCCAATTGGCTATTCCCTCAGCTTTGTCGGTGCTGGCTACTGGCTGTGGGCTACTGCTGTCTTGTCGAGTATAGAAAAGCTTGGGCCACTCGGCATGTGTCATTGGGTATGTACCCGAATAGACAACTTGGGGTATTAGGTATGTGAAACTGGGCTTGTAGCAGAGGGTATGTGAACATTCTTGGAAAATCCCCTAGAAACGGCGTATGCCACTGGGCAGGTATTCGTTGTCTCAAACAAAATAAGAAACATGAATTCTGCTACGGAGAACGGAAGAAGGCAAGAAATGCAGCCGAGTGCGCATAAACAAGTACAGGAAAGAAAAAGGAACCAGAGCGGGAATTCAGCGAGCTGCATTGAGTGACGTCAAAGGGGCGAAGTTGAGATGTGTTTTCTTTTTTTTTTAAGTCTAAGCAAACTTCGCGAGTCTGCGTTGGATCTGCCGATTTTCTTTTATAAATCATGACAATCAATGACCTCTTTCACATTCATTGAAACATTTCACAGCGATTTATAATTGCGCCTCTCCTGCGTCGACTGATTCCATCGTATGGTTGGAAATTTCCTCGTCCTATCACGCAGCTTAATCTCATACTGATGTCTTTCTGTGTTACGCTTGCTATTTTCTGTTCCGTTGCAATTTGCGCCGTCCTTTTTTTGTATGGGGCATATTAACTGATCAAACAGGTAGCCTTGACGAACCACACATGCTCTCACTATCTATGATTACGTTTAACGTGTGTTACAAATGAGCGAGACAGCCTCATTCCTCTCAAACGTGTTTAATGGTGTAGCAGCTGGTAGCAGCTACAAATTCATCGTACAGCTGACGACGGGCCAGCCTCTGACGACGACGACGAAGTGCCTCCTCTAGATCGCGAAACGCGGGAAACATCCACCTGGTCATGGTCAGAAAAGTGGACGCTGAGAGGACATGGCACCTTGATTGTTCAGCTCCTTTCAGGCGACGCAGTGCAGACCACTGGAGCTAGAAGGTTGGCTATTCTCGTCCTCTATACAGCTGATTTATTTGTGGCCCACCTCCTTCATTCCTACTTTCAACGCCACAACGCCTTGCCTAATAGTACTTGCTGATGGAGGGCGAACGCGAAATACTTGAAAATGGTCACTGATGCACATAGTGTCCGCGTATCTCAAGGTATCCTATATACATATGAACATGTACTGTAATGAGACTCTTTCGGATGGCGCCAGAAAAGAACGCAGCAAAACCCTTCGCTTCCTGTCTTCACTTTCGACACTCCACTAGCCATCCATTCATACTTCTTATAAGGAAACAAAAACCTTTTCATAAGGAATGTCGGTAGAAGCGGCTGGCATCATGCTGGTGGTATTTGGTGACCGATTCGCCACTCTCTCGGTTGCGTCATGTTGCGCCTATACTTACAGCGTTGTTGATCTGTTGTGCTTTAGTCACAAGCAGAGGTTAAATTCAGCTTACGAAAGCACTTGAGATGAAAAACAGCTGCTTCGAGGAGTATCGTTCCAGTCCTGGAAGGCGCACGTCCGGTATCTTGAAGGCCTTCAAATGCACGTCAAGTGTCTGAGAAAGAAAAGGGCACAGAGAGACACAAATGAGTTATGCGGCTGCTATTTTTTTAATGAAACTTTCCTCATCACCCTCCTCATATTTGTAAGCCGACTGCTCGCTCAATGAAGAACGATAGCCTTTTCCACATATTTGAAATTACTGCTGTCCTGAATCAGGCAAAAGTTATTTTATGACTTCAAATTTCCTGTTTTCTTCAGCTAATATATTTTTGTGGACTGTGTTAACTGCCTTTCTGTGTCATGCTTTTGCCTGTGGCATAATTTCAACGTCACTGAATGACGGAATGCAAAGATGGCGTTTTTTTTCACTAACAATAGTGACTGTTTGGCTACTTAGTTTGCACATTATCTGAACGTTCTTCTTAGCAATGGATAGCCAAATATTTTCTCAACCTAAGAGGTAGGCAAAAGGGAAACCCGAAACACAGTCACGTCTCTGCTTTTAGGTGGCAAAGTAAGCCCTTTCGAAGGATGGTCGACATTGCAATGATCAACACTTATCTAACAAGGTATGTCACTAGAGCCATGGATTCGACTAGTGTAGCTGCCTTCGCCAGGGCAACGACAATAACTGAAAAAGACGTGCTGAGCACGACGTCGCGGGATCGAATCCTGTCCACGGCGGCCGCATTCCTATGGGGGCGAAATGCGAAAATACCTGTGCGCTTAGATTTAGGTGCACGTTAAAGAACCCCAGTTGGTCGAAATTTCCGGATTCCTCCACTACGGAGTGCCTCATAATCAAAATGTGGTTTTGGCACGTAAAACTCCATAATTTAATTAACTGACGAAGACAAGCCCACTTATCTATACGTACGTTGGCTGCAGCGACGCTGTTTGTTCGATCACTGTTGATAATTTATGTTGGCGGTAATTGCGTCATCCTCTCTTTTAGTTACCATCAAGACTGTCTTATGCAACTCCATAATTCGCATGCGCAGTCTTTTGCAATTTTTAACACAACTGTGATTTTAATCACACGTGTCGTTGGGCTGCGTCCCGAGAAATCCTGTCAAGGGAGCGCTTAGGTTCACACGGCGTCCTGTGTGCAGCTTTCGCTGTTGGCATTTTGTGCGCGATAACTAGACCACAACCAGTCATGTGCACAAGTCGTACGCACCCTAAAAGCCATTCGAAATCCTCCGTTGTCGGCCATGTTCTCGCCCAACGTATTCACACCATTCAACTGAAAGTAAACCAGAAAATTTCGGTTATACGTCGAAAAAAAAAAAGCTTTCTGTGAACTGGTTTTCGTGGCTAGAATGTGAAAACTTGTAGCTGGTTTGAGCCAGTATATTGCGAGTAAGGGCTTTCGGCTAGCCCCTGCTTGTACCAGAATGAATCTTTCTCGAAGGTTCGATCGTGAGAAAGAACGCTTAAAACGTCTTCCCCAAATATCCACATGAAACGACCAGGTGTGTGCAACACTTTTTAGTACACTATTGGGAAAACACTCAATGCAATAAAGAAGGCAAATTTCAAGTGTAGTTGACAAAATTCTCTATTTGGCACCCACCGTTCTATTGGCCAGTCCACTGAACACGGAGCTGTATTGGCGAACAAAGCATTCTGCCTTCTTTTCGAACTGCTTTTCTGTCGAATTGGACCACCAGTCTCTCAACCGTCCGTCCTCATCGAACTTCTTGCCTGCAAGATTAAGTGAGAACTCTTGGATATGAAATAGTATTTAGAAATACCTTACACAATGAGTCTTATAATACATCTACGTGTACGATCCTGTAAAAAAAAAAGACATGAAGAATCTGTTTGTAAAGAGGGTAACAGGCATGTGCTGCCACGTAGAACCGCGATAGCACTGTCGCTTTTGCGCGCATGCTGCTAAACGATAACCAATTATTTTGAAGTCGCATGTAACTATTATATGGCAAGCAAAAATTATTTATTACATATTCTCTTTCACATGACAATAGACAGAACACATTAACCAATATTCTCTCAAATACAGAAAAATTGTTCCTGGTTACGACGCCAACACTGCCCACAGATATTCAACCTAGCTGGCGTGCAAAACCTGAATAATTTCACACGTATTCGTATAGAGGCATTTTTACTCGACCTACATTTTCGGCATAAACAGCTGACTACTCATATGCTCAGGGCTGTAGAACGTGTGCGTTGGTTCGTGAAATGAATCCTCGTAGCAGCGGTTCCAGTGAACCGACATTTATATTCGCTTTCTATTTAGTGCGACTGTAGTTAATAGCTCGAAACTTGGTTTCCTTCGACCGTAGATCTGTTCATTTGGTTACTCTAATGAAAGCCGTTGTCCTTATCGACGATTTAGTGTTGTTGTCAGACCACCTCACCATCTTTAACTTCACCGTATGCCCATAGCAAGTAAAAAAAAAGATTTTCCACCATCACCACTGTGCTGCTTGCACCGCAGAACAATCCTAGCCACAAAAAGCACCTTATATAAAATAGCATTCTGACGCACATAGTGGTGCCAGTGAGAATATCTCTGTTCTGCGTAATTAGGAAATCAATTCATACATATGATCGGCATGTACTGTGCATCTTTTTAAGCACACAAAGCTGGTAGTATAACGGCATATTTAACCGTTCCGTAGTTGAAGAACAACTGAGCTGCTGCAAGAAATGAAATCGTACAGACGAACGTGAACAAAACACGTGGAGGGTGGCTGCGCAAAAGAAAGCTTTGGCTGCCAGAGTTCCTGAGATTTGAAGTCCTGTCACTGCGACAATGTGCATTGAGGAGCCAGACGCGCTAACCATTGCGCAGTCACGCAATTGTACAATATTTTTGTCCAAGCAATTGCTTTCAACACGAACACTTAAGCGGTGGCGTTTGTTCATGTATTTCGGAGATCACAACAAACACTAGTGTAGCATCGCGTAGAAATCGTTCTGCAAGTGGTGACGGTGTGTTGGTGTCTGATACTCCATCATCATAGTTTGAAAACAGCCTCGATGCGGACGATGAGGCGCGAATGACATTGATAATGATGAGCCTTGATCATGGCGCATGCCTATAATTTAGTATGCCCCAAAAACCATGCTGATTTGCTGAGAACAACGCCGACAGTGTCACTGCCAGTGCCGACATCGCAGTGACAGCGCCACGATTTCTTGTATATCATGACTCGCATATTACACGGTGGCCAAGTGTTCCATGCATCAGCACTACAAAAATACAAGGGAAAGAAGTTTATCCTTTCGTTCAAATTTCCCAACTGGTACAGAATCATTTTATTCAAGTATTATATATATTATATATTATACACTACTTAATATTATAGAAACTATAATTTCTGTAAGAATGTTCTTGTCTTCTCTCACTCTCCATGCACTAGTTTGCGCCTACATTTGACGTATGTGCATCCACATGTTGAGAAAGTAATCGTAGCGAACATCACACCGTCTACTGAGTTGTTACCGACGGCTCAAACATTAAGCGCGCCGAAAATTGACAGCCGCAGCACAGGACAATATCCTTTTCCTAAATCTTTCGCAAACACTCCACAGCGGAGGGATGTTCTTTTTTATCGTGTTCGCTACATGTTCTCAAGTTATACATACCGCTCACTGACCACATCTCGATCTTGCGCCAGAAAAACCAACATAACCTGTGCGTTGCTGTTGTTTTCTCTTATTGTTAATTATGAGCCTGACAATCACAACACTTACCTGTGTTGTCGAAGCCATGAATCATTTCGTGGCCGATGACGGTGCCGATCGCCCCGTAGTTAACCGACCTAGCAACAAATTTTCATTGGCAATTTACTCCAGCAGCCAAACGGGCGCGCAAGGACACATGCATTGATGTAATTACGAAACTGCAAATCCTCCTGTATACGATCTACAAATTTGTTGACTGCTCTACTGCAGAAGTGATTTTTCTCGAGGCCACCCGCAATTTCGTTTCACGCAAACTGGGCCGTCAAATAATGTGGCTTAAAACAAAACAGCTCACGCATATCAACATGGTACATCTCTACTACTCCCGCAGACTCCCTCTACTACTCCCGGTTGCCGACTCTACTCTCTACGGAACCGCGCAACGGAACAACAAGCGCTACCTGAATGTACTCACTTCAACAAATGCACACCTCTAAGCGCATCATCGCTTTAAGAAAGGGAATTCATACTTCCAAACCTATTTGTGACTACTTTCACAACTCAGCGGCGATATAGATACTGCTTTAACCTAATTTTCTCCAAAAATCAAATAGTCCTCTTTTTTTCGTGCTGATTCTAAACTTGTACAAAACATGTCCGACTGCCATACTGCTACTGAGCTTGTCACTTGCAAACGCCTTGACTGTATTTTTGCTCCCGCAGCTAATGCGAGCCCCGATGGACCGCCGTGGTGGCGTGATGGCGATGGTGTTGTGCTACTTAGCCTGAGGGTGCAGGACCGAACCCGGCCGCGGCGGCCGCATTTCGATGGGACTGTTAAATGCAAAAACGCCATTGGGCCTCAATTTAGTCCGCTTGAAAGAATTCAAGGTAGTTAAAGTTAATCCGGAGTCCCCCACGACGTCGTGTCTCATAATGATATCGTGGTATATAAGTCACATAATAAGAAATAAATTGCCTCAGTAAGGTTGGCCTACGTTTCGATAGGTGGACCTAGGTGTGCCAAAAATGGATCCACCTATCGAAACGTAGGCCAGCGTTACTGAGGCACTTTATCCCTGCTTATGTAGCAACAGTGTGCTAACTACATCTGTCGGCCCCCTTCTTGATTTTGGATCAAAATGGTATCGTGGTTTGGGCACGTAAAACACCTGAATTTAAGTTTAGTTTAACACTCTATAGCACGCCACTCATTCTGCTGCTCATGAAAGATGTAAGAAGGCAGCAGGTTAAAGATGGTGTAATTGGAAGACTGTAGCTACGCTTCAGCATAAGGAAGAAGAACGTGCTCAATGCGTGTTCGGGCTCAGTGTGACGGGTGCCCGAATGCCAAAGTAAAGTGCTGCAAAAGGTTTAGTGTAGCTGACTAGCGTACGCAAGGGACGTTAGAATTCAGGGTGGGAATCTCAGTCTGCCTGCCAGAATGTCGGTATATATGAAATGAATCAACACACGCATGTCGAAGTGTAAGAAAAAGCTTTTGTGCTGACAGATTCGAGGTTCATAATGCAATGCTGCAAATGAAAATATATGAAGTTCAGGGCCACTGTGCTTGTGTTGTGGTTGCACTGGCTATTGCGTTGGAAAAGTTGTGGTTTGGCCCAAAATGTGAAGCGATGGTAGCGCTAGCCGTCTCAGTAGGCAAAAGTGAGTATTCGAAGAAAGCTTCACTTTGAAATGTTATCACCAAAACAGGGCATGTTCTTTGGCTCGGGCTGGACGGAAAGCCCCTACTGGACTCTTCCCGCGGTTCTCGAAAAGATATTTCGGATTTATTCGCGCTATGCTGGCGTACAGCGTATATGTACAACTAGACACTATGTAACATTTACCCTGAATTTAACGTATCGCAATGAAATTAGTTGCAGTGAAAGTGTCCTAGGGCGCTATAACGTAAAACTATTCCAAACTTTTCTATTCCAATTCTGATATCAGCCATCCACGATTGGTCAAAAACTTTTTTCGACCACCCCCACTTCACCTGTCTGTCACGCGACGTCACGAAAACCGCGATACCTCCCCATCTGATGTTATGCGTACAGACTGATTATGCATGATTTGACAGAAAAAAGAAAAACAGATGTTTCTGATTCGACCCCTTTTCGCCACTAGCCCTCGGCTATTGGTAGAAAGTTTTCGGGCTGCACCCACTTCACCTGCCTGTCACGCGACGTCACAAAACCGCAAAAACTCCCCGCGTCAAAGTGACGTGTACGCGATAAAGATGCATTAATATGCCGAACAAAACTGAATTTGCTTCGGAATAGCCGCATGCTGCCCCGTTCCGAAAGGAATAGAAGATGGCTGCCGCCAATCACTCAGACGCTGGCTACTCGCACCTGCCGGAGAGCATGGGTGTATTTGCGTATAATAACGCTTCTTGCGTGGCCGTGTAACGTTTTCGAGCACTTTCGGCACGTTTACCCCCTCATTCTGCCAACTCTTCTTTGCTGAGGGTCCGTTTTAGCGTCATTCTTGAGCTTCCGTTGCATGCCGCCGCGATTTTCGACCAGCCACCGCAAGCTAAGTAAGGGAAAGCCGATTAATCGTAGCCGCCGGCACCACCCTCTTCATCCGGTTATCGACTTTGAGTGCAGTGGCTCGGCCCCATCGAATCCCTTTCCACTTGAGCCTTCCGCCCGCCTCTTGTCAGCCAATTAGATACGACAAGCCGCTCAGTGTAGGCAACGTTATTCGTTTTTCAAGCAAACAAAAGTGACCTCCTATGAACGAGGAGATCGTTTGATTGGTCTGTTTAGACAACCCTGCAGGTGACCGCCCGGTGCTTGCGTTGGTGGTTACGCAAATTTGACGTCAGGAGATTGGAATAGAAACATATTGGAATAGTTTTACGTTATAGGGCCCCTACTTTGTTGTTGCTGCTGCAATAGTTTCCACAGGCTTACGGTATATTCCACTTCTCGCCTTGTTCATGTGCCACATCTCAGTCCGCATATCTCACGCACGCTCCCAATCCGAGTTAGAGAGCCATCACGAGAGCAGAGCACGCATCGCGGTCTTGGAGAAGCTAGACAATGTAAGCGCAAAAGTGCAGTCGCCACATATTTCCGATGTACAAAATACCTCTGAATAAAACGCAATTGGCGCTGGCTGAGCGACCTGAAGAAAACAAAAGCGAATGCAATTCCAATGTGTTCTAACGCATAGCGCTTCTTACAAAAATTACAACTCTGGCGCTACGATAGTTCAGCTAATTTGGGAATGATTGAAATAGTACATTGATTTCATCATGCTTGTCCCTCGAGGCACTTTCCTGGCGTTATTTATTGCTATTGATCTTTCGAATCTTCCACGGCATCCTAGTTTTCTAAGCGTATTACGAGGCTAACTTTGTACATGTGCATTCGCATAATGATTGTGAATTTTCGCCTTTAAAATGCTAATACTTCTTTTTTTCAATTGGAAGGTGCTATATTTTCAAAGCGACAAATATCGTTGAAGCCAGATGAAGTTAAAGTAAATCCGTGTATTTACCTATCCTTTTCATGTGGGCTATACGCCATACTTGTAGCTTCCGTGCACACTAGCGCCAAAATTTCCTTTAATAATTTTAGTAGGGAACTCTATGCGTAAACAGGCTTTTTTGGACGTGTCTCGCGTCAGGATTAAAGTGCACACATCACAGCCAAAAGTCAAACAGATGGCGCTCCAGACTGGAAATCAACAGGATAGCTTTTAAAGTAATAGATGAAAAAAAAACACCGACGCTGAAGTACATGTGATGGCAGCGTCCTTGGATCCGTGCTTGATTTCACGAACCACTCTAATGAGATGTTAAAGTGCCCTGAGTCAGAGGCGAGTGTCTGAATTTGAGCAGCGGAATTAATCATGACCGCCCCGTTTCGACTGGTCGAATAGGAATCACCCGGTGAGGGCGCTCGAGAGCGATTCTCATATTCTTATTTCACTTCGTGCTGACGAGGCCTTCGCTTCACAAAAAAACTAGCGAAATGAGGCAGCCATCTTCTTTTGACTAACCGGTTATGTATCGCCTAAATATTATTGGTTCCTCAAGTGAATGACATGAAGCTTTACAGTGTTAAAGAAAAGAGTTATTGCTTTTAACTAACAAAGAAATTATCGCCGCTTAAACCATCGCACATTACTCTGAAAGTTGACGATAGCTTTCTTCTCCTACCATGGTTTTTTGATCCACTATAAACCATTTTATTTACCGACTTCACATCAACAGACACACTCAGACGAAACACCGCCAACAATCTGGATACCAGCCATGAGGCCACTCTGACAGTATATCTTAATGTAATGTCTTTCTCAACTTCGAAGCCAACCCCAACCCCAAACCCTATGTCCCTCTCGCAGTATATCGCTATAATGTCCGACCCAAGCTGCCTGTCAACCTCAGCTCCCAAACCAAATGTCAAACATGATCCGGCACACGCACTTGTTGACGCCTTGTGAACCTGTTGGCTCTCTGATGCTATGCTATTCTCTGCCCACCTTCTCACTTGTGCTCTTAATGCATAAACATTGTTTGGCGAGGATCCCAGCAAAATCCGTCTGTCACGCGAGGAGTGTAATGCCTTGCATCTGCACAAAAATGCGTAATTTGCAAAGCTAAGCGATTTAATCGATAGAATAATGTAAATGTAGATGGTTGGTGCACGTGATAATAGCATAACTATTATTAATGTTTCCTCAGTTGTCATTGACTATGTTGTCCTGCTGATATTAGTCTTGCTCTCTTCTTTTCTGACCTTTCTGCTTATGTATGTTTTCTTTTCGAAGTCTCTCCTTTCTGTACCAGAGTATCTCTGAAATGTCCCCCCTCCCTGAGACAACGCGCTTGTGGCGCTGCAGGTATTCGCATAAATAAATATAAATAAATAAATGATCATTGCCACCGAAAATGCCACCCAAACGCGAACAGGCTGGTCAAAGCCTCAGTCGCCTTAATAATAATAGTGTAAACAGAAGATGAGCGGATGGGTAAAGGAGGATAATATAAGACTATAAAGGCGCTACAGATGTTACGAGAATTGTCTACTATTTCGTAAACGTTGCTTGGCACGGCAGTAACTTCAATTTTGCCTGCTTGCTTTTCCTAGCTTATGACTATCTACCCGTTGCTTTTCCCGGTGCAAAAGGATGCTTACGCATTAATAAACAATTCTAGGAATTTATGTCGCATTTCTGTAGCCTTATATAATCCTCTATCACACATCCTGCAAACCTCTCTGTATCCATTTCTATGATTACTATTATTGTAGAGAAGGATTGGAATGATATAGTGGGTCGTCCTCTTCAGCGCTTTTTCTCGTGAATTCAGCTCGCGCTGGGAGCCCGTGCTTTGCCCTACCGGTCGGTCCCAAACGATAGGGACTGATAAGCGCATTTACAAGTGGCGGAGGGTGCTTCGGCCTACAACGTCAACCGTGATACTTCGATCCCGCGCCCATCGCTCTACCATGCCTGAAGCCGCATACCAGCAAACTGTTACTAATATTGCTAACACTAATATCATTATTAGTATTTAATTTAAAAACATAAATTCGTTTGAGAGGAAAGGTAAAGCAAGGGTCAGGCTGGAAACTGTCATCGGAAGGAGAGCAACGCCTGCCTGCCCTTCAGACGAAAAGAGACAGAGACATAGAAATGGAAGGTTAGAAGGAGGGAAGGAAACAGAGAAGAAAGAGCAAGGTGGCAGATCTCAAAGAATAAAGCAGTACACAGACACATAGTACAGGTCTCACACATTAAGGTCGATCAGTATGAATCACGCCGCTAAAGGAGTGTTTAAAATAGAAGACCTAATGTACGAGGTTTTGTGGTGTGAAAACAAAACGAAAAAGGCTACAGTCTCTATAATGAGAAAGACCGGCCATTCAAAGTGGGTGAAAAAAGCTCAAGAAAACTACCGCTTAAGATATATCTACCTACTCCGGTAGTCCATGCTGGTAAAAAGAGTCTCGAAGTATACCGGCCGGGAAAACTGAAACGAACGGTGCAATGTATTAGATTCGCACAAAATCGGGTTTCTTGTTGGTACCTCATAGACGTGCAAAGTGCGATGCCAAAACACGAATAACAACATCATGTACTTTCTCGCGAGGGCTAGTTCTTGTTATTCCAAGACTTATCGATAGACCAAAGAACTAGGAGAGATTTCCTGCAAAACTGATTTGTCCGACTTGCGAGTTCATTGAGATAATTTCTTTCGTCGCATCATTGAGAATGCATTGAGTACTTTGGTCCGGATACAATAAATGTTTTCACCGCGATTGCAATATCTGTGTGTGCACTATACGTTTGTTGCAACCGAATAAAAAGAGAGAAGGAATGTTTATAAAACTACGGTTTAGGCACGAGCCCAAGATAACACGGACAACAGGCGTGTCTTGCATAGCTAGAAGCTTGGCAACTTATTTAATGCGCGTGCTTTAAAACTAGTAAGAATTTATTTACCCATTTCATTCGCCCCAGGGTTGTAGAACGCGTTTACGACGGCCGGTGCAGTGATCCAGCTGCAAAGACATCAGACGTAAGAAGGAAAACAAAAGCAATTGTGTGGAACTATATTATTGTTGATATAAGGCGAGCGACTCAGGAATGTATATGAACATACGTAAAAATGTTTGACATGGGTGGTCTTGCAATACAGTTACCAGAAATCCTCCAACACTGAGTTCAATAAATTGCTCAGATATTACTGCTTTCTCAAGATTAACAAAGTGGGAAATAAATTTAAAGAAATAATTTATCGAAGTCCGTGACATATGTATACGCATGTTTCGAAAATTTTGGAGTTTTAGGTAGTAAGACTATGATCTTATTGTGACTGCCGTCGTGTGGACGTGTATTTACCTGTCTTTGTTATCGGGAGTCTTTCCTAGTAGTAGTAGCGTATTGATAGCAGCATTGTCTTCGAAGAGTAATACAATTTTAAAGAAGGGGTCGCTTAAGTTGAAATGAGGAACCTGTAAGACAGACAAAAAAACTAACGTATTTAACAAGAAATTCTGTGCCATAGTTTTAAGATAAATATAGCTTTTACTTACGTATAGAAATTGTTGTTCCATATAGGTATCGTTTTGAATCCATGGAGGAAATCCTATTTTGTTTGCCATTTTCTCTAGCTGTATGAGAAAGAGAGCAACCACTGCAGCACCTGTTGTTTTTTCACGTTTAAATATCAAACGTCTTTCTCGAGAGGATCAGATTTATCCGTGCTTTGGCAGCAGTCTGCTCAAGATCCCCCCTAAATATTGCGCTGATGCAATTTTGACACTCAATTTAGTCAAACAAAAAGAAATATTTTGTTCCCTAAATATCATATGTGCGTGATCAATATGTGTTCAAACATAACAACCGTGTCTATATGCGTGAAGCTCATGCTCATCTAGCTTGCTTGTTGCACTGAGCATCAAAATACACTTGACAAACATTATAACTTTAGAGAAAAGGAGCCTTGTTTGTAAATAAAAAGGTTGGTACGTTCGGAATATTGCCCGGAGAGCCGATTTAGGCGTCTTTGTGCTTTTGATGGTAACACCATTCCACTGAGCCAGTGCGAGCACTTAAATTCTGTAAACTAAGGCATTTATGCAGGAGAGCGCGTTTTCATTGCAGAGCGGGTAAGACATTCTACTCAAGTGACTGGACCACACGGCCGCTTCCAGAATCGTCTTCCTCGACGTGCTTGTTCATCAAGTACGACAAATTTATCAAAAGGAAGTGTTTAAAGGGGTCGTAGTAACACATCAAGCAGCCAAAGCCAACTACGATGAAGAGCCAGCCAAACGCCGCCAACATTGGCGTTCAGCGAACGACGGCGCACATGTTACTGCACCCCTTTTGCCATGAAGGCGGAGCTAATGGCATCTTCGGATCACCTGATTGAAGGGGCATGACATTATCGGTTTTCCCTGGAGTAGAGATCTGGAGAAGGCGGCTGATATTAAAGCAGGAAATGTTGTGCGTTTTCAGTGTGTTTCCACAATGATGTAGCTGTGTGCTCCAACTATGTGGGTTCGGACACGTCGTGTGATCAATGTGCCTGTAAATATAAGTATCCCTTTATTAAATGACTGGGCATGCTCAAAGATATCCCCAATGAATGCAAATACCCTTTCATGCCTACACAATCAACCACCCAACTCTAGCTCCTCACCAACAAGCCACCTTCGTCGTAAAAGGTACGGATAAAATAAAAACGAGGGCGCGCCTAGCCTCCATGTGACGCCCAGGTAGCGTCGGCCAGCTACACCTTCTCGGATGCACCGTTGGCATAAGCAGCAACCCTATGACGTACGCTGGTCCTTGCCTCGTTCAGCAACCACAACAAAGAGTACAACTCCGTACAAGACTCCCTTGCTACACCGTCTTTCGTAGTGTTTTAACGAGGGAGGAACTCTGACAAAGACGACCGTGCTGCTTAAGCAAGATGTGCAAAAAATGGTCTAAGAACGCAAAAGTAGTGTATTTTGGCAGCGCAGGAATACTGAAGGTTGCATCGAAAAATTCTTTCTGCCAGTGTCTCTATATAAACTGCGAACATAACATATCTTATGCCCTATCGCAAGAAAGCATTGGCAATAGATTTGCGAAATGTCCTTTTAACCGGGTATTTTTGCATGACCACTGCTAAATTATGCGCCTATTGCTCTTTTGGTGGGTTTTGTACAGGTAGGCGTCCGTTTCGTCTTTTTAGCGGCTGACATCTTCTCTAGCATTTATGGAAAGCACATAGGCGCCCACCGTTCCGATTGGCACCCTGTGCACACCTATTCACCCTTATGCATCCCTATGCACCCCTATCAATATCGAGTAAATAGGACTTCCGACGTCGCAGGAGTACTAACTTGCACCTCTTTTCATTTACCTTCTGTTGTCATGTTCCATATAGTATGCCCTATTACCGTTGTTGTTGTATTACATTTTCGTGATTTCTGTTGATAACGGTTATGATGTGTTCATGTTCGCGCAAAAATGCAGATTTGGCCACAAAGTATTTTTGATACTTTTCTTACTACATATTTAGTCTGTGGATATCAGACGTTATATTTGCACTTAAAACAGAAACGTCGGTCATGTCAGAAATACGTTACTGAGTAAGCATAACGCATTTTCTTAATGTTCATTTTATCCTAGACTGGAGGGCATAATTTTGCAATTACAGCCCTAAGAATATGATGATACTTCTAAGGTTGATTCTACCCTCGATCAAGAGTTTCTTGTCTAAAGAAACGGCGATTTAGAATGGCTTGAGCATGACAGTTCTAGACATAAAGCGCCCCTATTGGTGTAACTTGATTTAATGTGCGCTCTGATTTATATACTATATTTGAGCATTGGCAATAAATGTCTGATAATTGCATCACTCTGTTCTAGTGTAGCTGTACATAAGCTACGGAAGGCTTACTCATAACGGTGGGAGTTACCGGCACGAAAATTCACATTTTTCATACACTCACGCACGCACGCGCGCACACACACATACACACATACATGCATGCATTCTGTGGGGTCTCTTCTCCGTGCTCTTGGGACAAAGGAACGACAACACAGTAGTGCAAACAATCACAAGGGCATTTATTGCACCTTTCATAGATCAGTGCCTGCTAGCCGAGTTGCTATACACAAAACATGCCGATGGGCGCACGACAAATCTATAAGTCCGACTCACCGCGACCGGATAGCGAGCGAATATGTTCGCCCCATGCTGGAGCCCAACGCCTGGTCGTTCGCGCGTACTGTCACGCGAACGGTGGCGCATTCCAAGGCGGCCATGCGAGGCGGTCTCGCAGAAGCATGGGTCGGCGCACGCGCGGCACGGCACGTCCGTGCTGCTTGCTGTCCGAGCCCCCAAGAGTGCAAGCGCCTTGTCTTTCGGCGCCCAAGTAACCCCGCCGGTAGCAGCGCAACACTCGCGCCATCTCTCGCGCTGCGCTTCAACCACATCGACCGCCGCGGGCGTCTCGCAGGCCACGCGGCGAAGCGGGATTGCAGGAGATGGGGGGAAAACAAGATATCTGGGGACGCGCGAGAGTCGCGCATCCCCACAATTCATACATACATACATGCATACACGACAGCTCGAAATGGCATTTGACAACAAAATTTGACCAACCGCGTCATATGCCGCAAATAACATGTGGTACGGTACCTTCAGCAGTGCTGCTTCTCTTGTGCTGTTGTCCATCCACGGTCTTGATGAAAGTGATTCCTTAAAGGTAGTCTTGATTTTTTCTATCATCGTTTCGACCTGATATGGTAAAGAATGAAAAAATTAAATTATAGGGTTTTACGTGCCAAAACCACTTTCTGATTATGAGGCATGCGTAGTGGAGGACTATGGAAATTTCGACTACCTGGGGATCTTTAACCTTTACCTAAATCTAAGCACGCGGGTGTGTTTAAATTTCGCCCCATCGAAATGCGGCCACCGTGGCTGGGATTCGATCTCGCGACCTCGTGCTCAGCAGCCCAACACCATAGCCACTAAGCGACCACAGCGGGTAGAAGAAAAAAAATGCTGTTACACGAATTCTAGGGAAAAGCATGACAGAGAATGTGCAGCACGGAATCGACGATTGCTTTAAGCAGCTTCAATGCCATGGCCCCCATTCCCATGAATGACGGTCATACGACCGAACAAATGTTCCCTGAAGTATTATGTTCAAGATTTCTTTTCGCTGGAAGGTCACCGCCCAACGGTCAGTAACTGTTGCGAATGTTTGCCTCTGCAGATGAGAAAATTTATCCACGAACTGATGGTTAGGGCTTTTGGTGGCATTGTGAAATTTGACGTCCATCGGCGAGCTACATGCATTAGTAAAAAAAGAAACCTCTACAAAGATGCACAACTCCCCAGCGCGGTGTACAGCACTAAGTTCATCGGTCCCGGCTCTTAATCCGAGGACCTCGAAGTTAGAGGAGACATTCTGTATGCGTAGGCTTCGGACCTGGGTAGGTTTGGAGGTTAGAGAAACGGGAGAAGAGGGGGGGGGGGGGGAAGAGGCATCTTCGCTAGACATCATCATGCCCAGATTTGCTGCTTCGTAGCCTCCCAAAAGACATTTTAATTAAAAAAGTGACACATGCAAGCTGTGGCTTGACCGTGTTACCTTGCCGTTAATCTGTCATTTGTCCTGTACTCTGTTCGGCTTATGATCTCTACAACGTTGATGGCACCGAGCAACTAGCCCCAGTTGCAGCACTACTAGGAGGTATACCCCCACTTTCCATTCGTTCATTTTAGAGCACAGCTCTTAGGCACCCGTACCTGGGTTCAGCATCACCGTCGGCTTCGACGTAACAGCGCGAACGTGCGCGTGTTACTGCCCACGCATTTGTTGTCTTCTACCAGAGCTGGCTCGATTGTCACTCATCACGCCAGTGTTCCCATACTGCCGCTCCCTCTGTGGAGGCGCTGACGGCACTGAGCCAGTCAGTACGGTGATTTCGGTCTGAAATTCTGTCCCTCAATATATCGCTCGCGCCTTTGTTGTCGTCGTCTTTCACAGCGGACACTAATGCCGCTCATCATGTCAGTGTTCCTATACTGCACCTCCCTCTGTGAAGGCGCTGACGGCACTGGCCCACTGCCAGTCGGTGCGGTGATTTCTGTCTCAACTTCTTTGCCTCAGTATATCTCCAAATGAAAACACGTATAAAGCTGTGCTCAAATTTAGCGTTACGGAGTATCGCAATCGTTGGACATCTTTTTCTTCTTGATTTTCTGAAAGCAGCTGCGTTATTTCGCAGCTTTTGTACATTTCAGTAATGGGCAAATAGCTACTCTAGTTTAGTTTCAGGACATCTTGGAAATTAGAAAATGCTTCTGAGCTTAAGAGACGTTGGCGTCGCGTGCCTTCGGGCATCTTTAACTATATATTCAGGTGCACGTATACACAATTTAGAAGCAACAGGGGTCGGGCATATTTTCTCAAAATTTTGTCGACTTCCCTCCAATTTGCACACACCGTGTAAATACATTTCCATACACATATACACAATTCCAAGCATATATACATTCCAAGCATATACACCTTTCCAAGTTGCACAAACCATATAAATATCTCTGTTTGCAGGTGTTGTACACTCACGTCATTTTTTGCTGTGACGTTGAAGTTCTTCTCGACGTACATTCCACCAATCACGAAAGGCATCGTGTCGACGACTTTTCCGAGGCAATACTGCCAACGCGGTTTTGCTTTTTGGACGCCATACGCAGCTTCTAGAACCCCTTGCCAAGCCTCTGCGAATTTCTTCGACGTTAGCAAAAGCAGCTCGAAGGTGCGTCTCCACCCGGCAAGATTGTACATGTCCGTCCTATAAATCCCAACCACTCACTTAAATAAGCGAAATACGTGACAATTGATATAGTTTATGAAAATACTGAAAACTTACAGGTCATATATGCACTCAAAAAAATTGTTGACTTTCTTGAAGTAAGGCATCCCAAAGATAGCGACTTGCTCTGTGTCGTTTATTGTGATGTTCGCTAGCGAGAACACTTTGTTTAAGCCATGTAGAAGTGGAATCTAGAAAAAGAAATACCTATAATTGACTTATGATCAACCCAAAGCCTCACGTACACTGAAAAAGAAGAAGAAATAACTGGCTTTCCAATAAGACTTTATGCGAGAGGCCTTTCTTTTTCCTGAAAATGCTTTCTTTTTTTTTCTTTTTTTTTTGCTCTGTAGGGTATGACAGGGTCGGACAGTTCTTGTAAACAATTTAACAGGCCACTATTGTTGAAAGTAGAGGGAACCGTAACGATAGTTGGAACAAACGTATTATCGCAGCAGGATTTTGGACACTAGCATAAGCTGGACAGTACTGTGACAATTCAGAAAATACTTTCAGGTCTCCGGGCCACATTTTCAATCAAGCTTTTCCCATACCCACCCTCAGTGAGCACAATTCTTACATAGAAGCTTTCATGCTAGTACAGACTATTTGTAGCTCTAAAATACCACAGGTGGTGTTGGCGTCTGCTATGATTGTTTAAATCCATGCCTCAAAGATACGTGTGCCAAAGCTTTCTTCGCCATGTCAGTCGTGTGTGTGTGTGGCAGGGGGGATGGTAGATGGAGAAAGGGGAGGGGGATCCCTCGCGATCGCATGGGGCACGAGTGAGAGAGCTTAGGGTAAGGCTGAGCATATAAACACCTGCGTTCTGGGAATTGGTGTCATGCACACCTCCGTCGAGATATCAAAGAGGATTGTCAAAGCAAAGAATAAACTTGTCGCCGGTTATGAACGTATGCGCGGTGCTGCCAAACGCGGTGCCGAACACGAACATTTATATGCGCGTTACTGCGAAGCCAAATGGCGCGAAACTTATGCGCTGGTAGAAGAATGAGAACAATTTTTCATGTGCGTCATGTGCGTCTTGGCATAGCATTTAAGCGAAATGTTTCGGGAAAGCTTCGCTCAACGCTGTCTAATCTAGGCTCCAACTACGTTGGATCTGCTGTCTTCGTTTGTTACCTCCTCTTCTATGTGTATTTTTATTTAAATCCTGTGGTTATACTTTTCTCGCCAAAACATTTTCCCGTGTAACGGAGTAAGTAAACAACTTTGCACATTGAAGTTTAATTTCTTTATGTCCACAACGGCAAACTTACCTGTATTATGTAAATGCAAATAAAAGCTTGCTGGCAAAAGCAATAGGAAATGGCGTCTTCCTATTGCGGCCATTCAACCAATAGCTATGACTTGACCTAATCTGCATTCTTTCACCAAGTATTTGTATGCACAAACATACATTACTCAGATAGAGCAAGACAATGAAGATGCACTTTTTTTTTCTCACGGCATCTTTGATCTGATATTTAATATTATTTGCAGTCAGTAAGCTTTATTAGTTGAATTGTGTTTCATTGCAAAAGAAAAAGACATTTGCTTTGGACTGCATTCGGTTTGGCTACTTGCTGTATAGAATGCGCAACGACTGTTATACATCTGCCTGAATGATGCGCTGACACTCCATCTGCATGCGGTCACGAGGCTATTCCAGCTGGGATTAGCGCTGGTTTTTTCTCGCCAGCCTTGGTTTTTACCCGGAAACTGAAATAAGAAATTAGATGAGGTGTTTCCTAGAAGAATAAAGATTTCAGGGAAATAAAATGCATCGTACGTTAGGCACTTGGTCTTCTACTTCTCGAATAGTTAATTTTTTGTAAATGGCCATAATGTCTCCTCTATCCTCCGGATTCATTGTCATCTGGAAGGAAGGCAGAATTTCTTTGGATAACAGCTTTCCCATAGGCACGTAAGTGTACTTACATTCACAAAATTCATGTATAAATCATCTAAGTCTTGAATATTTAGGTAAGCGAATAACTACAAATCGCAGGACACTACATCAATGCGAAGTGATAACAAATGCGATCTCCGAAATTTCATAAACACGCATGGACAAGCCCTTCCAGAAGCGCATCATATCGGAATTGTGTAGAGTTCTCTGCAGGTGCAACTTCCCCGACTCTGACTGCAGAACTCTGCAAAATAATTTGCCGCGAAGCGCGCATTGACGTACCTGCCCTTGTACCTCTAAATTAGTAGGTCTTTCTTTTTTTTTCAATTTATTGCACTCATATCTGTAGACTACGCCGTTTCGGTATAATAACTCGCAGACTTTAGCCATTCCTGTGTTCCTGTGTCACGCACGCATAGGTAAACATGAACACATCTCGCTCAATGAGGGCGGAAACTCAATTTTCTAGCGAGGAATCGCGGCAGCAGCACGCGAATTAACCTTCATGCGTATCTCGCTTGAACGCGAACGAGACGGCGAAAGCACAGCGCATTGGAAGCTACCGGCACCACGCACACAGTGCAAACATCGCGGATCGCTTTCAAGATGAGGCCCACTTTGGCCACGTCGCCGATCGTTTCATGAGACACGAGCACCGGCAACGCAATAGGTCAATGCGGCGTCTGCGATTCGCGTGGCCGCTGCCATAGTAGACGGAACAAACGCCGCGGTTGTCTCCACTCTGTACGGAGTGGCGGGTGAGGAGGACATCGAAGCACCCTAGCAGCAGCCGGAGAAGAACGTCCCTCCTCCCTTGCCTGACCCCCATGCCTCGCGCGCGACAGGTCAGGGCTTGCATCCGGCCGTGTTCCTCACTCGCGCACGCGACATTGAACCGCGTTCGCCGGCTCGCCCTCACACACTTTCCCTTATACGGAACCTCACGGCGACGGCGACGGCAGAAATGTACCTGGAGTATCCATATAATTGTTATCGCAATAAAACGTTTGTTTGTTTCTACAGGGTCTTTTGTTGAAATTCGTCAGGGTCTTCTTAGACGCTCTTCACTGGGTTTAGCATGAGTGGGGCCCTTTGTCCAGGACTTGAAAGGCCTCAGCTGCCCAACGTGCTCGCTGCACGAGACCAGTTTGGTCCTCGCAGTGGACGCTGGCCAGCAGTGCCTCCCATTGCTCCGCCCTTGGAATTATGATTTTGGGAATTGCTGTTATAAGTTGGCAATCCCATCCGGTGTGACGCAGGGTCGGCTTTTGACCGCACCACGGGCAGTTGCGTTCTGGTGGGGCACACCTCCGTAGGTTTAAGTTGGGGAAGGTTCCTGTCTGGAGCTGTCTCCGATCAGTGGCCTTCGCCCTCGTCAGGGATTTATGTGGAGGAGGATATCGTTTCTGATTCCCCTGTAGTGTGCCAATAAATGCTTGCATTCATTTGAAACGCATGGTGGACTTTCGAGTCTGGATTCTTCGGGTGCTCGGATTCCAAACCGTCTTGCTACTCTGTTGTTTCTTCGTTCCGTGCCATTCCTGGATGTCCCGGCACCAACAGTATTATCTTGACGTAATAGTTCTGCGGAAACCCGCAAGGTGGAGAGAAGCAATTAATGAAAGGAAGATAAGACAGCCACCCGTTCGTAGCAAATGCTACAAAGGAAACCCTTTTCCTTTGGTTTCCTTTGTAGCATTTGCTACGAACGGGTGGATGTCTGATTTTCCCTTCATTAACCACAGTATCTTGTGTTGGATCGGCTGTGACAGTGTTGTTTGGCGTGTTACGACGCCTGTCGCCTCCAGGAGTAGCGGTAGGAATCTCTAATGAAACCAATTAATATCGCCCATATTCCTACAGCAAGAATGTGTGTTTTCCAATATCCGCAGCCCGACTGCACTCCTAATCTCGTTTTACTTAGGTTCCAGCTATAAGCGTAAATTTTTTATTAGTTTCCAATTAATTAATGGAAATGCATTCCACAGAAAATATCCTTATATGTGGGACGGCTTTGCGTACACTGGTAGTTTCTACCTTTTTCATATACATAATAATAAATGTGTGGAACCACCCGCCATGGCTCCTTAGTGGCTACGGTGTTGGGCTGCTAAGCACGAGGTCGCGGCATCAAATTCCGGCCATGACGCCCGCATTTCGATAGGGGCGAAATGCGAAAGCACCCATGAACTTAGACTAAGGTACACGTTAAAGAACCCCAGGTGGTCCAAATTATTCAGCAACCCCTCACTACGGCGTTCCTAATAATCACATCGTAGTTTTAGCCCGTAAAAGCCTATAACTTAATCTTAATTAAATATGCGGAACTGATTTGCCATATTGATGATTCCACATATTTATTGCTGCATATATTAAACAAGTAAAAACTAGAACGTGTTCCATATATATTGTCCTTTTATGTGAATTATGTCGGTGAAAGATTCAAAGTTTTCCCCTTATAGCTAGAACCAAAGAGGAACATCATTGATAATGTAGGCATCTTCAGATACTTAACCATAATTTATTGTTAGATTACGCAAGACAGACATGCGTTCACTGGTAAAAGCTTCTGGTTAAAAACACCGTAGCACATAAGGCAGTTTACTGGATGCGATTGTTTTCAGCGAACGAAATGTTGTAGCGGTTGCGGGCCAATTGTTCTTTTCCATCCAAAGGGAAGGTGGCGGTGAGGCAGTGGGTTAGATGACGTCATCCTAAACTTCTTTATTCATTTTTCTCCCAACCGCCTCATTCTTTGTCGATTCCCCACGGTGGGTATGTGCCATTTGTACAGAGGATCATCACCATCATCACCATCATCACCACCACCACCGTTATTATGACGTCATGATAAGAACGGTGAGTTAACAGTAACGAAGAAGGATCTTGCCGTCCTCGTCCTTTTAAAGGAAAGTAAAAAAAACTGTTTCGAGGCTCCTACGGCTGTCTCCGCAATATGGCTTTCATTTTCCTGTATGATCGGTCTCGATAAAGGTCAGCCCCTGTTTAAATGCTTAAAGTAATTCGTCATGTGTTCTTTCTTTTTTTTCAAATGGGGCTATGTCATATTCATGTGTCTGTATGTGTTTAGGGAAATGACACCCTAACAACGAATTGCAGATGATCTGAAGTTAACGTTTTCTCAAACACATAGTTAAAACAAACACTTTGTTGGCAGTTTCATCTACACGGGTATATTACTACACTAATCCACGAGCGAAATTTCTACAGAACAAATTTCGACGCCGAAATATTCATTGCAACAACCAGTGAAATGCTCCCAGTGTTACTGGTCATCTGTCACAAGAAGTCGCAATAATTTCCAGAGACAAAACATAGTCCTAGAATGATGCAGTATAAGTAACTGGCAAGTCAAATAATGTAGCTGAATGGTTCCTGGCGGTTCAACCGAGAGTCATGTAGCATACGTTAAAAGCGTTGTGATTGCAATGGAAAGCAACAAGGGGGGGGGGGGTATTTTGCGAGAACCGGAAAATTGTATCTTTGCTCCAATGCTCTGTTTCATGCTAAATAGCACAGTAATATATCCTGGGAATAGTGATGTATATGGTGAATACTTACTGAAGCAAGCAATGCCTCAAATGCGAAAATTCTTTCGGCAACCACAAAAGCATCGTACTCAGTGGCATTCGGGTGTAGTACTTTCACAGCTGTGGCAATAAGAGTTAAGTATGCTTGTACAATCCGTCGGTTGTAATCTGTCGCATTTGGATTAAGCAGTTCTTCTCTGCCCAAAACAGGTAATGGCATCTCATCCAACTGGAAGAATGTAACAACAGTGAAAATTCAAAATCAACAAGCGGCCATACAGATGGAGTAGCACACTTTCGTTTAAAACATACAAGCAGGAATAAAACAGGAGCCAGCGTAACGAAAGGTTGGACAGCCTTCCTGAGGCACTTTATCTCTTTGTGACAGTGTAAGTAAGGAAGAACTATTAATCAAGAAAAAACCCTGCAGTTACATTTATTCTTATGTGACAGCCTGTTCGCGTCATCATAGAATCACTAGTAGTAATCAGCTATAACACATGCGTAACTGGAAACATTGAGATTAGTTTGAAAGGGTTGGATCGTTTAACCCGTTGTAGTCGGAATCGTTGCAATGAATTTTTTTTTACTTTCTTGTGAACGAAAATGAGAGATTAAAAAATATTCTCACTAGAGTCTTAGGCAACATGTCGAAGGTTATTTTTTTTCAACAAACCGCCAACAGTGGACGTGTACTAAGCAGCATACACTTCTTCAGACTTGTTAGTTCAAAATGGCAATAGTGTGAAATGTGGCCACAAATTAGTTGAACACCGTTGTTGTGTCATTCAAGTCAGGTTACATGAAGTAGGCAGCAGGCTACAAGAACACTGCAGAGGCCTAACGTAGTGATGCGACGCAGAGACATTTATGAAATCGTAGCATAACCGTATTAATCTGCTAGTATAAGTTGACAACTTATGTAACTAACACTGACCACACTCACATTTATGAGAATAGTTTTCTTTTCTTTGGTTTCAGGTATAATTTATTCAAAATACTGATTCCCCCTGGAATCAATCGATCATAAAGACGAATGACCAACGACACCTCTTTTGTTAGGTGGCGCAGCGATAGGTTAAACCGATTGCCTCTCAATTTTAAGCCTTCTGTATATTCTTCACCCTCAAGATGATCTTTTATTATTTAGGAGTGAATTTGAGCGCTCCCAATAGGCGCCATCATTGTGAGCCATGCGTATGGGCCTTTACATCCCGGACCAAAATTGCGAATGAATAGAAGGCGTAGAGTTAACCGCGCTATAACAAACAGAGCTTATGTTTTCGCTTCGTATATCATGTCATTCCATGCACCGTCATGCCTTGCGTGTAATCACAGGTCTTACAATAAATTCTACAGAAGTAAGCACGTTGTAACTGCAAAGTGAGCAATAAACAATGCATGTCACTGTAATAACCATAAATAACTACAATACACAGTGGAAATGCAACTAACAATTCGAAATTACGATACAAAAGAAATCTGGCATAACAAATAGCATGACACATCTTACCGACAGATTCGACAATCAATTACAGGGGTCTGGAACTAGGGAAGGCCTGTTAAGACTCCATCAACAGTCATATATAATGATGTATAATTTGCTTTCTTCTTTACCTTTGTATCCCGCAATAAACAGCCGAGCTACAATTTTGCTTAGCTGCCTACATTTTTCTACGGAATCTTCAGGCATTCAGTCATGGGCACAATTGGCATAGCACTGAATATATATTGCACGAAGCTACCAAGGAAACCTAATGAAGATTTCTGGCAGTTGAAGAAAAATGCATGAAGAACCAAAGGTAGCTGGCTACTCAAGAATGCGTGTATCATAACGCATGCTTTGGGAGGTGGTTATTTGTGGCAACAAGTTTCACCATGTGTTCTGGGTGCCTCTACCCTTACCACTGTTCTTTGCATTCACGCGGGAGCTTGCCAGTACTTAAACTTCCTTAAGGCCCACTTAGAAACCCCCATGCAGAGTTTGCGACCAGGTGCACAGCGTGCGTCTTCGACCAGAGGTGCCGCTTCTCAATGAGAGCGTCTCAAAACACTAGCTGTCTCAAGGCAAGAATGCGAGCACTCCCTTTACCACCGGCACCACCCGTACCACTGAGTATCGACGCGGAACCGCTGAGCTTGCACTGTCTTTTGCATCTGCACGTGAATACGGTTATACAGTCAGATAAAAAACACAGTTAGCTCCGCCAGTAAGCTTTGGAATTCTTCCAGGTCCTGGTACTGAACCCAAACCAAAGCCTTTCCAAAGCAGTCGCTCTGCCAGTCGCTCTTCGCGGTAGCTCATGAGAGAGCTCGTGCTCGGGAATGGTGTTGGTCACGGGTCCGAATGGGAAGCTTTATTTCTGTGTAACCTAGCTGCGTTGTATTTCCTTTGCGGCTTCGTGCTATAGTCAGGTTCATAAGAAATTTTCCGTTCGTGATCCTTTCTCTGCCCTGCTGCCTTCCGCAGAACTTGATTGCCATTACGAGTTCAATTGTGCTAGCCCTAGCTTTTTTTCAATACTTTATGAAATGTTCAAAAATGTAACTTTGTTACCGCTGCAATTGTTAGCATGTCACTTTATTGCAGCTGAGTTATTACGCTGAGGATTGGCTATAAGTGCCATCCCACACGAAACAAATTTTTGTTCAACTGAAAGTTGATGATGAAAATTAAAAACTAACATTGTCATCTGGCTTCCAGATGATGACTGCACTCCCCGGAAATCAAAGTGCCCCGCATTAAACCGTACAGAACATACGTACCTCGATGATGAAGCGCGTTGTATCGTTAAGGTCTTGATCGACACCAATGTAAAAGAACGGCCATAAAGATGTTCCCATCAGAAACTCTGTGTAGTTTCTATAAGGAAGTTCTGATGGTCTCAAGACAGGCCATGTAGGAAATCCGCTACGGAAAAGAAGGTCCCGCACCATCTTTAGGAGTTCCTCTTCTGTGAAAACTGTCAGAACGTGCGATGTTAGAAGTGAAGCAATGAATTTTGTTGGAACTTGTGCGGTGCAGTAAGTGCCAAAACAATAAGATTAGCGTACGGTCAGCGCTCGATATAACAGGCGGATGTAAATATGGCGCGCAGTTTCCTATGTAGCTTGCTGTTCGATGTCAAGCTCTTTGCTGCTCCAGAATTTGGGCTGCTCGGTGTAACCTTCTTCGACGTGATAATGACCGGCTTGGCAACGATATTTTGCTTGAAATCTTCCGTGACAGAAAAGTAACCGTTCCTGATTCCACGGAACTAATTGCGCAAGTGCAAATGGGCAGTCACAATTATTGAGCTAGAGGGAGCGGCGAGGCGTGGTGGCTAAGCGTAGCAGCCAGTATATATACAGTTTACACTTTAGCACAGGCAAGTGTTTTCACGAATAATTTTGTTTTCGTATATTCAAACGCCAAAGACAGTTGCCTGATTGCTTACTCATGCGAACATATGATGCTTAATATTTCCGCAAAAATATTACGGCAGAACCAATGTCATGATGACTGTCGACGGCATAGCATTGAAGCAATGCAGGGGCACACCGTATTGCTAAAGTAACGTTTATGTCATGTATGTAGTGGCCATCCTGAGACTTGATTTGCTTCGGCTACAGGCGTCATACAGTGTCACCCTTATGACCTCACTTTGCTGTGGCACTCGCTGGGTGAGGATGCCCGTGAGCATGACGGCATAACGGAGACTTTGCGATGACGAAATGTTAAGTACGATGTAATAACGAAGAAGGAATGACGTCGATGGAAGGACGAAGGCGGTATGACGTCGATGCCATGGTGATAATGAGATGACGATTTTTAATATAGGGCTATGTTATAAAGAAGAGAACACGATGACTACGGCATGAGGGCAACGAGATGTCTTTTAAGGCTCACTCACACTAGGCCGACCAGACGCTGATTTCGCTCTGCCGACAGTCGGCAGATCGGAATTGGTGTCGGGTCTGCCTAGTGTGAGTGAGCCTTGAGTGAATAGTCAAGATAGTGCGACAAAGACTGTACGACGACAAACGCATAACGAAGCTGGAATGACGTCAATGGCACAGCCACCACTGCACACGTCAATGATACAATGATGACGATGACATGAACGGTGGCATAATTATGATGGAATGACGACAACAAGATTTTAATAGAGCTAGGAAAAAGGATCAAAGTCGATGAAATGCACTAAGGTGATGTGATTCGGCGGCATGCTGACAATAGGATGACTTGGCAGCAAGGGCGGCAGCAGGCTTCCCGTGTGCTCACGGACTCTGCGCATCTTTTACGCAGGCACTTTGCTGATACCTTATCCTGCAATCCGGCTCTCGTGGCTTCGCTATCGTTTCGGACTTCATCGCCGTGGATGGGAAAGGTGCATTTCCTACGCTAGCATCACCTTTCAAGTTACAGAAGCTCGACTGCGGCACTGCCCCTTCTGCCCCGCTGGCTCATCTGTACGGACCCTACAAAAGCACCGAGCGCACCGCCTGCTTTTTCACTTGGCAGCAAAGGCGGCAGCAGGCTTCACGTGTGCTCACGGACTCTGCGCATCTTTTACGCAGGCATTTTGCTGATACCTTATCCTGCAATCCGGCTCTGGTGGCTTCGCTATCGTTTCGGACTTCATCGCCGTGGATGGGAAAGGTGCATTTCCTACGCTAGCATCACCTTTCAAGTTACGGAAGTTCGACTGCGGCACTGCCCCTTCTGCCCCGCTGGCTCATCTGTACGGACCCTACAAAAGCACCGAGCGCACCGCCTGCTTTTTCACTTGGCAGCAAAGGCGGCAGCAGGCTTCACGTGTGCTCACGGACTCTGCGCATCTTTTACGCAGGCATTTTGCTGATACCTTATCCTGCAATCCGGCTCTGGTGGCTTCGCTATCGTTTCGGACTTCATCGCCGTGGATGGGAAAGGTGCATTTCCTACGCTAGCATCACCTTTCAAGTTACGGAAGTTCGACTGCGGCACTGCCCCTTCTGCCCCGCTGGCTCATCTGTACGGACCCTACAAAAGCACCGAGCGCACCGCCTGCTTTTTCACTTGGCAGCAAAGGCGGCAGCAGGCTTCACGTGTGCTCACGGACTCTGCGCATCTTTTACGCAGGCATTTTGCTGAAACCTTATCCTGCAATCCGGCTCTGGTGGCTTCGCTATCGTTTCGGACTTCATCGCCGTGGATGGGAAAGGTGCATTTCCTACGCTAGCATCACCTTTCAAGTTACGGAAGTTCGACTGCGGCACTGCCCCTTCTGCCCCGCTGGCTCATCTGTACGGACCCTACAAAAGCACCGAGCGCACCGCCTGCTTTTTCACTTGGCAGCAAAGGCGGCAGCAGGCTTCACGTGTGCTCACTGACTCTGCGCATCTTTTACGCAGGTTGGGAATCGGTTCACTTCTTGATTTTCACTGTTCTTGCCATTGCTGCCATTTGTATCAACTTGTGTTTTTTGGCTTAGCTATTTGTTTTAAGGATGTCAAAGGAGATCAGATTACTTTTTGATGAGCTGAAGCGTGAACTTAGGGCGGAGTTCAAGGATTTCAAAGACACAATCGAGCGAGACTTTCGCAAGGAACTAAGGAATATTAAAACTTTTTTGGCTACAGCAAACAAGGAGTATGAACAAATTAGGAATGAAAACCAAGCCCTGAAAACTTCAAATGATGCATTAAAGGCAGAGTGCTCTGATCTCGCGCGGCAGGTACATGACCATGAGAACAGAATACTTCGGGCTGAGCAGTATTCCCGGAGGGCAAATGTCGAAATCAAAGGTATTCCGTACGAGTCTTCCGAAGACCTAGTTTAAATGGTCATAAAAATTGGAAAGAAGGTGGGCGTTCCACTTGCTGCGACTGATAATAGACGAGCACACAGAGTTCCAACGGCACACAACCCAAGCAAAAAAAAATGTACTTGTGCAGTTCGAGCAGAGACAAAGGCGGGATGCCTTTTATAGGAGTGCGCGCGCAGTAGGCCTGAAGTGCTCTGATCTCGACATTGACTCTCGGTCAGCGGTGTTCGTAAACGAACATCTGTGCCCAGAATTGAAACGACTTCTTGGTCAAGCTACGGCGCGCAAGCGCGAGACCGGTTGGAAGTATGTCTGGGTGCGCGATGGAAAAATCTTTGCGCGGCAGACTGATAACGCACCAAAGATCAAAATTGAAAACAGTGATGATGTAAACAAAATGACCATTTCTTCCTGAAATCGGTGCAGTGAAAGAAGCGGTTTGTGTTATGGGCACAAATATTACGGGGCTGCTGCAAAAGAAAACATCGGTGACTTATTTCATGCTTATTTTCTGTTGCCAAGTAGGTCAAGTACCGCGCATGGTCATGACATTGCATCTCTTTCGGTTCATGAAATCTTTGCTTTACCATGTAAAAACAGCATTTTCGCGTATAAATTGTTTGGGAAAATTTATTTTACTTATTTCTATTTTCTTAGGATGTACCAAAGCTCGTGGTGTTGTACCTTGTTTTTGTTAGAATTTTTAATTTATGCAGCCTATCTTGTTCGGGGTTGTGGAATTGTTTCTACAAGGATAGCTGTCGTCGCTACGCACGCAAAATTGCGTTCGCAATAAACTCGGATTTTACAATGCGCGATTTCCTGTTGACCTCTCAGAAACTAAAATGAGCACTTGTAGCATTAGTCCGTCAGTGTTAAGGTATGAAAAGGTCGAGAAATGCGACTCGCCACTAACATTTATTCATCTTAATATGCAGTCAGCTCGTGGCAAACAGGATGAATTTTGTATGTTTCTTAGTGATTTCGGTTTTTCCTTTTCTGTAATTATGTTGACAGAAACGTGGTTTTCGGCAAATGACATGCATCTAGAAGGTTATAACGGAGTTTTCCTGAACAGATCGCTTAGAAGAGGTGGAGGCGTATGTATGCTTATTAAACAAAGCATAAATTATGAACTGCTTGATGACCTATCTTCATGTACGTCGGATATTGAGGTAATATGTTTGAAATGCGGAAAGTATCTTTTCGCTGTGGTGTACCCTCCACCCGACGGCCATTTAGATGGTTTTTTTCAGCACCTAGACGCGATATTCTCTTATGTTATTATACATCAATACAATTTAGTTCTAGGTGGGGATCTAAACATTGACATGCTTTCTAATACATCAAGACAAGCGGAATTTTCCATACTTCTTAATTCGTATTTGTTGTCAAATGTGGTACTGGAACCAACTCGCATTTCAGCAACCAGCGCCACGTTATTGGACCTTTTTATTACAAATATTCCACGTGAAATCCTCTTTTCTGGGACAATTAACATTACACTTAGTGATCATTTGCCGATATATCTTGTTATTCATAAGTGCCACATTGAATCAAAGCCAACCTATAAATTTCGGTGCCAGAACATAACTCCAGAACTAGTTGGGAAACGGTGCTCTCGTGCTCATCAGCAAACGCCGCATATGACAATTTTATGGAGATAATTTCCCGTATCTACAATCGATATTTTCCCTCTAAAGAAATAAAGAAGTCGAAACATTCACGGAAACCATGGGTCACAAAGAAGCTGTTAAAAAGGATAAATAAGAAAAATGGCATGTATCAACTATTCTTAAAAAATCGCGATCCAGACACATTGGATTCGTTTAGGAAGTATAGAAATAATTTAACTAAACTTATGAAAATTGCGAAGCCCAATTATTATTCTTGCATGTTCGAGTGTGTTGCAGGGGTTAAGGAGATGTGGAGCAAATTCAATTACCACATTACATAAAGCTAATTTTACTGTAGAAGAGATAACTGAAGGGGATCGAACAATACAGGGGCGAAGCATTGGCTGAGAAGTTTAATAATCACCTTACTTCGTCGGTAGACAGCCTCAGTGACACCACTGCACTACATTACATGTCCGCCCCACAAGTAGCTTCGTCGGTTTATCTTTCCCCTACAGATGAGTATGAGGTTATGTGCATTTTCAAAAAACTCAAGAAAAGTAAATCGGAAGATATTGACGGTTTGAAGAACGCTCCAATCTGTTTTGTTATAGATATATTAGTCGTCCCTTTAACATACATTTATAACCTCATTTTAGGCACAGGTATCTTCCCACAACGTATGAAGCATGCAAAAGTTACAGTACTATTTAAGGGGGGAGACAAAAATGATTTTAAAAAACTATAGGCCCATATCCGTTCTACCATTGTTTTCAAAGCCCATAGAAAAACTAATATTCTTGAGATTATCGAATTTCTTTACAAAACACTGGGTAATTACGCCGGCTTAGTACGGTTTTAGGTCAGGGCTGTCGACAGAGGTAGCATTGCTACGACAAAAGGAAATTATATTAGGCACTATAGAGGACAGGAAACTTACACTAGGTATATTTGTTGACTTCTCTAAAGCCTTTGACCGGATCAATCACACTACCCTTTTACAAAAATTACCCTATTACGGCATCCGAGGCACTGCACTGAATTTAATTGCCAGTTATTTAAGCAATAGGCTACAGTGTGTAAGTATAAACACAGAACAATCGTCCTTACAAAAAGTTGCTCAAGGTGTACCTCAAGGTAGTATATTGGGGCCACTACTTTTCATTACTTATATCAACGACATTACAAACATAAACCAGACAATCCAATATGTCATATATGCGGATGACACTTCCTTGCTTTTCACAGGTGTAGACGTTAATGACATTATTTCAGCAGAAAACGCGAAACTAGGTGATTTGTATGCATGGTCGACCGTAAACTCCCTACAAATCAACTGCTTAAAAACCAAAGCCGTTCTGTTTCGATCGAAGGGAACAACGTACACAGCTACTTCAAAGCTATACCTGAACGGTTCCGCGATTGATTTTTCTTCGACAGCTAAGACATTGGGAATAATTTTTCACGAACATATGTTGTGAGATTCTCATAGTGAAATTGTAAGAAAAAAGCTAAGTAAGGCACTAGGCATGCTTAGGAGATGTCAATCATTGCTACCGACTACTCAGATGTTAACTATCTATAACACGCTTTTTTGTTCACAGCTACGCTATGGTCTTTTGGTGTGGGGCACTGGCACCCTGCAATCTAAGCAAAAATTACTCGCGCTTCAAAAAAATGCATTACGTTGTATAGTAAATGCCGAATATAATGCACAAACCTCGTGTTTATTCAACAAATTCAAAGTATTAAGATTTGATAACATGTAGGAATATTGTTTATTAGTGTCCTTGAAAAGTGAATTAAACAAAGCAAAAAATAATCTTACCTCCATAGCATGCTTAGAGCGCAGCACCTCGTCTCGACCTACTAGACAGAGCGATTATTGGAAGCTTCCTCGATGCCGAACAAACTATGGTCTCCAAATGCTGAAATATTCACTCCCCCACATACTAAACAAGTTCAATTTTTCATTAGAGCGATTACGCCTTCTTTCGCGACAGGATATGTCGAATCTTTTTTACTGACATGATGTACTTCTTGAAGTGTTTTCTTGGAGCAAAAAATGCGGTATGAGATGCTGCATTTTTACGATTTTCTTTTTGTCTTCTCGAGGAGCGCAAATTTTTATGCGCTTTTCGTTTGTGTATAACTATATTTCCTTATTGTACCAATTTCACTATGTATTTATGTACCTATTTACTTGTTTCCATGACTACGAATGCTGTCACTTTTCTGCCTTGTATTGCTGGGATGTGGGGCCACTCAAGCTGCGTTTATGTCGCAGCTTTTTTCCCGCATTCCACACCACACATTGTATCTTTGCCTCATGTATGAATATGTAAACATTGAATCACTGTGGTGAAATAAACTCCAACTCCAACGTTTTTGAAGTTACAACGATGGAAGATGTCAGCGTGATGACAATGGCATGGAAACAGTGGTATGGCGATGATAGTTTGACGGCGGTGGCATGACGACGACTATAGGAGGACGAGAGCCCGATGACGAATTTAAAATGAAGATGGAATGACCGCGATGGCATCACGACAACATGACAACGAATGTGTGACGTCTGTATGACGATGGTGCAGCGACGGTAATGACAGGACAGAGGCATGAGGCAATTGGAAGACGACCAGTTCGTGACAAGGCGTGACGACGTCTATATCTCCAAGACTGTAAGACGACGATGACGTGACGAGTCAGATCACGAGGATAGAGTGACGGCGATGGAAAGAACACGACGGCATCCCGATAACGATATGACAACAAATGCATGATGAATTTATGAGGAGTTGTGACTACTCGCGTGACAGCGTCGGTATGACGACGAAAGTCAGTGGCTCAAGCCATTAGACAACTTGGACCACTGGGACGGCGTTGAAGGCGTGTCGACGACGGCATGGCGAGAGTCAGATGACCACGGCAGCATCACGATGACAATATGACAATGTGACAAAGGTTTGACGACAATGAGATTACGACGATGGCGGGACGACAACTGTATCACAAAGTTGTACGAAGACGATGGTGTGACGACGACGGCGTGACGAAAGTCGCGGCTGGAAAAAGTTCGAGTGATGACAATATAATGACGACGACGGTACCACGACGACCGTGTGACAACGAATGCATGATGACGATGACGTGATGACGGCAGCATGAAGAGATTCGGATAACAAAGCTGGAATGACGATTACACGACGACCGCAATGGCATCACAACCTCGAATGTATTCGTAGAGGCCCAAGCTATTAGACAACTTGGGCAACTGAATGAGCGTAAAGGCGTGACGACCACGGCATGACGAGAGGCAGGTCATGAAGTATCTAGGTCGGCCTAGGATGGATGGATGGATGGATGGATGGAGTATACATTATATGTTTTCTGTCCTACATGTGATGCTATGTGGTATATGTGTATCTATGATGCTATGTGGTATATGTGTATCTATGATGCTATGTGGTATATGTGTATGAAATGCATATACATATATATATTCAGAAATGGTGATATGTACATCAGAATGTGTGCAAATAATATACATGGATGAATTGTGTGCTGTGTTGTATATATATTATTCGGTTATATGAAACCGTATGCTGAACATGTTACCTTGTGCCTTGAGCCTTTAGCTCCTACTAGTAGAAGTCGTCATACCCCACAATCCTGTGCGGAAATGTGGTTCTTGCTATTCACTTATTGCCATACGTATTTCAAGTATTAAAAGGAAGCTTTCGTGGTTGATCGTTGGTTCTCACTGGTTCTACGTGCGTCATGTGAGAGCATCTAATCACCGCGCGGCATGAAAAAAGTAAACCTGCGCTTATCGTCAGGCTATATTTCTGAATGCCTCCCATTGTTGGAGTCGGTAAACTCTATGCAACTATTGCAACATGAAAACTCGTATCTTTTTTGGAACTCTGCGGAAGAAGAGGCTAGAGGGAAAAAAAGAAAGAAATCACACACACTCACCTTCACACATGCATGCCTTGTACATAGTTGCAGCTTTCTCTTTCAAATTGTGGGGTTCAGTGATGTCAGTTATGTTTTCAATTATTTCTGCAAAGAATTAGTTGCCGATTTGAACGCGCAATTATCAGATTATTTAACATAATATACACGGAAAACCAGGTGGAAGATGCAATATCAGATAATTGGCGAGTAGGCATGAGTAATCATTGGAAACAGTAATACTGACAGAAGAAGCACGGGTAGAAACAGAAATTAAAGGTTTACGATAATCTCTTTTCAGTGATAACAATGTGAACACTTATTAAATAAAATGGCAGTGTTAAAGAAATATTGTTTTTGTAGAAAATTACTAGGCGAAAACACACTTTCACGCTTTGTGCATTCTGCAGGACTGAGCAAGGGGGAGAGTGCGATTACAAACATATTCAAAAAAAGGTAAGGCAGATGCTGGCATTGGCTTAGAACACCAGTTACTTTGCGCACGCAATAGGGGACATCTGGGAATCCTGGGGATCTGGTTCTTGTATTTCATGTAAAAAAAGCGTGCGAGAAATAAGGCAGTATGATGAAACGTTTGACAGCCTCTGTTATAAAAATGAAGGCTCAATTCTAACTTTTCTTATTCCGATATGAGTGGGTTGTTACCTTTTAGTTCGTTTCGCACGTTTTGTTCCGCTAGTTCAAATGTTCCAAACGATGTATCATCCTCTGGAATAGGGTGATCTCTGATCCAGCCGTCGCAAACAAAGCTGAAGAAGTCCTCGCAAGGATCCAAGCTTGCGTTGATGCTTGCATTGAGCAACTTTGCTAAGATACATACGACAAAAAAGTGAAATATCAGTTGATGTGTTAAATACGTTGAATGAAACATCGAACAAGTTAAACAGTGGCTGGTGCTAATCCTAAATTTGCGTAATGAACAAGTGTCCAGCTGACGAATGTAACAGACCGCTTTTTCCGAAGTTGGACACGCACGCAGCTCAGATGCGTTCTCATTGGGCAACAACACGAGCAATTACTAATATATTTTCTTTATTTTAACTGAATATGTCCGGAAACAATACCTAGCGCATTTCACTGCCTAATTTCAAGCTTTACGGTTGGAGATGTTATAAATACGACAGGTACTTCAAAATGTTTAAAAAATTATCATCAGAGGGTGCCATTCAGGGATAAGGGCATATTAACATTTTGTAAACTCCCTTTGGTAGACTGTGTGATTTGAACAAATTCGTAATTGCCATTTCCGTGTTTCTAACAGAAGCTAGTATTGCTAAAGCCGCATCCTAGAAGTAGCTATAGGCTATTGTACCCTTTATTACTCTACAGAGTGTTCAAAATTGAGCTTTATGGTTTTCTTAAATTTAGGCAATCGGAGGCACGTGAAGGCCACCTGTGCAAATAAATTATGTGACCAAGGGGACACAAATTGAGGACACAAACTCCGCACGCAACAACCGCGTCACATCAAGGAGGAGCTTTCCGCCGATAATAACTTTCTTGAGTGCGTAATCATGCGAACGACAATTAAACATTCGATTCTGATATCTTGGAGCGCAGACACGCTAGAAGAATTCTTCCAGCGAATACTGCTTACAAACACGACTACCTCTAACTTTTCAACACAAACGCACCCACTCACTTCAGTCAACAAAACGTAAATTATTCAATTTTGTTACTTGGGCTGTTGACAACGATAATTATCATCTCCCTTTGTGTACCCCTGGCCAAACAACTTGTTTAAACAGGTGATCTTCACGTGCCTCCCAGTGCCTAATTTTAAGAAAACCATAAAACTTAAGTTTGAACACCCGGTATAGTTTTGATCCCTTAAAACGCTGCGGAGTGCGCTGTCTGCGTATTTGCGGTATTAGCGTTTCTTGTGGAATAACTTCGAAGCCTCATTCGCAGTAGAGTTAAAAGGTGAAATGGTCGACCGCTGGAACCTAATCATGGTTTATAAAATTGTTCGGTACTTTCAAATAATTGCTATTTCGTATTAAATAAAAGATTTGGCTCAGGTTGTTCGAGCGATTGTCAAACAAAGGCATTACTAGCTTTCGAGCGCATTAAAATGATAATCCCAGACCTGTAGCTTCCCATTGACAATCGTCACTGGCGAGCTTGCTCATATGACATACCACACAGTGCAAAGGTTTCCGAAAAGCATTTGACAGCTCACAGATAAATGTAAAGAAGGCATGCTAGAAATCTGACAAAATTTTATTTTCTTACTTTAAGACCTACTGTGAGTAATAGGTACGTTAACACAGACAGGCAATTGACGTCAAAAGCAAACAAGTATTTGACAGGCATTTTACCCATGCATATAGCATTCCAAAGGACAATTTGTAAACTTATGTGAAGCAGTGGTTTGCTTCAATATTTTTGAGCAACCTCGCAGGTCTCCCTCACAGGAAAAATGAACATTCTATGCAAAAGTGCTTCAATGACCTTTAGAGGAACACATAACATGCAAAAAAATGCTGATCATTTGAGCAATCTCGCTGTGTTATATCAATTACCGGAGGGTCGCGAATATGCCTACTGTGTCTTTTAAAGGTTGATGGGTAAAATTTACAATTCAGCATCACGCTTGCAAATGTACACTGAAATCCACTCCGTAAAATGGCTAGCGGTCGCTAATATGCATGCTGTGCCCTTAAATCTTGATCGGTAACGTTTACGTCTCAGCATAACGCTTGTAAACGTAAACCTAAATGCACTACATAAAATGGCTAGCGATGAAAACTGAAATATAAGGTCGCGAAACTTGATTGAAGACAGAAAGAACATTTCCGCACACTTGAATTCGTAGGCAGAATGTCAAGTTTGTAGGAGCATTCATGGCAAAGGCCAAAGACAACGGTACTTATAATGCGCTTCGAAGTTGCCTAGAAACAGTGTATGAATGCATCGTAACTATAGTAAATAAAGTTAAAAGAAATATAGATACACGCTCTCATTATATGCGTTTAAGTCAATAATGCGATTATTTGTTTTGACTTTTATACTGCTGACATGTGTCGCGGACCTTTGGCAGTGCTGTATTTACTTGCACCAACATGAAGCCAACAAGTAAACAGTAACGCATCGGAGGAAATTTAAATCAAATAAACAATTATTTAAACGAACTGTTACAGGTGCTTACAAAGAAACTTTTTTAAAGAAAGAGAGGATCTTGATTAGGAATAGCGCATGAATAACCCCCTTGTCTGACGTACGTACGTCCACGTCCTGTCCTTCACTTAATATCGTCAGTGTAAAACTAAGCGCAATATAAACATGAATCCCCTGGTCATTGAGCACTATCAGCACAGAATCAAGTTAGCATGACTGGAAACTAAAGGTGACCAGTCCCACAGAGTACAAGCCGTATGCCACATGTTAGGAGAATCTTCCTAAAGAATACAATTCTTTTTTATTTACAAAACACTGTAGGCACAAGTTAGGGCCCCCGGCGGTATGAAAAGTTTATATATATATATATATATATATATATATATATATATATATATATATATAGATATATAAACTTTTAAAACCTTTTTTTATATATAAACTATATAAAAAGAGTGGAGTTGTTGCCAACTCCACTCTTTTTTCAAGCTACACGCTTAGTCTCGTTTCTTTTGTGTCACACCTCGTGTATATATATATATATATATAGACACACACAAACACACACACACACACATATATATATATATATATATATATATATATATATATATATACACGAGGTGTGACACAAAAGAAACGAGACTAAGCGTGTAGCTTGAGAAAAGAGTGGAGTTGGCAACAACTGTTTTGCTGACGTAATCCCACACACGTCCTCCATTCATGCCTCCAGTTTCGACGGAACCGATCGCGCCAGTTGGGAGTGCTGCGTCATTGTGTGAACATGTGCAACTGCATTCTGCCGGAAAAGTGTCTGATGTAAAAACCGAACAGCGAATCAACATCAAGTTTCTTGTGAAACTTAATAAATCAGCCACGGAAACATTTCAAATAATAACCGAGGCTTATGGAGATTTAACCTTGTCTCGTGCACGTGTTTCAATGGCATAAGCGGTTTTGAGGGGGAAGTGACAGTGTGGAAGATGATGAACGTGCTGGGTGCCCAAGGTCAGCGATTACAGACCAAAACATTGCCAAAGTTCGTCAAGTGATCAGTGGTAACCGAAGATTAAGTGTTCGTGCAGTGGCTGAGTTGGTTCACTTGGACAGGGAAGCTGTTCGACGCATTTTAATGGTGAATTACACATGACGAAGATTTGCGCGAAGGTTATTCCAAAAGTTCTGTCCGTTGACCAAAAACAGTGCCGTAACGACGTGTGTGCGGACTTGCTAGAACGCATTGCAAACGAGCCAAATTTGTTGGGATCTGTTGTAACATGTGATGAGACATGTATTTTTACCTATTACCCAGACAGTAAGCGCCAGTCAATGCAGTGGAAGTCTCCAGGATCTCCAAGACCCAAAAAAAGCACGCAGGTCAAAATCAAAATTCAAGGCAATTTTAATCGTCTTCTTCGACATTAATGGAATTCTAATGATTGAGTGGGTTTTCGTGGTTAGACTGTTAATCAACACTAGTACATTGAAGTACTAAAAACACTTCGTGAAAAATTAGGAAAAAAAAGTCACAGTTGTGGAGTGATGGATGGCTGTTGCACCAGGACAATGCACCCGCTCACAGGGCCCTGTCTGTCAAGCAGTTTCTGACCAGCAAAAACATTAATGTGATGGGGCATCCTCCTTATTCACCTGATTTGGCTCCAGGCGACTTTGTTTTACTTCCTAAATTTAAATCTTGCTTAAAGGTAACCCATTTTATCTCGGTTGAAGAGGCCCAGGCAAAAACGGAGAATCTCCTGAAGGGCCTTCCAAAAACCTCGTTCCAGAACTGTTACCAACAATGGCAGCACCGAATGCAGAAGTGCCTGAATGCTGAATGGGACTACTTTGAAGGTGATAATGTCACGGAGAACTGATTCAGTAAGTACAATAAGTTATTGGACCAGTCTCGTTTTTTTTGTGTCACACCTCGTATATATAACGTGACACCTCAATGATCACCTCATGGCAGTGACAATAATGGCTCAAACAATTGAACATTGCAACTTTAGTGAAAAGCTGTCCTAGACTTGGCGACAAGAGAAAAAAAAGCGCTTCACATTATGACGGTAATGCTTCGAATGAGTCACTGTTCTGCAGCATACACAGCGGCAAAGCGTTCCAAACTGTAATAGTTTCTGAAAAATAAATGAAAACTTTAATGTTTTAGTACGTGCTTTAAATGGTGTTACCGATTCAGCATGAAGATTTTGAGTTAGTCGTGACGTTGGAGGTCGGATATACGGAGCAACGTCTAATGCGAGATGTTTGCTTTTCAAGTGAAAAATAAACTTTAATCTCAGAATTTTGCAACGCAGCTTAAGTTTCTGAATTTTCTTTGTTTGCATCAGAAAAGTTGGGGGGGGGGGTTCATCATGCGGTATTTAGAAAAATAAAACCACATAAATTTGCGTTAAATCATTTCAAGAGCGTCATTTTTTTCTTAGAGAATGGGTCCCAAATAATGCATGCGTATTCGAGGGCACGTCTAATGATTTAATTATAAGTCAACAACTTGACGGATGGAGGAGTTTGTCGGTGTTTATATCTGAGGAAGCATAATTTGTGGAAAGAATATGCGCTTCTGTTGGACGCGTGTTTATTCAAACTGAGATTCTTTATTGTTACGCCAAGGTACTTATACTCCCTTATTTGTTTCAATAGGGGATATGAGAGCGTAAATGGAAGCGAGAAATACCTTTCCTTTCTGGATACATTAATGAACAGTTTCTTTTTTTAAAAGATTAGTCTCATAAACGATTGGTTGCACCATTCGTAAACGTTACTTAGTATTTAGAAGCAGCTGATCATCTACGCTAACAATTTCCTCAAACATAACGCAATCGTCAGCGAATAGTCTTATATCGATAGGTTCCGGGATAGTGTTAACAATCTCATTAATATAAATTTAAAAGAAGCAAGGATCCTAAAACACTTCCCTGAATAACCCCTGACGTAACTGGAACATTGAATGAGCAGTAACCGTTTATATTAGCGAACTGTGTGCGATTAGATAAATAAGCAGGAAACCCAAATTACGGTAAAGTTCGGAAGGCCGGTATTTTTAAGTTTGAAAATAACTTTAGCGTGGGGAAAGAAATCGAAAGTATCTTTTAAAGTCCAAACAAATACCATCAATTTACCCGGATTTATCTAGAATTGAGGCGAAAGTACGCATGACTGAGACCAATTGAGTAACAGCGTAAAAACCTTTCCTGAAACCAGGTTGCAAAGCTGTAGTTGTTTATGACATGCTCAAGAATTTTGCAATAAGAGGAAGTGAGAGCTATGGGACGACCATTTGAGAGCAATGATTTATCCCCATGTTTTGAATACTGCCACGATTGGCGCTGTTTTCCAATTGCTTGGAATGTTAGATGTCGGACGTTCAACAAGAACAGCAGGTTCTTGCACCACGTCTTCCTTCGTGGGCGCGTGACATAGCTAGGCATCAGCTTCATCATAACCATCATCAACAACGCCGAGAATAATTACATTAGCATGCCAAGCATTTCGCTCAGTTGTGATTCGTTGTAAAAAAGTGCACCTTAACTCTCAACGTAAATGCACAAGCTTCTACCTAAATACATCGAAACGGAGAAACGTGTTTCTCGATAAGAAGCGCACCGATGTTTATGAGATTTATTGCGTATAAAGGGAAGTGTTAAAGTGTAGTAACATTACTAAGCGAATTTTCAACTTGTGCAATAAATCTTTATAGAGGAGGAGGAGGAGGAGACATAGGGGAGGAAAGACAGAGAGGTTAGCCTGTCTAAGTACCGGCTGGCTACCCTGTGCTGGGCAGAGGGGTAAAGGGAATAAAAGGAGAATGACGAAGAGAAAAAAATAAAGGAAACCGGAAAATTGACACAGTAACGCGATACTATGCGCTACAACATTCAAAGGCGGTCCCACAATTCGCATGTCCTTAAAAAGTTCAACAACGTCCTTAGGGCCTTGAGGGCCGAAGCCTTTCTGGAACAGCGTCCTAGAGCTGCAACGTGGTATTTGAGATGATCTTTGAATTTGAAGACTCCTTGCATCGCAGATCACTTTCAAGATAGATATCGCGTGGCCGAGCTGAGCCGCGTCATACACAGCCGCCGCTGGAGTACACCATCAACCTCCCACCTCCCCTCCTCTACTGCCTCGTGCGCGAAGCACGATAGCCTGCTTCCTCCCCGCCTTCCCTCTTTGTGCGCGCGAGATCAAGCCGCCATCATTGGCTCTCCCCGCAGGCTTTCACTTGCACCTACACCATACGGCACGCGGCCACGGTATTATGCCACTTGGAATTTTATACTAAACATCACGACGACGACGACGGCGACCGCAGAAATGTGCCTGGAGTGTCCATATAATTGCTATCGCAATTAAAATCTACGTTAGAGTTTAGAAATCATCTCTAAAATGTTGCTAAAGATTGTCTTTTTTCTGTCAGCCAAAACACATTTGACTCAGGTTGTTTAGGTGATTGCCAAAATGAAGTGTTTCCACTTCTCAAGAATATTTCTCTTTTGTTTCCCAGGTGTCCAGGCTTGACGGCAGGCTTTAAAGTTCGTCAATATAGGGAATTGTAATAAGATATAAGACAAAGTGCGCAAGCTTTGGTGGAGCACTTGAGAGAGCACAAACAAATGTAGACGGGGCTTTCACAAAGTTAAAATGGAACTCTGCAAGAAAAAAAAATTCTTCAAGTTCCACCATGATTAAACGATATGTTTTACTCCGACGGTCATTTGGCACGTAAAGAAATATTTGAAAAAAATTGCTCCTTCGTATGCAGTAAAAAAGTACCATTGCTAGTTTTGGGTTAAACAATGGTTTGTTGCAGTGTCTTTGAACGACGGTGCAAGGCTCGCTCACACTGAAGAGCTGCATATTTTATAGAAATGCTTGGTTTACCATATGTTATGAGGAGAACTCAACAGGCGAGCAAATTTGGATTTTCTCAGCACTATCACTGCTCTATGTCTATTCGCAGGCCATCACAATTATACATATTGCGCATTTTAAACGTCGATTGATAAACTTTACAGCACAGTATAACGCTTACAAATGTAAACTGAAACCAGCTAACCAAATGACGCGCAACAAAAATAAGACTGAAGGTAGAAGGACATATCCGCTCGCTTCAATCTGCATGCACAATGGCTACATTTCAGAAGCGCATTCATGGCAAATACCATAGACAAGGACATTTAGTCTGCGCTTCGGAGTCGATCTGCAGATAAAAGTCGAAAAAAACACTTAAGCACATGTTTGCCGTAGTTTGATTAGGTCTACAATCTGTCAATAATCTTTTATTTCTGCAGATCTGAATGCCATTCCAAACCTTTGGCAAGACTGCTTTTACTCGCACAAGCATTAAAACACTGAGGAAAGAACAATGCATATTAGGAAATAAAGAAAATCAGTAAAATCTACTTTGAAAAATTGATATCAACCGTTACAGATGTTTACAAAAAAATGAAACATTCAAAATAAAGAAGTATTTCCAGATAATATTCTATAATTAATGCCCTCGACATTGAGCACGAAGGCCACACAATAAAGTTAGTGTTCGAATCAATATAGCGCAATTCGAAACTAGAGGCGAAGGGTTCTACGGTGTAGAATCAGTATCCCGTTATGTTACCTAGAATAGTAAAACAATGCAATAGTTGACATTCAACAAGGACACACCCGACTCTTCGCCTATATGCGTCTTTGTGGATGTTTGACAAAATCATAATCATCTTTATCGTTATCATTATTTGCAACAATGACAACAACCATGGCATAGGCGTGCAAGACAATCCGATAAGTCACGATTCCTATGGGAAGACGGACCACCTTAAGAGAAAACATTAATTCGGGAGCTTCAATTTAGGTACTCGTAAACGCTGAAATTGATTTTCTTCAGCAAGCAGTGCACCCATCTTGGTTAGGTTTGTTGATTACAAAAAGTAGAGTTATAATCTTGAGCCCGTAAAAATTATATTTCAGTTGACGCCGTAATATATTGTAGAAAAATTTGAGTACAACAAAAAAATGAAAAATAAGGCTTAGAACATTGCAACACTTATTTAGTTTGCTTGCGATGCCCTCAATCGCCGAAGCATTGCAGAGGGAAATGGGTGACAATATATAAACAGACAAAAGAGCAGAATCAAACGTGCAGCGTTATGCAGTATTAGCGACAAATTGTAAAAGTGAAATTAAATATAACAGAATGGTACTAAAACAAATATAACTTAACTGAAAATAAATAAGCACAGCATGTTATACAATACTAGTGGGAAAATATGAGCGTAAGAAAAATTTGGGAAAGGGAGAAAGAGTAATAAATAATAAATAATCATAATAAATAAGTAATAAATGATCATTTCCTAATTTTGTAAACTGCCCACCTCGAGTGATCTAAAATGGCCCGTACTGACCTTTCCTTTACCGCTCATAAATATACAGCAAATTTCTCTGTATGTCTTTTGCAGAAATCTCGTACACATCGTAGCACTTTCATTTATTTTAAATTGTACATTTCTTTCAATTTTATAGACTCATGCATAAAATTTCTCGCTTTAATACCTTGACACGTGCAGCTTACAGAACTTCGATATCACTTTTTGGCGCAAGGATCATCATCATCATCATTATCATCATCATCATCAGCCTGGTTACGCCCACTGCAGGGCAAAGGCCTCTCCCATACTTCTCCAACAACCCCGGTCATGTACTAATTGTGGCCATGCCGTCCCTGCAAACTTCTTAATCTCATCCGCCCACCTGACTTTCTGCCGCCCCCTGCTACGCTTCCCCTCCCTTGGGATCCAGTCCGTGACCCTTAATGACCATCGGTTATCTTCCCTCCTCATTACATGTCCTGCCCATGCCCATTTCTTTTTCTTGATTTCAACTAAGATGTCATTAACTCGCGTTTGTTCCCTCACCCAATCTGCTCTTTTCTTATCCCTTAACGTTACACCTATCATTCTTCTTTCCATAGCTCGTTGTGTCGTCCTCAATTTGAGTAGAACCCTTTTCGTAAGCCGCCAAGGATATGATTTCGTAAATCTCGCGCTTCTATTCTTTAAACACCTACCGTTTTCCGGTAATTTTTGTCAAGAATTATTAGCCCCAAATTATATAATGTTTACTATAATAATCCCTACAATTTTACTCTCTTTACGAAATGCACCACAATTAACTTAAGTCAGTCGAGTGACTGTTTTATGTGAACATTTCTGCGTCTCATTTGTATTTGAATCACAGTAGACTTCGAACTAAGACTTGCTGTTGATGTGTAACGGCGCGTCATTAATGCAATGACCTTTTCGGAAAGATATCACCACGCTGGGCAACGGCTGGAAGCATTTATATGTGGTACATGAGTAGCATAATATTGCATAATTGCACAGTCAGAATATTGGCACAGTGGGTGCGAATCGAAGCTTACCTCTCTCTTTACACACTTCCGTGTCACAAACAGTGTAGTTTCTGGTCTTATCTGGCAAACGAAAACGGTTCACATATTGATATATTAGAGACTTGCGGTTCTTTAGATGCAAAAAGAAAAAATGTCCGCCTTCTTTTTTTGTTTCACAATAGCTGGCTATGATGAGGGCAGTGAGTGACTATATATATATGTAAGCGAGAAGAAAGGGGTTTAACCAAGGGGCCCGATTTTTATTAGCCATATCATAAGAAGCTAACAAACTGACACCGAGGACAACATAGGGGAAATTACTTGTGCTTAATAAATTAAATAAAGAAACGATAAGTTAATGGAAATTAAAGTGGATGAAGAAACAACTTGCCGCAGGTGGGAACTGAACCTACAACCTTCGCATTTCGCGTGCGATGCTCTACCAATTGAGCTACCGCAGCGTCGTTTTCCCATCCACTTTCTTGGGTAGTCATGTGTCCTAGTAGAACCCTGGGAGTGTTAGCCAGCGCCACCACTCACAGACCCTGGCGGCGGACGTGGAACGTCCTTTTTGCCGCAGGCGTCACGAGAACGTGATCTTTTTGAGTGAAGGCAACGAACGTGATGTTTTTGAGTGAAATGCGAACGTTGTGGGTTCGGCTCCCACCTGCTGCAAGTTGTTTTTTCATCCACCTTAATTTCCATTAATTTATCGCTTCTTTATTTCATTTATTAAGCACAAGTAATTTCTCCTATGTTGTCCTTGCTGTCAGTTTTTGTTGGCTTCTTCTGATATATATATATATATATATTTATATATATATATATATATTTCCATGTAAAATAGCATATCACGTGAACACATACAGAAATATACAAAGAGTAAGAATTGGCTGGCACATGGCACGAAAACAGTGACAATGACAAGAAATAGAGCAATGGCAATAAGAACAAAAGTGCTTGAGTCGCAGCAGGTCGGAATTGTCTAAGAAGGACAAACAGACAGACAATGGCAAACGTTCATGGCGAAAGCACAGCAAAGCACAATATCAGAACATAACATATGCAAGCTACAAGATGTAACAATGCATGAACAAATGACAACGATTGTAGTTTAAATTCAGGAGGGTCCGATTTTATTTTAAAATATATGGTGTATTGTCTTTCTTTTTGCATGCGTTGCCACATTGTAAAGTGATTCATTGAAGTTATAGGAAAGCATGATTGCAACTTTTTATTCAGAGGTCGTAATGTGTTTTGGAAAAAAAAACTGAATCAGTTCTCCTTCATACTGGGGATATAGAAAATCTCTCCTAGAGTGTCCAAAATACTTGTCATTTCTCCTTACAACTAAAATAGTCAAACAATCGGGAAGAAACTTATCATCGGTTAAAAGAAGTATTCTTGAACTTTGTAGTAAGCGCTAAAAGCAGGATGCGTAGAGAAAGTTTCTGTCTTTCTCACTAGGTTGCCTCCTTCATTTTCAGCACTGTTGTATCTCCAGAATGAATGCCAACAAACTTGGTCAATTTAACGTTTCGACACGATATACTACGTAGGCGTTCTAGGAAATGTGTTCGAAATTGCTTAAATATAACGGACATGTGATGAGGAAAGGTTTCCTTTATAGTGTTTCTAATACGAACGTATATGCATAAATTGTTTCTCGGTAGTAATTAAACAACTAGTTATGCAAAGGAGACAAACGGCCTTTTTTAGCCAAAACATCCAGACAATTTCTTTAGGATGGAAATTGCATGGAAATATAGAACGGTTTGAAGTCACACAAAAAGTTCATGGTGCTAATTTCTGCAGTGTACGGAATCCCGGCCAATTTAATTCACAAAAGCGAAACTGAACTGCCGAAATAAGCAGATTTCCCGCCCTTGGCAGATGCGCATGGGCCACACGACCGTTTTGGCGTCAGGGTAGGGCGAATATGAAGCCAGCGAGATGGCGACTTTAGATGTACTTTAGCTTCGTGCTTGCTCGCTTGTGCAGGTGTGAATGGCCAGGTTGCTATTGTACCTTTGCTAAATGCATGACATTTGCCCTCTTTGACACGTCAGTTTCGCTTTTCGCTTTTCGGAATGAAAGTGGCCGGATTTCAGTACACTGCAGAAATGAGCAGCCAGATTTTTTTTGCCTCTCTGGAAACGGTTACAAACTTTTGGGTTGACGATCTTCGAGTCTGGCACTGCACTCAATTGTGTGGCTTTGTCCGTTAAAACGGTGACAAGTGTAATTTACCTGTATTACTTGTCTAATTACTATTAAAACTTTAAAATGCGTGCCTCCTTGGTAAACGTATTCATAATCTGATAGCATAATTATCACAGCTAGGTTTTTAGCTTTAAAGGAATTGCCATGGGGGTGTTCGCCTAGCAGCACTAGTTATGGGTTGTAGCGGTAGGCTTAAACAGGCCGTCACTATATCGTGACGGGAAGCAAGCATTTCTCGTCCTCGTCTTCTCTTGCACCAGCACACCAGCACCATGCCCACTGCCCAGTGTCTTCAGTACGATCACTCCCCAACGAAAGAGTAGCTGTCGTGGCGAACCTAAGGACAGGAAAACACAGGGGGTTCATGGAACTGCTTGAGCTGGGAGACGTAGACAATTTCCTGGCCCGGACGACGCTGGGCGGAAGGCGTTTCGATTGGCTCAATGAGGTAGTTGACCACGGATATTTGTTTCAGTACCCGATAAGGGCCGTGGTACTCGGAGAGCAGCTTCGAGGAAAGGCCTGGAGGAGTAGAGGGCACCCACAACCAGACCAGCGAGCCAGGCGCAAAGCACGTAGCCGTAGTGGATGAATCGTGGCGAAGCTTTTGGCGCCACTGGCCCTAGGATGTGAACTAGTGAGCGAGCTGGCGACATTCTTCGGCGTAAGCAGCCGCTCTAGAAACAGTCGTCCATTCCGAAGCATCTGGCCGGTAAGGTAGAATCGTGTCCATAGTGCATGAAGGTTCGTGTCCGTAAAGGAGAAAGAAAAGGGAGAACCCAGTGGTGCTTTGCGTGGCGGTATTGTAAGCGTAAGTGACGAAAGGTAGAATGCGATCCCAATTGGAGTGGTCAGATGAAGCATAGATGGCCAACATGTCACCAAGGGTGCGCTTAAAACGTTCTGTCATACCATTACTTTGAGGATGATATGCTGTGGTAGTGCGGTGAATGATGCGACACTCCTTTAGCAATGCTGAAAGGACGTCAGAGAGGAAAGCGCGACCGCGGTCGCTCAGTAATTCTCGAGGTGCTCCGTGGCGTAAAATCAGGTTTTAAAGTATAAAACTGGCGACGTCGCTTGCTGTGGCAGATGCTAGGGTTCAAGTTTCACCGTACCGCGTGAGGTGGTCGATAGCAACCATAACCCAGCGGTTGCCGCTTGGAGTGTTGGGAAGCGGACCGCATAGGTCAATTCCGAAGCGGTCGAACGCGCGCGCGGGGCATGGTAAAGGTTGCAAGGGGCCGGCGGCATGTTGAGGTGGCGTCTTGCGTCATTGGCAAATGTGGCATGACCGGACATACTAGCGAACGAACCGGTACATACCGCGCCAGTAGTACCGAAGCTGGAGGCGAGAGTATGTCTTTAATACACCAGCGTGGCCGCATTGTGGGTCGTTGTGGAACGTGGCGCAGATGTCGAAGCGGGGATGTCGGTGTATAACAAGCAGCCACTTGCGGCCGCTCGAATTGTAGTTGCGGCGGTACATCAGGTTATCCCGAATGATGAAGTGCGCAGCTTGGCGACGAAGCGTCCGAGAGATCGGTGCTGGCGACTGGCTAGAGAGGAAGTCTATAAGCGAAGAGATCCATGGGTCTTTGCGCTGCTCTGATGGCATGTCGAAAATGTTGAGGGCGAAGGCACCGCAGGTGGAAATAGACGAGTGGACAGGACAAGAGGGCAGGGGTGACCGGGATAGAGCGTCTGCGTCTGAATGCTTTCGGCCTGAGCGATAAACAACACGTATGTCGTATTTTTGTAGGCGCAATGCCCAACAGGCAAGCCGACCAGTTGGATCTTTTAGTGAAGATGACCAGCATAGGGCATGACGGTAGGTCACGATGTCAAATGGACGCCCGTACACACAAGGACGAAATTTTCCGATAGCCCAAATGATGGCCTGACATTCCTTCTCAGTAACCGAGTAATTCGCCTCGGCTTTGGTAAGGGTGCGGCTGGCATACGCGACGACGTACTCTTCGAAGCCATCCTTGCGTTGTGCAAGAACAGCGCCGAGCTCGACGCCACTAGCGTCCGTATGGATCTCAGTTGGAGCAGAGGGATCGACGTGTCGCAGTACTGGAGGCGAGGTGAGAACGCGTCGCAGTTCTTGGAATGCGTCGTCGCACGCCGGGGACCAGGCTGAGAGGTCAGAGATGCCGGCGAGAAGCTGCGTCAAGGGGGCGATGATAGAGGCAAAGTTACGGATGAAGCGTCGGAAATATGAGCACAGGTCGATGAAGCTGCGAAGCTCTTTCATGGAGGTTGGTTTAGGAAACTCGGACACGGCGCTAAGTTTGGTGGGGTCCGGGAGGATACCGTCTTTTGAAACTACATGGCCGAAAATAGTAAGCGTGCGAGCGCCGAAGTGGCATTACTGCAAATTTAATTGCAGTCCTGCAGTGGAGACGCACGCAAGTACTTGCTCGAGGCGGCTGAGGTGCGGCGCAAAATTGGTGGAAAAAACCACAATGTCATCTAAATAACAGAGGCACGTTTTCCACTTCAGCCCTCGAAGAATGGTGTCCATCATTCGCTCGAAAGCGGTAGGCGCGTTGCAGAGGCCGAACGGTATGATAGTAAATACATATAGCCCATCAGGCGTTACAAAGGCTGTCTTTTGGCGATCTGCCTCTGCCATTGGCACTTGCCAGTACCCTCAGTGCAAATCCAGCGAGGAAAAGAATTCCGCTCCCGGCAGACAGTCCAAGGCATCGTCGATGCGCGGCAGAGGATAGGCATCTTTGCGCGTTATTCGGTTAAGGTGGCGATAGTCAACGCAGAACCGAATGGAGCCATATTTTTTTTTAACGAGGACAACCGCAGATGCCCAGGGACTGTTAGAGGGCTGGATGATGCCTCGCTCCAGCATGTCGTCAACGTGCTGGTCGATGATAAGGCGTTCAGCAGCCGACACACGATACGGACGCTGGCGCAATGGTGTTTGTTGACCGGTGTCGATACGGTAAACGACTGCAGACGCTCGGCCCAAGGATGGTTGGTCAATGTCAAATGAGGAATGAAAACGTTGGAGGAGCTCGATGATTTATGTGTGCTGCTCAGGTGTGAGTTCTGCGTCGACGGCACGAGCGAAGACGTCTACAGGGGCATCAGTCGCGGCGGCAGGAGTGACGGAACAAATCGGAAGTGATGTTGTATGACCAAACATGGTGGACGGGAGAACGCTATCGAAAGCTTCAGCGGTACCCAGGCAGTCGCCGCGGAGTGGGGATGATGGGCAGGCGGACGGATTGCACACGTAAAGAACAGCAGAACCGTCGCAAAAAGTGACGACAGCAAACGGAAGCAGAAAGTTCCGGCGGCGCGCACAAGTGGCCGACCGTGTAAACAGAACAGATGAGTTCGCAGCAGAGCTGCATGACACAGGAAGAAAAAAATTACCGACGATTACGTTACTTCCTAATGCGAAATTTGAGCGCAGCAAATAAGCTGTTTCACCTTTTCGATAGATTGAGGCAAAGAAATCGAGCAACACATGTATGCGCTATCACAGATTTTTTTTTTATTTTTCACACGTATTCCTTTAACAAAGACTCCACTAGGTAAGCTTCTGCTTCGGCGGCACGCACCTCTGGATTCTGACGGCGACGGCGCTGGGCCTCTGCTCTGGCAGCTCGTTTAGCAGCAGCAGCAGCAGCAGCAGCAGACGGAGGACTTCCATCGGTCGTCTCGCTCATGGCTCAGAAAGAACTGGCAGATAATTTCGCAGTGGCGAACGGCAGCGGCAATTTCGGCTCGGGCGGTGCACATATACAGATCCGCCGCCACCGATCTGGCTCTCTGATTGCCACCGCACAGGGCGAACGGCAGCGGCAATTTCGGCTCGGGCGGTGCACATATACAGATCCGCCGCCACCGATCTGGCTCTCTGATTGCCACCGCACAGGGGTTTCATTGGAGGAGGAGCGAAGAAAGGAATTAAGTTCGAGCCGGCGCTTTGACAACCGGAGACTCGCAGGAAGAGGGGGGAGGGGGGCGGCGTGTGCACCCAGCGGCAAACGATGGGGGCAGGAGCGCGCGCAGCAAGCGGACAACACGATAAAGGGAGGAGGGAAGAGATAGCAGCGACTGACTGATGCCGCTGACGCCGATAGTGAGTCAACCCCAGCTGCGGAGTTGGTTTCAGGGACAACGCCGCCGATGCCGACACAAACAATATGATACCCTCGCTTCCGCAGCGCTAAGAACCAGGTCTAGCCGTGGGAAGGTGGTCACGTATTCGTCGACGTGCCGGGGCCTACGTGAAATAACCGGCGCGTCGGCAACTGAAGAGCACCCTATCCGCCACACAAGAACAGGGGGGGGGGACCCTTTCCTCCTCTTTCTGCATGGCGGCGACGGTGTTCTATGCAGTCACGTTATCTTGACTCTCTAGCGGCGTCAGCGGCATCCAGCGGTATCAGTCGGTCGCTGCTAGCGCTGGCGGGATGAAAGGGGGGCGGAGCTGGTTACGAGGCCGACGACAACGCCGACGACGACGCGAAACCCAGGAACGGACGCCAAAGAGCTGCGCTCTAAAAAAAAACGGCGGAGAAAGGTGCGATATGGATGCCAGAAGCGGCAACAACTTTAGGCGAAGAATGGTCGTCAGGGTCGAAGCACGGCACTGATAACGTAAGTTCGGCACGAGCGCGGTCGATAAGAGCTTGATTGACAAATAGGAAATTCCATCCAAGAATAACGTCGTGTCAGGAACGAGATAGGACGACAAATTCTATAACATTCATAACGCTTTGAATGACAACGCGGACTGTGCACGACGCTGAAGGCTGAATGCGATGCGAGGTTGCCGTACGCAGAGAAAGCGAGGTAAGCGGAATGGTCACTTTGTTCAAATTGCGGGAAAGCTCCTCACTAATAATAGAAACGGCGGCTCCGGTGTCGATAAGTGAGTGTACGGTGACGCCGTCTACGAACAGTTCAATTTCGTTCGCCGTGGCAAAATGAGGCCTTGAAATGCTCGACGTAAACGCAGTTCTTGCCTCTGGAACTGCGACTGTTAGTTTTCCTCTCGGGCTGCGCTGGGTGGGCGAACCATCGGGGAAATGGATCGGTGACGTGGGGAAGTTGCATCGAAAGGGAGGCGACTGTAAGATGAGTCCGGAGGAAGGTTATATGGGTCCTGACGCGGAAATCGAGCAGGGCTCTAGCTTGAGGCGCCCCTACTGTCAGGTAAACGGGGGCTGCGACGGCGGCACAATCGTGCTACGTGGCCCGGAAAATGGCAGAAATAGCATATTGGCCGGTTGTCAGGTGTACGCCACGGGTTGACGACAGGGGCTCCAGCGGCCGAGTAAGGGACGACAACCGGGCGTCAAGGTGACGGCGGCACGCGGAAGGTGCCAGTGGCCCGGTAGGCATCAGGAGCCGGAGGGGCGCAAGGCCGGGCAACAACGTCAGCGTACGTTAGCCTACCAGCTGCAGGCTGCGGAGGAGAGGCAGATGGCAGCGCCGCGGCAACTTGCTTCTGAATTACGTGGCGAAGCGAAGGAACCAAGGTTGTCGACGGCTCGGGTGTGATGTTAGCCAGAGAGAGTTGGCGTGCGACTTCCTGACGGAGGAACTGCTTTAGAATATTTAACCCATTTTCTCAAATACTCTTTCAAAATAGTACAATAGTTCTGTAGTGATGTGAGCACTTCTCGAATTTCCTTTCACTATGTAGTTTCTCTTTCTTTATAGGGTGTGTTTCACCCCCACTTTCGCTCAAATACTGACTCTCCAATATTTCCTCCGCGTAGCATTGGTTAATGTGGCTCTGGACCATTTACCTTTACCCAATTTGTTAACAACATAAACAGGTCCCTTCGGGGGAAACATTCGCGCTTAATAATCTAGCATTACCTGAAAATACGTCGACATCATTGCACATGGTGTGTTCCAAAACAATCGCATAAGTACCCGTCGCGGTGGCTTAACGGCTGAGGCGTCGCGCTGTTGACGCCGAGGTCGAGGCTTCGATCTCGGACGCAACGTTTGCATCCCGATGGGGTTGGAATGCGACATTTGGGGATCGGTAAAGGAGCCCCAAACTGGGAAAATGAAATTGGAGTTCTCCACTGCGGTGTGCGTCATAATAGATGCTCCTCCAGAGGTTATGTGTAACTACCAGGAACCATTGAATTTAAAGTTCATTGTTTTTGTCTTACTTTTCATTGACAAAAATAGCATAAAGGAAGTTCATAGAGTAATTTCTATTAGGTCTGTAGAACGCCTCTCTGCAGCTTAGGGATTCCATGCAGATGTGTTTTCTTTATAGTTTGAACTTTCTGCAATTAGGATTTGTTTGGAAGTTTACGAAGCAGCTAATTACCGCAAAAGGTAGGTTCTCTTTACTGCCCATCATTTTTTGCTTGCGCATGTAATGTGTTCTTGAAGTGTGCTCAATAGAAGAAGTCTGAAAGGGGGCGACACATTTTAAGTCTACAAAGAAGTATATGGGCTAGGTAGATTTAATTTGAGGATAGTTTGGAACATTATTGACGACGAGGCGTTTACCTTTGGTTGCAGCAAGGGATCGGCTGTACGGAATTATTCGGCTAAATGTGGCCACCAGGAAATAGGCCACTGCGCTGGCGAGATGCATCTCTTCGCTTTTGTCACCTGCAGCAGGTAACGCACCATAAGCTTCATGACTGCAATGCCCTTTATGAATGACCACGTGAGAGTTTTGGCCTGGTAGCATGGCAGATACAACATTTTATAGGTGCACCACCTTGATACTATTAATGAAGAAATTCAGATTAGAACTCACAAAGGCAACGATTTTGCATCCTAGTAAGATATATCTCTTTAATAAATACCGCATGGGTTTTACGGCCGCGAGACTGTTTTTCAACGAAAATTGTAGAATATGTTTATTTCGGCGCATATAAATACAGTTCCAGTACTTACGTCATGATTCTAGCTTACGGCGCTAAAAGACAGATTTAGTGGTGAACATGTTGGATTGAATGTTTTCTTTGAATATTCGAAGGAAAGGCACAAATGTAACAGCTCTAGGCAAAAGCAAGTGCTAAACAAACCACATGACTCGACATACTAAGAGTGTGGTCCGAAAACGCAGGCGTGCATAATTATAGCAAGACAAAAATTTGAAGGAATACGCAACATCTCTAGTACAGTTCCCGTACCATAATTATCTGCGAACTTGTTGAGTTTCCTATCGTTTTCTACGGAAAGTATCTGCGAAATGGTTTATGAAATCTCGCTTTCACGTGGCACAGATTACTTTAGAAGCTCCGTAAATATCTCAAAATGAAAGGCTCACACCACTCTCATCTATTGTGACTGCGTGCGAACAAGTACTACCGAGTAGAACTATTGCCAGAAAACTCAGCGATAACAAAACAAGAAACTCGGGAATTTGCTGAGGCCCGTCACATTGTTAAATCTGAGAACACCCCTTTCTGGAAGCTATCGAGCATGATAATTAAAGCAGCGATAATGTTTTAAGATAAGACCTACGCACCAAGAGATAATTTCGTAGATGTCCTAATTACTGATCGGTGTTTATTAGCTCTTTATGCGGGGTGTTGGGGGTGCTTCGTGTAATCCTTTTTTATTTTACGCGTGTACACGTTGCGCTTGTTTTTACTGGGTAAGCAATTTCACTCGAGACGTGTTCACCCGGTTTACGTAAGTGTCAGAGCCGTTATGCTTTCTTGGTAGCCACGGCTCATTCACGGCTCACGCGCCTAGGGTTCGAAGGTCTCCAGAGACGCGATGGGCCCGTAGTGTACTTGACTCAAGTAGGTTATACAAAATTATAAAAATGACAGCGTTCCGGTTTCTGGCATGTGAGCGGTGCCTGAACGCACATTCGTATTCCTGCAGAAAAAGCGGTGCGCATACCACATCGTTGTCCGTACTCTGGACCTAGGTGCCTGTCAGCTGATAACGTGGTTCCAATTCCACACCGATTCACTCGTTTACACCGCTGTCGGCTGCGAAAGCATATCGCAGTAAACGCTAGCATTCAGTGCGAGCTATTCCCGCCGACATTACTGTCCCGCTTGCCAACATCACGGAAGCAACGGGTCGATGAGATATAGCCTTTTAAAAAGCATATGTATTGGCGCATTTGAGTAAATAAAGTACAATTGTATGTTGTTGCAACATTTTTGCCTTGAAGAACTCCAAGATGTCGGAAATATGGTCGGCAGCGAGTATCCCTTCTCGATTCCTTCGAAGTTCGTGAACAGCCGTTCAGACAGGAAAATGAATTATCTGACAGGCCCCTTGTGAAGAAGTCCTCAATTGCAAAAAGTAAAGTGGATAGTAAACGCCAAGGTAGATTTTTCTGGTCCTTTAATTGAGCGCTAACAAACACCGAGGGTTTTCATGTCGTCTCGCGCACCATCCTGTTGCGCCCAGCTATAACGCCACTGCCGGCGTTGCTAATCGTACCAGGGTTTGAGATGTTTAGCGTTTCCGGCATTCGGGTAAACGCATGAGAACTTGGCCTTCTTACCGAATGAGCGAAGGTGCAAGCGCGGACGGCTTGCACGGTGCAGCCATCTGGTGGTGCGGTGCTCAACCAGAAAAAAAAATACAGAGCTGTAATACTGCAGTGAACAACTGTATTTTGCTTCGCTGCTGGCGTAAGTTTTCTACAGCGGTCTAATCGTGCTGCTCCCTAAAATTTGCACCTGCGGCAAAGTAAAACATACTTGGTTACTACAATGTTAGCTCTCTGTTTTGTCTGGCTGAGCTCTGTGCCACCAGGTGGCTGCACCGTGCGAGCCGTTCGCGGTTGCCCCCTCCACTCATCCGGTAAAACGATCAGTCCTCTTGCGTTTACCCGAATACCGGACACGCTAAAACTCCCTGTGGTGACATTCGTAGTATCAGTCAGGGCGCCGTTCCTGCTACACCGCAGTAGTAGCGTAGCGTGCTACTTCGCGCCATGCCGGGTCCACGTATATTTTAGAACACCGTATCAGGACCCCCAGCGCATCAGTAAACCTTTCTTTCACGTTCACTGCTTCGTCTTTATGCAAGACAGGCAATTATAACACAGATGGAGGGAGAACTCCTGAAGAACCTATGAAGCTTAAGGTTGTTATGTTGATACTCTGTTCGTAAACACATGTATAAAGCACACTTACGTTAAATCGGTGGCGATCAAGTAAACTTGGTCTCAGACCTATTGCTCTTTAGTTCACTCCTCGCAGACGACTGGCCAAGCTTCCGGGCTCTCCCCAAAACAAGCTGAGTGCACAATCCACAAATTTTTCTCGTTCTTGATGTATGGTGGGCCAGCATCTTGTTTCCAGTGGCATTTTTGCGTCCTTTCGTATAGCAGTACAGTTGCGGCATTCCTCAACAAATATTAAAAGTCATCTCTGAGCTCTGCGTTAGCCCACGAGGTACTTGTCCTTGAACTTTGGAAGCTTTAGCCGACCTCTTATATTTAAGTCCACATTTCTTTGTTGATAAGCACGCGGCAGGCTTTACTTCGAAATATCAGCATGCGGCTCCGACACGCACATATCACGCATGTCTTCGTTTTGATTTTTCTTCTTGGTCTGGCTCTGTCTCTTTTCAAACCTATATAATGACATGTTTATGCATGTATGTTATTTCTTTCGCGTGTGGTTTTACGACTGATTCTGCTGGTAGCCTCGATAACAATGAAGATTGAGCACGTATATTGAGTGCAGTAGGGCGTACTGCACTCAAAATAGTAGGGCAGTAGCCCTACTGCCCTACTGCACTCAAAATAAAAGGGCAGTAGCCAACATGTAGAATCGAAATGACCTATAATTTAATGGCAACCTTACGTATTCTAGCGAGGCAAACAGGCGCATCGTCAACGCCTCGCTCGAAGATAGAGCTCGCGCGCTCGGTGCCTGACGCTCGACTGCCTGTTTATCCTTCTGGCTCTGTAATTGATGTACCTGATGCATTGACGCACTTCCAAAGGTCGACGACATCTTCTAGGTAGTCGGTTCTCCGTGGGCTGTTGGGAACGGTTCTGCAAGCGCTCTACGCCACGAAGCTATCGCACCGCGGCGCAAACAAAAACTTGCGTGAAGCTTGTCTCAAAGTCGGACCAGATGCTAAAATCAGATTAGTGGTAGCGAAACCACACGTTAGAGATGTCCGTTAGATAGAAGACCTCTTCATTCAATTTCAATTTTCAATTTCGTCATTCAAGCGCTCGCGCCGCCGGATGGGCCGTCTAGTTGTGGTTCGGAGAGGATGCACACTCGCCGGCGTGCGCTGGGAACCACTTGATACGAATGGTGCTGCCGCGGTCATGGAGCTGGAGCTTGCCGACGAAGGCGACCTCCGGCGCGCACACTCGCCCCTTGGCAAAGTTGCGCACGACGTTCCTCGAGTCGCTGAGCAAGTTGCCACACTCGACCTCGGAGATCGCCAGAGCGGTGGCAACCTCCTCCGTGTCTGTGGCGTCCGTGCACCGCACGCTCGCTGCCGTTGTTTTCGTGACCACTGCAACAACCACTGCCGTGAAGCCTTCCCGCTTGTATTCCTCTGCGTCCACGTACCGAGCGTGCGGGTTTTGGGCGTATTGTTCGGTGAGGGCCTTGGCCCGCACCAGCCGCCGTTCTTCATTCTACTCGGGATGCATGTTCTTCGGAATGGGGTCCGCGTGGATGAGGTCCCGCGCTTCGTCGTTTATCTCGCACGATTGCCGGCTGCTAGGTTGGAGGTTGTAACCCAAGGACGTCAGTATACTGCGGCTCGTCTTGGTGGCAGAGAGGCGCTCCATTTGCGCGGTGAGCTGTGCCTCGGCTATTTCTTCAAGGATGTTATGGACGCCGAGCTGCAGAAGCCGAGCCGTACTCGTGGTGTCCATTAAGCTCATCCCCATCTTGTAAGCCCTTCTGATCAGCGCGTTGATCTTGGTCCTGTCAGTGACCTGCCAGTTCAGGTGGGCGCAACGTAGGCGATGTGACTGATCACGAACGATTGCACAAGGCTAACGGCACTGTCTTGACGTATGCCCACCCTTCGTGTCGAGACTGGTTGTATGAGCCGCATGGCGTCCATTGCCTTGGTGGTAAGCTTGTCGATGGTTTCGTCGTTGCGGCCGCTCTTGTTTAGCGGCATGCCCAGGTCCATGATCTTGGGAACTTCGGGGATGCGTTGCCCCGATGCAGTGACGATCTTGATGTGATCGCACTCCCGGGGGGCAGTGCGTTTCCGTCCCGGTCATGTGTGAGGACGAACAGCTCGGATTTGGCGGGCGAGCACATTGGGCCGGTGCCGTCAAGGTGCTGCTCGACAGCGGTAACCACCGCTTGCAGCTGTTGCTCGATGCTGCCGTCTGTGCCGCCGGCCGCCAACAGGGTAATGTCGTTGGCGTAGATCGTATGCTGGACGCCAGTCCCCGCTACAGCCCTCGCTACCTGGATAGTGAAGAGGCTGAAGAGCAACGGCGAGATGACCGAACCCTGCGGGGTATCCATGGCCCCCGAGCTTGAGTACTGGGAGCTTGAGGTCTCCGGCGTGTTGTTTCACCGTGCGGTTGGTCAAAAAGCCTTGCATGTAGTTGTAGGTCGTTACCCCCGTACTAAGTCTTCATACTTGTGCTTGCCGATGTCCGGTGGTTTGCCCACTTTCGGGATAGGATCGTTCTTGCCGCTTCCCACTGTCGAGGGAGCTTGCCCGAATGCCAGCATTCGTTAGAGTAATGGGTTAGGGCCTCGATCAATGAATGGCTGAAATTGCGTAGCGTCTTGTTGATAACGAGATCGGGGCCGGCTGCTGAGCGGATGTTGAGCTCGTGCAGCGGTACCCGTACCTCTGGCATGGTAATGTCTCGGTTGAGCCACGCGTTGGGCATCCCCCCGTACGGCGGGTGGGTTTCCGTTGGGTTATTTCAGCAGATACTTGGCTTCCATGCTTTTGGTAACAGCGTCTTTTCCTTGTTGTGCGGTGGCGTGCATGAGGCGGGCCAGGTGGTCGCGCTGGTGTGACTTGGTCTTGGTTTCGCTTGGTGCAGAAATAGATTCCAGATGCAACCGCGATGCAGTTCTCTATCAGCTCGGTTGTAGGTTTTCTTCCATTGCTGACGGCACCGGACCTTTAAGTGGTGTTTGTTGGGCCTGTTTACGTTGGCCACCTTCTTTCTCAATTTGTGATTCAGCCGTTGCCGCTTCCAGGGCGCCTGTATCAAACGCTTGGCCTCGATCAAATGGGCCATGTGCCTGTCCGTGGTGACCACGTCCTCGTCCGTTTCGGTGGTCTTGGTGTTTTAGTGCGCTGCACCGCTGAGTTTTGCCATCCGAGTTTCGATGTCTGTGATGCCTTGTGCTGTGGTGGGGCGTCCCTTGCAGAAACCGTCCGAGTCTCTCCTCTTGTGTTTAATGGCGTTGCCCCGTAATTAGCTTGCTATCATAACTTCGAGCATATAGTGGTTACTGTCCACATCGACACCGGTGTTGTGCCATGTTACTTCGCCCGTGCAGTCGTTTTTGGTTAATGTAAGGTCCGGTGTGGTGTCTCGTGCTACCGTGTTCCCGATGCGGGTGGGATAAGCCGGGTCCGTGATTATGACACAGCTGTGGTCTAGGGTATCCTGTGTTAGGGTCCCGTCCCTTGGCCGTGTCCTTCACGTAACCCCACGCTTGATGGGTGGCGTTGAAGTCCCCTGCAACGGGTTGTCTTTGGCCTGGGTGCTGGCTGTGAGTAATAGGGTCTTGAATTTCTGTATTTGGTGCTTCGGGTTACTGTAGATGTTGGCGAATAACAGGCTGCCTTTCCGTTGTTTCTTTGGGATGATTTCACTGAAGGTGTATTCCTCCTTGCTGCGGCCGTGTTTGAGTTGGTGCTCGATAAACGTGAACCCTTTGTGGGCGAACGTGCAGACACTCTGTCCCTACGCCGGGCTAACTTGAGCGCGATACCAAGGGAGGTCGGGGGTCGCCGTCGCCGGTTTTTTGTGGCACGATGATGTCGGGTTTCTTGCCTACTGTGATGATACGTTGTTACAGCACTACTCTCGTGCTGTTTTAACTGTTGCAGTTCCACTGCCAGACCGCAAGGCCCGGTAGCGATCCTATCGTGGAATGGGGCTGGGACATGGTTGTGGTGAAGTTGGGGCTTGCGTCTGTTCTTGGAGGTATGGGTGCTTAGCGAATTGTGCTGCAAAAATGGGGCGGCATACTATGGGCTTGAGGATCAGTTGAATGAAGTCGAAACACTCTTGTATGGTACGGAAGGACGTAGTGATCAGCTCCACCAGCCGCGCCAGTAGTTGTTCGGTGACCACAGCCGTGCAGGCGTAGGCGTTGGCGAGCATTTCAATTTTGGCTTCGAGCTGAGTTTCCAATCGGGTCAGGGCCTTGTAAAGATATGAGGTGCGTGCTCGTTTCTTGAAAGGTTGGGTCAGTGGTCTTCTACGCTTGGCGCTCGTCTTAGGTTGTGACCATTGATTGTGTGCCTCCACTGCCAGACCGCAAGGCCCGGTAGTGATCCTATTGTCGTTTGGGGCTGGGACATGGTTGTGGCGAAGTTGGGGCTTGCGTCTGTTCTTGGGGGTATGGGTGGTTAGCGAACTGCGCCTCAAAGATGGGGCTCCGTACTATGGGCGTGAGGGTGTGTTCAAACAAGTCGAAACACTCTTGTAGGGTGCGGAAGGATGTGCTGATCAGCTCCTCCAGCCACGGGAGTCGTTGGTTGGTGACAACAGCCGTGCTGGTGTAGACGTTGGCCAGCGCTTCAATTCTGGCTTCGAGCCGAGTTTCCTATTGGGTAAGGTCCTTGTAATGTGATGAGGTGCGTGCTCGTTTCTTGGGGGTTGGGTCAGCGGTCTTCTCTTCCTGGGGCTCGTCTTGGGTTGTGTCCATTGATTGTGTGCCTTGGTGTGATGGGGTGTCAGTGTTCTGCTCGGGGATAACGGTGGGTGTAGGTTCGGTGCACGCTCGTTTTTGGGGGTTGGGTCAGTGGTCTTCTCCTCCTGGGGCTCGTCTTGGGGTGCGTCGATCGATTGTGTGCCTTGGTGTGATAGCGTGTCAATGTTCTGCTCGGGGATAACAGTGGGTGTAGGTTCGGTGCGCGCTCGTTTCTTGGGGGTTGGGTCAGTGGTCTTTTCCTCCTGGGGCTCGTCTTGGGGTGTGTCGATTTATTGTATGCCTTGGTGTGATGGGGTGTCGGTGTTCTGCTCGGGGATAACAGCGGGTGTAGGTTCCGTGCGCGCTCGTTTCTTGGGGGTTGGGTCAGTGGTCTTCTCCTCCTGGGGCATTTGGGATTGCGCAAAGCCTAAGCAGGTGGACTCAAGCGTTTCTATAAAGTGAATAGGGACGCGTCCGACGCGAGCATGTGTGTGTGTGACGACAGCAGCCAGACAACGGTGAACAGGTTCGTGTTTAGCCGGTGGCATGATTTTTATTCCGGCCGTTCGATGCGCCCTCTTACAACCTGCTGGTTGTTGGGTTCTGCATAAGCACTGGAGGAGCGTAAAAAAAGGAACATGTGATGTCCCCTAAAACTACGCATTATACAATCGTACGTACCAATGGCATGTAGCGCATACGTTAAAAGTACGATGGCATTTGCACTGCGGGGATGAGACGGTAGAAGCTGTCTGGCCTGGCCCAAATAAATAAGAACATTTAAGTTGTATGAGCGCCGAACAATTAAAAGACGTAATTGAAGTGCCGCTAGCAAAATGAAATAGCAACACAGCAAAAAAAAATATATTTGCTAAAGAACAATAGATTGTGCTTTGCTTGACGGCAGAACCGAAAATGAGCTTAAGAAAGTTGACACTAAACAGCACATGTTAAAACTATAGACATATTATCCCTGCAATGCCAAACTGTCGCATATCCAGCGCCGAGTTCGGTGCCTCGTAACTACACATTCCACCAACACAAAACCCCGAGTGCAGAACAGTGGGAGAGCAGGCTCACTAGCTGCGAGCTCGCCGCCCAAAGGGCAATGGTGCAGCACGCAAGCGAAGCAGCGCGGCTCTGTGGAGCCCTGGACTAGGGGCCCAACCCTGCGAAGAAGGTCAAGCGTCTGCTGCGATGAAGACGAAGGCTGAACACTAAACCCTTAATAGACCAAATAAAGTTTTCTCTTTCTCTCTCTCGCTCTCTCTCTCTCGGTGCCTCGAAATGCTCATTCGCGGGCCGCAAATTGACGCCATGACCATAGTTGCGTTTTTTTGTATGCAGGAAGGAAGCTTCAGTCGAAGGTTCACATAAACAAACTTGTTCCTAATAAATATTTGCTAGACTAATTATGTTTCGATTCAATTAGCAATTTATTTTATCTATATAGATGTACTATTCATTGCCAGAATGCAGATCAACGAGTTGTTTCAATGCTTCTTGATGTGGAACTGGGTTTTGGCTTTACAGGGTTAAGACACGGAATGTTGCGACATATATAAAATGTAGATTAAAGAAAGAGACACTGTTTGGCTAACCCGCACGCATCGAATGTAGACGCTGGGAATCGTTGATCCTGAAGGTCAAAGCTTTAAAAATATGAACTTCAAATTTGAAATTCACTAACGTCACTTGTGCCATTCTCGTCGAAATTCTTCTTGATGTACATTTGCCCAATGACGGAAAGGAAACGTCTGAGACTTTTCGAAGAAAATGACGCCAACGTGCCCTTTCTTTTTGCATACGGTACAGGATTTCTAGACGTGCTTTCCGAGTTTTTGCAAGTGCCCTTGACGTCAGCGAAAGCAGCTGGAATATGTGTTGCCATGCAGCTAGGTTGAACTTGTCCGATATGTACGTGTCAAACATTTATTGCAATAGGCAAAGTATGTGGACTTGTACAGAGGTTTCAGAAAATACTGAGTCATGTCTTACAGGTCGTGTATGCTCTCGAAAAACTCGTTACACTTCTTGAAGTAAGACATCGCGAACATAGGGACTTCCTCTGTCTTGTTTAACGAGATGTTCACCAGCGAAAACATTTTGTTTAAGATTTGTAGGAGTGGAATAAAAAGAAGAAAACATATATTTTATTTTCTTCGAGTATCCGAAAACAACATGCAAATCAAGAAGTTTTTCATGTGCTTTCTAAGAGAATGTCAGGCGAGGGCTTATCTCTTTCCTTAAACGCACACATTGCTTTGTCCTAATATTCTGCGACAGCGTACCAAATTTAATTTTTCGTAAACATTGAGGCGTAAAAGCGTCCTCATAAAAGCCATCCTACTACAACTTGTTTGGGGCACTGACCTATGCTCGGTGCGCTGTCAGACATTGGCCTGTTGTAGGCCAGTTTTAGTTCATAAAGAGTTTATAAGGGCAATTTAGGGCATGCTTTAAAGCCTTTACGCCGCATAATTCGCGAAACAGTTCTGATACCTGTGCACAGAAAACGTGATCCTTTAACCAAGCTTTCATGCAACCTGCTCGCCATCCACAATGTTGCTCTTTGTAGAATAGTTTATTGCTGGGCCAGTTGGAGTAATAGATTGACAAAGTGCAGCGCTAAACCACACATGACGGGAGAGACGGGAGGAAAGAAAACGCTTACTTAAAGCTAAATATTTTCAAGCGGCAGTAAGCCTTCTCTATGTTAGAAAAGAGCGTATGTCAAGTCTATTAATCGATACGGTAAAAAATCCAAAGAGAAACCGCATTCGATGACAAATATCACCGGAATGCGAAAGAGACAACTACGCGGGTACATATCGAAGGAAAGCATTGAGTAAAGTAAAATTTTAAAAAATTATCTGACTTGTCGCCCCTGCCTTCATGTATATGCAAGGTAATAACGAATATTCATGTATCAGAGGAGCGCTTCTGTTTTAACGTTGCGGTTATGCTTACCAGAGAATCTTGCTTCGTCATGTTTAGTTCCCTGTAACGAACAATAGGCTGCACATTCACATTTCGAAATCATTAAGTTTCACTGATGCTTGATATTATTGGTTTTAAGGAAGCTCTTGATCCTCTGTGTTTCTTGCGAGTACCGTGTTCTCGAGGTGTATTTTCACAATGTGCTTAATAAGTTCTGCCTCTGTGAACTTGCCCCCAAATAATCTTCGTTACTGAAAAACTTGGGATCTTGAAGCCAACATAAATTTTATTTTGTTTATATTTCCTCATTTAAGTTCTGGGCTTGTGCTCCACTAAGATGAGTTGATTTTTCTTTTTGCCACAACATTTGTTGATGCTACACGAGCCAACAGGCATCTTAGAACTAAGAAGATCGTTTTCTTTAATTACTCGTATATACAGGTACGAAGCTTATGCTTAGTCTTCTGTTTGTTACCCATAGAACATTCCCGCACTATACACTATACATGGCTTCTGACTATGCACTATACAAATGCACTATACAAATGTCTTCTGTTCTGGTATTGCCGTCAAACAGTTTCCTTAAGTTCAACACGTCTTGTCTGAGTAGATATCTGTCGGTATAACTTCTCATTATCTACGAATAGTAAAACGGGATGCATGTAGTAAACTGCTCATGTGTATAAAAAAAATTGGAGAAACTCAGAAACAGCTTATGTTTGGAAGTCTAGTTACCAGCTCGTCAATAGTGAACTTTTCGTAAATAGCCAGATTATATATATATATATATATATATATATATATATATAACTTTTATTAGTCATATAGGACGCCAACAAGCGCTGACACCAAGGACAACATAAGGGAAATCACTTGTGCTTAATAAATGCAATAAAGAAACGATCAAATATTGGAAATGAAAGTCGATGAAAAAACAATTTGCCCCAGGTGGGTAACGATCCCACGAAACGGCGCCGCGGTATCTATTGCCGATATCGTACCGCCTTCTGAAGGTGTTTGTTGTGCGTTCTGCATAGTTGATAGTTCACAGCGTGTAGAGGGTTGTTTCTGATGCATAGCTTCTAACAAATTTAAATATTTTGGCTCTGTCGCTTGATCTCGGGGCAACTTTGATTTCTCTCTTCAAATACATGTAAAACACAGAAAGACATTCATGAGACTAGCTTTCGGCCGATTTCAATATTATCCTGGATACAAGAAGGCAAATGAGGTGAGGCGAGCTCTATTTTTCAACCGATCTGCTTCACTGTTGTCTGCACCCTCTCCATCACCATCTTCCAACTCTCAGCCTGATTTTCGCGGCTCCGGTAGAGCGCGGCGCCCATTAAAGAATGAACAACAGAAGCAACTGTGAGACTCCGAATCACCGCCCACTGCCTCCCATGGCTTATCCCGAGCCGAACAAGTGTTTCTTTTGCGGCGGCAGCCTGGATTCACCCTCGAGTCAGACGTTCTGGAAAATTCGCGCACCTAGGCAAGGAGTCGGTGAGACGTGTGCACATACGACGATGCACGTCGCGCCCCCAACTGCGCCACAGCTGCAAAACAACGCGTGCGATTCTCAGCCAAACACCTGGTGTGGAACTTCCCGGCACACGAAGCTGTGTAGCTCGCTTGTGGAGCGATTCACTCAATTGAGTTTGTCGCCGGGCCCTGCACACCCGTAGTGTTAGTTGACGTTGAAGCAGCCCGGTAGCGTTTATTACGCGTGCGCTGTAACGTGTACAGCATATCTTCCTTTCCTTTCTGCCTTTTTTGTGAGGGGAAGGGCAAAAGGCAACTGATTGTGCTATGAGCGTCAAATGTAACGTGAACAGCGGAGTGCGTGGCCGAAGCATAAGTGAAGGGGGGGAGGGGGGTATAGTGCGCGCCGTCCAGGCGTCACCATCGACAGGCACGCACATCCGGTTTGGCCGCATCGAGCAATATCTTGCCGCCTGTTCTGGTTCTTACATTTGAAAGAAAGAAAGTAAAAGCGAAAGAGAAGCTAAAATATTGCGGTTTGAGGCGAGTATTGTCGCGCAGCTCACAGAAAACATCAGTGCTATCGGCGCGAACAGCGGTGCGCCTAGTGCAGTTTGTACCGCCATTATAGATTCGCTCGTGTGGTTTGCCGCTTGTGCGCCACATTCGTTCTTTCAATCGGCAAGTTTGCGCAGCGCGGTGTCGCTTGCAGCCGCAACGTTGGCCTGCGTGGCCGTGCCGAGTGCGTTTGACCGTTTGTTTGACCGTTTGTTTGACTCTCAAACGAGCGCGCTGTGCGGCCAAACAGGACGTGCGCGCTTGTCAATGGTAATGACTCGAGGCCGCGCACTACACCTTCACTTATGCTTGGGCCACGCACTCCGTTGTTCACGTTTCACTTGACGCTGATTGCACCTGTCCATCCCCGCGTCCGAAGGTAGTGATAACGTGCTTACCGAAAGAAAATTATTTTTGAATTGGCTTGCGGAGCTTTAAATACGAGGGTATAGTAACACGTCTATATTGAATGGCATTTTGCGCAATAGCAAGAGAACTATCGAGCTAACTACTGTGCCGATCGGAATGTGGTAGAGATTTTCCGAACATGTGTGATACTCGCTTCCGTCTCATTGCAGCAGCTAGCCAAGAAAAAGAAACAGTTTTGAGTTCTCCATTAAAGGGACACTAAAGTGAAAAATGATTTCTTCTACATCAGTAAAATACCGTTCTACAACACCAAAAACACCACTCTTATCCCGATAAGACGTTTGGTAAGCCAGAAAAGGCGCAAGAACGAAATACGGGTGGCGACGCCTACTTAAGTTCCCACACCTGGGGGCTGTGACGTCTTGGATTTTGATGGCATCTTCTAGGGCCTACTAATTATATATAGCGGTACAGATTGACTACATTGTGTTCTAAAGGAACCAAATATTAAACATGGCAAGTTTCCAGAACCTTTATTCAGCAAACGCGGCCCAAATGCGAAAACATACTTTGGAATCCCTGACGTCCCGCTGACGTACCGGCGCTGGGGTTTCGGCGCGAAATTCAAATACTGATATTTGGACCTTCATTTTCTCATCTAATAATCAAGCTACCTTTTTAAAATGACTGCCTGCAGGGTTCTCAAACAATGCTTCATTAGTCTAAACTAATTTATTGTTTCGCTTTAGTGTCCCTTTAAGCATCATTCTATTTGACAACGTACGAATGATTGGTGTGGATCCGTAGCCAAATGCTTGTAGGGGGGACCATTTTCAAGATACATTTGGAGGACCGTTATTGCAGTATTACAGCGAATACACAAATAGCAGTTAAGTCCTAGGAGACACGAAAACATGTGGCAGAATATCAACAGAAAAGAAGAAACAAAACGGAAAGAAGCAAAAACGAAGACATGCACTAGAGACGTCGTGATGTATTCGATTACATATGTCTTGGAGACAAATAAGTCAGGGTCAGGCTCTTGAACGGATAAAAATGGTACTATTCAACATAACACGCCTGATGGTAAGCGAAAGTCTATAAGGTCAAAAATAAATAAACAGGAATTAACAACATCAAAGCACGACGACCCATCAATTTTAGCCAATGCGTGGAGGTGCAGCCCCAATAAAGAACGGCGTCCTCCTCTTGTGTTTCGCACCTCGCCATGGTTTGGGCTGCTTAGCACGAGGTCGCGGGATCGAATCCCGGCCACGGCGGCCGCATTTCGATGGGGGCGAAATGCGAAAACACCCGTGTGCTTAGATTTAGGTGCACGTTAAAGAACCCCAGGTGGTCAAAATTTCCGGAGTCCTCCACTACGGCGTGCCGCATAATCAGAAAGTGGTTTTGGCACGTAAAACCCCAAATATTATTATATTATTCGCCATGGTGCCGCGCTACTGAGGCCATTTGCTACGCATTCCCGTGCACCCTTTCCTAAAGACGACGATCGTGCGTACTGAAAAAAAAAAAGAAGGCGAGAGATAAGGCTTCTGCCTTTCTCTCTGCTGGTTATAACACGCGCGCTAAGGAATCACACGTAGCAAATTCTTGCTACCCTCACTCTTTCTTTCTATCGCAATTTTTTATCAAACGGCAAGTTTGACGAATTGCTGGGCTATCATCTTCCAAATCAGCGTCTTTATCTGCATTCCTTTCTGCGCCGTTCGATTCCGGCAATTTCTCTGCATTTGGACGCTGCCTTCGTCACAAACGTGGGCGATGAGCCTGCACTCAGCTTGCTTTCACCTTTGTCGCCATTTTGCCATATGTCGGTGCATGCGGTCGCATGAAAGAATGCCCCCCTGCTTAGGTAAATAGACTTAGCTTCAGCCGTCAGTCAGGAATTCACGTCGCTTTTCTCGAAGGCACCACAGACTGACTGAAATAACGCCCGCTGCTCATTAATGTCGGATATTCAGGTGGATGATTGCTTAGAGCTACGTTTCCCAGCAGACGAGGTGAGAGCAATTCTTGCAACTGTTTCGAAGTAATTACGCATGAACAACATTTCGTGTAGCAGCTATGCGAAGTGGTCTACGCTCCTTCATGCTGTGAAACGCTTTCCTTTCTCGACTCGCGAAGTAGGCTTATCTACCGTTCGGCAGATATAGTATACAGCGACCAGTTCAGTGCACCATGCCACTAGTTTTGTTGCTGACATGCTAAAAAAGAAATCGTTCCTTTCGTGCTGTATAATTTCGGCCATTTCGGTGTACTTGAACACTGCTTTAGCCGCAGTAGCAAATGAGGTAGCCACCACTGATATCGTGGCTTGCTTTCGCGGTGGTTGCCATTTTGCCTTATGACCGTGCGTATGATTAGGCAAAAGAAGGCTTATCTGTTTTCGTGATTAACTTTGGCTTTTGCCTTCAGGCCGCGATATCTTAAAGGGCGCCGTAAATTGAACAAATGTTCGTTGATCGTGTTTGCATTACCTCCGCGTCTCTCATAGTTCGAACAGAGGGGGGCACGGACTGCCGGGTGAAGTTGCGCTTCCCTGCGGACGATGGGAGCACAATTTTTTCTATCGCTCTGAAGCAATTACGCTGAATAAGAAGATCGATCTGAGCAAGTTGGTATTGATTGCTCTTTCAAATTTAGCACGAGAAAAGATGAAAGCGAAGGTAGAAGCTACCACGAGCAATCTTGTAAGCGCACATGCGCAAGCCTTACTAAGTATTTTTTTTTTCTAAAATGAATCTTTACTCTTCAGTAAGCGCTCGTGGTGTGTTCTTCCTTTCCCTTCGTTTTTACTAGCGCTAAATTTTGATCATAATTATGCACAACGAACTTTTTGTGTATGAGCCATGCGATATGTGACTTCGGCTAAGCTTCGATGTAGAACTTCTCGTGTTTAAAAGAAAAACACGCTTCGAGATTGTTTTTTGTTGTCTGTGACACATACATCAAGATCAATTTAGTGTGAAATTTCTCGAATCCGGTTGAAAATAATATGACAAAATCCCTTCGGTAGACTTCCCCAGGCCCTGGACGCCAAATCCGGAATAAATATTTTGAGTAATCGTTCCCGAGTCAATTTCGAAAAATGAAGGTGGAGGCAACGTGCAATATATTGTGCCAGGGGTCGTAGGAGGTTATCATTATGGGATAGAATTTTTTCGGCGTTGGCCAACGCATCTGGTTATAGGAAAACAATCGCTTCATCATGTGAGGTAATGCGGGCCCCAGTGACATTTTTGCATTCTGTTAACAACCTATGCTACTACTACTGCTACTACTACTAATAATAATAATAATGTCGCGCAAGCGACATTCTGAACACAAGATTACGTCACACCGTCGTTGACAAGAGGACGTGATGATGACTGTCTTCTGTGGTAATAACAATAATATTTGGGGTTTTACGTGCCAAAACCACTTTCTGATTATGAGGCACGCCGTAGTGGAGGACTCCGGAAATTTTGACCACCTGGGGTTCTTTAACGTGAACCTAAATCTAAGCACACGGGTGTTTTCGCATTTCGCCCCCATCGAAATGCGGCCGCCGTGGCCGGGATTCGATCCCGCGACCTCGTGCTCAGCAGCCCAACACCATAGCCACTGAGCAACCACGGCGGGTGTCTTCTGTGGTATGACTACTTAATCGCTGTGGCAGGAAGAAGTAGCTACCTTAAACATCTACAATGTATGCGTCGTCATTGACGACGATGCTTAAGCTGTGGTGGGTGCACGTCATCCTAGATGCTATGCTTGTTTGTACGCGGACAGTTTGGAAGCGCTGCAATCATAGCGCGCAAGTGGGTATATCACGTGGTTTTTTTTTTTGTATTTCGCGGCCGTGCGCAGTAAGCTGAAGAACACTAATACTTAATAGATAGAAAGTTAGAAACTGTCTAGTCGGACGTTTTGTAAAGCGCTCTGCAACTTTCCCATTGAAATTGTTTGCCTAACTTCGTTTCGTTGCTTCAGAAGTTGGTTAATTAATCTTGACTAATGATCTAATTAAGCAAGATACAAAAAATATCGTGAAACACAACATACAAAAGTGAGCAACATGCATTTCGTCGCATCATCTTAGAGCACATCGGCATATTTTTTTTTAACTGTGGCTAACGTTACCTGAAACACCCTGTATAACCGCTCTCTACTTTGAATATGGTACTCAAACCTAAGCTCTCCAGGCACCGTGTTCAATGAAATCGCCAGCCAGAAAAAAAATGACATTTAAGCTACAATGCCGGTCATCAGGAATAATGAACTATACCACTTTTATTAACGACTTACGGCTTTCAAATGACAAAAAACAAATTACCCAGGCTGCTCGACTCATTTCATGACGCCGGCATTGATACACTTAACACGGTCTCGAATCTTGTTTACTTATGCGATCTGTCTCCGAATTGTCTAAATATGAACCAAGACAATAGTCGTTTTTTTTTTTTCTCACCTGTACTCACATGTACGTGAAGTTAAGTGTGGGACAACGTAATAGTGTGTAATGCTTGCTTCAGTTTCGCTTGTCATTGTTTTATTCATTTGTTGTTGCAATTAAAATTCTCTTGCACTGTTAAATTAAGCTTGTTTAATTTTCTCGTTTATGAAAATACGTTTCTTTAATCTGCGATGACTGCGCGACTCACTGTCGACTCACAGAGTGACTCACTGCCGCCGCCTCAATCTCTCTCATTGCAGCTGTTATCGTAGCCTCCTACATTGTTTGGGAGTGCTTGCAATGGGTACTAGTAAAGAAGGAAAGAAAAAAAACGAGGACATGAAGCCTCAAAAGGAAAAGTCGGACCAAACGCCCCAAAAAAAAGAAAACACGAAGAGAATTATTGGAGCACGAAGCGCTAAGCAGCGCCAAAAACAGGGTAACAGAGTACTACAGAGGAACAGGGTAAAAGTAACAGGGAACTCGTATCGCGCATTATAATAACCCTGGACGTGTATTTCCAGCGCATATCCGCACTTTTTACACCAGTTATATGCCCTGCTTAACGTTCTGTTTTGCACACGCTTATGTACAGTCGACCAAAAAAGTTTACGGACCAAGAGATCTGACAAAAAGCTGAACATCTCCTCAGTCTCAAGACACAGCCTGTTATTCCCATTTCCAGCCTTTTGTGGCATATGCAAACAACATTGTGATGCACAATTTTACTGGCTGCTTTTCAAGGCTGCTCGTATATTTTGAATTTTCTGAGATCCTGTGGTCCGTAAACTTTTTTGGTCGACTGTACGTCGTCAACCCACATGTAATAGATTCTTGCTGGCAGCTTACGCATAAAGCGATTGCCCTAAAATATGTGCACTAGTTTAGGTGTGTGATATTGCCGCCTGCTTTTTCTCTCTCGCGCGCGCAACCGATACCAGAAGCACTGCCGATATGACGAATCTCGTTCATTTCTAATATTGTAGTAGAAGAAAGGCCTTCCACTCATATCAAATTGATGACGCGCAGAGATACGATGCTGTGGCACCATGGGAGATTTACGCGAGCGCCTCTTGAAAGTTCACCGATGTGTGCGTATCGGTGATACGAAGTTGCCGTAATTGGTTTCGACGATCGCTTACTGCTCTTGTTTCTACGACCGCCGCCAAGCGGTATCTTTATTTGCGAGGCAGAAGTTCGCTCAGTTAACTGGGTTTTTTTTTATTTTTTTATTTTTTTTTTATTTCACGTACTTTCAAGGCCCGAAGGCGTTACAGAAAGGAGTGGAGTCAAAACAAGAAGTAATGCAGTAAAAAATACAAAAAAAGTATTAACAAAAAATACTGACAAAATGCATTCTGAACGGCGGTCTTGAAGTAAGTTAGTAGGGTCGGTGATGAGTGCGATTGAGGCGGGAAGGCGATTCCAGTCCGTGCTTGTCCTGGGGATGAATGAGTCACTGTTCCGGTTAGTACGGCACAATGGCACCCCGATTTTAAGGCTGTGGTCAGTGCGGGCAGAAATATAAGACGGAGGGGCAAGAAGGGTCTCTTTTAAAAGGGGGTTCAAGTGAAAAACTTTGTGAAAAAGGGAGAGACGGGAAGATTTGCGGCGTGACGAAAGATCAGGTAAGTTAAGAGTTCGTTTCATTGAAGAAATACTTGCATAGCGAGAATAATTGCTAATACAAAGCGTGCACTGCGGTTTTGAATACTTAAAAGAGTAGAAACTAATGAAGACTGAGTCGGATCCCAAATGGCTGAAGCATACTCCAATTTGGAGCGAACTAATGTTTTATAAAGAGTTAGCTTCAGGGAAGAAGGGGCAGAGCTAAAATTACGGCGTAAGTAACCAAGCATGCTATTAGCGTTTTTAGTAACATAGTCAATATGCGAGTGCCAAGAAAGGTTATTTGATATGTGAAGGCCGAGATACTTGTAAGAGCTAACTGACGTCACAGGTGCACCATTAATAAAGTAGGTGTGTGTGGCAGTGGTACGAGATACACACATGGCCTTGCATTTATTTGAATTTAGTTGCATGCACCAATTAGAACACCATTCAATTACGCGGTTAAGGTCGTCCTGCAGCTCTTGGGAATCTGAAGGATTAGTAATTTTACGGTAAAGAACACAGTCATCCGCGAAAAGCTTTATGGAAGAGGAAAGAACGAAGTTCGGAAGATCGTTAATATAGATTAGAAAGAGAAGTGGACCCAGGACTGACCCTTGAGGAACACCTGCTGGTACGTTAGAAAACCGAGAATTGCAGTTATTAGTGTTTACAAACTGCGTCCTGTTAGAAAGAAAGTTTTTTTATCCACTCGAGTACATTTGCGTCCAAGTTAAGTTGAGACAGCTTAAGCAGAAGTAAATCATGGGTCACAGAGTCAAAGGCTTTGGCAAAATCAAGAAATACGCAGTCAATGTCGGTACCTAGATCAGAAATTCCAAAGAGATCGTTAGTAAATGTTAAGAGCTGTGTTTCACAGGAAAAGAACTTACGGAAACCATGTTGACAGGGGTTGAAAAAGGAGTTTGATTCTAAAAACTCAGCCAAATGTGAATATATTATATGCTCAAGAATTTTACATGAAATGCTTGTTAGTGAGATAGGCCTGTAATTGCTGGGTAAGTGTGTGTCACCTGATTTATGAACTGGAATCACCTTTCCCACGCAGCAGTCGTGTGGAAGAACAGACTGCTGTAATGACTGAGTGAAAATGTGCGACAAAATAACAGCAGAAAATACATTAGTACACTTCAAAATTTTTGAGTTCAGACAGTCTGGGCCGGCAGAGGAGGACGTTTTTTGATTGTTAATTAGGCAGCTAACACCAACCCAGTCAGAGATTGGATCCATGGGCGAAAAACCAGAATTGGATACAAGCGGTAATCCACGTGGCATTGTGGTAACATGTGAAGAGAACACATCATTAAATACATTACAGCATTCTTCAGGAGCAACAGGTTGATCATTTGGGTATGTTAATTGGATTATTTTGCTTGGAGTACCGCTAACTATGGTCCAGAATTTACGAGGATTAGTTTGCAAGATGGACGGAAGGGTGACAATAAAAATGCTGTTTCGCACTAGCGGCGGCTGTGTTGTAGTCACTTTCAGTGAGGTAGTAGGCGGACCAAGCAACGTCACTGCATGAAGCTTTTGCGCGACGAAACGACCGCTTTTTTTTTTTGTTACGTAGTCGCTTCAAAAAGGGGTTGAACCAAGGGGACCGTGGCTTGCAAGCGACTGTTCTTTGCGGCACGAAACGTTCGATTAACGACAACAATTTATTTTTGAAAATGCACCAGTTTTCTTCAACACAGCGCTGATCGCAATTAGCGATGTAAGAAGCTGCGAAATTTTCCATTTCAGCGGTAATGGAAGCCAAGTCGGCTTTGCTGTAATCGCGGATCACTTTCGCAGTTTTCTTAACAGGAGCCCGTGTGTTGATATGAAAAGTGAGTGCAAGGTGATCACTTAAGCCTTTTATGTAAATAATTGGGGAAACTGTGTCAGGGTTCGTAGTGAGAATCGGATCTAGTATGTTAGATGAAGAGGCAGACACGCGCGTTGGTTTCAGTACAAGCTGGGTTAAGTGGAAATCCAAACAAGTGTTTATAAACTGGGTACTCTGAGAAGACTGGGACGTTGCCGTGTCGTTACGCCAAATGATATCGGGAAAGTTGAAGTCACCAAGAAGAAAAAGGGGAGCGTTAGGGTATCTGACAATTTGTTCAATGCGTCGTGAAGGTCATCGCAAAACGATGTCGAAGCAGTAGGAGGGCGATAGCATGTGCAAAATATAACATCTCTGTTGTCGAGTACAACGCGCACGCAAACAAGTTCAAGTGGTGTTTCTATGGAAACTGAGCTTGAAGTGAGCGTTTCAGTAACTGCAATCAAGACACCTCCACCTGATCGCACACCACGATCGCAGCGATAACATGAATACAGTTTTTCACAATAAAAAATTTCGCTATTTTTTGTCCGAGCAGAGAGCCATGTTTCAGTGAGACATACTATGTCAGCAGCGCATGAATCAATCAGTGAGGACACCGCAGCACGTTTATTTAGTAGACTTCGCACGTTAGTGAAAAAAACATATGGTGTTATTAGATTGCGCATGTGCTAGCTATGTCGAACCATTTCCTTCGATAGCTTGACGCGACCGAACAGAAGAGCGTGCTGCACGTGGCATGTTGACTTCGCATACATTGTCAGTGGTAGAACAGTAAACGTAGCACTTCTTGTTCAAAAATAACTTATTTAGCCGTATTGAGTATGTCTGTCCGGATGCCTTAGCAAAATCTAGCAGCTTTTTCCTAGACTGGCGCGTTGCTCGGCAGAAATCTTCGCCCACAGATACCCCGGTGGATTTCAGATTAGATTTTAGTGCCAGAATTTTATCCTTTAGTTTTGAGCAAGAAAAGTTCATTATAATCGGGCGAGTCTTATTAGCAGTATACGAGCCAAGTCGGTGGGCTCTACATACCATATTCTCGGGGACCTCAAACTTAACATGATGAGATAAAAATTCACACACCAATTTTTCGGACTGCGCCCATGTTTCTGACGGGGTGTCAGAAATACCATAAAATATTAAGTTATCCCGGCGGGAGCGATCTTCTAGATCATCGAGACGTGTCAGGAGGGAGGCATTTTCAGTTTTAACGGCGTGAGCTACAACTGCAGGTATGTCAGCTGACGATGGGTTAAGCTCAAGTGATTCAACAAGCGATTCAACTGTCGTTAATATAGTGGTTAAATCGGACACTTGATTAGTTAATTGAGCTTGCTTTTCCTTTAATTCGGCATCCTTTAATTTAATCCTTTTCCTTTAATTCGGAATCTATTTTTGCTGAAAGGGCAGAAATGGCTGCAAGAAGTTCTTTGTACTGCGCGTCAGTTGCAGGTCCCGGATTAAGTTCAACCTCACCAGATAGGATGAGTAGCCTTGCAACAAACGCACATTCACACAGTGAGGCAAAAAATACACTTGGGCACGGGAAAAGCAGCAGACAGACATTACTCGCACGTTTAGAGTAAAGAGACGGAGCTTCACAGACCTGCATGAAGAAGCAAAAAGGGTTTAGCGGCGACTGCATGGTTGCCGCTATCCCGTGCCCACTGAAAGTGGCCGCAAGGTCGATTCAAATAGGTCGCGAAGCTTCGGGCGAAAAGCGGTTCAGTACAGATTGTCACCGACATCAGCATGGGGGGTTATGGGAGCAGCGATTGAAGCGCGACTATGTTTGGAGGGAACAAACATTGGGAAAGAAAAACTCGTTTTTTAATTCAAATGAGACACAGTTAGATTCATTCAACGGAAATAAAATTCCTAGTCAATTTTACATATTCGTGACGAGTTAAGAAAATACAAGTTTAATTTTATTATTATTAATAAATGCATTTCTTTTCAGCGCCCATCGCTACAGGGGGCGTTGACGCCACTATCACTCGCAATGCAATGCACGTCTTGAAATGGGCAGAAAGGCGCACTCGTATCACCTGTTGAAATACGCCCCCCTCACAGTTTGTGCTTTCTTGCTTGTCGAAGTTTGTCTGAATTTGGTGACGCGAGTAGCTTGATTGCTTCTTAATCTGCTCAGTCAAAAGTAGTGAGTTACAACCGCCAGGTAATTGTGTAGTTGTTTTCGTGCGACTGCGCTGGCCGAGGGGCTTGGCATCGAACAATAGGATCAGCACTCTACAACTAAAGATTTCGTCGGCCTCCAAAGAAAGTGTGTTCTGTGCAGGGATGCGATTTCGACAACCGTACGGCTGGCCTTTTCCTGCATCGCTTTCCACGCTGCAAGCTCGAAACGCCCATCAAGTCGAATGGCGGGGCATTTGAATATATAGCTCCAAAAGAAGAACAACAAAACAAATTTCGCGCCTTCAAAAACAAAATGACTTCACTTCTGCTTTTAACGGACATGGCGTCACATTATTTTTTCTTCCGCCGGAAGTGTTCCCACCACAAACAGATGGCGCTAAGACCCATGCACCGCCGATGGATCGCCATGTTTTGAACGTATGGGCTCCTATGGAAGCTTCGCTACCATGTATATTTACCTCGGTGGCCGGACGAAGGCAGCTGCTTAAGTAGAGCCAGAAGGGAGATGTCGCTCCTGGCGGCTGTGAATCCGTGTGCAAAGGTATGAAGATGGCGCCCTGGATTACTTGCTGGCACCAAAGATCTTGACTTGCGTCAGATAGCAGGACTGGCAACGGTGTCGGTGAGTCATTATAGATGAGCACTGGTGAAACCGCGCATGCGCAGGTCGAGGTATACAGCCATACTCCAAGGAGCACGATGAACTGCATGAAGAAGCAAAAAGGGTTTAGCGGCGACTGCATGGTGGCCGCTATCCCGTGCCCACTGAAAGTGGCCGGACGAAGGCAGCTGCTTAAGTAGAGCCAGAAGGGAGGTGTCGCTCCTGGCGGCTGTGAATCCGTGTGCAAAGGTATGAAGATGGCGCCCTGGATTACTTGCTGGCACCAAAGATCTTGACTTGCGTCAGATAGCAGGACTGGCAACGGTGTCGGTGAGTCATTATAGATGAGCACTGGTGAAACCGCACATGCGCAGGTCGAGGGATACAGCCATACTCCAAGGAGCACGATGAACTGCATGAAGAAGCAAAAAGGGTTTAGCGGTGACTGCATGGTTGCCGCTATCCCGTGCCCACTGAAAGTGGCCGGACGAAGGCAGCTGCTTAAGTAGAGCCAGAAGGGAGGTGTCGCTCCTGGCGGCTGTGAATCCGTGTGCAAAGGTATGAAGATGGCGCCCTGGATTACTTGCTGGCACCAAAGATCTTGACTTGCGTCAGATAGCAGGACTGGCAACGGTGTCGGTGAGTCATTATAGATGAGCACTGGTGAAACCGCGCATGCGCAGGTCGAGGGATACAGCCATACTCCAAGGAGCACGATGAACTGCATGAAGAAGCAAAAAGGGTTTAGCGGCGACTGCATGGTGGCCGCTATCCCGTGCCCACTGAAAGTGGCCGGACGAAGGCAGCTGCTTAAGTAGAGCCAGAAGGGAGGTGTCGCTCCTGGCGGCTGTGAATCCGTGTGCAAAGGTATGAAGATGGCGCCCTGGATTACTTGCTGGCACCAAAGATCTTGACTTGCGTCAGATAGCAGGACTGGCAACGGTGTCGGTGAGTCATTATAGATGAGCACTGGTGAAACCGCACATGCGCAGGTCGAGGGATACAGCCATACTCCAAGGAGCACGATGAACTGCATGAAGAAGCAAAAAGGGTTTAGCGGTGACTGCATGGTTGCCGCTATCCCGTGCCCACTGAAAGTGGCCGGACGAAGGCAGCTGCTTAAGTAGAGCCAGAAGGGAGGTGTCGCTCCTGGCGGCTGTGAATCCGTGTGCAAAGGTATGAAGATGGCGCCCTGGATTACTTGCTGGCACCAAAGATCTTGACTTGCGTCAGATAGCAGGACTGGCAACGGTGTCGGTGAGTCATTATAGATGAGCACTGGTGAAACCGCACATGCGCAGGTCGAGGGATACAGCCATACTCCAAGGAGCACGATGAACTGCATGAAGAAGCAAAAAGGGTTTAGCGGCGACTGCATGGTTGCCGCTATCCCGTGCCCACTCACTCCCGTGCCACTCAAGCATGCCAATCTCGTGCCCACTCAACTGTTAACATTTTTTTAACCACATGACATCGTTAAACACGTGACAATGCCGAGCTATGCTTTATAGTCATAACATTGCCTATAGAGGAAGAAGAGAAACATCGAGACAGTATCCCGTAGCGCAGTCGAGAATTACTGAAGTCAGCTGAGTAAGCGATCAAAATAACGTACAGCGCGAAGGACGAAAACAGCGATAGACGACATACACAGCGCTGAAACGACATAGACAGCGCTGTGTATGTCGTCTATCGCTGTCCTTGTCCTTCGCGCTGTACATTTTGATAATGAATTACCAACTAGCCCAAGCAACCCCCCTAGTTCACTTCATTTCTAATACAATGGGCCCTTTCCCTTCGTCTTTCCCCTGTTCCTCAGCAAGTCCTCAGCGCTGTTTATGTCGTCTATCGATGTCCTTCTCCTTCGCGCTGTACGTTATTTTGATCATGAATTATCAACTCGCCCAAGCAACCACCCTGAGTAAGCGACCTTGGCAGTGTAGCTTTTAATGTCTCCCAGCACTGCACTCAGCGCGCACTTTTGCGACAACAGAAAGGGCGTGGTGGCAATGCGCAGCTACTGTATCCGCATGCTATAACAAGAAATATAAATGTATATGTTTCAAGAAGTGACCAAAGTTGCAAAACCATACCGCGAAAAAAAAATGTCCGCAGAGTGCTCGGCAATACACTTGAGCGAGCGCTTATTGGTTAAAACTCTCCCGCAATTAAACATTTCCACCCAAATCCGCTGAGCGCAGCCGAGACTCGGATGTTCGCTTATTCAATTCTCCATGCAGGACCTGCAATTATTTTTAATCAATAAATAAATAAGTAAATTCTGGCGTTATCACGTCATACTCATACCTGTGAAGTTATGAGTGAGAGAGAGACAGAGGAGAGGGGAAAGGCAGGGAGGTTACCCAGAGGGGAAGATCCGGTTTGCTACCCTACGCTGGAGGGAAATGGGAGGGAGAGGTAAAGTGATAACAAAGTAGAGAGAGAGAAAGAAAGGAGCACAGACATACAATGACAGTCGGTCACTGTCCCCGCATACTGTCACCGCACAGCACAGTAGCACTTGCACCACTACAAACATCTGTTCAGGCTACAGTGGTTTGTCCAATTCTGTCGCCTCTAAAAACTGCAACAGTGCCCTCGTCGCCCTCTGCTGCGATGGCTTGTGATGGCGGCATTTTAAAATAAGTGCCTATGTTAGAGGTCTTCGGTCAAAGTGCACTATCGCGATTGCGAGCGATCGTCTCTGTAAATTATAGCGAGGACAGTCACAGGGAAGGTGTTGAAGAGTCTCCTCGTTACCATAGTCATCACAGGAGGCGTCGTCTGCCCATCTGATTCGGAAAGCAAAAGAATTGGTGAAGGCCACCCCTAGCCATATTCGACAAAGCAGGGTAGCTTCGCGACGGCAGAGTCGAGGTGGAATGCAAAGGCGTAGACAGGAGTCTAGGTTGTGCAGCACGTTGTTTCGAAAACTTCCTGCATTCCACAAGAAGAACATGATATCACGGCTGAGCATGCGAAGTTTTGTAGCGGCATCTGTCCTTGATTGTGGTATCGGCTCCTCTTCGTCCCCTTGAAGAGCCGACCGAGCAGCGTTATGGGCATGTTCGTTCCCTGTGACACCGCAGTGACTTGGAAGCCGCTGAAATATCACGTGGTGTCCTTTCTCAGTCAAGGTATGGCTCAGTTCTGTAATCTCGAATGCCAGTTGTTCGTGTGGTCCACGACGCAGGGCTGATAGCAAAGACTGCAGTGCTGCCTTTGAGTCACTAAATATTCACCATCTTCGAGGTTGTTCTTGGCTGACGAGACGAAGTGCAGTGCGAAGAGCTGCAAGTTCCGCAGCCATCGGTGTCGTTGGGTGACATGTCTTGAAACTGATAGTGGTGGCTTTCGCTGGGAAAACCACGGCTCCAAAGTTATGAGTGAAAGAAACTAAAGTGGCTCTGGGTAACTCACACAAACCGTTTAGATTTTCAGCTTAGCCATTCGGGCGATTGCCCCGGCTCGTATATATTCTGTTGCCAGTCAGCAGGTGCCTGTCTGAGATCATCTATGCGGGCACCGTATTGCTTTGCACACGGCATGACACACGGCGCGGCCAACAGTTTTACAGTTGCCACGCTTGTGGGATACATCTCGCGTATGCTGTTTAGCGGTGTTCTTGAGAGTTTTAAGAATATGTGAAAACTTCACATCGATAAATCTACCGTTAGCATATTGCGCTTGAAAGGAAGAGATTAAACGACGCCGAGATGCGAATGTGCGTCACATACAGTTGCTTGTACAGAACGTGATAAAAGGTAACTTTATTATCGTGCTAATTCACCACAGCACGCAAGACTCGTTGCTTTTGGCCTTGAACGACATCTTCCTTGTTTCATTGCAACGAAATACCGAAGTAAACGATTTCATGTTCTTCAAAGAGACGTTTATCCTGCAAAAGGAAAAAAATATCTGGACTGAAGACACGAAGCCATGTCATAAAATCAAATCCGAAGACATCGCGATTGCTTTACTAATATTATTGTCGCTTAGTGGGCACGAGGAATTTGACATTGATTCGTACTGCCGGATGTTCTTCAAGCGAGAATAACTAGTATTCGTGACATGTCACTGAGACTTCTTGCTTCATCTGGAAAACGTGGTGCTGAATGTAATGATCAAAAGCGGCAACACTGTGACAGCCAATGATTGTAAAACAGCTTTAAAGTTAGGTTTGGGACTCCTGCCTAACTGAGACTTGTTACAAAGAGTACCGCAAAGAGGCAAGTAATTGACTCCCAGGTATATGATCAAGTACGTGAATTCAGAATATCGGCATGTTAAAGCTACCCAGCTGTTTATAATGGCGTACCACATGTACGGTCTACATATGCCTCTTGTACGCCAATAGTCTGTCGTCATTTCTTTAAATTCTGGGGTTTTACGTGTCGAGAGCAGGATCTGATTATGAGGCACGTGGTAGTGAGGAACCCAGACTTAACTGAATGAGTTTGGACTGCTAAGATTTTCTTTTAAAGCTATATCAGTGTTTGTTTTGCGATAACAGGTTGATCATATGAAGAAGAATTAAGGTCGAAGTTTCATTTTCTTATTAGTGTTTTATTTTGCGCCCGAATTCCCGCTCTGGTATGTCAGTCTGACATTGCGGGTTCCACATTATATTTTTTTTATTTCTATATCGCCCACATTGGCTGAGCGAAATTTTCCGAAACATGCTATGTTCAGTCCTTGGCTCCTTTATAAGACAATGTAGATGATTAATTAACTAGGCCCTAACAGACGCGGTACAAATCCATGACGTTATGGCATGCCTGTTGAAGAACATCGAGGTGGTGTCGTCACCTCACATGTCCTTTGTTTTTCGCATCTTCTCGGTTTTACCAAACCACCTCGTGGTAACAGTTATTTCACAGATTTTATAGATGATTAATTTACTTGTGCAGGTAAAATGATTTCCTCTGTAGTTTGAGACTCGTTAATTATTTAGTTCGCTCATCGTATCATTTCTATTTTTAAGGCGTCTCAGAATGACTGTTCAAGGAAAAATTTCCGCATTGTACTCGCTTTCACTTATTTATCACAGCTACAGATTTCTCAATTCGTACCTCCAGCCCATTTCTGAAATTCCCCTGATTCTTGGACCCTCCCTTCGGGTGGGCAGGTGCCAGTACATTTAGGGCCGGCATCATATTCGTCAGTTTGCCGGGTTTTGTGCCCGAGACACGTACACTGATATTCCAAAAAAAAAAAAATCGACGGTGACGCTAAACTGCAATAGCTTCACCATTTTTCAGAGTGATGTTTTTTTTTTTTGGATTGCGAGCAGAGTGAACGTTACACATGCATTAACAAAAAGATGTCCAGGACTGCACCTTTCTATTCCAAACCAACTCAGTGAGAGCACATTTACTTAAACAGTACGAAAAAATGGAGCAAGAATAAAAGTCACCTTTCTCGGCGAGGGCTGTGGGGGTCGTATTCTATTTGCAGACGCAGAGCCCCGGCACGTGAGCTGCCACACCACACCTGCGAGACGAACATAGCGTTTGTTGTTTTATTGAAAAGCTGCTACAAATTTGGTTTTGATGCGAATAGCATTCTTCGCATTGTCTGCGACGATATCGTCTTTCCGGCTACCTAACTATCTGACCTAAAGTACGTGGCCAATTCCTAAGATGGCACATCTTAAAATATGGGCCAACCCTGAACGTATAGCCTATATTCTAAAAAAACGTAATATTATCCCGCAGATAGTGCAGTCTAAACAAAATTTGCCTAAGCTCGTATAAGGTGCTCTTCAATGAAAAAAAAAATCTGTTGCTGAGGTAATCGTGCCCACGTCCAAATGGTCACTGAGGCACGGCTAGCCGGCGCTTTGCGCACTGCGCCACAAATGCCCGCAGGGTGAGAGGGATTATTTCGTAATATTCGAACACACCATAGTAGTACTCATATTGGAGGCCACGTCATGACATGGCGGGTGTGGTCCATTCAGTGTACAATAAATTAATTTTCGCCTCGAAAGATTGCTATTTCGCATACTCGTGTAGTCGTCGTAGATTAGTTCTTCTAGAAATTTTGTTTCTAAAGGACAGCGTCTGCATCCTAACAGTACTCGTTTGCGTCATAGAAGAAAGACGTTTGTTCACCTGATCTTTTCTGGTAGGTGCTTCACATTTAGCTGCACATAAGCAACGATCGAAAGCGCATGGCCGCGGCAAAACAATGAAAAACTGTAATGCCCCCGCTTTATGAGGCAGCAATCGAGTTCAGCGGGCTTACGGATGTGTTTTAGTGTTACCGCTTTTCAGCATCATAATCACCCTCTTTTATGTACACTGCAGGACGAAGGCCTCTCCCTGCGATCTCCAGTTACCTCACTTCGCTTCAAGTATCTCCTGCAATTGGTTTTACAAAAATAATAGTAAGGGCACGATAAGAAATCTCTGTGCTACACTTTTCAGCGACAAAAACCAGAATATAGCATTTAACCATTGCAATAAATTTAAAGGGGACTACCGCGGAAGACGCGATGGTGCGGTTGCGCTATACATAAGTTGTACGAGACAGTCGAGGCACGCGAACAAGCATTGCCTGCTTCTGAATGGGCGCAGGACAGGTGCAAATTCCGAGCAACCACCGTGATCGGCCCACGCAAAAGACCGCGCTTCTACCAGAATGCTCGCCTTTGCGCGTAGCCTTCGCCGCCAGCGTTTTCCGATGAACATTGCGGTTACATAAGCTCTAGTTGCCGGGAAGTGTGCGACTCAGTCAGGGACCTTGGAATTCAATGGTGTTACACTCCCAGAGACGAAGCTGAAGCGTCCTCCAAGTTTTTATTTCTACAAATTCTATCGCATCATCACGACCTAGTATCACGCTTTCATCTCTTAATTTACACCTGGTATCCTCCGTTCTATGGCTCGATGCGTTGTCTCATCAATTCGTCCACTCACCCAATAGGTAGGCTCACCAAAGCACATGTGCTTCCGCTATTTGTGATCTCGCTGAACTTCGCTCACAGATTACGGGGACGGCCTAATTTCCCGAAGCACATGTTCTACGCCCTAAGAGTGCCTAGAGATGGATCGGCCACGCGAGGTACTTGGAAGCCACTCCTAATATAATTAGGGCGCATCTCTCATGACAGCATATGTACTATATAAACTCGACCTGCTCCTACTGAAGCGAGAAAATGTTCAGTGACATAAAAAGTGGTAGAGAGCAAGGAGGCGACAGCGTGCCCTTCCGCTGGTTCAAAACGCTTTTCTGCGGCCAAGAAACTGTCCTTCCATACTACGAGGTATGAAATAAAAGAGTGCGTAGATGGAATGCCAGCGTATCTGTTGTTTGCAGCGTCACGGCTGAGAATAGTAACTTTCAAAAATGAATCTCTCGCCGTAAAACAGCATAACGGTTTATAGGGGACATCGTACTGGACTATTCAGGAACAATTTTTGCCACCTTGGGTTCTCTAACATGGAACTAACAGTATGTACACGAGTGATTTTGGATTTCGTCCCCATTGAAGTATTGTCGCCGCGGCATCAAGTCGAACCTGTGACCTAATTCCCAGTGGCAGAACGCCTTCGCAACGGAGCTACCACGGCTGGGGAAGAGCGACTAAACTATTACCTCTAATTGCGCCAGTCACCTGCCGTGGTTGCTCAGTGGCTATGGTGTTAGGCTGCTGAGCACGAGGTCGCGGGATCACATCCCGGCCATGGCGGCCGCTTTTCGATGGGGGCGAAATGCGAAAACACCCGTGTACTTATATTTAGGTGCCCGTTAAAGAACACCAGGTGGTCGAAATTTCTGGAGTCCTCCTCTACGGCGTGCCTCATCATCAGAAAGTGGTTTTGGCACGTAAAGCCCCATAATTAAATTTTTCAATTGCGCCAGTCAATTTGTTTGTTTCTGCACTGTGGTTCCGTTATTTTTTCAGGCTCATGAATTTAGTTGCCTCGTTAACCAGAGGCGGAATAGGGAAGCTTACGAATGCAGTGGAAATGAAAAACAGGTGCTTCGCTGAGAACTCTTCCAGTCCCGGAAGGCGCACGTCTGGCGTATTGAAAGCCTTCAGTTGCTGGTCAAGCGTCTGAAAAAAAAAGGAAAAAGCATAGCCGCCTTCCATGGAAGTATCGTAAGCGTTTCCATCCTGTTCATCACCCCAAGCATGAAAGCCTCTCCCAAAAGTTTGCGGTTCCCGTAGTCCTTCGTCAAGCTAACTCATACTTCCTAATTTCCTTATCTCTTCATCGAACCTAATCATCTTTCACGGTAGACTGCTTTTCCTCACTTTCCGTGTCTTTCATTCCAATGCGGTGTAATTGTAACTTCGCTGTATTACCCAGGTAAATAATGCCGTAACTTTGTGACACGATATAATGATAAATTAGTTCATTAGCCATTGCAGTGTTTGCCTTCATATCTTAGTTGTGAACAGATGAAGCGTTTCTTGACCTAGGTAGCAATACAGTTCCTTCAGCACTCTCGTCCCATGGCGAGATAAGTAAACATTTCCGAAAGACCGTTAGTATTGTAAGAATGAAGAGTGATGGCACTTCGGATACCGCTGCAGCCAACGTTTGAACAGATGCATTTGTCTTCGTTAGCCGTTTGTAAAAGGTTCACCATCAATGCGCTCTTAGGCGCAGTTTTCCATGGGCTTTGTGGAAAGTAGCCGTGTGAGAAGCATACATCCCTTCACCTTTTTAGCGGCAGCAATGTTTCATAAAACCGACTTGTAACACGACAGTTTCCGACAATCGCACTTAATCTGACAGTTTGTACTTGTCGGTTCGTGTGATGTTTGTTTCTGGGACGAAAAAATTACGTACCCTGAATACCATTCGAAGCCCCCCGTTGTCCGCCATATTTTCACCCAATGTATTCACGCCGTTCAGCTGGAAGTGAACCATAAGTACACGTTTATAGGTTAGAAAAACAGTGTTAAAGAACTGATTCTATCGGTTTACACTGTGGCATTATGTGGCGGGTTTAGAATAAGCGTAAAAACGTTATCAGTAATAGCTTTCGACTCGCTATTCGTAGCAGAAAGATCATTCATTAGAGGTCCCAGTGCGAGAAATATTCCTGGAAACTTATTTCCCAAACTTCCACACAAAACCAACAGGCGTTCAGGAATTTAGCGAACCGAAACAGTCTTCTCGAGTATGTTGCTCAACAAAGTAGCGAGGCAATTATGCCCTTTAAGGTCATGCTAAGTTCACATGAATCTGTATTTAGTATATACCCACCGTTGTGTTAGCCAATTCGCTGAAGACGGAACTGTATTGCTTAATGAAGCATTTTGCTTTCTTGTCGAACATTTTCTGAGTAGAAGGGCTCCACCAGTTTCTCAACCGCCCATCCTCATCAAACTGTTTACCTGCAAAAACATATGAAAATTACAGTATAGGAAGCTATAATCTTGATGTTTAGAAATCCTCAACATAAGGTCTCCTAAAAAGCTGCGGAAGCTTTTGATGGATAAACATAAACATTTCATTAGGTTGCCCGCTGCATATGATAAAATAAGCTCAGTTGTATGCACCACCATTAGTTGTACATAATGTAATCACCCGCTTCCCTGAAGTTTCGCATTACTAGATTCCAGTGTGTTAGTTGGATCTGCGTAACATTTTATGCCAGTTCAAGTGTGACCTCCTAGAACCACTGGATGCACTATCGCTATACCAGCAATTATAATCCGGGTGCTCCAAAACTTCTCGCAGACTCAAATGGAGTTCGCATCTACGTAATACGATGCATTATGAACAGGGTAGATTCCAAGCAGCAATTATCGAGTGGTACTTATCCAGTTGCCCATAACAAGTGGCCTTCTGGGGCACATACTCGGTAGCATATATATATAGGGGCAGCTATCCAGTGGCATAAGCCCAGTCGCACATACACAACGGCACATACCCCCACATACCTAGTGGCACATGCCGAGTGCACATACCCAGCGGCCCCAGCGGCATAAAATTTTAGTGCCCAATGGGACAAGCATGGACCCACGAAAACAATGAGGTACCCAGAACACCCGCCCAACTGCTTGCTCAAAAAAATGTGGCTGCCCTCAAAAGAAAAAATTACCCACGATTATGATAATCCCTATATACAATGCGAAATTTCATCGCACCCTTTACGTGTTTTCATTTCGCGATATGGCTAGCCCGGACAATCTATCTCGATTAGCACTGCTGCACTAATCAGGATATCGCGAGAGGCAGCTCGTCCGTGACGCGCAGGCGCAATTCAAAGCAGCCGCTGCAGACCGACCTCCATTCATGCAGCGCTTTGTTTCCATTAATGGTATAGGTGACATCATCGGTGAACAGACAACGCGCGCTACTCTGTCACTATTTCGTAGCCATCGCACCCGCAGAGCAGTCTTGCGCGGTACTACGCATTTTTTCACACGCTTTCGCCATACCCTCCTCCTCCGCTTTCTTCCTTGCTGTGTCTTCGCTATCGCAGTCTTTCATCCCCTGCTGCGTTGCGCGTACGCTCTTTCATCCTTCGCTGTGCTCGTTTGCTTGGTTAGGAGGAACGCGAACGCAGACGCCTGCCGCACGAACGGGCGCCTCAGAGCTGCACTCTAAAATGCTACTCATTAAAGCATGTTTGCATCGCGTCGTCAGGCTCTGGTTGGTATGCGAAGGTGGAGCGAAGGTTTCGGGTAGTGCAGCCGGTTGTTTCGGAAACTTGGGTGTGTTCCACGTGGAGTACTTGATATCGCGTGCGAGTACTCGAAGCTTTCTAGCGGCATCTTACCTTGATTACGGTGTCAACTCCTATATGAGTCCTTAATGCGCTGACCAGAGTTATCGGCGTGCTCGTTACTTAAGGCACCGCATTAACTTTTAGACCGGTGAAATGTCATGTGGTGAACTTTCCCTGCCAAAGTATAGATTAGTAGTATAATCTTGAAAATAAGTTGTTTCTGTGGTTCGCTCCACAAGGCTCACAAATATACTTAAGTGGTGCCTTCGATTAGGTGAATACTGACCATCTTCGTGGTTCTTAGCAGAGGAGACGATGAACAGCGCAAATAGCTTCAACTTCCGCAGCCGTCGTTGTCGTAGTTCGGCACGTTTTGAAACTGGTGGTGGTGGATCTGGCAGGGAAAAATATGGTTCCGTACGTAAACTGGATAGTTCGTGAGTCATCAGTATAAGTATGTACATGCTCAGCATACCTCCCGAGCGATAGGAGCAAGGACAGTTGTTTGGAAGCAGGAGAGGCCAGCTCACATTTTTTTTATTTCTCTGGTACGATGAGGCGATCTGCACATCAAGCCAAACGAGGAGAAAACAGTGACTTAGTTGCGAGGTGAAGCCTTGTGGAAGGTTATGGTAACAGTTATGGATGGTATCCTAAAATCATGGCTGTGGACTTTCTGAAGGTAGTGTGGCAGATGTTTTAATCGACTCGGGTGAGCTGCCTAACGTGCACTCTCAGTACCACGACCACAATACACGTTTGTATTTGTTGGTCCCGGGCGAATGCAATAGGTGCCACAGCTGAAGCGCATTTTGGTAAACCAACACAATATCTGTGACCCCGATCTTGAATCGCCTGAAGAGCACGAGGATTTGTGCTGCGATTGTTGGTCAGTATGGGCAAGCTGTATTTCAGAAAGCCCAGAAAGATGGTTTTCTACAAATCCCACAGAGCTTGTATTTGCGTCGCCCAAATTGTTACTAAACTTGAACAACCGAGAAAATGCTGCCCGGTGCTGCCTCAACTATAGGTCACGCGCAGGCTCCATGATCGACTCTACAATAATCCTGCGAATAAATGGAAGAGTCTTGGGGTAGAAATTTAATTGACCGTTAATTAAGATGGCGTAAGGCGTCCTTGCTTTTCGAGTGAACGCCACTAGAGCACATTCGTCTGATGAAATTGCGGAGCCTTGGTTACGGAAGTACACTGCTGTCAGTGTAGCAGCTTTTTGGAGTCTTGAGTGTAACAATGTGTCATAACTGAAGCGCAAACAGGTATGTCACCTGCGTACTTTTATACCTTGGTTCCAGTTTCCAGACGTTCAACGATGCCAATGAGTGTGAGGCTGAATATGGCGCTCTTGGTTTTCCGCCTTTGGGAACACCCCGACCGGTATGATGTCGTGCGGTTAGGCGATCGACGGTACACCCAATAACCAATCTCATAAGCAGATAATTAGAAATCCATTGAATGACTCCACTCCGAAAGGCAATCATCTCAATGACATCGCGAATGGCCTCGTGAAATGCGTTTTTACGATGTCCTTTGCTTTTCGTGTCAGAATGGCTGGCACTACCTCCTGTGATAAGTATGATCGCGAGGAGACACTTGAATACAGTCCATGTGTATATACCATATAGAGTGTACAGAAATTATCCTTCACAATTAGAGCTAGCTTGTTCTATTGACACCCCGTTATCAAAGCAAAGTCCTTCATCCCATGTTCTCCATTGTCAGGTGGCAAACCAAATTTTCTGTTCTTGTTAGCCTTTCTGCATCTCACCTTTCTCGTGTCACTAGTGGACATCTCAAAACTTACCTAAGTCGTCAAAGCCATGAATCATTTCGTGCCCGATGACGGTGCCAATCGCTCCATAGTTAATAGACCTGCCAACAAATTTCGATTAACAATTACTCCAACAGACAAATGGAAGCGCGCTGACAGGAGCGATGTTGCTGTAATTAAATTTGAAAACATTATCTCAATACTGGAAGTTCTGGAGATGTGTTTCGTTTTTATCATGAACATAAACCAACTATCCCGGACTGAGCTAACGCTGCTGTTGTTGTTGTTGTAGCCTGTGGCACGTGTGGCTCCTACCCACGATGGGGGATTGGCCAAGAAATGGGTGGATTATAGCAAAATAATATAGAGCACAAATTTCCTAATATCTATGGGAATAGCATTGAATAGGGTTGAAATACCGGTTAAAATGTAATCAGGAAGGTGCTGTTGAATGAGTAATAATTGACCAAATGAGTAAATTAGACCAAATGATTACAACGGCTGCTATTCTTACTGACTCCCTTTCTGTATGCTCTTGCCTTACCGCTACTAATGAGTCACCCATGCTAAGCTCTTCCACTTACCAGTTCCTGCCCATGTGCAATGTATTCATTTGATTTGGGTGCCTGGTCATAAAGGTTTGTTTTTTAATGAAACTGCCGATTCACTGGCACATGCATCACTAGCGGGCCCTGTTCTTCCTATTCTACCAGTGACAGCACAGATCACGGCGGCAAGATTTCGGATGCGATCAATTAGATCAGCCTTAGCAAACCTGACTTTGCAACTTGCGAACACTTCATCTACTTCTTCTTCATCTACACGTAACTTGTGCAAAAATTTCAAAGAACATACAAATATCGTGTAGCTGAACAAAACCAAGGCAATATATTGGCCGTCGCTTGGAGCAAGTCAAACAATCTTTTGTATTCCACCTAATTACATAATCAGTTCCTATGATTCATTCACCTGTTCAAACATTATTCAGAGCAAAAGCCTCAATGAGAAAATTGTAAACCACCTTGCGAAATTCCCTACCAACTTTCTTCTGTTCAGTAGGTGCTATATAAATGTTTTTTTAAGCCCGAAAGAAAGTTGGCGAAAAGCAAGTAAGTGCGGCACGACTAGTAACGCAGCAAGAAAAGTCAAATACAAAAAATAGTCTCACTTATTCCTCACGATGGCAGACAACGTTACCTTGGTTGTGTCCAGCTGCGGGGCGCTTGCATATTTTAACATTTTTGCGCAATCTGCTTGGCCCACATGGCATAATTTTGCTCTCACTCTAAATGTGAACACCGATGGCGCGCCTTTCACGGTCGCACTCATAAATATTCACAAAGAATTCATGGCAGCAGATGGATTGCAGTTGCAAGATAGTGCAAGAGTGAGGACGGAGTGAGGACGGAGTACGTGCCGTATCGCATTTCGACGGAAGTACGTAGTAGCGCGGCGGAGGGCTCACTATTCTAACGAAAGAGCTCTTTAGAAGCGGCTCTAGGCGCTCAATACGGCATAGGATAGAACGGTAGCGTAAAATGTACGTAAAGTGCAAAAAAAGTGGCCGTCTAAACGCCGAAATCAATAAAAATAATGCGACCTTAACAATTGTGAGGTAGCAGGTAGCATTACAATTGGAAAAGCTGGTTAAGATTCTTCAGTGATGGCATCGAGGAAACGTGTGTGGCTGCAACGCTCCGGTCGAGGTTCGATTACCCATTGCAATGTATATAGAAGCATATGACATTTAAAAAAAGGAGATAAATATGAAAGCGCTTCCTCTCTTGCTTTGTCGGAAATATAAATAGCCCCTTTGCATGAAAAATTACCACGTTGCTGATTTTGCAGATGTATATGCGACTGCTGTACGCATGCCCATGCTGGAAAAGGTAGAATATGGCTGGAGAACTTCAAATAAACTTCCAGTTTACAATAAGCACTTGCGTTTGATGTTTGTTTCTTCGTATCGTTCTTTTATTCGCGCTGTTCAATCTCAGTTTTCAGTACATATGATTCGTCGTTTTTTAACAGCGGAGCTGTTCTAAGTCGACTCTTCGCTGTCCGTTGTCTGGTTTCACTCAGGGGGTGAGTTAACGACACAAACCCACTATGGGGGATATGCCATAGGTGGGGGAGGATAGGGGTTACGAGCAGGTGTATGGCCGGCGCGCGCCCTTTAGCCCCAAGCATCCCGCTCGGCGCGAGCGGCAGCGGCGGCTCGCACGAGAGTGGCAGCGCCGACGTCATCTAAATCCCGGTGACCGACAAGGACAAGCTCAAGCCGAAAGCCCATTGAGGCAAGCCAACCGCCACTTTCAAGAGAAGGCAAGTCAAGCGAAGCGCGAGCAGAGGCAAGCTTAACCCCCCACTTCGAGAGTCGGAGGCCGAGCAGAGACGTCGATGCAGAGAGATTCCACCCGCGGAGGGTGCCGATGAACGGTTCAAAAGGAAGAATTGCTCGACCGTGAGTGCGGCCACAGCTGCAAGATGTGTGGTAGACGGTGGTTTGATAGAAACTTTGCGCAACTGAAGAGTGTGTGCAATCCGGAAGCGTAGCTCGAATCTAGGAAAACGACGACAAACGAGACAAAACACTTTCATGAAAAACGCGCTATACAGGAGTTCAAACTTCAGAAAGTCATCACCAGCTCTGCTGTTTTGACAGATTACGCAGCGTGGAACTGGCTTTACGTTTTTTTTTTTTTCGTATCTTTCAATCTTTTGCACCAGTGTCTCACATGTGGCAAAAGGACTTTCGCCACTTATGTCGCAGAATGAAAAATGACAGCAAGCAACATATCCTCGTTGCTGCTCGACATCCAGATCTAATGCACCATGGGGTCATACTTATAAATATGTGTGGATAACAAGAAGGCTTTCGCAACTTCAGGCGAACTTCCAAAAGCTAAACACAAAAAATCACATTTAGTGAATTGGTATCCAAGCCAGACAACCAGCGCAGAAATCAGATTTTACCGCACCGCCAACAGAACGACCGACTTGGATGCGTTTCTGTACTTGCAATATTGACCACTGACTGCAAATTCTTCGGATTTCTGTTCTATGATTTTTGCAGGTTTGTTGCGTTTTACAGCGAAGCTGTTAGGCTTTCGGCGGTCGGCATTTTTCGTGTCCATCCCTTAACAAAAATTATCATCAGCGATGGCTCATACCCACATAAATTCAGTGAGTATGGCTCATGCCCCGATACGCATAGCCAAAATCCAATGGTTCATCCCCCTCGTAGCGAAGAAGCTACAAGAACTCAGAAAACTGAAGCGAACAGTGCATAAGTTAGTTCGAGCCATACATACAACGCACAGAACAGCGTACGTTTCAATACGGAACAAGCTCAAAACAAACATCTATGATCATAATCAATGGCTCATAACCACGTAAGCAAGCAAAAAAGCAAAAATCCAATGGTTCAACTTGCCTAAGGCAGAGGCTACAAGCCCTCAGTAAAGTGAAATGAACAGTGCATACATTCATTGAGATCACCTATACATCAAACAGAACACCACGCGTTTCTATAAAAAAGAAGCTGAAAACAAGCATCCGGATAATCGGTAGAGCATTATATACGCCCCTCGACAGTTGTAGTAGTGGTTTTGCTAACGCTTCGCTGAACATCCACGTTCAGAGGACTGGGATGGTGAGCTCATTTTAAAATAAATTCTTGTGCGCTTTACGGGCGTTGCCTACACCGTGACTACAGCTTCACTTCCCATAAGGTTCGATATATGCGTTGAATCGTCCCAACGTATGACAGTATTCAGTAATAACATCAGGGTAATTTCATTCATTCATTCATTCATTCATTCATTTTATTTCGGCATTATGGTACGTTATAGCATGTACAAAAAGCTTCGTTCGGAATTTCGGAAAATATTTCGCCAGTGCTATTCTTACTGGTTTTAAATGTAGAAAATGAAAGGCGTGTGTCGTGCAAAGAAATGCTCTAGGTGACGCACCCGACCTTAAAGTTCAACAGAACAAACACTAGCGTTTTAGTGTCGACATTATTAGTGGGCTTTTTCTATGTCTAAGAGTACTAAGAAAGTTAGAAAAGGCTCTACGTACGCAGGCAGTCCGTGCTGGTAGAATGAGTCTCGCAGTATTCCAGCCGGAAATACTGGAAGAAAGGGCTGATGTTAAAGCAGCGATAAGTGATACTTCATATTTGGACCTCAAGCATTGGGTAAATGCTGTGCCAAAAAAAAAAGACAATAAAGAAGCTCTTCATTCATGAGTACAAGTTCCGAATATTCAAGGCTCACATGAACTGATTTGTGAGTGAATGCAAAAGTATTTGTCATCTCAGAAGGAAACAATAATCACGTCATTTTATCACTCGTTTCTATTTATGCTAAAAAAACACATTTCGGTCCATTTATTCATTTCTTCTAACGCAAACTTATTTGCGTCTATTTAACACACAGGCACCTGTGGTAAAAATTAAATTCTGGGATTTTCCGTGCCAGAACGGCAATCTGATTGTAAGATGTGCGGAAGCGCTGGTTAGGTGATAATTAGTGCGTGGTAAGGGCCCCCAGGATTATGAGGCACCCCGTATACAACAAATACGCCGTGCCTCCTTATTCCGGGTTGACCCACCGTGATGGCTAAGGCTGTTCGCTGCTAAATACGAGGTCTCGGAATTATATCCCGGCACCGGACGCCGCATATTGATGGGGACGAAATGCAAGAACGACCATGGGCCATGCACTCGGTGCACGTCAAAGTAATTCAGGTGGTCAAAGTTATTGCAGGGTACCCCGCTGCGGCGTACTTCATAATCAGATCGTGGTTTTGGCACGTAAAACCCCAGAGTTATTGTTTTTTTTTTAGATCCTGGGGCGTTCTTCGCCAGCACCGCCGTTTCGCATGAACTCCAAGTGCGATAAGAATGCGGAACTCACGCGCCATGTGCTTCCTGGTGCAAGGAAAAGCATTCGAGAGTGAGCTGAGAAAGATAGTGACTTGACGCACGCCCAATGTTGGAGGTCACGTGTACAAGCGTCCACTCAGTAAGCAAAGCACCCGTATGCTTTTCTAAAGCCTGGCAGGGGTTGCGTATGTTTGTCCACGTGGCTGATGACTTACAGGGCCCGTGCGCTTCAACTTGGAGGTAATCCGCGCCGGGTACAAATGCTAAGGGCGAGTCGAGATGGCTGGTGGCTTTATGCATGCTGTCTTTCCGCACACCTAATGTCGGGGGTTGTGTAATTTAACCTTCGGCGACGTGATGAAGCAAGCGGCAGCACATAGCGTTCCCTCCCATCTGCCTGCGTTCTCCATAATAACGATGTGAGCAAGTGCTTGCGGTCACCAAGGGAGATCTGTTCGTGTGTGTCGGTGTGCGTGTGGCGCCATGCTTGTAAACTTGCGTGTTTAGTTAGTAAGAAGACTTTGACTGCAATTCGTACAGCTGATAAAATCCCGAAACTGACTTCATGCAATTCATGCAAACGTCTCAGACTTTGCTATCGATACAATCACTTCACCTTTCTGGCGAAACTCTAATTTTTTTCTTTTTCTTTCTTTTAGCATGCGGCTCTCATCAAAATTCAACCACCGGAGCAGGTATTCAACTCGCGATCTGAAGCTAAGGTACGCAATGCCATATGCACTGCGTTACTGCGGTGTGTGTGTGTGTGTGTGTGTGTGTGTGTGTGTGTGTGTGTGTGTGTGTGTGTGTTTGTGTGTGTATGTGTGTGTGTGTGTGTGTGTGTGTGTGTGTGTGTGTGTGTGTGTGTGTGTGTGTGTGTGTGTGTGTGTGTGTGTGTGTGTGTGTGTGTGTGTGTGTGTGTGTGTGTGTGTGTGCGTGTGCGCGCGTGTATGTGCATGAGCGATACCTAGACTGCTGGATTTCTCGGAGATGTGAAAATTACCTGCATAAAAAAGTACGTCATCCGCATCGGCAATAAAAAAAATCTCTGTTTATCTTTTATAGTGCAGCTCCTAGGCGCCTTTCTTACGTTGAAAGTCGGCGTGTCTCGGCGTTGCTCGTAACCTAGCAAACGAGCACAGCGAAAGATAAAAGAGCGAACGCGGAGCGCAGCTGGGAATGAAAGATGATGGTAAGGAAGACAGCGCGAGGAGGAGAGCGGAGGAGGAAGCTACAGTGAAAGCATGAGGCGGAAACCACAGGAGGAGAGTATAGCGAAAGGGTGAGAAGAAAAGCTAAGTGCCGCATAAGACGGGCGCTGCGGCGACGGCTGCTCCAAGATGGCTCCAGAGTAGCGCACCGTCGTCTTCACGCGGCGAGCGCGTCGATCGATACCATATATGGAACAAAAGCGCTGCATGAGCGGAGGTCTGTCTGCGGCGGCTGCTGTGAATTGCCCCCACATGTCACCCGCGCACTGCCTCTCGCTATCTCCCGATTACCGAGGCAGTCGCGCCACTCTTCGCTCCGTTTGCAATGTGCCGCACGAGACAGTTTGTCGGCACCAGCCAATATATCACGAAATGAAAACACATATAGAGCTGCGCTCAAATTTAGCAGTAAGGAGTATCGTAATCTTCGGTGAATTTTTCTGCACTTTATGAAGCAGGCCTTTCTAAAGTTACATTCACATGGCTGGAAGGCTTGCACAAACGCTCTTTACAAGTATCTCTCAACACACGGAATTTGCTAAGAATGTGTTCGCGTTGCAGTTAATATCGTCCTGAGGTGCTAGTGAGTTGCTTTTGGGAAAGGAATAACTGGAACACCAATATATTTCATTGCCAATTTCAAGCACGGATATCTTGAATGAGGTGCTTGTTTTAGCATTTCTGCTTCATAGACAAAACTTCACAACTGCACGGCTTTCTTTTCAGGGTTTTAATACGTGCCCTAAAGCCATTACAAAGAAGCCTAAATAGTCAATGTGTGTTAATTATTCATCCCCTTCAAGAAGTATGCCCGTTGTCGGTACTTATACATTTTAACGTTTTATTTTAAGATCCAGTAGTCTTGGTAGTCACAACGTATACTTTGGTACATAGAATTGTAGGCTGATCGTGTTTCTTAATGGACGTGAAGCAGCTATAATTCTTCACGCGGTTCTGGAGAATCCATAAACACCAAAGAAACACCTCAAGGAACAAGAATGAATGTAATATGCCATAGTTAGAGAGAAAAACTATGAACTATCGTAAATGTGCGACAGGCTTTTAGTTTCCAACTTTTGGAAGTCAAGCAGCGTGAAAAAATAGCAAGCAGATTTGTTGGCACTGATGCTATCCTTAGTGATGCACATACGGCGCGGAAAAGTAGTGGCTGCGCAAATGTCAAAACACGTCAGTTGGCATTGTGCAAGGAGCATTTGTTTTTATTCGTTGCAGCAAGCAGCTGGTGCGTCTTTTAGTGCATTCTATAGACTGGCGAAACAATGGTTTCCAGATCAGGGAGCATGCAGGAGCCTTCAATGCTTGACTATTGCGTTCGATCAGCTTTTCTGGTCAACCAAGCTAGTCGACGGCGAGTTCATCTGGCGTTGAAGCCTCCACGTGCTTTGTTCGCTTCCGGCATAGTACTGTACAGCAATTGGTGGCGTTGCACAGTGTTGCACAGTGATGAATAAGGGCACTTTCGCAGGCGGTGTTCAGGATGTAAGGAATCAAACTGCTACTCAAGCTTCGGCAAGAAGTTGGTCTGAAATCGACTGCGTGCTCTTGTGTGAGGGAAAACCCCTCCAAGTGAGGAATAATTGCTTCTAATAGTTTGTACATGCGCTGTTGCAACACTGATGGATAAAGCAACCCACGGTGGGAAAAATAAAGTATCACCTAATATTAGAATAACAAAATTATCGAATTAACGCCCACTAATTAACGCCAATTATGAACGCCAATGATTGAGACATCGTTAAAACAGCCTGGACGTCGGAACAGAAAATAAGACAACCCGCCAAAAGCTTGTGTGTCTTCACTACTGCTGTCATTGAAAAATTATGTTGTCGAATTGGCCAAAGCGCAAATTTTGAGTCGTTTTATTGTGGAAGTGCTTGACACTGGAGGTAAGTTTTGACAATAACTCCAGTAGAAGTTTTTTTTTTTTTCATTTTCCCCAATCGGCTAAACATTGTCATCCTCGACCAATACTTAAAGCTCAGTCGTCATTTCAGAAGGTCCATAACGTTGCTAGTAGATGAATTCAAACAAAAACGTTGAACAGCATGTAGAAGAACTGTCCGATAAAATTGGTCCATTTCAATAGGCCTGGTAAGGGAAAGAATCAACTGGTAGTAGTAGTGGCCACCTCTTCTTCAAAAGGAATCGAATGATGGCAGAAATTTATCGTGCAAGTAATGTGCACCGTTTACGTAATTTACGTGAATAGGCCAACTGCGTAAAATGATCATCAACACTGAAAAACGCAATATAAGAGGTTGACAGCAATTTCTGATACATGTTTTTTTATAATTCGTAATATTTACCCATTTCATTCGTTGAGGGGCTGTAGAAGGCATTTACGACGGCAGGAGCGGTGATCCAGCTGTAAAGATGTCATAAATAGGTTTTGTCATTACGATATCACTTTCATGAAACTTTCTTGAAAGAGGTAAGTTGTCTTTGTGGTTTATACAAATGTAAAAAAAAGTCGCAGTTTCACCCGAAAGGCGAAGCATCGGTTGCGATAGCGAATTAGTCGGAAACTATAAAAAGTAAGGATAGTAGTAGTTTTATCGGGCGTATAAACTTGGAAACATTCGCTTACTAACTGAATCAACAAGCACGGTGTCAGCGCACGCAAGCAAAGAGGAACACATCACACTCGTTGAGCGCGGACACTCGCTGTCAAAACGCTGGTGTGGGCAAGCGCGGCTGCAGCAGCGAGCCAAGTGACCTTCGTGCTGTCGATCACTACAACGCTGCTGCGGCGAGAACACAGCGCGCACAAAGGTATGCGCCGTCTGCAGATTAGTTTCAAGACATGGATGGCGAGCGTTCACGGCCGTGTAAAGTGCGCCCTTGTTGGCGGAGTCGAAGCCCTTCCGGCCCCTCCCTCCCACGCTGCCTCCCAGCTTTCCTCCCTATTGTGCGCGAGATTGAGCCGCGATCGTCAGCTGCCCTTGCGCCCAGCCGCGAAATGCGGAGTTGCTGCCGGAACACAAGAACGCCGCCCCTCCTCCCTCGCTCTCATCCTACGACCACGGCTTTCGCGCGTCGGAAGACGGCGCGTTTGCTCTCCGCTTTTCTCCTTCGCTCGCGCGAGATTGAGCAGCTATCATCGGCTTCCCTAACATGTTTTCACTAGCACATATAGCATACGACGCGCGGCGACGGCATTATAGCCTCGGGATTTATACGGAACATCACCATGACGGCGACGGCGAGGGCAAAAATGCGCCTGCATTGTCCATATATTTGAAATCGCAATAATAATTTCTGACATTGACGATATTGGGATTAATTCCCCAAATTCTTCAACTTCTAATCAGAAAGCCTGCGCAGGAGCGAACAATTATGCAACTGAAAAGGCGGAATTGTAATAAATTGCTGTGCCTAATGACGTTTCCGACAATTGCATCCATAAATACGTGCCTGTTTTTCTTATCTGGCTTCCTACGAAGTAAGAGCAGCGTCCTTATGGCAGCATTGTCTTGGAATGATAATATAATTATAAAAAGCGGGACGCTGATGTTGAAAGGTCGAACCTTCAATGAAGAAAAGAGAGAATATATCAAGGACTCAATTTGCTGCCGTAGTAGTTTGAAAATGAACCTTGAGCTTTTACTTACGTATCGAAAGCGGTTTTCCATAACGGTGTCATTGTAAATCCATGGCGGAAATCCGATCTTTTTGGTCATTTTTTTCAACTGAACGAAAAAAAAAATATTTTTGACAGTTTGGCGTTGTTCTGATAATATAATGCCGAAAGCTTTTTCAGCAAGAAGGACGGCTCGATTACCTTAGCATCTCCATATGATAACAACAGTGTCTTCATGTACGTTTACAAGTTAACCGGCTGATGTTTTTGTCGTAAAAGCTACGGGTATTTGTCTAAACACCGACATGAGGATGCAAGATTGTGGGGTCTCTTGGCACCTTCATGCTGCCTTCTAGATTTTCATGCCAACTCGCCGTATGCAGAACGCGATTCGTGGGAGTTTTTCATGATTTGTGATGGCACAACAGTCCAGATGAAATTCGGGCCTTTATTTTTGTAGAATTGATGCCAAGTTTAACCTTATGGCTCAGATTTTAATCACTGTGGTGTTCATCCACCTGTGCCTCGCCTTTAGTAGGGAAACGTGGACAAGTTGGTTTTCTGGTCGTAGATAAAAATAGTGCTAACAAAAACAATGATGAAGTAAAATACGTGTGTGAGGAAGGCCGATTTCCTTCGTCCTCTTCATTCTTAGCGCTGTTTTTGTGAAGTATGGCCTACCGAGAATGAGGGGCTTTCCGTTGGTCCTTGATCCGAAGCTTCCCCATATAAACCTAAATGCCATAGGGAACACTCACACATTTGTGTAATTTTTTTTTTATTCTGAACGCATGCTTACATTTATGATGTAAGTCAAATGGTGGTGCGAAGTTATAACCAGGTACATAGATGAAACACAATCCAAGGCACAGAATGGCCGTGTTTCTCTGTGCATTGCTGCAACTAAATAGCGCAACTGACAACCCTTACGGATGTAATGCTTAAGAGAAACATTTAGCAGTTAGTTCTGAGGTAGGTGAACAATGGCTTTCCGTTGACATAATAATGGTATGAGTATTCTTAGGATACACCACGTACTCTTACGGAGCTGACTGTCTGTATGTATCTGCACCTTCAAGGGAACTAGAGCTCGGGACTACGGCACAGTCTTGGCCAATGCCAAAGCATCACATGTGCGTTACGCACCAAGAAAGAACTCTGCTGACGTTCTTGCGGGCCACGAGCCTTAACGAAACTTTGTATCTCTCCCTATATATATATATATATATATATATATATATATATATATATATATATATATATATATATATATATATATATATATATAATGTCTGTGTGCCAGACTGTATGTGCTGTTATATATCATTATCATCACCCCGCCCGTGTAATAGCATGTCAGGCGAACAGCGAAGCTAACACCTCTAGCAGATCTTAAAGCTTGCTTCTCTCTATCGGCCTATGTCTGTAACATTTTTCCGCCAACCTGAGTCACTGGGTATTTCATGGTAGTCGAACGAGTTGCGCATCAGGTGGCTTTGAGGAGGGTACAGGGTTCGAAAACAGCGGTCAGTCCCATTTGAGTCACTGGGTATATCGCACTGTGTATGTGTACCACTCTTCCACAAACCTCTTTGCTACCTACTTGGAGAACTGACTATGTGCCACTCGGCCTGTGGTGCTCGTAATGAGCCTCTTTGATACCAACATGGGTCGACGGTTATGTGGCATTTTATGGGTTCGGCTCTTCAGTAAACTTCTTTGACGTTCAATTAAGTAACGAGTTGTGTGCCACTGGGTATGTCACTGTACAATGGCAAAAATTGTCATTTAAATTTCTCCGAGGGTTGTCGGAAACAAATCTGCGCCACGCGCGGGCTTTCGGGCGGCGACGCTAGACGGCGCAGCGTGCACAGTAGTAACCGCGAGAGAGAAGCCCGGTTGCAAGCACGTTGCGACGTTGGCAATACGGGATTTCGCTACATCGCTCCAATGCTAAACGCATTAACGTTGACATTCATCGGGAAGTCGGTTCTGCGTTATCTTTGGCTCGGCTAAACAAATACTTGTACGATGTAAAATAAAATAACGAGGACCTGAACCACCCATGTCTATGGTCGGACATCGCTGAGATGTTGCGGAGAGCAAGAAGAAACGTTGAGTACCGCGCGGGAATTGGGTATACTAGAGCTAATACGTGCAGGAAAATACCAACGTAATGAACTATGTCCAATTCTGAAGTGCGATAGCATATAATACGAAGAGAAAGCATTTCGTAAAGTTTCCTTGAAAGCAAATGGGAACCACAAAAAAAAAACACGACAGGCGCGTATAAATAAAAAACACGTGCGATATGCCACTAATGAAGTGTAACGTCACACCTTCGTCAGAGCTGTATCCTTTGTGATTCCGGTCAACCAATCTCTTGTGGAAAGAGACTCTCTGAAGGTCTTCGTTATATTTTCTATCATCGTTTCGACCTAAGAGGAGGTAGAAAGAAAAACGCCGTTACATAATTTTTACAATACAAAACTTGGCAGGTCACTGCCCATAGGTCCACGCATTATATAGTTTAATTATTTGATATTGTGAATTGAATAACTTCGTAAATTTTCGCCACTAGACCTATTTTGTCTACATTTTATAGAATCAAGAAGCACTGAGTATTTTTTGATGATTTGATATTGTTGACGAGACACAAAATAAGAACATCTTAATCTTAATTTCGGGAAGGCTTTACATTCTTATGAATGGAAGAAGGAAGCGTCAGGCCTAAGTTTTTGTACCGGAAGTCAGACATCCCTAGTGTAAACAAAAACAAATATTTAAAACAGTTCATCGCCAAAGGGGAAACCATTAAATCACAGTAGGCATGAGCACTTCTAATGAGTTGTTAACGCGAAAGCACTAATGTCAAATTGAACGCTGCTGAGAGGGCCTTCGAGTTTTGCGCTGCGAGTAATGTACCATAGCGGTACATGCTGCTCGAGCCAGCAAGCAGAAGCAGCCTGCGGTTCGAACGCTGCATGCCACCGACGTATTGCGCGACGAGAGACCGAGGAACCAGCAGCGGCCACCAAGGCTGGCAGGCGCGCGCAGCAGCTAAGCCCAGCAGGGGTAAGAAAGACAGGGAGCGCGCGCTGCCTTCCGAGAGCGAGGGTGACTTGGCGTTGCGGCGATGCCCTCTCCCCTCACGCAACACATGGCGCACTATTGCCGCAGCAGGTGTGCCCTTTCGCCCGCTATATTCCGTCGAGGCGCGCTCCTGATGTGCTGTTCTGGCCTATGGGAATTTGGGTCCCGTTTCTCTGCTAAAGACACTGCTGACTTTTTCGCTCCATGGGCGATTTGATTATTTCGCATCAAGACGAGGCTTATACCATATAAATAAGTATGCTTATCGCAAAACAAACACGTCCACATTGCTACAAAAACTTGACCTATGACAAAGGTGGTAACAATCGGGCATAGTCTGTAGGAAACTAAATTGCATATTTAAGTTTGTACCAACACAAAGTTCATTTGCCGCTAGAACGACAGCTTTATATCGTTAAATGGAAGCGCCGTAGGTAAACTATTTCCGCAGTTTATTTACGAGGGGTAGCAAACGCTAGCCAATGTAGAAGCCAGCCAACATCAAGCAGGGCACGTCGTCCTCCTCAGATCAGTCAGATGCCGCCCATGGGTACGCCCCACTAGGTCCAAGTGTTCGCATCAATTTCTTCGAATAGCACGTAGCATGACCCTGGGCTGCAGAAGCGCCAGCCTGGCGCCAATAAGAATCCACGGCATAGGAAGGGTGGTAATGCCGAAGTCTCGAAACGGAGACGACGTCATATATCGAAACTGGTGTTCCTGGAAGTTCATTTGAGATGGATACATCTTGAAAACTCACCGGCTACAATTTGTAAATTTTAATATGAGCCATAAACTAATTTAAAGATTCGTTGGGCCACAACATCTATATGGTTATGGATTACCAGTGAAGCTGTTTAGGCTGCATACAAGGGCGGCATACATAATGAAATCGTGGATTTTTTTTATACGGTACCACAATACGCCAACACAAACGCCGCCACTGTCACCGCACCTTCCACGCATTTGCCGCAACCGCTGCCGCAGCAGCGCCAGCACCTCCAACGAGCGTCACGTTATAACCACGGAACCGCAGACCACGTTCACAGGCGCCGTCGCCGCACTCTTTCCCCTCTTCTTTATTCGTAAAACAGGATTTAAACGAAATAAAGCGCACGCAAGCCAACTCGCTACACTAAGCGCACTTATATATATAGTGTTTCTCTTACAATGCCAAACTTGTGTGATTCTATTTGGACCCAATATATTAAGCATATTTTTGGTATTTGGTGGAGTGCTTGAAACCTGCCTAACCTCCGCCATTGGTGGGCCCGGTATTGCACTATCTCTGGCATCAGCACTCACATTCCTGTCAACCATACGGGCGCAAGCGGGCCAGGGTAACCCCCCCCCCCTCATGGGAACGCATGCGGGGGCTGCATACAGAGGCTAGAGGTAAACAGCTTCGCTGTCAAACAAGTGAACTTTTCTTAATTGAATGTGTGTTACGATTTCCCGTGCTGATAATGTGAGCTTCTTCGAAAAATCCAGCTCAAGGACAAGAATTGTGCTACCCGTCACAGGCGATCTTTAAAAAAATGTGTAAAATTAATAAAGTCCCCCCTGTGTAGTGGACGTTATGTGCTGACATCCCCGCAGTTAGACCGCTCCCGCGCAGTCCTTCCGTGTGAAAGAACCCTTCACTACCTACTCCGTGAGTCGTAGCAGTGGCTTGGCGTCTATACGGTGTTGCGTTGCTAAGCATGAGGTCTTGGGATCAATTCCCGGCCGTAGCGGTCGCATTTCGATGGAGGAGAAACACAAAACCGCCCGTGTGCCGTGCATTTGAGCCAAGTTAAAGAACCCCAGGTGGTAAAAATTAATCCGGAGTCCCCCAGTAAGGCGTGCCTCATAATCAGATAGTGCTTTTCGCACGTAGAACTCCAGAATTTATGTTTAATTGCATGCTTCGTTGCTTGCTTGCTTGTGTGTGTGTGTGTGTGTGTGTGTTTGTGTGTGTGTGTGTGTGTGTGTGTGTTTGTGTGTGTGTGTGTGTGTGTTTGTGTGTGTGTGTTTGTGTGTGTGTGTTTGTGTGTGTGTGTTTGTGTGTGTGTGTTTGTGTGTGTGTGTGTTTGTGTGTGTGTGTGTGTGTTTGTGTGTTTGTGTGTGTGTGTGTGTGTTTGTGTGTTTGTGTGTTTGTGTGTTTGTGTTTGTGTGTTTGTGTGTTTGTGTGTTTGTGTGTTTGTGTTTGTGTGTGTGTGTTTGTGTGTTTGTGTGTTTGTGTGTGTGTGTTTGTGTGTTCGTGTTTGTGTGTTTGTGTGTTTGTGTTTGTGTGTTTGTGTGTTTGTGTGTGTGTGTGTTTGTGTGTGTGTTTGTGTGTTTGTTTGTGTGTGTGTTTGTGTGTTTGTTTGTGTGTTTGTTTGTGTGTTTGTTTGTGTGTTTGTGTGCTTGTTTGTGTGCTTGTTTGTGTGCTTGTTTGTGTGCTTGTTTGTGTGCTTGTTTGTGTGCTTGTTTGTGTGCTTGTTTGTGTGCTTGTTTGTGTGCTTGTTTGTGTGCTTGTTTGTTTGTTTGTTTGTGTGTTTGTTTGTTTGTTTGTTTGTTTGTTTGTTTGTTTGTTTGTTTGTTTGTTTGTTTGTTTGTTTGAAGCGTCGTTTTAGATCTTAAGTATGTACTAATATTTTCATTTAGGTATTTCACAATGGATGCAGGTCATTGTGGCTTACGGGTTACTTCGAAAATTCAATAGCCCAGCGCACCTTCACGGAGTGCATTCCTTTACAATTTACACAGTGTACACCTCAGTCTGAGGGTTCCTCCGACTATACCTATGTAAGTTATACTCACGTCTTCTTTGGCTGTAACGTTGAAGTTCTTCTCGATGTACATTCGGCCAATCACGAAAGGCATCGCTTGAGCGACTTCTTCAAGGCAAGCCTGCCAATCTGGCTTTTCTTTTTGCACTCCATACGCGATTTTCAATAGATTCTGCCAAGATTTTGCGAATTTTTCTGACGTCAGCAATACCAGCTGGAAGATGCGCCTCCAAGCTGCAAAATTGTACATGTCTGAGCTGAAAAAGATGAATTAACAATTCAAATAATCAGTGTATTTGGTTGTCCACGCCATAGTGAAACCTGGTATTTGCTAACTACTTACAGGTCGTATATGCACTTGAAGAAATCATTGGCCTTCTTGAAGTAGGACATCCCGAACATTGCGACTTGCTCATTCTTGTCCAGCGTAATGTTCGCCAGCGAAAAGATCCTGTTTAGGCCTTGTAGGACTGGAATCTGAAAGTGAATACAAGGTAAGTGGCAATTCTTCTGTTATTAATCCAAGAAAGGACAAAATATGGAATCGTGTTCGTATTACTCTCTTTCAACACAATCATTCCTTTGCCTCAATAGGGTGCAACAAGATCAGATTTCTCTCCCAAGACGTAACAGATGTCAAGGCCCTGTCGTAGGAAGTAGAGTGGGAAAATACGTTTGGACAGGGATCTGAGTCCCAAAAAACTTCAGACATCCGCATGTGCTTGACAGTTTAGTGGCAATTTAATGACTGCGTTTAGAGTTGATCGTGACATAATGCACCCAGAATTTTTTGTACCTGCTTGCAAAGAGTTCAATGCTTGTATTGAATCTTTCTGACAAATTAATTTTTTAATAATAGGGTATTACGTGTCAAAACCACTTTCTGATTATGAGGCACGCCGTACTGGAGGACTTCGGAAATTTTGGCCACCTGGGGTTCTTTAATGTGCACCAAAATCTAAGTACACGGTTATTTTCGCAGTTTGCCCCCATCGAGATGCGGCCGCCGTGGCCGGGATTCGATCCCGCGACCTCGTGCTCAGCAGCCCTACACCATAGCCACTGAGCAACCACGGCAGGTGCTGGCAAATTATTCTTTGCACTGCTTGTAAATTGCCGCTTGCAGGCATTTGCTGACATATCCTCTGCCACTAAAATTCATAAGGCATTCTTCCGGCCAGCTATCTTTCTATTACCTCCAGTCATACGTGCATTCTTGTTTAAAGGAGTCCTGCAACACCCTTTGAGCATGGTAAATAAATCATACCAGAGTGCGGGAGAATGCTTTATTGAACGTAAGCCAATTATAACTCAATTCCACGCAGGGGATGAAATGAGATCTTTGAATGCCAAAATATTACTATAATTGTGTGCGTTCATGTAAAATGCTTTACTTGACATTTTAAACTATGTTTATGCGTCCCTTTAAAGTTTATTGTCGCATTTTCTCGCGCCGACATTTTCCTGTGCTAAGAAACAAGTAGGCGAACTTTTAACATAAGCGCCCTCTTCTATTTCTCCAACAGCAAATCTTCCATTTAGGAGGAAGAGGAATAAACTATTATTGTACAACCAGCACTTTATGATGGCCGGGCCTAAGCCTCCCATGAAGGGACGACGAGAGCTTGCCTTGCCGCCGCCTCACGGGCGTGCTGAGTCGCCCAGGTTTGGTCGTCGAGGGCGGAGCTACGCAGAGCCTCATGCAACCTCGACGAGGGGGTCGTGGTGTTAGTCTGTGTGTACTGTGCTGGGCACTCCCACAGCATATGTGGAAGCGTAGCTGGGTGAATGCCACAGCACCGGCAGTTGGGGGTAGTGTAAACGTCCGGAAATATAAGGTGGAGGCGGACGGGTGAAGGGTACGTGTTTGTTTGTAGCAGACGCAGGGTGGTAGCCATCGCCCAGCTGAACTTGGGGTGAGGTGGGCGAAGGTTCGGCGACTGAGGTAAAAGGCCTTAACGAGATCGTTATAAGTTGTCAGATTGTCTCTGGTGTCCAACTCATCTACAGTGACTCTGGCGCGGTTGACTAGGCCTCGAGCAATGGAGTGGGTGACCTCGTTGAGATTGGGGAGGTGTGAGTGGATAGGGCCCGCATGAGCCGCGATCCATGTCAGGGAGATCATGCTGTCTTTACAGTGTGGTGCCTGGCAGAGGATTCGAAGGACTTGGGGAGAAATACGGCCTTTGCTGAAGTTAGTGACGGCTGAGCGAGAGTCACACACGATGGTGTGACAAGTGGTATCTAGAGGGGCCAGGGCGATAGCGACTTCTTCAGCTGTCTCGGCAGTGGGGGTAGTGACGCTGGATGCGTGGTGTAGGACTCCATCGCGTGTGGCGACGGCCACAAATTGTGTACCATGGGAATATTGGGCTGCATCAACAAGTGTGACGCCAGGTTCCATTTATTCTTTCTTTTTTTGTATGTGTGGTTGTTGCAGGTACAAAGTCAGAGGTAAATGAAGAAAAATGGCAAAATCTTACTGCGCCCATTACATCTTTGCTCTAACTTGTTCTATGACATCTTGTCTATTCATTTCTTACGAACAAGTAGGTCAGAAGAGTGCAAAACTTTGTAGATGACAAGAACAAAGAACCACCTTGCATTAATTCTTTCTGGCAATTTATCCTTTGCACTACTTTTGAATAGCTAGCTGGTTGCAAGCATTTGCTGACATATCCTCTGCCACTAAAAGACCAGAGGCATTTGTGCGGGCAGCTATCGTTTTCATTTTATTTCCTCCCCTCATACGTGTATTCTTGCGCAAACGAGTCCTGCAACACTCCTCGGGCATGGTAAATAAATCATAGCAGAGCACGAGGGAATGCTATAGTGAACACCTGAACCATATCTTACTCAATTCCCCGCTGGGGACAAAATGAAATCATTGAATGCCAAAATATTTTTAAAATTGTGTGCTTTCATGTGAAATGCTTTACGTGACATTGATAAACTAAGTTTATGGGTCCCTTTAAAGTTGATTGTCGAATTTTCTCGCCCAGGTATTTTCCTGTGCTAAGGGACAAGTAGGCAAACTTTTGACATAAGCGCCCTCTTCTATTACTCCCACAGCAAATCTTCCATTTATTCTTTTTCTCTTTTTTTGTGGTTCTTGCAAGTACAAATTCACGGGTAAATGAAAAAAAAGGCCAAGTGTTACTACGACCATTTGATATTTGCTCTAACTTGTTCTACGACGCCTTGTCTATTCTCTTCTTGCAAACAAGTACATCAGAGGAGTGCGAAAATTTGTAGAAGAATAAAGCCAAGAACCATCATACGTTTGGCACTTCTTTCTCCAGTTCATCCATAGTCATCTTTTCGTAAAAAGCTTTAATGTCTTGTCTGTCGTTCGGATCTGATGTCATCTGCAAGATACGTAGATATTTAGAAAAATCATTTTTTTTACAAATAAAATATGAACACAGGCGATCTTGGAAAAAACAAGGAACTTGTTTGGATGAGCAGGTAGGGCAATAAAGCTTTACCAAGAGTGATTCTGCAAGTTGCGGATCTTGTATAATTTGGTAGAGCGTTAGACATCCATGCGCAGTCGGCGAAACCACACCGACATCCGGACATAAACAAACTTTAGATACATACAAAGAGGTAGATAAACATTTAGTATGATAAAACTACTGAGAAATCGGCCTTATTTAAAATTATCACCTACTGCTTAACATTAGAAACGGGGAATAGAAATAGAAAGAGACAAAAGTGTTTATGATGAGGACGAACGTAGTGGGTTCAATGAACGTGAACTGCAGAATCTGTTCAAATTCTCAAATCGAGACCACTATCGTGCGGCAACTCCTTTGTTGCATATAGAACCTCTCACTAACGGGGGTCCGACCAAGGTCGCAAGAGAAGCTTCCCGGAGAAAGCCTAATTGTTGAGTCTTGTCAAATGCCCTGCCAGTGGTTATAACTCCACAGTGTACCCGGGAAAATACACAACACGGCTTCAATACTCTCATGCATATTGCACTGCTCGCCACCCAATGCACAGTGGAAAGTACACAGGCTACTTCGAGTTGACGCTACTCCTAGTCCTAACGTGTAAGCTCGTGTGTATTTTCTTTGGACATTAAAGTCAGTTCCAAGTCTGTGTCTTTTCTGTCAAAACGGCCGGGACCAAGTGGGCCATGTTATGTCCCAGTATTTTCAGGCAGTGTGACGTAAACGGTAGCATTAGTCCCTCTTCGAAAAATTGCGAGACACTTCAATGGCATTATTGCGGGCCATTTTTGCCTCTTTGTCAGCGAGCTCATTTCCTTCTCAGCTATAGTGCCTTAGAATGCATTCAAGTTTGAAACCATAATCCGCTTCCAGTGCAAAATTTTGTATTTCTAGCCCATATTGAGCAAGCAGACAGTAGAAAATTCGTTTGGTGGCACACCAAATTAGTTGGTTTTACGTCACAGTTTACAGCTGAGGCCTGATCCTGTTCTACTGTTTTAAAAGGAACGGCCTCGCGGGTGTCTACAATCACTGTTGCCGTTGATGATCTGTGGTAGTCAATACGCAAGGTCCTGTTTCTCGTCAAATTTGACATTACGAATGGCGGCTTGTGAGTAGTTGGTAACACCAAGCTGTCGGTACAAATAGGTATGGAAGTGGCATGATTTGCATAAATGCTCGATAGCATCAGTTACCTAAAGAACACGAGGTCATACATAACCTTTAGTATCTTCTTGAATACAGCGGTGTGCCAAAAGTCTTGACATAGTTCACACAAATACACCTGCTAACTTCACGCGACAAAAAGGTGGCGCACTCCCAATGGGATATAGATTTTGAAAAAGCGTTCTCTGAAAGCTGATTACGGATTGTCATGACGATAGTTACGACATTAGTGGCTGGTCAATAGCGCAAGCTTTATTTGTAGAAGTTTGCACAAACAGTCGACAGATGTTGCCGCAATAATTGAGCGTGTTAGCCCCCTGCTGCACGTAGCTAGGAAATGTGAATTCTTGACGAGAGAGGTAAGCTTCATCGAATGCAGTTTGTGAAATTGGATCATACAAGAGCAGCAGTGATCCCTCTGATGTAGAACGGCTTACTTTTTCAAGATATCTAACCATGCGTAAAAAGCTAACAAGCTTGAATTCAAGCGCTGCCGCATGCTAAGGCCAGGACTAGTTTCAGTCGATGATGACGCCTAAAAATCTCTTGTGAGATACGTATAGAATCGCTGTACCATCAGTTCTGCTCTTACCCTTAGCTTACACTCGCATGTAAACGCAAGTACAGCATACTTGGCTGAATAAACTTATCCTGACAAACTCTGATCTTAAATTACCGAATGTACTGAGGGTTCTGTTGAAAGATATAGGCCTCTGTAAGCCTCCTTGACGGAAAACGTGGCCGACTATATGTTGACTGGTCTCACCGACAACTATTGTCGTAAAGTACACCATGTAACGAACTTCATTATCCAGTGAAACAGCCTACTTCCAACGCCTAACTTGAGTACATCAGGAGTAGCATCATAGAACGCGTTTTGATACCTCTGACTTCCAATGACTTCAAAAAGGACCGCTCCTTAGAAGATCTGACATTTTTCTGTTCGACAGTGAAAAACAAAGTTGATAACGCTGAGATAGTAAAACCCAGACCTGTACGAATTATTCTTTTTGCCATTTCAAAGCTACCCTTTTGAGAAACCTGGATGGGTTTTCTTTGTAACGTTATGCTACGCTCGGCTACTGGATGACAATGTGCCCTTTCAGGGCGTTTTTTTGCAAAAACCATCACCATGTCTGTATAGAAACCATACTTCCCAAGAAACCATTGCAGCCTCCTCAACATGTTTCTCTTTGTTGTCATAAGCAGATGGCTTGTCAGTGCTATGGGTCAGTGAGAGCATGTGGCATGGCGCCATTTGTCAGGCTTGAGAAGTGCCCCGATGCGAATGAGTTTTCTCTGGTCAGCCACACTACCAGATGTCCACGACATGATACGTTAAACACAACGCGCACTTCTCCAAAAGAAAACGCAGCGCGTGTCCTTGAACGTCCCATGAACACCTAGAAGCAACGAACGCGGCGTAAAGTTCTCATAGTGCGAACAGGAGTTGGAGATGGTCATCCATAGTTGGTGGCCCTTGTTTATGTTGTGAAACTGAGCCTGATATTATTGCTACAGTCATTCATCACCAGCCCTCTGTAACGTCCCTATTGCTTGTACATAGATACATTGCACAACAGCCAGAGTCCGGAATAAATTATTTTTTATGGAGGAAGCACATAACGCATGTACACGGACTCCGTTTGAGGGCGAGTGGTAGCAAGCGCACATGGCATGACATGGCAAGAACTTTATTTTGGCCCAGAGAAACTAGGGCCCGAGGGCAGGCGCACAGTCTAATAAATTTCAGCGATGCACACAGACATGTTCTGACCGAATATACCATTTTCTATGTCTATGTACACCTTTCTGTCGTTGCACTTATGGGACTATGTGACTAGGCGCACAACACTTCGTGAAACCACGTTTGTTGAAGGTCATCTTTCAACTTACTGCCGTCATATGTGTATGTTCGGCCGTGCTAGTAACAAAATTCACAGAAACAAATAAAGGAGGCGGTATGTAGGGCTACATTGATTATAAAGGTACAGAACTAGTTTGTACAGGTGGGGCAAAGGGAATGGCGTAGTGGTATAACATTTCAGTGTGTAGAGGGCCTAAGGCCATCCAAGTGCCTGTGCTGCTGAAACTTCCATGCGGGTTGATATCCCGGCCGTATTATGTAGGCCGGTTTGCGAGGGTTCAGGTTGTTTACAGCGCGGGAAATTTAGTTGGTGGTGGTGAAGTTTTCTTTTTGTTATTTTTCTTTGTCGCATTCTGGCAACGGTGAACGAAGGACGAGAAGGTGGTCTGACTACAACGACAGTGCCTGTAGTTGACAGTGTGAAGGAAGGCACGAACAAAGAAAACCTTAGAGCTTTTAACTTGCCATCGCAGTAAAACGGTCGTCATGTTTTTGTAGGATGAATCTTCAAGCCCTGCCCTGGGCAAACGAAGAAATATGGCTTGTGTTTCTTTTTTCAATGCGCACAACCATTCTCACGGTGTGAGTGCGTGTCGTGGAAAGTAACGCCTTTGGAACACGTGGTAGATGATCGAAAGCGAGTATGTTAAAGCAGTGAGTATTAACTAATAACTAGCTCTGCCTCTCGTTTTCCGTCACATGTGTTATTCAAGCTCCCGCAAAACTATAGTTTCGACAATAAAAGATGAAGTGTAGAAATCTGGGAACTGCTCCTTCTCTAGGTATCCGTCCATGGAAGCCACCAGACTTTGGCGCAGTTGTCGAAAGATTCCGTCGTTGTAAAGTAATTCTTTCTGGAGTTATCCACCAGTCGAACGTATAGCTTGAATGGTATTTGGCACGGTGATGAAAAATTGTTTCGGATGTAGTATTATGTTACTATTGTAACGTGAGAAAAACTTCTTTGGAAGCGAAGAATTAGATATTTGAGTCAGATATCATGTACGTTTTAGTAATACTAAGTACTGCATTACAGCATAGTTAGAAACATTGATAAATATTGTTTGTGCTTACCGAAGCAAGCCGTGCCTCAAACACGAAGATCCTTTCAGCAGCAATCATAGCGTCGTATGCAGTCATATTTGGATTCAGAACCGTTACAGCTGTGGCGATAAGAGATAAGTACGCCAGTACAATGCCTTTGTTATAATCTGTCGCCCATGGATTAAGGAGCTGCTCTCTGCCTAAAATAGGATATGGCATCTCATCCAGCTGGAAAAAATATTACGACACCGTGAACTTGTTAAAACTCTTTACATTAACAAAGGTCTGCAGTTATATTTCGAGCTTGCCGATATTGGCAGAACACTATAACCAAATTCATTTGCATCATCCTTTTCTCACAAAATTCGATCGTTGTGAACTGGTTTTAACATATGTGTGTCTACATGTATCCGTATATTACCACAACTCAATTTGCTGTCTTTTCTTTTGAGTTACACAGTGTCGAGCTGTTTTTATGGATTACGTAAGTGTAAAAGAGCACTCTTTTATTGATGTACAACAATATCCGCATAAACATCACGTAAACTTAAACAGAAGGAGTACTTTGTGGCACCGTTCACTAAAACACTGCCCATGTTATTGTCTCGTACGCCACACGGTCTCATCTACCGTCACATTGCGTTTTCAATGCCTCGTGATTTCGGGAAATGCTGCAAAAACAAGATAAGGCGCCTGCAAAAGAATCAATGTGCTTAATAGTTAATTTGGTACGATACTGCATGTAAAAAGATATGACTGTTTTAAGCGAGCAGGCGCATTGCGCGGAAAACCTATTTATGATTAAGTTAGCTGTATGAAATCACGGTAACTTTTTAGGCAACTAAGAACATTGAATTAAAAAGTCTAGTGCTCCTTCTCTTGTGGCTCCAGGTCATTCGGTAGGAGCCGGCGATAGCTTCTGCAGCACTTTGGTATTCACGGCTAAAGAATTTCACAGAAACTGGTGAAACTTTCTATGAGACAGTAAGCAACAAGATCAGCTCGCATTTCATGCCTTATTCCTCTTATTTTTTCGTAGAATCTGGTGCAATAAAGCTGGAATGATTTAAAATATTACTGTTTCTGCAAAAGCCGGCAGCAAAGCAGAGGGAGCATTCACAATTTCATTCATAACAATCAATAAATCAATCCAATAACTAGTTAGTGACATTGTAAGTACATTAGTAGCGGTGGTATAGGATCATATTTGGGCTATTATCCTATCATCATCATCATCATCATCATCATCAGTTTGGTTACGCCCAATCCAGGGCAAAGGCCTCTCCCATACTTCTCCAACTACCCCGGTCATGTACTAATTGTGGCCATTTTGTACCTGCAAATTTGTTAATTTCATCCGCCCACCTAACTTTCAGCCGCCCCTTGCTACGCTTCCCTTCCCTTGGAATCCAGTCAGTTACCCTTAATGACCATCGGTTAGCTTCCCTCCTCATTACATGTCCTGCCCATGCCCATTTCTTTTTCTTGATTTAAACTAAGATGTCATTAAATCGCCTTTGCTCCCTCAGCCAGTCTGCGTTTTTCTTATCCCTTAACGTTACACCTATCATTCTTTCCATAGCTCGTTGCGTCGTCCTCAATTTAAGTAGAACCCTTTTCGTAAGCCTCCAGGTTTCTGCCCCGTGCGTGAGTACTGGTAAGACACAGCTGTTATACACTTTTCTCTTCAGGGATAGTGGCAACCTGCTGCTCATGATCTGAGAATGCCTGCCAAACGCACGCAAGCCCATTCTTATTCTTCTGATTATTTCAGTCTCATGATCCGGATCCGCAGTCACTACCTGTCCTAAATAGATGTATTCCTTTACCACTTCCAGTGCCTCGCTGCCTATCGTAAACTGCTGTTCTATCCCGAGACTGGTAAACATTACTTTAGTTTTTTGCAGATTCATTTTTAGACCCACCCTTCTGCTTTGCCTCTCCATGTCAGTGACCATGCGTTGCAGTTGGTCCTCTGAGTTACTAAGCAAGGCAATATCATCAGTGAATCCCAAGTTACTAAGGTATTCTCCATTACCTCTTATCCCCAATTCTTCCCAATCCAGGTCCCTGAATACCTCCTGTAAACACGCTGTGAATAGCATTGGAGAGATCGTATTTCCCTGCCTGACGCCTTTCTTTATTGGGATTTTGTTGCTTTCTTATGGACGGCTACGGTGGCTGTGGAGCCGCTATAGATATATTTCAGTATTTTTACATACGGCTCGTCTACATCCTGATTCCGTAATGCCTCCATGACTGCTGAGGTTTCGACTGAATAAAACGCTTTCTCGTAATCAATGAAAGCTATATATCACGGTTGGTCATATTCTGCTCATTTCTCTATCACCTGATTGATAGTGTGAATATGGTCTATTGTTGAGTAGCCTTTGAGGAATCGTGCCTGGTTTTTTGGTGAACGGAAGTCTAAGGTGTTCCTGATTCTATTTGCAATTACCTTAATAAAAACTTTGTAGGCGACGGACAGTAAACTGATCGGTCTATAATTTTTCAAGTCTTTGCCGTCCCCTTCCTTATGGATTAGGATTATGTTAGCCTTTTTCCAAGATTCCGTAACGCTCGAAGTCATGAGGCATTGCGTATACAGGGTGGCCAGTTTTTCTAGAACAATCTGCCCACCATCCTTCAACAAATCTGCTGTTACCTGATCCTCCCCAGCTGCTTTCCCCTTTGCATGGCTCCCAAGGCTTTCTTTACTTCTTCCTGCGTTACTTGTGATATTTGAAATTCCTCTAGACTATTCTCTCTTCCATTATCGTCGTGGGTACCACTGATACGGTATGAATCTCTATAGAACTCCTCAGCCATTTGAACGATGTCATCCATATTAGTAACGATATGGCCGGCTTTGTCTCTTAATGCATGCATCTGATTCTTGCCTATTCCTAGTTTCTTCTTCACTTCTTTTAGGCTTCCTCTGTTCCTGAGAGCATGTTCAATTCTATCCATATTATACTTCCTTATGTCAGCTGTCTTATGCTGATTAACTTGGGAAGTTTTGCCAGTTCTATTCTAGCTGTAGGGTTAGAGGCTTTCATACATTGGCGTTTCTTGATCAGTTCTTTCATCTCCTGCGATAGCTTACTGGTATCCCGTCTAACGGAGTTGCCACTGACTTCTATTGCAGACTCCTTAATGATGCCCATAAGATTGTCGTTCATTGCTTCAACACTAAAGTCCTCTTCCTGTGTTAAAGCTGAACACCTGTTCTGTAGCTTGACCCGGAACTCCTCTGCTTTCCCTCTTACCGCTAACTCATTGATCGGCTTCTTATGTACCAGTTTCTTCCGTACCCTCCTCAAGTCTAGGCTAATTCGAGTTCTTACCATCCTATGGCCACTGCAGCGCACCTTGCCGAGCACGTCCACATCTTGTATGATGTCAGGGTTAGCGCAGAGTATAAAGTCTATTTCATTTCTAGTCTCGTCATTCGGGCTCCTCCACGTCCACTTTCGGCTGTCCCGCTTGCGGAAGAAAGTATTCATTATCGGCATATTATTCTGTTCCGCAAACTCTACTAATAACTCTCCCCTGCTATTCCTAGTGCCTCTGCCATATTCCCCCACTGCCTTGACTCCAGCCTGCTTCTTGCCTACCTTGGTATTGAAGTCGCCCCTCAGTATAGTGTATTTTGTTTTCACTCTACCCATCGCCGATTCCACGTCTTCATAGAAGCTTTCGACTTCCTGGTCATCATGACTCGATCTAGGGGCGTAGACCTATGTCCAATAGGGTAATACTAATCAGCCCCAATATAGGACTGGGTACTCTCAGCCAAATTTTCATTACCTCCTGTAGACTTCACGTTAAAATGCACCCGTACTGCATCCATAGTTTCTTGCATGGGCAGGCCTGCTTTGCCGGATTATTTTTTGGAACTTTGAACGTCCTTAAGCTCCGCCACTGATATTAATTAGAAGATCGAGTAGTAGAGGGTATTCTATTGTCAAACAGAAATGCCTCAGCGTTCAATGAATCTACGTACAGGGGCATTTTTACGGCGAAGCTGTTTATGGCTTGCCTGCAGTGAAATTTTCATGTGCGCGAGACACATTATCGTCATTTGAAGCCCATGCGTGCCTAGTTTCCTTCCGCTCTTCTGGAGTGGCGCATATGTCGTGCTCGTGAACTTGGCGCCGGTGGGTGGTCCCATTGAAATGTCATGCGTGCCTTCTCTCCGCCGGCTCCTCGCTGCAGCAGCGCTCCAATCACGTGCGTGGCTAGTTTTCTCGGGCTCCCTAAGGTTACGGGAATCGTCCACGCTTGAGCAAATTCATAAAACCAGCAGCTTCCAAGCAGCACATTTAATTGAGCATGGGCGCAGATTTGACTGTAGCTAAGAACGTGTCCAACATTGTACCCGAGCTGATCAGTGTGACCCACCGAAATAGTGACCCACCGATCAAGACAATAAATGTGGCCACCTTTCATTCGTCATGATGACCACTCATCAGGACAATAAACGAGTTCGTACCTTTGTTCAAAATTCTTTGTCGCCTGTGTATCATGTGCTAAACAGCTTCGCTGATCGTCCACCTTGGGATGGCGAGTGGAATGGCTGACGATTTTTTTTTACTTCAGGCTCCTTGGTATGCAGTCAGCGCAGCCACTCTTTCGTCACCTGACCTCGTCAGGACGGCTACACCACCTGTTTTTCTTTAGTTCGAATATTTCTTTCAGAGATTGCGTTTGACTGTTATTTTATCTTTAGCAGCTATTTTTAGTAAAGACGCAGGCACTATTGGCGCGACAAATCGCAATTTCTTACTAGCTAATAAAAATACTCACTATAGTTACCGTGTTTGATTCCTCACTTCAGGACATGTGTTATTATTGCGACATGAAAGCTTAGCAGTAAAGGCATGTCTGCTTAGCAGGAATCGTAAGTCCAGCACCACTTTTGGTATACGCGGCCTTAAAATGTCTCGTACGAAGTACATGGGCCTTCCAAATACCAGATTCGCAAAGCAAGCGTGAAGCAGTTCGACACCATCTTAACCGTAACTCCACTGATTTCCTAGGCAGCCCTTCGAGGCGGATATACCGAATAATTAAAGGGAATAATTAACAACCTAGTTATAGAATCCGTTTTATAAGCCACCTGAAAAGTTGTGATTTGCCGCTCAAGTGACGTACGCATTTTCAGGTAATTCACCTGAATGGGCCGAATTGCGCTGCATGTTCCATGTAATTTCACAAAAAAAGAACTAGAAAGTGCACGTGAGATATACTTAAACCGTAGCGTCTATCATTTCAGCACTATGCTCTGTCACACGGTTTCATACCACCTATAATTAGCAAACATTGCCACATCTCTATTTTGAAGCGAATATTTCCTTGCCACTGATCCCGACATTGGAGATGCCTGGTGCTTCTGTCTGGGCGATTATACAATTTAAGTCACTGGATATTTTCAACTAGGAATGTGCCCTGAATAGAGAACTCCGGCGACTGTGTAGGTGTATCTGGGCGGCCGCCGCTCGTTATGTGTCCGAACAGGCAACTTCCATATGTTCAGTTGGTCATGCACCATTGAGTACGGGACCATTCTTGTTCAGTCTCTCAATATGAATGCGTGCCAGTGGGCAAGGTGCCCGTGAAGAAGTGAAGAATTCTGTACCCAAAGTGGCCGAGAGTGGATGAATAATAATATTTGTGAACAAAATAGGACCAGAGCGCGCATTGAGCAAGAAGCGTCCAGCTGCATAAAGGTGAAGAAAGAAACGCGAAATGACGTAATTTCAAGAATAATCTAAGAATAGGCATCGTTTGTCACTGAATCTCACATCTGCATGGTATCCACTGTTTTCATTTATCGTCCGTTCGTCAGAGTACTGTAACCTTGTGTAAACTCGAAGCGGTAGTAATTCGGTAGCAACATGGCGTCCCATCATGTGACATTTGTCCCTTACGCTGATTTGTGAAGTATTTATACCGCATGATGCATTTACGGTGGTTATCTACCCGTAACTTTACCAGCTGGCAAGTGAACTGCGTTTCTGTATAGGTTAAATAAATTTGTGCTGAAAAGAACACTGAATAACAGGAACACACAACCTAAATTATGCCAACGATTTCACGTAACGACATAATGAAAATAAAGATGACGAGATAAATAAAACGACACATTTTTGACCCACAGCTACACAACAAGTTACACAAAACCGAAGGCACTGGACCACACAAGTTTGGACTTTTGTACAGGCAATCTTAACTATTCAAAGCATGTTGGTGAAATGTATTCAAATTCAAATTATGGGGTTTCACGTGCCAAAACCACTTTCTGATTATGAGGCACGCCGCAGTGGAGGACTCTGGAAATTTCGACCACCTGGGTTTCTTTAACGTGCAACTAAATCTAAGTACATGGGTGTTTTCGCATTTCGCCCCCATCGAAATGCGGCCGCCGTGACCGGGATTCGATTCCGCAACCTCGTGCTCAGCAGCCCAACACCATAGCCACTGAGCAACCACGGCGGGTTGGTGAAATTTATTAACAAGATAAAAGCAGCAGAGCGACAATTTACTTGAATTGCCACAATGCCTTTCTGAGGACTCATAAATTGAACCGTGCTTATATAAATTAAACTTGAGAATGGTGAAAATTCGGCTTCGCTCTTACGACACACCCAAAGTAAAGCGCTAGAGAGTACACACACAGACACGTAAACAGAGAAAGTAAATGTGCATGAGTCGTGCACTCGCTCTAAGCGTGTGTTTTTTTTTTCTTTTGCATTGTTTTGTGTGTACTTCGCTTTTAGTATGCTTGAATTAGTTTCTGAGAGAGTGCCTCCTCGAAAATCCTGCTTTACTACAATTAACATTATTATTAACAATGAATTACCAGATTATTTTGCTAAGATTGCCGTACATAACTGACTCGACAATGCTTTAAGAGCACAAGGTATTGCATGCCTTCAACTTAATGCCGACATTCACGCGAAATCAACAGCTCTCGCATTCAAACATAGTGAACATACGCACATTGATAATAAACCGGTCTGTCTCGTTCAGGTCTTGAGCGACGTCAACGAAAAAAAATGGCCACAACGATGTTGTCGTGAGCAAATGTGAGTAGTTTCTATAAGGAAGCTCAGATGGTCTCATGGCAGGCCACACAGGAAATCCCATACGAGCAAGAATATCTTTAACCATCGGGATTAGCTGCTCTTCTGTGAAATCTAGGAGAACATGCGATATTTGAAGCAAATCAGTGGATTTCCTTGGAAAGCATAGCGAGAAAAGAATGACAAAGCAACAACGTCTGCCTAGGGTATACGCTCGGCATACATGAAATATCTACAGTTTCGAGCAAAAGTTTGGGAACCAAAGGTGCCATGATTTTTTTTTACTTTATTTAGCAGCCTGGACATTCCGGATGAAATCAAGAGCACAATCCTTCGTGCGCTGATTCGATCAATAAAATATAATAAAGCAACACCAGGCCACGGAACTGTGCTTGAATATATTTCAATTCGTTGCTGATGCTGTGATCTCCACACTTTCGCTCGCGACTGTACATCAAATATTCGAAGGAATGTTTGATTGGTCGGTCACCTTTGTGGATACCTTTTCTTTTGCATGATGTGAAGTCAGACACGACGCTTCGCTACTTCTGTGAGCACCTTGCATCCTTATTATTTTTATACTTTTAAGGGTGTTGGTTTGGTCCTCGAGCAAGACCGTTACTCTTAAGGTTCTAAACATTTTATTTTACCCGGCAGCGAGCACGAACTGCACCTGTGATCATAACAGCCATATTCGAATATTGTGTAATAATCTATCTGATGCGCACCAACATAACTGTTACAAGAGTTTGACTGCAGCAGTTATTAACGTTCGCTTGAAGTAGCTTTCCTGCGTTCTTTGCAATATTTGCGTGGCACGCTACTAAGCTTTCTTGCCATAAAGAAGTCGCCGAGAAGAAAAGATCCATTCGCATGCTTCATCAATTTTATCACAGCCTTAAAATATGACGGTGTTAGCTGCAGTGTAAGAAAACCACTCGTTGTGCCCCTATGAGGGCTTTAATATGTTAACGGGGAAATGAATACGCTTATAACCACTCTAAATTAAACGAACAGACTGGAAGCTATACTTGTCGTCCTCAACGAGTTCCACTGGAGGAGCCGGTGAACTACAGCGACCACTTGTAAATTATAATGCGCATGGCATTCAATCGTTTTAGGAAATATACCTAGGGAGCCACGGCTTAAATATTTATCGAATATGCCAAATCGGATGCATGCGAAACTCTATAAAAGTAGTTGAATCTTACTATTGCCGTCTGCATTCGCGAAAAATTACATTTGATAGAAAATGTTGAGCTCCAGAGAGAACGTAAAACGCCAGTGCAGTGAGTTTTGAATAACGTGATTATAGATAGGAATCCAGATTGGGGCAGTAAGTGCCTCCCTTCCACATCCGATTATAGCGTCATCTCTTTGTTTGGGCAAAGGAAAGTTGTTTTTGCGACAAGAAACAACTGAAGTTCTTTCTTGAAGTTCAGGTAGCTAACTTTTTCTATTGTTCCGCGCCCTTTTTATTGCATGCAGCAGCAACATACTTGAATTAGTTATTTTTTTAGTTCTATGTTCCCAAAGTTCTTTAACCACCATGACGCGAACGGTGTCGGGCTGCACGACCTATAATGGCCCATTGGTAAAAGTCATGATGTGGTGATCTCAGATACGTGCGTAATTAGCTTCAGAGATAGAGTAATATACCATCTGGACTAATACTTTTTCGTGCGTTTGTAATCTGATTGCCTGCTTTAAAATTGTGATCTTGCTCATCAAAAATCTAACAGCGATGACACAACATTCCTAATTCGTGCCTGTCATTATATGCCTCACTGAAAACTCTAGATTTCTTTTTCATTTTGCAAACGAAAAGAAAAAGAATTCGGAGAAGACTAAGAAAAAAGACATATTTCACTCACTTTTGTGCGTGCAAGCCTGGTACATAGTTGCCGCCATTACCTTCACATTACGAGGTTCAGCAAAGTCTGTTATGTTCTCTATGATCCCTGCAAGGAACGAGTGACCAGTTTCAAACCCATCGCGTTCCATTGCATAATATATGCAAAATTTTTACAAATAGCAAAGACACTCCGAGCATTCATCTAGGAAGTGCCAAGCGTTGGTGGAAGCAGTAAAACTTTGGAATAGAGTAACATTGATTATTTTCAGACTCATATTGGCTTGGTGATTGCAAGGAACACTTGAATAGCTGTGTAGAAAATTAGCACCTGCAAGGAACACTATTTCTCGCGCGCGATGATACTACCGAAGTATGCTCCTGCGATTTTGTTGGCTTTGCGGCATAATGAGAAGGGCCAGTGAGATTAAGGATTCATCCACAATTAATAGGGCAGATCACCGCAACAGCCCATACCACATGTACGCAACTCCGACAAATAATAGACTTATCTCTTCAGAATGTTAGTTTGCGCAACTCAATATTTAAAATACGTTCAGGCTTATTTTTGCGCTGTACAAAATGGATTTCCCCTTTAATTGTCGTTTCTCATGTGCCCTATCGGGTTGTAACATAAACAAAGATATCTATGTATTATGTACTATGTATTAGTATTATGGAGAAAAACACTTTTGCTGACTTTCAATATAGGAAAATGCAATGTTGCGCTCCTCACTTTGATATTTGAAGTAATTCTTACCTCTTAGATCACGGAGCACGTTTTCTCCGGCTTGTTCGAATGTTCCGAACGACGTATCAGTCTCGGGAATAGGGTGCTCTCTAATCCACCCGTCACAAACGAAGCCGAAGAAGTCATCACAGGGTTCGATGCTTTTGTTTATGCTTTCCTTAAGCAGCCTCGCTGATATTCACACGGAAAATAAATACAACAGTGGTCAATTTCTCACATGTTGAGAAACATTGAAAAAGCCGTAGCTGGTTACTTATTAGGAAACTCGCATGCAGGCGCAATTTGGAATCAGTTGGCGCAGAACAGGGGTAATTGCAGATCGCGGAGAGAGGCCTTCGTCCTGCAGTGGACATCAAATAGGCTGACGATGATGATGATCATAATGATGATGATGATGACGATGATTTATACTAAACGGTGGTCGCGTTGGGGAATATAAAAAAATACGTTTACCTCAGTGTAGGGCACGTGGAAAACAGATGCACTATCCCTAATCTACGACGTGGTGAATAGAAAACGTCTCCTTTAAATATGTTGAGTTGAGTGGTTGTAGGCTACTGGTGGGATTAGTCTTGCAGTTGCTGCCGGCAATTGCTCCACCGTAGCGACACTTGAAATGAATAAATCACATAAATCATACGCAGACCTCACAAATGGTCACTCCTAAGGTCACCATGTGGCGGCCAAATCCGTGTCCTGCAGGTAATTTAATAGAAGGCGAGAAACCTCCTTCCTACACAACTGGTTCCCACGCGGGAAAACAATGTCCTGAAGAGAACTGTGAGGAACTCCTGTCCTCTTGAGGGACCCGAATAAAACACTCCTTTCCGCGTTATACAGAGTACAGCACATTAGGTAATGTTCTATGTCACCGCACACACACCACGCGTTGAACATAATGGAGACAACACCAGGCCAGTCTTATACCACCCACAGGTACGAGCAGAGCCAGAGCGAGTGCAGAGCAGTAAAGTGGCTTGGTTTCTTTTGAGACCCTTCATCACACATGGCTTGAGAGGGGAGCTCCCCAAAGAACTGAAGTGGCACAACACCGCTTCTCTGAAGAGTCTCTTGTCCTCTTGAGGCACTTTTCTCAATGGGTTCCCAGACAGCGGTCTATGGGCGAGGCTGTCTGCCATCTCGTTGCCTGTGGTATCTATGTGCGAGGGCACCCATTGGAAACGTATGGCGAAACCTTTGATATGGAGATTGTGCCCCGAGCGTAGAGAGCTATAGACATAAGGCATCAGTAGGGAACCCGTGCTCTAACCTTTTTCTATCATGCCAATGCAAATGCGTTGATGATATTGTCGCCGCATGTTAATGATTTCCATACTATGGTACATACCCCCAATGAAGGATGGAGCAACAAGCAGCCCATACATTTAACTTAAACAAGACAAAGAATCTCAGAGTTTCCACGTCGCGTAGGACAAATGCGTGAAAGTACAGGCGCATGCCGGTTTCTCTTGCGCCGAAAACGCAGGAAATAAATAAAAAATATTTTAGCATTTTGTTTATAGCATATTTTGAGACGACGTGCCAGGTGATGCGCAGTGGCTCACACATGGTGGTAACCATGGTAGTAGGAAGTCCAAAAAATTATTTCTATTTGCATTCGTTTCTTACAATTTTCTAAAGTTTCAAGATGACGCCGGGGCAAGAAGCAATGAGTGCCTCACAGAGGTCCGGTATCCCGCCCAGTGACAGCAGTACCGCCCACATAAAAAATGAATATTTCCTACAATCAATCCTTATTAATTAAACAAAGAATTGTACTTTGTGTTTACGTCTACAGCATAAATGTGTTGATGGTTTACATAATAGTATTTTCGAGGTTATAGGCCAACGAAGTACAATCAACAAAAATTACTTGCAATATTCACAAGAAAGAATGACAGTAGATGTGAGCGACCTTGAAGACTTAAAACCCGATTTCCAGCGACACTTCCTTTCGAACAGTTGCAATAAAGATTTCAGTTTCTTGTAATTGTATCGCATGGTTTAAAAAGTTGCCCTTGAATATATGACTGTTCCATTTGAAAGCTTTCCCGCATGTAAGGCTTTGGAAATTTATCGTAAGTATTTAAATAGCCAATACTTGCTCAACAAACAAGTTACTTCGCCATAACATTTATCATAGTGTCCTCCGTCCTCCTCTGCACCCCCCCCACCCAACCATTGAATTTCTCCTAGATTTGATATAGGTTGAGTTCAAGGTTCTCCCAGACCTACGGGCTAAATTAGTTCATATATATATATATATATATATATATATATATATATATATATATATATATATACTGCGTACTTTACCGCAAATGTCATAATTAGTCCCCTGTCTTTCAATTGTAGCTAAATATAATTCATAAGGCGCCCTTTATTTTCACCAGACATTAACAAAGTGTCTTGTTAAGCTCACCAAGGACATCGCTGAAACTGGCTGAATTTTTAATTGCAGCCACGTCATACTCGTCTATGCACTCTTCTACGCATGTTACTAGTTTCTGTTGAGGCAAGGAGTAGTACAAGTCCTTTATGTCAATGGAGCAAGCTGATAAGCTTTCGTCAGAATTTTCTTTCAGGAAATCCACGATTTCTGCAGAGCTTTTAGCCTAAAACGGGTTATCATTATTAAGAATTCAGAGTTTTTCTTGCAAGAAAAGAGCAAACCTTTTGTTGCCATGACCCGGTTTCTAAACCTATTACCCTTGATGGGCACTCGGGTTTTTCATCTTCGCACTAAACATGATTCGAAGGCAATTGGACTTGGCGTTGTCTATTTCACGAACCAATTGGCTAAGGTCTGCCTTCTTGCAAAGACGCTTTGTTTCTAGCTTGATCTTTCTAAGAGATACATTACGAAACTGGTCGAACACAGAGGCAATCGGGGAGTAGGCTTTCTTATGAAAACCACCTGCCTTGATGATTGCAAAGCCACCTTCCTTGTCCGCTGGCAAAACCTACAGTCGGTTCTGCCTCAAGAACGAAGTTACGCGTGTAACCGGAACACGTGAGACAATCGGTTTGTTGCGTGAGACCACATCGACCCCTTCAGAGATACATCGGTTCGCTTCACCTTGTGGGGCACACTTCGAAATCCTTCGCAAGATGCTTAGAAGTTCCGTCGCGCTCAACATTGGTTCTACGGCGAACTTGGGGCCAAGTTCAAGAGCAGCTTCAAAGTAGTTCGAAAGACTAACCTCACCAAAGGTTCTGATGCCACAAGGCCTTGTAGGTTTCTCTTTAGGGATGCTGGCACGTAGGCCAGGTAAGGTCCTCTGCCACAGGAATTCCGTGCCGCTGGTGGTGATCCCAAGGAAGTCGCTCCACTTCCTGGCGGCACCTTGTCTCCCTTCAGCGTCTACAGTCACCCTCAGCAAACCTTTCACCACCCGCGCTTGCCTTTGCCACTCACTCCTCATTATGTTTAGAACTCTGATGCCATGGCCAACGGAAGGGGCAAGGCCACCAAACAACCGCAGGACTTCGTTAGGCAGATGCTTGCAGCGTACGTAGAAGGAAAGTGACCGAGATTGGCAATTGGCGTAGATGAGGAGGGGGGCTGCTGAACATGGATTTGACGAGGAACACAGAAAAGAACCCGATGTACTGGAAATAAATTTCAGCAATGCCATTTGTTGGGCGTGTTGGGGAACTGACTTGACAGCGCATTTAGCGCCAGCGAACAAGGACAGAAGGGAGACGACACCACAATGCGCTAACTTCAACTTGATTTTCATGAAACACGCACCTATTTAATTTATGCACAGTGGCGCCACCACATCCAAATTTTAACCATCCAAAAAAGCCGTCTCCTTATCTAACAAGTCGACCGAAGGGGCACTAACACACGTATCACTATTCCGACAGATAGCCTGAGCCTCAATACTCTCTCGCACATCTTTATCTTTGTGCTTCGCAAGAACCCGGCAGGACCCACACACCGGCGCACCGCCGCATTCCTGACAGTGAGTTGAGAGACGACGGCATAGCTTATTTCTCACATTTAGACTATGTTCTCGCAACCGCTCATGAAGACACCTTCCTGTCCGTCCTATGTATTTTTCCCACAGGACAGCGAAAGCTAACCAAATTTCACCAAATAGTGGCCGTCATAGCTTTGTTTCAAAATATAAAATAACCGATATTTTTGCTCCTGTCTGGAAACGAGTAATAGTATAGCTCTTATTTACAAACCGCCTGAAAATGAAATCGTAAGTCAGAAGAGACACATGCTTTAGAAAAAATTCAAGTGTTCTATTGGTATTGAAATGGCTCTTCACGTTCGACCAAGGTCATTTTCACGAGCACTTCTGCGATAAGTCGTGATTACCCAATAGGCTTCGGCAGTTATGCCTGTAAGAGGTTTGATTAGATGTTTGATGGTGATAAGATCCTGACAATGCAACGCCATGTAGGCTATATAGTTCCAGCATTTGGTAATCCAACAATTTCGTGCCGTAAGGCAGACCAGTCGTTGGGCGCAGCTGATTATAATGCATTATCCGGACCTACCCCTCACCCGCAGGTTAAATGTAGCAAGCCAATTGTGTTTTCGAATACGGATTATAGCGCTCCCAAAAAACTGGGCATGGTGCGATTAGCGCAGGTTGACATTCGTTAGGGCGGGAATTGCCCAGCGCCAGGCGTACTCCGCAACGCGGGCGTGTATGCCGAATCTTGCGGGCCCTAGAGGGCGTCCCGAGAAGGCACAAAAGACAATGCTCCCCGTCCACACAGGGGATGCGTAGTAAACAAAAGCATTACTTATGTAGCCACTCTACTATGAATATTTAGCTTCAGCTATAGTTTTCTTGGACTTTTCAGATTGCAACCCAGAGTGTCTGCTTTCAAAAGGGGAGGACCAAATGGCATACTGTGCCTCCCCCCCTTCTGACTCGGGGATGGGGGGGGGCAAGTGCCCCCCCCCCTGGTAGTTACGCCTATGGTGATTCAAGTGTCGAGAGGCAAGCGCGAGAGAGAAGCCCACATTTTGTGTTTGGGTGGTGGCAATACGATGAGTCCCTGCATTGCATCAACGCTAATTGTAATACCGTTGACATTCATCTTGAGATGAAATCTGCCGGAATGTTTTGTTGTAGAACTAGTTGAAAACATTTTGTCTGGGTAGCGTGTACAGAGAGAAGTTACCGCCCGAAAGTCCTATTTTCGTTCAAAAGGTGAAGCATCGATTGCGATAGAAAATTGGTAGGCAGCTATACAAAGCAAGGGTAGCCACTTTATAAACCGTGTAAACTGGTAAACATCCACTGATTATATAAGCTAACGAGTGTCCCGAGCACCCAGGCACACAGAAGCACACCTCGCTAGATAAGCGTGGACACTCGCTGTCAAAACGTTGGAGTGAAGAAAAGCGGCAGCACGAGCAAGCCATTGAGTTTCGTGCTGCCTCTCGCTTCAACGTGAACTATAAGATGCAAGAACACAACACATACGAAGTTCCTCCTCCCACCCTCTATTCCATTGCCCCCTTCCCTTTAAAGAGGGATAAATAAAGTTTTTCATCATCATCACCATCGTACGAAGGTATGAGCCTTCGGCGCACCTAGACTTTGTGCACATCGCAGGTGGCTTTCAAGATAGAGATCTGGAAGCCGCGCTGAGCCGTCTCATACGCAGCCGCCGCCGAAATACACCATCACGCCCCCCTCCCCTCCCCTAGTGCATTGCGCGCAGAGCAAGACAGCGTGCTTCCTCCCCGCCTGCCCTCTTTCCTTCCCGCCTTCCCTCAAGTTAATGTTCGAATCAAGAGATCAGAATTCGAAAGTAAAGGCGAATGCTTCTACGGTGTAGAATAGGTATCCCCCATGTAACTGAGAATAGCAAAACAACGCAATAATGGGCCTTCCAGAAAAACACCCCCGATTCTTCGCCTATATGCGCCTTTTTCGTTGTATGAAAAAAATAATCATCTTTATCGTTATCATTATTTGCAGCAAAGACAACAACCATAGCACAGGCGTGCAAGACAATCCCATAAGTCATGATTCCTATGGGAAGAGAGACCACCTTAAGAGAAAACATTAATTCGGGAGCTTCAATTTAGGTACACGAAAACGCTGAAATTAATTTTATTGAGCAAGCAGTGCACCCATCTTGATTAGATTTGTTGAATTTAAAAAGTTTAGTTTTAATCTAGCCCCGAAAAAAATTATATCTCAGTTGACGCCGTAATGTTTTGCAGAATTTATTGAGTATAACAAAAAAATGAAGAATAAGGTTTAAAACTTTGCAACACAGTAATAAATAATTATATCATAACTCTGTAAACTGCGCCCATCGAATGATCTAAAGTGGCCCCTACTGATCTTTCGCTCACCTCTCATAAATATACAGTGACTTTCTCTGTATGACCTTTGCAGAAACCTCGTACACATCGTAACACTTTCGTTTATTTTCAGTTATACATTCATTTCAAACATACACAAATATATATATAGTGTCTCGCTTTAATACCTTGACACGTGCAGCTTACAGAACTGCGATACCACTTTATGGTGTATAGCTGTGGTTTCGTAAATTTCACGCTTCTATTCCTTACAAACCTACCGTTTTCCGCCAATTTTTGTCAAGAATTACTAGCCCCAAGTTATATCATGCTTACTAGAATAATCACTCCAATTTTACTTTCTTTAGTATATGCACCACCCTTAACCTAAATCCGTCAAGTGGCTGTTTTATGGGAATATTTCTGCGTCAAACTTGCATTTGAATAGGCAAATCATAGTAGGCTTCGAACTAAGACTTGCTGTTGATGTGTAACGGCGCGTCATTAATTCAACTACCTTTTCGAAAAGATATCACCACGCTGGGCCTCGGCTGGTGGCATTGATATGTGGTAGATAAGTAGCATAACATTGATTAGTTACACAGTGAGAATAATGGCAGAGTGGGTGCGACTCGAAGCTTACCTCTCTCTTTACAAACTTCCGTGTCACAAACAGTGTAGCCCTTGGCCATCTCTGGCAAATAAAAAACGTGCACATGTTGATATATTACAGATTTACGGTCCTTTAAATGCAAAAAACCGTATGTCCGCCTTCTTTATTTCTTTCACAAAAGCAGGCAAATATAGTTTATGTGGTATTTCCATAGAAAAAGTATGCCTTATATAGATATACAGAAACACACAAATTATATCAAGAAACGTAGGAATTGGCTGGCACATGTCACCGGTATGGTCACAGTGTCTGTTTGCTTTTTAAGAAGTGAATTAAAGCATAGAGATGGAATATAAAAAGAAGAGGAGAAAAGAGGAAAACACAACAAACGCCACAAAGAACAATGAGAAGAAATAGAGTGAAGGCAATAAGAACAAAAATGCTAGAGTCATACCAGGTCGGAATTACGAAAGACAAACAGAGAGACCGTGACAAACCTTCATGGGGAAAGCACTGCAAAACGCAATATGAAAGCATGACATATGCCAGCTACAAGAGGCAAGAATGCATAAACAATTGACAATGATGGTAGTTTAAATTCGAGAAGTTCCGATTTAATGTTTAAAATTTGGTTGATTGTCTTTCTGTTCGCATGTGTTACCGCTCAGTAAAGCGATACATTGCAGTAATGGGAATGCACAACTGCATCTTTCATTCACAGGTCGTAATTTTTGAAAGGAAAATAATTGAATGAATTTTTGTGGATACTACGGATCTAGCGAAAAACTCCTAAAGTGTCCAAGACGCTCGTCTGGTGTCCTTAAAACCCTGTCAACCAATCGGGCAGAAACCAATTATCGGTTAAAACAGCTATTCTTGAAGGTTGTAAGCGCTAAAAGCAGTAGGAACGTAGAGAAAGTTTCTGTCTTTCTGACTAGGTTGCCTCCTTCATTTTCAGCACTGTTGTATTTCCTTCAGAATGAATGCCAACAAACTTGTTCAAGTCGACGTTTTGACACGATATGCTCAGCGTTTTAGCAGATGTGTTTGAAATCGCTTAAAGATAGCCGACATGGGATGAAGAAAGGTTTCCTTTATAGTGTTTCCAATGCAGAGGTATATGCAAAAATTCATTCTAGATAGTAATTAAACAACTAGCTATGCAAAGCAGGCCAGTTGCCTTTTATACCCGAAACATCTAGACAACTTATTTATAATCCGAGACAAAGCTCGTAGAAATTTAGAACAGTTTTGAGTCACGTAAGTAGTTGACGCTGCTAATTGCTGCAGTTTACTGAATCGCGGCCAATTTCAGTAAGAAAAGCGAAACTGAACTGTCGATATAACCAGATGTCCCGCCCTTTGCAGATGCGCATTGGCAACACGACCGTTTTCATGTCACCGTTGGGCGAGGATGAAGCCGGCGAGATGGCGACTTCGGATGTACTTTAGCTTTATGCTTGTTCGCTAGTGTCGATGTAAATCGCCAGGTCGCTATTGCGCGTTTGCTAAATGCATGACATTTGCACTCTTTGACACGTCAGCTTCGCTTTTCTGAGTGAAAGGGGCCGGAATTCAGTACGCTGCAAAAATTGGAAACCTGTTCTTTTTTTTTTTTTTGCACGTCAGGAAACGGTTATGAACTTTTGGGTTGACGGACTTCAAGTCCGGCATTGCGCACAATTGTCTGATTTGGTCAGTTAAAATGGTGACAAGTGTAATTTACCTATATTACTTGTCTAAATACTATTCAAATGTTAGAATGTACGCCTCCTTGGTAAACGTAATCATAATCTCATAGCATAATTATCACAGCTAGGTTCTCGGTTTTAAAGGACCATTGAACGCGTTTCCTGAAATACTCTTTCGAAATAGTACAATGTTCCTGTGGTGACGTGAGCCCTTGTTGAATTTCCTTTCTCTGTGTAGTATCTTTTCTATAGCACGTGTTTCTCCCCCACTTCCGCGCGAATACTGACTTTCCAATATTTCCTTCGCGTATAGCTTTGTTTAATGTGGCACTGGATCATTTGCCTTCACCCCATTTGTCAACAACATAAACAGGTCCCTTCGCGAGAAACAAGCACGCATAATAATCTAGCATTACCTGAATATGTGTTGACATCATTGCACATGGTGTGTTCCAAAACAATCGCATTAGTACACGTCGCAATGGCCTAATAGCTAAGGCGTCGCGCTGGTGCCGCCGAGTTCGAGGGTTCGATCTCGGATGCAACGTTTGCATCCCGATGGGGTCGGAATGCGACATTTGGGGCTCGGTAAAGGAGTCCCAAATTGGGAAAATTAATTTCGAGTTCTCCACTGCGGTGTGCGTCATAATAGATGCTCCTCGAGAGGTTATGTGTAACTACCAGGAACCCTTGAATTTAAAGTTCATTGTTTTTGTCTTAATTTTCATTGGTAAAAATAGCATAGACGTTGTTCACACAGTAATTTCTATTAGGTCTGTAGAACGTCTCTCTGCAGCTTAGGAATTCCGTGCAGATGTGTTTTCTTGATAGCTTGAACTTTCTGCAATAAGGATTTGTTTGGAAGTTAACGAAGCAGCAAATTACCGCAATAGGTGCTCTTTACTACTTTTCTTTTGCTTGCAGACATGAGGTGTGCTTGAAGTGTGATCAAAAGAAGAAGTCTGGAAGAGGGCGACACACTTTAAGTCTACAAAAAGTGTATGGGCTATGTCGATTCAATTTGACGATGGTTGGAGCGATAAATTAAGACGAAGTGTTTACCTTTCGTTGGAGCAAGGGATCGGCTGCACGGAATTGTTCGGCTAAACGTGGCCGCCAGGAGACAGACCACTGCGCTGGCGAGGCGCATCTCTTCACTTTTGTCACCTGCAGCAGGTAACGCCCTATAAGTTTCATGACTGCAATGCCCTTTATGAACGACCACGTGAGAGTTTTGGTCTGGTGGCATGGCAGATACATTGTTTTGTAGGTGCACCACCTTAAGACTATTAACGAAGAAATTCAGATTAGAACTCACAAAGGCAACGATATTGTATCCAAGTAAGATATATCTCCTTAATAAATACTGCATGCGTCTTACGGCCGCGAGATTGTTTTTCAATTAAAATTGTTAAATATTTTTATTTCAGCACATATAAATCCACTTCCAGTACTTACGTGACGAGTCTAACATACGGCGCTAAAAGACAGCTTTAGCGGTGAGCATGTTGGATCCAATGTTTTGTTTGAATATTCAAAGGAAGGACACAAATGCAACAGGCCGAGGAGAAAGCAACTCACGTGACTCGACACAAACCACGTGACTCGACATGCTAAGAGTATAGCCCGAAAACGCAGGCGCGCATAATTCGAGCGAGGCAAGAATCGGAAGGAACACGCAACATCTCTAGTACAGTTCCTGTACCATAATTCTCTACGAACTTGTTGAACTTTCTGTCGTTCTCTATGGAAAGTATCTGCGAAATGTTTTATGAAATCTCGCTTTCACGCGGCACAGATTACTTTGGAAGCTGTGTAAATCTCTCAGAATAAAGGGCTCACACCACTCTGATTTTTGTAACTGCCTGCGAACAGGTACTACCGAGTAGAACTATTACCAGAAAACTCAGTGATAACAAAACAAAAAACTCGGAAATTTGCTGAGGCCCATGACATTGTTAAATCTGAGAACACATGTGTCTGGAAGCTATCGACCATGATAATTAAAGCAGCGTAATGTTTTAAGATAAGGCCTACGCACCAAGTGATAATTTCGTAGATGTCCTAATTACTGATCGGTGTTTATTAGCTCTTTATGCGGGGTGTTGGGGGTGCTTCGTGTAATCGTTTTTTTATTTTACGCGTGTACACATTGCGCTTGTTTTTACTGGGTAAGCAATTTCACTCGAGACGCGTTCGCCTTGTCTACGTAGGTGTCACCGCCGTTATGTTGTCTTGGTAGCCACGGCTCATTCACGGCTCACGCGCCTAGGGTTCGAAGGTCTCCAGAGACGCGATGGGCACGTAGTGTGCTTGTCTCAAGTAGCTTATACAAGATTATAAAAATGACAGCGTTCTGGTTTCAGGCATGTGAGCGGTGCCTGAACGCAAATTCGTATTCCTGCAGAAAAGCGGTGCGCAAACACATCGTTGGCCGTACTCTGAACCTAGGTGCCTGCCACGTCAGCTGATAACCTGGTTCCAATTCCACACCGATTCCCTCGTTTGCACCACTGTCGGCTGCGAAAACATATCCCAGTGAACGCTCGCATTCAATGGGAGCTGTTTCCGCCGACATTACTGTCGCATTTGCCAACATCACGGAAGCAACAGGTCGATGAGATATAGCCTTTTCAATTTTTATAAATAATGCTATGTATTGGCGCATTTGAGTAAATAAAGTACAATTGCATGTTGCTGCAACATTTTTGCCTTGAAGAACTCCAAGCTGTCGGAAATATGGTCGGCAGCGAGTTCTGCTCCTCGTGTGAGGACCTCCAGCGCAACGGTAAACCTTGCTTTCGCGTTCACTGCTTCGTATTTATGCAAGACTACCAATTACAACGTAGGTGGAGGGAGAACTCCTGAACAACTTATGAAGCCTAACGTTGTTATGTTGATTCTCTGTTCGTAAACACATATGTATAAAGCACACTTACGTTGGTTCGGCGGCGCTCAAGCAAACCTGGTCGCAGACCTCTTAGTCTTTAGTTCACTCCTTGGAGACGACTTGCCAAGCTTCCGGGCTTTCCCCGAAACAAACTGAGTGCACAATACACAAATGTTTCTCGTTCTTAATGGATGACTGACCAGCATGTTGTTTCCAGTGGCATTTTTGCGTCCTCTCGTATAGCAATACATTTGCGGCACTCCTCAACTAATATTAAAAGTCATCTCTTCGCTCTGCGTTAGCCGACGAGGTACATGTTCTTGAACTTTGTAAGCTTTAGCCGACCTCTTATATTTGAGTTCGCATTCTTTCTTGATAAGCACGCGGCAGGCTTCACTTCGAAATATCAGCATGCGGCTCCTACACGCATATATCACGCATGTCTTTCGATTTTTCTTCTTGGTCTGGCTCTGTCTGTTTTCGAACCTTAGGAACGTGTCATGTTGACACATGTATGTTATTTCTATCGTGTGCGTTTTTACGACCGCTTCTGCTGGTAGTTTAGACAACAACAAAGATTGATCACGTATTTTGAGTTCACACAGAGAGGTATGAAAGGGCAGTAGCCAACACATAGAATCGAGATAACCTATAATTATTGGCAACATTACGTATTCTAGTGAGGAAGACAGGCGCATCGTCAACGCCTCGCTCGAAGATAGAGCTCGCGCGCTGGGGGCCCAACGCTCAACCAACAGACATGCCTGTTTATCATTCTGGCTTTGTACTTGATGCACCTGATGCATTAACGCACTTACAAAGGTCGACGACGTCTTCTACCTAGTCGGTGAAGCTCTCACCGGGCTGTTGCGAACGGTTGTGCAAGCGCTCTTCGCCACAAAGCTATCGCACCGCGGGGCGACCAAAAACTTGCGCGAAGCTTGTCTCGAAGTCGGACCACGTGCTAAGATCATATTGGTGGTTGCAAAACCACACGTTCGAGATGTCCGTGAGATAGAAGACCTTGTCATTCAATTTGCGAGTATGGTCCTATTTGTTCTATAAACTCACGCATTCGTAGGACGAAAGCCAACCTTCTGCGTTCGTTTTTGTCGGAGCGGGTGAAGATTTCTGGATCCCGTTGACGCAGCGACTCGGAGCGTAGAAAAGTCACCAAGGCCGGCGGTGGTGTTTACCTTGTTTCGTCAGCCATGATGAGCGCCACCTTCCGACTACGCAGTTCCACGGTGGGGGAAAGCCTAGCAACATCAGCAAAATTTGTAACACAGTTTATTTACTGTGCCAGAAGGATAAACAGCCAGGTCTGTTAGTCTAGCTTCAGGCACCGAGCGCGCGAGCTCTGATCTCGCGCGAGGCGTTGACGGTGCGCCTGTGTTCTTCGCTACAGTATAGGATAGGAATAACTTCGTTAAGATGCCAGCAAACGACGGTTTAACGCGTCCTGACGTTGAGCAAGCGTCGACCCGTTGCAATGCCCTACTCTGCATTAGCCCAGTTCGGCCCGTTTGTGGTGGGTCGTGAGGCTTGTGCTTTCCGAGTGCACCCCGGGCCTGCTGGACGGCCCGTAATTGAGTGTCCTTGTCTGTAGACTGCACTGCACTTTGAAGTTTGGGCGGGCCTTGGTCCGGCAGGCGCGCACCAAGGCCCTCACCGAATAACACGCCCAAAGCCCGCACGCCCGGTCTGTGGACGCAGCGGAATACAAGTGGGAATGCTTCGCGGCAGTGGTCGTTGCGGCGGCTACCGGCACCAAGACAACGGCAGCGGGCGTGCGGTGCACAGAGGCCACAGACGCCGAGGAGGTTGCCATCGCTCTGGCGATCTCCGAGTGTTGCACCAGGCTCAGCGACTCGAGGAACGCCGCGCGCAACTTTTCCAGGGGGCGAGTATGCGAGCCGGCGGCCGCCATCATCGGCAAGCTCCAGCTCCAAGGCCGCGGCAGTACTATTCGTGTCAAGTGGTTCTCGGAGCACGCCGGCGAGTGCGCATCCTCAGCGAACCTCAACGATGGCGCGAGCGCTTACCCTCCGCGCCGCCGAGAGTGACCGTTCCGTGTCGTGGTTCGAAACCAAGGCCGAGTGACCCGTTATAGCGAATTAAGTTACGAAGTGTTACCGCTTAGCTTAACGGACAATGCCGCCTCCCCACCCGACACTCAATCGGCAGGAGGCCGTCATCCTAAGGCAGATACAGACCGGGTCACTCCTCGCCCCGGCAGGGCTACACGTGCTTCATCCAGAACTCTATCTGAGTAGTGTGTGGGGTGTTTGTGCAGTGGGTCCGGCAGATCAATGACACATCATGAAGGACTGTGCCAGGTTTCCGACCGAAGCTAGCTCTCTACCACGAAGACGGGCCGCAGTATACTGACTTCTCCGGGTTACAACTCCTAAGCTCCCAGTCGGTCACCATGCGAGATAAACGAGGAGGCGCGGGCCCACATCGAAGCGGACCCCATCCCGAAGAACATGCGTCCCGAGTACAATCAAGAGAGGCGCTCAAATTGCGCGGTGAGCTGTGCCTCGGCTATTTCTCCTAGGGTGTTATGGACGCTGAGCTGCAGGAGCCGACCCGTACTTGTAGTCTCCATTAAGCCCAGCGCCATCTTGTGACCCCTTCCGATCAGCGTATTGATCTTGGTCATATCAGTGACCTGCCAGTTGAGGTCGGCCGCAACGTAGGCGATGTGACTGATTACGAACGACTGGACAAGGCTCACGGCACTGTCTTCACGCATGCCCACCCGTTGTGTCGAGACTCGGTGTATGAGCATGATGGCGTCCATTGCATTGGTGGTAAGCTTGCCGATGGTCTCGTTGTTGCGGCCGCTCTTGTTTAGCAGCAGGCACAGTACCCTGATCTTGGGAACTTCGGGGATGCGTTCCCGATGCAGTCACGATATTGATGTGATCGCACTCCTCAGGGGGAGTGTGTTTCCGTCCCGGTCGTAGGTGTGTGAGGACGAACAGCTCGGATTTGGTGGGCGAGCACATTAGGCTTGTGCCGTTAAGGTCCTGCTCGATGGCGGTAACCGCCCCTTGCATCTGTTGCTCGATGCTCGCGTCGGTGCCGCCGACCGCTCACAGGGCAATACCGTTGGCGTAGATAGTATGCCAGACGCCGGTCCCCGCTACTGCCCTCGCTACCCCGATCATGACGAGGTTGAAGAGCAACGGAGAGATGACCGAACCCCTGCGGTGTACCCATGCTGCCGAGCTTGCGTTCGGGGAGCTTGAAGTCTCCGGCGTGCTGTTCCACCATGCGGTTGGTCAAGAAATCTTGGATGTAATTGTAGCTCGTTAACCCCGTGTTGAGTCTTGATACTTGTGCTAACACGGCCAATTGTTTAATTTGTCGAATGCGCGTTGTTAATCGGGCCCCAGAATTACTTTGATGTCTTGTGTCTTGTCGATGATTTGTTTCAGTTGTAGCATGGCTCTTGCGTGATGAGTCTGTGCCGGAAGCTGATCATCATGTCCGGATAGAAGCCTTCCTTCTCCAGGTATTCCTACCACCGGTTGGCTACCACGTGCTCCAGCACCTTGCCCACGCAGGATGTGTGTGAGATGGGATGCAGGCGGCCGATGTCCGGTGGCTTGGCCGGTTTCGGCATCAGGATCGTTCTTGCCGTTTTCCACTGTCAGGGAAGCTTCCTTGAATGCCAGCATTCGTTGAAGTAACGGGCTAGGGCCTCAATCAATGCATCATCGAGGTTGCGTAGCATCTTGTTGGTAGCGAGATCGGGGCCAGCTGCTGAGCGGGTGTTGAGCTCTTGCAGCGCTACCCGTACTTCTGACATCGTAATCTTTCTGTTGAGCCACCCGTAGGGCAGCCCCCCGTACGGCGGGTCGGTTTCCATTGGCGTATCCGGCAGATACTTGGCTTCCAGGCACTTGATAACAGCGTCTTTTCCTTGTTTTTGTGTGGTGGTGTGCATGAGGCGGGGAAGGTGGTCGCGCTGGTGAGACGTGGTCGTGGTTTCGCTTAAGAGGCGCCGAAGTAGATTCCAGGTGCAACTGCGATGCAGTTCCCTACCAGCTTCCTGGCAGATTTCCTTCCACTGCTGACGGCGCAGAACCTTGCAGTGGTGTTCAATGGCCCCGTTTATGTCGACCACCTTTTTTCTCAATTGGCGATTCAGCCGTTGGCGCTTCGAGTGCGCCTGTATCGAACGCTTGACCTCGATCATGGCGAGGCGGCTGTCCATGGCGACTACGTCCTCTTCCGTTTCGATTGTCTTGGCGGCCTAGTGCACTGCATCGAGGAGCTTTGCCGTCCAGGTTTCGATGTCTGTGATGTCTTGTGCTGTGGTGGGGCGTCCCTTACGGAAAACGTCCCACTGCGTCCTTTGGTGTATAATCATGTTGTCCCGGAATTAATTGGGTATCGTAATTTCAATGAGTTAGTGGTCGCTTCCCAGGTCGACACAGATGTGCCATGTTATTTTGCCTGTGTGGTCGTTTTTTACGAATGTAAGGTCTGGTGCGGTGTCTCGTGCTACGGAGCTGCCGATGCCGGTGAGATGATCGGGGTCCGTGATTAGGGCACAGTTAATGTCCAGGGTATCCTGTCTCTTGGCCGTGTCCTTCACGTAACCACATGCTCGATAGTCCCCTCCGGTCAGCAACGTGTTGTCTTTGGCTTGGGTGCTGGCTGTGCGTAGTAGGGTCTTGGATTTCTGTGTTTGGTCCATCTGGTTACTGTAGATGTTGGCGAATAACAGAGTGCCTCACCGTCGCTTGCTTGGGATGATTTCGCTGAAGGTATATTCCACGCTGCTGCGGCCGTGTTTGAGTTGGTGCTGGATAAACGTGAGCCTTTTGCGGACGAACATGCACACGCCTGTCCCTCCGCCGGGCTAACCTGAGCGCGATACCCAGGGAAGATGGGGGTCGCCATCGCCGTTTGTTGCAGCAGGAGGATGTCGGGTTTCTTGTTTACTGTGGTGATGTGTTGTGGCAGCACTGCTCTCTTTTTGTTGTAACTGTGGCAGTTCCACTGCCACACCGCAAGGCCCGGTAGCGATCCTATTCTGGATTGGGGCTGGGACATGGTTGTGGTGAAGTTGGGGCTTGCGTCTGTTCTTGGAGGTATGGGTGCTTAGCGAATTGTGCTGCAAAGATGGGGCTGCATACTATGGACTTGAGGGTCAGTTGAATGAAGTCGAAACAGTCTTGTATGGTACGGAAGAACGTGGTGATCAGCTCCTCCAGCCGCGCCAGTAGTTGTTCGGTGACCGCAGCCGTGCGGGCGTAGGCGTTGGCAAGCATTCCAATTTTGGCTTCGAGCTGAGTTTCCAATCGGGTCAGGGCCTTGTAATGATATGAGGTGCGTGCTCGTTTCTTGAAAGGTTGGGTCAGTGGTCTTCTACGCTTGGCGCTTGTCTTAGGTTGTGACCATTGATTGTGTGCTTTGGTGTGATGGGGTGTCGGTGTTCTGCTCGAGGATAGCAGTGGGTGTAGGTTCGGTGCGTGCTCGTTTCTTGAGGATTAGGTCAATGGCCTTCTATGCATGGGGCTCGCCTTGGGGTGTGTCCATTGATTGTGTGCCTTGGTGTGATGGCGTATCGGTGTTCTGCTCGGGGATAACGATGGGTGTAGGTTCCGTGCGCGCTCGTTTCTTGGGGGTTGAGTCAGTGGTCCCGTTCTCCTGGGGCTCGTCTGGGGGTGTGTCCATTGATTGTGTGCCTTGGTGTGATGGCGTATTCGGTGTTCTGGTCGGGGATAACGGCGTGTGTAGGTGTCTCGGGTGACTGAGCTGGGCCAGTGCTTGACTGGGCTCGCTGTGCTTGGAGTTCATGCTTGACCTCAGCTAGCTCTTGGGCAAGCAGGCGCGTGGTTTCTACCAGCGTCGCGTGGGTTGCACGGAGTTGTTCGAGTTCTTTGTAGTAGGGGCTGGTAATCCGCGCCTGCCCGCTGCTCGGAGTGCTTCAGCCACTAGTGGCGCTGTTGGAGCTAGCGCTGCTGCTTTTAACTTCGCCCCTTACTGCGTCGGCCCAGCTGACTCTGTCCCGGGAGCGCGACCGCTTAGCGCCGAAGCTGTTCCTGTCAGATGAGTTACGGTCACGGGATGCGCTGCGCCAAGCATGACGGCTACAGAATAATGAAACATTGAAGGGCTGCCTGACACAAAAAAAAATTCACGTATTAAAGTGACATACATAAGTGGCTCATAACCCCCGATGGCCTGAAAATGCTACGTGCGGTACCGAAAGTCGTGTGAGCTCGCCTCGCCCAGAGACACGCTCGTGCCACAACTCGTGCGTTCGTCGTCGTCTTCTTCCACAGCTGGCTGCGATGCCGCTCGTCATAAAAAAAGGCAAAGTTAAGACAGAGTTATTTCAGGCACTCGAACCCTCCTCTTTTGGTGTTAAGGCGAAGTTAATTAAAGTGCACACAATTAAGATAGATTTATTTAGGCACTCGGACCCTCGACTTTTGGACGTAGTGGAACCCATGATCTTTGGTGTCAATCAGGGCGAAGATAAAGCTTAAGTTAAGGCACTCTGACCCACATCATTAGGTGGGAGAAAACAAGTAATAAGAACTAAGGCATTAGAATGAGACCATCGAGTAACTTAATTTCTCTTCAGAGCCCGCCGTGGTTGCTAAGTGGCTATGTTGTTGGACTGCTGAGCACGAGGTCGCGGGATCAAATCCCGGCCACATCAGCCGCATTTCAGTGGAGGCGAAATGCGAAAACACCCCTGTACTTAGATTTAGGTGCACGTTAAAGAACCCCAGGTGGTCGAAATTCCCGAAGTCCTCCACTAAGGCGTGCCACATAATCAGAAAGTTGTTTCGGCCCGTAAAACCCCATAATTTAATTTTTTGTATTAACAATTTATTTTACATATATAAATGGTACTATACATTGCCAGAATGCAGATCAACAAGTTGTTTGAATGCTTCTTGATGTGGAATTAGGTTTTGGCTATACAGGGTTAATGCACGGAATGTTGAGACATATACGGAATGTAGATTATAGAAAGGGCCACTCTGGCGGCTCACCCACACGCATCAAATGTGGACGCTGGGAATCGTTGACCCAAAAGGTCAAAGCTTTAAAAATATGAACTTCAAATTTAAAATTCACTAACGTCACTTGTCCCACTGACGTTGAAATTCTTCTTGATGTACATTCGCCCAATGACGGAAAGGAATCGTATGAGACTTTTCCAAGAAAATGACGCCAACGTGCCCTTTCTTTTTGCACACCGTACAGGATTTCTAGATGTACTTTCCAAGCATTTGCAAGTGCCCTCGTCGTCAGCTAAAGCAGCTGGAACATGTGTTGCCATGCAGCTAGGCTGTACACGTCTGATCTGTAAGTGTCAAATGTTTATAGCAATAGGCAACATACGTGGACTCGTACACAGGTTTCAGAAAATACTGAGTTATGTCTTACAGGTCGTGTATGCTCTCGGAAAACTCGCTGCACTTCTTGAATTAAGACATCCCGAGCATAGCGACTTCCTCTGCCTTGTTTAATGAGATATTCACCGGTGAAAACACTTTTTTAAAGATTTGTAGGAGTGGAATAAAAAGAAGAAAACAAATATCGCATTTCCTTCGAGTAGACGAAAACAACACGCAAATGAAGAAGTTCTTTATGTGCTTTCTAACAGAATGTCAGCCGAGGGCTTATCTCTTTCTTAAACGCACACACTTCTTTGTCCTAATATTCTGCGACAGCGTACCACATTTAGTTTTCCATAAACATTGAGGCGTAAACGCGTTCTCATTAAAAGCATCTTACGACAACTTCTTTGGGGCACCGAAATATGCTCGGTGCGCTGTCAGACACTGGCCTATTGTAGGCCTATTGTAGGCCAGTATAAGGACGTTATAAGGGCAATTTAGGGCATGCTTTAAAGCCTTTCCGCCGACAAATTCACCAAACAGTTCTGATACCTGTGCCCAGAAGACGTGATCCTTTAACCAAGCTTTCATGCAACCCGCTCGCCATCCACAATGTTGCTCTTTGTAGAATAGTTTATTGCTGGGCCAGTTGGAGTAATAGATTGACAAAGCGCAGCGCTAAACCACACAGGACGGGAGAGACGGGAAGAAAGAAAACGCTTACTTAAAACTAAATATTTTCAAGCGGCAGTGAACCTTCTCTGTGTTAGACAAGAGCGTATGCGAAGTCTATTAATCGATATGTAAAAAACCCAAAGAGAAACCGCATTCGATGGCAAATGTAACCGGAATGCGAAAGAGACAACTACGCAGGTACATATCGAAGGAAAGCATTGAGTAAAATAAAATTTAAAAAAAATAATCTGACTCGTCGTCCCGGCCTTTATGTGTATGCAAGGTAATAACGAATATCCATGTATCAGACGAGCACTTCTCTTTTAAACTTGCAGTTATGCTTACCCGAGAAATCTTGCTTCGCCTCGTTTAGTTCCCTGTAACGAAGATTCGGCTGCACATTCGCATTTCGACATCATGGAGTTTCACTGAAGCTTGATATTATTGGTTTTAAGCAAGCTCTTGATCCTCTGTGTTTCTGGAGCGTACCGTGTTTTCGAGGTGCATTTTCACAATGTGCTTAATAAATTCTGCCTCTGTGAACTTGCCCCCAAATAATCTTCGTTATTGAAAAACAAGTTGGGATATTGAAGCCAACATACATTTTCGTTTCTTTGTATCTCCTAATTTAAATTCTGGGCTTGCGCTCCACTAAGATCGCTTGATTTCTCTTATTGCCGCAACATTTGTTACACGAGCTACATGCTACACGAGCCAACAGGCACCTTAGAACTAAGAAGATCGTTTACTATAATTGCTCGTATATACAAGCACAAAGCTTACGCTTAATCTTCTGTTTGTTACCCATCGAACATTCCCGCACTATACACTATACATGGCTTCTGACTATACACTATACAAATGCACTATAAGAATGTCTTCTGTTGTGGTATTGCCGTCAAACGGTTTCATTAAGTTCCAACACGTCTTGTCTGAGTAGATATATGTCAGTATAACTTCTCATTATCAACGAATAGTTAAACAGGACGCATTTAGAAAACTGCTCATGTGTATAAAAAAATTGGAGAAACTCAGAAACAGCTTATGTTTGGAAGTCTTGTTACCAGCTCGTCAAAGGGAACTTCTCGTTCATATATATGAACGAGGAGAAACGGGGTTAACCGAGGGGGCCGATTTTTAGTAGTCATATCATAAAAGCCAACAAACAGTGACACCAAGGACAACATAGGAGAAATTACTTGTGCTTAATAAATGAAATAAAGAAACGATAAATTAATGGAAATGAAAGTGGATGAAAAAACAACTTGCCACAGGTGGGTAACTATCCCACAAAACGACGCCGCGGTATTTGTGGCCGATATCGTATCGCCTTCTGAAGCTGTTTTTGTGCGTTCTGCATAGCTCTGCGTGTAGAGGGTTGTTTCTGATGCGTAGCTTTTAACAAGTTTAAATATTGTGGCTAGCTTGATCTCGGGGCCAACTTTGATTTCTCTGTTCAAATACTTGTAAAACACAAATATGAGACTAGCTTTCGACCGATTTCAATGTTATCGTGGAAACAAGAAGAAAAATGAGGTGGGGCCAGATCAATTTTTTCAACCGATCTGCTTCCATGTGGTCTGCATCGCCTACGTCAAGAGCCTCCAACTCTCAGCCTGATTTTCACGACCCGGTCGAGCTTGGCGCCCGTTCAAGAATGAACGACAGAAAACTTGAGAGACCCTGTGCCTCCGAATCGCCACCCACTGCCTCCCATGGTTTATCCCGATCCAGACAAGCGTTTCTTTTCGGGCTGTACCCTTGAGCCAGACGGGATGGAAAAGTCGTGCACTTAGGCAAGACGTCGGCGAGATGTGTGCGCTTACGACGATGCACGTGGCACCCCCAACTGCGCCACAGCTGCGAAAAAAAAAACGCGTGCGATTCTCAGCCAAACACCAGGTGTGGAAATTCCCGGCACACGAAGCTGTGTAGTTCGCTTGTGGAGTGGTTCACTCAATAGAGTTTGTCACCGGGCCCTACACACCCGTAGTGTTAGTTGACGTCGAAGCAGCCCGGTGGCGCTTATTACGCGTGCGCTGTAACGTGTACAGCATATCTGCCTTTCCTTGTTTGTCTTGTTTTGTGAGGGGAAGGGCAAAAGGCAACTGATTGTGCTATAAGCGTCAAATGTAACGTGAACAGCGGAGTGCGTGGCCGAAGCATAAGTTAGGGAGGGGGGGGGGGAGGTATAGTGCGCGCCGTCCAGGCTTCAACATTGACAGGCACGCACATCCGGTTTGGCCACACCACGCGATATTTCCGCTTCTGTTCTGGTTCTTACATTTCCAAGGAAGAAAATCAAAGTGAGAGAGAAGCTAAAATATTGCGGTTTGTGGCGACTATTGTCGCGCACTTCACAGAAAACATCAGTGCTATCGGCGCGAACAGCGGTGCGCGTAGTGCAGTTTGTACCGCCATTATAGATTCGCTCATGTGGTTTGCCGCTTGTGCGCCACATTCATTCTTTCAGTCGGCAAGTTTTCACTGTGCGGTATCGCTGGCCGCCGCGACGGTGGCCTGCGTGGCCGTGCTGAGCGCGTTTGACCGTTTGTTTGACTCCCAAACGAGCGCACTGTGCGGCCAAACCGGACGTGCGCGCTTATCAATGGTGATGACTGGACGGCGCGCACTACACCTTCACTTATGCTTAGGCCACGCTCTCCGCTGTTCACACTTCACTTGGCGCAGATTGTACCTGTCAAGCCCCGCGTCCGAAGGTAGTGGTAACGTGCTTAACAGAAGAAAATTATTTCCGAATTCGCTTGCGGAGTTTTAACTACGAGGTTATAGTAATCCGTCTATATTGAAAGCCATTTTGCGCAATAGGAAGACAACTTTCGAACTAACTACTGTGCCTATAGAGATGTCGTAGAGATTTTGTGAACACCACTGATAATTGCTTCGATCTTGCTGCCGCCGCTAGTCAAGAAAATAAAGAAGAAACACTTCGGAGTTCATCACTGCACACCATTCTATTCGACAGGGTACAAACAATTGGAGTGGATCGGTAGCCAAATGCTTGTACGGGGACCATTTTCTAAATGCATTTAAAGAACTGTTCCTACAGTATTACAGCGAATACGCAACTTTTTCTTTTTTTTCATTTATTTGTTGTTTGAGACATACAGCTATTTCTGCGTCTCGTCGGACATACAGTCCGACGAGACACAGAAACATGTGGCAGCATATCAACAGAAAAGAAGAAACAGAACGGAAAGAAGGAAGAAAGAAGGCATGCATTGGAGATGTCGTGATGTCTTGGATTACAGATGTCTTGGAGATAAATATGTCAGGGTGAGGCTCTTGAACGGATAAAAATGATAGTACTGCAACATAACACGCCTGACAGTAAGCGGAAGCCTACAAGGTCAAAATAAGATAAACAGGAATTGGCAGAATCAAAGCACGACGACCCATCAATTATAACCACTGCACGGGGGGGGGGGGGGGGATGCAGGCCGAATACAGAACGGCGTCCTGCTCTCGTGTTTCGCACCTCACCGCGGTGCCGTGCAACAGAGGCCATTTGCCACGCAGTCGTGCGCTCCCGTTCCTAAAGACTACGATCGTACGTACCGTAAAAAAAAAAGCCGATAAAGCGTCTGCCTTTCGTTCCGGTGGTGATAACCAGGCAACGCGCACGCTAAGGAATCACACGTAGCGAAAGATAGTTTCCCTCGCTCTCTTTCCATCGGAATTTCTATATCAAACGACAAGTTCGACGAGTTGCTGGGGTTATCATCTTCGAAATCAGCGTCTTTATCTTTCCGTTCTGCGCTGTTCGATTTTCGAAGTTTCTCAGCATTTGGACGTTGCCTTCGCCGCGGAAGCGGGCGATGCAGCCTGAACTGATATCGGAGCTTGCTTTCAGCTAGGCCGCCATTTTGCCATATGTCGGTGCATGCGGTTGCATGCACGAATGCTTTGGTGAATAGCTTTAGCTTCAGCCGTCAGGCCGGGATTCACGCCACTTTTTCGAAGGGACCACTGAGTGGCTGAAAGAACCCAGGCTGCTCATTTACGTAGGATATTCCGATGGATAATTGGTTAGAACCAAGGGGGTACGGACAGCCCGGTAAAGCTACGTTTCCCAGCAGACGAGGTGAGGCCAATTCTTGCAACTGTTTCGAATCACGCATGGACAACATTTCGCGTAGCACCTGTGCGAAGTGCCCTCCGCTCCTTTGTGCTGTGAAACGTTTTCGTTTTCCGACTCGCGAAGTAGGTTTATCAACCGTTCGGCAAATATACTACAGCGGCCAGTTCAGTGCAGCACGCCACTGAATTTCTGGTTGACTTGCTCAAAAAAAGATTTCTTTCGCTCTGTATTATTCTGGTCATTTCCGTGTGCTTGCGCGCTGCCTTAGCCGCAGTAGCAGATGATGTAGCCAGCACTTATATCGCGGCTTCCTTTCGCGTTGACTGCCATTTCGCCATATGGCGGTGCCTGTGGTTAAGCTTAAGAAGGCTCACCTGTTTTTGTGATTAACTTGAGCTCTTGCTTTCAGGCCGCAACACATTCAAAGGTGCCACAAGTTGACTGAAAGAATGCTGGTTGCTCGTGCACTGCATGGCCTCCTCGTGGCTCATGGTTCGAACAATGCAGGGACCGGCAGCCCGGCGTAGTGTTGCTTCGCTGCAGGCGAGGTGAGCACAACCTTTTCTATTGCTTTGAAAATTACGCTCAATAAGAAGAACGAACTGAATACGTTGGTGCTGATTAATGTTTAAAATCCAGCACGAGAAGGAACATAGACAAAGGAATCACACACCACGAGCACTCTTGTCCGCGCACATACGCAAGTCTTACTAAATATTTTTTTCTTACTGAAATAAAAATTTCTTCAGTAAACGTTCGTGGTATGTTACGTTCTCTTCCTTTCTTAGAGCTAAATTTTCAACATTACTACGCACAATGAACTTTTTGTGTATCAGCTATGCGATATGTACAGCCGCCCTGAATTTTAATAATATAGCGCGAGCGTCGACTGAACTGCTGGTGAGCGCCTTATAACGGCGATAAGCGTGCAACAAGGCGAGAGTTCGCGCACGAGCCTTGTTGCCTTGTTGCACTCGCCTTGTTGCAGGCTCTTGTTGCACGCTTATCGCCGTTATAAGGCGCTCACCAGCAGTTCAGTCGACGCTCGCGCTATATTATTAAAGATCAGGGTGGTTGTACCTTCGGCTGAGTTGTGTTGTAAAACTTTTTTTATGTCCTGTTCTACTAGTAGGCGAATCAGCCTTGAGGAAAACGCACTACAGCTGCCAGTTGAGTGCAGTGGGCTATTGAATTTGACGTTGGCGCGTTGAAGACATAACCAATTCGTTCGTTACTGCGAAACGCGATTCGAAGACTGTAGAAAGTGCATTTTAGGACAATTGCAGGCAGCTTTACGCTTGTCGATGTTCTGCCCTGTTCTTATTTGCCATGGCACTATCACCGGGAAACATGGCGAATCAGGAATACGCAAAGAATCGAAAAATTTGCCAAACTAAAAATTATATGCACATCGAACAAACACATTGGAATATATTTGAACCGAAGCTATGTATTTACTACTATTTATATACTACTACTATATAGGTTTAATTTCATCTTTTGCAATGAGTAAATCTACGCAGTCTTTATGCTAAACCTTCACTTCGTTCAAGTTTTGTATTTGTGCCCTACAACATTCAGAAGCTCTTTAGAAATACAAACAGCCAAATATGGCAGATGTAGAGTATGAGAGGTGTGTGTAGCGATGTCATCAGGATCAAAGCGATGTGTGATGCTTGTCTAGGGAAGAATGCTGATGACAGGCGCACGGACAGAGAAGGATGGCACATTTCTCATCACGCGTATTCGGGACATACTCGATCCAGTTCTAATCTTGAGAAAGCGTGGTTCGGCAGATTTGCGTAGACGATCACACACGGGCAATGTGTACACCCGTGAGCAAAAGTATACGGACCACGGGAGCGCGTGCCAAACTGCATTGACGCGCCGTCTACCGACGCGGTGCCTGCTGTCGAGAGGGCCGTTAGAGCAGCGGTGCGCATGCGCGTCCCATCATATCTGCTGGCCTGACATGTAGCCTTGCCTGACGTGGCTGCGGTGCTCGTAGACTAAACGTCCACTGGGCGTCGTTTTCTCTGTTCCGTCGCGTCTGGGCCGTTGTTTTACGCAGCGGCTAGACTGGCACGCGCGTCCGCCGCGCTTCGTTTTCATTCTTTCTTTGCGGGGATTATCGCGCGCCGCACTGCCTTCTCTGACGTCTTTAGATGACTCGCGCAAAATGTCTCTGCGGCGTTGTATTATCTCGAACTGTTCCAATGATTGCTGCCGCAGGTAGAAGCAAGGTTTTGCAATCGGTGTCCGCCGTCGCGTTAAGAAGTAGAACTGAGTTGCTGACGCTACTATGCTCCGCAAGCAGTAAGGTGCTAAAACGAGACATTAGCGGCACCGTACTGCCTTTATTTCTTCAAACCCTTCAACAAGACTTGAACAAGAAATGCACGCGAGGGTGCCACTACAGACAGCTGCGGCAACGCTGACACATTCGCGAGAATATAAAATCAGGTGCAGCTGTGTGGTGCACGCAGCTGTGAAGTTCCAATTACAGTTGCCCCCTTGCGAATCGGGTCGGGGTGACCGGCCTGAATCACTGGTCGGGGTGACCACCGAAAGACTCCGGTCTTGAGGGAACTTGGAACAAGCCAACGTGCTGCTGTTATTTTCGGAGATTATAATTTTCACGACTGTATGCATGAGTTCACTACGCTGTTAATTTTCCATAGTCGGTGATGACGCCTCGGAGGTCCCGTGGTATCCTCTCGTATCGCGATGCCGTGAGGAGACCCCGACAGCAAACATTAGAACAGTTCGAGATAAAACAACACCGCAGAAAGGCATTTTGCGCGAGTCATCTGAAGGCGTCAGGGAAGGCAGTGCGGCGCGCGATAATTCCCCACAAGAAGAATGAAAACGAAGCGCGGCGGACGCGCGTGCCAGCCCAGCCGCTGCGTAAAACAATGGCCCAGACGCGACGGAGCAGAGAAAACGACGCCCAGTGGACGTTTAGTCTACGAGCACCGTAGCCACGTCAGCCAAGGCTACATGTCAGGCCAGCAGATATTATGGGACGCGCATGCGCACCGCTGCTCTAGCGGCCCTCTCGACAGCAGGCGCCCCGTCGGTAGACGGCGCGTCGATGCAGTTTGGCACGCGCTCCCGTGGTCCGTATACTTTTGCTCACGGGTGTACCTTCTGCTATTGCAGCCACGAGCTCGGGTCGCTGACTGTATCTGAAGATTGATATTATCCTCCTTAACCTGAATACAGCTATGGGATATAATTGCTTTGCTATAGCTGGTTTTATTGTGTACTTGCATGTTGCGAACGCAAAATACTTTTTTACGTATATGCCATAATTAGTTACCAATGGCTGCAGCAGTTGGGTCAGCCGGTACCTCGGTGGATTTATTGGTGAGTGTATGTACGCGAGGGTTGCGTTTCCACTGCGAGTACCAGCAAACAGGGCCTATTCTAACCACTGTATGCTGACCCTCAAAATAGAGCCAGTACGTACTCCTGTTTCAGCTGGAGGAGGTTGCAAACCGGAAGCTACCCACACCTGCATCTCCTACACAAAATATGAATGCCCGTGGTGTGGGGCCGAATGCATGCTTGACCACTTCGCGCGAGAGTGCCCAAGGTACCTCAAGAAGGCCCTTGAATAGGCGCTCCGACCAACCTAAAGATGGCTTGTCATATTTTATACAATTGTTTTTCTACTACTACTACTACTACTACTACTAATGCTACTACTACTACTAATGCTACTACTACTACTACTACCTTTTTTAATAATAATGATTAAGTAAATATCTGCATAAAACATCAACATATAATTCTGCACATGTGCCACTGTGACGTAAGATGTACAGAATCGCGAATGCATCTAAGCACGTGTCGAACTTCTCATTTGCATACACCTGTCATCGCTATTCTTGCATCGACAAGCATCCTAATTCGCCTTTGTCCTCGTCACATCGCTTCAGATGTCTGACACTGTGCGTCTGTCCAATGTACTGTTCGATGTACTGTTCGTTTTTGCTAAACAAACATTATATGGGATTACACAATCCGCAGGATGAAAATAAAGATAATTGTAGGCGTCTCTTTGAATCGCTAAGGATTGGTCTCCAGGCATCACGTAAGGTTCTCTTCACACTTACTTCCAACATATGCCTAGGATCTGCATAACTTTCTTTTTATGTGGCATGCATCCGACATTCTGAAGTATTAACATGGGCCAGCTGGGACATTGCGGGTTGGAGAACAGCGTGATCATGCAGGAAAGAAATTCTACTCCGAACCATCCAGTGAGGTTTTCCACTTTATTACCTTCTGTTAGGCCCATTTGGTTCTTCAAACGTCTGCTGATATGCCACGCAAGCATTCTTTCTCTGGTCTTCGCGTTACTACTGCAGAAACTACGTTATATCCCACCTAATTCTTTACTCCTTGTTCTTATATTTAGCAAAGCCAAGCGATAATAGTCGCGAAAATGAGACAGCCGAACGCGTAGAAGTGTACTAGCTGAATAAAGCAGGAGTTCAAATGTGCCTATCACCTTTTGAGGAATTGAAACGTGAAATTATTATTGCATTTGAGTGGTTTTCAGGATGTACTACATTTATCTTCATGTCATGCAATACTCTACTTTGCTATTACTCGAAATTTTGTTACCATCCCGTCCCTTTAAAGATATTGATGAAAATCTTCCCATTTGGGTTCTTTTGTAATCAAATACAGGCATACTGCTGTGCCGAAATGGACGAATATAAACGAAGCACGCAAAAAACCGCAATCTTCTCACCAAATTCAAGAATAATCGACATAGGTTCCTATGTCATCCATTCCGATATGCCATAATCCATAACTGCTTAGGCCATGCGCAACTAATGCTATGCTCAGCACGACAGAACCAAACGGCATAGCTCATTTTCCTCCAGTTTTCGTCGCCTTTGTTGGTTATTGCCCGAACTGAACACACGGTTCACCTGATTACCTACGCACTTCATAGAGCGTCTTTCAGTGAAGGTGACCGTAGAGAAAAATGTCAACAAAGCAAAACGAAGCTAACCCCCTGGAAAAAAAGTCATCACCTTCAGGCTATTTATGTGCTCTCCCAGCAATTTTTAATAAATCTTGCATTGTACCATCTCTTGCAGTCTTACGCCTGCCAACTATCTAATTTTATCCCACCACCTAATTGCCTGTCGTCCTAGACTGCACTTCCCTTCCCTTGGTACTTCTTCTGTAACTTTAATACACCTTCCGCTATTTACCTTATCCATTACATGGCATAACCAGCTCCAGCTTTTCTTCCTAATGTCAACTGAAATATCGCATATACCTTGTTTGCTCTCTTATACATAGCGCTGTTTGCTGTCTCCTAGAGGTATCTAACATTTCTCTTTTCAACATTTCTTGGTAATCTCGAAGTGTCTGCACCTTGTGCTAGTACCCGTAAAATGCAATGATTGTACCCATTTCTAGGATAGCGGTGCGCTGCCGAATATGATTTTGTAATACGTGCCATATCGGATCTAACCGATTTTATGTTCCCCTCAATTGCTTCCCCTTGATAACGATAACCTTTCTCTACTTTCGCTTGATATGTCATTCGAGAGGCCGACTACGACTTGCAAATTCCGTTCTCTTGCTAGGAAATTCCACATTACTTTACTCTAGTGCACAATAATCTCAAACCTTTGTGTCCATTCCGTTGGCTCAGTAACATCATAGCAGTCATACCTTAGCGTTACCACCACTTCCCATCAAAAAAGATAGGTCACAGGCCGCAGTCGATACACCAGTGAGAATTTCGTCACCAAAAAGCTCGAAGGTTATCAGAGAGAATTGATCCTTGTAGCAGAATATCACATGCACAGCAGTCTTAGGTGTTATGGGGGGAAGCTGAAATCTTACATTTGTCAATCACTCGGGAGACATTACTTATGGAAGACTGCACATTGTGTTCAGCAAAGGTCGAATGAACATAACCGAAATCAGAGCATAGTATGCAGGTGGCGTCCAACTTCCAGGCATATGCTTATCGCCAAAAATTCAAGGTAACTGAAACTTTACACATTCGTAAGAATCAACTACGGAAAGAAAGATGCTCGAAGTATAAAAGAAAGAGCATAGGGTGAGCATCTTTGTTATGAGTTAGCATCGCATGACTTCACTTCTTGTCTCATCTGAGGAATCGTGGTATTTTGGAGCGGATGGCCTAGGACATTCTGCACAACCTATATTGCGCTTAATTACGCCGAGTAGTCTTTTCACGGTGCTCAGACAGTATTTGGAATTTTCCAGAATTATTTGTTTATTGGGAATTGGCACTATGTTTTTGTGCTTCGGTTGCGTTTGCCTGTTTTTGATTTTGCTGCCTCTCATTTACTGTCCATCAGCCCATTAATGTCTCGCCAGAAATCACCAAGGGCAGCACTTTTGCGTTCTAGTTAGCGTTCCTCAATTTGGGGCTATGTAGGTCAATAATTATCTTTGAGGTGCGGATGGCCAGTGGAACGAGAGCAACATCTGGGCGAAAACTTGCGGAGGTGACAACACGGCATCAGTGCGAGTGTAGGGCCCAAAGAGTTTGACTTTGTGTCAGGATCGCTATCTGACGGTGTACAGAATAGTTCAGGGTTTCTTGTCCATGTGTCTTTCACCGTGCTTCTCACGTACACGTGTGATGTTTTTTTTTTCATGAGTGCCGAGAACAAACGATCGACGTTCTTCTAAACGTGCTATTGGTCAAAGGCGATGCTCGCCTTTCGTGCCGCCTCACCTGGTCAAGCATTAGAGGCAGCATGGTGGGCGACTATGCGAATCCGGCCAGCAAGGTGAGCGCACAGAAGACGTGATGTGTTGCGTCGTAATATTTCTATTGGCTTTCGTTCTGCCAAGTAACTGCATCTAAAGCAATTTCGCGCGCACTAAACTGTACGAGGAAGTGTTGGTCATTTGATCAACCACGTAAACTTCTTTAAACATTCGCTTACTAAATTAACGTGTACGTTGTCGTGAGCGTACAAACAATTACTAACACATCTCACTGGGTGGCCGCGCACGCTCGCTGTTGTACCTTCTAATTATTGCGGTTAGCATTCCTTTGGAAGTTCACCCAGTTAGAGGTATGTTTGTCTGTTTTTTCATGCGTATCTAACCTGTCCTACGCAAACTTAGGTCACGAGAAAGTCTGGTCTGATGGGTGGAGTATCGGGCTGTTGGGCTAAGGTAAAGGGGTTCAAAACAAACCTTCGCCCCAACTTGGGTCACTGGCTTGTAAACTTATTGCAGAGTCCCCTACAGCAGCATGCTTCATAATCTAATCGTTGTTTTGTCACGTAAAATCTCAGTTTTTTGTTGTCGTTGGGTACGTACTGCTCTTCGCCTGACGAAATCTTCGGTGAATGTTCTAGAGACCCGGTGTCTTACTGCCTGACCTACGGAACTGGTGGCCAGGTCTTCTAGCGCGATGGTGCCTCGCAGCCGCCACTGCATATCCTGCGACCTGGTACCTCAGTGCCGGCCCTGCTAACCTGGTGTCCAGCTGTTCTACCTGCGCGATGTATTGCTGCGCGCCCCGTGGACCTGGTGGCAAGCTGTTCCTGTGGCCTCCGCGGCCGCTGATCAGATCATCGCGCATGCGTTAAGGAATCACAGGTGGCAAAAGTTTTTTTTTTCTATAATAATTTTTCATCAACAAGCAGGGCTAGTTGTCAACATACGTAAAATCAGCGTTGGTGTTAGGTTCGCTCGTTTCGCATTATTCGATTTCGCCAATTTCTTTGCATTTAAGCATTGTATTCGCTGCAATAACAGGCAATGTAGCCTAATTTCATATCACGGGATGCTTTCGCGTTGGCGGTCACTTTGTCATTGTCGGTGCATGTAGTTGTGGGAAAGAGCGCTCACCTACTTTCGTAAATCGCTATAGCATTTACCATCCGAATGCAATGCATGTCGCTTTTTAGAGCGACCACGGCGTGGCTGGATCAATGCTGGCTGCTCGTTTATGCAATACATCACCATGGTGTTTTGTTCACGCAACGCAGGGATGGACAGCTGAGGCATGTTCCGCTTCCTATCAGATAAAGTGAGCGCACTCATTGCGAGTGTTTTGAAATAATTACGCTCAGTAAATAATTAGTCTCCTACTGATAATTTTATTGTTTTCCTCTTTTCGCTTTTTTGCCCTCACATCTTTAAATAATCCTAAAGAGCTCTGTCAATTTTTTAATGAAATATTGATCAAGAACTACTGAACGGCAGTCTACCGAGCGTCAGAATACATTTCGTCGGACTACAGATCGTCGGAACAGCGATATCGTCGGAACAGCGAGATCGTCAGACTACAGATCGTCACACCACCGAGAGAGTCACACCACGGAGAGAGTCACACCACCCAGATCGTCAGACTACAGATCGTCAGACTACAGATCGTCAGACTACAGATCGTCAGACTACAGATCGTCAGACTACAGATCGTCAGACTACAGATCGTATGACTACAGATCGTCAGACTACAGATCGTCAGACTACAGATCGTCAGACTACAGATCGTCAGACTACCGATCGTCAGACCACCGAGAACGTAAGACCACCGAGAACGTAAGACCACCGAGAACGTAAGACCACCGAGAACGTAAGACCACCGAGAACGTAAGACCACCGAGAACGTAAGACCACCGAGAACGTAAGACCGCCGAGAACGTAAGACCGCCGAGAACGTAAGACCGCCGAGAACGTAAGACCACCGAGAACGTAAGACCACCGAGAACGTAAGACCACCGAGAACGTAAGACCACCGAGAACGTAAGACCACCGAGAACGTAAGACCACCGAGAACGTAAGACCACCGAGAACGTAAGACCACCGAGAACGTAAGACCACCGAGAACGTAAGACCACCGAGAACGTAAGACCACCGAGAACGTAAGACCACCGAGAACGTAAGACCACCGAGAACGTAAGACCACCGAGAACGTAAGACCACCGAGAACGTAAGACCACCGAGAACGTAAGACCACCGAGAACGTAAGACCACCGAGAACGTAAGACCACCGAGAACGTCGGACCACCGAGAACGTCGGACCACCGAGAACGTCGGACCACCGAGAACGTCGGACCACCGAGAACGTCAGACCACCGAGAACGTCAGACCACCGAGAACGTCAGACCACCGAGAACGTCAGACCACCGAGAACGTCAGACCACCGAGAACGTCAGACCACCGAGAACGTCAGACCACCGAGAACGTCAGACCACCGAGAACGTCAGACCACCGAGAACGTCAGACCACCGAGAACGTCAGACCACCGAGAACGTCAGACCACCGAGAACGTCAGACCACCGAGAACGTCAGACCACCGAGAACGTCAGACCACCGAGAACGTCAGACCACCGAGAACGTCAGACTACAGCTCGTCAGACTACAGCTCGTCAGACTACAGCTCGTCAGACTACAGATCGTCAGACTACAGATCGTCAGACTACAGATCGTCAGACTACAGATCGTCAGACTACAGATCGTCAGACCACCGAGAACGTCAGACCACCGAGAACGTCAGACCACCGAGAACGTCAGACCACCGAGAACGTCAGACCACCGAGAACGTCAGACTACAGATCGTCAGACCAGCAAGAGCGTCAGACTACAGATCGTCGGACCACCGAGAGCGTCATAGACCGTCAGAGAGCGTCAGACTGTAGGGCGTCCCAAAATACGACAGCCTGAAATTTTCGGTTTTTTCAGCAGGGTCTGGAAGTAGGACACATCTGTAATCAGACGTATTTAGGACATATTCGAGACATTTGTAATTTGAGAAAACTTTTCGGCAGCTTCGCGTAGACTTTCACCGAGCGCCATCTACCCTTTGCTGAGGGACCTATGAGCTGATGCCCCTGACTATCTCAACAGATATTGCATCTATGAGAAATTTTTTCGGCCTTCGTCAATGCACGGGGTTAAAATAAAACAATAGCGTTTCGATTGTCCATGCTGCATTATGTGACACCAGTATATCGTATCACGTTCTGTTTTTGCCCATTCGTTGTTCTCATTTTTTGTGGACGAACCTTGAAAGTTGGCTTTGTATGGTGGCCGCCGGGGCGCTCCGCAGCCAGCTCAGGTACTACCTCTAACGGTAGTACCTCGGCCCGAGATTAGATGCCCGCAAGGGCATCCCCGCTAAGGGCATATTGGTGAGCAGTTCACCTGCATGGTCCCAGAACCGGCGCCTCGGCTGTGCGCAGCTTACCGTGTCTGGGGAAAGGAGAATCCTGTTGTTTGAGCAGACGACGAGCGTTTGGACCTTTAAGGCCCCTCGAATGAAGCAACGCTATTTGTAGCCCGCTTACCAATAGATGGTACCCCGAGATTGACCCGCCCGGGGGAAATCAGCCGCTACCATTTCCTGACCTCCTCTCCACACTTTTATCTCTATTTCCTTTCTTCTATCTGTCCTGTCATCTCATTCCTTCCTTTTTTCCTCTTTTTTGGACAGCGAGGGTTAACCTTGTGCGTATTAGTCAACCGTAGCCATTATGCATAGTTATAGTGGCCGCGTACGGTTAATGCATTCGAGCCGTTCCCTCGTTGGCCACCGGGTGCGTGACCAGCTCGGCTACCGAATAACAAATAAAATCTTATGGCTGCCAAGGAACCTTTCTCTGACCCCTGAGAAGAGGTCGGACCAAAGTTAAGCAAGTACTAGCACAAAAATCAGCGTTAAATTTTCCGAGGTTTTTTGTTGAGCACTCCATGACCGACGAACTACTGGCTGACCTCTCTGCCTTGTTCAACACAAAAAACGTCCGAAACAATGTGGAAAATTTTTCAAAGCGCAGAAAGTGAAAAAGTGAGACTTTCTAGCAGAAATCTAAATGCCAAGGTACCAAACTGTAATCTCTGAAAAAGCATTGCAAGATGAATGTGGTGGTGACGTCTCACTACACCCTTAACTACACGAAGGGTGTCGTTTCCTAGCAGGAACTTTTGTAAAGTACAGATGTACAAATCGAAGAGGAAGTCGCTGAACAAGGATCAATCGTCGCCCACGGATCACAATGGGAAAACAATACTTACAAACAAAACATTGTCTTAACTTTCAACAGCATAATTCTACCCGGCTGCATTCACGCACCATACATGCATTGCAAGGTGAGCCCTTATATCCCAAACCCTAAGCGGTGCTTTAAATGCCAGAGATTTGGATATGGCTCGCTGTCATAAGGGGGCAAGCTTGCATGTGTCACCTGCGAAGATCAATACACAGAAGAGAGGCGTGAGCGCACACCTTGACCTGCTGTCTCTACATCTCCTAATCTTTGAGCATTTTGTGAACACCCGATTGGTACACAACGTGGAAACGAATAAGAGAATAGATAAATTTCAACGTGGTTTTTGACGCCCTCGATCTTCAGTTCATCTGTTGGTGCGTCTTGAAACAAAATACGGGAGGCGCACGCAAATGGCCAATACCGTCTGCCAGCATTTTTGCAGCGATGCTGGCGATATATTTTCGTCTCCATTATTTTTCGCAAATGCTCTGTAGCTCTCAATCTGATGTATCTTGAAAAAAGCTATGCTGCAATTGACCGCCAGCATGACTATCATTACGCTGAGTTTCAATTACTTGTCATAACTAGTTAGCCGACAGTGAAGTTATATATATTCTGTGAAATTCCCGTCTGCTATGCGACGCTATTTTCACACTTCACACGTCATTTCGAAGAAAAAAAAATACCATCTTGCGAGAAAGGCCGTGAATCCCTTACAGTAAACCACATCATTATGTCATGTCCACATACTGAAACAGAGGCGGAAACCTTTCAACGATTTGTCTCATTTGCATATACCTTTACACCCTGCCTTAATATTGGTCGATGAGCCACTGCAGCCTTCAAATTGGATCCTGTACTGTTCTGTGACTGGCGCAGCATGGCCTTAGTTGCTTTTGCGTCATTTAACTGGAATGAACTAACACGTCACTACTTCAAAAAAATCACTCGGCAGTCAGGTGTATTCCCTGTCTGTGTCCTTTAATACTAATAATAATAATAATAATATGAACAATAATAATAATAATAATCACATGTACATAGATACACCGATTCAGGTAAAACAGAACACAGCTTCGCTGCTCGTCCTTCACAGAGGGGAATAGTTGAATATTTTTTTACCTAGAAAAAGCTACACGGTCCAACTTGGGAATTTGGAATCTTTCAAGACCTCGTGAATTGAAGTAAACGATTGACTACGCACCTTTCTAGACAGATGATTCCAAAACACGTAACTGCGTTAGCTCAGCTGCTCTACAAAATAATTCAGCCGGACAAGCCATTATAATTTATCCAAAAGCAGGCACATAATCTGTTGACTTATATGACATACTATTGGTGCCAGATAATATAAGTGACGGAAACAACATAAATCCGGCAATCTACATTGACTAGAAAAGTGCCTTATGTGCAATTATTTCGGAACAAAGAACCAAGAACTCTCACTTACTGCATATCCTCCAACAACTTCATAAACATGCAATACGCGGGTACATCGAGTACTTTTGTTGGGTTCCAAGCCATGTTAGGATTACAGGGAACGAGCATGCCGTCTGCAAAACAGGAAACGCAACTGTGAATGATGCCTGCAAAATGTCGAACATTCCCTGTCAGAGCTACAAAGTAACAATTAAACTAGCACTGAGGTCCAAATGGTCGATTGAGTGGAACTGCAAGCATAATAATAAATTGCACCTGAATAAATCATATATAAGGGAATGGAAATATTGCCATCATAAAAAAACATTCTACGAAGTAACTGATTCAAGGTTACAACCAGGACACGGCCACCTTATACATTACTTGCCTTTGGGCCCAGAACCACTTGCATGCGCGCCTTTTAGTCGCCCGCTTTCAGTGATTCATATTCTTATAAATTGTCCGTTTGTTCAAGTGACAAAGCGGTCACCAGAGGCACACCTCCGAATGCACTTTTTTAGAGCTTGAGTCGTGGTACTCATGTCCTGAATTCTACACTGATGCACCAAAGTCAAGCGCGGGATTTTCTTTTGCAGCGGTTGGACAATCTTTTTTCAGATTGCACGTCCTGCACGCGCAAATAAGTATCTTCACAGCAGAAGCCTACGCAGTACTATCGGCAGTGAAACACAAATTGAAACTACAAAAATCGATCATATATACCGACCCCTTAAGCGTCGTAAAAACTTTGGCTTCTCTTCATAAGCATCAGAATCCCGTAATTTTTATCTTTATTCGCTACTTTGTACAACATACGTATCAGACCAGCATGCCGCAATAGGCTGGGTGCCTGGACACCGAGGGATTCAAGACACCATGCTCGCAGATGAAATCGCCACGTCCATGGCAGGGAGAGCTAACAGCTCCTCCATAGCTATCGCTACCACAGACTTAAAACCGTTCTTGAACAAAAAATTCATAAGTTATTGGCACCGAAAGTGGGAGAGTCAAACATGAAACAAGCTCCAATTTAGGAAACTGACCACCACCAACAAATATACGGCGAACTGACATTAAGGCATACATATATGGTACGCACTCCTACCTATGGTACAAGCTCCTACCTATGGTAAATGTGGCGAGATACTCACAGTCCTCCACGTCTTGCTGGACTTTCGGGAAGCAGCAGTTGAAGAAGCACTTTACACTGTCCTACCGATGGCATATTCCCCGTCACCCGCCATTCTTTCTTAGATAAGAACCCTTTTTTTAATCATATATCAGTTTTAAACTTTTACGTCATGTTGACATATTGGACGTCCTAATTTCACGATATTCGGAATACATCATCTCACCAAAGGCTGTTGCTGCGGTAGTAGCGTCTTGTATGGCACATGTCTCCAGGCCCTTGTGCTAAAGGGCGCTGGTTGCCCATTATTGCTGCTTACAGCGACGTATTTTAGTATGTAACCTCCTTGTAATATCTACTTTGTACATAGAACACGTTATTTGTCATTGTCGTAGTTTTAACACATATATATTTTGCGCGCGTTTTCAGCGGATGCTTTTAGGCCTATATGTATACAGCCATGTTTATTCCACCCGTCGTAATTCACACTTCAGTTCCATTGACAAGCGCTTATCATCGACATGCCGCTCTTTGGCCATGCATCTAGCACTTCCACCAATAAACCCCAGTATCATCATTATTGAAAATTTTTGAATATCACATAGACTTCCATTCTACTCTCCCATTATGAGATAACTTCATTTTGCTATAGGTCGACGTCATTCATTATATAAATAGCACTGGGACTGTAATGAGTATATAACGTTTTTTTAAGGTTACTCTCTAAAACGGGTTCTCTGGCATTGACAGGAGGGCGCCGAAGCCAAGGACGGTGGGAGGAAACTCCCCGCCCTTTTGTCCGTGACAAACCCCAGCTCTTAGCTTCCTTTTAAGTCTTGTATTTTAGACCCAAAGATTTTTTCTGGAATTAGGCTATATTTTGATTTTATATATACATTCCAGCTGTATAAAAGGGACCCTCCGTGCCATTTTTAATTCAGCATTTCCCGATTTCATCCTATTTCACTTAGCATCAGAGACAAATAAAATTCCCTCGCGTCAGAAAACCCCTAACCGAGATTGTACACGTCGGCCGCTGCGTGCCCGGACACTTTCAACTGTGGAGCGCGCATATTTTGTTACGTATTAACGACCTATATATACAATAATCCCAATCGACAGCGACGTTCCAAGGACAAGATTACGAGACAATGACGCAGAGATGGCGTCACTTTATTTATTTATTTATTTATTTATTTATTTACTTATTTATTTATTTATTTATTTATTTATTTGTTTGTTTGTTTATTTATACATACTGCAGCTTCAATGAAGCTATTGCAGGAGCGGGATGAACAGCGAAGATACAAACATTTATAAACAAGCTAGCGTAAATTATTTCACTGGTAGGGAACGGTTGTTGCCCAGTAAAGAATTCCAGACTTCAATTGATGAAACAAAACTGTATTTGAAGGAATCAGTGCGGGCAAGAAGGGTTCAGATATTTAGAACGTCGTGACTCCTTGTCGGTGGGGGTTTGAAAAAAGTCAAATAGTTATCTAGAGAGGAGGGACGAGGAGAGTCGATTAACATGTGAAGGAATTTTAGGCATTCAAGTTTGCGACGATCTGCAAGAGGAGTGAGACCAAGTAGGGCAAGAGAGTTACGCGGCGAAAAGTCCTTGTTATATCTCCTACAAACAAAACGCACTGCCTTTTTTGCAGTGATTCTAGTTTTTGACGTCACAGTGCCTGTATTGATTCCGTACAAAGCAGGCATTTCGACGATGGGGCGAATGAAGGTTTTATGTGTTAGAAGTTTAGTTTCTTGAGGAGCAAAAAGGAAGCGTACGAAGCGAGTAAGCAAGTCTTTTAAGGGCCTTCTTACATGTGAAAATAATGTGATTCATTCATGACAAATCGTGTGTTAGTAGTTTACCTGAATATTCGTATTCGAGCACTCTATTTAAAGTACTATTAGTAAAGGCATAGGCAAAGAAGGAAGGTCCTGAGCGTCGTATAATGGATACGGAGACAGTTTTGGAAAAGTTTATATTCAGTCGGAGATTTATTCGTATCTTATAAAACGGCGTCTTCACCAAAAAGACATATTTTAACTGGTGGGTGTAGGTGGAGATCAATAGTATTGTTACGTGTGGACACAGACGCAGACTAAAGAGGCTATTTACACGCTATTTGCACTGGAGCCAGGCAGTCAGGCTGAAACTCGCTCATGCCAAGGGCACCGACCAACTTCATCGTCGTTCTCGCAGCGGCTCGTCTCTTGAGGATCGCTCGACGATATCGTGATAATATAAAGCAGCAATAACAGAGTACGCAGTGCTGAGCCTTGGGAAATCCCTAATGAAACAGGCGTTGAGGGTGAGTTAGTAGAGTTGAAACGTGCATATTGTGAGCGCTGGGAAAGAAAGTCCGATATGCAGCCAACCAAGGATGCATTTTTTGTATAGCGAACAGTTTGCGCAGAAGTTTAGGGTGTAAGACAGTGTCAAAGGCCTTTGCAAATTCTATAGAAATAGCATCAATCTGGTCACTTATGCCTAAAGAACTGCTGATGTCATTAAAAAATTCTGTCAATTGTGCTATAGTGCTACGGCCACGTCTAAAACCATGCTGGAAAGCGTATAAAATTTTGTTAGTTTCAAGAAATTCCATATGTTTAAAGATATGTCTTCGAGTTTTTTACATGAATGTGCTGTTAAGAAGATGGGCCTATAGTTAGATAACAATTGAACATTGCCTGATTTAAGGGGAGAATTGAAGCAAGTTTCCACTTAACAAATTATTGTCGGAAAATAGGAGCGCAATGATTGTACGTGATGTAGACATCAACCTGCTGGATGTTGATTATGGCTTGTATAGAGCTTACACTGCTTCAGTGGCTACGGACTTGAAGCCCTCATCACATCACCTACAAGATGCGTTAGTAAGGGCTCTTATTCATTAACTGATCATGTCTTAACAAACGTAGACGTTAACATTTTGGAGGGCGCTAACACCGACCTCACTGATCACTTTCCAATTTTTTTAGTCTTCAAAGCTCGTTTGGCTAACATTGTCACCTGTGACTCCACCATAGTATTCGACACAGATAAATATATCACTACCATTAGCTACACTGACTGGACAGATTTCAATTTTATTGAAGACCCAACAGAGGCTATTCATTCTGTAAATCGTTCACTAAAGGTGTTAGTACTTGCTCTAGAACTGTGCGATGCAAAATCGATTTACACGCCCCGAAATTCCTAGCATGACAGATGGTCTACTAAACATCTTGCGGAAAAAAGATAACTTGTATAAGAAAACTAAAAGAAAACTGTTCAAACGTTATCTGCTAAATCACAACCAAAAATATTGGCAAAACACGGGGAATGCGGGAGATCGAAATCCAAGACAATGACAAGTCCACTTGTCGAAACATTGGCTCCTGCATTCATCTTGTTCACGTTTTGCTCATCGTACCAAAAATATTGACATTCTTAGCAAGGCTCTCTGAGAAGTCAGAAGCCTTTACTTTGAAACAGCATTTTTGCAAAATAAAAGCCTTAAAAAGCAATGGCCGTTATTGAATGACTTTTTGAAAAGTGAGCCACCTACATTTATCTCTAAAATCGTAAACAATATTACTTTTTGTCAGCCAGCTCAGATACCAAACGCTTTTTTTTTTCATCTTTTAGCATTACGTGAGAGAAGCAAGCAGACATTTCAACCTAAAATAAACCGCCTTAGCGACTCATTTTTCCTGCATCCTGTCACGCCGCAACAACTCCTGTCTACTATGCGAAATCTTCGTAAGACAAGTCCAGGATTCTCAGTGAGAGTGAAGTCATGTTATCTCAGTGCGCCACCTAAAATTAGACGATGATACCATTTGCAAGCCCCTGAGCGTAGTAAGTAACCCGATTTTTAAATCTGGTGAATTTCCGCCATTGATAAATTGTACAGAAGGTTTTCCAGTTAAGAAAGGTAATAAACAATTAATATCAAATTAGCGTCCAATTTCGATTCTTTCTTCCATAAGTAAAATAATTGAAAAAATTTTTTCGATCAGATTGGGAAAGTATTTGGAGAGATACCATATAATTAAATCCTGCCAGTTCGGTTTTTGGTCTTGAAGCTCTATACTAACTTACCTCTGTGCGATTTTATAAAAGATAGTCTTAACAATAATTAATTCATCGGTTCCGTTTTCGTAGACCTTACAAAGGCCTTTGAAACTGTTAATCGCATCGTATTATTATTATAACTTGAAGCATATAGAATAACTGGCCCTACAATAATGTTTTTAAAAAGTGCTTTGTCTGATAGGGAATTTATTGTATGCACGCGTGAAACTTGTTCTTGTTCTAAAAAAACTTAACCGAGGGGTACCACAGGGCTCACTACTGGGGCTTTTGATTTTTTTACAATAATATTCTAGACGTCAAAGACTGAAATCATTACGTTCTGTATGCTGACGATACAACTATAACTATTACAAGTGTATCTTTGCTTGACTAATCAAACCCCGCAGGGGCGTCTGCGTCAGCGGGCGTTTGGTGTGTTGCGACACCACGTACCCGAGCACACGAGCGTTGTACCCTCCCGCATGTAGCCGTGCGCGGCTTAGCCGTGTCTGGGGAAAGGGGGATGCTAGAGGTTGAGCCGATGCTGGGTGTTTGGACCTTTAAGGCCTCCCGGCGGAGGCAACACATCTCTTTGGCCTCTGCTTCACATAGACGGCACCCCCAGACTGACCCACCCGGGTCAAATCGGTAGTTGCCCTTTCCTGTCTCTCTCTCTCTCCAGCCTTTGTCTTTCTCTCCCTTTTCATCTTTCCTGTCTTCAAGCTTCCGTTTACTTCTAATTTTTCCAAGCAGCAACGGTTAACCTTGTGTGAATAGCCACCCTAGGCTAGCTCAGATTTGGTTATAGTGATAACGTACAGCTGGCGTTTGCAGGACTTGTTTTAACAGTCCCTGTAGCGTCCCCTTGTAGGGCTCCATGGTGGGTGGCTGGCGTTATTGCCGAGAACTACAATTCCTCTATGGATAGCTCCTTTCCTCCACTACCTGATCACCATCGAAAAATAGGGCGCACCGATGAAGTCTTCCAGTTTTTCGGACGTCAAGTCCATAACTTCCAACGTTTCCATGTAGTTCATTCGGAAAAACCCGACCCACCAGTGCGCACCCTTTCACATTTCCTTGTATGAAAGACTTTGACTGATGTTTTTGCTCCCGGTTACAAGGCGACGAGAATGGCAAGCGGTGACCTTCCCCTGGAGCTCCGTGATAAGAAGCAATACGAGAAACTGCCGAAATTCGTGTCATTTGGGAAAACCCAACTAACAGTAACCGGCGCCATACTATGAACACCACCCGCGGCGTTGTCGGACGATGACTTGCTGGAGCTCACTCAGGCTGAACTCTTGGAGGGCTTCAGTGAACAGAATGTCATCAGTGTCAAAAGAATTAGGATGAGGCGAGATGGCAAAGAAATTCAAACCAAGCACTTGATAATCACCTTCGGTTCACGTGTCCTGCCCGAATCAATCGAGGCAGCGTATATCAAGCTCCGTGTTAGGCCATACGTGCCCAATCCCCTCAGGTGTTTCAAATGCCAACGTTTCGGCCACAGTTCGCAGAGCTGCCGAGGCTGCCGAACTTGTGCGAAATGCATTGCCCATGAACACACCTCCGAATCTTGCGAGAACACACTCCACTGTGTAAATTGTGAAGGGGAGCACGCCGCGTACTCACGGTCACGCCCATCCTGGAAAAAAGAAAAGGAAACTGTGACAGTTAAAGTAAAAGAGAACATAAGTTTCAAGGAGGCACGCAGGCGGGTTTCATACCAGCCCAAGTACACCTTTGCCGACGTGACGCGTCAGGGCGCAGCGACGCGACGGTTTCCGGCAGCTGTCCAACCCAAAAGCAGTGAGTCGGCAGTTATGCCACCTGCCCCCGCTGTGGTTGCAGCTAGCGCTGCTCTGCCAACCCAGAAGAAGGGGCCATCCACCTCCGGGCAAGTGGACTCAAAGGCCTCGTTCAACGTGCCGAGGCCTTCACGTCAAACAAAGCGCAAGAAGCGATGTACACAACCACCAGCAAGACGTCGCCACCAGCGCCTAAGGAGCGGCGAGGCTCTCCCGATCGCTCCAAAAAAGACAAAACTCCCGTCACGGCGCCTGCAAAGGGCCCGTGAGCTAATCCTCGTCTCTTAAACACACAGCACTAAACACAAGTAACATAACTGATAGACAAATACTACAATGGAATGTTAGAAGACTTCTCCATACCCTGACGATATTAGAGAACTCCTACACAAACATAATCCAAAGTTGCTGTGTGTTCAGGAGACGCATCTAAAACGTACACAATCCATTTGGAAGTGACCACTTCCCTATAACTTTAAACTTAATAACACAGCATGAAAACCCTCCTCGTGTTCCCATTTGGAAGTTAACATCGGCTGACTGGGAGCATTTCAAAGACACTACTCATTTATCACCCGATTTTATAAACAATTTTAGTATAGATGATGCTGTCGCATATTTTACCGCTTTCATTTGTGATGCTGCTGAAAAGCTTATCCCGCAAACGAATGGTGGTTCATCCAAAAGACGTGTTCCCTGGTGGAATGATGACTGTAGAAATTCCCGAAAAATGCAGAATAAAGCATGAGGAATATTGCGACCATCTCGTGCGCATTGAGAGGAATATTCGTGACGCGTTTGTGCAGTTTTCCTTACCAATATTCCTCGATATGGAGAAGGCGTACAACACAACGTGGCGATACGGGATCTTGTGAGACTTGTCGGAAATGGGCATCCGTGGCAATATGCTAAACTTGATAGAAAGTTATCTGTCGAATCGTACCTTCCGCGTGAAAGTCGGGAATGTATTCTCACGTCCATTTATACAGGAAACAGCTGTACCCCAGGGAGGTGGGCTCAGCTGCACACTCTCTATATTTAAGATGAACACACTCCGCGCTTCATTACCACCAGCTATATTTTATTCTGTCTACGTAGATGGCATACAAATCGGTTTTAAATCCTGTAAGCTTGCAGTGTGTGAAAGACAAGTACAGCAGGAATTGAACAAGATATCTAAGTGGGCAGACGAAAATGGGTTTAAAATCAACCCCCACAAAAGTTCGTGTGTTCTCTTTACAAGAAAGAGAGGCCTGGTTCCAGACCCGTGCATGGAACTGTATAGACAAGAAATACCTGACAAGACAAGAACACAAATTTCTAGGTATAATACTTGACTCTAAGCTTACTTTTATCCCACACAAAAAATATCTCAAAGCTAAATGTCTAAAAACAATTAACTTACTCAAAATACTATCACACACAACATGGGGTAGCAACAGGAAGTGCATAATCAATATTTATAAGAGCCTCATTCAATCACGGTTAGACTATGGCGCTTAGTATACAACTCGGCTGCCCCGAGTGCACTAAAGGTGCTGGATGCCGTCCACCACCTGGGTATCCGTCTGGCCACAGGCGCATTCAGAACTAGCCCCATTGAAAGCTTATACGTAGAATCGAATGAGTGGTCACTCAATCTGCAGAGATATTGCACCAGCTTTACATATTTCCTTAAAGTGCACTCTAATCCTGAACATCCATGTCGTGAAACTATTAACGATTCGACATGTACTGGACTTTTCCGTAATCGACCCTCTGTGAGGCAGCCTTTCTCACCCCGTGTGAGGCAGCTTAGCGTGGAAATGGATGTTCCACTCTTCGAACACCGCTTAATGCCTCCAGCGAAGCAGCTACCGCCTTTGGATTGGCAGGTGATAGAATGTGATATCTTTTGTAAGAGTTGCAAAATACGCATCAGAGCTCGAAATACAAATGCCTTTCCATGAACTCCAATTGAAGTACTGTTGTCCGGAATTCTACGCCGATGCGTCAATATCGCATGTTGGTGTGTCTTAGGCGCCTGTTGGACCTTCTTTCTCTGAAGCAGGTGTACTGAACCCCCATACAAGCATCTTTACTACAGAAGCCTACGCAATACTGTCTGCGGTAAAACACATAAAGAAATTAAAACTAGAGAGGGCGATAATATTCATGGACTCGTTAAACGTTGTAAAAGCACTAATGTCCGTAAGAAAACACTTAAATAATATTTCCATTGAGCTTTCCTCTCTCGTGTGCAATATTTATTCGTCTCGCAGACATGTGACAATATGTGTCGGGAAGCCGAAAGAGAAAGAAGGGAACATTTTCCTTCAGCATACCGATATTGTATCCCTCTCCATCCCAATATGTTTCGTGGTAAGGAACCCCTTTTTACCAACAAAGTTGTCCTAGGTTTCTTGAATGATGTGGTTTTACATGTTAATAGCCCAATAGTATCGTAGCGCATCCTCTCTCTAGAGAGTACTGCTGTGATAATAGTCCTTGTACAGCACACGCCTTCAGGTCCTTGCGCTTGAAGGAATCTGTTAGGGCAGTAGTGTTTTTTCCAATTTTTATCCAGATGACCAATGTTAGCACATCGTAACTCTTTCACAATGCACCTTTCGCGTCCTTGGCACACTTCATAGTCATTGTCATAGTTTTATTGCATGTAGCTCTTACACACTTTACAGCGACCATCTTTTAGGCCCCTTTACAGCCCTGTAACATTCATTGCTCGTAATATATCGCTTCACTTTGATCTAATTACCATTGGCTTGGCGCTCTTTGGCCAAACCTTGGCCTTGCGCCATAAAACACCACACATCTTCATCCTTGACTAATCAAACTAGGACTCTAGGCGACTTAATGAAATGGTGCAACGGCATTGATCTAATCATTACACCATCTAAAACGAATTTTTTAGTCTTCGATTCGCACAAAAAATAATAAATAATCCTCTTTCGTTAACCTTAGCAAACATTCTATTCCCAATAGCGATTCCGCTTCATTTCTAGGTGTTATCCTAGACAGCCTCCTGAGTGTCATCTGCGCATCAACCATGTCAAGCTGAAATGCGATTTTTGGTATCCGTGCGAATATCAGGGCAGGCCGCTACTCCTCTTCTTGTACTTTGTTTTCGCTCGACTTCTTTCATTCATTCGCACATTAACCGCCGTTTAATTCGTTGGGGTGATGCATATCTGTTCTCTTTAGTCGAGCATATACAAAATCAAGCAATACGTATCATCATCCATCGTTGTAATGCTTTCGGCCAATACGAGCAGTACAAAATTTTGTGTAAAAAAAGTTACTCAACTACAATTTTCAATAATGTATTACATATTGCTTAATTCGAAACTGAAATTTCAATACAATCAAAGTAGCTCCCTTAGTAATACCAACCCTACTAGGTTTCCTTCTATTTATAATTTTTTACCATCCATTCGCACTAAGTAGGCTAAACAAAAACATCTACATTAGCTACCATTACACTCTGGAATCGTTTTCCTGCTTCACGTGAAATACTGCCCTCATTTCAGTGTTTCAAACCTTCGTTAAATGATTTTCTGCTAACCTCTGATAATTTTTCTTAATAAATTTTTGTATATTAAAGTAGGCACTATTTCTAGCCCCCCATCACCAAGCTGTTCTTAATTTTTATTCTGTTCACACTGCAACACATTTTTCTTTTTTTGTTGTTCTACCTTTCAAAATTGTATAATTTCTTGACACTTCCGTTATTTCTGTTACTATACACCGTATTAGAGCATTGTTCATTGAATTTTCTTTATTTGTTAGCATTGTTTTTTCTTGTATCTAATATTTTACGTCATCCACTGTTACACTGCCAACAATTGTACAATTCTCTTGCAGTTTCTAATCGAGCCTCCGTCCTCAGTATTAATATTTTGTGACCCTCGTCTATATACTAGAATAACATTTTCTGTATATATGTATTTATGTAAAATTTATGTATTTATGTTGTCCGTCAATAAACTCAAACTTCAAACTTCGAACTGTGCGTCTGCTCGACTTAGTTTTCCTTTAATTTTGAATAGCTTGTGCATTCTATAGCCGGCATAAAAAAATTCTGAAAGACTCTGGTTGAAACTTCTATGGTTGATAGAAAATTGTATGGGATTACTCAATGCACAAGAAGAAAGCAGAATTGCACGCATCATCACACTTTGTAAATGGTAATATTATAGGCTTATCAATAGAATTAAGCTTCAGTTAAGCTTTGCTTGATATAAATTCCGACTTCGTCAGTAAATGCATAGTTTTGCTCTCTTGTGACAGGCATTAGAAATTTCGGACAAATAAATTGGGCCAAGTGGTACATTGCTGGCTGTGCAACAGTGTGACAGTTCAAGAAACAAAATTCTTCTGCGGACCATCTATTCGGACATTGTACTTTGTCACTTTTCTTATGCCCTGCTGGTAAATCATAAGTCAATTAAGCATATGCCGCACCGTTTTGGAGAAAACACTAAGATCATTTGCAGCTCAAGCATTTGTTCTCTGCTCTTCGCCTTGCTATTCTAGAAACGACGTTCTATACTTGATGTCTCCTTCTTATGAAATTCTATCTAAACTTAGGACTACGTACACTGGCTTAGAAGTTCACATTTTAGATGGGCCTACGTACTCACACTGTCGGTGGTCTGTGAACTTACAACTTTGGCTAAGCGCGAAATAGATATAGGCATTCTTAAAGTATTAATGAGGCACTTCATTAGGTTTTCAGTAGCCGAACCATTTCGTCGATTTCTCAAGTTCGACGTACAAGTCGTTAACAGGACATACTTCAGCTCTTGAAATCTGAAACTGTTATTTCCACCTCCCGCTCTCCCGTTCTTTTCTGATGAAGTACCTCCCCCTCCTTTAGAACTAATGTTGGAATTTCCGATGAGGCTATTGTTTGTCTTGTCGCAGGTCCTACTTCTATGGATGATCTTAGGACCATCTATAAAGATTTCGATGTAAAACAGAACAATGAAAAGTAAAAACAGTAAAAACGACAATCTTAACATTCAGCAAACACAAAATCGAAGTCAACGTAAGCGGTCACGTTATGTTGAACATCAGACTTTACCACTTAGGTCCGAAAGTTCTGGCTGATCACCTTCTTATGGGTGATTCTTCAGCTGCATGCTCCTTGCAAGATTTGCACAAAGAATTTCATCTCGTTTTAATGCTTATTCTAAACCATTATCCTCTCCACTTAGAGTATTAATTGCATTAGAGGTTGACGAATCTCTGTTTACGGAGGGTGAAGTCGCTGTTGGAATTAGATTGCTCTCTTCGAAGTCTTCGCATGGACCCGACAATGTTTCAGCTACTGAACTCTTAAAGATACCACCGAGCACCTTAACGTATATTTTCAATAATTGGTTAGCTTTTGGCTTAGTTCCGTTCGAAATGAAGCAAAGTAGGACTGTATCTATGACGAAGAAATCCAAACCGGGCGGTCCAGGCGATTTTAGGCCTATCTCTCTTTGCCCCGTCCTTTTCAGGTTATTTTCCAAACTCTTGCTGTGTAAGTTGAGTGCCACCAACCATTTTCAAAAGTATCAGTCGCGTTTCACCGAAGACTAGTACTTCGTCCAATTTACTCGTCTTGCGAGGCATTATGAGGATGCTTAAACTTAAACGTAAACCCTTCTTTGCTGTAAGTTTTTGACCTGCGCAAGGCTTTTGACTCAGTTTCTCATTCTGCTATTTTCAGTGCACTAGATGCGCGCAATGTCCCTTTACGTATTCTTAACTTAATCAACCATTTGTATGTCGATTGTACCACCACATACACTTCTGGTGGCATCTCAGATAATGTCAGAGTGCCACTAAGAAGAGACATCAAATAGGGTGACCCTCTCTCTCTATTTCTTTTTAACTGCATAATTGATCCTCTAATATACCGTCTAAATGAGTTAGGTGTGGGTGTTCCGTTGCTCGACAGTTCAATGTTGGCCATGGCGTTTTCTGACGATTTGCTTTTAATGTACAATAGTCTTGAGGGACTTCGACTCCTAGTAGATGAAACAGTTAGCTTTCTTAAGAATGTTGACTTACGAATGAACCCTGCAAAGTCTCAATATTTCGGGTATTTCGGGTGGCACCCCAATCACACAAGTAAGGGTTTCGACTACAACATTCCTACATTGTGTACCTTAGGACAGGATATTAAACCAAAATGTCGAGATGAGCCGATTAGATATCTAGGTTTAGGTATCTTCATTAATAAAAATCCAACCTTCCATTCTGAAAAAGCTATGAAACTTCTTGATCGCCTAGCGTAGGCCTCGCTAAAGCCATTTCAGAAGGTAAATTGCCTAAGACAACTGGTCATTCCAGTATTCTTATATAGTGCATCAAATGCTCTTGGTCTCTTCGGAGTCCTGCAGGCTGGACGGGCTTATTCGTAAATGAATCAAAAAGATTCTTGCTTTACCTCCAGGTTTCCCCAATATCCACATATGGCTTCCGCCGAAGAGTGGGGGGTTGGGCGTCATTCAGTTGCAGAGAGTTGCTCAGGCGGTTCAGTTCAAGAGCTTTGCGCGGTTACTTAGACACTTGAGAAAGCACTTGAGGCGCGGGTCAAGGCAGCAAAGTATGCTCCATTACGGAGTTGCTTCGATCCACAGAAGAAATTTTCATCGCACGGTTTGGTTTTCGGTGCAAGAAGCATCGGTGCAAGAAGTGTCGGGAAACTTTGGAGTTGGAGAAGACCTTAGGTCTGTCTCATTCGGATCTGGATTGGTTAAGTGCCTACGTCCTGCACGGCAGTTTAATTTGTCTAAATAGATTCAGGAAAAGAGTTTAGATGAGATGTCCTTAAGAGATTCGTTTCGCGTTCTTTAATATTTCTATTTCGCCTTCGTGGTTGAACTTTTCTTTCTGCTAACATTTTTTTTCTTTCTTTTTTCTAACAATTTTTGACCGTTTTTGATTACCATTGCGTTGCTTCTTATGATGTACTTAGTTGAGGTTGGCGACAGCTATAAAAGACAAGTATTACATACAGACTTTAGCTTTCCCCAAGCTAGTTCACATACAAATGACGTCTTGTGGAGGCCAGTACTGGACAGCAAGGGCCGACATGGGGTGGGGTTTCCCCTCCAGTACTAGTCCTTCCCAAACGTCCGGCACATTAAATCTAGCTGTGGCCACTGGCACCATAAATTTGTGGTTTTAGGTCCTAAGCGCTGTCTTAAGCCTAACATAAAACCCATGGACGTTTTAAGCATACCGCGCTGCATAACCAGTTTCCTCCCGGAAGAAGAACGCTCGCGCTGTATTTCAAATTGCATTACAAGCCTTAAACAATCAAATTCTCATTGTATGACGTCTGACCCTGTCCGACCGTTAGTAATTTATTTTGTGGAGCATAAACACAGACCAGTAATATGTGACAAGGAAGGTTATTTCGTAATTATGCCAGATGACATGTTTTCAGAAAAAGCGATATCGCCCATAGAAAAGAATTTACAGCAAGTAAAACTCAAGGCTTCAGCAATTAAGCAACGTGTGGTTAACCACCTGTCAAGACATAATCTTGATAGGGTTCTCTCTAATGTCAAGAAAGCAAAATCCCTCATCTTAGAATTGTTTTTCTCGGCAAAGACCCATAAGCAAGAAATTCCTTTTCGTGCTACAGTCTCAGAGAAAGATACGTCGCAGGTCTGTGTCGCTAGTTACCTACAGAACTGCTTAGCTTCACTAGATTTTTCATACCCCTTTTGCTTGCGTAATTCTTAGGCATTAGTTCGGTAATTGAGAGAGGAAAATCCTGGTGATTTTACAGCTTTTATTATAGATATCGAAGACCTGCATTACTCCTTGCCGCATGACTGGTTGCTAAATTCCGTAAATGAGTGCGTTGAAGAACAAGTGCAAGAGGCGCCTTTTACTGACAGATGCGGTGTTCCCACGGGAGGTTTCTAGAAATTCGTTCAATGTACTTAAAGTCGACGCTGATTGGGTGGAGAGATGGCATGTTTCTGCAGAAATCAGGCATTTGTATTGGCTCAAAAATTGCCCTTATTCTTAGTGATATTTATCTGAGTAAGGTTGACGGCTGCTTAGAGAAAGCCTTAGGTGATTGCGTTATCAAGATATTTCGCTACGTTGATGATTACCTGATTTTCTGCAATAGGGAAGCATTCGATTCCGCTGCTACCTCAGTAAGTCAGCAATTTAAACTTTATGGAGGAGGATTAAAGTTTACCAAGGAATTTCCTAAGCGACGCGTAATTCAGTTTCTAGATATTTCCATTGGTCTTCGAACAAGATCACGTTTGTTGGCTGTACTCCCCAAGATCTTCGAAGCCGTTGTTAAACTTTCAGTCCAAGCATTCCAAAGTAGTAAAAACGGAATTGCCATGTCGTGCCTTAAGTCTTTTCTCACTAGATCATGCATGCAGAAAATGAGCGCCAATTTTAATGCACAGCTCCGGCGCCTATTAGTAGTAGGTTATCCTAGCGTAGCAGTGGCCACTGTGGCTGAACGCCTAAAGACGTTAGTTTCGAGGGCGACGGACGTGATTACAGAAAGCAGTAATAGCAAAAAAAGAGTAGTGGCTATTCCGTACATTCATTTAGCATCGCACAGGCTTAAAAAAGTTGCAAGTACATATGATATCAATGTTGCTTTCCCTTAAGAAAATATGACATGAGTTTCACATTAAAGTCTGATGAGTTTTGACATCACAGCCATTAGACTTTCTGATGAGTTTCTTTGGAATTTTCTGATGTATTCCTAATGTCATTCTAAAACATATTGGCCACCATCTTTCTGTTGAATTCTTGATGAGTGTTTTTCTTGTGAGCATGAAATGTCTTCCTAGTGTACGCTCGAAATCAGTTTTCTTGTGACTTTCTCATGTCTTCCTAATGAATCTCTAATGAGCTTATACATTAGACTGCTGGTGCTCATAGCACTCCTATAACAAAATTCGCCACGACGTGGGGTAACATTTTCTTATGTGTCCGAATGTCAGTTAGACCTTATATAAAGATGTTACCTGTGCATGACTGTCTTTGGTGCTTGATATACGCAGCCCGTATGCCTGGATGTATGTCCAGCGAAAATGCAGGACTTTTGACATGTGCGTCGGCCCGAACATATGCTGCATGTTAGACATTACTCAACGAAATAAATTTAACAAAATAATTTATTGGGCATATCAATGATTCCTTGAATGCAGAAGGAGGTTAAATCAAAGGAAAACACAGTATCAGTCTGGTTAAGGATGTGATATTTTCCTTTCATTTAATCTCGCTACTTATCATTGAGAGGCTGTTCTTGATGTGGAGGGTCGTCGTCTTGAAGTCAGTGCACGTGTACCCTGCATGGTGGAAAGACAGAAAATTAACAAAACTTGGAAAGCAACCCCAGAAATACACTGTATCACTTGCTGCAGAACGATCTGGAGATGTTATAGCTAGTTCTGCGAAAAATTTGTGATGTCGGTTCACACAAAGTTGTTGAGGAACCACTGTGGGGTCTTTGGGTGCAGCAGTAACTACAGTAAGCAGAAATTCCTCTTGGCTGTATAAACTTGCAACGTGTATCAGCTGTGGTGTGTACATGTTGTGAACTACTTCAGCTATATCGGTTTCCACTCGACAAAGGTCAGCAGTGTCTGTGGATTGCTAGCGTGAATTAGAAAATCTCACTAATTACTTGGCGTGGAAATGAGCATACGAGTGTTCTGTACGGGCAACCCAATGCATCTCATCCCCAAGACATCAAAGTGCCAGTCGTTATAAAATATTTGCATCAGCTATCGGCCTTCGGTATGATGGCATATATCCCAATCAAGAAATACACCACACCATGTCAGGGGTTTTTTATCGTTTAAACCCAAGCGTTGCTTTCAGAGCGAGGGCAGAAGTTCAAAAACAAATGCATAGAAGCATGATAAACAAGCTTGCATAAAAGGAATTTAATAAATAAGCATCGTGATTGCTATTCCATGTCATTAGAGAGTATTCCTCTTTGTCATGCAACCATAATGCGCATTGACTGACACACATCCCATTTTTGGATGTGGTATTCCTCACTGATCTTGTATCAATCGGTTCCCATAGGCGAACAAAACAGATGAACAATCTAAATACGGTACACAGCTTGTCGTGTCAATGCATGGCCAATTGGGACGAGCACACTGGTCCTTTGAGTGAATTATGGTGCTTTCCTAGGCGCATGCTGAAACACCGGCTAGTCTGCAAGCCTGATGTACATTGGAACAAATATGCACGTGATCAAAACAATTCACTGCACTACCCCTGACAGATAAGAGAGAAATTTTGGGTATCTCTAACTAAGCAAGCCTCCAATGCCTGGTTGCCTTTGTCAATTCACTTGTGGACTGCTATGCACATATGTTCCTAGAAAATAAATTAGGCATCATATGCACAACAGTTCCCCTCTGAATTGAGTAAGGCAGTAGGCAAGCGAGGCTTGCTTGGTTAAAGATAGCACCAAATTTGTCCAGTACCTGTCAGAGGCAGTGCACTGTATTTCTTTCACATGTGGTCAAATGCGCGTGCGGCAGACTGGCCGGTGCCCATATATGCACCTAGGAGATTACCATATTTCACTCAAAAGACCAGTATGCTCGTCCGACTTGGCCACACATATCAGCAATAGGGCTTTAGGCCGGATTAGGATTGTTTATCTGTTTTCACCCGTGGTTGTAAATGGGCAAGAGAAATCAGTCAGGCACACAACATAAATAACAAGTGTGAACCAGCCCCCGTTATCAATGCATGAAGAAAGGCGTTCTTTCTAGATTACAAGGGATAGAAATTAGGCTGTGCCTATTTACTTAATTTTTTTATGCAAACACCATTTATCGTGATTTTATGCCTTTGTATTACAACTTCTGCCTTCCCTCTCAAATTAACTTGTGCACAACACAAGCGCACATCCAGTGCTATTTTTGTTAATCCTTCCATCAACTTAAACAGTCCGTTGTTATACGAGGTCATGTTCTGTGGTCTCGTTTCTTTCGCTGCGTAAATTTTGTTTTGGAAAGTTACATGAACTGACCGGCGAATTCAAATGGACACTGCAGGTTTCGCCGAGTTTACACGGCTGGTACTCAGAAATGCACAAAAACCGATATGGGTATGTGTTGGCATCCTGTAGTGTGTGCAAACGAGCTGCGACATTGCTGCAGTAGAAACACTCACAACTGCTAAAGTGTCTACCAGTATGAATGGGGGCAGCTTGCAAAGAAAAGCATATGAAGAATGTGAGAGAAAATACAGCAAGCTTACCAGAAAACACCTCACTAAAGTAACTGCAGCACAATGAATACTGGCCTCCCTATTTGATTTCAAGAAATTCGAGCTCATCAAATGTGTATTTGCCAGTGGCAGTTATTCTGAGAGCAAGGCAGAAATAATGGTAAATATCAACGTTAAACAATGGTATGCACACTGCGTGCTTATACATGTGACATACATAGCACACTACACTTCGAATTCTTAAATGGACAAAAAGTGCACGTGTGTAGCATAAGCAGAAAGGAAAATATGGAAATATATGCTACAGCATAGGAAACAGTTCGAAACAAATAAAACCAAAAGAAAAAAGAAATATACTGTGTAATAGGCAAAAATAAAATTGAACATGCAGCCAAGCGATTGATGCGAGAAAAATACTAAACGTCAGGACATGTGAGGTGTAGTTTTACCAGAACAAGATAATGTGCGCATAATGTGTACAAACAAAAATAATCAGCAAGTGGATTAAAATTGCATAAATATTTAGCCCATTTAGCAAGCTGGAATAAGTAATATGTCGATAAACGTATTCACTAATGATACCGAGACACTACTTTTGTGAACACGTACACTTATTGCATACCTGACATGTCCATCCAGATTACATGCCGAGCTGCTGCAGCCATGGCCACGGGTTATGTGGACACTGTTGTGAGTCACGGCTTCATCACTACAAAGAGAATTCTGGGTTAACTTATAGCTGTGGCACAATAAGACTGTCACATCGTGAACACATGCAAGGAGCATGTAAAAACCGTCACGAAAACAATGCCTGCAATGGTGCAGGTTGGCGGCAGAGCACAAAGTTGAAGTCACTGATGAATGTCACGATAACAGGGACCCCTTCAACAAAGCAAAATTTCGAATACACACGCAGCAGCAGCAGCAGCGCATTACATGAATGTCTGTTTACATAACAATTCTAGAGTTTCTTTCATGACTTAAGCAACTTTCCCCTGCATTGTTTAGTTACGTCAAAGTTGTGGCAACACCCCTTGAAAACAAACCTGTACCAGTAGCACGCTGTGATTGCTTACATTTTTTCCCTAATACTGCTTGTAAACTGAAAACCTTTAAGCAGAGATTATTTACAACGTCAAATCACTTATAAGTGAGGAAACGTCATTGCAGTAAAAATTCGTCAAGAGCCAGATGAGTCGTTATCATAGGACTTCGGCACAAAAGCGGGAGCTCACGCACAAGCGCGCATGATGAACACGATTATTTCCCAAGGTAATCTTTCTCATCGGAAGAAAACTCTTATCACGATTTTGAATTCCGCATTATGGCAATAAATTTGCGCAACGAAACTCTGACACCCAGCAAGCATCGGCATATGTTTCACTGTGGTCGTGGGAGTTCTCTTTCCTACGTTCCCAAGGCACTCTGTGCTCACAAGAGAAGCACGCACAACACCTGTATAGTTAGCAAGCACGGTTACTCACCTTTTGAATGGTACGACGCACTCGAAAAGCGCCCTCCAAGTTGCCGGTGCTGCGATGTTACACCCAGCATACATGTCCGTGCATAGTGGACTAGCAGTGGAACGCTAACAATGCGCATTATTTATTTGCGACGTCCACCCAACTTTCCACGACAAGCAGAGACAAAGGGAACGCACTCCCCGGCATGAACATCGTTGGTTCACATTTGGCTGGGGCACCACGCATACGGCGAGTTTGCAGCGATACACAAGCTGTCTGTGGCACTTATGCACTCGCGAACAAAGTCACATTTCATTACAGCCAGTACAAAAACACACGATCAAACAAGCACATCGTTGCAACTCGCACACCCGACCGACTCGTTCTAAACAGAACGACAGGCTAATTGGATGGATGCTTTGAGCGTCCCTTTTGAAACAGGGTGGTGGGTGGTGCCACCAACAGGTCGCATGGAGCCAGCCAATGCTGCGGTAAAGCTAGGGAAACTATGGAGCATGTTTTATTACAATGTGAAGACATCTACCCAGCCGTCGATTTAGGCACCACTGGCCTCCTTGAAGGCATTGGGTTCAGAGGGAGCAGTGGTAAAGTAAACATGTCCGCGATAGGCATTAGTAAGAGGTGATCGGAGGATTGGTGGAAGAAAAGTGGGGTAACTACAAAAGACTGAGAAGTACGAAAGCACAGTTCGCAATAGGGGATCAGAAAATTTGGGTGTGGTAGTTCATATTGTTTTTTTTTATTGTTTAACCTAGGTAGGACATTAGGCAGTATAATAGCAAAGGTTTGGTTGCGCAATCCACCCTCCCGTTCCAAAGGGGACGCTCACAACATCCATCCATCCTCGGCCACCGTCATCTGGGGACTTGTGCGGCTGCCTAACTGCGCATAGCAGTTGCAAGACAAACGGAACTACAGATAAGTCCATATTGTAAGCTATACCTTTGCATAGAAAGAAATTCTACGACGCATAATTTTTATTCGCTTCTGCTATCTGCAGCCAGCAAAAGCATGGCTTTCGGGATCAGAAAATGTTATCCCTGCAGAAATCCGTCACTGTGTCGTTAATCGAACGACTTCCACTTCCGTTACCTCTCTTAAAGTCCGTTAATTACGCATTTCTCTCCGCCCCGTCCTACCTACGCCGTCACTTCGATTACTCTACATAAGGAAGAGATTGTGCCTTAATAGTTATCTCTCACGTATACCGGCACATGTAACCGACTGACACGTGGTGATATCACTCCAGAGCTTGCGCAGATGAGTTTTGTCTTTTCTTTTTTTCGCCTCAATGGTCCCTTCAATTGATAGTCGGCGTTCTTGTTTTCCACTTCTCTTGTGTCCTGTCTGCACGCCTCACCATTCTTTTTTTTGCATAATCAATCCTTACCAACTAGCTCAGCTTTCTGTAGTTCTAATTATCGCCCCGTTTCTCTAAAACTTACATGCTTTAAGTTACTAGAACATATCATCTGCAAGGCGCTGACACAATTAATTGAATCTAGCATGTTCTTGACACCGGCACAGCATGGATTCCGCATGCCATACCCGTTTTTTCTGAGCTCGTATCTTTCACACATAAACTTCACCGCATTCTCGACCGATCCCCATTCGTTGATTGCGTAATTTTAGATTTTGCCGAAGCTTTTGACGAGGTTCTTCATAACTTGCTGCTTCATAAGCTTAGTCATCTTAATATTGAGCCTAACGTTTTAAAATGGATTGAATGCTGGCTTAGTAATCGTTTCCAGTTCGTGACACTTAACGGCCATAATTCTTCGCTTTCTGAGATGCACTCTGGTGTACCTCAGGGATCTGTACTTGAGCCACTATTCTTTTTAATTTACGTTAATTACCTCCGCTCTCAAATATCTTCTACTATTCACCTCTTCGACGATGACTGTGTTATTTTCCGTGAAATTAAAGGGTCTCATGATATGAACTCTCTTCAAGCCGATATTACCGCGATTGCCAACTGGTGTCAAATATGTCTAATGAAACTAACATTAGTGGTGTAAATCCATGCGTGTAGCTTGAATTGCTAATGCCCCGTATGTATACTATGTGAATAATGAGCAAATTAATTAGGTACCTGGGCTTATTTATTTTATTCAATCTCACTTGGGCAGCCAATATGAATTGGGGGATTAATGACACTAAGCGCATGCTTGGTTATCTACGCCGTAACTTTACCAACGCTCCATCCTCTTTAAAGCTATTACTGTGAAGACCGTAATTCGTTCCAAATGAGCATATGCGCCATCCGCATGGGATCCACGTTACGAAAAACTAATTAGCGCCTTAGAATTTGTACAGAATAACTCCGTCGTTCGTTTTATTACTTCTGACTATAGCGGAGCCAAAATCATTAGCCCCATAAGTCCGAGCATCAGTTTCCAGCCTTATCATCACGCCGCAAAATATCAGGTTTAGTCCAGTAACGAGTTCGTTCTTCGACCTCATTGCTTATCACATCGCATCGATCACGATCGTAAAGTTGACATGGGTCTAGGTCTAACACATACAGTTTCTTGCAGTCTTTTATGCCTGGAACATCGACTGAATTAAACCTCCTTCCCGCCTTACTGTTTCCATCAACGATAACTTTATCGTATCGTTCCAGCTAATATTATATGACGGAATTATGGCGTTGCTGTATGAACACTTACTGTGTATATTTTGTGTATGTGTTTTATATTGTTAACCCATTCCCCCCTTCAAAGCCTTCACTGGCCCTGAGGGTATTGTAAATAAAAATTTTAAAAATAAAAGCATGAACACATTGAACTGAACGTATCATTAGTGATCACCAACGACTCGGCATTACCACTTACGAATGGTAACCATAAATATTTTTTTTTTATTCAGCATTGATTTAGACACAGTGAAGGTCTTGGATGGCAAGGCTAAAGGCAGTACATTGTCTGCCTGACTAAGGCCCTGTCACCCATATATTGCTCAACAGTGCGGTAGCATATAACATACAGATAGTATACACACATATCAATAGCGTGGATTAGACATACATAGCATACATTGCAAACATACGTGCATTAAATTCAACAATCACTATACAACTTTCCAAGTAGAGATAGTTTAGGATCAACAGAGTAATATGAACACGAAAAAACCTTTATATATTTACAAGCACAAAATGAAACGCACTTAAAATAATTGTACATAAAACACACAAAAACCAATTAGCACAATGTCAATCAGAAAGGGAAAGCAAATATTTTTTCATGGCACTTTTAAAGCAGTTTAATGATCTGAAGTTCTGCGCTATAGTGATCGTGTTAGGATGTGCATTTATGAAGGATGGGACTAAGTATGCTAGTTGTTTTCTACCGTAGTTCGTCCTGCAAAATGGAACTCTAATATGGTCATGCCTGAAATTGTATTGGGTGTAGCTTGAGAGGTGGTTTTGATAAAGAATGAGTGAATTTTTCACGAGTTCGCCTCGTATGTATATAGCGAGCTTAAGTTCGTGCAGTTGATTAATTTTTAAACGTGCATGCTTTGTGAAAAAAGGTGCCGTGTTATCGCGGGGTCCAAGGTTCTCAACACAGCGAACTGCTTGTTTTTGGAGACATATCAATCGATCCAAGTTTGATTGGAATGTAGTCCCCCATACCAACAGGCAATAACTAAGATGAGACTGAATTAAAGCATAATACAGACGGCGTTTCAACCAAGTAGGAACAAGGTATCTAATTTTACACAATATGCCTATTGACCTACAAATGCTAGAATGAATCTTCGTTACATGAGGTGTAAAACTTAGGTTCTCATCAAAAAGCACACCTAAAAATTTAAAAGCTGAAGTCCGCTCGATTACACACTTATTGAACTTTACACGAAAAGCACAGTCATCAGGCCTATTTCTAGGCTTAAAAACCACATATTTTGTTTTATTGACGTTTAACTGCAGGTGGTTTGCTGATAACCAAACTAAAAGTTGATCTAACCAATTATTAGCTGTAATTTCTAGCACTCGTAGACTGTCACCTGAGAAAAACAAACTTGTGTCGTCAGCATACAAGACTATGTCTGGAGTAAGCGGTATGTTTACAATATCGTTTACGTATAGAATAAAGAGCAGGGGACCCAAAATTGACCCTTGAGGGACACCGAGTGCAATTTCTTTCTTGTGTGAACAAAACCCATTATAACACGTGTATTGCTGTCTGGTAGTGAAGTAATCTTGAATCAGTTTCAGGGCCACTCCGCGAACTCCGTAGTATGACAGTTTATTAAATAGGATAGTGTGTTCAATGGAGTCGAAAGCTTTTCTAATATCCAGGAAAAGACCAACAGTATATAGTTTGTTCTCGATGTTACTAAGGAGTTTTTCTTTGATCTTAACAATTGCCATTTCAGTAGATCTGTGTTCACGGAAGCCAAACTGTTGGTCCACAAGGGCGTGGTTTTTATCTAGAGATTTAGTTAGTCTGCACTTTACGAGTCGTTCCAACACTTTTGAGAAAAGAGGTAGTATGGATATCGGTCTATAATTATTTAAATCAGCGACAGAGCCTCCCTTATGCAATACAATCACTTTGGCAGTTTTCATAGAATCGGGGAAAATACCATTCACGAAAGCACTGTTACAGATATGGCATAATGGAGCCGAGACAACATCAGCAACAGATATGATTGGTCCTGCTTTTATGTCATCAGTCCCTGATACCAATGACGACGGGCACAAATGAAGGTCAGCACTGTGATAATGAACAAAGGGATTTAGGATCATTAGTGACTCAATACTGCCATCTCCTTGTTATTATAATTGAGTCACCGTTTATCTGACTTTTCATTTGATGTCCATGACTTTGTATTGTGCAAAACACGAGAACTTGCTACCTAGTGTATCGCTAGTAATCTCTAATAGATAGGTGTTATCAGTTAAGCAATCGTAACAGAATAAAAACTGACGTAATCACTATTTGATTGATACCAATGAAGACACGCACACATGAGGGTATCAGTGTCATACAAGCAAAGCAATTTATGATCTCTAGTGACTCAACCTTATCATATGCTAGTCATTATAACTGAATCATCCTTTCTATGTTCTTTTCATTTGATATCTATGATGCTATGTTATATAAAATGACGAGAACATAGAACTGAGCGTGCCACTAGTGATGACTAATCAGCGGGCATAGTCACCAGAATTTCTGATTCACATCAATGATGACTTGCACAAATGAACACAACCACTGGGACAGGCAAATAAATGATTCGTTATCACTATTGATTTAAATATACCAGTTCGCAGTAGACACAGTTGAATCAGAGGTTTAATTATATTTTGTTTGATATTCATGACATATACATGTGTAAAACATGGAGAACATGGCATGGTACGTTATTACCTATAGCTACAGTAGTCCTATTCGTTAGATTTAATGTGTAGTGGCTTAGTTAAATTCTCACTAATTTACAGTGTGATTACTCAATGGTTTTCACGATGATGTGTGCAGTTGCAGGCTAGCGACAGCCTAGTAGAAAAGTTTTCCATTCACCAGTGACCAAAGCCTACCAGTGCCTAGGGATCACCGGTATACTTTAGGATGTTTCGGTTGATAGCACTGACGACATCGGACATATTTCTTTCACGCTCTTACTACTTTCACGCTAACATTTTCTCACTGTTTACTCGAATTGGCATCTGTTTGTACTGCTGACACAAAACACAATTAAAAAAAATTACACGTTGTCTTTAGTCACGCAGAAAGAAAGCTCCTTGTTTTCCAACTTACCTTTATATATTGAGCAGAGTGTTTCCTTCTAGCATTTTCACAACATTTATTTATCTCAATTCGAGGGTTATATTATAAGTACAGCTTGGATTAAAGTCACTCGCGCTAGCTATAAATCGGCTGGCGGGGACGGTAATTTCTATGGCGCTTGGATTAAATTGTAAGGGGAAGGGATAAAATGGACCGACGCTTGAACTGAATAAAGTGGCCTTTCGATAAAGTTTGAAGGGAAAACCTGTAATCTGCGTAAGCGAAACAAAGTGACATTGCAGAGTTCCTTCACTGTTGCATCTGTGTATATTTCGCAGGGTCGCGCGAAGGCGTGGCGTTTTGTCTGAAGTGTTGCAGTGAAGCCTCTCCTACTAATTCTAATAGCATCAACAAATACATATTGCTAATTATAGTGGTTTCGTGGTTATGTAGCGGCTATGTAGCGCGCGCAGAAACTAAACCGTTTTTGGCAAGGGAAAGAAACTAGCATCCGCCGTGACGCAACAGGAGCTTCAAGCAATGGCTGTGCAGGCTGCAACATGCGGCCGGCCACAGTGCAGGGGCAATTTTCTTTATCAAAATGCCAAGTCTGGTGAGTTGGTAGGTTAACATCCTTCATATCAGCGTCTTTGTCTTCATTCCTTTCGTACTGGTTGAAGTCGGCAATTTGTTTCAACTGGGATGTTGCCTTCGGCCCAATAGCAGGCGATGTAGCCTACACTAATATCTTGAATTGTTTTGACTTTGGTTGCCATTTCGCCCTCTAGGCTACGCTTTTTACCGCGAAAAGAAATTTGAGCCAATTCTTCATGCCGTAATTTATTGTAAGTACACGTGATATTTAGCATGAATGTAGGTGAATTTGCAGAGGGATTAATATATGCGTCGCATCTGAACTTTTCACAGCAGTGAGTGAACACGACTCCGCCGACATTATAAGGGGCTATACTTTTAGCTTTGTTACGCGCAAATGAATTTTCGACGATTCGTTTACTCATCGCGTAAATTAATATCACCATGCGTGCATTTACGTAAGTGATAAATGCATCCAATCTGAGCTTACAGACAGTCATACCTTCGCGACATTGTAATGGGCTGTAGGCTTAACTTTGTTTGGCGAAAGGCAATTCACGCACATTTTTTATTCATTGCATAAGTTAGTGTCAGCGTTTGCATTGCAAGGGGGGTCATATATGCGTCGAATCTGAGCTGTTCAGAGAAGTGAGTGAAGACAGCACACCTTTCTGCGCTGTTCGATTTCGGCAATTTCTCTGCATTTAGACGTTGCCTTCGCCACGAAACAAGGCGATGTAGCCTGAACTGATATCGCAGCTTGCTTTGACCTTTGTTGCTACTTTTCCATGTGTCGGTACATGCGGTTGCGTGCAAGAGTGCCCACCTGTTTTGGCTAATAGCTTTAGCTTCAGCCGTCAGACCGGAATTCACGCTGCTTTTCCGAAGGGACCACAGATTGACTCAAATAGCGCTGGGTGTTCATTTACGCAGGATATTCCCGTGGATCAATGCTTTGAAAAAAGAGGATACGGACAGCCGGATCATGCACTACATTTCCCAGCAGGCGAGATGAAACAAATTATTGCAACTGTTTCGAATTAATTACGCACCATCAACATTTCGCGAAGCAGCTATACGAAGTGCCTTCCTGTCCTGTTTGCTGTAAAAGGCTTTACTTTTTCTGCTCGCGAAGTGGGCGTATCAGCCGTTAGACAAATGCCCTACCACTGAATGGTAATTCCAAGACATCGCTTAACCTAATGTTGACTTGTTGAATAAGAAAGTTCGTTGCTTTCACGTAGTAAGTCTTCAGCCATTTCCGTGTACCTGAATGCTCTCTTAGTCGTGGTAGCAAGTGACGCAGCCAGCATTGATATCCGGTGGTACCATTTACCCGTTGGCTACCATTTTGCCATATGTCGGTGGATGTGGTAGAGCGGAAGATGGCTCAGCTGTTCTCGTGATAAATTTTTGCTCTTTCCTTCATGACGCGACATTTTCGAAGGTGCCACAAGTTCACTGAAAGAATGCTTGTTTCTCTTGCATGTATGACCTCTCCGTGGCTCATGGTTCTAACAATGCGGGGACGGACAGCCGGGTGAAGTTGCGCTTCCCTTCAGACGAGGTGAGCACAATCTTTTCTATTGCTTTGAAGTTAAGTAATTCCGCTCATATTACGAAAGCAAAGAAAGAACACACCAAGAGCACTCTTGTCTGCACATATGCGCAAGTCTTACTAAATATTCTTTTTTTTTCGGAAAGAGACCTTCAATTTTCAGCAAGCACTCGTGGTGTGTTCTTCCTTTCTCTTCTGTGCTAGCGCTAAGTTTAATTACGCGCAATGAAATTTTTGTGTGTCAGCTATGCGATATGTGCCTTCGGCTGAGTTTCGTTGAAAAACTCTTTTTTTTTATGTCCTGTTCACGGAGTAGGAGCATCAACTGTTAAGCAAATGCACGCAACTGCCGTTTCCGTGCCACACGCCACTGAAGTTGATGTCGACAAGTTTAAAACATCGCCAGTTCGTTCCTCACTCCGATGGGCACGATTGGTTGATTTCATCCCATGCAGCCAGTAAACCGTGCAGTGTATGTGCGCAACTTTCACCTCGTTCAATTTTAGTATTTGTGCACTGCAATGTTCAGGAGCTCTTTGAATATACAAACACCAAAACCTGGCTGAAGTGCGGTGTGAGACGTGTGTGTAGCGATGTGACGAGGACGAAGGCGATGTGTGATGCTTGTCTAGGGAAGAATGCTGATGGCAGGTGCACGCACAGAGAAGGATAGCACATTTCTCATCACACGTATTCGGGACATATTTGAGGCAGTTGTAATCTTGAGAAATCGCGGTTCGGTAGCTTTGTGTAGACGATCACACTAGGCCATGTATACCCTCTGCTGTTGCACCTACGAGCTCGTGTCGCTGAGTATATCTTAAAATTGAGCGTGTCCTCCTAAATACAGCTAGGGAACATATTCGCTTTTCTTTAGCTGGTTTTTATTGTTGTATGCTACGATAGTAAAATACATTTTTTTATGTATTTACCATGGTTAGACATCAATGGCTGCATGTCCATGTACGAGGAAGAAGCAATCATATGGTCATCTTTGTTCTGGTAAAAACTGCATTTCATCGCCTAAACGCAGAGATAAAGATCGAATTACTTCTACTAGGTCGCCACGTGGCTGCTGCACTCTGGATTTTCAAGCAATCTAAAAAAAATAAACACGCTTCCAGATTGCTTTTCGTTGTCTGTGACAACACACATCAAGATTATTTCAGTGTGAAATTTATAGAAACTGGATTACAGGAATATGAGTAAATCACTTCTGTACAGTTCCCCATGGCCCGGACGCCGAATTAAGAATAAATATTTTGAGTAATAGCTCCCAGTTCGATTTCTAAAATTGATAGTGGAGGCAATATGTATATTATGCAAGGGGTCGTAGGAGGTTATCATTATGGGATAGAATTTCTTGGGCGGTGGTCAGCGCATCTCGGTAAAGGGAAACAGTCGCGTCACCTTGGAAGAGGTAACGTGATCCCCAGTGATGTTGTTGCATTTTGCTACCGACCTCCTTCTCCTCCTCCTCCTCCTACTACTACTGCTACTACTACTACTACTACTACTACCACTACTACTACTACTACTACTACTACTACTACTACTACTACTACTACTAATACTAATGATGATGAGGATGAGGATGATGATGATAATCAGCGCAAGCGACGTTCTGAACACAAGATTACGACCCAACATCGTTGTAATCAGGATGTGATGGTGACTGCCTTTGGTGGCATGACTACTTAACTGCCGTGGCAGGAAAAACTAGCTACTTTAAACGTTTACAGCCTATGTGCCATCATTGACAACGATGCTTAAGCAGCGGTGGTTGTGAAAACAGCGCCCGCTTTAAAATGTTTGTGGTTGCAACTTTTAGGTGAATAGTGTTTTTGCCTATTTCGTCCGTTTTGGTGGTTGGTTGGGGGTCTCTCGGCCATGAAAAAAGCTCATTCGTTTGTTTTCCTTCTTTATTTCGCTCGTTTAGTGTTTCGTTAGTTTGTTCATTTATTCGACCGTTCAGTCAGTAGTTTCGTTTCGTGCTTTGATAGTTAGTTCACTCGTTATGTCATTCGATAGCGCGGTCATTCATTCAGTAATTTCTTCCCCCGTTCATTAATTCGTTTAGGCTGTTCGCATACTTGTACACGTATCGTCGATGCTTTCTGCATATTTGTTTTTTTATGCCACCATCGTCAGTCATTATCACGTAGTTGTAATATCGCGGTAATCTTGTGCTCTAGTGGTTGTCGTGCTCAGCATGTCGGTGTCGTCGTCATGTACGTGTCATGGTAACTATGGCTTCGTCGTCGTTTCCTTATCTCGTCGTCCTCGTTATTGTGCCGACTTCGTCAGACCACTGTAAGGGTTATGTCATCGCCGTCATGTTTCTGTCGCAGTCAAGGTTCGTCGCCATCAACGTTGCGGCTTTGTCGCCGATCTCTCGCAGACGTCTTCGTGAGATCATCGTAGTGCTTTTGTTATCGCTGTCACCATGACGTCCTCGTCATTTTTTGTCGTCCTTCAATGTTGTTTTTCATCCTGAAGGTAGTGTGGCCTTCGTCATAGCATTCGTTCTTTTTGTCTGTATCGCTCTCTCTGTCCCGCACCCACTCACTCTTTCTCTCTAAACCCGCACTCAAAATGTTTCGCGTTACAGAGAGCATGACTCATTTGGTATAACAGTTTCTAGAGCAATTAAGGGTGCGAAGTAACTAGGCAGGCGGTTACCCATGCAGTGGAGGATAACGTAACCATAACATAAGCCATCTAAAACTAATCCACGAGTAGCGCAGCAGTTTATATAGAACTGTACTTTAAAACGAAACTTTCTGGGCCCACCCTCCCGAGTTTGGCATGGCTGCTGCAGCTGGCTCAGTCGGTACCTCGGCGGATATATGTGAGAGTGTGTGTACGCTAAGGCTGTGTTTCCACAAACGGGTCTATTTAACCACTGTAAGCTGACACTCAAAGTAGCGCCAATGCGTACCGCTGTTTCATCTGGAGAAGGTTGCGAACCAAAATCAGCGGAGCCTTAGAAGAGGGGCCCCGACCAGCATGCAGCCCATTTAGCATATCTTGTACAGTAAAAGTTTTTTATTACTGACCATCTTACTTAATAAAGATTAAGTAAATTTCTACAGAAAACCTTAAGATATGATTCTTCACGTAAGTGCCTCTGAAGCAAAGAGACGTCCTAGTCAATTATAATCAATCAATTTTCTTAGAATTAGCCATTCAATAAGTTCCATTGGATCTGAGCCAATACTTGGCCAATCCTCCTTAATAGGCATGTGCCACTGTGATGTAACAGGTACAGAATACTTAATACATCCAGGCATGTATCGTAATTCTCTGTGCATGCACCTATTATTGCCATCCTTAGATCGGCAAGCATACTAATTCGCATTTGACCTCGTTGCATAGCTACAGATGTCTAACACTGTGCGTCTGACCGATGTAGTATATTTTTTTATGGCTGGTGAACGATATGTTCTACAAAGGCAAAGGAAATTTTCAAGAAATTGTAGGTTTTACCTCTTTTTCTAGAGAAACATTAAATGGGATTGCACAATCCACAGGTTGAAAATAGAGTATTATACACATCCCTGCAAATTGTTTAACATTTGGTTACAGGCTTCACGTAAGATACGCTTAACACTTAATTCTAACATATGCCATTAATCCGCATAATTTAGTTTTAATGTGGGATGCATTAGTCATTCTAACGTGTAAATGTGCCGATTTTGTTGGTTATTGCTCATACCGACCACGTCGGTTCATCTGAATACCCATTGTACGTCGTATAGCATCTATCAATGAAGCTAGCTGACCTTGAAAAGGTTAAGCAAGGATGAACGAAGCTAACCCAATAGAAAAAAAGCAAAGCACTCATCATCACCATCAGCCCATTTATGTCCTCTCCCAACTATTTCCAGTAACCCTTGCATTGCACCATCTCACTCAAACCTATGCCTGCCCCACCTATATTTTATCACGCCACCTACTTACCTGCCGTTCTCGACTGCACTTCCCTTCCCTTGGCGCCCTTCCGTTATCTACCTTATCCATTACTCAATCTTATCCATTACTCAATCTCAATCTCAATCAGCTCAATCTTTTCCTCTTCATGTCAACTGGAATATTATCTGCCCCCTTTTGCTCTCTAATCAAGAGCGCTGCCTCCCTGTCATGGTCACGTCTAAGATTTTCTTCCCAAAGTTATTTTTAATATCCGTTTCTGCTCCATGTGTTACTACCAATACAGTGCAACTATTGCACATATTTCTAGGATGGTGGCAAGCTGCCGGTTATGGTTTCGTAATGTTCGCCCTATGCCATCGAACAGTTTTTATTTTCGTTTAAATCTACTTCCCGTCAGAAGAGAGAGAGAGAATACAGAGAAAGGCAGGGAGGTTAACCAGAGGTAGTTCCGGTTAGCTACCCTGCACGGGGGGAAGGGTTAAGGAGGTCAGAAGGTTCACATTTCGCTCATTGGCTTTGATACATGTATGCTTTAACCGATTCCACAAGCTCACCACCATTCGCGAAATTTCCTTCCTTTGCAAGCCGATTGAGCGTCACCTTAGCTTTCTGCGTGTCACTCTTCAACTTCAACCAAGAGTGCGGTCGTGCGTCAGTGATCGCCCGAGAACGCACTCCTGGTCTTGCAAGATAACAAAAGAGGAAAATTAAAATACCAACTATGCTGGGCACAAGCAGGGCTCGTTGTCCTGTCTTTCCTACTTCTAGGTGGTGCGAAGCAAACGTCAATTGAAGTGGTAATATTATTCTCTGGCTAAAAAAAAGAAAAGATGTCGTGAATAACACTTCTTGTCGTACTCTAAACTGTTGATTACATAATTCAACGATGTTCAGTGCCGAGACAGTGATCGTGATGCACGAAGTATATTGGTGGCCTCTTGATGAAATTTTATCACCCGAGGCTCATTAACGTGCACGCAATCTGAGCATATGAGCTTTTTCTTATTCTTTCCATTTGTCCTTCGTCGGAAGGCAGTCGGGATTGAACCCGCGACCTCGAACTAAGCACAGTAACGCCGTAGGGCCTGGGCACATCGCGATTTATCTACTCAGAAATGCATTTAAGTTTATATAATGGCAGAGCCGCCGTTGCTGCCTGCTCTAATTGGCTCACAGGGTTCTTGCGCACTCGTTCATTGGCTAAGAATGGAAGCATGGTGGCATTTGACGGTGTGCGGAATAGAACCTCAACGTTTCGTGTCCTCATCATTTTCAGCATGCTTCTAACTAGGCGTGCAACGTCTTTTTTTTTTTCATCGGTGCCGAGAATGAAGCGCACGAGATCCACATGGTCGAGTCGTGCACGAATCTGTCAGGCAAAGACGGTGCTGGCCTTTCGTGCTTCATTACATGGTCAAGCGTGGGAGGCAGCACGTAGGCCGACAGTACGAGCCAGCGAAGGTGAGCGCATCTAAGACGTGTCTTGCGTCTAAAATCTTTCCTTTGAATTTAGCTTTACAAGTTGGCTAAAGTACGATTTCGCGCACACTAAACTCGAGTACGCCTACGCGTCTTGTAATTCTTAGCAAACAAGTGCACACAAAAGGCTATAATCGTATGAACATTTTATATTTAGCACAGCCATAGCTATTCTACCTGACTGATGTTTTCAGTAGAAAAATTGCGTACTTGAACTAGAACTGACCCAGTGAAAGAGCGCCTCACGAGCAGGGTGCGAATAAAATAGCGTACGTGTGTTGGCTCAGAACAGAAAGTTCATTGAAAAATAGCGTGAACGCATCAGCGTTTTTCACAGTGTGTATTTGACGCTACTTTCGTATAAATTTTAAGTTATCAGAGTTGCTTCGTGTGCGCTGCTTCAATGGCTTTGTTTATTCCTCAAGCATCGCAGCAGTGAAATACGACTTGTCTGCGTACTTCACTTTCAAGTCTTATAAGCTCTCGTAAAGATAAGTGCTGATCAGCTCACTGGGGTGTCGTTGATAATTCCCTAGTTGCTTTAGTGTATTGCACTTAGTGTATTGCAGCTGCAGCGTACGGAAATACATTGCGGTTTTCCAGGCTGCTTCCCAATCGCCTATGACACAAGCGCATTCGGCGTAAATCTGCAACGCCTACTTGAGATTGGAGATTATATTAAATGAAGCCGCACTTGTTCAAACGGGAACACAAAAATTAACAATATATGACTGTGATAAAGTTGGGCCCAGGTTTATGAATTAACGACTCGGAAGTTATTGAGCCCACTGTCTCATTATATAGCATTGTGAATGATAATGTCACAACGCAAACCCTACAAAGAGACAAAGAAAAGGGAAAGACAGGTCGGACAGCCAGTGTAAGTTCGGCTGGCTACGCTGTGATGTGGAAAAGGGTAAAGGAAATAAATGGTAATCAAAGGAATAAAAAGTACACAATAAGAGAGAAGACAACGGGTATAATAGTTCCGTTCACTCTAGCGTGTTACACTTGCAACTTTCAATTCGTGCTGTTTGCATACTTTGGGAACCTCGCACAGTTTGCGGTATGCTTGTCTGTCTGTCTGTTGGTTTGTTAATCCGTATCAAAACTATTGCACGCCAACTTGGGACATGAGCTAGTCCAAGGTCTAATGTCTGGAGAAACGGGCTGCTGTGCTGAGGGAACAGGGTTTGGTACCACCTCTCAGACCAACTTGTGCAATTGAGTTTATGGTACGTGTCTCTCGTCAGTGAACTTCATTCACGCCATCTTGCGTCTCTTTGTTACTGCGACTTCCTATGCGGCACTTTTCAATTATCCTTTTCTACGCCAGCTAGGGTGAATGCGGCGTCCCAGCGGCCTGGTGTCTTGGTCCCCACCCTGCTGCCCTGGTGGCCAGCAGTACTTGCGTACTGGTATCTTGAAGCCCGCCCTGTGGACCTGGTGGCGAGCTCTTCCATCAGCCTGGTGTCTTGCTGCCCGTCCTGTGGATCAAGGAGCTCCTATTCTTGCGAAATGGTAGCGAGCTGCCCACGATGGGAGCCTGGTGGCCAGCTGTCGTAATGACCTGGCCTCTTGCAGCTTGCACTGTGCCCGAGGTGATCTGTTCCAGAGACTTGATGTGTCGCGGCGAGCTCTGTGGACTCGCCAGCTGTTCCAGTGTTCCAGTGCCTGACCTGAGGACTTTTTTGGCCCGCAGTTCTGACGGCCTGGTATGTTGCTGTCCGACCTAAGGTCCTGATGGCCATCGGTTCTAGCCATCTTGTATCGCTATACCCGCCCTGCGGATTTCGTGTTCAGCTGTTCTAGATGCCTTGTCTACTGCTGACCGGGTGTTTGCGCGTACGTTTGAGAATTACATGTAGCAAAAGTGTTTCTTTTTATTAATTTCTGCATAAAAGCAGCAAGTTGGACGGGATGGTGGGTTAACATCCTTGATATCAGCGACTATGTTGACTTCGTTCCTTCTTACGCACTTTGATTTCGGCCATTTGTTTGTGTTTAAGCGTTGCCTGCGTCACAATCATACAAGATCTAGGCAGTACCGATATTCATATATCGACACTAACTGCTGGTGAATGTACGAGATCCTCTTGAGGGGATTTGGCGTTTGCTGCTGAGGCCGAGGGTGCGGGATCGAAACCCCGCCGCGGCCGGATTTCGATGCAGGAAGTGCAAGAACGCCCTTTTTTTTTTAGTGCACGTTGATGCAATAGGTACATAGTTCCTATTATAAGTAGAGATCTCTAAAACTTCCCTGTGCATGCACCTGTTATCGCCGTTCTTCCCTTGAAAAGCAGAAAAACATCTCTTACGTCCACGTAACATCAGTTCGTAGGTGTCAGACACTGCATAGCTGCCTGATTTGGTGTTTAAATTTCGGCGTAGCTTGTGAACGGGGCAATCTAAATTTTATTTATTTTCATTCATACCTTACAGGCTCCTATATGGAGCATCGAGTAAGGGAGGAACACATGATTTAAAAAAAAGGAAATTTGCGAAGCTCTATTGCAATATCAAAATGCAATAAGTGAAGTTAACCCCAAGGGAAGAAATATAGCAGTCACCACCATCAGCATATTTATGACCTCTCCCGGTATATTCCATAACACCTGACTTGCGCCAGTTCATTGGCTCTTACGCCTGCCAACATTCTAATTTTAGCACATCACCTAATTCCCTGGCATCCTCGACTGCACTTCACTTCCCTCGGCACTCGTGTAAATATAATACAGCACCGGTTATCTGCCCTACGCATTGCATCGCCCGCAAAGCTCCATTTTTTTCTTCCTGATGTCAACTGAAATGTCGCATGCCCCGGTTTGATCTCTAATACATAGCGCCATTGTTCCGTCTCCTAAAGTTATTTCTAACATTTGTCGTTTCAAGGTTTCTTGTCAATCTCGAAGTCTCTGTTCCTCGTGCTAGTACCCGTAGAATGCAATGATTGTATCCATTTCTAAAATATTGGTAAGCTCCGATCATTTTATACTGCGTGCCATATGCGACCCAATCGAGTTTAGTTTCCTCAATTTCTTTGCCTTAATCTGGATAAGGCTTCACTACTTTGCCTTGATCTGTCATTGTACAGGCTGATACCAATCGGAAATTCCGTTGTCTCGCTAGGAAATTCAACATTACTTTAGCTTTACGTATTGTGTGCCTAAGCCTTACTCTTCATTCCATTGGCTCAGTTATACCAGTCATACCTTACCGTTAGCAGCAATTCCCATAACAGAAAAGATAAAAAGAGATCGCACAGCGCATTGATATACACCTAAGAATGTTGCAACCAAAAAGCTCGAAGGTTACTACCGCAAATTGATTGTTCTGGCAAAACATCATGTGCACAGCAGTCCTTAGCTCTTATCGAAAAAAGGCGAAATTTTACATTCGTCAATCGCTCTGTCGCGTAATATTACTTAAAGAAAACTGCACGCTCTGTTCAGCAAATGTAGAATGAGTATATTCCAACTATGTGGAGAATATGCAGGTGGCGTCCATCCTCCAGGCATAAGATTATCGCCGAAAATTCAAGGAAACTCGAATCTTTCGTGTTCATTAGAATCAACTACGGCAAGAAAGATACTCGAAGTAAAAGAAACGTATGGTGGTTGGGTTTGTTATCCGTTAGCATCGCGTGAGTTTGGTTCTGGTCTCATGTGAGAAATTGCGATGTTACGGAGTGGATGAACTAGGCCATTCTGCAGAACCTATTATGTTTCGCTTCATGTCACCGTTTTGTCTGTTCGCTGTGCTTAGACCTTATTATTCATTTGTTGGGATTTGGTACTATGTTGTTCTGGTTCCCTTGCGTTTATCCGTTCCTGCTTTTCCTGTCCATCATTTACTCTCCCATCAGCCCATTAATGTCTTGCCAGGAAACACCAAGGGCTGTACCTTTGCTTTCACATTACATTCCTGTGTAAGAAATTTTGTAGGTGCATAATTGTCATTGAGGCGCGGATGGCCAGTTGTCCGGGAGCAGCATATGGGACGATCACTTCTTTAGGCGATCACTTTCAAAGGCGATCACACCGCATCAGTGCAAGTGTACGGTCGAAAGCGTTCGAGGTTTCAGTTCAAGGTTTCCTGTTCCCATCTCTCTCTTGTTTTTCACATACGCGTGGGATGTTTTCTTTCTTTCATTTTTTCATGGGTGTCAAGAACAAACGATCGACATGTTCCTGTCCTGCACGGACTGTCTGTCAAAGGCGATGCTCGGTTTTCGTGGGTCCTCATCGGGTGAAGCACTGGAGTCAGCATGGTGGCCGTCTATATGAATAATGCCACCAAGGTGAGTGCACCGACGACGAAACCTCGTATGCCGTAATATTTCTATTGCCTTTCGCACTGCCAAGATCACTGCCTGTAAAACAATTTCGCGCGCAGTAAACTGTACAAAGTAAGGTTAGTCTTCTCATGAGCCGCATAAACTGCCCTAAACATTCGCTTACTAACGAAATTGCACGTTGATGACCGCACTCAGGAAAACACGAACACATCTCACCAGATGGCCGCTAATGCTGGCTGTTGTACCTTTTGATTATTGCGATTAGTATTCTTTCGGAACGTCACCCAGCTTCAGGTACGTTTATCTGTCTGTTGGTTTGTTTATGTGCAGCTAAGCTGTTCTACGCCAACTTATGTCACGGGAAAGTCCGTAGTCTGCTGGGTACAGCATGGGCAGCTGTGCTAAGCGAAGGGGGTTCGAAACGACCCTTGGGACCAACCTGGGTCACTGGTTATGTCATGGTATGTGGTGCTTCTCCATGAACTTCTTTCACGCCATTATGGGTTACTGTGTATGTGCCTCTCATCAGTGAACCATCTTTGGTCACTCGTTATGTGCCATTACCCGCCGTGATGACGTACTGGCTTTCGCGTTGCGCTGCTACGGCCTAAGGCGTGTAATCAAATCGCGGCTGTAGTGGCCGCATTTAGATGGGGGCGAAATGCAAGAACGCCCGCGTAGCGTCCCTTGGGTGCACGTTAAAATAGTGGTGTTAAAATTCGTTCCACAGTCCCGCATTACGGCGTGTCTCATAACGCTATCGTGGTTTTGGCACGTAAAAGCACCGAAACGTGATGTGCCATTGGGTATGTGTTGCCCTTCAGTCAATATCATTTATGAAATCTTGGGTAAATGTTCTAGTGGACCTGCGTCTTGCTGCCGGACCTGCGGAACGGGTGGCGAGGCCTTCTAGCACGATGGTGCCTGGGAGCCTCGACTGCGGATCTGGTGGCGAGCTGATCTTGCGACCTGGTATCTCAACGCCAGTCCAGCTGTTCTGCCTTCATGATGTTGCTGCGTTGCTCCTGTTGCTGCGCGCCCCGTAGACCTGGTGGCAAGCTGTTCTTGTGGCCTCCTCGGCTTCTGAAAAGATACAGCATGCGCTAAGGAATCACAGGTGGCAAAATGTTTTCTTCTTTGTAAAAGTTTCATAAAAAAACAAGTAGGGCAAGTTGTTGGTTAACATACGCAAAACAATCGTCGATGTTAAGTTCGTTATTTTAGCGCTATTTCATTTCGTCAATTTCTTTGTATATAATTATTGTCTTCGCTGCAATAACAGGCAGTGAAACCTCAATCGATATCGCGGGCGCCTTTCGCGTTGGCTGTCATTTTGTCGTTGTCGGTGCATGTGGTTGTGTTAAAGAGTGCTCACCTGCTTTGGTGAAAGGCTTTAGCTTTTAACGTCCAAAGGCAACGCACGCCGCTTTTTACAGACACCACGACATGGCTGGATCAATGCTGAATGCTCGTTTTCGTAGGACATCCCCATGGCGTTTATTTCACACAATGAACAGATCGACAGGCGGGCCTTTTATAGGTTCCGCTTCTTAGCATACGAGTAGAGCACAATCCTTGCTACTATTTTGTATTAATTACGCTTGTCAACTTTTGGTGTAGCGGCCACTCGAAGTGCTGTACGCTGCTTTTTTGTGAACTCACTTTCTGTTTCGTGCTCGTGAAGTAGGCGTATCGGTGGTTAGAAAAATCTAATACAGCGGCCTCTTTAACGCACCACGTTCTCAACTGTGATGTCGTCTAGTTGAAATAAATAAGATGTTCGTTCCGCTTTCCAAAGCGCAATTAAAAACTTCCTCATAGAGTATTCCAGAAATACTGCAGGCAGATTTGCATATGCTGACGTTTCAATTTCCTTGTGTGGTGGTAACATCAGTGGAGAATAATGATCCAACGCACAGGTTATGATCTATCTGAAGCCAAGATTTTTAATGAATGCTATACGACCAATGGCGATACGCACAAGCGTTTCATTTCATTCTATGCGACTAGTAAGCTAATGCGCTATTAATGAACTACCTTCACCTCCTATAATTTTTAGAATTGTACCTTACACCGTTGAGAAGCTATTCTGAAATTAAACCAATAAATAAGGTGGATGTACAATCTGAGACGTCTGCGTAGCAATGTCATGAAGACGAAGGTATTCCTAAATGAAATGAGTGTTGGTACATGTGCATTTGCAGTGGCAATATGTCCTTCCAAGTAAAGTTTTTAGAGAAGTCAGAAAAGGGCTGGGCGTACATTCTGAAGAGCTTTATTAGGCTATGCTTTCCCTCGGCAATATTTTTCCTAAAATTGTGTATTCGCTTAAATTAGTGTCACTTCATGAGAATTTGCAGAATTCCTTATGTGTGTCCAGTTGCAGCTTTTTAGCTAAATACAAAGAGGGCTGGGCAGACAGTCTAACGGGCTATATACTAATCTTCATTTTTAATCGACAAGGATTGTGCGTAAATTTCACTATTCTTCGCTTAAATGAGTGTTGGTGTATGGGTATGTGCAGATAATGATATATCCTTACAAGTAACCTATTCAGAAAAGTCAGAAGAGGGCTGGGAGTATATTCTATCAACCTTTATTAAGCTATGCTTTACCGCGGATATATTTTCCCTAAATTTTTGTATTGCCTTTAATTAGTATCAATGTATGTGAACTTGCAGAAGTCGTCACATGTGTCCCGGAGCAGCTTTTCATTTAAATGCAAAGAGGGCTGCGGCAGATATTCTAACGGGCTATAGGCTCATGTTTTTCCTCGACAAGCATTTTGCGTAAATTCCAATATTCTGCGCTTCAACGAGTGTTGGTATATAGGCACATGCAGTGGCAATGATATGCCCTTCCAGGTAAAGGTTTTAAAGAAGTCAGAACAGGGCTGGGCGCATATTCTCACAGCCTTTGTTCAGCTATGCTTTACCACGGCAACATTTTTCCTAAATCTTTCTATTGCCTTTAATCATTGTCCATATATGCGAATTTGCAGAAATCGTCAGGCCTGTCCAAATGCAACTTTTCAGTTAAATACAGGGATGGCTGGGCCGACATTCTCGCCGGCTTTAGGCTCATGTTTTCCTCGACAAGGATTTTCCGTAATTTTCAATATTCTTCGCTTCAATGAGTGTTGGTATACGGGTATTTGCAGTGGTGATGATATGTCCTTCCGATAAATCTTTAGCGAAGTCAGAACAGGGCTGGGCGTACATTCTAGCAACCTTTTATGACCAATGCTTTACATGCGCAATATTTTTCCTAAATTTTTATTGCCTTTAGTTAGTGGCAATGTATGTGAATTTGAAGAAGTCGTCAGGCTCCTCCAGGTGCAGCTTTTTAGTTAAATACAAAGAGGGCTTGCCAGACTTTCTAACGGGCCATAAGCTGATGTTTTTTCCTCGACAATGATTTTCCGTAAATTCCAGTATCCTTCCTTTTAATTAGTGCTGGCACATGGGTATTTGCACAGGTAATTACAAGACCTTCCAGTTAAAGTATATAGAGAAGTCAGAAGATGGCTGGGCATAAATTCTAACAACCTTTAATAAGCTATGCTTTACTTTGGCAATATTTTTCCTAAATTTTTGTATTGCCGTTAACTAGTATCAATGTATGTTAACTTGCAGAAGTCGACGGGCCTGTCCAGGTGCAGCATATTAGTTAAACACAAGGAGGGCTGGGCAGATTTTCTAGTAGGCTATAGGGTCATGTTTTTTTTTTTCGACAAGGATTTTCCCTAAATTCCAGTATTCTTCGCTTAAATGAGTGTTGGTGCACGGGTATTTGCAGTGGAAATGATATGTCCTTCCACTAACGTTTTTAGAGAAGTTGAAAAAGGGCTGGGCGTAGATTCTAACAACCTTTATTAAGCTGTGCTTTACCTCGGCAATATTTTTCCTAAATTTTCGTATCCCTTTAATTAATGTCGATGTATGTGAATTTGCAGAAGTCGTCAGGCCTGTCCAGGTGCAGCTCTTTAAATACAAAGAGGGCTGGGCAGACTTTCTAGCAAGCTCTACGCTCATGTTTTTCCTCGACAAGCATTTGGCGTAAATTCCAGTATTATTCCCTTAAATAAGTGTTGGTATACGGGTATTGCAGTGGAAATGATATGTCCTTCCAGTAAAGTTTTTAGAGAAGTCGGAACAGGGCAGGGCGTAGATTCCTTATTTATTTATTTATTTATTTATTTATTTATTTATTTATTTATTTATTTATTTATTTATTTATTTATTTATTTATTTATTTATTTATTTATTTATTTATTTATTTATACATACTGCAGCCTCGGTGAGGCTATTGCAGGAGTTGGTAGTGAAAAAAAAGGAAAGCAAGAAAACGAGATACAGGCACAAAAAAAATGAATATCAAGTATATGTATTTGCTTTCAAAAATTCTTGCATAGGTAAAGAGCGGATGCTTCCAGGCAGTGAATTCCAGAGTTCACTGGCCAGTGGAAAGAAGCTGTGCTTGAACATCTCCGTTCGGCAAAAGAAAGGGATAAGGTTGAGATTATGAGAACTCCTAGTGATAGAAGGTGGACTAAAGTTCAAATAATTATGTAGCGTGTCAAAGCGCTCAGAATGAATCTGCGTGTGTAAAAATTTCCTGCATTCTAAGCGGCGGCGAGATGAAAGAACTGTAAGACCTGTAGCTGTATAATGGGAAGAAGGGGAAAAATTTCGGCTATAGTTGCGAAAAATGAAGCCCACTGATTTCTTTTGGACTGATTCTAACTTTTTAATATTGGATTTCTTATGAGGATTCCATATGATGCAGCCATAATCAAGAATGGGGCGGATAAGTCTTTTATACGTCATCAGTTTGGTATCCTTTGGAGCCTTACGCAATGAACGATGGAGGTAACCGAAACGTCTAAAAGTTTTGTTACATATGATGTCAATGTGTTTCGACCATGACATGTCATGGGAAAAATGAAGACCAAGGTATTTAAATTCGGTTACTCTTTTTAAATCTTGACCATGGAAAGTGTACGTGAAAAGGGATGGAGATGGGCGTCTGGAGAAAGACATGGAAACAGTTTTAGATAAATTATTGTTCATTTGCCATTCCTTGCACCCCCTACAAAATTTTGCAAAGGAGTCATTAAGTAAGTCATGACCCATTGGTGTGCTAATACTATGATAGAGGACGCAATCAGCGTAAAGACGAATACTAACGGACACGCAATGCGGCAAATCATTAATATATAATAACAAAAGAAGCGGGCCTAAAACGGAACCTCGTGGGACGCCGGATGAAACACTGACAGGAGAGGAAATAGAGCCGTTAAATTGCACAGACTGAGAACGCTGGGTTAGGAAGCTACGTATCCAACCAACCAGACAAGGGTTATTTAGAATGGAGTTAAGCTTGTAGAGGAGTTTTGGGTGTGGGACGGTGTCAAAAGCTTTGGATAAGTCAACAAAAATGCCGTCAATCTGTCCGCCTAAATCTAATGACTGACAAATATCGTGCGTGAATTCGATTAGTTGGGTAGTGGTGCTATATCCGCGACGGAAACCATGTTGGTAATTGGATAGGATATTGTGGCTTACAAGAAATTCCGTGATGTGTTTAAAAATTATATGTTCGGGTAACTTGCATGAGTGGGCAGTTAATGAGATGGGTCTGTAGTTCTGCAGAAGCTCAGCGTTACCGGATTTGTATATCGGAATGACAGTAGCAAGCTTCCAGGATTGGGGAACAGTGGAGGTGGATAATGATTTACGGAAGATAACGGAGAGGTATCTGCTTGTCCAAAGGGAGTAGCGAACGAGGAAAGAATTTGGTATGTGATCTGGGCCGCAGCTCTTTTTAGTATGTAAATGGAGGATCATGTTCAGAACACCTGAGATATAGACGACGATGTCTTCAATAGGAGGGTATTAGTCACAGCTAAACGGTGGAAGTGAAGAGCTATCCTGTGTGAACACGGAATGAAAATAGGTGTTAAAAGCGGAAGCAACCGTGAGTGAATCTGAAACTGCCACGTCCTTAACAACTAAATTGTTAGTTGTGCTGTCACTTGGCATTATCGATTTCCAGAACATACGAGGGTTCTGGAAATCGATAATGCCAAGTAACAACCTTTATTAGGCTATGCTTTCATCATCATCATCAGCCTGGTTACGCCCACAGCAGGGCAAACGCCTCTTCCATACTTCTCGAACTACCCCGGTCATTTCCTCGACAACCTCCTATATGAATACAACAAGCTATGCTTTACCTCAGCAATATTTCTCCAAAATTTTTGTATACCTTTTAATTGGTGCCAATGTATATTCATTTGCAGAAGTCGATTGGTCTGTCCAGGTGCATGAGCACATTAGTTATATACAAGGAGGGCTGGGCAGACTTTCTAGCACCCTATAGGCTCATGTTTTTTCTCGACAAGGATTTGGCGTAAATTCAAGTATTATTCGCTTAAATAGGTGTTGGTATACGGGTATTAGCAGTGGAAATGATATGTCCTTTCAGTAAAGTTTTTCGAGAAGTATCAACAGGGCTGGGCGTACATTCTAACAAACTCTAATCAGCTATGCTTTACCTCGGCAATATTTTCCTAAATTTTTATATTCCCTTAAACTAGTGTCAATGTATGTTTACTTGCAGAAGTCGACAGGCCTGTCCAGCTGCAGCATTTTAGTTAAACACAAGGTGGGCAGGGCAGACATTCTAGCAGGCTATAGGCTCATCTATTTTTTTTTCGACAAGGATTTTCCCTAGATTTCAGTATTCTTAGCTTAAATGAGTGTTGGTGCATGGGTATTTGCTGTGGTAATTACATGTCCTTCCAGTTAGCTTTTAGAGAAGTGAAAACATGGCTGAGCGTACATTCTAACAAACTATAATAAGATATGCTTTACCCCGGCAAAATTTTTCTTAAATTTTTGTATTCCCTTTAACTAGATTGAATATATGTTACTTTGCAGAAGTCCACAGGCCTGTCCAGGTGCACCACTCAAATTGAATACAAGGAGGGCTGGGCCAACATCCTTGCAGGATATTGGCACATCTTTTTTAACAACGATTTTTCCTAAATTCCAGTATTCTTCGCTTCCATGAGTGTTAGTGCACGGGTATTTGCAGTGGTAATTACATGTCCTTCCAGTTAAAGTTTTTAGAGAAGTGATAACAGGGCTGGACGCACATTCTAACAAACTATAATAAGATATGCTTCACCTCGGCAATATTTTTCCGAAATTCTTGTATTCCCTTTAATTAGTGTCAATGTATGTTAATTTGCAGAAGTCGTCAGGCCATTGCAGGTGCAGCTCTTTAGGTAAATACAAGGAGGGCTGGCCAGACTTTCTAGCAGGCTATAGGCTTGTTTATCCTCGACAAGGATTTAGCGTCAATTCCAGTATTCTTCGCTTAAATGAGTGTTGCTGCACGGGTATTTGCATCAGTAATGATATGGCCTTCCAGTAAAATTTTTAGAGGAGTCAAAACAGGGCTAGGCCTATATTCTCACAACCTTTGTTAGGCTGTCCTTTACCTCGGCAATATTTTTCCTAAATTCTTGTATTCCGTTTACTTAGCGTCAATGTACATTAACTTGCAGAAGTCCACAGGCCTGTACAGGTGCAGAACTTTAGTTATATACAAGGAAGACTGGGCAGTCTTTCTAACAGGCTATAGGCTCGTGTTTTTTTTTTCGACAACGATTTTCCCAAACTTCCAGTATTCTTCGCCAAAATGAGTGTTGGTGCACGGGTATTTCCAGCGCTAATGACATGTCCTTCCAGTTAGTTTTTAGAGAAGTCATGACATGGCTGGACGTACATACTAACAAACTCAAATAAGCTATGCTTTACCTCGGCAATATTTTTCATAAATTTTCGTATTCGCTTTAATTAGTGTCAATGCTTGTGAATCTGCAGAAGTCATCAGGCCTGTCCAAGTGCACCACTTTAGTTAAATACAAGGATGGCTGGGCAGACATTCAAGCTGGCTATAGGCTCATGTTTTTTGTCGACAAGCATTTTCCCTAACTTCCAGTATTCTTCGCTCAAATGAGCATTGGTACATGGGTATTTTCAGAGGTAATTACATGTCCTTCCGGGTAAAGTTTTTAGAGAAGTCATAAGAGGGTTGGGCGTACATTCTAACAAACTCAAATAAGCTATGCTTTACCTTGGCAATATTTTTCCTAAATTTTCGTATTCGGTTTATTTAGTGTCAGTGCATGTGAATCTGCAGAAGTCGTCAGGCCTGTCCAAGTGCAGCTTTTTAGTTATATACAAGGAGGGCTGGGCAGAATTTCTAGCAGGCTATAGACTCATAGTTTTCCTCGACAGGGACTTAGCGTAAATTCCAGCATACTTTGCTTAAATGAGTGTTGGTACATGGGTATTTGCAGCGGTAATTACAACTCCTTCCAGTTGGATTTTAGAGAAGTCATAACATGGCTGGGCGTACATTCTAACAAACTTTATTAAGCTTTGCTTTACCTCGCCAATATCTTTCCTAAATTTTGGTATTCCCTTTAACTAGTGTCAATATATATTAATTTGCAGAATTCCAATGGCCTGTCCAGGTGCAGCACTTTATTTACATACAAGGAGGGCTCGGCAGACTTTCTAGCAGGCTATAGGCTCATGATTTTCCTCGACAAGCATTTTTCGTAAATTCCGGTATTCTTCGCTGAAATGAGTGTTGGTGCAAGGGTATTTGCAGCGGTAATTACATCTCTTTCCAGTAAAAATTTTAAACACTTCATAACAGGGCTGGGCGTACATTCTAACAAACTCTATTAAGCTATGCTTTACCTCGGCAATTTTTTCCTAAATCTTTGTATTCTCTTTATTTAGCGTCAATGTATGTTAATGTGCAGAAGTCGTCAGGCCTGTCCCGGTGGAGCTTTCTAGTTAAATACAGGGAGGGCTGGGCAGATTTTCTAGCAGGCTATAGGCTCATGTTTTTCTCCACATGGAGTTGGCATAAATTCCAGTATAATTTGCTTAACTAAGTGTTGGTATACAGGTATTTGCAGTGGAAATGATATGTCCTTTCAGTAACGTTTTTAGAGAAGTCGAAACAAGGCTGGGCGTAGATTCTAACAACCTTTATTAGGCTGTGCTTTACCTCGGCCATATTTTTCCTAAATTTTCGTATTCCCTTTAATTATTGTCAATGTATGTGAATTTGCAGAAATCGTCAGGCCTGTCCATGTGCAGCTTTTTACTTAAATACAAGATGGGCTGAGCAGACTTTCTAGCAGGCTATAGGCTGTTTTTTCCTCGACAACGATTTTGCGCAAATCCAAGTATCTTTCGCTTAAACTAGTGTTGGTATATCGGTATTTGCAGTGGTAATGACATGTCCTTCCAGTAAAATTATTAGAGAAGTCAGAACAGGGCTGGGCGTACATTCCAACAAACTCTAATAAGCTATGCTTTACCTCGGCAATATTTTCCTAAATTTTTATAATCCCTTAAACTAGTGTCAATATATGTTAACTTGAAGTCGACAGGCCTGTCCAGGTGCAGCATTTTAGTTAAACACAAGGAGGGCTGGGCAGACTTTCTAGCTGGCTATAGGCTCATCTATTTTTTTTTCGATAAGGATTTTCCCTAAATTTCAGTATTCTAAGCTTAAATGAGTGTTGGTGCACGGGTATTTGCAGTGCTAATTACATGTCCTTCCAGTTAGCTTTTAGAGAAGTGATAACATGGCTGGGCGTACATTCTAACAAACTCTAATAAGCTATGCTTTATCTCGGCAATATATTTCCTAAATTTTTGTATTCCCTTTAACTTGTGTGAATATATGTTAATTTGCAGAAGTCCACAGGAATGTGCAGGTGCAGCACTTTAGTTGAATACAAGGAGGGCTGGGCCGACATCCTTGCAGGCTATAGGCTCATCTTTTTTTTTACAAGAATTTTCCCTAATATCCAGTATTCTTCGCTTACATGAGTGTTGGTGCACGGGTATTTGCAGTGGTAATTACATGTCCTTCCAGGTAAAGTTCTTAGAGAAGTCATAACCGGGCTGGACGTACATTCTAACAAACTCTAATAAGATGTGCTTTACCTCGGCAATATTTTTCCTAAATTCTTGTATTCCCTTTAATTAGTGTCAATGTATGTTAATTTGCAGAAGTCGTCAGGCCTGCCCAGCTGCAGCTTTTTAGGTAAATAGAAGGAGGGCTGGCCAGAATTTCTAGCAAGCTATAGGCTCAAGTTTTTTTTTCGACAACGATTTTCCCAAACTTCCAGTATTCTTCACTTAAGTGAGTGTTGGTGCAAGGGTACTTGTAGTGGTAATTATATGTCCTTCCAGTTAAAGTTTTTAGAGAAGTCATAACAGGGTTGGGCGTACATACTAACAAACTCTAATAGGCTGTGCTTTACCTCGGCAATATTTTCCCTAAATTTTCCTATTCCCGTTAATTGGTGTCAATGCATGTGAATTTCCAGAAGTCGTCAGGCCTCTTCAGGTGCAGCTTTTTAGTTAAATACAAAGAGGGCTGGGCAGACTTTCTAACGGCCTATAGGCTCATGTTTTTTTCCACGACAATGATTTTGCTTAAATCCAAGTATCTTTCGCTTAAATTAGTGTTGGCATATGGGTATTTGCAGTGGTAATGATATGTCCTTCCAGTAAAATTTTTAGAGAAGTCAGAACAGGGCTGGGCGTACATACCAACAAACTCTAATAAGCTACGCTTTACGTCGGCAATATTTTTCCTAAATATATATATTCCCTTAAACTAGTGTCAATGTATGTTATCTTGCAGAAGTCGACAGGCCTGTGCAGGTGCAGCATTTTAGTTAAACACAAGGAGGGCGGGGCAGACTTCCTAGCAGGCTTTAGGCTCATGTATTTTTTTTTCGACAAGGATTTTCCCTAAACTTCAGTATTCTTAGCTTAAATGAGTGTTGACGCACCGGTATTTTCAGTGGAAATGATATGTCCTTTCAATAAAGTTTTTCGAGAAGTCGGAACAGGGCTGGGCGTACATTCTAACAAACTCTAATCAGCTATGCTTTACCTCGGCAATATTTTCCTAAATTTTTATAATCCCTTAAACTAGTGTCAATGTATGTTTACTTGCAGAAGTCGACAGGCCTGTCCAGGTGCAGCATCTTAAACACAACGAGGGCTGGGCAGACATTCTAGCAGGCTATAGGCTCATCTATTTTTTTTCGACCAGGATTTTCCCTATATTTCTATTACATTTTCCCTATACATTCTAACAAACTCTAATAAGCTATGCTTTACCTCGGCAAAATTTTTCTTAAATTTTTGTATTCCCTTTAACTAGTTTGAATATATGTTAATTTGCAGAAGTCCACAGGCCTGTCCAGGTGCACCACTTAAATTGTATACAAGGAGGGCTGGGCCGACATCCTTGTAGGATATTGGCTCATCTTTTTTTTACAACGATTTTTCCTAAATTCCAGTATTCTTCGCTTACATGAGTGTTAGTGCACGGTTATTTGCATTGGTAATTACATGTCCTTCCAGTTAAAGTTTTTAGAGAAGTCATAACAGGGTTGGGCGTACATACTAACAAACTCTAATAGGCTGTGCTTTACCTCGGCAATATTTTCCCTAAATTTTCGCATTCCCTTTAATTTGTGTCAATGCATGTGAATTTCCAGAAGTCGTCAAGCCTCTTCAGGTGCAGCTTTTAGTTAAATACGAAAAGGCTGGCCAGACTTTCTAGCAGGCTATAGCCTCATGTTTTCCTCGACAAGGATTTAGCATAAATTCCAGTATTCTTCGCCTAAAGGAGTGTTGGTGCATGGGTATTTGCATCGGTAATGATATGGCCTTCCAGTAAAATTTTTAGAGGAGTCAGAACAGGGCTAGGCCTATATTCTCACAACCTTTCTTAGGCTGTCCTTTACCTCGGCAATTTTTTCCGAAATTCTTGTATTCCGTTTACTTAGCGTCAATGTACGTTAACTTGCAGAAGTCCACAGGCCTGTACAGGTGCAGAACTTTAGTTATATACAAGGAAGACTGGGCAGTCTTTCTAATAGGCTATAGGCTCATGTTTTTTTTTCGACATCGATTTTTACAAACTTCCAGTATTCTTCGCTTAAATGAGTGTTGGTGCACGGGTATTTGCAGTGGTAATTACATGTCCTTCCAGTTTGTTTTTAGAGAAGTCATAAGATGGCTGGGTGTACATTCTAAGAAACTCTAAAAAGCTATGCTTTGCTTCGGCAATATTTTTCCTAAATTCTTGTACTCACTTTAACTAGTGTCAATGTATGTTAATTTCAGAAGTCGTCAGGCCATTGCAGGTGCAGCTTTTTAGGTGAATACAAGGAGGGCAGGCCAGACTTTTTAGCAGGCTATAGGCTCATGCATTTCCTCGACGAGGATTTGGCGTATATTCCAGTATTATTCGCTTAAATAAGTGTTAGTATACGGGTATTTGCAGTGGAAATGATATGTCCTTTCAGTAGAGTTTATCGAGAAGTCAAAACTGGGCTGGCCGTACATTCTAACAAACTCTAATCAGCTATGCTTTACCTCGGCAATATTTTCCTAAATTTTTATATTCCCTTTAAATAGTGTCAATGTATGTTAACTTGCAGAAGTCGGCAGGCCTGTCGAGGTGCAGCATTTTAGTTAAACAATGGAGCGCTGGGCAGACATTCTAGCAGGCTGTAGGCTCATGTATTGTTTTCGACAAGGATTTTCCCTAAATTCCAGTATCCTTCGCTTAAATGAGTGTTTGTGCACGGGTATTTGCAGTGGTGACTACATGTTCTTCCAATTAGTTTTTAGAGAAGTCATAACAAGGCTGGGCTTACATTCTAAAAAACTCTAATAAGCTATGCTTTACCTCGGCACTATATTTCCTAAATTTTTCTATTCCCTTTACCTATTGTCAATATATGTTAATTTGGAGAAGTCCACAGGCCTGTCCAGGTACAGCACTCCAGTTAAATACAAGGACGGCTGGGCAGACTTTCTAGTAGGCTATAGGCTCATCTTTTTTTTTCGACATGGATTTTCCCTAAATAAGGTATTCTTCGCTTAAATGAGGGTTGGTGCACTGGTATTTGCAGTGGTAATTACATGTCCTTCCAATAAAATTTTTAAACAGGTCACAACAGGGCTGGGCGTACATTCTAACAAACTCTAATAAACTATGCTTAAACTCGGCTATATTTTTCCTAAATTTTGTATTCTCTTAAATTCGTGTCAACGTATGTTAATTTGTAGAAGTCGTCGAGCCTGTCCCGGTGGTGCTTTTTAGTTAAATACAGGGAGGGCTGGGCAGAACTTCTAGCAGGCTATAGGCTCATGTTTTTCCTCGACATGGATTTGGCGTAAATACCAGCATTATTCGCTTAAATGAGTGTTGGTATACAGGTATTTGCAGTGGAAGTAATATGTCCTTCCCCTAACGTTTTTAGAGAAGTCGAAAAAGGGCTGCGCGTAGATTCTAACAACCTTTATTAAGCTGTGCTTTCATCATCATCATCATCATCATCATCATCATCATCATCATCAGCCTGGTTACGCCCACTGCAGGGCAAAGGCCTCTCCCATACTTCTCCAACAACCCCGGTCATGTACTAATTGTGGCCATGCCGTCCCTGCAAACTTCTTAATCTCATCCGCCCACCTAACTTTCTAGCGCCCCCTGCTACGCTTCCCTTCCCTTGGGATCCAGTCCGTAACCCTTAATGACCATCGGTTATCTTCCCTCCTCATTACATGTCCTGCCCATGCCCATTTCCTTTTCTCGATTTCAACTAAGATGTGATTAACTCGCGTTTGTTCCCTCACCCGATCTGCTCTTTTCTTATCCCTTAACGTTACACCTATCATTCTTCTTTCCATAGCTCGTTGTGTCGTCCTCAATTTGAGTAGAACCCTTTTCGTAAGCCTCCAGGTTTCTGCCCCGTAGGTGAGTACTGGTAAGACACAGCTATTATATACTTTTCTCTTGAGGGATAACGGCAACCTGCTGTTCATGATTTGGGAATGCCTGCCAAACGCACTCCAGCCCATTCTTATTCTTCTTATTATTTCCGTCTCATGATCCGGATCCGCCGTCACTACCTGCCCTAAGTAGATGTATTCCCTTACGACTTCCAGTGCCTCGCTGCCTATTGTAAATTGCTGTTCTCTCCCGAGACTGTTAAGCATTACTTTAGTTTTCTGCATATTAATTTTTAGACCCACTCTTCTGCTTTGCCTCTCCAGGTCAGTGAGCATGCATTGCAATTGGTCCCCCGAGTTACTAAGCAAGGCAATATCATCAGCGAATCGCAAGTTACTAAGCTATTCTCCATTAACTTTTATCCCCAATTCTTCCCAATGCAGGTCTCTGAATACCTCCTGTAAACATGCTGTGAATAGCATTGGAGATATCGTATCTCCCTGCCTGACACCTTTCTTTATTGAGATTTTGTTGCTTGCTTTATGGAGGACTACGGTGGCTGTGGAGCCGCTATAGATATCTTCCAGTATTTTTACATATGGCTTATCTGCACCCTGATTCCGTAATGCCTCCATGACTGCTGAGGTTTCGACTGAATCAAACGCTTTCTCGTAATCAATGAAAGCTGTATATAAGGGTTGGTTATATTCTGCACATTTCTCTATCACTTGATTAAATAGTGTGAATATGGTCCATTGTTGAGTAGCCTTTACGGAATCCTGCCTGGTCCTTTGGTTGACAGAAGTCTAAGGTGTTCCTGATTCTATTTGCAATTACCTTAGTTAATACTTTGTAAGCAGCGGACCGTAAGCTGATCGGTCTATAATTTTTCAAGTTTTTCCCGTCCCCTTTCTTATGGATTAGGGTTATGTTAGCGTTCTTCCAAGATTCCGGTACGCTCGAGGTCATGAGGCATTGCGTATACAGGGTGGCCAGTTTCTCTAGAACAGTCTGTCCACCATCCTTCAACAAATCTGCTGTTACCTGATCCTCCCCAGCTGCCTTCCCCCTTTGCATATCTCCTAAGGCTTTCTTTACTTCTTCCTGTGCTTTACCTCGGCAATATTTTTCCTAAATTTTCGTATTCCCTATAGTTATTGTCAATGTATGTGAATTTTCAGAAGTCGTCAGGCCTGTCCAGGCCTCACGACTTTTTCGTTAAATACAAGGAGGTGTGGGCAAACGTTCTAGCAGACTATAGGCTCATGTTTTTCCTCGACAAGGATTTAGCGTAAATTCCAGTATTCTTCGCTTAAATGAGTGTTGGTGCACGGGTATTTCCAGCGCTAATGACATGTCCTTCCAGTTAGTTTTTAGAGAAGTCATAACACGGCTGGGCGTACATTCTAACAAACTCAAATAAGCTTTGCTTCACCTCGGCAATATTTTTCCTAAATTTTCGTATTCGCTTTAGTTAGTGTCAATGCATGAGAATCTGCAGAAGTCGTCAGGCCTGTCCAAGTGCATCACTTTAGTTAAATACAAGGATGGCTGGGCAGACATTCAAGCTGGCTTTAGGCTCATGTTTTTTGTCGACAAGGATTTTCCCTAACTTCCAGTATTCTTCGCTTAAATGAGCATTGGTACATGGGTATTTTCAGAGGTAATTACAAGTCCTTCCAGTTGGATTTTAGAGAAGTCATAACATGGCTGGGCGTACATTCTAATAAACTTTATTAGGCTGTGTTTAACCTCGGCAATATTTTTCCTAAATTTTCATAATCCCCTTAATTATTGTCAATGTATGTGAATTTGCAGAAATCGTCAGGCCTGTCCAGGTGCAGCTCTTTAGTTAAATACAACGAGGGCTGGGCAGACTTTCTAGCTGTCTATAGGCTCATGCTTTTTTTTTCGACAAGGATTTCCTCTGATTTCCGTTATTCTTCGCTTAAATGAGTGTTGGTGCCACGGGTATTTGCAGCGGTAATTATAAATGCTTCCAGTTGGATTTTAGAGAGGTCATTCCATGGCTGGGCGGACATTCTAACAAACTTTATTAAGCTAAGCTTTACCTCGCCAATATCTTTCCTAAATTTTTGTATTCCCTTTAACTAGTGTCAATATATATTATTTGCAGAAGTCCACTCGCCTGTCCAAGTGCAGCACTTTACTTAAGTACAAGGAGGGCTGGGCAGACTTTCTAGCAGCCTATAGGCTCATCTTTTTTCTCTACATAGATTTTCCCTAAATAAAGTATTCTTCGCTTAAATGAGTGTTGGTGCACGGGTATTTCCAGTGGTAACTACATGTCCTTCCAGTAAAATTTTTAAACAAGTCATGACAAGGCTCGGCGTACATTCTAACAAACTCTATTAAGCTATGCTTTACCTCGGCAATATTTTTCCTAAATTTTTGTATTCTCTTCAATTCGTGTCAATGTATGTTAACTTGCAGAAGTCGACAGGCCTGTCCAGGTGCAGCTGTTTAGTTAAATACAAGGAGGTCTGGACAAACTTTCTAGCAGACTATAGGCTCGTGTTTTTCCGCGACAAGGATTTAGCGTAAATTCCAGCATTCTTCGCATACATGAGTGTTGGTGCACGCGTATTTCCAGCCGTAATGACATGTCCTACCAGTTAGTCTTTAGAGAAGTCATACCATGGCTGGGCGTACATTCTAACAAACTATAATAAGCTATGCTTTACCTCGGCAATATTTTTCCCAAATTTTTGTATTCTCTTTAATTAGTGTGACTGTATGTTAACTTGCAGAAGTCGTCAGGGCTGTCCAGATGCAGCCTTTTAGTTAAATACAAGGAGGGCTGAGCAGACTTTCTAGCAGGCTATAGGCTGTTTTTTCCTCGAAAACGATTTTGCGTAAATCCAAGTATCTTTCGCTTAAACCAGTGTTGGTATATCGGTATTTGCAGTGGTAATGATATATCATTCCAGTAAAATTTTTAGAGAAGTCAGAACAGGGCAGGGCGTACATTCCAACAAACTCTAATAAGCTATGCTTTACCTCGGCAATATTTTCCTAAATTTTTATAATCCCTTAAACTAGTGTCAATGTATGTTTACTTGCAGAAGTCGAATGGCCTGTCCAGGTGCAGCATTTTAGTTAAACACAAGGAGGGCTGGGCAGACATTTTAGCAGGCTATAGGCTCATCTATTTTTTTTTCGACAAGGATTTTCCCAAAATTTCAGTATTCTTAGCTTAAATGAGTGTTGGTGCACGGGTATTTGCAGTGGTAATTACATGTCCTTCCAGTTAGCTTTTAGAGAAGTGATAACATGGCTGGGCGTACATTCTAACAAACTCTAATAAGCTATGCTTTACCTCGGCAATATTTTTTCTAAATTTTTGTATTCCCTTTAACTAGATTGAATATATGTTAATTTGCAGAAGTCCTGAGGCCTGTCCAGGTGCAGCCCTTAAGTTGAATACAAGGACGGCTGGCAAGACTTTCTAGCAGGCTATAGGCTCATGTTTTCCTCGACAAGGATTTAGCGTCAATTCCAGTATTCTTTGCTTAAATAAGTGTTGCTGCATGAGTATTTGCATCGGTAATGATATGGCCTTCCAGTGAAATTTTTAGAGAAGTCAGAACAAGGCTAGGCCTATATACTCACAACCTTTGTTAGGCTGTCCTTTACCACGGCAATATTTTTCCTAAATTCTTGTATTCCGTTTACTTAGCGTCAATGTACGTTAACTTGCAGAAGTCCAAAGGCCTGTACAGGTGCAGCACTTTAGTTATATACAAGGAACGTTGGGCAGTCTTTCTAATAGGCTATAGGCTCATGTTTTTTTTTTCGACAACGATTTTCCCAAATTTCCAGTATTCTTTGCTTAAATGAGTGTTGGTGCACGGGTATTTGCAGTGGTAATTACGTGTCCTTCCAGTTTGTTTTTAGAGAAGTGATAAGATGGCTGGGCGTACATTCTAAGAAACTCTAAAAAGCTATGCTTTGCCTCGGCAATATTTTTCCTAAATTCTTGTAGTCCCTTTAATTAGTGTCAATGTATGTTAATTTCAGAAGTCGTCAGGCCATTGCACGTGCACCTTTTTAGGTCAATACAAGGAGGGCTGGCCAGACTTTCTAGCAGGCTATAGGTTCATGCATTTCCTCAACAAGGATTTGGCGTAAATTCCAGTATTATTCGCTTAAATAAGTGTTGGTATACGGGTATTTCCAGTGGAAAGGATATGTCCTTTCAGCAGAGTTTTTTGAGAAGTCAAAACAGGGCTGGGCGTACATTCTAACAAACTCTAATCAGCTATGCTTTACCTCGGCAATATTTTCCTAAATTTTTATCTTCCCTTTAAATAGTGTCAATGTATGTTAACTTGCAGAAGTCGACAGGCCTGTCCAGGTGCAGCATTTTAGTTAAACAATGGAGGGCTGGGCAGACGTTCTAGCAGGCTGTAGGCTCATCTTTTTTTTTTCGACATGTGTTTTCCCTAAATAAAGTATTCTTCGCTTAAATGAGGGTTGGTGCACGGGTATTGGCAGTGGTAATTACATGTCCTTCCAATAAAATTTTTCAACAAGTCATAACAGGGCTGGGCGTACATTCTAACAAACTCTAATAAACTATGCTTAAACTCGGCTATATTTTTCTAAATTTTGTATTCTCTTAAATTTGTGTCAACGTGTGTTAATTTGTAGAAGTCGTCATGCCTGTCCCGGTGGAGCTTTTTAGTTAAATACAGGGAGGGCTGGGCAGAATTTCTAGCAGGCTATAGGCTCACGTTTTTCCTCGACATGGATTTGGCGTAAATACCAGTATTATTCGCTTAACTAAGTGTTGGTATACAGGTATTTGCAGTGGAAATGATATGTCCTTCCACTAACGTTTTTGGAGAAGTCGAAAAAGGGCTTGGCGTACATTCTAACAAACTCAAATAAGCTATGCTTTACCTCGGCAATATTTTTCCTAAATTTTCGTATTCGCTTTAATTAGTGTCAATGCATGTGAATCTGCAGAAGTCGTCAGGCCTGTCCAAGTGCAGCACTTTAGTTAAATACAAGGATGGCTTGGCAGACATTCAAGCTGGGTATAGGCTCATGTTTTTTGTCGACAAGGATTTTCCCTTACTTCCAGTATTCTTCGCTTAAATGAGTGTTGGTGCACGGGTATTTGCAGTGGTAATTACATGTCCTTCCAGTTTGTTTTTAGAGAAGTCATAAGATGGCTGGGCGTACATTCTCAGAAACTCTAAAAAGCTGTGCTTTGCCTCGGCAATATTTTTCCTAAATTCTTGTAGTCCCTTTAATTAGTGTCAAAGTATGTGAATTTCAGAAGTCGTCAGGCCATTGCCGGTGCAGCTTTTTAGGTGAATACAAGGAGGGCTGGCCAGACTTTCTAGCAGGCTATAGGTTCATGCATTTCCTCAACAATGATTTGGCGTAAATTCCAGTATTAATCGCTTAAATAAATGTTGGTATACGGGTATTTGCTGTGGAAATATGTCCTTTCAGTAGAGTTTTTCGAGAAGTCAAAACAAGGCTGGGCGTACATTCTAAAAAACTCTAATAAGCTATGCTTTACCTCGGCACTATATTTCCTAAATTTTTCTATTCCCTTTACCTATTGTCAATATATGTTAATTTGGAGAATTCCAGAGGCCTCTCCAGGTGCAGCACTCCAGTTAAATACAAAGAAGGCTGGGCAGACTTTCTAGCAGGCTATAGGCTCATCTTGTTTTTTTCGACATGAATTTTCCCTAAATAAAGTATTCTTCACTTAAATGAGGGTTGGTGCACGGGTATTTCCAGTGGTAATTACATGTCCTTCCAATAAAATTTTTAAACAAGTCATAACAGGGCTGGGCGTACATTCTAACAAACTCTAATAAACTACGCTTAAATTCGGCTATATTTTTCCTAAATTTTGTATTCTCTTAAATTCGTGTCAACGTATGTTAATTTGTAGAAGTCGTCATGCCTCTCCCGGTGGAGCTTTTTAGTTAAATACCGGGAGGGCTGGGCAGAATTTCTAGCAGGCTATAGGCTCATGTTTTTCCTCGACATGGATTTGGCGTAAATACCAGTATTATTCGCTTAACTAAGTGATGGTATACAGGTATTTGCAGTGGAAATATGTCCTTCCACTAACGTTTTTGGAGAAGTCGAAAAAGGGCTGGGCGTACATTCTAACAAACTCAAATAACATATGCTTTACCTCGGCAATATTTTTCCTAAATTTTCGTATTCGCTTTAATTAGTGTCAATGCATGTGAATCTGCAGAAGTCGTCAGGCCTGTCCAAGTGCAGCACTTTAGTTAAATACAAGGATGGCTTGGCAGACATTCAAGCTGGGTATAGGCTCATGTTTTTTGTCGACAAGGATTTTCCCTAACTTCCAGTTTTTCCTCGACAAAGATTTAGCGTAAATTCCAGTATTGCCCTCTTAAATCTGTGTTAGTGCACGGGTATTTGCAGAGGTAATTACATGTCCTTCCAGTTAGTTTTTAGAGAAGTGATAACATGGCTGTGCGTACATTCTAACAAACTCTAATAAGCTGTGCTTTACCTCGGCAATATTTTTCCTAAATTTTCGTATTCTCTTTAATTCGTGTCAATGTACGTGAATTTGCTGAAGTCGTCAGGCCTGTCCAGGTGCAGCATTTTAGTTGAATACAAGGAGGGCTGGGCAGACTTTCTAGCAGGCTATAGGCTCATGTTTTTCCTCGACAAAGATTGAGCGTAAATTCCAGTATTCCCCTCTTATATGAGTGTTGGTGCACGGGTATTTGCAGAGTTAATTACATGTCCGTCTAGTTAGTTTCTGGAGAAGTAATAACATGGCTGGGCGTACACTTTAACAAACTCTAATAAGCTATGCTTTACCTCGGCAATATTTTTCCTAAATTTTTATATTCCCTTTACATTTTGTGAATATATCTTAATTTGCAGAAGTCCACAGCAATGTGCAGGTGCAGCACTTTAGTTGAATACAAGTAGGGCTGGGCCGACATCCTTGCAGGATATAGGCTCATCTTTTTTTACAAGGATTTTTCCTAAATTCCAGTATTGTTCGCTTACACGAGTGTTAGTACACGGGTATTTGCAGTGGTAATTACGTGTCCTTCCAGTTTGTTTTAGAGAAATCGTAAGATGGCTGGGCGTACATTCTAAGAAACTCTAAAAAGCTATGCTTTGCCTCGGCAATATTTTTCCTAAATTCTTGTAGTCCCTTTAATTAGTGTCAATGTATGTTAATTTCAGAAGTCGTCAGGCCATTGCACGTGCAGCTTTTTAGGTCAATACAAGGAGGGCTGGCCAGACTTTCTAGCAGGCTATAGGTTCATGCATTTCCTCAACAAGGATTTGGCGTAAATTCCAGTATTATTCGCTTAAATAAGTGTTGGTATACGGGTATTTCCAGTGGAAAGGATATGTCCTTTCAGCAGAGTTTTTTGAGAAGTCAAAACAGGGCTGGGCGTACATTCTAACAAACTCTAATCAGCTATGCTTTACCTCGGCAATATTTTCCTAAATTTTTATATTCCCTTTAAATAGTGTCAATGTATGTTAACTTGCAGAAGTCGACAGGCCTGTCCAGGTGCAGCATTTTAGTTAAACAATGGAGGGCTGGGCAGACGTTCTAGCAGGCTGTAGGCTCATTTTTTTTTTCGACATGTGTTTTCCCTAAATAAAGTATTCTTCGCTTAAATGAGGGTTGGTGCACGGGTATTGGCAGTGGTAATTACATGTCCATCCAATAAAATTTTTCAACAAGTCATAACAGGGCTGGGCGTACATTCTAACAAACTCTAATAAACTATGCTTAAACTCGGCTATATTTTTCTAAATTTTGTATTCTCTTAAATTTGTGTCAACGTGTGTTAATTTGTAGAAGTCGTCATGCCTGTCCCGGTGGAGCTTTTTAGTTAAATACAGGGAGGGCTGGGCAGAATTTCTAGCAGGCTATAGGCTCATGTTTTTCCTCGACATGGATTTGGCGTAAATACCAGTATTATTCGCTTAACTAAGTGTTGGTATACAGGTATTTGCAGTGGAAATGATATGTCCTTCCACTAACGTTTTTGGAGAAGTCGAAAAAGGGCTTGGCGTACATTCTAACAAACTCAAATAAGCTATGCTTTACCTCGGCAATATTTTTCCTAAATTTTCGTATTCGCTTTAATTAGTGTCAATGCATGTGAATCTGCAGAAGTCGTCAGGCCTGTCCAAGTGCAGCACTTTAGTTAAATACAAGGATGGCTTGGCAGACATTCAAGCTGGGTATAGGCTCATGTTTTTTGTCGACAAGGATTTTCCCTTACTTCCAGTATTCTTCGCTTAAATGAGTGTTGGTGCACGGGTATTTGCAGTGGTAATTACATGTCCTTCCAGTTTGTTTTTAGAGAAGTCATAAGATGGCTGGGCGTACATTCTCAGAAACTCTAAAAAGCTGTGCTTTGCCTCGGCAATATTTTTCCTAAATTCTTGTAGTCCCTTTAATTAGTGTCAAAGTATGTCAATTTCAGAAGTCGTCAGGCCATTGCCGGTGCAGCTTTTTAGGTGAATACAAGGAGGGCTGGCCAGACTTTCTAGCAGGCTATAGGTTCATGCATTTCCTCAACAATGATTTGGCGTAAATTCCAGTATTAATCGCTTAAATAAATGTTGGTATACGGGTATTTGCTGTGGAAATATGTCCTTTCAGTAGAGTTTTTCGAGAAGTCAAAACAAGGCTGGGCGTACATTCTAAAAAACTCTAATAAGCTATGCTTTACCTCGGCACTATATTTCCTAAATTTTTCTATTCCCTTTACCTATTGTCAATATATGTTAATTTGGAGAATTCCAGAGGCCTCTCCAGGTGCAGCACTCCAGTTAAATACAAAGAAGGCTGGGCAGACTTTCTAGCAGGCTATAGGCTCATCTTGTTTTTTTCGACATGAATTTTCCCTAAATAAAGTATTCTTCACTTAAATGAGGGTTGGTGCACGGGTATTTCCAGTGGTAATTACATGTCCTTCCAATAAAATTTTTAAACAAGTCATAACAGGGCTGGGCGTACATTCTAACAAACTCTAATAAACTACGCTTAAATTCGGCTATATTTTTCCTAAATTTTGTATTCTCTTAAATTCGTGTCAACGTATGTTAATTTGTAGAAGTCGTCATGCCTCTCCCGGTGGAGCTTTTTAGTTAAATACCGGGAGGGCTGGGCAGAATTTCTAGCAGGCTATAGGCTCATGTTTTTCCTCGACATGGATTTGGCGTAAATACCAGTATTATTCGCTTAACTAAGTGATGGTATACAGGTATTTGCAGTGGAAATATGTCCTTCCACTAACGTTTTTGGAGAAGTCGAAAAAGGGCTGGGCGTACATCCTAACAAACTCAAATAACCTATGCTTTACCTCGGCAATATTTTTCCTAAATTTTCGTATTCGCTTTAATTAGTGTCAATGCATGTGAATCTGCAGAAGTCGTCAGGCCTGTCCAAGTGCAGCACTTCAGGTAAATACAAGGATGACTTGGCAGACATTCAAGCTGGGTATAGGCTCATGTTTTTTGTCGACAAGGATTTTCCCTAACTTCCAGTTTTTCCTCGACAAAGATTTAGCGTAAATTCCAGTATTGCCCTCTTAAATGTGTGTTAGTGCACGGGTATTTGCAGAGGTAATTACATGTCCTTCCAGTTAGTTTTTAGAGAAGTGATAACATGGCTGTGCGTACATTCTAACAAACTCTAATAAGCTGTGCTTTACCTCGGCAATATATTTCCCAAATTTTCGTATTCTCTTTAATTCGTGTCAATGTACGTGAATTTGCTGAAGTCGTCAGGCCTGTCCAGGTGCAGCATTTTAGTTGAATACAAGGAGGGCTGGGCAGACTTTCTAGCAGGCAATAGGCTCATGTTTTTCCTCGACAAAGATTGAGCGTAAATTCCAGTATTCCCCTCTTATATGAGTGTTGGTGCACGGGTATTTGTAGAGTTAATTACATGTCCGTCTAGTTAGTTTCTGGAGAAGTAATACCATGGCTGGGCGTACACTTTAACAAACTCTAATAAGCTATGCTTTACCTCGGCAATATTTTTCCTAAATTTTTATATTCCCTTTACATTTTGTGAATATATCTTAATTTGCAGAAGTCCACAGCAATGTGCAGGTGCAGCACTTTAGTTGAATACAAGTAGGGCTGGGCCGACATCCTTGCAGGATATAGGCTCATCTTTTTTTTACAAGGATTTTTCCTAAATTCCAGTATTGTTCGCTTACACGAGTGTTAGTACACGGGTATTTGCAGTGGTAATTACGTGTCCTTCCAGTTTGTTTTAGAGAAATCGTAAGATGGCTGGGCGTACATTCTAAGAAACTCTAAAAAGCTATGCTTTGCCTCGGCAATATTTTTCCTAAATTCTTGTAGTCCCTTTAATTAGTGTCAATGTATGTTAATTTCAGAAGTCGTCAGGCCATTGCACGTGCAGCTTTTTAGGTCAATACAAGGAGGGCTGGCCAGACTTTCTAGCAGGCTATAGGTTCATGCATTTCCTCAACAAGGATTTGGCGTAAATTCCAGTATTATTCGCTTAAATAAGTGTTGGTATACGGGTATTTGCAGTGGAAATGATATGTCCTTTCAGCAGAGTTTTTCGAGAAGTCAAAACAGGGCTGGGCGTACATTCGAACAAACTCTAATCAGCTATGCTTTACCTCGGCAATATTTTCCTAAATTTTTATATTCCCTTTAAATAGTGTCAATGTATGTTAACTTGCAGAAGTCGACAGGCCTGTCCAGGTGCAGCATTTTAGTTAAACAATGGAGGGCTGGGCAGACATTCTAGCAGGCTGTAGGCTCATCTTTTTTTTTTCGACATGTGTTTTCCCTAAATAAAGTATTCTTCGCTTAAGTGAGGGTTGGTGCACGGGTATTGGCAGTGGTAATTACATGTCCTTCCAATAAAATTTTTCAACAAGTCATAACAGGGCTCGGCGTGCATTCTAACAAACTCTAATAAACTATGCTTAAACTCGGCTATATTTTTTCTAAATTTTGTATTCTCTTAAATTCGTGTCAACGTATGTTAATTTGTAGAAGTCGTCATGCCTGTCCCGGTGGAGCTTTTTAGTTAAATACAGGGAGGGCTGGGCAGAATTTCTAGCAGGCTATAGGCTCATGTTTTTCCTCGACATGGATTTGGCGTAAATACCAGTAATATTCGCTTAACTAAGTGATGGTATACAGGTATTTGCAGTGGAAATATGTCCTTCCACTAACGTTTTTGGAGAAGTCGAAAAAGGGCTGGGCGTACATTCTAACAAACTCAAATAAGCTATGCTTTACCTCGGCAATATTTTTCCTAAATTTTTGTATTCGCTTTAATTAGTGTCAATGCATGTGAATCTGCAGAAGTCGTCAGGCCTGTCCAAGTGCAGCACTTTAGTTAAATACAAGGATGGCTTGGCAGACATTCAAGCTGGGTATAGGCTCATGTTTTTTGTCGACAAGGATTTTCCCTAACTTCCAGTTTTTCCTCGACAAAGATTTAGCGTAAATTCCAGTATTGCCCTCTTAAATGTGTGTTAGTGCACGGGTATTTGCAGAGGTAATCACATGTCCTTCCAGTTAGTTCTTAGAGAAGTGATAACATGGCTGTGCGTACATTCTAACAAACTCTAATAAGCTATGCTTTACCTCGGCAATATTTTTCCTAAATTTTCGTATTCCCTTTAATTAGTGTCAATGTACGTGAATTTGCTGAAGTCGTCAGGCCTGACCAGGTGCAGCATTTTAGTTGAATACAAGGAGGGCTGGGCAGACTTTCTAGCAGGCTATAGGCTCATGTTTTTCCTCGACAAAGATTTAGCGTAAATTCCAGTATGCCCCTCTTAAATGAGTGTTGGTCCACGGGTATTTGCAGTGGTAATTACATGTCCTTCCAGTTAGCTTTTAGAGAAGTGATAACATGGCTGGGCGTACATTCTAACAAAATCTAATAAGCTATGCTTTACCTCGGCAATATTTTTCCTAAATTTTTGTATTCCCTTTAACTAGTTTGAATATATGTTAATTTGCAGAAGTCCACAGGCCTGTCCAGCTGCAGCCCTTAAACTGAATACAAGGAGGGCTGGGCCGACATCCTTGCATGCTGTAGGCTCATCTTTTTTTTTACAAGGATTTTCTCTAAATTCCAGTATTCTTCGCTTACATGAGTGTTGGTGCACGGCTATTTGCAGTGGTAATTACATGTCCTTCCAGGTAAAGTTCTTAGAGAAGTCATAACCGTGCTGGGCGTACGTTCTAACAAACTCTGATAAGATATGCTTTACCTCGGCAATATTTTTCCTAAATTCTTGTATTCCCTTTAATTAGTGTCAATGTATGTTAATTTGCAGAAGTCGTCAGGCCAATCCAGGTGCAGCTTTTTAGGTAAATACAAGGAGGGCTGGCCAGAATTTCTAGCAAGCTATAGGCTCAAGTTTTTTTTTTCGACAACAACTTTCCCAAACTTCCTTTATTCTTCACTTAAATGAGTGTTGGTGCAATGGTACTTGTAGTGGTAATTGTATGTCCTTCCAGTTTAAGTTTTTAGAGAAGTCATAACAGGGTTGGGCGTACATACTAACAAACTCTAATAGGCTGTGCTTTACCTCGGCAATATTTTCCCTAAATTTTCGTATACCCTTTAATTAGTGTCAATGCATGTGAATTTCCTGAAGTCGTCAGGCCTCTTCAGGTGCAGCTCTTTAGTTAAATACAAAGAGGGCTGGGCAGACTTTCTAACGGCCTATAGGCTCATGTTTTTTCCACGACAATGATTTTGCTTAAATCCAATATCTTTCGCTTAAATTAGTGTTGGCATATGGGTATTTGCAGTGGTAATGATATGTCCTTCCAGTAAAATTTTTAGAGAAGTCAGAACAGCGCTGGGCGTACATTCCATCAAACTCTAATAAGCTACGCTTTACGTCGGCAATATATTTCCTAAATATATATATTCCCTTAAACTAGAGTCAATGTATGTTAACTTGCAGAGGTCCACAGGCCTGTACAGGTGCAGCACTTTAGTTATATACAAGGAAGGCTGGGCAGTCTTTCTAATAGGCTATAGGCTCATGTTTTTTTTTCGACGACGATTTTCCCAAACTTCCAGTATTCCTCGCTTAAATGAGTGTTGATGCACGGGTATTTACAGTGGTAATTGCATGTCCTTCCAGTTAGTTTTTAGAGAAGTCATAACATGGCATGGCGTACATTGTAACAAAATCTAATAAGCTATGCTTTACCTCGGCGATATTTTTCCTAAATTCTTGTATTCCCTTTAATTAGTGTCAATGTATGTTAATTTGCAGAAGTCGTCAGGCCATTGCAGGTGCAGCTTTTAGGTAAATACAAGGACGGCTGGCAAGACTTTCTAGCAGGCTATAGGCTCATGTTTTCCTCGACAAGGATTTAGCATAAATTCCAGTATCCTTCGCTTAAATGAATGTTGGTGCATGGGTATTTGCATCGGTAATGATATGGCCTTCCAGTAAAATTTTTAGAGAAGTCACAACAGGGCTAGGCCTATATTCTCACAACCTGTGTTAGGCTGTCCTTTACCTCGGCAATATTTTTCCTAAATTCTTGTATTCCGTTTACTTAGCGTCAATGTACGTTAACTTGCAGAAGTCCACAGGCCTGTACAGGTGCAGCACTTTAGTTATATACAAGGAAGGCTGGGCAGTCTTTCTAATAGGCTATAGGCTCATGTTTTTTTTTCGACAACGATTTTCCCTAACTTCCAGTATTCTTCGCTTAAATGAGTGTTGGTGCACGGGTATTTGCAGTGGTAATTACATGTCCTTCCAGTTTGTTTTGAGAGAAGTCATAAGATGGCTGGGCGTACATTCTCAGAAACTCTAAAAAGCTGTGCTTTGCCTCGGCAATATTTTTCCTAAATTCTTGTAGTCCCTTTAATTAGTGTCAAAGTATGTTAATTTCAGAAGTCGTCCGGCCATTGCCGGTGCAGCTTTTTAGGTGAATACAAGGAGGGCTGGCCAGACTTTCTAGCAGGCTATAGGTTCATGCATTTCCTCAACAATGATTTGGCGTAAATTCCAGTATTAATCGCTTAAATAAATGTTGGTATACGGGTATTTGCTGTGGAAATATGTCCTTTCAGTAGAATTTTCCGAGAAGTCACAACAAGGCTGGGCGTACATTCTAACAAACTCTAATCAATATGCTTTACCTCGGCAATATTTTCCTAAATTTTTATATTCCCTTTAAATAGTGTGAAGGTATGTTAACTTGCAGAAGTCGACAGGCCTGTCCAGGTGCAGCATTTTAGTTAAACAATGGAGGGCTGGGCAGACATTCTAGCAGGCTGTAGGCTCATCTTTTTTTTTTTCGACATGTGTTTTCAATAAGTAAAGTATTCTTCGCTTAAATGAGGGTTGGTGCACGGGTATTGGCAGTGGTAATTACATGTCCTTCCAATAAAATTTTTCAACAAGTCATAACAGGGCTGGGCGTACATTCTAACAAACTCTAATAAACTATGCTTAAACTCGGCTATATTTTTTCTAAATTTTGTATTCTCATAAATTCGTGCCAACGTATGTAAATTTGTAGAAGTCATTATGCGTGTCCCGGTGGAGCTTTTTAGTTAAATACAGGGAGAGCTGGGCAGAATTTCTAGCAGGCTATAGGCTCATGTTTTTCCTCGACATGGATTTGGCGTAAATACCAGTATTATTCGCTTAACTAAGTGATGGTATACAGGTATTTGCAGTGGAAATGATATGTCCTTCCACTAACGTTTTTGGAGAAGTCGAAAAAGGGCTGGGCGTAGATTCTAACAACCTTTATTAAGCTGTGCTTTACCTCGGCAATATTTTTCCTAAATTTTCGTATTCCCTATACTTATTGTCAATGTATGTGAATTTTCAGAAGTCGTCAGGCCTGTCCAGGTGCAGCTGTTTAGTTAAATACAAGGAGGTCGGGGCAAACTTTCTAGCAGACTATAGGCTCATGTTTTCCTCGACAAGGATTTTCAGTAACTTCCTGTATTCATCGCTTAAATGAGTGTTGGTGCATGGGTACTTGTAGTGGTAATAACATGTCCTTCCAGTTAAAGTTTTTAGAGAAGTCATAACAGGGCTGGACGTACATTCTAACAAACTGTAATAAGATATGCTTTACCTCGGCAATATTTTTCCTAAATTCTTGTATTCCCTTTAATTAGTGTCAATGTATGTTAATTTGCAGTAGTCGTCATGCCAGTGCAGGTGCAGTGTTCAGGTAAATGCAAGGAGGGCTGGCCAGACTTTCTAGCAGGCTATAGGCTCATGCATTTCCTCGACAAGGATTTAGTGCAAATTCCAGTATTCTTCGCTTAAATGAGTTTTTGTCCACAGGTATTTGCAGGGGAAATGATATGTCCTTCTAGTAAAGTTTTTAGAGAAGTCGGAACAGGGCGGGGCGTAGATTCTAACAACCTTTATTAAGCTATGCTTTACCTCGGCAATATTTTTCCTAAATTTTCGTATTCCCTTTAACAAATGTCAATATATGTTAATTTGGAGAAGTCCACAGGCCTTTGTAGGTGCAGCATATTACTTAAACACAGGGAGGGCTGGACACACTTTCTAGCAGACTATGGGCTCATGCTTTTTTTTTCGACAAGGATTTTCCCTAAATTTCAGTATTCTTAGCTTAAATGAGTTTTGGTGCACGGGTATTTGCAGTGGTAATTACATGTCCTTCCAGTTAGCTTTGAGAGAAGTGATAACATGGCTGGGCGTACATTCTAACAAAATCTAATAAGCTATGCTTTACCTCGGCAATATTTTTCCTAAATTTTTGTATTCCCTTTAAGTAGTTTGAATATATGTTAATTTGCAGAAGTCCACAGGCCTGTCCAGGTGCAGCCCTTAAATTGAATACAAGGAGGGCTGGGCCGACATCCTTGCAGGATATAGGCTCATCTTTTTTTTACAAGGATTTTTCCTAAATTCGAGTATTCTTCGCTTACATGAGTGTTAGTGCACGGGTATTTGCAGTGGTAATTACATGTCCTTCCAGTTAAAGTTTTTAGAGAAATCATAACAGGGCTGGACGTACATTCTAACAAACTCTAATAAGATATGCTTTACCTCGGCAATATTTTTCCTAAATTCTTGTATTCCCTTTAATTAGTGTCAATGTATGTTAATTTGCAGAAGTCGTCAGGCCTCTTCAGGTGCAGCTTTTTAGTTAAATACAAAGAGGGCTGGGCATACTTTCCAACGGCCTATAGGCTCATGTTTTTTCCACGACAATGATTTTCCTTGAATCCAAGTATCTTTCGCTTGAATTAGTGTTGGCATATGGGTATTTGCAGTGGTAATGATATGTCCTTCCAGTAAAATTTTTAGAGAAGTCAGAACAGGGCTGGGCGTACATTCCAACAAACTCTAATAAGCTACGCTTTACGTCGGCAATATTTTTCCGAAATATATATATTCCCTTAAACTAGTGTCAATGTATGTTAACTTGCAGAAGTCCACAGGCCTGTACAGGTGCAGCACTTTAGTTATATACAGGGAAGGCTGGGCAGTCTTTCTAATAGGCTATAGGCTCATGTTTTTTTTTTCGACAACGATTTTCCCAAACTTCCAGTATTCTTCGCTTAAATGAGTGTTGGTGCACGGGTATTTGCAGTGTTAATTAAATGTCCTTCCAGTTTGTTTTTAGAGAAGTCATAAGATGGCTGGGCGTACATTCTAAGAAACTCTAAAAAGCTGTGCTTTGCCTCGGCAATATTTTTCCTAAATTCTTGTAGTCCCTTTAATTAGTGTCAATGTATGTAAATTTCAGAAGTCGTCAGGCCATTGCCGGTGCAGCTTTTTAGGTGAATACAAGGAGGGCTGGCCAGACTTTCTAGCCGGCTCATGTTTTTCCACGACAAGGATTTAGCGTAAATTCCAGTATTCTTCGCTTAAATGAGTTTTGCAGCACGGGTATTTGCATCAGTAATGATATGGCCTTCCAGAAAAATTTTTAGAGTAGTCAGAACAGGGCTAGGCTTATATGCTCACAACCTTTATTAGACTGTGCTTTACCTCGGCAATATATTTCCTAAATTCTTGTATTCCCTTTAATTAGTGTCAATGCATGTTAATTTCCAGAAGTCCACAGGCCTGTACAGGTGAAGCACTTTAGTAAAATTCAAGGAAGGCTGGGCAGACTTTCAAGCAGGCTATAGGCTCATGTTTTTCCTCGACAAATATTTAGCGTAAATTCCAGTATTCCCCTCTTAAATATGTGTTAGTGCACGGGTATTTGCAGAGGTAATTACATGTCCTTCAAGTTAGTTTTTAGAGACGTGATAACATGGCTGTGCGTACATTCTAACAAACTCTAATAAGCTATGCTTTACCTCGGCAATATTTTTCTTAAATTTTCGTATTCCCTTTAATTAGTGTCAGTGTATGTGAATTTGCTGAAGTGGTCAGGCCTGTCCAGGTGCAGCTTTTTAGGTAAATACAACGAGGGCTGGCCAGACTTTCTAGCAGGCTGTAGGCTCATGTTTTCCTCGACAAGCATTTAGCATAAATTCCAGTATTCTTTGCTTAAATAAGTGTTGCTGCATGGGTATTTGCATCGGTAATGATATGGCCTTCCAGTAAAATTTTTAGAGAAGTCAGAACAGGGCTAGGCCTATATACTCACAACCTTTGTTAGGCTGTCCTTTACCTCGGCAATATTTTTCCTAAATTCTTGTATTCCGTTTACTTAGCGTCAATGTACGTTAACTTGCAGAAGTCCACAGGCCTGTACAGGTGCAGCACTTTAGTTATATACAAGGAAGGTTGGGCAGTCTTTCTAATAGGCTATAGGCTCATGTTTTTTTTTCCGACAACGATTTTCCCAAATTTCCAGTATTCTTCGCTTAAATGAGTGTTGGTGCACGGGTATTTGCAGTGGTAATTACGTGTCCTTCCAGTTTCTTTTTAGAGAAGTGATAAGATGGCTGGGCGTACATTCTAAGAAACTCTAAAAAGCTATGCTTTGCCTCGGCAATATTTTTCCTAAGTTCTTGTAGTCCCTTTAATTAGTGTCAATGCATGTTAATTTCAGAAGTCGTCAGGCCATTGCAGGTGCAGCTTTTTAGGTGAATACAAAGAGGGCTGGCCAGACTTTCTAGCAGGCTATAGGTTCATGCATTTCCTCAACAAGGATTTGGCGTAAATTCCAGTATTATTCGCTTAAATAAGTGTTGGTATACGGGTATTTGCAGTGGAAATGATATGTCCTTTCAGTAGAGTTTTTCGAAAAGTCAAAACAGGGCTGGGCGTACATTCTAACAAACTCTAATAAGCTATGCTTTACCTCGGCAATATTTTCCTAATTATTTATATTCCCTTTAAATAGTGTCAATGTATGTTAACTTGCAGAAGTCGACAGGCCTGTCCAGGTGCAGCATTTTAGTTAAACAATGGAGGGCTGGGCAGACATTCTAGCAGGCTATAGGCTCATGTTTTTTTTCGACAAGGATTTTCCCTAAATTCCAGTATTCCTCGCTTAAATGAGTGTTTGTGCACGGGTATTTGCAGTGGTAACTACATGTTCTTCCAATTAGTTTTTAGAGAAGTCATAACAGGGCTGGACGTACATTCTAACAAACTATAATAAGATATGCTTTACCTCGGCAATATTTTTCCTAAATTCTTGTATTCCCTTTAATTAGTGTCAATGTATGTTAATTTGCAGAAGTCGTCGTGCCAGTGCAGGTGCAGTGTTCAGGTAAATGCAAGGAGGGCTGGCCAGACTTTCTAGCAGGCTATAGGCTCATGCATTTCCTCGACAAGGATTTAGTGCAAATTCCAGTATTCTTCGCTTAAATGAGTTTTTGTGCACGGGTATTTGCAGGGGAAATGATATGTCCTTCTAGTAAAGTTTCTAGAGAAGTCGGAACAGGGCGGGGCGAAGATTCTAACAACCTTTATTAAGCTATGCTTTACCTCGGCAATATTTTTCCTAAATTTTCGTATTCCCTTTAACTAATGTCAATATATGTTAATTTGGAGAAGTCCACAGGCCTTTCTAGGTGCAGCATATTACTTAAACACAGGGAGGGCTGGACACACTTTCTAGCATACTATAGGGTCATGTTTTTTTTTTTCGACAAGGATTTTCCCTAAATTTCAGTATTCTTAGCTTAAATGAGTGTTGGTGCACGGGTATTTGCAGTGGTAATTACATGTCCTTCCAGTTAGCTTTTAGAGAAGTGATAACATGGCTGGGCGTACATTCTAACAAAATCTAATAAGCTATGCTTTACCTCGGCAATATTTTTCCTAAATTTTTATATTCCCTTTACCTTTTGTGAATATATGTTAATTTGCAGAAGTCCACAGGAATGTGCAGGTGCAGCACTTTAGTTGAATTCAAGTAGGGCTGGGCCGACATCCTTGCAGGCTATAGGCTCATGTTTTTTTTTACAAGGATTTTCCCTAAATTCCAGTATTCTTCGCTTGCATGAGTGTTGGTGCACGGGTATTTGCAGTGGTAATTACATGTCCTTCCAGGTTAAGTTCTTAGAGAAGTCATAACCGGGCTGGACGTACGTTCTAACAAACTCTGATAAGATATGCTTTACCTCGGCAATATTTTTCCTAAATTCTTGTATTCCCTTTATTTGTGTCAATGTATGCGAATTTCCAGAAGTCGTCAGGCCTCTTCAGGTGCAGCTTTTTAGTTAAATACAAAGAGGGCTGGGCATACTTTCTAACGGCCTATAGGCTCATGTTTTTTCCACGACAATGATTTTCCTTGAATCCAAGTATCTTTCGCTTGAATTAGTGTTGGCATATGGGTATTTGCAGTGGTAATGATATGTCCTTCCAGTAAAATTTTTAGACAAGTCAGAACAGGGCTGGGCGTACATTCCAACAAACTCTAATAAGCTACGCTTTACGTCGGCAATATTTTTCCTAAATATATATATTCCCTTAAACTAGAGTCAATGTATGTTAACTTGCAGAGGTCCACAGGCCTGTACAGGTGCAGCACTTTAGTTATATACAAGGAAGGCTGGGCAGTCTTTCTAATAGGCTATAGGCTCATGTTTTTTTTTCGACGACGATTTTCCCAAACTTCCAGTATTCTTCGCTTAAATGAGTGTTGATGCACGGGTATTTACAGTGGTAATTGCATGTCCTTCCAGTTAGTTTTTAGAGAAGTCATAACATGGCATGGCGTACATTGTAACAAAATCTAATAAGCTATGCTTTACCTCGGCGATATTTTTCCTAAATTCTTGTATTCCCTTTAATTAGTGTCAATGTATGTTAATTTGCAGAAGTCGTCAGGCCATTGCAGGTGCAGCTTTTAGGTAAATACAAGGACGGCTGGCAAGACTTTCTAGCAGGCTATAGGCTCATGTTTTCCTCGACAAGGATTTAGCATAAATTCCAGTATCCTTCGCTTAAATGAATGTTGGTGCATGGGTATTTGCATCGGTAATGATATGGCCTTCCAGTAAAATTTTTAGAGAAGTCACAACAGGGCTAGGCCTATATTCTCACAACCTGTGTTAGGCTGTCCTTTACCTCGGCAATATTTTTCCTAAATTCTTGTATTCCGTTTACTTAGCGTCAATGTACGTTAACTTGCAGAAGTCCACAGGCCTGTACAGGTGCAGCACTTTAGTTATATACAAGGAAGGCTGGGCAGTCTTTCTAATAGGCTATAGGCTCATGTTTTTTTTTTCGACAACGATTTTTCCTAACTTCCAGTATTCTTCGCTTAAATGAGTGTTGGTGCACGGGTATTTGCAGTGGTAATTACATGTCCTTCCAGTTTGTTTTGAGAGAAGTCATAAGATGGCTGGGCGTACATTCTCAGAAACTCTAAAAAGCTGTGCTTTGCCTCGGCAATATTTTTCCTAAATTCTTGTAGTCCCTTTAATTAGTGTCAAAGTATGTTAATTTCAGAAGTCGTCCGGCCATTGCCGGTGCAGCTTTTTAGGTGAATACAAGGAGGGCTGGCCAGACTTTCTAGCAGGCTATAGGTTCATGCATTTCCTCAACAATGATTTGGCGTAAATTCCAGTATTAATCGCTTAAATAAATGTTGGTATACGGGTATTTGCTGTGGAAATATGTCCTTTCAGTAGAATTTTTCGAGAAGTCACAACAAGGCTGGGCGTACATTCTAACAAACTCTAATCAATATGCTTTACCTCGGCAATATTTTCCTAAATTTTTATATTCCCTTTAAATAGTGTGAATGTATGTTAACTTGCAGAAGTCGACAGGCCTGTCCAGGTGCAGCATTTTAGTTAAACAATGGAGGGCTGGGCAGACATTCTAGCAGGCTGTAGGCTCATCTTTTTTTTTTCGACATGTGTTTTCAATAAGTAAAGTATTCTTCGCTTAAATGAGGGTTGGTGCACGGGTATTGGCAGTGGTAATTACATGTCCTTCCAATAAAATTTTTCAACAAGTCATAACAGGGCTGGGCGTACATTCTAACAAACTCTAATAAACTATGCTTAAACTCGGCTATATTTTTTCTAAATTTTGTATTCTCATAAATTCGTGCCAACGTATGTAAATTTGTAGAAGTCATTATGCGTGTCCCGGTGGAGCTTTTTAGTTAAATACAGGGAGAGCTGGGCAGAATTTCTAGCAGGCTATAGGCTCATGTTTTTCCTCGACATGGATTTGGCGTAAATACCAGTATTATTCGCTTAACTAAGTGATGGTATACAGGTATTTGCAGTGGAAATGATATGTCCTTCCACTAACGTTTTTGGAGAAGTCGAAAAAGGGCTGGGCGTAGATTCTAACAACCTTTATTAAGCTGTGCTTTACCTCGGCAATATTTTTCCTAAATTTTCGTATTCCCTATACTTATTGTCAATGTATGTGAATTTTCAGAAGTCGTCAGGCCTGTCCAGGTGCAGCTGTTTAGTTAAATACAAGGAGGTCGGGGCAAACTTTCTAGCAGACTATAGGCTCATGTTTTCCTCGACAAGGATTTTCAGTAACTTCCTGTATTCATCGCTTAAATGAGTGTTGGTGCATGGGTACTTGTAGTGGTAATAACATGTCCTTCCAGTTAAAGTTTTTAGAGAAGTCATAACAGGGCTGGACGTACATTCTAACAAACTGTAATAAGATATGCTTTACCTCGGCAATATTTTTCCTAAATTCTTGTATTCCCTTTAATTAGTGTCAATGTATGTTAATTTGCAGTAGTCGTCATGCCAGTGCAGGTGCAGTGTTCAGGTAAATGCAAGGAGGGCTGGCCAGACTTTCTAGCAGGCTATAGGCTCATGCATTTCCTCGACAAGGATTTAGTGCAAATTCCAGTATTCTTCGCTTAAATGAGTTTTTGTGCACAGGTATTTGCAGGGGAAATGATATGTCCTTCTAGTAAAGTTTTTAGAGAAGTCGGAACAGGGCGGGGCGTAGATTCTAACAACCTTTATTAAGCTATGCTTTACCTCGGCAATATTTTTCCTAAATTTTCGTATTCCCTTTAACAAATGTCAATATATGTTAATTTGGAGAAGTCCACAGGCCTTTGTAGGTGCAGCATATTACTTAAACACAGGGAGGGCTGGACACACTTTCTAGCAGACTATGGGCTCATGCTTTTTTTTTCGACAAGGATTTTCCCTAAATTTCAGTATTCTTAGCTTAAATGAGTTTTGGTGCACGGGTATTTGCAGTGGTAATTACATGTCCTTCCAGTAAGCTTTGAGAGAAGTGATAACATGGCTGGGCGTACATTCTAACAAAATCTAATAAGCTATGCTTTACCTCGGCAATATTTTTCCTAAATTTTTGTATTCCCTTTAAGTAGTTTGAATATATGTTAATTTGCAGAAGTCCACAGGCCTGTCCAGGTGCAGCCCTTAAATTGAATACAAGGAGGGCTGGGCCGACATCCTTGCAGGATATAGGCTCATCTTTTTTTTACAAGGATTTTTCCTAAATTCGAGTATTCTTCGCTTACATGAGTGTTAGTGCACGGGTATTTGCAGTGGTAATTACATGTCCTTCCAGTTAAAGTTTTTAGAGAAATCATAACAGGGCTGGACGTACATTCTAACAAACTCTAATAAGATATGCTTTACCTCGGCAATATTTTTCCTAAATTCTTGTATTCCCTTTAATTAGTGTCAATGTATGTTAATTTGCAGAAGTCGTCAGGCCTCTTCAGGTGCAGCTTTTTAGTTAAATACAAAGAGGGCTGGGCATACTTTCCAACGGCCTATAGGCTCATGTTTTTTCCACGACAATGATTTTCCTTGAATCCAAGTATCTTTCGCTTGAATTAGTGTTGGCATATGGGTATTTGCAGTGGTAATGATATGTCCTTCCAGTAAAATTTTTAGAGAAGTCAGAACAGGGCTGGGCGTACATTCCAACAAACTCTAATAAGCTACGCTTTACGTCGGCAATATTTTTCCGAAATATATATATTCCCTTAAACTAGTGTCAATGTATGTTAACTTGCAGAAGTCCACAGGCCTGTACAGGTGCAGCACTTTAGTTATATACAGGGAAGGCTGGGCAGTCTTTCTAATAGGCTATAGGCTCATGTTTTTTTTTTCGACAACGATTTTCCCAAACTTCCAGTATTCTTCGCTTAAATGAGTGTTGGTGCACGGGTATTTGCAGTGTTAATTAAATGTCCTTCCAGTTTGTTTTTAGAGAAGTCATAAGATGGCTGGGCGTACATTCTAAGAAACTCTAAAAAGCTGTGCTTTGCCTCGGCAATATTTTTCCTAAATTCTTGTAGTCCCTTTAATTAGTGTCAATGTATGTTAATTTCAGAAGTCGTCAGGCCATTGCCGGTGCAGCTTTTTAGGTGAATACAAGGAGGGCTGGCCAGACTTTCTAGCCGGCTCATGTTTTTCCACGACAAGGATTTAGCGTAAATTCCAGTATTCTTCGCTTAAATGAGTTTTGCAGCACGGGTATTTGCATCAGTAATGATATGGCCTTCCAGAAAAATTTTTAGAGTAGTCAGAACAGGGCTAGGCTTATATGCTCACAACCTTTATTAGACTGTGCTTTACCTCGGCAATATATTTCCTAAATTCTTGTATTCCCTTTAATTAGTGTCAATGCATGTTAATTTCCAGAAGTCCACAGGCCTGTACAGGTGAAGCACTTTAGTAAAATTCAAGGAAGGCTGGGCAGACTTTCAAGCAGGCTATAGGCTCATGTTTTTCCTCGACAAATATTTAGCGTAAATTCCAGTATTCCCCTCTTAAATATGTGTTAGTGCACGGGTATTTGCAGAGGTAATTACATGTCCTTCAAGTTAGTTTTTAGAGAAGTGATAACATGGCTGTGCGTACATTCTAACAAACTCTAATAAGCTATGCTTTACCTCGGCAATATTTTTCTTAAATTTTCGTATTCCCTTTAATTAGTGTCAGTGTATGTGAATTTGCTGAAGTGGTCAGGCCTGTCCAGGTGCAGCTTTTTAGGTAAATACAACGAGGGCTGGCCAGACTTTCTAGCAGGCTGTAGGCTCATGTTTTCCTCGACAAGCATTTAGCATAAATTCCAGTATTCTTTGCTTAAATAAGTGTTGCTGCATGGGTATTTGCATGGGTAATGATATGGCCTTCCAGTAAAATTTTTAGAGAAGTCAGAACAGGGCTAGGCCTATATACTCACAACCTTTGTTAGGCTGTCCTTTACCTCGGCAATATTTTTCCTAAATTCTTGTATTCCGTTTACTTAGCGTCAATGTACGTTAACTTGCAGAAGTCCACAGGCCTGTACAGGTGCAGCACTTTAGTTATATACAAGGAAGGTTGGGCAGTCTTTCTAATAGGCTATAGGCTCATGTTTTTTTTTTTCGACAACGATTTTCCCAAATTTCCAGTATTCTTCGCTTAAATGAGTGTTGGTGCACGGGTATTTGCAGTGGTAATTACGTGTCCTTCCAGTTTCTTTTTAGAGAAGTGATAAGATGGCTGGGCGTACATTCTAAGAAACTCTAAAAAGCTATGCTTTGCCTCGGCAATATTTTTCCTAAGTTCTTGTAGTCCCTTTAATTAGTGTCAATGCATGTTAATTTCAGAAGTCGTCAGGCCATTGCAGGTGCAGCTTTTTAGGTGAATACAAAGAGGGCTGGCCAGACTTTCTAGCAGGCTATAGGTTCATGCATTTCCTCAACAAGGATTTGGCGTAAATTCCAGTATTATTCGCTTAAATAAGTGTTGGTATACGGGTATTTGCAGTGGAAATGATATGTCCTTTCAGTAGAGTTTTTCGAAAAGTCAAAACAGGGCTGGGCGTACATTATAACAAACTCTAATAAGCTATGCTTTACCTCGGCAATATTTTCCTAATTATTTATATTCCCTTTAAATAGTGTCAATGTATGTTAACTTGCAGAAGTCGACAGGCCTGTCCAGGTGCAGCATTTTAGTTAAACAATGGAGGGCTGGGCAGACATTCTAGCAGGCTATAGGCTCATGTTTTTTTTCGACAAGGATTTTCCCTAAATTCCAGTATTCCTCGCTTAAATGAGTGTTTGTGCACGGGTATTTGCAGTGGTAACTACATGTTCTTCCAATTAGTTTTTAGAGAAGTCATAACAGGGCTGGACGTACATTCTAACAAACTCTAATAAGATATGCTTTACCTCGGCAATATTTTTCCTAAATTCTTGTATTCCCTTTAATTAGTGTCAATGTATGTTAATTTGCAGAAGTCGTCGGGCCAGTGCAGGTGCAGTGTTCAGGTAAATGCAAGGAGGGCTGGCCAGACTTTCTAGCAGGCTATAGGCTCATGCATTTCCTCGACAAGGATTTAGTGCAAATTCCAGTATTCTTCGCTTAAATGAGTTTTTGTGCACGGGTATTTGCAGGGGAAATGATATGTCCTTCTAGTAAAGTTTCTAGAGAAGTCGGAACAGGGCGGGGCGAAGATTCTAACAACCTTTATTAAGCTATGCTTTACCTAGGCAATATTTTTCCTGAATTTTCGTATTCCCTTTAACTAATGTCAATATATGTTAATTTGGAGAAGTCCACAGGCCTTTCTAGGTGCAGCATATTACTTAAACACAGGGAGGGCTGGACACACTTTCTAGCATACTATAGGGTCATGTTTTCTTTTTTCGACAAGGATTTTCCCTAAATTTCAGTATTCTTAGCTTAAATGAGTGTTGGTGCACGGGTATTTGCAGTGGTAATTACATGTCCTTCCAGTTAGCTTTTAGAGAAGTGATAACATGGCTGGGCGTACATTCTAACAAAATCTAATAAGCTATGCTTTACCTCGGCAATATTTTTCCTAAATTTTTATATTCCCTTTACCTTTTGTGAATATATGTTAATTTGCAGAAGTCCACAGGAATGTGCAGGTGCAGCACTTTAGTTGAATTCAAGTAGGGCTGGGCCGACATCCTTGCAGGCTATAGGCTCATGTTTTTTTTTACAAGGATTTTCCCTAAATTCCAGTATTCTTCGCTTGCATGAGTGTTGGTGCACGGGTATTTGCAGTGATAATTACATGTCCTTCCAGGTTAAGTTCTTAGAGAAGTCATAACCGGGCTGGACGTACGTTCTAACAAACTCTGATAAGATATGCTTTACCTCGGCAATATTTTTCCTAAATTCTTGTATTCCCTTTATTTGTGTCAATGTATGTGAATTTCCAGAAGTCGTCAGGCCTCTTCAGGTGCAGCTTTTTAGTTAAATACAAAGAGGGCTGGGCATACTTTCTAACGGCCTATAGGCTCATGTTTTTTCCACGACAATGATTTTCCTTGAATCCAAGTATCTTTCGCTTGAATTAGTGTTGGCATATGGGTATTTGCAGTGGTAATGATATGTCCTTCCAGTAAAATTTTTACAGAAGTCAGAACAGGGCTGGGCGTACATTCCAACAAACTCTAATAAGCTACGCTTTACGTCGGCAATATTTTTCCGAAATATATATATTCCCTTAAACTAGTGTCAATGTATGTTAACTTGCAGAAGTCCACAGGCCTGTACAGGTGCAGCACTTTAGTTATATACAGGGAAGGCTGGGCAGTCTTTCTAATAGGCTATAGGCTCATGTTTTTTTTCGACAACGATTTTCCCAAACTTCCAGTATTCTTCGCTTAAATGAGTGTTGGTGCACGGGTATTTGCAGTGTTAATTAAATGTCCTTCCAGTTTGTTTTTAGAGAAGTCATAAGATGGCTGGGCGTACATTCTAAGAAACTCTAAAAAGCTGTGCTTTGCCTCGGCAATATTTTTCCTAAATTCTTGTAGTCCCTTTAATTAGTGTCAATGTATGTTAATTTCAGAAGTCGTCAGGCCATTGCCGGTGCAGCTTTTTAGGTGAATACAAGGAGGGCTGGCCAGACTTTCTAGCCGGCTCATGTTTTTCCACGACAAGGATTTAGCGTAAATTCCAGTATTCTTCGCTTAAATGAGTTTTGCAGCACGGGTATTTGCATCAGTAATGATATGGCCTTCCAGAAAAATTTTTAGAGTAGTCAGAACAGGGCTAGGCTTATATGCTCACAACCTTTATTAGACTGTGCTTTACCTCGGCAATATATTTCCTAAATTCTTGTATTCCCTTTAATTAGTGTCAATGTATGTTAACTTCTAGAAGTCCACAGGCCTGTACAGGTGAAGCACTTTAGTAAAATTCAAGGAAGGCTGGGCACACTTTCAAGCAGGCTATAGGCTCATGTTTTTCCTCGACAAATATTTAGCGTAAATTCCAGTATTCCCCTCTTATATGTGTGTTAGTGCACGGGTATTTGCAGAGGTAATTACATGTCCTTCAAGTTAGTTTTTAGAGAAGTGATAACATGGCTGTGCGTACATTCTAACAAACTCTAATAAGCTATGCTTTACCTCGGCAATATTTTTCTTAAATTTTCGTATTCCCTTTAATTAGTGTCAGTGTATGTGAATTTGCTGAAGTCGTCAGGCCTGTCCAGGTGCAGCTTTTTAGGTAAATACAACGAGGGCTGGCCAGACTTTCTAGCAGGCTGTAGGCTCATGTTTTCCTCGACAAGCATTTAGCATAAATTCCAGTATTCTTTGCTTAAATAAGTGTTGCTGCATGGGTATTTGCATCGGTAATGATATGGCCTTCCAGTAAAATTTTTAGAGAAGTCAGAACAGGGCTAGGCCTATATACTCACAACCTTTGTTAGGCTGTCCTTTACCTCGGCAATATTTTTCCTAAATTCTTGTATTCCGTTTACTTAGCGTCAATGTACGTTAACTTGCAGAAGTCCACAGGCCTGTACAGGTGCAGCACTTTAGTTATATACAAGGAAGGTTGGGCAGTCTTTCTAATAGGCTATAGGCTCATGTTTTTTTTTCGACAACGATTTTCCCAAATTTCCAGTATTCTTCGCTTAAATGAGTGTTGGTGCACGGGTATTTGCAGTGGTAATTACGTGTCCTTCCAGTTTCTTTTTAGAGAAGTGATAAGATGGCTGGGCGTACATTCTAAGAAACTCTAAAAAGCTATGCTTTGCCTCGGCAATATTTTTCCTAAATTCTTGTAGTCCCTTTAATTAGTGTCAATGTATGTTAATTTCAGAAGTCGTCAGGCCATTGCAGGTGCAGCTTTTTAGGTGAATACAAAGAGGGCTGGCCAGACTTTCTAGCAGGCTATAGGTTCATGCATTTCCTCAACAAGGATTTGGCGTAAATTCCAGTATTATTCGCTTAAATAAGTGTTGGTATACGGGTATTTGCAGTGGAAATGATATGTCCTTTCAGTAGAGTTTTTCGAAAAGTCAAAACAGGGCTGGGCGTACATTCTAACAAACTCTAATAAGCTATGCTTTACCTCGGCAATATTTTCCTAATTATTTATATTCCCTTTAAATAGTGTCAATGTATGTTAACTTGCAGAAGTCGACAGGCCTGTCCAGGTGCAGCACTTTAGTTGAATTCAAGTAGGGCTGGGCCGACATCGTTGCAGGCTATAGGCTCAAGTTCTTTTTTTCGACAACGACTTTCCCAAACTTCCTTTATTCTTCACTTAAGTGAGTGTTCGTGCAAGGGTACTTGTAGTAGTAATTATATGTCCTTCCAGTTAAAGTTTTTAGAGAAGTCATAACATGGTTGGGCGTACATACTAACAAACTCTAATAGGCTGTGCTTTACCTCGGCAATATTTTCGCTAAATTTTCGTATTCCCTTTAATTAGTGTCAATGCATGTGAATTTCCAGAAGTCGTCAGGCCTCTTCAGGTACAGCTTTTTAGTTAAATACAACGAGGGCTGGGCATACTTTCTAACGGCCTATAGGCTCATGTTTTTTCCACGACAATGATTTTCCTTAAATCCAAGTATCTTTCGCTTGAATTAGTGTTGGCATATGGGTATTTGCAGTGGTAATGATATGTCCTTCCAGTAAAATTTTTAGAGAAGTCAGAACAGGGCTGGGCGTACATTCCAACAAACTCTAATTAGCTACGCTTTACGTCGGCAATATTTTTCCGAAATATATATATTCCCTTAAACTAGTGTCAATGTATGTTAACTTGCAGAAGTCCACAGGCCTGTACAGGTGCAGCACTTTAGTTATATACAAGGAAGGTTGGGCAGTCTTTCTAATAGGCTATAGGCTCATGTTTTTTTTTCGACAACGATTTTCCCAAATTTGCAGTATTCTTCGCTTAAATGAGTGTTGGTGCACGGGTATTTGCAGTGGTAATTACATGTCCTTCCAATAAAATTTTTAAACAAGTCATAACAGGGCTGGGCGTACATTCTAACAAACTCTAATAAACTATGCTTAAATTCGGCTATATTTTTTCTAAATTTTGTATTCTCTTAAATTCGTGTCAACGTATGTTAATTTGTAGAAGTCGTCATGCCTGTCCCGGTGGAGCTTTTTAGTTAAATACCGGGAGGGCTGGGCAGAATTTCTAGCACGCTATAGGCTCATGTTTTTCCTCGACATGGATTTGGCGTAAATACCAGTATTATTCGCTTAACTAAGTGATGGTATACAGGTATTTGCAGTGGAAATGATATGTCCTGCCACTAACGTTTTTGGAGAAGTCGAAAAAGGGCTGGGCGTACATTCTAACAAACTCAAATAAGCGAGGCTTTACCTCGGCAATATTTTTCCTAAATTTTCGTATTCGCTTTAATTAGTGTCAATTCATGTGAATCTGCAGAAGTCGTCAGGCCTGTCCAAGTGCAGCACTTTAGTTAAATACAAGGATGGCTTGGCAGACATTCAAGCTGGCTATAGGCTCATGTTTTTTGTCGACAAGGACTTTCCCTAACTTCCAGTATTCTTCGCTCAAATGAGCATTGGTACATGGGTATTTTCAGAGGTAATTACATGTCCTTCCGGGTACAGTTTTTAGAGAAGTCATTAGAGGGTTGGGCGTACATTCTAGCAAACTCAAATAAGCTATGCTTTACCTTGGCAATATTTTTCATAAATTTTCGTATTCGGTTTATTTAGTGTCAGTGCATGTGAATCTGCAGAAGTCGTCAGGCCGGTCCAAGCGCAGCTTTTTAGTTAAATACAAGGAGGGCTGGGCAGAATTTCTAGCAGGCTATAGACTCATATTTTTCCTCGACAGGGATTTAGCGTAAATTCCAGCATACTTTGCTTAAATGAGTGTTGGTACATGGGTATTTGCAGCGGTAATTACAAGTCCTTCCAGTTGGATTTTAGAGAAGTCATAACATGGCTGAGCGTACATTCTAAAAAGCTCTAATAAACCATGCTTTACCTCGGCAATATCTTTCTTAAATTTTTGTATTCCCTTTAACTAATATCAATATATGTTAATTTGGAGAAGTCGTCAGGCCAGTGCAGGTGCAGCACTTTAGTTAAATACAAGGAAGGCTGGGCAGACTTTCTAGCAGGCTATAGGCTCATCATTTTTTTCGACATTGATTTTCCCTAAATAAAGTATTCTTCGCTTAAATGAGTGTTGGTGCACTGGTATTTGCAGCGGTAATGATATCTCCTTCCAGTAAAGTTTTTGAAGAACTCAAAACACGTCTGGGCGTACATTCTAACAAACTCTAATAAGCTATGCTTTACCTCGGCAATACTTATTCCTAAATTTTTGTATTGCTTTTAATTGGTGTCAATGTATGTTAATTTGCAGAAGTCGACAGGCCTGTCCAGGTGCAGCACACTAGTTAAATACAAGGATGGCTGGCCAGATTTTCTAGCTGGCTATAGGCTCATGTTTTCTGCTTTTTTTTGTACAAGGATTTTCAGTAACTTCCAGTATTCTTCGCTTAAATGAGTGTTGGTGCACGGGTATCTGGAGTGGTAATTAGATGTCCTTCCAGTTAAAATATTTAGAGAAGTCATAACAGGGCTGGACGTACATTCTAACAAACTCTAATAAGATATGCTTTACCTCGGCAATATTTTCCCTAAATATTTGTATGCCCTTTATTTAATGTCAATGTATGTGAATTTGCAGAAGTCGTCAGGCCTGTCCAGGTGCAGCTTTTCAGTTAAATACAAGGAGGGCTGGGCAGACATACTAGCAGGCTATAGGCTCATGCTTTCCTCGACAAGGAATTTGCGTAAATTCCTATATTCTTCGCTTAAATGAGCATTGGTACATGGGTATTTGCAGAGGTAATTACATGTCCTTCCAGTTAAAGTATGTATAGAAGGCAGAACAGGGCTCGGCGTACATTGTAACAACATTTATTCAGCTATGTTTTACCTCCGCAATATTTTTCCTAAATTTTTCTATTCCCTTTATTTAGTGTCAATGTATGTGAATTTGCAGAAGTCGTCAGGCCTGTCCAGGTGCAGCTATTTATTTAAATACGAGGAGGGCTGAGCAGACTTTCTAGGAGGCTATAGGCTCATGTTTTTCCTCGACAAGGATTTTGCGTAAATGTCGCCGAATGTTCAACGAAACTCAAATCTTGCATATTTTTAACAGCCAACTGTGGTGAGAGAGACAGTTCAGGTAAAAAAGAAATATGCTGGGGAGTTTGTTATGCGTTATCGTCGCATGACTTTTTTTGTTGTGTCACTTGTGGAATAACGCTATCATTGAGTGCATTGCTTCGGCCATTCTGCAGAAGCTGTAATCGTGTGCTGCAAACCTGCGTTTTTCTACCTGTGACCATCTCTGTTGCTTGCACTATTTGATCATTGTTCTCGCAATAATTATCAATCAGAAAGGGCACCTTGAGGATCTGCTCAGGTATATTTTCCGTGGGTACTTTTTCTACAAACTAAATTGTAACCCATTGTTTCTAACATCCAAAATTTCTACTGAACCGTGCTCCTCTTCAAGGTCCTTTACTCTAGTTAACGAAGCATGGCTTTTGAAATGTTCCAAATTTAGAACATCCTAAATTGTACAAATAAGGAAATATAGTCTGATATTGCCAACTCTATATTTGTGTATTCACACTTCACTTCTAAATTAATGTAGTTGGCGAAGCGGCCACCGAAATGGCATAGGCCACTGATAGGCTGCAGTTCAGCTGTACATTCAGTTCCAGTGTGGGTGAGCAACAACGAAGGAGAGTAAACGACAACCATTGTGTTGGGTTGGGAATTTTAGTGAAGCATTCAACCTAAATGTAGTACAGTCAATGTCACTGAAGAATTCTGTGAGAAGAACGCTCAGCACTGGGATTGTCATTACTGTCCAAACGCAATACATGTGGGGCGTGGATCAGCAATGATAGAGTATGTGACAGGAATGCAAAGTGGATTTGCCTAATAGTTGTTGGGGGAGTTTTAATGCTGTGTTGAATAAAATGAAATAGTTTGCAGGCTTGTTGCGGAGCAGGCAGGAAGCTGTATGTCGGGCTGAAGGAAGCAGTTGACGTATTTGTTGTAAACTGAGGTCTCCGTGATATCCACAAATGTGAGATACGTGCGAACCGTTGCCTGTGGACATTTAGCATAGCAGTGTGATCGGTATGACTGATTGGTATGAATTCATGTGGTATTGAGGGTGGGCGAATATTCGAAAATTTTGAATCACACTTTGACGATTTGATTAGATGACTGAATTCAATCGAAAAATACCCAAACTCTCTGAGTACAGTAATTTTTCCAATATTTCTCGAGTAGTTTCAAATTCGCAAATCTGTGATCAAATATAATATTCGAGCAAGAGTACTGTTACATTTTTGCCCGCAGCCATATTAGGCATACAAGTGAAGTTACGCAATAAGCCAGGCTATGTAGGTGTACGAGCCTGATTATACCGCCTTTGATAACTTAATATTGCCAAAGATGATAAAAAAAACAATGTTTTCCCTCCAATTTTATGTATCCAATGCTATTGTACAACCTTTTGTTGATTTCTTGTGACGTGTGCACCTTTACTCGTCAAACTGGAATTAGAAAGACATTGGCCTGAGCCACTGTAGCTGTAGGTGAGGAACATTTTGACACTAGTCAATATGCACAGTTTGTGTCGAAATGGTGGAAACTATTTTGAATGGAGTTGTTTCAAGAAACAATTTGTTTCATTTTCCTCATACTGCTGCTCTCCGAGAGCAACATGTAGCGCAGTAGTATGCCAGGTTACGCTACAGGCGTTCCGATCGATTACTTTCTGGTAACGTTGCTGTTTACGCTGATGGCACAGGGGTTAAAATGGGAAATACAGCCGAATCGCAAAAATTAGGCCTTCATGTCAACAGCATAGAATTTCTGGAGTGCCTATCGTTAAGCTAGCTTGATGTGTGCCTTGCAGTCGGAGCAGATAAACAGCACTCTTTTCTGCATCAGAATTCACATACGGGGTCGATTCATCACTAGGAGTCATGCTTTTGACAAACTTTGGCTACCCTCACAAAGCAGTAGTATGCCACTGACAACTCAGTATTTGAAATATCTTAAGTTGTATGCCATTAATAGGATGGCCCATAAAATGGCTCATATTTCCAGGCTAGAATTGTCCCGCATGGAGCACGTGGGTTGCGCTGCGTGCATGTCACCGAAAGTCAACCATACTTACGTGGTTTCTCGCGAGAACTTTGCGGCGTTCGAAGGTTTAGATAATGGCTCTGTCTGATTTGTATGAACGGTACCATTAGTATCCTTCCTTGGCGATGTGCATGTGATAAGTATTTTCTCGTAGACAGTTTTGGCCGCGTTCTTTCTAAATTTTTTGCAACTTATGATGTGTTGTATCTTGAACATCACTGTTTTTTACCGTACATGTTGACTCATACGTTTTATTTTTTTCGGGGCTCGTAACCACACGTTGTCTTTAACAATAAAAAGGTCCCTTACACTGTGTCGATGAGTAGCCTGTTAGGTACTGTACATTAATAAATAGATAGATAAATAAATAGGTTAATAATAAATTTTTCTCTTGTTATCTTATATCCACGGTCGACGCACCGTGACCGGCGCCAAGAACCAGGGTCCGTAAATGTCCTCTTCCCACTGTCCATAGCACCTACTATCTATCGAACAGTAGGCAAAATCCTGAAAACTGAGGAAAACAGGCCGCGATCAATTTTTTCTGCCTGAAGGTGTTGGCAGCCCTCTAATTATTATTTTTTCACATTCAGAACAACGTGCTCATCGTAAATGGCGATTATGGCGAGGACCTCCCCACCACGGACTTGGAACTACAATCCCTCGATGGGGAGCAACTTGCTGCCGGACCGCCGAACAGCCGCTGACCCAGGCTGGAGAAGTTCAGCTGGAACGTCAAGTATCGAATCGGCGTCAGAGTGGCCACATCTATCGTCACGACAACGAGGCGATTAACACCATTGCTGGAAATCCCGACAAACGCGTGGTTACACACACACACACACACACACACACACAAATAAAGAGACTCAAAACAGCGCTGGCCACACGACCAGAAGAGGCCCAAAGAACGGAAAACCACGCACGACGGCAACATGTGATGTTCACGGGAGCGTATTCGGGCAATGTGTTCTTCAAGTCACCAAGGTGTTTTTGCACCCTTTTAACCCTGTACTGCACAACGCAGATTCTGTATAGTGCGCGTTTGAGACTCCCTAACTTAAGTTTGCGCACGTGGAACACAAGTAGCCGTATTAATTCACAATCAGGGTATTTTTATATCCACTACATGACGAAGGCCTCTCCCAGCGATCTCCCCTTACCGCTATCCTGTGCCAACTAATTCCAACTTGCGCCTGCGAATTCTCTCATCTCAGGTCGACTGCGCTTCCTTCTTTTTGGCACCCATTTTGTAACGCTAACACTCCACCTATTATCCATCCTACGCATTACATAGCCTTTGAAGCCATTACATAGCACTAACCATTACATAGCATAACCATTACACCATAGCATAGACTTTTTCTCCCACTCGGGATCAGGCAATGCTTGCCGTACGCACTCCAACTTATTCTTTCTCTTCTGTAAATTTATTTGTCTTGATCAGTCTCTCTTGCGACTTCTGACCTAGGTAAATGGACTCCTTCACAAACCCTAGAGGCTGATTGGCAATCCTGAACTTTTGTTCCCCTTGCCAGCCTATTGATAATTTTTCCTTCTGATATTAATCCAACTGCACCATTACACTTTCTGTTAAAGCCCTCAATCATTTGTATATCCTCCCCAGTGTTGCTTAACTGGACCTCGTCTGCAAACCGAAGGTTGCTGAGATGTTCGCCGTTGAGCCTCTCCTAGTCCATCATATTTTGGCAGCTTCAGTACTTTGAAGCATGCAGTGAATGCCATTGTCGAGTTTGCGTCTCCTTCACTGACTACTTTATACGTACCTTTCTACTTTTCTTGTGGTGAAAAAAAGGTAGCTGGGGAAGCCTTTTAGATATTCACGTGTGCCATATGTACTTCTTGATTACGTAATACTTCTATGAAAATGCATTTGATTCCTTAGAGACACCAGCAGTCATAATGAAGGAAAGCATTGTAGAGTGGGTGCTCGTACTCTGCAGATTTGTCAATTATGTTATTGATGACAGGAGGAGGAGGAGGAGGGAAAGAAGAGATCCGTTTAACCTCCCGAAGCCACCCTCTTTTCTTGCTTTACTGAAGTCAAGTGGTGCCTTTACTCAATTGGAAATTTGTGAATTCGTTGCAGCCATGTGTCCTTTGTGATCAGGTTGAAATCTAATTACAAATGAGAGCTAGCTGAACTGCTACTACTCAAGTATGTGCTGCAAGACGAGAAATAGAGGAAATTCTAGGAATTTTCTTCGATGTAGAACTGCGTTTGGGCATTACAGGGTTAAGAACTGCCTAATACTATTCGCGTTAGTGTTGTGTGCTTTAAACAGCGAACTCTGCAAAGAAAGTATTTGGAGACTTCCACAACCAGCGGTCTCGTTAACGGACAACGAAGCCTGGTCGGACATGTTACTTGTACTGCTATTCACAGCGAATCTTAAGGACTCGCCAGAGGTTGAGTACGTTAAAAGAAAAAATCATGCGATGACTTATAACGCGCGCCTCTGAACTGGTGCTTATCCATTGTGTAGCCGGTACAGTTACCCGTGCAACTGGCATTGTGCGCGAGCTAAGCAATCGTCGTTCAGGATTGAAGAGGCGCTTCGATTGGCCGTTTCAGCTCAGTGTTTGCAACCGAACAATCTCATTACTCACGTAAAGAAATATCGTCAACCCTGCGCACGTTCTGAATGGTAGTGGGGTTCTGCGGTTTACGTGCGCGATGATAGCGTACGGTATTTGAAGAGTTTCAGGTTCGAACGTCTGCGTAGGCTTAGTAGCGTCAAATATGGCGGCTCCCATGGCACCAGCTTAAGCGTATGTTCTGATAACCGCGCTCTGAGACTCGTTTATCGCCAGTACCTATAAACCGGAGTTTGTCCTTCCTCTGAACTCGCCTGAAACGTGAGCGCATAGCCCGTGCAATTTCAGAAATCAGCCGGCGATTCCGGCGCCCGTAGGCCTAATCAGACTCGTCGGCATAGCAACGGCGAGGTATTTGCTAATGGTTCGTCTTGGCTTGGATGCGTTTGACACGAGGCAACAGACGGCGGTCTGTTACGGAATCTACGTTTCTGTTCCCGTGCGATAAACTGACCGTTTTCAAAGGACGCACACCGTAACGTCCCACAAATCTGATTACGTTTAACGTACGTAAGTCTGCAAACACGCTTATGAAACCATGCAATATCGTTTCGTGCTGTATTCTAGTAGCACCGCGTACATTTCTCGGGTGCCCTATCCCCTCTTTGGAATGAACAGCTGCACGCTTCTGCGTTTAAAATGAAGATTGCATTCACTCGAGCAGCTACCGCCTTTCGGGTCTTGCAAAGCCGAGATTAATGTACTTCATTTTGTGTGCGCGCGCACGCTGTTTCACTCAACCAGAAAAATGGTTTGCCTCGTGTAAGAACGTTCACTGGCTTGGAAATAAACTTGTCTTGAATTAACGCCGTGCGTGTCCAGTCTCGCTTCGTTTTCCTCCTGAATGTCTCGCATACGAATGATTCGTTCACTACCTACAAAATAACGCATCCGTACTTACGTTACTGTGTACATCATTTTTCTTTCAGCGCGGACAAGATGGCGCCAGTCAAGCGTATGTAATGGTTCGAGTGCATTAGAGGCAAGACGCTGTTACTCTACGCCGCGGCAAAGTCGTCGACGATGGGTTTAGAGTCACCGCGCAGCCAGCGTGACTGGCGGCTTCCTGTGCGCATAAGCATGGCGAGAGCGGGGTGGAGCACGTCTCATCTCGTCGGAAGAATGAACTGCGAGAGCATGGGCCGCGACAACGGCCTAGCTGGCCAAGCTACTGGTCGACAAAAAAACTGTAACCGGCGTGCCGTTCCGGTAGCTGAGTGGCTTGAATGTTCAACTCGTATCCTTCAGGACGGTGGTTCGATTCCCGCTGCCTGCATCGTTGTGAAAAAAAAAAATATCACAGCGATGCGGGTATCGAGGCTCGAGCTATCGTGAGGACGGCAGTTCGAATCCCAGTGCCTGCATCGTTGTAAAAAAAAGGCAGCGATGCATGTGCCGGGGCTCGAAGTGTCGTCCATGAAGGACCGAGGTGGACGCGTTGCTGGGTCCCGGACCACAGAAGGCCACCTGCATCCCAGTACCGGCATACGCACGGCCAATGCGCGGACTGTAGGAGGTGCGCATGTCGGCACTAGGACGCAGATGGCCTCTGGCAGTTCCGGCACCCAGCTACGCCCTGCGCACCCAGCTACCGGAATGTGGCGGATAAGAGGGAGTTTTGTGTCATGGTGCACATTATTTCCTCTCGCTATCCCCCGGGTATCCTAAGAGGGTGGATACCTGTTGCTTTTGGGGGAAGTGCGGAGCGCACCCTGCGGGGAACGGAGACCCCGAAGGAAACCGGACCAGACCCCCGCACCTAAGACCGACCCGGTAAGAGACGAACCCGCCGCCCCAATCCAGAAACCCGACCCCCCCCCGAAAAACGCCGGCGCCCCCGCGCCGTCTCTTAGAGGTCGCCCCGCCGAAAAATCCGCCGCTCGCGCGCGTTCTCTTAGAGGTCGGCCTCTAAGAGAAAGCGCGCGAGCGGCGGATTTTTCGGCGGGGCGACCTCTAAGAGACGGCGCGGGGGCGCCGGCGTTTTTCGGGGGGGGGGGGGGGGGGGTCGGGTTTCTGGATTGGGGCGGCGGGTTCGTCTCTTACCGGGTCGGTCTTAGGTGCGGGGGTCTGGTCCGGTTTCCTTCGGGGTCTCCGTTCCCCGCAGGGTGCGCTCCGCACTTCCCCCAAAAGCAACAGGTATCCACCCTCTTAGGATACCCGGGGGATAGCGAGAGGAAATAATGTGCACCATGACACAAAACTCCCTCTTATCCACCACATTCCGGTAGCTGGGTGCGCAGGGCGTAGCTGGGTGCCGGAACTGCCAGAGGCCATCTGCGTCCTAGTGCCGACATGCGCACCGCCTACAGTCCGCGCATTGGCCGTGCGTATGCCGGTACTGGGATGCAGGTGGCCTTCTGTGGTCCGGGACCCAGCAACGCGTCCACCTCGGTCCTTCATGGACGACACTTCGAGCCCCGGCACATGCATCGCTGCCTTTTTTTTTTTTTACAACGATGCAGGCACTGGGATTCGAACTGCCGTCCTCACGATAGCTCGAGCCTCGATACCCGCATCGCTGTGATATCTTTTTTTTCACAACGATGCAGGCAGCGGGAATCGAACCACCGTCCTGAAGGATACGAGTTGAACACTCAAGCCACTCGGCTACCGGAACGGCACGCCGGTTACACTTTTTTTGTCGACCAGTAGCTTGGCCAGCTAGGCCGTTGTCGCGGCCCATGCTCTCGTAGTTCATTCTTCCGACGAGATGAGACGTGCTCCACCCCGCTCTGGTCACGCTGGCTGCGCGGTGACGCTACACTCTTCGTCGACGACTTTGCCGCGGCGTAGGGTAACAGCGTCTTCCCTCTAATGCACTCGAACCATTACGTACGCTTGACTGGTGCCATCTTGTCCGCGCTGAAAGATAAATGATGTACACGGCAACGTAAGTACGGATTGGTTTTGTAGGTAGGGAACGCATCATTCGTATGCGAGACATTCATGAGGAAAACCAGGTGAGACTGAACACGCACGGCCTTAATTCAAGCAAAGTTTATTTCCAAGCCAGTGAACGTTCTTACAAGAGGCAAACCATATTTCTGGTTGTGTGAAACACCATGAGCATGCGCACGCACCAATAAAATGAAAAGTGCCTGTAAACTTTAGCTTTAAGTTGTGTACAAGTTCGCGCTCGCCGAAATGACGAAAATACGATAAAACAACGATTTCGTCATTAACCGAACAAAAGTTGCTGGGAATCGGCAGCATATCGCATCCCTGGATGCCAACTCTGGTATGGAAATGAAAAGTTTCAGAACCTCTTAACGGCGACTCCTAAATGCTTAAGAACGTTTGTCAGCCGAAAGGCGGTAACTGCACGAGAGAGAAGGCAATCGAAATGTCAGAGGCAGAATATTTGGAACAGCTTTAAGGCATCCGCCGGTTAAGCGAAAGAGGGGGTAGAGCACCCGCAAGTACGCGATGAAGCTGCAACACAGCAGGAAAGTGCATGCACCATTTAAGTGGCTCAATCATATACGCCGATTGCTTAGCTTACGCAGAATGCCAATGACGAACGTACCTTTGCCGACTACACCATGAATACACAGGCGCCTCTTCAGAGGCTTGCGTCATAAGTCATGAGATTTTTTTTCAACGTACTCAACCTGTAGTAGGTCTTCAAGATGCGCTACGAATAGCAGAAGAAGTAACGTGCCACATCAGGCTTCGTTCTCCGCTAATGAGGGCGCTGGTTCCTGACGTTTTCGAATACTTACGTTGCTGAGTTTGCTATAAAAGCATCCAAAAAACGCCGACAGAAACTGTATTTCGCCATTAGTGTTAAGTGCTCCCCATTAAAGTTCTACATCGAAGAAAATGAGAATTTTCTTGATATCTCGCCGTGGAGGTCTTCTTTGTACTGAGTCTTAAAAGGTTTGAGTCAAGATAGCTAGCACTCCAATTTGTAATTGGATTCCTAAGCTCGTCACACCGGACACTTCGTTCCAGCCAATTCATGACGGTAACTTCAAATAGAATAAGCGCAACGTTTGACTTCAGTCAAGCAACATAACAGGCTGGCTTCAAGAAGTGATGTTCTACAACGTCATCCCCTTGTCATCAATGAGGTAATGGAGAAATCTCCAGAGTGCAAGCAGTCTCTCTACAAGGCTTTCATAGATTATGATTGCTGGTACCTCTACTGAATCAAATGCATTTTCATAGAGGTATTACGTAATCAAAAAGCTCAGGAGGCGTACGTGAATATCTTGCGAAATATCTAAAAAGAAATCATAGCTACCCTTGTTCTCCATATGAAAAGTAGTCACCCCTAAAGAAAGGAGCCAGGCAAATAGACGCAATATCTCCAATGCTATTATGCTTCGAAGTACTGAACCTGTTAAAATCTGAAGGCTTAGGAGAGAGGTTCAACGGCGAACATCTCGGCAACCTTCTGTTTGCAGACGACGTCCGGGTGAGCAACTTTTGGGAGGAATTACAACAAATGATTGAGGGCCTTAACAGAAAAAGTGTAATAGTGTAGTTCAATATCAATATCAGAAGGCAAAGATGATCATTAGCCTGGCACGGGAACCAAAGTTCTGGATTGCCAGCCAGCCTCTAGTGTCTGGGAAGGTGTCTCTTTACCTATATCTAAAGTCGAAGGAGAGACTGATCAAGAGAAGGAAATTTACAGGAGATTAAAAATAGGTTGGAGCGTGTACGACAGCATTGCCACGTCCTGACTAGGAACGTAACACTATCACAGAAAATAAAGGTATACAATCACTGCATTCTACCGGTGCCAACGTATGCGGCCTAAACATCGAGGTTGACAAAAAAAGTTCGAGAACAAGACCGCAGAAAGAGCAATGCGACGAAGAATGTTAGGCGTAACATTAACAGACAAGAAAAGAGCGCTGTGGATCAAACGGTGAACAAGGATAGCCGCTGTTGTAATCGACATGAAGAGATAACAATGGAGCTGGGCTGGCTATGTAATGCGTAGGATGGATAACCGGTGGACCGTAATAGTTACAGAATGGGTGCCAAGAAAAGGAAAGTGCTGTCGAGGTGGGATGATGAGAAAATTCGCACGTGCAAGTTGGAAATAGCTGGCACAGGATAGCGGCAATGGGTGAACGCTGGACATAAAGATAGCCTGATTATGAATTAATATCACTACTTGTGTTCCACGTGCACAAATTTAAATTACGAAGTCTCTAACGCGCACTACACAGAATCTGCGTTGTGCAGCACAGGCTTAAGCGGGTCCCGGAACACCTTGGTGACTTGGTGAAAAACAGTGCGCGAATAGAATACGCTCCCATGAACATCACATTTTGCCGTCGTGCGTGGTTTTCCGTTCTTTGGGCTATTCATGCCATCCACCAACGTTTCACTCCTTGCATTTCCTCTGCCTTTACCAACAGCGTAACTTGGTGAGCCTGTGTTACCGATGCTCTATTTCGATAAACCGCCCCAACCTCTCCTGAGGCTACGGAAGATCTACCCCACAAATACTTATTAGTTGGACTCGTGGTACAAAAGCATGAGTCGTCTTGCACGTCATCGGCGCTAACAGCCGCCATCGACGTCCTCTTCTGGTCTTGTGACCAGCGCGGTCTTGAGTCTCTTTATTTTTGTGTGACTGTGTGTGTGTGTGTGTGTAACCAAGCGTTTGTCGGCATTTCCAACAAGTATGTAAATTGCCTCGTTGTCATGACGATAAATGTGGCCACTGTGACGCAAGTTCGAGACCTGACGTTCCAGCTGAGCTTCTCCAGGCTAGGTCAGCGGCTGTTCGGTGGTCTGGCAGCAAGTTTCTCCCGATTGAGGGATTGTCGTTCCAAGTCCGTGGTGGGGAGATCCTCGCCATTATCGCCACTTCCGGTGAGCACGTTGCTCTGGAAATGTAAAAAAAAAATTAGAGGTTTGCCAACACTTTCAAGCAGAAAAAAATGCTTGTGGCGCGTTTTCTCAGTTTTCAGGAATTTGCATACTGTTCAATAGACATTCGGTGCTAGGGACAGTGGGAAGAGGAAATTTATGCACCCTGGTTCTTAGCGTCGCGTACGGGGCGTCGACCATGGATCGAAAATCATTATAGAACAATTTATTTATTTATTTATTTATTTATTTATTTATTTATTTATTTATTTATTTATTTATTTATTTATTTATTTATTTATTTGTGTTTGTGCATTTATGTATTTATTTACCGTGCCTTACAGGCTACTCATCGGAAGATGGGGTAGGGGGATTTACACAGTTAACAACACTTTATGGTGACAAGTACAAAAAAAACATGACACACAATTTGCGGTAAGAAACAATGTGACACTCAAAGTACAACGCATCATAGCATGCAAGATATTAGTAAGAACGTGCCCTAAGCTGTCCACAGGAAAATACTTATAATACCTATAAAGTGTTTTAGTACAAGTACTTATAATGCGGATCGCCAAGCAAGAATACAAATGTCGCAGTTCATACAAATTAGACCAAGATACATTATCTAAACATTAGAGCGTCCCAAAGTTCTCGCGCGAAACCACGTAAGTATGGTTGACTTTCGGTGACATGCGCGCAGCCCAACCCGCGTGCTCCATGCGGGACAATTCTAGCCCGGAAATATGAGCCATTTTCTAATTATGGCGTTTTACGTGTCAAAACCACTTTCTGATTATGAGGCACGACGTAGTGGAGCACTCCGGAAATTTCGAGCACCTCGGGTTCTTTAACGTGCACCTATATAAGCCATATTATGGCCCATCCTAATAATATCAAACAACTCTGAATATTTCAAATATTGACCAGTCAATGGTATACTACTGCTCTGGGAAAGTTTGCCAGAAGCATTTTTCCAAGTAATGAATCGGTACCGTATGTGAATTCTGATACAGAAACGAGTGCTTCTTATCTGCTCCGATTGCAAGGCGCACAACAAGCTAGCTTAACGAACCATTTCATAGGCAGTCCCGAAATTCCATGCTGTTGGCATGAATGCCTAATTTTTTTTTCAAATCGCCTATATTCCGCATTTGAATCCCTGTACCATCGGCATAAATAGAAACATGATCCAAAAATGACTCATTGGAATGCTTGTTAACGTAATTTTATGGAATCTAATTGCTATGTAGCCTGCTTTTAAGCATATAATAGCTGTCACGATCGTTCACTTTAGAATCTTAACTTAAAGCACATTACAAATGCAGGTGAACTTGGAAACGGAACAATATGTTGGAACAATTTCAGAATAGATCACGTTCGAATTTACGCTGAAACTGCCGCTGATAGTGCGTTATGAAGTTCCGTACTAACAAATTATTCCTAAGCTCAGAATTAGACGGAAAATGTTACGTTCACAAAAGAAATATACCTTACAGCATGCTTTCGTTACCAATCTGCCTGTTTCACTTTGCTGTGCTGTGCTGTCCTCTGTCGCATGCTGTTGGAAATGCTTCGGAAATGTGCCGGGGCTTTCACCCGTTTACTTGTGCATTTCCGCCCATGTCGAATGTGCGTCGGTTATGCCTTTCGTGGATCGCGATTAGTATCTCCGGGGAAGCATGTCGTACCGCCAAGCCATGTCGCACTCACTGAGTACTGGATGTGTAAGGCTAAGCACGCCGTTGTGCCAACAGTGCGGCCGTGAAAGGTGTACTGAGATCCGTCTGCGGACCCGGCTGCCTTCCAGTTTGCCGTCACTGATTTGCGCACTTGAACGTCGCTTTTTGTGTTTCTTTTGTCTTAGACATTTCGCATGTTCAATAAGCCTTAGTCCGCAGCCTTGCGCTTCGGATTAACCAAAGCGATGAATTCGTTTACATCAACATCTACAGCCACACATCAGTAATTTTTAGCTTCAAATATTGCGGAAACGGCACATCACTGATATTAAATAATGTTAAAACGTAGCAAAACATACATATCTGCGCGCATGAGCGGCCTAGCTACTTAAACAATGTATGTTTGCGCTTCTATGTGCAGAACAAGAAGGTTGCACCCTGCTGGACAACCTGACCAACCAACATTTAAAATAGAGTAGCCGGCTACGCGGAGACATCACGCAGTGTTCATGTCACCAGCACGGCTGGAGCACTGTGCTACGTACCTTGTTCGCAGCTGGCACATGCGTATGCGGCAACGGATGCTGTTCACCTCACTGCTCCAGGAGCCAGGTGAACCTGGGAGTGATACCAAGTCCCGAGTAAGGATCACAGCCTGAGCTTATTGATTCTTTTACCACGCTCAACAGTTACAATCACGTTATAGGGCAGTCAGGAGTAATTTCGTGCCCTTCATTCCTTTATTAATTTGTCTATAAACAAACAATTACTACTACGTTACTACATTGACTGGCAAACAGTACATGGGTCCACATAAAAGCGAGGGCAAAAGAACTTCACCTTCGTGTTTGTCTTTCACATGAGCATCCTAAACTTTTGCAATCGGCATTAATGTTTTATAGCTTAACCAGTATGAAACAGAATTCCTTATCAATGTTGGAAAATGCTTGCAAATGTTATGAATTCGTGTGTGTTATCTGCTAGTGTGTTTTTTTCTTGTATGTTACGTATTCTTCACCAATGTCTGAAAATGCCTGCATATGTGATGGATTTGTATGTGTTTACATGCTTGTATATTTCTATGTATACCCACCCTGCTATGATCTGATTTCAGATCGCAGTATTTATAAATAAATAAATAAATAAACATCTGAGCCCCTATTCTCTACAATACAATGCCAGAGGTGCGCCGTCTGTGGGCAGTGTATGCAAACCACTTATCCACTGTAATCGATACGACGCGACTCCATGCGAGACAATCCCACGAGCTCCGGGCGAAACTGTCAGTGCTTATGCACATTCAATGACATTCAATGCCACCATACGTTCTCGCCTACTCTAAGTGCTAATACCTCTTGCCACAGTCTTACCCATTGCATTTCAAGCCAGGGCACAACATTGTGCATTGATGATGCCTGCTGCTGGTGACACACTTAGTTAGATTCAGTGATGTTTATGACGTTCATGCGGGCAGTTCTCATGTGTTAATGCAAATTTTGCATTGTTAGACCAAACGATTTCTCTCTTGCCCATCCTAAACTACTTCTTGCTCATCGATTATGTCCGACAGGCCGCCAGGGCGCGCATCCTGATCATGACCATCCACCCACCCAACTATGATATCTTCGCCATTATCACATGAGGTAGATCGCCGCCTGCAGCATACAGCCGTGTAGACTATCTGCAAAATGTTATTTCAGGAGAATATGGTAACTTGCTCCCAACTGTTCTGGCGAATGGGCAAAGAAAGGTGACAACATCACACGCAGGCTGTGGCTATGATTCAAGCAATTAAATCGAGTTGGGAGATTTTTTCGACAGACTAATTGACAGACAAAAAAGTATGATGCCATGCAATACCACTAATCAAAATTGTGGTGTTTTACGTGTAAAAACCACTTTCTGACTATGACGGACGACGTAGTGGTAGACTCCGGAAGTTTCGACCACCTGGGGTTCTTTAACGTCCGACTAAATCTAAGTCCATGGGTGTTTTCACATTTCGCCCCCATAGAAATGCGGCCGCCGCGGCCCGGATTCGATCCTGCAACATCACTAATAGCAGCAAATACCCAAGCATGGATAGTCAGTGATTAGATCTGCTCTTGTTGCCTTGATGCGGCAGACTTCATGTAAATATGAAGTGTTCCTTCCATGTCACTAAGTTTTGTTTTGTTGTGTGTCAGCACTGCCTACCAGTAAACTTTCTTCCAAGATGTAATTTGAGGCTTGTTTTGCAGCACATGCAAGGCAAACAACATATATACTGAGGTTTTTAGCGCACGAAAAGGGACGAAAGACAGTGGCGAAACGAGGACACAGCGTTTCGCCACTGTCTTTCGTCCCTTTTCGTGCGCTAAAAACCTCAGTTATGGAATACCAACACGCCCTAACCTACGCTCTTTCAACATATATACATTGCCTGTAGTATTAAATCTAGTACTAATTGTGAGCTGTAGTTCAGTGACGCAAGCAGCCATCAATATTTGAATGGATACTAAGTGCCTTCATAGTTTGCATCTAACCAAGTGACTAAACAAAAATGCCAAATTATATATCACTATTTTCTCTTTCTTCTTGCAGTGTTCATTATATCGACGGCTCACATGGCGTACCACGTCAAGCGACGTGGAATGTTCCCGTACTTCTTCTACATCGACGTTCCTTGTCCAGCTATCTGGAGCCGCTCCAAAAAGAACGTGAGCCTATGTTTCTTCCGAATATTAACGTATACGCCCCTGAAAGCTAACAGTGCACCAGATCACAGGCAGCCGTTGCACAAGCTATGAATGAGCACGATGGACGCCTGCTATATTTTGGGGACAATCATAACACCCGCTTTCATCTTTCTCATTCGGTATTTTCTTGTACTTGACTTTCATTACGTGCATGTGAGTAGCAATTTTGAAAACCTAATCAAATACAAATGTAACAGTGTCAGAAGCAATAGTAATTGGATATACAATACGTTTCCAATAGTTCTCGAATGAGGAACTTCCGTTTTCACCATTAATATGAAGCGGTCTTCACACCCCAATGTATTCACGATGCTACTAAATTTGAGCGAATAGTGTGCACCTTTTGAATTGCAGCTGATTAAAAGCCCAAATAAAGCAATAGGAGCACATAGGCAGTTTGTTCGCATACTGAGGACTCATTCATGAGTTCCGAATATAGCAGTCTACCACGAAAAAAAGACAAAGAAAGACGGAAGAATGGACAAGACACATTAAAGAGGCTAAAGTAAAATAATAATGCATAAATAACATTACGCTATACCTTGCACACTGCAGTGGACCTGATGACGCTGTGCAACCTGTCACCAGAGGCGACGGTCGAGTGCAGCCAGTGAGTCGACAAATGGGTCGAGGTAATCTGGCGCCGACAAGGGACGCTTTCCGACCCGGGTCCTCCGGACAATACGCCCATGGACGTCTACAGGGCGGGAGTCTTTGAATAAATGATGGCCCTGTGGATGTAAGTGCACGCTTTCATAATCAAAATCTATCTATGGTCTCCCGCTCTCTGATCTTCATGAAAGCCCTTGTTAGCTTTTCCATAAAATCTACCTTCCTCAACGATTTGCATGATCTTGTGTAGACATTCTATAAATTGCCAACTGCTTTTTGTGTGAAAAAGGTAGTTCGTTACTACACACGCACGTCAGCACTAGGGTGATCAAGATTGCTACTTATTTCAGTCACGAAACGACACTTCTCTGCATCAATGTGCATCAGCCGCATTCACATACCATAAACTCATCGCAGTTTCAAATTCCATGTCCTTCTCAAGCCATGGCCGTCAGAAGTGTACTGCTTTAATTTATCAAGTAGTTGATTATATTCTGAAGCGCATGAAAATCCTAAATTTTCCACCCAAGTGGAATGTAATACTGCGCCGAAACAAACTACTCAATTCGAGAATCTGGTTTTCAAAATTTCTTTAAATATTTGATTACGATCAGATGCAACAGTGGCCGCCATTAGAATCTGAACCTGGCAACATTTAACGTTAGAACGTGATCTAGTGAGGTGAGTCTATCACTCTTATTGGAGGAATTAGAGGGTAGTAAATGGGATGTAATAGGGCGCAGTGAGGTTAGGAGGACAAAAGAAGCATATACAGTGCTAAAAGGCGGGCACCTACTGTGCTACCGGGACTTAGCGGAGAGACGAGAACTGGGAGTCGGATTCCTGATAAATAAAGTTTAGCTGGTAACATACAGGAATTCTATAGCATTAACGAGAGGATGGCAGGTCTTGTTGTGAAACTTAATAGGAGGTACAAATTGAAGGTAGTACAGGTCTACGCCCCTACATCCAGGCATGATCACCAGGAAGTCGAAAGCTTTTATGAAGACGTGGAATCGGCAAAGGGTAAAGTCAAAACAAAATACACTATACTGATGGGCGACTTCAATGCCAAGGTTGGCAAGAGGCTGGTTGGAGACAAGTCAATGGGGGAATATGGCATAGGCTCCAGGAATAGCAGGGGAGAGTTATTAGCAGAATTTGCAGAACACAATAATATGCGGATAATGAATACCTTATTCCGCAAGCGGGTTAGCCGAAAGTGAACCTGGAAGAGCCCAAATGGCGAGACTAGAAATGAAGACTTCATACTCTGCGCTAGCTCAGGCATCATACAAGATGTGGACGTGCTCGGCAAAGTGCGCTGCAGTGACCATAGGATGGTAAGAACTCGAATTAGCCTAGACCTGAGGAGGGAACGGAAGAAACTGGTACATAAGAAGCCGATTAATGAGTTAGCGGTAAGAGGGAAAATAGAGGAATTCCAGATCACGCTACAGAACAGGTATTCGGCTTTAACTCAGGAAGAGAACCTTAGTATTATGGGCATAAGGAGTGTGCAATAGAAGTCCGTTAGACAGGATACCAGTAAGCTATCGCAGGAGATGAAAGATCTGATCAAGAAACGCCAATGTATGAAAGCCTCTAACCCTACAGCTAGAATAGAACTAGCAGAAATTTCTAAGTTAATCAACAAGCGTAAGACAGCTGACATAAGGAACTATAATATGGATAGAATTGAACATGCCCTCATGAACGGAGGAAGCCTAAAAGCAGTGAAGAAGAAACTAGGAAAAGGCAAGAATCAGATGTATGCGTTAAGAGACAAAGCCGGCAATATCGTTACTAATATGGATGAGATAGTTTAAGTGGCTGAGGAGTTCCATAGAGATTTCTACAGTACCAGTAGCACCCTCGATGATAATGTGAGAGAATAGTCTAGGGGAATTTGAAATCCCACAAGTAACGCCGGAAGAAGCAAAGAAAGCCTTGGGAGCTATGCAAAGGGGCAAGGCAGCTGGGGAGGATCAGGTAACAGCAGATTTGTTGAAGGGTGGTGGCAGCGTGTTCTAGACAAACTGGCCACCCTGTATACGCAATGCCTCATGCCCTCGAGCATACCGGAATCTTGGAAGAACGCTAACATAATCCTAATCCATAAGAAAGGGGACGCCAAAGACTTGAAAAATTATAGACCGATCAGCTTACTGTCCATTGCCTACAAAGTATTTACTAACGTAATCACAAATAGAATCAGGAACACCTTAGACTTCTGTCAACCACAGGACCAGGCAGGATTCCATAAAGGCTACTCAACAATAGACGATATTCACCCTATCAATCAGGTGATAGAGAAATTTGCGGAATATAACCAACCCTTATATATACATTTCATTGATTACGAAAAAGCGTTTGATTCAGTCGAAACCTCAGCAGTCATGGAGGCATTACGGAATCAGGGTGTAGATGAGCCATATGTAAAAATACTGAAAGATATCTAGAGCGGCTCCACAGACACCGTAGTTCTCCATAAAGAAAGCAACAAAATCCCAATAAAGAAAGGCGTCAGGCAGGGAGATACGATCTCTCCAATGCTATTCACAGCGTGTTTACATCAGGTATTCAGAGAGCTGGAGTGGGAAGTAGTGGGAATAAAAGTTGATGGAGAATACCTTAGCAACTTGCGATTCGCTGATGGTATTGCCTTGCTTAGTAACTCACGAGGCCAATTGCAATGCATGCTCACTGACCTGCAGAGGCAAAGCAGAAGTGTGGGTCTGAAAATTAATCTGCAGAAAACTAATGTTCAACAGTCTTGAAAGTGAACAGCAGTTTACGATAGGTAGCGAGGCACTGCAAGTGGTAAGGGAATACATCTACTTAGGGCAGGTAGTGACCACGGATTCGGATCATGAGACTGAAATAACTAGAAGAATAAGAATAGGCTGGGGTGCGTTTGGCAGGCATTCTCAAATCATGAACAGCAGCTTGCCACTACCCCTCAATAGAAAAGTGTATAACAGCTGTGTCTTACCAGTACTCACGTATGGGGCAGAAACCTGGAGGCTTACGAAAAGGGCTCTGCTTAAATTGAGGAGGACGCAACGAGCTATAGAAAGAAGAATGATGGGTTTAACGTTAAGGGATAAGAAAAGAGCAGATTGGGTGGGGCAACAAACGCGGGTTAATGACATCTTAGTTGAAATCAAGAAAAAGAAGTGGGCATGGGCGGGACATGTAATGAGGTGGGGAGATAACCGATGGTCATTAAGGGTTACGGACTGGATTCCAGAAAAGGGAAGTGTAGCTGGGGGCGGCAGAAAGTTAAGTGGGCGGATGACATTAAGAAGTTTGCCGGGACAACATGGCCACAATTAGTACATGACCGGGGTAGTTGGAGAAGTATGGGAGAGGCCTTTGCCCTGCAGTGGGCGTAACCAGGCTGATGATGATGATGAGATGCAACAGTGTTCTCATTATGTTGGAACAAGAGTTCCATAGAGAATGCCCTATGTCTGCGGTCCACTGGAGATTTGTATAGCCATTTAAAAGCCAACCATATTTAGTTGCGAGCTAACTTGTTCCTCATACATCGTCTGCCTTCTCGAACAGACGTCGTGTCTAATGTAATTTGTGAACATCTTGTTCTCACGATGAAATTAACCAAGTTTCACTGACCTATCCTTCTTCAGAATAGTAACTTGTTAGGCATCAGAAAGTTCTCTTCAAACGTGACACTTCGGCATCAACCAGTTCTTTAAATTTGAGTAAGTGTTCAATTTCCTATTTATACCACCTGTGCGGGGTCATATCCCTTACATACCATGTAGGTCAACTTAGTTTGTTAGCGTGCTGCTCAATTTTTTTTAATGTAAGCAAAGGTTGCGCTATATCTGTTATTAGGAAAAACAGGACATGCATGGGAAGGACACTTCATTTTCATTCAACTCTTTCTTTGCATATGCTTTCCCTTGTAATTTGCATGTTATAACATTTGCTCTGACCCACCATAGGATTGAGACATTTTACGGTCACAAATATGACACATTTGCGTTCTGCGGTCATGTCATGCAACAATCTTTGTCATTTCTTGTTCTTTTGGTCGTTCATCATTAGCTGGTATGGCAACAAGGCTTTGTTATTAGCAGTATCAGCCACATTTTGGGGAAAAATTAAGTTGTGGTGTTTTGGGCTGTCAAGACCACAATCTGATTATGAGGCACACAGAAATGGGACACGGGACACTACGGATACATTTTGTCCACCTGCGGTTCTCTAGCGTGCACCTAAATGTAAGTACACGAGTGTTTTTGCATTTCGACTCTGCCGAAATATGGTCACTGCCGTTGAGATTTAACCCACAAACTCGTGATCAGCAGCACAATGCCGCATCAACTAGCCATAACTACTAACCTACATGCTACAATGAATGATGATGCTGAGAAATAGAATATTAAACAGAGTCGAAGGCAAAGTATCATTACATAATATAGCCTCTGGTGTTCTCCCTTGATTCCACGTATTTGCAAAGCCGGATACTGATATACTTTTACGCAGTGATTCAATTCCACAATTAGGACATGTTCTGTAACATCATTAATGAACTTTAGTTATGGCATTTCCTTAGCTAATACCACTTTCCAATATGTTTTGGAAATGCTCCGCGCCGATTAGACAGAATTGCAATATCCACCTGAGGCGATATTTAATGAAGTTGTTTGCATTAAGACAGATAACCTGGCATACTACGGTGCTATATGTGGCTCTCAGAGAGCAGCACCATGAGGAAAATAAAACAAATCGTTTGTTGTAACAACTTAATTTGCCATACTTTAGCACCATTCCGACACACGCTATGAAAATTGACTTGCATATCAGTCGCCTACAGCTGCGGTGGCTCAGACCACACTGTCTTTCTTATTTCAGTTTGGCGAGAAACAGTGTACGTGTCACAAGATGTCAACGAAAGGTTGTACAGTAGCATTGCACACGCCATACCCAAGGTAATATATGTTATTTTATCAGCTTTTACAATATTAAGTTTTCAAAGGTGGTACACTCGAGCACCTCAAGCTAAGTAGCTGACTATTGTGTAACTTCGCTTAACTGTATGCGTAACATGTTTGCGGGGACAAACATTACCGTACTGTTGCTCAGATATTAGATTTGATCACACGGTTGCCAGTTTAAACATAGTCGAGAAATGTTCGAAAAATATTCGCACTTAAGAAGAGTGACAACTTGAATAGAAGACTGAATTGAATAGGAAAATATTCAATTTATTATTCGATATTTTGGAATAATCGCACATCCTTAATACCATGTTCATTTATTGCATGATACCAATGATACCAATGCTGTATCGATAATGACATGCAAATGTATATAGCTGATACCATAGCTACAATATTTGAATAGGTCCTCAAGTGCAATTATGGCGTGGACATTAGCCAGGTGGGGCAAAGAACAGCTGTGTTCACACGTAGCGAAACGGAGCAATGAAGCGCCAAATTGTAGGCTGTGCAGAATAGCCCAAGCCATGATGGCGCTATTCCTTACGTGAGACAAGAACCGATGTCATGTGACGCTAACGCATAAAGAACCCATCACCATGATTCTCTTTTGCCTCGCGTCTCTCTCTCGTCGTAGTTTCCTTTAACTTTCGGCGAAATCTGAATGCCTCGAAGTTTGACGCCACTAAAATATGCACGTCACAATTGAGTTGCGCTCACACGACATTTGCTTAACAAAGCCTGCAGTTTTGCTTAATATATGTCTGCCGATTGATTGTCGAACGTTGAAGATTTCACCTTTCACGCATGCCGCCTATGGACTGGGGTGTCTGTGATGAGTTTTCCGCAAGGATAAATGCTTGGTTATAAGCTTCTAGCAGTTTGGTGCCGATATTCTCACGTGTATATAATCTTATTTTTGTCTCTCATGGGAATTATGTTAAAGGTAAGGTATAACTGCTCTGGTATGATTAAGCCAACGGAATGAAAGAATAGGGTTGAAGATTAACATTAGTGAAAGGGGATCATGATCAAGTGAAGGATGTTTACAGGAAAATAAAATTGATTGGTTTGCATAAGGCTATATTACGAGATTATGATCGGCAGCTTACCGCTATCCTAATGTAAAGACCACATACTTCGATAATAACAAGAAATCTTAAGACAAGTCAGACATAACGTTCAGCTACAGGAGGACAGCGCTGCCAATTATGAAGCATACAGGAGATGCCAATATTTTGACTGTAAGAGGAAAAGGTAGAAGTTGTCCGGACATGCAATGCATAAGAGAAATAACGGGCGATTTATTACGGTTACAGTACGTGTGCCAATTGAACGGAAGTTCAGTCGAGGACGGCGGGAAACTAGATGGCTGAAATTAGAATCACCTAGCGCATGGCAAGCGCTATTGGATATTGCTGGGAGGGGACATAAATAGGCTGCTGGCGATTATGACAACTGCTTAATTTTTCCCTTTTTTGTTATTTTAACTCGTTTTTTCACTGCTTAACACTTTAACGGTTAGCTTAGCTTATAGACGTATTACTGCCTATTACGCTGCCTATTATAGACGTTGTGAGGTGAAATTGTTAACCAGACGAAGCAGTTCGGTCACTAAGGACAATAACGAACAAAATTAGGCGACTAATGCTCAAGACGAATTGATATGTCATTTATTTTTCTTTGAAGACTCCGATGGGACATTACGTTGCGGAGATGGCGGTTAATTTTGTCGTGTGTGAGCGTATACATTAGTTGCGCTGTCGCATAAAGACTAATAGTATCTTGGAATGAATGACATAGAACATTACATTTCTCCAACCTCTGAGTTTCTTTTTGTTACAAGATCGTGCTATGGTTGCGTGCCTCACTGCTTATTCCATTTATGCACTATCAGTATTTCTGTACCATATTACCAACGAGCCCCATAGGAGGAGGAGGAGGAAAAAACTTTTATTGTAGAACCAGCACTTTATGATGGCCGGGCCTAAGCCTCCCACGAAGGGACGTCGAGGGCTTGCCTCGCCGCCGCCTCGCGGGCGTGCTCAGTCGCCCATAAGTACATAAGTACATAAGCCCCATAAGTACTTTTTTTTTCACCAGGAGTTTTATATTCACGTGAAGGCAAGTACAAATACATTGTAAGTACAAAGAGCCAAGAACTGAGTAGCATACCATGGCATCTCGAGAAGCGAGGTGAAGAGCAGAAACTAAATGCGCAGCCTATCAGCTGATGGCTTTCTTCAAAACAGTGCAGCGTATATATAAATGAATTATAAAAAAACCAACAGTGCATATGAAAAGTAACATAGAACATGTTAATGAATGGACCGGAGTAGAAATTTCTTTATCATATCGTCACGCTGTTGTACAACCTATAATGTGCGATGCGTGGCACAAGAAAACAAGATCATTCAAATCCTAAGCATATATTGGGATTTATGGGATGTGGAGCCTAAGGGAAGCGTGCAATCAAGTGCTCTACAACTAACCGCTATGCGTACAATTCTGTTTGCTTTCATCCTGTGGAGCATTTAATCCCATACAACGCAGACTATTATCCACCAAGAAGGTCAAATTTAACCCCATGGAATAATTTTGTACCTGCAAATTGCACCGTTTGTAATGCTGGATTTTAAGCACTAAAGAAGGCGAATGCGCAGTGGTTGACATCTACGCAACGATGTCACGAGGACAAAGGCAACGTACGATGCTTGTCGAAATATCCGCCGAGGTACCGATCGATCCAGCATCAGCATCCGCGCGAAATCTGGGAGAGTGGGCAAAGAAAGCAGACGCCCCTTTTACCGGGGGTCCTGCACCAGCCGCGGTTTTCTCCGAGCTAACTACACTCGTCACAAAGTTTCCCATTTTGGCCCAATTAGAACCATTAGCCCAAACCGGAGTCCACACTGACGCGAATGGTTACGGAATAGGCGCTGTATTGGCCCAAGGTCGACGTGGATCGAACTGCGTTATCGCTTATTCCAGCAAGGTGTTGTCCACATAGGAGGGAAATTACCGAATCACAGAATGTGAGTACCTCGCTCTCGTATGACGAGTTGCAAACTTTCACTCTTATCTATTATTCCGTCCGTGAACAGAGAGAGAGAGAGAGAGAGAGAGAGAAACTTTATTGCAGTTGTAAAGATTTGAAAGAGGGGTGGTCGGAGAAGTTTCCGACCACCATACCCTCTGTTGGCTAGCCTCTTTGAAAGACACTGCAGGCGGACTCGATCAATTGCCACTGCGCCTGCAAGAGTACACCTACGCGGTTGTATACAAGATTGGAAGCCTGCGCAAAGATACGCAGTGTTTTTCCCGCTACCCTGTGGCCGACTGTGACTCTTCGAGCACTGAATGCCTCGCATGCGTCTTTTCTGGGAGCCAGTTGCTTAACATCACCGAGGAACGGCGTCTAGATGCCTACTTCAGAGAAATAATCGAGCGTCTGCAATCCTCTCCTAGCAACCATTCTGTGCCATTGTTCACCTTGAAGGAAAGTAGCTTATATCGGCGTAACGTATACCCTGACGTTCCTGGCCTCCTCCTCATTATACCATCGCAACTGCGCGCCACGGTTTTTCGTGAGCTTCACGACGGTCCAACCGCTGGCCACCTTGGTGTTACTCCCACACATATTACCGCCTGCGCCGTCGCATCTATTACCCTCAATAAGCAGCGTTACGTCAGCGCCTGCGAGATCTGTCAACGCCGAAAGGCACCGTCTACGCTTCCTGCTGGGTATCTTCATCCGATCGACGTTCCACCTGAGTCCTTCTTCCGTGTAGGTGCGGACCTTATCGGACCCTTTCCAACACATTCAGGAAACAAATGGGTTGCCATCGCTACCAATTACGCGACGCGCTATGCAATGGCACGAGCGCTGGCCACCAGATGTGCCAAACACATGCCGGAATTTCTCCTCCGTGACATATTTTAGTACACGGTGCCCCACGTCAATCGCGGACTGACCGAGGCCGTACCTTCCTGTTTAACGTTATCGACGATATCCTGCGCTGCTGTTCCAAGTAGCACAAGATCGCCAGGTCATGCCATCCCCAGAAGAACGGGCTCACCAAGCGCTTGAATCGGACCTTAACAGACATGATTTAAAACTACGTGTTGGCTGCGCAACTTCATTGGGGCCTTGCACTGCCACACGTGGCATCTGCATTCAAATCCTCTCGCCACGACACTGCTGGATACTTTCCTGTTTACCTTTTGTTCGGACGTGAACCAACTTTACCGTTGGACACATTTCCTCCTTCACCTGCAACTTCGACTGGTGAATATGCACGCGATGCCATTGGTCGGGCTGATAGGCGCGGCAGATAGCCCGTAGGAGACTTCCTGCTTCCCAAGACAATCAGAAGCGCATTTGCGACTGAAGACACCGCGACTTAAATTGTGCTCCGGGTGCCGTCGTGCTGCTTTGGTTCCACTTCCTTCCCCTCCTGACCTGTAGGCCTTTCTGAAAAGCTCCTTCCTTGATAAACGGGCCCATACCGCGTGCCTCGACAAATAACTGAAGTCACGTACGAGATCTTCTGTTCCATTGCCCGTCGACGCCATCCACGTTTCAAGACGGAAGCACTACCACCCTCCCTCTGCTGTGGGTCCTTAGGGGCGCCAAGCTGGCGCTTCTGCCGCTGGGAGTCGCGCTACGTTCTAATTGAAGATGATGTCGACCCTTGGATTCAATGGGCCGTAGCCATAAGCGGCCACTGCCCGATCTGATGACGACGACGTGCCTTGCTCAATGTTCACTGGCTGGCCTGTGCTTGCTACCCTTGTAAATATACATGTAAATAGTTTCGCTACGGTGCATTCACATAACGATTTAATAAAAAAAACTAGCAAACAAAAAAAACCCTCTCAGGCTTCGTTTGCGTGTCAGCCAGCCCCAGTCACCATTTTGTATCTGCCTGAGGTTATCCGCGCAGTTGCCCCGTCCTAGCAATGGTTCCGATGCGACCACACAAGTGTGCGCTTGTAGGCGTTGGTGCTTATGAGATTTGCCTATATTTGTTATCTAGACAGAAAATGAGCATAAACGCTGCAATGTCCGACAAATCATGTATGCTTCGGTGCGTTTCAGCACTCAAAAATTTCATTTAAGCAAGGGAAACTTAACTCAGCCCGTAGTAGCGTTATCATACGCTGGAGCGAAGTTTCAGCTGCGGATAGCTTAAAACCTAACAATTAATTCTTTACTAATTGAGCTCTTGCTAAAAGAACATACGAATGTAAATGTGCGGACCAAAGTAATTGGAACACGGGAGCTGCGGCCGACCGCATTTGAATGCTCAATGCCCTCTCGCAGCCTAAAAGCTGCTAGAGGGCATTGGGATTGAAATACACGAGCAGTCAGCATTCTTTCATTCACTATGTGGCACTCTGAAATGGCTTGTGGCCTGTGAGTATGCGCAACCCAATTTCTTGTTTCCCGTTAGGCTGTTAGAGGGCATTGTGATGCAGTTCAACCACAGGTCCCAGGTCCGGTGTGGAAGTTACTTTTGTACGCACCTGTACTCCATGGCCAGAAATGAATGTAAACAAGTTGTTTTATTTTTCTTGATGTGAAAGTATGTTCAGGAATTACATTGCAAATAAATGGTGAGACAATGCTTGTATATAATGTTTTAGGGAGCAAATCTGGCCGGGTGGAGAGAGGCGAATAATGAAGAGGAAAATGTGCACTGCAATACATGTGAGCAAGGTGCACAATATTTCTTACAGTTCCTGCGCAAGAGTTGCAATACACAAACGTACTTAAACGACGACTCGCTAAGAGCGAAATACCTTTAACTAACAAATTAACCAACAAAATTCTACGGCATTTGGGACAATTTACGACGGTCATGCGACCATTCTACAACATATTATACGACCAGTGAGCGAAGTAGGTAGACAAGATTGATTTCACTGCAAGGATTCTGGAGTGATAATTGCAGCCATCACTCGCCGTGGTTTCTTAATGGCTACGTTGTTGGGCTGCTAAGAACGAGCTCGCGGCATCGAATTCCTGCCACGGTGGCCGCATTTCGTTTGGGGCGAAATGCGAAAACATCAGTGCTCTTAGATTTAAGTGCACATTAAAGAACCCCAGGTGGTCCAAATTTCCGCAATCCCTCACTATGGCGTCCCTTATGACGAGGCAGTGGTTTCGGCACATAAAACACCGTAATTTAATTATTTGATTGTGGCCATTGAACCGGCGCGGCCGTAACAGCAAGACAAGACGATCGTTTGTTGATAACCGAAAGGTAATTGGAGAGCAGTACTCCATACATGATGCGAACGAAGCAGGTTCACGTTATTTTGCAATTAACCTTCACTTGTCAGGCAGCGCACATCTGCCATTTTTTTCGTACTGTGTTCTTTGTGCGTGAATACATTGGATAAGTTCCAGCTCATCGAGTTTGCAATTTTTTAGTAGGGACATCATTAGTCTTGCAAGATAATTATGGCATCGCTAGTTATAAAATTTGATTTTATTACATCTTAATAAACATAATGAAATAATGTTTTATAGCGTCTCGTTCATCGTTTTATATGTCATTACTTTGGCAGAGCAAAACACAGATGGAAAGATTATGACGCTACGCGTCACGTGATTGATGCGCTCACCTTGCTGGTTTGACTCGTGCAGTCGGCCCCCGTGCTGCTTCCCCCGCTTGACCTGGTCATGAGGGACGGAAGGCCAGTATCGCCTTCGTCCGACAGATGCGTGCAGGACACGAGCATGTCGATCTCGCGCCATGCGTTGCCGGCACCAATGAAAAAGAAGACAATGCACACGTATGTGAGAAGCACGGTGAAAGAGGTGAGGACAAGGAACCTTAAGCTATTCTGTGCACCATTAGAAAGCTAGCTTGGCACAGAGCCAGAAACGCTTTCGGCCGTATACGCGCACAGGTCAGGTGTGATCGCCTCCGAAAGGGATCGCCCCAGAAGTGATCACCCCCGATGTTGCTTCCGAACCCCTGGCCGTCCGCGTCTCGATGATAGTTATTCACCTACGTATTCCCATATACAGCAACGCCAGCTGAAACTCTAAAGTACGAGCCGCGGTGTCTTGCAGCAACACATTAATAGACTAATGGGCAGTAAATGATGAACAGCCAAAAAACAAGCAAACGCAAGCGAAGCACACGGACATAGCGCCAACTCCCAACAAATGAATCATTCTGGAAAACGAGAGGTTAAATACTATGTCTAATCAGAGGGGAAAAGCAAAACGAAAGCGTCGCAATTGTAGGCTATCCACTCCACGATACCGTGATTCCCTACGTGACAGCACAGGCGGTGCAATGCGCTACGAGCGCATGACACACCCACCAGCCGTATGTTTCTTACTTCATCTCTCTCGAGTTCATTCCTATGAATACGCAACATTTGCCTTTCGTTTGTCTTTCGGCGATTGCTGTAAGCCTGATAACATTTAGCTCACACCCATTCTACGTTTACTTAACGCAGCGTGCAGTTTTGCCTACCTTATCAATGATGATTTATTGTCAAATTTCATGGATTGTACCTGTGCCCATGCAACGTAAGCAGTGCGGTGCTTGAGATGAACTTTGCTAAAAGGATCAAGTCCTCCTTATAGCCCTACCATGTCTTTCGTACCGAAGTCACCCCACGTATATTATTGCGCTGTTCAGCCTTTTTTGCTATTATGAGATTACAAGTGTTACAAGTAGGTATATCTATGGTAAGACTAAGTCGACAAAACAGAAGAGTAAGCTTGAACATTATTAGTCAAAAGACTAAGGTAATGTTAAGTTGCATAGCAACAGAATGAGAATTCGCGATTGGTAGTCAGCCTCAAAAATCGGTGACCGGAAACGCACATCAAGGCCAATCAGTCAAAGGCAACCGTGATCATGGGAAGAAAACTTACGGGAAAATAAAATCGGCTGGAACGCATACGGCACGCATGACGAAATCATGACCGGCAGCTTACCGGTATCTTTGAAATGTGTACAATCATTGTTTCTGCGGGTGCTAACATATAGAGATGAAACTTGGAGACCAACAAAAAAACCTTGAGAAAAAAAATGTTCGACCTCTCGTTCAAGGCCAGGAAGACAGCGAAGTGGATTGTTAGGGCTGCGCGTGCTAACATATTGAGCTGAAACTTTGGGACCAACAAAGAATCTTGAGCAGAAAATGTTCGACCGAAGGACAGAAAGACAGCGAAGTTGATTGTTAGGACTAGCCGTTATTCTAGTTTGCATTATGAGGAAAAGCTGGAGATGGGCGGGCCATGCAATGCGTAGGGCAGATGACCAATGGTTTGGAAGTGATATCGCGGACGGCAGGCAATTAAGCAGTGTGATAAAGTTAGGAAGTTGGCAAGCATAAGAGAGAGTCAGCTCGTGCAATACAACGGTTATTTGAACTTGCCGGGAGATGACATATATAGGCTGCTGGTGATGATGCTGAATGCTTTAATAATTTTCCCCCTTGAAGTTAGCTTCCCTTTCATCGCTTAACGTTTTACGGTAACGTTCGCTGATAGACGCAATGATGTGCAATAGGTAACCACACGAACCAAAGCGGTAAGTATGGGAAATCACCAACAAAATTAAGCGACAGATACTCGAAAAGAATGAAGATGTTATTTATTATCCCTTAAATACCATGATGGGGCATTACATTACAGCTTTGCTGGTTGTTATTTATCATGCGAGAACGCGGTATTATTTGAACTATCACGTATAGAGTTATGGTATGTCGACATGGATGGGATTTAACATTTATGTTACTCTAATTTATTTATTTTGTTAGAAGATCGCGCTATGCTTGTGCGCTTCTTCTATTAGTCTATTTATGCGCTACCAGTATATATGTATTAAATTACCAACGAGCTTAAGTCGTAAATATCTTGATCAGCAGTTTTATCTTTATGAGAAGGCAAGTACAAATACATTGTAAGTACCTGGAGAAAAGAATTGGGTAAGATAACGTGGCATCTGGACTAACAAGGTGACCTTTCACCGTGTTATTCGATCCCGCTAAAGGTGACCGCACCTTTCTTGAAATTGTGCTCAAGATGAGATAAACTTTCATTCATTTCATTTCATTCAAAAGCAGAGTCTAAAAGATTGCGCTGTCTATCAGCTGATGTTCTTCAGAGCGGCGCAGCATATATACATAATTCACCTACAACGAACCAACACGGCATATGAAACGTAATGAATCACAATACGTCAATGAATGAACAGGAGTAAAATTTGTTTTCCTTATGGTCACCCTTTTGCAGAATGTGCGATATCTCAGCTGTCCCCCATCAACAATTCAGAATGTCTAATAACTGCCACATGAAAACGGTTATGCAAATCCTACACATATGTTAGAATTTATCGCAGCTTAAGTGAAGCGTTCACTCAAATGCTATAGAACTAACGGCGATACAAGTTTACCGAGTGCATGTGACGTTGCGACTAGCTACCGTGGCCATATCTGCATTGCCGTCGCGGTTAAAAGAAAGAAGGGAGGAAGGAAATCGAGGCGTGGTTGAAGAATTTATTTAGCGGAACATAGCATTCCGCGACTTCTGTGCATTACGAGGGACGGAGTATTGGAGAGTTCTGAATTAACTGTGGCCACCTGGCGGTTATTTAACAGGGATCCAAGGTATGACGCAAGCGTTGTTGCATTTCCGTCGGGATGCGACAGCCGCTTAAGCCACCGGCTCACCACGGCGACCGTCGTCGAAAGAACGATACAGCTAGATGTTTGCAATTGCATAACTACGCCCGATTTCACCGTCCTATAGAAGTTGACAACTGCTTCATTTCTAGCCTTGCAATCGACCATTCCGACGCAAAATGAACCTGGAACGACCACGACTTGTCCCTTGTCTCGTGCTAGATTTGTATGATCAGCTCCACCGCAATGAGCCCTTTCTGCTATCTCGAATGGAATCGATTCTTCGTATGGAAGACGAACTGTATTCATGCACGAACTACTTATGTCAGTATTTAAAAAAAAAAGCACGCCGACTGCATTCGAGAGGGTGCGCTGTATCAAGCGGGAACAACGCCTTTGTGCTGTTTGGGGCAAAGTAAGCTGTGCCAGGAAATGAAATGGAATGCGTGCTTTAGGTATTGCGCCCCTTAGCTGAGTATCTGTGCCTTCGTTATATTTGTTATATCCACTGCACCCATATACACAGTTCTTAAAAGCACATTTTTTTCATTACCACGCAAAGTATGCTTTAGCGTAATGTACACCTCATCTGTGTATGCATTCTGAAAGAATGCTGTATACATTCATGCAGACTTAGACAAAGAACATATTTTTCAAATGAGAAAGATTTACTTACAATACAACAAAGTGCGCAGCATAGTTTAATTGTAGGTTCTTTACACAGAATGAGGACATATATACAGTAAATAGTAGAAGACAGTACTCTGACAGTAAATAGTAAAAGACAAGCTGCAGCAGAAAATACAAAAAGAGAGAGGCAAGAACGAGAGAAAGCTGAGCTAGTTGGTAAGGATTCATTAGCAATGTTTGCGCAATGTTTGCAATGCAATGCAAACCTAGCAATGTTTGCACCTACAGCTTCTATAATGTGAAACAAGCATAACGCATGAACTTGCTTGAACTTCATATGGTTATGATCAGCAAAAGTTGGGCCTCTTAGTTCGTCGTTTTCTTGTTCATTAAAAAAAGTTTCCTTTATAACCCAAATTATGTCAAATAGAAGATAAGTACAATATCAGAAACAGAACACGCATACGTCCCTAACTTAGTTTAAGGCCCCATCTTCTATAGATAAGTCATCTAATGAAGAGCTTAGGCAGCGAAGCGCTCGCAGCTAATGAAAAGATTGCTATCCATGACTAGCGTGAAAAAAAAATAATGAAAGGGCTGCAAGAAAATGTGCGTGTCTGAACTGGGAGCCAAGCAACATAAAAAAAACCTTGTCCTGCGGAGTAGTGTTTGGGTGAACGCAGAGGGAAGCAAGGGAAGTTTATATGTATACACTGCCAATAGGAAGGAATAAAAAAGCCTTTTCAAATACGGATTTAATTTTGACATAATTGCTCCGTCATCACAATAACACGAGATATCCTTCGTATATTTTCAGAGGTATTTGTCCTGATGGCTCCTGGACCTCTATGCAATCGTCGTACCTGGAAGGAAAAAGAAATTCCACTCAGTGTTAGACAATTCCAGAAACTGCTTCATCTTGGCCCTCTTAGGGCTATGTTTTCGTGAATAGTTGTTCATGGAAATATAGTAGTGATCGTGCACTAAACAGGTCTTAGTGTTAACAGTAAACTTCTGAAGCCGCGAGGTAACGATTCGAGGTCTTTTATGTGACTGCACTAATTGCAGTGGGGCTAGAAAACCAAACTTGACTGCACTTAATTGCACCTTGCTGGGGAGTGCTAAACACCCTTGCGTTGCCCTGCTACTTGACATGCAGGCTGTTGCTAGAGTGCGCGGAATCGCATTGGTGTGCACACATTTATTCCTTTTTATTTTAAATATCGGTTTCCCTGTTTCCTTTCATTCCCTTTGCACCCTATCTCCAGCACAGCGTAGGTCGTTTGTATTTACACTCATTAACCTGCCTCTCTTACTATCTTTCTTCCTCCTTTATCGAAGAGCATGTGTCAGCATTATAAAACTGACCAACCAACAGGCCCAGCTATCCATCCTAACATTATAAAACGAGGCGTCAATGATTCATTTACTACAGAAAGCAGAGCATCCTCTATAAAACACTTCGCATGTGAATAACTCATAAGAAGTTGGGAACGACATGCGAATGTGTCCGAGCTTTGAAGATACAGCACTGTACTTGAAGCTTACCGGTTCTATTAGCACCAAAGTCCCATCCCAACCTCAAACCTTGATACAATGAGCACATACATAGTGTAAACAAAGCATTCAAGCCATGAGAATAGGTAAACACACGTAATGCTCTGAGAAAGCAACTAAAGCGAGCTAAATACGCTCAGTTGCGTTCTCCACGTTCTGCATAAACATTGCACATATACTTGTTTACTGCGATATCAATTCCATGTGCTTTGGCTTATGGTTTATTTCACAGTCACGTTTCTTCACACTTGCATGTAATAACTAATGGGTCCACATTAACAGCTGGCACTCAGTGGTACTAGTTTATATTCCTTACACTTACTGGCATTAGGCTGCACTTTCATTCATTTACACCCGCCTAAACTAACTCGGTGACTTCCCACTCTTGTGCAATAAGCAGAAATTCGTAAGTGGGCGTTTAAACATGTTTCTACCTATAGTGATAATATAGCGCCTGCAAGTGCTTCAATGTCATCCGCATGCGAGCAATATTGTAAACACTTGTCTCTTTCTGTGTTTCACCTCACTTTCCTGGTGACAAAATATCAGCTTTTTTTTTTTTCGTGTGCTTCATATGATCATGAACTTGATCTGAGCATAGTGGGTGTGATACCCCTTTGCGCACTGCAATGAACAGCCATTCTGGTCTTAATTTTCGCTTACCAGTGCTTTGGTCCACTCCATAGTAGCATTGGAGAGCCGAGGGTTCTACTTTCTTTGGTGGCATCATTGTTATTAGTGTGGACCTCTCCCACTTTAACCCTGTATACAAAAAAAAATCAGTTAGGTGAGAATAAAAAGAAATTGCAGCAATTTGATAATTCAAGAAACAAAAGCTCAGAAGAAAGGTTTGATTAAGGCCTATTTTGGGAGTAGTGCGTGCTCCATAACCGAAAATCAACACTACATAGCAATCACTAGAAAGAAAGCAAACTGTCCAACTTGCAATATTTTTTTCTTTGATGGTCTTTTAGCAATGCAGCGCTGTTTTCTGACATTATGAAATGACGCACGTACTGAAATCCACAGATTTTTCAGTCTGCAAAAAATTTTAAACTGCTAGCTCAAAGTGAGACAATGCGCCGTTGCAATTTTGCCAGTGGCATAGAATTTCGCGCCTTCTACAAGTAACGAGTGTACTACTCCTCTCCTAGAGATACTGTGGCAAATTCTGCATCTAGCGCAAACGGACACTTCGGTGCTGCTGCATCGTCGGAGTTACAAGGATATTTTCGCGTCAAGCGAGCATCGAGCTAAATTGGGCTTTATATTCCAGTAAACTAGACGCGTTTAACAGGAAAGTCGGAAACACACGAAAATCCACACATATGCACGGAGGAAAGTACGTAACACACCAGAAAATTGTTCAATATAATACCGTCGTTCGACAAGCATAAACTACGCAATGCAATGAATTCATTTGACAATGCCCACGAGGTGTACAAAAAAAAACGGTAGATATTATGGTTAGAACGCTACACGCAATTACTAACGGTGCGACAAAACACGAGCCCTCATGAACATCAGCGCAAGGACAGCTGGCTACCAAAGGAAAAAGACATCACCAGCAATAATGCAATTGGAGCAAACCGAAACGGAACTACGCCTACACTTACAGCTAGATCCCACGCGACAACTTCAGTGCGCGTGTCCGCATTAGTACACACGCTCAGGTGTTTATATCACAGAAATTCATTATTTGCTGGCTCATAATATTGCACTGGCAGAAATTAAGCATTTAGTAAGCTTAGCGTATGGGAAGGAAAAATCGACCTACCGACTCGACACTGGTTCGCAGCTGTACAGCACGCACTGTTGTGGCCCGACGACACGGAGTACATGGCGGTACGCCGCCGCTGAACCTGCTGAACGCCCTTGCGTGGCCGTCTTCTCGAAGCCGCACTGGCTTCTTGCAATTACCGGCAACATCGGGGGCATTGAACATCACTGAGGGCACCAAGAGCGTTCATCGATGCGGCCAGGTGACTTCACCAACAGGAGCATAGTCGCATAAAGTCACCGGTACAAAGGCATGACGATAATTGCAGCCGACAAGAATCGCCTCGTCCGCCGGCTTACGCCATGATTTAACACGATAACGTCAAGGGCCCCGCGCCGCAGAAAATTTGGCGTCAGCGTCGGACGTCGGTTCGACAAAAAAAGAATTTCGAACCACACATACCGAGGCCCTCCAAGTGGCGTAAGGAAGTTGCTTAACTAATTGAAATTCTCAACCTAAAATACGCACAAATGTCGTAAAATACGACTTGCACACAACTAATGGACATGATAAGCGTCAGATTGTAGTTTCAATATAATTCAAACATAAATCTGTTACGCGAAAACTCAAAAAAACCCATCTTCCAGCTTGCTACCGCTGCCACGGCGTCCACCATTTGCGCACGCGGGCGCGCACAAATCTTGGAGGCCACGGAGCGGCACACCCGATTTCTTGCAATACCTCCAAATGGCTCTCGTCTTCGCTGGTGGTGGACGGACGCGTTTTCCCAGGGCTCCGCGGCGGCAACGAAAACGTAAGTTTTTTCTGCATGCTTTGAGCTTGCTTCTGCTTTTGATTTGCTGATTTATTAGCCTTTAAATAGTAATTGGCTAGTTTTCTCCTCTTACATGTGTGTGGGTGTGTTTCGTGTATATTTGGTATTGCAGGATAAACAGAAAGGCCTTTCGAGACACTTCTTTCAGCACGTGTACCCGTGCGGGACGTTAAGTCTTTAGAGCCTTTAAATAGCAGTTTGCAAGTCGCAAGACTATTAGCTATAGTAGTCTGTGTGCATTGGTATCGGTTATATTGCATTGGTAAGACAGTAAGAGCGTGGCCGCGTGTTTGATCACGTGTGAACATCATTGCTTGTAAAATATTTTTAGAACTACATTCCAGCATTTTTAAGTTTTAGATTCTGGGCGTATCTGCCTTCGCAAGAAGGCACGTGCTCTCAAAGCTTCGGTGCTTGTATTAGAAAAAGCCAAATGCAACACATGGCAAGAAAGACTGTAAAGCGTGCATTGTGCGGGAGGTCCATCAAGGTAGACGAGGGGACGGATGAGAATGGATAGAAAATCGAGTCGATAGGCAGACACTGTTATATCGATGCTAGTATGAGCTTGTCATACAGGTCGAAGAGCTCAGAAATGAGATAAATATGGAGCGTGATGCACAAAAGGCGGCCAGAAAAAATACTTCAAGCAACCGAGGAAAACTTGAACAGAGCCGCCATCCTGAACATGAAAGGGGCCTGACAATGGAACGCAATCTCCCGACGTGACACAAGAGGGACTTAACAAAGCACGTGAAATGTGCGCAACGAATGGAGAGGGTAGCGGGAACCTAGCCTGATGCGGCCACAAAAGAAAAGCAAGGAACGTAGGGGTCCGTGCATCTTGTCAAGGCCAAATCACACGGGAAAGGATGACAAAGGAAAGCAGGGAGAGGCCTCGGCTGTAGAAGTGAGTGAAAGTGTGATTATCGCCGGCGATTAAAACCTGGCTAGGTACACAGAGGCAATTATGGAGAGGGTGAAAAGTGACAAATAAGTGGCGGTAGGGACATTTCCAGGGTGGACATTGGGCACTGTCACGGAGCGATCAAAAGCAAAGCTCGCGAATAATGCCCACGGATGCAACGATATCGTGCAGCAGGTGTGCTAAATGACGTCCTAAACAGAAAAGGGACTGGGCTAGCCCAGCGCTTGGCGAAGGGGGCATACGACTTGCGCGAGCTATCCCCTCAGGTGCAGATCGTGGTGTGCACGCTGGTGGAGGTGCCAGTACGTGACAGTAACGTACAAAGAGCCGTAGTGGCTGCTAATGAGGCTATATGGACAATGAGCCGAGAGAAAGGTTTCGTGGTTGTCGAAGAAAACAGGGAAGTGAGAAGATGTGGTATTTTTAAACGAGACGGGATCCACTTCAATTACAGACTTGCTCGAGAAGTGGGCTGGCGACTAGCTGGCCGCGCTGTTGCTTTTTTAGGGGGCCCACACGCGATCAGGAGGCCATTGTAGATAGTAATAAAGAAGGTACCCTAGGGGAACCTAGGACTAGCATTGCCGTCAATAACAGAAAAAGGAGGAAAACAAGAAAGAGAGCTCACCATGCAGTAGGCAAAATAAATATGCAGGGTGGTAGATCAGAGGTAAAGTGGGCAGAGATTGAGGAGCAGTTAAATAGAGAACAAATAGGGGTGTAGGTGGTTACAGAAGCGCACCTACGAGACTCGGAAGAGCCGCCAGTGGTTGAGAATTAGGTTTGGGAAAGGAAGAGAAAGAGAAAAGCAGTAGGCAGGGGAAGGGAGCAACATAAATAAATCGAACTTTATTTATAAAGATAAGGGTGAGAAAGATGTAATTCACTCATATAGACCTTTGACCATTACATCGGTAATATACAGGTTAGCAATGCAGGCAATTCAATTAAAGCTGCAGGCATAGGCAGAGAACAATGACATTTTAGGAGAACTTCAGAATTGCTTCGGAATCGGTAGGATGATAACCTGAATGATAACCTATTTGTTTTTATTTAGTGTGTTAAAATATCAAGAGTAGAAAGGAGACCGTTATATGTGGCCTTTTTAGACATTACAGGAGCGTATGACAAAGTAAACCGCAACATTTTGTGGGATATTCTGGAATAGGACGGTTTAGGCGACGATTGTATACAGCTTTTGAGATAGATTTGTCTAGAAAATATCGTTTGCGTTGAATGGGAAAGAATGAGGAGCGGGGAGAAAATTGATATCAACAAGGGGTTGAGGCAGAGGTGCCCTTTATCCCCACTACCATTTATGATGTACACGGCGAGAATAGAAAGGGCGCTAGAGGAAGTTAATATCGGGTTTAATTTTTCAAACAGGCTGGTACAGTAGTAGAGCAGCTGCTTACAGGTTCGTCTTATGCGGTTGACATTGTGTTGCTAGCTAACAAGCAAAGTGATGTGCAACGTCTGGCTAATATCTGTGGACAGGAAGGCGAGAATTTAGGTCTGAAATTTAGCGTTAAAAGTGAGGTGTTATGGTATTCATTGAAAACAGTGAACAGACAATGTCAGTACAGCGCCAGGAAATACCTCGTGTGAAAGAATATAAATACTTTGGTATCTGGATAAACTAAGGCAATAGATATACGGAAACACAAGAAAAAACAATACGAGCAAAATGGAAGAGAAGTGCGGTCATAACGAAACACAGAGCGCTACGGGGATGCAATAGTTGCGTGTTGCTACGTGGTATGGTGCAAGGTGTAATGGTTCCACGCCTTAAATCTGGAATCGCGTTGGTTTGCTTGAAATCAGGGGTACAATCGGGACTCAATGGCAAACAAAGTTCAGTGGGACGCCTCGCATTGGGCGCTCACGGGAAGACTACAAATGAAGGTGTGCAAGGTGATATGGGCTGGACAAGTTTTGAAGTGAGAGAAGCACACAGTAAAATTGATTATCAAGAGCGACTGGGGAATACGGAAGAAAGGAAAGGGGCTGGGAGAGTTTGCAGGTATTTGTACAATAGGACATTGATTCAAAGTGGAGGAAAAGCACTAGGAAGCTTACAAGCAAGTATGCGACCTGTATGGTGAGCAACATGGCAACAAAACGTCAAGTGGAAAGTCAAAGAGGCTGAGATTACCTCATGGGTGACGGCAATGGAAAAGAAACCTCTATGAGTAACTACTTCAGAGCGAAAAAACGAAATTATGAAAGAAACAATTTGTGATAACTCAAAGAGAAGCTCTTTCAGGCGAGATCAGAATGCTTTAGAACACGCACTTGTAAAGCAAGATATAAGAAGGAAGAAGAAGCATGTGCTTGCTGTGGTAAAGCTAGGGAAACGATGGAGCATGTTTTATTAGAATGTGAAGCTATGTACCTAGCGGTCGATTTAAGCATTTCTGGCCTCCTAGAAGCCCTGGGTTAAGCGAGTGCAGGGGGAACGTAAACATGTCCGCATTAGATATTAGTAAGATGCGATTGGAAGATTGGTGGAAGTAGGCAAACGACAAACAACAGAGGCGTACAAAAACAAAATTCCCAATAGGGGTTCATAAAGTTTGGGGATGAGAATCCTTCGTGTTTTTATTTCGCTTTCTTTTTTTTCTTTTTTAGCATAGGTAGGACATTAGGCAATATAATAACAAGATCTTGGTGGCGCTACCCACCCCCGCGTTCCAAAGGAAACGCTCATAGCATACATCCATCGATCCATCCATCGCGGCCCACGCAAGAGGCCGCATATCTACCAGAAAGCTCTCCATCGTGAATAGCGTTCGCCGCCAGTGTTTCCCTGTAAACATTACGGTTACATATGCTGCAGTTGCCAGGAAGCCTGGGCAGCAGTCAAGGATATTTGAATGCTATCGGCGGTCGACTCTTTAAGGCGAAGCTTAAGCGTCCTCCAAATTTTTTGCTCCTTCCCGGTCGGCGCAGTTTTTTCTGCCCCTCCGCCATCAAACCTACGCACAATAGAAAAATAGGCTAATAAAGAAGTCGCCCCGACTTCTTTATTAGCCTATTTTCCTTTCGCTTTTCTTTCTCCCTCACAGCATTTCCCTCACCGCTTCTTTCAGCTTTTGCTTTGTGACACCCTCTTAAAGCTTCGGCGCGCTTTTTGGGTGCCAAATTCGCAGGGTTGCATATAAACGTTGGGTTTGCTCATTGGCCGCATACAGCCTTAAACAGAGGGTCGGCCGCGTTTTGACACGCATGCTTTGGCTTGAAAGTACGCTTATATGCGGTGTTCTTGGGTGAACAGAGAGCATACAGATTATACTGGGGACGTCATGCAAGATTTAACTAAGAGTGATAGTTAGAGAGAGAAGAGAGAGAAAGAAACGTTTATTATACGAAAAAGTGTCCCGAGCGAGGCAGGGTATCACTCTAAGGTGGGAAGGCTCCTTAGTCCAGGAACCCTGTGGCTTCGACTGCCCTCTTGGCCCTGGCGACGAGTTGTCGTTGGTCTTCCAGGTCCCCGAGGGTTACCTTGGCCTCCCACGTTTCGAATAGGTGGTTTGCTTCTGGTGCTCGTTTTGCGTCCGTTTCTGGTTGCATTTCGCTGCCTTCCTGCCACGGGCATTCCAGGAGCAAATGTGCCAGAGTGTCGGGTACGTTGCAGAGTGGGAAGAGGTAGCCATGGAGCGTCGGGTAGAGGTAATGCATTATCGTTCCGTGCGCGTACGTATTACTTTGCAGGCGTCTAAGGATCAGGCTTTCTTCTCTGTCGAGTTTAAGGTGCGGTGGATCCGCTACACTCGACGCTCGAGTCTGTAGTGTTGCAATATGTCCGAATAGTTGGTGGGTACGGCCTCCGCCTCTTCTGTCGCGGGTCGGAGAGCGCGTGGAAAGAGGGGAGCCCGGCTGACGTGCTCGCGGGCAGCGGCGTGGGCAGCTTCGTTCCCCTCTAGTCCCTCGTGACCGGGTACCCACGTTACGCGGGCGTGCGGGAGCGGAGTGCTTCTTTTTAGTATCTTGAGTGCATCGGCCGAGATGCAGCCCCTCAAGAAGTTTCTACAGGCGACCTGAGATTCGGTGAATATAACCGCTGCGTCTGTGGATGTGGTGGTGGCGAGAGCGATTGCCGCTTCTTCAGCCGTTTCCGGATTGCGTGCCTTGATGGCTGCCGATGCTAGCTCGGAGCCTCGGGAGTCTACGACGCTGAGAGCATACGCGTTTCGATGCGGATACTTGGCCGCGTCGGTCTAGCGGGCATTCGGGTCATGCTTGAAACTTCGTTTGATAGCGTTGGTTCCATAGCCTGTCTTCTACTCTTGTGGTATATGGGATGCATGTTGCACGGGACACGTGCGATGCAAACGCACTCTCGAAACTCCGGTGGGATTCGCTCTTTCTTGTCCGTGTCTGCGACATTCGTCTCGCTGTAGTTCAGGTGTCGGAGTACTGATCTCCCTGTGGGCGTGAGCTTGAGTCGTTCCAGCTGGCTGTTCTTGTGCGCTTCGGCGAGCTCTTGCCACGTGTTGTGGACCCCATCTTAAGGAGACGTGAAGTAGAGGCCATGGTGGGGAGTCCCAGGGCGACTTTGATTGCCTTCCTTATCATGATGTTGAGCTTTTCTATTTCAGCGTTCTTTAAAGCCAGGTACGGCATGCCATATGAGATGCGGCTGGCGAGTAGTGCTTGTATTATTCTTAGCATGCCTTGCTCCTTGAGCCCGCTTCTTTGGCTTGAGATCCTCTTGACGAGGTGTGTGAGTTGTGAAAGGGTGCTTTCTAGTTTCGGTAGGCTGGCAGCTCCCGATACGTCTTTGTGGATGTGGAGTCCAAGTATTCGCATGGTGTCGACTTTCGGGATTGTTGTCCCGTTGAGGGTAATGCTGGGATAGGGCTCTTCGTAGTTGGGTGGCCGGCCTCTCGATCTTGCTTTCAGGGTGAGGTGCTCAGACTTCTCTGGGGCGCAGCGGAGGCCGCAGTTTCGGAGATAGCTTTCGATGGCGTCGACAGCTTCTTGTAAGCTACTTTCTTGCCTTGCAACGTTCGTAGCCCTGGTCCAGAGCGTGATCTGGTATGGTCTCGGGGAGTGGGGGTAGCTTGATCATAGCTACGTTAAAGCGTAGCGGTGAAATGAACGACCCTAGAGGGTGCCTCTGTTTGGAAGTAGGAAGCTTTCACTGCGGATGTTGCAGATTTTGATTGTTGCCGTGCGGTCCATCAGAAAGTTTCTGACGTACGCGTAGGTTCTAGTGCCGCAGCCGGTGCCTTCGAGATTGTTGAGGATCGCGTCGTGGCTAACGTTATCGAAGGCTCCCTTGAAGTCTACTGCCACTATGGAGTATTTGCTTTGATTGTTTAGGGGATCTAGAAAGCCTTCTTTTAGTTGTCGTGCGGTCGTGCGCCATATGTTTGAAAAGCTTTCCCGCGCACGAAGTGAGGGAGATCGGGCGTAGGTTCTCCAAGCTGAGAGGTTTGTTGGGCTTGGGGATCATGGTGATGTCCGAGTGTTTCCACACGGCAGGAAACTCTCCTTTCTCCCAGCACTCGTTGTAGTAACGGAGGAGAGCCTCGGTGGCCTGCTGCGGTAGATTGCCCAGGCGTTTGTTAGCGATCCGGTCTTTACCAGTGCTAGTATTTCTACTCAAGTTGGATAGGGCTACGTGGATTTCGGCCTGCGTGACGGGTTGGTCGAGTTCTGGATTCGGTATTCCAGAGTATTCTTTGCTGCGAGTTGACGCGGTAGAAGGTGCGTCTCCGCATAGTTTCTTTTGTAGTTCTCGCAGGAGGTGTTCTTCTGATCCGGCGTGGTTGTGGATAAGAATGTGAAGATGTTGCTTGTTTTTCGTTTTGGTGGGTTTAGTGGCCAGAAGTGCGCGTACGAGGTGCCAGGTCCTCTTCATGCTCAGATTCCCCTGTAGCTTGTCACAGAAAGCGGGCCAGTTCTGCCTGACGAGGTGGTCCGCATAGTCTTGAGCCTGCTTGGTAAGGAGAGCGATACGTGTCTTTAGCTTTCTGTTAAGCTTTAGTCGATTCCATCTCTTCAGGAGGCCGCTTCTTGCCTCCCAGAGAATGAGGAGGTGCGCGTCGACCGCGGGTGTATCGGCATCGAGTTGTATGATCTTGATGTGACGTTCTGCTGTGTCAAATACATTTCTGAGCCACTCGTCAATGTCAGTTATGCTTGCTCCGGAATCTAGCTTGTCCCTGAAGGATTTCCATTCGGTTAGCCGTGCAATTCCGGTCTTGGTCTGTTTACGGGTATGTGCTACATGTAATTGGAGGATATGGTAATCGCTACCTAAGGTTTCCTGGAGTCGACGCCACTCTGCCCAGGTAATATCGGGGTTTGTGTCCCTGGAGACGCTGTTTCCCATTCTTGTGGTCTGGAGAGGATCAATCCAGAGGGTGAGTCTGTGTTGCTGGGCGGCATCGTGCATTCTATCACCCTTCTTTGTGGTGGTATGATAGCCCCATGCTGTGTGCGAGGCATTGAAGTCTCCCACTATGACGAGTTGGTGTCCATTCGTGGATTTCCTGATTTCTCGTACTGAGTGATCGAAGTCCCGTAGCTAGTCGCGAGGCGGGCTGTACACGCTGGCCACGAATAGGCTTTTCTGCGTCTTTCGTTCCGGTAAAACCTCGATCAAGGTGTGTTCTGTCTGGGTGCTCTCTACGTCATGTTTTTTGGCTGTGAGAGTTTTCTTCACCCGTATGGCAGTTCGTCGGGCTTGTGCATATTTGCTGCGTCACTCAACCAACAGTGGAGGATGTATCGTAAGGATGGCAAGCAGATGCTAGACATACGACACGGCGCGGAGGAATAGATATTTATTTATTTATTTAAATATACCTTACAAGCTCTTCGAGGCATTGTGTAAGGGCGAGAGGGCACTTAAACATTATAATATAGAATAATTAGAATACATATGTGAATACAAATACAAAAAATAGTGTAAGAAATGCGCTAACATGCAGTAATGTGGTGCTAAAATTGTACAATGGACAAACCGAATGCTTTTGAACGCGAGAGGTCGCTGAACAAGAAACTTTCACAAAGTAAAATATAATCAATAGAATTACAGAGCAAGCGGGACATATTTCGCTATAAGAAAACAGTATTTAAGGGAAAGTAGCACATTAATAACGGGAAAGGCAAGAAAAAATAACACGTTAGGTTATGTTGATTTTAAAAAATACGTTGTTAGAAGATGTCAAAAATTTTCTTGGTTGCTCTCGTAAGCGATAGGAAGGTCGTTCCAAAGGCGAATGGCTCTTGAAGGAATGGAGTAGGTAAATGAATTAGTCTTTCCGTAAATGCGTATGAAATTGAAGTTATTGTACAACCGTTGTGACCTGTAATGAGGAGTTTTAAGAGACAGAACGGATGGCGCTGTTTTATGGACGTATTTATGAAATGATAGTAGGGCTATATCCTTGCGATTATGCAAGGACTGTAGTGAGAGTTCGAGTTTAATTTGTGTTATGTTTTTGTTGTAGTCGTAACAATGTGAAATAAAACGCGCTGCCCTTTTCTGAATAGATTCGGGTTTTCCGATCAAGTATTTCTGATAGGGAGATCAGACGGAAGCGACGTATTCAAGCTGAGCTCGAACAGCTGTTAAATAACCTAGTTTATGAATGTCTTTAGTAGAATTATGTAACGTGCGTCTTATGTACCACAATTATGTGGAAGGATTGGCGCATATGTATGGAATGTACCTTGACCACCAATTAGTCGAAGTTAGGTTAACACCAATATATTTCTGTTGAGTATCATGCAAAATAGGGATCTTATTCATGTGATAAAGAAGCGCATAGTTAGTATGCTTGCGGGTAAAAGAGATAATGTTACATATAGAAACATTAAGCTTCAATGGCAAAGTGTTACACCAAAAAGAAATAAGTTCTAGATCTTTTTGGAGGATTGTATGATCATCAGCACACTTGATGGAACGTTAAAAAATGTCATCGTCTGTGAATATACGCACGTGCGAGGAAATGTTATTCGGTAAGCCATTAATGTTTATTAGAAATAGTAATGCCCCAAGAACACTGCCTAGGGGTACACCTGAAGTAAAGTGCGAAAGAGGAGAGGAAACATTATTAACTGCTGGGAATCGCTGACAATTAGAAAGGAAAATGCAAATCCATGTTAGTGAAAGAGAATCTAATTTAAGCGCAGATAATTTCAAAATCAAACAGCAAGGTGCTAGGAAGTCAAACGCTTTTGAAAACTCTAGAAAAGCACAATTAGTTTGTAGATCCTTTTCTATGTTAGTATGCAAATCAATTGTTAATTCTAATAACTGCGCCGCACAAGAGAAATTCCTCTGAAATCCGTAGTGATCAGAAAAAAATTTGTTGGCTTCCAGATTATTGTAGACATTTGATGCAATTACATGTTCTATCATTTTGCAGCATACAGATGTTAATGATATTGGATGGTAGTTTTCTGGTGCGTGTTTATTGTCTGAGCTAAATATGGGTGTGACCTTTGCTATCTACCAGTCTGAAAGCAGCACGCCAGTCTCTAAAGATTGCCTGAAGATGTGAGACAGAATTCTGCTAGATGCTATGAAGGTGTTTTTCAGAATTTTATAGTTCATGTCGTCAACGCCCCAAGATGCAGTTAGCTTGAGGTTATTTATCAGGCATGCATCACCTTCAACTGTTATTTTTATTGGTGACATATATTGGTGGTTTAGCCCCGATACATCCGGCACATCAGGCCGATCTTCTGTGGTGAATATGGAAGAAAAATCAGTATTGAAAGTAGAAGCACAGTTAATATCTGGAATGGGTATGTTATTACTATTGTGTAAAGAAATGTTAGTGTGGTCCTGATTTGGGCTTATAATGTGCCAGAACTTTCCGGGATTAGATTTTAGAAGAGATGGTAGATCATGAGTGAAGTATTTATCTTTAGGCTGAAGACAGAGAACAGTAAATTTTTAAGCTTTCCTTGTACGTGTCCCAAGCTGCTTGCGTGCGCAACCGCTTAGAACTTTCGCAGTGGCGCTTCCTCCTGTTTCTCATTAAGCGTAGGGATCGGGTGAACCATGGGTTAGATTTATCATTGGTTATCTTAATGGGAGAGACATACTGGTTAACCAAGGCAGACATTTTATTCCTGAAGAGTATTCAATTCACCACCGATCGACTGTGAAATGAAGGTTTGAAGGCATGTGGGAAATTGATATATGTAATTCCGAATTCATAACGTTGTAATTGGCTGTTATACCCATCGCGTATATGTTTTTTTTAGTAGCGAAACCTGTAAAAGATAACGGTACGTTGAGAGTTACTTGCAGTAAGGAATGATCGCTAAAACCATTAATAGACAATTTGTCCAACTGTCTGAGGAGCTGTTGTGAAGATCAAATCTAAGATATTACCCTGTGTAGGAAGCGTAACAACCTGAAGCAGGTTAAAATCTAAGGTTAAATTGAAACACTCTATCGAAGTATTACAGGGTAGAGATAAGTTAACCCAGTCGATCAGAGGAAAATTGAAGAGTTTTAGCAGATAGATGGCATCAGACAGGTGAAGTTTCGTCACTGGTTCTATGTTGCTGCGGAAGTCATTAATAAATGAATTAGGAGTACTGAGGGGTCGGTAACGTACACCTATAAGAAATCCCGAGGATAAGAGCATGCATACAGCCCAGATAATTTCTACGTTAGAGTATGAGTTAATTACGTAAGACGGAAGTGTTGTTCTTATTCCTAGATGGACGCCGCCGCCGCTTTTATCTTTTCGGTCATATCTGTGAATGTTGTAGTCGTCAAAACATTTAAATATTTCTTAATCAAAGACATCCGGATACAAGGAAGTTTCAGTTAATGCTAGTATGTCAGATTTGGTGTCTTCAAGGAAGGAAGAAAGGAAGTAAGTTGGTCGCGTTTACGCACACGGCTTCGAATGTTAGTGAACGATAAGGATGCCGGAGGAAAGGCATGATAGGAGCCAGACCGATTATGGCTGTTTCGACACGTTCTGCTCTTGATCTATCTACTGGAAGGAATAACAGAGCTAGTAGCGATATCAAATATGTATGTATTGTCTGTGCGCAGCCTGTCAACTGCTAGTTTGAATTGTTTTTTTCTGTGTCTTCGCAAATAAATTCATCTGTCTTCTCGCCTGCGGTGTAGCTGGGGAGAATTTTCACTGATAGCGAATGGCGATCCTTTGCGTTTGTGAGCTGACATCGGCATGTTTCCTTTTTCCTTAAAAAAGGTTAATTTTGCTATTAGTGGCCTGCGTTTGTCACTGTACCTGCCTAGTCCATGAACGCATTCAAATTGGTTATTTGTCACAGTAATTTGAAAATTCTCTGAGCAGAACTTTATCTTTTGTACGGATGCAAACCAATTTTGTTAGGGGCCTCTTCAATTCCAAAAAAAAGAAGGTTATAGCGTCGCAACTGATTTACAGCGCTGTCACACCTAGATGAAATGTTAGATGACTGGTCAGTAACTCTGCGCAAGTTGTAGTTATGACAGCATCCGATGTTTGCTGTTCAGACATGTTGCATGTTTCCAAAGCTGCAATTCTGGCATTTAGGAGCTTAATTTCATTCTCGGCGGCTCCACACCTCTCCTCGCTTAGTATCGATTCGGCAAGTAAATTAGCCTGCCCCTACTCAAGTTTGGAAATTTTTTCCATGGCTGAGGCGAAGGCATCTGCCTCTGCCTTGCTCATGGGACTGTACACTGTACAATGACGTCATGTTGATAGACATTCAGCTTCCTATTGGCTAAGGTACTCTACACATCCTCCAGCTCTCCAAGGAACTACTGAGATGAAGTATAGCTCCACACCCTCTTACCAGATATACCATCCTTTTCATAAGGTAAATAAGTGTGTGTGTTCCTGCGCGTGTTCTCGTGCGATATAAGAGAAAGACAACTAACTATCAGGCAATGGTACGATGACAACTACACAACTTTGAACCACGACAAAAATGATGAGGATGTCATAGTACCATCGGCACTACGAACACTGCGATGATGTCACGAAGACGACCACGGCAAAACTGCGATGAAGCTTGACTAAGGCGCCAACCTGATGGCTACGTAACACTACAGGGGTGTGATAAAGACGGCATTATAACGAGGACGGTCAGATAGGAAACGACAAAAATGACGTCATGGATACAGTAACAAGTAGATAATGACAACACCGACATGCTGGGCCCGACAACCACGAAATTACAAAACGACAGTGGTATGACGACTACTTAAGTGCCGTCGCAAAAAAGTCTATGATTGCATATGTAAGCCAATAGCATAACAAATGCACTAACGTACGCCTGAATGAGAGAACTAACCAACGGGTGCACAATTTAACCGACAACTAAGTAACGAAGAAGCGAACAAACGAAGGATTCCTTGCCGCCGAGTCCGGCCACTGAGCAACCACGAAAACAGACGGAAGAAGCAAAAAAAGTATTCGCCGAGAAGTTTGCGACCATAAACATTCTAGAGGTCACGCTGCTGCTTAAGCATAACAATCAACGACGACGCACTCGCTGTAAATGTTCAAAGTCCCAACCTTATTTTGCCACAGCAGTGAAGCAGTCATGCCAGCAATGACATAGTCATCATCACGTCGTCGTATCAAAGTCTTTGTGTCGTAATCTTGTCAGATTGACGCTATTATTATTATTACTCTTATTATTATTACATAATTTTAGGAGTTCCAGAAAGGTACAAACAGAACTAAATAAAATGCACACGATACATATTGCAAGTAAAAAAACGAAAAAGAAAACAGGCACAGGTACGGACAAACTTAGAATATGTACTGGTCTTACTAATAGTGTAGCGTGGGCAAGGCAAACGCGATTATTTTCTCATTTTTAACCAGGGTCCTTGACCAACACCAAAGAGATCCTACGTTCCCATATGATACGATCGCCCTTGGGATACTCAGCGACTTAATCACGTAGGCGCCACAGCAGAAATTACATGGCCCTCGGTGACATTCTACGCAAAGCTGCCGAACCACTCTTTCTTAAAGTTGCAATTTCGCCTAATATGTCCCGAATGCATGTGATTACAATATGTTCTACTACTCTGTGCACACGCCTGTCATCAACATGCTTCCCTCGGCAAGCATCACACATCGCCTTCGCCCACGTCACATCGCTACACAGACGTCTCACAATGTGCATACACCTAGCTGATTTGATGTTTGCATCCCGTAATGACTCTGAACGGTGTAGTGCAAAATTCTTAAAATTGCACAAGGAGAAGGTTGTTCATGGACATTGCATGGATTTAGCGATGGATTTAGCGTTGTATATCATAAAATAAAAGAATTGTGCGCATTGCCGTTAGTTGTATTATACCATTTATTAAACGCTTCACTTCAACTAAATTGTAACATCTGCGTTCGGTCAACATTATGCTCCAGTGATGCTGCCACGAAATAACATTAAAAACAACGTGAATCATCAGCAAATGTAAACTTGCCTGCACTATTCCTTTAATACTCTGTCGACCGGTTGTTGCCCTCCGAGCTGCGTCTTATTATATTATCAACCAACAGGCTAATGGGTGGGCGATATTCTGCGCGCCGAAATCGACGCTACAATGACTTTAGTCAACTCTTCGTCGCGGGTCCTATGAACCGCTCGGGTCGGACATACGAGAAACGCATGATCATATGATCGCAAAGGGACACGACATCTTGTTTCGTTGGCGGCCGGGTCATTGCGGTATCTCCGGCAACGGCCTGACCGGCGAAGTTGCTATGAAAGCACACGAAGACGCAAACCTTGTTTCTGTACCGTTATCGAGGACTGACGCAGCCCTAGTCTTAAGCAAGCTAGCGCACCGTATGACATTGGAGAAATGGAACACACCTGAATTCATCCAGCATCGATTACATTGCCTGGACCCATCTATGCAACTGCGGCTGTTACCTGGGCTTCCGCAAAATGAGGAAACAACGCTGCGACGCTTACGCTTGGACGTCGCATTCACCAATGCACATATGTGTTTGACTGAAACGGCTGTTAGCACAAAAGGACTGATAGCGCCTGCAGTGTCGACGAGACTATAGAACATCTGCTGTGGTTTTGCCCATCTTTTGAATATGAAAGACATCAGCTCTGCACACCTCTAAATCACTTAGAAAACCGTCCACCTTGAAGGAAGATCTTGGGACCATGGCCTCGCACATCGCAGCTACAAAAGGCCACAGACGCACTGCTGCGATATTTGAAAGCTACTGGATTGAGCGACCGTCTGTGATCTCGACTGAGTGACCGTCAGTAGATATAGAGCAGAAAACTGTTACAACTTCGGCGATATCCACAGTGGACTCTCTTCTTTTAATATTTCCCTCCTCTTTCCTCTTCCCCTAGTATGGGGTAGCCAAACGGACTCAGTCCTGATTAGCCTCCCTACCTTTCATTTATCATTTTCTTTATCACCAAGTTTTAATCGTGTTTCGGAAATAGGACCAAACAAGTCATTTTTCAACTACACGACATCAAGTTCAGGGACTTGCTACGCAGAAGAAACAGATGTAGTGTATTTGTCTAACCACAGATACGCCGACCTCATGAGCATGAAAGAGAAGGCGCTTACAGCAAAAAGCAGCGGATGGCACTTCGCGTGGTTCCCACACCAAAAGTTGATTGAGCATAACCAATTCAAAACAGTCGCAAGGATTGTGCTCACCTCATCTCTTATAGGAAGCGGAACTTGGCCCGGCTGTACGACCACGCGTTCTTTGAACCAAGAGCCACGGGGCTGTCCTACATTGTCGAGCAGCGAGAATTGATCGATCCAATTAGTAGTGTCTTCAAAAAAGGTGGTGTGAGTCGCGTTCACGCGTTAAAGACTAAAGCTATTCACGAAAGCATGTGAGCATTCTTTCATGCAATCACACGGACTGTCGATGGTAAAACGGCATCCAACGCGAAAGTAACCCGCGATAACGAATAAGGCTACATCTCTCGTTATTTGCAGCGAATATAATCTTTAAATACAAAGTAACGGCAGAAATAAATGAGAACGAAAAGAACGAAGTTAACACAGACGCTGACTTTGCGTATGTTAAAGAATTCGCCCTCAACTTGTCTTTTCGATAAAGAAATTGGGACAGAAAAGACTTTGGCACCTGTGATTCCTTGACGCACTCGTGACCTTCTGATCAGCAGCCGAGGAGGCCACAAGAACAGCTGGTCACCAAGTCAGAACGCCGGGCATCGCGATTCCATCTCGCTAGATCGGCTGGTCACTAGATCCACAGGGTGGGTATCGAGACACCAGGCTACTCAAGCAGCTGGCCACGAGGTCGGCAGGCCGCGCTGCCTGATGCCATTGCACTAGAAGGCCTGGCCACCAGGTCTGCAGGGCAGGCAGCAAGACACCTGGCCGCTGTAGAACAGCCCAACCCATCTTGGGCAAGATGGGTTCAAAGAGGTTCAATGCAATGCGACGCATACCCAGTGGCACTTACGCAAGTTATTTTCATGGATATTGACCGAAGGGCAGCACGTAAGCGATGGCACATAAAACAAATTAAATCCTAGCCTTTTACGAGCCAAAACAGCGATATGATTATGAGGCACACCGTTGTAGGGGACTCCGGATTAATTCTCACCACCTGTACTTCTTTACCGTGCAGCCAATCTACGGTACACGCGAGTTTTTGCATTTCGGCCCCATCGAAACATGGCCGCCGCTGCCAGAGTTTCAACCCGCACCTTCTGGCTTAGCAGTGACACGCCAAAGCGACTACGCCATCACGGCGGGTGATTTTGCATATCCAGTGACCCAGGATGGCGTGGAATAAGTTCATTGAGGTGCGCCACATATCCTCACGTAGCCAGTGACCCAAGTTGGCCCCTCAGCATAGCAGGACGATGTCCTACCCATTAGATCATGGACTACGCCATGACCCTAGTTGGCGTGGAACAGTTGGCTAGATACGGATAAACAAACCAACTGAAACTGGTTGAAGTTAAAGAATGCTAGGCGCAATAACTATAAGGTACAACTGTAACAAACAAGAGTGCAAATGTAATATTGTCGTGTTAAGGCTTTGCGTTGTGCCGTTATCTTTTAGAATGCTATTAGGATTGAGTCGGTGGCCTCAACGACTTCAGAAGTCGCGAACTGAAAACGACTCTCGGCCCCAATTTACCACAGTCATGTACTCTTAATTCTTTTCTGGAATGAAAATGTGCTGTTGTGGTGAAAATGTGGTGTTTAACTGGCCAAAGGCAAGAACGAGTGGAAGATTTACATGCGTTACATTTACACTGCGTTAGCAGTGACTGCAGGAACAAGCCTAGAAAACCGTATTGTGTTTCGTTGTGCGTAAAGCGACTCGGGGATTGCGAGGAACATCGTAGCGGATAGATACGGACTCATTTTTACTAGATATACGATAAAAAATTTAAACATATGGACGAGACTGATTTCACTGCTGGCATGCTGGAGTGATAAATGTAGCCATTGAAACCGCACGCAAACTACATGAGAAAGCGCTAATTGGCGCATAATTGGAAGTTTATTGAACAACAGCGCCACATGCTATGAACGACACAGATGGTTTCACGCTATTTTCTAATTAACTTTCACTTGTCAGGAAGCACACGTTCAGCACTTTCTTCCTTCCCTGTTCTTGATGCAGTGCTGCACTGGAAAAGTGCCAGTTCACCCAGTTTGCTATTTTTCGTAGCGATAATTTTGTTCAGGTACAACTGTGGCGTGCGCTAGTTAATTTTTTTCATACTATTTCTGAATACAAAAAATGCTGAAATAAACATTTATAGCTCCTTGTTCACACTTCGTTGATAAGAATTACAGAAACATTGGCGTACTCGAGTTTATTTAGCGGGCTATAGGCAACTGGCTCAGCGAAAGGCAATGGAAAGATTTCAACGCAGGACAAGTTTTCGATGCGCTCACCTTTCTGGCCATATCGTATAGTTTTGCCTCCGATAGATGACCTGGCGAGGACGCAGGAAAGGCCAGCGCCGTCTTCGCCCAAGAGATCCTTGCACAACACGACCGCGTCGACCTCACGCTGTTCGTTCTCGGAACCAATGAAAAAAAGAAGAAAATACATTGCACACGTATGGAGCACGGTGAAAGATGTGAGGGAACGAAACCTTAACTACGGCCATGTCAGCTGGTGTACACTCTGAGGTGAATGAGAATTGTATCATGAGCGCCATTTTGTCCCCTGGTGTTTAACTGGCCAAACTATGGGCGAAAAAAGAAACTAAGAAAAAACAAGCTTGCTGCCATGGCAACGGTTTTGTTGATGTGCGAGGGAGAAACGCCATCCCGCTTGCCGTCTGCAATGCGCTCGACGAGAACACGACTTTCTCTGCAGGCGCCATCGCAAACCAACATCGCTTGCATTTTTTTATTGCTTTCCTCTTTCAGATGTTATGCTAAACACCCTTCTGCTTCTAATTTTCTTGTACTCACAACATGTGTGCAACGCATCTGTGCAAAAAATGTATCTTTTTCTGTTCAAGATGCGCGAGCCACCACGCCATGACGCGCAACTATTTAGTTTCGGCAAAGCATAATTAGGCAGAAAAATTACTCATTCACTGTTTTTATTAGCTGCCTGTCGTACAGCAAGGCACTCTATACACAACACAATAATATACAACTGAGTATCGCATTATTCAGTACAAATGGGCGTATTCTGTACTACGATCATACATAACCCAGCTTCCTACAATATCTCATAAACAGTACATTACTTCAGATGCCATGTTAGTTTGCTGTGCACAACACAACTCTACGAAAGTAGTTTTTGTGGAAGTATTTGTGAATATTGAAAAGATTATCAACAGCGGCAAGTCCATACTATTCGCATACCAGTATACAAACTTTTTATTCCATAGAGTGGGTGTACTTGCAAGTCCAAAAACATTATATACCTAGTAAGTTTTCTGCAGCTGTCTTTGCGCTAATGCGCGGATTAATATTTAGCAAACTATATTAAAAAAGATTTATAGTTTTTTCATGTTTCATTTTGTTTCACAATACAACATGTAAGACCACCAGAGCTTAATTCATATCGAACATTGCGAACAAGGTGGAAGAAATTCCTCACAAGCATACTACAGATATTTCTTAAAATCTTTATTGTACTTCGCCTGTTCTATCATCATCCAGATATAAATGGTACATTTCAAAAAGAGTGACAGCAAACAGCACCGAGATTTCTTGTCGAGAAACAGTAAATGCAGGAGAAGCATGGGTCAATCGGCGGTTGATCGTCAGATGAGGGTGCGCGAGGACAGAGTGATACACAAAGGTATCATTGAACGCGTAGCTTCGAGACATGGAGAAATATCTTTAAAGGTAACTCAGATTGGCTGCAATAAATGCATCAAGGCAATCTGCTCAGAATAATGTTCCTTTTCATGGCTTTCTTTCTTTGCTTTCGTGCTTTCTTTGCTTAATAAGATTATTCGTTTTGCTTAATATGGTTATTCGTGGCTTTGCCGAAAGGAGCACCCCACCGCCTTTTTTGCTATATTAATGAAGCCACTGAACTCAAAAGTGTCGAGCAAGATAAGTACTTGCACAACTTTATTGAAGCAAGCTCAGGAAGATTCTAGTATCCCAAGATCCATGTGTGGTAGCTATCTAGTAAATTCTAAAGAGGAGGGTGCAAGTGTAGGAACAACGGTTGTTTGCGCAAAGAATGCGCTGCAGGATGTTTGTGAAAATATTTAAATATGCCGACATATTTTGTAAAGAAAGTGTGATCAGGAGACCGCAATAAAAAATTATCGGAATTAGAAAAAATAAAATATAGAAAAACGTTTCCCAATTTTCAAGCTTGTGGAGGTTTTTTTGCAGTGGACTTTCTCTCACGATGTCTTCTTTTTTGAGATCCAGATTAATCTCATTTATGCGCAGACAAATCCACGCATCGCAGAACTGCTGCAGCAGCTTTGTGTGACCCTTATCAGAGCAAAATGTTTCATATACGGGATTGCTGTCTAACTTAAATGCAGTACAGTGCTCACACCGCACAAGTGCACGACCACGCGAATTTGCTCCAGAAAACATTTCTCCATGCTCTTCTCTTCCTCTTGCGATAATGGAGGGTCACCTGGCTCCGGAAGCATTGGTAGAACTCTGTTCTCAGATGGTGCATCAACTTTTCTAGTGCTTCCCCCGTGGTAATCTTTCTGTGGCTCTTTAACTTAGCGCATTTGCGATATCTTTGTCTATCATTCTTCAGTCGATTGATGACACCTGTAATTTCTGGTGAATATATATCTTCCGCTTTTTGCCTTGCTGCAGTGACGCAGAACCTGTAAAGACAGATACCTCGTTAGAACATCTCGTTGGACCAGTTGGCGAATTTTCGTCAAAATTGCACGCTTTGTAAAGGAACATTGCACACTTGAGTGCCATCTTGCATTGTAAAGCAAATTCCTTTGGTGACAAATGCGTACTATATGGCATAACTTTGTATTTATTGAAACACGACATGAAAAGCACGTTCATAAACAAATTGCTAGCGCATGTGACAAAACACAGAACTGATTTCGTAAAATAGTACCCTGAATTTGGTTGCAAGATTTCAAGTAGCAATATGCCTCCAAAATTTAATGTGCAAATGTCTAAGTGCTAGTGCTGCTACGTAGTCTTGTAACATATTAAGCATTGCTGGTTTCTCAAGAGGTGGCTGGGAATGCTAGGCATCAGTATTTTTTTTTCTTAGAGTTATTTTCTTTATCGATTAAAGCTTTTGATTCATCTTGTTAAGGATGAGGTAATTGGACGTTTTATTTACTATGGCATAAATTTCCTGCAAAATATCCATAAGATAAGAAAAACACCACCCATGCACCCCGTATAGATGACAAATCAGCGAAGCTGAAATGTGCGGCCCCGGTGTTGAAGTCGACATTGTCGCTGCTTTGCCTCACGGGTCGCAACTGCCGGATCTTCGATTGCAGCACCAAACACGGCACGACTTTTTACGAACGGGAATTTGCTCATTGTCTGTTAAAACTGTTCGACCTTTTAGTTTAGCCTGTAATCGAGAACATCGCGCACCACAGACCTGCAAACGAGAAGCTAACTGACAAGCATACGGTTTCTTCGCGCACGCGGAGCAAATTTCCCTGCGTAACGTCACATGGCACCAGACGCCGTAAGCAAATGACGCGCACAAGACAGCGCTCGCCGTGCTAATGACACTTGCGCCGTGCCCTGTCAAGTGGTTTTTGAACGAAAATAAGGAATTACGGAAGCACAGATTCGCAACCACTAATAACTTGTTTGCCTTACCTTTATCGATCAGGGACCGCACTTCCACTCCAACAGTCAGCACAGCCGGCCACAAGTCTTGTTTTAGCCGGATGGGCGTAGTTTCTCTTTGTGATATGTTCCGAGCAGAGCCAGTAGCCGTTGTACATCTGCACACATGTCAACCTCGCCAGGACAGCCTATTTAGCGTAGTTTCGCCAAACGTGACATCTGAAAAGTGGGCAAAATACTGCGTGGTCATCATTAAAGAGCACCTAAATATGCAGCAAGAGTCGACAGCACGAAGAAGCGACGAACACGTTCTGTTCTTCTAGGCACTGTTTCAAAACAGAAGCGGAACTCGGTCGTCGTGCATGTAAATCTAACTTAGTGCAATTGAAAACGCAAGTGGTGACAGCTACGCAATTTTTTTTTCTGTCGTGTTCATGAACATTAAAAGCAGTATTCTCACTACAGAAAACTGGTTACCGGAATGGTCTTCAGTGTAACCAGTGTGTGCAACAAGCATTTAAATACTTCAGGTAAATATAAATCGCAAATTTTCTACTCGTGGAAAAAATTAAGAGCCACGGTTAACTTATACCGAAGCGAAATTTCCGTCTGCGCGTCAGCTAGCATCAATCAGCCCATGTGCAACTGTCAACAAGTAGGTTCACTTTCTTACAACACCGCAGAAAAATGCGTCGTGCCAAAAAAAAAGTCATTCACTTGAAAACAACCGCGGCGCAAGTTTCGTTTCGTCCAATAGCTGTTTTGATATGGATAGCGCTAGCTTCTTCATAACGACTGCAGAAAAAGTGTGCTTACCTCTCGTTGGAAGGGAAACTGAAAAACTTCGCCCTGCTGCTCCTCCTTGAGTCGCCACACTACACAGCCGCACAGCGCGCCTTGTGCCCTTTCCTCAGTTTTTCCGAATTTGTCGAAACGTTCGAGGGCGCAGAAAGAAAAATTTTAACTGCACAGCATACGAAAAAACGTGCACGTGCATAGAAAGCGGCAGCAGCAGACGAACAGAGTGGCAGGCTAAGCCGAAGATGATTGAATCACTTTACTTAATTCTTATGTAGGTTGAAAAGATAGAGCCACATATGTAAACGTTACTGAATTTTTTTTTTTTGGCTACCACTGTCATGGCGACGCTTTATTGCCAATACCGAATCTAGCTCAACCATCCACCAACTGCCTTGACGTTCTATTCTGTACACCATCATACAGTGAACTTGAAACAGAGCCAGAACCACTTTCGGCCGTGTACTCGCGCAGATCCGATCTGATCGCCCGAGAAGTCGTCACCACAGATGCCGATATCGAACTACTGGCGGTCCGCGCCTCGATGATAGTTATTCACCTACGTAGTCCCATGTCTAGTCCCGTGGTCGCTTGAATATTGTATAATACGGCAATCTTTTTATAGCACTGTTCCTGCTGGAAATTTGTACTTTTATGTCTTTACCGTTTGAAATGCCCCCCCCCCCCCCTAGCTTTATGCCCTGCCATAGAGCCTGTAAGGTTCTTTTGAATAAATAAATACGGCAGTGCCAGTTGAAACGCAAAGGCACGGGCCGTGGTGTCTAGCGAAACAATAATAGGCTGACGAACAGTAAATCAGGGACAGTAAAAGGAAAGCATGCAAACCCAAACGAAGCACACGAACACAGCACCAATTGCCATGAAATGCATCACTCTGTAAAAACGCGATGATAGAGACAATGTCTCATCACAGCGACAAATCAAAGCAGAACAATGAAGCGCAAAATTATAGGTTGTGCAGGATGGCCTAGGCGACTCACTCCGTGATACACAATTCCTGGGATGAGACGAAGACCGTTGTCATGCAATAACATAACAAACCCAAACACCTCATGTTTTCTTGTAGCTCGGGTATCTCTTTAGTCATAATTTTTAATAATAAGTAATATTTTAGTTTCTTTTAAGTTTTCCGCGATAAGCTGGTGCCTGGAAGTTGGACGCGACCAACATATTCTCCTGACAATTGGCCTATGCTCATTTGAAACTTTGCTTAACACAGCGTGCAGCTTTCCCAACATTATATATATAGTAGATGGTCGAGAGAAGCATATTGTTTCCCATATTGTCCGACTCTCGTGTGTAGATCCTGCAATGTCCCGCTTCGCCTAAACTATCCCTCCGAAATGTCTGATGCATGCGACACGATAACAAAATTATACATATCCTCATCCTCGGCATACATTGCAAACTATTCGAAGTGACGCTCAAGGGAAGACAGCAATCAAAGGCTGTACAAGTAACGGCAATGCGCACAAATATGTTCACCTTCATCCTGTTGAGTGCGTAACCCCATACAATGCTTACGTTTATTCAGCATAAAGGTCACAACTTTAACGTCATATAATATTTTATTTTATATTTGTAGACTATACTTTTCACAACACATGGCGAAATCAAACACTAAGTAAGGTTGATACACAGTTTCAGACATCTACGCAGCGATGTAGCGAGGACAGAGGAAAGTTACGCTTGTCGACGCAAGAATGGCGATGACAGCTGTACGCACAGAGAAGCGTGACACATGTTTGTATACATTTAGGAGTTATGTACCCCTGGTGTCACTGTGGCACAAACTGAGTGGAACACACGGACATGATTATTAAAATAAAATCAGACGCACTAAATAATCTACTACAATGCCCTAATTCGTTAGAATGTGTGTTCTTCAGAGATACTTATGTGCAGATATTACAAGGTAATATTTTTGGAATATACGTAATTTTAATTACGCAGAACACAGGTGCGCACCGGCAGTAGTTTGTTGATGTTCGTACAGGGGTCCCGTCAACTGGTAATTTCACTCGGAACACATGTGGCGTTAACATACGCATATATATATATATATATATATATATATATATATATATATATATATATATATATATATATATATATATATATATATATATATATATATATATTCGCATTGAAATGTACACGTATCTTAAAACTTTAGCTAGTAGTGGTGCATGCTTTTAAATCTGCTGCTATTACGCTGTGCATATAGTTTACCGTGTGGTCACTCTATTTGCCATTGCGCGTGTAGATGTCTGCTAGCCTAATTGTCTCGCACACAAATAATAGCTCCGCACGGTGTTATCAGATGGTTCATCGCCATAGTCACGCAAAAAAAGAAAATGTGCGCGTGTTCGTTCGTGGGCGCGTGTGAGTGCGTGCGAAATAGACAATGGTACGATGATGACTGCTGAAGGTTCATTCACGACAGAGATGACGAGCACGTCATGGTGCCACACATAAAACGAACCCTACGAAGATGTCGCGAAGACGACCGCAGGAGAACGACGACATGGCCGCCAAAGTGATGAATGCGACCAAGCCTGACTTCGGCGATGACATAAATACAGGGGTCTAAAGAAGACAGTACAATAACGAGGACAGCGAGATAGGGAAAAGAAAACATTGACGTCATGGATACAGTGACACATAGAAGATGACACCGACATGATGAGAGCGACAACCACAAGGTTACAAAACGACAGTAATATGACGACTATATGATGACGTGGGTGACATGATTACTTAAGTGCTGTCGTAAGGAAAAATTTTGCAGTTACAAGCGACAGTGATTTTCATATGAACGAAAGAGCAAACTAAATTACGAACGGACGAAAGCACCTACTATTGACTGAACGAGCGACTGAACGAGCCGACTAAAGAACGACTGAATGAGCGAACAAACCAACCAAAGAACGAATTAGCCAAGAACTAACTATCCAACGAACGAACGAACAAAAACGAAGGACAGTTGCCTTCCCGAGTCCGACCGACGACCGTTGCCAACCGACTAACCACAAAAATGGGCGAAATATGCAAAAAAATAACTATTCGCTTAGAACTTTGCCAGCGTAAACATCCTACAGCGTGCACCTTGCTTTCGCCGCCGCCGCTGCTTAAGAATGACCGTCAATGGCGACATACGCGCAGTGCATGTTTAGAGATGTAAGCTTTTCCTGCCACAGCACGTAAGCAGTCACGCCAGCGATCATACGTTCATCATTATGCCGTCACTTCAACGTCGTTCTCTCGTAATCCTGTTGTCCTTAGAATGTCGCTGTCGTTTAATGTTGTTAGCATAGTTATAGGTTAACAAGTAACAAAATGACTGGAGTCCACTATGCACTCCTAAACATTGACGGGACAATAGAAGTAGGAACGGAGTTCCCGAAAGCTGCAAACAGAAGTGAACACATAATTGATAGTGCATGTTGCGGACAAACAACACAAACACTCACAAACACACACAAACACACACACGCACGCACACACACACACCGGTAAAAGGAACGTTATACTACACAACGGTCTTACTAATAATGTAGCATGGGCAAGCGTAACGCGTTTTGTTCTCATTTTAACAAGGTGCGTTGACCAACTCTGAAAAAATTATTTCGTATAATGATAGCATTGCTCTTTTAAGGCACTAACGAACTTGAGTACGTATCCGTCACAACAGAGGGCACATGGCCCTCAATGACCACCTATGCATAACTGCTGAACCACGCTTTCTCAAGATTACAAATTCCCCAGATATGTTCCGAATATCATCATCAGCATTCTTCCCTAGACAGGCATCACACATCGCCTTCGTCCTCGTCACATCGCTACACAGACGTCTCAGACTGGGCATCCGTCTGAATTGGTGCTTGCATATCGGAATGATTTTAAACGGTCTAATTCAAAATTCTAAAGAAAAAGGAAATTGCACAAGAAGGTTGTACATAGACATTGCATGAATTTATCAATGCATAGGATGAAATCGAACTGAAAGCACCGCCATTACCTGTACAGCGTTTTTTAATAACCTCCTTTCCAGAGAGAGAGAGAATACAGAGGGAGGCAGGGAGGCTAACCAGAGGTAGTTCCGGTTGGCTACCCTGCACGGGCGAAGAGTTAAGGGGGATAAAAAGAGAAAGAATATGTTATAACATGTCGGTGACACGAGCCTTATTCTCCACTGATGCTGCCACAACAGAAACGAACAAAAACGAGGTGAAAGGTCAGCAGATGTCAGCCTGCTTGCAGTATTCTTTGAGCAAGTTTTGAATTGCGTTTGGAAATAAGAAAGTAAAGGTTATTCTTTCAATTACACGACATCAAATTCACCTATGTGCTGCATTGAACAGACAGGTGTAATACATTTGTTTATTCACAGATACGCCGACTTCATGAGCACGAAAGAGGAAGCGCCTAAAAGAAAGCGGTGGGTGGCACTTCACGTGGCTGTTACACCGAAATTTAATTCAGCATAATTAATTCAAAACAGCCGCAAGGAACCCGCGGTATCGATTCAGGTTACATCGCCCGTTATTGCAGCGAGGTTATTCCTTAAATGCAGAGTAATGGCAGAAATCAAACGTTGCGAAATGAATGAAAACAGACGCTGAAGTTGCGTATGTTAAATTTCTCGCCAAACTTGTCTTAGCCTTAATGATAAAGAAATTGGGACAGAAAAAATCCTTTCGTACCTGTGGTTGCTTAATGCATGCGTGGTCTTCTGATCAACAGACTAGGAGACGACAAGAACGCCTGGCCACCAGGTCAGCAGGGTGGCCAGCCAGGTACTAGGTCGCTAGGTCAGCTGGCGACCAGATCCACAAGGCCCGTTTCAAGACACCAGACCTCTAGAACAGCTGGCCACCAGGTCAGCAGGGTGGGCATGGAGATGTCACGTCGGTAAGTCAGCTGGGCACGAGATCCACAGGGCAGGCATCAGCACACCAGGCTGCTAGAACAGCTAGAACAGCTGACCACAATGTCAACAGGGTGAGCATAGAGATACCACGTTGGTAGATTAGCTGGGCACCCGATCCGCGGGGCACACATCAAGACACCAGGCTCCCAGGATGGTTGACAACCAGGTCCGAAGGGTGGGTCACTAGATCAGATGGCCACCATATCCACAGGGCTGGAATCAAAACACCAGGCTGCTATATCAGTTGATCAACAAATTAATTAAATAAATAAATAAATAAATACCACGTCTGTAGATCTGTTGGCCACCAGCTCCACAGGGAGGACATCAAAGGCGCAAGGCTGCTAGAACAGCTGGACACCAGGCCAACAGGGCGGGTATAGAGTTACCACTTCGCTATGTCAGCTGTCCACCAGTTCGGCAGGGCAGGGATCAAGACACCAGGCTTCTAGAACAGTTGGCCACCAGGTTCGGATGGCGGGCTGTCAGACACCATCGTGCTAGAAGGCGTGGTCACCATGTCGATCTCACGCGGTTCGTTTTCGGCACCCATGAGAAAAAGAAGGAAAACAAAGAACAACATATGCCCCTGTGAGAATCACGGTGAAAGGGAGAAGGCCATGGTACCTTAACCTTCTGTTATTCATCACATAGCGAGCTAGAAACAGATCCAGAAACGCTTTCGATCCTACACTCGCACTGATCCCGTGTGATCGCATCTGAAAATGTTCGCCCGAAAAGTGATAATCCAAGGTGTTGCCCCTAAGACTCTGGCTGTCCGCGCCCCGATGATAGTTCTTCACCTCCGTAGTCCCGCATACAGCAACGCCAACTTAACTGCAAAAGTACGGGCCGTGATGCTTTCTGGGAAAAGATTTATATGCTGATGGGCAGTAAAAAAGAAACAGGCAAACGCGAGTGAAGCATACGAACATAGCACTAACCCCGTACAAATGAATCATTCTAAATAAGTAAAAGGATAACTGCTATGTGTCATCAGAGGTAAAAATCAAAACGGAGGAACAAGGAGCGAAATTGTAGGTTCTACAGAAGGGCCTAGGCAACACAATCCACCATACCGCAGTTCCTGACGTGACAGCATGAACGAACCCATGCGATCTAAAACATTACAAACCCAACCGCCATATGCATTTCATGGAAGAGAAATAGTGGTGTAGGGAAGTTTGAAAACTTAAGATGGAATCAGCTGTCGCAAGTCAAGGGTTATAGGAAATCGCTGGTGGAACATAAATAGGCTGATGGTGATGATGATGACTGCTACACATTTTTTTCTGCAGGATGGATTTCTATATTTATTGCTGCCCTTTCTTAGTCACCTTCGGCGTCTAATGCTACGAGGTGCAATTGGTAACCAGACGAAACGACGGGGTGAGTTTGCGCAAGAACTAAAAAAAGCGAGAAATAGTCGTGAAGAAATTGGATATGTCCGTTGGTTTTGTTCTGCGTGAGTGTGGGGGAGGTTGCTCTAGCGAAATTAAGGTTACCCAGAATTATAAGGGCTTATATCGTACATTTTTAATTATTTGTCTGAAAATTACGCTACGTTTTCTCGCATCGCTTGTACATATTTGCTTATTTCTTGCACTGCCACATTATTTTATTATATTGCAAACTAGCAAAGTCCTATCGTTGTTATTTCCCAAATTTAGAATATTGACCTACTGATAACATTTCGACCAATAAGCCTAGTGTTACATGGCCATCTGAATAGCTGCAACGCATCCTCCAAATCGCTCAGTTCTATAAAACAAAATCTTCTCTTTGAAATATTACAAGAGGTGAAAATCAAAACTAGAGTCCTGTTCCATTTCTGCAACTTTTCTACGCGTTACACTGTCTTATTTTTGCAAGTGCGATTGCTTGGCTAGGCTCATCGTAAGAACAATGAGTCGTGAATTAAGTAGGATAACATGCTCAATCGATAGCAAGATCAACAGCAGAAATTAAATATGTTTTGACTATCAATTGATGAGTTTTCTCAGTACAGTGCAGAATAAATGTCAGTGGCTAATACATAAAGAAAATACTGCAGAAAAGGTGTACGGAAGTACCAAAAGTGAATCCATGGTTTGGTGTCGTATTTTGTTTCCTTCATTGTCACGCTGCTGTACAATCTGCAATGAACTAGTCGGCTCATATTCGCACTCCTAAATGTCTGATGCATGACAGACGAAAAAAATATGCAGATCCAATAAACTTTTTCCAAACTATGTTAAGCGAAGCTGAAGTGAAGCGTGTAAATAAATGCTATACATTAAACGGCGATCCATAAAATTGTGCTTAGTTTCATCCTTTGCCGCGTTTAACCTAATACACTGTATATTTTTATCCACCACAATGGTCACAGTTTCAATCTCGTGCAATATTTCATGTCCATACACTACACCATTCACAAGCTATAACCACATTCAAACACAATATCAGGCGGCTACCCAGTATTAGAAATTAGGCTGTGATGCCATGCGTCTTATGCTTGCCGATGTAAGAATGGCGATGGCAGGTGTATGCAAAGAAAAGTGCGACACATGTTTATATACGTTTAGGATTCTGTACCTGTGGTTTCACAGTGACACATAACCGTTCTGCAGGATTAGCCGAGAATCGGAACACAGCCAGTGGGACACACCGAATGGCTAATTCAAATAAAATCAAGTGCACTGAAGAATGAGTTTATGAACACTGCAATGTCATGAAGGCGACCACGGCAAGATGACGATACGCCCAACACGGTGGTGACGTTTTACTTTGACGGCAACATGACGCCGATGACATAACCGCTTCAGTGGTGTGACGAAGACAGCACAAAACAACGAAAAAGCTATGGAAATGACGACGATGGCATGGCGGCATCGACAAGCAGATGAAGACACCAGCATGTTGAGCAGTGCAACCACAAGATTACAAAACGACTGCTATATGACAACAGCGCACCCATAACACTCAGAGAAGGGAAACTGCACCTTCCACATTGCAACAGAAGGAAGAGCAGCGGTGGCGTCGTAAACTTAAGTATACGACCGACAGATGGTGCAGGCAAAATGAAAACCAATATCATTTTCATTAGACAGTGAATAATGTGAGCGCTGCTATAGCGGCTTGTGGGGCTGGTGGCACTACCCACTCGCTGATTTTGGAAGTTTCATTACCGCTGTCGGGTCGATATTCACGTGCATGGTACTCCAACATGGCTACAGTTATGTTTAATATATCGCCAAGTGACAAAGACGCCTCAACTGGCAAAAAAGAAGACTTGAAACAAGCAAGCTTACATTGTTTATTGTCCATGGTGAAAGAAACAGTACAAGGTCATAATTTTCGCGCAGGTCAGGTGAACCTCACGTTGTCCGCCGCTGTTTGCAACATATAGAAATACACACAGCCATTTATTTAATGGAATTGAAAGTTGAAATCGAGCGAATCATTCCCATCGTGTTCAGCGCGCCGCTTAAAGCAGGTAGAACGAAGCTTCAGATAATATTGATGCTGGGCTATCCTTGCACTTTAGTGCTGCTTGGCGTATTTCACACTACGCGTGTATATTCTGCGTTCTATGATTTCAGCTAGATTAAAGAAGCATATAAAGTGGTCGGCAAAGGAAGTTTCAGCAAGCTCACACTGAAATGTGCTATTCTCTTTATAATACAATGGCGAGAGGCACACAGCGTAGCAAAATAACAAAAAAGTTATGCTAAATTCTTCAGCACATATAATCTGATCTCGATATTTCAGCCGCCCATTTAGTGCTAAGGTGCGGGCAGTAAAGGCTTTGACACAAATGAAGTACTCGCAAGGAACGTTTGGAGACATCAGTGCTTGCAAGGATTCCGGCAAAGGTTGTGTGAATAAACAAGGAGACAATTTAACAGATCAACAAGCCTAATTAATGCTCACATATCCTTAAAATTGAAGTCATGGTTTCATATTTTAAAACAAAAAAATCTCGGTTTATGTATTAAAACATGGCAAAGACGTTGCAAGAAGATGTAAACTTGCGTTGAGTAACAGCGGTGAGCATAGGAAGCCTCAGCCGGGAGCCAACGTTTCAACAAGCAGACATATTTTTTATGGCCACGACGAAGACAAGTTCCCACACTGGGGCTTCCCTTGCTCGTACACTGTTGATTGGTTAAATGTTAAGCCAAACTTACTATTGTCCGAGTATCTTTCAAAAATATTCTGGGAACGCACTACGCTCAGGTTTATCATTTGTTTAAAGAGCAAGAAACATTGCGTATAGAGATTTGTCAAGTTTGTAAACTCTAGAGTAGGCCAATTGTGTGAGCTTGCCTTGTTTAGCATCTCGTATCTTAGTGTGCAAGGCTAGCCTAGTTATTTCATGCTAACTACTTATGAACCATGCAAGAGTGTCTACCAGAGATTCAGTCCCCATGAACTATAATTTCCTCAAAATTGCATTGAGCGCTTTCGATCGTTTTGAATTTCTTTGCATTTTCATGTAAGGGAGCATGTGATACCGCAATAAGGCATGTTGGGCAAGTCGGTTCATATATTCAACAAAATTTTAAACTTCGTGAATTATAAATTGCGTGCGCCTCTGTTTCTGTTCACGTCCTGTCTTCCTCACGGAGTTGAAATTTTAGTGAAGAATGTGATTGTTGGTGGTATTGCCCGCCAAGCTGATTTGCAAAGAGCAGATGACAGAGTTTCTGCATTAGCAAGTACTCACTTGCTATCTTGTTCTGTTCTGCTTGACATTGTTCTGATGGTCAGAAAGGAAACAAGGTGGGATTCAACGTGTTACTTCTTCGTTTGTCGTAAAACGGCCTTAAAAGCAAGTAAGCTTGTTTGTCGAATTTTAGCATTCCCGCTCAGTACTATACAAAACTGTAGACTGCTGCTCTCCTCATAGGGCTCCCACCCCTCTATCCCGTAAGCTTGCAAACATTTCATGGTGAAGCACACAGTTCAAAAAGACTGTTGTCATTATGATGATCGCCGTTGAGCTCATGGTTTGACGTGGGCAGGTTGCGCACCAATCATCTCCCTTTTGTCAGTCTTCCTGAAAATAGAAATGATGAAGCCATGACTAACATGCAGGCGAAGAATGATGCAACAAATGTTTGTCCAATGAATGAACAAATCGTGGTTCTAGGTGTTCACAAACATACCTTGCGAGGATTATGGCCCTTGTTACTTCCAGTGGTGGCACATTCACTGTTAACTTGTACATCCGGAGACAATGAAGTCCAAAGGGGTGAACAAGTATGATCAGAGTCTTCAAGGCTGGAGTCGGATAAAAACCCTTCAATTACTATGGTGGAAGTATGGGTGCATTTGTGATTTATGTCTGACTAAGAGCAGAGCAAGAAATGCTCCATGACAGAAGAGAACATACACACAAGACTGTTTTGCGTATGCATTCCTTTTAATGGTGTCATTATGTCGGCTGTGCTTAGCCAAGCCTCGATTATATGACATCTTTCTGCCAGATGCTAGTAATATTTTATTATGTCTCAAATGCAATGAATAACTCTACCACGGGAAGTATATTCTCCTCTAATGTGCTGCGAATTTATCGCGGTGTAACATTTATGCAGAAATCACCAAATTATTTATGCTGTACTCCACGTTAGCGATTCTAGCAATGTGGCAAAATAACAAAAGCTTCCCTTGAATTGTCTTTGAAGGGCAATAATTCTGTAATTATTATTGTCAGCTTTGAAGAAATTACTACAGTAATCGGTTTTATGCGCCTCGCACGCAAAGGAATTCAAAGTCGAAAACGTAGCACTGTTTTTTTACTCACCGTTGCACATGGCCAAAGGCTGCAAGGTTAATCCGCTGTCGCTGGTAGCCTCCAAGCAGACTGTCCTCTGTTCCAGCAATGAATTTTCGCTCTAGCTAGCGCATTCTATTTTTCTAGCAACATGTCATTATGCGTCGAGACGCTGCAGATAAATTACGATGAAAGTAGTGCAGCCGTTATAGCAGTGAAGCACCGCAGTTGATAAAATTCACCGCCTTTAAACACTTCCCTTGGTGGCGGCTATCGAATGTTAATATTAAAGTAATATTAAAAGAAAACTGCTTTAAAACGAACCTGCGTGATGCTGCTCTATAAAAAAGCGACCACTCTGTTCGCCAACATTACCACCCTAAAATTTCAACCTATAAACGGCCCGTACTACAATCGATAGCAATGGGCTGCTGCTTACCGCGCGTCAGCGAGGTCTCAAAACCTTTGTCCAAGTAATAAAACACACACTTTAATAACAGAACTTAAATAAAACAAATCCCTTACTTATATGGTAAAAAACGGCATGTTAGCTATGTTTGTCGGTTTTTCTTATGTACATTTATAATCAAAGATTCAGCCGCGTTTAGCGTCCTTAACAGAAAAAGTACGAATTAATGCATACTACTAAATTACAGTCGCTCCACTTATGAGCTTAGGATAGAACGCCCCACAGTTGATTTCTCGCCCTTTGTAGCGATCGCGTAAACTAGAGTCTGCGGGGAGTGATATGACGACGACTTGATGACTATGACGTCAGTGCATGATTACTGAAGTGCTGTGCCAAAACCATCGCAGAATAGTTCCAGTGGGCCAACTAATGAATCACTGAAAGTAAGAACTAACTAAGGAACGAACGAATGATTGAACGAACTAGCCAACGAAGTAATGAACAAGTGAACGAAATAACTACTGAACGAACTAGTGAACGACTGAAAAGACTGATGGACCAAAGTAGCGAGGCCAAAAAAAGCAACTCGCTAGAAGGCGCGAGCACGAACATTCTACAGCGAGCGCTGCTGGGCCGCTGCTTTAGTATCATCGTCAATGACGACGCGCGCTGTACAAATACCGCCAATGAAAGTTAATGTCGTCATTTCAACATCGTTTTGTCGTAATGTTGTCGTTTATCATTATTATTAGTAGTAGTAGTAGTAGTAGTAGTAGTAGTAGTAGTAGTAGTAGTAGTAGTAGTAGTAGTAGTAGTAGTAGTAGTAGTAGTAGTAGTAGTAGTAGTAGTAGTAGTAGTAGTAGTAGTAGTAGTAGTAGTAGTAGTAGTAGTAGTAGTAGTAGTAGTAGTAGTAGTAGTAGTAGTAGTAGTAGTAGTAGTAGTAGTAGTAGTAGTAGTAGTAGTAGTAGTAGTAGTAGTAGTAGTAGTAGTAGTAGTAGTAGTAGTAGTAGTAGTAGTAGTAGTAGTAGTAGTAGTAGTAGTAGTAGTAGTAGTAGTAGTAGTAGTAGTAGTAGTAGTAGTAGTAGTAGTAGTAGTAGTAGTAGTAGTAGTAGTAGTAGTAGTAGTAGTAGTAGTAGTAGTAGTAGTAGTAGTAGTAGTAGTAGTAGTAGTAGTAGTAGTAGTAGTAGTAGTAGTAGTAGTAGTAGTAGTAGTAGTAGTAGTAGTAGTAGTAGTAGTAGTAGTAGTAGTAGTAGTAGTAGTAGTAGTAGTAGTAGTAGTAGTAGTAGTAGTAGTAGTAGTAGTAGTAGTAGTAGTAGTAGTAGTAGTAGTAGTAGTAGTAGTAGTAGTAGTAGTAGTAGTAGTAGTAGTAGTAGTAGTAGTAGTAGTAGTAGTAGTAGTAGTAGTAGTAGTAGTAGTAGTAGTAGTAGTAGTAGTAGTAGTAGTAGTAGTAGTAGTAGTAGTAGTAGTAGTAGTAGTAGTAGTAGTAGTAGTAGTAGTAGTAGTAGTAGTAGTAGTAGTAGTAGTAGTAGTAGTAGTAGTAGTAGTAGTAGTAGTAGTAGTAGTAGTAGTAGTAGTAGTAGTAGTAGTAGTAGTAGTAGTAGTAGTAGTAGTAGTAGTAGTAGTAGTAGTAGTAGTAGTAGTAGTAGTAGTAGTAGTAGTAGTAGTAGTAGTAGTAGTAGTAGTAGTAGTAGTAGTAGTAGTAGTAGTGGTAGTGGTAGTAGTAGTAGTAGTAGTAGTAGTAGTAGTAGTAGTAGTAGTAGTAGGTATAGGTTTATAATTAAATGTAACAATAACTGCGACCCACAATTAACTCCTAAAGATTGACGTGACGAAAGAAAAGCTTCCAAATGCCACAAACAGAAGTGAACATGACAGAGAAGGTACATATCGCACACAAAAGGAAGATTTCTAGATTCACCCATAAATGAAACCCGCACAGGCGGAAACAAGTTATACAATGCACAGGTCTCGCTAATAATGCAGCATCGGCAACGCAATCTCCCCTGCTCATAACTTTCACCTTGTGCGTTGACAAACGCCGAAGGAACTCTTCTTCCCCGTAATGATAAGATAGCTCTTTAGATGGCGTGGGACAAGCCCTGAGGCACGTAGCCGCAACAACCGATGATGGCACATGGCCTTCTGTGACTATCCGCGCAATGCTGCCGAACTGCACCTTCTTCAGATTAGAGGTGCCTCACTGTGTCCAGATTTTATGTGATTACAAATGTGTCCCACCTCTCTGTGCGTACACCTGTCATCAGCATTCTTCCCTCGACAAGCGTCACACATCGCCTTCGTCCTCGTGACGTCACTACGCGAACGTTTGACACTGTGCATCCGCCTGACCTGGTGTTCGCATTTCGGAGTAGTTTCTTGGTGTGGTGAAGAAATACGAAAACTCTATGAGGTGAAGGCCTTGACTTTGCGTATACATTAATGAAATTACTCGTTGCATAAGATCCAACTGATTGCATAGTCGAAGGTTTATATTTAAGTATAATATAACTGACGGCCTATGTGTGCATTTACCTATACAGCTACTCTTCAAAGAACTTTCTACAAGTGCGCTGGATCGACATAAAAATTTTCGTTGTCCATAATTCTTGTTATTAGCATATCCTTGACTCGTCATTTTTTCGAACCATGGTGCCATGACAGGAAAGAAACAAGAACAGGGCGAAACGACGGCAAATTTAACGCTGCCTGCAATAGTCCTCGAATGCACTTGCCACAAGTTTTGAATTGCGCTTCGGAATAAGGAATGTACAACTTATATTTTCAATTCATTCAGATAAAAATGTGGGGCGTGCTGCACTGAAGTGCCAGCTTAGTGCATTTGTCTAACTGTTCATACACCCACTGCGAGAGCGGGAAAAAAGGCAACTTAAAGAAAAATTTTGCCCTAAGCACATATCGCGAGGATGCTACACGAAGGGCTCGTTGAGCGTAACTACTTATCCTTGAATGTAGTAGCTAGGATTGTGCTCACCTTATATGCTGAGAAGCGGGAAATTGGCCAGGCAGTCCGTCTCTCCGTTGCTTGCTTCATGAGCCATGGGAAAGTCCTACATGCATGAGCAACCAACATTCTTTCAGTCAATTCATGGCACCTTCGAAAACGTTGTGGCTTGACGGAAGAAGCTAAAGGTATTCACACAAGAAGGTGGGCACTCTTGCATGCACTCACATGCGCCGAAATGTGGCAAAATGGCAGCCAAGGTGAAAGCAAGCTGCGATATGTCAGTGTTGGCTACATCACCGTTCAAGTACAAAGAAATTGCCGAAATCAAAAAGCGCGGAAAGAATGAAGACAAATACGCTGGTGTGTCGCATGTTAGCTCCCCAATCCACTCGGTGTGGCGTTTTGATAAAGAAAGTGCGATAGAAAAAGACAACGAAACGATCTTTTGCCACGTGTGATTCTTTACCGGGCACGTGACCTTGCGATCACCAGCAGAACTAAAAACAGGTCTCATTTCTATTTTGCAGTACATACTCGCCGCATCTTGTTGCCTATAGGCCAACGTGCTTGTTCAAGATAATCAAAGCAGAACGAATTCAAAAAAACCAGTTTTTACGCAATCTTTGCACGCGTTTGGCCATGTTTAAGTGAGTAGTGTACTAAAAGCCGGATAGCAACGATTACGTTCGAGTCGGAAGATGACGACTGAAGGTCTGGCGTAAAGGCGGTTAATGTCGCACTACCTTTGCGGCAAAAGCGAATTAGGTTGCGTGCTATTGTTAACGCCTTATATTGTGCTGAATTTTGTTATACAGCAGAAGGCGGAACACAAGATGGAAGCGAGACAACATGGCAGTATTGCCTGCAGGCGTCGACGTTGCACTTCTGTTCGGTGGTGTAACGTCATCCGTGGGCCATCTGTAAGTTGGCCTGTAAAATACTGCACTATGCCGACACAGTTAGGTGAATGAAGACACGCGATGAAGACATACAACCAACAACTAACACCGCTGTTAGTAGTCTTCCTCTTGCTCTAGACTGTGTTCAGTTTTGCGCCGCAAGTATACTGCACAGCAATTCAATGCAGAGTGCATGAGCAGGTAGCTCATAGTGCATAGATAGATAGATGCATAGATAGATCATGGTGCTATATGCATAGTGTTCCTGGACGATCCTTCGCGGCACTTAGTTACACTTACACATACTTAGACAAAAAATATCATCAGGAATGGCTCATACCACCTAAGCAAGCAATCACGCAATGGCTGAACATGAATTAACGAAAGGCAAGAACGAAGGAAAGAAATAAGGAACGAAAGAAAGAACAAAGGAAGAATGAAAGACGGAAAGAAACATAACGAAAGATCCTCAAGGTAATGCATTAGGTGCTCGCATTTGTCGATCAGGAGATTTGCCTACAAAGCCCTAAGTTCACTTCACATTGCGCTATGTCTTACAAGAATTCTGACCCCTCCGATCGTATAACTTCATGCATTACCACGTGTGCACTAGGCTTTTGCCTTTACGTGTTACAGGAGTAACGTGCTGCCGAACTTTTTTGAGGAATGCTCAAACCATAAAGACGCACATCGCAGATGTATTTGACGTCGTCGCCGCATATGCATTTGCCGTCTGGTTGTTCAGGTTAAAAGTTATTGTCTGCGATGTTCCAACAGTGAATTTTTTTTCTGTCCTACAGTTCACAGTAGGACGCTAGGCGTCCACAAGGAGCAAATTTTCCTGCCGCCGCAATACCCAGTCGCTCACGATTTTCGCCACCCCCATCGTCCTTAGGGCGCGAGGTTATACGACAATTTCCATCAGCGTCTTCTGACGAGTGTACTTGAACCTATTGCGCTCCTGAGGTGGGAGTGCAAAATATATATATAATAAAAAAGGAGCCAACAAAAAACACCCTATCGGGAGTCGCTTCCCTGTCCGTGGGCCGCCGTCAATTTCATATCTGCCTGACGTGATTAGCACCGATAAGTCCGTCTTATCAATCGCTCCAACGTGGCCACGAAAGTGTGTGCTCGTGCGCGTCGGAGCTCGTGATACTCGCCTGTATTTGTTATCCAGAGAAGATTACCCTGAATGCTGCAATGCCCAACGTATGTATTATACCACGCCAAGTTTCCGAGGTCAGAATTTTAATTTTAAAGCGAACAAATTGTGTGAGTGGGTGTTAGTTCGTGACGGATAGAGAAAATGAGAAGGCAGTGGTAGGACGACCACCACACAACGTCAATGATGAAAACGACATTGAAGCACGAAAAAAAAGTTAGGGACGTCGTGGTGGCAGCGACAGTATGAACACTGCGATGATGTCACGAAGATAACTGCGGCGAAACGACCACGTCGCAGTAAAGGCGGTGACGACTGCGACGAAGCTTGACTGTGACGCCCGCTTGATGTCGATGAAATCATCTTTACACAAGTGAGACAGAGATAGCACTATAACGAGGACTATAAGATGCGGAAACGGTGATCGCATAGCGACAATGACGCGTAGATGACGGCACCAACATGCAGAGCCTGACAACCACGTGGTTAAAAAAGGACAGTGGTATGACGACTAAATGATGGTGAATATGACGCCGATGGCATAAATAAAGTGTTGTGGCAGGAACATATTGGTCGGAAACCATCAGCGATGACCGCCAGTGTAAGCGAACACCCTGACCGAACCAACGAAAGAACGACTGGACGAGGGAAGTAATGAACAAATGGATAAACCAAGGAGCTTTTTTTCGTCCCACCAGTGACCACTGGCCATCCATCAAAACGGGCGTAAGAGGCAGAAAAAGCTAGTCGCTTAAATGTTGCTACCTTAAACATTGTACACACAACACTGCAGCTTCTCCCTGCCACCGCAGTAGATGGTCGAGCGGTCGGCGACGTACTCATCATCGCGTCATCTCAACCACATTCCGCCCTAACCTTGTGCTCAGCATTAGACTGATAAGTGACATATACTCACAGGTTCTTAAAAGAACGTAACAGAAATCCCGGGGATCCATAAAAAACTCTTAAACAAGGACGTAACAATACAGGTGAAAACAAAATTCGCGAAATAGAAAGCCCAAACTGCACACAAAGCAGAGTTTCAAGGATCGTCCACAACGAAAACAGGGAAGGACAAAAATCGCTGTGGAATGCGATGCCCTGGAATCATTCTTGAAGCAGCATGGACAACGTAAACTCTATTATTCTTCTTTTTTACTTAGTGCGTCGACGAACACCGAAGAATCTCTTTCCCACAATGATGAGATCACTCTTCAAAGATACTCAGGGACAGGAGCAAGTGGCCGCAACAGCAGAGGGTACTACGTGGCCGTCCGTGAGCGCTTATTTCCGCAATTTCTTTCAAGGTTGCAGCCTCCTCGAATACGCATGACCACAGATGTGTGCCAGTTCTATGTGCGCGCACCTGTCACCAACATTTTTCCCTCGACAAGCGTCACACATCGCATTCGTTCTCGTGACATTGCTACACAGACGTGTCATACCGTGCATGCGGCTGACTGGGTGTTTGCATATTTCGGAATACCTTCCGAACCGTGTGCTGCACAATTATAAAAATTGTCCGAAATGAAGGTCGTGCATAAACGTTGCATAAGTTTACTCGTTGCATAGGGTGAAATTAATTTGTACGCGTCGTCGTTATATGTGTGGTATTTATATACAAAGATTCGCTTCAAATAAATTCCAGCATGTGCCTTGGACTTGCACAACGTTTTTATTTCAGCATAATTTTATCGTTCATGGCACGCACCTGATTCGGCATGCTTTCCGCCGATGGTGCCACAGCAGAAACCAGCAAAAACACGAAGAAATGTCGGAAAACGTAAAGCTGCTCGCAATGGTCCTTGAATTTGACTTTAGCAAGGTTTCAATCGCGTTTCAAAGTTTGGCACGAACAGCTTACGTTTTCAACGCGCCGACATCAAATTCGGCGAAGTGCTGCATTGAATTGGCTGATCCAGTGCACTTATCTAACCGTTGATACACCGACCTCGCGAGCACGAAAAAAGCGTTTTACTGCAAAAATCAACTAAAAGTAAGTAAGGAAAGCTGCTACAGAAAAATTCATTTGAGCGTAATGCTTCACTTCAAAGCAATCGAAATAATTACGCTTACCTTGTCACCTGGGAAACGGACCTTGGCCCGGCTGTTCGTCCCCCCACTGTTCGAACCACGAGCCACGGGGAAGTCGTCCTACATGCACGAGCAGGCAGCATTCTTTCAGGCAATTTGTCGTGCCATCGGAAAAAAAAAGTTGTGGCCTCACGGCACAATCTAATGTTCACGAAAACATGTAAACCTTCTTGCACTAAATCACATCCACTGACAAATGGAAAAGATGGCAGCAAACGCGAAAGCAAGCTGCAGGCTACATCGCTTGCCACTGTGGCAAAGACCACGTTGAAGTACGAGGAAGTGGCCGCAACCAAAAAAACGCGATAGGAACGAATTTATATTTTCAACATGTCCACGTCAAATTCAGTGCATTACTGTACTGGGCTGGCAGCTGTATGGATTTCGTCAAATGGTTGATAAGCCTACTTCTCGAACAGCAAAAAGAAAGCGTTTTACAGCAAAATGTGGGGAAGACACTTCGCGTAGCTGCTACGCAAAATGTCGAATCTGCATAATTATATCAAAACAATTGCAAGTATCGGTCTCACCACGTCTGCTTTGAAACGCACCTTGACCCGGCTGTCCGTCCCAGGCTTGTTCAAACCACGAGCCACGGGAATGCCCTACAAAAATGAGCAGCCAGCGTTCTTTCGGTCAGTCTGTAGTCTCTTCGAAAAAGCGGCGTGAATTGTGGCATGAATTGTGGCGTGACGTCATAAGCTAAAGCTATTCACGCGATCATATGAGCACTCTTCCACGCAACCACATGCACAGAAAAAGGGCAAAGTGGCAGCCAAGGTCAAAGCAAGCCACGATATCAGTGCAGGCTACATCGCCGGCTATTGCAGAGAAGTCCCATTGCAAAGAAATTGGCGACATCAAAGAACACCGAAGGAACGAAGAAAAAAGACGCTTATTAGGACGAAGGTATCCTACCAAGTTGCCCTATTTGCCTTATTGAGAAAGAAATTGCGATTTAAGAACAGCCGAGAGGTGGGAAACTGTCTTTTACCGCATGCGATTCTTTAGCCTGCGCGTTACCTTCTGATTACCAGCACAACTAAATACATTGGCCTTGTTTGTATGTTGCAGTACGTAGTTGCAGTATACATTTCGTTCAATATATACCAACACCCTTGATTAGGACACCGGAAGCACAATTAATTCAAGAAATGGCCTCTTACGAAAAACTTTGCACGTGCCTTGCCATCTTTAAATCAGTATGGTTTACAGGGCGGGAAATCCGGCGAAGGCGTTCGAGTTGAGCGACGACGACTGAAGGTCTGGCGTGAAAAGCTTTTCATGTCGCAGATAAGATGTACTATATTTGCCGCAAGAGTGAATGAAGTTATGTGCTATTGTCAACGCCTTTTAGGTGGGCATGAACTTTCGTTTATCACGGAAAGTGGGAAATAGCTGAAAGTGAGACAGCACGGACAGCGCTGCCTGCCGTCTATGTTCTCTGTAAGACACTGCACTTGTAATATAAGTGGATGGCTCACCTTTACAAAGACTGGCGGCATAATTACGTGAACAAATAGGCCTTGCGCTCTTATATGGATGTAAAATAAAGCTTTGCCAGCGGTCTCAGTATTCTTCAACTTGCTGGCACCTGTGTTGCCTGTTTTTATATTGTGCGCCTAGGTTCAAGAGCGGCCACATACATGAGTAAGACTGCGCACGTTGTTCTTCCTTAGCGGCAATGCTTGATTAGAGTGTTTAGCCCTAGCGAGGTGTTCGTGCGCTCTACACATCAATAGATGGGTCTGCATACATATTTAGAATCGCCCACCAATTACAGCAACCTAACTAGGCGGATAACTGCAGTGAAGTTAGGCTCCTATTCAAGTAAATTTTCGAAGCGCCGTTGTTCTTCCGCCTTTTAAGAGGCATGCTCGAAAACAAAGGCTTACCTCCTCCGAGGTTCGGCTATCACAGAAGTCGCCGTGGGTGATATTGCTTGCTTGTTGCTCATGAGAAGTGTTGTTCTGTACAAGGCTGCCCCGTCGTGTCTCCCCATTTCGTTGTCCCCCTCGTGCTTCGGGAGTGGCTACTATACAGTTCTCGAACTTTCTCGAAAACAACGAGGTTAAGCTTATAGTCTCGCGATTCTTTCCGTCGGCGTCATTTGAAGAGCGCCCTCGAAACTATAAGCATTCCCGCGCTTCGAGTTGACAAAAATATTTTTTTAATTGACAGTCACCTTAGCATACGCCAAAGATAGTGAAGACAAAATCCTGCGCGCTCATGAGACATTCATTAAATTACTTGACATTCTCAGTCGAATGCGTTTTTACTTTTTATTTGTTTTCTCCCAATAAAGGTCGTGGTTTCGAGTTCTTTAATTGACGCTACCTAACTGATTGTGTCTTAATGATCTTCGCCTTAACCTCTAGATCGTGGGTTCGAGTGGATTCATTACCTCAACCCAAATTAACCTTGTTTTTCTTTTGCAATGATGAGTGGCATCGGAGCCAGCTGTGCAAGTAGAAGACGAACGCTCGAGCAGTGGCAGGAGCGCATGCGTGTGCAAGGCGAGCTCACATTTTTTTTCTATCGCAGGCCGCGTTTTCCAGAGCATCGGAATTGCGAGCCAGTTAAGGCTTTCGCCTCTAAAGAAAGTCACGATCGTGGGCCTCACTTGCGTGTGAAATCGATATCAACAGTAAATTAATAGCTGTCTGACGCAATCCGCGCGGTCAACTCGTATCAATCGAGCCAACGTGCCGCGCGATCGTGTGCGTCGTAACTCATCAGACTTTGTGCAATTATTATCTCGTAAAGATGAGCCTTATCCCCATGATGTACAACGTATCATTTGTACTAGACGCCGAGTTTCGAAGCTAAAAACATTAAATTTGAGCAAATGAACCGAACCCGTAACCTATACAGGCGTCTTTAATACGCTGGAGCGATGTTCTGGTGATGGATAGTGCAAAACAGTAGTCAATAAGAAAACTAATTAATATTCTAATTAAACGTTTACTTATACAACATTTCAATTGGCCTTTTTTGTTCTTTAAAAGTGTACTCTTCATGGCCAGAAAGCTTCAGCCACCTTCATGGCCAGTTGCTTTTATTTTCCCTAATATACGCTTAATACACTAAATACATTTAATAGGCACTAAGTCAACGTAAGTCAGTGCCGAAGGTGGCAAGCGAACGAAGTCGACGGAACTGAGGCGACTGGGGTGCGGTTCAGCGCGATCCAGAACAGGCAGGTCAAGGCGGAGAGTACTGGCGGAACAATCGATGAGAGCAGAATGTGCGGAGAGGAAGTCTAAGTCGAGGATCATGTCGTGGGGACAGTCGGCGATGACTGAACAGCACGATTGCGGAGCGATCGGCGAAATAGACCCGGGCGGCACACATACCAATTACGGGGGCTGTTCCGCCATCGGCGACACGGACAACAGGCGTCGTGGCGGGCGTGATTACTTTCTTCGGGCGGTTACGAAGGTCAGCGCTCATTACCGACAACTGCGCCCCAGTGTCTATAAGAGCAGATACAGAAACACCGTCGACTTGTACGTCAAGAAGGTTTAGATGAGTGGGCAACGTCAGTAGAGGATTTGGCGGCGTATGGAGCAATGCAGCGTCACCTCGAGGCGCTGCATCATCTAGTTTTCCGGCTGAGAGCGGCGTCCGAAGGGAGTCGGCGAAAAGGAGCGACGGGGCTGGGGAGAGCGAGATTGTCGTCGTTGGGGCGAAGGTGAACGAGAATAGGGGCGATTCGGCGCAGGAGAATCAGTGGCGGAATTACCGGAGCGTGCAGCATAGGGACGAGAAGGGCCACCTGAGGGGCGAGAGTAGGCAGTATAAGCAGACCGGGTCGGGGAAGTCCAGCGACTGCGACAGTGCCGAGAAATGTGCCCGATTCGATGGCAGTGAAAACAAATGGGCTTGTCGTCAGCAGTGCGCCATTCAGATGGGTTGCGGAAACGTGGTGGGTAAGAAGATGCGGGACGGGGCGGAATCGAAGAAGTCGGGTGGGTATCGGGGCGATGGGCCGAGCAGATGGTGTGAAGACCCATGTTTTCGAACTCCTGGCGGACAACTGCCTGGATCAGGGAAACCGTGACTGCAGGTGCGTTGGTAGGGCTGGAGTCGAAGGCAGCCGGATAGGCGGCCTCAATCTCACGCCGGACGATCCTGGTAATATCGCCAGTGTTGTTGGGACCAGGAGCGTCGGCAGAGGAAGATGTCACTGGGGTGTTGGCAAACGGGCAAACTGCTGGTCGATACGTCGGCTTTTAGCGAGTTCTAGGTGGCGGCACTCTTTTATAACTGCATCCACCGTCGCGACGTTGCTGAATACGAGCAAGTTGAAGGCGTCATCGGCAATGCCTTTGAGGATGTGGGATACCTTGTCTGACTCAGTCATGTGTGCGTCAACTTTGCGGCACAGAGCCAAGACGTCCTGAATGTACGTGACATAGGGCTCTGTTGACGTCTGCACACGGCCGGAAAGCGCCTTCTGCGTGGCAAGTTGGTGACCGTAGGGGTTGCCGAACAAGTATCGGAGCTTTTGCTTGAGCGAATCCCAACTGGTGAGCTCATCTTCGTGGGTACGAAACCAAACTCGAGGTGTGCCACCGAGGTAAAAGACTATGTTGGCAAGCATAATTGTAGGGTCCCACCGGTTATTTCGGCTGACGTGTTCGTACAGGCTGATCCAGTCCTCGACATCTTCCCCATCTTTGCCTCAGAATACACCAGGATCACGAGGAGCAGGAAGAGTTATGTAGGTCGTCGAAGTGGCAGCAGGTGTCGGAAGCGGCTGAGTAGAGTTGTCATCGCCGGGAGCCATGAAGGAAGGCTCGACGTACCGTCCACTGCGAAGCTCTGTGACGAGGTACAGGGAACGTCCACCTCCACCAGATATGTTACGTAAGAAGACGCAGATGAAAAGCTATATACAAGTATATTTACAACGTAAAACGCCACACTTGGCCAAGAGGCAACAGCCCGCGCTAGACTCCAATCGTCGTCGTCGTCTTCTTACTGCTCGCCTCTTCGTCATTGTAAACGCTGTTCCGTAGCAATATTTACCTGTGTTTGCGCATTACGGGATTATTAAGCGGCAAGATATTGCTTGAATATAATACGTTTTTATGGAGTAACAACTAAGTTACAAAATTTATTTAACTAAATGTATAATTGCTATTTAAATGACTGTAAACGAAAGTTAGAGAAGTTAGGGGCCGGATTTTTAATAGTTATGTCATAAGAAGCCAAGAAACAAGGACACAAAGTGGGCAGTTGTTTTTTCATCCACTTACAGTTCCATTAGTTTATAATTTCTTTAATTCAATGAGCAAGTACAAGCAAGTTCCCTTGTCATTGGTTGTTGGCTTCTTATTAAGTGGATGCTGTAATTTCGCAATAAAATCAAGCCAGGGCTTAAAGTGTAGTCGTTCATTAGAATCATTGTGTCTTGCAATGTTTCGAGAAATGCCGACCTTAATACATGCGACGACATGCAATGCTGCTCCAGCAACTTTTCCGTAGTGTGCATTTGCGCTCGCTGCATGATCGCATTCACTGCAACAGCTAGTCTCTAGCTGTAGCGTACGACACTCTTCACCAGATGAGGCAGAGATGGCGGCGATTGCCCTGGCAATCACACACCCATCAACTAGAATAGTCATCACCGATTCTAAAACTGCAATCAAAGCCTATGACAAAGGTAAGGTTTCCAAAGAGGCCGGCAAAATTCTGCAAGCAGGCAAGGAGAACGTACCTAACGACCTAATTAGGATAATATGGGCACCCGCTCATAGTGGACTCACAGGGAACGAGATCGCCAATGAGGTCGCCCGAGGACTCACACACCGGGCCCCAGCGCAGGCGGATTACTTCCTGTCCAAAAAGCGAGAGTTAACCACATACAGAGAAATTCTAGAACACTACAGAATGGGGAGGAGAACTCTGCCTCCCCCCCATAGATCTCTCACAAAGCAGGAAGAGGTAATATGGCGAAAACTGCAGACAGGTACCTTCCCAAACCCGTATATTCTGCACAAATGGCATCCTGAGGTGCACTCTCCAAAATGTAAAAACTGTGAAGGCACAGCAACGCTAAATCACATGCTTTGGGCTTGCCCAGCACTAAACGGCCTACATGGAAACAGCGAGTCATGGGAATCCTCCCTCCATAGCCAGGAAGAGCAAGCCCAAAAACAGGCCATCCGTCAAGCCCAGGCCGCCGCCGGAAGCCAACTGATTCCGGCCGACGTCTAGGGGGGAGGTAGACGGTGATAGGGAGAGCTGCGTCTCACCCGATCACCCATACTCTCTGACGGGTGTAAATAAAGTGCTATCTCTCTCTCTCTCTCTCTCTCTCTCTGCACATTCCGATTTTCGATGCTGGCGCGAGCCACAGAATTTCAGAATTGCGCTTTCAGTCCTAGCTGACATCAGCTCTGCATTACGCCAAGCGTTTTGAAATACGTCTTCGTTACTGAAATTAAGTTCCTTTAGTTCCGTTTCCTGAGCTAAATGAAGAAGTTATTCTGCACGTGGAATATACTTCCGTTGCTTTGTTGCACGAGCGCGTGCCAGAAAGAAATGCAGTTATTGTTTCAACATCTATTGCGTAGATTAGAATTTCTGCAGCTAGTATGAAGTGTGGCCAGCAGTAATTATTTTCTCAAGAACTCCCGTTTTTTTTCTTGTTTTTATTATATAATATTATAACGAGCCTGAGGTACACGTCGCCGAATAACACGGGAATAAGGCTGCGAAGAATTTTTTATCGACAAATACACGAAGTAGTTGGTGATTTTTCTTATTTTTATTCTTTTAAATAACGCACTGTCTCTTTTGCATTCATTTCACTTCACACTCTTTTGAGCAGTCCTCAAATTTTAACTGAGCATTCACACGTAGCATATTAATCAAATTTACGAATACTTGCGACCACAGAACACCCCAATACAGAGGCACCGAATGCATCGTGCTTATATTCCTGCGTCGAGTAGATTAACAACTGGCGAAGCCTAGCAACTGGATTATAAGAAGTGAGACACCACAAAAATAAGTGGAAAAAGGATTGGAATGGTACTCGCCGTCGACGTCTGGTCCCGCCCATGGCCGGTAGTGTTTAGGCCCTTACGCAAACGCCGGCTAGAATCCGCAGCTCTTCTAATGCTCGTTTCGTCTTGCGCTCGTGTGGCCGATTTGTCTTTTCGTAAAATAAACTTAAAACACAAAATAAATGTGCTTACATCCCTCAAGGCAAGGTAGCGGACCGACGCCCTCCGCTGTCCAAGCGCCATTTGCAAACTGAGAGGCCGGATGTTCGCAAGCAAACCCGACTTCCGGCAAGCTTACTAACAAAAAAGAATTCAGCGGATTTTACGCGCCGAACCACGATCTCATTATGAAGCCCCCACGCCGTTGCAGACATCATTCTTGAATAAATTTTGCCGCCCTGCAGTTTCTTAAACTTGCATGTAATCCATGGCGCACAGGAGCGTTCTTGCATTGCACCGCAGCCGGGTTCCAACCCGTGACCTCGTGCACAGCAGCGCAACGCCTTAACCACTGCGCTACCGCGGCTGATGCGCCTCGCGTTTTATTTGCTGGGAATAGCATTGCCGAAGATATTTCTGTTGGAATTATCAGCTTCAGCGTATGAATCGCTGTCATTGTGGCGCCGCCGCAAACAAAGCGCGCACAACCGCTATCAAGCGTACGCCGAGGCCGCATTAATAACGCCATATCCCGTACAAACAGTGTGAGCTAAAAGTTACTATTCCACAATAGAAAAAAGGTGTGCTAAATTCTTGATAAGTAACCTGCTAAGCCAAGAAATACCCGAAGACGAAAGAGAGGTGTGCTGCACGCGCCAGATCGCCGTGCAGTCATCACTTTTTAATGGCGTGTGCTAAGTTTGTTTAATTTTTCATTGATAGTTATCAATTATTTCGCATTCTAAAAAAAACGAAAGAGCGAACTCGGCAACATTTAAGACCATTTAATGAGCCAGAACATCCCAAATATCCCAAAATTATTTTGAAATCCGTGACGTAACATTGATGTACGACCCTGTGGTTTACGCGCGAAATTTGGAAAACGAACTTCGAAAGTCATTTTCTCTCCTAATAAACAACCTATCAAAGCGAAATTAAAGAAAATACAGTTTTAACGAATGCTTTTCTCGTCTAAACTTATTTTCATGATTCTTTTTAGTGTCGCTTTAGACATAGATCATTACGGTACCTGTGGCAGTATCATTATATCTCTAGGAGGCGTGTCTCTATATACAGGAAATGGGCTTTGAATAAAGTACGATATCATCTTAATCAGATGCACCCTGTGAAATTAGAATAAAAAAAGACTTTAGGTAAGTTGGTGTAAAAGAGGTTCACTGACGAGCGGCACACACACAGTGACCCAGAATGGCATCAAAGAAGTTCATTGAGCGTCGGCACAGACCATCACATAGCCAGTTACCCACGTTTGTCTGTAGGCTGGTTTATAACCCGGTTCCTTCAGGACAGTAGACCGATACTTGACTCATTAGGTCACGAACTACCCCGTGACCCAAGCTGCCATGGAACAGGTTTGATAAGGATAAACAAACCAATGAACAGACGAAGATATCGCAAGCTTTGTGAAGTTCCCAAGTAGTGCTAACCGCAGTAATTAGAAGGTACAATTGTAACAAACTAGAGTTCACAGAACTGCAATATGGTCGTGTCAACACTTTGTATTGTCCTTTCACTTTTTTAGAAGGCTCACACTTTTTTAGAAGGCTCAGTATTGAGTCTGTGGGCTGAATGGTTTCCGAGTCGTCAATTGAAATTGACTCTGGGCCCAAATTCACCACGAACATTTACTCTTCATTCTTGTTTTCGCGTTTGAAAATGTTCAGCTTCGTTTAAGGCAACGGCCAATAACAAGCACGGGTGGAAGCGTTACGCCGAATGAGCTTGCATTACCGTCAGTCTTGAAGAAACCTGGAAAGGCTGTGTGTTTCGTTTGCTGCAGCACCTTTAAATTACGGTATAATACTCCATTGAACTCGAGCATCATGAGGGACGCCGTAGTAGGTAGCTCTGGACTGATTGTTACCAGACATTATTAGCCCTTTTCCCTGCGATTCCGCGCACGCCTCAGTTGCCTCTGCTACCTCCATATTTAAAATGCATCCACACGATGCCGGTGCGGCGCAGAAAACCTTCATTTCGACGGATATCGCGAACGGTGACTGTGTGGACGACAAGAAGTTTTGGTCGCAGCCTTAGAGGACATGCGAGTGCTTCTAGAGCTCATTACGCGTTGTCCAAACGGCGCGAACAGCGTACACGGTGCTTGTATTGAAAGCGAGGCTGCAAATGCATTTCAAGTTGTTGAAACTATCCTCTTATGAATTAATTCGCGATGAGTTTGTTTTACTCTTTGTTCCTTATTTGGCAAGCATTTTGAAGGAGCGGTTTGTCATGTTTCTGCCTCAGTGAAGTACCTCGGAACAGTCACTATCCGATTGTTTATTTTCAGCCGAAATGCTGTCGCGTGTGTTCCGTAGCGAAAGATTTGTTCTTGTTGCGCATAAGCTTGGAACTTACATTTTCTCTGCTTTGTGATAGCTTTTTGCAGAACAGACCTATTATCGCTCGTCAATTGCTTACTCTGTCAACCGTCAGGAAACGTTCAGCGTCCAAGATTCGTGTGCTGTCGCTGCAGTCACCGTCAATCATGCTTCGCGGCTATGATTCAAGTGTGTGCGCATTCTTTTATGCTTGATACGTTGGAGGTTGAATGGGCATAAGTTTGCGTGTTAGTAGGGATGGATGTGCATAGATAACATGCGAGAAACTCAGATTGCCACTAAGTGGCTCTACTTCCTTTTGTAACAAGCGCTACTCACTATTAATTGCCGACGTTCCAGGGTTGAAGTTCTTTTTTTGGAGGTTAGCGATACAGTGCTGGCAGATTAGCGATTTTTTTTTTTTTTTGCCCGAGGAATGCCGTGCATCGCGAAAGGCCGCTGACGCAGGCACTCTTTACGTAGCAGCGGCACACAGATTGAGTTCATTCCTTAATATGGGAGTCGTTATTCTTGCAGCCAACTTCCATACCCGTCTTCCCGCTATCGTCCCATATTTTGCATCATGAACTGCGCACAGTGCTTTGGAGAACACCCAGTTGCATTTCGGACAAGTGATCGCGCAGTAGCAGGGCAGAAGCAGTAATGGTTTCGTATTCATGCGTTCTCGCTGAGGCAACGTGCTGCGCGCCACCGAAAGCTCCGCCTCTTTTGTCTAGAGCAAAATGCTTCGTGAAAACAGTCAATACGACAAGTGAGCGAAGTACGTAGAGAATACATACTTCACTGCTTGGATTCTGGAGTGGGATATGTATTCATTAAAGCAGCAACACAAGGCGATACCTAAACATTTTTGGACAGCAGTGGTCACATACAGGATGTGAACGATGCGGATACTTTCACGCTATTTGCCGGTTAGTTTCACTTGTCAGGCAGTTCACATTTTCTGCTTTCTTTGTACGGAGTTCTTGTGCGCTACTTCATTGAATAAGTTCCAGCTTACTCAGTTGGTAATTTGTAGCAGTGGTATCATTAGTCGCGCAAAATAACTGTGGCATCGCTAGGTATAAACATCTATTTCTTTAATTTTTGAAATATAAATCAGGTAATAAACATTTTCTAGCGTCTTCTTAACACTTCATTCCTAAAGACTACAAGAAGCATTGGCATACTCGTTTTTAGTGTGTGCGAAACTGTTTTATAGGCAATTGGCAGAGCGATAAACAGTGGAAAGATCACCTTGCCGGCCTGGCTTGTACAGTACGCCACAGTGTTGCCCGGACCCTTGACCCGGTGTTGACACACGAAAGGCCAGCGTCGTTTTCGCCCGACAGATGCGTGCAGGACACGACCATGTCGATCTTGTGCGGTTCGTTCTCGGCACCGATGAAACAAAAAAAGAAAAGAAAGGACATCGTATGCACATGTGAGAAGCACGGTGAAAGAGATGGAGACACGGTACCTTGACTTTCTTCTATACACCACCAGATAGCGAGCTAGGCACAGATCCAGAAACGCTTTCAGCTCTATACTCGCACTAATTCGGTGTGATCGCAGCTGAAAATAATCGCCCGAGCAGTGATAACCCATAACACAAAATGTCGTTCCCAAACCTCTGGCTGTCCTCGCCTCGATGATAGTTCATCTCCATAGTCCTATATACAGCAACGCCAGCTTAAATGGAAAGATACGGGCCGTGGTGTTTTCTGGCAAAGCATTGATATGGGGATGGACAGTAAAAAAAAAACACAGGCAAACGCGAGTGAAGCACATGAACATAGCGCTAAACCTACACAAATGAATCATTCTGAAAAAGGAGAGGATAAGTACTACGTGTTATGAGAGGGAAATACCGAAACGGAGGAACAAGGAGCGAAATTCTAGGTTCTTCAGGAAGGCTCAGGTCACACACTCCATGATACCGGAATTCCTGATGTGACAGCATAACCGAACCCATGCGAGGCTAACACATTGCAAACTGAACCGCCATATGTGTGTGTGTGTGTGTGTTTTTTTTTTCATACGGAAGAGAATTAGTGGTGTAAGGAAGTGTGAACACATAACATGGAATCCGCTGGTGCAAGCCAAATGTTACACGAAATTGCTGGTAGAACAACACAATTACGTGATGAATTTTGTTTGCCTGCGGATTGGCTCCCTATACTTATTGATGCCCTTTCTTAAGGTCACCTTCGGCAACTAATGCTATGAAGTGCAATGGGTAACCAGACGAAACGACGGGGTGAGTTAGGGCAAGAACTAACAAAAAGCGACAAATACTCGTGAAGAAAGGAGATATGCCGGTTGGCTTGGTTGTGCCTGAGCGTGGAGGAGGTTGCTCTAGCGCAATTAAGGTTTCAAAGAATTATATTGAGTGCACTTTTTTTCAATAATTTGAAATTCGCCCTATATTCTTGCGCATGGCTTGTACGTATGACCCATTTTTGCATTGTCAGGGTATTTGTATTATATTAGAATCTAGCAAAGTCGTAACGCTTCTATGTAACAAGTCTAAAATATTGAACTGCTGATAGCATTCCCACCAATAAGCCCAGTGTTGCACGACGATCGGGATAGCTGCAATGCATCCTCCAAATGACTCAATTGTGTAAAACAAAATTTCTTCTTTGAAATATTACAAGAGGTGAAAAGCACAACTAGGCTAACTAAGCACAACAACTAAGCACAATTAGTCGTGAATTAAGTAGGATAAAATGTTTTCTCGATTAGCAAGATGAACAGCAGAAATTATACACATGTTTTACTAGCAATTTATTGGTTTTCCTAGAACAGCGTAGAATACATATCAGTGGCTAATATATAAAGAAAATACGCCAGACAAAATGTCGTAAAGTACAAGAAATCAATCTTTGGTTTGGTGTCGAATTTTGTTTCCTGCATTGTCACGCTGATGTGCAACCTGCAATTAGCCAGTCAGTCCAAATTCACACTGATAAATGTCTGGCACATGACAGAGGAAGAAAATGTGCAGATCCGATGCACTTTTTGGAATCTATGTTAAGCGAAGCTGAAGTGAAGCGTGTCTTTAGAGACTACACCATTCACATGCCATGGGCAATTTCCAACCATAAATCAGGTGGCTACTCAGTATCAGAAGTCTATGCTGCGATGTCGCGTGGATAAAGGCTACTTATGCTTGTCGATGCAAGAATGGCCATGACAGGTGTATGCACAGAAAAGTACGACACATGTCTAGATACGTTTAGGGTTCTGTCCCTAAGAAGAAAATCAAGTGCACTCAAGGATGACTTTATTGTAATGAGCTTATTCATTAGGATGTCTGTGTGTTTCTAATATATATATATATATATATATATATCCGCTGAGGTGCCGACCGACCCAGCACCAGCAGCCACGCCAAACACAGGAGAGTAGGGAAAAAAAAGGCTCCAATTGATATTTAAATATTTGCGCTACCCACAGATTGCGCGTATAACGTTAGTCGTTCTACACTGTTGAGGTTCTTTACATTACCGTTACGCTAGCCTCCACTGTGCGGGTATCTTTCTGCATGAACTCTAAGGTGAACCTCCATACTGTGTTACCAGATGATTCAACCTCTCAGTGTAAAGCGAATAACTTGTGTATGAATGTATGTGTACGCGCGTGCGAGAGAAAGGCACACAAATGGAGATGGCAATGGTTCAACAAAGACCAGACATTGTCAACGATGACAACAGCATTGAAGTACGACACAAATGGCGAGGACTTCATGGGAAACGTGATAGCCAGAACACTGCGATGATGTCACGAAGATGACCGCGGCAAGACGACGACACGCCCGACACGGCGATGACGTTTTACTGTGACGGCAACAAGACAGCCCGAAACCACGAAAAAGCTACGTAAATGACGACGATGACATGGCGACATTGACAAGTAGATGAAGAAGACACCGGCATACTGAGCAGGACAACCACTGCTTCAGGACACTAATAAAGTTTTGTGAATGAATGAATGAACCACAAGGTTACAAAACGACGGTGATGGGACAACAGAACACCTATAACACTTAAAGGGAAGCTACCTTCCACGTTGCAACGGAAGGAAAATAGCGGTGGCGTCATGAACTTAACTATACGACCGAGAGATGGCACGGACAAAAGCAAAACTAATATCGTCACCACTACATAATGAGTAATGCGGCCGTTGCTTGAGTGGCAGGTGGCGCTGGTCACACTGCCCACTCGCTGATTTTGGGCGTTTTATTACCGCTGTCGGGGCGGTATTGGCATGCACGGTACTCCAACACGGCTACATTTATCTTTATTATATCGCCAAGTGACCGAGGTGTCTCAACTGGCAAAAAAAGAGTTTCAAACAAGAATGCTTACATTCTTTATTGTCAATGGTGAATGAAGCAGCACATGCTCAAAATTTCCGCGCAGGCCATGTGGATCTCATGTCAGTCGTTGAGTTTGCAACATATAGAAACAAGATAGCGATTTATATAATGGAATTCAAAGCAGAAATCGAGCGAATCTTTCCCATCTTGTTTGGCATGCAGGAAGAACGAATTTTCAGACAACGATATTCATGCTGGGCTATCCTTGCACTGAAATTGCGTACAGTGTTACTTGGAGTGTTTCAGACTATGCGTATGTAGTCTGCGTTCTATCATTTCAGATAGATTTAAATAAAGAGAAAAAGTGGTCGACAAACATAAAGCGTCAGCAAGCTCCCGCTGAAATGTCCTATTCTCTTCATAATACAATGGCGAGAGGCACGCAGTGTAGGAAAAAAAACTGCTGAATTTTCCAGCACATATCGTCTGATCTCGGTATTTCAGCAGCACATTTAGTGTTCAGGTGCGGGCAGTAAAGGCTGACACAAATGAAGCACTCGCAAGGAACGTTGTGGAGACAACAGTGCTTACAAGGACTCCTGCAAAGGTTGTGTGAATAAACAAGACTAATTAAACAGATAAACAAGCCTAATTAATGCTCACATATCCTTCAAGAATTTAAATCATGATTTCATATATTAAAACAAAAATCTCAGTTTATGTATGTATTCAAACATGGCATATACGTTGCAAGGAGATGAAAAGTTTGAGTAACAGGGGTGAGCAAGAGATGCCTTAGCCTGGAACCAACGTATCAACAAGCACATATATTTGTGATGGCCATGACGAAGACAAGTTCCCACAATGAAGCTTCCCTTGCTCGTACAGTGTTCACTGACTAAATCTTAAGCCAAACTAACTATTGTCCAAATATCTTCCAATTTTTTTTTTTGGGGGGGGGGGGAGACCGCACTGCTCAGATTTATAATCTGTTGTTTGAAGAGAAAGAAAAATTGTGTGTAGCGATTTGACACATTTGCAAAATCTGGAGTAGGCCACTTTTGTGAGCTTGCCTTTTCTAGCATCTCATATCTTAGTGGGCAGGCCTAGCCTAATTATTTATTTTATGTTAACTGCTCATGAATCATGTAAGAGTGGCTGCCAGAGATTCAGTCACCATGAACTGCAATTTCCTCAAAATTGCATTCAGCGCTATTGATCGTTTTAAATTTCTTTGCATTTTCATGACGATGAGCAAAACGTGAACAAGGTGAATGCAGGAGCCAACGTTTCGACAAGTGGACTTGTCTTCTTCAAGGCCTTGAAGAAGACAAGTCCACTTGTCGAAACGTTGGCTCCTGCATTCACCTTGTTCACGTTTTGCTCATCGTCTTGAATTGCCATCTCCCGCATTCCCCGTCTTTCCTCTGGATTTCTGCCTATAGAGTCACTTATATCAGCTCTCTATGTCGTCGAAGTCCGCGGCTCGTTTCTCCTCGAGATGCGCTGCCCTTTTGCGTCACACCGGCTCACCCCAGCTTCGCTTACACTCTTTCATGTAGGAAATAATCGTTTAAGGGAGCATGTGTCACTGAAGTAAGGCATGTTGTTGAGGAAGTAAGTTCATAATATCAGCAAAGTTTTAAACAACGTGAATTCTAAACTGTGCGTGCATCTACGTTTCTGTTCACGTCGTGTCTTCCTCGCGCACTTGAAATTTTGCTGAATAATGTAAATTGTTGGTGGTAATGCCCGCCAAGCTGATTTGCAAAGAGCAGATGACAGAGTTTGTGCATTAGCAAGTACTAACTTGCTATCTTGTTCTGTTCTGCTTGTCATTGTTCTGATGGCCAAAATGAAACAAGTTGGGATTCAACGTGTTTGGAAAATTTGGGATCCGACGGCCTCAAAAGCAAATAGGCTTCTATGTCGAATTTTAGCATTCTTGATTGGTACGATACAAAACTCTACACTGCTGCTTTCCTGATAGGGCTCCCACCATTCTACATGGTAGACTTGTAAACATTTCATGGTGAAGCACATGGTTCAAGAAGACCTGTTGTCATCGTGGTGACCGTTGAGCTTGTTATGGCTTGACGTGGGCAGCTTGCGCGCCAATCATCTCTCTTTTGTCAGTCTTCCTGAAAATATAAATCATGAAGCCATGACAAACATGCAAGAAAAGCATGATGAAACAAATGTTTGTTCATTGAATGAACAAATCATGGTTCTAGGTGTTCAGAAACATACCTTGTGAGGATTCTGGCCCTTGTTACTTCCAGTGGTGACACACTCACTGTCAACTTATTCGTCCAGAGACAATGTAGTCCAAAGAGGTCAAAGAAATATCAGCAGCTTCTTGAAGGCTGGAGTCGGAAGAAACCCTTGAATTACTATGAAGGAAGTGTGGGCGAGTTTATTATTCATGTCTAAGAACAGTGTAAACGCTCCATGACAGAAAAGCACACACACGCACACAACACTGTCAGTGTTTAGCGTGTGCACTTTTTTTAATGGTGTACTTGTGTCGGCTGTGCTTAGTCAAGCCTCGATTTGATGGTAATTTCTTCTGCCAGATTCTAGTACTATTTTATTATGTCTCAAATGCAATGAATCTAACTTTACCACACGAAGTTACTTTACCACTAATGTGCAATAAATGTAACATTTATGCAGAAATAGACAAACTATTTATTATTTATGCTGTACCCCGTGTTAGGAATTTTACCAACGTGGCAAAATAACAAAAGCCTCGTTTTGATTGCCTTTGATGGGCAAAAGTTAAATAATTATTATTAGCCGCTTTGAAGAAATGACTACAGGAATCTGTTTTATCCGCCTCGCACGCAAAGCAATTTAATGTTGAAAACAAAGCACTGCTTTTTTACTCACCGTTGCATATGGCCAAAGGCTGAAAGGTTAATCCGCTGTCGTTGGTAGCCTCCAAGCAGACTGTGCTCAGTTCCAGCAATGAATTTTCGCTCTAGCTAGCTTTTTTTTTTTCGAGCACCATGTCATTATGCGTCCAGACGCAGCAGATCAATAACGATGAATTTAGTGCAGCCATTATGCCAGTGAAACACCGCCAGCTGATAAAATTCACCGTCTTTAAACCCTTTCTCTTGGTGGCGGCTATCGAAGTTGGATGCATAAACTGAAGATATTGATAGCAAAGAAAACTTCTTTAAAACGAGCCTGCTTGATGATTCTTTAAGGAAATGACCACCGCGTTCGCAACATCTGCCGTAAAATTGGAATCGATTAACGGCCCGTACTCCAATCGATACCAATGAGCTACGGCTTATCGCGTGTCAGTGAGGTTTAAAACCTTTGTTCAAGTAATAAAGCACAGATTTTAAGAACAGAACTCGTAAAAAATTTATGGCTTACTTATTTTCAAAAAGAATGGCATTTTAAGTATGGTTGTCGGTTGTTATATGTACATTTATAATCAAATATTCAGCCGCGTTTAGCGCCTCTAGCAGGAAAAGTACGGGTTAAGGTATACGACTCAATTAGAGTCACTCCACTTAGGCGTTTATGCTAGAACGCGGCGCGGTTGATTTTTCGCCCACTGTGGTGAGCGCTGAAACTCGAGAATGTGCGGGGCGTGACATGACGACGATGTCATCACTATGGCATCAGCACATGATTACTCAAGTGCTGTGCCATAACCACCGCAAAATATTTATAGTGGGCCAACTAATGAAACACTGAAAGAGAACTAACTAAGCAGGGATCTAATGACTGAACGAATTAGCGAACGAAATAATGTACAACTGAAGGAACTAATGACCGACTGAACGAACGAAATAATAAAAGACTGAGTGACAAAAGTAGCGAACGAATCAACAAATGAACGAGCGTTTTCCTTGCCCTGTCCAAACTCCTACCACCGAGCATCCAAGAAAACGTGTGAAAGAGGCAAAAAACTACTAGCTAGAAGGCGCAAACACAAACATTCCACAGCGTGCGCTGCTCGGCCGCTGCTTTAGTATCACCGCCAATGACGACACACGCGCTGTACAAATGCCGCCAATGTCATTTAACGTCACGTCGTCAATTCGTCAAAAACTGTATGAGGCGAAGGCCGTGGCCTTCGCTTTGCATAAAAATTCATGAAATTGCTCGTTGCAGCCACAACAACGGGAGAAAGAGGGGAAAAAGCTATTCGCTTACATGTTGCAACCATAAACATTCTACACGCCACACTGCAGCTTTTTCCTGCCACAGCAGCAAATACCCTAGCCATCGACGACACAGTCATCATCGCGTTATCTCAACGTCGTTGTGTCGTAACTTTGTCGTGCTCAGCGTATCACTGACGAGTGGCACATACTCACAGGTTCCTAATAGAATTTAACGTAAATCCCTGGGATCCACAAATAACTGCTAAACAAGAACTGTGACAATAGAAGTGAAAACAAAGTTCGCGAAACAGAAACGGAATGCCCAAACTGCACACAAAGCATAGTTTCAAGGATCGTCCACAAGGAAAACGGGCACAGAAAAAAACACTGTGGTATGCGATACTCTGGCATCACTTTTAAAGCAGCATGGACAACGTAAATTCGGTTATTCCTAATTTTAGCCTACTGTGTCGACGAACACCGAAGAAACTCTTTACCAAATTGAAGAGATCGCTCTTCAAAGATACTCAGCGACATGAGCATGTGGCCGCAACAGCAAAGGGCAGTCTGTTACCGCCTAAGCAGACCTGCCGAACCACGCTTTCTGTCAAGGTTGCAGCTGCCTCGAATACGCGCGACTACAAATCTATTATAGTTCTCTGTGCATACACCTGTCATCAGCATTATTATCCCTCGACAAGCGTCACACATCGCCTTTGTCCTCGTGACATCGCTACACAGACGTGTCACACCGTGCATCCGCCTGAATGGGTGTTTGCATATTTCGGAATACCTTCTGAACCGTGTGCTGCACAATTATAAATATTGTCCGAAGTGAAGGTTCTGCATAAACATTGCATAACTCTACTCTTCCTATAGGACGAAATTATTAATTGTACGCATCACCATTAGTTGTCTGGCATCTATATAAAATGTTTCGCTTCAAGTACGTTCCAGCATGTGCCTTGGGCCTTCATAACGTTTTTCTTTCGGCATAATTTTATCGTTCTTGGCACGCACCTGATTCGGCATGCTTTCCGCCGATGGTGCCACAGCAGAAACCAGCAAAAACACGAAGAAATGTCGGAAAACGTAAAGCTGCTCGCAATGGTCCTTGAATTTGCCTTCAGCAAGGTTTCAATCGCGTTTCGGAATACTGAACGAACAGGTTACGCTTTCAACGCGCTGACATCAAATTCTACGACGTGCTGCATTGAATTGGCCGATCTAGTGCGCTTGTCTAACGGTTGATACACCGACTTCGCCAGCAGGAAAAAAGCATTTTGCAGCAAAAATCAACCAAAGGTAAACATTACATAGCTACTACAGAAAAAGTTAATTGAGAGTAATTGCTACTTTTCAAAGCAATCGAAATGATTGCGCTCACCTTGTCACCTGGGAAACGGAACTTGGCCCGTTTTTCCGTCCCCCCACTGTTCGAACCATGAGCCACGTGGAAGTCGTCCTACATGCACGAGCAGGCAGCATTCTTTTAGGGAATTTGTGAGGCCATCGAAAAAGTTTAGGCCTCACGGCACAATCTAATGTTCACGAAAACATGTAAACCTTTTGGCGCTAAATCCCATCCACCGACGAATGGAAAAGATGGCAGCCAACGCGAAAGCAAGCCGCGATATTACTGCAGGCTACATCGCATGCCACTGTGGCAAAGGCAACGTTGAAGTCCGAGGCAGTGGCCACAACCAAAAAAGGCGATAGGAATGAATTTATATTTTCGGCACGTCGACATCAAATTCAGTGGAATACTGCACTGGACTGGCAGCTGTATGGATTTCGTCAAATGGTTGATAAACCTGGTTCGTGAGCAGCAAAAAGAAAGCGTTTTACAGAAAAAGGTGTGGAAGACACTTCACGTAGCTGCTACGCGAAATTATCATTGTGCGTAATTATTTCAAAACAATTGCAAGAATCCATCTCACCGCGTCTGCTCGGAAACGCAGCTTGACCCGGCCGGCCATCCCCTAGTTGTTCGAGCCTAGAGCCACGGGCATGTCCTACAAAGATGAGCAGCCAGCGTTCTTTCGGTCAGTCTGTGGTCCCTTCAAAAAAGCGGCGTGAATTGTGACGTTACGCCAGAAGCTAAAGCTATTCACGAAATCAGGTGAGCACTCTTGCACGCAATCACATGCACCGAAAAGGGAAAAATGGCAGCCAAGCCGCGATATCAGTGCAGGCTACATCGCCTGCTATTGCGGCGAAGCCCCAGTGCAAAAAAAAAAAGCTGCCAAAATCAAACAACGCCAAAGGAATAAAGAAAAACACGCTGATTTGGACGATGGCAGCCTACCAAGTCGCCCAACTTGCCGTTTTGAGAAAGCAATTGCGATATAAAAGCAGGGTGAGAAGGAAACAATCTTTTGCCACATGCGATTGTTCAGTGCGCGCGTTACCTTCTGATTACCAGCACAACTAAATACATTGGCCTTCTTTGTAAGTCGCCATACGTAGTTGCAGTATATATTCATTTCAATATGTACCAACGTCCGTATTTAGGATACCCGAAGCATAATGGATTAAAGAAACCGGCTCTTACGAAAACTTTGCACGCGTCTTGCCATCTTTTAAGTCAATATGGTTTAAAGGGTGGGAAATCCGACGAAGACGTTCGAGTTGGGCGACGGCGACTGAAGGCCTGGCGTGAAAAGCTTTTCATGTCGCACATAGGATGCACTACTTTTGCCGAATAGTGAATGAAGTTGTGTGCTATTGTAAAAGTATTTTAGGCGGTCATCAATATTGCTATGCCACAGAAAGCGGGGAATAGCTGAAAGCGAGACAACACGGACAGCGCTGCCTGCCATCTATGTTCTCTGTTAAACCATGGCACTCGTAACATATGTGGATGGCTCACCTTTACAAAAACTGGCGGCGTAATTACGTGAACGAACAAGACATGCGCCCTTATGTGGCAGTAAAATAAAGGTTTAACAGCGGTCTGAGTATTTCTCAACTTGCTGGCGCCTGTACTGCCGGTTGTGATATTGTGCGCCTAGGTTCAAGAGCGGCCACATACATACACTGCGCACGTTGCTCTTCCCGAGCGACAACGCTTGACCAGAGTATTCGTTTCGCCCTGTCGAGGTGGTCGCGCGCTCTACACATCAATAGATGAGTCTGCATACACATTTAGGACCGCCCACCAATTACACCAACCTTACTAGGCGAATAACTGCAGTGAAGTTAGGCTCCTATTCAAGTAAATTTCTCGAAGCGTCATTGTTCTTCCGTGTTTTAAGAGGCACGCTTGAAAACAAAGGCGCACCTCCTCCGAGGTGCGGCTTTGACAGAAGTCGCCGTGGGTGCTATTGCTTGCTTGTTGGTCATGAGAAGGGTTTTGTACAACGCTGTCCCGTCATGTCTTCCTTTTCGTTGTCCTTCACGTGCGTCGGGAGTGGCTACTACAGAGTTATCGAACTCTCTCGAAGACAGCGAGGTTGAACCTGGTCGAGCGGTTCTTTCCGTCAGCGTCATCTGAAGAGCGCCCTCGAAACTATAAGCATTCCCGCGCTTCGAGTTGACAAATTTTTTTTTAATTGACAGTCAGCTTAGCATACGCCAAAGAGGGTGACGGCGAAATCCTGCGTACTCAAGAGACATTCAATAAATTACGTGACATTCTCTTACTCAATCAATCAATCAATCAATTCTCTTTCCAATGCGTTGTTACTTCCTATTACTTGTTTTCTCCCAACAAAGGTCGGGGGTTCGAGTGCCTTAATTGACGCTACCTAAATAATTGTGTATTAATTGTATTCGCTCCAATTAGCCTCAAAGATCGTGGGTTCGAGCGGCTTAATTAACTCTACCCAAATGAACTTTGCCTTTTTCTTTTTGGCATGATGAGCGGCATCGGAGCCAGCTGTGCAAGAAGACGACGACGAACGCTCGAGTAGTGGCACGAGCGCATGTGTGCGCGAGGCGAGCTAAAATTTTTTTTTTTCTATCGCAGGCCACGTTTTCCAGAGCATCGGAATTGAGCCACTTAAGGCTTTCGCCTCTAAAGAAAAGCACGATCGTGGGCCTCACTTGCGTGTCAGTATCAATATCACCAGTATCAAGGGTAAATCAATATCTGTCTGACGCAATCCGCACGGTAACTCGTATCAATCGAGCCAACGTGCGTTGCGATCGTGTGTGTCGTAGCTCGTGAGACTTGACTGTGCAATTAGTATCTCGTAAAGATTAGCCTTATCCCTGTAATGCCCAGCGTATCATTTATACTAGATGCCGAGTTTCGGAGCTAAAAAATAAATTTAAGCAAATGAACTTAACCCGTAGCCCATACTGGCGTCTTTAGTACGCTGGAACGATACTTTATTGATAGATAGTGTAAAGCAATAGTTAATAAGAAAACGAATTTACTGATACAACATTTTAATGGGCCCTTGCTTTTTACAAATGCACTCTTCATGGCCAGAAATGAAGAGGAACAAGTTGCTTTTACTTTCTTTAATATTTAACTGTGTTTGGGCGTTACGGTATTAAGCGGCAAGATATTGCTTGTATATAATGCGTTTTTATAGAGTAGCAACTAATTAACAAAATTTTGTCCACTAAATATATAATTGCTATTTAAGTTACTGTAAAGGGACGTTAGAGAAGTGAGGGGCGGGATTTTTATTAAATAAATCACAAGAAGCCAACAAACAAAGACACCAAGCGGGCAGTTGTTTTTTCACCGTCTTACATTTCCATTAATTTATAATTTCTTTAATTCAATCAGTAAGTACAAGTAAGTGCCCCTGTTTTGTCATTGGTGTCATTGTTTGTTGGCTTCTCATGTAAGGGCAAGTTGAAATGTCACAATAAAAGTAAGCCAGTGCTTAAAGTGTGGCAGTTCATTATAGAATCATTGTGTCTTGCAATGTTTCGTGAAATGCCGACTAATATATGCGACGACATGCAGTTCTGCCCCATCAACTTAGTAGCAACGTAGTGTGTATTTACGCTGGCTGTGTGAGCGCATTCCCTGCAACTGCAGAGCATTACTTTGCACATTCCGATTCTCGATACTGGCACCAGCCACAGGGTTTCAGGATTGCGCTTTCAGTCCTAGCTGACATCAGCTCTGCAATTACACCACGCGTTTTGAAACAAGTCTTCATTACTGAAATTAAGTTGCTCTAGTTTTATTCCCTAAGCTAAATGAAAAAGTTATTCTAGACGTGGAATAAACTTCCGTTGCTTTGTATTACAATGCAGTTATTATATCAACATCTATTGCTTAGAATTCCCGCCACTTCTACGAAGTGTGGCCAGTAGTAATTATTTTCTTAAGAACCCCCGCTTTTTTTTCCTTTTTTTTATTTTTACGAACCTAAGACAGAGGTCGCCGAATAACACGGAAATAATGCAGCAAACAATTTTTATCGACAAATACACTAAGCAGTTGGTGTTCTTTTTTTCTTGCTTTCTTTTAATTAACGCACTGTCTCTATTGCATTCATTTCGCTCCACACTCTTTCTAGTAGTCCTCGAACTTTAGCTGAGTAGTCATACGCAATCTATTCATCCTGTTTACGAATGTTTGGAACCACAGAACACGCCAGAAGTGAGAGGCGCCGCATGCATCAAGCTCATATTCCTGCGTCCAGTAGGTTAACAACTGGCAAAGCCTAGCAACTGCATTATAAGAAGTGAGACACCACAAAAATACGTGGAAAAAGGATTGGAATGGTACTCGCCGTCGACGTCTGGTCCCGCCCACGGCCGGTAGTTCTCAGGCCCTTACACAAACGCCGGCTGGAATCAGCAGCTTTTCTAATGCTCGTTTCGTCTTGCGCTGGTGTGGCCTATATGTCTTTTCGTAAAATACCGTTAAAACACAAAATAAGCGTGCTTACATCCCTCAAGGCAAGGTAGCGTACCGACGCCCTCCGCTGCCCAAGCGCCATTTGCAAAGTGAGAGGCCGGATGTTCTCAAGCACACCCAACTTCCGGCAAGCTTACTAACAGAAAAAAAAAAGTTAAATCCGGCGTATTTCAAGCGCCAAACCACGATCTGATTATGATTTCATGAACTAGCATTCGGCGATGCGCGTAGCGTTCCCCACATCCCACCCCCCACCGGAATGCGGCCTCTGCAGCTGGGTTCGAACCCGCGACCTCGTGCACAGCAGCGCAACGCCTTAACCACTGCGCTACCGCGGCTGATGCGCATCGCGTTTTATTTGCTGGGAATAACATGCCCGAAGATATTTCTGCAGGAATTACCAGGTTCAGCGTATCAGTTAGTGTCACTGTGGCGCAGAAGCAAACAAAGTGCGCACAACCGCTAGCAAACGTGCCCCGAGGCCGTATGAATAACGCCATATGCCGTACAGACAATGTCATCATTCTAATAAATTACCATTCTGCAATAAAATATATATACATATAGGCTGATTTCTTGAGAGGTAGCCTGATAAGCCAAAAAAAGACGCGAAGACGAAAGAGGGGTGTGGTGCACGCGCCAGCTCGCCGTGACGTCATCACACTTTAATGTCATGTGCTCGAGCTTGGTTAATTTTTCATTGATAGTTATGGACTATTTGGTATTCTGGAAGAACGAAAGAGTGAACTCAGAAACTTTTAACACTTTTTAATGAGCCAGAACGAACGAAATAGCGATATAATGTTTTGAAATCCATGACGTCACACTGACGTACGGCCATGTGGTTTACGCGCGAAATCTGAAAAAGAAAAAACTTCGAACCCCATTTTCTCTTCTAATAACCAACCTATTAACGCGGAATTCAAGAAACACAATTTTAACGAATGCTTTATTCATCTAAACATATTTTCATGTTTCTCTTTAGTGTCGCTTTAAGTATAGATTGTTACGGCACTTCAGACAGACAGTATCATATCTCTAGGAGGCGTGTATCTATGTACAGAAAATGGGCTCTGAATAAAATAAGATAATATCCTAAACTGACGCACCCTGTGAAATTAGAATAAAAAAAACATTTTGAGTTATGCTAGGGCTTGAACCACGGACCTGCGAAGTTCCAGCGAGTCTGGAATCGAACCCGTGACCTTGTGGTCCGCGAAGGAACGGCGTAGCCACTGCACTACCGAGGCGGACGAAAGAAGCCGCTGCTCATTTCAGCTTAAACACTGCTTCACCGCAAGGAGTAAATAGGAGGGAAGCTCTCGACCTTTTATATATTTTATTGAGGTGATATAAGGAGACGTTGGCAGAAAAGTACGGCGCCAGGCGACTTCTTCGCTCTTGAATACATCACCAAATTGAAACATACAGCAGGCAAAAATTAACACGCAAGTTACAACAAGGTTGCGTTATCACATACAAGTCCAACTAGCACCCCGACATTACACAGACACGTTTAAAGCAATAATGCGAGCAACTGTATCACATAAAAAAGCCTGAAGCAAAAATGTCAGTTAATTTAGACCAGTCGAGGTTGATCCTAAGCGCGGGTACACGCTTGCTTTCGCGAAAGAAACAAACGGAATGCGGCCCGGGCAGTTGGCAATCGAACCTGCGACCTAGTGCTCAGCAGCAGCTGCTTTATGGACGAAAATGTTTGCTCGTAAAAGCTATCTTCAGCTATAGGAGTTATTTGCGGGCACGGAAACTACTGTCCTGGCCACTTCGCGAAGTGCCGTCTTCAATCAATTGAGCGCAAGATCGTAACCGAGCGTTTTAACACGCACGCAATTTTTTTTCCCTGCTTTCATGTGTAGCGTGTACGGCTTGACTGCTATACGTGACGTTCAAGAGTCGATTCCAGGATAATGTCGAAAGGAATAACGTAAAAACTTAGGACCGTAAAGGAAACACGGCACCTTGCGCTATTTCTACATTAAGCGCATATATGCCCGCGAACGGTGGTGAGGTCTTTCTTTTTCTTTAGAAAGATGTGGTAGGCATGCACATTAGTCTGCATAACCTATCGCATGCGGCGGTACGCGTGTGTGAAAGCAATCCTTAAAGAAATATACTGGCAGACACCACTGACTTTTTGGTTCCATTAACTCAATCACTGCGCACAGCAGTTATACGCAGGCAAACGCCTGCTGCTCCCCAGTGCTGGCGTAGAGCAGTGATAGCGCGAGCTGGCTCGAAGCTTCTTGTCTATCGCGGTGCCAACTCGCACCGGTAGCGCCGCCCGGACCGGGTGGCCACGGCACCCGACATGACTCGGCGGTCGGAGAGGCACGTGATCAGCTCTGCATCGGCGCTTGGAAAGAAATGAAAGTACGCTCGCGCGAAACACGGGTTCACTTGGCAGAAGGAGTATCATTTTTCTATTTCTTTTTTCTTTTAATGCTTGTTTCTATCCTCACAATCACCATGTCGAAGTCCTTTCTTTCGTACTGCGCATCGTTCTGCGTAGCCTTGTAAATTCACTCCAGCCGAGAATGACACCGTAAAGAAAGAAATCCGATAAGAGCAGACACTGCTATACAGCCCAGCGGCCAAATCTACTAGCTGATAATAACTGAACCTCACTTCCGGTTTCGGTTTAGGGCGCGCGCGTTTTGAACGTAGTACTAAGCGTCACGCCGGCTGCGCAGATCGGCGTGGCATTCTTTTTTTTTTTTTCGCTTCTACTGCTCAACCGCACTCGGTCTGTGCGCCATCGTTTCCTTATTTAGCAAAAATGTTAGCAAAAATGAGTGCGTACGATCCTTACAAGCCTCCATCGAATCTGCGCGACGTGCAATTTTATAAGATAGACGCAAGACGCCTTGTGAAATGAGGAAATGTTTATTTTGCTCTATGTGAGTGCTCGTTCCGGGCTTTTTGTGCATTCGTCCAACTCTCTGGGACCACGTAAACAGCAATATTTCCTGTACGAAGCTCCACCGGATGGCATCAGCTGAAAGAAGTAAATTATAAGCATGTGTTATTTTAGTATTTAGACCTTGCAGGAAAACGGCGTGTATAGAGGCAAATGGGTGGCATTACAAACAAAAGAAATTCGCTTTTACATACATGGCATAGAAAATAACCGACTCGGCCTGAACAATATCATAAGATATGAAGAAAACCTTTGATTTCCGATCATTCCCGGGCACCACTTGCGGTACTTTAAGAGCGTGGGTAAAAAGCCTGTTTTCAGTTGCTCAGAAGGCAGAATGTTCAAGTTAAAATTGCGCCTGGTTTTTTAGTTACTCGGCATTATCTTTATCGTGTTTAGCGTTATCGCTCTAGGCAATTGTTCGTCGCGTTTTCGACAAGCGTGAGCACCGAAAGAATGTATATGTTGCTGCGCGGCCAGTTACGAGCTGGGAAATAATCCGATCATGTTTACTGGTAGTTATGATCCTAGCCTAGCGTGGCACAACCATTACCTGAAGTAAAGAATAGCGCGCGCAATTTTATCGAACATTTGCCCATATCTACGATAAATACGCCACGCGCTGGAATCGAACCAGTAACCTCGCCTTCACCATATCAGGAAGTTTGATCAACGCTAGTCGAAACCACTCGGCTACAGCTGGAACAGTTACTTCGGTTGACCAGCAGGCATCGTGAGCTTGATCTGGAGACCACGTTACGAAAACAGCAATTTTGAAACACCAGTGCCGGCGAGTGCAATGGGCATTCTTGCTTTTTCTCGCGATGTTACGAACCAAGCAAGCCCCTGTTTTCCAAGTTAAACTTTGCCTGTCGGTTCTTTACGGGAGTTGGTGTGAGCCACTTGCGTTAATAACGTTGTAACACACTGCGAGTCATTTCAAGTTTCATTACACTCCAAAACGTTTCCATAGGAAAGAAACTATTGATAATATAAATTTCCCGCCTGTAAAATGTTTAGATTACAAACGTGTGCTAGTTTTTATTGGATCTAAAGTACGGAATAGCATACCACATAAAATTAGGATGTTGCAAAACTTGTTAAGATCGCTGAAAAGGTATTCTTTTTAACTAATATTTCTTGCTTCCTGAAGTCATTGGTTTTTCTGTTTTGATTTTTTCAATTGCTGTGTAATTTTTTTCGCCTTGTAGACTTGTACTTATTGTCAAATGTTGTATGCTTCTGTTATATTTATCAGCTCAAGAGCCTCACCGCGGCGTCTGTGCAGAGCCGTGCTCCCTCAAGGGCTGCAGAGGAGAGTGCCAACTTTTCCTTCTTCATAAAGAACCACATCTCTCTCTCTCTCTCTTTCTCTCTCTCTGTAAGATATATTTTTTCTTCTTTCTTTCTTTCTTTTCCTTCTCTATTGGGCGAGATGTTTTGACATCTCTTCGTACTTAACTCCTGTTTCTCTATTCGCTGTACTATTATACTGACACTTCTTCAAATGTATTTTTGGACCAGTACTAGCCTTTGGCTATGGGGCCACAACCATGTTGTGTTCCTTCCCGAATAAAGTGATGCGCAATAAAGAACTCGGAACTTTATCGTCGTTTCTTGACTAGTTACTGCAGCGGGGTGAAAGCTGATTCACTGAAGCTGGCAAAACCCCTACAAGGTTCCTATCGGCAAAGTAGTCCAATCAAAGGTCGGCTTCCTTAAATTCAGTCAGTCTGATCAAAAGCTCAACCTCGCAATGAGTAAGTATGTCCTCTCGGCTATCCTCTATATCCCAGTCATTTCACTCCTCTATCACCCACTCTGGTGACGGTCGTTCTGGTGTTAGTAGCCTCGCGGTAGATGATTACAGCGTTGTCTGCAATGATTTCCCCTTTTCCCTCCTTTTTATTTTACTTTTATGTTTTATTAGATAATGCAAGCGCGCACATTTTATACTATGCATCGGCTTCACTGCAAGACATTGCAAATAGTTGGCTTCACTGCAGCACAGACCGTGGGAAAAAATTTTGGGCCTGATTTCGCGAAAGATAAGCTTCGCGCTGCGTAAGTAACGCAACCGTTTAAAGTTTCGCGCCACTAAACTTTTTCCCCGTCTTTCTCCTTTCCTCGGGCCTCACCCTCCCGTTCGCCTTCTTCCTATTCAACTATACGTCACGTGACGCTACTTGTTTCTTGTTTTTTTTAATCGCCTCTCCGGTGGAGGGCGCTGCTTAACTTTAGTAAGCATTGCCTTCACTGCAAGACAAAACGCTGCAAGTAGTTGGCTTCACTACAGCACAGACCGTGGGAAAAAAATTTTGGCCTGATTTCGCGAAAGATAAGCTTCGCGCTGCGTAAGTAACGCAACCGTTCAAAGTTTCGCGCCACTAAACTCTTTCCCCGTCTTTCTCCTTTCCTCGGGCCTCACCCTCCCGTTCGCCTTCTTCCTATTCAACTATACGTCACGTGACGCCACTTGTTTCTTGTTTTTTTTAATCGCCTCTCCGGTGGAGGGCGCTACTTAACTTTAGTAAGCATTGCCTTCACTGCAAGACAAAACGCTGCAAGTAGTTGGCTTCACTACAGCACAGACCGTGGGAAATAAATTTTGGCCTGATTTCGCGAAAGATAAGCTTCGCGCTGCGTAAGTAACGCAACCGTTCAAAGTTTCGCGCCACTAAACTCTTTCCCCGTCTTTCTCCTTTCCTCGGGCCTCACCCTCCCGTTCGCCTTCTTCCTATTCGACTATACGTCACGTGACGCCACTCGTTTCTTGTTTTTTTTTAATCGCCTCTCCGCTGGAGGGCGCTACTTAACTTTAATAAGCATTGCCTTCATTGCAAGACAAAACGCTGCAAGTAGTTGGCTTCACTACAGCACAGACCGTGGGAAAAAAATTTTGGCCTGATTTCGCGAAAGATAAGCTTCGCGCTGCGTAAGTAACGCAACCGTTCAAAGTTTCGCGCCACTAAACTCTTTCCCCGTCTTTCTCCTTTCCTCGGGCCTCACCCTCCCGTTCGCCTTCTTCCTATTCGACTATACGTCACGTGACGCCACTCGTTTCTTGTTTTTTTTTAATCGCCTCTCCGCTGGAGGGCGCTACTTAACTTTAATAAGCATTGCCTTCATTGCAAGACAAAACGCTGCAAGTAGTTGGCTTCACTACAGCACAGACCGTGGGAAAAAAATTCTGGCCTGATTTCGCGAAAGATAAGCTTCGCGCTGCGTAAGTAACGCAACCGTTCAAAGTTTCGCGCCACTAAACTCTTTCCCCGTCTTTCTCCTTTCCTCGGGCCTCACCCTCCCGTTCGCCTTCTTCCTATTCGACTATACGTCACGTGACGCCACTCGTTTCTTGTTTTTTTTTAATCGCCTCTCCGCTGGAGGGCGCTACTTAACTTTAATAAGCATTGCCTTCATTGCACGACAAAACGCTGCAAGTAGTTGGCTTCACTACAGCACAGACCGTGGGAAAAAAATTCTGGCCTGATTTCGCGAAAGATAAGCTTCGCGCTGCGTAAGTAACGCAACCGTTCAAAGTTTCGCGCCACTAAACTCTTTCCCCGTCTTTCTCCTTTCCTCGGGCCTCACCCTCCCGTTCGCCTTCTTCCTATTCGACTATACGTCACGTGACGCCACTCGTTTCTTGTTTTTTTTTAATCGCCTCTCCGCTGGAGGGCGCTACTTAACTTTAATAAGCATTGCCTTCATTGCACGACAAAACGCTGCAAGTAGTTGGCTTCACTACAGCACAGACCGTGGGAAAAAAATTCTGGCCTGATTTCGCGAAAGATAAGCTTCGCGCTGCGTAAGTAACGCAACCGTTCAAAGTTTCGCGCCACTAAACTCTTTCCCCGTCTTTCTCCTTTCCTCGGGCCTCACCCTCCCGTTCGCCTTCTTCCTATTCAACTATACGTCACGTGACGCCACTCGTTTCTTGTTTTTTTTAATCGCCTCTCCGGTGGAGGGCGCTACTTAACTTTAGTAAGCATTGCCTTCACTGCAAGACAAAACGCTGCAAGTAGTTGGCTTCACTGCAGCACAGAGCGTGGGAAAAAATTTTGGGCCGATTTCGCGAAAGATAAGCTTCGCGCTGCGTAAGTAACGCAACCGTTTAAAGTTTCGCGCCACTAAACTCTTTCCCCGTCTTTCTCCTTTCCTCGGGCCTCACCCTCCCGTTCGCCTTCTTCCTATTCGACTATACGTCACGTGACGCCACTCGTTTCTTGTTTTTTTTTAATCGCCTCTCCGCTGGAGGGCGCTGCTTAACCTTAGTAAGCATTGCCTTCACTTCAAGACAAAACGCTGCAAGTAGTTGGCTTCACTACAGCACAGACCGTGGGAAAAAAATTTTGGGCCGATTTCGCGAAAGATAAGCTTCGCGCTGCGTAAGTAACGCAACCGTTTAAAGTTTCGCGCCACTAAACTCTTTCCCCGTCTTTCTCCTTTCCTCGGGCCTCACCCTCCCGTTCGCCTTCTTCCTATTCGACTATACGTCACGTGACGCCACTCGTTTCTTGTTTTTTTTAATCGCCTCTCCGGTGGAGGGCGCTACTTAACTTTAGTAAGCATTGCCTTCACTGCAAGACAAAACGCTGCAAGTAGTTGGCTTCACTGCAGCACAGAGCGTGGGAAAAAATTTTGGGCCGATTTCGCGAAAGATAAGCTTCGCGCTGCGTAAGTAACGCAACCGTTTAAAGTTTCGCGCCACTAAACTCTTTCCCCGTCTCCTTTCCTCGGGCCTCACCCTCCCGTTCGCCTTCTTCCTATTCGACTATACGTCACGTGACGCCACTCGTTTCTTGTTTTTTTTTAATCGCCTCTCCGCTGGAGGGCGCTGCTTAACCTTAGTAAGCATTGCCTTCACTTCAAGACAAAACGCTGCAAGTAGTTGGCTTCACTACAGCACAGACCGTGGGAAAAAAATTTTGGGCCGATTTCGCGAAAGATAAGCTTCGCGCTGCGTAAGTAACGCAACCGTTTAAAGTTTCGCGCCACTAAACTCTTTCCCCGTCTTTCTCCTTTCCTCGGGCCTCACCCTCCCGTTCGCCTTCTTCCTATTCGACTATACGTCACGTGACGCCACTCGTTTCTTGTTTTTTTTTAATCGCCTCTCCGCTGGAGGGCGCTGCTTAACCTTAGTAAGCATTGCCTTCACTTCAAGACAAAACGCTGCAAGTAGTTGGCTTCACTACAGCACAGACCGTGGGAAAAAAATTTTGGGCCGATTTCGCGAAAGATAAGCTTCGCGCTGCGTAAGTAACGCAACCGTTCAAAGTTTCGCGCCACTAAACTCTTTCCCCGTCTTTCTCCTTTCCTCGGGCCTCACCCTCCCGTTCGCCTTCTTCCTATTCGACTATACGTCACGTGACGCCACTCGTTTCTTGTTTTTTTTTAATCGCCTCTCCGCTGGAGGGCGCTGCTTAACCTTAGTAAGCATTGCCTTCACTTCAAGACAAAACGCTGCAAGTAGTTGGCTTCACTACAGCACAGACCGTGGGAAAAAAATTTTGGGCCGATTTCGCGAAAGATAAGCTTCGCGCTGCGTAAGTAACGCAACCGTTTAAAGTTTCGCGCCACTAAACTCTTTCCCCGTCTTTCTCCTTTCCTCGGGCCTCACCCTCCCGTTCGCCTTCTTCCTATTCGACTATACGTCACGTGACGCCACTCGTTTCTTGTTTTTTTTTAATCGCCTCTCCGCTGGAGGGCGCTGCTTAACCTTAGTAAGCATTGCCTTCACTTCAAGACAAAACGCTGCAAGTAGTTGGCTTCACTACAGCACAGACCGTGGGAAAAAAATTTTGGGCCGATTTCGCGAAAGATAAGCTTCGCGCTGCGTAAGTAACGCAACCGTTTAAAGTTTCGCGCCACTAAACTCTTTCCCCGTCTTTCTCCTTTCCTCGGGCCTCACCCTCCCGTTCGCCTTCTTCCTATTCGACTATACGTCACGTGACGCCACTCGTTTCTTGTTTTTTTTTAATCGCCTCTCCGCTGGAGGGCGCTGCTTAACCTTAGTAAGCATTGCCTTCACTTCAAGACAAAACGCTGCAAGTAGTTGGCTTCACTACAGCACAGACCGTGGGAAAAAAATTTTGGGCCGATTTCGCGAAAGATAAGCTTCGCGCTGCGTAAGTAACGCAACCGTTTAAAGTTTCGCGCCACTAAACTCTTTCCCCGTCTCCTTTCCTCGGGCCTCACCCTCCCGTTCGCCTTCTTCCTATTCGACTATACGTCACGTGACGCCACTCGTTTCTTGTTTTTTTTTAATCGCCTCTCCGCTGGAGGGCGCTGCTTAACCTTAGTAAGCATTGCCTTCACTTCAAGACAAAACGCTGCAAGTAGTTGGCTTCACTACAGCACAGACCGTGGGAAAAAAATTTTGGGCCGATTTCGCGAAAGATAAGCTTCGCGCTGCGTAAGTAACGCAACCGTTTAAAGTTTCGCGCCACTAAACTCTTTCCCCGTCTTTCTCCTTTCCTCGGGCCTCACCCTCCCGTTCGCCTTCTTCCTATTCGACTATACGTCACGTGACGCCACTCGTTTCTTGTTTTTTTTAATCGCCTCTCCGGTGGAGGGCGCTGGAATAGGAAGCAAAATAAGAACATGTGCTGCGGGAAGACTGGCGCCAAGTTCAAAAGAATGGAATGTGTACGTACTCAGGGGCTTCTAATGGGCCCAAATCGGCCTAAAATATTTTCCCACTGTCTGTGCTGTGGTGAAGCCTACTTCTAGCGGCACTTTGTGTTGCGGTGAAGCCAACGTACGGAAGCGTACCTTTCGCTCAAATTACATGACCATTTTTGCGCAGCCTTTATGTTACATATCGTGCCGAGATCGACGCATTCTCTATGTCGTTGGCATCTTTGTGGCGTCAGTCGGAATACTATTATCCGCATCGATTGTGACGTGAATACGTGTTTTTTTAAACCTGACCTTGATGTCTTAAGCGATAATCTGAACCGCCGCTTGGCATATCTATTTGTCTGCTTGCAGGCATAATTAGTTACAACATATATTCGACGCTACTACAGTGCGTTCAAGGGAAGGACAATCGTGAGCGTTACTTTCGTTAACATTCGAGCCTTCCTGTGAAATGGCGAAGCGTTGCATAACTTTGGAGCTTTAGACAATCATTGACCCGGAACTGATGCGTCAGCTATTGCCCTGTGTAGCCATAAATTAAATATGAGCGAAACTACTTAAAAAAGAAGTAATGAAGAACCAAAGCGCTGGAATTGATCCAGCGACCTCGTCTTCATCTTATCTAAGAGTATTTCTCAATGTTCGTCGAAACCACTCGTCCACGACCTGAAGTGGTACCTAAGCTCAGCAACAGGCTTATATCGATAATATTGCGTTTGATTCCCCTATTCCCTTACCCCAGCGCAGGGTAGCCAACAGGACTCTTGACTGGTTAACATCCCTGTCTTCCTTTTATCTCTCTCTCTCTGTCTCTCACTCTCGCGTTTGATTTAGCGACGAAGTTACCAAAACCACAATTTTTTAGCAAGCTTTCGGTCGTTTCGCGCGTAGCTTTCGAACATTCGGCCTCGCCTCCTTGAGCATCTTGTGCATGATATTCCAAGTATCAGGGCACAGCCATGATAAGTAATTAATGTTTGCCGTATAAAGAAGCGGTAGTGTTTTTTTCCTACCTTTCCCCGTGGTTTGGCAGTTTCTGGACGATCGTGTAGGCTGGGCTAATTTGACTTACTGTTCTACGGAGGTTGCAGTCTGCGTCGTGCTTGCGCTGATGTCCGTCGCTATTTCTGGATGATCCTACTTACCTTGTTTCAGTCTTGCCTTGAAACGACGGCTTTCGTTCCCGTGAGACTTCTTTGTTAGTAAGGACTTGTTTTCGGAAGCCTTAGTGAGGATTCTGATGTACTATGCTGTGAATCACACTTCTCTAGAGTGATCAATTGGTCTATTTAGCCATCTTCGTTAAAAGAAAGAAAGAAAGAAAGAAAGAAAGAAAGAAAGAAAGAAAGAAAGAAAGAAAGAAAGAAAGAAAGAAAGAAAGAAAGCACAGGCCGATGTTGAATGAGACCGCGCATGGTCAGACCACGCGCTTGGTCAATACGCTGTAGGACAAACATAAGTAGAATCTTGCAAAAAAAAAAAGGGCCACTCGACCACTCTAGACAAGTGTTATTCACACTGCACTACAGTACAGTAACTCGCTCTTGTTCTTCTCTTTTCCCCTTTTGTCTCCAAGTGTGTGCGTCGTAAGGTGAGCATTTCTGCATTATCTTTATTTTTCGGACCACCTTAAAGTTCAGTCTTAATCTGAGTAAAGGCTCCTAAGCAAGGAAAGACTCAAGGATAAATACTGGTGACGATGTCTCCTCGGAGGTCCCGGAGAAGCTCATGGTTACCTCATGGGTTTGGGCGCCGGCTTGGGACTGTTTGTCGATTGAAAGTTCGATTAGATTGCCTCCTAACGCTGCTTAGAGACTTCTACCGACAACTTTGCAAAATTTCCACGCAGAAATAACTGATACTTAAATGTATAAATAAAAGGCCCGAGGATGGGGAAATAGTGAAATTCGTAACGTTTCCAAGACTAGAAAAAAAAAAAAGAAGTTGGTCTTCAGTTGCTCCGCTGTAATAACCAACCTTCGACCCCCAAATAAATAAAATCAGCGTGATGGGAGAACCTTCTACCAGCACAATTTGACTGCGTCTTCTCTCTTTATTTGTTCCTTTAATATCAAGGGTGTGTCATCCCGTGTCAGTGGGGCAGCTGGCGCCTTGTATGCAGTCTACCTTCTGTCTTCTCCTTGAGCGCTATCCGCATAGTTCCCGGCGTTCCTCCGCCGTCGCGTCTTGGTACAGGGCCTCGGCTGGAGCCTTCGACGCGGGTCTGGGCCTCGGCGGGCACTGCTGCTTCGTGGTCCTCGTGAAGTGGTCGCCGACTACTGTCTGGATGAGCTGCAAACATACGTATCCGAACTAGGAAAACACGGCACGAGGTAGCTTCTTTAGAGTGTCTCGATAACAAACTGAGGGACTTCATTCATTCATTCATTCATTCATTCATTTATTCATTCGCTGCACAAGAACTTCGCAAATTCAGTGCTCCTCTTGAGTGTTTTGTTAATAAATCGAAGTCATTCATTCATTCATTCATTCATTCGCTGCACAAGAACTTCGCAAATTCAGTGCTCCTCTTGAGTGTTTTGTTAATAAATCGAATTCATTCATTCATTCATTCATTCATTCATTCATTCATTCATTCATTCATTCATTTGCAGCAGAAAAACACCGCACGTTCTTGCTTCTCTTGAGTGTCTGGTTAACAAATTGAGGTATTTTGTTGCATTATTTAAAAAATTATTATTTCGGCGTACTCCTAAAGGCCGTTCTCCCATTTGCACAATACATGGAGGAAGGGAGGTGGGCAGAGGGTTCACAAATAATTATCACACAAACTGGTGTGCAACTTTTACGATTTCCTCACGCTTTCCAATAATTAATTATATTAAATGTCAGTAGCGGAAGGAGCTAGTACAAGCAAGAATGCAGCAATGGCACCTAGATGAAGCACGACACCATTAAAATCTTGACCGCGGCCGGCCCATGTGTAACGCCGCTTATTTTTTTTAATGTACTCTGCGATCTCTACTCCCCCCCCCCGTTCCCCTTCTCTTCGCCCACTTTCCGATCCCTAACATTTTTTTTTAGCACTAAGCCAGTATTAAGACGAGCTAAGTCAAGGCAAACTATCCAATGGAATGAATACTGTGCATTTAGTCAGTTTCCGATAGTCTCAAAGCGAAAGAAATGAGCTAAAAACAAAACGCCTATTAGGTTTAATCCAACTTCCGCGGTCTAACCGACGCCTGGCACTGAGCCTAGCGGGAGGCCCTGATTGGTAAACGTGGAGGCGACTCTGATAGCTACCGAAGAAGCAAAGGACGATTCTGTAAACAAAAAACAGCTACGCAAGTGTCGGTGATGATGTGGAAAGCTGAAGTGCTGACACTAAAAACAGTGATTGAGGAAGTCCTCAATGTGCCCCCGCAGTCTAACAATTGTGGTGAGGACATTACCCAGCGGTGCCCACGCATGGTCAATCTGATAATGGCCCGGATCGTTTGGTACGTTTTCTTTTTTTTTTCAGCAAATAAGAACAATGAAGAATTATTTACCAGGTATACCGCACTGGTTTGCAAAATGGCGAAAAGCAACAATTACTCATCAGCTTGAAGTGCATGAACCAATGCTTTGTACCATGAAAATCTAACAAATTACTTTTTAAGGCGAAAGCCGGAGTGCCCCACGAAGCGAAATATCGGGCGTCCCGTGTTTACATCGGATGGCTAGAAAATTCACGCGACCACGTGAAGACGTCACTTTCCCGGCGTTGGACCTGCTGCAGCTAGCACTGCGAAATCCCACGGTGAACAGCCACGGCCTCGGCATGACACCGTGGCCCACGCCCAAAACTGCATTAAGGTGGATTGAGATGGATTAAACTATATTAAAGTGGATTCAAACGGATTAAAGTGAATTAAAGTGAAATAAGGTGGATTAATGTGAATTAATGTTGGTACAAATCAGAGGAATTAAGATATAGAGTTTTAATTCAAGCTGATAATTTAGACAAGTCTTATTGTTTTCTCATTCAACGTTTCGATTTACGTATGCTTTGTTACGTTTCGCCTACGACGCGCGGTTTAGCCGGCGCGATTGCAACAAAGCGGCAGACATTTTGGCCCGTTCGGCGTCGCCGCTACGCTCCCCGCCAAGCGTTTCCAGGCATGTTCCGATGCCACGTGTCTTCATGTGCGTGTGTGAGTGTATGTGCCATTGTGCCCGACCGGCGGCGATGCGACAGCAGGGGGTCACCTTCTCCTCCCAGTCATTGTGCCCGACCAGAGGCGCTACGAGAGCAGGGAGTCACCTTCTCCTCCCAGTCATTGTGCCCGACCAGAGGCGCTACGAGAGCAGAAGTTACCTTCTCCTTCCAGTCATTGTGCCTGACCAGAGGCGCTACGAGAGCCGAGGTTACCTTCTCCTTCCAGTCATTGTGCCCGACCAGAGGCGCTACGAGAGCCGAAGTTACCTTCTCCTCCCAGTCTTTGTGCCCGACCGGCGGCGCTACGACAGTGTGCGTCACCTTAGCCCATTGTACAATCACGTGCTCGTCTATTGAGGGGTTCCTTCTTGCCCTCAACTGCGAGAGTATAAAAACAGCTGCCCCCGGACGCCAAAAAGAGGGCTCCGATTTCTTCTGTTGAGTAAAGTGCTCTCCCGTCTCTCTACTTCGGTCAACCTGACCGCCAACTCTTTGCGATGTTAAAATAAACAAGTTGTTTTGTTGTTACCAGTCGACTCATGCTTTGCCGGGACCTTCGGATGCTTCCAGTTGTACCCCAGGCCGCCAGGCCAACGCTACCCTTGGGGCTTGCGACCCAGGTACAACCACGGGCGTCAGCGCCGAGTTCCCAACCGATCGCACCAGCGGTGCGACCACAACAACCGTTGCCATCGGTGCGATCCAAATAGCTTTCAGTACTCCTTGATTATGCAAAGCTTCTATGACTTTTGGTATCCCTTATGAATCAAGCGCTTTTTGTTTATCCATGAAAGCCATATAAAAACGTTGGTTGTATTCCGCAGATTTCTCAATTACCTGATGGACGACGCGAATGTCAATCAGGTGATTAAATGTAAACGTTCAAAAGTAGATATTGGTTATGGTTCTTAGAGGGTGGAGGATGTGCTGTGGGTGTCTTAAGTCTGGGGAGCGTGCCTACCCGCGGCTGGTTCGGGTCATTAATCATCGAGAGTGTGCAGCGACGTTTTTGTCGGAGGCACAGCGCGTTGGCTGCCCGCCACTCCCTGACGTAAGCAGTGACGTCGCCCAGAGGAGGGTGGCTGCGCGCGCTGTTCCGCCTCCGCGTTTCTGTTTCGCATGGTCTCAGAGCTGCAACTTGCCGCTCTGTATAGATACTTATCAGAATGAAAAGTTGGTTTTCCTTGTACAAAAACCTCGCTTCGATTTCCCCGTTATGATTAGCCCGCTGATAATAAATGTTCGAAGGTTAATTAGCATATTGGTGCAAATTAATGACTCATTGCCACGAGTCACTTGTCACCGCCTAATCGCCACGGCTGACGGCATTTCTTCGCTGGGCCCGCGATTTTATTTAAAAGCAGCAATTTTTAAATGTTACTTATGTTGTGCGTAGAAACATCCAGTATATATCGGCTCGCAATGATGACGGCCGCTGAAATGCCTTAGGTCCGCGAATAACATGGGCAACAGGAGCCTTTTGGGGGAAGCCAACGTTCCTACAGTAAACTTAAGAGTATGACGATTATGATTATTGCGCGAAAACATACGGTGGGTCGCACCGCATTTGGTTATAGGTAAGTTTGCCGGTGAAAATGAAGGGTACGTGGGGTACTAGGTAAAAGTCAGGATGCCATCGCACGCGGAAGTTTTCTGGTTTCAACGGTTCAGGCCTATTTACGTGCCCTTAGAGCTGACGGGAGCAAGCCGTTTACGAGTTGTGTGACGGCATAGACAGGAAAAAAAAAAGGCTTCCAGCACTAGCACAGAATAAAGTAGTGCCACCGTGCTCAATTTCTCTTATCTCAATTGTCCGGTTTACCTGTGTACGAACAGTTGGCTCAGCACCGAAGAGACGTGGTTGTCGAGGCCTGCTCGGTTCATGAAGCGCGTGGCGGTCTCGTCGAACGAGGAGAAGGAGGGCGGGTACGGAAGCACAGCCAGGTGACGGCCCGGAAGCAGCGCGGTCTAGAATATTTTGGAAACACGTAGACGTATTAGGCAGGAAGTCAACGAAAATACAACATGTCCTAGCCGCAGATATAAACAAATTGTAAAGGTACGCGGCATTAAATTACATTCGAAAAATAACAGTCGAATCTCCTCGTGGCAATGACGAGGTTGTACTTGAGGGGGAGAAAAGAGCACGAAAGAGAACCGGATGAAAAAGGAGCTGGCCCTGACAAGTTTCAACTAGAAGAAAGCCGAAGAGAAAATTCCTAAGCGCACAGCCACAGGGCTAGACGACATCCCCGTTAGGCTGATTAATGAACTAGGACCAAGAAGTAAGGAAGTTCTGTTGAAAGCAGCACAAGAAAAGAACCACTTAAAAGATAGACGAATAGCAGATAGTTGACGACAAAGTAGAATGAATTTAATTTACAAAGGTAAAAGGGGAAAAGACAGAATTCACTCAGACAGTTGACCACCATATCGGTACTGTACAGATTAGCAATGAGCGCGATTGAATTAAAGCTGCAAGCATGGGCACACTATAGTGGCATAATGGGAGAACTTCAGAATGGTTTCAGAATCGGTAGAATGATAACCTGGATGATAACTTATTTGTCTTTACTAAGTGCATTGAAATATCCAGAGTCAAAGGAGACCGTTATATGTGGCTTTTTAGACATTATAGGAGCGTATGACAACGTAGACCACACCGTTATGTGGAATATTCTGGAAGGTGGGGCTTAGGCGACGATTGTATGCAGCTTTCGAGAGAGATTTACCTAGAAAATACCATTTGCGTTGAATGGTAAGGGATAAGGAGCGAGGAGAAAGTTGAGAAAGTTGAGAAACCGCCCTTTATCCCCACTGCTGTTTATGATGTACATGGTAAGGGTGGAAAGGGCACTAGAGGGAAGTAATATCAGGTTTAATCTCTCATACAAACAAGCAGGTACAGTATTAAAGCAGCATGCAGCTTCCAGGTTTGTTTTATGCGGACGCCACTATTTTGCTAGCTCACAAGCAAAGTAATACACACGTTGTTCGGCTACTTAGTGCATTGCATTCAGAAAAACCAGCCATAAAGGGACGCACCCAAAAAACATACACGCAGACAGGAAAGACGCTGGCCTCTTTCCTATCAGCGTGTATGTTTCCTGTGCGCATCTTTTTTTTTTTTGGCTGGTTTTTCTTAATGCAAGCAAAGTGATATGCAACGTCTGGCTAATATCTGTGGAGAGGAAGGCGATAATATCGGTCTGAAATTTAGCGTTCAAAAATCAGGTGCTCTGGTACTCGATGAAAACAGTGAACAGACAGTTTAAATACAGGGCCTGGAAATACCTCGGGTAAGAGAATCTAAATACCTTGGTATATGGATAAACGAAGGCAATAGATATACGGGAACACAGGAAAAAACAATAACAGCAAAAGGGAAGAGAAATCCGGCCGTAATGAAACACTGAGCACTATGGGGATACAATAGGTACGAGATGCTCCAGGGTATGTGGAAAGGTGTGATTGTTCCAGGACTTACATTTGGAAATGCGGTTGTTTGCTTGAAATCAGGGGTACAATCAGGACTCGATGGCAACCAAAGGTCAGTGGGACGCCTCGCTTTGGGCGCCCACGGGAAGACTGCAAATGAAGCTGTGCAGGGTGATATGGGCTTGACAAGTTTTGAAGTGAGGGAAGCTCACAGTAAAATAGATTATGAAGAACGACTGAGTAGTATGGAAGAAAGTAAGTTTGCTGGGAGAGCGTTGAGGTATTTGTACATGAAAAACATTGATTCGCAGTGGAGGAAAAGAGCTTGGAAGCTTACCAGCAAGTATGCGGCATGTAAGGTGAGGAACACAGCAACCAATAACGTCAAGCGGAAAATCAGAGACGTTGAAATAATTTCATGGGCGGCGGCAGTTGAAAATAAATCTGCTATGAGTAATTACTTAAAAGGAAAAAAACAAAATCAGGAAATAAACAATTTATGATAACTCAAACGAAAGCTCTTTACTTTTCGAAGCGAGATCAGGACGCCTTAGAACACGCACATATAAAGCGAGATACAAGGAAGAAGAAGCATCTGCTTGCTGCGGTAAAGCTAGGGAAATGATTGTGCATGCTTCATTAGAATGTGAAGAAATCTGCCCAGTGGTCGAATCAGGCACCTCTGGCCTCATTGAAGCCCTTAGGTTCAGCGAGAGCAGGGGGAAAGTAAACATGTCCGCAGTAGAAATTAGTAAGATGCGATTGGAAGATTGGTGGAAGTAGGGAAAATACAAACAACGGAGGCGTACAAAATTCCCAATAGGGGTTCAGAAAGTTTGGTGACGGAAATTCTTCGTGGTTACTTTTTCTTTTTTCTCTTTAACATAGGTAGGACATTAGGCAATATATTAACGAAAGCTTGGTAGCACAACTCACCGCTCCATTCCAAAGGGGACGCTTATAGCATCCATCCAGCATCCATCGAATCCTCCGGTCCACTGGGCGACCCGGAACTGTTCTGAGGCTGCCCAGGGTTTGAGAACGTCACCGCGATTCAGGGCGACTGACTGCCAGTCCTCGACCAGAGAGTTGCCGAGGCTGCACAAGGTTACCGCCGTTTGCTCCGTTCACGTCGCTGCATGTAAGGCATCGTCGAGAATTGGTAAATTAAGGAGGAAACTCAATATATGGCAGAAAGCGCCTTCAGACACTTCGAACGAGTACCAGTGGCGCTTATTTCGCTAAGCCATAAAAAAACTGGGTGAAACTACAGCACTTTCGAGACAGTTCAAATCACATGCATTATTAGGTACAAATATCTCCCCTGCGTATGGTGTAACACTGCGGTGTATGATGCGTCATGATGAACGGCCAATGCCTGATCAATGAGTGCGACACCACAGTTTACTGTACGCTTAGTCTAATTCCTATGTTTATGTACGTATGTATTTCTATGTTTAGTTCGTGTTCTTCCTGATCATTTCATTTGTAATTAATAATCAACTATTTAAGTACTATGTTTAGAGCAGAGATATCGATACCATGTGTCAGAGCGACTTGAAAAACACCAATTTTAATTGTTTGCGACAAGCTATATCTTGCGCGGTTCTTTCCGCGTGTGCCGCTTGTCACGTGGTGTATTCTTATATTTTGAGGGCTTTCCTTATCACCCGTTTCTTAAAGAATTAAAACTGATTCCATTCGTAGTAGCCCTAAAGTCAAGTGTTGACATGTCAGCCGTAAGTATACTAACTAGAAAGTTAGTCAATAACTAATTACAAATTAATTAGTAAAACAACAAAACGTACGAGACACTCCTCCAGGTTGCTGCTAACGACAAGTGATTGGTTTCATCCATGTAGACGTAAGTAATTTAAAATACGCCATACGTCATAACATAAACATCATATGTCAAAATGCGGGCCGATGTTGAAAATGGTCCAGTCTAAAAATGTAAGCCGATCCCGAAGTTAGTACGGTCAAATTTAAAAATAAAATATCAAGAGTCCGACGCTCCTACTCCCATCACGCGAGGAATGACGCAGTAAAGTGCCGTGCGCAGCGGCTCCGCTCCTATGTCATCCCTAACTTGCTTAGGAAGGCTGTCTTTTGTCGACTTCAGCTAAGGGTTGAATTACCTTCCAAGATTTTTTTAAAATCATTGATAATTGCATCTCTAGAGCGAAAAATCGGGACTCCGACACAGATCAGATTTTTTACTGTTCTGTAATGTTTATTTGTTTAATTATTTATTTATTTGTTCTTGTTTTTCGTTTGCGTGCTTGTTTGTTTGTTTGTTTGTTTGTTTAAAATCCATCATCGTGATGGTGCAGCGGCAAAAGGCAACAGTAGAGTTACCTGACTATAGGCTTCAGCACCACCTGACAGGAGCAGCACACCAATCAGGTCGCCGCCGCAAGACCATGGTAGTGGAAGTGCCCTTAACAACTTCGTTCTAAAAAAAAAGGGGGGGGGGGGGTGGAACGAGCTTTAACCAAAGGAAACTCACCTTTACTGCCTCTGCACATTGTCCCAGGTCTCGTTGCAGTTGTCGCTGCTGCAGTTGTCCCACCGCCTTGTCGAACGGGAACCACATGCGTACCGTCCTGCGCCAACGTTTTTCCGGTTCCTTGGCGCTATATCGCGCACCAGAGTAAGTTGCAGGCAGCGAGCGTTCCGGGTACAACCCAACAGCGCATTGCGCCGACTGTCGCGCTGCTCCAATATACTCACCACTCACACGACTACTCTCCGGACGATGACTCCCGCCTAATCGCCGACTCACCCTTACTCTCCGACGATGAATTCAGCGACAGATCTGCGATAGAGGCGCTCGATCTTCTCAAGCTATTGAAGTTCAGCCTTGAGAACATACACTTTTGTGTTTCGGGATGTTGTCTACAAACAAGAGCACGGGACCTAGATGGCTGCTTCAACTTCAGTTAGGGCGGCGAACCTTGCCGTCGGGTCAGTGGAGAAACGAGCTTTGACTTCCTTCGACCGCTCCCCCCTCCCCCCCCCCCCCCCCCCCAAGGATTTGCCTGCACTGTATTGATGTCTGTTTTTGCAACATCAAGAAGGAATCTTTAGATGCATTCCCAGCGGATCTAAACTGCACAGAGACATCCATTCAGTTTACAATTGAAACGAAAGTCTATGGTCGTCTTCCTTTTCTAGATGTGCTGGTAGAAGGCAAAAAACGGCCGCCTTTCTTTTGGTGTCTTCAGGAAGGAGACGCACACCAGTCGCTCGTTACGAGTCTGTTCACCAGGCCTGCCACAAACGCTCAATTACCTCTTCCCTGATACAAAGAACGCATAGGATTTGCTCCAGCGAAGATGACTACCGTGCCTCTGACCTGTTCAAGATGCGCCGCGAGCTTTCCGGTTGCGTTTACCCCATTAGTTTTATTCCTTCCGTAGAACGGCGCACAAGCAAATGGCGCTTTGTCGCGCACGATACGGCCCCGGGCCCACGTAGCCGTCCCCTATGTGCCAAGGGTTCAGTGAGGCGTTGGCACGGGTTCTGCGGACATTTGATGTAGACGTGGCGCATGTTCCCGCCTGGAGCTGCTGCACGTGAAAGACCGGCTCGAGAAAGACAAGTCTCCAGTCGTTGTTTATAAAACTCCCTGCGCAGTCTCTGACTATATATGCTTATTTCGGCAGGAGCAGAAATCTTGAAAGACGGCTGAAAGACCACATGAATGACGTCCGAAAGATGAACGTTGTCTCCAACTCACTTACGGGGCACGTGGCAACTTCTGATCATATGATAATCGAAATGAAATTTATTTTCCTCGTTCGAACCCTTCTACCGCCCGATTCATCGGCGATGACCCAGAGTGTGTTTCGCACCCTTTCACTGAGGAAAGACCAACCAATCACGTTAGCGTGCCCGTTCCGAGCGTCCGCGCCGATAGGCATCGATAGTGCTCGAAGAGATGTGCGCATATGCTGTATTTAATTTGTTTTGTACTAATGCGCAATGTGTTTAAGCAGCCTACGCACGAATAGATGAACTTGAAGGTACACCCGTGAGCAAAAGTATCCTGACCACAGAGTCACCGAAAAAATACAGAATTTCCTTGTAATTAACACGCATAAACGCAAAGTGACAAGTGCACTAGAAAACTCGTAATGCCAAGTTTGGACTTCAGTCTTCACTTTCAAGTTGCATTCGCCGACAGAGGAGAAAATGAGTTTTATCGTGCAATCCCTGGTCCGTATACTTTTGCTCACGGGTGTACATACGCCAACAGAGATAACGGGTTGCTGCTTATAGCCAAATGTCATGTCTTATAAGGGTTATAAACGGGGATAAAGTGCCTCAGAAAGGCTGGCCAACGTTTCGATAGGAGGACCTATCTTCGTCAAAGGCGGCCTCGTCATCCTCGGCATGTTAGTTTTAAAGGGTTAGTACAGTGACGTCACGTGCGGTTGTTTCGGTGGCGGCTTCTTCTAAAGGGAGAGGTCTCAAAGAGAATGAGCGCTGTCACCTGACGTCTGTAAGCGTGGTTCCTAAGACGAGGGCACAAGAGCGGGAGAGTGGGATGGCGGGGTGAAAAGAAAAGAAAGAAAAGGAAAAGAGCAAGAAAAAAAAAAGATAGGCATGTGAGGGTGTTGCGGAAGCAAGAGGTTAGGGAGCATTCAGGGGTGTCGTTGGCGGCACGTTTTTTGTGGCTTTAGAAGAGCCGGTCAGGCAGTCAGTGCGCGAGTAACAAAAAAGACGCAAAAATACATCAGTTGAAATATTTACCCGAGTAGCGTAGCAGCAATGCGTCGGGCAGTTTTCAAGGAGTTAAGATGGCGACAAGGAGTCTGGGGTGCAATACATGGGGTAGCTGGAAGGCAAGCGGCATGGCCTTTCCAAGGACGTTCTGTCAGCCCCTTTCTTGATTTTGTATGTTTTTTAGCAACCTTTAAAAATATTGCAGGGTCACATACTTCACTTGTGCACATGCTTTATTGCATAATTGTCACAACACTGCGGAAAAAGCCCAAGAGGCCTACATGATCGGAAGACATCATTTCGCAATTATATGCGTATACTCTAGCAGTAGAGTTCTCTTTCGTTATCTGCATATGGCACTCATACGTTTCACATCACCAGGAGAGCATCGCCACCACAATTCCCACCACAAGGGGTCGGCCAGTGTCACATGGCGCACGGTCCTGAACAGCCCCGGTGGCGCTAGGTGACCTGCATAGTTTTGATAGATTATGTACGCTACCGAGAAGGCGTGCACAGCATGGGCAGCTGGGCTGTGCCTCTGAAACGTATAGCCAGGCATGTAAATTAATGAATTCAATTCTGGACTTTTACGTGCCAAAACCACGACACGATTATGAGGCACGCCGTAGCGGGGGACTCCGGATTGATTTTGACTACCTGGGGTTCTTTAACGAACACTCAATGCACGGTACACGTTTTTTCTTTATTTCGCTCTCATCGAAATGCGGCCGCCGCGACCAGGATTTGATCCCGTGATCTTGTGCTTGGCAGCACAAAGCCAGGCATGCACGACTATTACATTTATTTATTTTTTATTTTTCTTGACCAATTTTGACCAACCGTGGTGCTTTAACGTGCAACCACTGCACGGTACACGAGCGTTCTTGCATTCCGCCCCCATCGGAATGCAGCCTCCGCGACAGGATCGAACCCACGACCTCGAGCTGAGCAACGTAACGGCGTAGCCGCTGAGCTACCGCGGCAGGACGTGAGGAGGGTGGGGGGGGGTGGTAACGCAAGCTGTAACGGAACGCGGCATAGAACCTGCAAGCAGTACAGGGTAGCGACAACTGCCCAATTTTAGCCACTACTTGCCACCAGATTCGGCGGGCCGTCATTTCGTGGCCCAAACTAGCTAGAAGTGGCGGCACACTGCCACCTCCTTTTGTTATGCGCTGTACATGTTAATGGCACGCTTTTAATTGAGTTTTCTTAAAGCTAATTTCGTTGCAGTGCGCGCAGGGAAGTCTACATGCGCACCTCCAACATATAAGTCACGTTTTTCTTGCCCCTTTAACACACAAATTTATCTGTTTAGAATTGTACGTCGCTCGAGACATCGAGCGCATGGCGGTGCACAGTTGGGTAGCATCACCTCTCGTCAAGTATGTGAAGCCGCGTGGCATGCTCTCCGTTTGCATGTAAAATAAGTAAAAAGAAACGTGCTTTTCTCAGTGCTCCTTAATGAAGAATGTGCTTACTAGCCTGTCGAACAATAAGGTGTTAACGCGCATAAGCGTGCCGCGCGTCCAGCACACATGGGCCATGTTTTAAAGCAAATACCTTTCGTTGCCCCGTTGGCCCGTTTTCGTGGTTGACATTTCCCCGCCCATAGAAAGGCACCCGTGCAAAGGGCGCGTAATGTCGTGCGACCGAGTTCTTCGAAACGCACATGCGGTAGCGCGAGAGCTTTGCGACGTCCGATAGTTTTAGATGCTGTGGTGGAACGCCCGAGAAGGACACTCTCTCGTGCTTTCTCGCCGCCCTCTCCCAGAGTGTCTGCTGCGGGAGAGGAGGATGGCAGTAGTCTTCCGCGCAGGCGCTCGCGCCGCTGTAGGCAATGGGGACGACAAGGTACGTATGAAGCATCGGCTTACATGTTAGCCACCTGCACTACCGCTACAGATGCTCTGCTTAACGGCTCGTTTGAACCTCTGCACGACGTGGCGCCTGGCGCTGTGCCGAACGACGGGGAATTCTGTGCGCTGCGTGGCTTCAATGGGCGTCAACTGAACGTGATACTTTAGAAATCGACATGTAGAGAATGCCGTTGCTGATTCGCTATCCATATAAGCACGCAGTTCCGCTATCCAAACACTACACTACAAAGCTGCCTCGTAGCAATGGGCCTCCGTGATACACACGTTGCTATTCGCGCCTCAAATGGCGCGGAAACTGTCAACAGATACGCACACTAGCACGTGGCGTGATAAGTCGTAAGCGTAACGCTTCCGCTCAGAACCACCTAGAAATCCCTCGACGGAACCAGCGGTCCCAAATGTTCGTGATGTCGGTGAAGATGCCAGGGTTGCGTCGCCTCGGCACTGGGGTGGTCGTGGTAGTCGTAGTGGTTCGTGTGGCCGTTTTCGACGTAGCCGCGCTGCCGCCATCTTGACCTGCGACCACGCACGAGCCCTCGCGGCAGTACTGCAATCGACAGAACGAACGAATAAGGCATGTGATTAACCAGGAATTCGACCGATGAAGATTCGCGTTCGCAAAGAAAAATGCGTGGCACAATGCTAGAACTATATATGCCGCACACACTCTCAATACATATGTTTCGCTCGTTCATTCGTTCGTTCCTTCGTTCGCTCACTTACTTAACGGCGCTACACTGCAGCAGTTTCCTCGTCTGGCACGCAGTTGACTCAGGAACGAATCTTCGGGGAGAGGGGGAGAGTCATTGTTCTTAACTATTTCTATTGTGATAGCAATTACATGGACACGCCAAGTGGATTTTTGCGGTCGTCGCCGTCGCCGTCGCCGTGAGGTTCCGTCTATATTTAGGTATAGATACGCTACATGCTATGCCATGTTATAAGACATGCGCTTCCAACACCCTTCCATCACTAAAGCTGCTCGTAACAGGTTTTACATTCTTGACAATGTTATTCCTCAAAATTTCGGAATGGCAGCCCACAAACAAATGTCATAAAACAAAACACCGACAGCGTATGTCTCATCTTCAATGTACATAGACTTAAATATTAAAAGTGCAAAACGATAACAGTGCTCGAACCTCCAAATGATGTAATTTCATTGGCGCGGCTTCGCGCTACCTTCGGGGATCGGCCCACGAAAGACATTTGAAACATAGCCGATACGGTAAACAAGTGGTAAACTCGGTAAGAAACGCCCTGGGTTTAATTAATAAATAGAAATGAAATTGTACGATGGCAGGAATCAAATAGAGGACTCCTAGCACAATAGCTCGTTTTTACTTAGCTTAACGTTTAGTTCAATTCACACTGCCACTGCAGCTACGAGGCTTACACTTCCCGTAATATTCTAACATGTTGCTGTCGCATTCATTGCTTCGCCATTATGGCGAGACTGTGATTTTATTTCTTTTTCGGCTCGTGACGGATCTAACTTAAGGCCACAGCTTTACTCCCTACAAAGGAAGGTTGTAGAAGAGTCGGTGACAGCTACAAATGTAAAATCATTTGGACATTACTTAGTCTCGTGAAAAGGTCTGTAGACTGTGCTCGACTTTCTTCCAGCTGCTCTTCCGTGGGTGCGACGGGAACGGAGTGACAGGGCATGGGCTGGGGTGCTACTATTTGCTACTACATTCTTTCAACTCCTCCTCCACTCCCATTTTCCTCCCGCTTGCTTTCCTGCCTTCTTCCAATTTCAAATAGGTGAGCACGCCTTTCGGGGTACTTGTTAACCTTAAAAACAGGTGGTCCACTTGACATAAGATAAGACAAGCCCCTCGATCTGTCTTCTCTCCTCGTACACGTCTCTGTGCACTAAAACATTCTCACGATGCAAGTAAAGCAACTAGCCCAGTTTAACATTCTGTTACACATGCGGTACAAACAAGCTGCCGCGCCCTTTCCTAAATATCTCTCTATAACCCTCTTCGTTATCCCTCCACCATCACGTGGCGGTCGATTTAGCGGCCGAGTGTAACTTCACCGCATATACAAACGTGCATGCGGTGAAGTTCATGTTTACCGCAACTTTATCTTTGCGTGGTTAATACTAGAATACGTAGCACGACCGATGTTTGCGCTAGTTGGTGAAAATGTACTTTCAAATTCTGGGGCATTGTGCGTCAGAATTTTGAGGCCCGCCGCAGCTGGCGACTTCGGATCGATTTTGACAAAATAGAAGTGTACGACGTGCACCCGAATTTGAGCAAACGAGCGGTTCTTTTTTTTTTTTGCATTTCGGCTCCAAAAGCATTTCTATGTGGCCGCGATCAAACCCGCGACCTCCAAGCTCAGCACCGCAACACGCTATAGCCACTAGGCTACCGCAACTGGTTGGGCTCGTCGGTAACAATTCGTATCTATTTCTATTATTTATATTACTTGAGCAACTCAGTGAATACAAGGGACGTGAATATACCTTTCCAGTGGCACATGATGTGCCATCCAGGGCGGGGTGCGCCGAACTAGCCCACTGTCCTTCCTGGCACCACAGTTCCTGGCACACGTCCTACAGACAGAGAGAGCGAGAAAGTAACCAGTGTCACAGAGTTAGGGACAACCATCGTTAGACGCCATCATGACGCACAAGCCGATGACAGCCTGCAAGACGAAGACGGCCTACAGACACGGCTGAACGAAACCTCGTATCACACGCTCCTCTCTTAAATTTGGGAAGCCGGTAACTTAGACCCCCCTGCTAAGAGCACACGAACGTGGCGATATATACCCCATCCCCTCGCATGGCTTCGATAAAGACGCAGATCGGCAATAAGGACGTCTTTAGCGCGATAGCGTCAAAGGCCGTGTCGCAGAGAAATCCGGCGTCGGCGTCCAGCGTCCAGCGCCGACTGTCTTAAGAGTGAAAAATCCCTCCCAACCACGAATTCCGAACCATGCAAGCGTTTCGTCTAGCGCACAGAAGTTACTGCGCTAATCAAATTTCTCGAAGTAAAACGCATCAGAAAAATCGTAAAGCACGACTTAGACAAAACCTACGGAAATGATAGCGTCGCATTGTAATTTGAATATACGAGAAAGCATTATTATGTTATGCGGAAACTCAAACACAAACCCATGTTCCAGCATTTCTACCATTCATAGAGCGGCGCGCGCGGTTCCTTGCAACGGCATTCGGTTGGCGCTCGCGTGCGCGCATCCGCGTCCCACGAAGGAGGCCGCGTTTCTACCAGGAAGATCGCCTCCGTGCATAGCGTTCGCCGCCTCCGTTTTCCGGTAAACATTACGGTTACATAAGCTGCAGTTGCCGGGAAGCGTGAGAAGCAGTCAGGGATCTTTGAATGCTATTGGGTATGATCCACAGGCGAAGCTTAAGCGTCCTCCAAATTTTATTGCAATAGCAATTTATGGACACCCCAGGCGCATTTCTGCCGTCGGCGTCGCCGTGAGGTTCCATATAAAGTCCAATGGCGATAAAATGCGCAGCATGCTGTGTGTGCGAGTGAAAGCATGCGAGGGTGAGCCGGCGAGCGCAGTTGCATCTCGCGTGTGCGAGTGAGGAACGCGGACCGGAAGCGTACCCTCTCCTGTGGCGCGCGAGGCAGGGGGGTCAGGCGAGGGAGAAGGGGCGTTCTTCTCCGGCGGCTGCTAGGCTGCCTCGATGTCCTCCTTCCCAACCGCTCCGTACAGAGTGGAGACAACCACGGCGTCTACTACGATATTGGGCACGCGATCGGCGGATACCGTAGGGACGCGTTGCCGGCGCTCGTGTGTCTTGAAAGCGATCTGCGACGTGGCCAAAGTGCGCGCCCGCGCGCGCCTCATCTTCAAATCTATCTGCGGTGTTTGCAGAGCGCGCGTAGTGCCGGTGGCTTCGTATGCGCTGTGCTTTCGACGATTCGTTCGCGTTGAAGCGAGAGATGCCCACAGGTCATTTCGCTTGCTGCTGCCGCGATTCCTCACTGCCGCATTTTGACAGCGAGTTTCTGCGCTCATCGAGCGATATGTGTTCAGTTTAGCTTTGCGCGCGTGACACCGTGCTTGTCAATTTAGTTAAAACACGTTGGCGGGCTAGCTGATTTGAATGTATGATAGAATGTGTGAGGGCGACTGAATAAGGAGGTAGAAAAAAGTAGACACAAAGACAGAGCTGTCTCTGTGTGTCTGTTTGTTCCTACGTCCTCGTTTTTATCATCATTGCTAATTTATTTAGTAAGCGAATGTTCATACGGCCGCTAAAACTACTATCCTTACTTAGCACAGCTATCCACTAATTTGCTATCGCAATCGGTGCTTCGCCTTTCGGGCGAAACTGCGACATTTTTACTCTACTTACCGACAAAAAAATTATTATGCCGTCAAAATTCATTGCGTCGCGACCTGGCTGGTGCAGAAACTTCGTCAGCGTAGCCGGATGTCTTTCTTATTTTGCACCTTTTCCAGCTTGTCAAATCTCCTCTCACGGTAAGACCTTTCTTTTTTCTTCATTTACGAAAGGTAATTTATTGATACAGTCCAACGTAATTTTTCTATTTAATGGCTTTTAAGAACACGCAGCTTTTGGGAACAAACAGGTGCACAGTTAGCGTACGCTTTCGGCCCTGGCGAACGAAAAGGCGTCGAGTTCGGATTGTGCGCATGCGCAGTCAGTCTCACGACCTTTTTTTTTTCAGCATGGAGGGAGTACGCTAAGGTCCAATTAGCGCGTGAATGACACTTTTCCGCCCCTCTATAGATACTTCTAAAGCGGCACGTTACCGCGGAATACTGCTAAACTCAGCGACGCTATTCTCCGCCTGTGCAACCTCCGGCTGCCTAATTATACTTGTACTGCAAAGTGAGCTGTTGGCCGAGCTGCGAACCTAACAGCAGAGGAGGACGAAGACCGGGCTCTTCAATGTACGCTGCACTTACATTGAAGGGGCTCCTGGAGGAAGTGTACGCTCTGTACTTCGCTCCCAGCGCCAGCTGGCACTGGTCGTCCGCCGGAAACAACTGGCCAGGGAGCGGGTCCTCGCTCAGCTTCTCAACTGGGTGACTGGTCTTCGACGCCAGGCACGATGACGTTCGGCTCCTGCAACAGGAAGTCACACATGAGCCGCCAAGGGCCGTAGTACCATGCCGTTTCCCCATTCCCTATGTTCCCTATGTTAGCCTTTGGCTAAGGATGCAACGTTCTCGAGTCACCATACTGTAAAAACAAGATAAAGCTGAACAAAATACCCCTACGACTACTAAAATTGATGCTGCTGCCGCTACTACTAGTACTATTATTACAACTAACTAATGCTACTACTACTGCTACTACGACTACTGAGCTACTGCTACTTGACTGCTCCGCCTCCTCATGATATTACTACCAGTACTGCTACTACGAGTACTACTACTAGTGCTGCCACTACTTCTACTTCTGCACCTCTCCCTCCTGCTGCTGCAACTGCTACTAAGACTGCTGATGCTACTACTACTACTACTACTACTACTACTACTACTACTACTACTACTACTACTACTACTACTACTACTGCTGCTGCTACTACTACTACTAACATTAACACTACTATGTTATTGGCGATTGGCGTACACGCGCGCGGGTCGGACAACGCAATGCCCCACTGTAAACATTCGTTGGCGTCACGGTATTTCAGCAGTGCACAATTATATTTCACTGCACGGCAAAGAAACATATAGACAATAAATAAAGGACAGGAAGCTCAAAGCGCGAGCTATATGTTCAAGGATCTCAACTCTCTGCGCCAGCGCTGCACAGCTATGGCCATGTGCCACATAGGCGCGCGCGCACGTACAAAAATCTAATCGCGATGGATGATCGAAAGGGGAATCGAATGAATAATGGGCGTAAAATACCTTACAATTAAGCATCTTGCCATATGCACCCAGAGCCCACTAACCGAGAGCGTAACATATCGTGTTCAGTGGCGAACTAGTCCTAGTACCTGTTCTGCTTAACTGCCTTTTCAAGCAGTTTTAATTCGTTCTTCAGTTATGAGAGGATATGTTCGTAAACAAGCGACACGGGTATGGAATAAATTTTGTTGGACTTAAAGCTGAAATTTATTCTAAAGCAGTAAATAGCATAAACGTTCGTGCGGATAGTTCGTTTTCCTTATTTATTTATTTATTTATTTATTTATTTATTTATTTTTACATTTGCCCTCCATCACTGTGCGTCCGCCGTGACCAAGAATTGAACCCACGACCGCGTTCTCAGCAGATGGACGGTATAGCCTTTGAGGAACCGACGCAGGCCGTCTATAGAATGAGAACACTAATAAAGCTTATAGGATGTCTGCACACAGCATTTAAACCTGTGGTCTTACGCTTTTTGTCAGCTATTCTCTACGGACTGTGTTCAAAAAAGCAGTTAAAAAGCCTATATATATATATATATATACCTCAAATATCTTTTGTTGGTAGGAGATCTGTATTAGGCACACAGAAGGACCAATCTGAAGGGAGACACACTAGCCAGCTTCACAGGTTATTCGAACATGTACTGTGCAATAACTATCCAATAAATCCCTTTGCACTCTGCCGTTTTTGTTATGACCAGAGACGCGACAGCACTCACGCGAGAAAGTCGTCGAGATATTGCCTGGAGCAGGCGGACCAGCTGGTCCTTCCTGGGCCTACGCTAGGTGACATGATGAACTGGCTCGGGTTACATTTGTTTCTGGTTCCGTCATGATCCATGCCCAGATTGTGTCCCATCTCGTGCGCCGCCTCCAGGGCCGCCTGGAAGTTCTCCGCCTGGATGATGCTGCAGCTGAAGCGGCACTGGCACATGCCTCCCACAAACGCCAGACCTATCACGTTGTTGCTGTTGCCCTGCATGCACGCGTGCGATGCGAGGATAAGCTGCACGTCTGCAAAGAGGGCACTGGGTTCTTGAATTTTTTATTGCGATAGCACCCGGCCGAATTGCTGATGTCTGCGTTTGGCATCGGCGTCGCCGTGAGGTTTCACAAAAAACAAGTGCGAAAAGACAGCGGCCGCGCACCGTATGCTGGGGCGCTATAACGTAAAACTATTCCAAACTTTTCTATTCCAATTCTGCTATCAGCCCTCCGCGATTGGTCAAAAACTTTTTTCGACTACCCCCCACTTCACCAGTCTGTCACGCGACGTCACGAAAACCGCGATACCTCCCCATCTGATATGATGTGTACACACTGATTATGCATGATTTGACAGAAAAAAGAAAAACAGTTATTTTTGATTCGACCCCTTTTCGCCATTAGCCCTCGGCTATTGGTAAAATGTTTTCGGGCTGGACCCACTTCACCTGCCTGTCACGCGACGTCACAAAACCGCACAAACTCACCGCGTCAAAGTGACGTGTACGCGATAAAGATACATTAATATGCCGAACAAAACTGAATTTTTTTCGGAATAGCTGTAGGCTGCCCCATTCCGAAAGGAATAAAAGATGGCTGCCGCCGATCGCTGAGACGCTGGCTACTCGCACCTGCCGGAGAGCATGGGTGTATTTGCGTATAATAAAACTTCTTGCGTGGCCGTGTAACGTTTTCAAGCATTTTCGACATGTCTACTACCTCATTCTGCCAACTCTTCTTTGCTGAGGGTCAGTTTTAGCGTCCATCTTAAGCTTCCGTTGCATGCCGCCGCGATTTTCGACCAGCCACCACAAGCTAAGTAAGGGAAAGCCGACCAATCGCAGACGCCGGTACCACCCTCTTCATCCGGTTATCGATTTTCAGTGCACTGGCTCTGCCCCGGTGAAGCCCTCTCCACTTGAGCGTTCTCGTCGCCTCTTGTCAGCCAATTAGATACGACAAGCCGCTCAGTGTAGGCAATGTTATTCGTTTTTCAAGCAAGCACAAGTGACCTCCTATGAATGAGGAGAGCGTTTGATTGGTCTGTTCAGACAACCCTGCGGGTGACCGCCCGGTGCTTGCGTCGGTGTTTACGCAAATTTGACGTCAGGAAATTGGAATAGAAACATATTGGAATAGTTTTACGTTATAGGGCCCTGGAGGCATGAGGGAAGACTTACGGGGGTGAGCGGAGAAGGGCAGTCACTGGGTGCGGCGGCGCCTTCTGGCGCTGTGTTCTCGCTCGCCTAGTTCACGCTGAAGCAACAATCAGCACGAAACAGAATTCACTCGTCGCTGCTGCCGCTCTTTATCATGCCATCGTTCTGACAGCGAGTGTCCGCGGTCATCGAGTGAGATGTGTTCGAGTTTGCCAGCGTTCTGACAGCGAGTGTCTGCGGCAATCGTGTGAGATGTGTTCGACTTCGCCAGCGTTCTGACAGCGAGCGTCCGTGGTCATCGAGTGAGATGTGTTTGAGTTTGCCTGTATACGAGTGACACAATGCTTGTTAACTTAGTAAGCGAATGTTTACAGTAGATTATACAGCTGATAAAACTACTAACCTTACTTCGTATTGCTGTCTAATAATTTGCTATCGCAGTCAATGCTTCGCCTTTTGGGCGAAACTGCGACTTTTTTCAGCCTACAGGTAGTTCAAAGAAAGTTCACAGACACACAACGTGAGGCATAGTCTATGACAACATCATTACGCGGTCATATCCAAACTTGAGCGTCGTTGCATAAGCCCCGGACTAATCGCTACCTGTATGCATTGTTATGTCTGCTAATTTGTTTCCCCGAAGTTGGCCAGAGAACTAAGTTTCACAGGCGAAGTGAAGTTTTCACATTACATTATACAAAGTGGAAGCCAAGTCTGGAGAGTGCGCACATAATCAGCAATTCCAGGCCCGACAGCGTCATTGTGTTTTCATACATTCCCATTCCCAGCTACCGGCTGCAAGATTACTTCGCTATAACAGACAATTTGCTACATCGAGGTTCCTTAAAGAACGCGATCCGACTTTTACGCTGTACGCTAGAGCAAATGGTGCCCATATTCAAGCAATACGCACACTGTGCAGGTCGAGTCCGGACATCAGTATCGCGTGGTCCCACTGTCCACGTCCTTGGCTGGCCGCTTCCTTGTTTCGTCTGCACTGCCACGTGCAGAAGTTGTCTAAGTAGTTGTCGATCTCACCGCCGGCCGTGCTGGGACCAGACTGCGATGACAGAGTACGCATTTGCATTGACTGCGTAGCGCAATCTGGATGCTTGCTTTGACCGCTGCAGGCACATGCAAGTGCATAGCGCCTGGATGGTTCGGTAATTTTCTTATACTTTTCGTACAGTGTGTAAGTGGATTAAAGACAGTGATAACATCTTGACATCTATGACGTCACAGGATACGTGAAATTATAAACAATGGTGGAAAAAGCTTCACGTTTGTTACTAAGTTATTTCTTATCTGCACCGGAGAGCACTATATAGAAAATTTCAGAAGCGTGACCTGGAAGCCTAGACTGATGCAATGATCCCCGCAGTTTAGTGACAATTGCAGTCGAATTAATAACGATTAAAGCACTCGTCGAATAACCAGCAGGTTAAGCGGTATATGCAACTGAAGTTACCCTAAGGCCACGTATGAGTCTCTATAGCCCAGAAAGCAACGCGGTCGTTGCTGCACTTCCTGAATCTTAATTTGCAGTTCCGTATGTGAACCAGTCGCTAGCGTTTTCTCTGTCCCTCTCCTTGCACGCTTATTTTTATAGATTTATCGCTTTACCGATGTCCCTTTAGATAGGGTAGAAAACCAGACTTGCGTATGGTCTACCTCCCTGCCCTTTTTTCTCTCTCGCCGAAAGGTTACCTGCCACGACATGAATGCCATGCGGCTTCCGCATGACATTCATGTCGTGGCCAGTTGCCTTCATTGACCAGTTGCCTTCACCCAAAAAGATCACATACTCGTGACGCCTGCGGCAGAAAGGATGTTCCACATCCGCCGCCAAGGCTTGTGAGTGGTGGCGCTGGCTAACACTCTTAAGGTTAGGTGTAGTAGTAAAACATAAATGCCCAAGAAAGTGGATGGGGAAGCGGCGCCGCGGCGGCTCAATTGGTTAGAGCATCGCACGCGTAATGCGAAGACGTGGGATCGTTCCCCACCTGCAGCAAGTTGTTTTTTCATACACTTTCATTGTCATTAATTTATCATTTCTTTAATTTCAATTAGTAAGTACAAGCAATTTCCCCCATGTTGTCGTTGGCGTCTTCGTTTGTTGGCCTCTCATAATATCATTAATAAAAATCGGGCCCCTCGGTTAATCCCCTTTCTTGTCGTTCGTGCGGCTTCCGCAGTAATTCCCGCAAGACCTCACCTTCGAGTCGAGGACTTCAAGGTGGACGATATCTAGCCCGATCGGTATTCCCAGTGACCTGTACTCCAGAATAAGCTGGATCTGCAGCGAAAAGGTAACGAGAAACGTTTTTCAGAGAGGTGCTTCGATATCGTTAAACTCCCAAATAGAAACGCAACGCTACTGAGGGCCTCATTTGGCCGGGCCGCTTGGTTGGTGAACGCCCACCTGTTCGAGCATGGCTATTAGCCGCTTGTGGAGCTCGTTCTCGTTGGGACTTCTGTTCCTGAGAGCGGCATCCACGAACACCGCCAGCTCGATGGCACGACGATTTGACGCAGTAGCTCTGCAGATGAAGTACCGGTCAACATCATTATCATCATCAAACACAACAACAACCACAACCAAGTGTGCTTTGAACTTTGCTGCTCCTTACTCAATGTGCAGACGATAACCTTCATTGTGTTGTAAAATCACGAAAAATTGTCCGAGTTTGAGAGAGAGAAAGATACACGGGATGGGAAAGGTAGCGAGGTCAACCGGAAGAGATTCTTGTTTGCCACCCTGCACTGGAGGAAGTGTAAAGGGAAATCAAACACGTAGTTTAAATCTGCTTGCAGCTTTGCCTTCCTTATAAACTCTTGTATCCATCCACGTGTTTATAACAACTTTATCACAAATATATATATTATTGTTATTGATTGAATAAACAATCGCGGGTAATTATTATTAATCTCAGAAACACATATTTAAAATGTAATTGTACGCTTAAGATCAGCAGAAAAAACTGAACGAGCCTGAGTAGTTTCATCAAACTTCGTAAGGAAATGACAAATTATCCTCACAACACATGCCCCCCCCCCCTTTAAATTGCCAGTATAAGCATAAGAGAACTTAAAGCAACACTTCTGCAACGATCTCCAGAGGCAACACCTCAACGGAATTCATCGATTAGCAGAGCGATCTTGGGGCTGGCAAGTACGACATCCAAATGACAAGATGCAATTTTATAGATGTAATACTACAAAAACTTCACAACGGTGGAAGCTCCTTGCATAGAAGTAGAGCAGTCACAAGGAGAGTTATACGAATGGGCGAAATGTACGAACAGGTGCAACGACAGATAATGCAAAAACTTCAGTAAGTTTCTATAATGGCAATCCGCTTGAACCCACGTACTTAAGTCAGCAGGGCGGTAACTGCAGAGCGCAGTATCTCTCGCAAAACACCCGCAAAATGAGTACCCAGTGCGACATTTGTTCTTAAGGTGAACAGCGCGGAAGAGCGATGGACATGAACGTATGGACACAAGACGTAACTAGGCACAAACGAACCGGCAATGCGGTGCGTCACGAAGTGGATAGAACAGATCCAAGAGGGAAACCTCGTGATCGAGTGGTGGCTTACCTGCGTCTTCTGGTGGACAGCTTGCTCCAAGAGGTCAGCAACTTGGACGTCGAAGGTACGCGGCGCACCACGTGTCTTCCTTCGTCTTCGCTTCCGTCGGCGACGCCACCACTGTGGTTCCGGTTGGGCGCCACCGAGATCGCCTCGCCCTGAGCCGTGATAATCATGGCGTGCACTTCCTTGTCGCCGGGACACGCAATCACCACCGCCCTGCCAGTGCCGCTGACACCCTGTTCGTAGACGGCGCCCTCGAAGGTGCAGTTGGCCGGCGACACCGCAGGTCCGGCGAAGGACTCGATGGCAGCCCGCTTACGCCGAAGCGGCACGTACAACCTGCGCACTCCGGTGCGCAGTGACAGAATTTCTGGCCTGATGGCCACTCGTGCGTGCTCGTCGGGGAGTTCTGGTTCCTGAGAGAAAAAGAAAGAAAGCTGAAACCAACGCTCGGTTTGTATGTTAACAGGTATGTACATGGGAAAGTTTGTCAGCGCGCTTGTTGCTTCAACGTAACTTCAAGACGTGCGCTAAGTTACGAAAATACCTGGACGGGTGGGGAAAATCACAGACACGTGACACAGAGGTCGTGTCATGCGTCTGTGACACTACCCGTTAGTCTAGTTGTCTGCGTAGCATCGGAGTACAAAGCCAAGTTATGAATAGAGTCCGATTCAGAAGCCACTATTTTATAAAACAAGCGTACCGGCCTGCTGCATCACCTACGCATCCAATAATCACAAGCAAATTGTAATATGAAATCAGACGGCACTGACATCGTGCTTAGAAAACCAGACACATTAATTCTCAGTTGAAAAAAAAACTATTTACGTGTTCGATCATCACTTATTAAGCAAAATATATACGTTTCGACTCACCTGAGCAGCGGACACTCCATCCAAGAGAAGTATTTGCAGTGCCGCGCAGATGGCCAACAATGCTAACGTTACACTCGATGGCAAATGCGCGACGGGACGGACTGAGCGTACTTCACCAGTCGCCATTTTCTTTCTTCTCGAGTAGTGCACTCTCAAGAACTTTCGAGGTTTCAAAGATGGTACTCCGGACAAAACGAGAGCAGAGGACCGTACTTTCACCAGCGGCAGAACTGGCGCGCATGTAGCCTTGGCCCTGACTCCTATATCGATAGCTAGCTGCATACGCGCATGTTATATATCCGTGCGCGCCGCTCACGCTGTCTCACGGGCACACGGGCGTGGGTGGCGTGCGGAGTGAACAAAGCGTGACTCCGCGGTACCGTACACAGCGGGGCACGCCGCGGAGTCACCCGCTGTCGATAATGTCACCCACCGGAAGCTGTTGCCACACTCACGTGCATGCCAGTGACTCCGTGTCGAAACCCTGCTCGTCGCACGCCTTGCGGTCCTGCTTTTACGAATATGACCTTTTTTTTTGTTGTTTTCGCCCGAGTCTGTCTCCCTTTGTAGAGAACTGAGGACTTCCCGGTAGCCAACAACATTTGCATACACCTCCTGGGCTGCAATGGGAGTCCGATACAGGCTTGCGTTTTCAGACCGTGTGAAATTTACGTTTGGCCACAACACTTCATCGAGGCTGCTGCTGCCGAAGTATGATCTTTTCACATGGTTCACGATACCCGTTGGTAGGACATGTAAAATACTGCTTTCTCCAGCCTCTTCCAGACTTCTTGCCTCCGCTATCTGTCAATGGATTCGTACAGTGAAATACAGAAAACACAACACTCTGGCAATCAGCAACTGTGGTCGCGCAAAGACTGTCGTTAGGCGTCTACGTTATAAAAAGTAGCCTTCTCTGCGCCGACACCAAGGCAAGTTCGTTTGTCGCAACGTCGGATCCAGCGACATTCCTTCTACGACCACTCTTGACGAACTCAAACCTCCCGGTTCATAAACTTCTGTGTCGTAAGATTCTGGCAAATTATCTGTTAAGAATACTTCGTCTGTGTTCCCTGGCCTCCATCGCGGGTATTATCATGTATGGCGTCATCGTGTTGCCTTGCCAGAAGGTGTCGCGCATAATTCACTTGTCCCCGTCAGCTTTTAATAAAAAAAACACGACGTGTGAGCGGTCATGATCGTCGGTGTCGTCATCGAATCTTCATTTTCATCGTAGACGTCAGGCCATCTATCGCTTTTCTTGGATTGCACTTTAGACTTGCACGGCTGGAATGGACATCTACAATGTTTTCAGGTTCCAAGTTCTTTTCTTTGTGCAAGATCCCGCAAGTAGCAGACCCAGTTCGAGGCGCAAGTCCGAGGCTCACTGTTGGTGTCCAAGGCTTATTCTGTTGAAGACGGTTTGAACATTTTGTGAGACCGTAAGCTTGCTCCCTCTGCGGTTTCTGTAGTTATGAGCATCGCTTTCATGGTTGTGGAGTTGAATGAATACGCTTTACTCTCCGTTCATTTGAGATACATTCATGACTCTTGAGGAAGTAGGATAATGGCACAAAGACGAGGACATCGCTATTTTTGTTTCTGTCGCTCGCTCGCGCGGTTATACCGTCACGGCGAGTTACGACATACCCCAAACCAACGCTTTGCTTAATCACATAACGAGGGAGCGTGATAGAAGCGAGAAGATGGATGAAATTCGGCACTTCGCTAACCGTTGGTGTTACTATGGCTGTAACTTGAGAAATTGGAGCGGGTAACATGACGCAGGTTTCGTTGTCCCGATATCCACAATGCGACGTGTTTTCCATCAGTGCAATCCGCTCGTTATGGCTGAATGATTCAGCGGCCGTGCGACCGCGTTGTCTGAAAGTCGTGGCAATAAGCAAGAATGAAACATTTACTTAAAAAGGATTCTTAACAAATTACAGCTTACCTCGCAGTCTAAATAGATGCTGTACTCGGCGCCTGATAATTTCTTCTGGACAAAGCTACTGGCTCAAAGTATTAGCAGGAACTTAATGACTAGTTCTGTGGTAGCAGGGTTCGCAAAACTAACTCCAACCTAAATGTTCATAATTTTAACCTGTATGCACCTTTTTTAAAGTTGAATATGAAGCTTTCTTCTAAATGTTCTTATTAGATTACCATAACGTCACGCTGAGCGCATCTTCACTCAGCCTGCTTGTGTTCGACGTTTTCTTCTTTTTTTTTCTATGCACGTGCGCTGTCTAAAGGTGTGTTACTCTATCCAAGCGTCGTGGTATACATGTGCTGTCGACTATTGTTTTAAATTTCTGTTGAAATACTCGCGTGTATGCAGAAATGCTGAAAGCCTTCGCTTCACTTTATTAGAACTTAAACAGTGTGTTGGCTTTTGCAATGTATACTGGTTTTTCTATAATGTTTTTCTTTTGCAAAAAGGTGCAACGCCGAGCAGACATAGACTGATCGACTGCTTGCTTCCATACGTGACATGCTTACGCGCACTTGCCATCATAAGCACAGTGTTACATATTCAGCGCGAACGCTCTCCATTATGAACGCTCTTACCTACTTATGTATGCGCACGTTGCGTTATCTGCGCGTGCAATTTACGTCAGCTGGCAGTGTTGGCGCCTAACGGAACCACGGCAGTAGCGGGCCACGGAGGATTTCCTTTGCAGTAAGCCAGGCATGAGGGTACAGGTTACACACAATGGTTCGTCATGCGACTGAGAGAACAAGCAAACGCACAAAGAACGCCCCGTTGACGAATCATCCGGCGAGAAGGCATGGCGCGCAGGGGGGCGCGTGGCAAAAATAAAAAGGTGTTGGAATGTGAGGCGGCTTCCACGTAGCGTTGCCTATGGGATAACACCTACAGTACCAGACTGTGTGCCAAATGGTTAGGAACCGAGGTGCAAGAGGCGAAGAACAAAGGCTTTGTGACTCAACAATCTGTCAGCGGTTCAACCGTATACCATTACAGCGTGAGGCATAGGACTGCGGTACTGTGCGAGTGCTAGTATAAAGACATGCGTAAAGTATATCTAGAGATCGCGCCACATGTAACGCCGTCGACTTCTGGGTGCATCCGGGTGAGGTTCTTCCTGCTGACTGCGCGACCATGAAAGGTAAGGCGAACTTTATTCATCCGGAGTCCGGCTCCTGCAGTACGCTTCAAAAGCTGCGGTGGCTCACTGACTATGATGTTCTCCTGCTGAACATAAAGTTGAGCGTTCGATTCCTGATCTCGAAAGCCACATTCAGATGAGGCAGAATCCCACAGGACCTTGTATATTTAGATTTAAGTGCACGGTAAACAACCCCAGGTGACCAAAAAACTAGTGTTAGGCTTTCCGAGGACCTACGGCAGCTGACGCTTTGGGACGTCGAGTCTGATCAGTCATCATGTGGCAGTATGCTTTAATAATTTATAAACAGTAACTATTATTCTCATCGCGTACGTCGGAAATGTATCAGATAACTCCGTTACTTACACACAGTGCCAGATATGTACACTATAAGAACTGATGCTCAAACGGTAAGCGATGGCCGCACGACATCAGACATAGCGTTTACTGGTGTGAAAGGTTACGCCTCTCGCCACTCTTCTTTTTTTACACACAACCATTTATTGATATGGCGAAACAGGTCATAAAGTTAACGACACCTCACGAAAGCAGCTGCAGGCAAAAAATTGCCGCGCTTGCGTGTAATGGAGTACGCACACGTAAACAACCATAGACGTGCTATCGACTTCGCGCACCAGTTGTAAAGCCACCAGAGCAAAACGTGTGGTGAGGCTCACGGGGCACTCATTTTTCAAGAAATTTTGAAGGGTAAGTCGGGTAGTCCTACATCGAAAGACCATGGGCGGCTTGCACAAACATTTAATAACGAAAATAATAAAGAATTTAAGAACGCTTTCTTGTGCGGACTAGGCGTTTTCTGTGGAACATTTACGAACGCGTTCTTAAATTCGTTATTATTTTCGTTATTAAATGTTCGTGCAAGCCGCCCCTGGAAAGCGACGGGAGCGCCACCGCGAGGCCCCGCGCGGCACGAAACGGCCTGCGCGTTTTCTACAGTGAGTGCACATCTCCCGGGTAGCTTACACTCGAAGCACTGCGTGCTATTGTTCTCTCTGCGTTCAGTTCGTACGTCACACGTGCGCGCCCGGCTCACCGTGGTGCGACACGTCGGTGCTTCCATCCCTTGCCGATATATTACCGTAGCATTACCGACGCTCCGTGTCTCATTCTCTGCAACATCTGCCACCCAGGTATAAGGGCCACACAACGCCTTGTCACTGAGCACTATAGATGTGGCCGTACGTGAACGCGGATATTCGCCTATGTGCCCTGTAAGAGCTGCGGTCGGGCACGTCAAGAAGGGCTAGCTGGCCCATGCCGCCGACCGACTCATCCTCGCTAAGGACGTAGTTGAAGGAAGGAACTCGTTCTCATCGAGAACGAGGAGTACGGGATTTATTTACAACATCTATATGAAGGGTGGAGAACGTTACATTTCATCAGTCTAGCATGACTGAAACGAAGCAGACCGAGGAGCCGAAAACGGCTGCTTAAGACCACCTCTGTCTTCCCTGGATCCCTAGGCCAGGGAAACTGCCGTCCAACCTTCGTCCAATCGGAGCGTCCAAAGTCGTCGAAGCCTTTGAGGGCGAGGGTTCACACACTCACTCCCGCACTTTTGTTTCACTGAACACACCGAAAGGAGTGGAGCGTCGCAGACAGGGGTTGTCACGCTTGACTCAAGCTGGCACGTCTTGGTTTCTGAGATGACCCCGCAGTTAGCTGCCGCGTCTGTCAAACGACCGTGGCGATTACCGGAGTCCGTGGGAGAACTCCGTAGAACACCCTTTTCCAGGAGTTTTCTTGCTCCAATTGGTCCGTGAAGGCGACAGCGAACCAGAAAGACGCATTGTTGGCTTCACGAAGCGATTGGTCGCAGAGGGCAAGGATAGGCTAGAAGCTCACTACCCCCATTGGCCGATCGTAACAGCCCGCAGTCGCGTGCCATGCCAGTCTGCCAAAATGACATGTCACACACACACACACACACACACACACACACACACGCACACACACACACACACACACACACACACACACACACACACACACACACACACACACACACACACACACACACACACACACACACACACACACACACACACACACACACACACACACACACACAAGGTCAGGCTGCTTTTTCCCACCCGCGGACGTTGCGATCCCGTGCTCATTGACGTCGTTGCCGCTCTTCCCTCGTCACACGGTCTCAGATATACCTGCTGACGATGGTCAATCGTTTTACACGTTGTCCTGTGAAGCTCAGGCAGTCACGCTACGTTTACTGCAAACCGGGACGTACCCACTCCGTATTTCATAAAAAAAAAATTCACCCCGAAAGAGAAATTAGGAAAGGATGTAACATGTGCGATGGCATCATTGACATCAGACACATGCTGGCGGGCTGTCCCGCGACTCTCGCCGACCACGAATAAAAATGGCTTTACTGGCACAAGATGATACCAAGCTCTTCATATCAAGATCAAATACGGGCTGTCCAGAGGGTCCACGATGGCGCCATAAGGCTCGGCCTGGCGGTGCCGACGTGGATGCGGCCCGCCTCGGTCTGAAAAGAACGGGCTTCAGGACTCTAATAAAGTTTTGTGAATGAATGAATGTGAAGCTGTGCTGATTGCGGACGTCACAGCCAAGAATGCTGCCTATGCCTTTGTCTCCGTTCGGATCTCACGTTTTTGGTGACTGACTGGGGACGCCAACTTGAGCCCGCGTTATTCACGTCCCTCCACCCTATCATCTCGACATTAAAACGCCGCCGCGATATGGCTCGCCACCTAATGCGAGCGGCACGGCCTAGATGGACTCCATGGCCAGATGAAGTCTGCCCTCACGGCTCGTCTTGACCGCGACCACTGGGTCGATCATATGTCTATGGTGCTGCGACGTCGATGAGCCGTCTACCACAGATATCTCGGATGCTCGGTGGCTGAACTAGTACTCGGCGTTCTCTTGCGGCGTCCAGGCGATTACCTTGCCCCCATCGACTTATCATCACAGCACTGCATCAGTTAACTTTATTTATTTATTTATTTCGCAGTACTGCCGGCCAGAAAATGTCTCATGGTGTTCATGTAGAATTACCCTGTGTGTTCATAGGGTAATTGCAGTGCCAGACTATTTAGCCGATTTGAGCACCATAATGTTTTTTTTCGTTCTTGTGCGTCACGAATTTCAGCTTGAAGTAAGCGCTCGTTCTGCCTTTACCTCGCTTCGCGCCTTCGTTATATTCCTCCTTTTCTTTTTTTTTCTTTTTTTTTCGCGCTGTGTAGCAACCATGCAGTCTTACGTACTCGCTCAAGTTTCCGAGCTCCCAAGTACGAAATATTTTGACACGGAAGAGCGTTACTCTTTCTCGATAAGAGCTCAAATCACAACCACTCATGAAAAGCACGCAGAGAGCAAACTGGAAACATTTTACATTTTTATTACTTCGGTCAACAAAAACTTCGCGGCAACGTGCGAAATTCCGCGTCGCTCAGTATAACAACTCCATTATACTCCGTTCCATATATAGCAGTCAACGCTGTGGAAGCTACGCAAGTAGTTCGGTCAGGAAAAGTTATCAGCTATCAGTTTGGGCGTTCCGTCCATGCTTCGCTGCGCGCCAATGACGTTCGCTCGCGTGAGCATGCACATGAGGCTCCCAGCGACGGGTCACAAGAAAAAAACCCGAAAATAACAAAAATAAACATTATATAGAACAACGCATTAGCAGCTGCATACCACAGTGTGCTTCTTTCTAAGGAATAAAACGTGTTTCATTCAATACCGAGCCCATATAAACAACAGTTGCGCCTAATTGCGGTCAAAGAACATCGAAATACATCCAAGCGCGAACGAAGCCACTGCAAGAAGTATCTCTAGCCTCCACTGTGTTGACTGCTATGTATGTAACGGCGCATAGCTCCCAGCGATAGCAACGTACAAGTACAGGACATCGTAGAACTAAACCAGATCTATACGAGCAACCGCTCCGCTGTTCTTAAGATCGTGCAAACACTCGTACGTCAATGGACACCAGCTGCCGTATGTGTATAGTCGCAATAACAGATGAGTGAGTCAGCGAAGCAGGAAATACGTGAACGCGAGCGAGAAGCTATAATCCCGGACGCATCGGGGTAACGTCGCCCACTACAGAATACTGGGAGCCAAACTTCAGCGCCTGTATAAGGCGTGGCACCCGGCGGTACAATGAGCATCGGTCTGCTGCAACAAAATCCTGGCAGCAGCGTATTTCGCGTTAGGGGGCGTGTAAGCTTGCGCAGGTATGGCCGAATCTTCATTTTAAAAGAAACTGCTCTGTCAAGCATCAATGCCATGTCGACACTGGTATAGAGAAATTACACCCTTTCGGCAAAGGGGGGCCTGCGACACGTAATAGTATTTGCAAAATAAACGAGAATACTAATTGATAGTCCTATTGTTCTTTGTTATATATTTGCTACTTCGCGCGTTCAGCGGGAACGTTTGAGGACTTGTCCCCAAGCCTTGCCTTTCAAAAGTATATATATTTCCGGTAGAATTTGTCGAAAAATGTTTGTTCTTTTTTTTTTGCAACTGAACAGAGGCGACGTCACCGTCTCTTCGTGGCGTCATTATTCGCAACTTGTCGTAGGGTGAGGCGTTTCTGAGGTCTTGGCCAAAATTATTACTGGAAGAATAGCTGCGACAGACTACGTACGGTCTATACAACGCCTGGGTGCTCTTCACGCCGAGGAAGTAAACAAGAAGAGGAGTGTTTTTATGTCTCTGAAATCAAAGGCATTATTTATTGCATTCAGTGTCCATGTATGCGCTAACAACTAGATCTACACTACGGGCGTATATTACTTCTTATCTTACTTCAACTTCATCTCTCACTCGAGCTGTAATCAGCGCTCGAATACCAGTTAGACGCTTTAGGTTTGGTGCGCTCTGTGCGTTCAGAATAGTTATTGGTGCTCACGGACAAAATTAAGCTGCTGGTCCACCTGCAAGTAATTACACAATCCTCGATGGTCAGGCCACCTAAAACAAGTCACTCATGTTTCGCCCATGTTCGATCGCGACCGTCCGTTGTTGGTTCCAGTGCTCTCGGTCAACCAGCTTCTGCTAACTTCTGCTACGTTGGTAGTGACGCGTCACAGATGCGTAACGTAGGCGCAGACCGGAAAGGGCAGCTCTCTCTCTCTCAAGTCGAGGTCGCGATCGACAGCAACGCAAATTCTAGCCTTCTTTCCTCCTGATTACGAGATGAGCGACATATTCGCAACAGCAGGCACAGGTTAACTGCCGCTCACCCAAATATACCATATAATACACAAACGTAAATAACTTGCCAAACACACCCTACATGATGTCGCGCACTACAACTGAATCCATCTTGTCCTGCATGTGAGGCTCATGAGGGCCTCATGCATGTTGCAAAGGCCTGAAGAGTGACCTCCAGGAGCCTTACCAACTCTCTAGTAGTCCTACATAGAGTAATTATACCCCCTAGGGCATAGGAAGACCTGGAAAGATACGGGGGCGCCCCCACGAGGCCCTTCGGCACGCGCGGAACGACATGCGTATAAGAGTACTTTTCACACTGACTTCACGTTTACCAAAAACATTGAGTCGGAGTTGACAGCAAGCGGCGCTTCTCAAACGAGAACTGTCCACTATGCAAAGGCTCGAGACAGGGCCGGGAAAGCCACGATAATTCTGTATTACTGAGGTCTGGTCTATCAAGTATGTCGAGTACGAAACGAGAAACTTCACGCATTGCGTCTGACGACTTTCGCCGGTCGGTTCCGCAGCGCGCTTTATCAGCGGCTAAGAAAATTGTTGCGCTGTTGCACTACATGTGTACTACTTAGAGCGCAAAGACCAAGACGAATCTCAGCATGAGAAGCGCTTTTGCGTTGCCTATCTTGTTCGCACAATAAGCGTCGCAGATGAAACACCAACTAGGCATTTTCATCGCTTGACTCGCGGTGTGGCAAATGTTAGAAGCACCAGAGTACTTCGAATGCGAAGGCTTCGCAGCCGCTGCAAGTACCACGATGAAATTTGGCCATGTGTCGGTATCAGCAAGAAAAAAAGCGAGGGCTTCTTTCTTGGAGTAACTGAGCATCACTGAGCATCAACTGAGCATCAACTGAGCTGATGTTTCGGAGCATCATCAGCTGATGTTTTCGGAGTAACTGAGCATCAACAGTAAATTATTGCAGGATTTTATCTGGCATCTAACGGGCAGCTTGGCGTGGAAGATATGGCGGCAAGCTGCTGCGCGTCACGTGATGGGACACACGTCCAAGAAACAACTCTTTTTGAACAAGCCTTCAGCAGGTCCTTCGCCGTTCACGAGTGCTGTAACCATGCATTCAAAGCCTCGTGAAGCATCGCATCGTGCGTCGCAGTAGCAGCCCGCGGAACTAATTGCAGAAAATGTGTATAGCGAACTGATTTTGTCGGTATGTGTTCACTTAGCGTGGGAACACAGCGATGAAAAAACAAGGCGTCGAAAGACAGGCCGCACGAGCACTGAATAAGCAACCATCGCACGTGGCTAGTACTTACTATCACGTGTTTCGCGTAATTCACACGCAACAGAACTTGCTGGCACGCCTCACAGTGGCCTACAGCAAGGCCCACCTTTACAACAAGCGGCTTCTTCTGCGAGAGACGAGAGGTCCCAAATAAGTGCTCTAGGTCAAGCCTAAACGAACTTGGTACCCTGGCCTGCGAGCCAGGATTAGCTCCATGCCCTTTTTTTAACGTTTCGCACCGGTAAACATGCAAGGCGACACTACGGCTAATACCACGCTTTTAGGCATTGTATGCCTTGCCTTAAATTACGCAGGAACCTTCAACACAGAACTGCTTGTACTATAGGGCTGTCGGAAACGCAACGTCCGTCTCAGAACCAACTGGGAAAGCCGCGGCGGAACCAGTTGTTCCAGATTCTCGTGATGTCGGGAAATACCACGTTGACCACGGACCGCCGCGTCGACGTCGTGGGGTTCGTCGTCGTGGTGACCACGGTGCTTCGTGGCGCCCTCTTGGTCGATGCCGCGAGGCTGCCGCCTTGCTGGCCCGCCGGACGCACCACGCACGACCCCTCGCGGCAGTACTGTGCACGAAGAGAGGAATCGAAGTCTTAGAGCGAGGGTGGCGTGAAGATGTCACTGAGAACTGAAGCCGAGAGACGGCAGTACTAAGTTCGCAGTGAGTACACTGTTTAACTTGAAACAGGATCTAATATACTGCTCTTGTCGCCTTTTTTTTTTCGAATGCAATTGCCGTGTTGGAGACTTGAGCAGAAATATACCCACCTGAGTATAATCCTTCTGATCTTGGCAGACCTTCAACACTTATTGGCATCTTGTTCACATTTCTTTCTATCGTGTCCTATCTCGTTCTCGATCCTTCCATTTCTAAAGCTCATCACTAAAACCGCGGCACCGACGGCTAGCTGTGTCTGGCATCTTTCACTACGTAATTATACCATCGCGGTGACATCTACCGATCCTGGGTGGAGACAGAATTTTGTTTTATAGTGTCTACCGAGCACGGACGCCCGTCAACTAAGGTGCGCGTGCATGCGTACCTTGCCCTTTGCGCATGCGGTGCCGTCGAGAGCCGGATGAGCGGGGCTGGCCCAGGATCCTTTCAGACACCACAGTTCACGGCATACGTTCTGTACAGAGATACAGGAAAGAAAGCGTTACGCGCGTTTCTACTTAACACGATCACAAACGTCAAGATCAGTTTCTGTCCTTCTGTGCTAAACACTTTAAATGGCCGCTCGGTCTTTCATAAGCGCTATCGTCAACAAACCCTTGACCGACGAAGTCCCCGTGTCAGAACGTTGGCACCGGGCCGACGTTTCTGTCTTTCGCCCACGGCTGGTCAATTCATCTCCACCTTCCTGTGACCCACTTTGTCTCGATTAAAACCAAACACAGCATCATCAGTTCTCGCAAAAATTTGAACGCCAACACTGCCGAACGACAGTTTGATAGCTTGAAACAGGCTTAATCGCGCTATCTGCATGCTAAGTCACATGCTGTCGCGCACTCGAAAACCGGAGTGTCAGACGATGGGCGTATACTTGCATTGAAGGGGCTCCTGGACGAAGTGTACGCACTGTAGTCCGTTCCCAGAGCCAGCTTGCACTGGGCGTCATCCGGGAAAAGCTGACCGGGCAGGGGTTCTCCGTCCAGCTCGGCCACTGGCTGGCTGGTGCGAGAGGCCAGACACGACGACGTTCGGCTTCTGCGACCGGACGCGACTACTTTGCAACCTGGTCCGTTACGTCATATCGGCACTACACAGTTGCTATAAATTGGCAAATTCAAACCAGGGACCCAGCAGAAGAAAAGATCGATCAATCGATTCGTTCGTTCGTTGGTCGATTGACTGATTGACGTCCCAAAGCAGGTGTATATGCGAGACCGTAATGGTGGGCTCCGAATTAATTTTGACCACCTGGACTTCTTTAGCATGTACCTAAATCTAAGTACCCTAGCGTTTTTGCGTTCCGCCGCCGTCGAAATGCGGCTTACGGGAATCAAAACCGCGACGTAACACTCATCAGCAGAAAGTCATAGTCACCAACCCGTAGCGTCGGGTTACAAAGTATGTAACCAGCATACTTTTACGAACGGGACTTTCGCGAGAACATTTTGCGAGCGCAATGACTTCTAAATTCCTTCGCCGTACGCGCTCCGTGTTGTGCCTCTTGCATAATCTCGCAAACCATTCCACGCAATTGGTCGCGCTCGGTCTGCACGAGGGGGCAGACGTCGACACTTTCCGCGTGAACAACTTAAGTGTCGTGAACAACTTAAGTGGACAACTTAAGTGTCGCTACGACTCTTCGGCACGCAAAGCAGGAGTCAGCTGAAGCCTCGCCTAAACGACGGCGTCATCTGAGCGAGGCAGCAGTGCGCCAAATTGGGCCGGTTGGATACACACTTGGGCGAAGAAACAGCATTTTTTGGACGGGACAGAGAAATAGCGAGAGAGAGAGAGAGAGAGAGAGAGAGAGAGAGAGAGAGAGAGAGAGAGAGAGACGGCATACGCGAGCGCTGTGCATGCGCCGCCTTTCAAAGCACCGTTCAAACAGTGCTGCTTCTTCACCCAAGACTGAGCGCGACCTCCTCATTGACGCCGTCGATCGACTGACGACGCATCATCTCTACTGACCTGAACTTTTGGCGCACAAGACGAGTTGCCCAGATATGAAGAAACAAATGTATACCTTTCAGAGTGCGGTAGGCCTGTGCGTCGGCTGACCCGCTCTAAAGTTTGTCAGGCTCGAAACGGCACCTGTCCTGTACTGTCCTGTGGCTACTACGCGCGGGGTCAACGCCGGAGCCGCTGTCGCAGCGGGTAGCACTGCCCGCAAACAACCTGCTTTGTTGAAGGTTCTGCCATGCATGCTGAATGATTGCATGCATGCTGACTGATGCATGTCAGTGATAGCAGTAAACGCCTTAGCATAATGCCTACGTTACGCGAGATCACCGTAGCGGATCGCTACATGATGATTTTGGCCACCCGAGACTTTCTTTTTTCTTTTTCACATGCGCCAAATCTAAGCAGGCGGACGTTTCTGCATCCCGCCTCCATCAGAATAAAATTGGCGCGACCGATAATCTGACCCGGGACGATGTGTTCAGCAGCACAACGCCTAAGCCGTTGTGCTTCTGCACCGGTGTGGGTGAAGCTCTGCAGTCCAAACCGAACCAACCACCGTCGTTCGTGGCGAAAACGTGCATATTAACTATTGCTAAATTCGTGGCGACACGAATATTCGAACGAACACTTTTACCATTCCTTTTTTATGCTATCTGTTATTACTATAATGGCACTCTTCCTGAGACAAGGATCTATTTCCTTTCTTTTCCTTCCACTATGCGGCTGCTACCTTGCACGATAGGCCGGTCCCGGAAATAGTGCAAACCAAGTTAGTATATGGTCATCATACACCGGGACCAGGCATGACAGGGGCTTGGAAGAAGCGTGGAACGGAGCAAGAACATCTTCGATACGCGGCGAAGCGTTGTTCGAAACGTGAGTCCATGTTGCTGGCTCGAAGACGCCGCAAACGGAGCAGCGTCGAGCGGTGGCAATTGAGCACCGAAGATCTGTGGTCAGCATTTCACCCAGAAACGCGAAGCGGAGCGGCGTTGATATGTAGTGGATAATGGCTTGGAATATGAACGCATTTCTTTTTCAAATGTTTTTTTTTTTTTGCACGCCAACGTCAAGCCGGATTGCGTTAATACGCAGTGACATATAGCGATACGCAAAGTCGGGGCCGAACAGCGAGTGGTGAGACACCAGTGGAACGGGATGTGACGGTGTCGTTTACGGGTGGAAACAGACTGATTTCCTTCGGACGTGTGTGCGGTGCTGGAGCACTAGAAAGTTACGTCGAAAGACGAGCCGTTTCCGGTGAAAACGCGTTCAACTACGTCGTGTGCTCCATAATTGCAAATGCTTGCTAAAGAAGAACAGCGTTCCTCACAAACACAAAAAAAGGAGAAAAAACTTCTCTTACGCAACGCGTGGGACACGCGTAACATTTTTAATTCGTCTTCATTTAATAATGATACGTGCTTTCAACTTAAATTAATGTTTCTTTTTCTAATACGATATCGTAATAGCTCGAATCAGTGAATGATACAATTTCGTTCTAATCACATCATTCTTCAGTATGGAGTAGCCCTTAACAGTTCTTTGGGATCTCCAGTGCGCACTGCTCATCATAAGCCCACTTTCCTGCACAAGTGATATTTAACAACGCTGATGATGATGATAGTTGGGGTTTTACGTGCCAAAACCACTTTCTGATTATGAGGCACGCCGTAGTGGAGGACTCCGGAAATTTTGACCACCTGGGGTTCTTTAACGTGCACCTAAATCTAAGCACACGGGTGTTTTCGCATTTCGCCCCCATCGAAATGCGGCCGCCGTGGCCGGGATTCGATCCCGCGACCTCGTGCTCAGCAGCCCAACACCATAGCCACTGAGCAACCACGGCGGGTCTTTAACAACGCTGAGCGGGCGAACTCGATCCCGGGTGCTGACAACGTGTTGTTTGCGAAAAATGCCGGTCAACTTGCTGGCCAGCCTGACTGACGGCACATTACAGCGTTGAGGTCGTCTCCGCTCGCTTTGAGCAAACACAGGGTGTGAAATCAGAAAGGGGGGGGGGGGGTATTCTGTAAGAGTCCACCTAGTGGACTGTCTATTTCGGCCGCCGCTGATTGGCTAGGGCCGCTCGTCTCCTCCTCTCTCGTACACCTGCATCCAATCAGCAGCGGCCGAAATGGACAGTCCACTAGGTGAACTTTTACAGAATACCCCCTCAGGACTGAAAACAGGGCTAGTCATACAGGTTGCATGCGCTGCAACAAGCAAAAACTCAGCGCCAAGACAAAGAAGGACGAACAACGCCCTTCTCTTAGCGCCGAGTTTTTGTTTGCCGCCACGAAACAAAAGGTGCCAAAAAAAAAAAGGGCCGCTCACGAGAGGAAGTCCTCGAGGTACTGCCCCGAGCAGGCGGACCAGCGGGTCTTCCCGGCGCCCGTCTTGGCCGACATGATGAAGCTGTCCGGGTCGCAGCGGTTGTCAGGCGGCCCGTCGTGGTGCATGCCCAGCGAGTGGCCCAGCTCGTGCGCCACCACCAGCGCCGCTTCGAGGCTGCGCGCCTCGCTCAGGGTGCAGCTGTAGCGGCAGCGACACATGCCGTTCACCCACGCCAGGCCCAGCACGCGGCTGTTGTTGCCCTGCGAGCGGCGTCCCGCGTGCGGCGTGAACTCGCGCTCCGCTCGCGATTGATTGAAAACTGTTATTCCACCGAGCTGGGGTGCCCGCATCTTAACCTACACGTAGGTAGGGGGGGAGGACGAAGCAGTCTCCGCGCGTTGAGGACGGTGAGTCTTCACGGCCTCAACGACCAGGCGGATTGCTCGACGCTCCGCTCGCGAAAGAACACGGGTGTCCCTCTCGATGTCACTTCCTGTCCCCTTCAGTCACGAATTACGTTCGACTGTCGATAAATGTGTGAAATTTATGTAACTTTGTGCCGAGAGGCTGGAGACTCCATAGAAAGAAAGTCGAGGTGCTATAAGAATGACTCTGTGCATTTTATAGAGAGCCACCATAATTACACAGTAATTCAATATTCATTTATTGTACACTCAGTCGTGCTACGTTCCTTCCTTAAAAAATATTGAGTCACCCATTCGAATTACATGCGCAGGTTAATCATTGGCCAAAAGCATCGCAACACAGGAAAAACATCTTTCGAAATTACTACCGAAAGCCCCACTTCAAACGTCCCGTCAAACACGGTATAGTGCCTTCACCAAAGCGCTCGTCTGAAGCGATAAATTTCGCTCAGAAAGGAAATGGATGTACTTTAGGAAAGTGGAATGTTCAATTTACTCAAAGCTTAATGCTCGTCGTCTATTCCTTGCAACCACTGCGCAGTAGCGGCAAAAATAAGTTGCGTTCACAAACGTGTACGCAGTGACTGAAGGGGCTATTCTGACAGCGCGCGTCTCTTACTTTTCGCCCAGTGCCTTCGGGGGCAACGCGTCGCCTCGCGCTTTAGGACGCGGTTAGAAATGGGATGCTGCTACCTGTGAGAGCCTGAAATTCAGACTCCCGTTCACCTTTCAAGTTGTCCGAAGAAGATACTACGGTAGCGAATTTAAGCAAGGATTCTATGACAGACAACAAAAAATAAAGACCGCGCACTCATGTGCCAATCCTTGGCCACGTTTACAGTAATGAGACAGTAGCGTATCACATTTCTTAGCGCATCACGGTAATTACTATGGAGCTGCATTTACCTCTCATACATGCCGGAATCTGTGTCCGATCAATTTGCGTTCCAACGGTGAGTGCAGGAGTTCACACAGCGTCAGCCGTCTGACTTTTCGTGTGTCTCTCAATGCGATACGCCAGGGTTTACACGCACCGTGCGAGACGACACTCCCCGTCTCCCGCAAGCTGCCCCCTATTCCTTGCGCACTACCACCGTTTACATGGATACGATGCGCCAGAACTGCGATTCGACGCGTCACTTGTTGCATTCACGTAAACGCGCACGTAAAGTAACATTCACTTAATTGTTTCGGTACCCTTTTATTTTCGTTATGGAAACGAAATGAGAAGAACGTAATGAAAAAACGTGAAAGAAATCCACTCTAGACTCAGAGTGATAACTGCGGCCCATTACCTGACAATCGTGCAACTTTGAGCATTTTATTGTAAACCTGCCATGATCATGAAGTGACCTTGCGATGATGTACTTAATTTGCTGTGTTGAACATCGTGTGATCACTGCATGTCAGCGCGAGCTCATGCTAGTTTCAAAATTTTCCTCTTTTCAATCACTTCATGCTGTTCACGACCACCATCACCAGCACCGACGTCAACGACGGCAACGACGGAAGTGTACGTAAGAAAGAAAGAGCTTATAGAGCTGTAAGACGTCAATAACCAAGACTTCGCTGTCGTAACATTGTTCTAGCAGCACGCACCTTGACAAGGTCGAGTCCCGAGAGCATGAGCGCGTGGTCCCAGCGTCCCAGTCCCTGCTTCGCTGCCAGCTGGTTGCGGTTGCACTGCCATACGCAGAAGTTATCCAGGTAAGCGTCGATGTCACCACCGCCAGTGCTGGGACCCCGCTGCAACAAAGACGGCCCGATCACGCCGTAGGTTATACGTGTTACATCAGCAGAGCGTCGACAAGCAATACAGTTTACCTGGCAGTGAGAATGTACTGGCATATCATAAAGACGCGCAAAATGAAAAGTTAGGCGGCAAACATTTCTTGCTTGCGCCGTCTTGAGACTGTCCCGTCAACGAGCATCGTTAAACCATTTGTCTGCCCCCCCCCCCCCCGCCTCTACGCGCACACACACAAATTCATAAAAACATGCTTCAACAATGAACGGTTCTTTTCTCGCTCTTTCCTGGTCATTATTTTTGTTGTGCGTTCGTCTGATGTTTACGCTGTTACGTTTACGACGGATCAATGCCAGTCAATCAAGCCGCAGAATAGCTTACGCTGGCACATATGCCAAACACATATTACTGTGCGAGCAAGGCGTCACGGCCATTCATGTTAAACGCACTTGGTATCGCAGAAATAAAAGCACCTTCAGAAATCTGAGGTTCGGTATCTCGTTAACAAAAAGACCAAGCCGGAAAGTTTTCTACAGAGAACTGTAAACAATGTTGAAGAAATTGTATTGATTTGCGCGCCACCTTCACTTATTTGCTGCGTTGAGTACCGATACCAAGCGTCATTATCTGAAACAACTTCTGCCGTGTATACTCCGTGCCAGCTCACCTTGGAGTCGACGAGCTCGAGGTTGACGATCTCCAGTTTGAGCGGCTGTCCCAGAGACCGGTACTCCAGAATCAGCTGGACCTGCGGTGAAGAGACGACAACGGCCGTATTCGCAAGGCACGTCCTCGACTGCGAAGCTCTAAATATTCACCGAGGTCTGAATCCGAAATAGTTTAAGGCAACAGCTTGCAACGAAACAGAGTGGCAAACAAACACGCATAGCGCTGACTTCCAACTGATCTTATCGGCGACAGGTGACCCATTCTTTAAACATTCAGAAACAATAGTTCAAGTCACTGCACCCGCTCTGGGAACAAGATGTCGCCGAACAAGGCATCGTCGCTCTGCGCCACTAACACCTTACCGTGCCAAGACTAACGTTTTCGGGTATTCTTTCTTCCCTCGCACAATAACAGAGTGCAACAATCTGCCCGTTGAACAAGTGACCGGCATTGACTCTATTGAACATATATCTAATCAAATAGGCCGAGTTCTTCATGTTTAATTAACCTGCTGTTGATACTGCTGCTTAATGAACCTGTTGTTGTTATAGTTGCGGTACTTCTAGTTCGATATGATTTCTGATTTCGCACTGCTGAAGCTACATAAAATGATTTCGTTGTATCGTTTGTATGATGTAGCATTTTATTTTATTGATGTTGCTGTTTTTTCTAGTTCAATATGACTTCTACTTTCGCACTACTGAAGGTGTGTTGCATAAAATGATTTCGTTGCATCGTTTGTATGCTGTAGCATTCTATTTTATGCATGCGAAAGCATCATATGGCCCAGTGAGTGACAACGCCAACGTCTGTAGCAGCGAAAAGCCACCTGAATTCCCATCGGCTGCGACGCCACGTCACGAGCGCGCCTCGACGGAGCAGAGCGAGCGAATCAGAACAGCTGCTGCATGCTTCGATAGCGCGCAAGGTGTTTGGTGAGGGGAGAGGGCATCGCCGCGACGCCACGTCACCAACGCGCCTCGACGGAGCAGAGCGAGCGAATCGGAACAGCTGCTGCATGCTTCGATAGCGCGCAAGGTGTTTGGTGAGGGGAGAGGGCATCGCCGCGACGCCACGTCACCAACGCGCCTCGACGGAGCAGAGCGAGCGAATCGGAACAGCTGCTGCATGCTTCGATAGCGCGCAAGGTGTTTGGTGAGGGGAGAGGGCATCGCCGCGACGCCACGTCACCAACGCGCCTCGACGGAGCAGAGCGAGCGAATCGGAACAGCTGCTGCATGCTTCGATAGCGCGCAAGGTGTTTGGTGAGGGGAGAGGGCATCGCCGCGACGCCACGTCACCAACGCGCCTCGACGGAGCAGAGCGAGCGAATCGGAACAGCTGCTGCATGCTTCGATAGCGCGCAAGGTGTTTGGTGAGGGGAGAGGGCATCGCCGCGACGCCACGTCACCAACGCGCCTCGACGGAGCAGAGCGAGCGAATCGGAACAGCTGCTGCATGCTTCGATAGCGCGCAAGGTGTTTGGTGAGGGGAGAGGGCATCGCCGCGACGCCACGTCACCAACGCGCCTCGACGGAGCAGAGCGAGCGAATCGGAACAGCTGCTGCATGCTTCGATAGCGCGCAAGGTGTTTGGTGAGGGGAGAGGGCATCGCCGCGACGCCACGTCACCAACGCGCCTCGACGGAGCAGAGCGAGCGAATCGGAACAGCTGCTGCATGCTTCGATAGCGCGCAAGGTGTTTGGTGAGGGGAGAGGGCATCGCCGCGACGCCACGTCACCAACGCGCCTCGACGGAGCAGAGCGAGCGAATCAGAACAGCTGCTGCATGCTTCGATAGCGCGCAAGGTGTTTGGTGAGGGGAGAGGGCATCGCCGCGACGCCACGTCACCAACGCGCCTCGACGGAGCAGAGCGAGCGAATCGGAACAGCTGCTGCATGCTTCGATAGCGCGCAAGGTGTTTGGTGAGGGGAGAGGGCATCGCCGCGGCGCCACGTCACCAGCGCGCCTCGATGCAGCAGATACGGCGACGCGACGCCGAGGGCCGAGACGGGTTGTCGTCGGTGAGACAGTCGCGCGAATCGCGCGTGCTAGTAACGCCCAAGTCGAATCCTATCACCGGACACATTTCCCTTTCTGTTGATGAGAACCCAAACGAGGCGAGACAGGAAAAAACGCCTACCACAAAGAGCCTGGTAAGAGACAAACAATGATTCGCAACAACAACAAAAAAAGAATACAGGCAAAACACTGGCTATTTATCGGCTATTGGCAAACATGCATCTAGGTAAAGCGACATAGATTTCGCGGCCCGGTCCCCTAAAAAAACAATGTGCAGCGTGTCTGTAATGATAAATTGGAAAGAGTTAGACTTATTGGGCGCAGTTACTGGCCCAACTTGGCGCTTACCTCGAATCTCACGCGTACACATTCTGCTTAACCCATCGATGCCTTCGTGTGCATGAACCCGACGCGAGCAGATCGGGCCAAAACCCAGGCTGAGATTACCGGACTCGACAGCGCGTTTACGTGAACTCGTTGCTGACGGGACGAGATGCCAGTGGCGAACGGCCTGAGAAACGAGAAAGCATCCCGCGAACGCAGCGTCTTGTTCTTAGCTCCTGACTACGAACCGTCGACCCAACCCGTCCGGGCTTACATGTACCTTGTCAAGCATGTCAGCGCTGTCAGCCTACACCACGTGAGCGGACTGGCTAAGCCCGACTGGCTATATATCGTTCACACCAGCTCGGCATACAGAATCCGTCACTTTTATCGAGTTTACGTAAACGGCACGAACGGCCGGATTTAAAGCTGCAACTTCTCAACCAACTCAACGTCCCTGCGGTCCTTGAAGTGCGCAAGCATAAGGTCGCAGTCAACGCACGGCTCCCAAAGAAGGGCCCCTACTCATGTCTTGCTGAAGGGCATTAACGGTTTCACTCACGGCTACAAAAGCTTCCAGAGTATTTGATTCATTGGCTGCTTGATAATATGGATACGTGCAGTACTAAGATGTTCCGGAATAAGTGCCGGCCCAAGACGGTGATGTCCTTTGATAAATGGACATGGCCAAGGAAGGACTAAACTAAAGAGACCGTGAACCAAGAGCATGAACTATGCTTTGCCCTCTCACTCTTCCTCGGACAGGTTTCACCCACCATTTTAAACAAACTCTTCCGGTCTGATCTGATGCGCTACTAACTGTTGGTCGCCCATCAAGAAGAGGAATTATTGTTTGTGCCGCAGGACTGGTGAGCACGCAGAGATAGAGGAATGTATGTAACTTGTGGCCCGAGGCCAAACTCAAATTACCACATGAGTTCTGCGAAAATCTGCAACGTGGCGTTCACGACAGGAAATGTTGACCTGAAAACCGTATTACCTCAAGCAGGCTAGGTGATTACTTTTCACTGCCCCGTTTCGAAGAAGATGCTATTAGTGATAATCATCATCATCAGCGTTATCGTCCATCATGAATGGTAGCACTAAGCTACAACACATGGAAACACGCGCGGATTTATCAGGAACGACACTGTCTTCGCTGTTGAAACTTACGGGGCCGGCGATCCAACTCGGCACCATCGCCTTTCCGCAGCAGTCACTCTAGCAACTGAGCCATAATAGGGGGCAAGCCGATGGAAGGGAGAAGGCGAATTAGTCGAGAACTCAGAGCGCTGGAACGCTGAATAACCAAGTGAATTACAAAGACGGAAACTCTCAAGGCGGAAGAATATTCATCAAATGGAAAGACAAACTATAGAGCAAATATACTTACTGAAATGCTATAACTCCAGTGTATGATGATAACACTTCATCCGTATCTACCCTTTCGCTGTTTCTTGTACTGTGCGCTGTGCGCAGAAACATACCTGTTCAAGGACAGCCGTGAGCTTCGTCTGCAGTGCCCGCTCCGTGGCCATCGCATTGCTGAGCGCAGCGTCAACGAACACTGCGAGCTCAATGGCACGCTCCCTGGACACCGCAGCCTTCGTCTTGGTGGCCCTATAGGAGCAAGGCGCGTGCAAGAATGTAACCGCATGCAGTTCTCGTATGTGCAATTCATACCCCTCAGTTCAAGCTTAGTAACCATCACGCACTATATTCAACCGGAGGACTTTTCAAACATGTAGATGAATATAGTACCATTAAGGTCTAACTTTGACATGTTGCATGCTTTCGAGGTCACTCGTAAAAGTCTGCAGTGTCGTTTATTGCGTTTCTTTCTTCTTTGGAGAAAAATGACGCAATGACTACCCCGATCGGTGGTTAGTGTAAGCTAGCGTTAGGCGGCGACGACCTGTGACTTTTTTTTTTTTTGCTTTCGTCGCGTGTTTTAAACCGACGGTGGATCGCCGTGCGACCCCTTCTAGAGGTGTCGCCCAGAGCGAGCAAGAACGACTCGTATACCTGCGTCTTCTGGTGGACAGCTTGCTCCAGAAAGCGAGTAACTTGGACTTCGGGGACTCGCGGCGCACCACGTGTCCGCCACCATCCTCGATTTCGACGCTCGCGTCCCGGGATCCCTGAGACGGCGCCACAGAGATCGCTTCGCCCTGGGCCGTGATGACGAGGGCGTGGACTAGTTTCTCACCGGGACACGCGATCACTACGGCTCGGCCCGCGGCGCCGACACCCTGCTCGTAAACCGGGCCTTCGTAGGCACAGTTCTTCACTGACGCCGCACCGCCCGGGAAGGACTCAACTGCCGCGCGCTTGCTGCGAAGGGGCACGTACAGCCGGCGGTCTCCAATGTGCACCGACAGCAAGTCTGGCTCGAAGAACACCTGGACTGGCTCTTCGCTGGTTGCATTGCCGACCTGGGGAAACGTGGAACAGAAACAGAGTGAACTGCGAACTCTCTAAAGTCCGACGGGCAGATCGTCATTAACAACATCATCATCATTTATAATCAGCCTATTCTATGCTCACTGCAGGATAACAATATCCCTCATCGATCGACAATTGCCATTGTGTTGTGCCAGCTGACACCACCTGAAAATGTCCCAATTACATCACACCACCTGCCACCTCTCGATTGAGCTGGACTTCCCCTGTCCCTCACTCGGTAACTGCAGTATATTATCGGTTACCTGCCCTAAGCCTGCCTAACTCCTGTCCTTCTTCTTAATTTCAACTAGCATATAAGCTACTCCCGTTTGCTTTTTAATACACGCAGCTGTCTTCGCGTATCTTAACGTTACGTCAATCATCATTCGTTCCATCGCTCTTTGCGCGGTCCTAGCTTCTTCTCAAGCTTCTTCATCAACATTACTAGTCTAATAAATAGAAAGGCTTACGAGAGGCTTCTTTCATAGATGCCCAATTATTCCCTGTTCGGCGTCAGCCGAACCAACACAATGCATGCCAATTTCGTAATCTCAACATTCCATCAAATCCTGCTATCCCCCTCGGCCGCGCTCCTATTCCTTCGGAACCAACTTTGTTGCACTAAGAGACCGCAGGCCATCTTCATGTTTTACGCATTACATAGCCTGCCCGACTAGAACGGCAACTACAGCGGGTGAAGTTACGTTACACATACGCGTATACTGCATACGACAAAACATCCCTTTAATCGAGGAAAAAAGAAAACGAAATTTAGTCGCAGCCAATAGGTCCGACCTCGGTTGAAGGATGCCTCACTCGCCTGCATTCCCAACTATGGTGAAGAGGCGAGTAAATTTAGCTTTTTCACAAAAAAAGTTGGCATCCACCTGTGATTCAACTCGACAGCTCAGAATTTAACAAATCATTTCTCTTCCCTATGCTTTGCTTTGTTGTCTGTATAGTCGTCATGTGGTTGTTACTTAAACAACGAGTTCGCTGTGAACTGTAGATGAACCGTAGAGGAACCATGAAGGAACCATAGAAGAACATGATAAAAGCAAGACTGAGGAACACTCGTTGAGCCATATTCATATACAAATTTTATCGGTACAGTCATCATAAGATAAACCCGCCGTGGTTGCTCAGTGGCTATGGTGTTAGGCTGCTGAGCACGAGGTCGCGGGATCGAATCCCGGCCACAGCGGCCGCATTTCGATGGGGGGCGAAATGCGAAAACACCCGTGTATTTAGATTTAGATGCACGTTAAAGAACCCCAGGTGGTCGAAATTTCCGGAGTCCTCCACTACGGCGTGCCTCATAATCAGAAAGTGGTTTTGGCACGTAAAACCCCATAATTTAATCATAAGATGACACTTGCGAACGACGTTGCCGCAAAGCACCGTCTTTTTCTCAAGTAGCATGAATACGTCAGCCGTATATAATTCGACTCACTCATCCGTGGCTGTCCGGAAACTTCTACGTAAGTTGTTCGTTGTTAAGCTCGGCATCCGGACCAACGACCATCAGAGCTAGAATAATAATGTCGTGTGCATCAAGAGCAGAATAGTTGTGAACTTAATATGGTCGCTTAATTTGGGGGGCAGTTCGCTCAAGGCTCCGGGATCGTTCGAGGACGCCACAGCCGAGTAAGACAGCCAAGCTTCGGTGTTCAAAAATGCAAACTGCACAGCTAGACAAAAAAAGAAAAAAGGGGAAGACGTTAATTAATTCACTCAAGTCTTGGCATGCCCGCGCTTATATCAAACAATGACTGCTTCATCAACAGCTTGAGCGTTAGGACATACCGCTTATTCAAGTAGTCCATTTCAGTTTATCAACAGTCCTCAAAGTCGACTGAGGCGAACAGGGACAATCTTTTAAGGGCGCTCAGGTTATCCGCCTCCCAAGCTTGCGCAGTACGACAGCCGCGAACTGAACTGTATACTCGACTACCAAAGTCCTATAGCTTCAAAACGTTCCAGCAATTTCCCGCAGTAGCGCTTGAACAGCATCCGGTGATTATAAGTCAGTCAAATTTTTGTTTCATAAAAGCACACCGAACAGCCGCGCCTAATATGTTTCAAGAGGTCGAAATACATCTAAATTGAGACTTCCCGTATGTATTTCCTAATAACTCCACATATTTTCTACATTATCCTCACGGAGAAGATGCGAAACTGACGCTCTATACTGTCAGTGAGATGCCGAAAATGGAATGGAAAGCATTTGAAGTTCATGGAAGGCGTACCAAAACGTTTCAGAAGGTATACATGCGACAAAATGTTCTGAATTCACTATGAACTCTATACAGTGTGCTAAACTTTTATGAATATGCTGTCCAAGAGTCAGACAAAAAGCGTGGCTTGTTTCAACTACATTGTCGAAAACCTGAACGGGTGGCAAGCGCCAACGAAAGAGGAAAGTTGTGCTTCGAATGGTCGCGCAGAATAACTTGTCGACGTTCAGAAAAAAAGAGACCTTGGCTAACCTACAACCGCACGCACGCCATACGATGAAGAAAGCTGAAACTGAAGGGTTAGCCGCGTCTTACAGCAGTTTCATGTAATGGGGTACCTACAGAAGGATTCTAGTCGTACCGAAACTCTCTGCCCGGCAAAGCCTAGAAGGTACAAGGTTGCGGACTACCATCAGCGCAGCTGATACGGCGACACAGCAGGCCTGAAGCTCCTCAGTAACTGCAGTTCCAGATTTACGCGTACGATTCGTTCCATCAATTAGAAGCCAGGACTTGAACAGTTTCAAGAGTGCAACGAGAAAGAAAGGCCGAGTTCAGCCTTGAAATTCCGCACATTAGCTGGACACGTGTCCCCAAGCAGAGGCCTTCATTCATTCCCAGCTTAAATAGGGCGCGTAAGATGCGGGCTTACCTGGCCACTGCACGAGCCAACCAGAAGCAGCAGTTGAAGCGTCACGCCGACGGCTAGCGACGTTAGCATTACAGCACTGCGCGGCAGACGAGCGGCGACGGGCCGTAGCGCACGGCGCACATCGCCGGCGGCCATCCTTTTTTCGAATGGCGCTCGCGGCCCTCGGGTCCTTGGGTTCACAAACGGCTGCCTGCTCGGGCGTGACGGTCTCTTCCGGAGACCATCCACCTCGCGTTCGCAGCTTCGCTGTCGGAACCACCGAGCGCGCGCTCGCCAAACCCGGCGCGCAGCGGCACGTCGCACGGCTGGTCTCGCCGACAGACAACGAGACCTGCGTCCCGTCACCGACGCTGGCGGCGCTGATGCAGCCTTGGCCCTGAATCCCGACGGGAGCTCGCTACACGCCGCCATATAAACACATACGCACGCTACTGACTCACGGGAACACGCACGTGGGAGGTGCATGGCGCGAACGCAGCGTGACTCTGCAGTACAGCATGCGGCCAGGTATGCCGCCTGTCACCTCCGGAAGGCGTTGGCAAACACAGAAGTGCATACCGTGCGTGCCCAGTAACCCGCTGTCAAGACCCACGTTCGTCGTAGCACGCCTTGCGGACCAACTCTGACGACTTGCCGACATTTTTTTGTTGTTGTTTCCACACGAGCTGTCCGCCGAACACTGTGCCCTCCGGTAGGCAACGACACGGATGTGGACGCGGGTTCCAAGATCACGACGAAGCTGGGCGTGCGTCAAAGAGGTTCATCGAAAAGCGGCACTTACACCCGGTGGCCAATACCTACAGACCAAAGTTGGCGTCAAAGATGCTCATTAAAGAGCAGCACGTACCCATTGGCACATATCGAGTGATATATAGTAAGGTTCATTACAGCGCAACACAAGACACGGACAAAAGGTATAAATCGACGACAGGGCTAAACGACGACACAGTGATCTAAGCCGGCGTCAGAGAGGTTCACTGTAGAGCACGGCATACCCGGTGACCCAAACTGGTCCAACGGTTGGCTTTGAACCCGGTTTCCTCAGCGCAACACCCCGATACTCTACCCATTTGACCATGTGCTACCTATCGGCGGGAAATGTGCTACCTATCGGCGGGACCATGTGCTACCAAGTCGGTGGGAAAGAGGTTAGGCGCGGACAGACACGGCATACCGCAAAGTGGGGGAAGTTCCCAAAGAATGATCATAGTGTAATGAAGCAGACATTAATATATGCCTTGCTGCAACTTCGACGGTGACATTTCTCACTGTTTCCACCTGAGTTGTTCGCTTGTCGTCAACACCATCCCAGGCTCTGAGATTACGACAAAACCGGGAACGGCTTCCTGTAACAGGGTGTGCTTGAAAAGGCCAGGGATTTATATCTGGAACCTATAAAACAACCAATACCTCTGCCGAGAAATAAAATTGCTGACGTAACTTACAATACCGAGAGGCCAATCGCGACATTGTAGGCCTTGAACATGACACCACGGTGCAGTACAGCCAGATATACGAAGTGAACGTACCATGTCTGGCTGAACGACACCGGGAAAGAGTCACCATGGACAGATGTGCAAAGTGCATAACCACTAACCTCCTGCTAAAACTTAACATGTAATATAATTTACACTCCAGCCTTAGCAACTTTTTGTTGATTCTGCCTATATTGTTACTCGAGCAGTGGTCAGTTCAGTCCTCATCAATATCCCGTAAATTCATTTCTTAAGAACAAAATAAGGACTCACCTGCTGTAATATCAAGCCTGAACTTAAGTTTGTGAGCCTATGCACCAATAACAGCGAAGCTCTGCTTGTCAATAAAGAAACTTTTTGCACATATTAGAGGTCAGCTACGACTTAGGACGTTCGGGCACGATTTTCCGGGGCAGTACGCGCCCGCCAGGTATCTGACGGCCATGCCCTACTGTCCCCGTCGGAAAACGTTACCATACACAGACACAGTACATGTCCATTAATCTGATTTCGAAGTCCCATGGTAACACGCTTAATGTCAGACTTTGACGACATACAACCTTTCCATATCTGCATTTGAGCTGGCTCGTCGAACATAGATATGAGATCTCGACGAGAGGATGACGTACTTGGTGTAACAGACTGCGCTATGTCTAAAAGCACAACATGACGTTGGAATCCTGTCACCACTGTTGCAAACCCACCGTTAGCCGTTGCCGTTAGCAGCCAACACACACTAATACAGTGCACGGTCAGATGTTTCTATATGGCGCGCCTTGAGGCTCTGTTTAGACAACGTCCTAAGCCACTGTGTTGGCCACCAAGGTCATCGCCCAATTATTCTTGTGGTCCTCATCTTATTACCATCATCATCCGACCCTTCGTTCATCTCTTCTCCTTCCCGAGTACAAAGTAACAGTCAAGAGCACACAAGATCAGGTTGATATAGCTGCCCTTCTCAGGATAACTTCTACTCTCTCTCTTTCTCTGTATTGAAGACATTCGGCTTGTGCGGCTCTCACCTGGGTGATTCGCTCTGTAAGGTAAGGTTGTCACTACCTAGTACACTGTAGTCACCACCAACAATGAACAGAGTCTCTGTATAGCCCCTGGGAACACGCCAGAAACCGGTTACGAGAACATGCATGACACTAAATATGTGTTCAAAGCTGGACAATCCATTTTACGGACTTTACCCGCCGTGGTTGCTCAGTGGCTATGGTGTTGGGCTGCTGAGCACGAGGTCGCGGGATCGAATCCCGACAATGGCGGCCGCATTTCGATGGGGGCGAAATGCGAAAACACCCGTGTATATAGATTTAGGTGCACGTTAAAGATCCCCAGGTGGTCGAAATTTCCGGAGTCCTCCACTACGGCGTGCCTCGTAATCAGAAAGTGGTTTTGGCACGTAAAACTTTTTTTTACGGACTTTTTGCAACAAATTCCAAGATTCAAGGATACCCTGCAAACAAAGAAATGAACTTCATCAAATACGGTTGAAGTCTTTCTTCAACCTGTAAATGCTATTGCGAACCACACAGTAATGATTATTACATATTGTCCATGACGCGAGGTTATTGAAGTATGTTTACTGAAATATTTATTCACTCTTGTCAGAAAACATCAATGACATTTTGTGCACGCACGTGACAGATGCATGCGGCGTCGCTGTTCAAGTACACTGAATTTCGCGCGGACTTTCACATGCATTACTGACGACTTCGTCTCTCTTCTACATACAGTTTATTTATGACCCCATTTCAACTGTTCTGTTGCGTTCGGTACGCGGCACGCGTACACATGCACAACATCCTAATTCAGCTACTGCATATTCATCAAGAACGTTACTGTGAACCGCGCAACTTCGGCATGGACTCATTATTGCGCGCTCGGGAATGCACGCTTTGCATGCCCTCCGTGCAAACAGCGGGAATCTTCGCAGAACACTCTCACTGTCGGCAGCTAACGCAACCACAGGTACGCGAGGAATGAAAAGGGCCATGCTCAGCGGTAAGCCGGCCGTGACAGGTTTGTCGGGGTACAGCATGGTTTGTCGCAAGGACGAGGTGACAAACCAGTCAACGCGCAAATAACACCCCGCTGACGCGTGGTCGGGCGAGACGACCTAACGCGTTGGAGCATACAGGGTGTCCCACGTAATTTGTGCCAAATTTTAAAACTATGCGAGTGCCACGTACGTAGCTCGACAGAACTAAGATATTATTTGCCGTCGTCTGGAGCAAGTCAATCTTTCTTTAGTTCGCCTAATTAAATAATGATATTTTAGTAATTCGCTTCTCAAACAGTCCGACGCGACTTGTCGCACGGCAATTTTTCGCGTTTTGTGGGCCTTCTTTAACGCTTGCAAAAAACAATTATGTTGCCCGTATAGAGCAACATAAAGATGTATTGGGAATTTTCCATGATGGCCCACAATTTTTTGACAGACAATTTTCGGTCTGATTAATATATTTGAGAAGTTATTCAAGTTAACTAATTATTTAATTCGGAAAAATACGAAAAATACTCTGACTTGCTTGAAGCGACAGCAAACAACATTACCTTGCTTCTGTCCAGCTACGTGACAAGAACATATTTCTAAATTTGAGCAGAAGTTACGTGGAACACCCTGTATACAGACCCCCCAGAATATCCCATGAACTATACGTTTACAAGAACTCGGCAAAGTCGTGTCGAGTTGGCGTGTCGGACCGAAAGTCAGTCATCTCGTTCCTAAAAACGTCAGCGGGGCGGACCGAGGAAGTTCCGGGACCGGTCCGGTGAGCCCACCAGTAAAGGGTGTGTCGACGTGAACGTGAACGCGCAGTCGAGTCGATATGGGTCACTTAGACTGGTGATCTGACCCGCCCACGTCGAGTTCATCTAACTATAAACGAAGCACTCTGCGCAAATCTATGCACTCAAAAGTGCAGACAGCGCATCACTATGACAGGGAACACCTAATCTACGCTTAAGCAGTGATTCCTGGAAATGCAGAAGTCAGAATTTCCCTCACTGTTCTTTGTTGTATAGTGCCCGTGTTGAAGGATCACCCTTATGCGAAGATTTTGTTTAGCGCGAAAAACAAGAGCAAACATCGACGTTACACGGAAAGCTGCTGTTTCCTTTCCTATTGGCACTAAGCATATGTATGTGTGCTTTTTCTGAACAGAACAGCCGTTTCTGTCAGAACTGCTTGATATATGGGGGAGCAGGTTATTCTATGGCATAGGATTGAACGTTTTCGCGGCAGAATGCGATACACGGCCGAACACTAACCGTACCTGATGCTGCTTGCACTTGCTAATCCGACGAGAACGGGCGCATTGAGCGCGACACGGCCGATGGTGAACAACTTGTCGGCTTTGACATCTCACGACGACTCCATGGAATGAGAAGATACACATACACGCATGTAGCATGAAGTAATTCTAAGCACGACGACTACACCGGGGATTAGAGACACTCTACCATCGGCTGCCACTTTACGTGGCGTACACATACAACCTCCTCTACCACCTTGGTCAAACTACAAGCCCCTTGTTGCAACAACTAAGGCTCTGTGGAATCGATGGAACATATTCTGCAAGAATGTAGAACGCGCAGTGATGAAAGGTCCACATATGAGGACTACAGAACCCCACAATGGACAGCATATGGACACCGCACCAATACGACGCCACAACCGAGGACACGTGGTCCATACCAATGTCGGCACAGCGAGGTGCGAGTGCGACGTCAAACGTAGACCGCGACCGGCCACGCATATCCGAAAACGTTGCGGGCGACCTGTGACAGCACGGGGTACACCACCTCCACGAAGCCAGGCGGCACCACAACCGAGAGATCACAAGGTCCCAACATCAAACCTTCTTCGAAACGTGCAGATCAACTGCTTGCCCTCAGCAGTTTCACGTATGCGCACAATTACTTTGCGTCTAACTTTACATGCATGGGCGATTTCAATATCCCAGCTGTCCACTTGCCTACTCTGTCTTTAACCGGTCGTGAAGCTTCCTCAGTTGCAGACGTCATCAATTTTTTTTTTATCTCTTGGACTGACTCTAGTGGTGAGCAACGCTACCAGGGAAAGTTCTGATCTAGGCTTGGTGTTTTAGGTTCCGGCCGTGCAGCTAAGGACTTCGAGTGTGATGTGGTTGAAGATATCTCAGACCACAGGGATGTGTTGGTTACCATTAATTGCTGTGCTCCTAAGCCATATTTTCTTTTTAGCACATTTCTTGGCTTTAGCAAAGCGAATGACACTTCAATTGTAGATACTCTTGCTTACAATTACGGCACGTTTAAGACACTGTCGGTGGTAATATTGATACCCTTGTAAAATACTTTGAAGATATGGTTAAAATATGTATTCAGCGTTTCGTTCTGCTAAAAGCGAAAAGGGAAAAACCGCGAATCCCGTGGTTAAATAGAGATATCCTGCACCTTTAACGTCGAGTACGCAGGATTAGGCACTCTAGAGACCCAACCAAACACGACACCTTTGCCCGTTTTGCTAACGAAAAGGAGGAGCTAGAAACCCAGTCAGCCAAAAACTACTTCTTTCAAGTTCAACTTCCTCATTTTGCTGAGGGATAACCCTAAAGATCTTTAGCCTTCAATCTTACCGAATGGGGATTGAGGTTAACAATGAGGTTAATGACCCTGCAGAAGTTTCTAATGCCTTAAATAAATACTTTCACTCGGTTTTTTCACAAAGCAACGACGAGGTTCCTTCTTTTGATAGTGACTCGGACAACTGTATTCAAGATATTGAACTCGCTGCTGAAGGTGTTTTGAATCGTGTGTTGAACCTAGATACAAAAAAATTTTACGGCCCCAATGGAATCCCAACTGTGTTCCTTTCTCGCTATTCCATGTGAACTGCGCAATACCTCCCCAATATTTTAATATATATTTTACTTCTAGTATGGTTCCCGAATAATGGAAAGTAGCTAAGGCTATCCCGGTATTTAAATCCGGTAATAAGCAGCACTTATGTAATCATGACCCATTTCTCTAACCTCTTATTTCTGTAAGATATTAGAACATATAATTTACACGCACATTCTGGAATTTCTGGCAACAAATGACTTCCTAACTAACCTTCAACGTGGCTTCAGACGTGGATTTAGCGCTCCAAACACAATTGAATTCAACCATGACATCAGCCTTAGTTCGGATATTGGAAACCAATTAGACGCTACTTCAATTACTAGCATTCAACACAGTAATCCATTCCAAGCTCTCACATAAACTAGACGTGATCCTAAAAAAGCTCTGTCTTAGTCAACTGCATTGCTAGTTTTATGTATCAACGTTCCCAATATGTCGTCTCTGTTCCAGCTGAATCCTCCTTTGTCGATGTATGTTCCGGGGCTCCACAAGTGTCGCTGCTGGGCACATTCCTGTTTTTATTATATATTAATGACGTGTCCAGTAGCATCGCCTCAAAAATTCGCCTGTACGCCGATGATCCCGTGTTATATGACGCCATCAAGGCTCCTGTTGATCATCGCCACACTGATTCACAGTTCTGCGCGTAGCGATATTCATGGCAGATGAAAATCAACTTTCGAAAAACAGTTGTCATGACATTTTCCAATCCAGCTTCACCTTCCATGTTTAATTACTCATCTAATGAATTAACAATAACATGGGTTCGTGAATACAAGTACTTATAATTAGGTGCTATTTTCAACCATTCTCTTGTGATCGAAGCACATTGATTATATATGCAATAAAGCACTGAAGAAGCTTGGCTACATAAAGCGAACACTTCAGGGAACACCGAGGCACACTAAGTTGTTACTATATAAGTCCCTAATACCCTGTGAGTGTTGAAGTATGCTTGTGTTGTTTGGTCTCCTGATAAGCAACACGTTAAACATGTTAAACATGTGTGTGATAAACATGTTAAAATGCGTTCAAAAGAAGGCAACAGGCTTTACCTTTCACGGCTATACGACCGCGACTTTTCTCCATCCCCAGCTCTAGTCTCACTGAGTCTAACCCCTCTCTCTCTCATCGTCGGGATAATGATTTCTTAAAATAACAATACACTGCATCGTCAATTCTTCCTATCGCCTGTCAAACACCTTTAACGTTTGCTAAGGAATCGTCCCCTCGGAGTCACCATGAAACAAGCATTACACTTGCATTTTCACGGACTAACGTCTTCAAATGAAGCTTCTTTCCCCGGACAATTCAACTCTGAAACTCTTTAAGTCAGCAGACTCGTTGTCTGCCGCTCGATAAGATTTAGTCTACACTTCGCGAAAAGTGACCACGTTTTTAAGTGATTTGTTTTTTTTTTTAATTATTCCTTTTACCTTCTTTTTTTTTATTTTGCTGTTCATGTAAAACCACTTCCACTCCTGCACTAGCCCTTACTGGGCTGCAGTAGATATAAATAAATATAAATAATAAATACACAAGGCATAAGAGAACAATCGGTATAGTCCTTCTGACACTGCGGCGCATACTAGGCCCCCGCACTCTCCATTCATGCAACGTCAAGCGCATGACTTTTTATTTGATTGCCTTCTATCAATCAGTTTCCTCTCAAAACTACACCTGTTATCCCGACTATTACACCGTATGGAAAGCCAGCAGTGAAGTCAAGACGACTCGTATATCCAGACAAGTAGAACTCAAACGCGAAATGAAAATATAGAGTGATGCAATTTTTGTTTACTTTCTTCCGCCCTCCTTTTACGGCTTTTTTTTTCTTCCTTCTTCCCCTTCCCTTACATAGTAGTATGTAAGCGAATACTTCTACGCCGGCAAATCTTGTGGCATTTCAGTGAAGAGCTCTCTCTCTCTCTCTCTCTAAACATATGTAATTTGGCTGTCAGAACCTCGTGGAAGCGAGCCAGTGAACGCAGCAACAGCACACAGGCCGAGATGTACTCGTGAAACAATCACCGCTTGCCCTGAATGACATTGCTCGAATTTAGTTCCAAATGGGAGCTGGCACGGTGCGTCATTGCCGGCCCTCAGTATAGGAGGTAGATGCAATAGCTCCTCGGCTGGTGCTCATGCAGTTCGGCAGCTCCTCGGAAGGGTCTCAAACGTGGATGCCTGGCCTCGTGCGTTTATCAAACAATGCAAGCTCGTCAGCGTGAAATTATCCGGGGCTTCCGCCGTCTATGTCGGCAGCGTGGCAGTAAACGTCACCCATTCGCTATGTATGTTTCTTAGTACTGCCTGTGCGAGCGAGAAGAAAAGGTCACAGGAGCCCTCTCGCCCAAGAGCACACGATACCGGTTCCACGCACAAGCTCTCGAATCAATTGTACTCTCGAGTGGACTGATATCGCGCGGTGGTCAAACACACAAACACTTGACGACATCAATGTCCAATTCTCCCATCCCAAACATATCTTACAGATCGGTCTCAGTGTTGTGTGTACAGAGGTAAACAAGGACCATTATTATCACACAATTTCGTCAAGAGGGAATCGATAGAAGTTAACCCGCGTAAATATTTCTTGAATCGAAGCCAGTATTCGTTTATTGGCACATCAAAAGCCTCTATAGTTAAACGGTATTACGAAATGGCTCGCCAAATAGTACATTCATTCTCAACAGGACGCAAGGGAAATTTACTTCTTAAATGTTAATGCTGCCGCTTTAGCCTCTGTTTTACCCATCGACGAGCGCTTAAGGAGTTAATGACACATATCTTCGAAGTTGTAAAAGTTCTACAACGCGCTTTTAGCACGTGTAGGGTAGCAAACACAGGGCGAGTTCCCCGCACAAACAATATATATGTACTGTTACATTTCTATTTATTTTCGAATGCCTTCAATAGGACGTCTGTTGAGATGCAGTTGAATAGCATCCATTAAGGCAAGTCTGGTTGACGTCCCTGTCTTTCCTTTCCTCTCCGTCTCAAAGTCGTCTCTCAAATTCACGACCTTGCGTCATCGACATTACCAATTCGTCACGGCACAAAGCGAAATTCGATTACGTCGTGTGCTAGCATGATGGCGTTACGCATATAGGTTTCTTTAGACTGCAAGCCCAGTAACGGAACGATCGAATATATTTTGACGTCGTAGGACGCGTGCACCATCTGGATATACCGAAACATAAACGCAGAAGCAAGGGTCATAGTGAATTATTTAAGGCGCTCTAACACTTGGCAGTTGTTGCTTTTTTGTTTAATGCGATAGCATTATAGGCGGACCTCACACACTTTGTAGGTATCCGTCCTAACAAAAATGTAGGTAGGTCCCGAACGCAGTGCAGTATAACACACCGACTCAAAGCACTGGCTGTCATGAGGGAAGAATGCGAGAAACTGGCGTCTGCATGACGCACGCGCCAGACGTTTCAAAACCTTATGTTTTAGAGCAATAGGCCGCTGTGCTGGAAGTTCGATTCCATCGTAGGCTACACATTTCTTTACAGCATTATAGGCAGAGTTAACCCACTTTGGTGTCACAGTGTGCACGAAGTTGCAAGTTTGTGAGAGATACCGTGCATAGAAACGTCACTTCGACAAATGAAAAAGTGCGAGGTCGCCCGCGATGCATGCGCGTCGCAGCTGTCGAGACGACACAATTTCTGCATGCAATGTACAGGCTCGTTCTCTTTCTCATTCAAATCGTTTCCGTCTTCATTTAACGCAAAGAAAAATGAAGTCTGGAATTTCATGTCACTAAATTAAGTAATTACGCTCTCATCAAATTTTGTTCTTTTTGCTCGCTCGATGCATTTCTTTCCATACCAGTGGCCCACGCGGTAGAGAAACTAAACAAATTATTCCCGCTCGACGAAATTACACCAGCTTGCTCATTTTATTTTTCACTCGGTGGAAACCTTTCGTCTTTCAGTCCTTTCTCTTGCTCCGGATGACAACGCCAGAAAGCAGCAAACAAACACAGAAGGCCCGGGAAAGGGTTCTCTTTTTGTTTTGAGCGAGACGCTTGCAGCTTTCTGCCTGCCTGCCTTCACCCATAGACAAAAGGCCGGCCAAGCCGGGGACGAGGCCGCGCAAACAAGGGCGACAGGCGCTGACGGCCCTTGACTTTCGCGCGAACCAGGAAGTTCTCGCGTTCCTTCTCTTTTTCGGCTTCGCACGCCGTGTGGACTGCCGCCGCGGAATCACTGTTCAGGCGACACGTGCTACAGGAGTGGGAAAGCTAAGGTCTTACAGGAACGATCAACAAGCATGCAGGTTCCAAGCACTGCACAAATCGGTCTATATGTGCGCAGCTTCGACGAGCGAGCGAGCGAAAGAAAACGACGCCTCGCGACGAAAAACGCGCAGCGGATTCCGGCGACGAACGCGTCGCGTAACGGTCATCAGTCACGGTGGCGAACCTTGCAGGAGAAAAGGTAAGCTATATTCAGGGGGTGATGTTCTCGAGAGATCACTTTCGGTGATCGTATGTCGTAACCTTCGCAAGATTTCGCGTGCATCCGCACCGGGGGTTTTACTCCCGGAGATAGTCAAGCTCCGCCATATTGTCGAATTCCGTAATGGCGGCAGCCAATCAGAGAACCCGCAGCAGCTCTCTCAGCCAATCAGAGTTGGCAAGATGGCAAATTCGACACCATAGTGGAATCGGTCAATGTCGATAATAGCACCCCGGACGCGTCGAAATAGAAGAAATGGTAGATAGTTTAAAGCGTTCCTGGCACTGTGCGAAGACATCGAGCTTTGAATAGAAGCAGAAACGATGTCAGCCGCGTATACGCCGACGTGTCCGCTGACGAGTCGGGTGAAACCTCGCGAAAGTAATCGCAGCCCAGATAGCGACAACATGATGGCTTAAGTAGCGACAGCTTCTACTCGGCGAGAGTGCCGACGACAAGCCAAATCGCGGAGCAGTATAGGTGGAAAAACAGTTCACTTTAATAAGCCTATAGAAATCTTATAATGTTAATCATCGTCAGACGCAACAGCGGCCCAGTTAAGTCAGCCGCTTCAGAAAAGGCTTCTACCGCAGATCTCTATAAGCATCCGTAGCATCCCTCATCCCGATATCCAAAAATGTATGATCGGCTACCTCCGTAGGCATTGTGTGCCACTTCTGATTTCTGTTCGTTTATTTTTTTTTTCATACTTCTGCATCAGCAGCACCACCATCATTATCACCGTCATCATCAGCCTAATTTATGCCAACTGCAGCACGAAGGCTCGTCGCAGCGATCTTCAACTGCTGCTGTTCTACGTCAGCAGGCTAACTCCGTCATCGGAAAATTTCATAACTTCATCACATAACCTCATTCTCGGTGGTTATCAAATGCGTTTCCTTCCCCTTCACCTATTATTTTATACTCTAATGGATCGCGAGTAATATGCACTGCGAACTGCATGAGCCTGCCCTTAGAATCTTAGGACCTTAGAGCTGTACCATGTGTACTTGGACCTTGGAGAAGCGCCGGTACAGTGCTTTGCACGCCACGAAAGCCTTTTCCAGAGACAGTGGCCTCCACCAGACACTTTCGTTACTTGAGGGTACTTTGTGTTCGTGTATACTATATATGTATGAATGCATCATTTCATGTGTCACCCTCGTTGTTACCCTCGTCACGTCATCACATTGTACTGCAATTGCCAAGCTATCTCCAAGCAAGGCCAGCCGCGCAAGGGCCTCGAACGCTATTTCCAAGTTCCAAGTCAGGTTCCAGTGACTTTAGTTCTGAGTAGAGTTACAGTATATGCTTACACAGCAACTCTATTTCCAAGTAGAGTGGTTTCACATACGCACGCCTACTCCCCGTCAAACAGCGCTTAAGTTTGTGTCTGTATGGTGGCTTCCTATTTTCAAGCTTATTTCAGCACGACTGCCAGATACCCTCACCACAGTCCTGTATTTTGTAATCGCCTTTTGTCAGAAAAATGATTCCCGAGGCGCTGGTTCAAGCCGTCATAAGCACTGAGGGCATTACACGCGTCATTGCTCAATGCATCCAGGTCACAAAATTGTTGCGCTATTCCGCACGCATATGGCATATTAAAAAAAATTATCTCGTCTGTCTCTCGCTCACCTTTCAATGTCTTCGTTTTCCAGCCATCATACTATAACAGGGCCAACCATCCGCATCTTACTCTGTCCAATTTTTTCTATCTTTCAAGAACGGAGTATGCATTTCCGGCTCAGCAAGATTATCATCTAAAGCGACCGCTGCACAGCTATACCTTTGACTTCTATATATTGACTTGTTTCAGGTAACATAACGTACTGCCTACGCACCAAGGCTGAAGGAGAAACTCGTCTCTGACTGCGACATTAGTCACGTAGGGCTAGACAGCAGCAGTGACACGCTGTGGGCACGCATTAGTTATACGTTTACATGAACACTATAAAGTCGGTTCGAGTCGGCTTGTCGGGTCGAAATCCAACCGTCGGGTCAGCTCGACTCCCGAGTCAACCCGCTCGCGTCTAGTTCGTGTAAACGAAGTTTACACATAATATACCTCCTTCTCTACTCGAATAGTAGTAGCTGCCCGCTGCATCCGGCCACAAATTAATATTCGAAACTTTTGACTATCCAGTTCCCGAACCGAACACGAATAAAATAGCAAAGAGTATTAATCAATTCGTCCTCAAAATCTCTGGTATTCAGAAGCTTCAGAAGTCTTTAAACATCGCTTTTCGCAGATAGCCCCGTCTTATATCTTTTCAGCTGGATTATACACCCACACGGACAAGCAAGCAGCTCTTGTACGACAAATCACAATGTGCAGTTGAATAAATTAACAAGCCATCAATAAGCCCAGTTAAGTGTTTCCAGCTACGCATTGCTATTACGGAATTGAAGTCAGTCAGTGGTGTAGTCATTTAGCGAAAAATCCTCAGACCTTCCGAGGTGCTTACACCGAGAACCCGCTGACATATATTGCCATTCCACGCAAGATTATTTCCCCACAAGACATTCCTTTCTGAGCAATGCAAAACAAAACTGCGTGGAAAGTCGATCGATTTCGACGCACATTCCGCGAACGAATATGTCAAGACTGGTAAATTTGCGAATTCCTGCTGAATGAACTTGCCTTCAACAGTGGATCGCGCCATACGCGCAATTCGATGGCGCAGTTGCAATACGATGCAAGCGGTAGCCGATTGCGGAGTCCATCACGCAGCTTTTACACTACACAAGGCGATCATACTTAAGTTTTATAGAATATTAAAAAATAGTGTGTTGCATGCAGATAACATAATTCTAGTCCTTGAGCTGGATTATTCAGAGAGGCGGACATTACGTGCATGAGAAATCGAAACACGTATTACACAAATTAACAAAATTGCATTAATTAACTTCTGAATTAATTACCTTACAGCACGTATTGCAATTTACAAATTGCAGCTAGTAAGATTGCAAAGCGCATCTATTTGGAATGAATTTCTAGAATAACCCCAGTTTGGAGATATGCACCATGAAACTTGCTGTAAAAATGCGCTGTTGTTCCGCTTACTTATTTTTTAACAAAACGCTCTTTTATGCATTCAAGGATAAAAGTAACTGGAACGCCCATGTATTTCGCTCCACACTTAGGAAAATATCTCGTAACCGTTGTCATCCTGTAAATTCAAGCGTCTTCCAAGCTCACCGGCTACAATTCGTCAATTGCAACATGTTCCGTAGAGTAAATAATTAAGAAGTTAACTAGTGTTCTTTGTTAATTTGTCGCATATGTGTTTCGATGTCTCGTGCTAGTAATGTCCCCCTCTTTGAGAATAATGCAGCCCAAGGACAAGAATCACGCTATCTGCCACAGGCGGTTTTTAAGAATTCCACAAAAATTAAGAACAATCACCCTGCATATCACACTTTGACTGATAACTTATAAGTGATCCCAACGATAGTTTCGCGTGACACTGTTACTTGTAGAGGAATGCAGGTAACGTTCGCCTCTTCATGTAATAGCCAATTATAGATGTAGAATTATCGCTATTTTTCACAGATCAGCTCTTAAATACTATGCTCCAAGTAAAAAGACTCAGTCGCGTGCAAAGGGCGAAGAATTGGCAGCTATCGCTGCCACTTCTTTCACCAAGAATTCTTTCACCAAACACGTAAGTGCTTGGCTTCCATTAGCAACGTGACACAAAAGGATTGCTGTCGGAGACAGTCGAGGGTTTCAGCACTTCTCGATACAATCGCCACTGATAACCAGCCCGAATGCATTTGGACGTATATCGGTGCAAGTAGAGCGAGATATGTGTGATGCGGGCTGCACTCAACTGGAGGGGCACATTGCGATTTCGAGATCGCGTATAACCTTATAGGTCGCGCGTCGCCTTAGAATACGTTTGAGTGCTTCGTACTTCCAGACCATTGTGCTGCTTCAAGACTCTTGCGCAAGTATCTCTTCTTGTGCAACGAAAAGAGTCATGCAGACTGCTATGTCTCCGTCGCTTATGTTTGTCTCGGATAGCTAAAGATATTGCCCGCCGGCACACTCTTCGCTCTAAAAAGTCAAACTTGGTTCACGGCAGTACCCTATTCACGTACTTGAGCCAGGGTTCCTGGGCTCTGCACGGACTCGACTTCTAAACTAATGCGCGCTCACATATAGCCATTCGCAGTGTAGGCTTACTATTGACGACCTTGCAAAAGCCGGCTATTCGCGCTGGCCATTTTTCTCAGACTTTCACGATTGAATGAACAGCGATATGAGTGAGCTCTCGAAAGCATGAGTGCTCAAAAGTGCAGAAGGTTGCTCTAGAAAATTTGGTTCCCAGTGCCTCCTGCCCGCGTCGCGTGTTCATACGACTGCTCTTGCCGGGGAAGTATTGCTCACTCTCTTGTATACCTCTCGATGTGCAACATACCGCTTGTTCTTGTTTTTAAACTTATATATGTTTTCTTTATTTGCTTGTTTCTTTGTTCTTTTAGTGTTCAACGTGGCGAAATGTGGCTGTCACGCACAGTGCTGTACGGAAACGCATTGACGCGTCCGTTTGCGTGGGGACACTTGCACCAAGTCACTTGACACGCGACGCTGACGCCCCCTGCAGCGCGTGCCTCCAACAGGCTTCGTCGCGCTTGTTTTTCATGGAAGAATAGGCTCCACCCACATTCGCCAGCTTTCAAACATTCGCACGTGCGCTTAACAGAGCGAACAAGTCGCGACAAGCACGATTGCGTGTTGTTTCCGCTTCCAAACAAGTAAGGCACGTCCGCAAAGTGCTTAAAAAACATGTCGTGTCTGTCGCAGACTTACGTCACTTTTTTTCCACAGGGTGAGCCCAGGATGTCGTGTAAAGCTAGGCCTAAGATAAGAACCTAAGCCTAATTCACACACGTCATTTTACTTCCCCCAAGTTCCACGAGCCGGCAAAATGCGAACATGAAAACAGCTTCGAAACATACGACGAGCCGTTAATTCGGCAGTATTACGTCCTAATATTTCTGCAAAATTTCGAGTTCTTTTTATTTCACAAGAACGCAGCTCTCGTGTGAGAACATAGCAAGGAGGACACGTGCAGTGTTCAGCAATCGAAACGCGATAATCGAGGCATCATGGCTACGGACGCTTTTTGCACCACAGGTGAGAGATGGGTGATCACCGAGGTTCTAAATTATCCCGTTTTCATGTAATACAAGAAATGCGATTAGCTCGGTGTCTGCAGCCCTCCAACAGTGGCGCAAAAGGTACCGGCAGCCAGGTGCTTCGAGTATCGCTGAGCACTGTACATTAGTATTGCACCGCAGAAAAATCTGCGAAAAGAAAAAAAAGAAAGAATTATGCAGATCCAATGCACATGTTAGAATCTATGTGAAGCGTAGCTTTACTGAATCGCGGTTAATTACGTGCTGCCCGACTAAGGGCGATGCGCTATCATTGATTACTTTGGCCATGTGCAACGTGTAACATCATGCAATGTTTATGATATCCACTACACAGGTCGCATACTTAATCTCATGCCATATTTTTATACTTATTTATCGCACCGTTCACAAACTATGTCAAAACGTAAACAGCAAATTAGGCTAATGCGCAATGTGAGATACGCAAAGAAAGCTTTGCTTTAAAAAAGAAATACGTCAGAAAAATGTCGAACACTCAGTAAGCCACAACAGAGACATATGCAGTATAACGTGCACGTAAAAGTCAATACTACTAAAGATATTTGTAGCAATTCTATCGCCTGTCTCGCTTCCCTGTGCAACTACGTAAGCTAATGAGGAAAACTTCGCGACTCAAGTGAGCCCCACTGCAACGTACGATCACGTACACGCGAAAAACACATAAAGAGTTATGCGTATATGCAAAGCAAGAAAAAGAAAGAAAAAAGGAAGAAAATACGCCAACTGCTGCATGTATAAGTAGAAGCTCACAAAGAAAGCAACACCAGGAATGAATCGTGAATGAGATGAAATGGCACGACGAAGCAATATTAAGGCGGTCGTCACCGTAACTGAGCTTCAAATGCTTTTTTTCTCAAGTATAGTGACCAAAAAGGAAATGTACCTAGAGATAAAGTACCACTAAACTTTATTAGAGACTGCTTCAGTAACCGGTGTCAAATGGTGCAGGTTAACGGCCATCTCTCATCATCCAAACTAATTAGCGTAGGAGTCCCACAGGCATCCATTTTAGGCCCACTTTTATTTTTGAAGTATTAACTACCCACTATTCTTGCTAAGACCAAGTGCATATTTTACGCTGATGACACGACCATTTTGACATCCAGTAAATCAACTGCGACACTCCAGGCTAACCTTAACACTGACCTAAACAATATTACTTCATTGTGCCAAAATAATCGTCTGCACATTAGTCCCACTAAAACCACATTTATGGTGTTTCATTCCCAACGAAATTCAATCGACGTCCCACCTTCTGTTCCCATTGGTGATTACGTCATACAGGTTTTGAACGAAGCGCGGTTCCTCGGTGTCATCTTAGATACTGAACTAAAATTTCATGGACACGCCCGACCAATTGCGAAAAAGATTGCATTTGGCATCCACATTATCGTCAAGACAAGAGCTTATTTTCCACCTCACATCGTACGATCTTTGTATTTTGCTTATATCCACAGCCACCTTTCGTATTGTGTATCGTCATGGGCCAATACGTATTCCACGCATACTGAACGTCTGCAGCGACTTCAGAACCAAGCTATGAGACTAATGACTTTAAGCCCATTTGATTTGTCCTGCAGGTCACTGTTTCCTAAACTTAACATCCTCCTGTTACGACAGTTATTCCGTCAGAAACTATCCATAATAGCATATACATGCTCATCACACACACCTTCATTCAATGTATTGATCCTGAACACATCACTAACAACTGTACCCGGTTTTGCCTGCGCAATAATCTTCTTTTACCTGCCGTAAGGACAAATTGCGGCAAGTTCACAACCTTCTTCTCAGGCACAGCAATATGCAATTCATTACCTTTCGAAATAAGATCATCACGCAACGTTCATACATTCTCCGCGCGCACCATGAAATATTTAATTCCGGAATTAGCCGACACATCTTAATTTCTTAATTAACTATCAATATGTATGTCATTTTGCTGCATATCTTTTGTTTTTGTATAATTAATATTATTGATAAGAAAACCAGTTTGGTATCTCATGACGGGTTGATTATTTCTGTTAATATTCGTTATTATGCTGCTTCAGACGCTTTCGATTATTTTCCATGTTTTTTTCAATAACTAGCATTACCAATAACTTATGTATCCAATTTCCTATCATAGATAATCAACTTGCCTAATTATTACTTTTATTGTTCACATGACCGTACTTATTTGCTGTTTTTGTATAGTAACCCTATTTATGTAATCATAGGAAGTCCCCATGGCAGTCTGTTTTTTCAAAACTATGGGACCTCCTGCTGTAATACTATTACCATGTAACTTTAATATGACTGCTGCAATGACTTGACATTCAGGGTTCATTAGGGAAGAATGCAATTTATTCCGTTTAGCAGTTCACTGTGAACTGTCAGCCAGGAGCGGATTTACTGGTCCATGTAAATGGGGGTGGGCGGCAAGAATATGTTTGTTGGATTGTTTAAAATCGCCGCGTCAATTGTGTCATTTCTTTACTCCCACAATTAACGAATAAATTTTTCAATTATAAGCCTATATATTTTTTACACCATATCAAATGCTGAATGCCTTAATTCTGAATTTTGAATTCTGAATTCTAATTCGTGAACTTATGTTTGGAATGATATTGAAGCTCTATGCGACACTGGAGATTATCAGGTTGATAATTTCATCACACCGACGCGATGTGTGTAATACTAGGCTACCAGAAGCTGTAGTCAAAACACAACCTACACGGGCTCCTAAGTAGCTAACCAGTCACAATGCAAACCTTACATTTCCAATTGATCCCATCAAGATGCGTCCATGTTAGCGCTTATTCTCACACCGGCTCACAGTGCCTGATTGACAGACTTCACCGCTAAAGCATTATTATGAAGATGGAGCACCTCAGTTCGCTGTAACTAGCGGGAGAAGCTCTTACTCCCATTTTCTCGTCGGGGCCTTACAAAACTAAAGAAACCAATCATAAAGATCATGGTATCGCACGTTTTCTTCATACCCCATTTTTCAAGCATCTGTATATTGAAAGCGGCAGCGCACCTCGTCCTGACGTCACTACTTAATTCTCGGGGCCACCGCCAGTGCGCCAGCGTCGCCAGCGTTCCTCTCTTCGCTGTAGCATGCAGACGAATCGACGCCAACCGGCAAAGGCTCGCGACCTTGGCGTTCGGACGACCTCGCCGGCACTTCAGCGAGCGAACGCGAACAAGTTTTCCATTCTATCTCGTTATTCTGCGTGTCTCCATTCATTTTTCTTTTTTCAATTCCTTTTTCTCTCTCTGTTTTTACACCGCGCGCTCTCCCTCTCTCTCCTCAGCGTTTTTCATTGGTCTCTGCCCGCGTGGACCAGCATATCCGGCTCGCACGCGCCCCTAGCACCTATAGATGCGCGTGTATGTATACAAAGACAAGTACAAACACACGACCGACTCGTGCGCAGGTCACGCGACCGGCGTAACACATTGACGCGCGCGCCATACAAGTCGCACGCATATTGTGAAAGAGGTAAGCTAACGAAAAAAAAAAAAGGAAGTACACCACTTGTGCTGCAGGCAAATTCTTTTTCGGAAGAATAGCTGCCAGGCTAGCCGCAGAGCGGCTGTGCTAGATTGCACTGAAATCGAAAGCCCATTCAAGGCAGGCTAGGAAATCGTTACACAGCAACCGAAAGCGTAAACATGTATCGGCTAACGTGGCCATAAGAATTCCTGAGGCACAGTTGACAAGCAAATCTCCAAATCCTCCAAATCCACCTGAGATTCATAGATTAACTTTGAACTTAATCTTCACACCATACGGTATCTCATGGCACGTGAATGCGATGGCGTTGCTTTTGCATTTTCTTATTCATAAGATCGGACAGGTTGTGAAAGGTTTGGATGTGACACCGGGAACGACTGATTAACTGTTTCTTCAAAGGGACATTTGGATTAAATTAATTTGCAAATGAATGACGTGTATGATCAAAACCACTTCCTACTGAACTCGTACCATCTGTTGATGAGGTATTCATGTTTACACAACGTTCAATTTCTATATGTGTATGCAGTAAACTAATAATTTGGATGTCACGGCATCATGAGCGGAGGAAGCGTTTGCATCGTTTACCGTCCTGTGTGTTGTTCTTGCGTTGGTAAATGGGAGCATGTATGTTTTGGCCGCCAGCCAATGAGCTCACGAGCGCCGCGACGCCGGCTCGGAAAAGCTGGGGCTTGCACCTTGCAGCACAACGTTAAGCGTACGACGTACAACATACAGCACAACGTACAGCGCAAGTTACCTTTTCAGGACGTTTGAACACAGCGCTGGTGGAAAGTACGTACAAAAGATGAGTTGAATTAGCGGACGACACAAGGACGTGTAACTGTTACAAGGGCAGCGAAGTTTTAAACATATGCCGCTTGCAACGTGGACCAGCATGTCAGGGGGCACGCAGGGGGGCACTAGTTTGACTTCTTGTGTTTTGATATATAACTTAATTTTGCATAAGACGTAAGCATGAGGTCCACCCGATACGAAGGAGAAGTACCATGCCATCATCATTATCGTCGTCTTCATCATCATCATCATAGACGAGGAAGTGTAAATGATAGGCGACGATTATTATTTCATCTGCAAGATATATGCGGCGAGAGCTGTGATCGAACGTAAGGAAATTCGTCTTTCTACAGACACACACAGAAAATACTGCGATAACGACGGTTTAGTATTCCGGGTAGAAGTTGAACAAGGTATAGAGTTGACGGAATGCCCGATATCAAGGACGACATACAGATATGTATAGTAAACAGTCGTTCGATGGCGCAAATTGAAATTGAACCAGTAAGCACTATTGTACCTGTGTACGCCACCCGACCGTGTGACCTAACCACATGAAGCAACCCTCTAGCTACAACAGCGTCAACGTTGCCCACCCGGAAATTAACCAACCAAAACATTCGCCTGACATCCAATAGAGGTAAGATTCGAACACTGAAAATGAGATGTGATGCGTCTATGGCGTAATATGTATTTCACGGCTCGCAAGCATTGGGTATTTTTATTGGCCACGTGGATAGATAGCTAGTAGTAGTAGCAGTAGTAGTAATAGTAGTAGTAGTAGTAGTAGTAGTAGTAGTAGTAGTAGTAGTAGTAGTAGTAGTAGCAGCAGCAGCAGCAGCAGCAGCAGCAGCAGCAGCAGTAGTAGTAGTAGTAGTAGTAGGCGCTAGTGGTGCTGCGGTGGTTTCCAGCAGGGTAACCAAAATGTTCATGGGTTAAAAAGAAAAGGTATCCCAGATCTCAGCAGACATTCAGCAAAACACGCACTAAAAACAAGTAGCCCCGGGCTTCTCGCATTTCAGCATTCGTACCTAGGCTTTGTCCACGTAATAAGCGTCAATTACGGGCGTTTGGGGGGGGGGGGGGGAGGCGTGGTGTATGCTCTCGCTTCCCCCATCCCCGAAGTTGTACACGAAGGTTGAATCGCCCCCCCCCTTCCCCTCCTCCACACACTGCCGCAATTACCGGGTGTTACAAAGTAAAATGTTACGAGGAAACTATTTTTCTACGAAGGAATGAACCGTGCGTAAATAAAATTCCGCACTTTGATCACAATGATTGATTTATTTTGTGTGCCTCCCTTAATGCACATTGTTCGGCTTCCACACAAACTCGCCCTTTGGGAAAATGAAAACGGCAATTCTTAAACTTCCATAAGTAAAACTGCCTTGACGAAGGACTGAATCCGCGGCTTGCTGGTTAGTCACTTCACGTGTAGTATTAGCAGCATCGGCACTCAAGCAGGTAATGGCCTCCAAGGTCCCCGGCTCGGAGCAACGCGCTACGCCGGCGATATCGGAGGCCATGTCACAGCTGACCGTACCAATTTTGCGGCGCTACGAGCTTTGGGCTTAGCTTCACCGCAGAACCTGTAGAATGGTCGTCTCCCATGTGGAGGGGCCAGAAGATTCGATTCTCAGTCAAAGCGGGATTTCTTTTTTTTTTTTTCAACGTGCAGCTCACATCTAGAGCGCACGTGCTCTTCCAAATTATTTGTTCTGTTTGAGTAACTGTACTGAGTAACTAATGGGGACAAGTAAAAGCGAAAACAGAGAGAGAGAGAGAGAGAGAGAGAGAGAGAGAGAGAGAGAATTATTAGAAACATGTCTATGTTCAAGCAAAAGTGGAAGCACGAGAAGCATTATGCTAATTGTCTATCACGCGATACATTGGCGTTTAAATTTTTTTTGTCTTTTTTTTTATGAGGTTTTACGTGCCAAAACCACTTTCTGATTATGAAGCACGCCGTAGTGGAGGACTCCGGAAATTTCGACCACCTGGGGTTCTTTAACATGAACCTAAACCTAAGTACACGGGTGTTTTCGCCCCCATCGAAATACGGCAGTCGTGGCCAGGATTCGATCACGCGACCTCGTGCTCAGCAGCCCAACACCATAGCCACTAGGGCAACCACGGCGGGTTTTAAAATTACAGGCTTTTAGGCAGATCTTCGAGAGAGATAAGATATTTAAGGGTGATAACATTCATCGTGCTCGTGGTTCGTTCAAACACTGAAACACGACATTCAACAGCAGGGGAACTTGAGAAAAAAAAAATATATCAAACCTTCAAAAAAATAAGGAAATAAACGTATCAGGTTTCGGAGATCTTCGCGCGTACTTTGACAGCGGAACGGCTAAAGAAGTACGCTCATTTTTCACACTGTTAGCATACCCCCGCAATCAATTCTCGCATAATCAATTTCAGGAAGCCGCAAAAGTTGCAAAAATTACCGTTGGCTAAAACAATACGAGCAGTCCTGCAAAAGTGCAGTAGATAAAACTCTAGTTCTAGCCGCCGCTCTTGAATTTAAACATTTGCAGCAACCGCAGCACCATGGCAATCAATTTTCACTATCATCATCAGCGTAAGAAGCTGGCCGGTAACACGAGGAGTGGTTTCACTACGCTTCTTTTGCCGTCTGCCAAATCAGGCGTTGACCGGCCCGAATCGCCAGACGCCGGCAATCTGTTTCGTAGCACGGGAGGCCAGGGTCTTTCCTGTCTGTCATCTGTGCTCACAACTGTGCCGTCTCCCTTGTCGCAACTGCGATCCGCCCGGCCTCTTATCAGCCCTCGGGAGCGCGTCCAGAGATTACATTCGGCAGAATTTCTCCCGGGCGTCCCCTATCTTTACAAACACCGCTGCTGATTCGGGTGTTTTGAAGCGGCGCTCAAAGTTTCGTTCCACTCCCCCCAATAGGCGACTGATCGCAGGAGCCGGTTGTGAGCCAGGAGGAAAAACCTGCTCCACTGCTAAAGCTTCCTGAACAACCGAACACGCCCAGTCGTCGAAGGAAAGCAGCTGGGACACAGTCATGGCGAAAATTCAGTGTACGTAGAGAAATACGTTTACTTTAGTTTCGCTCCGGCGAACCGCGACGCTCGCGTGACCATGATCGTCTCGTCATTTTGCTTTATTCTTCAGGTGGACCTGTGGTGGACATCCTGGGCGATGAGATGACGAGGTGAGATTCGTCTTACGTGGCAAACTGATCTATGAGGGTCGGGTTGCCGCGATCTTGTGATTGATGGCGCGTGAGAGAGAGAAAAAAAAAAAAAGCCCCCCGCCGGATGTTTTTTTAATCGCCTGCGCCTGACCTCCAAAGCAAACGTTGGCCTGAAATTCTGGACTGGACGGTGCAAGGGCACGTGCCTCACCGTTTCTTCCACCATTATGTTTAACGTTATATTGATCCCGATGGCGCGTCTTCTAAAAAGCTGGCGTCAAGTTTCACTCGCGCAAGCGCGACATGTGCGGGTTTTAGTACTCTGACATTTTTAGAGATGTCTTACGGTTTCGAAACAAGCCACATGCTGTTTACGATAAGTATGCAAAAATTCCTTTCCTGTGGAAATTAATTACCTTAGATATGATCTATGAGTTGGTGCTGTGTGATGTGCAGCTGAAGCAAGCACAAATGCTAGTTACAATACGTATGCAAGAATTCCTTTCTTTCCCTATGGGAAATAATTACCCTAGATATGATCTATAAGTTAGTAGTGTGTAATGTGCAGCTGTTCACTGGAAGAAGTTTTAAGGTTTAATAATTCTCATAACACTTCATCACATGTCTTAACTGTAGTAATTGCATCACCTGTAACAGCAGTGTCTGCAGTTTGTATAAATGCATTCTTGGGATGCGGCGTGACCTCGAACTGGTGTAATGGTTGTTTCCTTGGTACACTTTAGTAGGCAACAGATTTCTCGTAAAACTGTGCTAAACATGTACGTAGTGTTTCAGCAGCACTGTAGACACTAAGGTCAAGTACTGGCTTTGAGAATGATGCACGACGTTAAGAAATTGCAAAGTTGGTCTCTACACTCTGGCTTTAGATCAGAAACTATGACTGTTGAAGCAAGACATCTCTATTACACTGAAGTGCATAAAAGTTCATTGAGAGTGCATTAATAACACACTTTCAGTACTGTGTATGCAACACTAAAAGGTTGTCATCACAACCAATTGCAACTTTAGAGATATCTTTCAGCTGTTAGATAAGCCCATTCAGCTGCAGTTGGCTGTAATTGTACTTGTCAGTACTGCATTTGACTTTTCTGTTACGAGAATATTTATCATCAGCATCATATTTACCTGCACCTCCAATCAAGTTCGACTAACCACATTAATGGACAGAATCGTTATTGAGAATTGAAAGCCACAAGTGTAACTGGAACCGTATGTACTGCCTTGAAGTTATTAATATCTTCTTGTATCTCCACTGTCATTCATTCAAGAAACTGCAGATAGAGAAAGCTGATACTGTGTAATTCATACTTGGCCACAAGCATAAGACTCATTGTCACTTGGTCGGGCATTACAAATAATGTGAATGCACGCTATAAACAAATTCTATTGAGGTTATTGTTTATTCATATGACTTTCACTGATCTCCTACTATGTGAATCATTGGTCCCTCAACCAATTCGCACAGCACGACACTTCCTGTTCACTGGCATTTTGTGCCTTTCTGCTTTGAGAAATTTACTGCACACAAATTGTTCCATGCTTCACTGGACATGGAATGCATACGTCAGGCTCATGAACAAGACATCGCTCACAGAACATTCTTGTTGAGTAGCTGTGTAGCTTAGAGTTAATAACTATACTGCTGGTCTTTCTATGGTACTGCTACTCGTATGGTTAGCATCATAGTAAATGCACCATTTCATCATGCCAACATAACACAGAGTCATCTGGGACCTGATCAAGGACAAGCTCATCCTTCCTTTCTTGAATGTGGAGCTGCACACCTATGACCTTGGTATTGAAAACCGGGATCGTACGGATGACCAGGGTAAGTAGGTGGATGCACTAATTGAAAACTGTGCAGGCAACTGTGGTCGCACTTCATGGCTACAGAAGGGCATCTAGAGTAAAAATGGTTAGCAATGACATTCAGATGGCCAAATGGTCTGTCATTTTGAAACCTTCTGTTTACCAGTCCTTTGAGAAAGTAACATATTCATTAGTGCATACAAGGAGGCAGGTGACCTTGAAGATATGTCAAACGCACAGTGACCTGCAATCGCATATACCAAGCATTTCATAAGTCTGAGTATTACTGCTGCTTAAAAAGTAGTTTTAAAAGCAGATCGTGCAATTCTTTTCACAAGTTATGGATAAACAATATGCCGTTTCTTGTGTTGCTGTACAGATACCACAGCCCATAGATGCACAGAAGTTAAGCTGAGCAAATGAGCACCACTGAATTGCATGTAAATTCTCTTTTTTTTTTTTTTTTTTGTTCGCACAGCGATCTCTATTTTACTTTTTTTTTTCCCTGAAACATGAAGAAAAATAGAGTAGCAGTTTATGGATTTTACTACATATTTGGCCAATAGGGCTGCATGTTCATTGAGGAGAAATGCAAGAGTTATTCTCTACATATTAAAACTATGTAAATTATTTATATGCCCCCACGTGTACTACTTGTCAAGCGTGCAATATAGGTTACCATTTTACCTTATAAACCAGCAGCCCACAGTCTATGTGTTTGAGACTATTACTTTAATGTAACCATTAGAAACAAAGGCCAGTTCAAGCCACTTATTTCAAGTCGCCGTGTCTTCTCTGCTCTCTGTGCACGCAGTCACCGTCGATTGTGCTCACGCCATCCAAAAGTACAAGGTCGGCATAAAATGCGCCACCATCACGCCCGACGAGAAGCGCGTCACCGAGTTTAAGCTCAAGCAGATGTGGCGCTCGCCCAATGGGACCATCCGTAACATCCTGGGTGGCACCGTCTTCCGCGAGGCCATCATCTGCACCAATGTGCCTCGCCTCGTCACTGGCTGGACAAAGCCCATCGTGATCGGCCGCCACGCCTACGGGGACCAGTACAGGGCCACTGACTTTGTCGTTCCGGGACCCGGCACCCTCGAGATCAAGTTCACACCCAACGCTGCAGGCGAGCCGCCGATGGCATTCAAGGTGCACGAGTTTCAGGGCACGGGAGGCGTGGCCATGGCCATGTTCAACACCGATAAGGTGAGCGCCAGTGATTACCATATATACTCGCATGCTGCCCGCACCACTTTTCATTCCTTAAAGATCTTGCTGAAAAGTCCGCGGCACCAGTACTGCATAAATAAAAATGTGAGACTGGATATGGCTGACTCACAATTGACATGGCTAACTGAGAATCGTGATGAAAAGGAGACCGTTCCCATTTTATAGCATCCATTCCATACGTGAGATTTGATTTTGTGCTGCAGCTTAGTTAAGCCAGAGTCCTTCGATATAGAACTAAGCAGCAAGACCCCAAAAACAACAATACACACAAGCATGGAGGCCCATTTCATGCAGATGTACTGCAATACATTTCATAAGTAGCTGTTGCAGTATCTGCATTACATGGGCCTCCATGCTTACGTGTAATTTCATTCCGACATTATGCAACGTGGCAACCTAGGTGAATAATAATTTTAAGAAAGGCATATTTAACCAAGCTTAACAAAGTAGGTAGACAGTGCCATCATACTGCAGTACACAAAGTGAGGTACACAGAAATATCTTCTACAAAACCTAACATCTTAGCTTTTAGTTTCAGCTACAAAGGAACATAGATTACATTTGGAGCTTCATCTTCTAATACTACTTTCACTGAAAACGCTGTTCTACTATGCCTCTAGTGTCTTGGCAAAAGCCTTGGCCTTCTTTCAGTTCAAGGGTGTTGCAGTCTTTTATGGCTTCCGTAAAAGCGTGCTACAGGAGGGCAGATAAAGATAAGTTGAGAAGCGAGACAAGTACAGGGAATGTCCCCCCCCCCCCACCACTTACTATAGAGAATAAATCTTTATATAGGGGTTATGTATGGTCTGACCTCCTCTTTTTTTTCTTTTTTCTTCTCTCTATCTTCTATCCTGCTTCCCCTCTCTTTCCCACCGCCCAGTCAATTAAGGACTTTGCACACAGTTCTTTCAAGTTTGCACTGCAGCGAGAGCTCCCACTATACCTCAGGTATGGGAAACTCCTTTTTCAACCTTAGATTCTCGCTTGAGTTTTGTTTGAGTGCACTTTCAAGTTGCCGATATTAACTTTGTATCCTTTCTTTTCACTCTCTGTTGCTTGCAGTACCAAGAACACGATTCTCAAGAAGTATGATGGCCGGTTCAAGGACATCTTCCAGGATATATACGAAAAGTATGTCCTCCTCTTTCTGCTTGCGTAGTGAGAATTTGAAATAGCAGATCCAAAACATAGATGCAATCAGATATGCGACATGTTTGCTAAGCTGTGCTTCGTATTTGCCTCCCACACTTACAGAATACAGTTCTTACAGTTACAGCTCATACATAACGTCATGCTTTTTAGTGCAAAAAACTCGAAAAAAGAAAACAGTGAGAGGCAAAAGGAAAAGAAAGATGAGTGCTACACTTACAACTGCTTATTCCGAGAAACAGAGCATCCTATATATACACAAATATACAAATGCGCAAACGCATAAAACAAGCAAAGGACGTCACTCAGTCAAAGGCATTGTTATCATTTTTTAAATGCTTAGCAATCTCAATGCTGAATCATAAAGCGTAACAGAAGTCTGACTCGCACAGGCTAGACCAGTGGTTTGGATATGGCAGGCCTCTAACAGTTCATGTGCGGCTTCGTTCTTGCTTCTGCCTAGGATCCTGACAATAAATAACAGTGGTTAACAGTCGGGACGAGACCTGCAATGTGCAGACAATTGTGCAGTCATATCCTTCTTTCTCCTTCTTCTCACTCTCACTATCCTTCTCACTGTTTTCCTTTTTTCTTGCATTAAAAAGGATCATGTTAAGTGAACACCAACTTGCCCAAGAAGAAGTTATCCACAGTTTTTAAAGTTGCAGAAGAGCACTTGTGATGCTTCCAATTGTAGGCACAGATTAGTTTGTAATTTTCTTTCTTGGTGTTCTTGTGTTGATTCTCTTTCTTTATGTTGTTTATATAACATATCTACCATTGCAGGTCGCATAAGAAACATAGTCAGCACTTCATCTTGCCTTTTTCCCTGTCCTGTTTTATGTGTGCTGTTGTAAACTTTGAACCTAATGAACAAGCTCAGCTTTAGACACTAAAATGAATACTACGTTCATTGTGCATATACATGTTTGTATGAAGGTATGGCCTTCTCTACAAGCTTACCTGCTAGAGGCACATAATTGCTGCTATTTTGTTGTGTGCACAGATTCTTCCTTTTGACCGAGCACTTATATACAGAGTACAGTCTGCAGAACTCGATGCATGCTCATTTAACTGTAAAACTGCATGGAGCCATTGCTGGCAAGTGGTATAATGATCTCTTTGCTTTCCAACACACAGGGAGTACAAGTCCGACTTCGAGAAGAGTGGCATCTGGTACGAACACCGGCTCATCGACGACATGGTTGCCCAGGCCATGAAGTCTGAGGGAGGCTTCGTATGGGCCTGCAAGAACTATGACGGTGATGTGCAGTCGGATGCTGTGGCACAAGGTGCGTTGTTAATCCTTTAGCTAGCGAGCACCTCAGGTTTGAAAAAATGCCCACATAACATAAATAAATAAACCCAGTATTTAAGTTGTCCTAGTTAGCATTTAGGTGGTTTGGACTTCTTGTAAGTGGTGCAAAAGGGTTGGGCTGCTGAGTGCACTTGTAGCCTTCTTCATCTTCACTCTTTGCCGCTTGTGGAGTTAATAGAGAGAAAATGCCTTATGCAAAATTCTCGGCACTCTCTCAGTACATGATTTTATTGAAATCCCCATCAGTTCACTGCATTACCTTGAAAACAACACTACAACACAAGGTGCATTGATCATTAGTCACAAGAGAAGCAAAGACCTAGAGTGAGGCTAGCTTGCGCTAACCTGTTAAAGGGCTGATAGGACCATTGGGGTGGTTTCAAAGTGAGTGTCCCTCATGCATGTTCGATACATTGCACGCAGCTTGCGCACAAGCTTTTTGAGACCAGATGTCACTTGCGTCCTGCTTATGGTGAAGTTGCGGGGTAACCGAACTGAAATGCAAAAAAGTGCGCTCACCAACCATCTGCATACGCGGTGCTGTGCGCAGGTTATGGCTCCCTGGGCATGATGACGAGTGTCCTGGTGTGCCCTGATGGTGAGACCCTGGAGGCAGAAGCTGCCCATGGCACGGTGACCCGCCACTACAGGATGTACCAGAAGGGCCAGGAGACCTCCACCAACCCCATCGGTATGTCACCTGAAGTGGTTGCATTTTGTTGAACATTACGAGGGTAGAGTTGCAAGTGACTGAACTTGTGGGTCAAAGTCACAGACTGTCACATCAGTTTAGACCGACAAAGTATTCTTTCATGACTCTACTTTCGTGAATTTCACGGTAATTGGTTGATTATTAGATAAGAAAATGAAAGTCACGCTTTTTTTTTTCACTATGAAAGTCTATTACCAGTACATCAGTGTGACATCACAGATTTCAAAGTTTGTTTAATGCAAATAACATTCTTGGCCTACTTCAGGCACTTTGAGTTTGTCTAGCCTCTTTAGGTCACTCTTCAATTTTAAAAAAACCCTTAAAAATTTTTCCGTTGTTGGGCAGAATCGAACACGTCACACAGGTTCCTCTAGCTCAGCAGCCCATGATGAGCTCGTTACTACAGAAGCCTAACTTTTCAATGTAGCTCGACTTAATATTTTCCTTTAGTCTGCCTTTAAAGACAAATACTAAGATTTTTCAGATGATCCGCAGCGTACTGCAATCAGCATGTCATGTTCATTGTTTGTGAAGGCTTTAGAAAAAGGCAAGCGATAGATATAGCAGTACCATTCCCTTTACCATTGCTAATGGGGATTTTTGCCATTTTTCCTGGCTTACTAAGCACCTTCTCACAGTAAGAGCAGCTGTTTTGGTGTTGAAGAAAGACAATTTACTTGTGCAGCTAAGATTATTTTTCTACTTCCCGTTAAAGGCATCGCAAAAATGAAAATGCAAGGACAGAACAAAGTGATGAATGGCATTTTTGCATTTACATTGGTGCACATTTTCCCACCTCACAAAGAGAAGGGAAGCAACTCTGGCACCTTGAGTCCAACCGATGGAAAAACCAAGCCACACATGGAGATATCACCTTCCGCACTATGTTTATAGTATTTGCTTATGTGGTGTATATCATGCACTACAATTTCAGTGGCTTGCCTGTAGCACACACTTTTGTAGATCTGTCCTCATGTGAATCTTGTGATGTTTGCTTCTATTACATGTACATAATTCTTTTTCTTGAAAGCAGGTAGCCCTTCTCATGACAGTCTAAGGTTTACTTCTTCATTGTTGTTATTTGTTTGTTGTTTGTAAGGTTTCCTTGCTTGTCCTCACAGATGGGCCGCTGTGTACTATTATTTGCGAATGAACAAGATTGCTTTGTAGCGCTGGTTTCTCATCATGCACCCAACTTGCGTGCACAGCATCCATCTTTGCCTGGACCCGTGGGCTAGCCCACCGAGCCAAGCTGGACCACAACAACGAGCTGGCTGTCTTCTGCAGCTCGCTGGAGGCTGTCTGCATTGAAACCATTGAGGCCGGCTACATGACCAAGGATCTGGCCATTTGCATCAAGGGCATGTCTGGGTGAGCGAGCGATGTAGTAGTCTGAAAATTGCTGTAGTCTGCAGGCAAGCAATGCAAGCCTCATTCCAAGGCCAGTGTTCTGACATTTAGTTTCTGAGCTGGGACTTCCCTTGTTCACTCGCTGTCAGTTCCAGGCATAGGCCGGCAGTATAAGTGGACACTTCCTTGAATGAGTGCCCACTTATACTGACTATGAGTATCTCCCTGTCCCTGGGAAAACAGCCGGTGCATCAGTGTAAACATATCTTCTTGTTTGTGCCCCATTTAAAAATGAATGGGAATTTTATTTGTGGATGCCCCTGGTATATTTAGGTCCTCATACCGTATACGAGCAGCAAACGCAGCTCATCTCATGCAAAGTCTTTGTGGTACAAAACAAAGTCAGGTCAAAATGTTCAGCTACTTCTAATCACGTGCACAAATTATTCGTGTGTGCACCTTTATAGCAACTGTCGGATATAAACAACTAAATTTTTTTCTTAATGCAGTTTATTACATCTAAGTTCCACTGTGTGTGAAAAACAGTCACTAAAGGTCATCTTAAAGTTTAACCAGGATGTCCTCTGTAGGCACAGTGCATCTAATGTGTACTGCTACACTAACTTAAAACAAATAAGGCACTACTTCTTTGCTTAACAATCATATTTTGTTTTTAGACATCTCCAACTTCAGTATCTATGTTCTACAGTGTTTAATTTCTTGCATTTATATTTAATGTGGTCAATAGCAGCAGAAGACATTCTTCACTTTTTTTTCAATCACAACATACTTTCTATGGCTTCGCCAACAATTGTGGTGTTTGTGCACATTGAAGCAGCAACAGTCTGATCAAAGCTTTCATTCTGCTTGCAGCGTCCAGCGCAGCGACTACCTCAACACATTCGAGTTCCTTGACAAGCTTGCTGATAACCTGAAGAAGAAGCTTGGCAAGTGACTAGGCCGCCTGTGAAGTTGTGGGGTGTTGGTCCTGCCACCTGATCGTCTGCTGCGATAACACGCAGGAGCGAATGGACTACACACGCGATGGTTGCAAAAGCCTGGTGACTAGAGAAGGCTGTTGCATAACATTACACAGTCTGCGAACTGCACATCTTTCTAAGAGAGCAAAAGCAGTGCCGACAAATTGAGCTAACTCTAGTCCCTGTCTGAAGCTGGAGGCAGAGAACTAGCACATCATAGTAATAGGTGAACCAATCTGTTCTCCCCCCCCCCTTTTTTTTTCATGCTGAAAATGAAGTTTAGATACCTCTGTAAACAAAGCTTTCCATGCGAATTCAGAAAAATCAATCCCTGTGATCTTGTAACGGCAAAAGACTACAACAATGACAGTCATGCTTATTTAAAAAAGACATTACTTATAGAAACCAGGCTCGCAAGCAACAATGCAGTTGTGCCAATTATTACTGATGTCCCATTCTATGTCTGCTCAAGTAGGAGTGCCGATCGTAAATGGCTGGTGTGGAGATTGATATGATGCAAGCTTAGCTTGCATGTGAGGCACATAGTGATGTCTATTCCATATGCTTCTGACATGGTTTCGCAAGCTGTTGCATTTCCGGTCTCTCTTTCTGAGAACAACTTCCGGTGGCCATCTCTCACAGAACACCCCCTCCATTTTCTCCTGTGGTGCATAAGATGTGAAACTCTGTATACTATGCAAGAGAAATATATTTTTGCATAAACCTTTCGTGTTTGTCTGAGGCCAAGCTCCACTCCTTGAAAGCCGCACCCAATCTACGCCTTGGAGAAATTGTGGGTATCATTATAAGTTTGTGTACATTGGCTTATGCAGCCTCCTTTCACCGTAAGGTCAGCCTGTACAGCACTAAACAATTCAAGATTGACGGCAATAATATTGCGCCAGCATCGCTACTTCACATTAGGCGTGAAACAGCAACCTTTTCTAAAGCAAGGCAAGTCCTGAAAAATAATGCAATATGACGTGGCAAAACATTGCAATGGCATGTATGCCATGCTGTGCAAATGATAAGGCAACTCGCAAGAAACATCCCTTTTAGATACCAACAACTTTCATTGCAACACTTTGCCTGCCCTTCACATGTTTCCATTCATCTAACAAAACCTGAGGTAAATAGTCAAGGACAACAGAGGATCAGTAATAATGAACAGTAATGCAATGAGACCAGCAAATTTGTAGGCATAAGATGGTTTGATTTATATGTCACAGTTGTTCTGGGAGGTCTGTCCTGCAGCTGATGAACACGTTTTCTTGTGATTTCACAAAACACATTTATGCCTAGATCTTGGAAAACACTTTGTAATAGAGTGTATTGCCACCAGAAATAAAACTGAAAGATTTATGAGCCCTGTACGCTGTGTACACTAACCAAGAGCTTGATGCTTAAATATTGCAGAACATTTGTTCAGACAGGACCATTGGAACCGACAAGCAGAAGGGGTAGCTACTAAAAATAGTGTTACATTTCTCATGAAAGCCAACTACCAAAGTCAAAAGCAAACACATAAGTTATTGAATAACCAGCAATAGTAATCAAACAGGAGCCTTGAACACATTTTTTCTGTTTCCATCTTCTCATGTCTGTATTGGCTATCCCAGCCAATCATGCCCTCCACAGTTTAACATGCTTTCTGTAGTGGTCGTTGGCCTGATCGGTAATGACTGTAAGTGATAGGCGATAGGTTAAAATGAGTCGTGAACTGTTGGGATCTTACCAAACACTTATGATGTCTGATGCCTGATAGCCTGGCAAAAGAAGCACATTTCTGCCGAGGAAGAGAGAAATGACTCCGCTGTTTTAGTTGTTTAGCTGCAAACACTGCAAAATTTTATTTGCACCCATAGGCAGGTATCGCCTTGCAAGAAATTCTCTGGCAAATTAGGTTTTTGCAACAGAAAGGAACTTTGTCCTGCATTTGGAAGTAGAGGTAAGCATAAATCATTTTCAGCTTTATAGTTTTAGCACGAGTGTTTCATTCCCTGCCATGAAACATGGCAGGGAATGAAATACATGAATACATGAAATTGCGCTATTGCGCTTCCCCTTCAAGATTATTTGTTTTGAACACACATACACAAATGTCGATCCTTCTTAAGTATGTGTCCCTATGTAATTTAAAGTTAATTAATTAACTTTGCAAACTAGTCGATTATACAGTTGAACAATTCTATTAACTCTAAAGAAAGAATACCTAGTACGCTTCCATCTCAATATGATGCTCTTCCAAGCACATGCTGGCACTTATGAGTTAGCAGACTTAGTGGGAATAGCCCCAGTTTCAGAAAGCGTTTCCAGATTGCTTAAATTATGAGGCTTTATATCTCTAAGCTGCATACTGGGCTTTGAGGGATAGCGTAGTGAGGTGTTGTGAATTAATCCTTGCCACCTGGAATTCTCAACTTAAACGGTACAGGATTTGCATCGAGTTTCAGCACCGGCACTGGTGCCTGATCGTGTATGGTAACACTCGGAAAGCATGGCTGAAATGTGCTGGGTGTCGCTTACAATTAGCGGCATGCATGCACGACACACCCAGAAAAAATTCCTGCTCGACAAGTACGGCGTGAATCACACTTGTCTAAAATGGTCGGTCAGCCTATTTGGTTGCCATCTTTCGCTAGGAAAAACACAGGCTGACACCATAATAAAACCACAAAAGGTCATGTCAAACACTTGGTGTATGCACCTGATACAATCTAAAAAAGGTTGCACCCTTTGGGGTGTCTATTTGCCACACAACAATAATCATCATCCATCTTCCTTTCCTTTCTTTCTTCAATGCTACGAGCCCAGTACTTTTAAGTCAGAAACAGCATGCACGTTATCAGCATGACAGAGCATTCTCAACAGGAAAGTATCCAGCGCAGCGCTTTCAAGAAAGGAAATGCAAGCAAGACAGACCACGATTATTGTTGTGTGGCAGATATACACCCCAAATGGTGCAACTGTTTTTAGAGTGTAGAACAAACATATCTGGAACCCAGCAGTTGCCACTAGCTGTTGCAGATGCTCGCACAGTGCCGCAGCCGGCCATTCTAGACAAGTGTGATCCCCATAGTACATTTTAAGAGTATGCCTTCACTGGCTTGCACACTCTATGCTTTCCATGCTCTTTTACTGCATTGAAGCTAAACTTGTAGGTACACACTGCTACAGATATGTCCAAATGCCTCTATGTGTTGAAACACATCGCACTTTAAAGCAGATTAGCATTTGCCAAACATGAATCCATCCTTGCATTTTGGTAAAACGTCCCACCTTTTGCCACATTCTCTCTTACCTACTTCAAAGCTTGGCAATGATTGTCAAGGTTTCAAATAGCTGACAAACAGGGAGGCAAAAGCGAGAACAGTACAGCCTCTGCTTTTGCTGTAGCATGCATTCCTTAAAGGGCCCCTAAACAACCTCGGACATTTTCTTACACATTTCAAACAAATGCACGCATCACGTATTGAATGCTGTGACCATCGTCTCAGGCGAAGAGGGCAGTGCTATGCACTGTGGGAATGCCACGAATTCAAAGAACAATCCTGTGCTCCTCTCCTGGCCTTTCCGTTACCTCCTTTGCATGTCATGACATCAACAGGAGCAAAAGTTGTCAATTGGCCAGTTGTCAAGAAATGACAGTGCCAACATGACAAGAGCCAAATTTGTGTTGTGAGAATGGAGGGCAACTCACCAAGTGTACACCACTGAACCTTTCATGAAGCTTCCATTCAGTTAGCTTCGCACAGAAAGTGATTAGGGTCAGACAACAGAGGAGCCTCTCTTCGGGCAGGCAGACTCAACTTGTAGCATTCGCGGCGCTGCATAGAGTGGATGAGCGCATGTGGAAAGTAGGAGAGAGCACGAGTGGGGAAGCTTGCGAAGGAGAGCGAGAAAGAGCTGCAGCCATGCTTTCATTCATCAAACGCCTGTAACTTTGCTATTACTGCACCATTTCAAATATTCTTGTGGCTATAGGTTCATAGTATCATACATCAGCCATTATGTAACTAATTTTCGAGTTCAGGGTGGTTTAGCCCTTGCCAGGTTTGGCCATTTTTAACAAACATGTGTAGCATATATACATGATGCACGGTCGATCATGTCTTCAAGATGCTACAGCACTGTGCACCGTGAGAACAGTTGAAATTTCAAATCAAATGCTGCGTTCCTTCCCTGTCTTTGAAGCCCGCTCCCAGTCAAAGTCAGCCACACGCATAAATGTCTCTTCGCAGTGCGTGTTTCGTCACTCACCATGACTAAGCATTCAATGCAGAAAATGCAATGCCGCAAGAAAGGAGGCAGGCCTTGATGCCATGGTACGTCCCTGGGCTCCGGTATGGAAGAAGTCAGAGAAGGAAGACTGCTTGGGAATGCTACTTGAGGCAGAAGGGAGAAAGTGTCTGTGTTGTGGGCATGGTAACAGGACAGTTTTCTTCATCCTCCTTCAATAAAGAACCAATAAAGCTGCCAAAAGAAATTGCTTCTATACGTGATCATGACTCATTTGTAAGTAATTTGAATCACTGGAATAAGCTGCCAAAAGAAATTGCTTGTATACGTGATCATGACTCATTTGTAAGTAATTTGAAGCGCAGTTTTACGCATGTTGGGTAAAAGCAGAATTTTATGCCTTTGACGCATTGTAAGTGTATCTACATGCTTTGTACGGAGTGTTGTTGTTGTTTTTTTTTTTTTTTCATCAATGTATGCAATTCTCTCCTTTTTCTTTTTATATTTTCTTGTTGTATTCGGTGATTTTTACCACGTTGTTCTATATTGCCTTCCCCCCACTAATTGTGTTTGAAATATCCTGTTGTTAACCCCCCCCCCCTTCTTATGCAATGCCCAAAAGGGCCTTTAGGGTATCTGAATAAAAAAAAAATTTCAGAAATTATTTTAGTAACACGCTTCCTAGACAACGTTTTACAGCTTCCAGTCAATTACCAGAATGTTCAGTGGGGCCTGGTGACGGGCCCTTTAAAGAGTGCAGACAAATATCTTTGAACTTGTAAAAACCCTACCACATGCTTATCCAATGTAAAATGATGACACTTAGCAAGTATGAAGGTTGGGGCACATTATCATAATCTGATACTAAAGTTAGTCTCAAACTTCTGTATCCGGAGTCATCTACATTACCGTGTAATCATAACAAAAAGCAATACTTGGTCATGTCGTGCCGCAGTACAAGGCTAGGTATGATCACATTAATTATAAATAAATTAAACAATAGAAGAAATACCAGTTAGAGTTAGAATGCCATATGGTTCACAGAACCATGTGGCACTCTGATGCTTACTAGTATTTCTTCTGGGTCTAGAGGACTTGAACCTACATTCAATGAAACAAAAAAAATGTCACCACTGCATTAAGGGCTCCAAGGAGATGTAGTTTGGTTTTCATGCTACTCTGATCAGTTGATGATGTCCCAAAGAAACACAGGCAATGAGAAATTATATAAAAGTGAGTCTTTGAATTAATTTCAGCCACCTGAGGTTTTTTGCCATGCATCTAATGTTTGGCACATGACTCTTCAGCATTCTGTACCCATCAGAATGTGACCAAAATCGGCCACATAACTACCACATGACCACCCATGACCAGCGAGAGAATGCCATAGCCACTGGCCCACCATGGCAGGTGATTTTAGCGCAGTATTTTTCTTTGCATCCACTATGGAAAAGGATGGACAAGTCTGTGCTCGCTCAATATGGTTTTCTTCCATGCACTGTGGCATCCCTTTACAATGTTCACTGCTTTTACAATAAACTTTCTGAAAATTTTTGCTATGTAACAAACATGCAACCACCCACTCCACTGACCGATGACCAACTCCACTTATGTCAATAAATACTTACTAACCTAAGTGGAGTTGGTTATTCTTTTTCTTTATTTTTTGGGGTGGATGAGTGGCAAATAAAAGGGATCCGTGTCATAGGCGGAAACACCTGTGGGGAGGGGGGTTCCTCCACGAAGTAGACATGTCCATTTCGTCTGCTGCTGAAGTTCCGACTGGCTGGGCTGTGGTACACATGAGGAGACAGGCCCCCAGCAAATCAGCACTTCAGCAGCAAATGAAACAGACATGTCCACTAAGTGGATGATTACAGCATACCCTCGCGCTTCATACACATTTACATTACAGCATCACTACCCCAGCAATTAATATATGGAGTGTAGCTCGTTACATTGTTAGTAAAGAGCTTAAACTTGTACATGTGTGTAGAATGAAGACCCTCTACCGTTTGTTCAAGGAACACGGTGTCAGTGAAGTCAAACGCATGGCTGTCAACGTAGAATGTCACACACATGCAAAACGTATGTGACACGTATACGCGACAACCCATTCGTACCTGTGAGGGGCAGTTGCGTGCTAGTGTCCTCAAACTCGACATTTTATGTTGCGAGTGCTTGAGCGGCAATGTGGCCCTATTACCGGCTTCTGGAGATTCTTTCGTGGAATGTTTGTACGGAATGGGAAGTACGTTTTGAAGACAGAGCATAACAGTTTGTAATATTCGAAACAGCTAGCTGCCGTCACTGAGAAGCTGGCACGCAGCACAGACTGGCTGCATCGATAGCACGTGGCACTGTTCGCTGAACACACCGAACGTCCTCAGAAGCTCGGCCTCACTCGAGTCCTCGCCACCGGGGTAGCCCGAACAAATGTTCAGCGCGTCCAAACGGCTCACAAGTCTGCCGAGCTCTTCCGCATCGTTCACGCGGACAGTAGGCGACGCAAGGCAGTGCTCGGTCGGCACCACACGTCCGATCGCGTTCACCGTCACCTCCAAGGTGTCGCGGACGACGACAGCTTTCTCAACGACGACGATGGAGTCAACAACGCTCATCTTGCACAAGGCGACGAGCTCGTCGCCACATCCGTGCACACTCCAACCGGACACGTCCTTGCACTCTGCCAGACTCGCCCTGAGCGCGGCGAAGCGTTCGTCTTGCACCACGGTTTGGTCCTGCGAATCGCACACTGCTGCCAGGCGCTGTCTTCTCTTGCGTCTGACGGGTTTGTCAACGCTGCTCGCGAGTCGGAGCGTCGGTACGGCGCCCGGCTTGAGGCACCAACGGCCACGCGGAATTTGCACTAGGTTGCCTTGGACGACGTGCTCGTAGTTCTTGACCAGGACGTCGTCCGAGAAATGCAGGTTGCAAATCGTGCTCTTCGCGCCTAGCGCCGTTCCTTTGCGAGCGAGCGCGGCGCTCCATTTGGCGGCTAGCGCGGGTTCCTTCGGTACGCCGAAGAAGTGTCGGCCTTTGGAAGTGGTCGGCTCGTATCCACTTCGGCATCCGTACGCGGAACATTTAGGCATTTGTTCTTTGAACAAGCGTGCGTCACGTCACTCTATTATAGAATAACGCCAAGTACTGCAATCGCATCAGACCACGGAAATCACCACGACCACCTGCGTTATGTTTTTCGTCTGCTTTCCGTCGTACTCGTGACTGCTCGTATGTAGAGATGATGTTGGCTGTTGTCAGAAGCTGTCTACAAGTTAATTTGGTAATGGCACGAGTTCATGCTTTAGTTAATATAACTACGGCATCAACATAAAAGCTTCAATCATTTCTTAATATTTGTATTTCTTTTTCTTTTGTTATTTCACAAGAAAAACTCGCAGCAATTACAGCGCCAAAGAAGTGTTGTGGGGGGAAATGTGTTTCATTTGTCTACCTTAAACGTTGATGTTTTAGCGATGCAATGTGCGGGGATAGCAGGAGTTTCCTCGGCGAAGATGCAAAGATGGCGTCGTCCGCCAATGACGCGGGCCCTGTGAACGCGCGCCGGAAAGCTCTCTTTGCGGCAGTATGTTCGATCTGTGTCGAAACTGGCTTCTCGAGCGCAGAGCGAGTAGCAGTCGAGTCTCTGGTGGAGATGCTTCAAAGCTGTAAGTGTGTCGGCGCGAGAATGGACTTGGATAAATCAGTCGCAGTTATGCATGTGTCCGCATCTCCTTTGAGTGGAGCGACATTTTGACACCTTACTCGATCCGCTAAACCCTGGCCCCTAGGTGCACTTTCAACTGGAATTGAATTTCTCTACCATGATTAACTCCCTTCCGCAGCCTGCCCAAATGAGACAAACGCGATCGAAAGTGACCCTTGTGACGACGGTATTGCAACTCGCTTGGTGCAGTGATCCACGGCTTTGTTCCGCATATAGTCATATGCCCTGCCGTGTTTTTTGTCTGCAATCAACCTGTCGGGTCAGCATCTGAAGCTGCCTGTCGACATTCAACGCTTACTGCGATAGTGTTTCTTGCGATCTTTTCAGGTCTCATCGAGATCGCCCGAAGCAGCAGAGCCTTTTGCGAGCTCTCCGGGAGAACCGAGGTCTTGTCGGGAGATGTATTCGTGGCCCTCATCGAAATGGGTACGATTCGCTTTTCAGTGAAACGATTAGATTGAGGAGCATGCCCTGACCTATATAAACGATGCGCGCAGTAAGGTAAAACATAATACGTTACGAATGTAGAGCATGTCATTGTTTTCCATGACATTCTTATGTGTCTTGATACTATCTTCTTTGCATTTTAGGCATCAATGTGGAGTCGTTATGGAGCTTTGTCAAGCGTCCGAACCGCATCACACTGCCAACACGTAAGGAAAGCGTTTGAACTTTTTTGTGTGTGCGTGTCCGCCATGTGAACTTTTTTTACCATGACATTTCATGAGATTTTGCCTGTTACTTTCATTAGACGTCTGAATTTTTATAAAGAACATTATACCGACGACATTAATTACCAGCTAGTTTGACTGAAAGGGCTTTTGTGCTGCATATTCCATTATCTAGAAGCTGATTACAGAAATATCCTTGATTCATCATTCATGCAGTCTATCGCTGAAGTCAAGAGTCTGATGAAATCTTGGTCGGGAAGAACCATGATAAAAAAAGAACAGATGCTGACTGAGATGAAGAAATTATTGAAAACTTGACATTTTGGCTCGCAAGTGATCAGGACTTCCGTGCGAGAGTTGAAATGTCAAGTTTTGAAACAATTCCTTCATCTTGGTCAGTATCTGTGTTGTTTCCTTTACATTCTATTGCTGTTGTACTGTTTGATTTTGTGTGGGGAAAAAAAGGACTTCTGCAAATCCTTCAAGCTCTAATTTTCGCATGCTTCTTGCATTTCACAAGCTGGCTTACAGACACGATCGTCGATGCCAAAGATCCTGCAGGCTGGAGACAAGAAGCCCCTGCCGCCTCACATCCCCGAACACATGGTGCCCTTTCCTGATCCACACGCCTACATCCGGACACCGGTAAGCAAGCAGAAGTCCAGCTTGTTCTAGAAGTTATGTTTTCCATTGCTGTCATAAAAAGAAAGATTGGGTCCAAAAATTATACTTGTAGCTCCATTCAGTCCATGAGCAAGAAAAAACACACAAGGAAGGCTAAGACATGACAGGCACTTACTGAAACTTGTTTATTTGAAGCATAGCATTTATAGACAGGTGATGAGTGAAGCAGGCAGAAAAAAAGGCAAAAAAAGAAGCAAGGAAGCATAACCTGACATGAATCAAGTGGCACCAAGATTTATTGGGCTTTGCATCTTGATGGCACTTGTTTCATGTCATGTTTTTCTCTTGTTTCTTACATCGCCTTCTTTCTGGTCACTTAATCTATCTTCATCTATTAGCATTTTAATTCTGGGCTTTTGCATGCCAAAACAACAATCTGATTATGGAGCACACTGTAGCTGGGAACCTCGGAATTATTTTAACCACCTGGGGTTCTTTAACATCCAAGGCAAGGTACCACAAGTGTTTTTGCATTCCGCCACTGTGGGAACTTGCCGCCATGGCAGGGATCGAACCCACGACCTCCGCTCTGCAGCATAACGCCATTAACGCCACAGCCACTGAGCTGCTGCGGCAGGTGTTGCCTGTGTGTAAATAACCTTTCACAGCGAGCACTTGTCCTGTCTCATTCTTTCTCGTCTATTTTGTTCGCTCATCAAACCGTGAATGTCTACAAACTGGCCTAGTCATCCAACCTCCTGTACTTCATTCAAGTCACGCACACTGTTTCCTGTCCCTCCCCACCCCTCTTCCTTACAGACACACAAGCAGCCCGTGACGGAGTATGAAGCTATTCGGGAAAAGCTGGCCAGCCAGAAGCGAGACGTGGAGCGTGCCCTGACCCGTTTTGTGGCCAAGACAGGCCCCACTCAGAGCCTCTTTGCAGACCAGTCAGCTCCATTTCCTCGTGAGCACCCCCCCCTGTTGTGCTCCATACTCGGAGTTCTGCGAGACCTCCAAGTGTGGCGATTCAGCCAATATAGAAATTCCGGGTAGCACTATACATAGATTTGCCTAACTTCCTCCTTTTGGCTTCACGCGATCATGTGGCTTCAACAAAATATTGTGTTACGAATAGAACAACTCAGAATGGCTGGGTTCCAATAATTGCTGCAGACAGCAGCATAGTGGACAGTAGCCATGTTAAACTTTGTTTCAGTTCTGACAAAGTCAGCAAAAAAAGAATGCTTTGCAAAGACAGCGTCAGACTCTGAATAGAATAAAAATCAGTACTGTACCAGGCTGTGCCAAGATTTGAACCCAATGCCACCTTTGTGTAGGGCGGATGTTCTGCAACTATGGCTGTGTTCCAATACTCGACATAGACGGTTTAAAGAAAGTGGACATCAGCCGTTGTCCAGAAGCTGGCAAGGGAGACAGCCGTGAAGACGGCGTCAAAATAAAGAAACGATGCAGGCTACTTTTGCTGTCCAAACAAGATGGCGGCTGAATCCAATGCTTGGTAACTGAATGGGAAGGTCATCGGTGCACAAGGAAACATTGCACTTTGTTATGCGCTTAATGTAAACCATTTTTAACTGTGGCACAGGAGGAGGGTCACACACAATCCTCTTCTCTAGTGGGCAGTTTTTTCTTGCACCACAGTTCAAAACTGTCTAACTTATACCAGCTCACCCAATTTTTCTATTTCACTTAATGTAAGCTAATTCTTTTTTTCATAGGTTCACTCACGAAAAAAAGTTAGAATGCAGCAATAGTACTATGTGCTTTCCTTAACTTTTTCTTGTAGACGCAAGGAGCCGTCACATTGCAAAGATATCTTCCAGATGCACTCCATCTCATGGGGTCGAAGCCGGAACATAGACGGTAGACAACCAAAGCTCATGTGTAGAGAGCCTTATTGCTGTCATGCATCCAGCAAAATATAGCTTCTTGAAGGTTTAGAAAAATGAAATGTAATAAATAACGCGACAGAAACGTCTCAAGCCGCAAGCTTGAAGACAAGACAAATCCATATACTAACCATTAGTATTTCCATAGTAGCTGAATGATTGCAGCAGTAGAGTTCCCTCTAGTAATCTTGTAGGAATCTTGTAAGACGAGGTAGTTAATCACTAATGCCTTCTACATAGTTACCCATCAGCAACAGCTGCAATGATCTCCTGGTTGAGTTCTGAAACCGAGCTTTTAACTGAACCCTTGCTTATAGTGTTCTTTCTGTTCCCTTGCAGTGATAGCTTGCAAGCCAATGGCCCAGCCATACCTAGCAGCGCTGCTTCCCAAGGATCAGGTGTTTGAGCAGCAGGAAGAGGAACAGGCCAAGAGCAGTCCCGAAAGGCCACCGGAGCTCGTCGACAACCCTTACCTGCGCTCGGTCAAGATGCCACGAAAGCGCAAGCGGTGACTTCTTGACACAAAGACAATGTGCGCATGCTTGACTCACTCTTTAAGAAGAATGGCTGTAGCAAGCCGGCTGCGAGGAGACTCCGTAGAGCCAAGTAGGCTTTGAAGTTTCGTTGACCACCAAATGCTCAAGTCTGAGAAGAAACAGACAGCCAACCAGAACTTCTATATGGCATCATTCTTGGCTTGACTTGTTAGTTGGTGACCTTGAGCTTCACTGTAGAATGTTGGTGACGTGCTTTGCTGTCTTGCATAGCTGGTCGTGCATGGATGTTTTGTAAGACTGAGTGGCTGCAACTGTGATAGCTCTTCTTTGCAATGTTGATGCAGGACCCTAAACAAGTATTCTGTAGTGTGATGCTGGAGACTGTTGTAATACCATGGCGTCAAGAGTGGACCAGCATCAAAACTGCTACGCAACTGTCAATACACAGCCAACCAAAAGTGCCGACATCACCTGGGTGGCAGTAAAGGTTGTGTATGTGCACATTTCTAGACAGGCAATTTCACCGGTGTTCTGCATCATGCAATGTTTGCAGACAGACAGGGAACCGTGGGCTTGCATTATACCAAATACACAGTTCAGAGGTGACTAAGGACATGCAAAAAAAAAAAAACATAGGCAAATGCCTTGTTGCTATTCTGACTTGTCATGTTTTAGTGGCAAGACACTTGTGTTACTCTGACATTTTTCACCCTCTCATGTGTAATTTCGTTCCATAGCTGTAAATGCAATACCTGCAGCTGCTCCCTTTCTCATAACAGAGTGCGCCAGGTACTTTGCTATCAGTAGCGCCATGTGCTTCCAAGTGATGCTGACTGGAAAGCACAACATACAGCATTAAAGAAAGAAAATGCTCGCAAGTAGTATTATTGCAGATAAAATTAACGACGCAAAGGCGTAAAAAAAATTTTAAGTTCGCCTGTGTTAGCCAGGAGCCGTACTATGTAAGAATTCTTTTCCTTCAATTCTCTTCGCTAATCACCCTTTTCAGCAAGTGGCCTGCACGAAAAGCATGGTAACACCATGCCTTTGGTGTTATCAGCTAATGATCAAGGATAAAACGAATAGAAAATGAAATCTGTTGCATGATACAGGCCCAGAGTAAATCCAATGATTACAGTTACTTGGGACAGTTATGGCTACTACATTGTCGTATGTCTGTTGGCTTTGCCTTGTAGTTTTCATCAGTTCTTGCACTGCATGTTCTTTTAGGCTATTCAGAAACATGCCACTTTGATAACTTTGGTTTTATTGTTAGTAGCGGCAAACTTCCTGTAATGTTGATGTTAACACTTTATACAAAAACAATGCATGCAAGCAGGGCATCACACTTAAAAACTTGAGTCCGCTATCCTGATGTTCAGGGCAGTACCTCCTCGTCTGTAATGGCCAGTAGCCAGGATGAACATTAACGTGCATATTATTGATGTTGCGTGTATAGCATTACTGCAGATTTTGGTGCGCAAAGGCGCTTTTCCATAGTGACTGTTGTGGCAGAAAATTACACTACACAGACCACGAGCCATAAAAGTGCATTTAAAAGTAATAAAATCTCTTTACTGAAAGACTGATCGATGGAGTTTAATGCCTCGAAGAAACACAATGGCTGTGAAAGAAGTTGCCGTAGACAGCTTCAGACTTGCACCGATAGCTCAGTGGCTGTAGGTCTCTTCAGTTTGGCTACACCTTCCAAACCAGTCTTTGACAGTGCAGTATGCAGCACGAATTCACTTTGTATAAGTGCAACAACGAATGAGCTCTCATGTGCTACAGGTAGGCAAGCCTTTTCAATAACTGCACTTGTAGCAAAGGCGAGGGTGTTTTTCTTTTTTGTCATTGAAATAATGACCACAGTCGTAATAGGTGGTATCCAAATCTACACCCCAGCGACAGTTGCCCTCCTCCTGTGCTGTGCTTTTGTGGGCTGCACGCAGCAGAAGAGATTCTGGAGACAGAAACACATATGAGCGCCATATTTAAGACATCATCTATACTACATGCGTGGATGCTTTTTTTATAACAAGATAATGCATCCCAACAGAAAACTATTCGAACAAAAGCAACTTGCTGTATAACAAGCTCGGCATGAAACTTGTTACTTCTGCTTACACCAGCTGGAGGCACTGTCGCAACCAATGCAGGAGATGTTTCCGTTCGCGCACCGTAAATCGACTAAAGCTGCACCCTGTCTGCTACCAAGAGCTCATGTCACCTGCATTCAAATCACTGACAAAAGTGTTGCACTACGATTTAGTGCAGGCAAATCAAAGAGACCTTACTGTGTTCTACGCAATGTTGCTGCAGCTAATAAAAGAATAGCAGGTTCTTGCTTGAGAAACCTGAAGAAATTTTTATGCTGTTAAAGATACGTTCAGTGTCTGGTTTATTTTTTTTTTTTTTATGGCCATGCGGAAATGCAAAAATGGCACAAATAATGGCAAATGCTATCAAGCACTGGTCCTTGCATTCACATCTAACAACAGCAATGTCATGGGAACATGGCAGGACAAGCACGGAAACATACCGGTACGTCAGTGACGCTGAAAGGGTTAAAGGCACTTTTTACTAGCATGAATCAAGTTCTACAATCTGCTATCCGCAATTAGCTCCAAATTCCTTGGCACAGTATGTGGTTTGAAAAACCACACGGTGCACAGGAAATCCCGAGCGCCACAACTATTAAAAGGACGCCTTGTTCCAACCTTCAAACTTCATGTACCAGATGTCATCTCAGGCACTTCCAAAACTTGTGTGAAGTGTTCGGTGTTTTGCCTAAACCCTTAAACCTAAAAATAAACAAGACACATCGCTTGATGCTCACACAAAATAAAAGTTGATTATTTCACAGAAAGCAGTAGAAAAGGTACAAAATTTCGAAACAACAGATTCTATTCTTCTGAAACTTGACAGAACACTGTAGACTCCAGAGCTTCATCAATCACTCAATCGCTAAATATTTGAAAATTCAGCAGATCTACTGGTCAGTAGCTATGGCAATGCTGGTTCTACTGTGGAGCACAAGGTCATGGGTTCGGCTCCTTAGGTGCATTCCAATAAGGCCAAAATGCAAAAACACCCATGTGCCTATATTTGTGTGCATGTTGAAAAGCCCCTCACAGGTGCACGCCAGCATGACAAGTGATACATCGAAGACAGCAAATCTCTACAAGCGAGTTCTTGCACCCTTCAGAACTACTAGGCATCTGTTTGCTGGCTCGCAGCCTCGCTCGAACGCGGCAGCATTTGCTGCTGCATCCTCATGGCTGTCTGTTCTTTGCGACAATAGTAATGGCTCCCACACAGGCCGCGTTGCAGCTCCACACCGTTGGCTTTCACCGTCGAAGCCATAGAAACTTCTAGCTGGCCAACGCGGGGCCAGCATATTAACATGGCATGAGAGGCAAAAATAAAGGATTATAGGTTAAATAAAACTGTGTACAAGCTGTTTCCTATTCGAATGATGTATACATAAGGAAACTTTTATAGTTATAGTTTATATCTATGCATTTCAAAGCAAATTCGGGGATCCGCCACATTGCATCGCACTTGCATCTGATATCGCCCATGCCTTCACATGCCGCTACAGGGATGTCATCGCAGACTCTCGCTAACAGCTTCGCTGTAAAACTCTAGGTGGTTGGAATTTATCCAGAGCACTACACCATAGTGCATCTGGTAGTGTGTGTTGTTAAACTCCATTTGATTTTTGAAAGGCCCTGAATTAATTTTCACACTTCCAAGTTCTTTGAATGGGCCCTGAAACAATTTCTGCTCAGGGCAAAACAAATTTAGTTATTGCACAATGTCATGAACATCTGAGCCAAACAGTGTTACACTTGTGCCTGCAACTGAATATCCACAATTTTGTTGGAAATACTTCCTGCATTTTCCTCCAACAGGAAGCCCGTACAGCATTTCTATCCCTAACTTCAACACAGCAGTAAACCTGCACTGCTAAGCTTGAGGCCTTGGGTTCGAGCCTGGCTACCACAGCACATTTCGATGGAAACAAACTCTCACCACCACGCTCTCTCATCTCCCTTCTGCTTTTCCCCTTTCCACTCATGATGTGACAGACTTCTCTCCTCTCCAACACCAAGACTTAACCAACGAACATGGCCGGGCTTTCATTCGCATGAGCGTCCTAATGCTGCCACGTTAATATGCTTGGTGGTTTCTGCACAATTTTGCATGCCGCAAGTCTCCACCTGAAAATGTTTTATAACTATGCTTTTTCAGATACCATCACCTGGTAATAAACAGTAGGGCACTGTCCTCTAATTACTTTCTGGAGGTTTGGGTTCCAAAACCACGATATGATTATGAAACATGTCAAAGTGGGGGACTTCAGATTGTGGCCACTTGGGGTTCCTTTAATGTTCACAAAAATCTAAGCACACGAGTGTTCTTGCATTTTGCCCTCATAGGGGGGTGGGCGGCATAGCCGGGACTGAATCCACGCCTACGGTGGCTACCACAGCCTCAAGCTCACCAGCATAACGCCATAGCCACTGGGCTATCCAGTGAATTACAAGACATTTACATTCCTTAACAGATGCAGCAGTGTGGCACAATCTGGTACTGGAGAATGATGCTGCCGATACACCATGAACCAGAGAGTTTCATACAATTACTAGAGGGAACTGTGGACTTAGTGTCTATGGCAGGTGCAAGCATAGCAGTTCAGCCAGCATGCCAATGGTGGGTAGTACATGAATTTGCCTAAACTTCGTCCTTCCGGCTTTTAATGGCTTCGTAACTTTGCACAGTGACCATTTTTAACAAAGTACTGCATTATATATAATTAAACAAACGTTACCTGTAGCACAGAAGCCCGATATTGAAACCATTGCACCGCGGAAGCATGGACAAGTTGAATCACTGCAATTAGTTGTGATTATGCGTGCTTGCAGAGTCTTATTACCCTCTGCGTAAAAAGAAAATATATAAATTTCTTTGAAACCGAGGCCAATTTAGGCCCAGATGAAGCATAATAAATGAGGCCACAAGAACTTCTGAAGCCCCAAGCACAAAGATCAAACAAATCCATGTGCTACCCATCATTCCCATGGTGGCTGAATGATTGCAGCACCAGAGTTCCCCTCTATTAACTGCAGAAAACTCTATGCCATAGACTCCTAAATTGGTGGTGCGACTCAAGAGTCGCACCACCGATTCTCAAGGTTATGCTGGCTAAAGAAGCTCAGCGCAGTGATGGCCAGGGAATGGGAGTGCATTGTTCTGTGTGGACATGGTGCATTGTTTAGAATACAGTAGGAATGGTACAGCAGCATTCGACTGCCAACAGCTTCTCCTCAAAATAAAGAATTTTGTTAAATGTCTGGCATTAAAGGGCACTATATAAATGTATATACTTTTTCAACACTTCATTTAAAATGTTAGAGAGTGATGTGTACCTAAACTTAAAGTACACAAATGCTTTGCATTCTGCTCCCTTTTGGAAGACATGGTACCCAGGTGTCGAACCCACGCCCTCAATAGCAGAACGCCATTACCAAGTCGCCACAGCTGGTGGCGACATGAAACAGCACCTTTTTAATGAGAATGTACACTCACTCACAAGATAGTGCAGTACATGGGAGTGCACTCCTCGAATGAACTCGAATGTTAGTGCTGCAGTCATGCCTTGAAGAAAACCTGCACAGGTACAATGGGCCTCTTCTATGTTTCATTCCGGACTGCTCAGGAGTGCCCTGGGCTGCCAGAGAGGCTGCGTATGCAATGCTCATTGGCTGAAAGCACCGCCTCGGGCAGTCCAGGACTATTAGGGATGAATAATCAGCACCCAGCGATGCCTCACGCCTCCAGGCCCAGCGATGCCTGGAGGCGCGACTTCGTGCAGTCTGCTACGATGTTCTCGCATGCCGATGGTACTGGTGTTGATGAGGCAGCGTACTGGGCTTGAGCTGGTGGAACCGCAGTCCCTTTGCACGCGGCACACTAACTCAAGGTTGGCTTGCCACAATGGCAACATGCTACTGAAAGCAAAATTTACTTCACAGCACTAAGACGCAGGCTTGGCAGGCGCAAATAAAGTTGCAGGCGACACAAAGCAATGCCTCTAAGCTTCACTGCGCCTGCACAAAATTGCTTCAATGCATGGCCGTGGCAGCTGCAGTGGTGCTCCACAGAGCTCAGCCACACATTTGTGTGCTCCAGAATATTATGTGGCGGATTGTATTTCGCAGCACATGACTTTGCAATGTTAGTGCACATGGCACCTGGTGCATAGCCTGTATTCCAGAATTTTCTCATTAACTGCAAGGGTTGCTACTGAAGACTATGCGATAATCTCCTCAATGCTCTATTAGAGCTGACACTACTTGCTAAAGGAAAAGAACATGCTGAAAGTTTTTCCAATCACATATTATGTCACACTAGCCAAATATGGCTACGACAAAGCTGCTGTGTTGATCAGATGAATGATGAGAAAAGAAGACAAAAAGACCCATTACAATGTTCCAGTCATGGTACAGAACAAAATTGCAGGCTTGAAACTTTAAAGGGACACTAAAGAGAGAAACGATTTCACTCGTGTTAGTACATTACCCTTCTACAATGCCAAAAATGCCACTATTACCACAATGAAAGGCTTGGTAAGCAAGGAAAGACAAAGAAAATGACGGGCGACGTCTTTCTTTTGTCTAACGTCATCAATTTTGACGGCGTCTACTAAGGCCTAGTTAATTCATTATCAGTAAAAATGGACTATACACTGTGTTCTAAAGAAGCCAAGGACTGAACATAGAAAGTTTCAATAACTTTTATCGAGCCAACTTCGCCCAAACACGAAAAAGTACTTTGAAATCTATGATGACGCACCAGCGTACCAGCACTGGGGTTTTGGCAGGAAATTCAGAAAGAGAACTTTCTCTTCTAAAAATCAACCTATTATAGTGAAAGTAATTAATGGCAATAGAGTTTTGAAAGAATACTTTATCAGCGTAAACTGATTTAGTGTTTCTCCTTAGTGTCCCTTTAATGAAGAAAGCATAGATCTTAAGAGCGTCAATGTGAAAGGTACCTGCAAAATAACATCTGAAGTGCACACAAATAGTTCAGATTTTGCTAGCCCAAAATGCAACACAACACACATTACCTGCAGTTTGCAGATTCTTATAACAAGAAAAAGAAATTGGAAATAAGAGAACACAAAGACAAGGTTTCAATTTCAGTTGTGAACGTCTTTATGAAACTGTACAAGAAAACAAGGCCAACAGAACAGTTACTGCTCATTGGTGCAGGATGCTTAATCGGTACAAAAAGCTGACACTAAGATGCTCATTTTCACGCACTGAAAGTCTACTATAACTGTACAAATTTTTGTCCCTGTGCCTGGTAGAGAAAAGCTAAAGAAGAAAACTGCCTTGACTTTAGCAGATGGTAATCTTGCCTGACTTAGCTCAGAATTCGCCTCAGCGCATTGTTAACATATAGCAACTGCCTTTTACTTTCTGGAGTTGAGGTGAAGCATTGAGTGGAGAGGCGTTCAATACAAGGTGAGTCACTCGTGAACACACAGGAAAATTTTGGCAACAACGTGCAATCTGCTGGACAGTCTTGCTATTGCTTCATCCACACACAGCTGTACACAGCAGGGTCTCGCGGTGTGAAGTGTGGCTGAGATCTTCACAACAATGGTAAATGCGTTGATGAGCGCTAGAAGTCAGTAGCACACTGATTTTTGTCATCTGCTATGATGTGCGAACAAAAAGAAAACAATGTACTAAGAATGATATCACAGACAGAATAGTTACTGCACAAAGAGACGAATACACAGAAATTGCACATGAAATGATGGGACGTAGCGCACAGTTCCAACTTTACTAAAGGACATGTTGGCAAAGGAATATATAAGCAAGCTATTACAAGTGCCATGTATCATATACAGCTCAGACCACTAGTAACGACACCACTTATAGTGCAGGACAGGATGCAGTGCCGTCTTTCACCAGTCACATTTACCTTCCCATAGAACTAAATGTATACGCATAGCGCTTATAGTTCAGCCACGCGAGACAAAATACTGGCTATAATGTGGACAAGAGAGGCAGCGAGCGTGCTTCTCAATGAGATGCGTAGGCCGATGAGGGAGCGACTAAGGTGATGCGGAGGAGGAGGAGACGCAGAGAGAGCGGGCAAACAAAGAATGGAGGGGAAAAAAAGAAAAAATGTGGCGGCAACATGCTGGCTCAGAGGGTGTGCAGGGGTTTCCTAAGCTGGCCTAAGTGATGGAGAAGCCTTTTGCTCCGACCACTTGTCAACGCCGTGCAGTTCACACGAAACATACGCATATTGTTGCTCTTTGGCTCTTCAGTCTGTGTGCAGAAAGTAAATACAGCCTTCGAATGATTTTTTCCGGACACAAACGGCGTTGCAAGAATGTCTGGATTATCAGGCAGGCCAGGAAAACTAACTTCAATTGTAAAATCAATTTATTGTTTTTTTACAACTCCAGCACCACGAAAAAATCAGCCGCGGCCGCAAGTGCGTTTTGCAATTGCCTGGCATGATGCGCATCATCGCGAAGTGCAAATATCACACGTATGGCCTTGACTCTGCGACGTTTGCCAGTTTCAACTGTGTGTCCTGCAAATTCATCAGTTGGGAACATTGTCCCCACATGAGCTTTCGTCGTTCTTACCAGTGCGTGCCCATACAAACTTTCGGCATGAGTGTTTGTGGTAGTTGCCAGCTGATCGCCTGTGAACCCCACTTCAAGCGAGCTGCCATCAGTTCAGTCTGCGTGCGTGATCTCAAGTCAGATCTCCGTGAAATCGTCTGCTCGTACTAACATACATAAAGGGCAAGCTTCCCGTGACTGCATGCTTCCCAGTTGGGCCTAACCAGTGCGGTCTTGTCAAGAGTCGGCGACCAAAGTTGCAGTTTAGTGCAGAGTCAACGAAATGCTTTGCAGTGATGGTACGAAACTTGGAAAGTTGAGAAACCACCTTGCCAACGATAGTGAGGGCACATCCCAGTCGTAAGCTTCAATTCCAGGACACACGCAGCTGTTTGATTTACATGTTTTGCATGTGCACAGCCTTTGAAAAATGTTTCAGTGATAATGCAGAAATTCACGGCTCCAACGACTTATGTTATAAACAGTATATGCTAACACAACATTAGTCGGGAGAAAGCAGCAGCACTAAACAAACGAGAATGAGATGACAACTGACATGGCTCTTCTCGTCCTCCTGTACTGTTCTCTCCTTAGTTATGAATAAGCCAACTCACCCAAGAAAATGTTTTAAGGGTCAGACATTTAAATGCTGAATCTGTCAAATATGACTATGTGGAAATAAAGCATCTTTGTCGGTGATTAAAATGAAAGACACGCTCGCACACTTGAGACCCTGTCTTGGGGTAAACAGAAAAGGATTTGATTACTTGCTTATTCATTTGTTGATGCTTCTTTCAATAAGTTGGAAGCACGCACTACGCCCTGTCGTTTCGTGTGCCTTTACTGTATATTTGTTTCGCACAGAAACCCTTTTTATGTTGAACAAGAGCCACCCAACCCACCATAAAAAGTTGTTCTCTATCACAGAGCTCGTTGAGCAGCCTACGGGAATGGCTGCGTTGTCTGGGCTGCGTACTCTGTGCCAATGAGTCCCCGGCACACCAGGCTCATTTCAACGAGTGCCTCCTTTATGAGGCGCTTGTTGGTCCTCTCTCTGCATTCAGAGAAAAAAATTTTTCAGCCACGTGTACACACAGAAGAACTGAAGATCAGGCTAGTTTGTGTTGAGTCATTATAACCTGCAGCGCAACAGGAAGACAATAAACAGATGAAGGGCACATATCACTGCAAGTACTATATACCGTGTCTTCATCTGTATCACCAGCTGTACATGCAGTCCACACCAGTGATTAGACAAGGCAATTGGTGGTAACAATTCTGTTACGACCAGTTATCTCCACAAGGGGTAAAGGGGCTTAGCATTAGAGTGTTTTAGTTTAGCGTTTTTATGCTCCGTGAAAACGTGAAAATCGCCTGCCACTCCGCTGTGGCTTAGCGGGGCAATTCAGAGTGGAGCGTACTGTAAGGACGCTCCACTAAAACACTCTATTGCCTTTTTTTCAAACTTGAGAACACATAGCGGCGTGTGCGATGCCTTTCAGTGAATATAGTTCCAAAGAAACTTTCAAAGAAGATCTGATAATAGCAAAGATACAAAGAGCAGTTGGTAGTCAGCGCTGCGTCCGCGTCTTCTCACTTGTCCTGTTTTATTGCGTGGTTTTGCATTATGTAAAAAGTCCAACACTTACTTCTGTCATTCTTCCTCAACACTCTCAGCTGGGGTGACGCTGATAGCAATGCCCTGCCAATCACTCCTCTCTTTTTCTTCCCACATAGTAGAATTTCAAGGTCAGCATCTGACAAAGGTGCGCGAGAACGACAATGGAGCAATGACAGGATGGGAGAGACACGTGAACAACTTCAGCTTCCACGTTTGAGATTGGAGGGGTTTGCATGCATGCGCAAGCTTCTTCTTGAGAGTAACACGCATGAACAATTGCTCGATGGCTGGCAACTACGAGTTGACGACGACAAGTCCTATGAGATCTACATGGGCATGGATCCCGACATGAACTATGACAGACTGGGGCAATATAGTAGAGGCCATGAAAGTTGCAGGAGAGAGATAGTGGTCTTTTATGTGAGATTGCAGGCTCCCTGCTGCATGCAGAAGAATATTGTGCTCGCATGCTCATGGCAGCGTTGCAGACAGATTGCAAGTGTTTCCTTACCACGTTCAAGAAGTATTGCAGTGCCCCTTTAAAGTGCCATATGCGGCCCAGTCATGGAAGTTTAGATAGACTCAGAGATGAACAGTGCATTCGGCTGCAAAAGTGACGAAGCCAAGTGTGTGCACTGTCATGCCGGGCTCCATCGACTCTGCAGTCGAGCCAAAGCAGCATTCTGCCTTGCGCTGCTGGCATGAGCACCGTGCACAAAAACACCAGTGTTCTTGCAAGAAGTTGTGCACGTAACGCATTGTGGTGCATACAATGATCTGAGCACAACAGGCAGCACAGTTCAAACTATGAACTTCAGTCTCATCTTGTGCAAAATTGAGATGCAAGTCCTGCAATGTTGTTGGTGATGCGCACAACCATGCCAGCATTGCGAGATGCCTGGTAGCTGCCGGGGCACTGTTTCTGCTAAACCGAAGCAGTTACCTCGCATGCTGCGTGACACCGTGTCACCGAGCCAAGGAACATGAACAAAAGTTAACGAAAGATGAATTGGCGCACTTGCCTGCGCACTGCAATGCCTGTCGCAGTGCACCTCTTTTTAAGGAGATAAAGATTCTGGGGAGAAGCCATGACCAGACTGCACGCGAACTGATGGAGGCTTATCACATAAAAAAGAAAGGCCAAGGCTGTGTTAGTGACACCTCCATTAGGTTGTTTCAATCGGAAATAGATTTTTTTTTTTTTATAATTGGTTACCACGCTAGGCTGATGAGTGTTCTTGTTTGCTGCGATCTGCGCATGTTATATATGCCTATATATGCCCACGGGCTGCCGTGAATAAAACAATTGAAAGTTACCGCCCGTGCTGTTTATGTGTTCTCTCCCTCTGTCCCCGTCTTTATTTGCGGTCAATATGATATGCAGTTACCAACACTGCTTTGCATGAACCAAACACTACTACGGCAGTGACCTCACCTAAGTAGCAGATGTAAGTAGCGCACTCTGTGTTCTTGCTTCAACTGTGGACTTGGAAAAGCTGGCTGCGAGAGCAGTTGCGTGATGACCTGGGTGGTGGCCTGCAGGTTCTGCCTGGTCAGTGCCAGCACCACGTCAGCCATGGGCTCTACCGCTGACCGTGGCGACTCACCGCCACCAACCACCTGTGGTGACAAGACAGGCATTCAGTATTCCTTGCACTTCTTTTTTAGGGCAGGACAACAGGAAAATCACTTCTGTGCAGTCCACTTATCGAGGGTATTTAACTTGCATGCAATCAGTTCATAAACATGCAGTGCATTACACTACCCGTGAATACAACAGGCATTCCAGTGCAAGTCAAATAAGATGAGACATCTTGCTCTAGCTACTAGAGTTATGTCAACGAACCAGCCTTGTGTGTTTCAGAAGTACATTTACTGCGGTAAATTTCACTTGTTGCCACTTCAGTCTCGCAAATGCATGTCGTGTTGTCTTCGTAATAACGCTGGTTTGAGGCAAGAGTTTGACAGAAGGCAAGAGTTTCAAATAATAGTTCTGCAAAAACGTTTGCTTCGAGTTGTTCACAAGTTCGACTTCGCCCTGCCATCTGCCAGCTGCCTGGTTAGCTCACATGGTAGAGCAGCTGCCTGGAAAGGCGGTGATCCCAGGTTCAAGCCCTGGACAAGGACAAATTTTTCTTAAACTGTGAGGCTTTTCTTTCGAGGAACTCGTATGGGCTTCCTTTGTAGCAACTGCTACAATTTGGTGGTTGTCTCGTTTTCCCTTTATTAATTACTTCTTTCCACTTTGCGGGTTTCCGCAGAACTACATATTACGTCAAACACATATTAGACCCTTGCCCATTTTTCTTGCTAAAAATCGGATGTGCAATAGGTTTCTACTTTGTTTAGAAGCTTTAATGTTATCTCTACTTTCGTTTCCTACTTTGGTCACACAAAAAGCAGGAGCGCGTTTGACTCGGGGGCATGTTAGAATCTGGCAAACAGTGCCAAATGAATCAGAGGTGTGTTTTGACGTTTTTTTCTGCAGCTTGTTTAATTCGACCTTCCAGATAATTCAATCATTTTTGTCAGTCCCGTGAGGGTCGAATTAATGGAAGTCGACTGTATATGCATACATATACAAATAGGCATATACACACTGCATGCAGACTGCACAGGCCTATACCAGTTGGGCACCTACCCTCTTGTATCCCTAAAGGTGCCTTGAAACACTTTTCCAACAAATCGTAGAATGGCCTTGCTATTAAAGGATGTCATTGCACGAATCTCATGCCGCAAGAATTTTCCAATCCTTCAAGCATAAGGGAAGTTATCCCACCAACTCGCGGCTTTCTCTTTCCACCTCCGCTAGCGCGATAAAAGCTACACAGGGCAGAAGCCAAGGGGGCAAAGCCCTGCCCAAAAGTTTAGTGTCTCAGTGGTGAAAGGGTTAATCATGCATCGTTGTGGCGATGGTTGCGGCAGCCCGTGGCAGACGACGCTATGTAGCACATCGCTGCTATCTTGAAGGCCACGTGCAGCAGACGATGCTATGCGCAACTTTTTTTTTCGTAATGCGGCAATGTAAATATGACGTTAATTTTTTTGTATTTTTTAGATCACAGACGTATGTTTCATTTTTTTAACTAAAAATTTGCGATTGCGTAATACTGAGAATGTTCTCACAATGAGGAAATCGGCCAATAGCTGTTTGTGGGTCCAGCTGCTTGAGATGACGCTGTACTACGACATTGTGGAAGCAAGGGCAAGCAATTTTTCACAGTTTTTGACACTAGATTCTAAATTCACTGCTGCATGAAGTACAATAATATTTGGCTCACATGTTCATGGGATACTCTTATACAGATCAGCAATGTTTTTCTTACTATGTTCAAGAAGTGTTTCAGGGCTCCTGTAAAAGATTAGCCAACAGCTCGGTTTTGAGGAATACTAAATGAGCACATATGTTTTCAAGAAATTTTAAAGGCCTTTGGTAAAAAAACTTTTCAAGGGCTTTCAAGGAGCTGTACACACCCTGTACATCGCCGATGGATGACGCTATCAGTGCTTGGAATGAACAGCCCACACAAGCGATCACTCGTAAAGCGAAATCAAGCAAAACAAGCACACCATGAGACACCTCTCCAGAAGGGACAACCGGTAGGCGTTGACTACTTGTACAAGTTGTACAAGCGACACATGCTGCTGGCTCTGCTGGATCACCTCAGCCTGCAGAAAAGAAAAAAAAAAGGGTGCTGCTGCTGAGCTCACCTGTGTATAGTATTTACTCAAAGCCATATGCACTTTGTCAACATAGCCATGGGAAAGCTTCATGGGAAATTGGCTCTTGCCGCCCAATACACAAGCGGTAATTTCTAGCTGCTGAGAGCGAGAAAAGTATGGGAGAGAGTAGAACGGGTGGCAGCGGGTGTGGGTCGTGACAAGGACATCACTAAACACTACTGCAAACCAAAAAAATGCGTTCAAGGCCCAGCCTACTTCCCGAGAGTCAACAAGCAGATAGGCCCCGAGGACAAGGCCGAACAGTGTCAGAGCAGGTTGGCTTACCGATGCTAGCTGACTGATGTCATGCTCCTTCAGCTTTGTTTCCTTCCTCCATGGGGGCCACAAATAATATGTCTTCACTCAAGACACCTCTTCAAGTTCATCAGTTATTTATCAATTTCAACATCTAATTAAACATTTTCATTCTGTGGTTTGTGGGGTTCTCACACCCATGCTCTTGGGACAAAGGAACGACAACACAGTAGTGCAAACAATCACAAGGGCATTTATTGCACCTTTCATAGATCAATGCCTGCTAGTTGAGTTGCTATCCACAAAACATGCCGATGGGCGCGTGACAAATCTAGAAGTCCGACTCACCGCGATCGGATAGCGAGCAAATATGTTCGCCCTATGCTGGATCCCAACTACCTTGAGAGTACCATGCTTACTATCATGAGAGTTTCATTTACACTCTCATGTAATTCACTTTTGCTGCGCAGCCGTTATCACATCCCTGTTAGGGTGCACAAGCACACCCATGATAACGCACGAATTATGGACATTGTTGTTTCTAGTGATTAATCGTGTTAAGATGAGGAATGTCACTAAAGCCAACGTTTCGACAAGAGAACAAGACTTAAAGGGACACTAAAAAGAAAGACAGGCTGAGCTGTGTTAGTACTAAATAACTTTATTCTACAATACCAAAAAAGCAACTCCTACCATGAGAGAATGTGTGGTAGGAGAGAGCATGAATGAAAGAGTGGCGGCAACGCCACTTTAAGGTTCGTGCACCAGTTCGCAGTGACGTTTCAGACTCACAGCCGGCTGGTTTGGTCTAGTTAATTTCTTTTATTGGAAAATATGAACTATGTTTACTCTAAAGAAGCCAAAGAATGAACATGGCAAGTTGCAAACACTTTTACTATCCACAATGGCCAGAATATGAGAAAATTCTTTAAAATCAGTGACATTGCACTGACATTGTGGTGCAGGGTGTTTCGGCTTGAAATACAAGAAAAAATTTTGGGCTTGATTTTTCCTTCTAATTATCAATCTCTTATGAAATTAACAAAAATACAGTTTCTAACGAACACTTTATCAGTTCACACTGATTTAATGTTTATCTTCATAGTAATTATTAAGTAGTAACAATTAAAGGAGCAATAAAGAAGCAACGGAATAGACTTACCAGGAACAGTGCAGCTGCCTTGACAGTCCCTTTCTCAGGAAGTGTAATGGCCACGATAGCTTAAATAGAAACAAGGAACGTTGACATTGAACTGAAGGGTACAATATTGAACAAAGTTAAAGGAAGGGGAGGGCAGCAATAATCAAGATAGTCAACTTCAATTTAACAAAACTGCTCATACCATACTAATTTACTACCTATGCGCGGTAAAGTGTCTCTTCAATGTCCCTCGCAGATATATGTGGAAAATGCAGCTAGCACACTTCACAAAATCCATTAGTCAGGACTCAAGTTTTCAACAGAACTCAAGTTTCCAAGAGCCCTGTTTGATTGTCAGAGTTGTTAGAACTTGGTAAACTACTGGTAAGCATGACATTTAGCCATAAGGTGAACACGAAAAAGCCGCTTGAAGTTCAGCATTTTCTTTGCCTGTGTGGCACATCTTATGTTCTGCCGGCAATCCTGTCAAACTTGAACTGCTGTGGTTTTCTTAAAGCGAAGCTCTTCTTTGTAAACCTCGCCAGGATTCGTGAGTGTGGCTGCAGCCTGGCTGTTCCCTTGCTGATTAGGCCAGTCGTTCACAACGGAGCACACGTGCTGCGCGTTCTGTTGAGTTCCTTGCAGCACCACCAGATGGTGCTTGCCTTCGCTCATCTGCGAAGCTAGGGAAACGCCGTAAAGCTAGGGAAACTACTGAGCATGTTTTATCAGAATGTGAAGACGTCTACCCAGCGGTCGATTTAGGCACCGCTGGCCTCCTTGAAGCCCTTGGGTTCAGCGGGAGCAGTGGTAAAGCAAACATGTCCGCAATAGGCATTAGTAAGAGGCGATTGGAGAATTGGTGGAAGAAAAGTAGGGAAATGACAAAAGACGGAGACATACAAAAGCACAGTTCGCAATAGGGGATCAGAAAATTTGGGCGCGGTAGTTCACAGTGTTCTTTTTTTTTTCTTTTTTCATTGTTTAACCTAGGTAGGACATTAGGCAGTATAATAGCTAGAGCTTGGTGGCGCAAACCACCACCCCGTTCCAAAGGGGATGCTCATAACATCCATCCATCCTGCGGTGCTAGCCATGTGAGGGAAAGGAAAAAAAGAACCAGAAGGCTCACCTTCGCGCATGTGTGCCTACACAGTAATGAGGAAGTAAGCATCTCTTGCAGATAGAATGGATTCCCACTGCGCTACGTACATCTACATGCTGCCTCAGAAACCATGATGAGTTCAAGGCGTCCGTCGTACTCGCTAGTAGTTAGCAACTCTGCTTAACAAAAGGCTCGGTATAATTTGTGTGCGCTTGCGCTTCTGTGAGTTTGCACCTGCCCACATGGGTGTACGCGTATTCCTGTTTCGAGTCTTCATATTTCATTTCATTTATTGAACCCTCAGGGCCAAAGGCATTAAAGAGGGGAGTGGTTACAAAACAGAAATACATAAATAAAAACAATGCATATTACAGAACAAGTATTATCATCTTCCTGTTATACAATGTTAGCTAGTGCAGAACGAAAATGCTGGTTATCAATTATGTTGACTATATCTGCAGGAAGGCGGTTCCATTCGCGTGATGTGCGAGGCAAGAAAGACTGAAATGCAGTTTTAGTGTTACATGTTTCAATGCCAACTTTGTGACGATGGTCAATGCGGTTTGACACGTATCTGGGGGACGAAATGAGAGAATCGCGTAGCATGGGGTGATGGTATAGTTTATGAAAAAGGCTCAAACGAATTGTCTGCCGGCGGGATGCTAGAAGAGGTAAAGAAAGATTAGCTTTCATGCTTGTTACACTTGCGGTACGGTTAAAGTTGGACAGGATAAAACGAGCAGCGTTATTTTGAACCAGCTCAAGTAAAGTTATCAGTTTTTCATGATGCGGATCCCATATCGCGGCGGCATATTCCAAATTAGAACGTATTAGTGTTTTATAAAGCAGTAATTTCAAAGAAGATGGAGTTTTGGAAAAGTTACGGCGCACGTAGCCCAACATGCGGTTAGCTTTGTTAGTAATGTATTCAATATGGCGCGTCCAGTTAAGATCAGCAGAAATATGAACACCCAGGTATTTATATGAAGTAACCGCTTCTAACGCAACGTTATTTAGGTAGTATACAGGCGGAGAGTTGGCACTTCTTGATATGCACTTCTGATATGCACTAGAACATATGCACTCAAACAAAAGCTTTGCTGCATAAGGATTCCAACTCATTGAATCTGCTGCAATTTCTTTAATACTAATGACGCAAACTTCTATGAGCATAAACAACAACTCCAATGTCAATGATGACACGGAAACCTGCAGTACTGACATCACGGAAACATTAACTGAAAGAGGTCCTTGTGGAGCTTTTGCAGGCTGATCGTGATGGTGAGGAAACTGTCAAGAAGTTGCAAGAACCAGTGGTGCTTGAACATGGCGCAGCCAATAATGCTCTCATTCCTTGGAGCATTTTTCTTCAACAACACGAGTGCACTAAAGAATTTGTAAGCGAGTTGGGTGAAACAGCAGCTTTTGTGAAAACACACAACTTTGCGCAGTGACAGCATCTAAAATTACTGAATGGCATAAACAAGGGTGACTTTAATTATGCACATGCAATAAATGTCTCCTCACTTCACATACCTTTTCGCTTTAATATATATTTGAGTGCACCTGTAAGAGCGTAATTTCTTTTCTGTGGATCACTTCTGTTAAGAAACTTCTGATAAAGCACACATTTTATTTGTTCATCTGAATTTGTCCAAAGTAAAGTCTAAAGCAAGCAAAAATAACAATGCAAGCAGCTTACCACACTGGAACGCCATGGATAGGTTGACGGCCTCATTGCTCAGCAGGTAAGCAGCCTTGCGGGCAAGCTGCAGTGACGTCATTTTACATTTGACGCTTTAAGTTCACCAAAGGCAAAGCCTTATACAACCTTTTTGCAAGGCGACAATTCTGTGCAAACATTTAGATTTTATTTTTGACGTCTCTCTTGCAGTGAATGCAGACAGGAACAAAACAAAACAATGCAAAAATTAAGATTTTTCAATTACTTACACTGAGTCTATAAATGTGGTCTTGTCCTAATAAGTATTTTGGGTGCGGGCACAAAGTCATGTTCCAAATGCAGCTTGCCTAAAGTGACCTATAATCGTCAACAACTTAAGAATGCAGTCATGAGTACACCACTGCACAACCTGAGAAGATTTTGCATAAATGTGCCCGCCAATTACATTTGCTCATTTCTGTGATGTAACAGCAGAGGCACAGAGAACCAGTGCAGTTTTCTGGGTGGAGCCTTTACTGGAATGTTTGGCTGTTATGGAGTGGAGGCATTTTAGCAACTTGTTTTGTGCCATGCATTTTAGCAACTTGCTTTATGCCATGCATTTTTCATTTCATTTTATTTAAGAGCATGTTTCAAAAAGTACTGCGTACACATCTGGGCCATTAGCAGTATTGCTAGTTTTTTTACTAACTGCTTATGGCAGACAGTACAATCAGGTCTATTCCCAGCCAGGTTATACTTGAAGAGGTGGATGCTTAATTATGTTGTTAATGAAGTTTCACTAATTGACATTATATTTACAAACTTTAGAGCGTGCTTCAATTGCAGAACCAAGGCTGGGCGTCAATGAAATCTTAACAAAAACCTCACGTCTTCGCAAAAGCCCTGATGCTATGACCAGTTTCGACATATCCGTCGACAAAAGTAGTTCAGACATACTATTGGCATGCGGCGCCTTCTGTGCTTCCTAACTCACAGAAGGCAGCACGTCACGCCCTTTAAGACAGTTGGCACAGTACAGGAATTCTACAATGCCGCCTTCGTGTGAGATTTCAGCAACAACAATACCATATTTTGACAAAGAAAAGCTTAGAGATTGTCAGGAGTGTAAACTTATCGCTCCATTGTGACCTAATTTTTGTATAAACAACCAGTGCAATCTGCTTGTATGTGTGGCCCAGTTTTTCCACGGTTCCTGTGCTACACAAACTTGCACACAGGTGCCTATTAACCTCTGAACCCACAAAATGGCTGAAAGTAACTACAAATAGAAAAATTTGCCTGGATGCTTACTGTGCCAAGAAGCTGATAAAATGACTCCAGGACGGCTGTGCTTTCTTGAAAGTCTGCGAAGTGAACAAAATGAAACAAATATCGCAGTGTATAATGAACCGCACTAGTAAGAAGGTAATGACAAACCACCACATGCAAAAGGAAACTTTAGAGAGGAAGGCTTGAGAAGAGGACGGCAATTAAAAATAAAGAGGGGGGTCACAACAGGAAATAGGTAAGGAAGTAACCGTGCAAAATGTAAATGGCTTCTCAAGACTAACCAGGGCCTGTATAATTCAGTGAAAAACAACAGCGATGTCTGAAGAACATTTTGCAAAGGAAATGCATGGCATATTTTGCAAATTAAGGTAGTGGTTGTTCAAAAGGTTTGTGATATGCATTGTCTCCATGATATCAAGTGGAACCCTGGTCACACATGTCCCCCGATTTTGCGATGTCACGAGTTTCATGAAAAAATTGGTGCTGTCCCAGCGAGGTCCCCATATAGACTAGGGACAACACGTTAAAAACCTCAAGTACACAATGTGAAATTATGCACATCCTGTCTCATACGACGACCCACACAAAACTGCAAACCATATGGTGGAACTTGTCCTGTCTGTGTTCCTTCCTCTGTGCCGTCGATATTGGTGCTTCATCTATTGAAACCTATGGTGGACAATGAGAAGCATCGCCAGCTTCTGGAAGCTCCCGCACAGTGCTGTCCCCTCCATCAGGAAGGGGAGAGCACCCCTTCGCATGCGGAAAGCTCAGACTGTTCACCGGGCTCCCTCTTAGCCTCCTTTTTCTTCCCTCGCATCCTTTGCCCCTCGCATAGTTTATTTCTCTTCCCTCTCTTCACATCACTCAACCACCGCCTGGCTTCATTGCTGACTCATTGCACTTTCTCTCTCTCTGCATTTTCTGTCAGCAGCGCCTGCTCCACTCACTGGACCCGTTTGCATATACAGCTGACAGCGCTCTTGGCCGCACAGTTCAATGCGTCCATTGCCATATCTCGCGAAAGCGAAGCTATCTCTGAAAATGATCATCCAAGAATACCACCCTAGTGTGCATAGAGTAACGCGAAAGCATGCGCGAAGATCGAAACAATTAGCCGCCGGAAGGCACATTGCTCGTATCAGAGATAAGCGTTCACAAACACACACAGTTCAGAGCCTTGTTTATACGCAAGCACACCAGACTTCTCACACGTCTGTTATTGGGTTTCCAGTTTTGCGGTGGTCATTGTATCATGCCAACACTGCTGGCTGCCGCCTCGGATGAGGACGACGTCACAGATGCAGCTATACTTGTGCCTATGTTCACGGATTTGCTGCATGGCATCGATGACATTCCGAGATTCATTTGTGCAGGCAATGAGGCCTTAGGTGACCTCCTTGGGGGCGTAGCTGCACTTGAAAGACAGCTGTGGTGCATGGCTCAAGAAAAAAAAAAGAAGATCTATGGGAAACTGACCAAAGTTTTTAAGTTTGTAAATCTGAAAAAAATGTCTTAGCATGCTGGTAGGCATAGATCACAATACACGGTATACTAAATCTCTCGAATAAAGAGCGATTGACAACTGCAATGCAGTATTCTCTTTGCATTTACTTCTGGGCAGTTTAGTTTCTGTTTCCAACAGAGTATTAGCCTATAGGTTAAATTGGAGCTCCTCACAACTCTTTTGAGCAAAACTGCGTATTATAGACAATCTTTGTTGGACAGATTATAAGACACCTGGATTATACAATGCTCTTGCATAGTCACGAGAAAGTTGTATAATCAGGGTTGTACTGTGTTTTGCACACACAGGCCTCAGTTTCTCTTCATTCGCTATCTAGCAAGTTCAAACTGGAGATGTATGTGGCCACATTGAGCAGTTCAATTCTGTGGCTTAACTCAGATAGAAAATTTCTAGACACAGTTGCCTTGACTCCAAGGCAGATTGCTAGACTTCCGAGTGAAGCTCATGAAAACCTTGCAAGTTCTTTTTGGTGTGTCATACGATTTAGGCTGTACTGCTTATACAGCATCACAGGTCCCAGCACGTCTTAATCTCGGAAGACATGCCAAGGAGTGACACATCCACTCATATTTCAAATGTTAAATTTTGTACTGAGGCTGCGCTATGTATCACACTATCTGAAATTAGGCTTCTTGTGGGCCAAAATTTCATTATAGTTGGCATTTAGGCAGGTAATTCTGATGCAAGTTCTCAAGAACTGCCCCTTTGACTTGGGGGATATAGTATACTGATGGCAAGAAAAAGAGTCAAGGGTTTCATTTTCAGTCTTGGCAGTTGCGTTCCAATAAAGGCACAGTGTAACAACTGTTGCACACTAACATTAGAGCAAACACTAAAAAGCTCCAGGTAATCAAAATTAACCTGTAGCTCTAAGCTATAGCCCCAACATTTAATGCTTATTTTAGATGTGTTCAAATGCTGGTTTAGGCAAAAAAATATATATGCGCAAGATGCTGGAAGGTACGCACTGCTAAATGATGTTGCCGCCGGCAACAAGGTTGCATTACATATCCGTGCAAGTGCTGGAGCTGCAGCTGGGTGAGGCTTGTCAGCAGGAATAGATAACATCAACAGTAGTGGCCGACAGGCTTCCACAACGCTTGCCTGTGGAGATGACAAGTTTGCAAAATAAGCACTACGGTGCATGCCTGCCAAGACAACGTACCGCACAGATAAATACACAGGCTTGCAGCTTCCGAGCATTTGAAAACGTGTACGCTGTGGAATGAGAGCAAATATGAGACTATTTTTTATCATGCATCACAATAACAAAGAAAGTACAGCAGATGACACTAGATATCAATAGGCAAATTTGTGCCCGTAATCGGATTTATAGGTAGTGGGCAACACTACTAAGGCTAGAGAAACTTCTTTTACTGCTCACATATGTGACCAAAAAGTGTCAAAAATGAAAGAAAGACAGGTATGTGTCACGAAATTCGATGTAACATTAAGTCTCATACCTTTATGCCACAAAGAATAACGTATTTATTAAATGGAAGATGTCCCAGTTCTGAAACTATACATCGAATGAACAAAGCGTCACATTTCTGCAACTAATGGTTGCAGAACATTGCTTGCGCTTGCGACCAAAACATGAACATATTAAAACATGCGAAGTAGTTATTTCGTAGGAAGCATTGCAGATCAAAAACTGTGCTGCAAAATGCACGGAGTGAGACTTCCACAGTTGGACTATTTGCCTAGCCTCTGCAGCATTGCCTGCTAAGTATGAAACTAGTGCATGAATTGAACCCGTAACCTTCGTATGACCGACACAATGCTCCACCAATTGAGCTACGGTGACAGCTGTACCCCCGTCCACTTTCCTAAGTAGTATTTGTTGACGTGCATTAGATCGAGAAGAAGTTTGCAGGGATGACATGGCCACAATTAGTACATGACTGGGGTAATGGGAGAAGTATGGGAGAGGCCTTTGCCCTGCAGTGGGCGTAACCAGGATGATGATGATGATGATGATGATGATGATGATGATGACGACGACGACGACGACGATTAGATCGAGCCCCAGGAGCTTCAGCCAGTGCCACTTGCGGCCATGCGGCAAATATGGAACATCTTTTCAATTACTGGGGTCACATAGTATGCTAGCACAGGATCAGGCAATTGGGCAGTAGCACAAGCTTACACAGCAGCACACAGCTTGACACTTGCCTGGGGACATGCCTCATGAAGTTGAACCAAAAGAGACAGGAGCTGCTCGGCTGCAGGCAGACCCAGTGAGACAGCTGCTCGTTTTACACACTCACAAAGAGCCTGCAAAGCAAATAAAGTGCAGTCTTGAGTATGATAGCTGAGTGTGTGCTACTTGTAACCTGCATACTCGTAATGCATACATTTGTGCAACATTACGTGCAGCATGTTACAGCTATCTGGAGCACTATATATGCAGCGACAACCACAGCAGCCGTGAGCACTGAGGGAGCCATGACGACGACTCTTTTAGTGTTATGAGAAGCCACACTTTACCTTAATCACGAGCTGAAATGCACCGCAAAAGCAAAGTTAATTCTTCTACGTAAAATTTATACCATCAATATCACGGTCAGGCACGAGCAAATTCCAGAATCTCACACACCACGGCAACTGTAGCATGTGGCCACCAGAAACACCCGACAAGATATCAGTGGTGTCTAGTGCATGCACAGGTGACACATATGCATTAAAGGGGCCATAACACCAAATTTCTGAGCTAAACTTATGCATTGCATGTTAAACAGTGCGCATCCCACATCAAGCTCGCCAAATTTGGACACATTCTTTGTGGTGAAAATGTTGGCAGCGGTGAGCCTGAGATAGTCTATGCTGGCGTTCTCTAGTTTGTGCTGCTGAGTGAATGAAACACTTGCAAGATCAAATCAATGGCGATGCCCTTAAAGGGCCCCTCAGCAGTTCTGGCCAGGTTGAGCTGACAAGCGCAATGCATACAACGTGCACTAACGATCATGTCTTCTAAGTACAGTCAAACTCGTTTATAACAAACTCGATAGTTCTGCGAAAAGTGATTGCTGTATCAGTAGTTCACTATATGTAAACTCCCCTCTCAAAACAAGCAAAAAATTAACGACATTGAAGGTAGCGGTAGCAGTTACAATTTGACACCACTTCAGTCCAAAGATCTTATCCTTAATATCTTACTTTTTCTTTACAACACTTTACCACATCTAGCTAAATGTTTCTGTTAAAAATGTCACCCAAAGATTGAAATGCATCGTCATAGCTTTTAAAATGTCACCCGGCCAGTTTCGATGACTTGTCATTTCAAAACTGCAAGCACAGCTGCTGCCATTTTTGCTTCGAAAGCTTGTTATATATTTTACTATCAGTGGGACATGACAGGATTCTGAATATGATAGCAAAGTGTTCTGGTTGGCTGGAAGCGAAAACTGCTGCGGCATGCATGCAAATTGTAAAGGTTTTGCCATTGCAGCTGCAGCATCAGCTGCACGCGCGCCAAGAGGTACAAACTTACACATTTTCTATGTCGCTCGAAAAAGTACGAAGTTCAAAAGGCAGAACACCTTCGCAATGTTTATCAGCAGCAACATAAACAAAGTGTTCATGAACCGCAATCTACCGATAACACATAGTAACGTCCGCCGACTCGAAACAGAGTGCTGCTATCGTGACCTCCCAATAATGCACGCAGTGGGATGCAGAGAACTGCGCAAAAAACTGAAGTGCTGCCGTCGTGGCCTTTGCAATAGCACTGGTGCATGCTGGAGACATGCCTTGAAAGCATGGTTACCCTGGCATAGTTGAAAGAATTGAAAGCGGGTTACTTTCCTCGAGGTTCCTGAAATCTGCATGCGGCGCTAGCTTATCTCGGCGGTTGTATCTTCATCATTGTTTGACTGGAGTCATACTGAAGCGGGGTGCACAATGCCATGTTCCCAGTTCGGTCAAAATTCCGTGCTTCGGAACTTCACGTGCTCCCCCTCCTTTTAACGCAGTACGGCACTGTTAAAAACATTCATTATATCTGGGCAGAGTTTTATTAGGCAAGGCTGGAAAATCATGAATGCAGTGAAATGTGGTCTTTACAACCGATACGTGACTTCGAGAATTATTCAAGGCAACATCACTTATTTGTTTGGTGTGTTGCTTCAATAGATGAACTAAAGTTTAGAGAAATAATAACACAAGCAAATCGAATGTTTGCGTGTCGTCGTTTTACTTCATACCATAGCAAGAGACATATTTTCGTTTCCTCTGCTTGCTCCCACATTGTACAGTCACACAGGCAGAGAAGAAAACTAATTTCTTAACATGTTCCAGTGCATGATCATGCTCTTTGATCTGCTCACATCCACCTCAGTGTTCAGGTAGCAGTGACTTATCGTGCCACTAATTAAGGGCGTCATTCCAGATAGCAGTTCCAGCGGTACAACGACGTGGCACATCGTGATAAGGATCCATGGGCCAGGCCAGCCTCTACAAATGTGCGCACACTGAGGGATCAATTTTTATGTTTGTCACCACGAGGGAACCAAGTGCCGGAGGAGGAAGGCACCTGGAGGTGGAAAATGAGAATAATAGCACACCGGAGCAACAGGCGTCGCATGGTTGAGGTCAATGTTGTGTAAGCGACCACGTTCGTGCCCTCCCCATTTGTGCGTCAATGCCGCGGTGCTCGCTGTGCATGTTTGCGATGTCTCTTCTTTGCATATGCAGCAATATGCACATTCCCTGTGGCACGGGAGGCGTTGCACTGTAGAGATCAATGTAGCTGCGTTTCTAAGGTGACGTCAGCAGCTTCACGTGCCTAGCGCCACTGAGCCCACTACCCTTATGTTCTAGCACATTGTAGCCGGGGAAAGTACGAAGGAGTGTGCTGAGCCAAAGCCACCTAGTGGCTGAGCGCAGCAAAGCAACACGACCTAGAGGAAAGTCTAGGTAGTATTGAGCGAAGTGAGAAAGGAGAAAGGAGGCAAAGCGTCGGAGAGGAGCAGAGTAGGCTGGGTTGACCTCCTCTGGCACTCGCTATGGGTTCTGTGTGCGCTATGGACGTGCTGGGCTCGTCTCACGATCAAGAGGCCAAGTGCTCAGCAAGGACGGAGCAGCGACGCAAGTGGCGGGGCAGGCCGAGCACGAATCGATCAACCCCGCAGTTGTCATCAAGCGCCGGGCGCAAGCTCAACAGGTCCGGCAAAAGGCGCAGGCTTGGCATGACCAGCAGGCTCCCGAGGAGTGCACTAGGCAGCTTGCCACGTTGCGAACGTCCCACGCACAATGCAGAAAAAGGGAATGGCACCCGTACGCTTGCGCGTAACCCATGTTCATGAAGTGAAACGTCGCTGTAACTTTTATTCCCTTCGTTATACCCAATATTTCGTTGAATACTATATATTCTTTACAACCGATGTTTCATTGCATCTATATTCATTACATCTGTTTGTCATATGGGCTTAACATGTCTTTAGCAGATGCCTACCTCGATAGTGTCCTCATCACGGGCATGACTGGCGGCGACAGCGTGGAGAGCAGGCAGGGCTCGTGCAATTACTGGTTCGACCAGTGAGGGCGGCTCCTCACGGGCTGCCAGCCCCGACAGGAGTGCTGCCAGCTCGCGTAATGCCTCCCCCACTGCGGGCAGCCCTGCTTGCAGCAGCTGCAGCTGGTAATCCAGCACTGTGGATAGCCAAGCCTCGGAGAGTCCAAGGTTCCAAGATGCCAACAGCTGGCCGGCCAGGCTTAGCAAGCGAACCTTGGGGGTGAGGAGAACAACAAAGCAAAAACTAGAAGACACCAATGACTCTTATTCCCTTGAAGGGCCCTTCACCAGGTTTGGGCATTACAGATAAGAGCGGTACACGTAGGTCATGCGCTGACAATCTTGACTTCACGACCTCCAGTGATAACTGAAATTTCCAATGGGCCTGGTGAGCCTGGGACCCTTTAGCCCTACAAAGCTTAAACATCATTCCACATGAAGGAGAATCAAAATAACTTGTTCATCGTTATTTCTGGCCATGAAGGGTATAAAAGAACTGAAAGGTCAGGCTAGTTGACTTTGATCACTCTTCAAACTCTTCAAACTTCACTTTTCTAGTGCAAGAAACGACCTGGACAACAGAGAAGCACACACTGACGGCGCTGTCCATGTGTGTGTCCTTGTAATCTATGTTGTTTCTTGCGCAGAAAAAGCATGCATGAAGAGTAGGTAGGTTCATACCCAAAAAAAAGTTTGAGTAAAAAGTTAGTATGGTAATTAATCAATAATTTGTTTCATGATCTATACCTACAACAGAAAACTTCCTCCAGGTATATCAAAATATGCCACTATGGTCTTCGTGGTAGTTTTCTGTGCTTAAATCAATTCGAAAGTGTCAGCCCAAGGCACCATTTCTGATATGCTCAATTTACTGTATGTGGGATTCCTTTATATACTTGGTACCACATTGTGGCCTTATGTTAGCACCAGCACAGGCCAAATATTGATACATAGCTCAGAACTGACAATGCCGGTTGAATAAGCGGCACAACAGACATACAAAAGATACTTGATGAAGCTAATGCATGTCTGCCAACCTGCGGACTCTTAAGATTTACAAAATTCTGCAGACATGGCACTGACACAGAGGGGAATAGCACATGTATTTTTGAAAGTTTGCTCTGAGCACACGCGTTCTCAGGGATACATACATAGTTTATCGACAATGATTTGCCTTTATATGCAGCCCATAAGCAACAGCGAACTTGGAATGGCAAAGATGGACGAGTGCATTGTTTTTAGATTACAGTGGTTCTTTTAGCGACTTTGCTGTGGTCAATTTCACCCGCTTCAGGAACTTGCCTCTATAAACTTACTCGAAGCAAGTACCCCTTTTGCGTCCTTTTACCAATGAAAGGCTTCAAATAGAAGGCTCGGAGATCAATCAAACTTTTTTTGTGAACAGAATCTATTTTTCGTAAATACTGATGTGACATTTGGAAATTCATAAAACAAGCCCAAATTTGTAAACTTTACCAAAAATTCTGGGGAGTTGGCATGTATGCTAATGTGCAAGCTCACCCTCTCACGGGGACGCAGCTGCTGTCCCAGGAGAAGTCGCTGGGTGACCTCTAGTAGGGGTTGGGTGTGTGGGGCAAGAGCCTGAGGGCAGTCCCGGGCAAGGTCCTTGAGGGCCAGGGAGGCTGCCATGGACATCCTGGGGCCAGCCTCCAGGCCCGCAAGAAGCACAGGCAGCACCACACCAAGCTGCTGGGGGTCCCTGCAGGCACGATGGGCTTACAGCACAAGTATGCATATGCGTAAGCAGTTGAACCTTGGTACAGCCAAACATCATGAAACATCCAACATGAAAATGACTTCAACATATCTGTTATTCGTTATAAGCATAAACACTGATATCGTAAATGAAATCATGTGTTTAAAACCTGTTATGGGGCGGTGCTATTGGTGTTGAAGAGGCCGAAAAGGTGGCCATAAATGCAGATTATTCAGGTGCAGATGCTGCTTCAGAATTAGTGTTTTCGAGCTGAGAAAATAAAATGCCCCTCTGCTATTTCATTGGGAGCTGGTCTCAAGATCTAACCTTAGTGGCCCAGATTAGGCTTAGTGGTCGCCGCTCAAAATTTGACCCTACATAATAAATACACCCTCCAACTTCGCACAATCTTTTTCTTTTTGAGTGTTCAGTATGCAAATATGTACAGCACATCTGATTTCTGTCACAAGCACACACATTAACATCATCAAAAAGAAATAAAAAATCCTGAGTTCATTATATGAGTGAGATGAAAAAAGCATCCAACAGGCTAGATTTTTTGCCAGACACAAACACACGAGGAAACATCTCTGGCTTCATTATATGCTGCTTCGTATCGTTGTTTGTTACACCGAGGTTTGAGTGTGCTAAAAATAGCACGAATTAGGAATCGAACTTGTGTACAGAGAAACAAGTAACACTAGAAATGCCTTCATTATATCTAATGCTCATTATATGCACATATTCTTTAGACACTAATATTGGTGAGAAACAAATGGCAGATACAAGACGAGACAATACTGGTGACAGGAAAGCAAACATATTTGTTTGCTCACAACTCAGGATTTGTATTTTCGTAGCAGGAATTGTCAAATACTCAGCAAGAGCAACTCGAAACACATTCTGGATGCGCGTCTTCACAGGCTCACTGTGTAATCACATCAGTTGGTCACATACATACGCATACAGGCTTTGTCCCTAGAGTAATGAGACCGCGTTTGGTAAAAATAATTTATAGACCCAATTGGTACATATCATTAAAATTTTTCAAAATAGTCTCCTTGGGCATCAATACACCATTGCCAACGCGATTCCCACGCTACACAGGCTCCCTGGAAGTCAGCTGCCATAACCTCTTTCAGAGACTGTGACAGCAAATAGGATGGCGGGAACAATGTCAAAACAGTGACCTTTCAGGCTTCTCTTCAGCTTTGAGAACAGGAAAAAGTCTGCCGAGCTCACATCGGGACTGTACGGTGGCTGCGGCAAGGTTCCAATCAAGGCAGGGAGGTGCAGGCTGGAACGCTGTCGTGGTGGAGCTTCCAGCGATCGGCAATCTCTTTTCATTTCATTTCATTTATTGGAGCCTTAAAGGCCCGGAGGCATTACATAAGGATTACATAAGGATTACATTACATAAGGATAATCTCCAGTCATTTCTGTTTGACGGCTCTGTGAAAGTGCTCAAGGACTTCTTTGTGGGGCGTGGCATTGATGGTTCATCCTGCAGGTACAGATTCTTTGTGGACCACCCCACGCTTGTCAAAAAAGACAATGAACATTGTCTTCACTTTGGACTTTGACAGTCTCGCTTTCTTAGGGCGCAGGGAGCTCGCGGTGTGCAGCTCCGAACTTTGGCGCTTCATTTCAGGGTCGTACAGGAACATCCATGATTTGTCGCCTGCTATTACGCCGTATAAAAAGTCCTGTTCACTTCGTAACTGCACCAACATCTCATGGGAAACGTCAACTAGTCATTGTTTTTGTTCACCACTCAACACTTTTGGCACCAATTTCGAACAAATCTTTTGCAAGTTCAAATTTTTCTAAATAATCTTGTGAACTGTTGTTTTGCACATGTTGAGGTTTTCAGCAGTTAATCTGATACTCGAATGACTGTTGGAGATCAGGAGATTTTTTCATTCAGCCACATTTTCGTCCAAACCACTCGTTGAAGGGCGTACAGATCACTTCATGTCTTTAACGGTATCCCATCTATTCTTGAACTCACTAAACCACTGGGAAACCTGGGCCCTTGACAGGGCATCATCTTTGTAAGCCTCCTTAACCAAGGCAAATGTCTTGGAAGCAGTTTTTCCCAGGTGAAAGCAAAATTTATTCGCGTACCGCTGCTCCAGCGAACGCTCCATTGTTTGTTTTCTGCCGTAACAAAAACTCTAAAACAGCTTTTGCGCCATTTAAGATCCTCACTGCGCCAGAGCTCGGACGTGACTGCCTCTTGGTGCATTACTTAGCTTAGAACCCTCACCACAAATTCTGCCTCTGGGGGGCCACACTACTGACGAGTGCAGCACCGCGCGACAGGCAGTCTCATTACTTTACAGAAAAACCCTGTAGACACTCACGCAAAGAGCAAGTTTTTAAATGCAGCATTGCTCAAACGTCATGTTTCAGATGCAGCAGCCTGCCAACGGGCCATCAAAGTCGGCCTTTCAAAGGCATCACACTTCTGTTTCTTTCCCACAGACCCGATCAAGGTATTTGTTGCACCCAATAAGATGAGAAATACTATTAGATATAATGAAGGTATTTCCATGTCAGGTAAGTCTTCGTTATACAAGATTCAACTGTACATCCTTTGTCAAATGAAACAAAAGCCATTAGGAACATGAGCACTGCGAAGTCTTAGCTGTTTCATAACTTGCCCTGTTAGAACTCCTCACAGTGTAGCACTCTGGACAGTGAAAAGAATTGACTGGGTATTTGATTCCCAAAGCGACAGCTCAGCTGGACCATGCGGCAACGCTGCTGCCCGTGATCACATGTTAGTAGTAACAACTTGTAGTGTTGCATCTGCAATTGGCAACAGTTTGTTTTGGCCATTTGCGTCAATGCTTGTCGTGATACACTGTACAGTGCAGTGCACAGATTTGCCGCTGTATTGTCCACCGCCACTACTACATGACAACATTGATGGCCTGAATCAAAAATGTGCTCCCCCAACAGTTCGTGGATTAATTTTAAGTGCAACTAACCATCAAATGTGGTCCAAGTAGACACCAAGGAAAACGATTTCTTACACTCCTGAGATAAAGCTTCTTAACAAGGTTCAAACGAGTTGCGAGGTTCAAACAAGTGAGCACTCAACTGTAGCCAGCTGCCAAGGGAGCCAAGGCAAACTAGGGTAGCTGGCTGGAGGTGCGGGTTAGACATGAGGCGAGGCAGGGCTGCACGGAACTGGGGACCCAGGTACGGCTCCTGGTGGGGCCTGACGTTCTCTGCCACCGCCTGGAGTGCCAACAGGCATGCCTCAGCTGCTGGCCAGGCCCGGCTGTCCTTCTCGAGGGCCCGCATCGCCAGTTCTAGGTGAACTGCAAGTGCCGCGAGCAGGCTCTCCCGCAAGATATCAAACAGGGCCATCTGAAAAAAAATAATAAAATCGGGCAGAACTCACTTATGATGACTGTCTGAGGTACACTTTATTTAACTCAAACTGGAGCTCATCACGAGTTATAAGCAGTGGTGTGCTAATATTTGGAAACTCGAATCGGTTAGTCTTCGGCTGGATTCGAAAGACTTTTACTATTCGAAGTATTTGAACCCCCCAAAATTGCTCTCAGTTCTTTAACTCAGCTTCGCCCCAGTACAGCTGTGTTATGCGGCGAAGCATATGAATTGTATTGCGGTGAAGTGTATTTGCCGTGCAGTGAATCATATGACAAGAAGTGTATACTGTCACAGGACCCCTGCTGGCACTTATGGCTAGCTGGTACTATCTGCCCAAGATGCCACACTGTGCAGCCTCCTCTTGCATCTAGACAACACCAGACACCAGGTGGAAACCTCTGCGTCTGCTACTAATCTGGCTAAGTGCATAAAAACACTGTTTCCAAACTACAAGTTTGACCAAGTAGTAAGCCAGGATGCTGTAATGGGAAACTGGTTTAAAAACCTAACTTCAGAAGAAGCAAGGAAAATTTCAACAAAGAGGAACCCAGATATGTCCTCAACAACGAAAGGCTCTGAAGAGGTTCTTAACACATCAGCACTGTCAAGACTGATTATCAACCAACAGCAATTTTCACTTGCTTGTGGCAGCAATTTTCCCTGCCACAAGTACAGGTTGAAAGATATGTGCGTGATGAAATATTGGGCCAAAAAGAAAATCAATGTGAGTGGTGGTGTAAGCTGGGTTCCCACTGCCGGCTCGGCTTGAGGAGAGAAACCTGCTGATAGCCGACACTAGTGTGTCCACTGAGCAGCTCTTTTCGGTGTCTGAAGGAACCGTAGCATGCAGGAGGGTGTTGCTGCTCCCCGAACATGTCGAGCACCTATCGTTCCTTCAAGACAACATTAAATGACTGCAGATATGATAATTTCAAATGAAAGTGTTGTACTAGAGAATCTTGTTGACCACTAAGCAAAATTTTCCTGTATGCTATTTGCTGTGCAATAAATTCACCTTTTTTTTCCATACCTCTGGTTGGCGAAAAAACTTCATTTTTTGCTAAACCAATAGCATTCGCATTCGAAAAATATTCGATTGGCACACCATTTCTATTATTTGAATTCACTTTGAAAGTGAAAATTTCATATTGCACACCCCCAGCTATAACACTTATGAGCATGCAAATTCTTGCAGAAATTTCATGTTAGCCAGGCTATGACCCCCCATGCGTTCGACAGAAAGGGTACAGAAATGGCATAGACTCAGGCAGCAACACAAAGGGATACCCAAACCCTATGACCACAGCAGAATGTGTCAGTCTCCATAGGGAGCGCAAGCACAGAAGCCCCAACCATCTACTAGTGTGACAGGCTCAAACAGCACAGGGCAGTATCGGGTGCCACCAGCAGGCGGGTAATTCCTGAGCCCTAGAGCCCCAACACTCTCTGTAAAACAAACGGGCCCACTACAAATAGGGAGCAAGCACGACTACAAAATTAGACTAAGGCCCCCATTAGATGTAACATAAGTTAGTCATGTGAGCTTTCTAGTTCATGAATAAGTATAGCTTCTGTATTTGGTTGCACAAGATGTATGCACAAGATGTTTCCCATACCCCTCTGCGGCCATGTCCCTGATACAGCTTACCCTTTTTTTTTTTTTGCATATTTTGGTTGCATAACTGAGTAAAAGCTTTTCGTAAAAGCTTTTCGTACTTTTCCAAGTTCAGTCTTTGGCTATTTTCGAAGACAATGCGATTGAGCTTCACCTATAAGAAATTAACCAGGCACGAGCAGAAGCAGACAAAATCTACGACATCATGGCAGACTAGTGCAGGAACGTCAAAGTGACATCAACACCCATCTTTTGTTTTTTCTGTCTGTCTTCTGTCTGCTTTCTGTCTCGTCAAGCCCTTTCTCACAGTAAGAGTGGAATTTTCGGTATTGTAAAAGGGTAATTTATTAACACAGCTGAAATAATTCGTCTTAAGTGTCTCTTTCAAGTGCTTGCTTTTACATTGTCACAATCGGCTGCATGCAGCAATATCTTGGGGAGAGGAAAATGAATCATTGAAATAGCTTGACAGTCAATTATTTTGTCTGCTCGTGAGCTGCATGAATTTCTCAGCTGAATGACTTCCACACAAGTGCATCTATTTCTACTAATCATTTTTTTTCCTTCATCACTAACGTGCCGAAGGCACCTCTGGAGCACCTCTGAGATAAGCTGCATATGGAATTAGAGAAACTATTGAATGGTCTCTCCTCTCACCCTCACGTCTTTCGGACAGAGGAAGCAAAGGTCTTTTCTACACACCCACTGCTAAGATATCAAAGAATGCCATGTCTCACTCACAATGCAGTCTCCAATGTCCTGGCGACAGCACCGCAAGGCATCTTTCTCCTCTGAAAGCAAGCACCATGTTCACTGCATACAATGCATCAACTGTAACATCACTGCATGATAAGAAGCTTTACTATCATGCCAGCACAAATTTAGCCCCAGAATAGAAACCTACTATCTTTCACAAAACTAAACCAGAAAAATAACACAAAAAGCTTTACTTTTACTTGAAGCCGGATGCACATAGAAAAGTTGTGCATAAACCATCAAGGATGATTGTCAAAGTAATTGCACAGCCCTAACTAGAAAGTGAATGAATGAGAGTGAGCACACGATAGAGCCAACAAGACAATGAATGAGCGAGAGCATGAGGAACAGAGAGCGAACAAACGTTTTCCTTGCCGCGTGAAACTACCAACCTCGGACCAACGGCCAAAAGGGCTAAAGAAAGTATTTGCTTTAAGAAGGTCTTGCATAATATGTGCAGATGCTATTGTATCTTGACAAACATGATGTCAAGAAGTGTCCCTTACAATGCACACTGCGTTAGCTGTGTTACCTCACCAAAAGGACCTTCCTGTACCTAAGAAGCCACAGTACACTCACTGCACAGTAAACTTGTACACTCTTATTCGAAGGTTCTGAAGCAATTCTGCAATCACATGCCTGTGACAGGTCAAGTCCCTAGTTCCAGTGGCTCTGTGCCCGAAAAATTCAGAAACAGTGAGAAGTCCTTCGCTCAATCCTCGGGGCTGTAGTACCATAGAAGAATTACAGGGATGCCAGTACACGGCACAATGAGAGGTCTGGCCAAAAGTACAGGGCCTTTTGAAACTTCTGACAAACACTGTGTAAGCGGTGCTTTGAACCACACATGACCAGATCAGATTACCAGAAGAAAGATCACTAACTCTTTGCAGTCACAGGTGGGCCCTTCCAGACATGCAAAGAATCTTTTTCACACTTTTTCAACCACTGATAACTGCACTTCCCGGCGTCTCCATATGAGGGCAGCGCTTTCTTAGTGGCACGATTCATGGAATTCATACGTGCTTTTTGTGGCACAGAGTATCAAGGATGGCGACGTTTTCTTTATGTGCACTTTATAAAATGAACTCGCATTTGATTTACGGAATTTTAATATTACTTTAGTGCCGAGAAGCAAGTTATTCCACCTTGAGGAGACCAGCATATGAGAGCACTGAAGGAGATAACGACGAAGACCCCAGAGAAAGCAGTTCTCGTAGTGATCATAAACAATGTGATGTAGGCTAGAGACTGTAAGACGTCTAAGAAATAAAAAAAATTCCAAAATAAATTGTTTGCAACGAATTTGTTAGCATGAGTGGTATTTTTGCACAGTAGTCAAAATACATAAAATAATTCCTCACCAGAAGGAACCACAAAGTGAGCAAATGATCATGATCGGAAAGGGTTAGGTTTACCTTTATGGTTTTGCTATGAAAGGCAAGCCTGCTAACATTGACCAATGCTAAAGCTAAAAACCACGGTGTCTACCACGAGGGAAAACCTGAAATTTTAAGAGAATCTGTCAGTTCTGGAAAATTCAGGGAAAAGCAGGAAATTTTCTCCCCAACTGCTTTGAATCAATGAAAATGCTGGCTGAGTAGCACTATCAACCATGATAGGACCCACCAGAGAAGGATGACAGTGCAAACCGACAAGTGGTTTAGTAGTACTGTAAATGAAACGTTGCTCATACAGTCAATGCTCATTACAACAGACTATGATAATTCAGCAAAAATGTCCGTTATATCCAAACTCCGTTCTATCCAAAATTAGGGCACGGTATGTTGTGAAATAGTGAAACTTCGCGCATACTGCTCTCTAACCCGCAGATTTGTCTGCAGCAGTTGCACTCGCACAACGCACCTGCAGTACGGCAAAGTAAACGGCCAAATCAACGGCGGGGAGCGAGCTCGAGCGCGCCGCCACCTTCGATGACACAAACATCGGCTGCAGTTTCTTCTATACACAAAAAAGTGGCCGACAGTATCAGCTCAAGTCAATTTTACCTTTTGCAACAAGCGACAACTACTGTCAAATTTGTAGCACAAGTGAGAGCTGCGGTTCAAGGCAAGTTCAACTCTGAGTCCACATCTCGCCACCGCTATTTGGCCACCACTGTCTGGATGCTTTTTTTGGGCGAATTGATGAAATTAGAAATAAAGCGTTCTCAAAACGGTACATTTTGCTATTCTTCGCCCTTGTTTTTGAAGCATCGCACACTATGGCTCCACATCGAAGCTGATTAGGCCCAGCAATGCCTTCAGCACTTGCTTGGCACTACACCGACAACAGGGGTCTGCTTGCATGGTTAACACGAAAATTTCTTGCAAGTGGGGTGTTGCGCAGCACACCATTATGGGAAGCTTGCCACTACTGCAGTCGTTCCTTAAGAAAAAAACATTATTTTCACAAATTCTGCAAGCGCCCAGAAATATTTCTGCGCAGTGCACTGCTGCACACAGTAGTTGTGTGCAGTGTACTGCTGCGTGCTGGGCATGTTTGCATGCGAACTTTGATAACATTTTTGGACAAAAGAGAGACGTAGACACTAAGATGCGCTCATGATGTCTATGTCTCCATTCTGGCCCAGTCTGCTTGCGCAAAGAGAAGCGCTTCACTGCCACATGCAAGCATCAACGCACCAAAGTAGGTTGTATTTACAATGTCTACACAAAGTTTGCCAAAATTTGCCTGTTATAGCTGATAGTCTGTTAATGCCGGGTCCGTTAAAAGTGGAATAGGTTGCATTGATAATATAGGTACAGTGGAATCTCGATGATACGAATCTCACGGGGTCACGAAAAGTATTCGTATTAGCCGAAATTTGTATCATCAAAACACAATTAAAACTAGCTAAATTAAAGAGTCAAAGGTGAACTCACTCAGGCACACATACTTAAAAAGCATTTATTTATTGAAGAAAAAGTCTCTAATGTCCTTCTGCTTCTTTTTCTTTGTCAGGTCATTTAGCAGACTTTCTTCAAATCCATCAAAACACATGCACGTGTCGTCGCTGATTTCATCCGTGGCCATAGCACTCCTCAGAACGTCGAGCGCATGCAAGCGTTTCAGCCCCCGGTGGTGGTCCTTCGCCATCGCCCTCGTCTATGTCGTCGCCATCATCGCTAGAATCAACAGCCTCGCATGTGGCCTCTTCGACAATATTTTCTACCGTGCGCGCACCACAGGTGGCGAGATTGTCATCTGCCGTGCAAGTCATCAGCTGTGCACTCGACATTAAGCCGTTCCCAATCCTCAATTGTACCTTCCAGCTCTGGGGGCACCTTTTCTGGACTCCCGAAGAAGCCGCATTTGCCAAAGCAGTTCGCTACGGTGGTCGGAGTTACCCGATCCCATGCCATAGCTATAAATTGGATGGCATCCAAGACGCTTATTCGCAGATCGCCTTCGTCCTTTCGATCAATTTTAGCAAGTAGGCGGCGCACAAGAACGCTCTTGCAATGGTGCTTTGCATTCTTTATAATCCCAGCGTCAAGGGGTTGCAGGTGCGTCGTCGTGTCCGCGGGTAAAAAGACAAGTTTGACGTTTTGAAGCGTTACTTGCCTCGGGTGGGCAGCGCACTGGTCAAGAAACAGAACAATTTTCCGATTCTTGAAAGCCATCCTCCTGTCAAGGAGCGACAGAAACTCTTGAACAGCGCCGCCGTCATCCACGCCTTTTTCTTTGCGCGATAGACGCACGGCAAATGACTCTCGCGCTTGAAGCACCGGGGCTTTTCAAACTTGCTAACTACCGTGAGCTTAAGTTTCTCCAATCCGTCGGCATTACAGCATAAGAGAACCGTAATGTGCTCTTTGCTATTTTTGCCTCCTTTGCATGCTTCGCCTTTTAAACAGATGCTCTTCTCGGGTTGCAGGTTAAAAAACAGACCTGCCTCATCAGCATTAAAAACATCACGAGGCTCATACTGAATGATGAGTGACGGCAGCTTAGCTAGCCAGTCGCTGACAACTGCCTTGTCAGCTTTTTTCACTTCGCTGCAAACGCTTTTATAAACGAGACCGTGCCTAGTCTTAAAACGTTGCAGCCACCCACCTGAGGCCTGGAATCTATCGATGTGCAGAGCAAGTGCAAACTCGTCGGCTTTCTCCAGCAAAACTTTATCGTCAAAACTTACACCAGCTGCAGTTACATGAAACCAAGTCAGGAGAGTCTCCTCAAGCTTTACATGCTGAGTGGTCTTCGCTTGCTTCGCGTTGACGTTGAACGAAAGCATGTTTTTCATGATAGAGTCTTGCTGTGCAACAATTGTGCTCAGTGTTGACGTTGCGAGGCCTAGCTCCTTGGCCAACTTCGTCCGCTTCTTCTTGGGATCCTCGTCGACCTTTCGAAGAATGTCTAATTTCTCTTTAAAGGAGAGCGTTTTCCACTTGCGAGGCGTAGCTCGCTGCGACTAGGCAAAATGGCGCAAACACAAAGAATGCGGCCCGAAGCACAGCAGCCACTCTGTCTGATGGCACACGGAAAAGGTGGAAAAGCACAAAAGCAACAGAAGCGCCACCTCTTCAAACTTTTTGCGCCCAGTCACGGCATCTGTGCTGTCCGGCACCGCGTCCACCCCTCCGCACCAAAAGAGACAGGGAGAAATCGTGCGACTGCGCACCGTTCTCTTTCGCGACTGTCGGTGGGGTGGCGTTTATTCGTATCAACCCATGCGGGTCAAAAATCTATTCATAGCAACCGTTCTCTAGCACATTGCAAAGTACTAGGGCTCGGCCGGGACCACAGAAAAATTTGTATCATCCGGAAATTCGTATTAGCCGTGATCGTATCATCGAGATTCCACTGTAGTGAGAACAGTCTGCTACATCCGAAAGCATGTTGTAGACAGACCTGTTGTAAGGGACATGGACTGTACGTAGGCTGTGGTCGAGAGAGCCCGCGCAGACGCCTAGATTATAAAGACAATAAAAAGAGAAGCCGGAAAAAAGAAACAACACGATGGTGAAACACTGGATGCAGCACACAATTAGCCCTAGCCGGGTACATTACAGCTCCAGTTTACGTGGCCATTCTTGCCAGCTTTGTCGCAGGTCCCGTAAGCAAGATAGAAGGTGTGCTTAACACACACAGTAGAACGCCATGCACATGTTCTAGAAAAACACGTGAGAAAAACGTACTAACCAGAAAAACGTATGATCCAAAGTGACTAAAAGATTTGACAGACTCAACTGCAGTTGATGTCTATTGTTACGATCGGCCTGCAGGGGTACTGAACTGCAAACCTTTCAAGGCCCACGTTTGTTTCGATCGACCTGAGGTGTTAGCGATCTTCGGAGAAGCGACCTTCGAACCTTTCCCGGCCCGCTGCGATGACTCGCTTTGTGAAGACAACAATGCGCCTCCTCAACAGCACAACAGCGCCTGCATGTCTAGCCACGTTCGGCGGACAGAGTATTGTTAGTTGGTTCGCTGTCGCCTTCACGGCTTGCTTGGAGCAAGAGAACTCCGGCAAAGGGTGTTCTGCGGTACTTTCTCACTGGCCCCAGAAGTTATCACAGTCAATGGACAGAAGCGGCGGCTAGCTGCGGGGTCAGCTCTGGGATCAAGAGGCACCTGCTTAGGTCAAGCGTGTCAACTCCTGTCTACGACGACCCACTCCCCTCGGTGCATTCAGTGAAACCAAAGTGCGGAAGTGAGTGTGTCAACCCTCCCCCTCAAAGGCGGGTCGACTACGATGACTTTGGACGCTCCCATTGGACGAAGGTTGAACGGCAGTTTTCCCTCACCTAGGGATCTAGGAAGGACAAAGGGTTTTTAAGCAGCCATTGTCGGCTGTTCAGTGTGCTTTCGTTTTCAGTCATGCTAGACTGATGAAATGTAATGTTCTCCACCCTTCATGTAGATATTGTAAATAAATCGCACATTCCTCGTTCTCAATGAGAACAAGTCCCTCCCTTCAACAACGTCCTTAGCGTGGATAAGTCAGACGACGGCATGGGCCAGCTACCACTTATTTCATGCCCGACCCCAACTCTTACACTATGTAATGCGAAGTGTTGCACGAATCGTTGCAGCATGTGACTTCGACGCGCGCCAAGCTCATGCCACCCGAGGGGCCCGATACACGCATTGCCTGTTTTTACAGCTTCGGCAAGCTTTAATTGGTGCTCCTTGGATTTGACCTGGGTCAGCACCTTCTTCAAGTGGGGCATTTTGGCAGAAAGCTTTTATGTGCCTATTCAGCGCGAATTGTTGCGGCATGAGATAACAACACGAGAGCCTGAGCAACCCGAGACGTACATTGTCGTTTTAAGCCACTGACGAAAAACTGAAACGAAATTGAGTTGACGGTCAGAAATACTATGCCTATGATGCCACCAGAGAGAAAGATGACGCTCACTTAACGCCACCTGCAGCAGGGAATATCAGCGGGTTTGGGTTATCACCTGTTAAACGCATGCAGTTGTGAAATAAATAGGTGAAGATGATTACCACAACAGGGCTGACGGCAATAGCTGTGAATGCAGGATGTGACAACCCTTTATTTTTTTTTTTTATGTGGCATTTTACGTGCTAAAACAACGTTCTGATTATAAGGCACGCCATAGTGGGGGACTCCGGAACGTGCACCTAAATCTAAGTACAAGGGTGTTTTTGCATTTCCCCGGGAAGAGATTTACCGAAATGGGAAACAGAATGTGCACCGGTGTTTTCCCGTGAGACGAGGCAGGCAAGCTGCTGAGGCAGGCGGCTGCTGTTATCAATCATAAGAGCCTCGTGCCTTTTCTCGTTTTCATAGGATCTAGCAGCGGGAGAACATATTATACGAGCATAGTCTAGCGCTGTACTGAATATTGGTGCTGAAAGGTTGCGTTTTCCAGGAATTTATAAACTGGTAAAAAGAAAGCATAACTGCATCGGGTAATTTTTCGTCTACTCGTTTCTGAACGTTGGCACCGAGATACTGTACGCAACGGGATCATATCAACGAGGTCTTACTATATCTGCATGTATGCAAATTGTGCTCTGTTGCACTCATCCAATGTGTGCTATCTTGGTTATTAGTGTTACTCAGTTGTACTTGGCACATTACAAGATGAATAGCAACGTGGCAGACACCCAGAAAACATAATGTACCTGAATCCCAGTGAGAGTTGTCTGGAGGCAGCTGCGCTTTGCGCAGAAGGGCCTCGAACAGATTCTGCCAGAGTGGCTGCAGCAGAAGCAGCAGGGATTCACGCTGGGAGCCCTCGCTTGCGGAGACTGCATCCTGCAGGGCGTGCCAGGCAGGAAGAGAGCCTCTGCTCCACGTCTCGTCTATAGGGTACTGACGAGGTGTCCCAGTGAACTTCTGCGAAAGCAAAGTTTGCAGAGGGGCTTCAGGCTCACAAGGAGTTTCCTGACCTCTTTCGAACACAAAGTGTTGCCCACCCTACCAGTGCTTAGCAGTAAATGACCCCATCCTACAAGCACAGCAGATGCTAAGAAAAACTGGCGGTGCAACCATTTGCAATTAGCAACCTCTTTTTTTATGATGGGAATGTAATTTGTGACGATATGTTTTACTATGTTATGATTTAATATGTTATGTTATTATTGTAACCCAATGCCTTATCCCCATGGCGCCGGATTTCCCACCGCTGCGAGGGAAAGCCAACTTCTGGGGGCTCTTTTGCACCGCTTGTCATCCGACATATCGGGAGTTGCTGCTATTTTTGTTCGATGTAAGCATAATTTTTGCTACATATACATATATATACATAATGATTCGATGTAAACGATATAGTCAGGTTCGATATAGTCGGGTTCGACTGTAATATGAATTTCAAGGTATCTTTTTGTGTTTGGGCTAATTTGTCTCAGCTAAAGTTTCGGCAATATCTTAAGTTCATTTTTTAGCTGTTTTAAAGTACAACTTAATCTACTGCAACACATAAAAAATTGACCCAACCCAATCAGACACTCCTGAAATCCATGACACTGCGGCAGGCTGGTGCGGGAGCATCTTTCCTGGCTCACCGAGCTTCTTCTCATAGTGATTTTTTTTCTTCTTCTTTTTTGGGGCTATTAGAGAAGGGTTATTTACTAATATGGTTTAACTAATCTTTTGCATTACCATCTCTTTGAGCCACGTAAGGTAAGGTAAATAAGTGCGTGTAGTAGATCAGGCAAGTTTTGACTACTCACCAACAGGTGGTCAAATAGCCTTAGTATAATGGGCTTGTGGTCAGGCTTAGAGAGGAGCATCGTCACCAAGCTGTGGGTGTGGCACTCTACAATTTCCACAAGCAGACTGCACAGGTGACCACATGATTCCTGCAATAGCAACCACACATGTGTACATCACCCACTACCGCCAAGATCAAGACCTGTTTGTTGGGAAATGGCTGAACTACAGTGCGGACAGTGCATATTTTCATTTTGTCAATAGCGCAGACACGCGAGGGCTGTGCCACCTTTGCTCGACTGAATCTTACTAGTAACCTAAAGAATAGCCGCACAGTGTGACACCCACTTAAATATCGAGGATACTATGAGCTCTCAGCACAGCAAGGGGCATGTAACAGCCTTTTCCAGCTGCAGATAATGATTTCAGGCATTTCAATGATGCCCATTTCATGCGATCACAAATTGGGTTTGCAATGTTGGCATTGCCCAACTGGCCAACACACACCATTTGTTCTCGCTCGCAAGCCACTTTTCTGCTACCCCGTCTATACAGCAGCACACTAACTTAGTGCTAACGACTAGTGGAAAATGAAAGGGGAGAGAGAAGGTTTCAAAGGTACAAAGAGGAAGACAGGCAAGTGGCGCAAGAGAACACTGCAATAAACAGAAAGTCATCGCACCGAGGAAGTAGTTGGGCACACCAAATGCACTGCGAGATAGGCAAGTCAGAATTTCTGTATACCTTCATCTTATGTACCAGTGTGTTTGCCAGTGGTGGGAGGAAAAGGCAACATTCCTATGCAAATCAGATTTAACAAAAGGCGTCTTGGAAACATCTTTCGTTAAAGATCGGATGAACTCTGGAAGATAAATTCCCAAAAATTTCTCGAATATGTCTCTCAGCTGTTGTAACAATGCTAGTTCTTCAATACGTAACACACGAACAGCAGTGCAACACTAAAAGAGCAAAAATACTGACCGTATCACCAGAGGTCATTTTTTCAGAGTAGACATCTTCTAACCGCACCACATGTTCAACCATCTCCAAGACAAACTTGGGGTACCTGCAGCAGAATACGTGAACCTCAATCATCAGAAGGCTACTACAGTCAGCACCTTTGTGGCTGAGCTCCAGTAAATTGTCTTCCTAATTCAATGGAACAGTTAAGCGTGCTTTGTCAAGTTGCATCCCACTTAGTTTATGTGGTGCAAACTGACTAAAATCTGACTAAAATGCTGACTAAAATATCACAAACGTAGTTTTGAAGTGTCGAACCAGTTATCACAGTAAGCAATAGAGGTGGGAAAGCGTTGCCCCGAATCACGGGCCAGGCATTGCAGTGTTAAGAACTTCTGTAGCCAAAACCTGCTCGTCATGGATGAAAAAAGGCACAACTCTCTTGCCCACGTCCTAACAGTTCTGGCTGCAGAAATCCTTTACGAAGACCGCCTAGCTCCAAATCACCATCCCAGACAAACACATGAGTACTGACTAGCCTGGCAACCGAACTTGGGTCCTGCCAATGCAATCTTCGTGGAGCAATATTCAAGCGCCCTTGAATCTCACTAGTAACCTGAGGAACAGCCGTACAGTGTGACACCCACTTAAACATCGATACTGTTAAACTGTGATAACTAAAATCAAAGGGCAGAGAGAGATACATATTTTAATGATATGCTGAGGATGTTAACCTAGCTCATTACATCACCTGCCACAAAGTTGCCACATACTCCTCATCAGACATCCACAACGCTAGCAAATAAACTATGTCAGGATTGTTTTTTTTTTCTGCCTTGCATGACGAAACATTAAGAAAACATTCTTTCAGAGGCAGAGGAACAAGGTTAGTATTAATTAATTTCTCAAATCATGCAGAATAAGCGATTGATGCCCTTTCTAGTAGGGAATGTGCAGATATTTAAAGTGAATATTTCAACTAATAAGAAATCAAATATCCTATTCAATTTTAGCACCAAATCAAAGACACCATGTACTCGCAAATCTATATACTTCTCCAATAATTTTGTAGTACTGTACACTGTCGACTCTGCATAAAGAAACATGAAAGTGAATCACTAATCCAGTCATTGTGGACACAAACAATCAGAAGGTACGTAGTAGATTCAAGAAGGGGGAACTTTGGGCCAGTTGGTCCAACATGTTTAAAAAGGAAAAGAACCGTGACTTAAGACGGGAAGTAAGAGGAATGAGGTAAGGAGGTAGTACCGCTCGTACTGTCCATTGCTTCGTCTTACGTCCCGTCTGAAGTCGTGGTTTCTTTCCTCTTTAATTACATCGTAGAGCAGGCCAAGTTACCGGAGAACCAGGCTTTTTCAGCTAAATCGCAATCATTTGCACTAAAGCTGGCATTGTTTGGTACTATTTACGTATACAGCATCTGTTTTCTGCAAATTAAATCTGAGTACGTCTGATTGCAACATCACTTGATAATATAATGGACCCATATGATGCGACCAATATAATCAAAGAAGAAGCACTATTATAGCTCTGGCATCACTGCAGGCAATACACCGTTCCTATTTAGTATTGAAGGTATAAGCAGATGCCAACTGGCTGTAAATAAGTGCCTTTTAAAGCTCATTTCCTACCATGCACAGCCACATATGCTCTGAAAAGAAAAGTCCCAAGTATGCTAACAAAATTATTTGTTCGCAATGTTTACCCCGCAAATAATACCCAGCTACGAATACCCTGCACGAGCCTGCAAATATCAAAACTTTTGAATAATCAGTCAAACGTCATCTTATTCAGCTTGGTCCTAGAATCGAATAGTCACTATACGCAAGCTTTAATACTTCACATCGTCAACCATGCACAATGAAACACGAAATGGAAGCACTAAATTCTGGGATATGACCTCGAGGTATGCTGTAGAGGGCGACTCCAAATTAATTTTGGCCACCTGGGGTTCTATAGTTTGCCTTTTACCTCCATGGAAATGTGGAAACCGAGGACAGAGATCAAGCTCACCACGTCATACCCAGCAGTAGAATGACATAGCCATTGCAGTTGGGTAATGACTCTAGCTAAAAGCTTGTGCTCAACGAAAGTTACAGCAAAAGCCAAAAGCCCGAGCAGCATCAGTTTAGTGTCATGGTTGACAGCTACCCACTTGTGAAGGTCCGGTTGTCCTGCAATGACGGTCAGTACTTCAACGGCAGGTCGGCAGAACTCGGGCTCCCGGATGCACACGAATACACGTGGCAGCAACACCAACTGCTTCTCCCAGTCAAAGCCAAGCTGGGACCACGAGCTGAGACAACTCAGAGCATCAGCATCTAGCACCGTGAGCTGGTTGATAAAGGTCAAGATTTTGCCACTGGACACTTCCAGTGGCTGTCGACTTGGACCTCGGATTGACTGCTCTGTCGACTGCAGCTGTAATGGCATATAAGCACAAACATGAGCTTCTCTCTTAAATATATAAAAATTCTTTCGTGCTTACTGCTGCTAAGTTTTTTACTGAAATATTGCAGAAAGATCGCATTTTGTGGTCCTGATCATTCAGTTTAACACGCAGCAGATTTACTTGATGGTTGTCAAAAAAAAAAAGTAACGTTGCTTTCACCTATGGGGAAGCTAGCTGCTGCCAAGGCAGTACAAGCATCCACTTCAGTCACTTGCTGTTGGCAGCTGCAGAAGGCAGCCATTCCAGGAGGGTTGCTTACTGCTCTTCTGGAACAAGCGGCAACCTTACCTATATGGCTGCCTTCCACAGCAGCTGACAGGATTAAGTCACGATTAAATGGCAAGATTATAGTCAACATTAAATGTTTAAAGAGAAACACATAGGAGCTTTTGAGGTTCAAGTGTGCTGCACGGTATCACCCCAAAATCACTAAATTTTTTAGCCGCAAACATGCCCAAAGTGTCCGATTCATGGACAATTGGTGCCGTGAAATTGGAGAATTTTAGAGTGTATGAAAACAACAAAGTGCTGTACCCTTCTACTAGTTATGGCCACAAACTGTTCGGAAATTCATTTATTCAGATCTCAAGGTCTGCAAGTTCTTGAGGCTGGCTGTACCCAATGCGGCCGCCATGGCATAGGACTAGAACCCTTAATCTCGTGCTCAGCTGCAAAATCCCACAACCACTGAGCCACCTTAGCAGGTGACAGCATGTACGTACTTCCTCGGGAATGAAGGTCAGTAGCTCCAACAGGAGTTTCAGGAGGTGGTCAGGCTGAAACAGAGAGAGTTTGGCCTCATCTACACAGCCTTTGCGCAGTCAAGTGACTTGCCAAGCCTCCCACAATGCACTAACGTTTATTTCACTCTACCAAACTAACAAGAATGATTACTCAAACCTGTAACAATCACAGAGCACAGATGAACAAAAGCAAAGCAGACACTGCAGCCTGCAACAATTAGTTCTGGTCTAATCTAACCTAGCCTGATCCAATATACTGTTACTTTCCCAACACTACGTTCAATCCAATGCCTTTCCACACTTAAGGTCTAACCTAACCTAACTTAGCCCAACTTACTATCACTATTTCACAACATTAGTTTAATGCAATGCCTTTCCACAGTGCCTGCCTTACATAACCTACCATAACTCGGCCTACTATCCCACAGCTTTTGCTTAAAACAATGCCTTCCCACAGCTAACGGCATTTGTTGACATCATACATTAGTACTGCCAATCCGAACATTTCAATGTTAAAGTGAACCTTTGAAAAAATTAATGTGCATAAAGGTGACAACACAAAGCTGGCTATCATCAGTGAACACCAGTGACCATACTCACGGCCAGGATCGTGAACACCTTTGGACAAAATGACAGGAGCAGGTCGTCGATAGCAGAAGGCCAGAAGCTTCCAATTGTGTTCACAACATATGATGCCATCTGGTAAATGAAACAGAATTGAGCACAACAGTGTGAAGTTACAATTGCCAAGAAAGTGATAGTGAGCTACAACTAATGTAAAACAAAGCACAATATTCTTAACATACATGCACCAAGAGAAGTGGTTCTCCCAAATGCAACTCTCCGCTTTAAACGAACAAGCAGAATAAAGGGAAAAGAGGGATGCAATTTTTGTTAGCTACAAACATATAAAGAAATTAGACAATGAAGCCAGATAAGGCTTTGGAGAAATTATTCATGTTAACTGAAATTTAGAAATAACAAAAAGGGAAATGAACATAAAATTAATTGAATTCAATACATTCAATTCATTCAACACTGTTCAATACAAATATTTAGCAGTGTCACCTAAATCATTCACTGCAATACCGCAATAAATAAATTGCACAACTGAAGTACTTACAGCCACCAAGACTTTGGTCAGGACGAGCTTCGGGCCACGTGCATACTTCACGATGGCTTGCAATAATCGTACTCGCAAGTCGTCATACTCATGTGGCTGCAGTTGGTGCCAGTGCCGTGACAGCTTGGTGTGTAAGGTCGTTGCACCGAAGTACTGAACCTCCACTGGCTGCGAAGGCATGGGAGAAGAAATTAAAGAAACCCATTCTCATCCTCAACGTCTTCTCTTCACCGTGATCGACAACATCAAATTTCACTGAAAGTTTCGAAGCATGTTCCAGTGTATCTCCTGCTACAGCAGCTCAGCAGCACTGCATTAAAGGCACTGCCAGCCAATCTATGCTAATGTATACAAATTCCAATGTGAGCCAATTGAAGACGCTGCCAGGTCAACACCAGCTGTGGTGGCCGGCACCAATCACTCAATCGTATACATCAATCCTAACCTAAAGTATTGTATTCAGATGACAAATGAATAAGAGTGTGTCACAGACAGCCATGTGAATGCCATTTTAGGTTAGAACTGAAATGTGTGAGTGATCAATGCCAGCCAATACAGCTGGCATTGGTATACATTAGCATGCATTGGTATACATCAACTTGCAGTGCCTTCCAGCATTAAGTGTGCGCTGGTGAAGAAGGCTCAGTGATAGGCTCGCATAATGGATTTGAGCATGCCACTGTGTCTTTCAGTCTTCTTCTTTCAACACATTGGTTATGATTATGAACTAGCGCAAGCATACGAATAGCAATTTCCACTGATGTCTTCTTAAATCATTAACAAGCTTGAGCTTTACTCGCCCTAGCCGTTATGCTTGAACCTTACACATTAGCTAAAGCAGATGTCTTTCATTGACATGTCAGGTGCATGTAAGATAAACCACACATTTAATATATTTTTCAAATACAGGTATAATGCGCAATTATTCACTGGGACAGACATGACTTCAATAAAGCTCCAGTACAATTTCACAATTTCGAGATGTGTCCTAAGTAACCAAAATGTTGATCCGAATATTTGAGGAAATTAGATTACCTTTGAAATATTTCTTGCTGGAAACTAATGCCCACGTAGCCTAGCTGTGATAACAGCAGAATATGACAGTTTCAAGAAGTCCACCCAAGAAAAGACATGCAATGTTTATATATGACTCAATTTCTCGTTGCTAATAAATATGGTAGCACATAAAATGATGTCTAGGTTGTGAATTACTATTTGTTCGGTGATTATGCCCAATTTCCTTTCTATTATGTTGAGACATTCTGCTTGTACAGTGATGATTATATTTTTTTTTTCCCTCATCAAAAGTGGCACTACTCATTACATCTACGGGTTCAAACAGGACTGGAATATCATTGTGTACCAATTTAAAGGGAGACTGCAGCAAAATGCTCAATCAGTATACGAGCTATTTTCGTTATTTTAGCAGTAGAAAACTCATCATTGGAATGGTAAATGAAGGTCAAAGTTCCAATTCTTGAATTTTGGCCCAAAGCCCTAGTGCAAGCACATCAGTGTCACATTATGAATTTTGAAGCAATTTTTTTCTATTTGGCCCTGTAGTTGTGCAGCGGAACCTGGAAACTTGCCAAGTTCAGTGTTTGTTTCCTTTAGATTATGATGTAGTACATCTTTACTGATAAAAAATTAACTGGGCTTGAGCAAAGAACAAGGTGAGCCGGTTTGGAAATTTCAAGGCAGCATCCATCTTCTTATGCTAAGAGTGGCTTTTTGCTAAAGTGGAGGGGTCATTTACTAATAACAATACACCTAAAATAGCTTATCTTTTTGGTGTCCCTTTAAGGAATGTCAACACACTTTGAAACTTCGGCATACCTTGGTCATGTCAAGAAGCTGCCAGGCAATGTCCCACGCTTGGACTGACACCTGCATCTCAGTCAGGTATCGATTTGCTTCAGCACAGCCCGCACCCGTGTTGCAGTAAAGCTGCCTCAGCGCCTGCACATTATGTGTTGGCAAGTCACAAGCAAGTATCTGCAACTTACACTGATTTTTTTGGCCCCTAGCATCCAAAATCAACACAGAGGCCATTAGAGACACTAGTGGAGGGCTCCAGATCGATTAGGATACCTTGGGCTTCTTTGGCACCTTAACCCCATCAGGCACCAGTTAATTCTGTTCATCGTAAAAGAAAACTTACTGTCACCAGATAGATATCTTGCATCTTTATAATCACAAAAAGTGTAAGGCTGCAGAAGGAATTAAGATTTGTTTATTTTTTAGCAAGCTTTTATCAAATTTGCAGAATGTGGACTGTAAGAGCACTTACTATTCACATCTATACAGTTACTTGAAAAGTATGTTGGGTAGAAAACATTGAGAAAAAAAGTGAAGTTACTAGATACAACAACATACTGACACTGAGAGAAAACAGCTAACTGCATACCTTTCAACTCATTTTACTAAAACATTTATACAGGTTATTCAAACTTACAGAACATTGTTCACAAGTGGTTCTAAGGTTTAGGTGACAGATCTTACTCATCAGTGCTATTGCTTTTGATGCACTAGCTTGGCCTGCCCACTTGTGCATACAGCATCTGAAGGGGTTAAAGGGTTGCTTTCTTTAAATAGGAAAATCACCATAATGGCTTATTATTTAGTGTGAATGGTGTTAATATTATAAGAAATGTAATGTAATAAAAGCAATGATGACAGAATGTCATCCATCATCTATGTTGTGAGCACGTCTTGTTCATAAGCCAAAAAGTGACGATCACTCATGGCACACTGTAGATAAGCTGAGGTTAAAAGGGGCCTTAAAACACATTTTCATGGAACCTTGGCAACACGCTGCAGTGAGTGCTATCTCAATATATTGAAAAAAATTTTGAAAAGTACCTAATATAGATAGTGTGTGCGAAGTCAGTTCTACAAGAATCCGCAAGGAAGAGGAAATTTTATGAACACAAAATGTTGTGATCCATCAGACAGTAGTACAAAGCAACAAAGATAACACACAAGTTTCTTGGAAGGAATGCTTTGCAGCTGAAGGAAATCCCCACTTGTACATATAAAGAGCGCAATCTTTTGCTTGCAAGTAATTCATGGTCACTGTCAAGAGCATATTCGCTGGCATCCATGGGCCTGTTGCAACCTGCTGTCACACCACTGCTGACATTGCATAAAGCTGGGGAAAAAAAAGCAGGGGGCCTTGAGAATTGCAGGTTCCGTGCTGCTTGCCAAATGCAGCTCTGTGACCCGAGTTACCCGCCGTGGTGGCTTAGCAACTTGGTGTCGCGCTGCTAAGCCCGAGGTCTCGGGATCAAGTCCCGGCTGCAGCAGCCGCATTTTGATAGGGGCGAAATGCAAAATTGCCCATCCACTGGGGGCATGTTAAAGACCCTAAGGTGGTTAAAATGAATCCGGAATCCCCAACTACAGCATGCCTCATAACTAAATGGTGGTTTTGGAACGTAAAACCCTAGAATTTAATTTTTACTTAAGTGACCAGGAGTTAAACCTGTGACCTCAGCAGTAGAATCTGATAGTAAATGAGCCACATGAGTGAATATTCACCATCTTGTACCTGAACAAAGTCAGCAAAGTTTATGGATCACAGAATCCATGCAGAAGATAAATACCTCTGCAGCTTTGCGTTCAGATTTCTAGCCGCATTTGCGTTGTCCGGTTCTCTTCTCTTGTGCACGTCTGCATGCCTTACCTTCTGTCATGATGAATCTCTGCTAACTAGCTCATGTTCCTGTGCTTCTAAGCTTGTTCTAGCACGTGCAAACAACATGGTGCTGTGTGAAGAAAGACTGAGGTTCACAGAAAGAGAACTAATAATTGGGCTAGTTGGAAATTGTGTTTCAGCATGTCCGGTATTCTGGTATATGCAAGGATGTTTGGACAATAATGGATGCTGGTAGCAACAACTTGTGATGCTTCACCTAACTGCCATGCCTTACAGAGACGCTTTTGCGTTCCACAAATATTGCCGTAGAAAAAAAAAAAAAGCACTCAGAAAGGCAGCATGTCCCCGATTACTCCGCTGCAGGAAATTTATACACCAGTAGCGAAGCAGAATACACTTGGTTACTACAATATTAGGTCTGTAATCCACTTGCGTGATAAAATCTACACGACAAAACTAGTCCAGTAACAAAAGACAAGACGAGGAAAGAGTGCCAGTCCTGTTTCTTTCGCTCATACATTTTCAGTGCAGAATTTGACAACGATGTAACACATAAAACTAAAGGCACCTGTACCGATCACTTTGTGTGTCATTCCTGCTATTAAAAAAAAAAAAAGTCCACTTTTAGAAACGTTAGCTCCCGATTGTACCTTGTTCTCGTTTTTCTCATCGTCTTGAACTTCCATCTCCCGTCTTCCCCGCGTTTACTCCCGCTACTGGTTTTTCCAAGCAACAGGGATGATAGAAATGATTCGAATCATTTGTGCGAAAGTACTGAACATGCAAGCGTGCCAACTTCCTGTGGGGCACCATATTAAATAAGGAAAACTGCAACTAAGACAGAAACTACAATACTACAACATTTTTTTTTTTTTTTTTTTTTTAAGGTTTTAACCGCATTTACGCGTACAAACGTGAATCGACAAGTTCACGTTTTGACCCACAGATTGAGCTTCGCCGACGAGTACTTACAGCTTCGACGGTCTGTAGATTGTAGCTCATTGCGCGAAGTTTATTGACTGGGTCAGAAGTCTGCTACGAAGATGGTCACCTGCCGTCACCGCGGGCTTGTACTTCCTTCGCAGCAAATGCTGCAGTGTTTATGCACAAGAAACTTAAGTGCGGCCCGGTTTCTGATGTCCTAACGCCATTTCAGCGGAGAGCGCCGCTACAAAACTAAGCAAGAATGTTCCCACAAGAATTCCAGAGCATATTGAACTCGAAAACTAAATCCTTTGCAGAACAAATCGTCTAATGGAACAGCAAGCACAGAACGAAAAAGTTTCTCTGCTAGCGTTCCAGCGTATTGACGGTGGGCGCTGCCATGACACCACACTTGCGATTAGAGCGGCACCAAAGCAGCAAAACAAATATTTAAAAATAACAAACTTATCTTGCAATACTGTAACAACTCTAAATTCGTTTATAATAAGTGCGCTTTTCAACATTTTAGAGCAATTTTCATTTCAAAAGGCAACGTGCGTACTGGAATCTTAAGCGACTACAGCGCTGTAGAAAACGTAGCGGTGTGTAGCAGCGTATCTTTCTTGAAGGGAACGAGGGTTGTGATACTGAGGTGTATTCTCCAAACCTCGCACGTGCGCACTGGTCGGTTCCGTTTTCGTTGGCGGCCGCAACTTCTCCCCGCACGCCGCGAGTCGCACCAACTTCCCGGCCGCTGCTTTTGTGCGTGTTCGTCGTCCCGTAAGCGAGGTGCCACTGAACCCCCAACCCGAGTCAAGCGACGCGAAGTTTACGCGTCCCATTTGCTCTCGGTGGCGATCGCCGATGATCGGGTGAGAACTATATATTTTATGCCCGCACGCACGCACGCACTACGGACGCTCGGTGCCGAAAAAGAGAGAAGAGGAGGCTGAAAAAGAACGGAGGAGGTGGGGAGCATTGTTTCTGTGTCAAGCGGCGCGCGGCGCGCGTTGGCTCAGCTGGCTGAGGGTGTCATTGACCTTCCCAGTCGAGGCCAGTGCCCTCTGAATGGAAGCGGTACCGTTGCCCGCCCGGACCTGAGGAGCTCCGATCCGAATGTCGGGTAAGCAAGCGCTTCGATCTCTTTGCAAGTCGTACTCGCGTACTTCTTGTGCCTCGACGCGGCGTCTGCTTGTGGGTCTTTGTGGTACATAGCCGCGGTGTTTTGCCTGTTGTGTATCGAAATCGTGTCGCTCTAACATTTTATTCCTCCCTCGAGCGCGCAATACATAACGTGCGCGTAGAGCGCTTGGTGGTTTTATAACGCGCTTGCAATGGTCGCGTGCTGTTGCGCTCGGCGTGTGAGAAGATTGCGATCATTCGAGCGGGGATAATGTAGAACCCCTGTTAATCCGATTCCCGCTTGCATGATCGCATTCTTTGGTGTTGGCGTTTAATGAAACTACATAACGGGACAGCGCGCATTTCGGATGCGCGCGTGCAGAAATTGGAGAGTGATTTTTTTTTATTTATTTGCACCACACGTAGAGTTTTATTTCGCTCACTTTTCTAGGTCACGCATATTGCGCGCGTTGGGTGCAAGTGTGCAAACTTCCTTCGATCGAGAAAAAAATCGCTGCACGTTATATACCATCCGCAATAAATTGCCCATTTCTGGTCATTCCTGTAATAATCAAAATTATATATAAGCCTGCTGGAAAAAAATTAATTGAACTGGGAAGATTCTCATACGGCATCAATTGATAATTTAAGCCTGTCATATTACGTGTAATGTATATTAGAAATTGGAAAATTTTACCGGCATTCCCAATTCCTTTGTGTTGGTGTTTTGTATGGTGTACTATGTAATAATTGTTCTTACAGCATTACAAATCAAGTAGAATGAAAATACGTGCATTAAATGCCCATGTGAACGAATGTAGGTATATAAAACGATAGCAGCTCAAATTCTATTGTTTTGTTGTGCACAGATAAATTATCTGTTGAATTTACAAAATAACGTACATACAATTAATAAATGGTAAGTATAGTCTCAGAAGAAGTCTACTAGCTCTTTGAAATTGCGTGGACAATTTCTTCAAACAGGTATTGAGCAATCAAATTGCCTCACCCCACAGATAATTAAAGAGGGTATTAAATAGTTGAAAAGGCAACACGTAACTGTTCAAACAATCAAATTGGTTTCTATTGCAATGCAATATATTTAGACATCAAATTGTATAAGAGCACATATTTTACTGTCATTAGTGAAACTTAACTACTTACATTTTCTATGAAGTGATATATAAATGGAACCTGCCCAGTTCTTAGATTGATAAGCACTCGCATTTGACATATTAATAATTAGAAAGTGTAGCATGATTATGTACATCTGAAGGACAGACATACTTAAACATGAGTGCAATGTGTATCCCTTAAATTGTCTGGTTTCATGGGCAAATAAATTTGGTTTCTTAACCATGGAATATATTTATACTCATGGTACATATGTAAGAGAGATTGAAAAATTTTTCGGGGCATGTGATTGCGAATATGTTCCTCATGACTTCACCAAATGCCCTAAATATGTACGAGTAAGAATATGATTGTATAGCGAAGTATAGACCAACTCTTTCAGTTATAGGACGACTGCACAATTTGTGACAAAATTTGGTTTTCTTTTTGGACTTCATGCTTCAGAAGCTTTTGTTTGTTGCAGGTGCACTTATGTAAGAGACCTGCAAATAACTAAAAAAAAATGTAACTATAGAAATTACAATTTTATATCAGCGGGGAGCTAGCACTTATCACAAACTGATTATTTCCATATTAAATGTTAAATGAAAACCTACTCTGCTCTCTCATTTTATGTGTGAGTGATGTGCAAATGCTGAATTGTGTTTCACAGTCACAACGCACATTGCTGGTCAAGATGCCTTTAAAACTGGTTTTATTAATAACGATGTGTCCTCCAAGGCTATAAATATTAAGCAGTTAATTAGTGATAGTAACAAATACACCTTGAACACATGGTCCTCTTGAATTTCTTAATTACAAAATGCACTCCAAGGCTGTATATCAAGAAAAAAGGGCTGATTAGTCATATTGACTCATTTGGCAACCAGTACATCTGATGCAATTTGTGATGCTCACAGCAGCTAATAGTGTGTTTGTAAAAAAAACTATTTTCTTCAGCTGCACTGTCAGTTTAACTTTTTTTCATGTGACCTTAAAATTTTTTTTTATCCATGGCACAACTAGAGATGCTATCGCACTCATCATGAGCTACAATGCAAGAACGCATAGCAAAGAGGTCGCGCGTTGTAGGTCATACTGAGCGCAATAGTACGCTATTCTTGAAGCCTAAACATAGTTTATGTGATTGATTGTCTGGCAAGTGAAGCAAGAACAGTTGCTGAATCATGCTAATTTTCTTTCTTGTGTGATTCCTTTTTTGTTTTCCTTTTTTTTCCCCAAGCCACACATTATGAAGACTACAAGGCGGCCCACAGAGTACATTGCCCCGGGGCTACCAACACCGGGTAAGTACGAAAAACTAGTGATCCATTTGGCTGTGTGCATGAGAACCAAGGTTTCTCAAGACTTTCTGATCCCAGGAAACTTAGTATGCCATTCTGCCCAATAACAATATGCCATCTTTCCTATATTTCAACAAGCTACACGTTCTGTAACTGCTGCAGCCGGCATGTGTTTGCCAATAAAGTCAATATAACGAGCATGGATGCAACAAATTATCAGATATAATGAAGCAAATAAAAATTTTAGCATGTAATGGATACACGCTTATAACAAATACTAGCTATAAGTAAAGTATTTTAGTGTCAGATTTGACTCCATTATGACAACGTTTAACTGCATGTATTCCAGTCCTATGTCAAAGTGAAAAATTATGTGTTGACAATGACATGTGTTGGTTAGATAGAGTTAATTACAAAATGAAGTGCGAATATATCTTCCGAAACAGCTGGTATTTTAGCAGCAATTTTGGTAAATGCAACAGCTCCTTTCACTTCGTAGTGCCCTAACTGCATTGTGTGTTGAATGCTGGTATCGTTACAGTTCTATTGCATTTTCAACCTTTGTCAAATTTGTCCTAGCTTTGTTTCAATGCAATGTACCTTTCGAAAGTAAATCAAAAGTCACTTCTCGACCCACCGTGATTGCTCAGTGGCTATGGTGTTGGGCTGCTGAGCACGAGGTCGCGGAATCGAATCCCGGCCACGGCGGCCGCATTTCGATGGGGGCAAAATGCGAAAACAACTGCGTGCTTAGATTTAGGCGCATGTTAAAGAACCCCAGGTGGTCGAAATTTCCGGAGTCCTCCACTACGGCATGCCTCGTAATCAGAAAGTGGTTTTGGCACGTAAAACCCCATAATGTAAAAAAAAAGTCACTTCTCTTAATCTTTGTTCAATCCATTTTGTCTGTGTTCCAGAGCACAATTATATTTATTCCTATGAACTAAGTTCGTTCATTTAGTTAGAACCAACTGCACGCACTATTTTTTATGAGGCATACGCTCAAGGAATTATCATTCACATAAAATAAGGTAGAGAAGTTTCACTCATGCATAATTTCAAGAACACAAGGGAATGATTGCAAATAAAGGTGCTTTCCTTTTCGCTGAAGCGAATTAACAAAAGTTAATCTCTTTTGGAATGCTAGTGTCACACAAACAAAATGCAGACATGAGAAGAGCACGTGACCACACAGACCACTTTTCTAGTTCTGTGTCATCTTGTTCGCGTTACACTAATGTTCCAAATGGAGCAGCGACAGTCCCACATCATAACCTTAGTTAGCCCCACAAAGCTAGATGTATCATTTTTGTTATGTTGATTGAAAATTCCAACTTAAGCAGAAGAAACCTAATGCACATCCTATAGTAACATTCTTTTATACACCAGAGCGAGTTTCCAGTTGGGTATAGTTCATCAAGTCAGTTACTAAATAATGAATTTTGTGCAGACAAATTAATTTTTACTCAACATTGTATCATTTTTTTTTTTGCATAAATGTACTCGCCATGGGCAGACATAAATGTGAACAAGTTGTTTTAATTTTTTTCATATAGAATAGTGTCTGGGCTTTCTGAGGTTAACGTCGCTGTAATACTGGCACAGGGGTCGTACCACCTCGGGCCCGGTGGCGCCGTCTCTGGTGGACTACTTTCCACAGGCTGCCGGCGATGGGCTCAAGGTGGTCTGGGAGCATGCCGTCAACAGCCGGCAGCGGCTAGCGATGGCCCTGCGAGGACCTGGCATGATTCTTGAAGGAGACGTCAGCATGGGTGCCAGTGGTCGTTACCCAGTGCCTGTCATGGCACATCCGTCCGTTACAGCAGCCTTCGGCAATGGTGGTGGGAATGGCGACTTGACTCTGGACGAGTGGCTGCATGAATTGGCCCTATGCGGCATGCCTAAGGGTGCCAAGCTCGACTTCAAGTCCACTGAGGTCGTTGAACCTGCCTGCCGTATCCTGGCACGCTACATTGACAAGGTATCCTCGCAGACTGCATTCTTGCAGACACAGGCTGCTGCTGAGTGACACAGAATGACAAATCAATTTAGACCAAGGAAATTTTATTTCAAGGCTCTGAAGATCTTCAGCCGCGAATCTTCCTTTTCTTAGGCTTCAGTACATGCTGCAATATTGTTTATTATAGTGGGCTACACCATACAGTGGAGCACACAATCTAATGACTCCGGGATGACTGCATCGACTGTGCAAAACATGCTGACAGTTTGTGCAGGCATGTCTCCTGCCTTTATTGGCACTTAACAGTTACTCTGGATGAAGTATTAACGGTTACTCCTCATGTGCATAGTAAACCACATATTTTTTTAAAGTATGCATGTAACACAGATCTGACATGTAAGGCATGCAATGCAGTCGGCCACTAAAGTTTACGGGACACAGGCTCCATGGAAATTGTAAACCTCCACTATGTTAAGGCAAGAGCACTTTATTTTAAGAAATCTAACTTAGTCAGAGCGAGATTTCATTTTAACAGCTGGTAATGGTGGTAGTGATGGTGATGAAGAATTGGCGCCACCCCACAGTTGCAAGGGCCCGTGGTGCTGAATGCCGATGTGCTGCCAGGACCAGACTGCGCAGCTGTGCCTCCTGTGGACGCCTGGACTTTCTTGACGCTCTGCCGAACCCGTTTCCCTCGCTCCATCATTTCCCTCGGCTGGACAACCCAGGAAGGCTCATGCCTGAAAATGGGGTGGGTTCTCCGGCATAAAGTACAGTATTGACAAGAGGCGTGAACAGTTATGGAGAGTTATTGATAGCACTCCTGATCCAATCAATAGTTGAGTTACTGTCTAGCTATTGATGGTTAAAAAGAACTGATAGAACTACTGATAGTACACCAGCTGAAATGATCAGCCCAATGGCTGAGAGCGTGCATTCTACAGCCATCTACATTGATGGAAGATACTACAAGTTTACTTCACAGGCACATTAGAGAGCAGTGTTTGTGGAGCCTTGGCTTGACTTTTATTATAGAAGTAAAGTGATGGTATTATATCGAGAGTGTGCTATGACTCAACTGTTTCAGAAAACTGCCTATATTTCCATGGAAAATAGTTTAACAGTTTTGCATCACCAGTGAACACACACCTGAGGGGCTCCAAAGCATTTTTCAAACTATGTTTTTTTGGAAAGGTCCTGAAGAGAGCTCAAGAGAGTCTATAGAGAGCAGATTAATTAGAGATGCACCATTTCTAAGAATAGGCCGTCAAAAAGAACCAACAAAATGCCTGGAGAGGCATTTGAAAAGAAGAAAGCAGGTAGATATCAGACCAGACTATGGACTCTGCTGCGCTCAAACGGTCCTGACACAAGCAGATTCATTGACTCCATGCAACCTGTCACATTTCTCATTGATCTAGAGAGCAAATGGCACATAAGTCACCTAATACGTGACCAATTAGCACAACAGCACAATGTTGGCTGAGTGAAATGTATATTTAGCTACTGTCCCAGCTAATCTAGTTTTCTGTGCACATTCTTCATTATAACAACCATGTTTGAAGGTGTCTCTATCCAGGTGGCCTAGGAGCAGGTCAATGGGTCTTTGATGGCAAGAAGTTTGTTGTAATATGGTTTCTGTTCATGAATGGGGAAACTTGATGGGCCAACTAGCGCATGAGTGCTACCAATCGAAGGTGCCAACATTTGTTGCCTCCTCTTCATTCATTTCATCGTATGACCAAGAGAAAACCTGGAACTGTGAATTCCGGTATACTTCTAGATTATACATATGTATATCGACTGCTTCCACCTATATATGCTAATACAAAGAATAAACTAAGTTATCCCAGCTAGAAACAAGCCACAATGCAGATCTACTTGTAATAAAATCAATTGGTGATGGCATTCTCAGCTGGTGGTAAACAGGAAGTTGTGCCATGCTGTTTGGGGGTTTAACTGAAAATAAACTGTGACAGCTGTTTCCAATTAGGAGCCGAATTGTGCGTTTTTCTTTTTGTTCTACCAAAACCAATGCCAAGTGAACCAAGATTACACATTTATTTCATGCTTTGCCTGCACAAAGGCAGTGCTGCCTTCCTTGAAGTTGTAAAGGAAGTCAACCGAGTGCTTCCTAAATGTTGTACCGCTTCTGTGCCTTGGACGAGCTGGGTTCGTCCATGCATTTCTGGTAAAAAAGACCAAGGATGACCGATGCAATGCCATGGACAAGCTGGTTTCACCTCAGTGCTTTGCTGTGTTTGTTGTAGACGGCAGGACACAATCTAAGAGGAAGTGTGCAAAGTGGGAGCGAGTTTATTCTTGCAGAGGAAATAAAACAAGTTGGCAATTCAAGCCTTGCAAAATCGTGCAGCCGGCAGTTCAAGCTTCGACGGCTTTCTCATGAAAATGAAAACCCAACTTCAGCGATTAATCAAGTTCAGCGCTGTTAAGCTTCGCTTTTGCGTTGATGGTTAAGATCCTGACGAAATAAACACATTAAACACTGTCTGCAGTGTTTTCATGAAAAATTTCTCAATAAAAAATTTCACCATTTTTGTTCAGAATTCTGGAAAATAGTGTGGCACAAAAGTAATTAAACATGACCAGCCTGTTGAATACGTGTGACATTTGTGTGTATATCTGATCGCCGTGTATGTCATAATTATCACAAAACACCTGAAGTAGCATGCCAGGCAAACATCTCCTGCTTTCACTAGAGACAGTGTCTCTCTCTGTGTGACCATGTCACTAGTCTGCAGTCTTGTGATCTGCCCCTCTATTTATTGTGATAGCAATTATACGGACGCTTTAGGCGCGTTCAGGCCACCAGCGCAGCCGTTGTTGTGCTGTCCCACTATTGATGGCACATACGCATAGATGCGGGATGTATTTGGCTGTAAAAACGACAAGGTGAAGTGGATTCACCGTCAATGCTACGCTCAATCGCTTCAGTGGCAGAACAAGGGCAGCGTTTTGCCTTCCCCTGCTGGCATGAGTGTTGTATGTGTGCATGCTATAAGCATACTGGCATTCCTGCTGAGCTGCTCAGTGTATGCACTGGTCGGAGCAGTAAACATCACGCTAACATTATCCGATATGCCACAAGATGCTGACTAATGCATACGGTTTCCTGCCATTTTCATCTCCTGCAACACCCAGGCGCAATGCCACTGGCGGCACTACTCATCATGCCAGCATTGTGAGATGCCTTGTATATTCCAGGGCGCTGTTCCTTCTGCCCAGCAGCAGTTGCCTTGTGTGCTGCATTGTTCCAACATGTTGCAATCATGTACAGTCAAACTTCCATATAACGATGTCAGTAAAATTGGCAATTTGCTTCGTTATATTGAAATTTTGTTGTATTGGATCTTATTGCATTTGGACTTTATACAAAACATGATGTGGCTCCACTTTGGCAGTTGCTCTTGTTGCAGGGCACGCCATTTAATAAGTGCGTTTGCAAGCAGCCGCTCGTAATTCAATGATTTGACCATCTGTGTTCGCAGAAGTTTCCGTTTACTGTCTCGGCATTTCTTTGCGGTGACAGTGAAATTTCAGTTATACTGAAATCGAATACAGACATACTTCGTTATATTGAGGTTCTAAATACATGGTGTTCAATGGACAAGAGGCTATGAAAATTTAGATACTTTGTTATATCGAAGTTCGTTATGTCAAGGTTTAACTGTACATAGTTAGAACACTGTCCAAGGAGTTTTAGCACAATGCTTCACCCTTTTGATAAACTGCCATACTTTTTCCCCAGAATTTTGATGTTGCCTTTATAAGAACTGTAAAGTAAGTCGCATGTGTTACAATCATAACAGATCTTGCCTTCCACTTCATTCAGGTACACGCGGGAGATGGTCGAGAGCATGGGTGCTCTGGTGCGAGAGTACAACCTGGGTCAACCCGTGAGCTTTCCTGTGTGGCTGCCTCTAGCACGTCGTTCACTGGGCGACCTTCAGCGGCTGCTGGCACAAGTGCCACGTTCTTCATTGACTGTGTTTGCCCGCCGTGGTGAGCCCTGGGCGGCCGCACTGCCAGATCTCGCAGCTCTGCGCTCAGCCTTCAGCCCGTCACTCGTCTACTATGACCTGCCACACGACCTACTCCAGGCTTTTCTGCCACTCTGCTAGGTGAGGATGCCGTAATGGCAGGCTTGCAATTTTCTCTGCAACTGAGCCACGTCTTACCGTAGAACAAATGCTGAGAGTCATAGCGCTCCTGTTTAGCGTTTACTTAAGCTAACTGGTAAGGCAATTGGATTTTTAATATCCCCCCATGTTTGCCTAAAAGAAGCCTACTTAGTTTAAAGGTATATAATCTCTGTTCACCTGGCATGGATCTATCAGGCTGAAACTTCAAGAACAACAAAGAAACTTGAACAGAAGCTAGAGACCATGCAATCAGCACTGAATTCTAACATTGTGGGTGTAATGCAAAGCAGGGAAAGACGGATGCGCTGATCCTAGTTAAGCTTAAGGGGAAAAGGGAGAGGTCCTGTAGTGTGTAGAACAGATGACTGTCTAATCTAATATAATTAGAGTAAAAGGACTGATGCCAAGGGAAGGAAAATACGTAGTCAAGGACAGCAGAGAATTAGATGGAGTGACGAGTTTAGGAAGTTTGCAGGCTTATGGAGAGTTTGGCTGACACAGGACAGAGTCACTTGGAGACCTATGAGAGGGTATTTGTCCTGCACAGAACGTTAATATATGCTGATAATGATGATGACACCAAGTCTAGATGGCCTTAGCTGGCAAAATGCAGCCACATATCTCCGCTCTGTCTACTGCGTATCCTTAGGACCATTTTCCTGTCTCCATCAGGTCAACTTTCTCAGACATTGCCATCCGGCCATGTCCGTCGTCAACTTCGGCCAACTGTTGGAAGCCAGCTACCCATCCATGAGAAGGGCATCCGCAGCACGCACCTGTGACGACGAAAGCAATCAAGACACCTGTGAAACTTCCAGCATCCGTGTTGCCTTGGGTGCTTGCCCCCACACCGGTGTTTATTTTAACAACAGTTTTGGCACCCATATAATGCTGTTGGTCTGTTGCGTCACTCAGACTTATTAGTACACCAGCTGCAATTTCCGGAGATTGCGCCAGGACGACTTATGCGAAGCATGCCTGCCCACTGTAGCTGAGAGATGGTAGTTTTGTCTGTGGCCATGTTGAATGTGTGAAGAGGCCTGTTGCTGTGCACGCTGGAGATGTTGGCACAACTGACATGTCTTCACAACGAGCTTCATAACTAATACACACTGCACCTCGGAAAAAAAAAGCAGTGAACTTCATTTTTGTTTGCTTCCACTTGCTGTATGTACTGTGGCAAGCTTAGGCATTGAGATGCCTGCTGTTACACTGCTGCCATGTGCGCATGGCGCTTAGATATTGAAGCAAGTAAGTTGCCCCACATATAGGCAACCTTAGAATGCTTTTCCATTTTTTGGTCACTTTTACCAGACCCTGCCCTCCCCGAGCACCTTGACCATGCAGCTATTATGGCAGCCTCATGACCTATAACTGAGCTTAGATAACTTAGCAAGTGGGACTTGTAGCTTTCTGTCACATGGTTGCCATTTCATCTAGTTTTGATTGCCTGGCATATGTGCTGAACAGGCATGACATATAGAGATTTTTGCCTTCACAGTGGCCTTGTAAACAGTCATTCGACAGTCCTGTGGCCCTCAACTGGAGAGTTGCAGTAATGTAAAGCATATGGCACAATGTGGGCCCTGTTTCTGTTCTTGTGCCATTAGCACACAGCGGAAGCGCATGGGACCGGGGTGTGGTCAGGTTTACAGTTGTTGAAGAGATGGATCTAGAGAGTTGTGGTTGTATTGACATGCTAGTTTTTATAGGAAGTGCTGTCTGACACTGAGAAATAAAAGACACAGAGCTGCGGCAATGTTGTGTGAACAAAATTACTTTGCTAGTGAAGCTGGAAAACGCCTTAAACAGCTTGCTGACGTGCAAGGTTTCAGCTTGAAAATGAGTGAAATGTGCACAGAGGTCCGGTACTCGCATGCCCAGAAATGTAAGCCCCAAAGAGTTCATTTATTTCTACAGCTTTACTAGTGATAAGCATCTAAGGATAGTAGAAATCATTTTAGCATATATAGAGTATATACATAGCAATCATTTTAGCTAACATATGTATGTTAGCATATGTTGCCTGGGCCTCTGTGTCATGATGATGGAATCAAGAGATTTGCTTTCTACTTGTCTTGCAAAAGTAGACCTATATCGTAATATATGTCAACTCATGGCCCCATCACCGAGACATTGTGCACTACCAATTGCTTGCAAAAGCATGTATCAATTTTGTAAAATAAATTGAGAAATTGCCCACCCCGCAAAAACTCTCCAGACTGCAAAAAGCCATGGCTTACCCGTGCATTAACTGTGTGCAGCATTTGATTGTTTATTGGCCTGTGCTCTTTTCAAAAGAAAATGATTTGATTAGGTACACAGGTCACTCACAATAATTTGAAGGTGTCCTATGAACATCATAAGAGAACATCCAAAAAATGTTTAGGACAAGGAAGCAGTCAGAGATGCAGTGCTGACTACCAACTCTCATGTTTATTGTACCAAAGGCAGTCTACCTACACAAAGAAAAGCAAGCAAACAAACAAAAGCCCAAGACCCAAAAACTGCAAAAAATGGAAGAAACTGTCAACTTGCCTTCACTTGTGCTGTATGGCAAAGAAATTTTGCATCTTTGCTTAGACATACAGCATTTTCAGATTATGGTTTCCCCCATTTTTATTGCTTTAAGAACCTCACACTTGTGCTTGTTTTGTTGCTTTCCCCATGTATATAACTGCCTTCTGCTCAATATGCATGGCAGTTGGTAGTGAGCAATGCGTCCATATCTACTTCCTTATCTCATTTTTTAAGCTTTTTTTTTTTTTTTTTGTCATGACAATTGCTCATCAACTAGCTTACCTTTGTAACCTGCTGCCGTTTATGAACAATTGCGGCTTTTGCACCGAGAGGTCGCCCACTCGACATTTTCAGATTATATATGTTTGCAGCGACTTGAGATATTACAGTAGTTGCATTGACTTGTGCTCTTTGCGACAACAACCTGGCATGACATTGGCGCAGCTCTATGTTTCAAGATGCCTTAAAAGACAGCAAGGAAGAGTGTGAAAGGGTTGCGTGCTGAAAAGAATTGTTAAAGAGTTGTTGTCCTGGAAAGGTGCAAGGGGGACCACACCGAATCGAGACTGATGCAAGAGCAATGTGCTATGGCACGGTATGCCTGTGTGTGCGCATGTTGAACCATCGTATCGAGATGTTGTCTTTGAGCATGCAGAAAACATTGAAGCACCATGTATACTGGTTGTGTGCACCTTAGAGTGAATGGATTGTCACCTTGTTTTTGCTGCAGATGTAGGGTGCTTTGCTTTTTGAGATTTTTTTAAAGGACACTTGCAGCTTGGAATGTAGCTAATGTAACGGCAGTGTAGCTACAACTTGCTGCGTGTGGCGTGAATTTTGTCACACTAAAGGACTTGCGTGAGCCACCATATAGACTGCCTTTTCATGCCCATGCTGGAAACAAACAAGTACATTAATCTGCCCATTTACTTGAAAAGATGTGCCGCTGCTCTTAGTGTTTGGAGTGCCTCATTGCTGTTTCTTCTGTGTGTATTTTTGACTTGATATGATCATTTTCAATATCGGCTATCTTCAAGGTGCTTATGAAACGTTCAACAGTGCCAGCTGAAAGCAGTTGTAACACAATGGATCAGAAAACACCCAATGAGCGTAAAGTACACTTTAGAAGCATTGAATGCACAGTTTTAACACGTTAGCATGTAAGGCAGCAAACACGGGTATGCAAATGGAACAAATTTTCAGCTTGGCGCCACCTGGTGTTGGTCTGTCAACATAGCACCATGTGCTGCTATCATTGCCAAAATGCATATTCTGGGTATCTGTTTCGATCGATTACCATACGGTACAAAATAGACATGCCAACAGTGCCAAGATGAAAATGCACCAGAAACACACTCCATGTGGTTGCAGCTTTAGAGATCATCCATAGAGTAATACCCAATATACTGCTAGCAAGCTTTGCTGCAGTGCACAACGCCATCAAGAAAATATTGTCTTAGCACTTTCGTCACAACATTAAATAGTGTTCTGCCTCTCATGCAATGCAAAGAAGCTTCATATAGATATGTACTAAAAATATCTCCTATCATGTAAAAAACTTATTTGTGTGTGCCTTGTCTTCATCTGTGCTCTCTGATCTGACAAGCTTGGCTCGTATGTACCCCTTAAGATCTACAAATTGGCCATGCAGATTCTTGTGGTCTTCAAAATCAGTCTTTATCTACACTGTTGTGGTGGCACTTATTCCTATAAACAAGTACAACTAGCACGGATTTTCATAAGTACACAATCTATAACTTCAGTTTAGTACATCTGAGCTACATCTTCAGCTTGTCTACATCTACAGCTTGTCTTGGTGTTTCACCAAGACAAGCTTTTCAGTAAACATTGAGAGAAAATTTTGCATCATGGTGCCTTTTAATGCAGTTTGAGCTGACTTGTAAGGCAAGGAAAGCTGCAAGCTATGCTAGAATCACCTTAGTCTAAAGCAGTGGGCAACATGCAGATCTAAAACTCTGTTGCAGTTTGTTCATATGAGCAAATATATGTCGTGGGATACTTAGCAGTCATTTGTATACACCTGCACTTTGCAGCACGTGCAATGCAGTGTCATTTGATGTAGGCAGCTTACACCTTGAGCATAAGGCTCTGCACATTTCACCTCATATCACACACTGAACTGTGCAAGCAACCATGGCTCTTAGACAAGAGCCACAAAAAGTCACTCCTAAAGAAGACCCTGTCTGCAGCAGTTTCAATATGAGTTGCAATTTCCTCAACCAGTCAGCCAAATAGCTTAATGCCAGAGCTTACACGTACTGATAAAAACAGACCATAAGAGGCCTTGTAAAATACTGTGCAACTTCACAAGCAAAAGTTGATGCTGAGTTGAGTACCCATCATAAGTAGGCAGTCCTATTGAAAAGTAATAGGAAGTTTATATGTACACCAGCATGAGATGCATTCAAAATGTTCACAAACCAGTAGACACAGGTTTGAAGCAAACTGAAAAATAAACGAACGACAGAAGCACAAACCCAGAGAACCATCATGCACATCAAACACTGCATTGAATAGCAGTGACTTGTGTTCCTTGATCACATCTCTCTGTTCACAACAAAACTTTAACGAAAGAGTGTCAGAGTAAAGGTGCACATGCCATAATTTCTCAAATATAAATAGATCTTGTCATGCACAAATTTTTCAATGTGGGCAAAGGTGCCTAGACTCACTAAAAGTTCAGGTACTTTGTTATAAATAAAATACGACCGCCCAAAGTCATGCCACAATTGAGAAAGACTGTGGCCCCCTAGATAAATTAGTGTCCACCATCGCTGCATTCTTTTATTTGTAGTCACTCATTTTTTGTGTCTGGTGCTTACATCCATTTATTCATACATATTTTTATTTGAAGCTTTCCTGTCTCAAAACCAGAAGCTTTCTTTGATTCAAGAAAACATGGTTACGTGAACTTAGCCTAGGATAGTGCATTATAACCTGGCTTTCCAATTCTGAGGCCGTTACTTGGCAGCATTAGGAAATGTTGTTGCATGCAGATTCATTACTTCTTAAAAAAAAAAAAAAAATCTGTGAACATGTCAACAATGCATACTTATGATTGCCAAACTTAAACCAGACAGCTTTCATGTCTGGTTAAGCTTCTTGACACAAAGTTTCTAGGTACAATGCACAACAAGCTATAGTAATTTTATATGTGAGGCCAAGATGTAGATTCTGTCAAAATTCTTACATAATGTGCTTCTCTTTTGCCTTGCACCTTGTATTACCATATGATTGTGTGGCTTCCCTGCTAAACACAAACGGATTCTCCAAAGGCGATATAATAAAAGGAATTTGAACTGAAAAATGTATCGATTCGAGAACACAGGAAGCCATTGGAAAAGAGGACTTGAGAAAACACACGAAGGCTAGGCCTGCAAAACACCTTTGAGGACACGCACATAAGTGAAAGTAATCTGAACTACAAAAGCACAGTACATAGTGGTACATCCACTTATTTTTTTTCCATCCCACTTGGACAGGATGCTACCGTGGATCTAGCAGTTACATGAATTGTGAGTTGTAACGCACCCATAACCGTAAGAGTAATGAAGGCAAGAACACAGAGCTTAAGCTATCCTAATTTCTTTCGCTCGTCTACAAAAACTGTTGTAGGTCCTTAAGTGCTGCCTTCAAGCACTGCCCTGTAGGGCTGTACTTTGTGAGGACTCCTTTTCATTCCATCCTTTTAATTTTTCTGGTTACCAGTCACAACAAATAGCCAATCCCGGCAATGACATTTATTGAACACTGTACAAGCTAATGGAATAGGACCAAACCATAGGCTTGCACACAGGTAGAAGTGCAGTCAGTGGCATCAGCCCGCTAAATCTGGCACAGATATGCTTCACAGTTATCTGGAAACTATGAGGAAGATGTGTCATTCTCGGCAGTTTTTTTGCACTCTTCTCTTGTACCACGTGCTTGTTTCATGATATGAACAATTTTTTTATTGATAACACAGGTATCCATTGTAACATATGTGTAATCCGGAAGAGTGTACCGCTCATTGGTAAACTGAAGGGCACCAAATAACAAGTGAAAGATTCCCAATTTCAAATTATTAAATCAGATATTCTCGAACAACTTTGGCAGACCTGGCCCTGCAGCTAGCTGCTATGAAGCCAACATCAGCCAGAAAAGAAGCTAAGTGACCAAAAACACTGCTGCAAGGCTATGCCCCCACCTGACTGTGGGTGTTTTTTTTTTCACACTTACAAATTAAAGACGGGATAAAGAAAACAATCGCTACACAGTCTGCAGCCATGACCTATCTATTCTTGTAGCATCCTTCTCGAGGACAGCAGCATTCGCTGTACTTTTGATTAAAAGAGTACTGACACACCTCGAAAGCTACAGAAACTCTACCACATGTTTCATGCATGTAAAAGAATGACACTTAGCAAGTGTGAAGGTTGGGAAACATTGCATATTAATTTGTTACCAGGCATTGGTCTAGAAATGGTGTACCTGGTGTAATCAACATTACTGTGACATCACGACACAGAGCAAAATTTGCTGACCTTGTGCAGCAATAGGGCTAAGACCAATGACATTGCTTGTAAAAAAAAAATAAGACTAACAAGAGTGCTGCCCGGGTTTCTTCTAACTGTGCTTGTGTGCATGTACAGTTCAGACAGAGCATGCCAGTTTATTGTGATGGCATGACACATCGAATTCCCGAGTACCGAAGCCGAAACTTGTTCACAGAAACAAATATTACGGTCAATTATCTTGGGAGCTCTGGCACTTGCCAATATTTTTCCCAATGTTCAGTGTGTTATAACCTTCATTCAATGCAAAAAAAATAATAATTTTTCATTTTCATGTCAGTATTCCTTGAAGTCCAAACAGCTGAACTTCCACGTGCCTGTATTTAGCTCTTATTGCACAGCTTGGTATTGAACCTGTATTGCAAAGCTGCACAATCAATGGTAGATACAAATTCTCTGCCCCAACAAGTTGGGCCTGTACAATATTTGAGCCTTGTTATGTGCAGTGGCCTTTCACGCACTCCAAAGCACCGTGCAGCTAGCAGCGTGTATAGTGTAGGGGTGCACGTTTTTAGTACAGTCATAGTTGTTGCTTCAAAATGTTGTTGTTGTGAGCTAAATGACTTTCTTGAAACTATGAGATGATGGAAAAATATGCTTTTTTTTTTGTCAGCAGCTCGCTGGAAGCACAAATAAAAAATTTTTTGAAAGCAGCCACCTCTGCCGTATCATTGTCACAGCAGCAAAATGTGTTTGCATGTGTATAGCCATGTTCATGTCGTTTTCAAGTTGGCGCACTGTTTGCTTTTATAAAAGGCTATCAGGACAGCACAGGAAAGGTAGGAGGTGGTGGAAGCTAAGCCACCAGAGCTGCCTTGAAACTGACTCAAAATTTATACACATAAATGTGCTCAACATACACAATGCTCTAAACATACACAATGACGCTAAAGACCTTGACATGGCAAACAGAAATATAAGGAATTATTTAATGTAAAAAAGTAAATCTAAAATGTTTCTCGCCAATATCAGCTTATAGTGACTGTATGCTTATAACAAATGCCAGATATAACGAAGATAATTTTGTGTCAATTGAGGCTTCATTATCATGAGGTTCTAGTGCATTAGTAAATTGCACTCTTGCACTACCAAAATGGCTACTATTACCATCAGAGAAGGCTCAGTAAGCCAGAAAGGATTTAAAAGTGAAACATTCGAAGTAATGCCATCCTGAAGTACCTGCATTAACTCGCAGTGACGTCATGGATTTTGACAGCGTCTACTTACGCATAGTTAATCGCTCATCACTAAAGAAGTGCCTGTATTTCATTCTAAAAAAATGAAGACTCTTCCTGTAAAGTTTACAGTACTTTTCATGAGCCAGAATTGCCCAATATAAGCTAAAATGCTTTGATCATCAACAGTGCTTTTTTTTTTGTTCTTTGCCCACTGCAGAACAAACGCCTCTCCCTGCGATATCCAATTACCCCTGACCTGTGCCAACTGATTCCAACTTGCGCCCGCAAATTTTCTAATTTCATCACCCCACCTAGTTCTCTGCCGTCCTCGACGGCACTTCCCTTCTCTTCGCATCCATCCTACGTATTACATGGCCTGCCCAGCTCCATTTCTTTCTCTTAATGTCAATTAGAATATCGGCTATACCTGTTTGCTCTCTGATCCACACCGCTCTATTCCTGTCTCTCAACGTTACAGCTATCATTTTTCATTCCATCGCTCTCTGCACGGTCCTTAACATGTTCTCACGCTTCTTTGTCAACCTCCAAGTTTCTGCCCCATATGTTAGGCCTAGCAGAATGCAGTGATTGTACACCTTTCATGTCAATGATAGTGGTAAGCTCCCAACCAGGATCTGGCAATGCGTGACATATGCACTCCAACCCATTTTTATTCTATAAATTTCCGTCTCTTGATCAAGGTTCCCCGTGAGCAATTGACATAGATAAACATACTCCTTCAGAGGCTCACGATCCTAAACTCTTGTTCCCTTGTCAGGCTATTGATCATTACCTTTGTCTTCTACATATTAGTCTTCAACCCCACTCTTACACGATCTCTGTTAAGGTCCTTAATCATTTGTTGTAATTCGTCCCCAGTGTTGCTGAACAGGACAATGTCATGTGCAAACTTAAGGTTGCCTAGATATTTGCCGTTGATCCTCACCCTAAGCCTTCCCAGTTTAATAGGCTTGAATACTTCTTCCAAGCATGCAGAGAATAGCATTGGAGAGATTGTCTCTCCCTGCCTGACTCCTTTCTTTAAAGGTATCTTTCCGCTTTTCTTGTGCAGAACCAAGCTAGCTGTGGAATCTTTGTAGATATTTCTGAGGATATTAACGTATGCCTCCTGTACTCCTTGGTTACGCAATGCCTCTATGACTGTTGGTACCTCTACTGAATTAAAAGCCTTTTCATAATCTGTGAAAGCCATAAAGAGAGGTTGATTGCACTTGGCAGATTTCTCAATTGCTTAATTGATGACACAGACGTGATCCATTGTAGACTATCCCTTCCTGAAGTCAGTCTGTTTTTCTGATTTATTAAAAAAAGAAATATGAGGTTTTATGTACTAAAACCACAATCTGATTATGAGGCACGTCGTAGTGGACAACTCCGGAAATTTGGACCACCTGGGGTTCTCTAACGTGCACCTAAATCTAAGTACATGGGTTCATTTCGTCCCCATCGAAATGCGGCCGCCGTGGCCGGAATTCGATCCTGCGACCTTGTGCTTAGCAGCCAAACACTGTGCCACTAAGCAACTACTGCGAATTTTTTCCTGATTGATTGAAGTGTTACCCTGATTCCATGGAAAATTATCTTGGTGAATATTTTACACAGTACTGAAAGAAAGCTAATGGGGCTATAATTATTCAATCCCTCTTATGGATTAATATAACGTTGGCCTTCTTCCAGCTCTCTGGTGCACTGAAGTCATGGGGCAATTGCGCATAAAGGGCCGCAAGCTTTTCAAGCATATTTCCTCCATCTTTGATTACATCGACTGCTCTTCTATCTTCTTCCACCACTTTTCCCGGGGACCATATCTTGCAAGACCATTTTAACTTCATCGCTAGTTATATAGAAGGAGCCTCTGTGTCCTGTTCATCACTACTTCCTCAATCATTTGTTGCAACTCGTCCGCATTATTGCCAAATAGAACAATGTCGTTGGCAAACCGAAGTTTGCCGAGATATTCGTCGTCGATCCTTACTCCCACGCCTTCCGTTTAATAGCTTGAATACTTCTTCCAAGCACGCAGTGAATAGCATTGGAGAGATTGTGTCTCCCTGTCTGACCCCTTTCTTTACAGGTACCTTCCTGCTTTTCTTGTGTAGAATTAAGGTAGCTGTAGAACCTCTGTAGATATTTTCCAAGATATTCCTGTATGTAACCCCCACTACTCCTTGATTACATAATACCTCTATGACTGCTGGTATTTCTACTGAATCAAATGCCTTTTCATAATCTATGAAAGCCATATAGAGAGGTTGATTGTACTCTGCAGATTTCTCGACTGCCTGACTGATGACATGGATGTGATGCGCTGTAGTGTGTCCCTTTCTGAAGCCAGCCTGTTCTCTAGGTTGACTTAAGTTTTGCCGCTATTCTATTGAAAATTATCATCGTGAATATTTTATACAACACTGAAAGTAAGCTAACGGGCCTATAATTTTCCAATTCTTTAATGTCTCCCTTTTTGTGGTTTAGTACAATGTTGGCATTCTTCCAGTTAGCTAGGGCCCTTGAAGTCGACAGATAGTTGGTACAAAGGGCCGGCAGTTTTTCAAGCATTATGTCTTTTCCATCTTTAATTAAATCGACTGTTATTCCATCTTCTCCTGCCGCTTTTCCCTGTGTCATGTCTTGCAAGGCCATTGTAACCTCATTGTGAGCTAAAGGAGGAGCCTCTCTATCCTGTTCATTACTACTTCTAATTAAGGTAGCATGGCTGTTCTGGGTACTGTACAGGTCAGTATAGAATTCTTTTACTGCTTTTACTACATCTTCTAAATTGCCGATGATATCACCTTGCTTATCTTTCAGCGCATACATCTTGGCTTGCCCTATGCCAAGTTTTCTTCATACTGATTTCATGCTGCATCCATTTCTTACAGCTTCCTCAGTTTTTCTCACGTTAAAATTTTGAATATCGTTACTTTCTCCTTATTGATCAGTTTTGACAGTTCCACAAATTCTGTCTGATCTTTTAAGTTTGACACTTTCATGCTTTGTCATTTCATTACTAGGTCCTTTGTTACTTGGGAGAGCTTACCTACTGGTTGCCTTGGTGCCTTGCTTCCCACTTCAATTGCTGCTTCTGAAGCCAGCCTAGTTACGGTCTCATTCATCACCTCTATGTCATCTTCATCTCTCTGTTCTAATGCTGCACATTTGTTTGCAAGCACCAGCCTGAATTGGTCTGCTTTTACCCTTACTGCATCTAGATTGGCCTGTTTCCTCTTGAAAAATTTTACTCTTTCTCTCTTCACATTGAGGGAAATCCTAGACCTCACTAACCTATGATCACTGCATTCTACCCTACCTAACACTTCTACATCCTACACTACATTTGCAATGGCAGAGAGTGTGAAATTTAGTTCATTTCTTGTTTCTCCATTTGGGCTTTTCCAGATCCACTTCCTGTTGCTACACTTCCTGAAGAAGGTATTCATTATTTGGAGCTTACTCGTTTCTGCAAATTCTATCAACATCTCTCCTCCAGTGTTCCTAGAATTGATGCCACAGTTGCCGATTGCTTGTTCACCAGCCTGCTTTCTCCACACTTTTGCAATGAAGTCACCCATGACTACAGTATACCGAGTTTGCACTTTTCTCATCGCTAATTCAACATCTTCGTAAAACTGCTCTGTTCCTTCATCATTGTGAGTGTAGGGTGGAGTGTAGGGTTGTACTACCTTTATTCTATACCTCCTATTCAGCTTTATTATGACTACTGCTGCTCTCTCCTTACTGCTGTTGGACCACAGAAGTTAGAACTGTGGTTGGCACATCCCTACAGCTGCAACGAGAGAAGCATTCAATGACCGGAGCATGCACCCTCAGACAATAATCAGTCACACAGAACCAACTGATGCATGTATTTTATGGCACATTTACACAGTCATGCCACTAGACCACCTTTCAAATGCTTGGCAAAACAAAAACATGGCACTGCAATTACATCAGGAGTGCAGAAAATGAAGTCTGGGCTTTCAGTGACTTTAAACAGCCTGGCCTGATGCAAACGGCCTAATAATATAGTGCTACCGAGACTGTACTCGCACCACACTCATCACAGACACGCACAAGTGAAGCAAATTATCTTCACCCAAATCCTACCAAGTGCCGCACACTTGGTGTCAAAAAGCCTAAAAAAACGTCACTGTGCTAGGTCAAAGTTTGGTCCTGCCAATTCCGTGCAGTAATGGAGGTACTGTAAGAGCACGAACCTCTTGCGCAATTTCTCATGCCACTTTTCAGTTCTGCCTACTTTTCTACAGTGGTGAATTTGATCGACCTATACTACTGTGCACAGATTTCAAAACTGCAACAGCCAAACATCTTTGAAGCAAAGAACAGATTAATGAAGCAGAGGTGACCTAAAGCATTTGGACAGCACAACAACACTGTTGGCTGAATGAGGGCAGACTAGCTGGTACTTGACAGAAAGCCAAATGGCATGTTAGACAGGGCTGAAGAGTAGGGAGAAGCAGACGACACAATGAGGAACAGACAGAACAGTGCCTGTGTAGTCTGCTTCTGTTTACGTTTGTTTCATGTAGAGTGACTTGTGTTGTTCCCTTCTTTAGTTATTTAAGAGAAGAACATTGGTCATTATATAGTGCAGTTTGGCTGTGGTCTTCCTTTTGGACAAAATGCCAACACACATCGTGCAGTGGTGTGGTGAACTGCACGAGCTGAAACGGGTCCATGATTTCAAGAGTAATAAAACTGATCTATTCCACGGATGAGTGGTTCCCATTTCTCATAATCTACTCTGCCACACTGAAAACCAAATCCTGCAGTACTGCACAGAATTAGCAAGGGTGCATACGTTCCCCAAAGCAAAATATGGTTGGAACACAATAGATAACTGCAACACCAAGATTAAAAAACCACTACATATAAAAAAGAAGTGATTCAGCACAGGGAACAAGGACAAAAACACCTTGTTGAGCGCAAGGTTTCCTGCCAAGAAACTACAGCCACACATACATGCATTGCACAAGCTCAAGTTACAAGAAATATATTTAACACAGCCATGCATCACTTCTCATACATGTATAGCAGAGATACTACTGATACACCCAACTATCCTCATACAAATGTGACCATCCCTGTACTTCAATCAACCAAAACAGAGATCCAAGTACCACCTCTTAATTATGTTTGTCTTAGATCTAGTAAACTCGTACTAACATGAAACATAAACATACAAGGAAATTGCAGGAATTCATAAATTCCGTATAAGGCTGAAATTTGTTTTCCCCCACATAGAACAAGCTACAGCCCACCAAGTTTCTAATCAACACCACTATTTTCTCTTGAATGCAGTGTCGAGATTTTCCAGTTTATTGATCTTTGCACAATAATAGCATCTCTTCCCGATGGCCACTCATTTGCCCGTACACTTGTATTCAAGATGTATTCACAATTACATTCCTTTTTTAATCAATAGTGGATGTGCAAAGAATGTCTTATGCTAGACCAAGCGAAAGCTTTTTCGACAAAGTGACTTTATCTTTGCCCGCTTGTCCAAACATTTGCTAAAGCTGAAAATTAGGAAAGCAAGTATAGGCTGACCATATTTAACTATCATAAACAGACGGTCCACAAACAGAAAAACGAAAGAACACAAGAGCACCACATCTCCATTCTTTTGTTTGCACTCTATCAGTTTGTGCTACAGTTAAATATTAACTATTAAATATTATATTACGGCCTTTACCAACTCGCCCAATTCGTAGTACTTAAGTGTCCCCATTCTTGAGTGCTATCTTTTTATGCTACAGTTAATTATGGTCATCCCCTGCTTGAATAATTACTTAGCCTCCATCTACTTCTGAATCTCCATCTTGCCTGGACTTTTTTTTTTCAGTAGCGTTATGTGGACATAATCGTCGTAGATAGGAAAACAGCATGTGCAGAAAGCTGCAGAAAGGGAAAAATTTCCCCAAGAATCACGATCACTACTATTGTTCTAAATAAAAAAAATTCAAGTGTTATACACTAATGCACGCTTCTGTCGGAGAGGCGAAAGTGCAGTGCCTGCTAAAACCTGCAATGCAAGTCACACGAAACATTGCAGTATCAGTGGCATGGTGAAGTGCTGCGACACAGCTCTGGCATGGAGCTGTAACAGCAGCACGTGATGCGACAGAGATCATCAGATTATAAAGCACATTAAACAATTCAAAAAAGAACTGACACATATTTTTGAAATTGTAAATGGACTACTGCATGCTTCTAGCAAGAAAGAGGACGACGCTTAATGAGTATGAATTCATCGACATTACCGCGACACCATAGCACAGAGTAACTCAATTCACACATTTGCAATGCAGGGTTGCCAACTCTCGAGTGGACAAAGTCGGGACGGGGGAGACAGACCCGACAGTACCAAAAGCCACCAGTCTGTACATGCAACAAATTTACAGAATTTCTTGTCCTACCTTGTCGCAACATGCATCAATAAAGGTGCAGTATAGTTACCCGGTTAAAACGGCTACTAATACAGATAGAGTTATGGTGAATGGTTAAGGCCTACAACAGAACTAGAAGCAAGACTAAAGCAAAACTGCCTTTATATTCATCACAATGCAAGAGAAGACAAAAGAGAAGAACATGCAACCGAGCTATCACGCATTAAACATTAAATCTGATTTACTGATCGTTATTCAGTAAGGAAAAAGAAAAGTTGAGATATTTACCAATACCGACTGGGTTAGGTCAGGACTCTGGCTTTTACTCAAAAGTTGGGGTTGTCGAGCTAAATTTTGGACAGTTGGCAAACCTGCACAGGTGTGGTGATGTAGCTCATAAAAGAAATTTAAAAAAGAAACGACAGGACTAGAATGTAAATTTGGTACTCCGTAAACTTATCGTGGTTTCTGAAATGCTTTAGTACTAACGTGCCTCAATAACTGAAATGCACTTCCATTGTTTTCATTGTAGTAATGGCAGAACGAACAAACGATACCAAGTCAGTCCACAAGAAAATAAGCACTATTACTTCATGCAACCAGTGAACTTGTTGAAGGCACCAAAGTGAGTGATGTCTGCAAAATATTGACAGCTGTGCGCAGTGCCTAATGAAAGTGAGTGAATGCTCCTGTAACGCAAAAAAGACCATGGTTGTATAACCAACAATAATGCATCTAGGTCACAGGCACTGAGAAAGATGAACTGTATTGTAGAAATTAATACTCAAAAGTTGTATCATTTAGGCACTTGCATTTCTTGCATGCATTATATAAACGAGAGATGTGCGCATTCATGCTGGACCTCTACTATGTCAACACAATGCATGCTTTGCATAAGAGAAATGCAATAACGTGTGAAAAACAAACATGTCACCGCAAGACAGGATGGCATTGATCAATGTGAGCCGTTAGCCTGTGATAAAAAAGCCCGACAATGTACGTCAGTGTAGTTGCCGAACATGACAAGGAATCAAAAGTCAAGGGCATACGACGACTTCTCTAAGCAAAAATAGAGGGGCACACACACTCATCTCGCATTCAAATATTGCACCCAGCCACAGACGCCTGCACAATTCATCGAGAAGTTTGACACAGTCAACACTACTGTAGATGAGCTTTTCAACAAACCATTAATCATGCATATCAAGAAGAGCCAACACACAAAGACATCAAGGACAACATAGGAGAATTGAATTGAATCAGAGGAATGATAAATTAATGGCAATGAAAGCAGATGAAAAAACAACTGGCCGCAGGTGGGGAACGACCCCACGTCTTTGCATCACGCATGCGATGCTCTAAACCAATGAGCCACCGCGGCGCCGTTTTCCCATCCAGTTTCTTGGGTATTTATGTTTTACAACTAAAACTAACCTTGGGAGCCAGTGCCACCACTCACAAACCTTGGTGGCAAATGACATCCATTCTGCCACAGGCGTCACGAGTATGTGATCTGTTTGGGTGAATGCAACTGGTCAATAAAATAAATTAATAAAAATCGGGCCCCTCGTTTAACCCCCTTTCTTCTCGCTCTAAAATCATGCACGTCACTCGTGGCCTTAAAATTGCCAAAAGAAAAAAGTGATGCGTTTTTAGATGCGTAGCATCTCTATGCCTACCCAACGAGAAATATGTCAGTGATGTGTTTTTAAATGCGGAAGCATTTCTATGCCTACCCAATGAGAAATTTGCCTGTAAGTAAGACAATGAATGGCTCATAGCCCCTTAAGCAATGGCTCATACCCACATAAGGCAGAAGCTACAAACGCTCAGCAAAGTGAAGTGAACAGTGCATACATTAATTGAAATCACCCATACAACGCACAGAACAGCATACATTTCAATACAGAACTAGCTAAAAAAAAAGCATCCGAGCCATCAATAAAGCATTGCATACCCCCCTCAGCAAAAGTAGTGGTAGTCCTGTAACAGCTCCTCTAAATTCGCCTTAATTAGTACCAAAGGCCGTAGGTTCGACTCCCACCAAAGATTGAGGGTTTGAGTGACTTAATTATATCTCAATTAACTGACGTTAATTAACTTCCCATTAATTAACACCAATGGCCTTGGGTTCGAGTGCCATAATGAACTCTATCGTAATTAAACTTGCATTATCATCAAGTTCATAACATTGATGACGCCCGGCTGCTAGGAAATGAGCAAGTGGCATAATGCTTACACACACTTGGAGAACTGCCAGAGGAGTTCCTGAATGAATTTTTCTTTTTTTTTCTTCCTAAAACAAAAGAAATGTTTCCTGTTCATTGAAAGAAAAAGATATGCTTTGCATTGTGCCAGCATTAAATGCAAGCAGGGCCGCAGTGCTTGTCGACACCTACATACCACAAAGGTTAAAGATGCAAAAGTTCTTGCACACACTGGCCACTTGCACTAGAATGTGGATAACTATTTATTCATCCACATTCATTTTGATTATTTTACTTCAACTAAGAACTACAAATATTTTTCCTTATGCTGTCCTTCATGCCACTGTTTGTTAGCTTTTTATGATTTAACTAGTAAATCAAGCGTTCGGTTTCCTTTCCTTCTGATCATAACACAGTGTTGGTCTCAAATACGACAGCTGTTTTATAGAAAGCTTTCTCTTTGTATTTTTACACTGTATTTTCTTGTGAGTGTTTGGTGTAAAGGACCTACTGAAAAAGCAAGACGCGTTGAATAATTTCTTACAAATTTGACATAAGCAGGCTCAACAAAAAAAGTAGACGTACGAGTTTGTCTTTTAACACAATTTGGTTCATGAGAAATGCATGCCAGTCAGCTTCAAATTTATTGTGAATCACCTTATCTTTAAAGCTTGTTTATGACTGTCATATAGCACTAATACTTCAATTTTTCATTTGCACCTAGTTCAAGGCAGAACCAATTTCAAAGGAATATATTTACAGTCACCGGCCAATTTTTCCGAGCATTACTTTTTCCGATCAGTCGATTATTTGGACATACCCACAGTAGCGACTCCAGCTTATTGAGTCAATGTATAAATGAAGCTGAAAATTCAGTTGCTGTTACATGAATATTTGTGAATAAACGTGATAAGCAATTCTGTTTGTGGCACAGCTTATTCTTGCAGCCATTCTTCACAGAGCAGAGACTGCTTACAACATCCCTACAAAACGATGTCGGCAAATGTTTAACAATCAACATTTTGAGTAACCAAGCATTTAGCATTTTTTTAGCATACTTAATTAAATTTTAGTACTTTATAGCTTTAGATGCACTTTATGGGGATTCTAAAGTCGGCAGGTCTGAGAAATGGTAATGCGCGTTGACCCTTTCAATTTTTCCTGCAATTGTTTTGCATGCCATTCCGTGGTTCCTTGTTGCAACTTACGAAATGTCAAAACATGCCCTCATTTTTGACAGTAAGCAGCACCTGTCACATCAGAGTCCTGTGCTAAAAGTCCAAGACGTATGCCTACTGGTGGCAGGCACTGTGTTCAATATTGAAAACTTTTACCTACAACTGCAAGCTCTGCAACTGAAACACACGAGTATGCGACCGAGAGATGGCAAAACAACTAAAGATGTTTCATGTTTGCGCAAATGGGTGCTCTCATAGATTTGATAGCAGGTTCAGCAAAGAATTTAACAATGGAATCTTCCAACGTGCCCTTCATGTGTACATATCAAGTATCAACCAACTCAAGATCTATAATCTGGCATCGACTTTGTCTGCACCTAAATGAGACTGCGTTCTGCTCTTGACAATAAGCTAATTTGTTAGCAATGCCAATTTGCTGTTTGAGGTTTAAGCAGTAAGCGAGAGTCACGTTGCCATGGGAAAGAAACATGGTACATGTGCAGAGTCAGAAGTTGCTCAGGAAAACTTTTTTTACAGCGGTCAAAACAGTGCAAGCTCAAAAGCAGCCAAAATAAAAAAGGCAGAATGAATATTGTCAAATAAAACAGAAATATTCGTTAAGAAAGTTGCAAGCACTAAACATGTACTACAGTGACTAGCTAAGGAATTATGGGCACTGGTGTTACAAGTTAACAGAGCTGAAAAATTAATGGGGCTAGTTGGTTCGTGTTTATTCTAAGATTGAATTGGCTTGAAAGTACAACACAAATTGCAGACAGACACGCACAGGCGCCCGTCTCTGTTATTCATGTCACACTTTCAAACCACCGCACTTTTAAAATTAACAGAGCTGGTTATAATCCCACATGCAACAACTGAAACAGCTATCTTCTGAAACAAATAACTTCACAGAACCTGTTCCTAGTGTTCAGTGGTGTGTAACCTGCAAAAGAATGTTCCGAAGTTAGAGTGCGAGACTAATATGTATGACAAATCTCTGAATACCACTATAGTTCTGACAGTATCCAAAGTTTCAGCTTTCCTTCATTATAATTACATTTCTATGACACTGAAGGTTGCCCTTGAACAGGCAGTTATGGCACATTATCATGCAGCCTGTTAACAACAAAAACATAACACCCTGAAAAACTGCAAAATTATCAACATATGGGAGCCAGTTGGCATTTCGTTATACACAGTGCCGTAACAATGTGAGTACAAAGTAACAAGTGGGAAAGCCGGCCTGCCAGATTGCAGCAATGAACACAGACACTCCAGTTCTCACACATGTGACCGATGACAACCATAAACACCTGCTAAAGAAAAAAAAAAAAGGCGGGGGGGGGGGGGGGGGGGACTACATTACTGTTTGATGCAAGAAAACAAGAGTCCAGTGGACACCAAACAAAGTGTCCATGTCAATCAATTCACAGGTAATTCACACCATGGCGTGTCAGTACGATTGCAAAGCAGTCTAACATCAAGCACATCCACAGGTGCCCCGTCAATCTTAAGCTTGTGTCTTGCCTTGACTTGATACCTTATGTCACCCAGCCCAGTTCGGCGGTCCCTACGACGATTCTCGCGCCTCTGCTGTGCCGTCCGTGCTGTGTCTCTCGGCCGGCGCCGGCGGTCGTGCAGGTGTCGAAACGTGTCTTTTTTTCCTGTTGTAATGCCAACAGGTCGTGTAACATTGAGGCCAGCTTCGCGAATACGTGCATAGAATTCATCATCCTCGAGGCCCCAACCCCAGTAGCGGTTCGAGATGCCGTTCAACTGGCGGAAGCGGGCTGTGCTCAACAGAAGAATGCCACCAACAAAGGTTGGGTAGTGGTACCGCGGATGCAGGCCTGGTGCAGCGAGGTGGTGTGGGCCACCATTGGGAGGGAATGCATAGCTCAGCTGGGGGTTCAGCGGCAGGAGGTCAACGTCGTGCATGGCAACATAGTCACAGTCTGCCTCGCTCTCCAAGAAGCCAGCATTGATAAGCGAGCCTCGATTGAATCGCAGTGTGTCAATCTGCAAAATTCAACAAGACAAAACTACAGTACAGCTCAGCTGACAGTGTTTCTTTCAAAATGCAGCGACACGTGTCCCTGTCTACACTCGGCAACAACATAAATTTTCAGTAAAGGTTCCACCCACATAGTTGCACTGTACTTGCCCATTATGCTTCTAATCTCAAAAACATTGTTCTCGAGAGGTGCCAATATTTAAAGTAGTTCACCTATGCCACGTTCTTATGCAAGCTGGTAAACACAAGTGGCTACTTGGACAGCAGCGTATTTGCCACTTCAATTTTACGTTGTCACTGGCTATAGGAGTCTCACTTCAACCTGTGAGTTAATAATTAACTTCTATATTTCTTACCACAATTATCAGCAACAAATCACGGCCAATATTCTGATTGTACTTGCAGGTTCTATATCGAGTCTTCTTAAGGCACGTTTGGCAAACACTTCACACGACAGGTACTATGACAAGCGAAGGATATGTAGTAACACAACCATTTGTGTACTTATTAACTGTCCAGCGCGCGACATTTCTCACGGCAGTAATAGGATAACAACTGAAGCGCTAAAGGTCGAACTGAATGGTCGCAGAAACAAATGACGCCACAGGCAGAGTTTCAAGCTTTGCGAAGAGGGAGGCAGTGCCGCCGAGATAGATTACTGTCGGAATGCGCTTGGTTTTAATTTAAACGCAGCCGTTAGTCAGGTGTCAAATTATGCAAGAGAGAAGTGCATGAACACGCGGGAGGTGACAGCAAGATCCGACATGACATCCCTAAAGAAACCATCGCGCTCCGACTTCACAGACTCAAGCAGCACGAAACTACGCACCTGGTTCACCACAACTAGCCTGTGCCGAATCCCCTGTTTGCGCAGAAAGCGGTGCAAGTGAGGCGCCAGCCGCAACAATTCGTCGAAGCGATCGCGAAACGGAATGATCACTGCTAATCGGTGGTCCTCCGCGCTTAGCGCGCGTTCATAGTCATCGTCGTCTTCGTCACCAGAGCTGCAGGCCGTCGGCGAACGTAGCACTAAAGTAAACGGCACCAGCAGCGTGCAGAGCAGGCCGCACAAGAGCAGCGCGAGTAACACGCGCCGCCCGTGCAGCATCGCGATGTCTCTCCGGCCGACACAGCGCTGCAGCCCGTTGGCTGCCGCCTGACGCCGTTGTCATGCAGAATGTCGCGTGCACAGGACGCTTGCGCCGTGCTGGCCGACACCTGGCAACGGCCGTAGCATTGCGCTCTTATTTCTCCCGTTCCAGCTCCAGTGTCTCGCCGTTCTCGACAATCACTCGTATGACATGCACATGCCCACTACTCAGACAACCTGCGACAATTAGTGGATCCCCAACCATGCTTTTCTCCAGCCTCGGGGAACAGCAATTTTCTATGGCTGCCGCTACAGAGGTCTTGGCGCTGGGGTGACGAGCGTTACTTATCCTCATCGCTTAGTGAACGTCTAGGTTTATTTAATGTGGACCAGAAGGCGACTGGTTGTGATATACAACCAAGGAGGTTTTAAACCTCTTGTATACAAACACAGAATAGAACGTAGCCTGGTATTCTGAAGATGAAGCTATTCTGTTTGATTTCATTTAAGAAGTGAGTGGTGCTTGAGAAAATAGTCTCAGATAGTCTGTTGAAGCTGCTAGGTCCTACACGTTTTTCGTAATAAGGAAATTGATGGATATTTTGAACAAACAGGCGTTTTGGTCAATGGTGTAGACAGCATTCCACTGAACTCGTCCGGAAAGGCAAAATTACATGTCCGATTTGTACAAACCTATGTCATAATTAATTGACTTTCAGAGAGGGTTCGGAACTCGAAACCATCCTCTGCCTACTCCTAGCTCTAACGCTCGGGATCAGCTCTAAAGCTTATGCGGTTTTGGCTGTAAGCGGTAAAGTTTAGAATGGCGTACGTACTCTAACCGGATTTGAGAGTTCTCCGGTCATTTCTCTGGATGCGGGTAAAGTTTGAAGGACTTTGGTTACAGGGCCAAGTCAGATGATCTGACAGCTCTCTGTTTTAGGGGTAGACAATGGAGCAGCCTTTAGTTGCACTTGATGCAAGACACTAAAAAGTCACACGCACTTATCGCCTTCAGTAAGGTAGAAACTTGGGCCGGTTGGTTTAACATAATTCAAATACTGGAAGACCAGCGCTTAGAAAAAATAACAGAGAATAACGACACAGCGCAATGTGTGTCTCCTATATATATATATATATATTTGGTCTTAGCACCGGTCTCCAGAATTTGAGCATTTATCGCGGATTTTCGGAAGTATATTGCAGATTTCTCAGTTACTGAGAGCGTTGAGAAATGAAGACATTGCACGTATGGCTCATGGCAAATTTAAAACATATTTAATGTGTGCTTTAATGTCATTTCAGATATTGTTTTGATTTTCTTCTTTTTATGCCACCGTGACAACTAGCGCCTCAAGCCACCTAGTGGCTGCTGCTGCATGTGTTCGTCGAAACCCATTCGAAGATGTACTGACGTCGCACTGCACCGAGCATGGCATCGAGCCTTCTTGTGAGCGCTTTGGTCCCTAGATCAACCATACTTGTGAGTAACCGTGTGCCGACTTTTTTTATATATATATATTTTGTTGGGGCTTCAAGATGTTGCTCGTTAAATATGTTAGATTGTGATCGGCTGACCAGAGAAAGCACATGTATGATACGTGCTCACAAAACGTATCGCAGCTACGGCGAAGCCTGGGAATTTAAGCTCGCTCGATTCCAGAGTTCTTTGTGCTATCCGCGCGCGAAATTTGAGTTAGCAAGCGACTGTGTTTACCGAACTACCACCGCGCTCGCATAATTGGAATGGTCACGATATCCCTCCCTTCCCATTTCTCTCTCATCAGATGTGTGAAGGCGCTTTGATCTCAGTCGCGGCACTGTTGCCCCAGCAGCCTGTCAGCATGCGAGCGTGAACCAGTGGCGTCACTAGGGTTAGCGGCACCCGATATGGTGGACCGCCGAGTACCGTTAACGTTTTTGTGTTAACAGGCTGAAAAACAAGAGTGTGTGCGCATTTTTTTAAATAGATGGCGCAAATAGTTATCGGGAAATGAATGTCCGGATTAAGATAAAAAAGAAAGGTGCCCATGACGTGAACAAAAAGTGCAAACTCTGAGCATGTAGAAAGACATAAATTTCTATGCATGTGCACACACAATGTACGCATAGCCGCGTCCGGTGCAAAATGCATACGCAGCCGCATAGGTATATACAATAACTTGAGAGGAGGGGAAAACGAGGACGAATCAGAAATAGTAGGCACTGTGCGTAGAAGAATACAGTTACAATAGAACACGCGGTATTTCAGAGCCCCTAAACAATCCATACCGAAAAATCCATATGCCCCATAATTCCCATATCCAATAATCCGATATGAAACATATAGGACCCCATATAAAAACCAGATTTTCCAATGCCTAATATGATGTTATTGGATATAGGACTTATGGGGATCGATACGGAGTTTTTCAGTAGGGATCTGTCGTTTCTTTATTTTTTTTTTTTTTACACATTTCAAGTAAATACGCGCATCGTGTAGAGAATTCCGTGACCATCGTCTTTGGTGAATGCGGAAACGCTGCACGCCGAGAGATCGCCACCTTTTTCATGGCGTGGCGGCATGCGCTCAGCCCTAGCCGATTAGTCGCGAAACGTTTTGGAAAAGTCGCGCGCCGGAAAATCCTCCGAAAAAAAAAAAAAAAAAGCGCTCGGAGGCGCGTTGCTGCGAACACTCGTGCCTTGTACCGCGTTGGAACTCCACTAGTAGGTCGACGTCGGTGTGGTGCCGGAAACGTGCGTAGCGTCAACATCGCTTTAAAACAAAGCGGCCAGAGCTTCGTCCGAGTGGTCCGGTCTACGCCGTGAGTCATGTAGTCGCCGCCTAGATGGCTAGTAAATTTAAAGCAAAACCCGTGCGTTACACTTGGGCGACGCTTAAAAACACGTTGCTGACGAAGTCTTCTTGCAGCGTGGGCCCTCACTTGCTGGTGGTGGCAGCGTGTGCATAACTTCGCGCACTGGTTTAAGGCGCGGTAATACTGGGTCGATACGAGACCGACAAAACGCTCGCGCCAACGACAGACCGTCTGTTTAGCACAGTGCGTCACCGAAACCATCATAGCAGACTCAACCATACACAACGTAACCGACGAGCGCGAGTCGTCGTACTGCGACGGATTTCTTGTCGACGGCAAAAACAAAATCAGCGTGCCGACCATCGTTCGACCGAACCCCGCGTGATCGGCCGTCGAACCGACAACACGATAGTGACAGCGTCTTCGCTTGTATATATATATTTAATCGCGCTCAAAATGAGTCAGACATGCATACCCTGTTGAAATGCACAAGCTTCAGCCCTCTCGAGCCGCGCACATGAAGTTGGAGCCAATGTTGATACTGTTCAGCGAAGGTTAAGACTGGCGCCGTTAAAGGCGCCGTGGAGTTCGTGCGTCCACTACCGGCGGTCCTGAACTGAAATGTAAGCAGTTAGAGGAAGGAAACTGGCTTTTATAGTTTAGTTCTGGCCTTATCGATTTGAAATCAACTACACTTCACTTTGCACGGCGTGTACAAAGCGGCAAGCGGCGACATAGCGCTGTGCCAACATCCCTACTTCACCGTACCCGTAGGCTGCCGGTCGCATTCGCTACGTAGATTGGTGGGTCTGTGCATGTTGTTATGCTGACACATTTCTCAATTCCAGAGATTCCTGTTTACCTCTGCGTCAAACGGGAAACAAGAGTTGTTTGTTGTCGTTAAAACGTTTATTAAAATAACCATAAAAAGTTTACGCCCCCAGGAAGAGGATCCATCAGGGCGGGGGAAGGGACAAAGGAGAAGTGCATCTGCGAAACATTTTATGTACCTCTAAGGGGGCGGCGTCTCTAATGCGTATTCAATTTATGTCCACGTCCTAATGCATCCTTTACTAAGAACACCCTCCCACAAATTACCCCTTTCTTTTTTTTCCCGTAGTCGGCGCAGTGCCACTGTTTCCATAAGCGAAATGCGCCCTGTGCCTTTTCGCTTCTTTGACAAGTAATTATTTGCCGTTTCACGAGGATTGTTGCGTTTCGCCTGCGACACGTGGTTTTGCCGGCGCGACGGCGGCGGGGCGGCGGACATTTTGGCCCGATCGTCGTCACCGCAACACTCATCGCCAGGTGTTTCCAGGCGCGTCTGCGGCGATGCGACCGCCTAGGGATTTCGTTCCAGTCATTGTGCCCGAAACAGGCGAGGCCAAAGCAGGGATCTCCTTCCAGTTATTGGGCCCGAAACAGGCGATGCCAAAGCAGGGATCTCGTTCCAGTCATTGTGCCCGAAACAGGCGATGCCAAAGCAGGGACCATCTTCGCGTTACAGTCATTGTGTCCGACCGGCAGCGCCACGACAGTGTGCTGCGCAGCGCCACGACCAGGTGCTACGAGATCGTGCGCAGCGCCACGACATAGTGCTACGGCATCGCTACGACAGTGTGCGTCACCATTAGCCCATTGTACATTCACGTGCTCGTCTTTTGAGGGGTTCCTTCTTGCCCTCAACTGCGAGAGTATAAAAACAGCTGCCCCCGGACGCCAGAGGAGGGCTCCGATTTCTTCTGTTGAGTGAAGTGCTCTCCCGTCTCTCTACTTCGGTCAAACCTGACCGCCAACTCTTTGCGATGTTAAAATAAACAAGTTGTATCGTTGTTACCAGTCGACTCATGCTTTGCCGGGACCTTCGGATGCTTGCAGTTGTACCCCAGGCCGCCAGGCCAACGCTACCCTTGGGGCTTGCGACCCAGGTACAACCACGGGCGTCAGCGCCGAGTTCCCATCCGATCGCTCCAGTGTCGCGATCCAAACAGGATCGAATCAACGTTATTGCATAGTAGGCTGCTATATGTAGTAGCGTTTGATTTGTCATATTTAGTGCGTTAACTATAGGCAGAAAAACACGTGGTTGCACAGCGCATAAACAGAAGGTGGCTGCTGGTCACGCTTGTGAAGAGCCGACAACCCGTCGTAACGTGAGATCCACGAGCTGTACTCGCCTTCGCCACACGTCCGTAATGCGATATAACTCGCGAGACATGGTCTGCGGGTGCCGGTCTCCCACGGCCGTACTGCAGTGTGTTCCTTTGCACTTCTCCTTCTTCCCTTGTAAGGCCATTGTTGCCCACAGGATTACTGCACAACTTGTGATCAAAATGACCTTCTACTGTATTGGGCGGGGTTGAATGAAGTCGCTAGGGCAACGCTACGTGGCTCAATACTAAATGAAGGAAATTATTGTAGAATAAATTGTTCGCAGCCACGCCTTTAGCACCAGCGAACCTGCGCACAGCCCACTAATGTCCAGGAGGCATACGGCGGTGGTAAATGTCACTCAATGGTAACGTTACGTTTCCTGTCTCTGAGCTATAGATGACCCACCATTGAGGGAGAAATGAAGTCAGTGGACGAGAGTTTTTGGTTTTACCTTGGACAGCCTTGTAGGGCTGCGCACGTGTCAACGGCGAAGCCAGCACCCATGTTTGTTCCAAACATCTGTAGTAATGCGCGTACACAATCAAGGAAGCACATAGACGCTTCGCAAGCGGTCGATTTAACGAGCCACTTTGTTTTTTTCTATTGCAAGTGGTCAGGGGCGGGGCGAAGTGTAGCCGGGGTGATACCCATGCCAGTGCCCATGCTTAGGGTGCCTCGACACCAACCCATAGAGTTACTACAATATATGGCTTACTCTATATGGCTCCCTTTAGGGAGTCATAGTTGCACCGCTGGCGCCACCTCCAGTGATACTAAGGATGATGATGACGACGATGAGCTGAGGCTGACCCCTTGGTAATAGGTGGGCTGCTTTAAAGCGCCCTCGCCAGAGAAAATACTATATACATGGCGATAAAGAACAGTGTGCCTATGGAGGGGGTGGGGAGACAGGCTGACTCAATTCTGTCCACAGCCCGGCCTGGTGCACAGACACTGACGTTGAGGCGCTGTAGTTCACCTGTTCCCTTGAGAGTTGGTCACTCTGCGCCGTTGCCAAGTGACGCACCACCACTGTGCGAGTCTGTTCTTCGTTACGCGCACTGCATTGGGCACCGCCGCCTTATAGGGTTACCGTGTGTGCTCCCAGTATAACTCTCACTGCATCTGTTTGCCGAGCGCCATAACGTCGTTAGCAGGACTGAACTCCTCGCTCGTTGCCCCCTAACGACTAAAGCCACTCCATACACGTTTTCGCCGACAAAAATGGAGGGTCCCTACGGCTTTCGCGAAAGGTATGTTCGCCCTCGAGGAACGCGCTCGGAGTCCTGTCCGACCGCGCTGCCGAGAAGCCATCATTTTACTGGCGACGCCAACACTCCGCAGGGCGCGCCGACCAAGTGCAATTGAGATCTTCACTGTTGTTGTTGCTTCTTCGATGCTGCTGGCCGAAAACAAGTGCGTTCGTAAGTGTTCTCTCGGTTAAATTGCGGAATGAATATCGTACGACGCGCTGACAGCTCCTGCAGTGTGTCGGGGTAAAGAAGAAATAAAATAGCGGTTTATTTTTTTGTTATCTATGCACGGAACTGCAGAAGTTGCGCAATTCGATGTACCAACGAGTATTTTTGCACGTACAATAATTACGTAATGCATGCAACCTTAATCAGCGCGTGTTTCTGCTACACATCATACCCATAACACGGCGAAATTTGCCCGTGACCTGTAAAACGCGACAAGATAACCGTTCTGGGATCGTTAAATCAACGTAGTGGTGCATAGCCAATGTAAACAGTCTATGGGTGCACGCAATTATCTCGTGCGTTTCACCTGGATCATATTCATTCCTCATAATTTAAACACGGGGAATGTCGGACGCGACAGCGCTGTCCCCTGACTACGGCCATTCACGTCTTTCACCTTTCGTGCTCTGAATACCTCCTGTAAACACGCTGTGAATAGCATTGGAGATATCGTATCTCCCTGCCTGACGCCCTTCTTTATTGGGATTTTGTTGCTTGCTTTATGGAGGACTACGGTGGCTGTGGAGCCGCTATAGATATCTTCCAGTATTTTTACATATGGCTCATCTACACCCTGATTCCGTAATGCCTCCATGACTGCTGAGGTTTCGACTGAATCAAACGCTTTCTCGTAATCAATGAAAGCTATATACAACGGTTGCTTATATTCTGCACATTTCTCTATCACTTGATTGATAGTGTGAATATGCATCTATTGTTGAGTAGCCTTTACGGAATCCTGCCTGGTCCTTTGGTTGACAGAAGTCTAAGGTGTTCCTGATTCTATTTGCAATTACCTTAGTAAATACTTTGTAGGCAACGGACAGTAAGCTGGTCGGTCTATAATTTTTCAAGTCTATGGTGTCCCCTTTCTTATGGATTAGGATTATGTTAGCGTTCTTCCAAGATTCCGGTACGCTCGAGGTCATGAGGCATTGCGTATACAGGGTGGCCAGTTTCTCTAGAACAATCTGTCCACCATCCTTCAACAAATCTGCTGTTACCTGATCCTCCCCAGCTGCCTTCCCCCTTTGCATATCTCCTAAGGCTTTCTTTACTTCTTCCGGCGTTACCTTCGGGATTTCGAATTCCTCTAGACTATTTTCTCTTCCATTATCGTCGTGGGTGCCACTGGTACTGTATAAATCTCTATAGAACTCCTCAGCCACTTGAACTATCTCATCCATATTAGTAATGATATTGCCGGCTTTGTCTCTTAGCGCATACATCTGATTCTTGCCAATTCCTAGTTTCTTCTTCACTGTTTTTAGGCTTCCTCCGCTCCTGAGAGCATGTTCAATTCTATCCATTATCTCTCAGCGTTATCTCTCACACACGGGCGCGCACACGCACACTAAAAAGAGCGCTGCTCCTACGCGTGCAGGGAGTGGCTTTCACGCTTGACATTTGTGGGGAGCACCCGCCTCCATTTCCTCCCGCGTACCCGCGGCGTCCCGTTCGCACGTGGCGACGGGTCGCGCCGGCGTAGACATGGGAGAGAGGCACTACGCGCCCTCCCTTTCTCCGTCGCGCTGATCACGCGCGTACCCCTCTTCCCCTACGCGGCTCACGGGAAAGGGAAACGCATCCGGCGGGCGAGGAGGACTTCCCCTCGCAAAAAGGTAAAAAAGCAAGAGCGCGCCACCGGGGGAGACTCGCTCTCTTGGGACGCCGACGCCTTGGACCGCCTGCACAGCACCTGCCGCATCCCGTGAGTGACCTCGTTTGTCTGACCCACCCAGACAACGAGGCAAGCCTTTTACTACTTTTACTGAGAGGACGTCCCTCTGCGAGTGTTCGCTATTGCTAATAGCAATAAACGTTGTTACCGTTGACACCGCTGGTTGCCTTATTCGTCCGAACCCGGCGTAGCCGCGATTCCCGCGCTACGGGTTGGGAGTCCCACGAAGCGACTGCGTGGGGCTAGATCCGGAGCTCGCCTTCAGCCCTAGCCGCACGCAGAGTGGAACCCCCACATTTGGCGCTACCAACGTGGATCTAATTCGGCAACACGGCGAGTCTTCTGGTGTGTGTTGGCGCTAGGACTACCCACGTTTCAGCGAACAATGGCGGCTGGCTTGTCCGACCTCTCAGATTTGTTCATGTTGTCAAATGTAGCGACGCAAAGTCAGCGGCCTATTGCTAACGCGGCGGCAGCTGCTGAACAAACCAGCAGCTTTGGTTTTGAGTGTTTCACGCGGAACAGTCAGGCGGGCGCAAATGCCACGTGGGCAGAGGTTAACCCTAATACGAGGCGCACCCCGTCCAGCCCCTCGCCGCATCGCGACGCGGACATAGAGGCACACATGCCACTAGATAACTCGACCCGGACGGCAGAGGCATCCGGCCCTTTGGGCGAGAGTTTGCCGTCTAGCGAGGCAATGCTGCAAAATGCGTTGCAAATCATGCAGAGCTTAGCCGGCGCCCTGCAAGGCACAATGCAGGCCTCGTCGCAGAGCGAGCGACCACGAATTAAGGTAGACATGCCTACCTACAGTGGGTACCACGATCGTACGAGTGCAAGTGAGTACCTCGACCGTCTGCTGTATTACCAGCAGGCAACCGGGCTTTCAGACGCCGAACTAGTCGCGCGCGTGATCCCGGTTTCACTGACTGACCAGGCGGCTCGATGGTTCCGACTGACCGGACACCGATGCCGCACGGTAGAAGAGTTCCACGCGAACTTCCGCGAGGAATTTCTTCCGCCCAATTACGAGTGGCGTTTGAGGAGAGAGTTGGAGCTTCGTACCCAGCATCCGGACGAGTCCCTGCTGGAATATGTTCGAGCGATGGACGAACTTTATCGTCTCGCGAACCCTCACGCCACCGATGAAGAGAAAGTTGAGCTGCTACCAATGCGGCCGACCAGGCCACATCGCCCGTGACTGCGGCCGCACGCCGGGCCGAGGCCGAGCACGTGGCTCGGGAAACGGGCGAGGCCGCCGGTGATCCACCTTGGGTCCCGTGCGGCGATGTCGAACATAGCCGGTGGTACCGAGTTACTTGCGCCTTCGGCTTGTCGCGTAGGAGGTGTTGCGGACTCGCAGGCGCCGTTCATCGAGCTAACGATAGCCCGAAAGAAATCCGCTGCATTATTGGATACCGGAGCAAGCGCTTCATTATTTGGTGACGAGGTGTTGCATCATCTCCGCGAGAACAATATCCGCTTGAGAGATAATGACACCACCCTCCGACTTGCTTCCGGCACAGCACAATCTAGCGGTGCAGCTAGGTTAGTGATCCGTTGGGAGAAACGCGTCAGGCGACAACGCCTCGTACATCTCCCGGGTTTATCAGTGCCTGTTATTTTGGGTCGAGACTTTCTCGTCAAGTCGGGCGTTGTAATAGACATCGGCAACGGAGGTTACCGAGAGAACGGAACAGGTTGTTACGTTTCGCCTACGACGCGCGGTTTAGCCGGCGCGGCTGCAACAAAGCGGCAGACATTTTGGCCCGTTCGGCGCCGCCGCTACGCCTCCCCGCCAAGCGCGTCCAGGCATGTTCCGATGCCACGTGTCTTCATGTGCGTGTGTGAGTGTATGTGCATATTGGTGCCCACGCTTGTCGAAGCGCGGCAGCCGGGGAGAGGAGCTCCCAACAACTGTGAAGCGAGGGGGTCTGACCGGCGCCGACACGACAGTATGAGCCACCTTCTCCTCCCCATTGTGCCCGAACGGCGCCGGCACGACGGCTGCGCCACCTTATCCCATTGTGCCCGAGCGGCACAGTCACGTGCTCGTCTATAGAGGGGTTCCTTCTTACCCTCAACTGCGAGAGTATAAAAGCAGCTGCCCCCGGACGCCAAAGGAGGGCTCCGATTTCTTCTGTTGAGTAAAGTGCACTCCCGTCTCTCTACTTCGGTCAACCTGACCGCCAACTCTTTGCGATGTTAGAATAAACAAGTTGTTTTGTTGTTACCAGTCGACTCATGCTTTGCCGGGACCTTCGGATGCTTCCAGTTGTACCCCAGGCCGCCAGGCCAACGCTACCCTTGGGGCTTGCGACCCAGGTGCAACTACGGGCGTCAGCGCCGAGTTCCCAACAACTCGCGCCAGCGGTGCGATTACAACAAGGTGCTTTAAAGCTTTTTGCAAAGGCGCCCGTGGCAGCGGAGACACGCCAGTCTCCGGGCGCGGCGCGAGGGGGCCACACCTGGCCACAGCCAAGCGAGCGAACAGTAATCGGCGCAGGCGAGGAGAGAGACACGGTGGCACAACAGTGTGCCACTGTTCTGCGAGGAGTAACGCACCCGCTTTTGTCAGAGGTCAATATGCCGGAGAGAGAACGGGCACGACTGTCGTCGCTGTTGTACGAATACGACGCGATTTTCACTGACCGTCCGGGCCGCACTACGCTAGTCAGGCACAGGATATACACGGGTGACGCTGCGCCATGGAAATGTAATCCTCGGCCGATTAGCTTGACTAAGCGGAAAGCACTTGATAGCGCCTTAGACGAACTCATCGACACAGGCGTGGTGGAAAGGTCGAACAGCCCATGGGGCTTCCCGGTAGTTCTAGTCCCGAAGAAGGACGATACCTATCGCCTTTGTGTAGACTACCGCAGGCTGAATGAGGTTACGAAGAAGGATGCGTACCCTCTACCCTCCATTTCCTCTTTAGTGTCTAACCTAGGCGGGGCGAAGTACTTTACAACGCTCGATGCTAGTCGTGGATACTTTCAGGTCGAAATGGACGAACGTGACAGAGAAAACGGCTTTCACTTGTCACCGGGGGCTCTTTCAATTTAAACGAATGTCTTTTGGTTTGGTCGGAGCTCCCGCTACTTATCAAAGGTTGATGGACCGAGTACTAGGAGACGCGAAGTGGCAACATGCCCTCGCATATCTGGACGACATAGTGGTTTATTCCAAAACATTCGAGGAGCACTTGCGCCACTTGAGAGACGTCCTAGACAGGCTGAGGTCCGCGGGTATCACGCTGAACCCGAACAAAGCTCAGATAGCTGCGAGCAGAATAGCGCTGTTGGGATTCACGCTGGACAACGGCCGCATCCTGCCGAGTAAGGATAAGCTCGAGGCTATACTGAGGTACCCGTCACCGAAAGATGTCGGCGAACTAAGGCGCTTTCTGGGATTGGTGAACTGTTATCGCCAATTCATTCCCGACTGCGCGGCAGTGCAAGCGCCTTTGACGAAGCTCTTGAGGAAAGACGAACGGTGGACTTGGGGACAAGAGCAGGAGGCGGCACTGCGGGGCCTCACGAAGGTGCTCGCTGACACGGCCGAATTGCAGCTGCCCGATTTGAATAGGGAGTTTGTGATTCAAACAGACGCAAGCGACCTAGGCTTAGGTGCAATTTTGCTTCAGGAGCACGGAGGCACTCTCCGACCGGTTGCGTTCGCGAGTCGTTTGTTGACGCCGGCCGAAAGGAACTACTCGGTGACAGAGAAGGAGTGCCTCGCGATAGTTTTCGCTCTGCGAAAGTTCGACTATTACGTCGATGGAGTGGCATTCAAGATTGAGGCTGACCACATGGCTCTCACTTGGTTGAGGCGCTTGAGCGAGCCGAGTGGCCGCCTGGCGCGTTAGCCCTAGCCGCACGCAGAGTAGAACCCCCACACATTGGAGCCCAAGGTGACAGACCTTAATGCAGCCCTGGATCCCTAAAGGGAGCCATGACCGTATACAGTAACTCTGCTAATCCCTACAGGCGCTAATCCCCGCCTGTCCTATACTGGTAATAACAAGCGCATGTTCGCTGACAGATGCTAAAGTTTGTCAAAGTGTGTCATCACGATAAATGTTTGGAGGCAGGATAAGCTCCAAAGTGTGCAACGTTTTGTCAATCTGTAACGTTTCCCTTCTTCTCTAATGCTTGCTTGTTACTCAAGCCGACAAAGCGTCCTTGGGGCCGAAACTGTCGTCTTCACCTGTACTGCCAAAGGGTCTGACGCATAAAACTCGGTGAAACGGAAGGTGCAGATACGTCCAGAATACTCGTGAGGGCTCGGGCGCTGTTTTAAAACCTCACTCGCTCCTCCCTAGCCAGCTGACGACAAATCACAACGCACCAGCGAACTTACTGGGTCAGCGGGCGTGCAGGGAACATTATTTCATTGCCCATTGCACTACCAGAAAAAGAAAGGGATCGGAAAGACAGCTACCGATTTTTCATTGTTTTTTTCACTCGCGTCATCCCGTTCTCTGAAAATGGAAACGCGAACCACCTCCGGAGCCAGAGTAAAGCATTACGCCTACTTTACAGCTGTAGTACAGTGTACTAGACTATTCTAGTATACACTAGCTACGGTACCTTGATGTACTGGCTCTACTCTACGGGGGCGCGCGCATGGCACACTGGTTGGAGAGGCTTCGCGCGCTGGTCTGACTTTCGGCAATGCGGTCCTGTACTCGGAGGTTCGAGCAACGTTGCAAGTGAAGCAACGTGGGGTGGGTAGGCTTTCTTTGGGAGCACACGGAAAAACACCAGATCAGTGCAGGGTACATGGTGACATGGGATGGACATCATTCGAGGGCAGGGAAACTAGCAGCAGGACATAATTTGAGAAGCGATTGAGAGAAATGGCGGGAAAGTGGTGGGCTAGGAAAGTTTTCAGTTACCTGTACATGATGAATGTTGACACAAAATGCAGGAAGCGAACAATAAAGTTGAGCAAATATTTGGACAATGGCGAAAGGGGCAAACCAATAAACATCGGTTAAGAAAAGAGTAAAAGAAACAGAAAGGAGTCTGTGGAAAATAGGGATGCAGACGACATCAGCACTGGAAACATACAAAACTTTCAAGAAGAAAATGGCCAAAGAGAATGTCGACGACAGTTCTAGGGGAAGGGCCTTGTTGTGTGAAGCCAGGACAGGAGTATTGCGGGTTAAGACGTACCGAGTCATGTACCTAAGGGGTAGACAGGTTATGCGGTGCGTGTGGAGAGGAGGACGAAACGGCTGAACACCTGATATTTTTCTGTAAAGGGCTTCGCCCTACAATTGGGCGAACGGTGAACGGGGCTGAATTTTTCACAGCATTGTGGTTTAGGGACAGCTAGTGGAGGCATAATATACGTTAAGCGGGTAGAAATAGCCAAAAGGAGGTTATCTGATCGGTGGCTAAAATCAAGGCAAGAGTGAAATTTCACCCTCCACTTAGTACGAACTATAGCACTAGTCACGGCTAGGTGGCTCGTGCTGATGCCGGATTTGAAGGGTTCAGCCTTATCCATCCATCCATCAAATGGGGGAAAGTAATCTAAAAACGTGAATGTACAAACCGCTTCATAGAGGGCTAACATAGCAGTGACCGAGTGTATTCTACTTTGCTGCTGGTGTAAATTTTCGACAGGAGCATAATCGTGAACACGTTGTCTTTTTAAATGTTTTGCACTTGGTTACTGCTAGCATTATCTATGTTGAATTCGGGGCGCGAACTACTAGGACAAATGCAAAGGCACGAGAAGAGACAAGACACAGCGCTGACTTCCATACCAACCCGCCCATTTCTTTCGCTTCTGATCGTGATCTTGTGTGTTCGGCTGGTTAAGCTCTGCGTCACTAGGTGGCTGCACCGTGCAGGACGCTCACGTTTGTGCTAAAGCCGCTCCATGACAGCGGCAGTAGCATGGGAGGGCTAGAAAGCCCCGCTCAGCTGCAGTGACACAGGCAGCGAACATCACGCAGTTTGGCGTGGTGAGCCAGGATGACTGAATGTGAAAGTTTAGGCGCGCAGGAGGATGCAATAAATATCTGGCGATGATTTCCCAACTCCACGCCATACGATGACCAGTGGCTCGGGAATTAGGCAAGCGCTCTTCCGCGACGACGACTTCAAGGTAAGTGAATCGGCTCACTCAAGGTGTCGCCACTGCCCAGAAGGGTTATTAGGTGCCGCACGCACAGCCGTCACCGTTGCCAAAAGTCCGCGATGAAACAGCGTTCGGTAAAAACTGTTTCGAAGGAACAACATTCCATGGGGCGGAGCTAGCCTCGTGATTCTGATGTCTAAGTATTATAGCGCAGTAAGTGTTCGATCGAATGTATTCGCAGTCTTTCCGTAAAGCGGCGTTCGATGAAGTGGGTTAAACACGGATCATATCCGTGTTCATATGCGTTACAAGCGTTACATACGCGGTGGAATGTCTCGGATGACACAGTGTTCGACGAAGTAGGCGTAATCCGGTCTCGCAGAGCACGTGTTGATCCAGTGGACGTTTCACCTCACGCGCCGAAACAGCGCCACGACATGTCGCGGCAAACAATGCCGCAGGCTTGACTTTTTTGGTTCAAAAAGATTGCACGTTGACATCATTATGCTTTGCGGGTGTGTTCACGCACATAAGGACAGTCAGAAGAGGGTGCCCGCTATATTCTAATCTAAACGAAGTTTCTATGTCACAAAACTTCTCTACACATCAGTAGACGCATATATTTCAACATGAAAAAAAATATATATATGCAGATCCCATGCGCTGTGTGAATCGATGCAAGCGAAGCTTTCTGCGCTGCCTGCTTTAATTGGCTATAATTAGCGGTGATGTGGACAGCGAGTGTGTAATTTCTTAAAAGTTTAGACCAACACGAGAGCGGTGCGTTGATTTTGAATGTTACCTTGCGTACACCGCTGCCGTTTGTCTTCGTAATACACAGAACACACAGAGAGAGGTGTTTGCATGAGGCGTTGTTGTGCGCCATATTTCATAACCTTTGAGAGGGCTGAGCGTTGTCATTACTCACATGGCACATCGCATCGTGGCAGAAGCATTAAATTTGAATTAGATTATGGGGCGGTACATGCCAAAACCACGATCGGATTGTGAGGCAGGCCGTAGTGGCGCACTCCGGATTAATTTTGGCACCGTGGTGTTCTTTAAAAGCTTGTCCCTAAATCAAAGTACATGAGCGTTTTTTATTTCATCCTCGTCGAAATGCGGCTGCCTCGGTCAAATCCGCGACCTCGAGCTATGTCATGGCAGCGAAGCTATCGCGGCGGGCACACAAGTGTTGATCTAACGTGCGACCGCTTCCGTTGTGTCGCCTAGACCCTGCGGTGCGCTTTAATAAATGCGGCTCTGCTTCTGCACGCCCCGCGTAAGTTGTCCGCTAGACATATTTGCATGGTTTTATTTTTCAGAAATAGCAGAAACGCACCGTACCGTACCTTGAACTTAAGTTTATCAAGCGTTTCCTTGCCTTCTCACGTGGCAAGGCTGTTCACTCGTTTCGGGACTGCGTCGGTTCTACCATTCCCTGCCCCCTCTCCGCCCTCCTCTCTTCCATTCTATGTAGCTTCCCTCTGGACTTGCACGTTGGTAGAAAGGTACGCGCTTGCGGGGGTCACGGATAATTACAGGTGTCAAGAGGCTGAAGTGGCAACGACCCGGGAGCTCCGCAGGGCATTGTGCACATTCGATGCGCTGCGGTCCAAACGAGTTCCTCGAATGTTTTCTTCTCTGCCACGCTCCTTCCAAGTATATACACGCTCTGAACCACCCCCCGACGCGGTGTGCCTGACAGCAGCAGCAGCAGTGGGAAAGTCGAATGAAAAGGCAAAGAAAGCTTCGCTTTAAAAGAGTTCAGATGCTCAAGGAAAGACAGCACGTCTTGGCCACAAATCACAGAAAAACAGTATTCTATGTATCGGGCAAAACATTTTGGAGCGGTCTTGTACGAGGTCATCGCAGAATTTTCAAGTGCCCCTAGGGCGATGTTTGCACAGGCGACGGAAACGGAATGGATGTCGGAAAGGGCAATGCAAGTTCAAACGCCTTGGCGGATCATCACATGACTACTAACCACATCATCGATTGGGATGCTGCGAGCATAATGGCGATAGAGAAGCGCCTATCTTCAAGATTACTCTTGGAATCTTTACATATTCAGACGCCTAGGAACGCGATTAGCCGGACACGGTAAATTTCCCAGAGATATACATGCGCACTCTGCGCCACCAAACACATAAATCGCCCCCTCTTGCACTCATCTTCATTGTGAACAAAGGACCCGTAGCGGTCTCGAAACGTCATTTTATGTTTTATTTCCTTTTGAACCTTAGGCGAGTGTCAGTTTATTTGACAATGTATCACCTCCGCCTGAAGAGTTTTCATCAAACTTTGGGCTATGAGGAATCTAATGTGGCGACGCCCAGGGAGCTCCGCAGGGAACTGTGCACATTCGACGTGACGCAATGACACAAACGAGTTTCTTGCGTCTGCTTTCCTCTCTGCCACGCTCCTTCTATGGCTCCGCGGTCTGCCAGACAACAGCAGCAGTGGGAAAACCAAAAGAAGAAGCAAAGAAGGTTTCTTTTTAGAGACGTTAACTGAGGCAATGTAGAAAATGCGGCTTACACAGTCGCACAATGTTCCCGATTTTCAGAGCTTAAAAAATTATATGCTTTCGTACTTTATGTAGCTGCTTTAAACGACTTCTGCCTACTCGAAAAGTGCATTAGATTGTCTGCGCAAGCCTCCAACTCATAAAAAAAAAACTTCGTAACACTGTGGCACAAAAGGTACAGGATCCCTAAACGTTTCTTGGTGCGTGTTGTACTTTTCCTTGCTATACCTGTCATCACCAAATTTGACACATCGTCGGTGACTGTAAAACATTGAATTAACCACTTCACATAGATTCCACTAAGTGCGTTGTAGCTGCATGAGTTTCATTAGCAAAGTTTAAAGTAAATGTGCGAGGAGCACACAAGCATAGAACTTTTCGTTTCCTTTGTGTGGAGAGATTCTGGTAGGTCTTACAAACATTTTGTTGAAATAAATTAATATAACAGTCGAGAGCGCCCCCCCCCCTACCGAGTGTCCTTATCTGAACACACCGTCGTGTACAATTCCCTCTTACGCATTGGTAAGCCTTCCATAAAAAAAAATTGTTTTTTTTTTGTCTTGTTTTATCGCAGGTCCTTTCAATGACTAAGTAGTGACGGAGGCAAAGAATCTGGATCTGGATATTGGACATACCGGACCATCGCGTTTGAGAACGTTCCTGTCCCTCGCATCACTGCGAGCCTTGCTACGTTCTACCCACTGCCTACATTTTGTCAAGACTTGTCGTGGACCGCGCAAGCATGCAACCTTCGGTTGGACCTTCCCACTCACTTCCGTCGACCTCTGCTGATAATGGGCAGTACGTGGAGAGAAATTACAACCTACCAACGCAGAGTAACCGTGAAGTGCTCAAGTTTAGTCTGACACACGAACTTTTCCCCGACTTGCGTCAGCCTGCTCCCGCAAACGAGAATCGTATGCTTGGGCCTTCCAGCAACTCCCATCAAGTTAGCAACCGCCCGAGAGATACCTACATGCAGTCGGCGTTTACTTCACTGCGCTGCAAATTCTGTGGATCAGAGTGCCAGGATAAGGGTAGCCTCCTCCGTCATTTCCGAAGACACAACCGAGTGCTCTCTCGGGAGATTGATGTCTTGTTGGAGCAATTGGTATCCACTCTGGACGCGATTGGTGCCGACTTAGATGACGCGCCGAGGTCAACGTTTTCCGGGCAGAACAGTACAGCGAATGTGACCTTAGAACAAACACAAGTTCGTGAACGTCTGGCAACACAGCGCAGTTGTCACGTGCCCGACCAAACGGCACAGCAAACCCACAGAGCAAACTCGTCGAACAATGTTGGTGTACTTCCAGGTAAACCCAATGCTCCTGAACAACTCGATGTCTGTGTAGACAGGGCGGGTCAAACAAGTCAGACACAGGTGCTCCCTCACCGAAGGCAGGTTTCTGCGCGCCGAAACAGTGTAGGCCCTGTGGTGGAATATTCTCAGAACCTGACAACTTTAGAAAGCTGCCGCACTGCACTTGGCAACGGATGGGTAATTCAGCAGCCCGCGCAGCACGCCACAGCGCCCGGTACGACGGTCGAGGACAACGTTCGCTGCACCTTGCAGCCAAACTGCACTGGAACTCTGGAATATCGTTTGGAAAGCCAAGCTGTGAAAGCGCGCAAGAGACCGTCGCCGCCAGAGCCCAGGGCCGCCCCTGATTCCGCACGCTGTACTGAAGGGCTAGTACTGACTCAAGCTACTTTAAGCCCTACGCAATACAAACTGTACACTGCGAATGCACCTGTAAGCGATTCAGGGAGCGACGTACTTCGTTCGCCAACAGAGGTTGCCCCTAACAACGAAGACGCCACATCGGGATTTCTCAACATTGTGAGTACTCAGCACTTAGGCAGTAGCACTACCACTTCGTCGCTGTATTCTGAAAGGCAGGGTCTCGCTGTGCAAATAGAAAGCGCTACTATGCACATCTGTAGTACCGGGCGATCAGCATTGGATGGGTCCTTGGTGAATCCCCTAAACCTTACTCAAGACGCCGACGGCACTTGTATCACAGCGTCGAACTCCGGGCTTAGTACTTCCCGACCAAAACGCGTAAGAGCAGTGACCTGGATCCCTCCACAGTATGACGACGACAACAGACCTTCCTCGAAGGCAACCGGAAGCACTCCATGCCACGAAAGCATAGGCGACGAGGTGACATCACGGCCGTTACCTACACCGTGCACTGAAACTAACGCGCATGGAACCTCGAGCACAGACGAGGTCACACGTGCGGTGCGGGAGACATCAGATGGCGAGGACCTGGTCGCCAACATCTCCATTAATCATGAGCAGGAAGACCGGCGTACTGCTTGCGACGAGGACACTGCGGACGATGCGAGTTGGGCGCAGCACTGGGAACAGGAATTCGAGCATGTTAGCACACACGAAATCACGCTGTCTCCACCACCATTTGACTTACATACTCGGGAACGGCATGCCATAAAGCAAGAGAAAGAGGAGACCATCGCCAAGTACGAGGACGTCGCCAAAAAGGGAAGCCTGGAAGAGCCAGCCTATGACAACGCCGATGCTCCGCTATCTGCACCGTGTGTCGCGGACCCCACGCGTGGGCGGGGCATCGTCAAGGACGAGAGTCTGGAACATCCATCGGAAGAGCAATCCCTCGACAAAGCTGAACTCCCGTTGCCTGCGCCAAGTGTCGTGCGCCCCCAAGGCGTGAAGCGCAAGAAAGGTGTCTCCCGGGACAATGTCGCCAAGGATTCAAGAACGGAACAGCGATCGAAACAGTTCCAAGTCGGTTCCGTCGACGAAGCAGAAGTGTCCGCCGCTCCGCCAGGCATCACAGAGTCCGCCTGCGGGCTAGGTACTTCCCGACCGAAACGCGTAAGACCAGTGACCTGGAACCCTCCAAGCTATGCCGACGACGACGACAACCGACCTTCCGCGAAGGCGTCCCGAAGCACTGCCCGCCACGAGTCAGCACCGCCATGCTCGAAGGACGACAAAGGAGCTCCCGCGTCCCCGCCAGGTGCGGCCAAGACCTGGCAATGCCCGTCGTGCGCCAGCGTGCTCTCGAGCAGGTCGAGCCTGTGCCGACACCGCCTGCTGATGCATACCAGGCAGAAGCCGCTGAACTGCCAGCAATGCACCAAGACGTTTCGCTTGAACGAGACGCTGAGAAACCATGTTCGCACCGTGCACACGGCCGAGACCTGGCAGTGCCCGTCGTGCTCCAAGGTGCTGTCGTGCAAGTACAGCTTCGACCGACACCACCTGCTGATGCACACCGCTCAGAAGCCGCTGAACTGCCCGCACTGCACCAGGACGTTCGGCTTGAAGGAGACGCTGCGGAACCACGTCCGCTCCGCGCACACCGAAGAGCGGCCCTTCGAGTGCCACCTGTGCCCCAGCTCGTTCGCCCTGAAAACGTCCCTCCATCAGCACTTGGTGTGGCACAGGAACGAACGGCGCTTCGAGTGCAAGCTCTGCCCCAGCACGTTCATCGTAAAGGGGCACCTGAAGCGTCACATGCGGAGTCACACCAACGAGAGGCCGTTCTTGTGCTCCCTGTGCCCCAAGAAGCTGTCCAGCTCGCACGCCCTCAAGAGGCACCTACTGACGCACACCGACGAGCGGCCGCATAAGTGCGAGGTTTGCGGCAAAACGTTTCGACTGCTGTCCACTCTTCAGGCCCACGTTGTCAGGTTTCACCCGACTGAGATTAGCCGCGACTGAATGAGCGGGGGTGCCTTCCACGCATTTTGAATGCTGAGTCATCAGATGTGCATTTTTGTCACGCGTCTGGTTTTGGGGCTCCACACATTGCTCCCTCATGTGCCTGAGATTGAGGTCGGTTGTTTTTGTCAAATCCGCGAAAGAAAGATAACCGACGCCCTGCCTAGTTAAAGTAATAAAGAGAAAATACTGTGCCGTTCTTTTCTTCTTTTTTTTCAGTAGTTGTATGTATGTATAAACCCGTGGAGTGAATGTGCGACATCTATCATGCACTCTGGTCGAAAACTTCACTTGTGCTCTTATGTTGTTAACTTTTTTAACAATAAGTGTCGCATCGTTTGTTGATGTAGTACTCGCCGAAAGTAAGTAGATCACTAGACGAGTTCCGGCTGTTCTCGCAGCACGTCGTTCATCTACGCCAAAAGCGACGGCGTGTTCTTTTTGAAATCCTCACTGTTAAAGGTAGTGTTGTACCGCGTTTCATGCGAGGGAAAATATTCACCCTTTGTGAACGCTTTATGAAAAAATGTAGAAGCAACAAAAGAATACGTGGATGACACGATACGCGTTCATGTTAGGCTAACAGCACATGCTGTGCGGACTCTGTTTACTTTTAATTTTTAAGACCTACATATGACTTTATTTTCTGCTGCTGCACCGGCAGTCATTATTTCGTGCAACTTGGTTACACTTCGGGCATTTAACTTTTTTGAGGACCTGGGTTAACAGCACCGCGAGTACAGTTTAGGAGTAACTTCCGCCATCAGTTGAAGTGTCACGCCTAGTTTGCTCAAACGTGCGCAGCACGAGTGCATGCATACGTACTGTCGTCTCGGGGGTGCTGTGGTGTGGACATCGCGCATGTACAGGAAGGAAACCGCCAAAATTGTCATCGCGAACTACGTTCTTGCACGTCAGTCGACAGGTAAAGTACAGGGTGTTTCAAGACTTCAAGTAGCTTTAAATGATAGGCTTTCGGAGGTAGAATTGTTCTTGCGTGAAGTGATCAGGGGCCGCGACGGGCGCTATCGAACGGGTTGCAAGTGCTGTTTAGGGGAATAATTAACTAGAATTTGAAGCTTTTTAATGATTCTAGTTGGATGTTTGATTGTAATGAGGAAATTTTAGAGGATCATCAGTCCATCCGGTATCGATTGTTAGATTTGCGAAATTGTAATTGCGCGCCGAGCTACAGCGCTCATAACCTCAGCTGAGTGACGCAATGCCGCGGCCACGCGCTGATATAAGCTGCAGGGGCGGTGCGCGTTACGAACATCTCGCACATTTTCTGCAGCCCGAACGGAAAGTGGTGCGTCGTGGCCGCCGTTTGCGTGCAGCGGCCATGACGCACGCGCAAATAATAATAATAAAAGAAACAGCAGAAAGTGGTAACTTCGTAATCTAGAAATCCGCGGTATCAAATGCTTTTGCAGCGCATCAGCATCGGCTGTTTTATCCTTTCCGCCACTCAACATGGCTGCAGCGGCGTGAGGCCATTTTTCGATTAACGAGGGAGTCGACATGGTTATTGCGTACGTAACGCGAATCGAAACCGAACTTTAGCCGCACGTCTGTACGCTGCACGACACCCCGGTCGTCGCGTACTGTCAGTTCCTACGTACAAGACTGTGTTCAAGCGCTTTCGCACCACCGCATCTGTACGTTGTCAAAGAAGACGTTACCATATCCTGAGCGAAGATTTTGAGACCGGCCTCTCGGCCTACGTAAAGTGGAAGTCACAGGCGAGCGTAAGAGAAATCGCTGGTGCATGTCAAGACAATGACGCTTCAGTTTGAAGAGTGTTGCCGAAACATTAGTTTTACGCCTATCACCTATCTCTACATCAGGGACTCGCGGACAGCTACTTCCAGCGGAGGCTGGACTTCTGCATCTGGTACCTCATCCACTGCTGCACTCACTCCTGTGAAAGCAGAAAGATGGGCAGCTTTCACAATTTGCGAGGTGGGCTATCGGCATCGCTCTCACTTCGCAGCGTTGCTGGCCGGAGGGACGCTTTCTTTTCTAGAAACTGCTCAGATGGAAAAATTCTGCTTACAAAATATCCACGCGCATTTGGGCGCATTTGGAAGTGATGCAGGTGTACACTACCGAGGGTGAGATTTGCGTTGCGCCATACAAAAACTAGGTCCGTAAAAATCGGTTGCCAATTCCTTTAATTACATTGGCATTCATTTTAAATGTAGAAAAAGTTCGCAGTTCCGCCCGAAAGGCGAAGCACACCGACTGCGATACCAAATTAGTAGATAGCTGTACGAAGTAAGGATAATAGTTTTGTCGGCCGTATAAACGTGTAAACATTCGCTTACTAAGTTAACAATGATGGAATGTGTAAGCGTGGCTCAACGAGGACGTAGAAAGAAACACAGAGACAGCGCTGTCTTTGTGTGTCTGCTTCTTTCTACGTCCTTGTTCAGTCCAGCTTACACATTCTATCGTGGATTCAAACTATCCCGTCAACGTGTTTCAACTAAATTAACCAGCACGGTGTCACGCGCGCACAGGTAGGTATGAACACATCTCGCTCGATGACAGCGAAAACTGTCTGAAAACGCTGGAGTTAGAAATCGTGACAGCAGCCGCGAGCCAATTGACCTCCGTGCATCTGTCGCCTCAACGCGGACTAAAACGTGGAAAGCACAGCGCATACGAAGCTATCGGCACTACGCGTACTCTGCAAACTTCGTAGATCGCTTTCAAAACACGTGCGCCGGCAACGCTTCCCTGCGGCGTCCGTGATTCGCGTGGCCAACGCCGTAGTAGACGCCGCGGTTGTCTCCAGGCCCGCCGCTCCGTAAGAGCATCGAGGCACCCTAGCAGCCGCCGGAGAACGCCCCTCCTCCCTTGCCTGACCTCCCTGCCTCGCGCACCACAGGAGAGGGCACGCATCTGTGCAGCGTTCCTCGCTCGCGCACGCGAGATTGAACCGCGTTCGCCGGCTCACCCTCACGCTTTCTCTCATACGGGACCTCACGGCGACGGCAGTAATGCGCCTGGAGTGTCCATATAACTGCTATCGCAATAAAAGCTACCCGGCCGGGCAGTCGTGCTTCAGGAAACGGTAGTGCCTGCGTAAAGCGAAGGCGGGGACTGTGGACTACAAAGAAGAGGGGTGCAACTGAGCGTGTCCCTTACAGCCACTCTGTCTAGGGGTCTAAATATAAGGAGCTTGACTACAGCTAACGTTTCGGTGCGCTGACTACTGTATCGGTCGCTGTCTGGGCACCGGTTTATGGCTAAAGAACGAAACAAAAATAACAATCTTGTTTTCGTGGGAGTGCAAGCCTCAAATGTCAACAATAACGTCCGTGCCTCAATAGCGCGCCGTTCTATGGGACGCGAGGGATGAGCTGCGCGAACCGTGCTGGGGGAGGGGCATTGGGATGTCGAGGACGTTACGCACGTGCAGCGCGCCTCCACCTCAGTAGCCAATTAATACTCTTTCAGTATTATTTTTTTAACTCTTCTAACAAGGGGGCGGAGGGTCTGTCTGCATTCCCCGAGTGTCTGATTGCGCCCTCCTCGCGGATATTCTTTTCTTGCCGCGCTTGTTCGATCTGTGCGTGCCTGCACGCGCCGGCCACCCTCCTATCTATCGCCCCCCTCGGCGACGAGGTTGGTTGCGCCGCGCTCGAGCAACGAACGTGCGACGCACGCCTGCGGAGGGGCGGGGAGGTGGGTGGGGGTGGCGATAAAAGCGTCTCGTCTCTCAGCGGACACGCTCGCGTTCGTGTTGCTTGCTTCTTTCTGCTTGTGGCGGCGCACTCGCTCGCCTTTTCGAAAGGCGTGTGGAGTCATCGCACGGTAAAGAGAGGCGGTGGCGTGTAGGCCCGAAGCGAGGAGGCACTCCGCCGTCTCGACGCGAGTGCGTTGACAGACATCTCGGCTGCGGTAGCAGACGACGGACGGGGAGAAGAGCGGAGCAGACGACGCGCAAACCGCCAACGAACGGCGAGGACGCGAGGGTGCGGTTGTTTGGGGCTGGTGGGTGGCAGGCGGGGGAAATCGGTGGCGGGTGCGACGACGGCGGGAGGTGGTGCGGTGGGGTGCGCAGGATTCTTCCCAGGGTTGCCGTGCGTGCGCGACAGATTCGGCATCAACGTCCGCGCGGCAACGGCTTTCGCTCGCCCCTGTGTTTCTCCAGCGACGGGACCGGAGAACCGCTGGCGGCGCGCCGGTGCCGCGGCGGGGAGCTGCATCAGCAGCAGCTGGGCGCGGCGGCAGCATCATCCGTGGAGGGGGCAGCAGGATGGGGTTTGTCCCGCTCCTGTTGCCGGCGCTGCTCGCCGTAGCGGCAGCGGCGTCGGCGGCCGGCTTGGACGGGTTCGACTGGGCCGGGCGGCTAGCGCAGCCCACCTGCCTCGAGATACCGGCCAACCTGACGCTGTGTCGCGGCATCGGCTACACGCGCATGCGACTGCCCAACCTGCTCGAACACGACAGCATGGCGGAGGTTCAACAGCAGGCGCGCTCCTGGGTGCAGCTGGTGAACCGGCGCTGCCACCCGGACACTCAGCTCTTTCTGTGCTCGCTCTTCTCGCCCGTCTGTCTGGAGCGGCCCATCTTTCCCTGCCGAAGCCTGTGCGAGGCCGTGCGCAGGGGATGCGAGTCCACCATGGCACACTACGGCTACCCGTGGCCGGACATGGTCCGCTGCGACAAGTTTCCCCTGGACAATGACATGTGCATCGGTGTGCAGAGCGCCGCTGCAGCCAGCGAGGCCTCGGCATCGGTCGCCTGCAGGGCTTGCCAACAGGCCAACACGACGGAGTCGCTCGTGGACAACTACTGCCGCGCCGACTTCGGTGGGTTTACCCCCTCTCGAACGTCTCTAATAAATGCGCACGCGCTCACGATTTCGGTGCGCTTATTTGTCGGTTTGCTATCGCCGCCTGCAAATCGTCCACATGTGTTTCGATGGAGCGCGTTCATGCCCTAGGATGACGTCACGCAATGACAAAGCTGGCAAGGATGTTTCGTAACGTGGGGTCTGCTCAGCAGTTTAGCTTTGCAGTGTTTTGATGCCGTCGAGAAATGATGCTTCTAAGGTAGACGAGAGCTCACATTTGAGCACCAAGTTGCTGAGCTGTTTGTATAAGGGGGACTCGACACAGTTTTCGTTGCCATTTATCAACATAATGTGACACAGCTGGCAGTTATGGCTCATGCAGCTGAAGGATTGAAAAGAATGAGAGCCTCTTTGTCAGTTTTCTACAGAATGATTGATTGAAGGTGTGCATCTGTCAGCAGCCTTTTCTAATGTATAGTGACAGATGTGTGTATTGTTTCCATTCTCTGAGTGTTTCACATGATCTTCTTTAACTGTGTTCCAACAGCTTTGCTAGTGCACATAATTTAGGTATGCTTTCAGGCATATACTTTTTTCAAACAACTTGTTAGGTTGTACAGAACAGCTGGTTAACTTTTGCTAGAAATAAAGTAAGTGTGGTACTGTTGTTGTGCTTTTGCCCTTGCTTTCAGTGCAGAAACTTTTAAACGGGCACAATCTGCACTCTTGCTGCAAGTTGTCTCAAAACCATTGCCACGCTGCATCTGATGGGTGGCATTAAAGGGTTTTACAATGTATTTACTCAATTATTGAAACAAATGATTGTCAAGCTAGTTGGTTAATCATATGACCATAGTGCTCAACAAATCGATTAGAAAAGAAATACCAATGTGCATGTTTGACATTTGTGTTAATTTCAGAAGCATGGATAATGTTGACATAACAGTTCTTGCATTGTCAGGTTCAAATTCAAGGTTTCTTTGGTAGTCAACTACAAATTGTCACAAATTTAGTGACATCATTTTGCCCACTAGCAATACATACCGGCTTGCAAGAAAATATGCATGTGCAATTAACTTGCAATCCATCTGGTTGTAAGTGCATCTATATTTGTCCCCTTGCTCAGTATTTGGGACTGACATGGCACACTAATTTGTGTGCAAATTGGTTACATTTTCTTGCAACCTTTATGAAAGCTTCTTGTTATACTGTAAGGGTTTGAGGTGACAGATGAGGCTGACATGAGTCTTGCATGCTCTTCATTGAAAAGGAATTTAGATAGCTTGTAAGTGGCACATAGGACAAATGACAAGACATGCTTAGCAAAGAGGCTGTTTTGTGTCCACAATCACTCGTAAACATAGCCCAATCAGTCCAGAGCACCTTTGCATGCAGTTTGACATGTGAAACTCCACAGTGAACGTTGAAGTTTCAGGCTGTGAATTGCACTGATAGGGCTTTATATTCTGAATCTGCACAACGGATTGAAGAATGTTACAGTGGACAGCTCCAGATGAACTCTCAACGTCAGGTGTTCTTTAATACGTGCTTAACAAGGAAGCGTTTTTGCATTCAGCTGTGATAGGAATATGGCTGCTGCAGTGTGGAGTTGAACCTGTGAACCAATGCCATAATATGTGTATGAGTGTGCACCCAGGTTTCAGGGAAAGTTTTTCTCTTCACTGATGCCATTTGCTGTCACATTTTGCTGCAGCTATACTGTTCTCTCACCAGGCCTAAATGAAGCGCCGACTGGAAAGGAAAATTAGCTGCTCAGTGGCAAAAACAAACTGTACTGTTTTTGCACACATTGACTTGTGTAAAAACAAAAGTATATGTTCTATTTTGTCTTTTTCATCTTGTGTTTTGCTTTGGCTCACCAGCACATAACTGACAGTCTGGTTGAATTCATATTGCATGATTAAGGTAAATGTAGCCCAAGGAAAACACTAAAAAAGGAGGTATGGACACATATAACACCTCGTGCCGTGCCTCTGCAACTGCTCATTTGCAGCATTCTGCAAAATTGTCCCGACTTTCTTCCATTTTGTGACAACAGTGGTGCGTGCCCGGGTGAAGCGCCTTCAGGGATCTCAGCTGCAGTGCAAGCGCTCAAAGCTGCTCAAGCTGCGCCAGGGCCTGCCACGACGTCAGCTTCGGCGCCCTGTTCTCAAGGCGCCAGACTTCGAACGCTGTTGCGGCCCGCTCAAGGGACAGCTGCTGCTCATGGGGCTGCGTGCCGAAAACGGCAGTCTGGCCCCTTTGCTCATCATGCCCTGGCGCCGCACCACTGCCTTCCGCAAGGCCCTGCGGCTCATGCGCGGAGTTGACTGCGCCAACCCGCTGCAGCACTAGTCGGTCTTGGAAAGAAGGAAGGTTGGCAGCACCATGTTTCCCTTCAAACGTGCAGCTGAGACCCAGAACGTCCCGTCTTCCAGCCCTATGATGGCCTGGACAGTGGGGCAGCGTATTTCTCTCTTGCTGGAGGGTAGCCAGCACGGCAGACGGAGCAGATGTATTGTTCCTGGCATGTCTTTGTTGAGGGTACATGAAACTAAATGCTTGCTTAATTTGCCTGCAACAGCAGAATTAAGGTCATGTCTGAGAGCAAGGTAGACAGGTGCTCTGACTGTTCTGTATTGCACTCCATTTCGCACTTTACCGAAGTTTTGCGACAACAGAAGGTGCATAGCATTCTACTTTTCTACCACTTCCTCTTCCTCGTACCTCCTTAGTGCTCTTTTCTTTTCCTGTCTTTCTTTTGCCATGAACATTAAATATGCACGTCACCATGCAAGAAAGGCAACAATTAAAAGCATCGGTACCCCTGATAAGCATATCGGAAGCAAAGTTGCCATATCGAACATGTCAGTGTTGTGAAGCAATGTACGCATTTGGTGTTGTGCGTCTTCAAACGAGACATCATTTTATAGTCTGTTCACTACTACTGTCGATCATCTAATAGAAAATGGAGGTGCATTTGGTACATCTCTGCAATCTGCATTTCATGCAAGACTGCAGATTTCATGCTGCACGGCTGATGCTGAACACAAGCGATAAGCTTCTGTGCCATCTACGCTTCATATGCAAAGTATGGCTGGCAATGACATTAGCATCAATGCCCTCTCGGAAGAATTAACGCCTATGTGTATTGCTCCATCATTGCAGTGATCAATCAATTTTCAAAATATTGCTTTCCATTTTCTCTGACTGGCAATACAGGGGAGTAGATGTGAACTTGGCAGACACCTTTTCAGTGAGCTTTGTTTTTAATGTTACACATCTAGTGTTTGTGCTGACAGGATGAGTGGCTGACATCGTCATGTGAACAAACGGCTACTCCCGCAGTAACCTGCAGCACTGATGTTCCACTCAAAGGTAAAAGTAACCCTCAGGTGGCCAGTTAACCATATTACTCTTGCACTCTCAAAGGTGTCGCACCCTGTCGGGTACTTTTCTTTTATGACACTACCTGTCATTATTGTGAACATTTCCTTTTTCTTGTGCTGCTTACCTCGCAGGGGTCGCACACACTCCTGGTGAAAAAGATGTGCATCCCAGCTGGAAACTATAAACATGTCTGAAATATGTTTCTGTTCACATGGTTGAAACCCACTGTCATTTTAGCAAACTTGCTGTTGAACTTAGCAGAATTTTCTGTAATGGCAAAAATATGCTTTCAGCAAATTTCCACAAAGTATTTAGTCTATTCTAGCGGGTATTAAATGATGCTTCAGTGAAATGATCGGGGGGGGGGGGAGGCAAAAGAAAGGCAATGCTATTGTCAGTGCCTGTCTTCTTTGTAAACATCTTTGGCAAATTGTATCTCGAAATACGGAATATTTTTTCAAGGGCACCCAACAAACATTTTTCTATAAGGTAAACAAACACTGCCATAAAAATTTACACATCTTAGAAGTGCCTTTGCAGTATTCACTTCATTGCTGTCAATATAATTGAAAGTTTTGCTGAGAAAGGTCTGATAATTGCATTGGAACCTAATTTGCTTACCATAGTTTGGGAGGATTTTTTTTCTAACTGGTTTATCATACCACATTGGCATATAGCAAAGGCAAAATGGCAGCACTTGAGGTTTTCGCATGTTAGTGTGCAACAGCAACGTATGCAAGGTGACTAATACTTTTATTTCTGGGCGCATGTAATTGCAGCTGTAACACTATGGTACACTTCAACTACCTTTCTTTTTAGGCACACTGTCACGGACAAATGAAACACTAGCAGGAAAGTATAAAGTAGGACAGCTCTCACAAGTAATAACTCTGGAGAGAGTGCGGTTTCGCGCCGCTGTATACCCGGTTGCCGAGGGTGGTGTGGGCTCCAAGCTAGCTGTACAAGCTGAAATTGTGCCGACATCAAAGTGGCAAAAGCGGAGACGAGAGAACGCATTCCAGTTAGCCCTAACTTGTTCGTGTTATATTTATCCATGACAGTATGTGTCCGAGTACATGCATTTATTGGGAAAAAAAATACTGTTTGCAAAGTGAGCGATACAAGACAGATAGATACATGTGGGCTCATTCTTCCATGCTGTTGAAAGTGAAGGCACATCTTTTATATGTAGAGTTATTCTTTATATCATAATTTCTGCCTCTCTTGTTATATCCATAGCAGTTTAAGTTTTGTACTCCGTTGTGAATCAGTCCTGCCTCTCACTTTCCGAATGATTACCTATGATGTGCGGGTCGATAGCAGTTAGATAATACGCTGTGATGGCCCCAACAAATTTTTCTGTAGAGAGGTAATCAAAATTCTTGTCCTTTGGTGCCGCTGCATGTCCGTATGGAGCCTGTATGCCATGGCATTCTGATGAAACTGAAATACAAAATGGCCGATTCATTTAAGTTGATTGCTTTTTTTCCCTGTGCTACTTCCTACTTTTCTTTGCACATTTGGGAGAGCTTTGGCCAACTTTCATGTCAGAAAATAACTCTATCAATGTGTTTTATCATGCATTACAATATAGCCATTTCTGAGCTGAAAGTCTGTCATTTATTTCTATTGCAGGCAAACCCTAATTGCAAGCTAGTTGATCACTCACTTCGACATTGAATGTGTGTGAGTGCTACGTGCAAGCACATTTGCTGGCTTAAGTAATTTCAACACTTTGCTTACTGTGCCTTTCATGCAAGATTTAATTTCATCCATGAATGGGTATCCAAGCTGTTTACGTTCCGACACAAAAAATAATGGTTGTAGTGCATATTTCCTGTGCATTAGCATATTTCGTAGGCAATTTCAGAAAGTTATAACTGGGGCAAATTGGTCAAGGCATGCATTGATTGTCATTTTTATCTTTGTTTGATTTTGAACCAGGCAGTTGTCTTTTCAAAACAATGCAAAATTGATGTTTCGTATAGCTTCAACAAATAACAAATGCTACTGAACTCAAGCCCCAGTCAATTTCAAGTAAAACTTTGTGGACGCAGCTTGCTGAGGATTAAAAATAAAAAAGAAATTTGCATTGAGGTGGAATAAATTAAGAAATCATTTGGGTAATTTGAGGAAACCCTTCCTTGGGCACCTACATTGCTTTATGTATATATATATTTTTGTTGCGCTGCAATTCCCAATTACTTTTCTTGGCTGGCTAACTTGATGTTGAGGATATACCAGACTCTGCTTGGCCCCGAGGAAAACTAAGTAAAAAGCAATAACCCCAACTGCCTAAAGTCTATAACATGCCATTAAGAACAGAGGCTGCAAATTTGACATCACACTGCTTTGTTAGGTACAGCATGCCGACATGGCACCATCGACTTGAGCAGCTCTCCGAAATAGTAGGAGCTAGAAAAACAAATGTAAGAGCTTAGTAGTTTAGCTGTAGAAAAAGCAGCCATGAAACCCATGTGCCTTTTTCTGACAACTGCCCATTGCAAACTGCAGTGATACTTGTGCACGATAACCATGAACATGCCACCAGTTGTTCAGACAGGATGCCAGGCTTGCACACAATTGCTACTCGCCAACTTGCGAGCGGCATAAAGAGTTTTTTCAACTGGTGAGCAGCACAAGAGGCTTCGTGTTGTCAATTTAGCTGTTTCTTTTTAAGTCTTTTGTGGGAACATACATGGAACTTTTGATGTTAGATTTACTTATCTTGACCTGCTACAGTGGCTGACATTTTACAGCAGTGCACTAGATTGCATGTTCGAATTTGTGAAATTTAAGAACTCTGCTGTAGTCCTCATGCGAGCAGAGTTATGACTAGCAGGTCGTGCTGAAACTTTTCAAATGTGCAAGCTTTCGTTAACGAGGTGACATGACCACAACTAACTGTGTCTTGTTTAAATTGATGTAGCCATTGGGGGAGTGATATTGTCTCAACATTTCTAACCTTTGAATACTACTTAACTAGCAAATAACTGGTGTGTTTGTAGCCTGTTGTATGTAAAGACTGAGCCATTTTGAGCCCTCTTCGTCCAACATTCATTTATCTTTTGCATTTAAGAATTTTCTTCCTACTGCTTACGGTTGCTTGTGTTTATAGCTTCAAGAATGACATCTTGTCTCGGAGTCCTGCATTTTATGTGAAGCTTCAGGATCTCCGTAATTCTTCGTATGTGAGATCCCCATTGAAGTGCGCATTTGATGTCCGAGATCTCCCTGTGTCAGTGCCATATTACACAACGTAGTGTTCTTTAAGATGCAAGGCTATGTATAAACAAGTGAAGCTTTAGTAGATGTTTTTCATTAGAAGTATTTTTTTCTTCCATTCTTTCATTGGGATGAAAGATAGTTACAGGTGTTGTACCAACTTTTTTGCTAGACACAGTCTATCATTGCCAAACTTTAATTGATCGAAAGGCATGTTGTTTTGTCAGGTAGCCTTAGTATGCAATCACTTGATCTCTAGCTATATATGGTAAGTTCTGTGTGTGGGGGATTTGCTACAAGTCAACCAAATTTTTAGTAGGCAGGTTAAGCAGAACTCAAGTTGATATTCAGTTCAGGTAGAGCGCTTTCCACTGGCTCTGGTTCATCATGACCAGCTTTGCCCTTTGCATCATGTTCAGGGCAGATAACATTGATAGCTCTTTGTGAATTAGAGATTTGTCATTTAAGCAGTGGCAACCCACGATTTTTAAAAGGATGCTGAAATAATTCATAATTTTAAGCTCGAACGGTAGACAGAACATCTTGAGTACCAAATGTGTCAATTCTCCCTACATGCAGGAACTTGGTAAACCAGAAAGGATATGGGAATTAGACTTGAAAATCCACACATGCTCTCATTGACATCACAGATGGGGACATCATTTGCTCGAAGCCAGTAATTTACTAGTAAAGGCGATTTCAGGGCATTCAGAAGTATGCAATGACCTAGCTTCGGAGCTTCTAGAAACTTTTGCTAAGTAAGAACAGACCCAAAGATGCAAAAAATTCCATTACATCTCTGATGACCTATCGATGTCATTTTGTTCCATGGTTTGTGTGTGAATTGCAGTTTTCATTGCTGATATTTGACATTTTTCTACCAAGTATATGCAAATTTGAGTTTTGAGAGTACGCTTTACCAGTTGAAATTGATTTATTTGGTCTCTAGCATCCCTAACAGCCAAATGTGCCATGATAGTGCCAAGTTTTTTTTTGACTAGGTAAAGAAGTGTTTATACTGCAACTCTATTTTGCCATGTTTACTGCACAATGCCCTTCCTATGTGGCTTGCATAAACCTACCCGAGTTTGTGCCAAGTATTTCATTCACTAGTTGCTGTTTTGAGAGTGCCGTTTTCACATCCATTTGTTTTCTCGCTTTCGGTATGTGAACTCTGTCCCCTTGCAGGTCACAATTTGTCTGGTTTGTCTTGAAGGACAAGTTTGAGTAAGGGTCGAGCGAGGCTTCAGCTTGCATTCAGCTGTCGAGCGCTCGCTCCGAACCCTAGAGTCAACCCTGTGTGCCAAAGGATGTTGTGCGTGTTTTTGCTTTGTGAGGTAGCTGTTGTAGCTGCCGTTACTGTGTGCCGCGATGAAGGAACAAAACAAGATAACCTATCACATTTGAAGTGACTATCAATTTTATTCAATGGCCCATACAAAGGCCTTAGATGCATCGGCCAGCAAGCTTGTACATCAAAGTCATTTACTGGCATACCCACAACTTAGTGTTCATGTTGTGTGTGCTTCTTTTTGTCATATTTGTTCTTCCACTCCAGTGTGCTTAATTGTTGTTTTGTACGAACTTGTGAACAGCGTTAATTTCCTATATCTAGCATGGACACTTGATAGGGATGCCACCTGTAGTCCCTTGGCTGTGATAAGCTTTTAGTGAATAAAGTGTCGTAATTTATTCCTCTCGGTGCCAATATTTGCCCACAACATACAAGTACTGTGGGCCCACTGTTGGTTATGGTGCTGCAACATCTGTTGTTTGAGATCTCAATTTCTTGCCTTATGCACAGTTTTACTGCAATTTGAAGCGGCTGCTGGTATTTGGAACAATCTATTCAATTACACTGGCCTCTTTCCACTATTCTCCCTACTGCCTGAGGACTGAACTACAAAATTTCTTGCTTTTAAAAGGAAAGAAGCCAGGGAGAATGATCAAAATGTTGGCTGAAATCAAAGCAGTGTTAGGAACAAACTTATGTACATTCAATGTTGGATCTCATTCTGAGACTGATGAATAGTGAATGAAAAAAAGAATGATAATCAGGCCTACACCTGAAGGGTAGAACTCGTATACGTTGCAGTAGCGTATGCTGAACTCTCTGAAGAGTTTCCTTGTCCAGATGCTGGGTGAGACCAGAAGCCGTAACTATTATTTGCACTCCATGCCGTGTGAAGATCCAGTGGCGACAATAAATTTCATTTTTGCAGGTCAGCACTGCATTCCTGGACCAAAAGGAAGATTGCATACATTTGAGTTGAGTTTACTTGAGTTCACTTTATTTACCACACACATGGAGCTTCAATAGCAATGTTAGAATGCTATCCTAATCTGAAAACACTAAACACCATTTTTCGTTTTTTTTTTATTGGGAAAAATGTTTTGATGTCTATTCTTGAAAAATCGCACAAGTTAGTCAAAGATCTTGCTTATACATTGCTTTTGTTCATTGATGTCAGCTGGTGATTACAAAAAAAGAAAGAAACTTTATACAGGCACTATTTAAGTTTGTGCATGTACAGACGCTTTCATACGAGATGCAAAAGGGTGCTCGTGACCGAAAAGGCTTCAAGACTGAACGGCAACACCCAGACTAACAAAAAATTATTGACATTTATTCACCCTATTTTTTGTGCATTGGCGCCGCTCCGTAGTCCTGGAACCACTTTGTCCACTGGCACCGTGTTGCATCTATTATACGAGCGATTTCGTTTTCACCAGTTTCCAGGAAGTTTCAACTTTTGAGCATCCAGAATAGGAATTAGCTATCTTTATTGCCCATTAATTTACACATTTTTCAAGATTTGTCTGTAAACAACCACATCATAGATGTTTAAAGCTTTGTGCACGACCTATGTTTACAACTTAAAAATTACTGCCTTTGGCATTTGTAACATGTGCTGTCACATAGTGGAAATAATGCGAAGCATGCTACTTTAGAATGTGGTCATCGAGATATTCGATGCCAATTAGTGGCGTCAATAATCTTGAAGGCCATAGCTAGTAAGAAATGACGTGGACTGGTTAATCTGTCTTTGTGCACTGCAGTTGTATATATATATTTTTTACTTACATTCTTGTCCGTTTTCCAGGCTGCGCAACATTATGATATGGTAGAAAGAAAGAACAAAAAATCTCAGTTCTGCCCGAAAGGCGAAGCACCGATTGCAAAACAAATTAGTAGATAACTGCACGAAGTAAGGATAGTAGCTTTATCGGCCATATAAACTTGTAAACATTCGCTGACTAACTAAATTAACAATAACGCGTAAGCATGACTCAACAAGGGCATAGAAAGAAACCAACACACAGAGACTTTGTGTGTCTGCTTCTTTGTATATCCTTGTTCAGTCGCACTTGCACATTCTATCGTGGCTTCAAACCAACTACCCCGTCAACGCGTTTTAACTAAATTAACCAGCACGGTGTCACGCATGCACAGGTAAACACGAGCACATCTCGCTCGATGAGCGCGGAAACTCGCTGTGGAAATTCTGGAGTGAGCAATTGCGGCAGCAGTAAGCAAATTGGCCTTCATGCGTGTCTCGCTTCAGCGCGAACGAAATGTCGAAAGCACTGCACATACGAAGCTACCGGCACTACACGCACTCTGCAAACATCGCACATCCCTTTAAAGCCGAGGCCCGCGCGAGCGCGTACTCCAGCCACGTCGCAGATCGCTTTCAAGGCACACGAGCGCCGGCAACGCGTCCCGACGACGTCCGCGAGTCACGTGGCCAACGTCGTAGTAGACGCCGCAGTTGTCTCTACTCTGTAAGGAGCGGCGGGCGAGGACATCGAGGCTCCGTAGCAGCCGCCGGAAAACGGCCCTTCTCCCTCGCCTGACCCCCCCTGCCTCGCGTGCCACGGGAGTGGGCACGCCTCCAGGCCGCGTTTCTCGCTCGCGCACGCGAGTGTGAACCGCGCTTGCCGGCTCACCCTCGCAAGCTTTCACTTATCCGGAACCTCACGGCGACGGCAGCAATGCGCCTGGAGAGTCCATATAATTGAATAAAAGAAAGGTGGAAAGTACCGCTGTGTAGCAGCAGAGCAGCGCGCTCGGCAGACTTTTGTTTGCATGTAAAGTTTGAATGACGGTGTAAGAGGAACAGATGCTACGGAAGCACGCGGCGCGCCTCACTAATGTTGGGCCGCCGCTAGGAGGCGCATGCGACTACGGGGCTGGTGTCCGGGGGTGGTGATGGCGGGGATCGAGATATTAGAGTTTTAGAATAGGGGCCCCAAAGAAATAGCGTCGAAGCCACTGCGCATGCGCGAGGCGCAAACTGCGTTTGGGTTTTGCGTTGGGAACGCTATTTCACCGATTTAGCGGGAGCTCAAATAGCGTTCCCAAAAGCTTTGCGTCAACGAACATGGCGGCACCCATCGAAGCGACGGCTCCACGGTGGACGGCTCTAACCTAGCACCAAACTGGGTTCGATTCGCGGTAACGCGTGAAGTTCGCAAGCTAGGAAAAATGACTGCAGTTATCGCTTTCTCTCAACTAGCGTGTGTTATTAAGATTGATTCATTAGACGCCGCTGATTCCGAATTCGAGTGTTGATTTTATGGCTCGTAGGCCTAACGCGGCTAAGCTTGGCTGGTGAAGGCACGTAAAGTTGGTTTTGTTGCTCAAAACTAAGCACAACTAATTGTTTGCTGCTTGAAGAATAACCTCTAAATTGTAATTAAACGCGAATACACGAATGTCAAAATTACTATTCATATCATAAAATGGTATATTTTATTTAATTATTTTTAATCGTTTGTCTTAGACGCCGTAGTGGCGCTGCCAGCGCAAGACGCTATCCGCAAACGCAAAGCCCTATTCTATTCTAAAACTCTTCACTCCTGCGTGCCCCAACGCTAACACCAGCAAAGCTCTTTGGGGCCCCAAAATATTGGGGCCCCTTTATTGGGGCCCCTATTCTAAAACTCTCTATTGTCTGACCACACTGCCAGCAGCGCGCTTTGCAGCCTGCTGTTAGTGTGCCTACTGCTGTATTTAACGATAAACCTTAAGCCACTGTCTTTACGGTTCAAAATCTTAAAATGTGATTTATAATTGTTGGTACGCTTAGCTACCTTTCCTGAACAAGAGCGTATTTCTCTCAGTGCGGCAGTCACAGGTCGTCTTTTGCTGAATCCTCTGGTAACCTAATTTACTATTGTTACTTCTGCATGAACAAACACGCTATTTGTCACAATACGCAGCGTTCTCGCTTTCATTTCTTACGAAGTAGGGTTCCGAGGAGTGCTGCACACGATTAGTTTCTGTATAAATAGAAGCGCCTTCACCTAGTAAAATAAGTTAACGTTCATATATTTCACTGTTTGTACTCAAAGAAAAATGATGCATAGCCCGTTTCACACAGATCCTATGCAGAAGTCAAAATTCTAGAAGCCACGAATTGAGAGAGAGCCAATTCCTCACAAACCATGCTGCCGTGGAATACGTGGTATGAACGTACGTACTAAGCGTTGAAAAAATAAATTCAGAGTTTATGGTTGCCAACATCGCAGCGGGTGACTCCGGTATAATGCCCGCCTAGGCTTCTTCAACTTGCACCTTAGCTTAGCCATATCTCTCAAATTCGCTCTTCCGGGCGCGTCGCGATAACAAATTAATCGCGGACTGCTTCATTACGGACAGTGCAAAAAAAGGCGAGACATAAAAGATCAACAGGACAGCGCCTGTCCTGTCCGTCTTTCTTATTTTTATCGCGCTCTATCCCCGTAATGAAGCCTTACCAACAAGCCTTTAAAATTTATTGTGCTGTCCTTGCGACGTGCACCGGGTCGAGGTGCTTCTCACATCCGTAGTACCATCCGTAGAGCATCCTAAAAACCATGCGTTCGACTCTTTTCACGGAATATGGAAACTGTGTCTTCGTACATGCAAAACCTGCTGTTGCAGTCGGTGCGAATTACTCCTTGCCTACAATCCGCCTTCACCAGGCAACGTCGCAGCTCGAGATACCGACCCCTCTCTTGCGATTCAGACTGTTCGTCTGAATTTTTAAGCGCTTACCGACAACGACGACGAAAGATTGCTCAATCTTGAAGCGAACATTGCTAAACTAAGAGCTTATCGACTGCCCGCAGCGCTTGTCGGCTACCGCTTTACAAGAATCGACACATGCCATCTGCCAGAGCACGCGGCGTGACCGAGTTGTCGGAGTCATCGTCTGTCACGGCGCCAGGGGGATTTAAAATATTATAGTGGAGGACAAGAACAGTGAAAAAATTTCTTTCAACGCATTTTGCATAGTTACAGTTGCTTACACGTTCAAATTTCCCGCTAGCCCAGCCTTGTAACGTGTGCTGCTGTGCAGCGGTGCAGACGTGAACCACAAAAAATAATGAGTCTCGTTTCTCACCAACGGTCCCGCGTCGTCGGAACTCGTAGGAAACTCTATGGTCGGAGCGCCTTTTCTTCTTACACCGTGCTTTGAATGCTTGGAGTAGTTTGTCCGTGCTCTACCCAAACGCCGTGTTCACTTGTTGCTGGTGGTCGTACCGTTCTGTTACACGCGGGGCGTGTCCCGTTCAAACCATGGAAACGTGCGACGATCATCCAACATCATTGGTCAAGCTTCGAAACAGCCAGGAAGAGTTTGAAAATCAGTTCTACGCGGCAGAAGAATGCAAGCGAAATGAAATCGCCGCAAGATATATAGCCGAAGTGTCAAATTCCGACGATCCTTTCATCGTCGCCGACTTGGGGACGGGCAAGTTACGCTGCTCTTGCTTCTGGTTAAACGAATCTCTTATTTGTAACCTGTCTCTCGTACGACAAGCTCGGGGGTGGTTGATAACGCGGCAAAACCAAATGCTCGTGATCAATTAGACTGTGCAACACATTCCTATAGCCGGGGCACGCTTATCGCAGAGTTGTTGCTGAGAATCCTGCTCGTGTTAAAAAAGAAGAAAAAAAAAGAAAAGCTATTTATATGAACCGGAAACTACAGGTGTTTCACTAGAGGGCCATCTGGTGGGCTCGCAGAACCCATCCCTCCCAGGACCGATAATAAAGTTTATGACTGACTATGTTGATGTTGGCTAGCTGGATCGTGCTTTGTGTCGATGTCAAACGCGTAACACATACAGCATGCACCATATATAGCAAATATATAGCACTGAAGGTAATGACAGCGAAACGCAGCAGTACCTTCAGTAAAACAGCAGATTATCATTTCGAACTGTAAAGTGTGTGTCTATGTTCGGTATGTGCCAGGTCTTCTCGTGCTGCATTTCAAAATGAACTGTAGTGATGTTCCATACCTGGTAGAAGAATTCCCATTCCTGTGCACGAAAATTCTCTATTTGCGCCAATTTTCCTTGCAGTGCTAAAAAAAAAATCCCCATAAATTTCCCTGCACATAAACACGACTAGTTAAACACACACACACCAACGTGTTTTTGCAGTGATATTCAATACCTTGCAGTTTGTTCAACGTCTCGATTGGACAGCAATATATTGAGGAACTGAACTGCTACAGTGGCAGTTTATAATCTCGGTTCTCAGCATATCTTCTGCATAGACAGAACTCTAGCATCAACTACTACTGGTGACTTGCAGCTTTTTAACGATTCTAAGAAGGTTACCTTATGAAATATTAATGCAACAAACTGCAGCTCACATGTTGTACTCAACAGCACACTCGCGACAAGGACCATTAGAACTTGAAGCTGACCAACTCCTAGTTTTGCCCGTGCACTGAAAAGTATGTGCCGTGGGTTATCGAAGTGATGGCTTGCTCACAGGCATAATTCTAATATTTAGTTCACCAATCTTAAAATTCCCTGTAATATCGCAAAGATTCCCTTTCGTCTTAAATTGTGGCCGAAATTCCCCGAAAAAGGGAATTTCTGCACTGAACTCCTGCACGGAGCACCACTGATGATGCTGTAGCTTTGTGTGTATTCGTTGATGCCAGATTTAGATTGATGTATTGACTGCGGCATTACAAGCAGCGATAAATAATATAGCAACTGAATGTAACGCACAATGCATGCATGCCATGCGAAATATCAGGAAAATACAGCCAATTCCGGTATTTTTCCAGATTTGGAGTGGATAAACACATCACGACCTTTGGTGGCCTCCGACCTGCGTGGCCGAGTCGTCGTGCTGGACTTCTTTACGTTCTGCTGCATAAACTGCCAGCACGTACTACCCATAGTGAAACATCTCGAGCAAGAATTCCCCGTCCACTCTGGACTCCTGGTGGTTGGGGTGCACTCAGCAAAGTTTGACCATGAGAAGGAGCTAGGCAATGTCAGCAAAGCCCTAATGCGCCTCGGCATCATTCATCCAGTAGTGAATGATGCCCAAAGCTCTCTTTGGAAACGTTTCAAGATCAACTGCTGGCCCACATTAGTTGTCCTTGGACCATCAGGACAGGCTCTGCTGTTTCTTGTGGGTGAAGGGGCGATTCAGCTTTTGATACCCTTCTGTCGGGTGGCAATGGCCTATTTCCTTCCTTCGTCCCTGACCTCATTGCCATTGGCCCCGGGTGTTCTTCCCACAGGGATGTTATGCTTTCCAGCCAAAATGTGTGCCACTGAGACAAGACTCATCATTGCAGATACTGGTCATCATCGCATCGTCATCACAGATCATAGTGGCAAGGTACTTCAGGTGGTGGGAGGCTCCGAGTCTGGTTATAAAGATGGTCCTCTAGATTGCACGCTGTTCAATGAACCAAATGGTGTCCAGTGGCGAGATCCTCACTTCATACTTGTCGCTGACACTGGGAACCATGCCATCCGTGAGGTCAACCTTGAAAACAGCACAGTGAGCACCTTAGCTGGGACAGGGCAACAAGGTGAAGACACTGTGGGAGGCCACCTAGGACAACAGCAGCCGCTCAATTCACCATGGGACATCTGTTTAGTGGACAAGATAATGTTCATTGCCATGGCTGGCTTGCATCAGATCTGGGCCTTCTTCCTTCAAGATGAAGTGCTATTTGGAAAACGGCGAGTTGACTTTTTGCTTCTTTTATAGTGCAGAAATCAGATGACCATATTTAGTGACATTTCAAACGAGTGCACTTCGCCTCGCTGAGTGTCACTTTGGCGGCATGTTGCTAACGGAAAAACTAAGTGCCATTTGGGATCGATGACAGCGACAATCTGTGAAGCCATAGGGGTAGATGTGACTTTCAGCATTTTGAGTTTTAGAAACGGTTGCTGTTTTATTACAAAAAGATGCTTCTGTACAAAAACCGCCGCCATCAAAAATAGAAATGCTGTAATCCCATCAACACATCTATTTGTTTTGAGCCAATACAAGCAAGGGACATATCCGAAATCCACAAGGTCAGAATTGTGGAATCCACCAAGCATTAACATTGCAAGCTTTGTTTCTTTTTTTTTTTTCATTCATGAAACAAAGACGCTCATAATTAGTGCCGACTCTGCTGTGAGCATTTATTTATTTATTCTTGACACATTGCTATTGAGACTACACACTTCAATGCAGCGAAGTGAGTTCTTCAAACACATTCACTGGCAAGCGCATTCCACAGCAAGTGTCACTAAGCCTTTCCATCTGACAGCCTGCGAGTAATGTTATTGCCGAAGCATACTCGCTCGAAGCGTTACTAAATTTGCTCATCTGACTAGGGTATAACACTACATATGGTGTGCCCACTCAACTCCTTTACTTTTGCTTTTCAGGACTTGCAGTGCAGGCACATGTATGTGTATTGCTGGAAGCGGTGCTGAAGGGAACAGAAATAACAGCTACCCTCTCAGAGCAACATTTGCCCAGCCATCAGGGCTTTGTTTTCAGCCACCATACTCTCTGTACATTGCAGACAGTGAGAGTTCATCCATAAGAGTACTGTCGCTGAAGGACGGGACAGTTAAAAATGTTGTTGGTGGAGGCCTTGATCCTACGGTAAGCTACCGTGTACTTGTCTTTTAGGCTTACTTATATTTAAAAAATGGCACAAATTATTGAACAACGCATGAAAAAGGGACATGATGCAGTTGCTGACTAGCGACAGTGAGTTTACTTCCATTGGCATGAATGCATAAAAATCAGTGAAAATGATTCAACCTCTAGTCGATGTCGATCAAAGCTAATGTGTTCCAAGTTTGGGTGAGAATAGGGCGGGGTCACTGCGTGCGACACTCTGGTTCAGCATCCCTTGCATGAGGAGAGTAGGAGCAGGACAGTGTAAATTTTTTTTCATGCACTAGCTCTGGGATCGGGTCACATTTTCAGACTGCACAACCTCCACGATCGATTCACGCAAGAGGCTAGAAACCCAGATACCCAATAATGAAATCTGCAAGTAATTCGCCAAGGAAGACATTGTCTTCGAAACAGAGCAGTGCACATGCCCCAACACTAATTGAGCTCAAGGTTGAGGTTGAGCTCAAGGAAGTCAGAACTTGAGTACACAGTGCTGTAGATTACCTGCAGAGTCTAACTATGCTAGACCTTTTTTGTGCAGTAAAACAAATGGCTTGCTACAATGCTAGTGTCTGTAAACCTATCAATGCTTCCACTATCAGACATACAAGAGCAGTGCTGATGCTTCAATCTGAGAAGCAACCTCACCTCAGAAAATAAAAGCGAGAGGTGTCCCTTTCTAGTGTCTTGTTCATATATTTGCACTATTTTTCAATGATGTCATCCAACCAACTCACCCCATCTTCTATTCTTGTGAATTTCCACAGGACCTGTTCTGCTTTGGGGATGCAGATGGTGTAGCCTTAGATGCAAAGCTTCAGCACCCCCTCGGTGTTGCCTGGAACACTGCTAAAGGAAAGCTTTATGTGGCCGATAGCTACAACCACAAGATACGAGAAGTGGACGTGGAAAAGCGATTGTGCAAAACATTTATTGGAGGCGCAAGTGGTAAAACTCTATCCGAGTTGCATTCACAATCAGCAAAGCTCAATGAACCTGGAGGTTTGTGCACATTCGGAGGCAAAATGTACATTGCAGATACAAATAATCATTGCGTAAAGGTTGTTGACCTAGACTCTGGTTCCATTGAAGTGCTTGCCATTGCTGCTCCTCACGTCACTGACTGTGATGGATTGAGAGAAGAAAGTGTGAGTGAAGGAAAGCGCGTGTTCAATGTAACGCTATCACCTGGAGGCCACCTGTTTCTTAGGTTTGAGCCTCCAGTTGGCCTAGCTGCTGGAGCTCCAAACCGATGGAAGGTTCATTCCAGTCAACATGTGTGGACGCAGACTCTTCTGCCTACAGGAACATTGCAACCTGCAATGCAAGCCACTGCTGAATTGACACTGCGTGAACAGTGTATTGAGCGGAACCTGAATGTTCAAGTAACTTTTGAAGTTTACATTTGCAAGGGTGATGTTTGTGAACCTCATTCATGGAATTTTTGTGTTGCAGTGTCCATAGATGACAAAGGTCCACAAAAACAAGAAATTTGCTTTTCAAAAGACTTGTACGTGTAAAACCACTAGGGGCAAAAGCAGGATACCACGGAAGCTATGCAAAAACTACATGTCTTTGTATGGTATGCCTATAGCCTGCATTGGAGAGGTGCAATACATTAGTTGTGCAAACATATTTTTATTTTATGTACATGGCCACTTTTAAAATGCTTTTTCACAGCACCTGTGCTGTCATTCAGAAACTATGAAGGTCATAGTCAAAAGCAGCAATTAAAAAGAAAATTATTACACTACATTAATGAAGCAGAACTTTGTCTCTATCATACATTCATTCATTTTCCTACATAGCCTCCATTTGTCTGCATAATTTTGTTTCCTACCAAATGGGAACCCTCAATGTACCCCTCCGATAGAACTCCATTCCAGCTTTGTGGAGAGTCTTGCACTGCTTCACGGATTGCCTATATATCACGGAGTCCCATATCCTTGGCCTCTCATTTGAAGCAAGTGCAGAAGTGTTTCCCATCCATTTCTGTGATTCTCTCTATTAAGGGACAAATGTGAGGGCAGGCATTACATACTGCAGGGCAATTTTTCCTGTAGGTCATATATCGTGTTGTGAGTGACTGAGTTTCTGCACTATTTCAGCGTACCAAGAAGCATTTATTTACCTGTAACCTAGGCTTTCAATCATCTCCCAAATTTCATTTTGCCCTATTTCAAACATTCTTGCTATTTTGGCTATTGTTACTTGCCCGTTTTCTCTGATGAGCGCATTAGCGGTTTCCTGACTGCCTTCACTCATGGCTGTCCGAGGGTGACCATTCCAACTTTAATCGTGATTACTGGTCTGGCCATATTTAATTTGCCAGACCCACCTTCGCTCACTGCTCAAGCTCTCTAACATGTCACCATATGCAAGCTGAAGCCTCTTATAAATTTCTATGGCTGTAATTTGCTCTTTCACCAGATAATGTATTACTCACATTGACAGAACAAGACATTGTGTGCCGCCATTTTGTTTAGTATACTGGTGACTGGATTATGCTATCTGTTGATGCCAAATGTCCACATGATTACAACAAAGATGGTGCCACATATTACCAAACACTCATTCGTGTTGACTTTCAGACTTTTGAACAAAAAGTTGATCATTACATATTGTACGGCATCTCACAGAGTGCTGGGATCAAAAACATGAAGGGAACACATTTAAGTGTTTGTATGTGTCCCCGTTTATGTTTCATCGCTCCAGTGGCCTAGTTTCTTGGTGACGAAATACCAACTAGCTCAATTATCCATCCTGCCTGTAGTGTCCACACTGTTGCTCCTGGCACTGCTAATTTCGAGGGTACCTGACCTCTTTCATAATGGGTTCCAATAAGCCATGAACATGTTAGCTTTGGCTCTTTTAATGAAGGAGTGTGCTTGTCATACTGTAAGTGTGTGCTGTAAGCAATAGGCTTTGTTGAAGTCACAGATATCTTTGTGCAAAGACATCTGTGAGCTGTTTATTGTCTCAAGCAACCTTACAGTCGGCAGATGATGACCACATGTGACGTCACTCTACTAACCTGTTAAAACTAACATGCCGAAGATGACAAGGCCGCCTTTGATGAAGATAGGTCCTCCTATTAAAACTTTGACCAGCCTTTCTCAGGTACTTTATCCATGTTTCGAACTTTTATACCACAGTATGATATTCCCTCTGACAGCCCACTTCTTGATTTTGAATAGGAGTTAATGCTTTTTGAACTTCGATGCAGAGAAACAGAGGAAGGAAAGGCAGGGTATTAATTTGACTTTGCGCAGTTGGTTATCCCACTTGCAGTGCAACATTATTCATGGGAACTCGTGTCCCGATGACTGTAAAATAAAAGAAAGTAAGCGAAAGAAAATCACCAACATGCATGCTGAATACTTGGTTGCTAGGTGTGCTTGTCCTTTGTTGTTGCTAATCACATTACATTTGGTCGTCGCCACTAGTTAGCTGCACCATGCAGGCCATTCACGGTTGCACTTCTGCTTATCCAGTAAAACGCCCGTCCACTTGTGCTTGCGTTTAGCCAAATACCTAGACATACCTATCGTGGCAGTAATCCTCCAGCGTGAAGTGACGGCAACGTAGATGCTGGCGCTGATCGGATACTGACAGCCTGATGTGCTGCAGCCACTCCATTTGCATGTTGCCTGGCAGAGGAACATGATGTCTCAGCTTGACATGTCGCTAACTGTTACGTTTACAGCCTACAATGTAACAAGGGTGATCCATGGTGCTCGCAAAAAAGAAAGCTCGAGACCAACATTCACCGCCCAGCTCGCGTCAACATGGAGAATCTTGTAACACAAGCAGATGACGCTTGCTGCGTGCCAGAAGTGCGTGTATGTAGTGATAAACTGTCATGTATTCTCCTTCTGTTCATTTTTTATAGCAACAAATTAACCAACATTCCAACTATTATGATCAACATTTGTCCGCCATAAAGCTAAATTATCGAGGATCCAACCTGGGTAGCCAATCGGATAGTCAGTTGGGCTAACTTCATTAATTGTGAGGGGGCAGCTGAAAACTCAGGGGAACAGCGCCGCTGCGATCGGTAGCAATGCACAGTTTTAAAACCTTATAATAAATTACAGTAGAACCTCGTTGATATGTTCCCATTACATATATTTTGCCGGTGCTAAGGTTCGCAATCGAGAACAGAAAGAATCACCCAATAGAGTTACGCTCATTTTTTACCGGTTCATACGTTGGAAAACGATTTTTCGGCACCAACGTTTAGTATGTCGTAAAACTGCGATCATATGATACGTTTTCCGGCCACTAGAGCCCACGTAAACAAAAAAATGGGTGAGGCATGTGCGATCGATAACAGTATTTAGCTTAACCGCAATACTTGGCTGCTCGTCTCATGTGAAAATGCTGGCAAGCACTCAGTTTCTCATTTGGGTACCAGCAAATCTTCTCCGGGGTTGTCGCACACTGCATTCACAGCTATCGCAGCTATAGCTATGGCGATAAGCATCTTCACATATCTGTATTACAGTGTGAGGTGCGTATTGCCATTGGTAGCGTACTGAACGATTTTAGTAGGCGATAATACAAATGCACTGCAGTTCCCTGCTGCCAGCGGGGCCATGTGGGCATCATGTTTCGCTTCAGTGGCACCCGGCGTCGCCACCCTGCTCGATTTCGTTACAGTTTCCCGTCGCCCTCTTAAAACACCATGCAATAGGAAAACAAGAAAATGCATATCGGGCCATTGGAGCACCACCAGCTCCACGTGAAACGTCGTGCGGATGCACGATGCTTCGCGTTACGTAAATGTCAACAGTAGTTGAGTCTCGAATTTTTTTGTTATTCGGATGGTATGTTTTTCCGGTTAGTAGGTATGTTTTTCTCGCATTTTTTTCTAAAAACGTATGAACAAGGTTCTACTGTTTACTCTTTACGTGGAGCAACTTAAATGCATCACTTAATGATCAGAAGGATCTACCCTAATGACTCAGTTCAGATAAAATGAACCAAAAAGAAAATTAAGCAGAGTCGAATTAGTGGAAGTCTACTGTATTCATTTGAAGTGGATGTGCCTTGCAAACACACAGGTTACACTTCATAAAATGAAACATGTGCTGTAAAGTAATTAGCTGATTACTCGTTTTGATTTCTCATGCAAGTAATGTTCACCACTTTAAGTAATACAGCTCAAGGACTAGCATCATGCTATCTGCTGCAGGCGATATCTAAAAATCCTGGCAAAACCCGTCTCACCATGAACGTTAATGTTAATGCGATTAGCATTGAAGCAATGTAGCAGCACCTGTATTTGTCAAATTCTCCATTTCTGTGTAGCCAACTTCAATTTTACGTTACTGGCATCATATTCACTTCTCCGTACCTCCATGGTCCTTGCTGAATGCATGCTCTCATCCAATTCTGCTCACTTCTTTCTCTACACTCGGCTCATTTGATGCCGACCATTTCACTTCTCTGTAGCCTGCTTCTTCACTTTTCTCTTGCAAACTTCTCCAATTCGTGCCTCATGTTCTGCCTGTCTATACAGCCACCTACCCAGTGGCGCAAACCCATCCTAGAGGATTGGCCAAGGATGTTCGAATAACTAGTGTAACTTACCCAGTTGCACATGGCCCATGTTGCCTATTTGGGCACATACCCAATTTCCTAAGTGGGCTTGAAAGAGATTACATACAGAGACATACGAAAAAATGTGTGGTTCTGCCAAAGAATGCTAATCTCACTAAAAAACACCCTGTATATTGTATTTGCTGCAAAAGCTGTGGTAATGACTATGTGTGAGAATGACAACTTCAGTTACTGACCTGTCCAATTGCTCTGCATCTTCTGTTCCGTCGTTGCTTGTTCCCATCATTTGCTCTGAACACCTAGTTGGTGTGGTGTGCAACTACTGTTCGTAAACAAGCCCTGCTTTCGCACTGCTCGAAAGCTTACGATTTATCACTTTGTTAAAGAAAGCACTTGTTTAATGATGCACTGCCAATTGTAAAGTAGTGACTTGTTTATTTTTTTTTAAATGAACACATAGCAAGAGCACCTTTACCTATGGTGGTGGTGATGTAGCAACAGGTGGGTTTAGCCTGGTGATCAAGGCCGGCAACTGCTCTGTGCAAGCATCTCTTATCACTGTGGTGTTTCACCACATGTCCATCAGACCAGTCTCTCTTAAGAATCCGATAAGCAGACGTGAAGTCTCTTTGCAGTCTATAACTGGTACTTCGGGGAACACAAGGTATTGTAGGCACGTATGTGGAAAGTCCTTTTGTTGCAGATTCTTCAGGACAGTGTCCCTTTCGTCTCGGAATTTAGGGTACGACTACAGAAAGTGTTCAATGTCCCCTGTCTGATTGCATGTCATACAGTTCGGAGAATTGATGCACCCCGTCTTAAATAACCATGCAGGTGTACTAGCAGATCCTGTCCTTATATGATATAGAAGTGAGGCTTCCTCTCTACGAAATCTCTTGGTTATGCATGGCAGATGTGGTGAAACGCGCAGTGCCCAAAGTGATTTCGAAAGTCAGATTTCTTAACTTGATTGCTCTTTGGGCCCTTGACTTTGGGAAGATGATGGAGCGCTGTGCATACACGAGCATTAGCTTTTTCTTTGCCAGCAATGCCAATGTGGGAGGGAATCCAGTGAAACTTTACCATGAAGCCATTAATGTCTAATTCTTTTATGGGGGCTAGTGATTTGTGTGGAAATGTAGACCAAAGGCCACGGTATAATTGTTGCAATGCGCCTTTGAGTCCATAAGGAGGACCGCATTTTGTGTAGGTAACGTCTTTAGTTTGCATAGAGCACCAGCTATCTCCATGCCTTCAACGACTGTTGACGAAGCTGTGCAGTCCAGCTGGCCAGACCATGCATATCTCAGAGAGGGAATATAGAATGCAGCTGCGCAGCAATCTTTGTCTAATTTGACAGAACCATCTGTGTACACTTGGAGGTGATTTGAATAAGTTTGTAATGTTCTCTGCAGGAATTGCCTCCGTGACAGTGTCGGACCACCTATTTCATGAAGAAAACTGGCACACAAAAGATGTTATGAAATAAAAATTGTAGGGGTGTCCAAGTACTGAACATTCTGATTTGAACAATAATATTCAGGAAAAATGATGTCCGCATATTGTATCAAATACAATAGAGTCCGTCTGGTTAAAAATGGTTATTTACGTTACTTGATATGTGCACGTGATGCCAAACTGGAAATTCAGTCAACTGAGGAGCTTGTAAGTGATAAACAACTTCTTTCAGCTACGTTGTGCACACTGGGAATGACCGTAATGAAACAAGAGAAACAACATGTCACTGGATGCACATATATTGTTGTGCTCATTGAAGGAGCCAATTATAATATCACAGCACTGAACGCTGATTTGAACGGATGTAACCAGGATGACACTGGCCAAACAAAGACAAGTTTGCCTAAGTCAAGACAACAAACATATAGGTCACCTAAAGGTGAGGCATTCATATTGTTCAACTGCACGTGTCTGTAAACAAGTTGGCTACATTCACTGAGGAACTGCTGCCTATCTAGGGCACTTGTGGCTGTCCTGCAGAAGCGTCTTTAGGAACAGCTCCTACTTTCATCAGTGATCCTCCCACAAAGCTCTAATAAATGTTGCTATTCCTCATATTCGAACAGGAACAAATATTCTACAATTTAAAATAATGAATTCTCACATCGAATAAACCGTATTCAAAATACTGAATTTTGCATGCAGCTAAAAATATTTTAAAACATTTAATGCAAGGTGCATTTCTTAAAAATTGGTTCAAATAGGTTTGAAATATGTTGCCATCAATTTGAAGTGTGTTACACAAGAAATAACACTACATACATTAAACCCTACACGTATACAGGAAACACCTGAAAAGCACCTCCAGTGTTTCTTCATGTAACCGACTTTCTAATGCTCTGGAGTGCCACCGCAATCGACCTCTTGTTTTGGAGCATGGTGTCATGGCCCTGGACTCACTATGCACATGAGTGGAGCTATCTATGCATTGACTTAGTTGGTAAAAAGTAAACATACCAAGCTGTGGATAAGGATATGTAGGTTAACAAGTAGATTCCTATTTAAGGTCTGACTTTACAATATGAAAAGAAGCTAGCTTTTGGCATGAGGACGCATATTAAAAGCACACAACTTTTTCAGCAGTCATACACTTATTTTATGGTATTACACCTCTATGCATTCCAACTATTGTCTAACCTAGAGAATAAGCCCCAATGTGCCTTCACTGATAACAAATTATGTACAACCAAGCCTTACAAATGTTAACATACAGTTCTTTCAATAGCAATAGCAATTTGTGGTTACAGGTTTATAATTTAGAATCACAGAAAGCTGAGTGAGTTAAGAAAAAAGCAAGCATAGAAAACAAGAACAGAAGTGGAACTAAACAGCACTTCTGTTGCTTGTTTCGCTCCTATCATTTTTTTTGCCCACTGTCTCAGACCATCAAGCAGGTTAATAATATTTCATATGTAGTGAATTTTGTCAACTACAAGATTGCAGGTTTCTTTCTTTTTTTTCCTTTTTCTGTCGAGGCAAATAATGACCTTCCAGAACACTTTATTCTGAAGTCCTCCCTTGAAAAAAAAGAGCATGAGATTCAAGCACGAAATTGACTTTTGCATAGGTTATAACGTAATATGCAAAATTCATTTTGTATCATTCTAGTTTTTAAACACAACATCCTGCTGTAAAATTTATCAATCATTCCTTCGGAACAATATTAACAACCATCTTAGAACTGCTAAAAAACGAAATATTAAAAACCGTATACTTTCACCTGCATCTAATTCACAATAGCTTCCCCAAATCACATTGTGAATTTTATACAGCTTATAAAGAGTCTGTAGAATTGTTGCTTGTTTATCACTTGCAGTTTATCATTTTTGTCTGCAACCCGTCGCGGTAGCTTACTAGTTACGCCGATGCCCTGCTAAGCTTGAGGTCGCCGGTACCAACCGGCGACCTCAACCAACGGTACTTAAATTTAGGTGCACAAAGAGCACAGGGTGGTCAAAATTAGTCCGGATTCATCCACTACATGGCGGGCCTCGTAATTAAATTGTGGCTCTGGCACGTAAAACCCGTTCACTTATTAACGTTTATTTGCAATCGTTTTACTTTCATGCAATGTATTTATGCTTGCTCAGTTATTGTATCCTGTTCTGTTAAGGTGCTGTTCTTTCATTTTGCTCTGCCACTGTTGCCGCTTTGCTTACTATTGACAGGAGGTCCCGTATAAGCCCCTCCATAACATTGTCGCCACACAGCAATGGTGGCGCGTGGATGGAGGGGCCAGCTCTGGAATATGAGACTTCCTTCTGCAAGGCAGCATATTGTCGCTCGTAAGATTTATTAAATGTTATCCTTCAGATGATAATAAAAATCTGCCTCTCGTATTAGTAAATGCAGAAACTCCTCCTCCTCTGATCGTCTCCCTTACTGGCAGCTACTCCCCGATGCCACATGGCACTTTCTAGTACTTCCGTACTTCAGTCTTGCCCTCGGCGGCACACCAATTCAGGGGACCCCACAAAATAGTCGTGATTGTATACCTCTAACCGGCTTTCACCGGTAATGGAAGCTTGAACATCGTTATATCAAAGTTGGATTCTACACTAAAACAATCTTTGTTCTATCCGATATATTGTTACAAAAGCACACAGTGGCATCGGCTGCAACAGCCATTGCGAAGTAAGCGCAAGCATGGTGGTATGTGCCGGCACCGCAAGCCACCAAAGGCTCGGAGAGTATAGATGCATTTACTGGACTTTCCACTGCTTCACAATGCTAAATTATGAGGACGCGCCTTGTATTGTTGTGAACGTGCAGTACGTAAGTCAAAAATAAAGGTTCCGCCCGAAAGGTGAAGCACCGATTGCGATAGCAAATTAGTAGATAGCTGTACGAAGTAAAGACAGTAGTTTTACTGACCGCATAAACTTGTAAACGTTCGCTTTCTAATTAAATTAACAATAATATAATGTGTAAGCATGACTGAACAAGAATGTATAAAGAAACAGACACACAGAGACAGTGCTGTCTTTGTGGGTCTATATCTATGTCCTTGTTCAGTTGCACTTACAGATTCTATCATGGATTCAAACCAACCCGCCAGCGTGTTTCAACTACATTAACTAGCACGGTGTCACCCGCGCACAGGTAAAGATGAACACATCTCGCTCGATGAGCGCGGAAACTCGGTGTCAAAATGCTGGAGTGAGGAATCGCGGCAGCAGCAAGCGAATTGACCTTCGTGTATCTCTCCCTTCAACGCGAACGAAACGTCGAAAGCACAGTGCATACGAAGCTACCGGCACTCTGCAAACATCGCATATCGCCTTGACAATGAGGCCCGCGCGGGCGCACACTTTGGCAAGGTCGCTTTCAAGACACTCGAGCGCCGGCAACGCGTCCCTAGGGTACAGCCTATGGCGACCGCTAAAGGCGTCTACTATGGTGTCCGCCATTCGCGTGCCCAACCGCCATTCGCGTGCCCAACGCCGTAGTAGATAGCGGTTGTCTCCACTTTATGCGGAGCGGCTTGCGAGGAGTACATCGAGGCACCGTAGCAGCCGCCGGAGAAGAGCGCCCCGCCTCCCTCGCCTGACTCCCCTGTCTCGCGCGCGACAGGAGAGGGCACGCTTTCGGCCCGGCCTCACGGCGACGGAACCTCACGGCGACGGCACAAATGCACCTGTAGTGCCAATCCGACTTTTCCATGGCGCGATAGCGCATGCGCCCTGCCCTGGCGGATTTGTCGCGAAACGTTTTGGAAGGGTCGCGCGCGTCGAAAAAAAGAAGTGTTTGGTCGCACACTACTGTAAACATTCGTGCCGTGTGCCGCGTTGAAATTCCACCGGTAGCTCGACGTCGGTGCGGTGGCGAAAACGTGCGTAGCGTAAGACTGCAACTCCTCTTTGAAACAAAAAGCAGCCAGGGCCTCGTCCTAACTGCACCATGAACCACGTAGTCGCCGGCTTGCATTGACAGCTATCAAAATTAATGAAAAATTCTCAGTGCCCTTCCACTCTGTGAGGAAAGATGACCAGCGAAGCTGTACATGTAGGCCCCTTAATGGCAAATTGCACCTCCGCCGCGGGTCGGCCCTCGTATGGGGAGTGCTTAACGCTTGCTTCACCTCCGCCGCGGGTCGGGCCGGTATTTCACTATCTCCGGGATTGACCCACGTGTGGGAAGTTGTCTTGCTTACAACGACACGAAAATTTCAAGAGACAAGCAGCAGCATAAACAACCGCTTCGCTCACTTGCCAACGGTGTCAGCTATAGCAGCCACCTTTTCGCGAGGGAAGACCATGACCTATATATGAGCACTTATGCGAGCACATTTTTCTCTAATAATGCTTCATGGCACGCGAAATCGTAAGAATGAAGGCGTTATAGAAAAACGAGAAGCAGTAATAAATCAACAGCCCGTAATATCGCCATCTGGATCACAGCTGCCCTTGTCTAAGTGGTTCGACCGCTCATATTGACTCGTCTCAGGGTGTAACAACACGGCGCACGTGCGCAGATATATTTTGCTACGTTTTGACCTTTCATGTCAGCGATGCACCTTTTCTCCAATATTTGACGCTAACAACGATCTGTGGCTGTAGGTGTCAGTGCAAACAAGTGCACGCTTTGCTTAAACTTCGAACACTTCGAAGATACAAAAAGCGAGCTCCAAGTGCAGAAATCAGCGACAGCAAACTCCAAGGCAGCCGTATCGGCAAACGAAACTCGGCATGCCTTTATCGGCCACTCTGTCTGCAGAACAGCGCACTCAGGCCTGCTCACCCAGTAGTCGGTGAGTGCTACATGGCTTCCAGGAACGACATGCTGCCCCGAAGAAGCCATTAATAATGATTCGCGATCCAGGAAACGTACAACCGACGCGCACTCAACGTGGGCGCAGGTACAGAAATCAACCGGCGAAAGCCCCGGCACCCTTACAAAACGTTTTCAGCGGCGTGCGGCAGAGGGCAGCACAGGAAAATGAAAAATGCGGGTTGCTATCGCAATAATGATAATAAAAAAAAACTTTATTTTACTGTAAGCAATAAATTGCGGTGCGACATTTGAGGGCGTTTCGAAGTACGATGCTTTCAACGCCTTCGATGAATGAAATCGCCGTCGCCAGTTCGACTTTTCCCACCGTGAGGAGCTTCTCAAGGTATGGTGCAGTCGATGGTGCGATCGAGATGACCATGCGTACGAAACTTTGGTTGAACGCTTACGAGCAACTGACAAAAAATGCGCTCGCGCATTTTAGAATACGCACTTTTATGCGTGCGCACTTCTATATGTAGGGTTATTAGCGGGACAATTATTAGCTTGCTGTAACCGACAGTGCGATTGATTTTGCATTTCGTCAGAGCCGTAGGAAGCCCTATGACACCAAGCCTGGCCATCCAAATGTAAACTTCGTTTTATCGATAACACGTTATATCCGTGTTCGTCAGTATAATAAATCTTAGTGCTGCGACGTTTACGTGAATGCGACAAACGCGGGTTGAGTTTCCCGGTCAGTTAGTGTGAACAGCTTAGAGTGAGCGCTCGCTTGACCTACACCTGTCTGTAATGGGGTAGGCGGCACACTGGTCACGTGACCCTACGGCTCCACTGAAACTTATGGGTTAATGTGCGGCCTGCCCAGTGCCTCTCTGTCCCACGTCGCCCTCCCCGTCCCTGGTCAAGTGCGGCGGACGAGAATCCATAGAGGATACTCGCCCATGGAGTACACACCGCAGGCGCAAGCGAGCATTCTGTCGAACGCTGACGCCGTTGACGCCGACACACCAACGAGAGCAAGTGGACGCATTCCCTCTCCACAGTTGTCACGAAGGAACTCTGGGAAGGCGAGGGAATGGGCGCGTGCTCCGTCGCCGAGGGGTTCTGCATAATTTTCTTGTCCTATTAGTGTGCGCTGTTTTCATTCTAAATATCATATCAACTGTCCTAACAGCAAACTCTCTTTAGACAAATTTCGCCATCCGCCTTGGGCCGGATTCTCGATGGCTCTGAGAAATCCAACTGCGTGTGTAGGAAACAGTCAAAATCTTTCATGTAGGTTCAAACGTTGACCGTTTGTACTATTCGCAAACGCGCAAGTATCGCACTTTGTTTTTTTCTTTTTTTCTAAGGTAGTGGTGCACGAAACCGCATTTGTTGCAGCATGCGGTGGGCGGGCTGTTCGGGAATGCATCATCTGAGCTTTATTCCTCAGCAACCCTGGGCTGTCATTGTTCTCAGAAAGTAAACCAGCGGGCAGGACACGCTGTGTATTGAGCTTGAACAGGCATTGACAATCACACAAGTTAGCTTCAGGCATTTTGGTCTGTCTACATGTAGGGTCTTGCTAAAGACACTGTGGTTCCTTTGGATCAATTTATAAATTTAGCATGAACAGTAAAGGTTGACTGACGCCAGGTACAATTTTAGATGAAATAAATGTCAAAGGTTCTTGTGCATCCATCGTTGCTCATTGCTCGGACGCTTGTTGGGAAGCAGTTACACAAGCTCCCGTGGGAGTCAGTTAAAGATAAGGTCCTTGTAGCAGGACAGAAGGTAGACAAGCGTCACCCGGCAGTTTGTTGTAGAACGAACCAGCGTGTGTCTGTCCGCTCGATCGAAGTTTGACTTAACGAGTTCAAAATACTTTCCGTCGCAAAGAACGAGACAGCGCAAGCGGAGACACTTAACTCGCACCGTGTCAATGGCCTTACTGCTGCGGTCGCTAAAACGAAGCGTTTCACTGTCCCAGCCAATCTCCAGTCTCTCAATCTCGGCACAGTTATTGGCAATGGCGTCAAGCATGGAGTCGATGTGAATCTTCTGGTGAATCTTCTTGCAGCAGCCAGTCGCCATTCCAGCAACGAGAATCCTGGTCGAGAAGAAAGCCGAGTTTAGATTAGTGTTCGCGATATTCAAAATTGAGATTTTTAACTTCCTGCTCTACTGTTAACGCTTAGACCGCCTTCCAGTTTTGCATCTGCTAGCTGAGCCTCAATCCTGTGCGGCTTGGTTAACACGCGGAAACATGCCGGCTGGCGGAGAACGGTTTCGATAACGGTAGACCGAAAGCGGTTCGCTAAAACTGTATAATGGATAATTTTAGCTTGTAGGTACTGGGTAGGATCTGTTTCCCTCAGCGAAATACAGTGTTACTGATAACGTGAATGGAAGTACAAGTAACAACGCCAGTAGCGGCTTACTGTGACGTATTGCACAGCCAACGTATTAGAAAGGTTCTTTTTTTTATTACATCAGTAAAAAAAAAACTGCACGCTAACGCTTACGTCGCTGCCGAAGCTTTGCACCAGCAGCCAAGTAGAAATAGTCCGTCACTGCATTAGTAACTTTATGCCCTACCTGTTTAAACTCTTCGCTACAAGGGGGCGCCACCAACGCGACAGCTCACGTGCACGTCTGCGGCAACCCGATGTCCCGTAAATGGTAATACGCATGCGGACAAGCTAAACATTTCGGATGTTTGACGTACCGTATCTTTTTGATGATCTGCAAGGTGCTTTGCCAGAACTGTTCGCACAGGTGGGGAATGCCAGACAGAACAAGCCCCTGAAGCATGTGGCCCTGTACCTTGAGGAATTTCAGAAGCGCTTCCTCGGACAGGTTCTCATTCCTGTCAAGATCCAGTGCGATCAGGTTCTTGACATTCCCCTTTTCCATCCAGTCCTTCAAGACCTGCAAAATTTCAACAGTGAGCTGGCATTGCTTCCTTACACGCTTCGTTCAAGCCAGGACCTGATCAGTGAAGCCATCCTGCTGGCCCGCGCATAAGTAACGCAAGTTTGGCAACCGACAGAGCAGGTCGCAAAGGCATTCTGTAGGGAGCTCTGTGGCTGTAATGTCCAGCTCCTGTATGTTCGTGTTCTCCCAGTCGGCTGCCATGACGTGCTCCGCCTTAAGTCCTAGGTCGAACAACACAATTAGAGGCTTTTGTAACGGAAACGCCTCAAAGCAAAATTTGCTTACCTGTCTGCTGCATCAACAGGGTCTTGAGCTTTTTACACCTCTGAAAGAGCAGCTTCAGTGTGGAACCCGTTACCTTAGCGCAGAAGTTCAGTGAAAGGCACTCCAGTTGAATACAGTTACTGCTGAAGGCTTCAACGTGACTGTCGTCCACAAACGCGATACCGTACATGTTGACACAGCGCAGGTTCGGCACAGCACTTTTAATCTTGTGAATATTGATGACTTCGTAAATTTCCTCCTCTTCCTCTTCAACCTTCTCATATGTGCCTGGCAGGAGGAAATAGAGAGGGGGAGAGATAGAGATAAACTAATGTTCAGAAGCAGCTCTTGATTACCGGCCTATAAATCCGCACGATGTGACTACTGGACTCGTGAAACCAGCGCCAACAGAATACAGTAACACAAAACACATTGAAGAAACCGCGGCATATTACAGTAAGCTCACTTCTATTTTTTTTTTTTTGATGTGCTAATATACGTATTCAAGCGAACTTACATTCTTGCTTTGTATAACTAATGGAGAAGGGAAATCAGTGACCACGTTGTCAAGATCTCTTTCACATGTTATAATCGTTGCACTTTGTTAAGTGCGGCAACGTACAGCATTCATTACATATTTCCGTTGTATTTGTCAACTCTCCCGCAGTTTTGCCACGTGTTTCGTATGTTTTCCAGTACGTACCCTAACTGTCTTACATCGGAATCTTCTTCGCTAACCTCGTTTAAGTGCAGGTGCATTGTACCACGTGACACCGATCACCCGACAGAACGTTTTAAGTTCGAGCAGGTGCACACCGCTCACCGATGAGGTGGAGCACCTCGAGCCCGTTGATGAAGTTGTATATCTTCCGCATGAAGCCCTCCATGAAGATGACCTCGGAGAGGCAGATGCACATGACGCGCAGCTTGGTGGGGAACGTGTGCAGGTCGTTAAAGTCGTGCAGCTGCATGGCCGTCGAGAAGTCGAGCAGCATGTGCGTCAGGTTGGGGCACTTGTTGCCCAGCTCGTGGAGCACGGTGTGCGTGATGAGCTCGATGGGCAGCTCGATGTAGCGCAGCGAGGCGCCGAATCGCACCGCGATCAGCGCCAGCAGCTTCTCGATGCTGGCCACGTGAAGGCCGGACACCTCGGGCCGCAGTGACACGTGGGTCCAGAGGCGCGAGTCCGCCGACACGGTTCGCCACTTGCGGCACACGCGGGCGAGTCGGCCCACCTCGCGCTGCGGCAGGTACGAGAAGATGAGCAGCAGCACCTTGTCCGGAAGCTTGTCGATCGTCTGCGCCGAGAGATGAAACGCGAGCAGACGACGTTCCATTTGCCCCGAGATCGAGAGAAAGAACACGGCAGTTCGATGGTCCCGACAGCGAGCAGAACAGCTAACGGACGGTTTACTATGTAAAGGACGGCATCGAATCGGGTGGAATGGTCAGAGAAGGAAATCTTGTCGCTCCATCGACTGTCGCAGATTATTAAAAATAGGGGATTCCGAAAAAAAAAAAAACAATGTAATTCTCGCCGTCGCAGTTTCGCTGCTGTGATGGACGTCAAAGTCTGCTTGATGACCGCGAATACGATTATTAATAAACGTAATTTTTGAATTAGTTTCTTAATTAATGGCTTTAGGGGACACACTGTAGTCAAAGAATTGAAGCCAGTGAGTATTGAAACCAAAACCTTTTGCTAGAAACATTGTGCCTAGCACCTATTCCAAGAAGTACGGACTTTCAATGTGAAATGTATTGTTCCTGCTCTAGTTAACAGTGTCCGTAGTGATTTTTTTTCCGCAGCGCGCAAATATGATCGCTGAAACAACAGGGCATTTCGATGAATGTTTTGAATAGCTGTATGTCGAAACTGCTACAAGGCATAGATTTTCTAGCTAACAGTTATGCTTTAAATAGTTGCCGACTTCAATTCTGCAACAGTATGCCCGTTAAATTCATGTTAGAAGGTTAATTAGCAAACGTTGGTTAATTATTTATCGCAATGGCAGTAATCAGGCTAATTCCAACGTCCGCCACTGGTGTGAAACTCCGGCAGCAAGATAATATCGTTTTGTGCCGGATACCCTACATTTTCATTGCCTGAGACAGCCGTCACAAATACATGCCGCAAGCTAAACTCCTACCGCGCAAACTACTCTACAAAGTCGAGTGATATGTATAAAAGTCCAACAAAACCCTTCATCATAGGACGAAAACACGCTATAATCGTTGGCAAGCACTTCTCAATGGCACGCCGGAGTCGCGTACCTCGGCATATTCGCAGGTATAGACTGCCGCAAAGTACAGTGACCATACGCACCACAGCGTGCCTGCCGTGAAAGGAGCCCCCATGGCTTGATTCCTTGAGGTTGGCGATTGCCGCCGAGGACACGTCCTGCGTAACGGCCCACATGCTGCTCCTGCCGCCCTGACTGCTGCCGGCGGGTCTCGCTTATTCCGCTCGAGGATCTGTGCCTTGCGCGTGCGTGCGAGGGACTCGGAGAGCCCGGCTCGACTAAATTTAGGCCGCGTATTTATATTGCCGAGCCCCGACCTCCTCTCCCGGAGCTCCGGGTCTTTGCTGGGAGCGCTCCGTTGGGCTGGCGTTTCCTTTCCCCCTTCCCCGCAGAGGTAATTCGTTATGTTTTGTTGCTGGAATGCGCTGGTCGTTTGAGACGCTCGCTCGATTGGCCGGTGATCGTCGAACTGCTACAGGCGGTTGTTCCGCAGGGGCGCTCGAGTACGAAGCTGTACGCGTCGCGGTGACGCTAAAGATCACTCGCGCATTCCCGCCCCCCCCTCCCCTCACCACACTTTTTGAATTTGTTGGTCTATAAGCAGTTAAACCCAAAATTCCAGCACATCACTAGAAAATTTGAAAGTCTGTCTGCGGTTGAAAATATTCAGTCTGCAGACCTGAGGCCAGGTCTGCCACAACTAAAACTGCCGGACCATTCCTTTTAATACAGTATATTTTTTTCTTCTGCAGACCGAACTGCTATATAGCATGTCTTTAAAGTGAGCGCTGCGAAGACACATGTCGACACACCAAGATAGCCGAATAAACCAGTTACAACACAGGAACATAAAATGAATAATAATAATAATAATAATAATAATAATAATAATAATAATAATAATAATAATAATAATAATAATAATACAAAAATCACATGACAGTCCGTTTATACAGTAGGCATGACCGCTCCACATTTCGACAGCCTCCACAATAAGGCGAACTAGTGTACTGGTCTGGATCGAGATCTATAAAACAACTGTGCACCCCAATATAAAGGACATTTCCTTCCTTCTTTCAGTTTCTTTCTTTTGCGAGGCTTCATCGCCTTGCGAAGCTCCACTGCCGACGACTGCTCGTACAAAAGTATGTCGCACGTTCTAACGTCCCTAAAGAATACACGGACCGTGAGAAACGCCATGGTGCCATCTTTCACAAGGAAACGACGCAAAATAAAGTGAAAAAAAAAAAGAAATAAAGGAAAGGTTATAGGCATGAACACACGAGGTGTCGAAACAGATATTAAACTTGAGCAGCTTAATATAGCTGAGCATATTACAGAAACGGCAGCAGAAACTGCACGGGAGATATATGCATCAGTTCCTACCTTCGCGCTCTAGCTTTACACGAACATCTTTCGCCTTTCTTGAACGCTACGAAATCGCTCTCTCCAGACACCCTGCCATCCCCAGCGCGCCGTGTCGAGCGAAGTTCAATGACATACGTTCGTGTGCTTCGTGCTGTTGTACTTACATCGGAACTACCTGCGGCCAGTTCCCCGTCAGCTGTACTTCCTTTAATATACGCCAGTGTAGCCTACATACTTATTACGCGCGTCGAAAATCGCCGTCGAGTGTCCAAATGCCTGCGTACGCGCAGGTCGCCGAAGAGCGCACTTCAAAGCTGGCTTCACCACAATAAGAACGTCGCTGCCAAGAAGCCCACTTCTGAGATCCTTCCCGCTCTACGGGCGATTGAACCAAAATGGGCATCGGGTATACGTGTCGCGCCTGCGACAGCACCCGACATTCATCACTTTGAAAGTTAAAAGCGAAAAAAAAAACTGCGATAAGCGTCAATTGTTACGAAACATTTTAAGGCACAGACAAGCACCCTTAGACAGCTGGTCACTATGGCCTGCAGTGGTTTCTCTTACAAAATTTCAGCAAATACTCGTCGTTGTAGACGTTTCTGGGCAAGTTAACGGCCGTTCTGGGAATCTGATTATATATATATATATATATATATATATATATATATATATATATATATATATATATATATATATATATATATATATATATATATATATATATATATATATAGAGAGAGAGAGAGAGAGAGAGAGAGAGACGAATAAAGGAACCACTGGAAATTGCGCCTTCAAGGCCGGTTTAAAAAAGGAAAATACAAGCTGCACAGGTCCGCGCTTAATCCGCCAGTCTTATAATGGTGGTGTATCCAATGTCGCACAGATGTTTATGTCCATGCGGCAAGGCATTAATTAGGCCACCTCGCGCTCCCCCCTCGCCCTCTCCCCACCCGTTATTATTATTATTATTATTATTATTATTATTATTATTATTTTAGTGTGGATGGATGAAGGATAAATGGCTGGACTGGAATAAATTTATGGACATCTCATCGAAAGTTAATGGTGCCTGGTGCCAACAGGTATTTCGAATTTCACAACGTACAGTACACACGGAAAACAAGTTAAGTATATCACAATGAAGGTAAAGTCACAAATTATATATCCCAACACTTTTCTTCGCTTAATGTCGAAGACTTAATTACTATCATTTGAATATTATTATTGATGTCTATTTCTTAAATTCTGTATTTATATTAACATGTTCTAAAAAAATGATCCGGAGTCCTCCACTACGGCGTACCTCATAATCAAATCGTGGCTTTGGCACGCAAGAATTTCAGAATTGAATTCCTCTTGAGTAGCGCCCTCCCTCCCCCCTTAACAATCCGATAACTGCTGACTTGATGATGAATATAGTGATTTAACGCTCAAGGCTCAAGTATGAGCAAAGCGCGCCAGGCCAGTGGTAATAAGTTACAAGTGAAGCGTTGAATTTTTAGCAATTGATGTGACGGGACTCTGGGGCCTAAAAGACGGTCGCTGTAAAGTGCGTTAAAGCTACATGTAATAAAATCATGGGAATGACTATGAATTGTGCCGGGGACATGGAAAGATGCAATGTGAAAGAATTACGATATAGTAAAATTTACGGTATACTAAAAGCAAACAAGGCATATAATTAAAGCGCTTGGACTAAATACGAGTAAAAGCTTATTACGACATGTGTAGAATAACCATGTAAAATATAATTGTTCAGAGATAATCGGCTAAATTAGTAAACAAGGCATATAAATAAAACACTTGAACGGAAATACGGTTACAAAGTCGAGGATTGCGAAGTAATGTAAGATAGACCTCCGATAGCTAGTAGTCATATCAATACAAGGAGCACATGATATACAGTTGCAAAATCCGCAGGCCTGTGGCAGGCTTGTATCATCAGCTGCTGTGAAAGGGCATAAGATAAAGAACTCATGTCAATGGGTTGCCTGAACTGTTTTTTTTTTTTCCTTGATTATTCGAAGGCACACGCTTCAGGGTCAGCTTCCAGTCGATGAAACCTATCTCCGATGTTTGACTATGGGCACGGGCTTGAGGCTGGTCCAGTTTCGCATGTCGCATTCGGCCGCGCTTCCTCGTCGCTTTCCTCCCTTCGTGCGCGAGATTGAGCCACTATCGTCGGCTCACCCTCGCACCCTTTCACTCGCACATATACACAGCGCGTGGTGACGATGTTTATCGCCTTTGGACTGTGTAAACATAACGACGACGACAGAAGTCCGCTTAAAGTGTCCATACAATAGCTATTGCACTAAAAAAAAAAGAAGATCATAACATGGTCGCTCAAGCCAACAAAACTGTGCCTGCGGCCCAACGACGTTCTGAGAGGACCGACTGCAGTATTTTCTCCTCTAGGTAAAGCTGTAATTTATAGTGAGCATTCGTGCGATTGGGCCGATACATTGGGCCGAGCACTCGATACATGTACTATATTAATTTTATGCGTGTTCCTTTCTAGTGAGTGCACAAACGAGCTATGAGAAATAAGTAATGAGCATATAGCGTTTCCTGTTGTTTTCTACGATTCGTTGTTGTCAGCATGAACCCGCGAACCTTTCGTGTCGAGGCGACTCCATCTCGATCGAGCCGAACAAAGGCTTATTCTGAATGAGGTGCTTAGAAACTGTATTGTCTCCTCGCGGATAACAATCCGGCTGTGCTTCATTGTTAAAGAACCGCTTACTCTGTACGCGGTTCGCTTCGCTTTCGATAGCTGTGCACTGTTAAGTGCAGTAAAGTGCTTTCAGTTCCACCGTTATCCACGAGGTTTCTCAGAATTCTTACACCGTGCCAACTGACCAACCGTGCCAACCGTGTCAACAACTGAAAAACTGCTCCACAGTTTGATCACATTCTTCTCTACTCGTGAGGGGCGTACACATAATAGCCACTGAAGGTACCAGCGCTATTAAAAGACGGGCGAGAAAGAGAGAAAACACGACGAGCGCTGACAGCCAACAATTGGTTTTATCGTGCGTGCACAAATATATAAGCTCGAAAAGGAAGGGTAGTTTGGGGAAGGTAAAGAGAGAAGAATGAAAATTCCACTTGAGCATGGGTCTGAAGATAAAAACGAACGAATACGTCATGCTTCGGTCCCGGAGAAAGCTCCTTGTCGGCGAGGACGAGTCAAGGGGCGCTGAAGCGTGCATTTGCACATCACAGCGCGTTTTAATAGCGATGTTTTCCTCGTATGATTGATACGAACGAGCTCGCGTTCAAACCTTCTTAAATAACCGCATTTCCGTACATGTCAACGGAAAAGAAGCGCACGCTCATTTCGCCGTCCATCAGAAAATATAGGCGCACCAACGGCACTCAGAGACGAAAAGAAAAGAAAGAACTTCGCGTAATTTCAGTCAGTATACAGGATTCCTTTCGATCGGTTCTAATCCTTTCCTATCCATTGTTCACTGATCAAGGTCATAAGATGTAAACGGAGCGCCGTTGAAATCTGTGACGAAGTGAGAAAAGTTATAGCGTCGCAATAAAATCGTTCATTCATCCCGGCCTTGGATTCAAAGCATTCCACTATTGGTTGCCTTTCATTACAGTCCCGTAGACGAGACCTCTACAGTAGACTGGTCTTGCGAATCTTATGGCGACGCACGAGAGTGCCGATTAGATCGCGGTCGGCTGCGACAAATGAATATGCTCCGGCTCTAGTAAGCGAACTGCGCGAGATACATATCTTTTAACAACAAGGGGTTCATACTCGCAATCTGGAGTGACTGGTTATCAGAAGTTGCCGGACGGATAACACCGAAGAGTATTCTAGAACATTACTGGCCCTTCGACGTTTCACAATGTCAGGCTTGCATCCGGGTAGACATCTCAAGTCACAATGAAAAACATCTCCCATGACTCTCTCTCTCTCCATTTAAGCGATCCGCACCCAAAGTGCCCATCAGATTCCAGAACAAGATTGAAAAATACGCCGGCTTACGCGGTTAGCGCTTCATGCCATCACTATTGACCAATTGACCCGGTTTTCTACCTGACTGAAAAATAGCAATTTTGCTTCAAGACAGGTGAGCCGCGAGGTCGGTAAGAACGAGGACTCGGCCGAACCACGGAGTGCACGTTACCAGCGCAACCAAGGATGAGCTAGTCGCCAGCTTCAGAAATATAAGCATTGACAGCGCTGACAGGTGTGCATTCGTTTTTCAATATGCAAGCGAAAAACGGAGAGAACGCGGTCTGCAGACACACAACGCGATAATCGAAGAGGCGCGGCAGCATACACACGGGTTCAAGCCGTGCGATAAGACGCTGAACGTCGCCGTTGTATGGAGAATGAGCTATTATGCTTACTTGCCCCCAACCCCCCCGCCACCCCCCCGTCCTTTTCTTGTTGTTGCTTTTTTCAAGGTCTAAAGGAGGAGATGTGCACTCAACAACATGTTTTTCCCATCTGATGCAATCGTATGACTATCAATTGTCTATGTAATCGTCTAATGGATTCGGTGCCACATTCTCGTACAAGCGAACTACGTTAACATATCATACTACGTTAACACAAGGGGCCTTAATCTCGGACGATCACGTCCAATCGCTTTCGCGAAATTTTTCCTGACTAGCATCGGATACATCGGCGTCTTCTATACGAGCATAAAGCATTCTTTGCATGATGTCAAACGTCGCCAACCGCAGCGCCAGGAGAGCTGTCGTCCGTGGACGCCGACGCGTCAGGCAAGTGATTACGAGCATTCAATGGAACAATGAAGTGCCGCGGCTTCACACACAAAATCACTCGCCATCGCAACCGCATTCCAAAGATTTCGTGCGAAACAGCGGGGAATGCTCAGTGTTGACACAATGACGTCGCACTGCGCGTCACTGATCTTCAGGAATCTGCACACGTGTGCACAAAAAGCGTGGTCCCGTGGTTTGTCCCGTTCACGTCCACCTAACCACGGGTGCCATATGATGAGTGGTCCGAACGTTGACCCCACTCCGCTGTTCGCCGTCCGAGAAGCGCGAACTGGTTGCCACCATGACAGCAGGGCTGACGTCACTTGCGGGGGAGCGGACGACGGGGGGGAAATAGGAGACGATGAAAAGCCCCTTTTTTCTTTCGGCGGGAGAAGAGCAGTGTGGGTGGCGTGAAAAAGGACTCCCGAGACTTGTCGGGAGCGGCGCTCATTTCGCTGTCGACACGGCTCCTAAAGCTGGAAAAATGCAGAAATAAACCAAGCCTTCAGCCCTCGAGCGTCAACATCTCTTCCGCACGCTTCAACATCACTTGCCGTAAAGCGTTCGAGGTTCCGGACACCGACCTCGCCCAGAGATATACCGGGCGGCCAGTAGGAACTTTGCGAACTCATTGGAAACCCAATACGATGCTGTAAGCCAAACGGAACAACATTACGAATTTGACAATGCGGAGAAATTGGACAGCCTTCAACTCCTATTACAGTCACGCGGAAACTCGCGACAGTGACTGATTGTATACCCTAAAGCACCTGCATCCACGCGCCACCGCACGTGGATGGTCGGCGGAAACGTGTGTGGAGGGGCTTTAGTATACCCGAAAGTGTTAGTTGGAACACCGCCGCCTTCTATTTGATGTGGATTTCGAACCGGCCTGCGTTCCCAGGTGTTTTCGAGCCTCTGCGCGTATCGTAGAAGCGGTGAAGCCACCGGCTGTGCTGTCAAGGAAGGAGGGAGAGGGAGAGAGGAGTGGCTGCGAAACAAGAGCAGCGAGTGGTGGTGGAAAGACAAATAAAACGGGCACCTCATCCTTTCCTCCTCCTCCTGTACACGCCCTCTTCACACGAAGAAAGGAAAAAAACAGCACGCAGAGCAGACTCGAGGCCACCGCTCTCACGTCTTCGTCCCCACAATGTCTCTCTTTCTCTCCGTTACGCTAGCGAAGCAGAGACGGAGACGAGTTATGGCAAGAGGAAGAGCGTTAGGAGGAGAGACGCGCTGCCGTTCTTGCTCAATGGGACGAAACCAGAGGAAGAGGAGTGGCGAGAGTTCGCCGTTGCCAAGCCGAGCGAGGTTCCGGACGCCCCAACCACTCAGACTCAGCTGCCCCTCTTAGCGATAGTAGAGAGCGCCGTATTATCGTCGAAAGCGCCGGAGTCGCGCGAGACAACGAGAGAAGAGCACTCGGACTCTTGTTGGCGCGAAGGGCACGTATCGTGACAAAAGGTCCGGCGAAGGCACTACCCGGCAGCTCGACGGCCGTTCGCATAGCGGCGGTGAGTTTTTGCTTTCACGGTATTAGCCACAGTAGTAGTAGTAGTAGTAGTAGTAGTAGTAGTAGTAATACGAAACTATTTCTACTTAAAACATCTTTTTCTACTTCTCAAAATTAGACATACGGCGATCTTGGTAACGCCGAGTCCAGGATTCCGTTGGCTGCCTGCGCCATATCTCTGCGTCGACATATAGTTTGCCACGGCAACGTGGTCTGCAGGTGTTGTTGCTGTAGTCAGCCGCTCGGGCTAAGTGAGTAGGAGAATGCGGTTTCGGGTGGGAGGGCGTCAGGGAGTGGGTGGTGCACAGAACACGTGCGGCTTGTCGGGGTATCCGCCACAGACGACACACTGGCGGAGCGGGGGGGGATCGGCTTTTGCTCGTAGGTGCAGTGTTGTCGGTAGCGGAGGTAGGTAGATGGTAGTTATTGTCGCAGTTGCCGCGCTCGCGCTTTCTCACGTCGGTAGTCGTCGTGGCTGGCTCCTTGAACGATTGAGCCAACCCATTCGAAGCAAAACGGGGGCTACCAAGAGCTCCCTCCAGATTAATTCTGTCGACCTCCATCGCTTTGACGAGCCCCTCGAAATCGTCATACAAGCGCATTTGCATTCGACCCCCATTGCAGTGCAGCCGCAGAGGCAAGCAATCGAACCGGTAACTTAGTAATGAGAAGCAGAACGCCATATAAACCTAGCCGGCGGAGTGTGTACGAACTGATTAGAAATAAAAATGACGGGAAGAGAAAAGGGCACGAGTGACTGATGACAATGTAGACGGTCTGGTTTTATCTAACGCGCCTCAGCGAAGGGCTAAATCAACGTGACGAAGTGCGAAGAGTTACAGCGTCGCAATAAAATCGTTTAATCATCCCGGCCTTGGATTCACAGCGTTCCACTATCGGTCGTCTTTGCTTCCCAACTCCTTGATGGGGAATCGCGACCGCCATCAAGAGCTCAGCAGCAGGAGGCGTCATCACAGGGCCGTTTCATATTTGCTTGGTCGTGTTCAGCGTCTCAAAACGAGACTTAAAGGACGCCAAGTGGAGGTCTCTGGACTAATTTCGACCATCTAGGGTTCTTTAACGTGCACCCAAAGCCAGGCGAACGAGCGTTTCTGCATCCCACCCCACTATTGTAACATGGTTGCCGCTGCAGGGAATCGATCACGGGACCTCGCGCTGAGAAGCATATCGTGATAGCAGCAGAGCACACAGGACCACAGCGGCGGATACATATATCGCAGTTAAAAAAGAAAGTTAGCACCCTTGCCCTTAAAATATAATATTGAACTGTTGTGTGCGACAAATGAAGTTTATTTTTTTTCTTTTCTGGCAGTTCTTTTGTGGCAAGTAAACATGATAATATATATTCGACGGACGACTCGATAACTACATGAAATCAACTTGAATAGCTATCGCCCTCAAATTCTGGTGTCGCATATTTCGGTGCCCATCAGGTGGTCAGAATCACATCACTCTTTTCAACTGCACGTGACTGCTCTGATAGAACGTCACTGGCGGCACACACACACACACACACACACACACACACACACACACACACACACACACACACACACACACACACACACACACACACACACACACACACACACCTTAATAAGAGCCCTGGTAAGCCGAAAGCGTGCAAGAACAAGAAACGGGTGGCGCCGCCGCCTTGAAGTTCCCGCACTATCGCGCCGTGACGTCATGGATTTGGATGGCCTTTTTTTCCGAGCCAAAAACTGGAGTCGAAAAACAAACTTGGCAAGTTTTGAGAACGTTTTATCAAGCCACGGGTGGCCCAAATATGTTACAAATGGAGCGTTGAACTTCACTTTCGCTTCTAATAACCAACCTATTGTTGCAAAATTAACAAAAATACGGTTTTTGAAGAAAACTTTGTCTAAGCTGATTCAGGAGTTCTCTTAAGGGTCCCATTAAGGCGAATTGTGTTATTATTATTATTATTATTATTATTATTATTATTATTATTATTATTATTATTATTATTATTATTATTAAAGCTATGCTGGACAGGAAGTGGGCAACTCTTGAGAAAGGTAGCTCCGCGGGCGCGGGCATATATGGTGCATTTGCATCCGAGTGGATTGCCTCCAGTCCCCACCAACCGGGACAAGGAAGTACTGAATCTTAAGTTCCCTCCGCAGTTTCGCGTGGGGTCCGCTATCACTCGAGGCCCATGCCACACGAAGCACAGAGGCCGCTGCTGGTTTCAAGAACTGATTACTTCGCTGTACGCGCGCGTTATCTTTTGGCAGGCCGCCGCAAGTGAACTGAACATCTAGAGCGAATAACATTCTGTCTGAATGGTTCGATGCCCCAAGTTCTGCTCGCGCTGTCTGCTTCATTTTACTGGCTTAAAATACAGCCCGCACTGCAAGGCTAGCAAATATACAGGAGGAAGTCCCAGCGCAAAGCTCTGTAATGAGGCGTCTCGTGATATATAACGTTTAAAGGAGTACTGGCACGAAAATTTGGCGCCCCCCTTTTCTTGAATTCTTTCGCCAGTTGTCGACTCGATGGTTACGCTGCGATGCCTCGATTTCTCGAGAACAGCACAAATGAATTATTTCGTCAACTTTTGCACGGCCTGCCTCAAAAACCTCGTGAAACGCAGCGCGGCTTCGGACGTGAAAAAAAAAAAAAAAAGCTACTTGTCGCATCACCAAAAGTGGAAGTGCCGGGTGGAAGGTCGGACTCTGTCGCCGAAAGTTCGCTTCTCTCGGAAGCGCAGTGGGACGCCCTCTACCCGACTGTCCCCTCGAGTACTGAAGTGTGTGCGCGTGTGTTGTCTGGTACCACGAGACCGCCACAACAGGTTTCGGTGACGCCATTGGAAACATATTCACCCCCGAAGCGGCACTGCTCTTGGCGCGCGTTTTGAAACGGTCGTATTAAAGGCTAACGTAATTAACTATTCGCTGCGCTCTAGGGGAATTGATATTGCATAACGTAATTTCTGGGTCGAGGGTTATCCAATAAGGTAATAAAAACAGGACAAAAATTTATATCAGCACTTCATTAAGAGGAAAAACAATAGCTCGGGGCCAACTCCGATTCGCCTATTCCAGAAACTTGTACAACGAAAAAAAACATACTCACGTTATACAATCGCTCAACTGATTCGAATGAGAGCTGTTACGAGAAAAAAAAGTCACTTTACATATTTCTAACTCCGCAAAAGAACAAATGCCGCAGCCTTGTAAAGCCCATCTGTTAGAGCACCTCAAGCGGACAAATTGGATGCGTGAGCCTATGTGAAATTTCTTACAACGCTTACGAGGTTTTTATACAAGTCATAATCGCAAACTAATGGTGCATTCCAGAGCGGTGTATGGTGATGCGGAATTGTGATGTATCTTTTTTTTTTTTCCTGTTGTCACTGAGCTACCAGTATCGTAAACTTGATGATTGTTTTCGCTACTGTGCGATTTTCCACAATATTCGTAACAATATTCACGAATTTCCCCACAAACCTGTTCCTATAGCAGAGTTAATTTTTTTTTTCTTTTCATGGTGTCTACCAAGTTGACATGGCTTATTGCAGTTTGAATAGTAAAGTGTAGTGTTTATTTTATTCAAAAATAAAACAGAAGGGAGGGCTTAGTAAAATGGGGGCACAGCAAATAGCTTCGAAAAAAAAAATAAGAATGGTCAAGCCCATTGCAAATCAAGTCAAACATATTCAAATAAGAATAAAAAGAGGCGCATACAGAAGCAAATATTTGCGACTATGAGCTATTTCTATCAAGTGATAGCAAGCTCATTGCTATGAGACCAGAACTTTGCCACAAGTGATATTCCCTCTCATCAGCTCGATAGTCAACCTCGACTGTCCTGACACACTCTCAGCCCGCGCACAACGCCTCAGTGTTGCGTTTTACTGCTTTAAAGAGCGTATTTTGGTTTGCATTAGGGACACCTGCATCTCGGTGTCAACCAACATTTTGTTGAGTTCAGGCTCCTTCAAAGAAGAGGCGGCATGCTTCCTTCCTCGTTCATCCCTCAATGCGTCAGTCCTTTCTATTCTCGCCCTCCTTACACCGCATGTTCGCCCCACTGACCATTTGAAGCACCCTCTTGGACAGTTCCAGCCAACGCCCGATTTTGCGGACTCCCTAGGGGCCGCGAAAACGTCCGAAAAATCGGGCAATCAGAAAAAAATATATGCATGCCTTTTACTGCCCCCAATCGCCACAGGCACGTCCGAAGAAAGCTCCGAAGGACTACCAGTACACTTATTAGGCACATCGGTGCTCGTAATGTGACAAGAGACCGCATATGCGCGCGTGTATAATTAAGAAATACATACTGTGTCCAGTGACAATTTTCTCTTCCCACGCTTAAGCTTCACCGCAATACTTTGCGTATGCTTCGCCGCGTTACAGTTCTGTAGTGAGGCGAAGCTGACTTTCAGAAACAGGAATTATGCAACGCGCCGTGCTTTCCACGCGTCGAAGCCAATGGCGAGGATTACAAATGCGGAGTCGGTGCCATTGCTCACAACAGCGAATTCTTTCAATGAAAACCATACCACCGATCGGCAAGGAGCTCGAAGCAGCTAGGCCTACCGTTGCCACGGTGTTGGCTACGGCTGTCAGCGGATCTGGGTGCGAGAGCGCCGGTTCTAGGCGGCGAGATAATCAAAATGGCGGCAGCGGTGGCTTCGATTAATGCCATTTCGGACCTGGGGTCCCGGCAAAAATTCCGGAAAATCGGACGGCGAAGGGTTCTTGCGTCCGAAATTTCGGATGTTTCTATACATTGACTCCATGGGGCACGTGGTGGTGCCGCGAAGCCGTCCGAAGTATAGGGCATGTTGCGAAAATCGGGGGTCCGGAAAATCTGTCGTTGACTGCACACTGGCAACTTCTCTATCCAACGACGCGGCGTCAAAAGCGATTTGTTACGATCCATCTCAGTTACTCGAAGCCAGTATTATAGCGCGACTTTCGTTCTCTTTCAATAAAATTATCGGTAATTTTCTCTGATGTAAGCACAAATTCCCTGAGTTTTGCCTGAGTATTTCCAGACTATACAAAATCCCTGAGGTTTCCCGTTTTTCCCGGTTGGTAGACACCCTGATTTTACATAAAACCTCGCCAAAACCGGCGCAGTGACCGCCGTTCCAAATGACTTCTCATTTCTCCTGGGTTTACGCACGATCTCCTGACGTACGGCTTCCCCTTCAGAAGATAGAACAGTAATAGTTATGCACAAAGATAATATATTGTGCGCCAACGAATATATTCAGAATTGAAAGAGCGAGCAGGAACAGCAGAATGCAAAAAAAGGAACCATAACACAAGTTTATATGTATAAAGAGACACGTAATTCAACAACCCAGATTGTCTGTTTGCCGAAGTTAGTAGGAAGCCTTGGAAGAATATATTTGGATAATCTTTAAGACAATGATCTGCACGGTGTTTGTAATGACTAAAACGTTTGATTCATGTGAATTAGGCGATAAGCCTTTTTACACACGCGTCGCATCGAATATGGATGTTACATGCACATATTGGCGCTTGAAAGCGCTATCACACTGAATATCTGTAAGGTTTTGGACTACGGCCTTAGTTGGGCAAAATCGAATGTCTAGATGTACCACACTAGACGTTCCACTTCGAATCTCCAATGACAAATAAGCTATTAAAAAAAAGGACAAAAATTCCATTAATTTAATGACGCCCTTGAGAACCAGTCTGATGAGTTTCTTCACGTAAAGGAAGTGTATAAAATATTCAAGGGAAACTAAATGAGAATATCAATTCGACCTACGAGATTTGGCTTCTGTAATAACGAATTAGTCCTTCGTAGCGAGAACAATGCCTTTGTAAGCGAGAAAAATGACGAAACAACGGGAAAACCAGAGTGTCGCCACCTGTTGTGGAACATGTTAACTCTTTTGCGACGTTAGCAATGGGTGATTCACAGAGTGCGCCGAAGGAGGTCACGTGGAGATTACGTCAACGCTTCCATTTTGGCGCGGAAGGTTCAACTTGAGGAGCAGCACTGCGACCTTCGGCGGAAATTTTCTGCGCAACAAATTGACATACTGGGAAAACACGGGGAAGGCGGGAGATGGAAATTTAAGGCGATGAGCAAAACGAGAACAAGGTGAAAGAAGGAGCCAATGTTTCGACAAGTGGACTTGCCTTGAAGAAGACAAGTCCACTTGTCGATACGCTGGCTCCTGCTTTCGCCTTGTTCTTGTTTTGCTCATCAAATCGACATATTGGCACACACAAAGCGATGATAGACTTGATCGACTGCGATGATAGATCTAGCTCGGCTTCACATTTTACCTTTAATGTCCGGGAATGTTCAGCTGGATTATTATCAGACATCTGTAGTAGCAGACACGTCAGTCAAACCGACAATGTTGTGTTGGTAAGCCAGAACAGGAGCCGAGAATGAAAGACTCCCGTGAAGTTTCTGCGCTAGCTTCTCGTGATGTCATGATATTAGCACAACGTCGGCTCAACTCTAATTCCTTCGTTCATTTCATTAATTTGTTTGCCTTATGCAGCTAGATATTCGCACAATATGTTCATGGACCCACCAGGTTAAAAAAGAACCTACTGCTTCGTTTGAGATGAACAAAAACTATAACTTTATTTCGATAGCGATGCCCGTTGCCGAGCGAGCTCAGAGGAGTACAGGGTTGTCCGCTGGCTCAAATAAAGAGGCTGAAGTTGGCAGTTTCTTTATATACTGACCTGCCATCCTTAGCAGTTGAGGAATACTGCGGCGGAAGCTAGAAAATATTAAAACTTCTTGATAAATACTAAAAGTTGTTTTATTACGCAAGGTGTCGATGAAATGTGGAAAGTGTGTTCTGTAGAGACAGCAGCGAACAAGTATTCTGCCCTATAGTCGCAGCAAGAATGATCTGCGCCGTAGACAAACGAAAACGTTCATGTTTATTCATGAAGCGTTCACGTAACGGCAGCCGATATTTTGGTTCATATCGTGTCAATAAGTGGATGCGGGGAGGTCCGATTAATCCAGCAGGTCCGTTAAGTGAGGCGGAGAAATCGGTCGGGGATTCTGTACTACTTCTTAAAAAATAAATTTTACCGTAAACTGGACGCAAATAGAAAATCGTAAGTTTATTATTATCGATACAACGCTCGTAAACGAGCTCTAAAAATGGGGAATTTTATGATGAATCGTAAAAGTCGGCAGACATGCATATAGGGTGTCCCAGCTAACGTGACCCAAGCTGGTCAACGAAAACAAAAATATGTATAAAACACGGCGCAATATACTATACTAAGACCTGCGGCGCTTGGTCGTCACCCCTCTGACGACCGAACATGGCAGCTGTTATAATTAAATCTTGCATTCTATTTTTTTTTTCAAATATTTTTTTTTCCTTTCAACAGCTTGGCTAATGTTAGCTGGGACACTTAGTACAATAAGAGGTTTACAAATACACAGGATGGACAGACAGGATGGACACGCAAGTAATAAAATAGGCTTACAAAAAGAAAGGAAGAAATGGGAAGGAAAGTTGCCTAGAAATAGTCGTAATAACTCTTACTTATATGTATATAGATAAAAGCAATCGGCAGCATTAGACATGAACTGCATAATTTTTCACAAAATTACAAATATAAAACTCTAAATTACTGTCCTGCACGCTAAAGAGACGAAAATAGTTTATCGACATAGAGGGGATTACATTGCATTTTAACGAAATTAAAGTATATGCTTAGCGAGTTCTGAAATATTTTTTTTTTCGGAAACAAAGAGCGAACTTATTTCGATATCTGTGAGGTCACTAACGTACCGGCTCTGCGTTTCAGGTGCAAAATTCAAAAACGAGACTGCGTATAATGTTCTTCGCTAATTATCAATTTTTCTGAATGCCTGAATTAATTTTTAACAAAATGAGAAAGATGAGCGAAAAACACAAATACTTTACCAATGCAAATCGTAATAGCATTAGGGGGCAGAGGTTCGTGCAGCTATACGGAGCGCTCCTAAAATTAACTTGATAATGTAAAGAAAAATTAAATGCGACCAGACCGTATGTGTTTAGCTTGAAAGGTAAGCGCATCACTAGGAACACGAAGATGTTTAACACCGAGGCTTTCTTGTTTCTCCACAGACCATGCAACTGAAAAGCTTGATCGTTCTTGGAGCAGCCCTGGTCGTTGCATCAGGTAAGACCAGTCCGAGCAAGCTTTAGGTATGAAGGAGTTAGCATTGTAAATAGGAATGGAGACTTCATGGCTGTCTGACGAACGCGCATTGACAGGTGCGACGTAATGAAATATGAGAGAGAAAGAAACCAAGGCGAGAAAAGACAGGGAGGTCAACCAGACCAGCGTTCTGTTTGCTACCCTACACTCGGTGTAAGGGAAAGGGGAATGTAAAGAGGGAGCGATTGAACACTGAGTGCACGTGGGAGGATGCTCAGGAGCGCTCGGTGCACTCCAAGTACTGCACTAGTGCACGAATCGCTTTCTGTGCCAGTGATGGATGTGGCCACGGTCTGAGCATATTTGAGAACGGACCCAAGTCCAGTCGGTTTTAAGTTGTCCGGATAGAGAGCCTTTGAATGTCGTAGCGAGGTCGGATAAACACAATAGGTGCCTGATGGTTTCCTCGCACCTACACGAGTATCACATCGGCCTACCGGCCTTTCCCATATACGACAGGAGTATAGGCGCACTTAAATGTCACTCCCAAGCGGCACATCAACGTTGCTTTGCCGCGGGAGGTGCTAGACGGTAGTTGTAGCCGTAGCAAGGGGTCCAGGTGACGCAGTCAGCAGTTGTGCGGGGTAATCAAGGAAGCAAAAAAAAAAGGAAAGTCGAGACATTGTCCGATAACCAACTTTGTGTCGGTGCTCCTCGAACGTGCACCAGAGCGCATGAACGTCGGGTCGCTTCGAACGCTGCAGGCGAGCGGCGAGCGAGCTTCGTGCAATGCGAGGACAGCAGCTTGTGCCCCGACGGCGCGACGTGCTGCAAGATCGATGACGAGGCGTGGGGCTGCTGTCCCTACGAGTTCGGCCAGTGCTGCGAGGATGGCCGCCACTGCTGCCCGACGGGCTACAGCTGCGACGGCGCCAACAGCAGCTGCACCCACAAAGTCACTCAACAGCGGCTCTTCAGGACGCTGCTCGCACGAGACGAGCGCGGTGAAGTGTCCAGAGGTGAGACGCCGCGCAACTTGCAAAGCTTTTGCAGCGAAAGCAATTTACTGGCTCGAGACGGTGAGATGGTAGGTCGACGGAAGTGAAAGGCCACACCCGCCATAGTGGATTCCTTCCCGAGTCCGCTACTGGTCAATCGCGTGGCTATATGTCAGCTGCATTCTTTATAGAAAGTGATTAGAGCGTTGAAACAGGCGGGGGGCGATTACAAGGACAGACGCAAGCACTCGTGTCCGTCCGTTTCGTGTGTCTGCGCTGTAGTCGCTTTAACTATGCATTACCAAGCTAGCGTGTTCGTATCTTGCGTTCTATAGCCTCGATTATTAGTATAATATTTCTAATGCCATCCCCTTTAAGTAAGGCTGAAGACGAATAGTCACCTGGGCCTCTGTAAGCTACTTACGTGCTACCACATCACAATCTAACACTGTGCCTATCTGCTTTATCTCGTAAGGTTACCCATGGCTGTCACCATGCCACCCCCATCACTTTGCCACTTTTTCGGCCACCAATTATCTAAACCTCTTTTGTTTATCTCGACCGCTGACCAGCTAAAGCTCCCGTCAGCTTTCAACCTCAGCGCTTCCGGAAGGTGGGGGGTCTCTACGGCTCGTGCTGTATGAAAGTCCTGGCATTCCATTGCACTGCGCTCAGCCGCCTACGGATTCATTCTGCAGCTGACAAATGAGGCCTCACTTTGATACGAATATTCACTCGCGTGTGTTCCTGCACTCAGACAAAAAAGTTCGCGCCTGGAACCGCAAAAGCACTGCCCTTTGTGTTATCGCACAAATGTTTCTTGATTTTGTGCGCACTCTGTTTGTAAGTCTCTACGGATTTTCTTGTTGCCATCAGTTGCACCCAATTTACCGTCTCTGTTTATGTTTTAATGACTCCGGGTCGCCAACTTGTACCTTCAAATTACCCCTCCATCTTCTTGGATATATGTCCACGCTTTTGAGGCACAGAGGAGGCACATATTTAGGTTATAGGCATTCACTGACTACCCGATAAAAGGGTCTATCGCATCAGTTATCTCGGCTTCGACTCTTCTTGGTAACACTAAAAACAATGGTACGGCTACGATATGGAAGCCACCATCTAGCCTCTGCACCTGAAGACCTAGGATCAACAACGCACGCCCCCGAAGCTTAATCCGAGAAGGACCAAGTCGATTATGTGAGACGCGCTCGTAGAGTTCTTTATTGACTCGTGACAACGACCTAGAGGATCTCCTATGGAGCCTCCGCCGAGACTACTATGGGATTTGCACAACAGATCTGAACAAAATTTCAAAGACACTTCAAAGATTTCAAGGGTGCCAATGGCCAAAATTCGAGGAGCTGAAACAAACCTTACTCGTACACATACACTGAAAGATACTGCAATCTCCTTCTTAGCTGCAATTTCTTGCAGATAAGCAGGTTCAGGCGGCTCATCTGAGATGACTTTTCCATCGTAATGGTGTCAGTCGCTTTCTGGTGTCAGCAAATGAAAAAGGCTTGATTCTTTCTCAAATGAAAACTGTTTATTATCTGCAGAGCGTCGGCGTGAAGCGTGTTGCTGCCTTCCTCGGCCGCGTCTCTCGTGCGTCTCCCCGTGCCGTCTCTCCGGCTCGGCTGACCTCTGGCTCTTCTCTCTCGCCTCGCTCGAACCCCCGTGTCTACTCGTGGGTCTCTTCTTACAGTCCCAGGAACTATAGCAGGGAATCGGTGCGATGAGTCTTTCCTCGTGTTTACTCAAGGGTCTCTTGCGGGGAGCAAAGTACCATGCGGGGCGTCTCGTGATCTACGGGATTGCGGCGGTGGAGCACGCTGCCTGACAGGTCGGCGTAAAATGCGTGACGGCTAAGTTATGAGAGTGCGCGCCGCTCACACTGGCATAAATGGTTACCAGTGTCCCGCCTTCAACCAAATTAAGATATTCGTCGCGTTAAAGCCAAATGCCCGAAACTGTCTTTCCGCCACTTCTAAAGCGTAGGGCTCGAAAAATAAGGCAGTTATGGCTGAGGTCTGAAACAACTATCAAAACGAAATGGTGGCACGGCTTGGTCGCTTAATCTGGCTTTGTCTAGCTTCACGATGTCAACGGTAAACATGGCTGTCCTTGGTGGTAGCTGGTGGCTCTGGATATGCCACATCGCAAGCGTTTACCAACACTCCAAAATGAGAATATCTAGGACTGTTTCGCAATAGACAGTGTCCACGCGTCATGGCCTCTATGCGTAGTTTGTTACTTTGAATGTTCAAAATTCGTTTCCAACCCCAGTTTTCAAGGAGCACACTTATCTTCGGGCCGCTTCTAAGGGCCCTGGAATCAGTTTTTTTTTTTTTTTCAGGAGTAAGGGTTTTCAAAGATTTTAAGGAGGTGTACTATTGTTGGCAATGAACGCGTTCTTAAATCAAATAAATGTTAGAACGACGGCAGCGATTGCCCTGGTGCGCGGGCATAGTTTGGAGGAAGTGGAGGAGCAGGAGGGCTTTAGATCGAACCACAGTGTCGGTTTATAGCCGCGCTGAATCACGTTTTCACGCTATCGTTATGCCCGCCAACGAGGTTCCCGCAGGGAGAAGAACAATGGCCTGTTTCGCGGCGGCTTCGCCACCGGATCTACCTTTTTCGCGTGCGTAGCCGAGCCACCGTCGGCGTCGCGAAACCCGAGAGCTTCGAATCTCACAGCATCGCGAGCAGGGGCCGCGCCGACACGTCTCCGCAGGTGAGGCGCCATCAATGCATCCCGACACCGCGGCTTACACGTCGGCGATGTGCTGCAGGTGGCTCGGTCACGTGAGCGCAGGTCGTTGAGCGAGCGAACTCGCTCGTTCTCACGCTACCGTAGAAGGTGTGCAGTGGTTCGGAGAGACACGAAAGAAGAACGCTAACCTATATCTATTGCCTGTAGTCAAGATTACGTGGCGTATGTACCGAATCTGATCTCCTAAATCCGGACAGGACGCTGATAAGCGGGAGGAATCCCGATGTTCATGTCCCGAGTAGTCATCCAACCAAAGAATCTCGGCGTGCCACCCTCTCTTACTCGGAAAACAATGCTCCGCACGAGCAGTTCCTAGTGAGTGTGAACACGCTCAAGAAATTTACGCGACTGCGTTCAATCATTCAGGCGCAGACAGACAGACAGACAATGAACTTTTATTCAGGTCCTGAGGGACTAGCCGGTGCACAAGCAGTTTTATAGACTGACCCAAGATGATTCAATTAACTATTCAGAGCTTGCATAGTGCGAAAACGTGCGGCTGTAAATTAAGGCATGCCTTTGTGCTGACGCCCGTTTCAGCTCTTAACCTCGCTTAAGCGCGACGTATAATTCTTGGTACGACCAATTTCATGCCTAAAATCTCCGATTTAAGTGCTGGTATCCTAACGTACAGTCTATACTAGCGTTTTTCGTATGCTGGAGCAAGTTCTCAGATGCGGACAGTTCAGCATATCTTTTACTAATTGATTACCTACCGCAGTAATTATTTTACTCAACTATAATTTCACCGTTTCCTTCGTACAAACGTAGACTCATCATGGCAAGAAATAAATGTAAACATATATGTGACACAAAATTTTCTAACAGCCATTTTTTTTTCTCTTTTGCGTTGTATGCAAGTCTTAGACCTCTACACCCTAAACGAAACAGTGAGAATCTTCAGGATGCAGTAAATAATGTAATATAACAGCTTTCCTACAGCCAGTTTTGGTTTTGTTTCCCATGACGCTACTGCATGTGTCGTGACGTCAGGACACAGCATGTATGTCGTCACGTGGGAGAAAGACATTGCGACGTTTCTACACTAGCTCCGACTCTTTCGGTCGCCTCGTATGCTGCTACTCGTTGTGAAGGCCGATGTAGCAGAATGAAGCAAGACGAAGCGAGTCGCAGCAAGTGTCAAAATGTGGCACTGTCCTGCTCCCACATGACCAAATACGCACTGCCTCCTGACGCGAGGAGGAAAGCGGAGAGGAGGGTGCAGCGGAACCAATGTGAGGCGGAAAGCGGAGGAGGGTATGGCGAAAGCGCGAGAAGACGGAATGACGGAAGCCACGTATAGGTTTGTTCGATTCAGAGAAAGGTGCACGGCACCTCAAACGAAAAAGTGCAGGGGGTGCTGGGCTGCACACACTCGCTGCAAGGTTCAAGGGTGCAGTGCACCGCGGCGGCACCTTGCCTTGCACCCCGTTCAATCGAGCACTGGAGTGCAGGGTGCACCGCTGCACCTCGGGGAATCGAAGGTCTGGGTGCAGTACACCGTGAATAGGTGCAGAAGGTGCAGAGAAACTTGGCTGAATCGAATAGACCTCATATCTCATCTGCGGAGGCGCTCACTCTCCGCGGCGCAACCACGCCCACGCAGGGGTGCGTTCCACAGCCACTAACAACAACAACAAAAGAACGCAGACTGAGTAAACCCCAAAGAGAGGAAAAAACATGCCTCTAGAAATATACAACACATGGCGGAACCACCTTGGAACTCACCAATTTCCCGTTGCTGCACACATCCGAGAGGAGAAAGTAGAAAACGTACGGGTACGTCAGAGACATGGCAGGAATGAGACGCGGAAACGTAGCGGTACGTCAGTGGCACTGAAAGGGTTCAGCTATTTAGTGACAGCCTTTATTTATTGGTTATTCTATATGTTCCTTTGTCTTCTTTTTTCTCCTTTCTTAGGCATTTCAAAGTTTTTGTCGCATAGTATATATAACATTTGTACTTTGCGTATTGTAAGCATATATTTATTTCTAATTATCTGTTACATTAACCCCGTGTTCTTTGACATGTGTCATTCCTATGTTCCATAACGTGTCAAACACTACATATTTATTTATTAATACGCTGTATCGTTTTCATTTGCTTGTTTTGAACTTCAATTATTGTAAGCAACCTTTTGTAATTGTTTTTTTCATTAACTTCGCGTTTTCTGATGTCTGTCGCTGCTATGTTGCCAAAATGTATTAATTCATGCAATGTTAAATTACTAATAGGAGGTCCCCCTGACAGTTCTTGTAACTCCGGGACCTCCTTCTGTACTAATGATGAATCACGAAATAAATATTTCTTGCCATGCTAGTCCAATTTATATGCGGCAAAAAAATTCAACATTTGCCCTAGCTTGTTCTATTAGGAAATTAGGAAAATGCTTCAAAGCATTCAATGAATTACCAGCTTCGTTATTTGTGAACCTGGATCTCATGACTCCTGACCTCACATAATTACCAGCCTGCAGACACACATTGAGAACCTGCTCGATAATTGTTTCGTAGCGACAACCTTGCAGATTTTATTTAAACACCGACGCTGGTGCAGCTATACCATCTGGCCCAGCTAATGTCAGCCCAGCTGTAAAACCGCAGAAGTTTGACGACCTTACCAGGTTCGTATCATCTAGTGTACTGTATTTCCAACAGCAGATCGTGTTTTTTTTTACCTAACATATGAAGCGAACAAAAAATGAAGCCAGGGAAACAGGAGAAATAATTTGTAGTTATAATTGAACTGTAGGAACGATAAGATAGAGGAAAATGAAGGCGTACGAAAAAGCAACTTGCCATCAGTGGAATTCAAACCCACAAGGTTAGCATACACATGCGTTGCACTACCAACTGTACTACAGTGGCGGCTACCTCCACGTCCACATTCTGGGGCATTTATGTAGCGTGCCACATCTAACCCTGGGAGCATTTTCCAGTGTCACTCGTAGCCATGGGTGTGGATGTGGAACATCCTCTTGACCGATGGCATCACACAGCATATGAACATCTTATGAGCAGGAAGCTGACCAATCATTAAACTCTCTTATGCTATGATATTTAAGACATCAAACCTGGCGGAGTCGAGACCCTAGTTGTAATTGACGTGTTCAAATGATAATCCATTGTCAGTTAATCATTGGTAAGTTCATTATGAGCTCCTTAAAGTATGTCAATGGCGAACAGCTAGCTATATATATAAGCCTAGCACTGAGTCTCAAACGTTACTAGATCCACTGCCGACGCGCTGCTGTGTGTTCAAATATTTGTGAATGGAGTGAAAAATGGTGTATACCTTAAGCGAAAACACCGGTTTGCAGGCACTACAATGTACGGTTGACATTCCGTCGAAACACACAGTAGAGGAATGCAAGTTCGATTCTGTTATATGGACACTGGGCCAATAATGTGATCTTGGCGCTGGTGTTGGGTTTCCAAAGAATGATCATGCATGCTCACAACTCTTTTCTTTCAATGCACATAAGACCAGCGGTTCATAGTGTGTATGGGCTGTATGGCAACAAAATTGTCGTTTCTTGATCATACTGGGGGCTAAGTGCCGCACCACTTCCCACAGATGCCTGAATTTGTGCACAGGACTCTCACAATCCGGCCTTCAGGCAGCGTGTGGCCCTCGTGGGCGGTATGTTGTGCAGTCCTGACGTAGTCTTGAAAAACTGCCCCCTTCACTGGTCTCAAGAAATCTATTGTCACTCTGTTTAACACGGCCGGCCACCCGTCAACATTCTTTTGATGTTATTTTCACTCACCGAGCTTTTTTTCCGACTAAGACTGACATTCCTTGTTGCATAAGTGCAATCTATCGATAGATATCAACGTAGTGCTCTTCCATAATGCCCATTGCATTACAGAAGCTGGCAACTTGATTGACTTCATAATGGACATACTTATGCCACTGTCTGTTTCCACTGACACGCTTTGTTCAGAATCGTCGGTAGGAAATGTCCGCTGCCCTGACGGAAACTACTGCCTCGACGGCCAGACCTGTTGCCTCCTCACATCCGGCCATTACGGCTGCTGTCCTTATCAGCACGCCGAGTGCTGCAGCGATCACAGTAGCTGCTGTCCCGAGGGATACCAGTGCAGGGTGTCTACACACCAGTGCATTCATGCGATCACCAACCACACCGTGGCTATGGTCAAGAAGGTGGACCCGATTGTTCCTGCACTCACGAGCGTGGCCAGCCTCCGTAATGGTAAATGATTGTCTATGCTTCATTAATTTTTAGCGCAAAAATTAACCTCTCATAGCCTGATTCTTTTTTGTAGCAAGCAGAACATATGAATTGCACTTATAATTTTAGGGTGATATCGTAACGTTGTGGTCGCGGTAATGGGCATGGTAGTAACTGTGAGTCACCAACCTAACTCTTCATTTCACTCCGTCGTCGTCTTGTTCGCACTGTTTCCATTATTAATGAAGGCTATGGTTCAATTGAGACATGCACCTGGGCTCTTTTTTACAAGGCAAGCAAAACAAAAGAAAACAAAACAAAAAATTATTGTGGGTTCCAGAAACCATGAGGCATGTCGCAGTGGGGACCTCCGGATTAACTTTAAGTGCCTTATGAAAAAAATACTCCTAGTTCGTTGAGCAGTATTTTTAATTTTTTGCTTGAACAGTGCGCAACATTCTTATTTCACAGCTGGTAAATATTGGGCACCTCTTACTGTGTGCGCCTAAATCTAAGTACACGAGCACTTTCTGCAATCCAACCCAATAAAAATCTAGGATCCTACCCAGGATTCTACCCAGCCAGAATCGTACCAGCGACCTCGAGCTCAGCAGCGCAACGCCGTAACCACAGGTCTACCGCGGTGGGTCATGCATGGTTAAGTTTCTAAATCTTGTACATTCAATATTGAGTCATATAAGAAACACTGAGGGCAGGGATACCAACATTAACCTACACGAGGTGAGAAAATATAAAAGAAAGAAAAACCCAAATACATAGATACGAACGCAAGCTACGTGAGCAAGAAGAATGTACCTGAGTCGGAACACAAAACACAGAGCACAAATTTATACTTCAAAAAAAAACAGAATATGTAAATCTAGCACACATTTTTTTTGGAATCTTCGTGAAACGAAGCTTTTGTGAAGTGGTTAATCAAATGCTCCAAATTTGCCCATTTCTTCACTGCGTCATTGACGTAAAAGTAAGGTAGCATGTGTGCATATGCTATCGCTAAACTGTGCTATGCAGTGTGACACAAACGGCGATAATCTCAGAGCTAGTCGGTGTTGGCACGATAGAAATATACGTGAACTATCAAAAAAAAAAGAAAAATGTCATCATCGAGTTCTCACGAAATTCGTTATCTCTTCTCGGTTGACGACGAGTAAGGCATGCATCTCGATCTTGTTACGCGCCTGGCTCCTGGTTACTGCATATGACAAATTTGTACCACCGTGTAGAATGCAGATGTGGATGTTTGACCTAATCGAGAATATTTTTGCGAGTTTGTGCCCCATTTTGCCGAAATGCAGCAGCTGCAGACGTATGTACCGGAGAGAGTTTCCGTAATGGAAATTTTGTTAAAGAAGAAAGAAAAGAAATATGGCCTGATCATTAGAGCTTTGGGCTGCTGCGCTGGGGGACTGAGATTCGATCACCCCATTGGGCATGTAATCCATATGTGTGAGTGTGTGTGTGTGTGTGTGTGTGTGTGTGTGTGTGAGAAAGAGAGAGAGAGCTACTTAGCAGGACATCACCTTCAATTTCCAAACATTGTTTTCATTAAATTGAAAACTGCCTTATATACCTATACAATATATAAAAAGTGGTCGATTAAAGCCGGCTTATTGCAGAGCCTCTGTTATTAGACACAATGAATTAACCACTGTGTGTGCTAAGCGACCACTGTGTGAGCTACCTCCGAGAGGTATCACGCAGAAGCGCTCCTTAAACTAACACTAAAAGGAAAAAGGATTTCTCCTGTACCAATAAATTACGCTTATACAATATCGAAAACACCACTCTTACCATGATAAGACGCTTGGTAAGCCAGAAAGAAGTGCAATGGCAAAAAGACACGTGGCAAAACGCAGTGAAGTTTCCGTACCAGCCTGCCATGACATCATGGATTTTGACAGCATCTCCTAGGGCCCAGTTGACTCTATAGCAGTAAAGGCAGACCACCACATTGTGTTCTAAAGGAGCCAAAGATTGAACATGGCGAGTTTCGGGAACCTTTGCTGAGCCAACATGACCCAAAAACAACAACAAAAAAAAGATTACTTTGACATCTGTGACGTCATAGCAGCGTCTTGGCGTTCAGGATTCAGCGAAAAATTCAATAACTGAAATTTTGATCTACATTTTCTCTACTAATAATAAAGCCTTTATTTTGAAATGAATTACAACAGTGTTTTGAAATAACATGTTATCCATTTAACCTGATTTAGTTGGTGTTTTGTTTTAGTGTCTGTTAAGTTCTTCATTCCTTTAATTGTATACAATCATTGTTATCATATACTAATCGTCTTACGCAAGCTGAGCCTAGGAGCTGCCAAACGAAAGTGCTGGTTTGGCCTCTGTCTTACAATATACACACACGTAATACATCTATACACACATACGCGCGATACATACCAGGTGTTTTTCTTTAAGACCATGCCACATTTTTTTTAATATCGGCAGTTGCAGGTAGTATGCGTATTACACTATTGACTACCCACTCACAGTGACCCAAGCTAGCGGGAAAACTGTTAGAGAAAGAAAGAGAGAGAGGAAGTCTGTCCCTGGAAAGTGCATGAAGTACCTTAAGAATGCTCATTTGATTAAGGCAAACACCCCGTATATGCATAGATACACACACATACATTGGCATAAACAAGCTGTTTGTACTTCGAATAGATCTTCTAGTGAACAGCATCTGCTGCCCTGATGGAAACTACTACCAAGATAGCCAGACCTGCTGACTCCTCACATCCGGCCATTACAGCTGCTGACCTCATCAGAATGCTGTGTGCTGCAGCGACTACAGCAGCTGCTGTCCTGAGGGATACCGCTGTCGGGTATCAATGCATCGGTGTGTTCACGTGAAAAGAAACCACACCGTAGCTATGGTAGCGAAGCTTCTCGTTGTTATGGGCGCTCCGAGACAAGTTGAAGTTGACGTTTCCGGTGAGCGAGCCACTCAAGTCGGTGTGATATATACTCAAGCGTGGCAGCTCGCAATCAACGAATGCACAGTGTGTGCGCATGCCCAGGGCACATGAGGATACAGAATCACAAGCTCCGAACGAGGAAAGCTCTAGGCTTTGTTGGAATAGCATAGAAGTTATTTTGGCGAACTGACAAGGCACATTTACATGCTTTAGACACAGGGATATTAGTAGATTACAGAACTGAGATGTCTATTTTTTGGTGTGAAGGTACATACTTATGTACTAACCTTCACGTTTCAGGTTTCTCGGCGTACTACATTCAGCTATCTTTGTTTAAATTTTGAAGCGCTAAAGCACGATCATGCATCAGAAAGACATTATAATTTAGCTTGCTTTCAACAAAGCAAGAAAGTTCATTCAAGTACGCTCAGCGGTCGCTTAATGAGATCATTTCTACATTTCACAAGTCTTAAAACTGAAAAATTACGGTTCGTTGCAACCTAAAGCTTCCTCTCAGCCGTGGCGTCGTGGTGGAGCATCCTCCTCAGCTACAGGAAGTGGTGGATTCGATCCCCACCGCTGCTGGGCACCCACTGCGCTCAAAATGGGCACGCTTTCTGAGACGCCTGGCTTTCATCAGGAGTGATATGCTTTGGAAAGGAGCCTTTGCACTAAACATCCCATTTAAACCTTTGTGAGCACATGAAACCGTCTGCATCTGTTCAACGTAGTGATTATATTTGAGGAAATAAATTAGGAGGGAGCATTACCTCAATGCACACAGCATTTGCAAGCCAATTTTCCATGAAGCAAATTCCTTTACTTCATCATCATCATCAGCCTGGTTACGCCCACTGCAGGGCAAAGGCCTCTCCTAAATTTCTCCAACAACCCCAGTCATGTACTAATTGTGGCCATGCCATGCCTGCAAACTTCTTAATCTCATCCGCCCACCTAACTTTCTGCCGCCCCCTGCTACGCTTCCCTTCCCTTGGGATCCAGTCCATAGCCCTTAATGACCATCGGTTATCTTCCCTCCTCATTACATGTCCTGCCCATGCCCATTTCTTTTTCTTGATTTCAACTAAGATGTCATTAACTCGCGTTTGTTCCCTCACCCAATCTGCTCTTTTCTTATCCCTTAATGTCACACCCATCATTCTTCTTTCCATAGCTCGTTGCGTCGTCCTCAATTTGAGTAGAACCCTTTTCGTAAGCCTCCAGGTTTCTGCCCCGTAGGTGAGTACTGGTAAGACACAGCTATTATATACTTTTCTCTTGAGGGATAGTGGCAACCTGCTGTTCATGATCTGAGAATGCCTGACAAACGCACCCCAGCCCATTCTTATTCTTCTGATTATTTCCGTCTCATGATCCGGATCCGCCGTCACTACCTGCTCTAAGTAGATGTATTCCCTTACGACTTCCAGTGCCTCGCTGCCTATTGTAAATTGCTGTTCCCTTCCGAGACTTAATGTTAAGCATTACTTTACTTATTCCATCGAAAAATCGGCCTAACACGTTACCTCTGAATGTGTAGGAGGAGGAGGAAACACTTTATTTGCTCTAATTGGTTAGAAATTAGCGGTGGCAGATGTGGTCGGCCGTCTTCACGGTCTTCTTCCACATCTGCGCAGAGTCGACGCCCTTATTCCAGGGCACCACTGAGGGTGGCTACTCGGTGAGCGTGCCTTACTAGTCCACACTGGACTTCCGGGTCGCTGCTGGAGAGCACCCTCTCCTACTGCTCCGCACTAGGGTCTTTTATTTGAAGGAATTGTTGATTGTGAATGCATCTCCATGTAATGTGATATAAGGTGGGCTTGGCGCCGCACCAGGGGCAAATGTCTCTATACTGGGTGGGAAAGACCTTGCTTAGTGTGTTTAGATTTGGGTATGTTCCTGTTTGCAGCCTCCCCCAAAAGGTTGCTTCATGCTGATTTAGGCTGTTGTGGGGTGGAGGGTATTTGATTCGGACGGCCTTATAGTAATTAAGAATGTCTGAGTAGCTTGGGTTGACTGGTATGGGTTCCTCAGGGTCGGTGCTCGTGGCTGCTCGGTTTGTGTGCTCTCGAGCTGCCTTGTCCACCCTTAGGTTCCCTTCTATTCCAGCGTGTCCCAGTACCCAGAAAATTGTATGCCTGATGGCGAGGCAAGTTTGGTTCCCAGTAGTTTTTAATTGATGTGGCACTTGTTCAGCAGCTCTGCCTGCAGAGCACGCAAAGCGTGGACACACCAGAAACACTACAACCTACCGTGCGCTCTCACATGACGATTGCGTGTTGGGACCAATTCATTTGGCTTCAATCGTCTTGTGCAACGCCCCCTCCCAGTCTCTTCCATCGTCCGCAGTCCCAGAGATGGCCCCAGATATAAGCAACACCCTTTCAAGCCAAGACTAGAACTACTCGCAAACTTGCACTTCTCCGTTTTCTGCAGAACTGTCCGTACAGAACATCCGTTGTCCCGATGGAAACTACTGCAACGACGGCCAGACGTGCTGCCTCCTGACAAGCGGCCAGTATGGCTGCTGTCCGTACGCGCACGCACAGTGCTGCAGCGATCACGCAAGTTGCTGTCCTGAAGGATACATCTGCAAGGTATCCACGCGTCAGTGTCTGCACGCGGCCAGCAACCACACAATGCCCATGGTCCAGAAGGTCCAGCCTGTACTGCTTTCTTCGGCGACTCCTGAGGTTACCGGTAAGACGTCACTTTGGTTACAGTTGCGCGTAATTTTCGCTATGCACTTTGTCCATTATTATATGGTATAGGAGAAGCTGAACTGTCGCTTTGCCGTGCTGTCAAGAGGCCAGCTTCACTGCCAAGATAAACACTCTCTGCCTTTACGTCAACTATATAGCATCAACAAGCTTCACAAGTCACAAGTTCCCAAGTCACCATAATCATTGAGAAGGAAGCTAGAGCCATTAATGCATGCTCCCTTGATTGTCTGACTAGTGGAGCTCCCTCGAGAAGGAGGCTGCATGGTCTTCAGTTTGAAACTTAAGCTGCTCTCGTGCTGTGCAACGGTTGGATCCAACTGCGCGTCATGCCACCGCGTCTCCAGCCATTGCGCGATCGTTACCGTTAGTTAGAGCTCATTCCCTCCATGAGGCTTTAATGTCTGTAGTGTTGATTGCATCTGGCCAACAGTGCATCGGATGCTGCTAAACCAATGGGGCAGCTGGGTGCAGGCACCCCAACCCCCTTTTCCCACCTAGATGCATCAGTATTTAATACATCTTACAGATAGACGACCTATCTGCAGCATGTGTTAATACATAATCACTGTGTGCACTCCATGCTACCTGGATGTGCACTCAAGGGAGTACACAGCCAGGTAAAATAGATTGCACACCCAGGTAACATCCTGTCGTGAACACAAAGAAAACATGCTACAGGTAAGATTAAGGTTGTTTCTCCAAGTCGTTCAAAAGGATGAGTAAGGATGCAACAAGCACAAATTATGTTTCCCGAAATTCACATAGGGGACAAGGAAACATAAAGGCCATGAACATTTTCAAAGGGATACTTTGCAGACGCGATTGTAAGCGCCTGAACAACGCACCGCGCTTATTTGTTCGCAATGCCCAAAACTGGCGAGGTGCCCTTTTAAGCTAATTTCTTTCTCGAAGTTAACACACTCAATGAATACTTTGGGTATATCTAATTTCTTTCTGTATTTTGCAATAAAAGAATGGTGCAATATTTCTAGATCTCAGTACTCAATGCTCAGCCCTTGTCGAGCAAGGCTATTGCCGAAAGGAAGGGAGAAGCATTTATAAAAAAAATAAATAAACATAATAAATAAAAGAGAGAGAACAACATTGCCCAACAAAAATGTGTCGAGGCAGGGTTCACACGGTGCCGCCTTCAATAAGGTGCTTAGAGGTCGGCAGAGAGAAATGTGCATGCGTATGAACACATATTTCACCGATACACAATATTCTGTCCGGTGCTCTGTTTTTGAAAATGTTTCCGCAGGCCTCTAGATAGGAAGCAAACACGACCATAATAATATTGTTCGTCATAGAAATGCGTTAATACCTGCATAATGGTTGCGCTGGCCTCTGGGAGAAAAGAAACAACAGAGAAAGAAACAACAGAGAAAGAAACACCAGAGAAAACAAAATCGTGGGTATGGAAATAATCCATGAACCCTTTATAGTATGAAATTTTAAAATGACGAGAAAAATTTGTACAATGTTTTTCACAACCAAAACCCACCCCCCGCCAAAAAATGGGTTTTTAAATGCATTAATACCAGCCTATAATGTTACAAAGAGATAGTATCTGGGTGTATACATAACACTTTTTTTTATTTCACAATGTAATGGCAATTGCCATATATGCGTAGCAGTCGCCACTATGTGTTACCGGCACTGAATACACAGTTCACCGAAATTATTAACGAAGCAAGAATAAATAAGGCACAAAGTTTACCTGAGCATCTGCATTTGATGGGAAGTAGTTACTGCCAAAGCAATATTTATGTGGTAAGGTTCCATATGTGCCAGTACGAGATTCCCACTGCGCAGGTGAGCTGATTCGATGCCCCGATGGAGCCTACTGCCAGGACACCCAGACGTGCTGCCTTCAAAAGTCGGGGCGATACGGCTGCTGTCCGTACGTTCACGCGCAGTGCTGCAGTGATCACGCCAGTTGCTGCCCCGAGGGTTTCCGCTGCAAGGTCTCTACTCGGCAATGCATCCACGCCACAAGCAACCACACAGTAGCGATGCTCGAGAAAGTCAACAGCATCGTTCCCGAGCCCGTTGAATTGCCACCACAGAAGTCTGACGGTAAGCCATGAAGTTTTAGGTTCTGGGCCTTTTGTTTTCTTAAAGATCGCGAGCAAAAAAAGATTGATGCCCCCCCCCCTTTTTTTTTTGCTGTTGCTTTTAAGTGCATAAATGTGGCTCCCTTTCTTACAGCGAAGTTGTTAAGGGCTACTTCCCCAGGCTCGTGTGCTTGTGTTAACACAAAACTATCATCATCACAATTTTGTTAATGTAATAATTCGTTTTCCACCGACCCTTCAAACCAGGTAATAAAGTAAAAATGAAAAACGTGAAGCTTAGCGTCTCAAAACTGCATGGCGAGTACTGAGACACTTCATAATAAGGAAGTTCCAGATTAATTTTGCCCACACAGGCTTCACCTAAAACGTGTGCACCCAAAGCGCAGCATACTTCTGGTGACGGTGTTGTGCGAGCTGTTGCATTTGTCTCATTTCGCACAGTGCACGATTTTGCGTGCTCTGCATGAGACTACCGTATTAGCGGTATAAGTCAGTGTCACATTCACATGCACTAAAGCAGACGCAACCAGATTAAAGAGCACGATCACGCATTGAAACCCGGTAGCAAATGGCAGATAGTTTAATTTTCTGCATGCACAACTGCACGACTTGGAAGTATGTCCCCCCTTGTTGTGGAGTGGTGTAAAGTAAAACAAAGACTTGCAGAGATTCGGTTAGTACGGTTGATTATGTGTCTAAACATTAAGTAGACTACAAAAGCAACAGATCAAACAAATAACTGATGTTGCCTCGAATATTTCTCGAAGTCACGTGTCACCGTAAGTGACGTCACAGCACTGCCATTCGCATAGGTGCACTTGTACGACAGATGGCGCCTTTCCGGCTGGGAGCGCGGCGCCCGCAAGAACGGTGCATTGCGCTTATAACTTGAAATGGCAGCTATTTATCACCGCGCAAAGCGGTGTAATACTTTGGAGACACGATCATTAGCGCGCATTGTATGCGCTGCGGTTGTCAGCTCAAAATGTCCAGGCCTGGTGAGAGGCCCTTCACATGTGCTACACTTCACCGCCTGTGTGCCATAATCAGCAGCGTGGCTATGACGCAACAACAGAGGAAAGAAGATGTGGTACTCAGTTATTGTAGAAGTACTTCTTGTTGGGCTAGTTAGCTAGTATCACCTAAAGAGTCGAGTTACCCAATTTTTTTACTCAAGAATAGTTAGGCTGCCATGTAGTGCTAAGAGAGACATGACAAAACAGAGAGTATCTGTATGCGTGTATGTCTTATTCGGCGGGTGGAAACGCCACGTTTCTCCTAGCTGGTGTGGTTGTCTTCCAAAAAAACAATATTTCCGAGATGCAATTTTCGACCAGGACGGCTAATACACTGTCCGGATGGGAGGATGTGTTTCAACAACCAGACCTGCTGCGAGCTGTTCGACGAGACATACAACTGTTGTCCCTACCCGCGAGCAACGTGTTGCGAAAATTTCGGCAGCTGCTGCCCTGAGGGGTTCCGCTGCATAATAACCTTGCAGAAATGTGTCAAGATAGCCACTGGTGAAACGATGCCTATGCACTCTCGACACAATCTAAGAGATGCAGCCAAGACAGTGCCCCTGCCGACTTTCACGGCTGGTAAGAATACAAGGTCGTCATGATCGTACTAACCGATGGAACTAACTGCGTCCAAGGTGTTCGTCGTTGTCTCGTCCTGAAAGAAGAAACAATGTGTCACATGATGCCGCAGACATACGTGATTTAACAAATGCATGTGCTTTGACACAAACCTTGTGGAAAACTTCTGCAGCCCTTCGTATAACTGCTAACGGGAATTCGAAGACGGTGCGTTGAAAGCTGAGTTTCGGCATCTGCAAGTAATCGACATTCGCAAGACTACTTGTTCTAACAGCCACGACATTAACATTGAGCTTGTTTACTGTGTTCATACATGAGAAACCGTGCACTAACACTTAAAACTATTACTCTCTTTTGTGTACTATGCAGCACTGCTAACAACTGCGTGACTATTATTTTCGGTAGCATCAGGCCTACTTTACAATAACCATAATGTGCAAAAAATAAGATATTACCTAACCAATGGTAAGTTTTGTAGTCATTCTGATGTCTGTTAGTGTTTTTCAGGCCTCAGGTAACATGTTTTGGCTACATCATTTCATGCAACACTTACAATGCTTAACTGCATCACCATGCAGGTGTCATGTCGCCGGTGCGTGACACCGCAGTTGTGTGTAAAAAGATGCTATACATTTTCCGCCGATATGTGTTATATAGATTTCGCACAAAAAATAATGAAAGTATCATGACTAGCAAGGCAGTTACCATTCTGCCAACACATCACCTCGGCTGTTACCCGGACTTGAGAGATTATGCGCATGCATACTCCATTTTTCTAATGCTATTACTTACATAAAACTAATAACATTATGCAATTCCGTGCACTTTCCAATAAGGTTAGACGAGTTAACAATGTGAGTGCATGGTATATGTTAGCTTGCAGAAACCAGCTGTTTCATAATGGTTAGAGCACTAGGCAGAGTTCTGATGCACATTCTTGAAGCGGTAAAAACTGCACCACGCATCTCTTGCACGCGTCAGAAGAATACGCTTTGCAAGTATGAAGGTAGGAAACATACTTATAGGTATTTGCACTTGATACAAAATTTGGTCGCGAAATGATGTCATCAACGCTATCGCAACATCATAACACAGAGAAAAGCTTTTCTGACACTGGGTAGCAATAAGGCTATAGGTAGGATGATATTCTTTATATATATAAAAAAGAAAATGGAAGTTGAAGCCATTGAAAGACAATGCCTTTTGAGGGTGAGCTGGAGGTGAGAATTGTGATCAGACATCACCATCACAATAATTATCATTATCATCGTAGTCAATCATCAGTGATCAGCAGAGAGTTTGCTTGAGACAGCGCTATCGAAAGAGGCAAGAAAGAGAAGTTAGAAACACATGTACACGATAAGCAAAAGTGGCGGCAACATGCCAAGGCACACAGAGCCTTCAAAATTAACAAGCATGTGGCAGCCACAGAGATTGCAGGAAAGGATTGAACCAAGGTATCATGACATCATGATGCACTCGCTTTCAGCAAATACCTAAATTGGCTCATAAAAACAACTTTGCTATTAAATTATTTAGGGCACTCTGATGCTATAGCGATTGTCATTTCTAGGGATAAGATAGTGCGGACTCTCATTCAACAACAAGTACAAAGCCAAAAATGTCTTGTCGATATACTCCTTCAAAGGGTGCCTAAACCACCTCCGATATTCTTTAACCATCTCAAGTAAACACGTTCAGAATGCCATCGCTATCAATGATGCCAAATGAAGCAGCGCTACGTGCCGCAGACACACCACAGAATAAAAAAAGAAAAAAAAAAGATCCCGTGCTTCTCCCCAAGCCTCTCCGGTATCCTCAGCGCTTGTCGCGACGTAAAGAGGGTGCATCTGCTGATGTCAAGAGAAACAGACGCTGTCAATTCGTCGAACAAGAATCTACAACTTCTGGTTAGTCTGCTAGTAGATACGCACACTCCCTGCTCTTCCTAGTCATGTTGCTCGCTTGTGCTCATCTCCAAATCGGTAGCTACGACCCGTAACGCAAGTGCCAAATCACTCGTGTTCCAATACAGTCGTGCTTATGTCTGATTAGCTGCGCGAACAGAGTCCAACAGTGTTTTGCGAGGGCTAGCAGGCATCTTTGGGCGATGCTTGGCTTCAACAGCGCCGATTGGAAAAAGGAAATGACGTGACACCGGATGCATCATGATGACGCCCTGCGCAATGCCTGGGTTGAGTGCATTGGCACTGTTTCAATGAGTTAACCTAGTAAGGTTGTAAAGAGTGCATATTTTGCTCACTTGTGTAACTCTCCTATTTGCATGCCGAGCTCCTGGAAAGCGTACTACGCCGCCTCAAGGACACAATGATTAAGACATGTGCTTAGGAAATATGGGTACTGTGTAATGCACTCGTCTTTTCCTTTAGCAATGACTTTTGTCACCTCCCTGCAGCAAATGTTTTCCTCTGTGTTTTTACTCGCCACGCATTAGCGCGGAACAGGCTAACAGCCAGCCGGCGAAAACAGCAGAATGTAGCAACCTATATTTTGAAAGTATCTTAAATAAATAAATATCGTCGCTACAATCACAGCATGTCACCGTACAGATCCATTATATTGGCGAGCCTTTCTACAAGTGCGCACAACACATAGTCCATAGAGGCATGCTTCGCGAGAGCACAAGCCGGCATGCCAGCAAGAGCAGGTAGCCGAGAAGCACGGAGTCGCGGTAACCGGAAGTGAACAGTGTTTTGAAAAGCGCATTGACAATGACGTATGTCATATGATATTTGGAGGAGCACTCGGTGAGGAGACCAGCAGACGAATGGAGAGAAGCAAAGGAAAGAGCGAAATGAGCGAGGGCCACGTTTAGATTGTCAAACCTGGGTAGCTTGGCTGTTACGGCACCATTCTGAAAAATTCTCCCGGCAAAATGTTCGTTGAAGAGTCGTGCACAACTACAACACCGCAACTAAATTTTGACCTCTAGGTTGTTTAGGGGCCCTTTAAAGATTCACGGTCGTTTGTTCAGTCCCAGGTATACCTGCTTCGATGACGTCTTGCGATATGTCATTCCATGCCTGAACTAAAGCGTGAGAAGCGAAGGAGCATGATCGGTTCACTTCCTAGGTCATAACTGCAGGACGCTGTAATATCGGCACCGAAAGACATTAGTGTTTCTATGCGCTGCTTTGTCAATCCACGGTAGGTTGCCACATTCGCCTGTCGCTGCGCCTGGAATTTTTCTGAAAAAGTGTAAGTTCTCTATTCACGAAAAAAAAAAGAGACAGGGAATTTGTTGCTGCAGTTGCTTTGGATAGGGGACACTGTACCTATCCAATGGTTATTGCGAATCTAGCGACATTTAGAGGGAACTGAGCATGTGCCATTGCAAGTCTACACATAATTCAGTCAACTCTAGTAGTGAATTCCAACAGATTTGCAATTTACTAGCAGAATTGTTGAAAATCATGTACTGGCACTAAGTTTTAAGCCTGTAAACCCTTCTTATTTTAATCGCCGGTGTCATATACTGCCAGCGAATCTTCACTGAAACAATTTGGGAAAACCCGGAAAATTAGGGAATGCGAAAAATTCCAACGCAGTATAGACACCGTGTCAACACCAAGTGCACTTCATTACGTTTTACCTTCGGTCCCTGGTCCTAAAGGCATCACGTGCCCCGACGGACACAAGTGTCTAAACGGCCAGACCTGCTGCCAATTGACAAGCGGTAAATATGGCTGCTGTCCGCTGCCTGAAGCTGTGTGCTGCTCGGACCACCTGACGTGCTGTCCCAAAGGCTACCAGTGCCGTGTCGCCACGCAGACGTGCACGCTGGCTGACCACACAGTGCCTGCGGTGCGGAAGCTGCCGAGCTTCACAAATGCTGCGTTGATTGAAGTGGCTGGTACGCGGCCTAGTGTAATTTTGTTGATTCATTTGTTGATTTACTCATACATTTGTCGTTGTTCTGTCGGGTATTCTGGTGCAAACGCTTTCACCGAATGCAAGATGTAAGCTAAACCCAAATTCAAATGTATTTTCAGTGCAGTGTTGCTTAAATCATCTGCGAGGGAGCATTGCCATCTCGAAGTGTGTGTAGTAGCTCTGCAGGCCTCAGAAACTTAATTGCATCTCCAGGTTCTATTTCAGGGTGCACCGGCAGTGAGAGTGCCGAATGAAAAGGCGTGTTTTTTTTTTTTTTTCATGGGAACTATGAGAAATCTGTTTCCGTTCTCGCTGGAGTTTTCGATAAGAGATTTAAAAAATGGATTACAGTAAATATATCTCCTCCAGAGTGATCACAAATCAACTGTTGCTTTTAACTGCAGGTCACGCACGCTCGTGCCATGCAATTTTGGCACAGAGCATTCTCAGTGTCTGTGAGATTAAGAGTTGGTTTTGTCGAGTGGAGTTTGTTGCGATACCTTCTGTTACATCACAGGGATGAAGCACACAGCAACATTCATATCCAGATCAACAAATGTTTACTTTCCTCGAAACTCAGTAGCTCTTTTAATTAAAGACCTCATTCCGAAAGCATTACTGCGGAAAATAGGCTGTCAGGAAACTGCCAATAACAACGTAATTGTGGGGGCTTGTAAACACAAATATTTTTTAACTTCAGTGTACAAGACGACAGCACCATGATTATGACTGTAATGAAGTCGGACAGACGTCTCTATGCTTAAAAAACTTTGGGGAATGTAGGCATCACATGAAACAACTCTCTATTGAGGAGAATGTATACTGTGTAGTCGATGTTCTCGTGCAAAACGGTTTCGGCACGAAGGTAGACCCCATCGTGCCTGCATTCGAGAGCGTGGCCAGCCTGCGTAACGGTAAATGACTGTCGATGCTTCGTTAATTGTTAGTGCAAAACTTTACCTCTTATAGCCCGACTCTTTTAAGCCGGAAGGAGAACATATGAATTGCACCCATACTTTTAGGTGATATTGTAACGTTGTGGTCGCGGTAAAGGGCAAGGTAGTAACTCAGAGTCACAGTCAGCGTTTGACGAATTACCAGCTTCGTCATTTGTGAAGCTGGTTTTCGGAACTCCTGACCTCACATAATTACCAGCCTGCACACACACATCGAGTTTTAGTTAAACGTTGACGCTGGCACAGCTATACCGTGTGTCCCAGCTAATGCTAGCCAAGCTGTTCAACCTCAGAGATTTGACAACCGAACACTATATGTTGTAGAAGCACAGTGTGCTCGCACCATGCTCTGCACCATGTTCTCGCACCATGTGCTCGCACCAAGCTCGCACTACGTAATTTCGATCATTCTATTCATTGAACAACATGGCTAACGTTAGCCGGGGCACCCTATACAGGGTGTCCCAACTATCATGCACCAAGGTTTAAAAATATCTAAATGACACATAGCTCAACAGAACCAACGTAATGTTGTTTGTCGTCGTTTGGAGATACTCAGATTATAGCTTGCATTCTGCCTAGTCGCATAATTAGTCTTAAGTAACCCTCACCACACAATGAACGAGAAGAAGGGGAACAGAAGGGTGCGATGTTTTCTGGTCACGACCATATAAACGAAGCTAATAAATAATGACGCCAAGGAAAGCACAAGGGAATTTATTTGTAGATGTAACTGAAGTTTTGAAATGATAATCCACTGTCAGTTAATCATTCGTCAATTTATTATGAGCGCCTTAAAGTACGTCAAAGGAGAATGGCTTGCTATCTGTATAAGCCTAGCACTGAGTCTCAAGCAAGTTTTACTAGATCCACTGCTGAAGCGCTGTTGTGTGATCAAACATTTGTAAATGGGATGAAAAATGACGAATAACCTTAAGCAAAAGCGTCGGTTTGCAGAAACTACCAGGTACAGTTGACCTTCCATCGAAACGCACAGTAGGCCAATGCAAGTTCGATTCAGTTATATTGACACTGCGCCAATAATGCTATCTCAGCATCGGTGTTGGGTTTCCAACGAAAGATCGCACATGTTCACAACTCTATGTTTCAATGCACTTGAGACCAGCGGTTCATAGCGAGTACCGGCCGTTTGGCAACAAAATTGTCATTTCTTGCTCATACTGGGGGCTAAGTGCCACACCAGTTCCCACAGATGCCTGAATTTGCCCACAGGACTCTCACAATCCAGCCTTCGGGCAGCGTGTGTCCCTTGTGGTCGGTATGTTGTGAAGACCTGACATAGTCCTGAAAAATTGCCCCCTTCACTGGTCTCAAGAAATCTATCACTCTGTTTAACACGGCCGGCCACCTGTCACCCTTTTTAACGCGATAGCGTTAAGGAGCTCGTGTCGCAGAAAAGCCGGTGTCGTCGGCGTCGGTGTCGGCGTCCGCGGCGTTGGCCGTGAGCGATAAATCACGGCAGGCACTTCATAAATAAAAAGCAACTTCCAAGATGGGCTGGGTGGGAATCGAACCAGGGTCTCCGGAGTGTGAGACGGAGACGTTACCACTGAGCCACGAGTTCGATGCTTCAAAGCGGTACAAAAGTGCCTCTAGTGAACGCGGTGTTACCTTAGAAGGCTCAGGCGTGCGTCGCTTGCTGAGGCGCGCATTTCGTTGTCGCGCCGAACGCTGCGTTGCTTGACGCTCACCGCGTCCGATGCGGGGCGCGTTGTCGCTGCGCCGTAGCCCAATACCCCTTGGCAGGTCGACGGGAACGCTGTCGCGTTCCACTCTTGAAGGCGAAGCTTAAGCGTCCTCCAATTTTTTGATGTTGCTATTTTCATTCACCAAGCTTCTTTTCTGACTAAGACTGACATTCCTTGTTGCATAAGTGCAATCTATCGATCGATATTAACGTAGCACTCCATAATGGCCATTACAATGCAGAAGCTTGTAACTTGATTGACTTTGTAATGGACATACTGACGCCGCTGTCTGTTTCCACTGACATGCTTTGTTCAGAATCGTCGGTAGGAAATGTCCGCTGCCCTGACGGAAACTACTGCCTCGATGGCCAGACCTGTTGCCTCCTCACATCCGGCCATTACGGATGCTGCCCTTATCAGCACGCCGAGTGCTGCAGCGATCACAGTAGCTGTTGTCCCGAGGGATACCAGTGCAGGGTTTCTACACACCAGTGCATTCATGCGACCACCAACCACACCGTGGCTATGGTCAAGAAGGTGGACCCGATCGTTCCTGCACTCACAAGCGTGGCCAGCCTCCGTAACGGTAAATGATTGTCGATGCATCGTTAATTGTTAGCACAAAACTGAACCTCTCATAGCCCGATTACTTTTTGTCGCAAGGAGAACATATGAATTGCACTTATAATTTTAGGTGATATTGTAACACTGTGGTCGCGGTAATGGGCGTGGTAGTAACTGTGAGCCATCAGCCTAACTATTCATTGGCCGAACTTGTGTCTCAGAAAACAAGTAGCACTCGAAGCTCCATGATAGCGGCGAGCACAGTCGTCGGTCGTCGAAAATCTGATCTACGGGTCAAGTAGTTAGGCTATTTATATATGTCTCCAGTATACAGGGTGCTCCAGCTATCATGCATCCAGTCTTTAAAAAAGACAGGCTATTTAACGCGAAGATAACCAAGTGGATATGGTTCACAGTCGAGTAGAGCAGCCGCCGATAATTTTTTTGTTGATGCCATTAAGTTTATTAATTAATTGCAATGAGCTATTTCTTTTACTTCTGCTCTAAATGGCATGATATCAATGAAGAGTTTATGGGTAATTAAAAGAAACTTAAAGCTGGCACATTTTCAGCAGGGCGGGTACTCTCTGACTGTTCAATTCTTACCGGCTGATAAGGAAAGCCTGCGAGAAATGAAAGACATGGCGTGGCTAACTGTCCGCCCACATAAAAAACAGCTTTTAGCTTTTCACAGGCTTTCTTCATCAGCCAGAAAAAGTAAACGGCCAAAAAGTACCTCACTGAAAACATAACGGATTTACATTTCTTTGAATTTCCTATAAATTCTTCATTGACAGCTCGGCATTCAGAGCATTAATGAAAGAAAAGAAAACTAACTGCAATTAATTAATAGATAGAATGGCATCAGCAAGAAATTCCTGGCAATAATACATTCTAGCGTATTCGCTAGGGCTCGAATAGGTTCCAGAATGTACACCAACATTCGCGCCACACACGCAATCTGATTGGATACGTCTCTGAGAAGGGCGGTCATCGGGCGAGTTGGTTAAAATGCATGCATGTTCGAATGGCACCACCAGCGACAAGCACCACAAAGACAAGAAAGACTACGCAATGCTTCAGCACTGTGTTTCATGTTTTTTTTTGTCTGTGTTGCTTGTGTCATTCGTGCTTCTGTTTTAGTATACACAAGTAAGTCTGTTACACAGTACAATCAGCGACAGAAATCTGGAAATTTCAGGTGCATATAAGTGCATCTTGTGTGGTAAAAGCAGGTAACTTTGTGACAGTGCTTAGACTGGAAAAAGACAGTCACTGGAAAAAGATAAGCAATGTAAGTCCGTTAATATTTGAACATCTAAAAAAATTCAACGCAGACACTTAAGGCTGCCCATGAGTGGCATCTTGCAATCAACACTTCCACAATGTGTGCGCATGCCCAGGGCATACGATGATGCAGACTTGCATGATCATAACGAGAAAAACTCTAGGTTTTGTTGGAATCACATAGAAGTTACTCAAACGTACTATGGTCCCGAGGAGAAAACATCTCGAGGTATTTATTTACTTGTTTATTCGAATACCTGCAGCGACCATAGGGCATTGCAGAAGGGAGTGGTAACAATAAATAACAAAAGCACAATGCAGGTATCAGGTAACATATTCAAGAGCGTTTTTGATGTCACTGGGGTCCATAATAGATACAATCGTGGTGGGCAAATGGTTCCAATCATCGCAAATTTGACAAAGGAAAGGACGAAAGTGTTGGTTAGCGTGACAATGAGGAACAAAGACTTGACGGTGATCGTCGATGCGAGATGATATGAATGAAGGATGGGAAAGTATTTTTTGTTGAGGATGAGGGTCACAGTAGTAAATATTATGAAATAAGGAGAGACATGCTATTTTCCTGCGGAAGGAAAGGGACGGAAGCCTTAACGCTGTTTTCATAGATGAAAGTCTGCACTTCGTCGCATTGAGTTTCATTTTCCATCTCTTACACCAATAAGAAATATTGTTAAGGTCAGAATGTAGTAGTGATTTGTGAGTATCAGAGGAAATCAGGTGATGTACAACACATTCGTGCAGACGTATGTATCGCAACAAACAACAAGTGCAGACGCATGTATTGGAGTGAGTTTCCAACTTGGAAATATTGTTTAAAAAGAAAAACAAATATGGCCTGATCGTGAGAGCTTCGCGATGCTGCGCTGGGGGACCGAGATTCGATCACCCCACTAGGCACGTAATTCATTTGTGTGTGTGTGTGTGTGTGTGTGTGTGTGTGTGTGTGTGTGTGTGTGTGCGCGCGCGCGCGTGTGTGTGTGTCTGTGTGTGTGTGTGTGTGTGTGTGTGTGTGTGTGTGTGTGCGTGCGTGCGTGCGTGCGTGCGTGTGTGTGCGCATGTGCGTGCGTGCGAGTGAGAGCTACTTGGCAGGACATCACCTTCAATTTTCAAACGTCGTTTTCATTAAATTGAAAACTGCCAGAAAGATATACAGTTAAACCCCAATATCAAGAAGTCGGTAATAACGGCAATTTGCTTCGTTATATCGAAATTTCGTTGTATTGAAATTCAAACTTTTCTGCAAATAAGTGCAGTTGCCGATAGATTTTTCTTACACGCAAAGGGGCTGCAGAATTTTCCCAATTATTGGGCAATGGAAGAAAGCAAATTTGACTGAGAAAACGATTCATTTTGATAAATTTTGGAGTCGGCGACGAATGATACCGTTTCATGCCACGTACGATGGCGATATCTTCTTGGCGCTACGAATTAAGCGAAACCAGCCATGCCTTCTCGTGCACTTCGCGTGCCCGGACAGGGACGACACTATCAACCCCCGTGGCTGATAGCATCGCCCGAACTGGGACGACGTTATCAGAAAAAGCACCGACAGAGGGGAGCGAGTGTTTCGTCTGCCTCTCGCTCTAGCGAGTCACGGAAACTTGAGATTACGCAACCTCCAATACTAAACTCGCCTTAAGACAGCTTACATGGTGCCACGCCGTCTCGGCACGCCCACTCCTTGCACACGATGCAGATTACCTCCAAAACAGGATGCGCAGCTACGCATGCGCTCAGCAGCGCTTACAGCCATGCGCAGCCACAGCCAAGAGGCGCGCCAACTTACCCCCCTATCCGCCCCACTCCATCACACACGACATCGCACTGAGAGCTCGTTCCCCTCCCCCTCTTTTTCTTCGCCCGCCTGGAAAGACGATACTCGTGAAATCACCATCTTTCTTGTCTCACCCCTGCACAGTTTCACTCGCACCTAAAGCACACAGTGCGCGGGGCGCGATAGGATCTTATCGCCCTTGTACATTAAACGGAACCTGATGCGGCGCCACTTCGGCGGTCGCTCTTGCCGCGCGACGCGCGATTTGAGAGGCCCCATTTGCAAGCCCCCGCTCGTGATTCAATTATTTGGCCATGGGCGTCAGCGGAAGTTTCAATTTATTGTCTCGGCATTCCTTTGCAGCGGCATTGAAATTTCGTTAAATTGAAATCGCATACAAACACACTTCGTTATATTGAGGTTCTAAATACATGGTGTTCTATGGACAAGAGGCTGTGAAAAGCTGAATACTGCGTTACATCGAAAATTTCGTTATACCGAAGTTCGTAATGTCGATGTCTAACCTATTGCACAGGCTCTGCAACGGCAATTTCGACTCATTGCAGAAATGAGCCCGAATCAATCGACTATTGTGTGTGCTACCTCTGAGAGATAGCACACGTAAGCGCTCCTTAAAGGGACACTAAAAGAAAAAGTGTTTCTCCTGAATCAATGAGTTACCCTTATACAATATCAAAAACCCCACTCTTACCAAAATAAGACGTTTGGTAAGCCAGAAAAAAACATCGCAATAACAAAAAGATGCGCGGCGCCGCCGCCGTGAGGTTTCCGCACCACCTCGCTATGAAGTCACGGATTTTGACAGCGTGTTCTAGGGTCTAGCTAAATCTTCAGCGGTTGAGGTAGACCACCACACAGTGTTCTAAAGGCGCCAAAGATTAAACATGGCAAATTTCAGGAACCTATAGCCTACGCGACTCAAAAACGAAAAAAAAAAGATTACTTTGAGATTACCCGTGTCGTGTACTTTTACGGGACACAAATAAAGACATTATTATTATTATTACTTTCCCTGACGCCATAGTGACGTCCTGGCGTTGAGAATTCATCGTGATATTCAAAAACAAACTTTGGCTTCCGTTTTCTATACTAATAATGAAAACATTATTTCAAAATTAACAACAACAGAGTTCTGAAATAATGCGCTATCCGTCTAAGCTTATTTATTTAGTGCTTTGTTTAGTGTCCATGAAGTTCTTCATGCTTTTAATTTTACATAATTATCATATAATCATCAACGCAATCGTATCAAAGAGCACCGATCGCGCATTGAACCCGGTAGCAAATGGCAAATAGTTTCGTTCTCTGCGCGCACAAAAGCACGACGTGGGAACAAGTAGACGAGAAAGTATGTCCCCCCTTGTTGTGGCGTGCTGTAAAGTAAAACAAAGACTTGCAGAGATTCGGTTTGTAGGTTTGATTGTGTCTCTAAACATTAAGTAGACTACAGAAGCAACAGATCAAACAAATAACTGATGTTGCCTCGAATATTTCTCGAAGTCACGTGTCACTGTGACTGACGTCACAGCACTGCCATGTACATAGGCGCACTTGTGCGACAGACGTCGCCTTTCCAGCTGGGAGCGCGGCGCCCGCAAGAAGGGCGCACCGCGTTTACAAGTCGAAATGACATCTATTTTTCACCGCGCAAAGCGGTGTAATACTTAGAAGTCACGATCGTTAGCGCGCATTGTATGTGCTGCGCTTGTCAGATCAAAATGTCCAGGCCTAGTGAGGGGCCCTTGACATGCACCATACTTCACCGCCTGTATGCCATAAATATCAGCGTGGCTATGACGCAACAACAGAGGAAAGAAGACGTGGTACTCAGTTATCGTAGAAGTACTTCTTGTTGGGTAAATTAGCCAGTTTCCTTCACCAAAAGAGTGGAGTTACCCAATTCTTTTACTCAAGAATAGTTAGGTTGCCATGCAGTGCTATGCGTGACATGACGAAACAGAGAATATCTGCATGCGTGTATATTTTATTCGGCGGGTGGAAACGCCGCGTTTCTCCTAGCTGGTGTGGTTGTCTTCCAAAAAAACATTTCCGAGATGCAATTTTCGACCAGGACGGCTAATACACTGTCCGGATGGGAGGATGTGTTTCAACAACCAGACCTGCTGCGAGCTGTTCGACGAGACGTACAACTGTTGTCCCTACCTGCGAGCAACGTGTTGCGAAGATTTCGGCAGCTGCTGCCCCGAGGGGTTCCGCTGCATAATAACCTTGCAGAAGTGCGTCAAGAAAGCGACTGGTGAAACAATGCCTATGCATTCTCGACACAATCTTAGAGAGGCAGCGAAGACAGTGCCCCTGCCGACTTTCACGACTGGTAAGAATACAAGGTCGTCATGATCGTACTAACCGACGGAACTAACTGCGTCCAAGGTGTTCGTCATTGTCCCGTCCTGTACGAAGAAACAACGTGTCACATAATGTTGCAGACATACGTGAGTCACTGTTTTAACAAATCTCTGTGCTTTGACGCAAACCTTGTGGAAAACTTCTGCAGTCCTTCGTAAAACTGATAACGGGTCTTCGAAGACGGTGCGTTGAAAGCTGAGTTCCGGCGTCTGCATGAAAATCGACATTCGCAAGACTACTTGTTCTATCAGCGACGACACAAACATTGCTCTTGTCTACTGCGTTCGTACGTGAGAAATCGTGCACTAACACTGAAAACTATGTGTGTATTATGCAGCATAGCTAATAAGTGCGTGGAAATTTTCGGTAGCATCAAGCCTATTTTACAATAACCACAATGCGCGAAAAATGAGAAACGATAAGATTCATGCTATTACCTGAACAATGGTAGGTTTTGTAGTCGTTTTTAATGTCAGTTTTTTTCGTCAGGCCTCAGATAACAAGTTTTGGCTACATCGCTTGATGCAACACTTACAGAGCCAATTTATACTTAACTGCAGAACCACGCAGGCGTCATGTCATCGGCGTGTGACGCCGCAGTTTGGTGTAAAAGGCTCTTTGTTATACGTTTTACCCCGACATATATGAAAAATCTGTTTGCGTTCTCGATAACGTATTTAAATATGGATTGCAGTAAGAATATATCCGCAGTAATCACAAATCAGCCTTTTTTTTTTTTTTCGATGAGGAGAAAACTGCAGGTCAGTCGTGCTCGTCCCATTCAAAGTCGGCACAAAGCGTTCTTGGTGTATGTGAGAATGCTATTCGCCAAGAAAGTTGATTTTATCGGGTGGTGTTTGTTTCAATACCTTCTGTTACATCACGACGACGAAGTGCATTCATATCCAAGTCAACGAATGCTTACTTTCCTTGAAACGCGGCAGTTCTTTTAAAGACACCGTTCCAAAAGCATGAGTGCGCAAAATAGGCTGTAATGAAACTGCCAATAGCGACGCAATTGTGCGCTTGTTAAGCACAAATATTTTCCAACTTCAGTGTATAACAAAAAATCGTTATTATAACGGTAATGAAGATGGACAGGCGGCAATATGCTTAAAAACTTTGGGGAATGCAGGCATCGTATGAAACAACATTGTATAGAGGAGAACGTACACTGCGTAGTTTATGTTCCCGTGCAAAGCAGTTTCGATACACAGAGCAGGCGAGAAATGAGTTCGTTGTTTAATCATTGTGGATCACAAGTTCACGGAGCGACCGCCGGGATGACTCAGTGGCTATGACATGCTGCTGGTGCGCATGAGTTCACGGGCTCGATGCCCAGTTACAGAGGTCGTATTTCGATTAAAAATATAAATTCGCCAGAACGCATGTCTTGGTGACTGTCGACGTTACTAAGATTAGCATTCAAACAATGCAGCGGCACGCTCTACTGCCGACGCCGAAACGCGTCATGTATGAGCCGTGTACTGCAGCCGCGCTCCTCTGTCGCGCTTCCCTGTGGACACGCTGCGCCATCTAGCGGTGCCGCTGCGAAGTCGGCGTCATTTCGCGTGGCCTCCGAGATTGCATGGGCGCGTGCGAAGCGTGTAGTGCCGAGTTCATATAGGGTGCTTCAACGAACAAGCTGCTTGTACCAGATAGCACAGTTAGAGTCCACGGGCTGGTCTACTCGAAGTGGCGTACATCAGTTGCACAAAAATTAAGACGCATAATTCACGAATTAATAAAAAAGCACTGTGTCTTTAATTATTATGACACATATTGCAATTTACAAATTCTAACAGATGAGACTGCAAGACATATCCACTTGTACGAGATATGCGTCGTCAAACTTGCGGTAGGAATGCGCTCTCGTTCCACTTACTCTCTTAACAATACGTCGCTGCATGCATTGAAGCACAAAAGTAGCTGGAACATTAATGCATTTCTTCCCATAGTTCGGGAAGTAATATCTCAAAACTGGTGTCATCCTGAGAATTCGTTCCAAGTGGATCCGCCTTGCGAACTCCCCGGCTAGAATTTGTAAATTTCAATGCGCCATAAAGGCACTCACTTAAAAACTTAATTAGTGATTTTTCAGTTAGTCGATTATGCATTTAAATTTTTCGTGCATGTCCGCCTCTTCGAGTAGACCAGCTCATGGACTAGAATTGTGCTACCTGCCACAGGTAATTAAAAAAAATTTTTTTTTTGAAATTGTTCGCTGAAACGCACTGTATATATACCGTTTTATACAGTGGCCTTTCTAGGGGACGCGCAAATTTTTGCAACGGACTGTTTACGGAGGGGGCTGTGCTTGTCATCGACAGTGCCCAACCAGATGTGCCCGGACGGCAACGAGTGTCAGGACGACCAGACCTGCTGCTTGCTACAAAGCGGCTCGTACGGCTGCTGCCCCTACAACCAGGCGGTCTGCTGCGACGACAGGGAGCACTGCTGTCCGGCTGGATACACGTGCGACACGCAGGCCGCCAGGTGCCTCAAGGGGGACCTGTCCTCCCCCCTGATGCGTCCTCTAGTTCCAAAGCGCCGCAGCAGCAGCCTCATAAACACGATCCTTGTGGACGGTAAATATGCAGTTATATTTTAGCGCAAATAGCATTCTATGACTATCTCGCCCGTTTGCGTGGCTGGTCGGAGGTCTGTGGTGCTCGATGGTCGGACTCGGCAACGAAACGTTGGTTGGCTAGTTCGCTCGTTCGTTCGGGCTACCCGCCTATATTGGCAATCACATTCGATGGGTTCTGCAAAAATTTTTCTTGCGTATTGACCTGCGGGAAAGTGCTGATGGGCAGAACTTCGTAAATGTTCATGACATTAGACAAACTTCAGCGTTTTACGTGCGTTTAGTTTTGTTTTGCCCTTCGAAAAAGAGTAGTGGGCGTCGATAGAGGTGCCAACTACTGCTTCAAGATCATATCACTAATAATAATAATAATAATAATAATAATAATAATAATAATAATAATAATAACTTACATCAGTTACGGTTAAGAGAACATTGCTACGCTCGCGTTTCATCTGCTAAAGAGCATCGCTTGCAAAAGCATGACAGTTCAACATGGGATTGTACAGTTTAATGACTCAGATTCGAATATTTAATATCGATCGGTTGGACGAATGAAAATTGGCTGACTAGTCAATTAAGAAGTACGCTACAAAGACCAAGCTCGGGTGAGAAGGACGCAGTTTTAGACGGCATCGGATTACTGATGCCCCTTTGACTTCCTTTACAAGCACCCCGCATTATTGAGATAACGCTCATGTGCGGTGCACGGTCAAAGTATAGCTTCCTTCCGTGGGGAAATGTGAAACCAGATCACCGCATTACGCGTAACGCAGAGGTGTGATCTGTGATCCCCACTTGCGGGAAGTTATCTTTATTGCGTATGCTGAAACTTTCCTCTTTTAAGAGTGGTGGCCACCGCAGCAGGGAACCGAACCCGTGACCTTGTACTCAACTGCGCGACGCCGTAGTCTCTAAGCCAGCGAGCTGAATAGCAGGAGGGCATGAACATTACAGGTTGAATGACCATTAGGTCACAAGCGAATTCCCTTCACAAGGGATATTGTTTTCTTCCTTTGCAAAACAATACTACAGCGACTGCATAAGGCTGGCTTCTTCGTATTCATCGTTCATTCCTTTGGGAAGTTGCTGAGATATGTCAAATCACTTTGCACCATATATGCTTCCGGGTGTCATGGCACAGACTCACCTGCCGTTACCCAGCGTTCCCCAGTGTTCGCAGAACTGCAGGCACATTCTGCTATCTGTTGAAGCTATGTTGAAGCCAGATCGAACCTGCAGCGCGAGAAACAATGCGAGCCATGAATAAATGGCCCCCATCCTTTTGGTAATCAGTGCGTCGCATTTGACAGGAATGTACAGGGTGTTCCACGTAACTTGAGCAGCCAGTCGCGCAACAATTTTGCGTATATCTGCGGGCTTCTCTCACGCTTGTGAAAACTCTTTTATGTAGCACGTATTGAGCAACAGAAAGCTGTATCGAGAGTTTGTCATGTTGCTCTACAATTTTCTCACTGACATTTTTCATATAATTATATTATTTGAGAAGGTGACTATTTATTAAGACTCATTATCTAAGGCGAAAGGAAGAAAATGATCCGAGTATCTACAAGGCGACGGCAAACAACATTACCTTGGTTCTGTCCAGCTACGTGACATATGCATATCTTTAATGTTTGGCTCAAGTTACGTGGGACACCCTGTATACAGCAAAGCCAAAGCAGAGGGACTTCCAAGCGCGACAACTACAACTTAAAGGAGTCGATATGAAAGTTCATCGTCCATCAAGGTGCCGGCGGGAACTTGACAAAGCCGCATCTAGCTTACCTGTAACGCCAAAGTTTCTCGTTGGAGTTCACGCGTATACCATGCAAACTACAGTGGGCCGGTACGACCTCAGTTGGGTACGGTCTCAATAAAGCCGCCTGCATGGTTTAGCTTAGCCCAGTCTCACCCGGTTCGCAAAGCTCGTGCCAATGCTATCCCATTGGGTCGGTGACGAGCACCAGTTAGCCGCGCACTGTGAATGCTCTGTTTACAAGCTCTGTCGGGTCGCGCTGACGCTTAGGCCAGCTGCTATCTGGACCCACAGGAATGCAGTTCGCTTTTAACCTGTTCTGGCTTTATGATTCTTACAAGACAAAAATTTCCCAGATTCTCCCCGAGAGAAGAGGCGCAGTGAAAGCTAATGTGCGAAAACATATTTCCCGTAACTCGGATTACATAATTTATTCATAGTATAGTTTGGTTCTGCAGACCACGGGCTGATTTAAGAAATGTTCACACGTTGCAGTACATTGCGATACCGCAACTAGCGTACCACCTAAGGGCGGCTACATGGATTATGGAGGCATACACAACCATCTGCCAAACAGTCTGACCATAATTAACAAAAAATATAGGACTGGAAATTTAGCGATTTAAGGTGTCACAGGCTGCCTACTGAAGTCGCAGTATAGTCCGTGACAGAAGGCTCCGTCACATTACAAAAAAAAACTACTCCGATATTTGGTTTTCTTTAGTTCTTGTTCATGAGAACAAAATTTACGTTTTCGACACACACACACACACACACACACACACACACACAAAAGAAACGAGTTTCGCAGCGTAAAATGTCCACCACGGTAGAGTCGTGTCGCGCCAACCCGGCTTCCGCGTCGAGCAATAGGCGTCAAGTTCTCGTACAATTAGACCCTTGCGCAAAAATTCCCCGTGCATGCATGGTTTGAAAAGGAGCCGGCAAGCCAGAGCCATCCCGCTGGGCGTCGTCGTCGTCGTCAGTTTGTCCAGGAGGGAGGACCACTTGCTCGAGCAGCGCCAAGTGCTGCCTGTGGTACGACAAACTCAGCTGGTTCTGCTGTCCGTACGCGAACGGCACCTGCTGCGGCGACGGCACTTTCTGCTGCAAGGCAGGCTTTTACTGCTTCGTGCCGACACAGAGCTGCATTCCGTACGGCGAGCGCGCTCCCACCGTCGTGGGCCACGCCGCCAACTATCGGCAGGAGGCACGCGCGCGCGTTCGTAAGTCCACATATTGACAAACGTTTCCGTAAAAACAATCGATAACGATTGTCAACGACAGCGTCCAGCTTCTTCTAAACCTGCTGGAATCCTATTGGACGCAATTACTGAGCATTGCTATCTCCGCGACTCTCTCTGCGGACACATGTAATAAGGAACTGAAAACAATCTGATAAGTATGAGGGTATGCTCTACATATATGGCCCTCTTTAGCGGCGTGCCTACTCGGACCTCATTCTTTTAAGAGGAGGCTCGAAAAACAGCTAGCTGGCATTGCAACACACGAACATGAGTACTGATTCGTATGAGCGCTAAACTTGCACTGGCGTTCGAGTAGCGCCTGCATGATCACTGAACGATCGCGTGAAGTCTTCCAGTTCGAAGCACGGGGACGAACTGTGCAGATGACCAGATCGAGGAAAGTGACACAAAATTGCGGTAGAAAGCGTCCCTAATGCTTCCCTTACGAATATCGTGCTTGACATTCAATTGTAAGTCTATAGAAAGTATAATGAACGCAAGAGAGAGTCAATCGAAATACCAAGAAACTCTTATGACGATATTTGTAACGGTTGCCGAAAGACACGTTAGCGTCTTTGAAACGCGCTGGAATTCTGCGGAGCGACATTTCCTAAAAACCATCCAAAAGGACGAAGCAAGGACAGGCATGCCACACATCCGGGAAGAGTGTGGCGTGATACACAGTGCCGTACTCCACCACGTGACTTTACCATGTGGCTTACGCGACGGCTGGTCGCACTGTCTCTCGTGTCGGTCCGCTTTACAGGGTGAAAAGCCGACCATGCAGACGTGCCAAACACTGCGGAAGAAGACAAGAAAAGCTTCGTTTTAATTAAGGAATCATGCGCTTGAAAGAATGTAGGTTGCTGTGGGAATATTTAGGTATGATCATGATGATCATAATTTTGTGTTTTGGGGCGCAAGGGTCGCCATGCCACTGTCGCAAAATACAGCGTTGAATTACGAAATATAAGAGACTTTTACCGTGTGCACTATTCCAGCAAACGGGGCCGTTTGGACGGATTGCTGGATGAGCGGGGGCGTAAACGTGAGCGGCCGGAGCGGTGGAGCCACCTGGTGGCTAGAGCTCAGCCAGACAAACACAGAGCTAAAATTGCAGTAACCTCCTATATTGTGCTTCGCTGCTGCTGCACATTTTCGGCAGCGGCGTAATTGTGAACACGATTACGCCGCTGTATAAAATTTACACCAGCAGCTAAGAAGAACATAGTAATTGGCTCGGTGCTTATGTAGTTGAGCTCTGCATCACGAGCTGGCGCCACCAATCTTGCCGAACACGTTTACGCCCCAGCTCATCCGGCAAACCGCCTGCGCTTGCCGGAATACCGGACGCACTAAAATGTTCTGTAGATGCAACATGGCTGTAAAGAGGCCTAAAACATGCAGTCCCTGTAAAGTGCGGCAATATATATATGCACAATTGGTGGTGCCGCGCAGGGGCGCAGAACTCAAACAGACAGAGAGCTATTATTATAGTCAATAGTGTATTCTACTTTGCTGTTAGTGTAAAGTTTAGGCAATGCGCAGTCGTGAACACATTGTGTTCTTAATTGCTTTTTCGGCAAGAGCATTCGAGGAACACTAAAACGTGTCTGTAAGGCATTGTGGTTAGACAAAGCGTCAAAAGATGTCGCTACCAGCGTGAGTTAAGCCGGTATTAGTCAAACGCCTTTAGAGAATTTTAGTGCGTCCGGTATTCCGGCAAGGGCGAGCGGTTTGCCGGTTGAGCGGGAGCGTAAACGTGAGCGGCCAAATTGGTGGCGCCAGCTGGTGGTGCAAAGCTCAACCACACAAGCACAAAGGCAATCACCATATTCTGCCTAGCTGCTGGTGGTGTAAATTTGCAAAAGCGGCGCAATCGTGTTCACAATTACGCCGCTGGCGAAAATTTGTAGCAGCAGCGAAGCAGGATGTAGTGAGTTACTGCAATTATAGTTCTGTGTTTGTCTGGTTGAACTCAACGCCACCAAGCGGCTGCACCATTCCGGCCGGTCACGTTACGCCCCCGCTCATCCGGCAATCCGGCGCCGTTTGGTGGAATAGCGAACACGCTAAAAGTCTCTATTGCTTATACCGGACACGCTCAAACTTTAATAAAGAGTTTTAGCATGTCCGGTATTCCGGCAAACACAAGCAGACGGTGTTTTGCCGGATGAATGGGGGGTTTGGGGCGTAAGCGCGAACTGCCGACGTGATGGGGTAAAGATCAACCACAGAGCTATTATTGTCGTACCAACGATTACGCCGCTGCCGAAAATTCAAGCGAAATAGAATAAACTTGTTAACTGCAATAAAAGCTCCCTGACTGGGGCTTTGCCCCACCACGCCGGTAACTCACGCTTATACGCTTCCACTCATGCGGTAATACGCCCAAACCGTCCGCGTTTGCCGGAATGCCGGACTCGCTTAAACTCTCCCCCATCTCTCGTGCCACCTGCAGAAGTGAAGACTACCTGCCCCGACCAGAGCACCTGTCCGGACAAGATGACCTGCTGCCAGTCTACAAACAGCACGTACGTGTGCTGCCCGTTTGACAAGGCCACCTGCTGCGAGGACGGGGAACACTGCTGTCCCGAGGGCTACCAGTGCGACGAGGCTCGACGGATGTGCACACGCAAGCTCCGCCCAGAGGACGTGCCGGCACTCAACGAATTCCCGAGCGACGCGAATCTTTAGAAGGATTGCGCCTCCTCTACGTTATAACGAGGAGCGGGGGCTAAGAGCGAAACGCTACAAAAGACATTGAGATTGCCAACGAGTTCGTTATTTTCTCTTTCTTTTCAGTGATCACTCACGAAGCACTTGTTCGAAATAGCCAATAATCATTGTTGTGTGGTCCGATTGTTCAAATAAAGCGAGTTCTTTTTTGTACGTTGGGGATCGGCGGACTGATTGAACAACGGAGTACCGACACCTATCACCAAAAGTGTACTCACCACGCGCAAGAACAACTCAACTTATATGTGATTCAGATAAACAAACTGAGCATGACGAGTGGGCATCAAAAATTCCTAAGGCCAAGTTTGGACTAGTCTTCAATATCAAGGTATACACTCACATTCGTAGGCGAAAAGAAAATCACTTTTATCACGGAATCCCTGATCTGCACGGTTTCGCTCAGGAAAGTGATTGCATTCCTGTGTACAAAACAGGCGGGTACAAAATAATACGGTATCTACGAGCGCGTGCCAAACTGCATTCTTGCGAATCTGAACGAAGCAAGCGCCTTCCGCCGACACATCTAATTGTACATGCGCATCCTCTATAGCTAGCGTGCCTACCGCTACGCCCACTTCTTGTCAGCATGCTGTCGGGATAGCGATGTTAGTAGATTATTACGCACGGAAAACGGTATCTGTTATTAGTATTATTTAAAGATATCCCAGTTTCGCCATAAGGAAGCAGCAATTAATGCGATAGCAACACGTTAGAATATTACACGAAATGTAAGATTCGTAGCTGTACTGGCAGTATGAATTGAAGCAAACGTTAGCTAAGAACGACCTGTTGTGCTATGGGTCCTCTGTTTGAATCCCGCCATCGGACAAATTCATGTATGTGTATTAATTAGAGCCAACGTCTATCGAGCATGCTCCAAACCTCTTTCCTGGGCCGATCCTGGAGCTAGTGCACAGCCGTGCCAATAAATTTACATCATATTGAGGTTTGAGCTCTGTTATTGATTTGAACTTTTAATATTTAAGCCTGAGAAGATTTAAGATATAAATGCATCTGCTCTCGTTGTTTTGTTTCATGACATTTGTTTGTGGGCTAAACGAGAAGAAAGGGGGTTAACCGAGGGGCCCGGCTTTTATTAGTCATATCATAAGAAGTCAACAAACACTAACACCAAAGACAACATAGGGGAAATTACTTGCGCTTAATAAATGAAATTAGGAAACGATAAATTAATGGAAATTAAAGTGGATGAAAAAACAACTTGCCGCAGGTGGGAACCGAAACAACAACCTTCGCATTTCGCGCGCGATGCTCTACCAATTGCACTACAGCGGCGCCGTTTCCTCATCGACTTTCTTGGGTATTTATGTGTCCTAGTAGAACCTTGGGAGTGTTAGCCACCGCCACCACCCACAGACCTTGGCGGCGGACGTGGAACGTCCTTTTTGCCGCAGGCGTCACGAGATCGTGACCCAAGAAAGTGTCTTTGGTGTCAGTGTTTGTTGGCTTCTTATGATATTGTTTGTGGGCTGTCATTCTCAAAAACTCCGAGGAATAACTTTGTCGAGTATATAAGATCTGGTATGACCAACTTTAGCGATAGAATGGCGTAGCAATGTAAGCCGCATATACCGCATGGAATATAGCATACATATGTCTATGACATGTAAATGTATACGGAACCTCACCGAGATGATGACGACGGCAAAAATGCGCTTGGAGTGTCCATAAAACTGCTATCGCAATAAAATTACACCTTTGAGCAAACATGGAGTCTATGGTAGGGGAAGACTATAATGATGCGCAGGGTCAACGTTCACAGGTTCGAGCGAGCAATATTTTTGCGAAGAGCAAAATATGTGCGAGTCATGTTCATTTGTGGAATTGCACCTACCGGTGGTGAAGTACAATCACTCGGCTTTTCGTCCTCGTAACTATATATCCAGGCTTAATCTACGAAAACGATCCTTCAGCCTGCTACACCTGGATTCGTTCGGCTTTGATCAAGTTTATATTTGGACTGTGTGGTAAAGCGCGAAGCGGAACACGGGGCACAGTAAATAACGAGGACCCTGTCCATATGTCCCCTGTCCAGCTTCGCGCTGTACCACACAGTCTAAAATGGAAAGCGAACTAGCCCAAACCATCACCCTCCTAATTTATATATGTGCTACCGAATCAAAAGACATGCTATCACTGAAGAAAGTAAGACGACGTCTAGGTCATCCAGTAAAAATAAGAAGCAGAAGGCTATATAAGACTAATGAAGACGAAGCAGACGCGCGCTATCAATAATGGATACGATTATGACTTCATTATCTTCACTTCATTTAAAAAACTACTACAGCGCCCCATTTATGACTGACCGATCCTCCGTAGGGGGTTATAGCCATAAAGCCAGGAACAAACCAACCAACAAACGTATACACGTGGAAGAAAATGTAGGACCACCTGCGCAACTGTGAAAGCAACGTGCTAGACCAGGAATTGCCGATCTCCATCGCCAGGCCAGACCTGTCCGTCGCTACAGCCCATCACCAGGAACAAGAAGGCACGGACGCCAGTTCTAGCCAGTACACATATGTTGAGATTTAGCCAATCACGGCAGCTGCTCGCGCTATTGCGCTTTTGAGGATCCGTATTCGCTGCTGCAGCATCGGCCGGGTGGCTGAGATGTAGAATGCTGGATTGCCAATTTGTTGGTCGCGACTCGAAAGTCCGAATCCTTCGCGGCACAATAATTTTTCTTTTCTTTTCTGCTTTCCAATGTTCTTGAGAAGTGTTTTAGTATTTTAGCGACGGACATCGACGGACGTCAAAACAACCAGGCTAGAGAGCCTATAACCACTATCGCTGTAAAATGATGACTACTCAAGCAAACGAAGACCGAACTTTGCAGTCACAATTAGGTAATGAAACAGCGCTCTACGCCAACGTAACGTCATAAAATTAAGTGCTTTTGTTTTCGTATTTGAACCGTTTTGCTACAGGGAAAGTTTGCGAGACATGCTATCGGTACAGTGCGTAGTCCAATTATAACACTATGTAGTTTCGCTGTTTGCAATTAAAAACACGCGCTGCGCCGCTTTCGCTCACTAAAGTAGCCAAGTAAATTTAGCGGGCAATAAAGACAAGCGCGAGAAGCAGAAGTACGTTAAAACAGGAGCTCGCAAATTTTCAACACCTTTCTCCTGTATGTAGGAGCACAATTTCCCGAGTCAAGTTTGCACTATATATACGAAAAGTTAAAGGAATCAGTCTAGGGGTATTCCGCGCTTTTGACGGAAAACGTAGACATAGTTTCTATTCATCGAAACACCTTTAAAACACGCTTTTAATGCTATCGGAATTCTTAGGATACTCCACGAACTTTCCGGTATCTACGTCTGTAATCGGTTTCCCACCAAGTGACCTTAGTTGTACACTAACCTCGGGAAATTAGGTATGTGCTCGTGGTCCTTCCATTGTCGTGCATGCTCATTCCATCGTTGTCATTCCAGCTTCGTCGTCGCCACACCAGCGTCATATACTCGTTGTCATCCCATTGGCCTCGCGCCGTCATACACTCGTTGTCATCCCATACCGTTGATGCGCGCATTCGTCTTCACGCTGTCGTCGGCACGCCATCGTCGCCATACTGCCTTCGTCGTTTCATCGATGTCATCCTTCGTCATTCCGTCGTCGTCACCGCTTCGCGGCCATACCGTCGTCGTCGTGCCGTCCTGGCCATGGCCTACCCTGACGACCGAGCGTTATAGGAAAGTGAGCCGGACCCGAATCCAGTGTCTGTGGTACACAGCCGAAGCAATAGAAACCTCGCAAGGACCAATACGGATGATATATTCAGGTGCATTAAGGGATGCGGTGCGTCGCTACATTGTTTTGAATGCTAATCGCATAAACGTCGACAATTATTTGCTTTTCTATTGCCTCACAAGGTTTTTTTTTTTTTTGCCTTCAACAAACTGACACCCTATTTTAACGAAACTTGTGCAAAGTGCGCTGTATCCACATAGTCCACATCTGCTTCGCAAGGCTCAGGACTGTTGATAAATCAAGCAAACATCGCTGCGCGCCACCTCCACCGATAGGCATGGTTTGAAGTTTGCGCCTTGCGAACGGACAAACAAAATTAGAGGTCAGTTTCGCGGCGCCACCGCTAGATGGTAGTACGAGTCCTGTACCGTTATATGTGGCCTTTTTAGACATTGCAGGAGCCTATGACAACGTAGACCGCAACATTTTGTGCGATATTCTGGAAGGGGAAGGCTTAGGTGACGATTGTCTACAGCTGCTAAGAGAGATTTACCTAGAAAATACCGTTTGCGTTGAATGGGAAGGGATGAGGAGCGAGGACAAAGTTCATATCAGCAAGGGACTGAGGCAGGGGTGCCCTTTATCCCCGGTGCTGTTTATGATGTAAATGGTGAGGATGGAGAGGGCGCGAGAAGGAAGTAATATCAGGCTTAATCTCTTATACAAACAAGCGGGTACAGTAATAGAGCGGCAGCTCCCACGTTTATTTTATGCGGACGACATTGTGTTGCTAGCTAACAAGCTAAGTGATTTGCAACGTCTGGCTAATATCTGTGGTCAGGAAGGGAACAATTTAGGTCTGAAATTTACTGTTAGAAAATCAGGTGTTATGGTATTCAATGAAAACAGTGAACAGACAGTGGCAATACAGGGCCAGGAAATACCTCGGGTAAGAGAATATAAATACATTGGTACATGGATAAACGAAGGCAATAGATATATGGAAACGCAGGAAAAAACAATAAGAGTAAAGGGGAAGAGAAATGCAGCCGCACAGAGCTCTATGGGGATGCAGTAGGTACGAGGTGATCCGAGGTACGTCGAAAGGTGCAATGGTTCCAGGACTTACTTTTGGAAATGCGGTTGTTTGCTTTCAATCATGGGTACAATCAGGACTCGATGGGAAGCAAAGGTCAGTGGGACGCCTCGCATTGGGCGCTCACGGGACGACTACAAATGAAGCTGTGCAGGGTGATATGGGCAGGACTAATTTTGAAGTGAGGGAAGCTCGCAGTAAAATTGAGTATGAAGAACGGCTGAGGAATATGGAAGAAAGTAAATGGGCTGGGAGAGTGTTCAGGTATCTGTACAGGAAAAACATTGATTCACAGTGGAGGAAAAGAACTAGGAAGCTTACCAGCAAGTATGCGGCCTGTAGGGTGGGCAACACAGCAACAAAGAAGGTCAAGCGCGGAAAGGCAGAGAGGCTGAAATATTCTCATGGGTGGCGGCAATGGAAAAGAAACTTGCCATGAGTAACTACTTAAGAGGAAAAAACGAAATCAGGAAAGAAACAATTTATGGTAACTCAAAGGGAAGCTCATTACTTTTCGAAGCGAGATCGGGATGCCTTAGAACACGCACCTATAAAGCGAGATATAAGACGGAAGAAGAAGCATGTGCTTGCTGCAGTAAAGCTAGGGAGACTATGGAGCACGTTTTATTAGAATGTGAAGACCTCTACCCAGCGGTCGATTTAGGCACCACTGGCCTCCTGGAAGCCTTTGGGTTCAGCGATAGCAGTGGAAAAGTAAACATGTCCGCAAAAGGCATTAGTAAGAAGTGATTGGAGGATTGGTGGAAGAAAAGTAGGGAAACGACAAAAAACGGAGACGTACAAAAGCACAGTTCGAAATAGGGGATCAGAAAATTTGGGTCTGGTAGTTCATGGTGTTTTTTTGTTTTTTATTGTTTAACCTCTGTTGGACATTAGGGAGTATAATAGCAAGAGCTTGGTGGCGCCACCCACCGACCCGTTCCAAAGGGGACGCTCATAACATCCATCCATCCATCCATCCATCCATACATCCATCCATCCAGCCGGAAAGCAGTGGAAAAGTAAACAAGTCCGCAATATGGATTAGTAAGAGGCGATTGGAGGATTGGTGCAATAAAAGTAGGGAAACGACAAAAAAACGGAGACGTACAAAAGCACAGTTCGCAATAGGGGATCAGAAAATTTGGTTGTGGGAGTAATAGTGTTTTTTTTTTTAATTGTTTAACCTAGGTAGGAGATTAGGCAGTATAATAGCAAGAGCCTGGTGGCGCAACCCACCGCCCCGTTCCAAAGGGGACACTCATAACATCCATCCATCCATCCAGCCGAAATCAGGAAAGAAACAATTTGTGATTGAAACTCAAAGGGAAGCTCATTACTTTTCGAAGCGAGATCGGGATGCCTTAGAACACGCACCTATAAAGCGAGATATAATAAGGAAGAAGAAGCATGTGCTTGCTGCGGTAAAGCTAGCGAAACTATGGAGCATGTGTTATTAGAATGTGAAGACGTCTGCCCAGCGGTCTATTTAGGCACCACTGGTCTCCTTGAAGCCCTTGGGTATTATTCTAGTACAGTATACTCTTGGGTTCAGCGACAGCAGTGGAAAAGTAAACATGTCCGCAATCGGTATTAGGAAGAGGCAATTGGAGGATTGGTGGAAGTATGGAAACGACAAAAAACGGAGACGTACAAAAGCTCAGTTCACAATAGGGGATCAGAAAATCTGGTTGTGGGAGTTCATAGTGGTTTTCTTTAGTTTTTTATTGTTTAACCTAGGTAGGACGTCAGGCAGTATAATAACAAGAGCTTGGTGGCGCAACCCACCGCCCCGTTCCAAAGGGGACGTACGTACATACATACGTACATACATACATACATACATACATACATACATACATACATACATACATACATACATACATACATACATACATACATACATACATACATACATACATACATACATACATACATCCATCCATCTACGGAAAGCTCTTTCCGAAGTTGAAGTACCATGCGTTCGATCTTTAGCTATTCAGTTATCTTTTTTCTTCTGTTTTACGTTGATGGCTATGATAATGAAGTCACAGCATCCCCTTTCATACAGGGTTCTTGTCGCGTGCTATTTTGCCAGCAGACACTTTCAGTACATGGATTTGGGTAAACGTCACCCCTTCAGATTTCCAGCGACCTTGTGGATTCTCATATGCCTTCTTGAAGCTTACTTTCTGTCGCGAATTGGCTGCATGGAATTAAGTATAGTGTCATTTTGCCTCTAGTTTCCACGATTTGATGACACTCACGACATTACGAGCAAAAGCTATGCTTTAAATAAAAAGAAAGTCATTTACGCGTGTGCGGAACATATACAAGTCACCTGATGCATAAGGTATTCAACTCACTGAAGAAGGTGCAGACTTAGCGATATCCCCGATCGAAATCGCCATAATTTATTTTTCCGCTGACTACTATATAATTAGGAATATTAATGGTAGGCGCAGAACAAAACGTAAAAGAAGCTGTAACGTGATGCCGCAATGAATTCATGCGAAATTGTAAAAAAATCCACCTAACGATCACGGATTTTCCTATGTTGGATGAATAATTGCAGCTTCAGGTTTTCAAGCTAGCATTGCGAAACTTAATGGAGTGTAGACATTGCAGCACTAAAAGCTAATGCAACAGTTTATCATTATTAAGTTTATTATTGCGTTAGTATTAGGAGTGCCAAAGTGGGGGAAAAGTGTGTGTGCGTGTGTGTGTGCTCGGAAGCGGTACCAGGGCATGTAAAATACATAAAATGCGTACACGTACATAAACTGCAAAAGAGAATCTTATCGCCGGATAGGTACAAGATCAGGCAAGTGAACCTTAAGAACAACTATGAATGTAGAATACCAGGAGTAAATAGAGAGAGAGGGGGGGGGGGACAGGCAGGGAGGTTAACCAAGGTCGTGCTCGGTTAGGTGGTTGGCATTGCGCTGCTGAGAAGGAGGTCGCGGGTTAGGTGTCAAAAGCAGTTGCCATCTTTTGATAGGGGCTGAATGCAAAAAATGGGGGACCGTTATGGCAGATATGTGTGAGCTAGTACATGCATGTCTATAAAGTTCAACTTTTGCAATATATATATATATATATATATATATATATATATATATATATATATATATATATATATATACACACACACATACACACACAACATGCCTGTAGTGCAAAAATACAGCTAAGTATCAGAGACAATGGATCAGTTTTAAACACGAGACCTGTAATTGCCACTGAAAGGAAACTACGCCAACAGCCTCAACAACTTTAGAGCCACGCTGCAAACAAGCGTTCCAAGAAAGAATGGCGGCTTAAACTATCTTTCCACAAACGCTAATTGAAGGGGCGCTAAAGGCAAATATTAGGTCAAGATGAAGTGATAGATTAGTGCCCCAGAATCTCTAACGCGTCGATATTATTGCGAACTGAGCCTTAATAATCGAGAAATTGAGGTAAATGCAGGACATGAATAGAGATTCCCCCGGGACATTCAAGTACTTGCCCGATGACGAAACCCATCCTCAGTTAAACTCTGTCACAAGTACTCAACCACTCTTCGCAAAAAACGTCCTTGCATTGTATTATCAGACTAAATAAAAAGTTACTTCTCTAGTTCTCAGTTGTATTTTATTTTTAGAATAAGTACCTACTTGAAATTACACTTCACAACGACGCGGGCACTCGAAATGTGTCGTTTTCGCTCGGCTCTGCGCCGCCCACGCTTTCGCGTTTCGGTAGTTTCGTTTAGTGCTGCTCTGGTTTTGCTGGCTCGCGAAATTCGCACAAACTGCAATTAGCAGAGAATTCATCTTCCATGTGATGTCGCGGGATGACCGAACGGTCTACGCCACTTGACCAAAGAGCAGCTGCAGCGGCGAATCCACCGCTCTGTCTTGGCTCGGTACTGCCGTCTGTCGGGCGCCTTTTTACTCACCGACGGCAGCAAAAGGAGGTGACGGCGTACGCAACGTCACTACTCCCCCGGTTGGGTGGCGGGAGACTAGAATTTCGAAAAAGTTACTCGGATCGTAAACTTTTCTTGGCACTAAACAAGCGTTGCGAGGTTTCTGTAACGGTATTTAAACAGTCCACGCCGACTTAGTATTGCCTTTAGTGTCCCTTTAAATGAATGAACGGAAAAGAGTGAAATTGTGGGGAAAAAAATCAGCACATCCGACTATAATTGCAATCTACACACAGCGAAGCTTTGTCTGAGTGCATAGGGTCGAAACACGAGTACCCGCACGCACGCACGCACGCACGCACGCACGCAGGGGCGCAGACAAATTATACCAGCCTTTTGTTAAACGGAGTTACTGACAACTAGCGGTACGACAGACGCCTTCAACGCACCACGGTTTCAGAGGTACCTTGCACATGCGTACGTAGCGCGATTCGAATCCATTCTATCCGTAAGAGGCGCTCACTTCCTCATTAACGTGCAACCGCGGATGCGCGAAGGCCAACTTTGCGGTTTCTTTCGATTCCCCTCACGGCCGACCACACCGCTACCGTCGCTACCGCGGAGGCGAGCGCCATGTGGTGATGCTTCATGGAGCCCAGCGGCAGGCCAAAGCCACCTAGAAACGGGCGCGGCGCGCATTCTCCTCTGTAATTGGTTGGCCTATTCGTCCCAAGGGAACAGCAGGGCCGAAGCGCCCGTGGTCACGAAACTCGGCGAGGTTCGCAAAGACAATCTGCGCTACACAAACACACACACACACACACACACACACGCACGCACACACACACTATATATATATATATATATATATATATATATATATATATATATATATATATATATATATATATATATATATATATATATATATATATATATATATATATATATATATATATATATATATATAGAGAGAGAGAGAGAGAGAGAGAGAGAGAGAGAGAGAGAGAGAGAAACCTGCTGAAGAACTTGTGTGCCATAGACGTATCTGAAAGCACCCGCTGACAGGCAAACATTACAGGTTGTAGCGAAAAAAACTAAACTGCACATGACGACTGACAAAAAGAAAACCACAAATGACAGATTGCAAGCAAAAAATCACCTATTGCCATGTAAGTTTCCATCGCAAGATACATCAATAATTAAAAAACAAACCTTGCTTTTGTTTCTGCATCGTTTCGAAAAGTACTGTCGTTAATTTCTCGTAATCTGCGATGCCTTGCTTAGCATCCGGAGAACAGTATAACCAGGCTTCAACATCCGGACGTCATTTTTTGGCTAGTTTGGAGTGTACTCGAAAATACCCAATAGTTATTTTTCGAATAAGAATAGTCAAGGTTGTAGTATATACGATTGGTATTCGAAACTAGGAATATTCGGCCAGCCCTAGTTTCGACACGCTGTCCCTCTGATCACGGCGTCTGCGGCCAGACGAAGGGCGTTCGCAGCCGCTGTGCGGGTTACCCAACTCGTCCTTGAAGAAATAGCGTTCAGAGGACGTACCTTCAAAAGGCCCTCCATACAAGCGGCGGTGGCGCGTGGATGGAGGGGCTTTAGTATACCTTCCGCATAAGGTGGCAAGGAATGCTGGTACCGCGGAGCGCCACCCGCAACACGTAGTGGCAGTGCCCTCCCCTCCCCCCTCCCCCCTACCTAGTGCCACAAATGACCACCTTCCAAAATATGCTAAACACGTTGGTTCTTAATGAATTCCTTATCGCACAACATTGATTTCCATAACGTGCGTCACTTACAGTGTTCAGAAAAAAAAAATCGCCACTTTATTATTGCTATCCTATTACGGATAACAGACGGCCCTGTTGAAAAGCGTGCGCCGCGGCTGTGGGAGGCAAGTGCTGCCGCCGGGCATCTGCCGGCAAAGTAGGTAAAAAACGCACTCCCGGCCTCGTGCTCGGCCATTATGGGACGTCAGCGCTCGGAAAGGGGTGTGTGTCGAAGGCATCCCCACCTCAATAGGTGCAATTGGGGCGCCACACACGGGAAACGGCCGGCCGCCATGGGAGCGGCCCGAAAATTACTATTTTTATAGCGAAGCTTGGCATGTCTCACTGATTCGTCCGTGAGCGCCGAAAACGCAGTGCAGGAAAGCCAACTTACACATCTGCGTAGAACATTATGCAGTTTACATTCGCAGTGCCGCGCCAGCGTCGACTGGCCGGCCGCTCAGTGCCTGATAACGGCGCGTGCAGTGTAATTACGATTGACCGAGCGACAGCACGATTGCGATAGAATGAGGAACAGCTAGTTGCCTGTTTGTCAACTTGGTGCCGCAGCTAAACCTGTTTCTCCCTGATATTTTCCAAATGCTCATGCATTGCGCCATCGTTGGAGCCAAGCCTTTGGTTGCACAACATGGTCCTCGAATATTTTGTGGCCATAGATACTACTTGTGTGTTCTCCCGATTTGTAGTTTTTGTTCCCATTCTTGTTTTCTGAATTTCTGCGTAATGTGATCAGACTTGTACAGCTTAAAAAAATGTAACTGATTAAAACTGCAATTAGTTCTTTAAAAATGTAATTGATTGCGGTTGCCACTTACTACCCTACGGAAGTAATTGAACAATTATTCAAATGTAATCCATGATTCTAACGTTACTTTGGTCCCCATTTCATTAACCTTGCACAGGTAGTGTAAATATAACAAGCCAGCCTGGCTCTTTCAATGTGTCCTCTGCGACCCATCACAGGTTGTTTATCTTGACTAAAGATTGCTTTCCAAAATTTTCTTCGAAATTTTCCCCTACTTTTCTTGCTAGGTTACCCGCACCTACACTAAAGACTCGCTCAATTTCGGCGCTGGAGAGAAGGGCTGTGCAGTAACGTGCGAACACTATTCTCAAACGATTGTGACTACTCAATGCCGCGATGCTCGAGTCTGGGTTCTCTATGAAACGCAGCGCTTCATCATTGCAGGGGGCAGGGCCACACTCCCATTAGGGCCAGTGATAAACTGAAAGAATGTCCACAGGTGAATATCTGGCAGTAACGTACGAACTGGGCCATGGATCACTACGAAGAGGCGCCGTTTAAATTCGTCGGCGGCAAACATCTGATGGTGGTCCTCCCGGTGCCTTTCACAATTTAGCCACTCTAAACGACCAGTTGCAACAGACGCCGGAAAAGTGTTTACGTTCCTTGAAAGGTGGGAAAATCTGTAATGCAGTTAAAATAAAGCTGCACATTTTTCAAACCAACAGTAGCGTTCGTGTGTTACAATTGCAAAAATAGGTGTATATATGTCGTGCATACTGGATCTTTCTTTTATTTTTTGGTATCGTTACAGAACTTGAAAAAAAGATAAGCTGTAGCATATTTAGCACAATTCTGCGACCTGAGATGGAATACTCTGAGAGGCGGGCGTTATTTAAATGCTCAAGAAGTCAAAACGATATTTGTCAATCGAACAATTTCTTTTGCTAATTAGCTCTCTAACGATTATTTTACGACACATATTGCAGTTTTTGGAATAGCAACTGGTGACTTCGAAAGTCATATCCAATTGAAGCGAATACTTAGGACGACGCCTGTTTTCAAATACGCGTTCCCATATGCGACCGAACTACTGGCGTTCCAGTAAGTTTTGAGCTTCAATGCACAACAAGCAGTTCTGTGGAAGTAAGTGGCAACGCACGGCAACACACGTGCACGTTTTAATCTCTTTGGACACTGTAGTTCGCGCCAACTTTAAGTGCTCAAGACTCGCTTCGTCAGCAGTGTAATGGTTGTGTGCCATCGGTTAGCGAATACAAAAAAGCAACTGAATTACAGTAAGCCTTATTGAGTAAACAAAATAATCGATAAATCACTAAATCAGCAAAACGTAAGTGATTACATCTAATTACCTAATTACATGCGATTCGATTCGCACAAGTCTTTTCGCCATGTTGTACCGATTGTTACGGCTGTGTGTGTTTATTATGGCTGTTATGTAGGGCTTATCTTGGGTTTATGTTAGCGTTATGTTAGGTTACGGCTATTACGTCGCTGTGAGTGCATTAAAGGCACACCAAAAAGGAAACAATAAGTTTTAAACTAATAAAACATGTTCTCAAAAAATCTCTAGTTTCGTTCATTCCCTAACAATAGGTTGATTATTGAAGAGAAAATGAAGGCCAAAGCGCTTTACCTTTTAAATCTTTTTCTCGCAGAAACCCCAGCGCGGGTGCGTCAGCGTGACGTCGCCGTTTCAAAGCAATTCTTTTTCTTTTTTTCATGCGTGGGCCTCCGTCGGCTCAGTAAACGTTCTCGAAACTTGCCAAACTGAATGACCACCTCCTTCGAAACGCAATGTGCAGTGCACTGTTACCGATGAACAATCAGGCCCTAGCAGACGTCGCCTAAGTAAATGACGTCAAGTGCGTCGTGCTGGTGAGGGAACTTCAAGGTGACGTCGCCACCCGTCTATCGTTTCTGCGGCTTCTTCTGCCTTACCGAGCGTCCTCTCGTGGTAAGAGTGGCTTTGCTTTCTTTTCAGAGCGCAGCATTAGGCGCCAGTTCCTACGGTGGGCGTCGGCGTCATTATCGGCAACCGCATGAACGAGCACAGCGAAAGATGAAAGAGCGAACGCGGAGCGGCAGATGAAAGACGCGAGCCGCAAACGGCGGAGACCAATGGGAGCGACCCCTTCAGTGACGTGCGCGCGCGGGAAACTGGTGTCATGCGCCCCCGCCCCCCACCACTAGTCTCGCACTACCGTCTGCTCGCGTCAGCTCTCGCTCGCGCTTGTTTGGCTTGCTTGCCTTGGTATTGATGGTGCTTGTTTCGACCGACATGGTTTACGATTTTTGTAATCTGACTGTGAGCGCGATGTGAATTGTTTAGCACTTTCTGGAAGCCAAGCGGGCTCTCACTATTACACTGGAACCTTCGACGAGTCACGACTCTGCTCGCCGCTATGGCTGTGATCAGATATCCGACGATCGAGACTCTGCTCGCCGCTATCGCTTTACTTGAGTGTTACTTGTTTTGCTGGGCACAAGTTCGCATAATAAGAAGTTAAATTTGTATCTCACAGTTTCAAATTTCTTTTTCTTGTATTGTCACTACCACGTGACAATATAATCATAATATACAATAGCGTCAGCGAGTTCTTTCTGCACAGCGAGCGACGCAACCGGTGGAAGTGCTTCGTCTGCCCCAGCTGCTAAACTAGCTTCTCGAGCAGAGGCTCAGCGCCGCCGCCGAGAAGGCCCTGACTTGCAGAATCGAATTCTTTGCCACAATATATCGCGAATTCAAAACACCTAGACATCTGCGCTCAAAATTCGCATTAGCGAGTATGATAATCACCGGTGTTCTTTGTAACGCGTTAGCGTTAAGGGCCCCATGTCGCAGAAAATCCGGTGTCGCTGATGGCGGAGTTGCCCGTGAGGGAAAATTTCCCCATATGTTTAGGCATATCTATAACTCACGCCTTGATATATGGCTTGAGGTATATGCGGGTTATATTCTATCGCTAAAGTTGCTTATAATTTCGCTTACATTTTTGACAAAGGAATTCCTCGGACTTTTGAGAGTAACAGCCCACAAACAAATGTCATGAAACAAAACACCGACAGCGCATGCCTTTCATATTAACTCTTCTAAGACTACATATTGAAAGTGCAAGACAATAACAGAAACCTGAAAATTATGTAATTTTTCTGGCGGGACTGTGCACACCTCCAGGATCGGCCCACGCAGGAGGCCGCGTTTCTACCAGAAAGCTCGCCTTCGTGCATAACGTTCGCCGCCAGCGTTTCCCGGTGAACATTTCGGTTACGTACGCCGCAGCTGCCTGGAAGCGTTAGAAGCAGTCAGGGATATCTGAATGCTACGCGTTTCACTCTTAAAGCATCCTCCGAATTTCCTTCCTTGGTATTGTGGAAGGGTAATTCACTAATTCAGTTGAAATTATTTTTCTCATTAGTGGCCCTTTAAATGCTCTTCTACGCGTTCTGCTGGACAAACTATGTGCATAAGTGAACATCATATTTTCATGATGTTCCGCCCCCCGAGCAATGTGCGGGTAGGGGGGCCTTTGTCAGGCAGTTGCGTCTCCCTTTAGCCCCTACATCCCAGACAATGCATTGTCTAACTGAAGCATTCAAACGAACAAACAAACAGACAGACAAACAAACAAACATGTGTGCGTAACTATAATTTAACCTGTTCCTGAGACAGGGAGCAGCAGGCGCCAAATCTGTGCGCCAATTAACATCTCCTTCTACGCCTTCGATAACCATTGTAATAATAATAAATAAAGGCACACCGTAAACGATAGGCACATTATGAATCAGACTAGCTTGGGCCGCCGATAAACCCGCAGGCGTCGGAAGAGGCCCACGAAATAGGCTCCGGCGAACACCTCCAGCGATCGATTCTCCGTGGCTGTCGACGAAGAACGCACGCGATGTCCGAGAGATACTGCGCGGTCATCTCGACCCTTACGCAACGAGCGATGCGCGCCGGGCTCGATCAGCGGCGTTGATTAAATGCCAACACGATTTGTGCATCGGCCGTCACGACAGGACGAACCGGGTTCTCTGCACAGCGGCGGCGATCACGCGAGCGAATCGATCTGGCTCGCCATTTGTGTACAGAGGGGGGAGGGGGGAGGGGGGAGCTTATCGCGTGCGCCAGCCAGTTACACCAGTGCGTGCAGTGGATACTGCTGACCATTTATTAACCATTTTGCGCGGGCTGGAACCAGAGAGCTGAGCGCGAAGAAAAAAAAATTCAACAAAACTTCCCCGCGCCGTCTATAACGACGCCGTTCGTTAATTCACCCTCCGAAGGCACCCTCGGAAGACCACCCATTTTGGTTAATCTGCGGGATCCAGTGAACGAAGCAGCGAAAGAAAAAAAATAAAACGCACAGCCCCGAGCTTAAGAGTGCAGCGGGCACGAAATAACCAATTTTGTGCAGCAGAAACAACGCAGTTTGCTGCATCGTCGTCTGAGCGTTCGGACCACCCGTATCGGTTAAGTCTTGACCCAGAGAAGAAAACTAGGCGATATCCATGCACTGGACCTTCGAGAGTGTGGCGAAGATGAACACACAAGCTTCGTTGTCTGCTGTATGTATACCATGTCGTCTTGTAGTTAATTCTCGTAAGTCCGACAGACCACCCACTCAGGTTAGTTTGGACTCACTGAATGAAGGACAAAGCGGAAATTGGCATTCTGGAAATGTCTAGTGCGACACAAATGAACTCCGTGGTGTAAGGGGCGTCAAGAAACGTTTTTCTTCTTCATTCACACCTGCGTCTCTACGTCCAGACCACCAAAACGAACAGTCGCGATTAAAGTGGCAAGTATATATTCGCGCCGTCTGAGCTGAGAACCTTTGTCGCCTGCAACCAGTAGTTTGTACTTTTCTCCGTCGTAGGTGCGCGGACTCGCATAGAGCCATGTCTCGGAAACCGCGTTTAGCCCTCACACCACCAGAGATCCAGGCTAAGTCTCATTGACTTAACCGTCACATCGGCGGCCAGATGTCGTGGGTTCGACAAACACTGCACTACGTAAAACGCTAAATCTCGCCTAAACCTTTCTTCGCCTCAGAGCTCCGGACTCTTCAAGGGTAAGGTACATGGAGTAACAGCCTCCTGCGTCTGATAAAGTGGAAGCTTGTACTAGTTGGTGATTCAATGTAGACGTGACTGCAAAGCGCAAGAAACGAGGACAGAAGAAATGACATAACACAGGCGCTTGTGTCTACAAGCTCATGCAGAACGTTTTGAGCACATTCATTCATTCATTCATTTACTCATTAATTAATTCGGTCACCCTCTCCCCATCTCCCCTCCTACACTGTGGTGGCACATTGCATAAAAAGTGAAAGGGGAATCAGGCGAATGGAAGAATTGGCCGGCCTCCCCAGCAAAGACGAAAAAAAGAAATGATGCCGAACGTTTATTTATTTTGTATCTTTTGTTTGTCCTTGCGCTGCCCTGTAGGGTTGTACATAAGCCCTACGATGCCACCTTGACAGGCAGTCGGTATGCTTCTCTGACACGCTGCTTCAAGTCGACGTTGGAGAATGCATGGCAGTTGGGGCGTTCCATCTGAAGAGTTCAATCCGCTACAACACGCACGACACCTGCTCAAGGTGTCGTGTGCGGTGGCGGATTTACCCTATTGAGTCTAGTCAGGCGTTGACATCGCCAGAGCTCGACTTGCGGAAGTGCCCGTCAATGAAAGGCTGATCATCTTCTCTGCGCGGCGCTCTGAGAAAAGGACTGTACACAGTAAATTAAAGAGAAAAAATGTAGGCTAACACACCCTCCTTTTTTTTTTTGCTTTTGCACCGTGCTAATCGTTTGGTATATACATAAGATTATATCTAATGTGTCGTTTATACATATAAGAATGGCGAGTCAAGAGCGGTTGACATCGAAGAAAGAGAAAGTAATCTTGGGCGCATCAGTGTGCCACGTGGTCAGTTGTTTAGAGTGCGCTATACCTTCGGTATCGGGTCACATTTTTAGGCTGTACAGCAATTTCACATCTATATGGCAGTTCTTCTGTTCATTCATTCATTCATTCATTCATTCATTCATTCATTCATTCATTCATTCATTCATTCATCTTTCTTTCTCATTCAATATTATGCACAGTTAGCTCAATCCACTTTCATTCTCTTAACCTTTTTCCAGAGCACAGAATAGCCAGCCACTATTTACACTGATGAACGCTCCGAATTTTAAACTCTATTCTAAATTGAATTCTCGGGTTTAACGTGCCAAAACCACGATCTGATTATGAGGCACGCCATGGTGGGGTACTCCGGAAAATTTTCGACAATCTGGGGTTCTTTAACGTGCACCCAGTGCACGGAACACGGGCGTTTTTTTTTTCTTTTCTTTTTTTTTTTTGCATTACGCCTCCATCGAAATGCGGCGGCCGCGGGAGGGATTTGATCCTGCGACCTCGTGCTTAGCAGCTTAACACACACTCAATTTTCTCTTACCACGAGACAATCACAAGACCATCACATTCATTCGTGATGACGTAAAACTCCGGTCGGGAGGCAGTATAATCAAAGGCATGGGTGGCTGACCCCGATAACAGCACGAGATGTGCTACGTCGTAGCAAGCACTTGAACGCGAAAGAGAAACTGAGAATGACGCACTAAGTTTGTCGTCAAATCACGCGTTTTGCGCGTCGAACTGCAGTCGTTGTATTGCGGTGTGTCACTGGTCGCCTGCTGACACTGATGAGCAATGATTACTCTATTAGAGACACACAACTGATGCACCATAAGTAGTTGGAATCGGTAGATCGCGAGGTCATGAGTAGTAGGAGCACAGTGCCAGCAGAACAAAGTTTTGAGAATAGCGGCGTCAGTAGGTCATAAGGTAGTAATAATTTACAGATCACCATAAAAGAGGGAGCAAGGAGGTCCATGTGGATGTCGACAGGTAATCATCGATAACGCTGCTGCATGCATTGTAGTAATTCCCCTGAAGCATGAGCACCCCACTCATTGCACTCAACAACTATTCAGTATTCTCGAGTTTTGCGTTTGCAGTGCAACCCGCCGTGTTTGCTTAGCGACTATGGTGTTGGGCTGCTAAGTACTATTAATAAAGGGAAAATCAGACATCCACCCGTTCGTAGCAATTGCTACAAAGGAAACGCGTACGGGTTCCTCGAAAGAAAAGCCTCAGAGTTGAAGAAAAATTCGTCCTGGTCCGGGACTCGAACCCGGGACCACCGCCTTTCCGGGCAGACGCTCTATCATCTGAGCTAACCACGAGTTCGCGGGTACGTTTGTCGGTTGTCTGCCAACACTAACTCTTTTGGTAGTCTGTGCCTACATGCACAGTTCCGACTTGCGTTATGCGCTTTCCCTTTCTTCTCACTCGCGCATTATTCCCCTAACGCAAATATGAAACGAACGGCCCTTCAAGGGGTTCTTCAGTTATGCCACCAAGGAAACAAGACTCATCTTTGTAACACGTTACTTATCGACTGTGTCAAGCATATGTACATCCCTTCAAGTATCCCATGATAAGACCCAAATTAAGGTAACAATAAAGGAATAAAGTGCTAAGCTTACGACCCAAAAGCCAGCCATTTTGTTGCCATATGCGACCCTTCCTCCTTTCCCTGTAGAGTGCCGCCGGGCAGCCCTGTTCCCCGCCTGCCAGAAGGCTCCCGCACACACAATGCAACGGCGGCGGCGGCGCCACGGAGGCGTAATTATTAATACACTGCGCGACCAGCGCACCTTTGATTGGACATCGGGAAAAGTAGTGCGCGCGTGCCAGAGGCGTAAATGTGCACGCCGGTAGCCAGCGGCAGCGCCAACCATATGCCAAGGCGACCGCAAAAGGACCGAACAGAAGCCTGAAATAGATTAAAACAGAAAAAAGAAGTCCGTTCTTCGTAGGCACTCGCCACATACCGTAGCACGCGCGGAGGCGCAGCGATTTCTTGCTCCTCGTCATTAATCACGCTCCGCGCGACCTTCGGTCGTCCTCGGTCACCTCCTCCCCGTACACTGACACACACACGCCCTCTGTCCGGGCCAAAAACCAGAGCAAGCGAGCTATACCGAGCGGAGGAGGGAAATGGCGAGCGAGAAACGGCAATGACGTCGACGACCGCGGAGGCGACGACGAAGGACCACCGTTCAGCCACTGCACAAGCCGAGCGGTCTTGGAGAACCCCTTTCCCGAAGTCATTCCCTGGAGAAGAGTGCGCCTTCTTGGTTCGCTCTTGCTTCCAAAGTGCTCAAGCGAACAGGGTAGACACTTCGAGAAATCGAAGCACACACCTCGTAGGCCCGGAGATTTTTCCCACGAGCCTTCTCTGTCGTGCCTTTCCGCTTTCGTGAGCGCCGAGTTACTAGTTCCTCGTTACGATAGTCAAAAGATGCCCGCGCCTAAGCGGCGCGAAGAGGCTGTCAGTACACGCTAGAGGGATGGCCGTTCGCAACACGACCCGTCGACGGCGGGTTTTTAGGTTTGTGCGCCTGCCTGCCCGAGCTCGGGAGCGGAGCGGCCGGCCAACACCCTGCGCGCGCAGTTCTATCTTCTCGGCGTCACTGTTCGTGGCCATGAAAATGGCCGCGCCTTTGCGGCCGACCTGAGATGAGCGATGAGCGTCGGCGGCGGGTGAAAGCCACGCTGACCGGGCTACACGGAGGTGGTTCGCCCTTGTAAACGTTGCGTAACTGCAGGGCTCGGCGTTCCCTGTTCGCGTCGAGGCTGTTGCTTCGTTTGCATGCTCCGCTTGACTGTTTCTGTGCTGTCTCTCTCTCTGTTGGCTGTATACAGTGGGAGGCGTTCAGCCGGAAGCTCAGACTCCGTACCGTCTGCTATAGCGCTCGCCTTATCGCGACATCTGAGAAGGCGAACCTCGTTGCCCGGCTTATATGAAGTGCAGTTGGAATATAATGAAGAACGTGGCTAACTAGTGGGCAGGTGTGCCTTAAATTTTAACTAGTGGGTCTGGTTTCTCAGAGTCGTCCTCTCTCTCTCTCTCTCTTCTTACTGCAAGATGAGATGCGAAAGCACCTCTATACGATGTCTAGATACGCAGCGCAGGTCTTTAATGAGGAATCGTACGACAACAGACCGAATTATCGCAAAATAGGTCGACTTCATGCTTCACGTCAAAACTTGTGGTGCCTATTCTCAGTTTTAATATTGCTTAGGCTGTCACGTTGGTTTACAGGAATGGTAAATACCTGTCGCGTTCGTTCATGCTGTCAGTGCTGGCTTATCACGTTCAGAGCAACACTAAATCAGTCGGTATGTATGAAGAACTTCTTTCAAAAAAAAAAAAGGTGCTTTATTTAGTTTGAAAACGCTGACATTTCACCGGAGAACACGAAAGCCAAACTACTATTCTTGAGCTTCGCACCGTAGCGTCAGCGGCGGGCACCTCCACGCGACGTCGCAAACTTCAAATTACTTTCTCGTATCTGCAGGCCGCTTTGGTGCGGAAAAAAAGAGAAGTTGGTGAACCTCACAACGTTGAGCCTTTGGTTGCTATAAAAAGCAATGTAGTCGTCGTGTGCCAATAAACAGTTCACTATACCGAATCAGACGCCGTGAAAACACGTGACCTGGCTGTGAGCTGGTGCAGGAACTCCGCGGCGTCGCCGCCACCCGCCTTGCTCTTCTGGGTGTTTCGGGACGCTAAACCCGACAATTTTAGCCAAACCTCCTCCGACGTCAAGAGTGATCATCATGCCATCACGGAAGCGAAGTCTGGTAAAACAGCGCAGCTTCAGATCCCTATTTAGCGTCCCCTTCGTCAAAAAACGTGGAAAAATTTAATCCAATACCTTTTGCTATCCTTCATAGACAAATGCGCAGTTTCGTGCACCTGTGCTGTGGATAGTCTGTGGTGATTACGTTTCTGTGCTACCTTTAAGTCTCTCTCTCTTTCTCTGTCTCTCTTCCTCTACTTTTCCTATTTATACCTTCATCTTTCCTCAGTGTAGGGTAGCAAATAGAATTTCTCCTTCTCGCTAACCTCTCTGCCGATATATGTGCTTCCTTTTCTCGCTTTATATACCTCTCGGAATGTTCCACACCCCACAATTGAACACTTCGAAGGTTAAACGAACTGGGACCTGTTCTAATTCGGACGGCGTCAGCGCATGTCGCGATAAATGCAAAATAAACGAAGAAATAAAGCACCTCCCGCCGCCCGTGGTGAACCCCTGCCGGCCAAAACCATTGTCGAGCTTATGGCGTCAGCGGCTTACGACAATCCTGGCACGTCCGGCCACTCAGCGCGCAATGCCGGCAGCGAAGAGCGCGTTTACTCAAGCGTCAAAAGTGTGCCGAAAAAGCCGACGGGACACAGAGCGACGAGGCTGAGCCGCCGTGTTAATGAACTTGATGTGGGGCTGAGGCGATCAATCGCGAAACGAGGAGAGGCCGGCGTCACGCTACGTATAGCGCGAGGCACGCGTAACGTGTCGTCGCTTGGACGCTTCGGCGCCCTCTTGGTTTCGTCAAAACGGTGCAGTATTGCTCGTATATGACGAGGAGCACAGATGTGGCAGCTCCGGCGCCCAAGCAAAGCGTACAGTCCCGGGTGTAGCCCATGTTTGTACCGAATATTTTTCACCATTTCGTTGGATTGCAATAACGCTTTCGTGGGTCAGTTCAATCCAACGCAGTACAGTCGGAAATGTTCGGTGTAAACATTGGCGAGACCCGGGATTGTGCGCCTTGCTCTGGCGCCGAAGCTACGCCAAATTCGCACGAAACTATGCAATATCTCTTTTCATCAGTATATCCCTTTCCCCTGTGCAGGGTAGCAAATCAGACTTGCGTCTGGTTAACCTCGCGGCTTTTTTTATCTCGCTCTCTCTATCACTTGGTTAAATTCTAGGGGTACACACAATTGCTTGAACGCATGCGAGAAACCTTCTAACGCGATAGAGTTAGGGGCCCCGTGCGCTGAAAATCCGGCGTCGGTGTCCCGCGTTCAGCGTCGACCATCGTTTCAGCAAAAGCGGCGTACCACGCAAACCCACACAAGCAAACCCACACAAACGCACCACATCGCAATGGAATGAGCCACATTTTAGGAATTCTCGGCTATACTCCCTTGATCCCACATTAAGCCTTCCAGTTCCATCACAGCTTCACCGTGGAGACGCCACGCATTTGTATGAAGTGTGGTTAGGCGTTGCTAAACGCTAGTGCGCTTCTTGCGATCTAACGGCCTTTGTGAAAGTCTCTAGCCGGAAGGCCCTTCATGTGCGTGTCTCTGTGTGTGCATCTTTTTAACCCTTTACACTCTGTCCTCTTTCTAACACCTATCTCCCAACCCCAGTGTAGGGTTGCAAACCAGAGACTAATATCTGGGTAACCTCCATACCTTTCCTCTTCACCTCTCTCTACTGAATTAATTGAATTTCTTAAATTAACATACGTAGGAAAAATCGTAAAGTACGACTTACAGACATGATAGCGTCGGATTGCAATTTCAATATACGAGAAAACATAATTCAACCTCAAACCCCTTTTCCAAGGTTTCTACCCTTCATAGACCGGCCACGGCGTCGCAGATTTGCGTGCGCAAATCTCGGAGACCACGGAGCGGCGCGCCCGGTTTCTTGCAACACCTCCAGATGGCGCTCGCCTCCGGCGCATCGCGGCCCGCGCAAGACGCCGTGTTTCTATTAGAAAGCTCGCCTTCGGGCACAGCACTCCCCGCCAGCGTTTCCTGGTAAACATTACGCCTACATAAGCTGCCATTGCCGAGAAGCGCGAGAAGCAGTCAGGGATATTTGAGTGCTCTCGCGTTCCACTCTTAAAAATGAAGCTTAAGCATCCCCCAAATTTTTCCCCGCTGTCCGTGTTTTTTTTTCCTAGTGTAATGGTATTACAGCGACGATTCTAAAGGGGTCAATGCACATTTCATGGTGCCAGTTCATGGTGCTGTGCTTTTCTTCTTCTCCACAGTGGTCGAAAAAAACGCGGTGGTGCTGGCCGGAGGGCTGAGGATTAACTTTGACCAACGGGCCTAATCCAACGTGCACCCAAGGCTTGACGAACGAGCCTTTCCGCGTTCACCTGAGATGGAAACGCGGGCGCCGCCACAAGTGGGAACCGAACCGATGACCTCGAGCTCAGGAGAGCAGCCATAAATCCTAAATAGCCCCCGTGGCAGATCTGTATACTGTCGTCAGTTATAGATATCTTTAGGTGGCGCTTCAGGCTACGCTTTCGAGGCAACCCCTCCCGGATTTGGCTAACCATGACTACTGCAGCTGTCACACCAAATAAATTTCACACAGCACAGCACTCACATAACGAATCCGCTTAAATGTAGCCCCTTCTCTACTATCCTTAAGGTTGTGCAGGTGGCGGCTCTGTTCCCTACGGAATGACGCAGTGAAACAAAAGAAGATACCTAAAGAGCACCAGTGCGACAAACATTCGCCTTCAGCTGCATAATTTCTTTACGAAAGCAAACTTTTCTGTACCTTTTTTTCTTGTGGTTTGGCGCGTCTGCGCGCGCTTCTTGCGTCTGTTCCGCGTAAAGCGGGCCGATCCCGGAGATATAACGCGATATATAGTGAACTCGACTGATTCCGGAATTGGCGTAATGAAAAGTGGGCCGATCCCAGAGACTGCGTAATCCACAGTTGCGTGGATCAAATGAGTCGGCTGGGTGGGGGGAATCTCCGCTTATTGCTGATTTGCTCCGAAGGCACGTAGGTAATCGCTATGCTGAAAACGCATTGCAATAGGTGAACACTCTGATAGCAATCTGACAACAATCGGCATCTAAGAGGCGCGGAATCGAATTCGGCTGTGCCTAATTCCGCTTTTTCCGCTGCCAATCGGTTACCAAATAACATAAGTTTAGTCAGGCTGCTCTTAAGGGCACCTTCTAGATTCATCCTGTTGATTCAATTGTATTGTGTAGCAAAATTTCGTGCGACGTCCCTCTTTTCACCGTATTACGAGAGCTCGCAGCATCTCCGGCGTGCGAAGGGCGAGCTATGTGGGCGACGCGTCATTTCGGCGGCAGGAGATGCGGCGCCGCTCTGAGCCGAATCTCCGAGCGCGAACGAGCCGTGTAAGAGTGAACTTGAGCAGCAACCAACTGGCCCATCGTCGCATTCTGCTGAATTACCTTTCACAGCGGATGTGTCCGCTCAGCGATGTAACGCTGCGCACTGCTACTCCATGACGCGCTGCACGGTGGGAGCCAGACAAGACTGCGCCGCGTCACGGTTGGCTGGGCTGCAGGACCAAGCGTGGCTCCTGCACGGGACTGTCCACGATTTCGGACGTCACGCGTGATGAACTACTTAGCCCGCTTTGCCAGTCTTTCCTCTCTCTCTCTCTCTCTCTCTCTCTCCGACTCCCTGTCGCTCGTCGTCCTCTTTGGCTGCTACCGTTTACAGTCACACTAACGAAACAATCGTTTCGCCCATCTGTGGCCGTCACGGGGGATGTGGAGAGCGCGGGCTCGCTCCTGCTGAAGCCTGGCCGGCGCTTCGCGCGCCTGGGATGAACTGCTTGTGCGGAGCAAGGCATCGTGCGCACGTTTTCTTTCGCATCCATTTCGTGTATTTTTCTTGGTCGCGAAAAAGCTTGTCCGCGGCTTTCTCTTCGCGTTGCTGTCGAAACCTTGTCTGAACGTTTGGTACCGATGCCAATCTCCACATTTTGCTCTTTAACGGTAAGGTAGAAAGATGGGCAAGTTGGAAAGCGCCCGTCCCGTATCCTTCTCTCTCGGTGTCTTCCGTTGTTTACTCTTTAACTTCCTCTATTCTATAAGTGTCTACGTTGTCGTATACTTTCCTGTTGCAGACTCCGATGTAGTTTATTGGTCCGCGTAAAGAGCCGAAATGAGAAGTCAGTGCCACTGGGGCCGCTGCAGTTTCGTTGCGCAACGCTGGATCAGAGAAAGAGAGAATAGTAGAAAGCTTAGCGCCTTGCCCGGTTGGCTACCTTGCACGTGAAGAAGGAGGAGGAAGAGACTGTGCGCTCACCTCCAGATTAATGTTCACGCATAGTGAAAAGCGCTCGTATACAGTCTGCATGCCTTCAAGAAGCGCATTGGCACTTCGATGGCCTCGTGCACGCTATAGATTCCTTCGGACAATGTGCGAGGGTATGTATACTTCCGAGAGCGCTCTGAAGTCTAAGCGGCTGACATTAGTACGCAGGGCCTATCGACGAGAGTCTAAGGACAGTGACACATAATATGTTCTATAGCTGTGTCCCAGATTTGTAACGATGGCACGCGCCGCTGTTGGGCATCCTATGAGAAATGAATAAGTGTTCGTAGAAGCGACGGCCAATTATGGGCGACATACTCAAATTGTTTCGCGACACACAACTTTCTATGGTGACATTCGTCCTTAGTGTACATATCCAGTGGTATACCTATTAAGCATGTAGAAATCTTATGCGCTTTGCGCGCTTCTGTGCTTCTTATGATTCATTCTAGCATACTCTGTCGCGTTCGTTCTGCTACAGCACACCCGTGTCTACGACGATGTTTCCCATCCCTTGGACAACTTTCTTCCACGAAGGCCTCAAGTCAGCCACAAGCTTTCCTCACACACCAAGGAGCGCACATAGTAAGAGATACACACTTGAATGTACCATACACACGTGCTTGTTTACCTGACAGAGCAAGATCAATATATACGAAACGCATTATCCTCTGATAGCCAAATGTACTCAGTTACCGTAAGAACCAATGGAAAGGCAATAAGGCCGGAAAGCGTGAAAAGAACCACAATAAAGGCACGAAGTACACTCGAAAAGAATGTATTCGGATTCCTAGTGGGGACTACGAGAATTCGACTAAGATGCGGAAGACGATCACCCAACGGTCTTGAGAAAATTACGGGGAAACTTCCTCCTGTTCCGCCCAACGGGCACACAATATTTGCGACAGCGTATTGATGTCACTCGCTCAAATAAAAAATGATCTTGATTACACATTCGTCACGCAGATCGGAATAGCAGATAAAGCTTGCAGCTGCCACGCATCTCAACGAAACCAGTGCTCTGCGGGCAAAAGTGGGTGCCGGGAGAAAGAGGAGAAGGGGAACAATTGCATCATCGGAGAAGTCAGCGGGCTTTCAGTGCCAGCGATGCGACTCGCAGACGACCTCGAGTCGTGCCGCCGCAGCATTGAAGGCATCAATAGAAACGACATAACAAGCAGAAACGGTAACAACAACAAATTCGCTCCAGATTCCGCGCCGCTTATTCAGAAGAGAACCAGAAAGAAAGAAAGAAAGAGAAAAAGAAAGCCGGCGAAGGAACTCCCGACGACCGACAGAAGAGCGACTCTTCACGCACACGCGTCACCACCTGTCACGTGATGTCGTCGCGTGACCTGCTAGACAACGTCATTGTGAGTACGAGCCAGACGCAGGCAGACTAAGGTAACGCAGACCACACAATGCATGCAGACAACGCGCCTGTGAGGAGGGAGAGGGACGCAAGAAGAGAGTGGACGGCAGTATGGGCGTCCGGCGAACCACAGGATAAGTAGCGCGTGGCGACCGCATACGCTTGTCTCCGCAGAGGTTTCTGACTCGCAGGAAAGATTTAAAAAACAAGAACGAGTGCAGCGAGATGAAATAGAACCACCGAAACAGAATAATCCAACACAGTCAAAGAATGAAAAGAGGTTTCGAGCATCTGCGACTCGCGAGCTTGCGGCAGCCGACACAGAGGACGACACGCTTGGGGAATCAAAAAGACGCTCCGCGCCATTGTGCGCGCGCGCGCGCTCAAGTCGACTGCATGCCCCTGGAGCACGAGTTCTTACGTCGCGAACACTGTCGTTCTGACGGCCGCTAAGAAAGAATTGCGTTGTAAAATGGCGCGAAGCAAGATTTGAGGACACGACGACAATGAGCTGCAAGTCAAGAGTGAAATGAAAAAAAAAAAGAACGATAAAAATAAGAAGCGCCGGAGCGACGTCTGGAGCGTAGCCGGTGACGTTCCGGCCACAAGAATCGTCGAGTAACACTGACAGGCTCAGACGGGTGGACGGACGGATGGGTGGCTGGACGGACGATGGATGAACGCTGGATGGGCGCACGGACGGACAAACAGATAGACAGATAAATGGAATGGCGAACTACACGGATGGAACGGCTAACTGTAAAGCATAAGGGCATCCCCCCCCCCCTCCCCTGATATGTGTGGTGGAAAACGCCAGCGATCTTGATTTTGCGCCTCCGCCGCGGCTGCACCGTATCTCCAGACACGTGGCTCGTGAACTCCGTCGAAAAACACGCTCCCGGCGGCGCAGTTCACCGCCCTCTCGTATCACATCGCTCACGGCGGTTCGCGACATTGGGCACACACCGTACTTTGCGGCGGAACCTCTTCGGTCACTATTATGGCTGTGCCATCGAAACGCGGCGCACCTCTCTGCGAGACCGCTCGCCTCAGAAAAGCTCTGGCCGGTCTAGCACTGCGTTTTCCCGAGGACTAGATTGATCATCGCAAATGACCGCTTGTCCGCGGGGAGGGATGGCGCTATACGAAGCGCCCCGGCTGTGGAACGCGACACCGACACATCACTATAGGACGCCGACTGGAGGCACTGGTGTTTTCCACGGGACATATCACGTGCACGTGCCCTTGTTGGTGGCATGACAGAGGACGTGGCGGCACGCGACACTGGACCGCGTTGCTTGATACCCCCCCCCCCCCTTCGTCGCTGTTAAGAGAGACGCGTCAACGAATGGTAATCACTCGTTTCTGCAATGACTAGTGGAATATTGGGTTAGGCTAAATTGCGAGGCTTCTAGTGAGTCGCGCTACTGCTCTGTAATTATTACTGGACTGTTGAACGTGCTATGATGACCGTATATTACGTTAGGATAGATTGAGAGGTTCTAGATGAGTCGCACTTTCAGCGCGGTTATTTTTGCTCGTTTTTAGAACAGGCACTAATGGAATATGTCCGGATAGGCTAGACCGGGTCAAGCTTTTACACTATGGCCTGCACTAAACTGTGCCCGCACACAAACATGCAATTTGACCGCCGCGGTGGCCTTGCGGCTACGATTTTGCGAAATGCAAAATTGACCGTGTCGTGTGCATTGAGGGCACGTTAAAGATATCCCCCGGTAGTCAGAATTAATTCGGAATCCCCCATTAATTACGGCGTGCCTCGTAATGAAATCGTGGTTGTGGCACGTAAAGCCCCAGAATTCATTCGTCAGAAATGCGGTTTGCAATGCTCAGTGATATGCTTCGTGTTCAGACCATGACGAGACAAATATTATCCCCGAAATCAGTTGTTTATATAAACGCTTTGATAATCTGGGTTTAAGACGATCTGTACGCATAACGCTCGGATTTCTGTCGTCCAAGCTGTACAACTTAACTAAAACGGGCGAGTATTGTACATACTATATTATAGACGGAGATGGTGCGAAGAGTTGACCGCGTGGAGAAACTCTCTTAGGACACGAGCCAGGGAAAAATGGATGCTTACTCGTGAAATTTTTTCTCGGCACATATAAACGACACCGTGGCACCCATTAATCAATAAATAGTGTACTTACAGATCCATAAATCTTCAAATATGGTGCCCATTTATTAGCGCCTTCGATGCATGAAGCAGCGGAACGCTACGGCGGTTTGCCGCACGCGGTTCGCAAAAATTAAGCCGTCTTTCCTCCCGTTCGGCCGCTTCAGTGCGCCCGCCCGCGTACACGAAGCGCCGCAAACGGCGCCATCGCCTTTCTTAAACCAAACGGCGTTTCTCAATACCCAGCTCGTGATGGGTTCGGTCGACCGTAAGACAGGGCTAATCAATCACGCCAACTGCGAAAGGGTCGCACCGTGCCCACTCCCCTTCACCCGCGCCACTCGGCGTTCGCCATCCCTCACGAAACTCCGGCTAATTACGCTCATAGCAGGCGCACTCATCTGTGCCGCGGAGACCGCTCCGCCGAACCGGGGTACTTGGATATGCAAAGCTTCTGTCCGGGACAGGCGTACGTGGAACGGCAGATCGCGACCTCTTCTGCTTTCGCAGCAGGGCCATCTCGGGAGGGGCGGCCCCCGCTTCACCTCTGGTACGGTCGCACCATTCATCACTCGCAGTGACGGGGCCGAGACTGAATGTGCGTTATTCTTCTTGTTTGCTTTTATTACGGGAGTGTTTACGGCTTTTGTGGGTCGGCGCACCCGTGTCCGAACTACTCGACGTATATGCAAGGAGAGCTCTTCGCTTACCCGCGCCGCAGACTTGGACACCGATAGCAGCGCAACGGGCAAACGCTTATGCAGCAATTCTCGTGTTCCTAACTGCGCTGTGCTTGCGAAACGTCCCCTTCAATCACCTATAGATAAGCGTTGTTCATACCTGTCTTTCTGGCTGCAAATTTCGCCTCTGCGTTCGAGTAATACGTGGAAGGAGCAAAAGAAATGTTGCGCGGTTTAGTCAGCCGATCGACCGTGGAGGCCGACGTCGACCACTCGGCTGCGGTTGAACGATATATAGGGAGCGCGACTGGTGATCACTGATAGTTACCATAGATAAGAGGCAGAGATGATGGAGGTGCACTATCGTTCTTACTTATTTGTTTTTTTCTAAATCATTCTTCAGCATATCCTTCCCCTCAACAAACACAGTGCGTACACGTATTCTTGCGCTCCGTATGCGTCCATAAAACCTGGACTCCGTTCACCGCAGCAGAATGTCTCCAGGGCGCTGCTGCTATACGTCTGCATACCTGCCCTTTTATGTTTACTCATTGCATTGGAGCGAACAGGCATGCGTACTCCTATTCCCGATGTGACAACACTCCTTGTTGTTGAGTAACATCTTCTATTGGATCGGCGTACGATGCAGGCGAAGTGCCTCGCTTGTTGGCAACATGTTCTGACCTGGCTGACGACTGCTTACGTAACGGTGAATCAGATGGGAGGGCCCGGCACGGACCCGTTACGGCGGTGAAACAATCGGAGCGTCGGACCAACGAAACCTTGCGCCATCGGTTCGACGTACCGATGCTTTTTTGTCAAGCATCTCACCGCGCATGCCTATGCATCCATAAAGAAGCGTGCTCTCCATCCCCGCTCTGCATTCGGAATGTCAGCTCATCGGGTCTCCGGTCATTATCGTGCCGTTTCTTTGCTTGCGTGGAGGCGAAGTCTAACAACTGAGCTACCGTTGGCATTCATAGCGCTCCCACGTACGCGGCTTCTTTGTGCTCGTCTCTATCTCTCTCTCCCTTCCACTCTCTTTCTTTTTTCTATTACACAACTCTTTCCCCTTGTGCAGGGTAGCCAACCGAAACTACCTCTGGTTAACCGGTCTCTCCGCCTTTCTATGCATCCTTTCGCTCTCTCTCTCTGAAAAAACTAAAGGATCGTCGCATAAAAATTTATGCGACGATCCTTCATATTGAACGAGTAACAGCGCGAATAGACAAGGACGAGAACGCGACACACACATGCGCTGTTATCTCTTCACTACGAATCAGAACTAACTATAGCACACCAACAAGCCTGGTCAAAGTTGTCTTCGCATAAGACTGCGAATTCAATGACTTTCAATAGCGAGTTCACGTGTACCTTGGTGCCGCTGACGTACATACGCCGTCATACTTTGCCTGAACAATAAATAAACTTCTTTGGCAGCTTAACTTTAACAAACGCGGGCTCCAAGGAGGAAAACTTGAAGCAGCGCGACGAAGACAACAATCGAAAGCACACACAACAGGAAGAGCGCTGTTGTGTGTTTTGTTTACGTTTTGTGTGTTTTCGATTGTTGTGATCGTCTTCTTCGCGCTGCTTCAAGTTTTACTCAAGATGAACCAACTGGCCCAATAAAGTTGTTGTCAGAAGGAAGCATTGAGTGCTTTGGAAGAGAGAGGCCACGTACAAGCTGGCACTTTCAGGGCACCCAAACAACAAGGCTGCAGTACCTACGGGCCACTGCACAGGAGAAGCAAAAACAGGCTCAGTCATGGTCGGTTTCAAGAAACACTAAAAACAAATACTAAGTCGACCTGCAGTGTGAAAATACCACTCCAGAAACTTCGCAGCGCTTGTTCCGGACCAAAAAAAAAAAAAAAAAAATATGGGGAGTTACGATCCAAAGCCACTTTCTGATTATGAGGCACGCCGTATAATGGAGGACACTGGAAATTTCGACCACCTGGGGTTCTTTAACGTGCACCTAAATCTAAATTTCGCCCCCATCGAAATGCGGCCGCCGCGGCCGGGATTCGATCCCGCGACTTCGTGCTCAGCAGCCCAACACCATAGCCACTGAGCAACCACGGCGGGTGCGGACCAAGAAAAGACTTCGTTTATGGGAGAATTGTGTCTGAAGGCTTCGTATATATCCTTACCGCCATTCAAATTGCCCGCCCCCGAGCGGGAGAGTGGTGACGTTGCATACGCCATCACCACCGTTTACTGCCGTCGGTGAGCAAACGGCGCGCCTGGGAGGCGGCGCTACGGTTTTCTGCGCAAAACACAAACGCGCGGCCACGGGGAAACCGAGCCACGATACAGCGTTGGATTCGCCGCTGCAGCTGTTCTTGGTCAAGTGGCGTGGACAGTTCGGAAATCCTGCGACATCACACGGACGCTTAGTCCTCTGCTAATGACAGTTTGACACTTTGTGTGAGTTTCGCTAGCCAGCAAAATAAACGCAGCGCTACGCGATCGCAAAACTATCTAAACGCGAAAGCCTGGGTGGCTCAGAGTGAAAAAAAAAAAAAAGAAACCTTTCAATGTCAAGGGTAATGTCAATGCGTACTTTTTATATAAAAAAATCTAATAACACTAGACAAGTAGCATTTCTTATAATGCTGCATAATCATAAACTTCTATAATGAGTGGTTGAGTACTCGTGAGAGAATTATTATGAGGAGTGTCTTCGTCGTCAGGTTAGTACTTGAATGTCCAGGGGGAGCCTATAAGGTGGTCCTGCATGCACCTTAATTTCTCGATCACTAAAGCTCTGTTCGCGATAATATTGACGGCTTACACGTTCTGGAGCCCCAATATATCACTTTAGCTTGACTTAATATTTGCTTTTAGTGTCCCGGCCTTCAAGTATGACGGGGACGCCTGTATGTGCTCTTTCTGAGCAGTCACATCTTGAGCTTGAGGTGGTGCACATTGACCGACTGGCGCGAGAAAGGATCAGGTACAATGCGCGTCTAATTGGTACGACTTAGTGTTTGCTGCGGCCACTGCGGCCGATTACACTGTGCCCTCATCAATCATGCACTCGGCGAATCTCATAAGCTGCTGCTTACAAGATTCCAGCGCACTCCCCTGGCGTCCTTCCCAGCTTTCTTTTTTTTTTTCGGGGGGAGGGGGGGGGGCGGGCTATAGTTCTGTGCGTGATTAAACATGTGACACACAAGATGCTTCATAGTGCGACCACTAGGTATAATTACATCTTTCTCTATAGAGCAAACTACAATGTAATAGATTTGTTGCCTGTGGGCAACAATTGATTGCTACACCGCGCCAACGTAGCGGGCAGACTGCGTTCCAAAAAATTCGACTCCGCGCTTCAACGTGCGTTTCCAGTAGCCGCACTGAAGAGACGCTAATTCCTATGCTAAGCCGCTGGAACATATTGCGCAGGTGCGAGTGATGAACTTCCGCGACGACCCGTCACCGACTACACCCCCTGCAGCGCCTTGATGTCTCCGCCGAGTCATTGCGCCGCCTATATCGTTTGACCCTTCTTTCGCTCGGGAGCAGAAGAGGTACCACGTGACCCGCGTTAGCAGCGACACGCGCCTCCAGGACAAAGCGAAGGGGACGTCATTACCACCGCGCAAGCTGGGTTACTTCCTTCCGGGAAGCGAGTCCCGATGCAGCCCCACGGACAGCAGCGCCCGCCGAGTCGCCTCCGCACTGTCCCTTTTGTCTTCGCGACCCGTTGCGCGTCCCCGGGCTAAGCCTAAACGGCCGAGCACGACGCCGAAAGAGGCGCCGCCACGCCCCCACCCGTCCCCCTTCCCATCGGACGAAACGTCGTTAGGAGTCTGCGCGTCTGGATGCGCATTGTTCTGGAGCGCGCGCGCGCGCGTGCGCGCGACTCGTCGTTCGAATTCGGAGTACCGTCTTTTCCGTGGCCGGCCTCGTTCTCCGCGCCATCTTGAATAGTGGCTACCAAACTCTCCTCTGTCCGGGGTCTTGCGCAACGCATACTCGCTCTGTAACGTCCTTCGGAGTCGCTCCGGGCACTCGGTGATGACGACGTGGCAGCGCTGAATCGTTGACCCTCGCTGCCCTCTTTTTTTTTTTTCCGACACGACTGTATGCGCGAAGACCGGAAGGAAGGACCGGAAGCTCTTCGCGTCGCGATGTCCTGTGGGCAGGCTTGCACGGAGCGTTTCGCCGATGACGTAAGCTTATCTGCGGTTAAATGAGGTACTGCGCAAGTGACAGTGAGTTGCGAAGTGGTAAAATAGCGCGCGTTGGGAACCTTCGTCATCTCGTCGCTTTTGGTAGGCTTCCGTTATACCTTTTCTGACTGCGCAGCTCATCACGTTCATTCGTGAAGCTTTCTAAATGAGGCTAAAACAGTGTCGTGGAAGATGCAGAACACAGCATCGAGAACTCTCTCGAAGAAACGTTTGTTTCCCTGAATCGATGGACAGTGCCTTTTTTTTTTTGCAGAAGGATTTTTGCATTACTTAATTCATTCATTATTAGCGCAAAGAGTTACTGTATACAAGGTAAATTCGCGAGAAATGTGACAGGGGAACATCGAATTCACTTTCAAGCAAAGCTTCATAATCGTCACTATCAAGCAAGATATCATCATCAAGCAACGATTATTCGCGGTGCGCCGGTGCGAACTTAACTGGTTGTAAGAAGTAGCTTTCCCGTCGAATATTTCGGCTCACTGAACACTTTAGTGCCCTACATGCGTGTTTTGTCACTACACGAATTTGAAAGCAATTTGGGTGTACCCTTTCACATTGTTCGAACGAGTGCAATTAAAGAAACCCCAGACAGATTTCGCTTGTCGACTCCTGTACCTTCTTCAGGTCGATTATCACGGACCACGTGGTTCACTGTTAATGGGCACGCATGATTGTACAGCACGTGCGTGGCGCTGGCAGTTTCTACACGCCTGTGCACTACACTGACCTAGCTCCAGTCGGCACTAGCAGCTACAGAGTACGAGCAAAGTGAGAGCCGTACATCAGAACATTTCATCGGGCTAGTACGTGCATGTCATGCGTCTTCAGCTAACAGACCAGATACAGAAGGTCTTGCTCAAAATTGGGAAGCAGACTAGAGCTGCCTCTAGGCCCCTAATGGTAAAGTAGAAACCAGCGCACTGCCGGCCAGATGCTCGGCTGTTACGGGACCTGAACATTTAAATAAATGCTCCAACCCGAGGGTGTCCTCACCTCAACATGTGGTGCCCCGGGATTCGCATGGGGAAATTCGTGCTGCGCACGTTTTTGTGAAAAGTTATGTGGGAATTCGTTTCACAGCCGAGGGGGAAGGGAGGGGGCGGGTGACTGTTTGTACGTGTCTTACAAAACGATGGGTGTCCGGCAGTGGGGATCGAGCCCACACACTTCGTCCACAGCCGGGCCGGGCGTTCTAGCCACTAGGCGACGGGCTGCGTTCGTCTCTGTCGTTTCTGTACGTTCCTGTGACCGCGTTTCACTATGCGGTTTTTACCTGACGCACATTAGAGTGTTACCTTTAGCAGTGCATGGCAGTGCGTCTGCAAAATAAATAAATAAATAAACGAAATTGTGCAGAAACCATCGACGATGATTCCCAATGAAAGCGAATAGAACGAACGAACGAACGAACGAACGAACGAACGAACGAACGAACGAACGAACGAACGAACGAACGAACGAACGAACGAACGAACGAACGAACGAACGAACGAACGAACGAACGAACGAACGAATGAACGAACGTTTTCATTCCCTTGACCGGCCACCGACCAATCACGAGAGCGGGTGAAGGAGGCAAACTATTCTCCTTAACAATGGCGTGCAGAGAGGTTTTGTCCCGTAACAAGTCCGGCAAGGGTGTAAGCAAACAGCCCGAAGGCACTCGCGGAAAGCATGCATGCGACCGTCGTCCACGGCGCCAGCCACACAGTAGGCAGAAGGCCACGAACGTCGCGCTCCTTCTGGCTCAAATTGCAGCTCGGCGCGACGACTGCGGATAACCGCAATTGAGGCGCCACGTCGCCACGATACGTGACTAATGAGAAGACGCTAAACCGCAACCACGCCAGCCATTATCGGTCGTGGTCGCGGGATAGGCTTCTTTCGTTCTGCTTAATTCGAGCAGCCCCTCAGCCTGCGCCTAGCGAACACGCGAAGAAAGGAATGACGGGCTGCCCCGTGTCACAGGAATCGGTAAAACAGCAGAACGAACAACATAACACCGCAACGACAACATAAAGCAACTTATTGGGCGGTAATTACACGACGCCGGCGCGGCGGGCAAGGGGTCGTGCAAATACGAAACGACCACGAACACACCCCACGCGTCGCCAAGTTTTTTTTTTTTTTTTTCGCGACGCGCAAATTAGACGGCAACCAGAGCGAGCGAATAAGGAGAGGAACAAACAGCGCTCGCGACAGTCCAAGGTGAACAGATGCGCGCACGCAAGCCGGACCAAAGAGCGATTGCAATGCCACACAGTGTATGCGGCGAGTCCGCACGCGTGGCGACGGTGGCGGCATCTGCGGCGACATGCAGACGACAGAAACGACGACGACGACGACACAGAATAAACGATCGACGATCCGACAGACGTCGCACTCTCCGATTTGCCCGTCGCATCGTTCGTCTCTTCCCGCGTCTAGCGTATACGGAGACTGCCGACAATCACGCGACAACCCCTCGGCGACTCGGGTTAAAAAACGGCGCAATTAGAAAAGAGCACGCCGTGCTTAGCTTTCGACGTGGAGGTAACCCTACATTGCCCGCCACAAAGGTACAAAAAAGCAGCAAGAAAAATCGACTACGGGCGAAAATAAGAACAGCGATGACATCGTCACCGGTGCGCCTTTCTTTCCTTCCTACGTTTCTTTTTTTATAATTTGTTTCGTTAGTGCTTTCTTCCTTCTTGGTTTCATTTCTTTTTTTCTCATCCACCGTTTTTATCATGCGGAAGAGCCAATCAGTGCTCGTCGCCGCATTGGCTATTCGATCGCGTGATCCGGGCGCTTCTTCAGTTTTGCCGGAGTCGGGAATGTGGGAACCAAAGCGTATAAGCTACAAAAGAAAAAAAAAAATATATATATATATATATATATATATATATATATATATATATATATATATATATATATATATATATATGAACGAACACTGACGTATCAACGTATGAGCCGGTCGCATGCTAGGCTCGTGCCGTCGAAGCTTTGCAGGCACGCGACGCGGGCGAAAGACGACGATGGATTGAACGTGGAGATGGTAAATACCCCCCCCCCTCCCTCCCACCCAGCCCCGACCGCAGGATGTACAAAAACGCGAAAGGTGTTCTTATTGCAGCAACTATAGCGGCATGGTCGGTGGCGCGCGCCGCGGTGTGGTCGGGCAAAAGACGCCCGCTTAATTTCTCGCCGAATCACGCGATACTAATCGGCCGGAATCACGCCATGTACAGATCCCCACAACCCCTGACGGAAACGAGGACGCGACTGTCGCCCCTCCATGCGGCATTAAACGTGCGCTGTCGTCTGCTCGTCTGGTCGCCCTTAAAGTTACTGTATATGCTACCTTTTACGGTATATGCTACCAAAGGTAGCATATACCGTAAAAGGCTATCGGTACCATATACCGGTAGCATATATGTTACTGTATATGCTACCTTTGGTAGCATATACAGTTACTCTAGCCGCCGTCGTTTCTGTCTGCCCCCGGCCCCTACTGGGAGGAAGGAAGCCAGACGGACAGTACCTAACGTGCTAACGTGTTGAGAGGCCTGCACGGCAGCTCGTGTTAGAAATCTTTTAGAACTTGACATTTACACCCCACATGAACACGATAAAATTATAGGGTTCATCGTCCCAAAATTGCCCAGCAGGTCACGAAGGACGTCGTATACTGGAGGGCTCCGAATAAATTTTGACCACGTAGAGTTTTTCTTTCCTTTTTTCTTAAATGGGCCTAAATACAAATACACGAGCTTTGTTTTTGTTTTTTTCCTTTTTTGCGTTTAGCTTTCATCGGAATGCAATCGCCGCGAACCGGCGTCGAACCCACGACCGCGAGCGCTAACCAGCACAAGGCCATAGCCCCAGACCAAATGCAGCGGGTAACGGCAGCTGCAAGAGAGGAACGTTTCAATCTCGGAGGCATCCCTTATATTCATTTTTGTTTTATATAAAGAAAGCTGCGAGAGAATTAGTCAGTTGAAGCCTGTGCTTATAGCTATACTCGAAAGAAGGAAAGGAACAGGAACGAAACAAGCGAACCTTAGTCCGGCTAGGTTGCAACACATCACTTATGGAAAAAAAAAGATAACTGTATATGCACCTCTATATGTGTTTTAACGCGATAGCGTTAAGGAGCTCGTGTCGCAGAAAAGCCGGTGTCGTCGGCGTCGGTGTCGGCGTCCGCGGCGTTGGCCGTGAGCGATAAATCACGGCAGGCACTTCATAAATAAAAAGCAACTTCCAAGATGGGCTGGGTGGGAATCGAACCAGGGTCTCCGGAGTGTGAGACGGAGACGTTACCACTGAGCCACGAGTTCGATGCTTCAAAGCGGTACAAAAGCGCCTCTAGTGAACGCGGTGTTGCCTTAGAAACGAGCTGTTTCTAAGGCTCAGGCGTGCGTCGCTTGCTCAGGCGCACATTTCGTTGTCGCGCCGAACGCTGCGTTGCTCGACGCTCACCGCGTCCGATGCGGGGCGCGTAGTCGCTGCGCCGTAGCCCATTGTCTTACACCACTTGGCGGGTCGACGGGAACGCTGTCGCGTTCCACTCTTGAAGGCGAAGCTTAAGCGTCCTCCAATTTTTTCATTTCGCTATACATTTAGGCAAGGAATTTGATAGACACATGTAGCAGAGTTGGCGATCGTCGAAAATCCGATGTGCGGGTCAAGCGCGTAAGCTTTTATGCATGATTAGTGAAAGAAACCGTAACAGTTCCTATACCCTTATCAAAGACAGACGCTGCGAGGGGTATTCGTTTGCTTGCACAAAACAAGACTGAAACTTTGTGGAACACCCCGATTTTCTCCACCTGCCGTCTCCACCAGCCGGATCCTACGTTGAAGCTGCAGATTCCATCGAACTTCTCCCGCCGTGATGTAATTTTACTGTGCCGCCTCTGGAGAGGGGTGGCTTTTACGAATGCCTACTCATTACTTATTAGGATGTCCGACACACCGATCTGTGACTCATGCAACTGTGAAGAGACGATCTAGCACGTGTTGTGTTTTTACAATCTCTATGACACTGAACCCGACGTTCTTCGGAGGGTGTTAAACCGATTACACAACAGACCATTTTCAGAGACTAAGCTTCTCGGACCATGGCCCCACGAGTCGCATGCTTACAAAACGACGCGGGCACTGCTACAATTTATGAAATCGAATGGCCTCAGTGACCGATTGTAGGCTTGAATTGATGGACAACCGCTCGTGTTCATACTAAGAATACCTTCTTCCCTCCCTCTCTTTTCTTTTCATCCCTTAAACCCCTTCCCTCGTGTAGGGTAACAAACCAGACGCGCGCTTGCTTGACCTCGCTACCTTTCCTTCCTTACTTCTCCTCTTCCTCGTCGAAAGTTCCAGTGTAATCGCTGGTGTCGCGTAGCTTCCAGAAAGTACAATGCCCGTCACGCATACAATCAGATTACAAAACAATCGCAAACCATGACAACAGAAACAAGCGCGAACTAGAGTGAGTGAGTGACAACTTTATTAATCGAAAGGGTGAGGATTAAGGGAGGCTAAGCTACGTAGGCTGCCAGGCTGTGCTTCTCCGTGACGTCTTCAGCGAACGAGAGCAAACGAAGCAAACCAAACAAGCGCGAGCTAGAGCTGACGCGAGGAGACGATAGTACGAAACGAACGGTCCGGCTGGGACCAGTTACGAGCACGCGCCAAGCAGTTGGGTAGGTCCTCATGACACCAGTTTCCGGCGTGCACCTCACAGAAGGGGCCGCACTCATTGGTCTCAGCCGTTCGCGGCTCGCGTATTTCATATCCCGCTCCGCGTTCGTTCTTTCATTTTTCGCTGAGCATGTCAGACGCCGCCGCCGCTGATGCCAGCAGCTGGAACGGGCACCCCCCCCCCCCTTTTATAGGTGCGCTCTAAAGAAAAACTGCAGATTCTTAGCACTATAACACATTTTCCGAGTAGTCGAATACCTATGCTCGTTTGGGGTTCCAGGTAGTGCTACTAGATGGCACAGCGTGGCCATGTAAAGCGAGCATTTGCGTGTGTGATCAAGTCAGCAAGAAGACGGGTTGACGCCAACCGGGTCACGACGTCGGCTTGACGAATATGACTTGAAGAGGACAACGACCATGACATTACGAGGCTGGCACGTCAAACATGACATCTAGATAAGAACGACCACGACATCAGTGGCTATGGTGTTGGGCTGCTGAGCACGAGGTCGCGGGATCGAATCCCGGCCACGGCGGCCGCATTTCGATGAGGGCGAAATGCGAAAACACCCGTGTGCTTAGATTTAGGTGCACGTTAAAGAACCCCAGGTGGTCAAAATTTCCGGAGTCCTCCACTACGGCGTGCCTCATAATCAGAAAGTGGTTTTGGCACGTAAAACCCCAAATATTATATTATTATAACGACCACGACAGTGGCAAGATGACGGCGGTTAACCTCGAAGGCGGTGCACTGGTAATACGGAAGCGTCCATGTGCCGATATATTGGTGCACGTTCTACAACCACGAACAATCGGAATGAACACTGAGCCTTCCACTGCGTAATACATAAATGGCTTACAGGTCTTTCTTTGGAACGCTGAGATCAATCGATCGATCCAATGCATCGGAAGTGCATAATGAAGCTTTCCACTCTCTTAATTAATCCCGCTCCACATAAGTTCCAAACAGGATATGTTTCAATTAATGGAACATACAGTGAACAAGATTAAGGGTTATGTAGTAGGAGTGACTGCCGAAGAGCCGACGCGCAGTGTCATTCGTTGCGCACAAGTTCCACTTTCTAAGCGCAAATATGTTCCTTAGTAGAACGTATGTAAAATGAGATGAAAACTGTACCACCGGTATATGCTGTGATTAGCTCACTGTCGTTGAACTACGGGTGGCTGTCAACACCAACTGCCTCACACACGCCAAAATCTATAGGAAGATGCGTTCAACACACGCAGACGGCACAAATGTGCTTCAACGGTAGATTGTACTAGAGCAATGCGGTATATTGCAATTGCTCCGGAGGCAATCCGGCAATGTTCCCACACGCGTCATACGCTATACGCATGCTTGCATCTTTCCTTGTACACATACGAGCGCCATGGACCAAGATGGAAAACAGTGACGGGACAGCCAAAATATATGATTCGGTCGTGTCCGCATTTTTCTGCTCGAACTTCGAGTCAAGGTTTCGAGCAGGTTGCGAAGCATTTTATCCTTCAGTGTCTCGCTGACATTCGATCAGCCACTGTCATTAAGCTATCTGTCAATCGGAAAAGACCTCGATTCTTTTATCCCGATTGCGAATCTCCACCGGCGTCGTGGGTTGTAGGGGAGTTTGTTCGCGCTTACTGCGTGCTGTTCGGATTTGACCATCGCCGTTTCTGTTTGCTGCCGCACAAATTCCCCTCTTTCACTAGCTGCCGCAGGAGGTGCCTTATTTTCGGCCTATCTCTCCCGTTGTCCAAGTACTGCTGAACGCAAGGCCTTATAATAAACGCGAATTCACTGTATGGCCTTCGGTTTTGAAGTAACGCGGTCGGTTACGTCTCGTATCGATAGACAGTCATTAACCCATACTTTAACATCAAGAACCCACGTTTCACTCTGGTACAAACAGCGCAAAGACGCATGATGCCTGATATGGTACGCTTAAGTTTCCTCAAAGATGACTCTAATTTAATCATTTGCTTTTACTTGGCTCGGTCGCCTGAGAATAGTAGTTGCTTTTGCGGACGGCTCAACGTTCCCAATGGGAATGACGCGCCGTGCCAGCTTTTACATACATGACACAGAATAAGCTTTAAACTGCTGAATGAGCGCCCAAAACATGAAGATCAGAGGCCCGCCTTCAGACCGCTTCAGGGAAATTAGATGACAGGCCCTTTACAGAACTGACTATCCTGGAGACCGTGGCCTCGCGCATCTATGTGCAAGGCCACGACAGTGCTGCAGCGCTTCTTGAGGTCCTTCAGCTTAAGTGACCGCCTTTGACTGGCTGAACGATGAACTCGTACATGTGTGTGCGTGCACAGTGGTACCTTTCTTCTCATTCTTCACTGCCCTCTCACTTTTCCCCAGTGCAGGGTAGTCAACCGGGCTCCAGCCTGGTTAACCTTTCCTTTTCTTCATCACGACTCTCTTTCTCTCTCCTGAAAATGACCCATGGCTTATCAGTCGTGCTTCATCTATCGAATTAAGAATAATTAATATAGGTGAGCTTCCCACACGCTCAGTGGCCTCACGCACAGCGTGAACGAAGACTGGCTTAGGTGAATACAGCAAAATGCACACATATGTCGGTATACTATCAAAAACCGGCCGAGTCGGAAGTTCGGTGATGACTGATCGATATAAATCACAGCAACGGAAAGAACACTATAAACGGGAACTTGTGTATGGTGTTTACATGTGGTAATGTTCCCACTTGTTTCCAGATAAGCCCATGTTGCGCACCTGCGGTGTCGACAACCTTCTCTCGACGGCTGTCATCACTGGCCTGACAGTGGGATGCGAAAGCTCATTAAAACATAGCGAACGTTGTCGGAAGCAATGACACGAAGAAAATGTCCCGAACAAAACAGTGTCACTCTCTGCCATTTATTCGCACGCATTTCGACTAGAGTGGGCAGGCGTTTCAACGTATACAGCAGGGACCAATTTGAGAAAGAACAGCGATAAATTATTGGCTTCGTCTTTGAACTAATAAGAACAAAGATGGGGGTTCTTCGACAGGAAAGCTGCTCAGGAAGTACCAAGCTCGTGAGACGTGAAATTACACATCTGACGTATTAAAGCGTCCGGTATACGTGAGGTTACAACTTTGCCGAGTGTCTCCTGTAGCATCGCGTGACACATTCCTCGAATACTGATTGCGTACGTACCGAGACCATGCGCGCTAGAGCAACATGCCTCGAAACCCCGAAACATCGGCAATCGTTCGTCCTTGAGTAAGGCCGGCGTGGCTTCGGCATGCGCCTATATATTGAATCGGTAAAGCGGGCACTCGCCCATTTGTATAACCGAAAACCGCGCGAATCGCTCCTCGTTCGCGGCATTCCTACGGCGGCAGGGGAAGGGGGGAATAAACGCCCCCAGCGGAGTGCACGACTACAAATTTTGTTGGCTTCTGCGCGTGCTCCCCGGGCTATCCGTTCGCGAACCGCTAGCGCTTCGGCTGGCGAACGAGAAAGCGGCCGAAGAAACAATTAGTCGCCGCTGGACTCCTGCTCTGACGTATGCAGAGAGAGCAATCGGCTGGGGACAGAGGGACCCACACGCACAAACCGAAGTGAATATCAATGAGGAACGTACCGCTTCGGGGTGCACACCTTCCTTGGGATGGCGCGGATTTTTGGCTTGCATGAGAGTGCACTGATCAATCAATATATATCTCGGTATAACTATATCGAGAAAAAAAAAAGGAGGAAAAAAAGCGGGGAAGGATTGGAACAGAAACGGCAGGGGCAAGAGAGATGCAGGCAATAATTTGTATGTGACGCGCAAGTCTTTATCCATTAGGAATGGAAAGCCGCACGACGCCAGAGAATGAATGACCCGCGGGCGGTCGTCCCACCAGAGCTGCGGATTTTTAACGCGATAGCGTTAAGGAGTTCGTGTCGCAGAAAAGCCGGTGTCGTCGGCGTCGGTGTCGGTGTCGGCGTCCGCGGCGTTGGCCGTGAGCGATAAATCACGGCAGGCACTTCCTAAATAAAAAGCAACTTCCAAGATGGGCTGGGTGGGAATCGAACCAGGGTTTCCGGAGTGTGAGACGGAGACGTTACCACTGAGCCACGAGTTCGATGCTTCAAAGCGGTACAAAAGCGCCTCTAGTGAACGCGGTGTTGCCTTAGAAACGAGCTGTTTCTACGGCTCAGGCGTGCGTCACTTGCTCAGGCGCACATTTCGTTGTCGCGCCGAACGCTGCGTTGCTCGACGCTCACCGCGTCCGATGCGGGGCGCGTAGTCGCTGCGCCGTAGCCCATTGTCTTACACCCCTTGGCGGGTCGACGGGAACGCTGCCGCGTTCCACTCTTGAAGGCGAAGCTTAAGCGTCCTCCAATTTTTGTCTTCGCGGTCGCACGGTCGCCGTCGTCAAGACAACGGAGGTGTCCCAGATTAGATGTCACCCTCTCCCCCTTTTTTGCCTCGGTCCTCTCCCCTTTAGTTCCCGCCTGTTTACTTATAGTATCTCATTCTTTTTTCTTTTTTTTTTGCCACCTCGTTTAATATACCTTCTTCGCCTCTCGTGAAAATACTTAATCACCGTGTCGCCGATGTAAAAACATAGTTCAAATAGATAAAGTTTGTCTAGAGTTGTACTTCCTGCTTTGGAAATTCTCCAATTCGGCAGTGCTATTCCAACGGCGATACAATGAGAATCCTGAGAGCCAGGGAAATGAAAATACTTAAGAATGACAGAAGATAAGCGACGTCGGAAGCAGGGAAAATTTATTCCGCAGAGTACGGCTAGTTCAGCGTATACAGCGAGATGAACTGACTTCAGAGCAGTGTCCGATTCACAATGCCAAATTGAACAGCGCCGAACACATAGGAAGCGGAGGGTCGGACGGAATCCCGTCTAGTCGGGAAAAAAATCGTAGTCAAGAGCGCACACAGAGCTGACCAAGGTAAAATTTATTTAATGAGGAGACGCTTCAGCTCCTCCACGGGAGCCTCTTGCAAAAGCAATGATTGTGAACATTCCTTCGGTGGGGGATGCGCCAGGTTCTTTAATAGAATACATCTCATCTACGTGTATGTATTATCGACAGAACACACAGCAAAAGAGGCGGGCAGGCAAATAATGGAGACACACTTTGCAAAAAAAAAAAAAAAAGGAGGACGCTTAAGCTTCACCTTTAAGAGTGGAACGCTATAGCAATCAAAGATCCCTGACTGCATCTCAGCTTCGCGGCAACTGAAGCTTCCGTAACCGTAATGTTTACCGGGAAACTCTGGCGGCGAACGGTATGCACGTAGGCGAGCTTTCTGATAAAAACGTGGCATCTTACGTGGCCGATCCCGGAAGTTGTGCACCAGCTCCGCCAAATTTTTTAAAATATAACTTTCGGGGTTCTTCAATTGTTTCGCACTTTTAATATTTCAGCCCGAGAAGATTTAACATAAAGCGCATGCGTTGTTGGTGCTTTGTTTCGTGACATTCGTTTGTGGGCTGTCATTCTCAAAATTCCGAGGAATGAGGTTGTCAGGAACGTAAGACAAGGTATGATCAACTTAGAGTGGTTTGGCAACATAACCCGCATACATTGCATGTCATACAGCAAGGCATGCCTATACATATACATAAATATAGACGGGAATTTTCTCTCACGGCGAAGCCAGCGCCGAACACAGACGTCGACACCGCATTTTCTGCGACACAAGGCTCTCAACGCTAACGCTTTAAACTGAAACCAAGTTGCGTGTACTACAGGGTGGCCCAAGGCAAGTAGAGTCCAAGGCAAGTGAAGAACACATGAACTGTACGGCGATATTAGTGGCAGTCAGCTATGGCGGTCGACATTTACAGCAGTACCTGACCTCTATAGAGAGGGCGGAACCTACGTAAGTAGGTTTTAGTCTTTCATCTACTTGTATAATATCGCCTTACAGTTTATGCATTCGTCAGTTACTTTGGGTTTGGTTTATCTTGGGCCACGTTGTACTACACCGACAGAGGAAACCCTTAAGCTCGTTTTCTTCTGGAACCATAAAGTGCCGATAGCAGTACATCGCATCGCGAATAGGCCAAGTGTCGATATAAATTCGAATTCTCTAGGGAGCTTTCTACAAAAACCACCAGAAGAAAGTCTGACGCTTCGATCGGTCCGTTACCATGGCAACGATGGGCAATACATGAGTTTGTTTGGCATTCTTGCTTACGGCGTCATACATTCTTGTGGCGTTACTCAGTGTCTATTAAATTTCTGAGCAACAATGTTTTTTTTTTTTTTGTAGACGCATAAAATCAATGAACTGCATGCTGTGATCACACATAATCAATGCAAATCGTTGCACGAACGACATACTTCGTTGAAAATGAACAGTTTGAGAAATAACAAAACCGTTTCAAGTCACAAGAACGAAGTTTAGACAATCCGTGTACAATGCCCACTCTTCCCAGCTGTCTCGCACTATACTGTCTACGTGCGATAGACAGTATAGTGCCAGACATCATTCTAGTAACTTTTGCACGAGACTCTATGTAATTCTATCAAGAAGTCATTGGGATAATCTATAGACAGACTGCAAACTCAGAAGGAACAGATTTAGTTGGTCAGGGTCTTGAACAAATGGGATGTTCAGTACAAATATCTGTCTTCTCTGCTTACACGGTCTTCGCCCATATTTGCAACTCAATACGTCCTTCCTTCCAGAATATGGGAAATCAGTTCTGGGGAGGCACGTAAGGCGGAGGAACGTTCATGAAAGGGAAAATTGAAATCTGCCCAGCATAACCAAGTTAGAAAGGAAACCCGCACGGGTTCCTCGGAAATAATATAAATTCTGATATGCAGCTCATGCAGCGTCTATGGAAGCCTCAATAGCCTAATAGCCCGGTAACATGCGCACTGCACCTTTTTATTCAAATTGGCGAATTTGAGTTTAATTATCGCAGTCCCCCGGCATACTGAAAGGTCGCTACTCACTCGAAATAGTGGCTGACAGTCATTTGCAGTACCTACACCAAGGTGGTCTGCATTTTCATTCCATAATTTTCTTTTCCTGGCACTGTGACTTCATTGTACACTATACTTAATCTTCATTTTACTGCTGTGTTTGTTAAAATTTTCTTTGCTATTAGCAGCAGCTCTGCACTGACTGCAATGCAATGTGCGCGTCTTAGATTAGGAGGTCCCCCCAGCGGTACTCCTTACCTCGGGTCCTCCTATAGCAGTCGTTGGTTCGAAGACGTCCTATGCAAATAATAAAATTCTCTTGCCTTTCAAAGGTGCTCAAGGAAAGCCCACGGTTTTGGATATACACGTCTGCAGAAAAAAAATCGTCGTGCAGAACAAACCTGTTCAAAGACGCTTCAGCGCGCAGCTGAAGCGGGGGCCGGTTGCCGCAAAGAAGGAAGTCGTGCCAAAGGCTGTTTGGCAGGACTCTCTGTCGCCTGGCAATCACTCGTTTAGCGCAGGGAACGTGAGGTGGTCTAGCTAATGAACGACAAAAGAACAAAAAGGAAAAGAAAAGCGAAGAAAAAAATTATAGTCAGGAATACATGAGGGCGATATTAGCCTGATATCGTAATATCGGCGTCAGTGTTCCAACGGCGTCCCGATGTATCGACAACGCCATGTGAACGCGCTCTTATAGGAAATTGCAAGCGAAGAACTAAGGACTGGAAAAAAAAAACATACGCATACGTAACGACGGCGTCCAAGTTCATGACTGTTTCCGCAATGATCTTTCTTTCCATAGGCTTAACTTGCAATGGTCGGACTTGCGTAGGGATTCTGATGTTACAGCGATTGCCAGCGCAGTCTCCGATGACTACTCTCTCTCTCTCTCTCTCTCTCTCTCTCTCTCTCTCTCTCTCTCTCTCTCTCTCTCTCTCTCTCTCTCTCTCTGCCTCTTTTCTGAAATTAGACTTCTTGCATTGATAAGCCACAAAATGAAGCGGTCGTGTGGCTAGCGCCCAATGTTTCATAGCAGGAAAGATTGCTCATCTGGAGGCAGGTGCAGGTTTGGCATGCTTCTGGCTGCATCGCCAGGCTATACTGCACGTTCCCATGTTTGTCGCTGTAACCACCACTTTCAGGAAGTAAACATTGACGTTACCGCCGTGATCGCCCATTGCAATAGCGTTTAATGAACTCCACTCCCGCCAGCTTTCTGTCAAATTCTGTGGCAAACTGACCTCTCCACTTAGTTACATCGCGTTCTATAGATACGAATCAATTAATGCGAAACAAGAAGCAACTACTTTAAATAGGTTGAATACGGGCCTAGTTGGCATTTTGAAATGAGAACCATCTTGAAATACAGCGCAACGGGACAGCACAACAGAAAGTAAGACGAACACAGGCGCAAATAACAAACAAACGCAAATAAACGCAAATAAGCACATAGCAAACAATCAACTGAAACAATTATTTCTATACTAAATGACATCTTGCAGGTAGAAAGAGAGAAAAGGATGCTTAGAAAAGCAGGAAGTTTAACTAAAGGTAGTTCCGGTTGGCTACTTTTATTGCTTTCACTGAATTGAATTGTCGGGTTTTACGCGCCAAAACCGCGGTTTGATTATGAGACCCGCCGTAGTAGGGAGACTCCGCATTAGTTTTTACCACCGGGGGATCTTTAACGTGCCCCCAATGCACGGGACCCACGGGCGTTTTTGCGTTTCGCCCCCATCGAAATGCGGCCGCCCCGGCCGGGATTTGATTCCGCGACATCCTGCTTAGCAGCGCCACAGCATAGCCACTAAGCAACCGCGGCAGGTATTGCTTTGACTGGCAAACTTACTTATTGCCAACATTACTTAATTTGTTAAAGAACCCCAGGTGGTCGAAATTTCCGGAGTCCTCCACTACGGCGTGCCTCATAATCAGAAAGTGGTTTTGGCACGTAAAACCCCAAATAATAAAAATAATAACATTACTTAATTTACTTCTTACACGATGGCGGCAAATCTTCGAAGTATAGAATTCAAGCCGATAAGTTCTCAATGGCAAAAGCAGGAAAACTAAAGCTAGTACCAATCCCGAGATATCCATCCTTCGATCAATACGCCGACTTCACTGCTGGGAGGCACTACCACTACACTAAATGGTTGACTGACATTAAAAAAAGAAACAAAGAAGCCGCAGTTCCACCCAAAAGGTGAAGCATTGGTAACGACACAAAGATATTATTAAACTACACCAAGTAAGCTTCGTAGTTTGATCGGCCGTTTAAATTGCAGCGAACATTCGCTTACTGATTCAATTAGCAAGCACCGTGTCACGTACGCCGAGGCAAACATGAACAGGTATCACGCCACGCTGGCATGACGAATAGCCACGTCGCGTTCCAGCGTGACCGTGGGAGAGCGCAAACCGAGGAGGGAACGCTCCTATCTTGAGCCACCTGAGATCGCGCGACCTCCGAACGCTGAGCGCGCGCGAAGACAGCGCACATTCAGCCACCAGCCATCTCGGCTCGCCCAGTCTTTGCACCCACTGCAGATTGCCTGCAAGATAGGGCGCGGGCGGCGCACGGCCTGCCGCCCCTTCCACCTTCATTCTGACACATTCTTTGTGCATGGAATGATTAGCTGGTCAGCAGACGAGATCAGAAACGATTAGAGTATTGGTGGAAGAAAAGCAGGGGAGAGATTGACAGAACCGTAGTCGTTGCAGGTGTAGGCAATGGTACAGTATAGTGGTAGAGGGCTTATATACGAAAGTTAAGATCGAGATCAGATAGGCAAAAGTCTGCTGAGCGATAGATGCAGTAAACCTGATTACATCAGGCAGGTAGGGGACTGTTCGTCAGCGCGCCCCCTTTCAAAGGGGATGCCAACAAATATGATCATTTGGGCTAGATGTGGAGTAACTTTACTCTAGCGAAGGCTTTGTAAGCCACAACAGGACAAAAAGAAACAGTAAAAAAAAGACTCAATGGTGAACACGCTACTTTGAAGTTCGGGCAGAATCTTGCCACGACGTCATGAATTTTGAATGTCTGCAGAGAGTGTTCGTTTTTGTTAATAAAGGTTGCATCTTACTCGAAAGTACACAAAGATAAAATATGGGAACTTTATTTGAAGAAAAGTGCCCCCTACCCAAAAGTAAGTAAACAAATAAATAAACACGAAAACAGCATGAAATTTGCGATGCCCCAATGCCGTAATCAGTGATGCAAAATTTGAGAGGAAAGTTATCTCTCACTCCTTGCGCTAATCATAGAAATTCACAAGAAAAGAAAGGAAGCCTGTATAAAAGGAGAAACTTTCAAAAAGTGACTCTCGCAAAGTAAATCGGCATGTATTTGCTATTTAGCGCCTTTTTAATGAGGGGGAGAAGGGAGGCGTCCTTTATTGAAAACTGTAGATGTTTGTCTGACGGCCCGGGCATAGCATACTATACTCCAGATGGCAACAACGCGAAAGGCACATGAGACATAAAAAACACAGTAAATATAACACAACAGGCCAGCGTACAAAAGTAACGATCTGGTTGGAAACTGAGCTAGGAGTGACCTTTGATATGCGAGCTTCACAATGCAACGAGCCATTAATTCGCACAAATGGCTCCCGACAGAGGGGCCCCTTAGAACAATTAACGGACAAGCGTAGGAAGCGCAGACAGTCTCCGCCTGGGGGAGGCCGGCCGCATCATCAGATCGGTTTTCAGTGGTTTCATCACACGTCCCGTGACAAGGCGGGCACACCCTGCGTAGGACTAGCCTGTCCAAACATGTACACAGGTGTCAGGAAGACATCTACAGGTAGCGTGGCTGCACAAAATTAGAAAGCCATTATAGGAAAGCGGGAAGGCGACGCGACCACCGGCAATGACGCACTCGGCAATAGCGAGCAACACGTGCTCGCTAACGCTATGGCAACAACCCGAAAGCGCTACTGAAGCACCTTTCATATCTGAAGCTGGAGCTTCTTCACTTTAAGACGCCTCGTAAGCAACGCCCGCGATGCTCCTCGTCAAGGCCTTCTCACTCTGCGCGAATCCCGCCTCGACGATGCTGCCAAATCACTTCCGCGTCGATTTCCCTGTCGCCAACGGGGTGTAATCTTGCGCCGCTTGGCGCAGCAACATAGCTCAGATTACGCAAGACCACGCGCTACGCCCAAGCGTGGAAAATCAGCTGACGGCAAATTAAAAGGCACTCGTGTCATGCACGCTCGCGCGCCGCCTTTTGCAGCGCTCTCAAACGCGCCGTGGCATAAACGAAAAGCGCGCTTATCCAGGTGAAGTGCCCCATCTGCTTATCGCTATCATGAACCGCCAGTGATGTAAACCGCGCGGTAAACGCCTGCGCTGCGCGTCCTATCAGTTTCTTTAAGCTGTAGCGTGCGATGCTCGGTCATACGTATAGCACGCGTTTGAGAGCAATGCAATCGCGGCATGCAAGCGAGCATGTCCTTCGCTGCTTTCTTTAGGGAAGATGAAAAATTATTACGTAAAATGTGGGGAAGTTTCTGAATTAGATGTTTCCTAGAGCGCTCTACTACTTTCTCATTGAAAGTTTTGTCCTAATGTTACTGATTACGATGTGGCTGAATAATTTTGACTAATTAAGCAATTGCGCAAAATGCATATAATAGTGTGAATTGCCATATACAATTGCCAACAGCGTACATCCAGTCGCGTAATCTGAAATTGTTTCAGCATACTTTTAAACTTACAAGGTTAGAGACAGCTGGGATACCCTGCATATCCGTGTAACTCAAGCCACTGTTTAAAAATATGCCTATGCAGTCTTAGACAACGCGGCCAAATACATGTTTCTGACTGTCGTATGGAGTAAGTCACTATTTTTGTATTCTGCTTAATTGCATAATAAGTCCAGATTAATTAGCCAACTTCGGGAGCAACGAAGTTCGGCCAGAAATTCTAATTAGGAAGTTGTAGAGCGCTTTGCAAAACGTCCGATTAGACAGTTTCTAACTTTCTATTATGAACTAGTGTTTTTCCGCTTACCCCAGTGTTTTCCCCTTACGCTTTCCGCTTACTTCGTTGCTTCAAAAGTTGGTTGACTTGTGGCTGATTAATATTGACTAATTATGCAATTAAGCAGCAGTGCATCGACATATTTTTTAACTCTGGCTAAAGTTAGCTGGGTCACCCTGTATAGCGATTCAGAGGAAACAGACGCTGTTGTCTGCTACTTTCACGGGAGCACGGTTCAGTGCCTGGACAAGACCAAACCATGCAAGACATAGCGAAGCGACAGCACTTCGTCTTTTGAGGCTGCAGCCTCTCTATTTGCCCTGTTCTATTCAGTATGGATTTACCAACATACCCGTTTATATACTGCGTGAAGAATATGGGTGCCTCGTGCAACTTAGCGGTCGCAGTGGTTGAGCGTTTTCGAGCAGCCACGAAAGCGCACATAGAGAAACGAAATCTAGTTTAGTGTTCTCTTCGAACAAAACACTCACTTTCTCGTAAGAATTAGGTAAGTTTTGTTTTTTGGATATTATGAAGCGACCTGTTTTGATAATAATGACCCATTCGTTATAAAGTTACTGACGACTGGAAGCACTTTGGTGCCTGCACTGCTCACGCCTCCTGCGGTATATGTTTCAGGAACGTTTCCGGTCCCCGCCACACCGGAAACAACACTTGTTGACCGTGCCGTATCCAGGCTGTCGCCCATGTAAACATGAATTTCTCATTCTGATCTCACCACCGAGCTCAGAATCCTTTCTTTCCGTACAGCTACGACGAACGGCGCTTCTTAATCGGCATAATATTACGAAATATATCTGCCTTTAGCTCTTGTATATCCTACACCGGTTGTTAATATACGATTGATCTCAGAACTTGTTGACAAGATGGTTCCTATTGTTGGTCGAACCTAATTTGTCACCAAATTCCCATACTCCATGCATGTGTCCGATTTGAATGCTACAAATAAGCACACCGTATCGCAGTAAAGGTCATTCTCCAATTGCCAAAGACGGCCTTTACGTTTTTCCGATAGGCTCTGTATAGCACGCACGCGGCAACGAGGCGTTATTCGTGGCGGTGAGCCTTCCCTCCAGTTGCAAGATAAATGAAAACCGAAGCTGCATGATTCGCTTCCGAGCCCGGCGCTTCGACGTCTGCGCTAATTGGTGTGCCCGTAACTTCCAAAGAACATTTTTCCTGTTGTCAGATCCCATATTTGGCATTCGGACAGCGCATTTATTAGCCCACGTCTTTTCCTGGTATGCCAACATCACTGGAAAGCAGGGAGAATGTGAGCCGCATAATAATGTGGCGAAGCGTAGATGGCCCCTCGGGCACCCTTTATAATGCCTTCCATAAGTGGGTCGACGGCCATGTTTGATTTCGTTCGGCACTCTGTTTTCGTGCATGCTCAGCGGCTCAGGAAGTCGGCGAGTAACAGAGAGTTATTGCTCAGCGAGCCAGCGGGCCAGCGCAGACACCACTGCGCATGTTGTACTGCGCATGCGCACTGGCGTCTACGCTGCCCGCTGAGCAATAACTAATTATTGCCGCGCCGACAGGCATGCGATTCCAAAAGCTGCCCGTGCGCGGTTGAGACAGGTCAATGATCGATGCAAAGAAAATAATAAAAAAAAAGAACCACACGCGATCGCGGCACACGCAGCACAGTCGCAGCGTAAACTGGAGGAGCGACTCCATAGGCGCTCCACTTCTGGCCCCCCGCACTGAACTGAACTGTCCGCCCGCCGTCAACGGCGAGCTGCCGCTTGTGCTGCTCTCTGCACAGCGCTCCAACGTTGCCTGGTTGCAGCGGCTCGCGTAGGTCTACGATTTGCTCCTGCAGCAGCGGTCCGTACCTTGCGAGGAGGCGCCATAGCGGGTACCGAAGAGTAATAAACACAGGCGTCGAGACAACGCGGCGCACGTGTCACATCCCTTCACACGTGGCACGATAGGATGCAACTGCTACATGCCGTGACATCTGGTGGAATACAACGAAACAGCAAAGCAAAGTTTCTAGCTATCGACGGTACGCGGCGCGCACTTCACGTGCCGTGAAGTGTGGCACGATACGACGCTGCTGGGGACGATAATTTATTGGCATCCCCTTTGAAACGGGACGTTGACAAACCGTCACCTATAGCCTGCTGTACGTATTTTTCATTCTAGCATTTTTGTATACATCTCCTTGGCCTTCTTTTCCTTCCTCAAAACTTGTGTCGACCTTGTACCATTGCAACTGTTACATGACGTGATACCTGGTGGAGTAATATGCAACTGCAATGCAAAGCATATTTAGCGCCAGCGAACAAGGACAGAAGGGAGACGACACCACAATGCGCTATGGAAAAGTAGCCATTGCGGTGTCATCTCCCTTTTGTTTTCGTTCGCTGGCGCTAAATATGCTTTCCAGGTCAGTTTACCAACACGTCCAACACATGGCAATGCAATGCAAAGTGTGCACGTGTCGACGCAACGCGGCGCTCACCGCACATACCGTGAGTTTTCGCTAGCCAGGACGCATGTATAGGGCACGTTTCCGCAGTAGCGACGTATCTGCGCGCGGCTTCATCTTGAGAGCGATCTGCATTGGCGGCAGAGGCTATAGGTGCATCGGTGGCTCGTATGTAGCTTTGGGCGTGCTATGTGTTCTCGGCGCTCACTTTGATTTGAAGCGATAGACATCCCCAATGTCGCTTCGCTCGCTGCTGCTGCTGCATTTGCTCACGCTAGCGTTTTGACAGTGAGTTTCCGCGGTCATCGAGTGAAATGTGTTCATGTTTTCTAAAGCGCGCGCGACACCATGCTTGTTCATTTTGTTAGTAAGTCTATGTTTACAAGTTTATGCGGCCGATAAAACTACTGTCCTTACTTCGTATAGCTGTACGTCAATTTCCTATCGCAATTGATGCTTCGCCTATCCGGCGAAACTGCAACTTTTTTCTTTCTCATTCCTGGCGATAGCTGCGACGGACACTAGCGGCGACGGACATCGGCAGCCGAAACGGCTATTGGAATGAGCCCATAACAGCTTATGGTGTAAAACTACGCTTCAGTATCCGTGTGGTTCGAGCACACCAAAACGTGTGCGGCGGCTTCGCTCAGAGCTTTGGGATTATCGTTGGTTGACTTGCCGTAGTGGTTCTTTTCCACCCCTGTTTAATTTACGTGTGCAGTGACGTCAGCACCCCGCAATCAGCAATAATGGGCGAGCATCATGCATCCTCGCAGCGCGGCGAATAGATCACATACAGAGGGAAAAGAAACCTGGAACGAAGACAGGCATAGCCTGAAGTAATATTCGTTATCGTCGCGAATTGCCTCCGGATAAACGGTGAATGATGCCCCTTTGCAGGTTCGCTTGATGCCCCAGGCAGTTACACCGCATGACCCGAAATATCTACGCGTCCACGAGCAATGGGACATGGTAGATAGCACGTAAGATGATTAGGCTTCCCTCTCGGAAGAACCTTTATTTACATACGGACAAGGAAGCCCGGAAGAAGCCATTTTTCAAGTTGCGTCTAATTGTCGCTGACCGCGCTACGGTTCCTAATTGGACGTACAAATCGGCAACCGCGAGGGAGGCACAACGCCCGCATGCATGGGCGCATCTCGACGGGAACCAATGCAGTGAGCATAGTTATTTTATATATGGTCCGCTTGGTGCCGACATGCCCAGAAATATTTACACAGACTGACCATTCAAATTACCATACATACATACATAAAAATACAGGAGTGCTGCTATACCACCGACATCCCTTGGAGCCCTGCCTACTTCATTAGGGCTCGCGATACAGCTATCAACAAGAAAGGAGGGGCCGTGAACACACTTTCAGCCTAAAGATATTTGCCGCAGGGTTAATGCTCAGTAAATTGGGTTCTGTCTTTATCTCCCGAAGCTGATTACGTATAGGGACGACGGGCTCGTTCTACACGCACTGATCTCGTAACAGTCTACAGGACCTTGGATCCACGAACGAAATTGAGCTGTCCGGGCCAGCTGGAGGTACCAGAGCCGTCTGCGTTGCAATGTATTTTTTGACTTTAAGCTTCGCCAACGCCCAGCCCAGTACGTTGCCAAAGGCAATGCCTCTAAGTGCGTTTGCAATATACGCCAGAAGCGGGCATTGACGGTACTGCAATGAGATAACCTCAGCTACAGCCGCGCTCTGACATCGCACTACATACTCTCGAGCGCGTTCCAACAGCGCAAATGCGGTGTGACAATAGTGACCGAACGTACGCGCGCTGCAGTTATTGTGTAAGCACTGTCGGAAGGCAGACAAACCTTTCAGTCCCCGTGTGAAGCTTAGCCCAAACTGGACAACGTCTGCTCATCCTCCCTGCTTTTGCTCCCGTGTTACTTGCTCGACCAATCGAGATGCGGCGAAAGCTGGATCGCGACCACTTTTCTAGTTGCTCATGCAGACGTATTTTTTGCGATCTAGACAAATGCGCGTTAGACAGTGCTACAGGCTGCCGTGGAACAGGATGTGGAACAATAATTAGACTTCAGGTATCGCTAAGTACATAATCTTAAGAACGGGATAAAGGATAGCGCAAGCTTCACACGGGACGGAAGGAAAGACAGTAACACAGAACAGGCGGTAACTCGCAACTAAATTTTATTGGGAACAGCGTGGCTACATTTACAGAACCGAAGCAGGTGCTCACACTCCACTGCGTCTAAAAGCCACAATAGCATCATCTCCTCGAGCACGCAGCGGTTATAAGCTTTTTCGAAAAACATTTTTTTTTTTTAGTTGCTGCGCAGCAAGAGAGAAATGTCACTTATACAGGTATTGTTTTTCGGAAAAGTTATGTTGTATATGGGGGGGGGGGTAAGCTGTTCGCAATAAAATTCAGTTGTGATTTAGCGCCTGTCCCGTGTCTCTGACTGTATTTCCGTCCCGATTGAAGTTTGTGCTTTCCTTTATTCCATGCAATAATGAGCGAACCATCCCAGCAACGCATTTTTGTTAAGTGATCCTAAGAGCATGTTGCGGGTTCAGCTACCCCCACTAGCAATTAGTCTTTTCTTCCTCTTAAATTTCGCTTCACACTCCCCCTCCTTAAAAAAAAAATTCTGGGGTTTGACTTGCCAGAACCACGATTTGATTATGAGGCACGCCGTAGCAGGGGACTCTGGATTCATTTCGACAACCAGGGGAACTTTAATGTGTCCCTAAAGCACGGGACACGATTGACCTTTTCTTCTTCATTATGACTATGATCATTGTCGCACCAACGATTCCTTACATATCCTTGATTATACATCTCGAAAAGTAAGATTGTTCATTTATTTTCATCTGCGCTGCACTCAACATCATTGTTTGCTGTCTCCATATGGTTAACACTTCACGTCAGCACCTCCATATGTAGTCCTTGCAATGCCGAGCCAATTAAAGCCATTGCAACGCCAGTGAAAATCGTTAATCTCACAAATTATGTGACCATTCAGGCGCTTTAGTGAGATCACAAAGTAACTTTTTCAGAATACTACAGTGGCATTAAGAAAGGAAAAACGTCATGGAATCATTCTAATACGTTCTGCATATCCTAATGAATACCCGGTGCCTTTCTCTCTTTCTTTGACAGTAACAGAATTTTTAAACGTCGCCTTCGACTTATATAGCGCGAATCAACTCACTGAACAGGATTACTCGAAGAGGCGGGCATTACTTAGACTAGAAATCGAAATGCAAACTTGACAAATTATAAAAATTTCACCAATGAACTGTCGAAATAATTACTTTAGCACACATATTGCAATATTGGAATTGAAGGCAGCGTGTTCACATCCACTTGGAACGGACTTGAAAACTAGCACCAGTTTTGAGATACAGGCTGTCATACTTCCCGTAAAAGATACACTGTTGTTCTATTTATTTCCTTAAAAATACGCCTTTTTTGTGCACTGAACCTAAAAAATAAATACTGAAACGTATGCCGATCAATTTTGTCGCACTTTGAAAGCAGATATCTCGAAACTGATGTCATCCTCAGAAATCTTTCCAATGGGATATGACTTTCGAAGCCACCGGTTACAGTTCTTCAATTGCAACATGTGCCGTAATCAGTTTAAAGTTTAGTTAGCCAAATTATGTTATTTATGCAAATATTCATTTTGATTTCTGTTGAGAATAATGGAATCTAGCTGGGCGCAATCCAGCTCAAGAAGTAGGATTGTACTACAAGCCACGGGTGGTTTTTAGGAATTCTGTTAACGAGTAAAAACAAAAATCGTATTCAGGGAATTGAATAGTCTAATAGAGAAATGAAGCCCACTCACTTAAAAAAAATGTTTTCGCTGTAACGAAACCGGTGCCAAGAAGGCCCCCCATTTTTGGACATGCACGCCGTAACACCTTCGTTACGTGGGTCATGGGCATTTTATAGTTGACCTCTCTCTCTTTCTTCTTGCTTTCTCTCTTTCTCTGTCTCTCTCCGCCGCGTATTCGAGGAATGTTCCACTGAATGAAATCATCCTTACGTTCTACATCGGACACAAAAACAGTCGGCAAAGCCTGATGAACTCCGCACGGCGAAAGTTCAGAGAAATTTTCGGGTGTTCATGCGGCTAAAGTGAACAGAGGCTTAGGCGGTACGAGAGGTACTCACTAAGCAATTTTGGCACATAATTAGTAGCTGCATCTTTATATTTTTCTCTTATCCTTCGTTTAAAATGCTATGTCATTGCAGGGAGAACGCCTTCGGATGCAAAATTCCGTACAAACACCAATTTTACAACTACCGAGTTGCCTTAATTGTTAGATGCAGACGCGCCTACAGTTGATCACAAATATCCGGACTGGCAAAGGTTTCTTGCTCCTTATTCAACAGATGCAGACTGCGATTATCAATAATTCACGGCTTTTGGAAACAAAGAAACCCAAAACAAGCAAGCGAGGAATGACGCCTACAAACAAACAAGACCTTGTCAGCGCGCGTTCGGTGCTATAGTCGATAAACAAAAGCTGTCCTAGCAAGCGAAATTAACTTGCGGCGAGAAATTGTTTCTGATAAGCGCGCAGCATCTCCGTGTACATGTGTAATAACGCATAGAATAAGTCGAACGCGCTACGACAGTCAACAGAAGCAGCGGGCACATTTGTGTTCAGAGGTTATACGCCAACTATAAACGTGAAAACAAATAACGTGAATCCGCTCGCACAGAATCAGGCGAGGTTATCAAGACAGCTTATAGCAGAATCCTGGGGCATCGCTTCGCGGCTCCACACACCAGAGGGCAATATACCTGATTCTTCTGGATCATGCAACTTCGCAGTATCTATAGGGGCAGGTTTGCTCTCCATTCGTGGCAGGAAATAGCCGAGCTGTCTCGATGCATTAGAACGGTTTATCATCCAAAACCACGCGAAAATTGTTTGTACCGACAGGATCTCTCCACCGCGACCTGCCCGTTGCTTAAAAAGCAGCCCTACGAGGGCACGTATACATGTATGCACCTCGACACCCGGCGTATTTTTCCTTTCTCCAGTACTCATTCTGTTCTAGCGCTTTGTCGGTCAGTTTCCCCCGTCTTGAGCGTCCACGGGTCAAGCGAGATGCAAGAACTTAATGGACTGCATACGAGAGTAGCCAATTTGGGCCGAACCGATACATCTCCAATGAGGCGTGGTGCTACACGCTAGCGAAGGTGCACGCACAAACGCACGCACGCACGCACGCACGGAGAAAGGAACAAAGAAGACCAAAAGAAAGGGCGTCCCTGCTTATACGGGGTGGGCGGAATGCGGCGAATCTGTGCGGCGACAACCGCACACGGCATGATGAACGACTCGACTACTCCGGCCCGGTTTTCACGGTTGTCATCTGCAGGCTCGCATACGCACGGGCATTTCGAACGATAAGAACACGAAAGGAAAACAACAACAACAGGGAAAGGAAGATGAATACAGGGACGTCGGCGCGGCGCCAAAAAGTGATTACCTTCTCCCGCGTCTACACCGGCCGTAAAGCTCCCCTTGCTTCAATCCCAAAAGGTGGCAGAAAAGTATAACGATTTATATAGGATGGGCGTGTACACACACACACTCGTTGCGGTCAAAGCTGGCGCCATGTAAGCGCGAGAGCAACCGAATCCTAATTTGCGGCACCGGTGTCACGTCACCTTCATTACCTCATCAAGCCTGGAAATACGTGGACGTTTTGTTTTTACTGTACCTACACGGTTCTTCCGAAGCGCATAGCTTCTTTCCTATAGACCAATGCGACAATGACGGCTGCTGCAGGATGCCGCTATACAAGAACTGAAGCAGCAATGTCGCTAAATTATTTTTGACAAAAAGCTCATTAAAGATGGCTGTACTCGCTCGAAATGAAAGGTTAATACCGGGTGATCTTCCTCCGAGGAAACCGGCTCATTAAAATGTGTCGGTGTCAGAGAGCGCGTTTGTGTAACAGTGAATGGGTTGCAACGACGCAACGAGCTATGGAAAGAAGAATGATGGGTGTAACATTAAGGGATAAGAAAAGAGCAGATTGGGTGAAGGAACAAACGCGAGTTAATGACATCTTAGTTGAAATCAAGAAAAGGAAATGGGAATGGGCAGGACATGTAATGAGGAGGGAAGATAACCGACGGTCATTAAGGGTTACGGACTGGATTCCAAGGGAAGGGAAGCGTAGCAGGGGGCGGCAGAAAGTTAGGTGGGGCGGATGAGATTAAGAAGTTTGCAGGGACGACATGGCCACAATTAGTACATGACCGGGGTTGTTGGAGAAGTATGGGAGAGGCCTTTGTCTTGCAGTGGGCGTAACCAGGATGATGATGATGATGATGAATGGGTTGCCTGAAAAGGCGGACATTACATCCACGGCAAATTGCAGTTTGGCGCTTGAGAGAGAGAGAGAGAGAGAGAGAGAGAGAGAGAGAGAGAGAGAGAGAGAGAGAGATAGAGAGAGAGAGAGAGAGAGAGAGAGAGAGAGAGAGAGAGAGAGATTGGGGGAGGGGATAATGGCAATAGGGTAACAAAGACCAAAAGGTGACTGTTTGAAGCTTGTAAAATCGAAGGCTTTACGGGGGGCTAAAATGTGCACGCGAGAAGGTTATTTTAGGTAGCAAAACATGACATAATTTACACATGGTCGAGCGTAACGATGCTGCTGGACCTGTTATGAATGCGTGTGAAGCACGCCTGACGATTGTAAAATGATACGACCCTGCGAATATCACCTACGCATGCCTGGTGAATGCACAGAGCCTCCAGGTACCCCGAGGTGCCCAGCGTAACGGCGACGTCAGCAAGGAGATAAGACAGCATAAAATGCTGCATGTAATCACACTTTGTAATATCCCCTTATAGGGTACGTGTTCGAATTCCGGAACTGAAGTCGAGCAGCAACGAAGTCATATTCATTCAGCTTAACGCATAGCACGAATTTTGAGAAATGCGTGCTTGAAATCAGCGGCGAAATGTACTGATGTAGCAGTTACCTATTATGAGCATCACATTTTCACACAGTGCTAACGCAATATTAAGTGGAACATCAGTTCGTATCGTCTGTCATTTTGTTCGCGGCTTAAGTGATTTGCTTGTCTTGCACGCATGCTTTTATAATAGTTTATTTGAACGCGAAACATGTCTTGGCGAACATTTGCCACTTTTACAGTATCTAGCCGCCTACGTCTCGGTGCTCTCATGGTCGTTTCGCTAACTTGGTATGTACCAAAATTGGCATAGTATGAGAAGAGTGTATGACGAACATAAATCATCGGTCATGACATGAATGTCATGCCACGTATGTCGTGTAGATCATGAAACAGCCGCGTACGTCTTGGTGCTGCCGACAGCCATATCGCATTGGAATGTACTTCCTGACGGTACCGTCGATGAAACAAATTCTGTAGAATATAGACTGTTATTATTACGCCAGTATTGCCCACAGCCCCAGTAGTAAGCCCCATTATCGGCTATTTCATTTTCATGTGTTTACTATGTTTACCAGTTCTTGCAATATCTGTATTAATGTATTTTATCTTTGTGATCCGTGGTTACCATTTGTTACCTCCCCCCTTATGTAATGTTCCATCAGAGGCCCTTAGGGTAAATAATGATGATGATGATGATGACGATGATGATGATGATGATGATAAAGGGACACTAAAGGCAAATATTAAATCGACGTGGACTGTTAAAATACCATTCCAGAAACCTTGTCGCGAGAGTCTCGCGCGCAGAAAGTACTTAAGCTTGCGTCTGAAGGGTCCTATACCTCTAGCGCAATTCAAATCGACCGCCCCCGAAACAATAATCGTCATCAGCCTTGAGTGAGTGAGTGAAGTAACTTTATTTTGGTCCAGAGAAGACGCAGGGGAGATCCCGCGCCACCCGGCTAGTCCCACGTAGGGACCGCCAAGCCGAGCTTGACGGCCCGATCGCGGGCACTCTGGACGGCCAGGGTTTGGTCGTTGAGTTCGGGGCTGCCCAAGAGCGCAGCCCACCTATCCTCGCTGAAGGAGGAGCCGATGGCTTCACACTCCCACAACACATGGTCCAATGTTGCCCTTAGTCCACAGGCAGGGCAGTCCGCACTGGGATATCTTTCGGGGTATATGGCATGAAAAACCGCGAGGTTAGGGTACGCACGGGCTTGTAAAAGTCGAAGGGTAACCGCCCGCGCCCTACATAAGGCGGGGTGCGGGAGGGGGAAGACCCGTCTTGACAGATAGTAGTGCGTAGTGATCTCATTAAACGTAAGCAAGGGTTCCCCGCGGGGCTGAGGGAATGCTGAGGCGGCGCGGTCAGTGAGTACTCGCGCGGCCTCGTGTGCGCCCTCGTTAGGGTTAGAGGGAGAACCCTCAATCGACCCCAAGTGAGCGGGAAACCAAAATAAAGAATGCGGAGAGATACTTTTGGCGCTTTGGAGAATGCGGAGGGCCTGGGGGGAGACCATGCCGGTTTGGTAGGCCTTAATGGCTGCCTTGGAATCACTATATATTGCCTCTCTGCGACCATCGAGCACAGCCAGCGCGATTGCAACCTGTTCGGCTACCACGGGCCTTGAAGTGCGTACCGTAGCGCAGCAAGTGAGCCTTGAATTGGAGTCTACGATGGAGACGGCGAATGCCTCTTGTTGGACATATGCCGCGGCATCCACGAAGCTTGCCTCAATGTGGTTATTGCGGACATGCTCGAGTAGAGCTCTACCCCTGGCCCGACGTCTGCCGACGTTGTTTGCGGGGTGCATATTGCGGGGCAGGGGCGCGATGTGCAGTTGAGACCTGATGTCGCTGGGAATCCGCATGGCGTCAGGGCACTGGTCGACAGGATTGAGGCCCATCTCGTCGAGTATCTTGCGGCCCGTCGGGGTGCCGGATAGCCTGAGCAGCTGTGAGTGCTCTTGTGCCTCGATAATCTCTTCGAGCGTGTTGTGGACTCCGAGCTTCAACAGGTTTTCGGTTTGGGTGCTTGCAGGCAAGCCGAGGGCAAGCTTAAAAACCTTTCTGATGAGTGAATTGAGCTTGTTCCTCTCAGCCACATGCCAATTATGCATGGCCGCCGAGTATGAAAGGTGGCAGAGAACAAAAGCATGTATAATGCGGATGAGATTTTCTTCCTTGATTCCCCGGTGCCTGTTGGCGATCCTCCGAATGAGGCCGAGAGCACTCTCCGTCTTGGCGGTGATCTTTCTGAGTGCGGTTCCATTGGAACCGTTAGACTCGATATACATCCCCAATATTCGGAGTGAGTCCACTCTAGGCACCGGAGACCCGTCACCTGTGAAAAGCCGTATTTCGCTTTCGGACGCCGGTTTCCAATCACGATGGCCGCCACCTCTGGGTCTTTTCTTGTAGAGAAGTAGCTCAGATTTTGATGGAGAACATCTGAGCCCAGTGGGGCGGAGGAAGCGCTCGGTCGCATCGATGGCGCTCTACATGGCGGCTTCAACTTGGCCGTCGCTCCCGCCGACGCACCAGATGGTGATGTCATCTGCGTAGATAGTATGGTTGATTCCTTGAATCTTCGCGAGCTCCTTAGAAAGCCCGACCATTGCGATGTTAAATAATGTTGGCGAGATGACTGAGCCCTGAGGCGTGCCGCGTGAACCGAGGGTGATCTCTTGCGAAAGGTATCCTTCGATCTTGAGCTTGGCAGTTCTCTGGCTAAGGAAGGATCGGACGAAGTCGTAGACCCTCTTCCCGAGCCCGAGGCCGGCAATAGATTGGAGAATGAACTCGTGTGAAATATTGTCGAATGCCTTCTGCAGGTCTAGTCCAAGGATGGCTCTGGTATCTCCCGTGCTCCGGTCGATGATCTGATGCTTTATCAGCTTCATGGCGTCCTGTGTCGAGAGGCCGGCTCTGAAACCAATCATATTGTGGGTGTACATGCCATTGGCCTCGATGTGCACCTTGAGCCGGTTGAGCAGGGCATGCTCTGCAACCTTACCAACGCAGGACGTTGATGCGTTTCCTTTCTCTAACGCTGCGAGCCCGGTACTTTCCAGTAACGAACGGCATGCGCGTTATCAACATGACATAGCATTCCCGACAGGAAAGTAGCGGGCGCGCGGCGTTTTCAAGAAAGGAAACGCATCGAGGCAGATCACAATTATCGTTGTGTGGCAGAGATGCAACCCAAAGGGTGCAAACTTCTTTTAGAGAGCAGGGTAGTGGTGAAGCTGCATACGCTGTTACCACACTTTGCTTCCAGAGGTGACTAAAACGGCGCCCGACAGACAGCGGTCTCGTTTTCCGCTCACAGTAAAATTGATTGTGAAGAGTGACTGAGGAATATGGAAGAATGTAAACGGGCTGGGAGAGTTTTCAGGTATTTATACAGCAAGAACACTGATTCATAGTGGAGCAAACGAACTACGAAGCTTACCAGCAAGTATGCGACCTGTATGGTGAGCAACTCGGCAACAAAGAACGTCAAACGGAAAGTCAAAGAGGCTGAGATAATCTCATGCGTGACGGCAATGGAAAAGAAATCCACTATGGGTAACTACTTAAGAGGAAAAAGACAAAATCATGAAAGAAACAATTTATGATAACTCAAAGGGAAAGCCACTAGTTTCCGAAGCGAGATTATTATTATTATTTGTTTTGAACACATATACACATATATACAGTTAACAGGAAAGGGAAGGCGAGGAGCAGGCTGGCAACTGCCACCGGAAGGGGCACAACGCCTGCCTACTCTTCTGAAGGGAGGTGACAGCAACACAGAAATGGAAGATAGGAAGGAAGGGAGGAAAGAGGAAAGGAAGAGCAACAGGACAAATCTAAAGACTAAAGTAGAACACAGTACACTAGCACGTTGTTCCGCCGAGTTTCGACTCTGCAGCCGGAATTAAAGTGACGCCGCATCGAACAGCCTCCACAATTATCAATCACATCCATGGCTCAGGATGCCTTAGAACACGCACTTATAAAGCGAGATATATGAAGGAAGCATGTGCTTCTTCCAGTAAAACTAAGGAAACGATGGAGCATGTTTTATCAGAATGTGACGATATCTTCCGAACTGTCGATTAGGCATCTCTGGCCTCCTTGAAGCACTTGAGTTCAACAAGAGCAGGGGGAAAGTAAACATGTCCGTAGTAGAGATTAGTAAGAGGCGATTGGAATATTGGTAAAAGTAAAAGGTAAAAGGCAAACGACAAACAACGGAGGCGTGCGAAAACAACAGTTCACAACAGGGATTCACAACAGGGATTCAGAATGTTTGGTTATGGGAATTCATGGTGGGGCTTCTTTTTCCTTCTTTTTTTTTTGGTTTTAACATAGGTAGGAGATTAGGCAATATAATAAGAGCTTGGTGGGGCAACCCACCGCCCCACCCCGTTCCAAAGGGGACGCTCATAGCATCCATCCATCCATCCATCCATCCATCCATCCATCCATCCATCCATCCATCTATCCCTACATTCATCCGTCCGTCCGTCCGTCCGTCCGTCCGTCCGTCCGTCCGTCCGTCCGTCCGTCCGTCCATCCATCCATCCATCCATCCATCCATCCATCCATCCATCCGTCCGTCCGTCCGTCCGTCCGTCCGTCCGTCCGTCCGTCTATCCAAAACGCAAACGCGCGGCCATGCAGAAACCGAGCCAAGACAGAGCGTTGAATTCGCCAACACTTCCTCGCACATCTGTACTGCCCGAGGCAGATTGCTGGCGAGGGTCTATAGTAATTGCACGATAAATCAAAATAATTACGTAGCTACATAATAAGCGAAATTTCATTCCCTTTCTTTGATTAAGTTTCTAAAAGTTATGCCACTAATGATTAACTTTTCTCATTAATGACGTTGTCATTTTTTATGCCTTCATCTTATTGTCTAACAAACTCTGTTTCTGCGTTTGTCGGTGATACGCTTGCCCGATTGCTTTCATGCCGTCCTCCTTGCTTGAGTTTTCAACGTGCTTCATGCGTTCAATTCGCGGTTATTTATCTGTACTATTGGGTGTTCCACCTATATCCGTCGTGCACAAATTCAAAAGTGCGTCCCGTTAAGAAAGCAAGTGGAACATTAGTCCATTTTGTCCAAAGCGCGACGAGCACTGTCTCTAAATAACTGCTACAATTTCAAAATTCGTTCAGCGAGTAAGCGTGCCTTCCATACCGACCGGATTGAATTCGCCGGCCAGTTACGGCCGTTGCCCGCGAGCCATATGTCATATATCAAAAAGTGAATTAATTACAAATTGCATTACAATAATGGACGGCAATCATAATCGCAAGACAACATCAACCCGCCGAAGTTATCCAGAATTCTCGCATCGCTGGCGTAATGGTGCGCAAAGGATGCCGCCCCGACTACCGTCTTGCGCCGGGCCTTACGCGAAGTAATGAGATTATGTCGTCGAACTTATCTCGCACCGCTATCGCGGCGTACTTTGGTACGGCGTGCGCTCGCTAATGAGCGATAAAGAAGTATTTCTGTAAAGTGCACTCGAACTGGCCAGCAGCGTGGCTTCATTAAGAGATTTTTCGGACGGCACTGCACAGCAGCTGTGAGGCTAGCCCGGCCGGCCGCTGCGAGCAGTGGTTCGACCGTCGCGAATAAGGGCCTTTTCGCGCGCACCCTGTAATTTGCAGCGTGGTACTACAGATTACGAGAGTGTTCATTATACTCGCTCGACATGCGGATCGGCATCGAGCTGTTCCTGGTCTCATATATACACATGCTCGCATTACCCCGCTGAGTAATTAGTTCGAAGACGATGCGGGCGAGATTTTCTTTTTATCTTTTCGTTTTGTTTGCTGCTCCTGTGGTTCACGTTCCACCGCCGTAGCGGACGCTACGAAAGACGGCACCAATTTTTGAGGTGCAAGATGCTATACAAGAAAGCACGGTTGGTGGGCGACGATGAGGAACTGGCAACAGGGAATTTCAGCTAATGCGAACCACTTACATGAAAATTGCTCGCTTTTTTTTTCTCAATATACATGACGGTATAATGAACAAAGTTTCGCTACACGTAAATATGTTGACGCATATGCAGAATGACAGAGAGGGAGAGAGAGAGCGATAGATAGATAGATAGATAGATAGATAGATAGATAGATAGATAGATAGATAGATAGATAGATAGATAGATAGATAGATAGAGATAGAGATAGAGAGAGAGAGAGAGAGAGAGAGAGAGAGAGAGAGAGAAATGCGAGAGAGATAGAGATTCTTATTTGAGGAAGGAAGAATTGGGGTAAAGTGCAGCGCAGTAACTGTCTCTCAGATGAGGACACCTCAACCGTGCTGCACAGGGGGGAAGGGATAGAAAAGAGTGGTGGAAGAAAGAGGGAAGGAGCAGCAGCGGCCGAAGCGCCATAGGCGTGGGGAGGGGGCTCGGAGGCGATCAGCTAGGGCGATGTCCTCGGCGAACACCACAAAGGCTCGGAAGAGGCGCCTCTGGCTCGAGATGCAGCCCGAGGGGTGCAGTAGGTTGTCCACCGTTGCATGGACAACCTACTGCACCCCTCGGGCTGCATCTCGAGCCAGAGACGCGATTAGGAAAAGGCAGAGAGGTTAAGAAGTATGGAATCTTGGGCATGTTGGCATTTCTCTTCTTTATTATGCTCGTAAAGCGCGTAGTACCTAGGATAACTGTACAAAATTAAATACTGGGCCAGTCTCTCAATGAGAATTTAAGTTCAGCAAATGAAGAAACATGCATCAACGGAGGCATGCCTGTCAACAGCGCTACAATATCTCGAGCCGCTGATCTCAACACGCACTTCCACTCGCGTCATAAAAAAGGATTCGTGGAAAACGGCTTCTTTTCATCAAACGATTTATCACGTCGTACTAGGCGCACATAAACGTTAAACAACAATTGCTTCGACACTTCTACTGCGAGTCAACAAAGAGCAGATAGCGTTTTTTTACCTTCTGGCGGCTTCGATTTCTTCGATTTTTGCACTTCTTCAGCAACCTAAAATATTCGGAATAAAAAAAAGCGTCGCCCGAGGTAATTGTCGCAGTAAATGCAAATGACGCATTTACCACGCACACCTATATACAGCGTACGGGCTCGATTCTGGTGCAACTGTGCCACGGCATAGACGAAGGGGGACAAAAGTAGGTACACTGTAAAATAATTTACACCCTAAAACCTGGAAAAGGGTGTAAATATGTATATAACTCACCCTTAGGGTGTCCGTTATATAGATAACACCCTAAGGGTGTGAGTTATAGACACATTTACACCTTTTTTCACTTTTTAGGGTGTAAATTATTTTACAGTGTACTGCGATCACAAGCGCCAACGGAGGCTAACCAGGGGCCGTATTCTCAAACGTTCGCCTTCCGTGATGGTTTCGCCGCCTCGATAGTCACGTTCAATAAATCAAGTGACTGCTTATCCGTGACGTCAGCGCGCACTACCAATACGCGCTGTCGAGCGCTTCGCATATCGCATCAGAGAGCGCACGGATCGAATGCAGAGCGGCTCGGGTGTGTTGTTTTCGAGTGTAGTGGCCGCAATACGGGCTGTGCGGACTGAGTACCGTTGGTTACGGCTTCTTTAGTTAAAATAAATTGAGTAATGATATGCGAAACGTTTCATTTTAAATGAATCAACAAATATCGCCGCGAAACAATGCGTGTAAGGTGCCACCAATAAGGCTACTATACACTACCACCTACCTTATCTCTACTACACTCCGCCACCAACCGAACGCCAAAAGACGCCAAAATACATGTTCGTTAATTCAATATATGTCAAGAGCACCCGTGCTATAGTGCCTAGAAATTCTAGGCACTGCACCATGACGTTAAAATGACGTAGGCCGGAACTACCAGATGGCGCTGTTTATTTTCCGGTTTCGCTAAAGCTGCCAATCAGCGCCCGCTGATGGCGGAGGCGTGGCCAAGGCGATAGTTTCGCGGAAGGCGAACGTTTCAGAATACGGGCCCACACTGAGCCCGGTTGGCTATACTCTGCACTGGGGCATGCGAGAGTAGAAGGAGCGAAACTTAGGTTCAGAGCATGCACGCGCGAACACTCTGAAACCTTCATCGTTCAGTCAGTCGCCAGGGGTATCAGAGGCTGCTGCATCTCAGCATACACCGCAGTTCTTTTGTGGCTTTGTAAATCGCCGACCCACGAGGCAGCCGCCCCGCATATCTTACTCTTCCATATCAGAGGTTTCCCGTAATTTATAAAGCGGTCCCTCGGACAAGCCTGTGAACGTGGTATGACGGGTAGCCACACAATGAGTTTCTTCCGTGCCCCATCTGTTGCAGTTGGAATCGTCAGCCATTCGAGTTGGGAATGAAGACATTTATCCCGAGATTCTACAAAACGTGTAACAGACAAGTCTATAAAAAAACACAAGACGTTCGCGAGAGCAAGTGGACTTAACAGTCTCGCATGTTGTGCAGCAAGTTTTCTGCAAATGTAGGTCGTTCTCGATGGGATAACAAAAGGTCGTAGGAAGCAAAGCTAATTTTTACGGTAAATCGTTTTTCGACAGCCCGTGTACTTTAATAACACTTTCAAAACAACGCTATGAAGAAGAACAGAAGTCCGTTTGAATAAATAATAGAATAATGCATCCGTGGACGTCTGTGAACAGCAACATACCTATGTATATATAGTGGTCAAAATAGCAACATTGGACGATATAGGTAGATCCCCTTACGACGCCTATACAAAGACGGTATACATACCTCCAAAATACCAATGCAGAAGTGTGCGAGAAGGCAAATCGGTTTATCTAAGGTCTATAGAGTACCTATACAGGTTGTGAGAAGAAAGATTAAGTGGTACGCCTACAAAAACATTTATAAACGACAAGTTAATAGCAACTGCCGGGGAACGTACTAGTAGAACCAAATGACACATAAAGACAAAAACTTTCTCACTGGCGGAAAACCGTTTTCACATCGTATAGGGACAAACAGATGATATGGTGGGGAAAAAAAACAAAATAAGAAAAAACGACGGTGAAGAATATTAAAGAGGAAAACACTAAAACACGCCCGTTCCGCGGCAATCTACAAGCCGCCAGTGGCATGATTTATCGATTTGACACTACGCCTTAATATATATATATATATATATATATATATATATATATATATATATATATATATATATACATATACACACACTTACAGAGAGTTTTCCGGTATGTTGTTTATAATTAGCACTCCGTGGGAGAGCAGCTAGAGCTTGCTTGTGCAAGACGGCGAAGCATGTTCATGAGAAATTAAAGCAAGCCGGTCTTGCACTTCAGCGCTTTATATCGGGTGCCTCCAGTGCCTTTCCCGGATAAATACTCTGTCAACATGCGCAAGGTAAGGGTCTCCTATAATTAGCGAGCGAAAAAAGACACAGAAGATAGAAACACGGAGCAAATTAACCACCACCGAAGCTCAATATGCGGTTAGGGCGCACCGTGCAGTTTAAACTGCTGCGGTTAACTTGAGACATTCATTTCTGAGGTGCATAACTGTTGTTCGCCCTGAGACGCAGCGAAGAATGCCCAGGGTGGCACCGGGTCCACTGAATTGACACATCGCGCGATTATACCGCCGCCGATTTCTTTCCTTTAATACGTGTACGACCGCGCAAATGTGCAAGAAAGTCGTTAACAACGCGGGCCTCGGCAGCGCCGAAAAGCGGGATAATTGCGATACGGGAGCGCTGGGGCGAACACACACACGCACACGCAAACACACACGCACGCACGTACGCAGACACACACACAGGCACACACGCATACAAGCGCGACAGATTGGGTTCGGGAGAGGAAATATATAAGTGCTCTCGCTATCATTTGTCAAGGACGCGACGGGGCATGCCGCCACGAAACTGGAGAGCATAATGCCTTTGCTGCGTCGATGGTTATATCGGCGCGGGGTTGATCATATGTGTCGCGGAAGAGCAGAAGCTCGGCGCCCTTTTTCGTAGGGCAAGCAACGCGCATGCGCAAATTTTCCTCGCGTATGTATGTATATACATGGTTGCGTGAAAAATGACCCCCCCGGTGTGTGTGCGCGTGTGGCGAGCGAATGTTAAGAAACATAAACGAAGAAATATTGCCAGTTTCGGCCGAAGTCGAAGCGTTGATAGCGATAGCAAGGGTATAGCATTGCGCTCAAGTTACTCAGTGCGCGCCACGTCCAACCCACATCCACACCTGTCAAACACGTGCTTAAGAGTAAACAGGGGCCTAATTTTTTTTATATAGTGAAGCGGCGTCGCTAATCCGCCGCCGCTGATCGCCAGCACACAAGCGGGGTCGACTCCGACTGTAGTCGGTGACAACCTAAGCTGATGCAGTACAAGCTCCACCCGCAAGAATGCAGCTGAGCTCTCACATTCACCTCTGACAGAGAGCCCAGTCAGCTGGAGTCCACTCGCAGCTAAATGATCTTGCTTCGCTAATGCAAATGCTGGCTAATTACAAAACAAAAGAACGTTGTTTCAAGCCAAAGCGTTACCTTTGGCTGAGCGCCGGTATCAGGATAACCCATAAACATTTTGCCAACAGGTTCAGGTTTCATCCTAAAAGCAGTGACACGAAGATACGGAGAAAACAGCCGATTGAAACACGCAAAACCGTTTGAGGTCACGAAAATAAGGCAAGCTAATTGACTGGCACATGGAAACTGTGCTCGAGTTGGACAGTGCATGCATAGCCTTTTAAAATGCGTAAGCATTTCTGTGTCGACTCACTGAGGAAAACCGTCGCTGATATACCTGACGTTTTCACTGCATAAGGAAAAGATTGGATTAACCAAAATAAATCAACGAATCACGAAGAAACCAGACGGTTAAAAGCGTAAATTAGAGACAACGCGTTTCGAACCTGCGACGTCATGATTCAAAATCCGGAGTCGGTGTCGGCGGAGTTGTACGTGAGCGAGAATTGCCCCATATATTGATGTATATGCATATGCCACGCTTTGCTATATGACATGCAGTATATGCGGATTATACTGTCACACCATTCTATCACTAAAGCTGCTCGAAACTTGTCTTACATTGTTGACAAAGTTATTCCTCGGAATTTCGAGAATGGCAGCCCACAAGCAAATGTCACGAAACAAAACACCGACAGCGCATGCCTTTTATATCAAATCTTATTCTCAAACTTAAATATAAAAATTGCGAAACAGTAAGGGAAACCTCAAAATGATGTAACTTATTTTGACGCGGCTGTGGGAGCACCCCCTCAGGGATCGGCCCACGCAAGAGGCGGCGTTTCTTCCAGAAAGCTCGCCTTCTTGCATAGCGTTCGTCGCCAGCGTTGCTCAGAAGCGTGAGAAGCAGTCAAAGATCTTTGAATGCTATCGGCATTCCACTCTTAAAAGCAAAGATAAGCATCCTCCAAGATTTTTTTTTTTTATTGGCTTATTCCCAAGTTCGCACCAACACAAGAGTTCAGAGAACAAGCACGTGAAAGACATGTGTAACATCTACCAACCAGCATGATTGTAATCACATCAAAATTCTCTTAGTTTTGTCAAGGGTCCTAACCTTGACAGCCATTCCGGAGGGTATTGCGCCTTCCACACCTCCCGGTAGGTGTTTATACTTTCCCGGAAGTACATTCGTGTCGGTCGAGCGTCTGGGCCACAATAATACCCAACCATTCTGGAGCGCCAGAGGCTGTGAAGGCCAACGAGCATTAGTAGATCAAAAGGAAGCCCATCGTTTTCTGTTGCTAGATACCCGATGCCGCAGGGGTCCAGCGGGAGTTCTTTATAACCTGTCCTTTGTAAAACATCCCAAAGTATACACTCCTTCTCAACAATGCAGGAAAACGTGATCTACTGCCTCGGATTGTATGCCAATTAAACAATGTGTTCCCCAAGGTTTTAAAAAAAATTTTCTTTCAATACTGTGACCCAACTGCAAGCGTTCCTGTATGAACTTTGAAAAAGAAAGCTTTAACCCTGGGCGAAATCTGCATACTCTTTAGCCTTTTTAACACATTCTGGCCGTGGCTACCATTGCCAACGGATCTATATGAAGGTAAAGGAAATTCAGCATCACACAAATCCATATGCAGCTGTTGTCACTGCGCTCCCCATCCGTCCCCGTAAAGCGACCCGAAAAACCACGTGTCAATCGTGCTTCGCACGAGGCGGCGCAGGTCCGCCTTTTCTGCGACAATGTATCCAGGCTCGGGGCTCAGCGGACCTATCCTGGAGACAGCCCAGCAGTAAAGCGTTTGTTTACTCAGCGAAAGACCGGCCCAACAGATGCAACAAGCCCCGGACGCTACTAAACCAGGCGTCTAAAAGTTTTGCTTTATTAAATGAATTGGGCTCTTGATGCCGCACACGTGTTGCAACGAGGATATTTAGCCACTATTTGTCCTATCACTGTGCGGTTCCGTAAAAACGAGGAAAGCAGCCAGGACACCTGCGAGGGTAGTAAAGGCGGTAGCGCCCTGTCCTGCGCGAGAGCTTCAGCAAACTTCAGCAAACCTGTAGCAGCACTCACGGTCAGAAAAGTGCGGGAGGGTGCGCAAAAAGAAAGCTTCACTTTAAAAAAAAAAATTAATGACTGAATGATTGATTGAATGAATGAATGAATGAATGAATGAATGAATGAATGATCAACCCCACAAAATGTTATCCTGTAGTCAAATTTCAGTGTAAAACAATGCAGGAGCCCGCGCAATATTTTTATTTGAATTTGTAGGAATAGGCACGAATGTACCGGTACAACGCAATGAACACGCATGGCATGAGCGCGGAGATCCTAAGCACGCATGCACACACGCACGCACTGGCTCGCTCGCGCGGAGAAGTGGAAGGACAAATCAGTTCGGTTTCGCGGTGCCGGGGGAACGATTATCGCCCGGCTCGCTGTTCGGAGAGTGCCAGATCTGCCTCGGGCAATGCTTCGGTCTCAAAGCTGGTGCAGTCGCGGTTGGCGGGCGCGACGTCGCGTCTGGTATTTATTCGCGCCGAGCGTGGGACATGCGAGCAAAGACGGCGTTCGTCGCGCCACCTCCGTCGTCGTTCGGGAAGTGGCGCCATCTATCGCTGCCAATGCAAAGCGCGCAGTCTTGTCTCGCAGCATGCCGCCGAACCTGATGCAGTGACATGCAAGATAAAGGGACATTTTTAAAAACGTATTCCTATCCTATCCTATCCTATCCTATCCTATCATATCCTATACTATCTTATCCTAGATTGAACCTATAAATGAAAGGTAGCGAGAACGAGACGGCAATTTATGTTCAGAAATACAGATAATACAGAAGGCAAATTGGGAGTGGGAGTTAAAAAAAATTCAGGATGATATCGGGGCCAAGTGTAAAACGGGAAAAGAAATAAAGAACGCGATTAGAGTATAAAAAACGCAAAAGGCATATACAAAGGAGTTAGGGTTTTTGGGCACGAGAAGCTGCTTGAGGATCCCGGATGTTACGTCTAGAGAGACAGAGATAAAATGTTGATGATACGAAATGCAGCGACGTCGCCCTGAGTAACTGTGCATTCATCTAGCCAGCTACTCTGCGCTGGGGGAAGTGGAAGACGGAAATGAACAGAAGCGTAACGGTTGACGATGACGACAAAAGGAGGATGCAAAACATATAACAAGCAATTGGGTCTGCTCAAAATCTGGAGTCCAGACCGGTACGCTTTCAAAAGTCAAATAAGGCCTGAATGGCCTGAAAACTAGATTTAATTAACGTCATGTCGAGCGCCTAAAATAACGTCCTCCGTCAACGGTGGGCTGTCGAGGCGAGGAAGATCATTAGTGAACTTCCGTCACACTTCCACGTACTGATGACAGTCGCGCTGAACGTGTCCTACAGTTTATTGCACATGGCACAGCTCACAGTCTGGAGACTCCATGCGTCGCATTCTGTACGTGCACATCTAAAGCTGCTTATTGGTAAAGCTAGAGTCCTAATTTACAATTCTGAACAACCAAAGAGGCTGGACTTTATGTGGGGTTTGGTAGGTGACGATAAACGCAAGGACGAAACATGAAATCGTTCGTTCGCTGTTAATGGTGACAGTGTCTGAGAGGCGACAACCAATGCTTATGCCGAGCGATCTCGAATTAACGGCAATCCACGCGTTACCTGAAGACGACTTGATTGAGCGCTTGGCTGTAGACTCACTGCGCCTTCTTTAATGCGTCTGATATGTCTTTCACTCCCTCTCTCCACGCGTAGGGTAGCCCTAAGTGGGGGAAAAAAGAAGTCTCCTTAACCTGCGTGCATTCTCTCCTATCTCACTTTGTCTCTATTACCCAAAACCGCGAGCAAAATACAAGAACGAAAATGACCGAGTGAGGGATGACTTCCGTCTGCTATTTTGATTCTCCATGTCGACGTAACATACCGGTTCTTCTCGTTTATGTGGAATACTTTCTTTCAAATTAAACTGTCACACCTAGGTTACTGCCGTTATTACATATAGGCTACGTGGCTAGGCGGACATTAGCAACAAGAAATATTTCGGCCATATTTTCGGTAGTTTCGAGTACGAACCGAATATTACACATCAAGTAGTCGTATTCGTATTAAATAAAGTAACCATCTGAGATTTTCGGATATTTGAATCCAACCAAATGTTTCGCAACAACAAACTGCTATAGTCTGGCTACTGCTCCCTATATGGTAAATCAAGTGCCTCAAGTTAACAGAAGTTGAAGAACGACAAAAGTTGTCGGAGCAATAAGGAAATTCAACGGTTAATGCAAAAAAAATTGTTCATAGTGTCACAGCGGAAGCTTACAGAATCACCTGCGAGTTTTGCTTCTGATCGCAGTAATCTGGCACTCTAGTCATGTACATTTTTTTAAAATCTTTTATGCTACGGCCAGTTACCTTTTCCTTGCAACGGTTCCTCTTACATGTTTTTACGGCACGAAAGTCTTAGAGCAGCCCTTTTCTTTTTCACTTTATTACCGTCCCTCCGCAACCACTTATTTAGCATTTTTGTAACGTTCAATTCCGTACAGCTGTCATTCACTCTTGGAAAGTTTGATTGTAACCAGGTTCTAAAAGCATTGAAAAACTACTTGTGTTGTTTTTAATAACAAATAAGTGATTTTGCGTTAAAAAACTGGTCCTTTGTTCCGGATAGTTAGTTGTCTTTCTTGCACTATAATAACTAGAAGCGCGGTACATAAGTATACCAAATTGAATATTCCCGCTGTAAATATATGTGCCTGTGTTTGTCTATTCGGTGTTCGACAGTACATTAAAAAAAAAACTTATCTTCGCCCACCTTCACTCCTTATCTAAGATATCCTAATTAACTTACTGATAATGTACTTTAGAGTACATAGTGTAATCAAAAAATGAAGTCGATGAACAGCGAAGTCATGCTTGCTTACATATCCTGAGATGCGCGGCATTATCGAGATATGCGACCTTAAAATGTGATACGAAATAAATGGGTGTTTAAGTTAATGGTTTCCCAAAAGTGCGCGCCTTACAATTAGGAAATCTCTTAGCAAATTTTGGTGATGGATGTCTCGAAACTGGGTGCTAGTTTTAGGATTTCTGCTAAGCACACATATATACAATTTCGGATTCAATTTAGAAAATATATCAAGTGCCCTAAAGCTAGTGCATAACCAAAAAAGTTAATTACCGCATCTGATGTAATTAGCGAAATTATTGCTGAACACTTTCCTCCGGCGAGTTCCTCTGTTTCGCCTAGCCACTCACTGCTACAGCATCATCATCATCATCATCATCATCATCATCATCATCATCATTGCTACGCCCACTGCAGGTCCCATACTTCTCCAACTTCCAAGGTCATGTGCTAATTGTGGCCATGTTGTCCCTGCAAACTTCTTAATCTCATCCGTCCGCCTAATTTTCTGCCGCCCCCTGCTATGCTTCCATTCTCTTGGAATCCAGTCCGTAACCCTTAATGACCACCGGTTATCTTCCCTCCTCATTACATGTCCAGCCCATGCCCATTTTTTTTTTCTTGATTTCAACTAAGATGTCATTAAGTGGCGTTTGTTCCCTAACCCAATCTGCTCTCTTCTTATCCCCCTTAACGCTACACCCATCATTCTTCTTTCCATAGCTCGTTGAGTCGTCCTCGATTTAAGTAGAACCGATTTCGTAAGCCTCCAGGTTTCTGCCCCGTAGGTAAGTACTGGTAACAGCAGTACGGCAACAGCAGCACGGTCACAAATGATTTTTTGAAGGAAGCATTCCGCATAAAAAAGGCAGGCCTATCTTAGTCACAAAAGCAAGGAAACGCATTTAGAAGAATCAAAGGTAATTGCAGAAATCAGAGTAAACAAAGAAGGAATAAAAAATCTGACACGGTTGTCTAAGTGATATGACTACCAAACTGTAGCTCCTCTGTTGATAAACCAACTGAGGGTATGTCACTACCAGTTTTGGTCCTGTGGAATTTTCGATCTCCTCGCGTTTTTCTAACTCGTCGAAATGTTACCATGAGTTACCATCTAAGCCAATTACAGAGATCATAAATGCAGTCGCAGCAAAGTGCTGTCATTGTCGTCGCGTCTTCGACATCTGTTACCCTTTTCACCTTGCCCTAACTTTCTGCTAGCCGCTGTTAAGGAGTCAACCTCGAAGTCCGTTTTCCTTGTCACACACACACACACACACACACACACACACACACACACACACACACACACACACACACAACACACAGGAACCGGTGCCTTCTAACCCTCGTCTGCATATATCATTCATGAATGAATGACAAATGGTAAATGGAGCCACAACTAAGAAATATCTCAGTTTAATTCTTTACAGGAACAAACCGTACGTACGTTTAGCGTGCGACTTTCACCGAGCCCTTACTACTACCACCACGAAATGCAAAACCACTCCAACTGTCACTGAGTCATCGATGGCAGCGCCCCTCCGCCACGCCCCTCGCCCCCTCTTTCTTCTTTTATTATTCGGTTGTGGTCCAGGCGAAGAAGACTTAATGCGAGCCGGGTCATAAAAGTCCGGCTAAATTGGATCTTTATCGTCGACGGCATCAATGCGCGGAGATTAAGAATCATGGTCCGGTCTTTCTGTTCGGACGCGCCTGTAGCGAGCGGATGGGCAACCACGTGCGCCTCGTGCGTGCTTCGCTTCCATTAGCATACGCTGCAGCTCGCCCGACGTGTTTGCACGTGTACACCCGTCGGCTCGTATCAGAGTGGGAGCGCGAGGGCCGTTAGCGATAGCTTCTCTTCGGCGCACCCAGTGATAGCGGGTCGCCATTTTGTCGACATGTCTTCGTGCACGGCACTGACGTTCCACGCGTTAGGCGCACAGCCCTGACAGTCGCTATAGGCATGTGGGTGGCTCGGAATGACTTCCTGCTTATCGAGCACATTAGCCGGCGTAACTTCACTCGGCCTGCGTAAGAGGTATTAAAGCGGTATCTTCGCGGCGGTATAGACTGTCTCTCGTCTGGGACACTGCGTTGCGGGGATATCGCTGAAATAAATTGCGGGGTTTCAACGTCCAGGAAGTGGCACAATGACTTATAAGGGACCGTGTAGAGGAGTGCTCGTAATAAATTTAGGCTACCTCGCTTTCTGTAACTCCTTGCTTAACAAAAAAGAGCATTTTTGAAAACCAATGGTGATTTTTTTAATATTGAATTAGGCAAACCTAGTAAGTATTACAATAACATGCTATATATCTATAAGAGCTCGTGAAATTTACTTTCCCAAAATCTAAATATTAGAGACACGTTCTATGACGTAATGTGATATAAGTTGCGAAAAAAGAAGCTTTACTAAAATATGAAGGAAATGTTCACAATGTCGCGCTGATAACAGAAAAATAATAAATAAGGAAAAATATTCCGTGAAACATAAAATGTTTCACGTCAATTTCCCACAACAGAGGACAAAAAATCTGGAGTGTTACGTGCCAAAACGTCAGTATGACGACGAAGCGTGCCCTAGTAGGGGATTATATTTTGATCAGCTAGGTCCTGAGGTGCCTTAACGTGCACGGAATGCACGATATACATACGGGCGTTTTTGCATTTCGCGGCCAGAGAAGCGCGGCCGCCGAGGCTGGGATTTGATCCCGCGACTTCAGGCTAGAACTGCTACAACGTGCCAGCTTGTCTAGAACGCGAACTTGAAAAAAAAAAAAAAAGACAGAAAGAAAGCTTTCTGCCTAGTGAAAACTGCCTATTTCATGGTAGTTCTCGAAGACCAAGCAGAAACATCACACACTGCTGGACTCGCGCTAAGAAATCGTAGCTATATGCCGTAGAGACACTGTAAATAATACCTATGATATTGTCAACGTATCTAGGACACCTCAGTTGGCACAAAAAAAAAAAAAAAATAAAGAAGTAACTGTGAGTCGTCAACACGCAGAAAACTTAACTCGCCGCCAAACATCACATTATAGTTTGGGCTGGTGTTGCGGGATTCTGCTGTCCGAAATAAACTGGCAAGTCTGCACTCACCTGCACCAAAGAGCCTGCCACCTTCGCGATTACAGGATGCACTCCTCTTCGTACTGGCTAAATATCGCCTCCGCACGATAAGAAACTGCTGAGAAAACGCAAATGTCTGCTCCCTGATTACGTTGTAGCTTGCGCTGCATGCAGGTTCGCACAGGAACTGGGAGCCTTGAAGTTTGGCACGGATCTCGTGGGCCACCCGCCAGCCCGTGACCTACGTTCGCGGTAATCGAAGAATTGACGTGCAGCGAAACCACGGTACACGAGCTCGTTCTTCGATTCCGGCTTCGCCAGAAAGAAGGAGGTTGGTACTCGCACTCTCGATTACCGAGCTCTTGGACTCCTTCACACTGACCCACACTCAAGCAGTTTAGGCCAGCCATTTTCAAAACCTCGTTCGCACTTATTGGCGGTAAAACGTTGATCATCGCAGAAAAAAAAAAAAAAATGAAGGTCAAGCTTTCCGTTTTCGGAATATCGGGCCGCAGCCACAGCGCCAGCACATTAGCCTGACGTCCCAGTTCTCTACGTATGTTCCCGTATTTGTATCGTTTTGTCCTACAAAGTGTTATCGACACTTACTAAGTTGAGTCATTCATTTCTAAGCCAACGGAGCCCTTCTTTGCTGATGAGAAAACAGGAGAGGAGGGGGGGGGGGGGGTTAGCCAGGTTGCGCTTGTTTGCTATCTTACAATGGGGAAGGGAAAGAGAAAGGAAAAGAACAAGAAGGAAGCGATGCGAGTGGTCACAGTGACACCGTTCACCGTGCGTTCAAAGGCAGCTCCAGCGCCCAGTTACATGAATAGCTCGCATCCGAATATTACCGCCAAGCTGTTGAAAATGGGCACACCTCACTTTTCAGTGACTGGAGCGCGCCGGAGACGAAAGCGCCGCCGAAAGAACGCATTCTGGTCATCACCAAACCAAGTCCATGCGTCTGCATGTGCCGTTGTCAAGGTCTGATGCAGAGCGGCAACTGCGCCTGCTTGCACGAACCTTTCCGAACCCCGTGCTTTACAACCGCATGTACCCCGATGCATACTCTCCACTCTGCAAAGCGTGCGAGGCCCGCGCTGACCTCGATCATATTATCTGGCAGTGCCCCAAAGCCTCACCCACCAACACCTCCCACACTAACACACGCATAACTACGGCCGAGCAGTGGGAGACACTGCTGCTCAGCTTGGACCCAGAGGAGCAGCTCTGGGCCGTCCGGATGGCCGAAGACGCCGCCAGAAAGCAAGGACTGGCCGCCGTCTGAGGAAGGGGGGATTGGGGGTTAGTCTCCCGACCCCCGCCACCCCTGAACCCCATCAAGGACATAACAAAGTTTTATCTCTCTCTCTCTCGCGTCTGCGTACTAAAACATTGGAATTCGACGAAATGTGCCAACTTTTCCGACGAACAATTCACTACAGCCGGGGACAAACTGTCACAGCAAATGACGTCACGGCTACCTGGTGCACGAACTTCGTGGCGACGATCGCTCCTCGCCTTTAGTTTCCGCGTTTTTCTCTGGTCTTAGACCTCAATTCCTTCGGTAAAGAACGTGGTTTAGCAACAAAGGCGTTGTGGTAGCGGTTAGTGTCCATTGATACGATCGCATTGAAGGTGTCAGAAGTGTCGAGAGGAGTTCTTGCAATGTCACCAAAGAAACGCAAGCTTGGTGAAACGGAGAAGCGGTGCAGGAAGGCTGAACGACAACGGGATTATCGTGGTCGGCAGAATGAACGAGAACAGCGACTGGAACAAAGAAGTAATAAACGCCAAGAAGTTGTTTAGGAGCGTATCACAAAATATGTTATATAGGGCGACGCTCCGTAAAAAAGATGCAACAGAAATTGTGAGAACAGTCTACTAATGCGCAAGCACTCTTTGGTCCGGAAAAAGCGATTGGTATCTATGCATAAGCCATAGCAACGAAAGTAAAGACGAAGTAACACCCGATTTCTGCAGCATTTTTTCGCCACATTTCGCGATTCCCTTCTGTTTGCCATAAGACGAGGAGTCACCGGAACCACCAAAGGCAACAGCGTCACCTATTCCATCATGTGCTTAACGCAGAAACAAAGAAACAAGCAACATTTTGCTCAGCAAAGCAAACGAGCTCGATTATTTCTTGTTCGGCCCATGTTCGTCGATGCCTTCTGCAGCCGGCTAGTTCCACATCTCCTAGTTCGAGTCGCCCACGAAGGGCGCAGATGAGCGTGAAAGCATTCCGGGACGTGAATAGGAAGCGGTGACAAAGTAAAAACACGAGCCAGACCAACGCGTACGATGGCTCAGCCCCTCTACGTTCTACAAACCATTCGCTCTCGCAACACCCCCCTCCAAACTACTAAACCTCCACCCCCGCCCCGCCCCCATTTCAACTAACCACACCGGCTCCCCCCGCGTTTCTCTTTGTGTCTAACACGCTCTCGTCTTTAATAATGCATGTGCTACGCGTGCTTCGTGCCACACGCGTGCGCACGTGCACAACCAACTGTGGCGAGACCCTATAAAGGAAAAGAAGAAGGGGGCGATGTGTCACGCGCTCCTTTTCTTCCGAGGCGCACGGTTGGCTGAGCGGTCTCAAAAGGTGTGGTAATGACAAATATTAATGACAATGCCCGCGCGGCCACGCTGGGGCAGTGGGATGAGTGCGGGGGAGCGAAGCGAACCCATTGAGGAAACACAAAGGTCCATTCGGCGGCAGTATACAGTGCGCGGGATACAAAAAAAGAAAGTAATAACGATTATGCGGCTCGCGTTAGTATTATTCGCGTCAACCCGCAAGCACGTGGCGGGACGGGAAGCGTGGTTCGTCTCTTCCGATCGCTAGAGACAGAGTGTGTAACACGTACCGGGCATGGCGTCCGAGATGTGGCTGGTGTTGCGGAATCCAGAAACTATGGCCACCTCTTCGTCATCTTAGGCAGGTCCGTCGCGGTATACCCGCTCCCTCTATTTAGTGGGTTTCAGCGAGGTTATGTTTTACTGAAATTCCATTAGAACCACGTTATCATACGGGATCTTCAAGGAAGCTGGATTCGGCTCGATTGACGAGGTCGAATGTAGTTTCAGTGGATCACTACAGATCACTACTAGCGGAGTACATTGTGAAGGCTTAGACCGGCGTCTATAAGAAGCGCGACGCCGTTGTCAAAAGTGTGTCCCTGACAAGTGGAACGCTGAACGGTTTTCGACAGTACTCTTCCGAAAAGAATGCCACTGAAAAATCTTTGGAGACACTGCTAACTCAACAAAGGCGCACGATTCTTATATAAAGGCTTGTTCGGATGCAAACTCATGCACGCGCACTCCCGCCTTACGACCATACGTTACGGGAAGTTCGATGACTGATTCGATTGAGTCGGCTCTTTTGTTTCTATAGTAAGACATCACTCTTCAATAAATTGTGTCGATGATTTAGCCATCCCGCTTTTACCCGCTTCAATAAAAAAGAGATACCAATGAATTTCCATGTTTTCCTTGGCTTCTTGTAGGTTGGCGAGGCCTGTCAATCGGTCGTCAGGGAGTGCTTTCCTATCATCAACCCAGTTTTTCCGCAAAGACTGAAATAAAGCTTTTCATTCATTTATTTATTGATGGATTGACAGATCCATTCCTCCTGTCTTGACTTCCTAACAACTTCCTAAGGTTGTTACTAAAGTTCTCCTTTCCTGGCTATCCCTATTTTTCTGGCTCTGAATGTTTCCAGTATCTCGTGGTTGACCAGGTCGGTTGGACGTCCGAGCCATTTGTCTAAACATTAGTGGCATAGCCTTGAAGGCCGTACGTCCGCGTTTCGTCTATCTCTTTCCCGCTGCTTTACCACTGATAATATCGTTGACCGCGGAGTCAAACGATGGCGGCACTTGACCGCGTTATTTCTTGCGAATTCCGTTATTATCTGGTATACGTCTACGGCCCTAGATATCCGCTGAAACTCTCTGCTATCTCCCCAAATACGGCAACCAGGATTTCATCCAACGGGCACGGCTACGTTATACTACAGCGAAAGAATAGAGTTCATTGTGTCGGTGCCAGCCGCCATACTTACATTAACCGGTTTCAGTGAAGTCGAGCGCATCTGTTACCATCGTACATGGAGGTCTCCACCAAGTTCCCTTACCCGGGGAGATCTGGAAGCTGCCCCTGTGCGCCCTCTGGTGAGTTCGTGCCGGGCGCAAACGACTGATGATTCTCGACAGGACACGCAACCGAAACGGCGCCGGCCAATTTGTTACCCCCGTGGCAGTGTCGCATAAATTGAGATAAATGTCCGCTTTCCTCTTTCCTGCCGCGTGGGACACGGCGAGCCACCCAACGCACGGGCGGTGGCTCACCGGGCGCCCCCGTCACGGTCCCGTGCTCGCGGCAGCAAACAAACGATCATCTCTACTCGGCGCTCACGTGGGGGCGCAACCGCACAGCCAGCCAAGACGCGCCTGCATGCCTTGAAAGGTTTCTTTAGAGAGCATTCAAGCCGATTTCTTGTGCACGAAGGACGTTCCACGGAAACAGACATATACGCGGAGAAAAGATACGCACGAAATGCGCCGGCGTGGAACACAAGCTCCGCATAGCGCAATTATAAACTTTTCCTCGTGTGCGACAGTTTAAAGCAAGGACAAGTAGGGCCCATGGGGCGCCCGCAGGTAGGAGTGAGTGTTCTGCAAATGAGAGAGAGAGAGAGAGCGAACACGCTCGAAGAAACAGCGTTAAAACAGCGGTATTCAGTTATTACCTGCAAATTATTACCTGCAGTTATTACCTGCACTTCGAGTGCCATGGGCTAAGGAAAGTGTCCTGCTGTGTATATGGGTCTTTCTCGAAGCATGGTGCGCTATATGGCAAGACGTCGGCATGTCGGTCACGCCAAAACGTACAGCGGAAAGAAGCCGCGGGGCAAAAGATACACAGCGCTTGTGTCTGCGCATCTGTTTCTTTCTACGTCCTGGTTCATTCGTGCTTCTACACTCCACCATGGATTCTAACCAACTAGCCCGGCAACGTGTTTCAGCCGTGAAATGTCACGATGCATGACACACTCCGAGGTCAACAGAGCACTTGTGGTAGAATAACCCAGAAGTATTTTTCTAGCTAGGTCTCCGGCAAGCTCCCGATGTCACAACAGAACGGAAATGACGACACGATCTACCATGGCGACGCCCAGCCTGCAGCCTCAGGTGACACGGGCAATTTTCTTTTTCTTTTCCTTTCTTTTCTTTCCTGTTTTGAAAATTGGAAACTACATTAATTATTTCAATACAACAAAGTGGGGAAAGAATAGCAGAATGAAAGCTACAAAATAGCGTAGCTTGAGTGCTCCTGTGGCTTGCATGACGCCGATGTGCCCCATTCATGGGAAACGAATGCTGTTGCAGACTTTCGCTATCCTTTCTCTCGCTTTGGCAGCAAAGTTCGAATGTCATCTCAGCGGTCTTCTCGAGATGCGTTCTCGTTATCAAAGGATGAATGGCTAGCCTAAGGTAACACGTACTGCCGGCGGCTCGCCATGTCACTGGCTTGGACTGGCGCTGCTTCGGGCAACATGCGCCTGAGTACGCTTTCTCGCGTTCGTCGCAGCTCCCGCTTTGAAACGATCGAAACATTGATCAACTACACAAAGGCACGAACGCGACAAAGCGAGCGATTTGTGTGAAATAAACGCTCATACAAAAACACATGTAGCAACGCTTGTTTGATTGCTCCAAAAAATCATATTTAGCTCTAAGCTTTTTTCTTCTTCTTTTGTTATCACATGTAGTTGCTCGTTGTTCGCTGCCGACGTGTAGGTAGTGGCCAGTTTTAAATCGAGGCCGAAAAGACTACCCCCCCCCCCTTTTGACCCATGCCGAACCTCCAGATTTCTCCGATGCTGAAATAGGATTCACACTTGAACCCAAGGCAGCATGCAGTCAAACGTGATGGCATTCCAAACGAGCCCCGAGTTTGAGACTACAGTGCGAATAAGCTTCAGCGATGAAATCCCATTAAATTGCGTGCGCTCATATGGCACGTCTCTCTTCTTTGTGAATACGATACGCGAGAGTACCATAACGAGGAAATGGTAGCCTTATTTACAAACTCAGTCTTCAGAGGGCCGGCTCTAATGCAAGCGCATCGGTTAATAAGCAAACTAGAAAAAATAAAAAAAGAAAGAAAGAAACGGGTTAGGTACCGGCATAGACAGATAGATACCGGAATGGGTGTGAAGTATCCTAGGAATGCGCGTCGCATTAAAAGTTTTAACGTCTCACTAACCATGCCAACTGCGAATACATATTTGACTGCGTTTTTTTTAGCCTTACTTAAACTGGAATTGACCAATGCTATACACACAGTGTTGCTTAATTCCATGAGACCATACGTGTAATGTTGAAAGCATGACAATAAACGGTTTTCCGAGCTCAATCATTCCCGCTATAATCGTTAGCCTTGCGGAAGGCATCACGTATTACAGCTCGAGTCAAAGACGCCGGTGGTGATTGCTTGTACCAAATACCCGTGCGACCAGTTTGCCTGACCATTACAAGGGCGCGCATGCAGTTTCATTTGAGGGCGTGCCCTGCTATCGGTGGGCCAACGAGCGACCAAGGCAGTAAGAGAAGTCCCGGCCTTCTGAATGTACGCCGGAACCAGAAAACCGATAGTCACCACATCGATCATACAACGTCAGCTCGAAAGTTACCGGCCTGGAAGAGAAAACAAACAAACATACAAACAATGCAAAACGAAACGACGCCTGTACGAATCGTATATACGACGAGCAAGCTTCGAAAACGACGAAGGGCGGCGCGGAAGGATCGAACGGGAAACGCCGGCCGCACTCGCGTCACCGTCATCCCGGCCCATCGGACCAATACGTGGTGCCGCGAGCGCTCGTCGATTAAAAACCGTGCTCGACAAGCTGAATAGCAAACAAAATTTGGCCTCGATCGGCTCATCGTGAGCGAGCACGGATGATATCAACGCTCCCCGAAACTGGCGTCAAGCAGGGAGTGCCAGGGGAATATCGCACTTCGCTCTCCATAGTGCACATCATTACTTCGAACGCAGGCGGGGCAGCCTCCGACGTGTAGCACACGGGGTCCAGCAAAGCTCGCCGGCTCTTTCTACTCAATCACTGCCCTCAACCTCACACTTCGAACAGCCAGCGCAGCTAACAACTCAAGCAAGCGGCTCGCTCCATATTCGTGATGCACGAGGACTATATACTCTTGAGGGTTTTGGGAAAAAGCGAAAAATATACATAAAGATACACGGGTGCGCTGCTTACACGCCTCTGGAAAGAAGGTGTACTTTCGCATCGCAAAGACTTTTTTTGTTTCTCTCGTTGTTTTCTTTTTCGACCTTCTGAGAGGGGACAGTGAGCGATGGGGGTTTCAAATTGCGCGAATTCCTGCATATAGCCCCAGGCCAATATGGACCGCATGCATTCACCTCAGAAGGGACCTTGAGGTGAGCGCCGATCTAACGCCATCGCAAAGGCGCGCTGCTGCGCCAAAAAGGGGAGCGGTCTTTCGCAACTCGGAAGAACGACGTTAGCCCCGATTAGGACGTCAGATGAGGCTGCCTGCGATAAGTAAAAATTAAAAAAAGCGAAGGGAGGGGAGCATGAAGCGATGGTTCATACTTCATAACAGTGTAAGGCACACGATGGCTATGGCAAAATTCGCTCTATTCAGACACATATGTATACTGTTGTGTCAAGGTTTCCTTAAACGCGATGCGTTTTCTTCTTCAAGTGCACGTAGCGTGCATTTGAAATAAGGGGCATGCATTTAGGCAATGAATTACTCCCCCCCCCCCCCACCGAAGTTGCATAATATATCGAGGCATTTTTTTTCATTATTGTTTGATTAAACAGCTACAAAGCGGAGTGCCGAAACAGCACTGAATCCACGTGTGAGGTCCCGCTTATACTACGCTTCGTAAGAGCCTTAAGGAGGAAAAAAAAACGAAATAAAAAGAAAGCCAACGTCAATATTGCGCGCTGCGTACCTCTCACGCTACGAGTATCATGCGCCTAATACATACCGTGTCCACGCAGAACGCAGGAAAATATATATATATATATATATATATATATATATATATATATATATATATATATGTGCACGTCTGCGCAGCTCGGAAATGTATTTCGTAAGTTTCGATCGAAACAGGAACGAGAAAGGCGCACAGGTGATCAAAACGCAACGTTGGAACCTAAATCACGCGAAGCTCGTTTGAATTAGCAGGGCAGACAGCAGCGGTAGCACGTGACACGAGCACCCGGCAGCCTCGTCGCTTGCACTTGTGACCACGTACTCAGTGACCAAAGTTTCTTTTTTTTTTTTTTTTACTTACTCATTTTCCCTTGCCCCAGCGTAGGGTAGCCAACCAGACGCTTTTCTGATTAACATCTCTGCTTTCACTCATTAATATATATATAAATATATATATATATATATATATATATTTAAAGCTACATGGCTAGCGTTGCATAGGAATGAGAGACTCAGTTGTCGCGCAATGCGACCTGCCGGCGACCCTGCAGTGGTCAAAAGGGAGGAAAAGATTACGAGAATGAATAAAGGAAATTCAAGAGTCGATATACACTGGAGTGGCCGACCTATCGAAAGTCCCCAGCGCTGTGTGACAGATCGTCGATCAGTCCGATTGCCGAGAGGAATTGCAGCAGCACCTTTGTAGCGTTCTGCAGCAGTGATAAGCGAGGTAGTTTGCTCCAGTATCTTCGTCAAGGAGAGAGGTCTTCGACCACACTTGGACGTAAGCGAGAATGTGGTCGATAGGTCGTTGGAATACCGTCTGGTCAGGGAAAAAATCGTTCTTAAATGACACAGATCATTGACCGTAGGCAAAAGAAAATGACGTTTCGAGATCCGCATCCCGAAACGTCATTTTGTTTCGAGTGTCACCAGTAACCTACTTCTATCATAACAAGCGACAATGTAGTTTTTCATGACTACGGGGAAAACAAGGTAGCGAGCCCATCTGCATCGAAGAAGGTCAAGCGGACGCAAACGATTACAGAAGTGCCACACACCTGATTTTACTCACGATCGTAGTATTTTCCAAAAGCACTCCCGTTCTCGTATTGCCATACGATATAGACCGAAGAAATCATTCAGCAATTATCGATGCAAAGTGCGCGCAACGCCTGGTCTGCGCACACAACATTACCCATTCTTTCCGGCTTACGAAACAGCGGCGCCAGTGTGTTGGAATGAAGTCCTGGTTGCATCAAGGCAGAGGCGGCGGCGGCGCTCTTAGAGGAGCTTACGCAAAAGCTCATGCAGCGACGTGATAAATGCCTAAGCGTTCCTGCCACGATTACGTGAAGTATATATAGCCCGCGCCTGTATCGATGGCTTGCATATGTTTGAATAATATTTCGTCTATGCTTATGTCTCTCAGCATTTCGTCGGGACTGGCAAAGTTGAAGGGACACTGAAACAATTATGTCGATGTCGCACAAACGTGCTCAGCGTTTAGGGTAGGTCAATCTCATCAGTAAGGGACACATTTAAGCGCTCCGCGCAAGGCGCGTAATTTATTATAAGGTTTTAAAAACGTGCACCGCTACCGATAGCAGCGGCGCCGCTCCCCTGTTTACTTTTGCCCCCTCTCAAATGATGCGTTTGGCCCAACTGGCGTCAGTTGGGCGAGCTATCCGATTGGCTACCCAAGTCGCGTCAAACATAATGTTTTCCAACTTTTAAGGTGAACGAATGTTCGTAATAGTTGTAATGTTGATTAATTTGTTTCTATTAAAAGATAAGTAACAGAAAGATAACACACGACGACAATTTATCACTAAACTCGAGCACTTCCGGCACGCAGCAAGTGCATGTCGTCTGCTTGTGTTGCGACGTGTTCCGTTGACGCTATGTGAGCGTACAGTGTTGGTCTCGAGCTTTCATTTCGTGACCACCACGGATCACCCTTGTTACACTGTGGACTGCGAACGTTGCGATTGGCGACAAGTCATTGCAAGCTGCGACATCGTGTCCCTCTGGAAGTCGAACATGCGAGCGGAGTGGCTGCAGCGCATCTGACTGTCGGTATTGGGGTCGTCAACTTCACGCTGAAGGATTACTACCACTATGACCGGAGGCGCAACGCGAACGGTCTGCACGGTGCAGCGACCTGGTGGCACAGATCTCAACCAGACAAACACAGAGGTAATATATCAGTAACGAATAGTATTCTACTTTGCTGCTGGTGTAAATTTTCGGCAGGGGCGTAATCATAAACAGGCTGTCTTTCTTGAACCTGTTAAATGTTTACACTTGATTACAGCAACATTAGCTCTTAGTTTGGCTTGTTAAACTCTGCGCCACTGGGTGGCTGCACAGTGTAGGTTGATCAGGCTACTCACGTACGTCTATGCTATAGTTCCTTCATCCCAGAAGTAGTAGTATGTAAGGGCTTTAGTTCATGCCCCGCCCATCCGTCAAAACGCCCAGCTCGCGCGTAGTTACCGGAATAGTGGACACGTTCGACGGTCGCAACGCGCTCTGCTTGTATAGCTCTCGCTGGGGATCGACGGCCAGGCGGCTAGCGGAGAGGCTTCGTGCGCTGGCTCCAAGACAAGCGGAAGCAGACGACATGATGTCGCATCATTACGCAGAGCCAGTGAAGGCGGCGCTTATCCCTGATCACTCGCCGAACGAGTCGAGGAAAACCGTGGCCAGGGAATCGGCTAATTTGAAATCGCCCGTAGGCCTCTAAACAGGGGACGTTTCACTTGAATTGCGGCGCGAATGTTTTACTCTAGCTGTATCCTACACGTCTGCAAAATTTGTCCGAACCGTTTCAGGGATCTTTCAAGAAACCGAAAAACAAACACATTCGCATTGAGTTACAGTGTCTCGAAGAGTCAGTATGAGAGATAGAAAAAACGAAGGAAAAGCAGGTAGCCCAACCAGAATAAGTCCGGTTTGCTACCATGCAAAGGTGGGAGGAAGGTGGGAAATAAAGAGATAGGAAGAATGAAACATGAGTATCGAAACGGAAATTGGCGGCACAATATTGAGCCTATTACAGCGTATATACTTCGCAGGCCCGCAGAAATGCATCTAGCGCTCTGGCTGCCTTTAGCTGATGAGTCCGTCGCTTCCAATGCCATAGTGTCTTTTGCGATCCGCAGTGGCCTGCTGTCCAATGTCTCTAACGTGGTACACATCACCTAAACTCTCCGTACTTACTATGACGTAGGCAGACGCACAGAATATGCGAGACTTTCTTCACAGCCACAAATGTCACGTGTAGAGCTGTCGGCTCTTTTAATTATGAACGAGTGTGATTTAGTTTGGAGGCACTAATTGCGTAAGTCGAAGTAAATAGACGTAGGCGCCTTTCTCGCTGAAGTGAAGCCTATAGTTCTTGTACCAGCGACCATCAATCGCTCTAGGGCAAGAAGGGCAATCTAGTACCACGCACTGTGTCATGGGCAAACGGAAGCCCTAAGTGCTTTCCTAATTTGCGAAAAGATAAACTGAACGGACGATATTTCGTATTCTCACGCCATAAGACGAGGAATTCACGTCCGTAAGAAAACACCCTGTCTTGGCTATGTCTGTTCCCTTTCCGGACAATTCTCCGACGGGGGCAAGTACGAGAAACATCAAGGCTAAACTTACTTCGTAAGGCGTAACAACAGACGAGCCCCTAACTTGTCCTTCGTTAGTAGCGTGTCTAGCCATGACCTTTCTCTAAATTGTACTGGATGCAGTAAGGTTCGAGCAAGAACGCGCTGGAATCGAGGTACACATCTAAGATGACGCACTTCACCATGCATTACTGCTCCGCGCATGTGTATCGCATATGCATCGGTCCCACTAGCTTGATTTTTGAACAGGCTGTCTTGTTTGGCGCTCTTTTTTTTTTTTTCCACGGAAGCGCCTACCAACGTCTTTTCCGACAGCAGCATGCAGGGGACGACCTGCCCAACGGTCACCACAGCAGCCTATAGCGGGCAAAGCACAAAATGCCACTGCCCAACGCCGACAGGCGTTAACATACGGTGTGGACCTGTGTCGGCTTCGCAAAAGCTAGAGCCGCGCAGGGATACGACAACAGTCCCACACTTTCATAGGCGACCTTTGGGCACTACCCCTCAGCGGGCTTGAAACTGTCCTGGCTTACCTTGGGAAGGCCGGTCTCATGGCCAATTACTAAGGTGCCAGCGACCACTGCTGACACGCCAACCCGTGACCAATATAGTAAAGAGCGGAGGAGAACTGCCGAAACAAGTACGCCAGAAGAACAACCTGGTTGAATACTGCGGAGAATACATAAAGGCGGCGATTAGCCAGAGCCCGTGGCAGACCTCCAGACCTTGGCTAGGCGCAGCAGGCTACCGTGTCCGCATATTACTGACACAAAAAGCCGCTGTAGACCCAAGGAAGGGTCTCCCCGACAAGCAAGATGGCACATCTAGCACACTAAACTTGAAGAAAGGTGCGGATTTCATCAATTTTCTACAAGTTACACGTGACTGCCACGCTCACTTGCGTCGACTCGTTTTTTGATGGTGCGTAAAAAAGAATCAGCGAAATATCAATTGCACAGGGCGATGACATTTGTTTACATTTAGCCACACAAGAATGCGATGAGATGCGCGCCTAATAAAAGGTTAGCAGTGATAACAAGCGTAAAGCCGGCTCCCGCGTAAGCAACTCGCCAAAGACCAACTGACGACGCCTGCGACGCCACGAGACGCCCGCAGCAGCGTGTATAGGGGCCAGCACTTAGCGACAGGGAGGGGGGAGGCAACCGAGAGAGACACCCGCGAAACGAAGCCCCGCAAGACACAAGGGGAGGCGGCAGGCGGGCCGCCGCTACCGGTGGGAGGTGTGTGTAATCAAGAGAAAAGCGGCTGGGAGGTGGGAACCGCGCCGGCGCTCGGTCGAGGACACACACACACACACACGCCAAGGAGCATAATAAAGCACCGCGGCGCCGTACACACGTTCACACTCTCGCCACCGGCTGCCGCCGCGCTAGAGACGTCGAACTCTCCGGGCGACGTCGGGCCCGAAGAAGGTTGAGCGCGCGCTCGCCAGCACAGCCTCCACGCACGACCGACGTCGAGAAAGAACTCCCTCGCCCACCGCGGAACTGCCCACCGCCGACGCGCGGGCCAAACGGCCGCGCTCTTAACTGGGTCGCTGGGACGACGGAGAACGCGCCTCCTCATCGCTACTCTCGCCTCGCGCGGCTCCCTCCTCTTCCTCATAACGGTACACGCGACGCCAGCAGAGGGGACCGACGTCTGTGCCGGGAGAGGATGTGGCGGCGTAGTCGCCGTCGACGACGAACGAAGACCACGAGGAAACGCGTCGTCGCTCCCCTCACCTGTTCCAGAAGGTTTGGGGGAGGACCCGAAGAACGACGAAGCACAAAACAAAGGCGCGCGCACACACACACACATCCCTTTCCCTTGGCCTCGCCAAGTCGTTAGGGAGCCAATCGATTGGGGCCCGATTGATTTCGCCAGCGCTCGCACACACACAAACACACACCTCGATAGTCTTTTTCCCCGCCTAGCGTGGTGAAAAAAAAAGGATGTGGTCCCGCCCGCTAGCGCTTCGGGCAGGCAGTCCAGGCAAGCAGGTAGACCTCCCTTCTTGCCTGTCAGCCTTGGTCCGTTCTCTCGGGGCGCCAAGACGCGCCGAGTGGAGCGAGAATAAGGAGAGCACCGCTACACCTCCCTTCCCTCCGCCACCGCGCTGCGGCGATGGGACGCGCGACGACTCTCGCCTCTCCATAGTGGTGTACCGGACAAGCACCACCAGCTGCATCGCAGTGGGGCACCACGACCACGACGACGACAACGGGGTGACCGTACCCTTCCCCATCCTCACCCTGAGAGAAGAAAGCCAAGCGTTACGGGACCACGCACGAGCACGCAGGAGGTTCGCCGGCCGGCCGCTACGCAGCGCCACGCTTACGGGGCGCGCGCGAGTGCGCGCGCGCGGACGCACCTGTTCGCGAGGGTAGACAGGTGCGAGCGTGAACGCACCCCGAACGGATCGGTGCCGCCGAGACTGGATCAGACGCTGCCGCCGCCGCTGGGACTCTTCGCCGCCGCCGTCGCGTGCGACCAGGACGGGAGGAGGGAGCAACCGCATCAGCTGACGGAGCGGCGTGGCGCTCGCCCGTCGAATCCGCGACCACAAGTGACACTGGTTTTTCTCTTCCCGTTGGCGTGATTCTCCAACGTTTCGACGTCGACGCAACCGACAAGGACACCTCGTTCGCCGCTGCATCTTTGGATTTGCGTTTGACCGTTCGAAAGTGAATAGTGCCTTCTCGCTCGAACCGTGTGTTTCGGTTTCGGATCTCCTCATGAGGCATCGGCGACGCCCGGCGAGCGGATTGTGCGGCGCGGTTGTGCGGTAGCCCTTGTGATCCGTTGAGTACAGAGTCCTGCCCAGCACCTCTGGCAACGTGCGCTCAACACGAGCTCTTCTGCTTGCGGCCTACCGCCAATGCCTCTGGGACCGTAGAACGCGCGTGTCCCGTTGCCCGCCCTAAAGCGAGCGCGCGGAGTGTCCCTTAGACGTCTTCCTATCTGTGTGTTGTGTGCCTCGCCGACGACGGTGTGTTGACAAGTGCCGCCGCGAGATGCTCGCCGGAACTCAGACGACCTGGGGCTGCCCGCCGGTGCACTTGATGGGTCTCAGTGACGGACCCAGGGCTGCCGACATGGCTGACTTCCAGGACGTGAGTACCATGCCTTCACATACGAGCGAAACTTGCGCGCAGAACTGCTGGTGCATTAGTCGTTGCACGCGGGAAACAGTTCCCGAAGGTGCCGTGTCTATAGATGAGCGTTCTCGGACTGCCAACTCGTCGCGGTGTTCGTGCGTCCACACACGTTTTTCACGCGCTCGCCGCGTCGCCGCTTGGACATCGGTTCTCGACGTTTCGTACTCACCCCGTCCGTGCTAAAATGCCCCACGATGCATCTAAAGCCGAGACCACACGTACGCTTGCGGACGCGCGCTAGCTCGCGTCCGCGCGCCTAGCGCCTGCCGCGCCTCGCGAGTAATGGTGGTTTGCATCCACAAAGACGCGCGACAGCGCGCGCTCACTGGGCTCACTCACAGACGCCTCGGCAGGCGCTGCTTCGTACTTTGTTACTGACAGCGTTTCAAGATGCTTCGATATTTATAAACGTAATTGTTATATTTTTATATCTGTTAGATCAGTGCAAAAAGGAAGGAAGAACCACATTCTTGCACGATATAAATCTGCTTCACTGAGAGTTGAACGCTCCGCGCCGTAGCTGCGTAGCCAGGCGCGCCGACGCGAGGCAACCCAAGCCGCTAACAGAGAGGAGCTGTTCCCCGAGATCACGCCGCGTTTCGACGCGTACGAGCCATGCTGCACCGTGTGCGCATGCGTGGGCGCGTGAACGCGAGCTTGCGCGCGTCCGCAAGCGTACGTGTGGTCTGGGCTTAAGGCAAAGGGGCGAGCGCCGGGCAGGGACTCTCAAAATCAACAATTCTGGGGTGCGCCCGACGCAATTTGATTTTAACGACGCACTGAAGAAGCATCGGAAGTACTCTCGCGTGCAGCCATTAAGAGTTTTACGGTGACGATCTTCCGTATCGGTGACTTCGACTTTACGTCACGGTGTCTCGTCTAGTCATGTCCAGTTGTTAGGTTGAAACACGCTCCCGGAATGAAACGATGGACACTCGGGACACATAGTATTGCAACTTATGTGTTCTATTTTTTTTTTCTCCTTTTTTCTTTCCCCATACTTTTGGGCAGTACTTACTAAAGCACTTCGGATGAGATGATGAGGAATGCGTGGAGAGTGGTTGGATAAGTTGCAAAGGACACACTTACCCGCCACTTTGCTGTTTACCCGAACTGCGCATATATGGGCCAAGCTTTCCGCAGGTTCATCACTCTCTACAGCAGACCTCTTCCTGCCTATCTACTTCTCGAGCCCTTTCTAATGGGTAGTTGACTCCGGAGTCAGGTCTCGAGGCCGGAACGCTGTCCACAAGACATACCACTGCAGTTAACGCTGCGGGTTGCAACACAGTTCATTCTGCACATAATAATCAAACTCTCATCAGATTCGTTTAATCGTTCAGCGGGCTGCTCGAACACCCATTGTTCGATGACGGCTCACAGATAAATCTCATAACCGAATATGACCATCATAACACGATGAACTGCCTGGTAGATTTATTTCATGTTGACATGCCTACTGCCATCGCCGAATATCTTTCGTGCATATCTTGTTTTCAAAGAACGAACTTTCACGACACAAGAGCACGGCGCCGACAATAAACCTACAATTTACGTCAGTTTCCAGGAGCACTACGTTGACGCTTCGACTACCGCTCACAGGTGCCCCGTTGTGTTTGCGGGCAAAGCAGAGCTATGTCGAGAACGCGTAAGACTCTTTACCGAAGCCTCGGATGCTCATTAGAGGAGCCGACGAAACGAAATGACATCTGAAGCTGTCCGCTATACCTCTTTCTTAGTGACGTATATAACTTTGGGACGCAAGACACACGCAATCAATTACCTCCACTCTTGACACAATCAGTTAAACAGGTTGCCGAATTCACCGACACGCTTTGTGCACGACACCAAAAGGCGAACGCTGACAGACTGCAAAATACGCTCTATAATTGGGTTTGGAAGCATGAGTGATCTAATTAAATTAAACTCCGGGTTTGACGCGCCATAAGCACGATCTGAATACGATGCACGGAGTAGTGGTTGACTCCGGAGCAATTTTAACCACGTCGGGTTCTTTATCGTACTACCCGATGCACAGTACACAAGCGTATACTTGTCACTGGCGTGGCTCACACGAGCGCTTTTACAAATGCATACCTCGCAAAATGCAAGAAACCCTCTTTTGAGATTCAACTTGTGGGAAGCTGATAAACACTCGAGGTGCAAAAATGCATGAGGAGGCAGACACTTGTTTCTTCAAGACCACTACTTTGCTGTCGCCGGGCGCATTTGCATCCGAGCGACAGTATACGCGGAAGCCGCTGGGCTTCCGTAAACTCCGTTGTTTCGCTGCATAACACCGCTGCATAAAGCGCTCCGGTGCGTGAGACCTTAAGGCAGGCGACACGAAGTCGCGTCGCCCGCCTTCGCGATGTCTGCCCCGCCTTTCACGCCCTGTAATCACGCCAGGCCAGGAGCCTCAAAAAAAAAAAATTTGCAGCCTTGGAATGAAGGCGACTGCGGGAGTGCGCGTTATCGTAATGACAGGCTCGCGCGGTTGCCAGCGCCACGCATTTGAGTCCGAAAAAACCATTTTCGCGCTTATACAAGGGGGCTCCGTTGTGCGAACTTCAAGCTTCCATTTAGAGTCGAACGTGCGGCTCCTGTTTCTGATAAGGCTTTCTCTGCACTAGCCCTGCTTGGGCGCCATGAATGTACCTATAACTTATGGCTAACTTCGCTGCTTGGATATATATATATATATGCCGCACTCAAGCTGATGCTAAATAATATCACTGAATACAACAGGCTCTGCGTGAAGACGCACGAAAACGACAAAAAAAGAACTGAAGGAGTAAAACAACATTAGTTGATGCTGGACGCAGAATAACAACGCCTAACTTTGCATAAACCTTGATGCCGACGCGTAAAGGGGTTTAGCCAACAAGTTAATAACTGCACCTTTTTGCTTGGGTGATCAACGCGATCGCGAAGCCTAAACTTTTCTTTTTCTTTTCTGTGTTTTTTTTATACGCTCAGCGATAGACAGTAGAAGCACGCTGACACGTTTCCCAGCGTTAAGTCGATGAAGGCGAGTCCCGCAGAAGCACACAGCACGTGTGCGTAGTACATTTGCTGGCTACACTATACCGTGTGTTCCACGTAACTTGAGCCACCCTATTAAAATATGCAAATGTCACGTAGCCGTCGTGTTGCCGTCGCATGCCGTGCTACATGAACGTGTTTTCCGAGCGTGAAAGTAGCCCGCGAATACACGCAAAGTGCCTCGTGCGGCAAGTTTTCGTTTATTCGCGGGCTTCTTTCATGCTTGGAAAAAACACTTATGTAGCACGTATTGAGGAACAGAAAGGTGTGTCGGGAGTTTTTCATGTCGCACTACAGTTTTCTCATGGACACTCTTGAAGTACTACTTCAGGAGAATATTAATTAATTAAGATTAATCATGTGATTAGCTGGAATGCAATAAGTAATCTGAGTATATCTAGGCGACGGCAGCCAACATTACCTTGGCTCTGTCCAGCTACGCGGCATTTGCATATATTAATAGCGTGGCTCAAGTTTCGCGGGACACCCTATATGGGCTATATATCTCAGGGAACCAATAAACAAAGAAGAAAAATAAAGCAAGGAACCAAGAAACAAAATGTCAGAACGTCGTTACTTGTACTTCGATCGAAATACTCAGAATCGTCTTACTTTTTCTATCCAGTTCCGATTTCAACGGAGAAATGTAGAGCTCCGCGTTGTTCTTATGCAGACTGATTTTTAATCACCGTTTACAGGTATACCGTTCCAAAGTACCGTCGCTGCGACGCTTTGCTTCTTTTATGGATTAGCACAGACGAGAACCCGCCTCTTCGGATGGTCTCTGGTTTTACTCTACGTTCTTGTTTTACAAACGATTACCGATAATCATCAATAACATCATCAGCCATCACATCATTTGATATGTACCGAAGCCCCCCTCGACGCGCTGACTGCGCCCGCCATCTTGCACGTGCCAACCAATGCATCTGCTGATCACAGCTGCCTCGTTGTAGCGTTATCTCGCAAAGCAGCAACTATTCGCGCGCTCAGTCGAGAGCGAATGCCTGAGCAACGATTCACTAACCAGAAGATACGTGCACAGGCCGGCTGGCTATAGGCCAATCTCCCCGACAGCCTCTGGTTTCGGTAGCACGAGAGAACGCGGGCCCGGGAGTCGTCGACCGCACACAGCGAATCGGGTGAGACGCACGAAGGCTCACTCGCGGCACTCCAGTCGCCGCTCTAGCATTCAGCGCTGACCAATTGCGAGCACGACCGAAACATCTTTTAACTCGCGTCAGAACTGCTTATTGCATTCTTATACCAGCGCTTTCCCTATAGGCAGCCGCGACGTGCTCTGACCGATCGCGAACTGGGTGCGTCGAAGACTGATTGATCGTCGAGGCAGAGAAGAAAGCGCGTGCTTTTATATATATATATATATATATCAACTCTGACACACGCAGCCACGAAAACACGGAAAGAAGAAGCGAAAGAAAAAAATATACACGAAAATAAAGGCGCCGCACAGACCACGTTCAGAAGGCGGAAAAGCGGCGAATCCAAAAACGTCTTTGAGAGGGCTCGGAGGCTAACAGCGCGCGATCGGCAGGGAGGGAGGGGGTTGGGGTACTTTAACGAGGCCGCGTAATTCCAGCAGCTGAGACGAAGACGACGGCGCTCGCAGAAGATCAGCGCGCGAAAGACCAGGAGCACACAAATGCAGCGCGAAAGCGCGCCAACCGCCGCCACTGCATGCGGGTCGTGACGGGCTGTTGGAAAGCGCCCGGCCGGACCGCTGCGCGCGGCGCGCAAACCTTATAATAGCCGCGAGACGCACCCATCAATCAGGCGATAATAATTCGGGCATCACAAGCCACATTTCCGAGCATTGACAGGCCTTCTGTTGGTTTGATTGATTGACTGATTACGCAAATCCTGCTCGCTGTGAAGAGAGCGGGTTCGAGGGTTCATTCGTGCGGCGCGCTTCTCCGCCTCGCAGGCGAGGCGAGACGACGGCGAAAGGGAGCGCAGACGCGGAATTCAGGTGCCATTACATAAGATGTCGCGGTGTTGCACTCGCGCACACTGGCGCACACTCGTGTACACCGGCGAACGGTTGCGTGTACGCTGATATGCCGTACACTGACGAACATTGGCGCGCGTTTCCTTTGGCGTCGCCTTGCACACAAAACGGTTAGTTAGTCACTGCCCGGTTTCTGAGAAACTGCGCTTCCGTGTGTGCCATTGTGTTTTGCGATGTTAACCATTCAGGCTAGTTCCTTCGCGTGGTGACTTGGCAAAGTATTACCTGTCGCCATGGCAACGCGAGGGCGGCGACGTTCCCTGATGGCGGTTGATTCTTCTCGGCGACCAGTCGCGTTGTCGGGACACCTGGAAGATAATATACTGACTTGAGATTGCTTTCTAATAACAACCCCTTGCTAGACTGCGTCTATAGCCACGTTTCATACCTTTAAGAACTGGATTTATTCAATATGTACATATACTGTGACGGTGAACGCTAATGGTCCCGCCCCATTTCTAACGCGATTCCTCTTATTAATTGATATGAATTGTGACAGCAATGTTTGCAATTTTATTGTTGCCGGCTTATCCGCGAACATTAAGCACTTAAATGATTACATTACGATAACAACAGGTGATTTGAGAACGCTGCGGCAACAAAGCAGTTCTCGCAAGTGTGCGCGCACAATTACTAAAGCAACATACTCCCTATTTACTGACCCTTCAACTTCTATAGTAAGTGCTCTATTGACCTGCGCAAGCGGCATAACGTGCCGTTCTGTTCTGTTTCTGACGTGCTGTCAAGCAGTTACGAAAAGCGATGTACAAGTCATGTTCCCTTGTGGAGCCTCGTTATAACAAAGTCACGTCCAACACAATACTACGTTCGTTATATCCGATATTCATTATAACCATATATGAGTTACATGCTGATATAACTACAAATATTGCATATTTACCCGATATTTAGTTTAGATTCGTGTTCGTTGTATCCAGCTCAACTTTTTCTATCTTCTTTTTTTCATCTGGTCATTGAGAAAGAAACACGTAAATACAAAATCACTGCTCCAGTCATAAAGAACAATCCTGTGTCGTGCAATGTAAGCGGTGGAATATGCAGACGCAATGGCTTTGAGAGAAAGCTCGTTCACATTCTTTCCACACGGTGTTGGCTTCTTGCGGACGGTACACACTGAATGTTGAATTCCCTTCGCACAAATTTCTTACCGCCTCTGATGCACAAACATCAGCGGCGTCATACTCTGTCATAACAAGACTTTTTCCGGTTAACCACAATAATTCACAGGGCCTTGTGGGCGTGAGCCAGATGACAGCCGTTATGTAGCCTAAACGGCGTAGCCGGTATGGTGAAAGGTGTCAACAATGACGAGGAAGACTACAGGCCTGAAGTGCGGAGGACCAGCGCACGGCATTAACTACTAGCAGCGCTCATGCGGCGAAACGCTCACGATCGCGGCAATAATTCTACAACACATCGCTCATGATCGCCCATGACGCAATCACCGTACGCGCCCTCTTGCACAAGTAATCAAATCATTTCTTTAGAGATCCACAGAGAAGGAGCACTGATGCAGCTATCGACTTCTTAGGTGCAAGAAGCTTCGCATTTTACGAGGGCGAATCAGAAAGCCTTTGCCTCTCTTTCCCTCCCTCTCTGTCTCTCTCCCCCTCTTTTTAAAAGCCAAGTTACGGCTGCAACTGCGAAGTCAACATATCCATTCCCAGCGATGGACTTTGGACCGGACCGGCCTTATCTGCCGGTAGCTCCGCGGCAGGCACGACACCGCGGTCAGTTGTTGAGGATGGCGGTTGTGCTTCACACGTCCACGACGCACGAGGAACGAAGTGTGATTCGTTTTCTACGGAGAAAGGAACGAACGCCCGTCGAAATCCACATGGAAATGCAGCCCACGTATGGGGGGAAAGGCATCTCGCTTTGAGAAGTGTGAGGTGGTGGTGTTGTGAGTTCGCAAAAGGCCGTGAAGACTTGCATTACAATGAGCGTTCGGGGAGGCCGCGTGGGTCGCTAACTGACGACACAGGGGCATCTAAGATTTAGTGCTGCGATGGGACAAACGTCTCAGCCGGTGTGGGGACTACTTAGAAAAGTAGTGTATAGGGTACGTTGAATAGTACGTATATTTGTAATTACCTGTGTGCACCCTATACTGGCTAATAAAAAATAGGGTCAAATACTTTTTGATTCGGCCTCGTATTAAGACTTTCTTTTCTTTTTTTTTGGCTTCATCTAGCGCACCGAGTGCTGCTACAAGTAGGAGTGCAACGTTATTTTTTTTTCTGTTTGACAATGATCAATCATGTTTTCTTTGACCTGTCTCGTCTTCTTTTAACCTCTTAACGTTCTTAACCTCTTCAATACGGTCACGGCGGCCCGCATTCCGATGGGTGCGAAATACGAAAACACCCGTGTACTTAGATTTAGGCGCACGTTAAAGAACACCAGGAGGTCCAAATTATTCCGGAGTCCCCCACTGAGGCGCGTCTCGCAATCAGATCGTGGATTCGGCACGTAAAACCCCAGTGCTTAACGTGTTCCGCAATGACAGTAATCAACTCACTCGGCTTTCAGTAATACTAGCATCATGTACATTGTATACGAAGCTACATCCAACGCGCGTCACAGGATACGGAATAGCTATATGAAATGTGACAACCAGAAAGCATTTGTAAATGCGTCAAGCGAGCAGCAGGGGCAATCATAAACGGCCCCAAAGTTCTCGCCGCAGAGATTGCGAAATTGGTCCTTCGTTTTCGAACCGACGACTTGAACAAGCGCCGCGCTCGATGGTTTACGCTTTGCCTCAGTCTTCACACACGTGGGGTCGGACATCTGTGAGAAATACTTTTCGAGTATCGAGAAACACATTCTCGCGAAGGGTCTAGTGTCGTCACATCACGGATCGGGCCATTCTTCTCATTCCGCGCAACATGCGAAATGAAGCGCATGTTCTTTTTTTTTTTTAAGTTGATTCATTTTCTTTTCTTCTCTCTCCCTCTCTCTTTTCTCTTCTGCTTCTTCGACAGAGTCCAAGGACGGTGCGCACGAAACGCGTCCCGTTTTTTTGAGATGCCTACGGCACGCATGCGTGTGAAAGCAAAACGGTCGTTTGCTTGCGCCGCTCGCGAGTCATTTGCCTCGGCTCAGCGCCCTCAGACAAGATACGACGGCCGTCGTGATCCGTGTCTCCCTCGGGAGCGCACGCCCGGCCACGAAACCGTTAGACTACGCACCTACGGGCGCCTACATTTCTGTCTAGATCGGCAATGCGACGCGGTATACATAGAAGAAAAACAAAAGGTGAAGTGCAGCGCACTGAAAATAGACGCTTCTGGTTTCGAGGTATGATAGTTTCTGGCTGTAGACTAGGTTGAGCATCTGTGGTACAAGGTACAAGCCTACAGGCTTAGTCGGAATCGCAATGGTTGCAGGGCCTCCAATGGTGCCGCAACATTTCAAATGATGGCGAAATCAGCCCCTCTCCAGAGCGCCACGATAAGTTCGCCTCCGTGGGTTTACACCATCCGCGCTTCTGACTAACCTTAATATGCACAAGCTCTCGTAGCTTGCGTCAGTGTTTATAGAACCGGTGTACTAGTGAAAAGCACTTTGTGCTCTGCCTCGTGGCACACAACGAGACCCAGTGCCGTGAAAACGTGCAACACATAACAAAATCACGAAAGAAGGCGAAATCTTCACTTTCCCGAACCATGTCGACAAGCACGTCGCACCTCGACAAGTACCTCGAAAATAGGACCGTTCGATCTGCCCTGCAATATTTCTTCAACTGCTTGACACCCCCCACCCCCCATTTCAGTGCCAGTTCCGTGTTCTTCATAGAACAACCGTAACACGGCAGGCAGCTATAGGCTGCACTACATTTCCTTCAAGTGCAGGGATTGCTGTGAGCTCGGTCTGTACGAGCTCGCCACCATGCACGCGCGAAAAGAATGACGACGCGTAGGCGCCGCCACGCTGGTGTATAACGAATACCTATGTGGAGCACCTCCTGATCTAGTTAAGATGTGCGTGTGTATGTATGTGGCTAGTGCCAAAGGGAATGTAAACGTAAAGGAGCGCAGGGGGAGGGGGGGGCGTAATTTTAACACTGGTTCACCACCGTCGGCGCTGCAATAAAGGATTTGCGCTGGGGGTAGTCGTAAATGAACTCACCGACTGCCTCGTAGTGATAATGTGGCGGCTTATTTGCGCGCATTGGCGAGAATACAGGCAAATGCTAGTTTAATGTATATACAAAAGAGAAACATGGAGATTGGTACAAAATTTCCGGTCATCGTAAGTGGTACGTCCGTCCGATATCGCGGGCAACATCTTCCAAACACAGGCGCGTTCGCATTTCTCAGAAGGCGCGGTCCCAGAAACTGCTTTTGTCATTGTTGTTGCTACAGCAATGACGACAGCTGCCATTGTCGACGTTATCCCGTAAATAATAATAATAATAATAATAATAATAATAATAATAATAATAATAATAATAATAATAATAATAACGAGGTCTCTTCCGGGAAGTAAGCTTAATCTTTCATATTGAAAGACAGGGATAATAGCAGGGTGATGGACATGGGAAGTTCTGGAAAGTGTTGTCACGTTAACGACCTTTTAGCTAGATTTAGCGATTTCCTGATTTAGCGACGTTTTTTAGCAACATGGCAGAATAATCGGCGACATTTTAGCGACTTTCAAGTTAGGAAAGTCGCTTCGAAAACTGAATTCGAAAACACACTTTATTATTGAAAAGCTACATTTCAGGGGCCGAAATTGGTTGTACGATGCGCGTGCTTTGTGACTATATAATAAAGCAATAGTTCCTTTCACATTGCTAACGCTCTCACCATGCCTCACAGCATGGTGGCTTTCATGAACTCACAAAATGCATGTTTATTATCATGATTTTTTTTTTGCATTTTACGAAACCGATCAGAATAGGTCTAAGCGCTCTGTGTTAAACACTTTCCCTAAATACGTTCTATAAGAGGAAATTCGCAAAAAAAGCCGTAAATAAACTTACCTAAATCTACTTGAAACGATTTGAAGGTGGTATTTAGAATGCAGCATGTGAGTTATGAGACATACCGACTGTCGAAAGGCGTAGACATCGGAGCGGATGGGCTCTTTCACGTAAGTCCCAACACATTACTTCGTTTACTAATGACTTTTCGACTATTCAGTACTGCGAGTAGCTTTCAGATATATCAAGGGGCGATACTGTATTATTTATTCTGCATAAAGATCACGTGATTTTCATCGCCATGTTAACATTCTGCCAATTGCGTGTCGCAAAAATTAGCCTTCGTTGTAGGAGCGCTGACAACTAGAAAGTTTGCAGGGATAATGTGTGGGATCATGTACCTTTGCGTGCTAGGAAGACCATATTACTCGTGTTCTTTTGAATTGTACCGCATTTGCAAGTTCTCAACCCGAAGGTAAACGCAGACATTCACCTGAATTCATCCGTTGTTATGTGAGTATAGTAGTAAAGTAGCCCACTACACATCTACAAATTCGTTGTTTATTACTCACCCACATGGATCCTATAGACAAACGAGAGACCTTTGGGTAAATGATTGGAAGTGAAGTCAGCTTACATTTTAGTTTTTAGAAGCGCCCAGGTTACCTAAAATTTACTGAAACGTTCTAGCGACAGTTTCAGCGACATTGCAGCAGAACTTGGCGAAAATTTAGAAACGCGCGTTTGTCTCACTTCAACAATACACTTCACAAAAAATTACGGCAACTCTAGTTCTGAATGGCTGCAGCAATAAGCAGGTTATTCACCTGGTTTCTGTTGAACCCCTAGCTCGCCATCAGCCCTTCATTTACATTCCCGTCAGCCCCGTGCTCAGACAAACGTCACGGTTATGCAAGAGCTATCGACAGCAAGAAAGAAAGACCCTTCGGCCCATCGACGTTCTTGCACGAATGCAGAGCGCGTTGCAACACATCCATCCGCCATGCGCGCCGCGTCTTGCGCAGTGTGTGTATACACCTTCAACTTTTCACAAATTCTCGCGTACGCTCTCCTATACGCCCGACGACCGGTATAGCGCGCGCAACGGCAGCAGCACGCGTGAATACGCGTAAGTGGCGCCTCCACTGCAGCTCGAGAGCGCACTAACGCCTAGACAGGAACATGGCGCCGGAGTCACGACGGCCATTGGGGCGAAACTTGACGGAGGAGCGACGACTGGCACATCCATTGCCCAACTATTAGGGCGAGCGAGAGAGCTCCCCACGGCGACGATGGCGCGTCTTTGCCGCCTTGCATCGGTGGCTTCGCTGAATTGCATTCAGTGGGAAATCTAGCGTGCTTTAGTGGCATGCCGGTACATGTAGGTAACGCGAAGCAATTCGATACACCAAAAGCGGCGCTACGGCAAGTTTCATGTCTCGTGAAGGGTAATCAAGTTCGTGAATGCCTCTTAAAGGGAGTACTGACAGCTCCTTTATTTAAGAAATGTTTCGACCATCTTCGACACCATTTCGGGAGTCGTTGAGTGGTTTATGTTCACTCAATGTGCCCCTAGGTGAGTAAGCGCACTCCGCTGAAATGAGCTTTCGGCACACCTTTTTCGTTCTCAGAGTGCATTCATCGTGCAGAGTGTGTCCTATCTGCCCACTTTCTAGGGCTCGATTGGCATCAATAGGACTTGTGGCCACGTTGATCTAAGCCTTGACGCGTTTCGTTGTGACGGTGTTAGTGTATGTGAACATCGGTACGACAAGCCCGAAGGGCGACAGCGAACACAAAGCACAAGGCGGTGTTGTGTATAGCTATAGGGCCCTGGTCACGCAGGGCGAGAAGATGCCAAGTGCGCTGTTCTCGAACTATGCTTCGTAGGTTGCTCTGTCAAAGGGACAACTGGTAGGATAGATCACGATCTGTGGTTGCTTTGATGTGACGTGGTGCTATTTGGAACGATGTTTTGCCCAGAGTGAATGCCCTAACTGATTCTGATAGGTACTTCAGGAAACCCACTTTCTAACTGCGTAATGCGAAGTGGGACGTGAGGTATTTAGTAACGTGGCGAATGATCGGCGCAAGTACACATGAAGCAGTGAAAAGCTCCGCAAGAGCTTCCGTTTCGTCGTAGAAAGTTATCTGCAGTTACCAGATACACAATAAAGTCAGCAGATCCCCCGCAGTCTGGGACTGGTATGTTAATGAGAAGGATTTGCCCGCACAATGCGCCTGAGAAAATGTCTATTGATTGCTCGTTACGTAGATACCCAGTAATCCGGTACCTGAGACATTAATGAAGGAGGTTTTAATACATCTAGCGTGTTGCACTTGAAGTGTTGAAACGCGCGCTGAGTTTCGCAACGTGTTTCCGCCATTACTCGTCGACTGAGAGTAACGTTCTAAATGGCTAAACTGTACTTCATGTTGCAGACGCATCCTCTTAGATTCGGTTGATTTAAAACAGCGCGAACACGCACTCTGTATAGTGGAGCAGGCGAGTGAACTGCCTTCGTGTCATTCGTCATCCCGCAACGTACTGTAGACTTGAGCTTCGATGTGCATTCTTACCCGCAGCTTTGCGACACCTCCGAAAACTGGCCGAGCTGCGAGCCGTGTTAACGCTACATATCCGTTCTCGAACGAACCACGCGGGTGAAAGGGTTCGACAACGCTGCACCGAATTAACGAGGCGTAGCGGCCACGCGTCGAGGCGACAACATAAAACGCGCCGACGCGCACGACGTGATACGACAGGGCGACGAAAAGTTCTTCGGGACAGTCTCGCAGGGGGGGTCCCCCCAGCTATAGCCGCCGCTACAGCCATGCGACGCGATCAACAGGCGTGCGATCACGGTGGGCATCCCGAGCGCCCCGACAAATGCGACCAGGTTGTACTCGAGGCGGAAGACAAGACGCTTCTCGCGCCCAGCGCCTGTCGGGTTCCGGACCTCACGCTGAGAACGGCTCTCCGCCGTCGACGCGCCAGTTTGTGTACATACACGCAACGCGTGGCCTGCCGAGCAGCGTGATGCGCCGGGAAGAGATCACGATTCCTGTGTTGCGGCGCGGTAACCCCCGCGGCTTCCGGGGCGCCGCGGTGCGATCGGTAGCATCGCCGGCATCACGAATAACGTGCTCGCGCGGGTCCGCCCTGGAGGAAGCCGAAGAATAGCGGCGGGAGAGGGAGGCAGCGCGTGAGGGACCGGCGGATGTGTAACGTGAGACGCGGCGGTTGCTGAGACGAGCGTGTTGTAACCCTGTTCGTGTGGTGGCCAACGACGCAATCGGAAGGCTGTGGTGCGAGAGAAGTGTGGTGCGAAGATTCGACCTGTATACGGCCCAGTTGCTCAGGGGAGCTTTAGTAATGCGGAAGAATTTGCATTTTCAAGCATCAGGCGGTACGGCGTGATAGTTAGAGTGTAACGATGATGCATGAACACCAATTTGAGGGCCGCTTTCAGCGACAGATGTCCAGCCGCGACGATTAGAGACTCGGAGGACAGAGGGAAAACAAAGAAAAGCGGAGAGGCTATTCAGAAGTCCGCTTGGGCCACCTTGAACAGGCGGAGAGGAACTGAGGCATTGAAATCAATAAGCAAAAGGCAAAAGAAGAGTAAGTTCACTTGCACGGTTGCAGACACGTGGCATGTATATATAAGCGCCTATAACCGTGGACGCATCTCGAGCACTGACCGCGGCTTCCGTTTTGCAATTGTAATGTACGAGGACTTAAATCAGTAGACATAACTTCTGATTTTTACTTCGCTAAAAAACTTTACTCGCAACTGTTGTTCGATTCGTATTGTGTCCGCGGGTTTTTCATTCCGACCGGTAAAGAGTAATTTTCTCTCGATCCCTCCTCTTGTAGTGATCATAGACTTGTCGCTTCCGAACCACGCGGCATATCAGCAGCAGCAGCAGCAGCACGAACAGTAACGACCGACCACAATTACCATGCAGTCGACGATGGCTAAATAAATAACGTCCCAGGAAGCACGCGGCGAACACCGGCGAATCGTTACAAGGCGGCACATCTGTGTTGATCAACGCATTTCCCGACGAGCCTTTTTATCCGCATCGCCTTCAACCGCGTGGGCGCTATGCATACCGAAATGAAGAGGTAGCAGGAAACACACACGCACAAACGTACACATAGAAAAGGCGACCACAGAGAGGTTATAAAAAGAACGAAGAATACGCGTGCGAGTTAGTTGTCAGACGGAGGAGAACCACTCCTGGAAGGCATTTCCGCGAGTGCGTCCGAGGGAAGGAAAAACGCCACGCGCCTGTATATATACGAACGAAACGAACGGGAGGAGCTGGATGTCGATTAAAAACGAGAGCTCGGACCGACGCATGCTCGCCGCACGCGGCAATGTCTACGTATCCTTCCGCCGACGCGAAACTTCCCGAGTGCGTCTCGCTAAAGCCATGCAGCACTGCGTTGACGAGAGCAAATCAGGATAGAGAGCGGATGCCGGTGTTGTGTGTTCCTACGCGATGTAGTACGCTTCTGCAGTTGAACGTGTATATACCTGCGCAGTGCGTTTCTTCATAGAGTGCAGTATACGCTTCTGCGGTTGCGTCGTCTGCTGTCGATAGCGAGGTGCAGACGAACCGCAGAGAAAAATGAAGTGACAGTAAAGCCATCATTTTGCTGTCAATAGTTCAACTGCACCGTACATCCCAGGCACAAACCATCATCAAGCTACTATGCAATACGTCTGCTAACTGCCGCGCTCACTAAGTTCGCGCCTTGATGCATCACCAAAAGTGCTACTTGTTTGCAGCGTTGTTTGACGTTACGTTACAGGCGTTAACCCACTGGTTGTGCGCTTCGACGCGATCAGGCTCATCGCGCTCTACTTGCTTTTCTATAATTAACTTAGGTTCACGCTTGTAACTCAGACACTATTTCTTCTGTTTAAGATTCTTTAGTAGCGTGACCTGCAGTTACTTTTCCTTTCCTCTTTCCTCTCTCCTCTTCGCCTTCCTATCTTCCATTTCTATGTTTCTCTCTGCTCCTTTCTGAAGAGTGGGCAGGTGTTCTGCCCCTTCCGGTGGCAGTCACCAGCCTGTTCAATTAAATAAAGATCTTACTACAGTTCTTATACCGATTCGTTAGCTGCTCAACGCCGCTTCCGAGGCTTGAAGCCTGGCACTACTTTTTACAACGCCGTAGTCATCTCAATGCGCCTCGCAGCTTTTCTGGCGCTGCACACTAATTCAGAGAGACGCAGCTTGTAAAAGCGCGGCGAAAGAAAGGGACAACGAGAGAGCGGCGCGGGCGGCTATTAAGTATCAAGTGGGCAGCCTCCGTAATTAAGGAAAAAAGAGAAAAGAAGAGTGCTTCCCCCTTTTTTATAATTTTTTTCCCTTCTTTCTGCCCGTGTTTCGGAACAGTGCGCATGCGAAGAGCAGCCATAGGCGGACGAATCTCCCAGCACTGACCACCATCAAACCGTGGCACCGCCGCAGCGGTTTCCTTTTCGTGTTGCCCGTCTTTTGTTTCTCGCCGCCCCGGAGTTCTTCCTTCCTCGCTCGAGTAAGCGAAACCGTGGTGATTATCTGCTAGCCCCAAAAGCTAGAAGCTATATACCGCGTTTCTCCGGGTCTCATTTTTCGAAGGCACGGCATCACGCGGATGTTCCTCGCAGCTTGCGCTATCGCCGAGAGAGAGAGAGAGAGAGAGAGAGAGAGAGAGAGAGAGAGAGAGAGAGAGAGAGAGAGAGAGAGAGAGAGAAAAGGCAACCCGATGCGGAGAGGAAAACGGCTACACCTGGACTCACCTCGGAGAGTTCAATTAGTGTATTCCCCTTCTCGTCCATCCCGCGCGTTTCCTCGCTGCATACCTCGGCCTTCTTTTTTCGGTGTATGCTCTAGCTGTGCGATAAAGAGCGAGTTCCTCGCCGGCTTGCCACTGCTTCGATGGCGCTCGATATCAGTGTCTGATGAAAAGGTATCGCTGGATTGAACTAACGCCACAAATCTAGTCGTCTTCTGTGCAAATCTTGTTAGAGCATTAACTGTGCTTATACCCTGAGGGCAAAGTCACTGCCGGTTACTGGCGCTACGGCTGTAAAATCACAGCGCATTCGACTCCAGTTTCGAGAGGAGCTCTTGCATACCCGCAGTACAAACTGAATTAGTATTTATCTTTACTGGCTGTGTGCTGTCGGCCGTACTGTACGCCCCCCCCCCTAACCCCCCCTAACCACCCCCTAACCCCCCCCCCCCCCAAAAAAAATAAAATAAAGATGCTGCTCCCGAAGTCGACCGGTAATATAGTTCACCCAAGTCTTCCCAGCGATCATCCGGGATACTGTGCGGCGCGCCTTGATTGCTCGAAGCTCTCTGCCGTCGTTCCCGGTGCGGGTCTCTTAATTCCTTCGGTCACGCACCAGCTAATGCGAGCGACAGAGCCAGCCTGCCGCAAGACACCGCGGCCATAGTGATTATTGCCGCCCAATCTTGCTCCTTTCGGTGACCTTGCTCATTTCGCATTCCGCGCTCCCCTCGCACGTTGTTGCCTCGCGCACACGTTGACGTACTTTACGAGCGTGCTCGCTAAAACCAAGAAATCGCGCGCTAGCGATAATTGCAGAAAGAAAAGAAAAATCGGGGGAACATGTTGCGACGAAAACGGTGCATTGAGAAACGCAACAAAACAAAATTTGACGCGCGCTTATGTGTCCGCACGCTGTCACTGCATGTCTCTATTTGTGGCTCCTGCGCGGAAAAGGTCTGCTCGGTTCGTGGTTGCACGATAAGGCAAAAGAGGAATTGCCAGTTGTTTCCAGGGGTTCGCAATAAAGCAATTCCGAGCAAGAAGGCCTCCCCGGATTTCGTGTTACTTAGGTACGCTGAGTTGTGCAAGCAAGCAAGCAAGCAAGCAAGCAAGCAAGCAAGCAAGCAAACAAACAAACAAACAAACAAACAAACAAACAAACAAACAACCAACCAACCAACCAACCAACCAACCAACCAACCAACCAACCAAACAAACAAACAAACGAACAACAAATGATGTGGTGGCCATACGAAATAAATAGATCGTCTTACCTATGAACTTGCTCGTGGTACGTTACATTATACTTTCAAAATTGGGACTAATGTTATATAGTGCGTCTAGTATATATTGCTATTTTCATATTGCTTTCTCATAGGCGCCTATTATACTTACTAAGTGGTGTACTTCGTATTTTCGGATCTTCAGCCCTAAAGATGCCTGCCTTTTAAAGTTGCTTCTCTTACTTAAAAAAAACGAAGAAGAAATACTAATGTGAAGTGCAAGGAATGCGTCTGCAGCCAATAAACGCGATTTCCTGAATTTATCACCCCGCATTAGCCGCCATTCAAAGGACGTAGCTTGACATCGCATCACAACGCCTTGACTGCATACGAATCTCGATTTATATACTCTATACGTCTAGCACGCTTAACTGCTGGTCCGTCTGGGGTCTCGAGATCATATTTGTGCCTTAGGTCAAAGCGGTTGCGATTCAAAAACCATTACAGATAAAGTTAGATGGTTTCCGCAACGATGTTTACAGGTTAAAAAGATAAAGAACAACTTAGCAGGAAAGAACATGCTCGCTAATGACTCCAATTTTCCTGAATGACCCCCCTTCGGGGGGGTCATTCAGGAAAAAGAAGATTCCGCTCCCTTCTGTTACGCGTGGGGTGAGCACAGTTAAGTCTTCGCGTTATAGTTAGGGCGACACATTTTCCTCTCCTCGCTTAGTATAATAACCGTGGTAACCCTGCCCCGTTCCCTCCCTCATAATTTGCCTGTATCCACTGCTGATGCATGAAACCAAACGATTGGGAAAAATGACGTCGTTTGCTGTTTTTTCTTCTTTCCGCTTTTTCGAGTACGAGTGCGGTGCGGCGTGTGCGCCTCTTATCGGCGGCAAAATTGTCGCCAACAATTTTCGATAAAGACAAGAAAATAAAAGGTATATAATGTACAAGGAGAGTCTGGCTGAGGCCTCAACGTAGCGGCAGTATTGCAAACAACCCACGTAATGGCGCGATCTCGAGACAGGAAGGACTCAGGGACGTCGTTCGGAGCCGGGTGGCTGAAGCGAAAACGAAAAACAAGTGGGGGGGGGGGGGGGGGGGACAGATTTGCACGACGACGACGACTTAAAATGTAGAACGAGCCAGTGAGGTCGTCGATTTCTAATTCGCAACACTGCGTATTGCGCCCTGGGGCATCGCCACCACCTCTGCGACCGCTTCACCACCCTCTCCCTCCATATTTCTCTCTCTCTTTCTCTCTCTCTACCTGCACCGAGCGTGCTCGCTCGCTCGCTCGCGCAGCGCTGCGTGCGGAATAAGCCCGTCAGCAATCGAGACGACGAGCTGCGCGAGCCAGTTTGCGTGCAGCGCGCGGTAGCCATGCCGGAAGCCGAGTTCCACAGAGTAAACGCGTTCCCTACATTCGCGCAGCGCCCATTCCTCTGGCTCCCGTAGCGCTCGCGTAATCTAACAACGATTACACAGCCTTATCGTAACCAAACCTAACCTAGTAACTTAAGCTAACCTAACCGGTGCCAGGTCCTAGTGTGCCGCCCGTTTCCGTGAGATAATGTGTAAAGCTAGCTGCGCTGCAGGACACCGAACCATTGTGTGCAGCCTGCTGCGAGAGAGAACACGGCGCATTCGCTCAAAAGCCAAAGCTACATAAATGGTCAAACCACGGGACTTAACGTCCAGAAACTGCACATTGGATTATGATAGACGCCGTAGTGGATGGCTCCGGATTATATTTTACCACGTGGTGTTCTTTACCGCGAACCGGAAGCATGGCACACGAGGGTTTCTGCATTCCATACCCCCGTGGGAATGATCGCTCCGCGACTGGGTATCGGACCCCCGACCTCGTGGTCAGCAGAAGCACAACGCCACTACCACAGAGCCACATGCGAGGGCAAAAGTTAAATCAGAGCTACATAAATTAACAACTTTTCATATTGAATCCATAATACGACCACAAAGACACCATATAACGCCGCGGGCAAGGGGCTCCGTAATAACTATCTATCTGGGTCTGTTTAACGAGCACCGAAAGCTAAACGAGCCTGCACCGAGTAGATGCGTAGGTGAGCGAGCTTCCTCCCGGAACGTGCCCCATCCTGCTTGACACAATCAATAAATGCAGCGCAGCAATGCACGCAACTCCCCACGTTGCGCGGCGATTACTCTCCTGCCCACGCCAGCCCTATCGGCAGCCGAGGCCTGTGTCACAGTGTAGCCGAAAAGCCGGTAATTATGCGCGCCCCAAGTTTGCTTCGCCTTGGCGTATCGATCCACAGCGCGGGGCCAAATCATGAACCGTCAGGCACGTATGTGCGGCCCGATCGACGGTTCCACAGCTTGCAAATGACGCTCCCCTATCTGGCGAATCGGCTGCGGCTGTGCGCGACGACGCTCCAAGATCGCGGCACTCAGCCGAAGGTGTGAACCGGTTAAGCGCACGCCACGGACGTCCTGGCCCCGAGGCTTTGGCCTTTTTCTTCTCGGGACAGACCGCGAGTAGCGCGCGCGATAGAGAGAAAGAGAGAGAGAGAGAGGGAGGGAGAGAGAATTTCGCAGAGTTGGATTGAGTGGTGTCACGGCGAGCGGGGCACTACTGGAGTAAGTACAGTCCAGTTGATATCAGACGCATCGAAAGTGATGAGCCGCCGAGAGCCCCCCCATCTCCATCTATACAGACACCAAAAAAAAAACTTACTACTCTTTCCCGTGACGTCACTAGTGAACGGCTAACTTGTTCCACGGCAACCTTAATTGGTGGTTCTGGCAAGAGAGAAGAGAGACCACGACGCGCTCATGCACGGTAGACATCGCGGTACTTCGGCGGTCGAGGATCGTATTAAGCGGAACTAGGAAGTTGTGGAAGAGTGTCAGTCCGCTCTTTCGGCGAAAACGGGTTCTCGTGCCAAAGCACTATCGCATTAAGGCCTCCTTAGTTCATCGTTTTATCCGATAGTTCATTCACGTAGTCTCGCGTGCATGTTACCAACTTTTCGTAACTTCGCGCATTTTCGTAGGAAAGCATGCGCTGGCTTCCGTTATTTCGAAGGAAGAACTTTCCCCGTGGTCTAACGACACGATGCGGCGATGAACAAAGTAACCCATGCCTACGCTTTGGCCCCACCGACACCCGTTCTGCTGAGATGCCAGTTTCACTTCCCTGGTCACTTCTGCATCCATGGGGACTTGATGACCAATTTGTGGATTCCTTTCAAAGCATTCTTAGCGTTAACGTCCAGTCTGGAACGACACTTTTATCAACACTACACAAGATCAAGGAGAACAATAAGCTGAGCATGTTGGTACTGATTTATGTTTTCAGGATAACGCGAAAACCTACGCAGGACGAAAGAAAGACACAACAGCGACCGGACAATGGGTGACGTCTACTCCGATCGTTTTGCGTCTTTCGTATAATGCGTAGGTTGACGCGCTACCCTTGAAGCACTATACAAGATGTTCGCAAAGCAAATTACGTCAGCCACTTACATAGCCCATGCAGACCAGGACGACGAGACACACGGAAGGGATCGTACAAAACAGCGCGCTATATCTTTTTTATTATTATTATTTCCCGCTCATCCGCCACGATGGCAGCAGATCTGAGGCGCGCTGCCTCTGCTTTCGCCACCAAGCACTCTAAAGCTTGATGGCCGGCGTGCGAAGAAACAAAGTAGGCAGTCTGTCTGCTAAAACAAAAGAAGCCGCGGGCCTGATGCCCGGCAGCAAAGCGATCGGCGCAGGGAGCCGGGGCGGCAATCACGTTTCTATCTGAGCTCATATCACACGCCGCATGCAGCCGCGTTCACCGAGTGGGACGGACCCCCATACTCAGCCACCTTCCACTCCGCGGTCCCGCTGAGTAATGGGCCGATTGTTCACCGCCGATGTCCGTCGCTTCCGAGCGCATAAATCTCAGAGAGAGAGAGAGAAAGAGAGAGAGAGAGCTCTATGGCACACAAGCAGTTACGTGACGAGAGAGGGGCGGTCCGACCCCGCGCGCGGACGGCGAAAGAAAAGCTCGATGACGATAAGAGGCCGAGGAAAACGCTGGTTCGGTGGGCGGAAGTGGGCACTGAAAGGTGTTGAATCGGGGAGGCGGCGGGAAGGTGAGGGGGGGGGGGGGGGCGAGCACGAGATGAACGCGCTCCTGCTTCAAGGCGCAGCGTCCCTACCTCTGAACTTTCGCCTATGGGCTGCGACGGTAGCGCTATATGTAGAACGAACCACGCGCGCGTGTGCGTGCTTGTGCGCGTGCGTGCGCTTGTGTCTGGGTATTTGTGTGCAAGCGTGCACCTGCTCGCATTGTGTGCGTAGCAGCAGAATATACGGAAGGCGCCGAGTTCACAGGGGAGGCTTGGCGTCTTCTTTGGCCTGTTTCACGCAATACAGAAGCGACGATGCTGCCAGTTTGGCCTTATGCACAGGTCGAGGCGGAAGCTTTTACGCAAGCCTTACGCGCATAGCATTGACCTGACACAATGCGCTATCTTTGCGGCCGTTCGCTGGCGCTCGGAACACGAGTTGTCCCGCGGACCTGCGACGAGGCGGCGGCGCATGAACGGCTGGAGTCTCTTGCCGCACACTTTGCAGCTTGTGGCCAAACTCGTGCTTCGGCAACCGCTCCCATCGGCAGTCAGGAAACGAGGCGTGATAGACTCCATAACTCGGAATGACGAGTGGCGGGACCATAAAAAGACTTAAAAAAGAAATAGAAGCAGAAATTGATAAATACGTGGCAGTTTTTATTCACGTGTCCTTTTCGGCCGAGATTTCTTTTCTTCTGTTGTAGTAATTGCAATCCAGAGCACTCTGTAGCTAAGATAAAGGACAATCAGATTAGGAGGGGCTAAATTCAGGCAGTGGAATTATTACAAACTCGTTGCGGGCACACTGTTCAGTTCTCTGTACTTGCATAAAACATTCATATTACTGTCAAATTTCCTTTGTCAAAGCTCGCCAAGAATTCTGACGGATGAAAGCCAAAAGGTTTATCGACAGACGGTTTCAGGACCAAGTTGATTAGAGCGTATCACCAAGAGACAAATGCACTGCGCAGAAGTATTGCTTGATTTATGAATGAGTTGACCGAATGACCACGGTTAACGTCCCAAAGCAACCCGAGGTCCATATGTGAGACACCGCACAGGACGGTGTCGAATTAATTTTGACCACAGGCGAGACTTTAGCGAGCACTGAAAACTCGGCACTTGAGCATATCTTGTTTGCCTGCCGCCCACCTCGCCCACCAGAATACGCCTGCTGCGGTCAGCCATAGCGTTTCACACAATTACTACAGGGAACTGTGGCGCTATAGTTTACGGGAGCTGCAAGCAGGGTAGTTCCGCCAGCATCGGAATGATAAGTAGCACATGGATTTGCTTAAACTTCGTCTTTCTGGCTTTAAATGGTTTCGTAACTTTGCAAAGAGATCATTTATGAAGAAGATAGTGTGTCATAACTAATTAAATAAACATTAACAAAATTGTACGACGGCAGGATTCGAACACAGGACCCCTATTTAGCACAGCAGCCGGATATTAAAATCATTACGCCACGGACGCACAGACAATGATAACCACAGCAATCAGCAGCGATTATACGTGCTTGCCGTCTTATTACCGTCTGCATTAAAAAAGAAAAGTGCAAATAGCTTTGAAACTTGGGCCAATGTAGACCCTGATGAAGCGTAGTAATTAAACGAAGCCTCAAGAACGTCTGAAGTCCCAAGATCAAACAAATCCATGCACTACCCATCATTCCCATGGTGGCTGAACGATTGCACCGGCAGACCTCTCTCTAGTAATTACTGCGCGAAACTCCCCGCGGTCAGCAATCGAACCCCCGACCTCGTGCTCACCAGAAGCAGCGGCAGCACAGCATAGCCACTGACCCGCGTTATCGGCGGCTGGAATACGCACGCTACTCTCAACGTAACAGCGACAATCATTCGCAAAGAGCAAAAATACGAAAAACAAGTACCACTAAACGTATACCGCGGGTTGACGATTAGGTTCATCCAGCAGCGCCAGCAACAACAGCGCGGCGCCGCAGCCTCTGGTTAGGGGCAGCACTCCGCCCCCTAACGGCCAGCCCGAGAACAAATGAGTAACGCCTCCCGGCCACGCTGAAGAACGGCTTCCAACGACGCGCCAGCGCACTCCGCAGGGCGCTCCCTTGAGTTGACGGCGGGCGCTTTGTTTCGAACTCCCAGCCTGTGGTACCACCCCATCTCTCTCGGCGTCGCGAATGTTTCCAACGCTGCGCTCCCAGATCGCGCTATTTGCATCGGTCACCCCGTAATCGGGGACCCAAATCACGTCTGCTTATTATTACTTTTCTTTTTTTCTCGCTCACGCGTTGAACGAGCCGGGTGTTTAGCGCATGAGGCGAGTCCAGCCCCTCATCATCTGGAGCCCAATGTCCGCGCGCTTTATGCGTGAACACGCATGCAGGGCCAGAAGATAAGGAACCGTTCCTTTTGGCTTCTTTCTTTCAACAGCGTGGCCGAACCCCCGCAATCTGGGCTGCCAAATTACGGGACCACCTATCGGGCTGAAAACTTTTCTCGCTGAAGCTTAGCGGGGGCCGAAGAGGGGCGTGCGAGAGACATTTCGGCAGATAATGCGCGAAAAATAAATGCCCAGCGCCGCTTATGCTTACAAATAACGGCCATTAGAATTCGCGCTCCCCCTGTAGCGAAGAAACGCGCCCTCCCTTTAAACGGCTTCTGCGAGCGGACCTCCCCATGTGGTGCGCTCCAAAAGTGACCACGGCACCCTCGGCATATAGCGGCATCGGGTCCTCTCGTTACTTTCAACGGGTCGCTTCCTAACGCTTGTCTGCGGTTGGCAAGCGCATCGCGAAGCTCTCGCGCTTCGCGACGGGAGCGTCCATGCACAAGGCACGTGCACAAGGCCATCAAAGCGCCAATGGGCTTCTTCAAGGCAACCGGACAATGCGAGCACTTGCAACTGTACACGTGAGCGAACATTCATTTCCTGATGCACTCACGCCCACTCCCATTCTTCCTTACATTTACATTCCCTTCCCCACGTCTGGGGTAGCCAACTGGACGCAACGATCGAGGGTGAACCTCAGTAAAGTTTTTCTTCTTCTTCCGCCGGGTTCTTCCTCCTTCGTGTTTTAGTTCGCTCTCGGCTCTTGCTGAGCCGATGCCCCGCTCTCTGCTTCGGTATGCCGGGATTAACGATGCTGGATGTCAATAATTCGAACGGATTTATTTACAGGCAGATAGCAACGGTTACAATGAGTATATAGCAAATAAGGAAAACGGGTTCACATTTACGAATGCGGCTGAGCAAGGCCTCGGAGCAGTCCGTCGCTCCGATCGGGCACCTGACTAGATCGGTCCGTCGTCTCTCAGGCCTCAGCTCACACTGCCCGCTCAGCCGCGCACATTATCCTCACCCCCCCCCCCCACCCCCAGCCGCGGGACCATGTCCCCGGGCTGCGTAACTCGCGCCGGCGGTGGCCGCCGCTCGAGCCCCCCAGCGGCGCCTCGACCCGACGCAAACAATCCCCAAAGACACCCTCGCACTGCGCGATTTATGGCGCTCGCCAGACCCAGTGCGCGACAACCCCTGCCGCTCCCTTTTTCGCCGAACACCGTCCGGCCACAGCCTTCCCAAAGGAGGCGCTTTCTGGAAGCGGCCAGGGTGCGAGCCAACAGCGCAACATTGCCATGCGACACATACACAAAAACAGAGTGGGCCCCGGAGAAGTCGGGGAAGCACGCGCTTAAGCAAAAAAAGAAAAAAAAGAAGAATGCACACATGAGCTTCACCAAGCCGAACATTCACAACGACCTTACAACCTCTCTCTCTCTGTCTCTAGATTATGTTTACTCGTTCCGCCGCACTGAGAACTTTGCGACATCCAGGGCCAGTGAAGAATCTCGCCGGCGGCTTTCGAAGGGCGGAAACGAGAGCTGTAAAAATCAGCGATAACTGAAGACGACCGCGCACGTATAATGCAAGCGAGCTTCGGGCACAGAAGGAAACAAAGAACAAAACCCCCGAATACATTTCGAGAGAGCGGAAAGAATAACGAAAAGCCGAACGCGCGACGACGGCCGACGAACGATTAAATGCCGACGCGAGCGGGCAGTCGAGTGAACGTCGGCGCCGGTATCGTTTTCCGTATTCCGTCCACGACGTCGCCGAGCTCGAAACAAAGGCGAACGGATGGCGTCGTTTACTGATATCTCGCACACACCATGCGCCAAAGACCAAAGCAAAATAACAAAAATACGAAATTTCAAATGAGACGAGCGGGGGAGGTTGGACGGGGTAAAGGATATCGGAAGATACGACGGTATATATCCTATCCATCAACTATGCGCGACGGTGGAAGAGCATCTTCCTCGCGAGTTAAGAGGCGAAAAGCGAACAGAAAGACGAACACCGGGAAACGGCGAAGAGCAGGACAATAAACGGAACAGAGGAGAGCCTTTTCTGTTTTTTTATTCGCAAACTTGGCGGAAAGGCTTACTGCAGGATCAGCCATCGGCATTTCAGCTGTCCTCGCCGCCGAGACACGAGGCGAAGTAAGCAGGAAATAACAAAAGAAAAAAATGAATCGCCGACACGACGAGAATTTCGAGACGAACGGAGAGGGAGCACATGCAGCTCAGCTCGTCGCCATCTGGAGGTGCAATCAGCTCGCGACCTGTTCGCCGATTCTTTCTTTCCGATCTCCCCTACGGCTCACCTTCTTCTGTTTTTCTTTCTTCGCCCGTCTCTTTCATTTAATTTTTTTTCCACGACGTTTGCTGTTACGCGCATGCGGCGAAGATGCGTCTTTCTGTCGTCGTCGACGGCGCGACGATTTTTAATCAGCTTAGAAAAAAAAAAAAAAGCGAGGCCGGCGCGCTCTCGTCGGTTAGGGATAAGGCCACGCGGTGCACCACAAGAATCCACGCATAGCGAAGATAGAAGGGGGCACGGCGATCAATTAATCGTCAGCGACTTTGTGCGCTGTGTCATCGGTATTGCGGCCTCCGCTATATATACTTCCGGCGGCGTCTCGCGACCGGAATATCATCCCAGCTATCTTCTATATACCAATTCCGAAAAGAACCAACCAGCTTTGAAGCATATACGGACTAGGAACACAACCGATGATTTGAATAGGCCTAAGTCTACGGACGGTCTGTAGAGGTTTGCATGGCCAAATTAGCCATCATTGGAAAGCTAAATAAGCCTCTCCTAATTGCCGACCGAGGAGCAAGAAAATCTTAATCTGGGCGCCTCAGCGAAATCATCAAATAGACCTGGCTTTTATTTTTAATAAACATTTCTCATTCTCACATTCGTTTTAGCACATGCCGCTCGCAAATACGCATTCACGTACGGCAGGGCCCCGGGGTGCACATTAACATGCACGACAGATGATGAGTAGAGGTAAAAAAAAAAAAAAAAGGAAATACCTAATTCAGCGGTGACCACCAAACGCAAATCGTCATTCCGCGGCCAGCACGGTGTTGTGACATTGTTTTGACACGTAACGCTGCCGGGAGCTGACAGACTGTACATTAAGCGAGAGAAGCAAACAAAACTGCACGCTCGACGGGACATTATACCGCTGGCGTGCGCCGAAGACGATGGCGTCCGCCAGGTGGCAGGAAAGAGGGAACGGGGGTGAGAAAGCACGAGGGACAGATCGAAAGTGTTCGTGATGACAGCGGAGAAAAGGCAGGAGAGGAAAAAAAGAGAACCGCAGGTACAGCGTACCGCAGGTGAGGGAGACGAGAGATGGACGCGATATATGGCAGCACAAGCAGAGACGCGAAGGCAAAACAGACACAAAAGCGTGCGCGTTCTGCCCGGCGCAAAAGAGTGGGGAAATGGGGGAGAATGGAGCGCGAGCTGTGTTTACCGATCGACGACGTCGTGTACATTGGGGATCGATGAAAACAGCGTCTCGCGGCGCGAGCTTTGAGCAACGCTTATACGTACACTGCGAGAAACGTCGAGTGCGTGTACGGCCGCCGACTGTATGAGCGCGCACGCCGACTCGTACATATATACGTGCCTAAACCTGGTACCAAAGTTCACAGCACAGGGGTTCCGCCAATAATGCGATTTTGTCGCGGAGGCACGAAGTTTCTGAATTAATCGATCACTGCGCGCAGATCGCAAAAGACGGCTACTGACTAAACTTGGAATTCGAAGCGATTGTCCAAGCAGGATTTGCGCCAAGTCAACCTTGTTGCCAAGTATCCCCAAGCTGTTGTGGCCGACTGTATAGCGTAGCTCGTCATACAGCGGCGCTGTTTTCTTGACCGTCCAGGACTCCTTGTATAAGCGACACATCCTCCGGCCTGTTACGATGTCGCGCTTACAAGTGGCTAGATTATTCTGAAGAAGGCATCAGAAGTCCGGAAAAAGCAGGTATACGTGACGTAGAGTCAGCAAGACTCGATGTGCTCGGTCGGAGTTGCTTGCCTAAAGTTATTATTTATAGTAAACAGAGTTCGGATTTGCATGGTCAGTAATCAGGATGAAGACCATCTTGGAGCGGCGTGGTTTTCCATCTGCCGGGGGTGGCTTCCGCTGTCCGCCTTGAACATATGATAGTTACGATGGACGAATACCCCTCTCTCTCTCCTTCATACACACACATCTTACACCTTACCGTTTGGGAGCCTATCCTGAAGCAACAAAAAAAAAATGCAGCTAAAATACGCACCCCATACATACCATGATCAAATGAAGTACTGCTAGTTTCACCAGTACTGTTACTAATAATAGTGATACTGCTACTGCTGCTACTATACTGCAACAGCTACTACCAGTGCCTTGTAAGTAGCACTAACTACTGCTCCTACCACTAAAGCCACTGCCACCGTGACATTATCAGCGCCTATAGCTCATTAAGCAGCAAATCGGCGTATACAATCTCCGACGCCTCGGAAGGCGATGCAGGCGCGCACGTCGCATTCTACGCAAGCGCACAGGCAACACCGCAGTGTCGCGCTGCTGCTGCTGCTGCTGCTGCTGCTGAGCGCACGCACGCACTAACTCGTTCGATCTTCGGCGAATCGCTCGCGCAGTTCCCCCCCCCTCCACCCCCAACTCCTTCTTCCCAGCCAGCGTTGCGGTATCCCCCTCGGGGGCATGCACGCATGGACGCACGCGCCGTGATTGATGGAGCCCGGGGCCGCATCGATCGACGCGACCCGCTCGGTCGCGCTTTCGACGACAGCTCGACGTGGGTCGAGGCTCCTTTCTTTTTCTTTCTCCAGCCTTTCTCTGCTTGATACACACCCGTCGTCGCACGGCCACAGTTTGCCCATGCGGTCACGTGCCTCGCGGAGACTCGCGTATGCGTGCCACGTAAATGCAGACGCGACCAGGGCGTGCTCGCGCTTTAATGCCTACACGGCCGTGGCATCTGCTCCGCGCGGCGGTGCCACGGCTTCGCTCTCGGGCGACGATCTGTCAGGCTGCAGGGATACGACATTAGCCAGATATCCAGTCGCGAGGTGTCGCGTTTCCCGTACTTGAAGTTCGCGTAGTCGGAACTTTGCAACAAATTATATATATATATATATATATATATATATATATATATATATATATATATATATATATATATATATATATATATATATATATATATATATATATATATATATATATTGCTATCACACACACGCAATCGCGAGCAATCGCCCCGAGAGCCGAAGTTTCGGTGTAGATATCTGGGTAAACAATAAATCTATTCGGTTCAGCCGCTTTGAACCAACATTGGGGCTATGAGACACGGCGTCCCGCAGAAATCGGGATTAATTTTGACCAGGTGGAGTTCTTCGAAGTGTAATTACATAGGAGCATTTCTGCATTTCGCTCCCGCCGAATTGCAGCCGCCGCGGCCGGGAGTCGAACCCGATACATCGTGCTCCGCGGGAGAGCACAAAGTCAGCCCACTCAGCGGTTGCAATATGTTTTCGCATGGTGCTTGATTCAGGCAGGATCGCGGCTTCTTGAGTACATAGTACGAGCGAGTGTATAGATCTGAACAGGATTAGAGATCGCAGCCTGCACAATGAAATTGCTCGCGAAGAGCTCGCCAACTATACTTCAAATAACTCCCAAACGTGGAGTGCGAACAAAGTAGGTTGTTCTCTCATGCCTGTCTTTAGGATTGTGGCGCAATTTCGAACGCTAAGGTAACCTTTGTTTATCCGATGCTTAACGATCACCTACAAGACTTAGCGAACGATCGTTCGTGCTGCCTAGCCTATGCAGCCTCCCATTAACGGTGTTCAAGAGAAGTGTGTCGATAGATGCGAAGGCGCGGCTAAAAGAAAGAAAGAAAGAAAGAAAGAAAGAAAGAAAGAAAGAAAGAAAGAAAAACTAGCGGCAATTCAGAAGGCATCACTGTGCCACTAAAGTGTCATGTTCAGTGCCCCGCACGCGTCGCCAACACGCCAGCACCAATTGCAGAGAAAGAAGCAAGAAGGAAATAAACCATGTAGGCAAAGTTTCCATGCGTCAGATTGACGAAATATGCAGAGTAGTCTATAGTGCGAGGAACACGACCGAGGCAGGCGCGCGCCTCTCCCCGGCCCGGAGTCTCCCTCCTCCTCTAATGGAAGCCGACGTCTTCGGACAGGAGGGCGCTTCAATTACAAGGTTACGTAAGGAACGGTTGGTAGATAGGTGGGGGGGGGGGGATTTCACCTCAGTTCGCTGAAAAGAATTACAGTGGGATCCAATGAGTGTCACGCACGCACGGGGACGTACAGACAGGGCAAAGAAAGAAAGAAAGCTGGCCACGTAAGTGGAGAGCGGACCAACGGGAGCGAACAGCAGGCCCAGCGGGGCCACTGAATAGAGACGAACGACGATCGGCCACGTTCTTCTCATTGTTCCGCGCATCAACAACACCAGCAACAACGCCAAGCCCCACACCGGCGGCAGACGCTGTCCGACCGACGAGCCGGTCAGGTCAGCCTGCCAACGATCGTCGCTGACGCGCCGCCCAAGCTTTCGTCCATTCTGCACGGAGCCCGAGATTTCTTTCAGTGTTGCTTCTCCCTCACGTTATGCAGTACCTTCATCCTACGTCACGTCGTCGCCGCCGTCTCGTCTGTTCCGTGCGTGTGTTATGCACGCGAGAAAGGGTGCGAGGCGAAGTGTCTCAAGCTGGGGGCAGCCTCGACACTGCACCGCTTGCGTGCGGGTTTGCGAGAAACGCGACAGCCCTCCCCCCCCCCCCCCCTCCCACTCTTGCCACCCGCCGTCTTCGCGCCCTCCCCTCCCCCTTTTATCGACTGGCCAAAATTGAAAGGACGGCGCGAGCGTCCGTTGCGGCGGGCGCTTCCCCAGAGATCGTCCGCTGCCACGGCCTGGCACATGTCATCGGACAAAGGAAGAGCAACGTCAAACCTCGCGGGCCCTTTCCAACCCCACGAGCCGCTATCCACCTCCGTTCTCTTCTGATGTCGAAGACTCCCGTCGGCTTGTGGCGGCCGCAAAGCAAGCAACCGGAACGAAATGAATACACGCTTCGGCAGCGCGGAGCGCAATCGCCTTTGAAAGGAAATACGAAGGAGGAGGAGGAGGAGGGCACAGCGTCGATGCTGACCTGCGCGCGGTGTGAAGAACGGAGGGGGAGAGGGGGGAAGACCAGATCGTCCCTTGCCGCACGCAGCGCACCGCGTAGTGAACGAGATCGAACCGAATCGATCGCACACAAAAGGATCGCCTCGAGAGAGCGGATTCGACTGGTCTGTCTTCGCGCTCTTTGTCCGGGCTGCGGAGATGTTGGGGGGAAAAAAAATGAAGAAGAGCCCGCGGTGAGAAATAATCTCCGAGGTGATTCAGCTGGCGCGCTGTTGAGTGTGTCATCTGCGACGTGTGTGTACGCGCGCGGTCGAACATGACACGGACCAGTGGTGCGCGTCGGACATTGGTTATACATGTATCACACACAAGCACACACACGCACGAGCGCACGCACACACACACACACATTCTGCGGTGCGCACCTTTGGACGTGGTACACAGTCCAGGCTGAGAGGTAATTCGAAAGCAGTTATTATTCTTATTATTATTATTATTATTCCCTTTTGCAACCATTGACGGGCGAAGATTTCAGATAATAAATAAAAAAGAAGTACACACGAAATGTACTAGCGCAGTGGATTTACGGTGTTCCGCTGTAGGGGTGCGCCATCGTGTTCGCAAATGTAAAAGAAAAAATAAATGCGTTCACTGCCCACGATTCAGTTCCAATGACCTGTAGACGCCAACTGCGTGCGAGAAGCGTGCCGGCTCATGCGGCAAGTCCGGAATGCGTCATGAATAGTTGATGACGTCATGATGACGATCAAATGTCATCAGTACAATTACGATTGTATCTCTGCACAGAACAGGCGCACATGTAGATTTATCTTGTTGGGCAGAACAACCGCGTGAAGCCGCGGCGGTGCTAAGGCCACCAGGCCACGATTGGTCCTAAAGCAATGCGTACGAAGTTCAAAACCAATCCTGGCATTCGCCCTTTGACGGTCAAGGCGGACTCTCCGCAGTGGCCGGCATGCTGACGTCAGAAAGTAGAGTTAAGAAGGTTGATATGAATTATAAGAGCCTTGATGTACTTCCTGCTTGATGCAGGATTGCGTTCATATTTATGAAGTTGTTGTTTCTTTCAAACTTTTTCTTTTGGATGTCCTAAGGCAGCCTTCATTGAAAAGAAATGATATATTGTGATAGTAGTTTGAAAACAGCCCCACCTTGTCATATGCTAATTGTTAGCGCAACAATCATGTTCAAAAACAAAGTGCTGTCATGTCGAAAGCCTATGGGCCCGGTTTCTATGTCCAGAAGCTGCTTTAACTAATTCTAACAATAACCATGCATAAGCTATACCAAAACGATATTCAGGAGCCGGGTTCTAATATCAGTCGTGTGATACTTTTCATTATGAAAGAGCTCGCCTGGGCGTCATCACATCAAAGGCAAAGGCTTCTCACGTTCGAATGACACGTTCGGTGATGCCAGAGGCCCAAAACAGCGCGGTCGCTCGCTTTGGCCTGAAGCGCACGCTTTCTGCAGCTCCTGCACCGAGCCACCACGAGTGTCGCAAAGCGCCATCTCGATCGAGGGAAAATGAAAGGAGACGCTTCGTTATGCATTCTATTCCACCACTGCAACCCGACAATTTACACTCTGTCCCGCAGTCGCGCCGATCTCGCTCGCAACCCTCGCCAAACGCCGGCGGGCTGTCAATACCGCGACACCGCAAAGCCGTCATCTCGCCGTGAGGGCACGGAAACCCACAGGTTATCACGTGCCAGACAGAATCCCAGGGAAAAAAAAAGAAGCGTAAGACAGACAGGAACCCATCAATAACGGGGAATCTTTCTGTCCCGATGTTGTACCTTTCCTGCGAACATTACCGCCACTGGACAGCAGACATGCTCAAGTGCGATGGGGCTGTGTGTCTGTGTGTGTGTGTTGGGGGGAGGGGGGGGGGTGCGAGGTGCACAGAGAAATAATGATGGCAGTGGTGAAGCAACCGCGTGAAGAACGGGACAGCCGAGATTTTTCTTATCTTTATTTCTTTTCTAGAACCGGCGAGCACTGGCGCTGAATCGATAATGCGCGCCTATACGTGTCACGAATCGTCCTCTGCTGTACTGGCGGACGCTACAGAATCTTGCGCAAGGAGCGTTTGCGCTTTCACTGCACCGTTGATGCCAGCGCGCGCTGCGCTGTATGGGGGCGTTCGAGAGGTGCCCAAACTGTAGCCGGACCCAATGACTTTTCTGGACGTTTTTCCTTTTTTGAACGTTTCCTTTTGCTTCTTTATTGCCACGAGGGCAGGCTCGGCGGTGGATGACATGAGCAACATAGAATTCCTTTTAAAGCAATGATTATGCCTAGCTTGCATTTCCGAACAAGACATGCCGATGCGTTCACCTTGGGACACTAAATCAGTGACAGCGCGAATACTACGGGAAAATGGGACAAGAGACACAGGCGCAGCGATCCGGTTCTCTAGCAGCTGTGTTTCAAGACGAACGCTTTCGTACACTCTGAGAACGGTTTGCACTCTCTGGCTGTATGTGTTAGTCCCACAAGAATGATCGTCCACCTTGAGTGCCTTGCCGCTATTTAACGCTGTGCGCCCGGAACTTTCAGCGTGACATGGTATCCTTGATAGGAAAGCAGGGAGCTAGCTCGCGGGTTTTAAAGAAAGCAAGAACGAGTTTCGCAAGCAAGACAGATTATTATTGTTGACGGACACACACACACACACACACACACACACACACACACACACACACACACACACACACACACACACATATATATATATATATATATATATATATATATATATATATATATATATATATATATATATATATATATATATATATATATATATATATATATATATATGCCCGAAAAGGTGTATTAACTATTTTTCTTATAGAGTGTGACGGCAAATAGTTCGAAGTAACACCCTTATAAAACAGTCACCCTCGTAGGGAAAAAAAAGCAGCTCAGCTTTCCCAGTTCACTCGTTCTCGTCCTCATTTCACACCGTGGTGCAAATTATCATATCTTAATTGATCGTTACGTTATGAAACTGTAACAAGCTGCCTTGGCTGAGGAGGTGATGACTTGACAACACTGCCGGAGCGCTGATGTCACATATCGCTCGATGCGGGCTTACACATCACAACTCAGGGGTAATGTCAAACTGAGCAAATCCTTACTATGAACACGGAAAATGTCGTTCGCTTCTACCTTTTTACAAGGCTGAGGTTTACATTACCTACACAAAACGTACATTAAATACATTAAACAGTGGACAGCTTACCTGCCTTCCAGTATCGTTAGTCTATGGGCAACCCTTTCCGTTGTTGCGCTGGCAACTATTAACAATGAAGGAGAACAGGGCCTATGGTGTCCAGCATATGGCCCCATATGTGAGGCTACTCGCAGGTGAGCTTCTTTATGGCAAACCAGAACGTTTCGTGGAACACTCCACCTTAGAAATCGTTTGCAGCCCTGTGGAAGCTGCAGGACTCCTTAGACAATAGGAAGGCCGAATCCCCATTGAGATGCGTTCATCCGAGCAGCGTCCTCTGGTGGGCGGCTGCTGAATTCGACATACATGCGCAAAGGTTCTTATGTGTCACGTATCGCCGCAACGTAGCATTTACCGTCCAAAAATAAAACTCTAATTCTGCCACAAGTTCTATATACTACAACAGGGCATAAAATTAAAATGCAGTTGTTTGACAAGGTAATCTTACATTACATCGCAGCTAATAAACTATTTCACAACGCATCACTGATGCCTCTCGTTTCACAGATATTCGTCAAATTAATTTTCACGAATGACAAAAGAGACCACCTGGTCCCAATATACACGAGGGAATAGTCAGCGACGTAGAAGGCTTAACGGGCATTTAATTTACGAACGAGCATCTGCCTTCCGAAGCAAACGAACGATCTCGCCACCTCGATCGTCCTCCTATATGTCAGCACCCAATTAAAGTGCATCCACTATCGCGCTCAGCATCGTCCTTGTTTCGAAACGGTGCACGCGTCGCAAGTGTTTTTCTCTCTCTCTCTCTCTCTCTGTTTTTATTTTCTTACCTTTTCAGGGAGCTTCGTGAGCTCGCGCTGGCGCTATCATCCGCGCGAAATTCGGCCACGAGCTACCGAGTAACGGCGGCAGCACATTTTTCTTTTTCTCGACGCTCTAGGATAGACACGTCAAGGCAACCCGTATAAGAGAGCAGGCCTCGGCAAATGTCGACGGCACGTCGGCGATGTTTATGTGGAGCACCAGCGATTCGCCGCGAAGCTGTGTACACAAGCAGCAAGCGCCAGGACAGCTTGTAAAGTCGAGAGACTCGCGCATTTGCACTCGCGCGCCGTAAAACTGTGCACTGTTGTGCGAGCTAGGAGCTGGCGGACTGCGACTTGGCAGAGCTAACGTAATACGCACGTCAGCGCGCGAAATTTCGCAGAGGTAATGCCTCGACGGAAAGACGAAAGTTTCTCCACATGAACCACCGGTTTTCGACGTCCAAGCGCGCTATCACTGTTATCCTGCCTGGATACTCAAGTTTTCTACAAACTTCTTGCCCACAGTTTAACCTTTTCAGCGCGAAACTCCAGCCACGACTGTACCTGATGTCGACGCAATGGACTCTTGTTAACAACAAGGCGAATACACGTCGTCTGCTGTCGATATCAGCGATCACGCGACGGCTGCACGACGGAGCACACGGCTTTCCATCGAAGTTCGTCGCCGACATTCGCCGTTTCAACAATCACCACTGCGTCATTGTTTTGTACTAACAATACACTCAAGCAAACAGGAACGTCTTCGAAAGTGGCGCTTCAAGCGGCTTCAGGCAGCAGCAGAAGCAGGCAGCAGCGGGACGAACACTGCGGGTCGTAAAAGCGTCCACGCTTTACACACCACTGCACGCTTTTAACGAAACAATTTAGTGCACACGCCAAACCTCTCACTCGCAAGCTCTGCTTCATTTCGTGTTTACTTTTCTTGCTGTTTTATTCGAGGCGCAAGAAAGATTCGTGTCTCAAACGTGCACGGTCCGAAACGGCATCGTAACGGGCGTCTGCACCACGTGCACTTGGCAGAAGGCGGCAACAGCGGCGGCAGAGGGCATTAGCGGTGGCGAAATATCTCCATTTCGGTCCAAAAGTAAAAAAAAAAGAAAGGTGAGGCAGCAAGAAACGAAAAGAAAAAAGAAAAATGAAATCGTGGTCATCTTGAGTACGCCGTTATGTACGCGGCGGTAGTTTTTTTTTTTACTGTACGCTTCCCTACCTCGGCTCGAATGCGGGACGATGCGACGAGAACCCGTCATGCAAATGAGAGGCCGCCATCGCCGCAGCCGCGAAGAGAAACCAGATCACTCACGATGCTGCGCGGTTGTGCTACACCATATACACTGGCTCGCGCGTATACCTGTGTATTCTTCTTGTATAGGTGCACGTTGGGTGCTGCGTCTGTGTATAGCTGCTAGACGAACGTATAGCGTATACCACCAACACCACCAAGCCGACAGGAGAGGTAAGGCGTGCACGCACGATGGAGGCTTTTATGACTCCGTCTGGTCTACAAGGAGCGACCAGGCATATCGGGAGAGGGGCGCGAGCACTCTTTCCCTATTCGAGATTCACTCTCGTCTTCACTATAGAGTGAAGTTCGAACAGCTAAATTTTCGAACGAACGTGTCAAGAGTGACGCGGGGCTCTATCTCGCTTGAGGCGAATTGCTCTATCGCATTCCTTAGCGATAATACCTAAAAATTAAAATAAATAACCACCCAAGCAGTCCGTACAGGTCGTTAACCGGCGAGGCTGGAACGTGCGGCCCCGCGGTTTATCACTGGCTTAATGCCGACGGTTCGTTAAACGACGGTTTGGCCGGCTTTCGGATCCTCAGTACGCCGTTGGTGCGCGCGCTCAGCTGCACGAACCAGTCCTTGTGCCCGGGCTGCAGCGTCGGCACGGCGTGGACGAGCTCGTTCTTGCTTCTGCTCGCGGCGCTGCTGACAGAAAGCTGCCTGCTCCTCAGGAGTACGTATGACGCATGGCCTACCAATTTCGGAGCCGAAGAGAAACTGCTGCGTGCGCTCAGCTGCGACGGAGAGCAACGAGGTTACTACTGGCGCAGACAATCGCGCGCCTCTCTTTCTCTCTTTTTTCTTACCGCGCGTGCGCATAGGGTGGCGCAGGATGAGTTTTCGGCGTACAGGCGACAGACAGACGGACGAAACTGATAGTCATACACAGCTTCGCCGCAATAATTTGCGGAGGTATATCCGCAGCGACGCCAGAGTAGCGATGTCTCCATTGAGACGAATTTCGCTCTCGCCAATCCTTTCTATGGAATTTATAAATAAAATTATCGCAAACGCATGGCGGAAGCTGCTCTGGGGCACTGTTTCGCATCTGGGGAATATCATTCTTGTATTCCAGAGAAAAAAATCGAATAGCATTTTTTTTTTCGAACAGACGCCGCGGTATAAAGATGCGTAGAATAAACTCCTCACTCGAGACGAGTTTAGGTTTCGCTCGCATTCGTGCAAGCGGCGAAAAATTTTGGGGCCGATTTTTCCCCGACTCCAATTTCCCGACACTGGCAAAACAGCCTTGAACCGTGTTTCAGACCTTCGTAAATTCAGCGAAAAGGATAAAAAAAGTCACGTTCAACGAGCATGACTCAATTAATACTGACACGCACAGAGAGAGAGAGAGAGAGCACGTACGTACGCCGTCTATAAAAAAGACGGCGCGACACTACTGCGCAACATGTGCCCTTCGTGACCCGCCGCTTACTTTTTTTCTTATTTATACGCACCCTTTCGAGACACACTCGACGACGCTGTGTCGCTTCCTCCCTCCTGGGTTGCAGAGGTTGCCCATACAAGATCATCCCTGATGCCGGCATAAGTATGCAGCCCACTTCCAACGTCAACCTGCTCTGGTCTCGTTATGTCTTCTTTTTTTTTTTCGCTTTCTTTTCTTTGCTTTTGCTCGTGAAAGTGTAACTTTTATACGCAGGGCCGGCGTAAAACCGCACGTTATCTTGAAGAACACGTGGCGTTCCTAGGGTTCCACAATGTATTATTGCAACAGATTATGGTGAAGGTGCTTGATCTGGTGGCTTAGGGGGTAGGTAGGGGGTAGGTGTTGGTGGGTGCTCTGTAGTATTTTTGAGCCCATTAGGTTTTAACGAACACTCAGAGTGCGCTGCGCAGGAGCTTTGTTACTAGCTGTCCCGTCGGAATGCGGCCGCAGGAGCAGGCAACCAAACCACACACCTGCAAGCTGAGTAGCAGAGCGAAAGAGCCAGTTAGACACCACGTTAGGTTAGCTTCGATGATCTGATGAAAGCCAGCGTAATTAACATAGTGTAGCCGGATGGCTTTCATGTACGATGAAAGCTCGCTGGCAGAATGCTCACCAAGAGAAAGCTTACCAATAGTTCGATACATCCGTCCATAGTAAACGTTCACAGTGCAAGAGTTTGCAGATGAATAGTTCAACCGGAAGAAAAAATGCTCACTTACTGACACACCAGAACAAAAGCTCAGCTTTTCTACGCCGGACAAAAGTACTTTGGACGAAAGTTTTGCAACACAGATAGATATATTCGCGTAATCTTTACATTTCACCACACGAAAGCTGAACCGGGGAAATGGTCCACGAAACGTTCGCTCTTCTGAACACGTTTATCTCCCCTTTGTTTTCAGTATTCACCACCCTTCCCCTCTTTAATCTTCGCGGCGCATTCACTTGCAACGTGTGACATGAACGACAAGAGTTGCACGACCGAAGTCGACACCACAACGCATCGATTCAAGCTCGGTGGACAAGGACCCATTTTGAACGTTGCCGCATTCCGCCATATTGTCAAACTGGTCATCTGGTTCGCTCTGATAGGCCCACAGGGCTGCCACGGCTTCCCTGAGTGGTTTAAAGCGCCAATATACCGCAATTCGACAATATGGCGGAATTGAAAATTGTCCAGAATGACACCTGAATTCCTTTTCGCCTGCGCATGCTTTCTTTTTTCTTTTCTTTTTCTTTCTTTCTTTTTTCGCTCCGTATTTTCTATTTCTCCACGACGGTCACCGCCGCTTGCCCGATAAGACGCGAACTTGCACAATTCGAAACTGTCGCGGTGTACGTCGAAGACACATACGTCATCTGCGACCGAGCACTGATAACGTCTGTTCACCTCTGATCTCCTTCATCCCCGAAGCCATGCAGACGACGCCAGCTCGAAGCCGAGAACTATACACTCGCGGCATTTCCTTCTCCCTCCGTCTGCGCTGTGTTTATTTTTCGCGTCTACTACGACATCATTTTTGTTACTTTATTCGCCTGCTATATATTCAGTTCGGTGGCGACTCTGCATCCATTTTCTTTTTCTTTCTCAGAGTTAGTTGAAATTCACTGGACACCTCTCGGCTACACGTAGGCTGGCTCAGCGTACCTTGGATCATTGAAAATGAAATCTCGAGTTACAGAAAATGAGAGTCCAAAGGAAGAAAGAAATAATCACATGCTAAAAAACAACTGCAGACGGCAAGTTGGGCGGAGGACAGACGACAGCGAAGATAAAATACGTCGAAACACACAACCAATTTGGTTGCGAAAGAAACGAACATGTCATGCATCTGCAGGAAGAATGAAGCGGAGCTGTAAGGGAGAGGGGTGGGGAGAGCGCGTCACCGTGATTCAAGCCACGTATACCAAATACGTGACTAGATAACAGCGACTAAAAAAAAATGTGAAAAACGGGGCACGTACCGAGCCGTGACTGCGGACGTGCGGGAGAACGAAAAGCAAGCCAACAGGAGTCGTCCAAGATCGAAGCCATTTCGAGAGAAGAGCCGATGAATCGCCTATAGGTGGCACTTGTGCAGTTTGGGACGGTGTGTTGTAGGTAGGGAGAAGGAGATAGAGAAGGGTGTCAAATGTGGCGTCCCCGGGACTATCATAGAGCGATAACACTGCCACAGGAGAGCAATCCGGATAATGAGCTGCAGTGAGGGGTACCCCTCTGCCTTTCTTACCCCTTTCTGTCCCAATCTCCAGAGTGGTCCTTTTTTTTTTTAGCACTCGCCGAGTTTTATACGATTCGAAACTTGTTTTTATTGTTAAGAGCAAGAGAATGAGAACTCCGGCGCAATAAAGGCTGTCTATTTGAAGCGACGAATTTATGGCTCGGAATAAGGCAACCACAATAAGTGGAGGTGAGGAAAATGAGAAATAATGAGAGAGAACGATAAAAAGAAAGAAGGAAACACAGGGCATTATACTCGTCCGATCTCATCAATGGAACGATTGCGCTTCTTTTGGGTGGGCGGGCGTCGAGGTTTCCGTCGCACTCGCATCGGATTGTTCTTTTTTCTTTCTACGACGAATTCCTCGGGGACCCATCCCCGGTCGTGCCTGTTCCGTGCGGCTCTACAGTGCTGATCAGCACTCGACGAATTCGGGTAAATCGGCGAGATGCGTCACGTTCACTGAAGTGTTCCGATACCATTCGTGATCGAATGCGCTTGCACTCGTTCATCGTGAACAACTACGAATGTCAATGGCGCGCTGGTGATGTGGCGTCGCGGCGATGCCCTCTCCCCTTCCCCTCACGCAAGACCGTTTCTCCAGCTATGCTCCGAAGAGGCGCGGTTGTAACGTGACGTCGATTGTAACGGAAGTTAGATGCGTTTCGCTTTTCTCCGGCTTTTTCGTTCAATGGGCCATTTGATGATAATAATAATGAGAGAGAGAGAGAGAGAGAGAGAGAGAGAGAGAGAGAGAGAGAGAGAGAGAGAGAGAGAGAGAGAGAGAGAGAGAGAGAGAGAGAGAGACTGTAATGATATGCTGCTGATATTAGCTTAGCATTTCGCCTGACATGCTACTCCACATGCTGGGTGAGGGTTGCAATGATAGAAATTTAACAACACACACACACACACACATGGTAGACATCGTGTCATGGTCCTGATCGAGGTCTTTAACGTGCCATTGAAATGTACCGCGTGGCTCATATCGTTCTTTAAGCTGGCTATAACAAAAACGCATACGGAATTCGAACTACGCAGTCCGTTACTCATGCCGCCTCAATATTGGGCCTCACTGCTTGCATAATTGACCAGCAGAATGTTCTCACGCGGTAAACACAGCATGGATCACTGCGATGGGTAGGGTACATTGACGTCTGGATCAACGCTGACTATGTAACGAATTCCATAAACCCTATTCAAACAACCAGAGCATAGAGATAACGCTTCGGCACGCTGCCGCCTGAGGTCACGACAAGAGACCGAGAGCACTGTTCTCCCTGAACAATCAACTTCTCCGCTTTGCACTTGATGAGGTGAAATCAGTGATGCTGTACACGTCGTTCGGGTGTGCGCCCACAATTCGAAGAGGAAAGAAAGGTCTTACTTCACGTCGTACACAAGAGGTGTCTCCTGAATGCAGTGTTTCGACACCTAGTGTTCCCTAAAGGCCCGGAGTAATCAGGAGAAAGAGTTCCGAAGTACGCCTGTTTCCAAGCCTTCCTCAGGGACACAGCGTTCATGAACGCTTGATGAAACGCCCGTGTTTAAATTGCGAGAGCAGTTTCACAAGCACCAGTAAGCTCACGCAACTTGCACAACCTCTTGCACCCGCATGGACGGCGCTAGGGCGACTGACATGACGCAAATGCCACGAGGCCACCCGTGCTTTGCGTAGACTAATCGATATCAAGGAAGTTGCTTGGTCACAGAAATCAAGGTCGCTAAATTAAATAAATAGTTGCTAAAATTGCTTGAAATTAACTGTAGTAGCATTTAAAGTTGCGCTACGCGGTATGTATTAATTGTGGCTAAACAAGACTAAAGGAAACGAACACGAGGAAGAACGGGTAAGACACGGCGCTTTGTTGTCTCTTCTGTCTTGATCGTACTGCCTTGGCTATGACCATCAACGATGCTGTTTCCAATGGACCATATTACGGCTGCCGCCAATAGAGCTAGTGCCTCCAGTTACGGGGACGGGGTTTCGGCGACCTTCAACCAGCTCGAACCAGATTGCCCGCCGGAGAGGGCCCGGCAGGGAAGACGAGATGATGTCCAAGACAACGAAAAAAAAAAGTACAGAAACGTTCAGCGTGCGTGCTCCTGCACGCATGGGCAGCAATGATCGGTCCCTGGCGCATCACTGGCGTTGTTATGCCCCACACCATCCAAGCAAACGCATTCTCTCTTGCTTCGTCGTAGAGGGCCTTGTCAGCACACTGGTCAGCCCACATAGGAGAATGCCGAGAATAACCACTCACCGGTGCAGAAGTGGGGAGCGCCGGTCACGTGGGGTCAACACACTGGTCAACCCATACATAGGAATTCGTAGAAAAACCACTCATTGGCGTTGAGGGGTTGAACAGAGGACAGAGGAGAGTAGGATTTGCACTGGTGCAAATCCTACTCTCCACTGTCTCACACCTACTCAATCCTGTCTCACACAATCCTGTCTCAATCCACTGTCTCAATCCTACTTAATCCCGTCTCACACACCCGACGGTGAAGTCTTTTCATGATGGCGAGCGTGACGATTAGGCACGTTGAGTCTCAGGCGCTTGGCATCCGTTCCATTCATAGCCGCACACAGTGAACCGTAACGACTCTCTGCCCTCGCTGTGCGACGTCATGCCCTGAGGCGCTCTGGCTTTCTCGTATCAAGGGGACGCCTCAGACGCTACGTGTTGCTCATTGTCATGTAAAGCTGGGTCGCAGTGTCTCAGGAGAATAAATCGGGCAGTGCAACACTGGCATTCAGTGACGCCATCACGTAGCGAGACATGACGCCAGTGAGTAGAACGATAAGGAGATCAACGCCCACGATGCAAATCTGCTTTGAAAAACGGGGCGAACGGACGCAAAAGCGACCGCTTGGCGCCGTCGCCTGTCTAGGCAAGCGGGGTACATGGACCTACATCTTCGCCAGGCTACGGCGTCTTCCAAAAACTTAGCGCTTGAAAGTAGCAGCTGTGTACTCTGGTTTCAACGACAGAGACATTCCAGCACGCTCCAGCGTACAGCGCGGAATCGCGAACGCACGCTAAAAAACGAGCGAGCGCTTCGGGCGAGTTCTGAACGGTCGTTTCGGACGATGTATGCAACGGGAGCAGATGCCTATAGTGCAACTCGGAACGAGATGAGAGAGACACGATTGTAGAGAACTGCGGCGACTGGGTGTTTGGGACCTTCGCGCAACGTTCGCAAACGGTCGTTCAAGCTCGTAAAACAACGAACGCGGACGAGTCGCGCTTCGAAGGGAGAGATTAGTGGTACGTACCACACCGCGTGCGGAGAGCGTCGAAGAGAATAGCGCCTGCCAAAATCTTTCGCCTTGAGAAAGGCGGCCATACGATTATCGGTCGCAGCGCCGGCGAGGCAAAAGCAGTTGGCGAACCTTATGCAGAGAGACAAAGCTATCGAGCGCCCGACCAACCAGGAATTATGGCACTTGCGTGCCTGCGACAGGGAAATGCCAAGCAGATTTCTTTTATGGACAGCGTTCACTGGCCTTCCAACGGATTGTTCGGACACGTTAAACAAGGATAAATATTGACATAATGTGAAACTTCCGTGCAATATACTTATATAGGCAGATCAAAGCAGCGGTGCACAACTGCCTTGACTCATAAGACATCTTAAGCGGTTCTTAAGTATTTTTGAAGAGCTGGGTGTGGTCCACGACGTCATATGTGTCCCCGAATCACACGACGTTTCGCGCCTAGCGCCCGGTTAGACTTCTGTAACGCGGTTGAGTGTTTGTGACGAACCATGTCGCCACACGGTGTCACGTGACGGCAACGCCAGCGCCCCACCATCCAAACCTGTCTTCCGTAACCGGGAAAGTCGAAATATACGTAAGTCGAAGTACGCAGTATACGTCTGCCTTATATGCTAAAACACTCCCGTGAGACTAAGTCTCGACCTACCTTTCGTCTATCCAGCTGGGGATTCAGACTTCTATTGCAAGCGGACATTGGATCAATATACAAAAGATATTCTTAATCACAGCCCCAGCTTGTTGTCACGCACGGCCTCAGCTAACCCAACAGGAAGTTTCTTACACAATCTGGATTTTTTTTTGTAGTGATTTATTTCGCGCAAAGCTCTATCCTGTGAAGATGAGCCGGGAAAGAAAGGAAAAATAAAAGAACTCCAGATAACTTTTTAACTATGCCATTAGTCCTGCGAGCAGCCATCTACCTCCCACTCATCCCGTCTCCACTCCTACTAAGTGATGCTCCGAAATCATAGGAAAGCTCAGTGAGGAGTCAGTATACACGCATCGCAGCCGGCGAACTTGACCACGGGAACACCACCCTGTGCACGAAGTGCTACGGAAAAAAGACCACTGAGGAGAACGCGCTGAAAGACGAGGTCCTGCCGCGGCGCAGCGGGGTCGAAGTGGGCGCGGCCCCGGTCAGGAGCGCGTATTTTCCGCCACATCCTCAAAGGACTCACGTAGGGGGGGCCGTTCGTCTTGCCACGCTGGGTTTAGGGTTAGGAGGAGGGACACGTGGCGTTGGATTCACAGCACTGGCCCATCTTACCGTGTCCTCCTCTTCTTCCTCCAAAACTCGAACGAACCTTTAGTCTGGTCAGTGAGCGGCTCAGCACTAGCAAATCGTGGACTCCCGTAGAGCCTCCCCCTCCTCCCCGCTTCATCAGCGGCTGGCTGCGGTGCAGGAGCATACGAGCGCGCTTAATCTTGAAAGCCCGACTCTTTTGACTCGCTGGAGATAAGGGGTGCCGTCGGGCTAATCGAGAGCGGGGAGACGGAGAGCACGGCCTCGTCCCGAGTAATGTTTCAGCTTGGACTACTTATTTCACGGCACATTGCAGCAGCTGCTGCTTCGTAGAATAAGAGGGTACGACGACGGCGCACAAGAAGCATTACCCGGACGTGCCCTTGACAGAACCACTTACTTACGATAGACACGCAGACTGTCTATACAGCATCGCAAGAAATTTAGACAAGTTTTACACTGTCGGCCCTAATTAGGTTCGGAAGAAGGCAACACGATGGCGGAAACCGCACATTTGAAAGCACACCGCTGCATACATACTATGTAACTGCGGCTGCTTTACGTTCCGAATCCCCAAATGTCAGTCGGATTAGCGTATACCAGCGGGAGACACGATTGACCGCCCACTGGCCTAAGGCCCCATTTCTACGCGCGAAGGATATACCGGACATCTGCTGCGGTTGGTCAACACAGCTGGATGGTGTAACCGCCCCTAAATGAGCCGTGAATACTCAAGCGCGCATCTGCCCTCAGCTGAGTTTGTCGTTTCTCATTTTTTTTTATAACCTTTCATTACTTGTACCTCTCCCTGTGGGGGACAGTAAAACATGCGCAATTGCAGTTAAGCTCACTTCTTTTTCCGCCCGTCTCCCTCTTTCACTATTTACTTCTTTGCCAATCCCAATCCCAAAGTAATACGTAGCTAAAGCCGATATTGTGTCGTAAGCTCAGGAAACATAGCAAGTGTGGATGGTGTCTCCACTCAACTGCCCACGCGACTTTCCGTTGTCCCGAGATAAAGAGGGCAAGGACGCTTCTTCCGGATGAAGCGAAGCTTATAACGTCTAGCCTATATACCAACACAAATTGAATGCATTAATCCGGCTAACGCGACGCGAGAATTACGCATTTCTCACGACATTTAGAACGCACACCGTCGTAGGCATGGGCCGCAAAACCTCAGGCGGCTTGCATGAACGTTTAAAAGCGAAAGTAAAAAGCGAAAGTAACAACGAATTTAAGAACGCGTTCATAAATGAACCCTAGACAACTGCTATTCCGCACTACAACTCGTTCTTACATTCGTTATTATTTTCGTTGTTAAATGTTCGTGCAAGCCGTCCCTGGTCACCGAGCAGGCGACCATGACGTGGAACATGCATACTGTGATGGATAAAAAACGCAATTCCGCGGACGGGGAGAAAGACGATACAACGCGAGCGCCAACTTGCAACCGAACATAGCCAGGTGAACACGCCTACGTATGGAAACCTTGCTTAGTATCGTGCTCGCTCCGTCAAGGATCAATACGTAGGTGTTCGTCGTTGAGTTGGCACTTACTCAGTGACACATACCCGAGAGCCTCACAGAGGCATACATATATCCACAGTCCCCAGCGGCATATCGGCCCACGCATTTAGACGCAACATTTTAGGGACACACTCACGAAAACGGGCGGATACACGCTACAGATACCCGTTACAGAGAAGAGGATTGAACTCGGTAAGAATGCTTTGCATGAAAAGGCGCGAGGCAACCACAGAACGTTAGCGAGCGTTCAGACAACGGGGAAGTCCTGCATATGCAACACAAATGCTGCGTTTTCCGCGATATCTAATTAAGAGCATGCGGGCTCCGTCGCCACCCTATATAAACGCAAATGGTTCTCCGCGAGTAACAATGCGGAGCAATATGGGCCACCCTGCAGCGTGCTGCATATACAAGCTGCGTGGTGTATACCGGCGTGGCATACACGTGCGATGATTTATAGAAGCAATTAGCTGCGCAGCCTAGTGGCGGCAGGCACCGTTCGATGCCAATATGCTAACGAGGCGGCACGGTCCGCAGCGTAACCTTAGAGCGACGCCGCACATTCTCATAGCGTCCCGTCGATCCCTGCATCAAGAGGGAACGCACTAGCACGAATGCCTTGCGGTGAAGTTGCAGCGCGGGCATACATATGCAGTCGCGCTCCCGCCTGTAGAACTTCGAACAGCGTTGTTGGTAGCTGCAACCCGGAAAATTGAAAATTGCGAAGGTGGCTAAGAGAGGAGGACAAAGAGAGGAAAATGGAAAGGAACAAGGAAGGCATGATGAAAGAAAGGACACAGACAGTGGAAGGATGTACCCTGTGGAACAAGTCCACATATTTCCCGTAAGTTATTGTAAATTACTGATGAATTGAGATCATATATATATAAATTCCGCATCAAGGCGCACCGACGGAACAGATGCCTAGTGCGCGCCGCACGGCATACGCGCGCCTCTCGTAGCCGATCTCAAAGTCACGACGGCCGATGATAGATGTCATGTAGTCGACAAGAATGGAAAACACGCTAGACACGCCACTTATCATCTCCGAAGCTGATATCTGTGGCGTTCTGTTTCCGCCGGCAGCGCAATCTCGTTAGCGCCCACCAAATTAAGCGCCGGGCGAAACGAGAAGTGGCTGCGCGAACATTGTTCCACGCGTCTAGCGGCACGAAATGCCTGGGAAGAAACAAGCTGCCGTCAACGGCGCTCGACAAGGCGCGCGAGTCTGGCGGAAGCTCCCGCGATTCGTGGCGAAACGCGGGCAGAGCACGCGGCTTGTATCGTAAAGACTCGCGCAGTATCCGCACCTTTCACAGTACATATGGTGATAGAGAGAAATGAATGAAAGTAGGAGTAAGCAGAGCTAATGCATTTGTCGTCGTCGTCGTAAAAGTGTCACACACGAGCGCTGAAAGAAATTTACTTTCACGATAATAAACCTGAGGCATTCAAAAAGGTAAAAAAAGAAGAAGAAACACCACACGCAGGCACTATCCTCACGGAAGCCACTCTTCAATTCCAAAATTTGCAGGCTCACAGGCACTTACACAGACTTATTCGATTATTTCGGCTATGATGCCGTTATGGTTCAACTCACCTGGTTCAGGCGCTGGTTCAGAGCACTGGATTGCTCAGCTGTCCCAACTCGTGTAATGATAGACGCTGCTGATGCAACGAGGCATCCAACATTGTGTCCAGGCATGCGACCAGTTGTCGTTCACTTACCAGGAGTCAAATTCTGCAATGACGTCATTTTGAACCAATCACAGATGCCCAGAGGACTGCTAAGAGCTTTCTGAATGGCTCTAAATGTCGCCATTACCAAATCTGACGATATAGCGGAATTCGACAATTTCCAGAACAGCACCCCAGAGCGAAGCTTTCTTTTTTTTTTTTTTTTTTTCGAATCTTGACTCTACCTCAGGTTCTAGCCACCCTATGCCACAGCCGCTAGTAGGTTGCGAGAAGCCGAAGGCGAAACGGAAGCTCATTCAAAACGGAAACTGCGCGCTACCACACGCACGTACCACATCATCGCCTCTACAAGAATTCATGAGATGCGCAGAACTCGGACGCAAAAGAACGAATTCCACGCGCATCTCCGCGAATTCCATGTTTCAGCGAAGGCGAGATTCAGTGGAAGTCTATAGCGTCATGTCCCGGCTGCTGGTTCAACTTCAGAGCGCTGCCTACGCAAGGATCTAGACGGTATACGTTGGTATTCGTGGGAGCCCCGGGACACAGAGAATGGCCCGGCGGCGGCGGCGGTCATTATTTTTCTGTCCGTTCCCCTTCCACGTTAGCGCAGTCTCGCTGAAGTTTCCGGGAAACTTTGCATACGCGGCGGCCTGCATGACGAGCTGCACACACGGACGGACAGTGAAGAATCTGGCCGCAAACGAGCGAACGTACGAATTATCCCGGCGCTCTTCTTGCTCGCTGCGACTCACTCCCCCCCCCCCCCCCCCCCTCGTCGCTACAGGCCCTCATAGCCGTACGGAGGAGATGCGATGAGGGACGTCCGTGTCGTGAGCGCCCGATTTCTCGAACGAGCTGACGAGGACGTCATTTAAATTCAGCGGAGACGAGACAACGAGCAGACGGCAGCTAGATGCAGGGTACGAAGAAGAAGAAGAACAAGTGGGCGGTCTTTATTTGAGGAGTCGCGGTGGACGTCGCTCAGGCCTAGGTAACAATGTATACAGGCCCTGCGTGCCTCGCCTGCCTGACATCCCTCAAAGAGGAAGAAAGGTTCTTTTTGTTTGTTTGTGTTTCCCTCCTTCCTCGAAGATTTTCATTTCTTGCCGCTTCCTTCCTCGCCAGAGACGCTAGCGTCTGGCAGTTGCATCTGTGAAGCGTCCTCGCTTCGATCACTGTCCTCCTTTCGTAATGCTTCTTTCTTTTCTCCCAGACGTTCTCCTTTCTTCATATTTTAATTTTATTTCTCCGAGTCAGCAGTGGGTGCACCGAACCGTAAAGCGCGGACGAAGTGAACACACGTTCAACTGAACACACGTTCGTAGCGGGCAGGGGCTTATATACTTTCGTGCAATAACGCGGAGATATGTGGGTCTTGTATACTTTCCCGCCCAACCTCGAAATTTCAGGCACGGTTGCGCAGAAAGGAGAGCGGCTCGCGAAAAACGTTCAGACCTTGCGTGTATACACTGTTTCGCGCGCCCACGATATTCGACGCGAGGAGCATATCGATACCGGGCCCCGTGGTGGGAGATGTTTCCGTTATGTTTATTTTATTTTTATTCTTGCCACCTGGGGCGGAAGGAGGTGTGCGCAGTACATGGAGCAGGAGTGGTTCTTCCTTTGTACATCGACCGCCGCCACAGTTGATTATTCTACGTTGACTAAACTGACCTTTGGGTGGGGATATTTCGTTCTTGATTTTTTTTAAGTGTATGTCCCACCCATCGAATGTACCCTTGAATAAGTTTATTTCTGTGTTTCTTCGTTAGAGTGGCAAAATACACATGCAAATGCTAAGGCGCTAGTCGCCGTCTGGACTGGTTAAGTGTATACGGCGTTCAACACGCAGTTCCTTCTGCGAGGTTCCCGAAGCGCCAGACGCCGAATCGCCTCGCTCACTTTCGCAGAACATTCCAGCAGGCCCAGCTGTCCAATCTCGACTCGCATGCGGAAAGGCGGAATTACCTCCGCCGCTCTTCGTCGTCTCGGGAGTCGACAGCGACAAATGACTGCGAGGCTTAAGCGAATTCTCGGCCGCGCAGGACAAAGAATAATTAATTAAGGATCGAGACAGCGTTCAAGGTGTGTCTGGTCTGATCTGCACCGCGCATCAGGTAGAGAGAAGTCAAAGAAACTAAACACACACACACACACACACACACACAGAGAGAGAGAGAGAGAGAGAGAGAGAGAGAGAGAGAGAGTTTAGGGCGCTGCAACGGATCCATTTTTCACGCCCGTCGCTCCGCGACCGTCCGCCAGGGGTCAGACAGGTCGTCGCGCTCCCTGGCAGCAGGCTGCGCGGCGCGTGCGACGGGACCCTCCAGGTGAGACACGGAGAGGACACACACGGAGGGGACAGGAGAAAAATGAAGGGTCCGGGGCGCGGGCCGAGTCGAGCGCGGAGGTAATTACGCCGATGGCGTCGTCCCTCTACCTACTCGAAACCTCTCTCCCTCCTCCCTGGCTGCTCCCAGCCCGAGGGCGGCTTGCCCGCGTCCAGCCGCTGCCTCCGGCGATGCATGGCATCCTCGAAGCCGCCCGCCAGCGTCTGGCCCCGTTTGGTCGCCGCGCGCTCTGGCCACGTGCCGTGGTGGAAGGGGGGCGGCCTAGAAAAGAGGCCTTTCCCCGCCTCGAGCGAAGGAAGCGACGCGAGTGGCGGCGACGCGCAAGAAGCCGTGTTGCGGCTGCCCGTTGCGGCGGCCGCGCTGCCAACGGGAAAGCGACGAGTGCGCGCAGAGACAAGGGCCAAATGGGCTCGCGCTCCTCCTCGCATTCGCCACCCACACCTACCTTTTCTTTTTTTGCTTTTTATTCGTGGACGGCCGTAACGCAACTGCGAGCGGAGTCCACGGGCAGTTAACCAATCGCCGCCACCAAAGAGACGCGAGGAGTTCGACGTGCGAGGGCGGTGACGGTTTAGCAACTTTATCAAGAGTGGCCTATCCATTCCGACGTCACCGATAGGCAAATATGAGAAAAAAAATACAAAAGGAGGTATGTGTGTGTGTGCATGTGTGTGTGTGGGGGGCGAGAGAGAGAGTGAGATGTTGAGGGAGATGTTCCTGATGGGTCCCCGCTGCGATGGAATGTGACGGGAATGACACGGTTAAACGAAAGCGAAAGCAGCGTAGTTCAGTCAAATACGTACCAGACAAAATACGTACCAGACAAAATACGTACCAGACAAATACGTACCAGAAAAAACTACGTCTGGTAAGGTGGAACTTCCGTAATTTTCCGTGAGGTGGTCAAACGCCGATCGTCACGGCGAAATGATAGTTTCGCTTTCTTCGTGGCGCATTAAAATTGCTGTAGAAACTGTAGACGTGCAGCGCTGGCAGCATTAAACCTACACAAACTTCTGTAGCGATCTAAAGTCTACTGCGAGGCAGCGAGACATTCTGCTAGGTACTATAGCTCGTTGACGCAGAAAACAACTAAGGCTTTTTTAATAGTTATGTCCTCCCTTCGCATGACATCAAGCGATTTGATGAATCCCTTTCCAATCTTTGTATCCCGAGCTGCGTGCCTTAATGACGGTTTTCTATTCCATCTTTCAGACTTTCGTAGAGCTGTCTAGGGGTGTAGCTGTTGTGCTCACATTCAATGTTCATTATCTATCGGATAAAGCGCAGCTTTACGTCCATTACAAGAGCATGGTTTAACAAGATGAGTCATCTCCCTGAATGTTGGCTTTGCGCCTCATCTTCACTGTTGAGCACGAGAACATGTCTATTTCCCTAAGCTTAAGCTTCACCAGCTTTTCCCTTATGTGCCATTAATCCTTCCCTGGCTAGACCGATCTCTGGCTTCACGTACACCACGATGGAGAGTAAGTATTCTCCACCTCACCCTACCGTTCATCTCGACGTGAAGCATATTCGAGTAGACATCGTAACTGCACTGTAGTGATGATTATCATTAAATGTGCGAGTATGCTTTTTATCTTGACAGCAATAAACGAAAGGTTATCGTATAGCTCTTGAATAGCAAAGTGCGCATAAACGGCCACGTTTCTCAAACCAAAGGGCATTCGACTGCCGCCGGTCCCAGGGGCAGACAGGTTTCGCACGCGCTTATAGTAAGCGCCTGCACACTTGAAGCACAGATCTAGAGCGGCTGGTGAGCCCGCAACGCGACCCGCACAGCACGAAGAAAATGAAGTAAGAACGACGCGACGAGCACGCGGCTATTGCGCCGCCAATGAGCCCAAGACAAACGGCCCTGCTCGCTTGAGGCCAGGTCCGCCGGGTCATCACCGAAAGAGATACGCAAAAAGGAAGTGAAAAAAAAGTACGAAGTACAAGAAGAGAGAGGGACAAACTGCCCGGAGCTCGCTGTACAAGAGGTCGCCCCATTCCTCTGCGTGCCGAATACAACGGGACCGTGAGGCTCGTTTGCAGAGAGCTAAGCCGAACGGCTCGACGAAGATCGGCCCGGCTGGCCCGAAGCCGGCCCGGCCGCAATTAATTCGCCTTTCCTAAGCGGGAGCAGAGTGGCCCAGCCGAAGTCTCGCTCGGGACCTGCGCAACATTGCGCGACAAGGGCAGGAAAGAAAAAAAAAAAAAAACGGGTGCGGAGGCTAGGAGCGCGCCGCGTACGTAGCATGCACTGGACGAGCACGCATGCCTTCGCAGTGGATCCTTCCATTAGAACAAGAAAGGTATTGAAATCGGCTCAGAGAGGGGAAAAAAATATAAACAAGAAATTAAAACAGGGCAGCGCTATATAAGGAACGCTGGAGTCTTAAGAGTTATAGAGACGCGCGCAATGCATCGCTGACGGTGCACGTCGCGCTGCTGCTACATGTGTCGGCGGAGAGGAGGAAAATGAATCAGAGGGAACAGGAATTACTGCTCGCACGTGCGTCGACTGCTCTGTACCTGGTGGTGCGCCTACGATTAACGTGGCGCGCAGCTGAAAAGGGCACGATCGGGAATAGTTACAGCTAGACAAGTATGCATCTTAACGGGTGCTACTCAGTAACTCCAGGTCGCTCTAGGTGGAACACGCACGCGGTCGCCCTTTGACAGGCGAACGAGTCGTTCACTTGCAAACAAGACGTGTCTTTTCGGTCGTGCTTCTTATTTTTTTCACTGTCGAGCACCCCTCGGTGCTGGGGCAGTGGCCTCGTAGAGTGTAAGATATCCGGCTTATATATATATATATATATATATATATATATATATATATATATATATATATATATATATATATATATATGTATGTATGTATGTATGTATGTATGTATGTATGTATGTATGTGTGTGTGTGTGTGTGTGTGTGTGTGTGTGTGTGTGTGTGTGTGTGTGTGTGTGTGTGTGTGTGTGTGTGTGTGTGTGTGTGTGTGTGTGTGTGTGTGTGTGTGTGTGTGTGTGTGTGTGTGTGTGTGTGTGTGTGTGTGTGTGTGTGTGTGTGTGTGTGTGTGTGTGTGTGTGTGTGTGTGTGTGTGTGTGTGTGTGTGTGTGTGTGTGTGTGTGTGTGTGTGTGTGTGTGTGTGTGTGTGTGTGTGTGTGTGTGTGTGTGTGTGTGTGTGTGTGTGTGTGTGTGTGTGTGTGTGTGTGTGTGTGTGTGTGTGTGTGTGTGTGTGTGTGTGTGTGTGTGTGTGTGTGTGTGTGTGTGTGTGTGTGTGTGTGTGTGTGTGTGTGTGTGTGTGTGTGTGTGTGTGTGTGTGTGTGTGTGTGTGTGTGTGTGTGTGTGTGTGTGTGTGTGTGTGTGTGTGTGTGTGTGACCGGAGCTCCCCGACCGCTGACTAACCACGCGAACAGAAGAAACCTGTTGCTCGCTTGAACTTCTTCCAGGCGCAGTGATACGCTGTTGTGGCTGCGGGGTGAAAAGAGCGTAGTGATACAGTAAAAAATGGTGCGCGTTTTTCAGGATGGTGCGGCGGCTTCGGACAGTTTAAGTGCGTTCACAGACCGAATCAGATCATGCTCTGATGAAGGAAAAGTTCACATACGAAGCTCCATAGTGAACCGAGTCTTTCCTTTAACGTTGGCACGCGACCGGACGCATTCCTCGCGAGATGTCACTGAGAAAGCGCAGTACTTTAGGGCGTCGCCGGAATGCCCTAAAGTCCTGCGCATTCCCACATGACGTGAGGTGTTGCTTACGCTTCTTCCTTCCGGAGTAGTCATACGGAGGACCTGCCTTCTTTATTTCTTTTTTTTTTTTTCATGCCCTAACCAGTGTCCGAATTGGTGCGGGAGACAAATTGTGTCAAAAGCCTTCGGGACTCGAACATGCAACCTTCCGATTACGAGACGCGCACATTAGCAACTGTCACTGCAAAAGAAAAAAAGGAAGAGAAAAGAATCGGTGGTGTGTGTGTGTGGGGGGGGGGGGGTATACGTCAAGGTTTTCGGCGAATACAATCTGCTCGTTTTCCCGCGAAGCTATACACCCGTGTTTGCGTCACGTGGGCCGCGCGCGGGTCCATTTTAGAACTGTCTGGCGAGGGCACAATCGCTTTCTTTTTCCATTGTGGTGCCTCGCGCTCGAGCGCTGATGGCCCTTCGGGGGCGATGAAGGCCCGATAGACAAGGGGAGTCACACATGTGGGAGAACCGGGTGGGAAGACGACGTACGTGTGCGCCCGCACGTGTGGCGCCGTAAATGGCTTAAGGTCTCTCTCTCTCTCTCTCTCGCGAAAACGAGCGAGAAAGCGCTCGAGAGAGCGGCACGGCCATAACGGTTCCGGCCCTCGCGGAACTGGTGCAAATCGGAGCGCGAGTCTGTGAATGCCCGATATTTCCCACTTATCGCCCCAACCGGAAGCGCGCGCTCGGGGAGGCCCGGCGCGCAGAGCCTGTGGCGTCCGCGGATAGAGAGAGAGAGAGAGAGAGAGAGAGAGAGAGAGAGAGAGAGAGAGAGAGCATGAACTGCAGCCGCGCGAAGAAGGGCGGAGAAGAGAGCGCTGTGCGGATGGGGTTCGCTCCTGCGTAACTTTGCCACTCGGCGAAGAATGAAAGCGCCCCTGGGGAACAAAGCCGGGAGGGTCGGAAGTGTGCGAGGAAGCGGAATCGGAACCTCCGGAAGAGATCAGGCAAATAGACATGTACGGAGAGACATGGATGTATAGACGAAAGGACCGCACCTAGGTTATTCCTCACGTTCAAGGCCCACATGCATACTTGTTTTTTTTTTTGTGTTTTTTTTTTGCATTATTGAGCTTCACTATCAAAGTCACTGTCACCGTCATCTCCTCTTCTTCCTTTTGTTTCATTTCCTCTTGCTGAAACACTGAATGATTAAATACACACATAGACCAATCTCTCTGATGTTTTCTTTTTTCTTCCAATCAAGCTCTCTCTCTCTCTCTCTCACTCTAGACCCTTAAGATTATTTAGAGTGAAGTATTGGTATTATCGGGATCCTCTTGCTTATCGCATGCCTTACAACTTGAACTAGGACCTCGTCGCGGTGACTCGCTTCGTTCGCAGGAATAGACACTGAATACTCGTTTGCTTTGTTCTCATATGGAAATGTTCCAGCAACTGCTTCTTTTTAATGCCTCTACGGCCAGACAACATGCAGAGCGGTCTATTCTGTCCTCCTGATAACGTATCCCGACATGCAGAACCCCGGCTATAACAAACCATATAGATCACGCTAGGATGTGCGCGTCTTCAGCTTCTCTCTCCGTCCTCACTTTCGGTTACGTATGCTTACAATATTAGCGAAATGCTATAGTCATGTCAAACACGTTACAAATCTCCTTCTCGTTATCGACATCGACGAGCCGCTGTCTTCGCCCGGAACACAGAAGAAACGATGGATGTGCGCACGGAACAGTACGGCGCGCGTTCGGCGCAAGTGCAACCGACCGGCAACAGTGAAAACGCATTGCAGCGAAGCTATAAAGGAGCGGGTATGCTGACAAGCTTCGCCACAGGCACATCGGCATGCTCCACTCCGATCGCCCTATAGTTAGACGCAAGCCTGCGATGGCAATTACTCCGAGAACCAACACTGCGACGGCAAGCGACGGCCGCGGGCGAGCACGTAATTAAAGCACCACTCCACATACCGAGAAGCTCGCCTACAATCTGCATGCATCCCTTTCCATCGCTCGTAACACACATACGCGCGCGCGCAGTGTACAGTGGACCACACGTGCCGGCGCGGACGCTCACAGCCGGCGCAGAAGTCATTAGCCAAGAACGCCAGCCAGAGCAAGACAAAACTGCTCGAGCCGCAACAAGCGGGCTAATGTCTTTCGCCGGCGACTGCAGCAAGAATAACGAAGACGCTGCATGCGCTGAGCGCGCGCGCGCACCTGTTGAGACTCCGTCGTATTTGCTGGGGTCCCCCCCTCCTAAATAGCGCTGACCACAGGTGGCCACAGCGAAAACGGCAACGGGCAATCTACTACATCGGCACCGACAGCCCGACTTCGATCCGCAGGATAGAAGCCTCGCACAGCGGAGGGCGGGCGGCGGTATAGGGAGAGAGCGGGGTGTATAAAGCCAAGACGAGCCGCGCGGAATGCTCGAAAGTGGCGGCGCGCGCAGGGCTTATAAGGCAATCGTGGAAAGCGAGATCGCGTACGTATATACATACGAGGCACGCGTACCGCGCGCCCACTGCGGTAACACGCATCTTGCGCATACGAGGCGTGCATGCTGCGAGAAAAGTGATTGAGGAAGTTTTCGCTGCCGAGTGGCGTTTGCGATGGTGCATGGGGGAACCGGCGGGGCCACACATGGACGCACTGTGAGCGAGCGCGATTTGTCAGGCACGCAGCAGCCGCGGTACCGCGGTACGCGCATGCATACGTACTACGTACATATATATATGTATACGAGCCGTTTTTTTGAGGCACTCGCGCCATGTCGGCAGAGAACGGTTCCTCTCCAATTCGGGCCGCTGCGCGATGCGAGCAGAACGAGATGCTGGATCAGGCGCATTGGTCGCTCCTCTCGTTTACGCTCCCTCCCCCCCACCCCCCCTCACCATTCGACCGCCAACCTCGTGGCTAAGCTGGCCACGGTATAGAGAGCCATAAATGAAGTCGCGCGCGCACCATCAATGCGTTGTCGTAAATCAGCGTTCCCGGCACCGCACGCGCCTCCGCGCGGTTCGTGTGCACGCATGTTACTTCTTTCGAAAGCAGATCACAAGTGGGTATGGGGAAGGAAGAGTTTACCCTCCTCTCATCTACTCTCTCTCTCTTTCTGTCAACATTCTTGAATTACTTTCTTGTGCCTGTAGTACACCTCACCAAAGTTGAGGAGGGAGTTCTTCGTCCCAGCATGTCCAAGCTTCATGTAAATGATAAAATCGCCGTCGAAGTTCAGCCATAGTGACCGGGGATTCAGGATAAACCACTCCTGGATTGAGAGAGAGCTACGAAAGCACGGAAAATTTCAGGGGATGATATGTGAAATTAATCACTTAAATCCTTAGCTGCGGATGTCGACACAATATCTCAGGCACTCGCTCAATATTGTTTGTCAAGTCATCGATATTCGAAAAATGACCCCGGCATAAATAGCTGCAGTCAGTGGTACACAAGGGTGACGGATTCGGTAAGTTGGTATTCCGTGACGCTTTCTTGACATTGGTGTGTTAAATAACGTTATCAGCAACTCATTCCGAGTTGTGTTAAGGAAAGGAAGGAAAGAGAAAAGCAGAAGGCAGGGAGGTTAACCAGAATAACATCCAGTTGGACCCTACACCCGGGGAATGTGTTAGTTGTGCTAACGTCAACAGAGAGTCGATGGAAATGCGGAACCCGCCACTGGTGTTTCGTAGCTCGGAGCGACGCAGCCATTAAAACTATGAGCGATAGTTACAGAGCATCGAATGTTACACCACCTCCTTGTGCTATGGAGGGTGTCACGGGGTTGCGCACGCTATACCTAAGCGAAACGTCAGGCTATGCTGCAAACTGAAGCCACGCTTTTTTTTATCTACTTCCTCCGAAACACGCCCGTATACATCTGCAGTTACTGTAGCGCTGGCCAGTCATTTCTTATAAGTGCAGGAAGCACCGACCTTTCTGTGTTCGGGTTTCATTCTCAGCGTCTAATTGATATTGCAGGCGAAGAACCGACCAGGAACATTAGCATAATCCAGGCAGGGGAAAAAAAAAGAAGAAAAGCAATTGGCTAGCGTAACAGGCATCGTTATAGGGAGTTGCGGACTTGCTTCTCTATGCACTCGAAGCAGTGTTACGCCCTTAGGGCATTAATTTAATAAAGAGAGAGAGAACGAGAGAGAGATGCGAATCGATACAGACGAGAAGGCAGGCAGACAAGCACGCCGCCGACAATCAAGGAAGTTCATCAAGCTGTCAGCGCGGAGAGCGCCAGGCTTTCAGGAGAAGCAGCCGTCGTCGTCCGTTCGTCGCGCAAACGGGACGACGCGTGCAATCTGCCGCACTACGCCGGGTGAAGCAAGGCTACGCCACGTCGACCCACTTGGTTACGGCGTCGTCGAGGTCGGTGCGCATGCGCGATACCCATCGAGAGACCACCATCGTCGCCGCAATGCGAGTCGAGTGCCGCGATACTGTAGAGAGTTCTATAGATTAGGGGACGCAGGCCGCTTGCGCAGCCTAGTCTAAAACTATCTAATGGAAACATGTTTTGCCATCGCTATACAACGGTATAGTGCACGCGTTGTGCTCCGGAACCTTCTTTACTTCGTGAAGGCTCCCGCCAAATTATACATGTACGCTTGAAAGCTTGACAGAGTGGGCTTGGGAACCTTTAGATAATACACCGAGGTTAGCAGAACATACGCGCTGCTTTCTCGGTTCCTGCGCCAGCGCATAGGACATCACTTAAACCTTGGCGAAGCTAAGTTATACTGTGGGACGCCTCGTTAGATAACTCGCAGACATGGTCGACAATTAAGTGCTCTAATAGTAATGACGCTTGTAGAAAAATCCTGGTTATCCTTTAACTGATGAGCGGAATCGTGGTACGAGGACAGATGAAGCGGTTAATGTCCTCAGGTCGGTGGCAGCGTATGGAACTTCGACATACGGGAGGTTCCGGATAAATGGACCGCCAATGAAAGAAGGGTTTGATCCAGTTACGGAAATTTCTTGTGGTTTCGCACTCGATGACCTTGCCACACGTTTCAAGGTTTGAAGTGCTTTTACCACTGAACTAAGAAAACGTCCAATGTTTTCTGCTTTCTCGGTATCGTTTTTTGGGGGGTGATCCTCGAATCGTAGAAACCAACGCGGGGCTCGATCCAACCGAAGACCTTGAGATTAAGAGCACCACGTTAAGCCCGACTGAGGTTTCACGGCATTACTTCCGTGACAGATGGCTATTTAAGTGAATATATAGTCATGTATGATTTCGCAGCATCGCAAAAAGAATGAAATTAAGATAAGTAAACGGGAAAGATCGATCAACGTATTTTGAATAAGCGTTCCTTTCACGTCGAATAGCATAAGAATAGAAAGGATGCTCCTGGCTCCAGACAGGTGTCGTCGCTCTAAACGCTACATAACGAAAAAAAAATTGGCAGTGACTTAGCTCGGCTATGCCAGGATATACGTAGCGAAAGCTAAGGCATATCATGGTTAGCCTTGATTAATCCTGATTGCAAGTCCAGGTTAGTATGGTGGTCTAGCTATGTTGCGGCGTTTAGTCAGTAGTGCGGCGCGCTGTTCGTCTGTTTCCTGGGCGATTCGTTTCCTCTTCATCTCGTTCCGATGTAGATTCCAGGCCTCCTCCTGCTTATGAGAATTGTCGCCGTCCATACTGCCGCCTCAATTGTGGTTGCGGCGCATGCGAGCTCTCCTTTTCAATCCTCCGACATGTTATCAGGCATGCGACGCAGCTGGCGAAGCGAGCGGAGGCGAGCGCAACGACGAGGAACGCGGTGTGACGTCATGTGCCCCCTCGGAGCACCGCCACAGCGAAGTCGCAAGTTCGCGGGCAGTATTAGCCGCATTAAAAAAAATGGAGGAGGCTTAAACTTCGCTTTTAAGAGTGGAACGCGGCAGCATTCAAAGCTCCCTGACTGTTTCTCACGCTTCGCGGCAACTGCAGCTTATGTAACCGCAACATTTAGCGGGAAACGCTGGCGGCGAACGCTATGCACGAGCGGCGAGATTTCTGGTAGAAACGCAGCCTCTTGCCTGCGCCGATCTCGGAGGTGTATATGTATATATATATATATATATATATATATATATATATATATATATATATATATATATATATATATATATATATATATATATATATTATTGTGGCACTTTCAATATGTCAGTCCGAGAAGATTTAACATAAAAAGCACGCGCTCGCGGTGTTTCGTTTCATGACATGTGTTTGTGGGCTGTCATTCTCAAAATTCCGAGCGATAACTTTGTCAACAACGTAAGGCAAGGTATGATGAACTTCAGTGAAAAAATGGCGTGGCAGTATAATCCACATATGCCGCACGGCATATAGCATACATGTATCTATGGCATCTAAACATATACGGAACCTCACCGCGATGACGACGGCGAAAATTCGCTTGGAGTGACCATAGGACTGCTATGTTCTGTATGTTGTATTCGTGATTAGAAAAAAAAGAATTAAGCACTGTTCGCTTCACTTTGCTGAGTGCTTGCAACCTCTGCCCTACGGGGCTATGAGACACTGCATTTTTTTTTTTTTTGCTTGCTTACGGGAGCGTGAACGCTTACGGGTGTATGGGAAATTGATGATGACAGTTTTTCTTCACGCAGAACAAAAATGAACGGAACCCAAGCAATGCACAGCTTCGCAGTAAAACGTGACAAGCCGGGTGCTTGCATAATCTGCGTCGATTTGTGCGAAAATTACTGAGAGCTACCGAGCTGCGGACTAACCAAATTAGCACGCTTCGCCCAGCTCAGTAACAAAAAGGAAAACAAAAACAAAAGAGATTAAGGGCGAACGAGTAATAACTTTTATAGAACATAGCTGCACACGTGGTGGCTATACAATATCGTTTTGGGGACCATCAGTTGTATAAATAAGTAAACATACACGTCATATGCGGACGGAGCTGCACCAAGCAACGAAGGACCGCAGCACGCAATGCATTGGCGCTAACGGCTCCGTACAGAAACAATCAATCTCTGTGTTAGGCCTCGCAAATACGCGATATTGGTCTCTGCGGTCAAGCGTTGCCAAGTAGCGAATACGCAATAGACGGGAAGTCGCAATACACGGGAACTGCAACGCCCAGAACAAGCGCCCAAAACGAAAGCAAAATAGAAGAGTAGGAGGGCGGGAGGGTCATAGCGGGAGGCCGCAGAGCCTGGTAAATTACATTCGAGGCATTGGCGTAAGGCGAAACTACAAATCAAAGGAAATAGCTGCGCGACAGCATGGGAACACGAACGTGCCCGAAAGTAATGGCGCGGACTCGCGGTTTGTCCGCTGAAAAGCACCCCACCCATGTACGTGAGATCGAAGAGCGCTGGTTATGAGGTATATAAGCTACAAAATAAATAAAGCGAGCTGTTTATTCATGCATCGCACGCGCGTTCGGTGGGAGGTCGGCAGATCATTTGTGCCCGAGTCATCAACGGTGGCGCAAGAAGAAAACACGGGCACCGTTTTGCAGTAAAAGCCTGAGCTCGCGTGCAGCTATATGTGCCTTGCACTACATAGACGGAGAGGAAAGTGGGTGCGTTGGACGCCAGGCGGGGCATCTTCGTCATCTTCGTCAGCGAAAGCGCAGTGGCTTTCATTTTGTGCAGTATGTTACGAGACGATACGTATCATACGTAAGGTGAATTATGTACAGCATACACCTGTACATGATACGTACGAAACATGAAATAAAACTATATAATAGAGATTTAAAGCGTCCGTATAGCGCGTTGCCCTTATGAAAATGACTGTTGAAAAGTTGTTGGCATATTGTTGACGAATTGTTGACTCAATAGCCTTTCAACAATACCTCAACAATTATTGAAACCACAGGCAATAATTCAACAGTAAAGTTGTTGGGCAGTTCACAACAAAAAAGTCGTTGACTAAATTCTGTTGGTATATTGTTGAATAGTATTGAGTCTTATTGAGCCATTGTTGAGCAGTTTTCAACAGTAAAGTCATTGACTAAATTCTCTTGATATATTGTTGAATAGTATTGAGTATTATTGAGCCATTGTTGAGTAGTTTCCAACAATAAATTCGTTGACTAAATTCTGTTGATATATTGTTGAATAGTGTTGAGTATTATTGAGCCAATATTGAGTAGTTTGCAACTATAAAGTCGTTGACTAAATTCTCTTGACATATTGTTGAATAGTATTGACTATTGAACCATTGTTGAGCAGTTTCCAACAATAAAGTCGTTGACTAAATGCTGTTAACTTATTGTTGAATAAAATTGAGTCACGAGCAATATTGAGTTTCGAAGTAAATGTGAAACACACGCACATATGTATGTGTGCGTCTTTTGCACATATATGTTGCTTTACTGATCACTTGATCACCATTGCATATATACAGGGTGTTGTTTCACGTTACTTGAACCATAGACGTATATACACGTGTTTCAGCTAACTTTACTCAGAGTTTAAAAATATGCCGATGCACCATAAGACGATGCGACCAAATGCATGTTGCTCACTCTTGTACGTGTCACGCTATTCTTGTATTTTTCCTAAGTAGCTAATTAGTCAAGAAAATTAGCCATTCTGAAGGAACAAAGTTAGGCGAAAAATTCGAATTAGAAAGCTCTAGAGCACTTTGCAAAACTTCCTATTAGGCAATTTCTTACTTTCTATCTATTAAGTGTTAGTGTTTTTCAGCTTACTGCGGATGCCCGTGAAATACAAAAAATATCACCTGACATATCCGCTTGCGCGCCGTGCTTGCAGCGCTCCCAAACGAGCATACCATCGAGCAGGGTGTGTTGCCGCTTAAAAGGCGACAGGGCAGTGACGAAGGCGTTGGCTGTGGTATTGACGCCAGCGACGTGCTTCCCTCGCTGCGGTTCATGATGGCGATAAGCAGACAGGTGTTCACACCGGTTAAATGGTATGTTTTCGTTTGTGCGCAGAAGGCTTAGGAGCAGTGCAATCACGACGCAGGCGGGCATATGTCACGTGGTGCTTTTTCTATTTCGCGAGCATCCGCAGTCAGCTGAAAAACAATAATACTTAACAGATAGAAAGACAGAAACTGTTTATTCGGACGTGTTGCCAACAGCTCTGCAACTTTCTAATTGGAATTTCTTTCCTAACTTCCTTGCTTCAGAAGTTGGTTAATTATGCTTGACTAATTAGCTAATTAAGCAAAAATACTCAAATAGCGCGACACGCTACATACCAAAGGGAGCAACATGCATTTAGTCGCGTCGTCATAGAGTTTATACACTCGGCCTAAAGTTAGCAGAAACACCCTGCATATATATATATATATATATATATATATATATATATATATATATATATATATATATATATATATATATATATATGCAGTTTGAGAAGACAAACGTCCCTACAAGCAGTGACAAACAACCGATGATTGGACACATCCTGCATTTCTATCGGCGTCCATTATAAGGGGCCAGTGCCCTGGCTGTGTTAGGCAATGGCATTGCATGCCTCCAGGTTAAATATGGTCAAGGTGGCGGAGAACGTTAACAAAATTCAAGTCTGGCGTTTGACGTGCCAAAACCATGCTTTGATTATGAGCCGCACCGTAGTAAGAAATGCCATATTTATTTTTGCCATCTGGGGTCCTTTAACCTGCACCGAACGCACAGTACACGGTCGTTTTTGCATTTCACCCCAATCGAAATGCAACCGCCGCGGCCGGCATTAGATCCCAAGCACTCGGGTTAGTAGAGCAACACCTCAGCCACTATGCCACCACGGTGGGTGCGGCGGAGAAAGGAGTGAACATCGTTTTTACAGAGTGCATTTCGCTTACCCGTTAGCGCGCTATACAGAACGAAACGAAAAGCTTGGCCGATATGTACGACATGGTGCTCATATTTCACATGGAGGCCAAATTCTTTTCTGTGACCTAGACGGGGTGCTGGCGAATGTGTTCAGAGTCTGCTCGGCCACCAAGCACAATCTGCGCCGCTATACGTTCTCGGTGACAAATCGCACAGCGCAGGAGCACACGCACAAATGTTTAAAGAATGGGACGACAGACCGCCTGCAGTTTGCCATGACGTCGAAATAAGAAGCACAAACAGCGACGTTTCTGTAATTTTCTGGTCAATAGTTCAGTTCGTATTGTTGCGGCACGCATTACTTTTTTTTTTTTAATCCAAACGACGAAAACTGTGCGCGCACAAATTAGCGCGGCGTTTGTGACGTTTGAATTTGGCGCCTTTTCCCGCGCATGCCATTAGCTCCGGCCGGTGCACTGCGTTACTGCGCTAAAGAAAGTAGTTCATCAAAGAAGCGAAGCAAAAACTTTTATACACTTGCAAACCGCAACAATTGTTCAGTAATAACATGAAATTACATAATTTGTTATCCAATAGTACAATTTATGATAATATAAGCGTGTGTTTGTATGAGTGTACATGTATGATTGCGCGTTTGCGCTGTTGATGCTTGGCGCATTCCGGCGAGTTCGTGCACGCCGTTTACGTGAGAGTTTCCTGCGTTTTCTGTGTTCTTTGTGTGCTTCGCTGTGACATCTTTGGAATGTTCCTGCGTGTTGCTCGCTTTTTATGGACTTGTTGCCTCGAAGATCGCCATGATCGCCTCCGACTCAGCGACATCAAGGGTGAGTGAGTGTTTCGAATTCCCCTTGTTCGTCCATTGCGACGCGGTGAACGGAAGCGGGGAAATGATTTCAGCGCTTGTGCGTGTCTTCCGCGCGCCTCTTTTCTAGTTTTCATTCCTAGTACTATCCTTCCGTTGCGAGAATGGGTTGTACAGCACTAGATTTGTGGTAGATAACGTGGAGTTTTGTCCTGGTTTAACTTTACACTCCGCTTGTGGTGGCGTAAGGCAGCTATGTGGTGCCACCTAAAACAGGGCATGTTGTACGCCATGATTTCTGATACGGTGTTCGAGCACCGATTGAGTTAGCCTTATTAATGAGCGCAAAACAATGCGACGTGAAACCATCCGATCTGTACTGTAATCGAAGATATTTCGTTTGCGCCACGCTAGTACAAGGCGTGTGAGCGAGCTTTCAGCAAAAAAAAAGAGGGGGGGGGGGTGCGGTGGGATTGGCGAAAGTGTATTCTGTTGCGCTGTTCCCTTCAGGATCGAGTGACTCCGCGGTGCTTCAAAGCTACTATCTGACACGCCGTGCGGCCGATGTTCGCGCGATCGGAAAACACAGAGGAGGCTGTCGCGCAATAATAATAAAGAATTTCAAGGGTGTACATGCGATACGTGAGATACAATAGGGGTGATGCCACAGAGTGCTGCGAAATCATCGACTTATACGCCTTGCCAACCGCGTGTGTTTTGTTTTCCCCCAGGTCGCGCGCATTCAACTTTCTTTTATCATCTTCTCCGTTCGACGCCATCGAGTGCTTCGCCCAAACGGCTTCGCGTAGGCGCTCTTTGCATTCACGGAAAGGCAGATTTCATGGCACTTCAGTAACTGATTTAACAATAGTTTTAAAATCAGTAAAGGAACGAGATGCCTGGCATATCTGCGTTGTCGTCCCACTGTGTTTCGAGGCGGCATGTATACGTTATCGGCAACATAAACATCAATAATTAGCATTGTTTCTTGTGACCATAGAAGTAGCTAGTTATGTCGAAAAGCTATTTTTGCTTTGAATCAGAGCACTGTAGAGTGAACAGATTGAAAGGGGAGCGCATCGTTGTGAACTAAATCACGACACTTTGCCACAAGCTTGGAATAATGCTTTGTCGAAAGAGCAGTTTTGTGAAATTCTTTCTTTGAGAGTAAGCAAAACTTCAGTAGCATCAGGTAGACGGGGAGTAAAAGAATGTTACACTGGTTTTATATGAAGGAGCTGCCTCTTATATGAGGCCATAACAGTTAAGTAGATGCGTGGAAATAATGTTTAAAGTTACTAGAGGAATGTGAAATAAATTTTTTGACAAGCTCACACTGCCATTGGCAAGAGCGGCCACACTTTAGTGTATTCAATGACTAGTCATTTGTATCCGTCCATTTATGTCAGCCTAATGGTCCATGTAGCTCTTTTGATTGTCGCTTTTGCTGCATCGTGGCTTCACGTTTTAATAGTGACATCTTTTTTCAGATTCAAAATGAGCTGGGAGAGGCCCCCGCTGGAACGGTAAAAGTGAATTCTTTGGCCATCCATTCTGTAGCGTCACGATGATCAAATACAGTGATACTGTGAAAATGTATTGCAGGAAGCAGAAAAAACAACAACATTGCTGATGCAACTGCAACGCATTTGCTCCAGTCATCAATTGGCGCAGAGTGCCTTCATTAGGAGACATGGTGCCTTTAAGCACTCAGCTTAAAGACTTTGCAACTGCACCGGGACTGGGAGTGAATTTCAGTGCCACTTGTGAACATATTAAACGCAGAATGTGCCTTTTTCAGTGTATATGCCTGATATGAGAGGGGCGTTCAGAAACTTAGTGTGGACATTAGTGGTCTGCATGAGTGCACATCTTTCTAGTTTTACCAGAACGAAGGTATTATGACCTATGTCATACAGCAGTGCACAGCTAGAGGTATCAAACCAGAACAGCAGCACTCCTTGAGAAAGTTGGCTGAAAAAACGAGCAGTGATCGAGGCTTTCTACATTTCAAGGGCCAAATTCCAAAAAAGGTTGATGTCGAGCTGGACGGTGTGAAGTGCCGGTCACCACATGCTGTAGCCAGCATGGCATTTTTAATCTCCTTGGCATTATGTCTCGTTAAGATACAGAAATTGCATCACTGCTCATAAAGAAATTGGAAATTGGGAGGTTGAGGGGAAGTGGAAGGGCTCCCCTCTGGAGCAGCCAGTGCATGCCCTTTGCTATACTGATAATCCTACCTTAATGAGAACCAGTGATGCATGTTAACCTATTACGCAGCCAAGTGCATTCCTTGTTTTGTATTAAGGGGACACTAATGACACCTTAAATGAATTTAAAATAAAGCATCGTCTTAAATAACTACTTCTGTAACTTTCTTGGTAGTTGTTTGATTATTAGAGAAAATAAAGCTCAAAGTTCAATTTTCTGAGTATCGCCCCAAAATCTTTGTGCTGACACCTCATTGTCACATCATGGATTCCAAGTATTTTTTCAAACTTGGGCTGTATTGGTTCTGTAAAAGTTCTTGGCGCTTTTTATTTTGGGTTTTTGGAATACGATGAAGAACATCTTTATTTGTAAAAAAAATTGCTACACCTCAACAGACATCATCAAAATCCATGACGTCACAGCAAGCGGGTGTGGTAACTTCAAAGCAGCACTGCCACCAATCTTTCCTCTTGCTGCTTTTACAGTTTACTCAGCCTCTTGTCACGGTATGAGTGAATCTCTTGAATTGTAGGAAGGTCATGTACAGATACATCTAAAATAATTTTTCTCTTTAGTGCTTTCATGCTGTAGTTGCTTAGGTGTGTTGGCACAGCTCCGCTAAGCACGAGGTCACAGGATCAAACAACCGCATTTTGATGGAGGTGAAATACAAAACTGCCCAGGTACCTTGCAGCCTGATTTGGTAAAAATTAGTCCAGAGTTCCCCACTAAGGCGTGCCTAAACATCAGATTGTCGTTTTGGCACTTAAAACGCCAGAATTTAATTAATTTAATTTTGCTTTAGTGCTCCTTTAAGCTGTAGAATTCATGATCTTTGCAAAAACTCATGCTCAAAGTATTCTCCATAAAGATTAAATAAACAGTAGATATAAGTGTCTATTCATATTTTGAATTGTGGTGATACGTGATGACTATTAGAACGGTGGTACAACGAGACAGACAGAATTGTAATACAATGTATGACGGCACGATGATGCACACCGAGGAAATGACCGAGTCTCCCTAGAGGTCCCTGATATGGACATCAACTGACTGTCCACAAACTTCTGAGTTCACTCCGTGATCTTGTGCAGCCTGTGCTTTGCGAGTCGATTAATTTAATTGAGGTGGTTGTTGGCACATACTGTCCTTGCAGCTTATGTACATTTCATACAGTGGAGTGGAATCTCACATATTGCTTCTGCAGCACAGCAAGCTAACGTGACGTGTAGTGGTAATCTTAGTAATGATCGACAATCATGTCCCTCTTTGAGCTCCTAATGCTGCTTGCCAACACAAGCAGCAGCAGTTGCCCAAGATAGCGGGAAGGAGATTCATTGAAAAGTGGCATATGCTCAAGGTCGCATACCCAGTCACCCAAGCTGTTCCAACGGTTGATTTTGAACTCTTCCCTCAACATAGCCCAATCTCCCCATTAGACCATGGACTACCTATTGACACAAATGGATGGGAAAATAGAGACAAACACCTGAAAATATGAAGTATCCTAAGAATGGTAATCACAATAAATAGTACTAGATGTGCATTAGCGCAAGCTCTTGGGCCAGTTGGTGCATGATAAACTTGAAAAAGGGGGGTACCAGCAAAACAAAGGACGCGCACACACGTAAAAGGCGTTAGACAGGGACGGATGCTGGTCCGTCCCAACGTCCGTCCGTGTCTAATGCCGTTTCCTTGTGTGCGTGTCATTTGTGTTTCGCTGGTACTCCCCTTTTTCAAGTTCTAGATGTTTGGATACTTTGGTTTATTATTCTTTTTTGTGCTGGATTGTTTTTCTGAAACATGTGGCGTCCAGACAGCATAAGAAGCTTGTAAGAAGTCAAGTTTAGCAATCTAGATTTGCAACAGGTACTTTTGTAATTTATTTGCAGTAGGGCTGTTGTGTGAATGTGCTTGAAAGGCTTAAAACTGTTTTGCTAACATTTACTTAAACATGCAGGTTCACATAGGTTGAAGGAGTGCACATTGAGAAGGTTATCCTGGCACAGCTTGCCATGGCCTGCCATGGTGGACCAGGAAAGTTTGCAAGGGCCTTGCTTCACCATGTGTTCACAGAGGAGGAGCTCATGGGCCATTTGGGCTTTGGAAATAACACCAAGGGGCAAAAAAGGCTCTTGACCCCACCAGGGTCAGTGCTGTTATAGGCAAGTACCATATATCCTTTCTGGTTGCATTTTTACATTCACATTTTTTTCTAAGATTATGAACTTGCCATTGGCATAACAAACGACTTTCAAGTAGCCCGTGTGTTCAGTTGTGTGCAACAATAGCCTACTATTTGGAATGACTGTTCATACGATCTTAAGTGCGTAATGCCGCCATACTCAAATGCTTCTAAAATTTAAAAGCTGCCTTCACTGCTGAAAGTTTTTAGTGGCTCCACCACATAAAATGAGCTGCATTTGCGCATTAGCAGTGTTACTTGGCTGTCATTGCAAGGAATAGTTGTCTGTGAAGCACGCTCCAAATCTATTGGCATGGAGGACATGTTTAGTTAGCCTGAAAATGTTATTCTAATACGCGAATTGCGGAGAAGGTATGCTCAAGTGTGGTTACTGCTCAGCTCGAGCAGGAGCATGTTCACCAAATTGCAGAAGTCAAAACAGCTCTCCAGGTTCTGAGATGTGAAACAGTAGTTTCACCAATTTTAACTGACCACATCGAATTAAGGTTGCTCCTATATTGAAGGAGGTCCATGTGATGCCAGACAGCAGCCTTTTAGCAGAGGGAACCTGAGTGGTGTGGCAATTTTCTTTTGGTTGTTTCAATCAAAGAAACAACAGGGACAGAGTTGCAAGCATTGCTGTCAACAGTACTACGTTTAGTGGGCGCTTACTCATTCTAAGCACTTAACCTATGACTTGTATTTATTAATGCACACTTTATCACTTTGTATTCTAAGATATGAAAAAAATATTTATGTGGCTTTTCCCCATATACTTCAATAAATTGAGAATAGGATCTTGGGGCCTAATGTATAAAGCTTCTTACAGACCATCGGACATGTTCACTACTCCCATTCTGAAATTGTTAGAATTGATTCCTGCTTCCTTACTTCACCTACCTGTTAACAGGGTTATTATGAACCATTGCCAAGTAGATTATGGGCTTAAATTAATCAAAAAGATGAATGGGCTTTTCTGTCGCTCTTGTTTAGCCCGTTGAGGATCACATTTTGGGGAGAAATATGCCTCTCTAATTTAGGAGTTATATATTTTTTGTGGTGTGCAAATGCTCAAAACTTTCGAATTGAATAGTGTCCTATTCAATTTAGTCTTTGAGTGGTCACTATTTGTAAGTGCGAGTATTCTAATATTTCGAAACACCAATAAAACATGAAATTTGAGCCAAAGTACAGTAAATTTTCACCTCCAATAACATAGCGTAGACATAAAATGTAAGAACTTGTAATAGCAGACCAGGCTACGTTACTTCAGTAGCTGTGCTTTAGAGGCTTTACAGCAATCATTTATGCTTACTGAAGAGTCCTGTGCATGTGAAGAAACTTTCTGCTGCTCCATTTGTGCTTTTAATAAACAGCTTTTCATAACATAACAATGACAGAAACTTGCTAACTTTAATAATACTAGGATGTGAGCCTCATCTTACATTAATTGTGATATCAGCTGTTCATTATTCAGAAGCTATCCATTATTTGATTTGCTTCTAGCATTTTTCGGTTCAGCCTCAAAAATCACTTTTCGCGCACCCTTAATATTTTTATTGCAGATTTAAGTTCTTCAGAGTGACATTCCGAGAAAATAAACTGGTAAATAATATTTTTAAATAACAATAAAGTGGCAATACCATTTCAGTATTTGCAGTTTTACATGTTTTATTTTTTTATGCAGGATAAAGCAGCATAATTTTTTTTGTGTAATGAAACTTACAAAAAACTTGTGGCAACACTCCCAAATTACTGCAATGACAGACACCAAGGAGCTAGGTGAAAAATCAGTTTTGGAGAAACCCAAGGAGCGACACCACTATAAGAATATTTTCTAGAAGTCTCAGAAGGTTGCAGCACCTCCAGTAGGATGCTAGGCAACACTTTATTCTGAAAAGGCAAATTTTTTTCAGAACGTTCCATCACAGCCACAGATGTACGGCAGTGAACCCTAAAAGGGTTAAAGAAGTCAGTCCTATGGCATATGGCTCTTAAAAGACGGCATTTCTTCGTCTCTGTCACATTCTGCATGTGTCATGCTAAGCAGCTTGGTGCACTACACGGAATCCTCATTATAACAGTAATTCAGTCGTCGAGGCAGAAAACATACTTCACTGTAAGCAGTGTCTTCTTTATTGTAGAAAGTCTTAAGTCATTGTAAGGCGAGAAGTACATTCCGATTGCATGTGAACTCAGGAAACCTAACATCAAATGAAGCTACACTCAGTTGTAGTGACATGACAGTATTGTATTTGGAGCATGGAAAAGCACAGTGAAGTGCAGCAAATTTTAATTATGAAAGTTATAAGAAATAATTTTAGTTGTCAGTTCAGGTTTATTTATGAACGACATGAATTTGTTTCACCATTTCGTTTCTCGGCAAGCAAAGCTCACATCTTTGACATTGAGGATATTCATAAAGTTATTTTGCTACAGTGTTTTGTTCCTCTTTGCCCTTTCCTGCATTTGACACTTAGTGGAGTCCTGTGCCGCACTGAATAAATTTAAATGGTCATGCTGTAAAGCTGTACCCGTGGAAAGTTGGAATAAAGCAACACAAATACATAAATCAATTTCGTTATAACGAGGGCAGATTGCATGCCATTCTTTTGCATGTGGAAGTTGCTTTTTAAAACTTGTTCTGGCTTCTTGTTTTTGCAGGCTTCACGTGTCGCAAATTGCCTGGTACCAACATGCCCTATGTAAAGAACTGTGGCCTCGCTTCTCGCATGGGACCAATAACCTCTCAAGAGCCCAAGTTGGACAGCTCAAACCAAAACACAAGTGTTGTGCTTTTGTAACTCTCGACATTTTTATGTTCTGTGTTAGTCTCCTGAAGGGCCCAATTTGGATTTCTCAAATGAGCTTACAAATGTTGTGCCTTTCTATGCCTTCACATTTTTATGTTAATTTTATTTATGTTAATTGTGCTAGTCTCCTGAGAAGTCCACATTGGATTGCTCAATCCAGAATACAAGTGCTGTGCTTTGTTATAGTTCACTACATTTTTATGTTAGTTTTTGATATGGTTCTAGTAAGGAAAGTGTTTCCTTATTAATATATTTTTTAAGTATCTTAAGCCATTTCATGCCAAACCACCCAATTTTGTCAAGAACTGTTCCATTATGGCAAACCATTTCAAGTTTGCTTGATTTTGAGTAGGTACAATGAGGAAATTTGCTTTCGTACATACACTTGAGTCATTCCAGGGCAACCAACCAACGTTTTTTTGACCATCACAGATATAGTTGAAGCTCCAAACTCTTGCTCCCCATTTATTTTCCTTCGGAAAAAATTTTTTGAACTTTGGCAAAAAATTTATTGTTCTTGCCCAGCTAAGCTAGAAGGCACTGATACACGTTTCTTCTGAAAGGGAAATTGTATGATCCAAATATTCAGATGGTGTTCATGTCAAGAGACTGAAGTGGTGTGAGTGCCAAAATTTGCAAAGTTTGAATTTTCTTCTAACGTAGGGAAATACAGAAGGCACAAAATAAATATAAAATCAGACTGGTTGACTTGGGATAGGTGCAAGATATTTCAAGCCTTGGAGGTTCAGTTGATCAGCTAAAAAACTGTAAAGTTCAAATTTTTTGCAAAAAGCTTCGTGTTGAAGGTAAAAAATTAGCTTTGGTGGTTGGCACAAAAGTATATGTCGCCCATCGTTACACAGCCCTACATGTCTGCTATACATGTGACAAGTAACAAAAAGGTATTATTCTTTAAGTGCGATAAATTATTTTTTATAATCTTCATTTGTGGATCACACATACAGCATAAATATAGCATAAATATATGAAGCCATGTCATCTAGTAAGGAAATATTGTTAATATAATTAGCCACAAGAACTATTCAACAAACTGACTGCCTTTTTTATCATTGCGAAGGCAGGTGACGTCAAGTGCTGCAGCTGCAGTCTCAATTCGTATTTTTTTAACATGAACGCAAGAAGTGGTTGCCAATGGTGTCTGACCACATCAGACTAAACATGGCACATATGACTTTTATAGATGAGCATGTTCCGGCTCTGAAACAGTGGTAGCAAACAACACCACAAGAATTTGTTCGTACTCATGTAGGTTTTCAGTCCTAATTATGAAGGTGTTTTCTACTTGCATCATCATTGGGCTTCAGGGAGCAGGGCACAAAGTGTCCTGCTCCCTCTATGTTGCATTGCACTGCGACATGCCCTTTAAAATGCTTTGTATAAACAACATCAGCGCTCTTTCTGGATTTACTGTCTACATAATAGCTGATATTTCTTTTTGTAAACTGCACGAACCATATCTTTTAGCACTGCAGGATTCCCTCACGTATTTAATACGTACGATGTCTGTTAGAAAAGTATTTGACCTTTTTTTGCAAACACCTGATGAATATGTAACAAGTGCGTTTTCATCAGCCGCCCTTGAACCTTTGTGCGCATGCACGAATTTTTTCCTGCCTGCCAATAGCGTGACTTGCTAGGACGCAGCATTTGAATGAGGTAGTACACAGTGCTCTCGTCGGTTTTTTATTGCAAGGAAAATGGCGGAGTGACTGGAGCAGTGCTACGGCATCAAATTTTGCCAGAAACTGGGCGACAGCCAAGTGGAAACCATTCCGAAGATTCAGACTGCTTTTGGTGACTATGCTATGAGCAGCACACAGATTAAGGAGTGGTACAACCAGTTTAAAGACGGCCACGCATCGGTGGAGAGCGAGCCACGCTCCAGTCGGCCATCAACATGCCGAAATGACCAGGTCATTGCCAAAGTGAACCCCGTGGTGATGCGGGACTGTCGTGTGACTATCCAAGAAATTGTGGAAGAGGTGGGCATCAGCACATTTTATCCACATTCCATTATCACTGAAGATTTGGCCATGAAGAGAGTTGCACCAAAATTCGTTCCCAAGCTGCTCATGGTGGAGCTAAAGCAACTTCGTGTTGAAGTCTCACAGACATGCTGGATTCCACAAACAGTGACCCCAACTTCATGAACACCATAATCACTGGTGACAAGTCTTGGGGGTATGTTTACGACCCGGAAACCAAATCCCAGTCATTACAGTGGAAGCATTCCACGTCACCAACCAAAGACCGCTAAGTGCGCATCAATGTTAAAGTGTTGCTGACTGCTTTCTTTGACTCCCGCAGTGGTACACCACAGGTACGCACCACAGGGTCAAACAATCACTAAAGACTACTACAGGGATGTCCTCCATGGTCTATGTGATGCTGTGTGGCGCAAGATACCGAAGTTGTCAACAGGAAATTGGCGCATCCATGACGACAATGCTTTTCTCGCACTTGATTCAGACTTTTTTGGCGAATAACCAGACTCCTGTAGTTCGACAGGCTCCTTACTCTCCTGATGTGGCCGCCTGCGACTTCTGGCTGTTTCCCAAAATCAAGAGGCCATTGAAAGAAGCGCGATTTCAGACAAGAGAAGACATGGCTGCAACAACAGCTGAGCTAAACTCCGTTCGGAAAGAGGCCTTCTCGGAATGCTTCAAACAATGGCAGCACTGCTGGGAGAAGTGACTGGAGTCCCAAGGTGACTACTTTGAGGGTGATTAGGTTTCCAACGCTCCAGTTATGCCAGTTTTTTTTTTCTTCAGCCAAAGGTCAGATACTTTTCTAACAGACCTCGTATTGATAGTTTATGTGCAATGGCTGTATGGTTTACCTGGCCCACACCAAACACAAGCCTCGTTGCGTTAGAGCATGTGGCCCTTGGCAATAAAATGCAGACCCTAACACCGCTTCTCTGTCATCTGTGTGGAGACAAAGCCAGCTTTGTCGTGTGCATTCCTAGCCAGCCAGTGTGCGCACATCCGAGAAAAGTCGGTGCTGACAAAATTTCAAAAAAGAATTTCTCGCACTTAAAAATAATGCCTTCTTTAACTTAACACATGCATAGCAGACATGTAGAGCTATCTAATAATGTATCATTTTTTGGCCAACTACGAAAGCTGTTTTTTCCTTCAACATGAAGCTTCTTGCAAAACATTAGAATTTGTTTTTTTTTTACAGGCGATCAGCTGAACCTTCAAAGCTGCACATATTTTTTTGCTATACTATGTCACCTGGGCTACCATTCTGTATTTAAGTTCTGTCCTGTGAATTTTTCGTTACGAAAAAATCTAACGGATTGCAATTTGACTCATCTTTGCCGGTGCCAAAAGCAATTGAAGTATTCAAATATTTGAAAAATTGTCTATTTTGGCAGTTGCATCACTTCACCGTATTTCCACGCACACCATTTGAAGGCCTCTATCAATACAATGTGCATTTGAAAAAGAATGTTGATTGATGTCCTCTAGCTCAGCTGAGCAGGAAAGCTAAACTGTCACCAAAATGCTACAAAATATCTGGCAAAAATTAATAAAAGTGGGTAACGAGTTTTGAACTCTATAAACACATGGCAATGTTTCAGCTATATGTGTGGTGTCAAAAAAACACTGGTCGATTCGGCATGGAATCGCACACTGCAAGTGCATCTGTGCCATTGTCAGAGTTCAGTAAAAACTGCATTTTACATAGCTTTGTAAACATGGTTTATTGCTATCTAAAATACATGAGTAAAAATTAATAGGTATAAGTCGGCTTAAATTTAAAATGCAACAAGAAATCTCCGGTAATGGCAATGATGTACCTTTCATGCTTGCATGAAACCATATCTTTTTCTGAATTCTTTCATTATTTTTTTGTGACAGTGAATAAAATTGAACTCACAAAAGGAGTAACTTTGTTTTATTCCAGCACATCACTAATAGTTTTTTTTTCATATAAAAATCTGAAGTAGTTAATATGAATAAGTTGCTTGATATGGAATGACCTGCGCAGGAACGTTATCATGGCAGAAAACGCAACTGTATCATGCAACAGCAATGCAGCATAATAAACTGCTCCCATAAGCATCGCTTATGTGATTGCCATATTTCAGAAGTATGTAAGGTTTACTGAAATTGGCACACACCATTCAACCAACAAATAAGGATTGTGCAGTGGTCCTTTTTCAGTTTTACAGATTTTTTAAAAGTTGTCTGTGCCAGGTAGCATAATTTTTGTTCTTGAGCTGGATTATTCAGAGGTGGACATTACTAGCACAAGAAATGGAAACATTAAACTGATTCTCATAAATTTATTAATTCACTTAAACATCACGGCACATATTTCAGTTTGCAAATTGTAGCCAGTGAGGTTGAAAGACATATTCACTTGAAATTAATTTCCAGGATGACACCAGTTGCGAGATTTTTTCAGAAATGTGAGAGATATACATGGGCATTCCGGTTACTTTTGTGCTTCAATGCATAACAGTGCGTTTTGTTAACAAAAAAGTGCTACAGCAGTGCATTTCTACAGCCAGTTTGATGGCATGTGTCTCGTTACTGGTGTCATTCTGGAAGTTTGTTCTTAGTGCATACACCTTGTAAAATTACCGTCTACAATTCGTAAAAACTTTATTAGGAACTGAGTTTTTCTTAATCAGCTGACTATGGTGTCTTGATTTCTCATGCAAGTAATGTTTGGCACTCTGTATCTAGAATTATGTTAGCTGCAACAGTCCGTGTTTAATAAATTCCATGAAACTTAAAGATAACCACCCTGCATATCGGGTCTCATTTGATTGCTGTGGGCTCAAGCAAATCGTGCCATGGTAATAGTACCACTGGCTCCCTAATAGAGAAAGCAAGTACCTTTTTTGAGTGCTCTTATTGACAGTCATATCAGTCTGCTTCTAGATTTATTTATTTAGGTATTTATCTTTTTAAATTTATTTCTTTTGGGAAATGTGTTTTACTTGAGGGCCACACAGACTACACCTTCAGTATTCAATTTTGTTATGGTGTCAAGCTGCAGGAAGTTTGTACTGTGCAATAGTTTTTAAGAAGTTTCTGATGTTCTCAAACTACAAATGGTTGTACATTTACACAGATGTTTGGTTACAAATAAACGGTTGACCTAGAAAAATGGTTTTTGTCTGCATCAGTTCAGCACTCTTGATTTTGTGGAGGACCATTCACTCTGACAATTAAAAAATGTTGCATAACAGTACTGCTAGCAGTTTTGCAATATGTTTTATTACAGGCAATCTAGGAGCATGTTTTGAGCCCAGGGTGACAGAGGCCTGCGATACAAAATGGCTGTATTTAAATTTTATCCCTATCCTCTCACAGCAAACATACCCACGTGACATCAAAGGTAATTATATGCAACATAGCTCAGCAGTATTTTAAGGTAAGTGCAGGTTTAAACTGCTAAATACCCACTGGGGCATAAAGGGATTTCAACATAATTTGTGTTGATGTTCAACAGATCTGCAACAATTGTTCCATGGGCTTTCAATATTGACGAACAACACATTTCAACAATACGTCAATGGGCTTTCAATTTTGAGACTAAACACATCTTCAACAATGCTTCAATGGGCTTTCAACATTGACAAACAACACATTTCAACAATACGTCAATGGGCTTTCAATTTTGAGCTTCAACAATGCTTCAATGGGCTTTCAACATTGACAAACAACACATTTCAACAATACGTCAATTGGGTTTCAACATTGACAAACAACACGTCTTCAACAATGCTTCAATGGGCTTTCAGCATTGAAGTACACCATAGTTTCAACGATATGCCAATGATCTTTCAAATTGAGAGGCCACAATGATGTTTCGAGTGAATGTCGCGGGCCAATTATCAACACTTGTCAACAATTTCCTCAATGATGTTTCAACAATTCCCCAATGATCTTTCAAGGTCATTTGTTGACGTTGAACAATGATACGTCAATAACCTTTCAACAATTTTTTTTGTAAGGGTGGCGTTTACAGAATATAACGGAACATTGGACACGTGGATGGCAAGAGTAGCATTGGCAGCGACATCGTGTGGTGATTTGATCAAACCACAAAGTGTCAGAAATGGCTCTGTTTTGCTTCTTTGCTTCATGTTGCACTCATCGAAGGAAAATTTTGGAAACCCCACTCTACATTCGTGACCACGGTATACTACTGCTGTCCTTTTTTTAGACTATAAACTGAATAGAACATAGCCCATGGTGACAATAAAGTTTTGCCATCAGGTGGTGCCGTCCCTCTCAATGTTCATGTCTACGTTTCCGATAATTGCGTGATCGGCTTACGGGTCAGCTAAAATTATGATAGATAAACAAGATAGATCAAATTAGATGCCTTCCTGCGTTTTTCTTTCTTTACGCTGGAGCCCCGCATAGCCTTGTCTGAACACAGTTATACCGGTACGAAGCGTACATTATCGTAGTACATTATCGAGCGCAGTACATTATCAAGCTACTGTATAGCGACCATTGCATATACAAGCCAGCTATGCAGGATCTGTAAAAGCATATAAAGACACGAAAGTTTCGTGGGCATGCATATATTGGTTTGCCTAGCGCTCGTTTTCTACGTAGCGAGTTTTTGTCCGCGTCTCTCGTACTCTCGCATACTTACCAGAGCTGCAGCCACTGACATAGTTTTAAGCATACACTAGTATCAATCGTTACGTTCGAATGATTTCCAGATGCGATTACTTCCCTCAGCTGCTACGCTTACTTTCGTTGTGGGACTGTTTCAGATTACGAAAGACCCCCTTGGTATTCCGCTGGCCGATTGATACGGATTGCCGCATGCAAAGTTCTTTATGACCTTCGAACAAGGACGACATCTCTCAATGCAGAAACATCAGCCTTGGCTGTAAGCCACTACATAGGTAACTCGGCACTCTCCCTCACCCTCTCTTCTTTATAACCTTCTTTTTGTTTCCAGCCGAAGCGAGGTGCAGATATCACCACTTAACCTACCCGTGAGCTCTGCATATATTGAGTCTACACATACGGGCACTGCTTATAAGCCGTGCATTCAACGAGAGTGTGTATGCCTATGCGCATAGGTCGCGTAACTCTCTCAATGCGCGCGCTTCACTTCTCTTGCGCGACATATCTATCACCGAGCGTATCTGTTACGTACATTCTTTGTGACGCTTCACTAATTTAGGGTTTGTCTTTGTTCCTATTCTCACTGTCGGTGCGATGTTCGCGGTCGTTGTTCTACTATCCTTTATTGTATGTTGCGCCCCCCTCATTCCTTGTCCTTTCCGTCTTCCTATACTCGATTTCTGTGTGTCTTCCCATCCCTTCGTGTAGAGCATGCATGTGTGCATTGCGCCACTTACCGGTGGCCGTTGCCGGCCTACTCCTTCCCACCCTTTCTGTCGCCCCGCATATTTTCGAACCAAGTGATATCGTAAAGGCCTTCAGCACGCTCTCTCTCTCTCTCATATATATATATATATATATATATATATATATATATATATATATATATATATATATATATATATATATATATCTGTGTGTGTGTGTGTGTGTGTGTGTGTGTGTGTGTGTGTGTGTGTGTGTGTGTGTGTGTGTGTGTGATGGGAAAGGCTGGGAGGTTCACCGGATGAGATTCTGCTTTGCTACCCTGCACTGGACGATGGGTAAGGCCAAATGAAAGGCGGAAAAAACAGCGCACAGAAAAAGCAAACTAACATATAGAGCATCTGCAGCTGGGCGGGTCGCGATGGCCACTGGAGTCTTGGAATAGGGACCCACCCTGCACCGCTTCCTTCCGCCATTTTTTTTTATTTTTTTTTATTTTTTCCTCATCAATAAATGTTTATTCCTCCTCCTCGATAACATTTTCTGAGACGACAATTCTGGAACCGCCCATGACCACGTCCATTGCTGGGGTCTCAGCCACCGTTCATAGTTATCCTATTCGCCCTCCTTCGAGCACACAGTGTTCATTTTCTCCCTCCTTCTATTGCCCCTTTCCCTTAACCCCAGTGTATAGGGCAGCGAACCGGATGCTCGTCTAGTCAACCTTTACAGACATGCCGTTATATAGCACTGAAAACTTGACAGATGTGACGAAGAATCATTCGAGACGGAGAGATGCAGAAAGTGCAGAAGAAAACGCAGTGGTCAGCGGTATCAAGGTGTTATATATCGCTTCAGCGCCACACGCTCTCATTTGCCGAAGGCATCTCTCCTAAACTGTGGCACAGTGATCTATCGGGTACTCCCGTTTCGGGTCGTTGTCTTTTGTCACTGCAGAGGCAGAAAAAAGAAAACGCGTCTGCATCCGAGACGCCACTGAAGTGGCCGGCCCGTCCATTCCTGACGCGACCTCCTCAATGTCGGCGCGACCCATTCATCTGACCGTTCTGAAAGCCAAGAACGTGTCACGAGGTCGCGACGCCCTCCCTCTCTTTCCAGCCATTTCTAATCAGTCTCGCAGCGCGCAGAAGACGACGACGATGTCGGCTTTCCAGAAGGAATACGGCGTACGAGCGACTCGCCGGCGATACCACGAGGACGAGGACACGCACACACACAGATACACGCACGCAGACACACACACGCGCGCACACGCACGCACAATCTCGTCGCCACAGCGACAGCATCGCTATATGGAGCTGAACACCCTAATCTACGGCGGCATCGCGGGCGCATTTGCCGGGACTTTTGCTTGCGTTTCCTCGGCCGTGGAACCAATTAGAATCGAGAAGGCAGTCCGGCGACGAAGGTGGGAGGCCTGGAGAGAGCAGCGCGCGTACGTTATCGGAGCGTTTGCAAACGCGCGCGCTACAGATCACAAATACGCGCGCCGGAAAAAAGCCGAGAGCGCCGGAGCGATGATTAATCGCTTGCCCCCGAGAGCTCGCGATAGGGCCCTATTCCTCACCGTCTCGCCACTGTAGTGGCCCAGAGAAATTCAGATTAGGTTGGGAGAGGGAGAGTGGAGAAGCGTAGGAGCTATGAAAACGAGAGAAACAGAGATCGTCAGATAAGGAAGAAGAAAGCAGAGAGAGAGATAGAGAGAGGTCTTAGGCCGGAGCAACAGGCGAATGTACAGGCGCGCTATACGCGTATAGTAAACGAACGCCAGTCGGTTAATTAACCATCTATGCTACGCTTGAAGGTACATATCAGCCCCAGGATGGCTTGAGCACGTGCGGGCGCGTAATTTGCAATTTCTTTCACTTTCTTATTCACGCAATATTATAGTCGAAATATGGAAAGATGAAATTAAAAAGACGTTCGAACTTCATTTCCAAGCAACCTTCCTAATGTTCGAACTTCATTTCCAAGCAACCTTCCTAATGCAAATTCCGAACGAAGCTGTTTAGGTGTTTTAAATTCGCGACATATTGTGGTAAAGAATTTGATTCTGAACGGCAGGGTGCTCTCGGCGGCGGCGCTGAGAGTCTGCTCGGGCAAGTCGTTTAGCAGCAACAGCAGATCGACCAAGCATTTTCACCGGCTGCGTCGCTAAGTGTTCAGAAAACAGCGGCCGCGTTTTTATGGAGGAGAAATGCAAAAACACCCGTGTACCTAGATTTAGGTGCACGTCAAAGAACCCCAGGTGGGCAAAATTTTCGCAGTCCCTCCCCTACGGCGTGCCTCATAATCGGATCGCGGTATTGGTACGTAAAACTGTATAATAGTTCAGAAGGAAAGCACGAACACGGGAACACGCGGAGCGCATTCTCTAGAGGCGGCGGCGCCTCAGGCGAAGTAGCGCATGCGCAGTGTGTCCGAAGCCCGCGCCAGCGCTTCGTTTCCGCGCTGTCAGCGTGCCTGGACCCCGTCGGCACTCCACTTTCCTCCTCGCCCTCTCGCCATATCCTCCCCCGCTTTCCGCCTCGTGGTTCCGCTGCGCCCTCCTCACCACTTTTTACCTCGCGCCACTTCACTCTCGCCGATTTTTCATCCCTCCCCCCTCCTCCCCCGCTGCGCGCCGCGTTTGCTCTCATCTTTCGCTGCGCTCGTTCGCTCGGTTACGCCGAGGAACGACGCCGAGGCACGCCCACGCTCGCCGCAGGAAAGGGGCGCCCTAAGCGCTGAGCTCTAAAATAACATTGCCAACACAAATAAACAATGCTTTACTATATAACCAGAACCGGTGTATATTAATGCCCCTTAAACTTCGTAAAGTACTTCCACGCTTTCAAGAATGCCGGCTCTTCCTTGCGCGCTGTGGTCGAGGCCGACGCCGCGTCGCTATTGGCCTAATAGCGTCACGTGGGCTCTCGCGCAGTGCATCAGCGCCATTTTTGCTCGAGAAGCGTCTACGGAATGGCGACTAGCGCATGTTGGCGCCGTTGCTACGCTCGAGCAGTGTAAAGAGAGGAGAAACGAGGAGGAGTGAAGGCGGAGGAGGAGAGTGTCGCTATTTTACGAAGTTTAAGGGGCTTTAGTGTATATAGTGTTACCCCTTTCCTGTTGAGAGCGAAATCGAGTTACGCTTCGAGCCAACGCGTAACACCACCGGGACTTGCGTATCACTCCCACCTACGACTATACCAATGGTCTCGTTGCGATCCGCGCGGATTCGCCCACACGTCTCTATCCGTCCGTAATCCTCGCAAAATTCGCGACGCGCTCGAGTTACTTCGCCAATCGTGCGTGGCTTTGGCACGCGATTAGCGCGTATACGTATCTCGCGATCAGAGCGCGTTCGCACCGAAAGCCTTGCGCAACAGGCACAAGCAGAGAGCAGTGGTATCGAGCGGTTATTCGACGGCCCAATCCTCAAGAAGAGAAGGCGGACTTTAGAGGGAGGAAGGACGGACAGGGAGAGGGGGGGAGGGCTCAGGCGAAAATCATAGTGCAAAGAGGCAACTCGGTGAAGCTAGTACGCTTTCTTGTCGCGGGAGGCGAGTTCTCAAAGCTTGTTCCCGCCCCCCCCCTAACACACACCCTTTTTTTTTTTTCGATGCGGCCTGCCGTCCGCAATTAGCAGCGTAAAAGCGACACCACCATATTCTTTCTACAGTGGCACGACGAGGACTCTTCGCTGTGAGTGGAGGCTAGCGCCTAGAAAGACCGAGCCATCCAAGAATGCTGAAACAAGAAGAAAGCGAAAGAGCTATATATCTTAAATGGAACGCGCGCAAGAAACAACCACTGAAAAGCTGGAGGTGGACTGAGACTCACTGTGCAGGTCCGTGTGCTCGGAGCTGTTGAGTGCGGAATAGCTCGATGCAGGTAGAACAGATCGACGAAGTAAGCGGGGCGCAGGCCTCGGACCAAGTAAAAAATTTTATCGTTAAAGATTAATTGCACTGTAATCTATAAGAGTCAAAGACTAAACTTAGGAAGTTTCAAGAACATTTACGCGACCCCAACGGCTGGAATGCTAAAACAGAGTTCTGCCATCCATCACTTCACAAAAATGAAACTTTGACAGTAATTTTCTCTTCCAATTACCTATAATCACCGAATTAACGAAACTAGAGTTATTTAAGAATATTTTATCAGCCTAAACCAACTTATTGTTTCTCTTTAGCATACCTTTAAAGATGCCCATGACGCTCTTATGCATATGTCTTGGCAAAATGAACACAACTCAATTAACGGCGTCATTTTCAATCAAGGGCTTATCTCCGTGACGCCAGCGAGAGTCCCCAATTTAAATTCCGCATTGGTTCCGTTCTTCAAGAGGATCTTCACAGAGCGCATACGGAAAACTGCAAAACGTGTACAGCAGGCGAAGTTATTAACGCAAGAGCGTCTTAAAAAACAGCCCGCACGAATGACGTTGTCGCCGCACTTGTCCCATTGCAATGTCCCCAGCGCGCTGCACACTGCACGCAACTGCCACCTAATCCGAGGCTGGGTTACAGTTTGGCGGCAAGCCCCACCGTCTTTCATTTACTCTCCCTCGTTTCCTCTTGCTTTCGTCGGCCGCCAAAATTCTCCGCTTCAGCGAACGCCGACCGTGGGCGATCTCGAGCGTCTCGCCGGCACGGCTCGGCTCGGTTTGGCGCGGCGCGGAGATACGGACAGGCGATCCTTCTGGCTGTGGCATCGCGCGAGGAATACACAAGTCGGACCACCGCTTGCCGACGAGTATTCGAGTGGCAGCGATGCGTTGCCTCCACCAGAGCGCTACCACCGCACACGGGCGGCCGGATCCTCGGGGTGCCCATTAACCGCGCCTGTCGACAAGCGCTCGCGGAAGGAACGAGACTCATCGAAAACGCGAGTCACGGCCGCCTGGCGGCGCGCCTGTAGCTACCGCTTTCTGCAGGGTGCGCGCACCGGAGTCCTCGAGCGAAACGATGCGGGCACGGCCTGACCAAGAAACGACTGGCCGCTGACTATGTGAGCGATAAGGGCCAGTCTTCCCGTTCCATTAACTTAAATTTCTGGGCCACGTATTCGTAAAAAAAGTGGTTACGATAAACACCGCGGGATCCAGGAAAAAAGAGGAGGGGGGAAGGCTTCGGTAATGCCGAGTGAGCTACCTGTAGCATACGTGACGTTCGCAGGTGTAGTCTGTACACTGCCTCAATCACACCTATACCTACACCAATACATCTGTGACACATACGCATGCAATGCGCGGTGTGCCGCACCTACGCGTCGGATAACCGCGCACTACCTCGCTTTGCCCGCGAGGCCCCTACAAGGTCCAAAAACGCTGACGTGCGACATGGCGCGCGCAACGCATCTCTTACAGGGTGCTTAGATGCCAGCTCTTAGTACACGACAGTCTCGTCCAGCATCCCCCTATAGCATACGCAAGGACACTAGTCTCTTTTCATTTCTTCCGGGGTGCGCCGATAGGCCCTTCTCGGTGTTTCCACTGCTCAAAACGCTGACGTGTCCACTGTCCAGCACGTAGAGCTGCAGCCAGAGGACACGCGCAACGCGTATCTTGCCGGCGTCTCTGCCACAAACCGCCCAGCGTTCGAGCCCGAGGGTATGGGTCGCGCCAAGCCCATGCCTCCCATGCCAAGCCCACCTATCTCTTCCCAGCAACCGACTCTCAAATGACCACACGCCAGCGCGGAACGGACCCGAACGCGCTCTCATGAGCAGCAGCAGCACACCCCGCACACGCAGGTATGCACACGCACTCAAGCCAGCACGTGGACTGCCAGAGAGAGAGAGAGGGGGGGGGGGGGGTGCACATCCACGGGAGGGCTTGTACGCACCCGTGCTCGCGCATATTGGTCCAGCAGCGAGCAGTCGGACGCAGGCAGGCAGCTCTTCCGCGTAGTTCCAGTTGCGGAGGGGGGTCCGTATGGATTGCTTTCCTCGCGTGTGCTCGTGTGCGTACACGTGTGGCGGGTGTGCGCGTGCATACGTTGTGTGCGCGCGCACGCGCAAACGGCCACGCGGGCATCGGTCATCCCGAAATTGCGGTGGCATGCCCGCAAAGAGCAAATACGCGAGCTGGCGCTTCGCTCCCGCGGCCCCATCCATCTTTCCTTCTCTCTCCCGCGTTCCGCCAGCGACGCTCGCCTTCGGAGAACAAACGTCTCGTGTCTCTGCTTCCTCCCATCTCCATCCACTCGCGACAATGCGCGCTTGCCAAGCAGTGCTCCTGTGCTTGATCTTCGAGCAGCATCTTCGAGCAGCCTGCAGCGATACGACTACGAGCAGTGCAAAACATGTCGCTTCCCCCTCCCCTCCCCCATCCTCCGGACAACGCCGTTGGCCAAAGGTAGAGAAGCCAGGCACCGATTGTCGAGAAAGTGGACGCGCGGCGCCACACGACGTTATTAAGTATTGCGGCAAGAAATGTTTCGACTTTGCCTCCAGAGCAATTATCCTGCTGTGCACGCGATGTGCAGCGATATGATAGACGACAAGCACAGAAGAATTCGCTTCATGCGGAACTCCGCGTCTAGCGAAAGCAGGAAACTATGGGCACCGTTTGTCGAGAAAATGCGCGTGCTGTGCGTTAAAAATATTAATAATAAAAGACAAAGAAAAGGCATTTACTAATCGGCGCCTGCGTAGCTATCATCGTTCTACAACGGTCTTTCGCGGGGTTCGCGGTTTCGAACATCGCTATGGCTGAAGTCAATGTTCGTCACTGTATTTCTCGCCGCAACGTAACGTGAGCGGCTTCTTTCCGTCAAGTTAAAACAGGAGTCAACGTCTTGTGTCATACAAGTGCTCGTTTAGAACCAACACATGATTCCACTGTCGGCAGCAAGCAAGAGTGCATCATTCCCAGCACCTGCATTGAGTGTAATAGAATGCTATAGGCAATCAGCGAGGCCAACATCTCCAACTTCTCATTAATGTCGCCGTCTTCCTCTGACCGTAGAAGTCAGCGACCTTCTTTATCTTTTTTTATGGACACTGAAAACTACAAAACGTCTTCAGTGGCGAGACGACACTTCACGGGTGAGCTGAACCACCTGCCTCGAAACGAAACTCGCACGCCAGCGAAAACCTTCGCCACTTATAGCCTCAGAAGAACGGGTCCTCTCTGTGCGTGTGCGATAGAAATCCTCGAGGCCATGAATTCACGTCCGCCTTTTCGGTGGCCACAGTGCTGTACTGCTTCCGAAATTGGGGCCCGACTTCCTACATTCTTAGCTTCCTTCCTGCTTGCCGCGTTTCCGCCCTCCGGCAGAGTCCGAAACGCCCGGATGCTCATGACGAAATATCGTATAAGTCGTTACGCAACCTTCTCTCTGTCCCCTTTCGCTTTTCTTTTTTCTCTCTTTGCCTTCTCAGAGCCAACATTACGAGAAAGCGATTGACAGCGCGCTGGCGACGGTTGGCACTGTTACCCAATGTGGCTGCAGTTTTCCAAGTGAGAGTGAGAAAATGAACATAGTTATAACATGTTCTTTTTTATTCCAGCATGAGAACACTGTCCTACACTAACAACCTTCACCTAACCAGCCAATAAGTGAGGAAATATGAACAGTGTAATAATTTTGCCTGTATTGGTAGAGTACCGTTAAACACTACGAGAAAACACCCCTCTTTACCATGACAAAGGCTTGGCGACAATGGCAAGCCACAAAAGACGCAATATCAAAGCACGGGCGGTGACGTCACACTCTCGCACCAGCTCGGGGTGACGTCACAAGCTGGGCGTTTCGAGCATAGTCAACGTTTTAGCGGTTAACAATGGAGCGCATTGCATCATCCAAAAGGCGCTCACATCGCGCCTTGGGAATTTTCGAGAACTTTACTGCGCCGCATCGGTTCAAATAATAATAATAATAATAATAATAATAATAATAATAATAATAATAATAATAATAATAATAATAATAATAATCCGTAATCCGTGATGTCCCTCTGTGATGTCACACTGACGTACCGGCGCAAAGCTCCCGAAACTGAACTTCGGGCATCTCCTAGTAATCAACCTATTACCGCGCAACGAACGGAAACGCGGTCTCGAAAGAATGCGTAATCAATCGGAACTGATTCAGTGTTTCTCATCAGTACAGTCCCTCCCGCAGGTATATACAGTAACACGAAAAAGCGCGAGAGCGGGCGACGAAAGATGAGAGAAACGCGGAGTTAATTGTCATCCCCCGATCGCACACGCCGAGAGGAAAAGCAAGTCTTACCACACGAGGCGAACGTGCAGAGACGCTGGGACATAATGAAGCGCAGTGTTAATATTCATGACGCGGACATCACACCCCAACGCTGCCACCGCTGCAGAACGGCACGCATGTGCTGCTAATTCCTTTGTCGCGGCGCGCGGGAATGAAAAATAATGCGAACAAGAAAGAAAGAAAGAAAGAAAGAAAGAAAGAAAGAAATAGAGCGCGCGCGGTCACGTTCAAATTATAGGACGCGTGGGCTCCATGGCCGGAAGGACGGCCATGGTGTTCCTAATGGCGGTTGAGCAACTGTTCCGCGTATAAGGTGAACCAGGGAGTAATTAGGCTCGCGCAGGCACGCTCGCGCGAGATCCCCGACGGTTTGTAAAATGTCGGGTTGGCGCTTGTGAAATATGCGAGAAGATGACTATCACGGGCTTTCCGCGGAATCCTGGGCGTTAGGTTATAGTGCGTGATTATAAACGTTAGTGGCGCCTCATTAATGGGAAACGGAGGCGGTACGCGCCGCGGTAATTTGGTTTACTGGTCTATATCGTCCACAGAGACAGCAGCTGTCCCAGGTTATAGGAGGAGGGAGGAGGAAAGAGAAAAGTAGAAGGCAGGTAGGTTAACCAGAATGACGTCCGGTTGGCTACCCTACACCGGGGGAATGGGAAAGGGAAAACAAAGACCACAGGGAGAGAGAGGAGGGAAGGAAAGAAGGAAATTGCGGCAAGTTCGCTGACACGTGTGGTTTTACAGAAATTGCATTAATAGTCACAGATGGTCGCACAAACCCGTCGTCCTTAAGGAACACAAAAGCGCCTTCACCGCTTTATGGGCCGACGGGCTATGGGGGCGGTGTTCCAGCAGCACCTGCACAGAAAGCGGCCAATTGTCCAGTTTTGGAAAGCTTTGGCAAGTTCTTGTCTCTCTAGGGCATATCTTGAACAGTGGCACAGCAGGTGGTCGATGTTTTCTTCGGTGCCACAGACCTCGCATGCTGCACTGTCAGTCACTCCAATTGATGTAGAGTATGCCTTTGTGAAGGCAACCCCTAACCAAAGGCGACAGAGAACCAGGTTATAAAGCAAACGGCGAAGTTAATAGGGTAAACTAATCAATAACGCTCATGATATATAAGAAAAAACATACACACGCGCACGCGCGCGCGCCCGCACGTCGGATACACTCATTGCATTTTGTTGCGATAGCGATTATATAGACATTCCAGGTGCATTTCTGCCGTCGCCGTGAGGTTCGTTATAAAATCGAAGGGTGATAAAATCGTTCCCACGCGCCTGTATGCTGTGCGCGCGAGTGAAGCGCGCGATGGTGAGCCGGCGATCTCGACCCAATCTCGCGCATGCAAGGGAGGGAAGCGGGGAGGAACCGCACCGGGAGGGCAGGGAGGACAGCGCATTCTACTCCGGGCCGCTGTATCTTGAAGCCATCTGCGACGAGCACAAAGACCGCCGCGCGCTTTCCGTCCGCGCCTTATAGTTTGTATTGATGTGAGACGCAACACCAAGGTCGATTCGCTCGCTGCTGCTGCCGCGCTTCCTCACTTCGGCGCTTTGACGGCGAATTTAATTCCGCGGTCACCGAGTGAGATGTCTTCATGTTTGGTTGTGGGCTCGTGACACCATGCTTAATTTAGTTAATATGCCCATGTTTACAAGTTTGTAAGGCCGATAAACTACTATCCTTACTGTTTATAGCCGCCCAGCTAATTTGCTAACGCAATCGATGCTTCGCCTTTCGGGCGAAACTGCGACTTTTCTTTTTCTCTCTTTAAATCCCCTCTCCCTTTTTAAATAGACGGCCCGTTGTACGTGAAGGTAACCAAGTGCATATTGCAATTATGGAAGCTAGCTCTGACTTTTTGGAGCAGATTTCGGAGCAGAAGAAATGCTAGTTTGGAGCAGCCATATTACACATACAGCCATATTGTACATACAATAATCAAAGCAACTTGCAAGAACCGAACAATTAACAAGGTAGATCTTTATCGAGCGCGCAGTAATATGAGCCATATGTTTAAAACTCCCGTACTTGTTCCAGAAATAAGCTCAAACCGGTGAAGCTGAGCACCGCATTATAAAACTAACCACGATCACATATATTCGTTGCCAAAGCAGCAGTCGATAAGTGGTGCGAGATCGAAATAATCTCAGCCACTTTCACATTTCACCAAAATATTCATGCGTGTCAAGTTCGAAAATACAGCTAAATAAGCTATATATTTGAAATGTCAATTCTGGTGGCAAAAATTAGATGAAAGCTGATAAAGCTGAGCGTCACAATGTGAAAGTAATCTGTCACATGTCACAGCTGCCACAGCAGCAGTTGGTAGACAGTATGAGATCGAAGTAATCTCACACACATTTAAACAAAATAGTCTGCCTGCAAACAGTTCAAATCTATGGGTAAATCAGCTATTTAATGAAAATGTCAGTACTTGCCGCAGAAATAAGATCAAAGCTGAGTATCGTATCATAAAACTATTCACAGTCACATATCATCTACGATTGGCTTCGCTGCGTTTCCGAAAATAATGATAGTTTATGCAGCTTGTTTTCGGTTTCTTTAGGGCTCAGCGATTGGCCACACGGTTGAAGTTGCTCACCTTCATTTTCCCAGCGCCATTTCGGAACAGGTTCGGAGCAGTTACTAACAAAAACGAAAGTTCGGAGCAGCATGTAGCAGCATTTCTCTTTTGGAGCAGTTTCGATGAAACTGGAGCAGCACTTCAATCACCGATATCGTTAACAGTCAAGCACAGTAGCCGCCAGTAATATGGCAACAGGTTCCCGAGGGTGCTAAGCCACGCGCCGACAACCCTGTATTGTCTCACGAACAAGGGCACCCGGATCTCTCCGCGGTCCCGCAACGTTCGCGCCTCTCCTGCAAGTTACGCTACAGTCAAACTGAAAGAAAAGCAAACAGAGCGACGTGCGCATTAAGCACGTAAGGCTTTTTGACAGCGCGTCGGCATCTGGAGCAGCGGGCCCGCCGGTAAAGCGTCCACCTGCACGCTCCGTACTTAATAAAACACCGCCTCCGGCGTCGGGTGCGCCCCCGAAGCGCATGCCGGCGGGGCTGTTGTTCTCACACCCGGCTTCTGCAGAACCACGCGTGCGCCCAGAGAGACGTTGCGGAAGGCGAAAGCACCGTCGAGTGCTCGCCACCACCAAGCAAGCAAGCTGCGCGCAAGACGAGGCCGGTGCCCCGTATCCCACGATTCGATGGGATACGGCGATAGCGCGCGCGGGCTCGGTGCTCCCGACCATCGACGGTCGTCGCCGGCGCTCGGTCGTGGTCGTCCCGGCTGTAATAGCGTTCGGGGAGTCGCATAAGCTCTTCGTGACTGCGCAGTGCGCCGACGCAGCACGTACTACATTATTAATGTCGTTCCACGTACGGTTTACCAAGCGAGTGAACTTTCGTTGAGCTTCCTCCGAGCGTTGGGGTACATTGTTGTTAATTTGGTTACACATAAGTTCCGTTAAGTACAGGTGGAACATTTTCGCAAACGCGTTCCACGTAGTTCGCGGCAGAGGTGTAGAACGACGTTAAGTCGTTACACTTATATTAGAGAAAAAAAAGGGGGGGGGGGCGGGGAAGGGAATCTGGGGTTTTGCGTGCACGCAAAAAGAACGAACGATCTCATTACGCGGTAGTGGTGGATTAAGTGGTGCAGTGCGCATAGATTTGGAACATCTGGGGATCTTTAACGTACACCTAAATCTAAGTATCCGAACTTCTTTTTTTTTCCTTTCTCTTTCTAAACCGCAAAGCACGCGAACGTTGCATACGAAGCCATCCCGCCGCTCCCCGCAACGGAAGCGGCGCGACGGCTTCCTTCACGTTGGCCGTAGCCACAGGAGCGTCGCCCGTCGTAAAACGTCTCTGTTGTTCTTTCCCACGGCTGCCGGACTCTGTGCGGTGGCGCGGACCAGCCGCGCGTGGAGTCACGAATTCGCCCGCAGCCCGCAACGAGAGCCGGCTGCGCGCTCGCGGGAACGCGGGCGCAGCGGCCGCGGTTTCCGATCGACGCCGCCGACAAAGTGGAGCATCCGCGTTGACGCTCCCGACGAGTGATGGTGTGCGCGCGCTCACGCACTTTTGTGCGTGCGTACGCGCGCGCGCGCGCGCGCACGCGTGCGTGTGTGTTCGGGCACATTAAGGTGAGCGTGCATGCGTTCGTGCGCTTGTGGCCATGTGTGCTCGAGTGAGAGATGCGTCGCTTCATTTTCTTCGTGCGTCTGTTCGCTTCGTGTACTTGCTACTTGCGTACTACGCCGTGCGTGTATACGTGTCTGTGCGTTCACGCATGACTGGAGTACACGTACCTCGCATAGTTTCGCATTGGCGTTTTCAGAACTTGTAACCTATATCGCACCTGCTTCACACGAATAAAGATGCGTATTTCTGCAGAAGGATGGAAAGGTTGGCGAGTTTTGCCACAATTTTGGGGGGTAACTAGTACGCAACAACGCACCAAGAATGAAGGACGGTGAAATGTATACCATATATACGCATTGTGCTGCTTTTCCGGGTGCTTCGTCCTCGCAGTTACTACAGTTTACCAGAAAGCCTGTGTATTTCCACCTAAAGCTACACTTTCATCGTTATCGCTAATTCACATGGAGAATTTGGCTTTCGGGGAAAAACCCTCTGTTGCCTTTGGTGGCACTCCATCAGTGAACTTCAAGAGCATCTAAGATTTCTGAAAGACACGGAAGCGTGTTTTCTGTCACTGCCACGTGTCACAAACACAAGTATCATATAAATTTCAACGAACACGTTCACTGCGGATTACATAATATTTCTGCGAACGACTGTTTCAGTACGGTTCTTCTATACAAAAACAAAGTGTACAATCACTTTCATTCCACCGCGGAACCAACATATCCGGCGGCAACTTGCGGGTTAGTGGAGAAGCTTGGGAAGATCGAAGCGAAGGGCCACGCAACAAGCTGCGGAACGACTAGGCGTAACGATGACGATCAGGACGACAGTGCTGTGACTGAGAGACCAAACCGGGGCAACCGATGTTCTATATAGTTGTAACGAAGGAGGACAACCGAAGCGCGAGCATCAGGGTCGCCAACGCAGTGCGCGAGACATGTGCGCGACCTCAACCTCTTCGCTGCGTACCTTTCTTGATTGCACGGCCCACGTCCAATAAACCTAGTTCCATAGTCAACAATTAGAGCAAGAAGTGGAGTTACGCTCACCGTGTATGCAAGTGGCAGGACAGATAACACAGGTCGTCTAGCTAGTGTAGTTACAGAATAAGTGCCAAGAAATGGTAAGCGCAGTCGACGGCGGTCGATAGCATTAGGTTGCGTGATGAAATTAAGAGATTTTTGGAGGCGTAGGATAGGGTGAGCAGTAGCAAGGCCGGGATAATCGTAGATCACTGGGAGAGGCCCCAAGTGTAAGAGAGAGAGAGAGAGAGAGAGAGAGAGAGAGAGAGAGAGAGAGAGAGAGACAGAGAGGCTGACGCCATATGTAGTTGCTTTGTTCAGAACATCGTCATTGTTGCGCTGGTAAACATATGACAGGATGAAGAGATCACCGTTTTCAGACCGTGCTCAGTACGCAGGAAACCGTCAGAGAGCGGGCGCAGAGCCAACGAGCCGTACATGAACGGCAGGGCGCGCAAAAGCTGAGGCAGCAGTGCGCGAAATGGCGAGATTCCGCCCGCCGCTCCCGAGCGCTGAGCGGAGGCGGTGTTTGGGCAGAGCCCGCCGGTAGCACGGCGGTGGTCGTTCGCGGCAGTCATTAGAAGCACAGCGCAAAGTCTGTAACGCGAAGTAACTGAACGGAACGAAAAAAAAATGGAAATAACAGACGAGGAAGTGCAGCTATAACTAACACAACATTGCGATTATGTTTAACGAAGCGTTGGATGCTCCAAGCAGCCAAGGAAACAGAAACGGGAGAAAAAAGAAAGCTTCTCTAGAAAGTGGGCCCATTCTCAAATTGAAAGCTTCTCGAAAGAAGAATTTGGTTAACGATACGGATAATAAGCATAACAAAGTGTACTGGCTCTAAACGATCCGTTGCAAGGAGGATCATTTAAGACAATGAAAGGAAACAAAACCATAGTGTAATGCGTGCTGAAGTGACTACGGAAGTTTGATGGTCGAACCTTTCCCGCCTTACGTGGCGCCGTTATGCAGTGGAGTATGGCAATTCATCATCCGACGCTGCCAAGGACGCCGCGTTAAATCGTCCACTTTTCCACGCGAGATGTTCTGCTCGTTCTAGTAGATTCCCCGAGTTATTTCCGTTCTCAGTTATAGCGTTCCCATATAATCGCCCACGAAGCCAGGATGGCTGTTGATTTCTTGAATTTCCGATTAGATCTCGTCTTCGAAGGGTACAACGGCTGAGCCAAGTTCGGGCGAGCAATTAACACCAGCAACAGCCCCAAACACGCACCGCGCCAGCCGAATCAAAATTTTAAGCCCTCTGATTCTGTGTACCTAACTAAGTACGTTGACCCTACGGAACAAACCGGGAGCACACGTTATTAGAGCGCGTGCAACGAGAGCGGACTTTTCCAGGCTACGGCACCGAAGAAGAAAACAAGCCCATCCTTGTACCGGGCAAAAATATACAGACAAGAAGGAAAGCGAAAACACCGCCGCAACGGCGGCAGCACCTCGCCTCGCGCCAACGAAATGGCCAGTCAGGAGGCGGGCACACCTGACGTGAGCTGAAGACGAAGAAAAACAAGATCATAATCGGGCTCAAATGAAAAAAAAGAGAGAGAGACGCAGAAAGAGAGAGACCGAAACAAACAAAAGAAAAAAGAAATGGATAGAACGCCGGGTGATCCGTGAGCGAGCCGGGCCGCAAACAATCGCTCCAGCGTCCGCAGCATGGATGCGTGAAGGGTATGTAAGCTATAGGTAGGGCAGCAGCAGCAGCGCGGCGCGGTAGCCACAGAAGTCGCGGTGGCAGGCGCTCTCTTTCGAAAATGCCCCCCGACGAGCGCACGCATCAAACGGTGCGCGAGGCAGGACTGCTTGCAGCGCCGTAACAAAGATCGCATCCAGGCACGACTAAGGGAGGGATCTGCGCGCGGCGGACGCTCGCCCTGGCGGACAGATTAGCCATTCACACGGTTACTCCCGTTGTTTCATTCCCTCGCTACTTTGCCGCGCAGCAGCTCTCGCGAGATCGTGCCTATCGAGAGTGCAGAGCGGAGAGAGAGAGAGGGGGGGAGGGGGCAACGAAGCAAAGAAAAATGAAAGCAAGAAAGACCCATCGGCTTCCGAAGCACGACGAAGTCGCGCACGGTAGCCGCTCGGCGAGCTGGCCCGGCGCTGCTGCCAGTGTGAGTCAGCCCCGCCGTCTCCTTGAAGTTCTCGCTCGGTCTGGGGCGGCCGGCAAAACTACCACTGCAGCAGCAGCAGCGCTCGAAGAGAAGCTACTGCTATCTCGCGTCGGCGCTGCCCACCACCGCCGCTTCCGAAATCTTCCTTCCCACCGATCACGACTTTCGGCGCGAGTCGTGCTCAGAGAGGAGGCAGGAGGAGGAGGAGGTGGAGAATGATCCACGGCGAGCAACAACGCTCCCCTCTGGCGTAACCCCCCCCCCCCCCCCCCCCCCCTTTTCAGCTTCCGTCGCTTCGCACCACGCGCTCGCTCGCGCGCGTGCGTGCACGCCTGCCGGCTTACGTTCGCGATCGCGACGTTTCGGCCATAGGAAACTGCTCTCCTTTTGTCTTCTCCCCGTCTACCCCCCCTGCATCTCCCTCCGTTTAGGTCAGCAGCGTTCTCCCGTAGGACGTCTCGGCAGTACCAGCGCACACACATAGTGTGGACGTTTCGGCTAAGCAGCAGACTTCTCTCCCTTGTTATTTTTTAGTTAGTTTCTTTTATTATTATCTTTTATTATCGTCCTCTCGGCAGGCGCCGTTGTCGCCTCCTCCTCCGACGCCGCGCTGCCGTGCCGTACCGGTATTTCTATGTCCTTTATCGTTTTCTTTTCTTCTACAAAGAAATCGCCTGTAGAGACTACTTCACTTCCAGAGCGCGTCCCGCCGATTGCTTCTTCCTTTCTTCCAGTCATCTCGTCCCCCAGTTTTTTCTCTTTGTTTCTTCTTCAGTGACATCGTTGGTGTTTTGTTTGCCTCTCTCTTTGTCTCCGCAGCGTAATCGTCGCGCGTCAGTTTCGCTCCCCGCTGTATACACACACCGCGCGTGCGCGCCACGCGTGTTCAGCGCACGCTCCGGTGAACAATGAGACGACCCGGACCCGAAGCCGGCGGCGGGGATGGAGCGAGTGCGCGGATAACTAGAAGAAAGAAAGAGAGAGAGAGAGAGAGAGAGAGAGAGAGAGAGAGAGAGAGAAGGAAAGAAAGAAAGAAAGAAACCGTGCAGGAGGTGCGCAGTCTTCGCCAGCGGGCGAGAACCGGAGAAGAATTGCGCAATACATGACCTGACGAGGGAAACAGAGTTGGGTGACCTCTGTGTTTGCCTATCTCGCGTTTTCATCACTGCTCTGTTCCAAAATTTTATTAATTGTTTTATTTATTTATTTACGTATTCATGAATTTGTTTAATTTGTTTCAAATACTGCTAACTTCAACGACAGGCCTTATGGCAGAGTGGTACAAACTACAAAGTATAACGAATACATGAACAAATACACCATTGTAAAACGCTCAAACAAATATAGTAAATCGTCAAAAATATCCTATTATCAAAATAGCAACAACTATAAGGGGAAACAGGTTCAGCTAGTCAAAGTCGGCCCGGTGTCTATTGTCACTGCACGTTTGCTACGCGGTGTGCTCCGCTGATATAGACTATTTATGAAGAACAGTATTCATGAACTAAAGCAAGTATAAAATCGCGACCTGCACGGTTCTGAAGGCGCCAGAACCGACACCCTTGGTACACGAAAAGCGACGAATGGTAAAGTGTACAGTCGACAAATATGAAGGCGATGCCACTTTCCTATAGGGATGTCCGAGCAACAACAACAACAACAAAAAGAACTAACGAAAGAAGAAAAACTCTCGATAGTCGTGATTGTGTCCGTCTGCTTGTTGTTCGAAGAAATCTAAGAGCGAAGGTACACAGGATAACCGCTAAAACGGCCGCTGTATCCCGGACAGCACAGATACTGTACACGGGAGCCATGCCTTGCGCGAGTTAGCAAAATGAATTGCCGCGAACCGAGAAGTTGTTGAACACATTCACGTCCCAGGCATTTGGCTCGCGTTCACAGATAAACACCTCGCACGCCACTCGTTTTCGGAGAAGACAGTGACGCCGATCGCAGGAATAATAAACATAAGTCTAGAAAACATGCCGAAGCGGCTCCAAAATTGACAAGGAAGCTCGTTCTGGCTCTGAACGTGACCGGCGTTCTGAATCATCGAAGATTTAAACAGGCCTGACCACTCTGTACAATGCAAGCCGTGTAGCTATGTGGGAAGAGAAAGAAAGAAAGAAAGAAAGAAAGAAAGAAAGAAAGAAAGAAAGAACCCTAGTGTCTGCTCTAAACGTGCATATAGTGCATACAAGTTACATGGCTATCGCACCCAAATAATCGGAACCATCGACAAAAGCCGCAATGTCTGAATACTAATTTCAGGCTCTTTTTCCTTTCGTCTAAGTGCTGCCCAATGGGGCAGTCGACAGATAACAAGATCGGCAATCATTTTTGTTCGACAACACCGTGGGCGCCCAACAAACTGTTCCGCGCACTCTCGGAGCTGCTTCTCGCACATTTATTTATTTATTTATTTATTTATTTATTTATTTACTTATTTATTTATCCTGCTTCTCACTGTCTGTCGTTCGTCTTTTCGTGAGCTCCTCATGAAACGATAACTGCCGGCTTCGCAAGGAATACGCACGTGTTCAGGTCCGCAGAGAAAGAGTGGGTAGGTTTTTTTTTTGTTTTTTTAGGAGAAACAAATCGACCAAAATGAAGCCATTCCGAAGCCACGCAAAGCCGCTCGAGGATAGGGATGATGGAGAGCCCAGATTACGGAGAGGCGGACGACCGGCCGCGCTGGCGCAGAATTCTCGAACGCTTCTGACACGTTTTCATGCAAGGTGTATACGTGCGCCAACGAGCATCACGACGCCAACCGCGAGCCCTCAAAACAAAGCAAACGACTTTCTCGAAAAAAAAAGAAAAAAAAAAGAAAACGTGCACGCCGGCGAAGGTAGATCTGTTCTGGGGCGGCTGAACACGAGGCTGCCCCAAGACCAGACACGTCACGTACCAAAAGAATCTTTACAAGGAGTCCTGCCTGGCACAAGTTCCTCTAGTAGTTGGGCCCACTTAACTGATTACGTCACCAAAAGGTTACCGCAGGATGACGCCACGAAAAAGTTATCTAGGAGCAAAATGTGGAAGTGCTCCCTTGCGCGAAAGCAAAAAAAGTGCGACAGAATTCGCTTCCTGTTATTCCTTTCCAAAGTTTTATATATATATATATATATATATATATATATATATATATATATATATATATATATATATATATATATAATATATATATATATATATATATATATATATATATATATATATATATATATATATATATATATATATATATATATATATATATATATATATATATATATAGTAGGTACAACCGGTAAATATGACTATGGGAGACCGTTCTAGCGATATGTCGAACCAAAAAGAAAGCGAAATCGAGGGTTATTTGGGAACAAAAGGACGATCGAGTCCAGATTCACGGAGAGTATCCATGTGGCATCAAGAAGTGACCCGAATCTCGGCATAGCCAGCTGCCCGCCTTTCAGGCTGTGGTTAACCAAAGGCGGCGGTGGAATTCTCACAGAGCAGATGCTTCCGATAAACTTTAAGGTCGTGTGAATGAATCGAAATCGCTTTCTTGCCCAAGGCATGCTAAAATATCGAACGGAATTTCGTTGTGTTAATAGCTGTTAATATGTTCACATGCCGTAAATCAATGTCGCAAAGGCGCCGCGATAGAACGAAGCGACGAACCAATGCCGTAATTAATTCTGACGCCTCCACGAGAGCACCATGAACAGCGCGCGCACACCTGACTGTCGTTTACCGTGTCAGCTCGCATCTGCTCGCAACCTTTCCTCCTCGGCCTTCCCCCTTCCCGATTTCCTCTCGCGCCGGCTTCATGACGCCTATAACAGCAATCAACAGCACGCGCGGTTAGGCAGGCCGGCGGGTGTTAAGAGGGGGAGAGAGCATTAATAACTGCTCTGTTAACTAAAGGCACCCGCCGGCAATACGGCCAGAACCTCATAGAAGCCCGCCATTGAACGCGATATCAACGATCTATAAAAATTAAAGGACAAATGAGGTGGCTTATCGGCGCCCGCAATCGCGTGGCCAGCGGACGTGCGAAATAACGCGCGTGGCCCACCGTGCGTGGCCACTGCCTAATTTCCGTAGCGCTGTGTGACGCCACGTCAAGCGTATCCTGTACGCATGGCCGAACTTTACGAGGCAGGTGATAATGTGTACAAACTGGCAAAGGGGGGGGGGGGGGGGAGGGGGAGCCTGGTATATAGAGAGGTGTCGATATCTTTTTTTCGCTTTAGAACACAATGGAAACGTGACTTCTAGTACAAGCGCGGTAGCATATAGCTTAGCATTTTCCTTGGGCTCTCGTTAATGAGTCATTGTGCTTTGTTTGCGTAGGAGAGATGGCTAACAAGGTGTCGGAAAAGGCGGGATAAACTAGGTAGTAAATCACACAATGGGAACGGTGGCAGCGCGTGATGAGTCGGAAACGTCACAATGCGACTTTTGTCTTCGCGGAAGTGGCAGGTCTAGCACAGTACGTGGTTTTTTGAAGACAAATTACGTGGGCATACAGGCTCTCCTTCGCGCATAGTAGCTGCAGGCTTACGCGTCGTCAAGCTTTTCATATGCGAGTCAGTGCTTCATCTTGCGGGTTAGATTTCTCTATGTTTAGCTACATATGTTGCGAATGTATTAGGAGTAACTTTTTACGTACAGGGCCATATAAAGTCAACTAGTTTTATCGACAACTTTTCTCTATGTCGTTAAAAATTACCGTCGGAATTCTTTTACAAGCAGATCCATGCACTGAATTGCGAATTTCCGCACATTTCGAAGTCTAAAGAAAGAGAACTTCTACAGGAGGTATCCTCAAACCTGGCTTCTAGTGCTGCCCCGCACTTCGCTATTTATCGTCATCATCATCATCACCATCATCATCGTTATTATTATTATTATTATTATTATTATTATTATTATTATTATTATTATTATTATTATTATTATTATTATTATTGCATAAACAAAAACGATCACAAACACGATAAAGAAAGAGCTAGCCGGACAATGCCACCACTAAGCGCACAATGCCTACAATCTCTGTAAGAGAAAAGGCACAATCTACCTGAATCAAATGACTGCAGCAATGACACGACAGCAGCACTGAAAATATAGCCGCTTCTGGCGGGTTAGCGAACTAACGTCACAGCTGCTTTAAGGATGTCTCGAACATGTCATATGCTAAGAAGAGAGCTTTTTTTTTTTTTTTAAATTGATATGTTGTACTAACATAGAGTAAATTAAGTTTTTTTTCCCGCAGTGTCTGCCAGTCGTGCAATACACTCTACACGTGAACGTTTCACAGCCTGCATTATAAAGCACCTTTTTTTTTCAGCTACAAACCAAACTCACTACCTCTGCACCCATGATACTGAACGCTATCGGGGTATATAGAATGTAAGCACACACATCAGCAAAAGTGTAGAGACCAGGGATTGCGCGAGAAAGCGCATTTCTTCCTCTGCCCGTGAATGCAACTTGAAATTGTGGACTGCAGTACAAACTTGGCATCGCGAGCTTTTCAGTGTACTCGTGAATTACAGTTTATACATGTTAATTACAAAGAAATTGAGTACTCTTTTTTTTTTTCGGAGACCCTGTGGTCCGTATACTTTTTGCTCACGGGTGTACGTCGTACATGTGGCGTATTTAATCAGAATATATGAACACTGAACACAATCTTCATCAGTGTGGCCCTGTGCGGAGCCGTTCGCCCTCAACGGGAGCCTATATTTTTGAACGCGTGGGCTATATAATGGCTCTGGAAGCTCCAAGCGCGCAAACAAACGTTATTATCTCGTCATACACGATCTTCAATCTTCGCGATCTACTCTCGGCGTATATTTTTCTCGTATCTGATGAACACATTTATTACAGTGTACACCCGCGGTCACTTCTTTTGTATACACATATGTCGATTTTTAAAATGCTCTTTCAACAACAGTGTGTTCAACATCTTCTTCGCCCAACGCTTACCGCTGCGCGCTAAACGGCGATTGATTAGTACCTTGTCGACGTCTCGTGTGTACACAGCGACCACGTCGCAAGATGCGCTCAACACAGAGTGCCAATTATCCTAGAGAGATGGCGAAATTTCTGGGGGGATTAACATGGCTACGAGATTGGACGAAGGGGTGCGCATGGCGAGCACCACTTTCGTCCCTGATGAAAAACCTCGTCATGAAGAATTTTCCTTAAACAAAAAGAAAGACAAAAAATAAGAATGTTCATTTTAAAGAGAATGAGGCGTGGTTGCGTGCGCGCGTATGTGTGTTTGTGCAAAGCGGTGGGAGGGGGTGGGGGTAGTGAGAAGGGGACGTCGCTCCTCTGTTCGCCAACTTTGTAGGATATCGACACCATCAGGCTGCCTGAGGTAAATACCATTTTCCAAGCTTAGTTTGCTGAAAAAAAAAAAAGGACAGAGACAAACTGAATGAAAGGTGCGCAATTTGCGCCCAATTTTTAATACGCACCCTGGTCCTCCCCAAACATGCGAACTCTGTCGGCATCTACAGTAAGGGCGCTGAAGGGAACGAGGTGATCGACGACAGATTCCCGCACGCAGCGGTCGTCCAATCAACGACGTAGACCAACAACGACTATATAATTGTTCGTCGTTGGAGGGGAGAGGAGGAAGAGAACGAAGGAGCTTTAATGAGCGGATGAATTAGACGCGCCGCGTCAACGCCGTCTCGCTTGCGAGTGATTATTACAATAAATTCTATTTTATATTTTCGCTCCACGACGCAGGGGAACGACGTTACCACAGACCCAACCGGCCGAGGATGCATGTGCTCCCCCCCCCCCCCCCCCAGCACAAGCGCCGAACAAACCCCGTGTGATGGGTCCTAGCACGCACCCGCTTCATAAGGTGCCTCATCATTTATGGGGCGCCCGTCCCCTAGCGGAGGATTACGGGACGCCATCGGAGTAAGCAGCGCATGCTTTATTGGCTAATTACTGCCGCGGCGAAGAATGGCGCGATAGAGCCGTACGTTGCAGGCAATCACTTCGCATCAAAAGAGGGAAGGAAAAAATAAAAATAAAGAACTCGGGCTGCACTTCTCGGGACTACAGCGGCAGCCACGTATACCTGGCCCGGACGCGTGCGACGCGGCATTTGTGGACGTTCCGCCTGCTCTGTAACCCCGGGCGTATTCGCGCACATAGAGGCGTGGTTACAGCCAGCTGTTGGCGAGTAGACCCCCGTGGCGTGTGGTGTCCCGAACGATGAAGGGGTAGCGCCCGAGTGTCGGCAGCCGCAGTTCTCGGCGAGAAATTGTCGCAGCCGCGCGCCAACTTTCAACCCTCCAACCCCGGAAGGGTTTTTTTTTCAACGGCGCAGTCGGAAGGGGGAGGAGCTGGGGGCCTTGCAGCGACATGAGGGGCATTACACCGAGAGCACTGTTCGCGCCTCGTACTTATCGGCCAAATTACTGCCCACTTTTCCAGATCCCTTTTATAGGAATCATAATCTACGGGCAACACATGGTGCGCGCGTACGTGCTTGCGGAGCTCACTTAGCAGGTCTGTCGTGTGATAAGTGTGATATATTCTGTAAGATAGCATGTTCTAAGCTTCGCACGCTGAGAGTTGGCAACGACTTGAAAAGGCGCGGCAACATCGCGGGCGTACTCAAAATTGCCTCCTCCCTGCGGGTCCCATCGCCGGTCGTGCCGAGTGTCACGTGTGTTCTAAAGGCCTGCATGCAGGCCCCGTAAGACAGAAGGCACAGAATACGCCCATTTAATGGTCGCACATGTGGCGGCGGTCGCTGGCACCTGGTGAAGGAGACCTAGAGCAAGGCGCTTTAATTAAAAGGAGCCACAGCTGAGCCATAGCCAAGCCAAGAACGGTGCCGTCTTCTCTAAAAGAAGATCGCGTTTGGCGGCTCAACGACTCCGCCGCGGAGGTTATTTTATGGCCGCCCGCGCGACAGCTCGTCCCGGGAAGCGGGAAAGACGTGCGTTTGCGAGAGGGTGCGGTGAAAGGGCTGAGGCGGCGGAGTTGCGCGGCGAGCAGGCGAGGTGTGTTTATGTACACCGCCAGTTAGTGTTTACAAACAGCCCGGCGCATACGGAGGTGTGGCGAGCGTGGCGAATCGAAGCGTGCGTACCGTTCGAGTAATGTGCGCCTTCGTTCTTTCCGCGGTCGCTATTATAGCCACCTGCCCAGATTCGTGGCCGTACGTTATGTCATGGCGCCGTTTTTCCAAACCGAAGCGAGTTGTGGTCTTTCGTGGTCGCAGAAAAACGCAGACCACGTTTTTGATATTGAACAACGCGAGACGGGTAGGGAACTACAAATCCTTGAACCGACGCGCAGCCACACGCGGGCTCAACCGCAGCATTCCGACACTCTGGTTTCGAGCAATGAACGAAGCCAAGCGGTGCGTGGGAGTACAGATAAATATTATTGAACCACCTCCTGGAGTTAAATGCGCTAGAGACACAGACGATGGAGAAAGTTCAGCAATGCCACAGAGACAGTCGCTCAGCCAGGCATAACAGAATGTGAAGCAACGTTCACGTGGCTCACTGCTTCTGGAATGTTGGAAGCCACGGTCTCGCGGTTTTGCTTTCAGTCAAGGGTCTTTTCATCTAGCTGGCTAAGCTAGACGTGAATGGGTAATCGCCGATCTTCGAAGGATGGCCAGTCGCATAGTACGTGCTTTACTACGCCTTCGCGAGCACAGCAGCTGCAATCAGAGCTAACAGGAGGGGAGTGGCGGGCTTACCTGCGTCGGCGAAGTGGGACACGCTGCTACGTGAGACAAGTTTCGCCGCAGCCGCCTACAGGCTCAACCCCGCAACACGAATGCTCGTCTATAACATTTGACAAACGCGGGCTGTAGGGAACAAACACCGAATGCTCTTGCATGACAAGGCGGCAGAATTCAAACCGTCCCGACCAGAAATACCCAGCAGGAAAAGCAGCAGGTATACGACGGTGACTGTATACTGGGCCCGGTCGCCTCGAGGTATCAAGCGTTTTCGGCGAGGTGACAACGCTGCAGCTCGCGACGTCCCATTCACGGAGCAGCAGCCACCTCGCGGGCATCCGAGAAGTACACGGTGGCGGGCCCTGCCCGAGGTGAAGCGCCCGCCCCGCTCGCTGCTCGTTAGGCGCCCTTCGCCGCACGACGCACAGACACCACGCAGCGGCACATGCCCGCAGCGGCGCGCGGCGGTAGTAATCAAGCCCCAAGGACGGATAAGCCTCTCCCGGCGCTCCAAGCTGCCCTCTCCCCACGGACGACGTCGCAAGGCCCGGCAAAAGCCAAGCTGGCCGGACGCTTCGCCCATCGGACCAGGCAGATCGGGCTGCGCGATAAGCGGGGCCCGATCCTCTCCCGAAGAGAGCGGCCGGCCATCTCCCTACACACGCCGCCGCGCCGGCCAAGGCTGGCCTCGGCTTACCCGAGCCAGGGCCGGGCTCAAAGAAACAAGCTTCCATAACAGCGCAGCTTCCCAACGTAGTTACGTACAGGCACGCACGCATGCACGCGCAGACGCGCCCTCGCTCGCTCCTAACGTACGATCCCACTTGTGCGTTCTCCTCTCGCACTCGACTGTCTCGGTTGAATGCGCTCGCCCTGAAGAGTGGTCAGTGTTCTTACTCGCGATAAGCCTCCCGCAATAGTTTGGTGCAGTGACGTCATTGACAGAAGGTCACTGCCGAGAAGATTGGAGAACATACATGATTTCTGATTATGCAACGCGACCACTCGACAACAGCCCGAACTGTCATGTGGGCCTTGGCGTAAAGACATGAATATCAACAGGGCGTAACACGAAACAATACAACCCCGACAGTTCTACTGACCTTGTGTTCTTCATCGCCGGCTGAAAGAAAAACTTTAGAAGGGATCACTTTTTGAATGGTGTTCCAGGGACGCTGGATGGGAGGGGGGGACGCGCCAAAGTAGGAACATTGGGATGCAAGTTCTACGACACGCTTTATGAAAGTATAACTTCAGCGATTGCCACGATCTCGCAAAAGTTGCAGACGGCGCCAAATGGCGCTTCGTCGGAAGCATACCATACTTCGACGTTTAAAAGCTCGTTTCAGCATAGCCTCACTACATACTCTACGTGAAAATGCACGGCGTTGAGCTTTATGAACGCCCCGAAGCAGCGGTTCCACGATACTGGACTCTGTCAAATGTCGCACTGTGGCGTTTTGAGCTAATCATACAGGACCTATCTTATGCGCCAATCAGAAATGACAAGGCGGCGAAGTAGAAAATGTCGCGGAAGTTGACACGTACTGCCCAGACGAGCACAATCGGTTTCTTCTTTCTGATCAACTCCGAACGAGCTAGATTAACCAGTAAATAAGCCAGCAGGCTGAATACCGGTCACAGGTCGGCAAAAATATACAGTACTCACTCTGCTGACAAAGTATATCTAACTTGTAACTCACTCCGACTCGAACCCACCGAACCGGGCTCACTTCTGCTTAGCTTCACCACAGTCTGATCTAGCGAGGCGATCATTCGGACTCAAACTGGCCAAAAGCAGACCGAGACTCAGACTATCCGGTCAGCCTGAGTTTGAGTGAGTCGACTCAAGATCAATTTCACCGACCTGCGGGTGTCGTGCCAGCGTGCGTACGAGCCGACATTTCCTACCCGTCCTGACCAAGGCGTCAGTTCCTCCCAGTATTGCACCGAACTACATGTACGACCTACACACCCACGCTCAGACAGCGAGCAATAACGAGAGCTCGTTGGCGCGTGGTCGAGCTGTAATTAGCGCGTCATTAACTAAGAACGTCGTACTTAACCGACCACTGTACAGGTGGAAAACCCAGGGTTTTGTCTGCTTCATATACAAGGAAAAGCGAGAAAACAAGAAGACTTGAGATGCAGCTAACACCAAACGGAGGCGCCAAAGGCGGCGATTCCATGCGCGAAGGTGAGATATACGCCGAGTGCTCAAGGCGGGTCTCGTGAATTAATTAGAACGATGCTCGGACAGCTACGGCGATCGTAGGAAACGCCTTCTTTTCACGTCGGCGCTCTGACAGCCCTTCTGGGTGGAAGCCTCTTGGAATAATTCGTCCTTTTTCTTATCTCCTTATCATTATCTCTCTGTGCGTCACCTGATAATCTCCATTCTTTGTTTTTGAACAGCCGGCGAGGGACCATGTTATACTGTGCTTCCACTCCATCTCCACGCTTTCCTTTTACGCCTCGGCACTGTGATTCTTGGCGAAAACCTCTTGCGCACATAGGCCTCAGGCGGTTCAGCTTAGCGACAAACAAACCAGTAAACAAACCAAAACAAACAAAACGGCATCAACATCGCTTCTCAAGGCAATCTGGCAGTACCAGGTGGGACCGCGTAAGCGAGCTTGAAGCGCTCATAACAGGCGAGACTGCGCGAACTGCGCGAAGAAGAAAGAAAGAAAGAAAGAAAGAAAGAAAGAAAGAAAGAGAGAAAGAGAGAAAGAAAGAAAGAAAGAAAGAAAGAAAGAAAGAAACGTCCGCCATTGCTATCGCCCTTAACTGCTACATGGCGCGCACGGCGGGACAAGTATGGGGCCCGGCAGTCCCCTCATTCTTTTTAAGCTTTTTTTTTTTATTACTTATATTACGTTACAGGCCTTCCTGTCTCACTTTCAATTTTTCCTACACAACACGTGAATTTGAGTATGCACTGATCGGTAGTATTGGGCAGATGCCCCATACGGCTATGGCACTCCGGAAACCTTCCTGTCCAGTCAACGAAAACGCATAGTTAGCTTAACGACCACCAGCGCCAGAATTAGCTCTAAGGCAAGGTTTTACTACTGTTATTGCCGTTCTTCATTTCTCAACTTCGTGGTAAGCTTTGACACTTTGACAGTGTCATAGCGTCCTTACCGCCACTACGAAAGTATAGTATAGAATAGTATAGAATAGTATAGAATAGTATAGTATAGTATAGTATAGTATAGTATAGTATAGTATAGTATAGTATAGTATAGTATAGTATAGAATGCTTAGTATAGCCTACTGAGACCCGAACACAGCTATGGAACATAATCGCTCTTCAAGCTGGTTTTTGTCTAGACGGTAAAAGCTGCATTTCGTGGAAGTAACCGCCATCTCCTCATGATTGATATGGGAAAAACTGCATTTCTTTGTCCAAACGCAGATACGAAAATGGAACTACACGTCGCACATTGCCATGTTGCTGCTGCATCGTGGATTCTCACACAATGTCAAACAATTCGAGCCACATTTCAAGGTTGCTATCCGCCGTCTGTGGAAACACAGAGGTCTAGATCAATTCGGCGTCAAATTTCTCGAAAGCAGGTGACAAGAACATGAGCACAGCACTGCTGTAGAGTTCCACATGTATGCAGTGGACATCGTATCCAGAATGAATAGCTTGAGTAACCGCTTACGAGCAAATTTTGAAAATGAAAAAAGAAAAAGTTGAAGGCAATGTGCAATACATTGTGGAAGGGATCTCAGGAGGGTGGGACTGAAAAAGAAAAAAAGGGAAGTTTACAGTGTTCGTGGTGCGTTTTCGCCCCAAACGGTATCGGCCTTGCATGCATTTCTGTTCCCGAAACGTTCTGCGCACGTAACTTTCCTGTCAAGCATTCATGCTGTCAAGCGTGCTACGTCACCCGAATAACACGCACGCCTTTCGTCACCCGTAAATACGCTGGCGCGCCGCGCTTAGCGAAAGAAAGCCGCGAGAGATGAATGTCGACCATTGTTCGGGGACAGGATGCATGCCAAAGGCTGCAAAACTGTAAGGTCCCTGACAACATATTTCTCTCTCTGGTCATTTGGGGGAAACGACATCGTAGCCATGGACGGCGAAAGCCTTCAGCTTCCGCGTACGGTTATACACGGTCTCGAAGCTTTCGCGGAAGCTACCCAAAGGGTCGACAAAGCGGACGACTACGCGCCAAACGATGCGAACGTCGCGGGAACAGCTTTTAAACAGCGACGGCCGGTTCCGTTCGTTGCCGTAGTCTTATTTCCTTTTGCACCGCGTATTTCCTGAAAAGCGGACTCCGTCGCGCTATCACCTCTTCCGCTTGCAGGCAGACATCTCCCCCGATCTTCACGAAACTTTTCTTCCTTTCTTCAGCTTCTCTCGCTTTGTTTATATATATATATATATATATATATATATATATATATATATATATATATATATATATATATATATATATATATATCCCGCCGATCATATTACTTCGCTTCAACACTTCTGCGCCCAAGAGGGGGGCCACACCGTTCGGCGAGGCGACCTATCAGTTTCTGTGAAACTTCAATCTGGCGGTGTCGTCGAGATCATGCGAGGCACCGTAATGATGACGCAACGCATCTCGAACCTGCGGCAAGCGCCGATAGCGTACGACAAGCATTATCAAAACGGTGTAAAGATTAAATGATTATTTGGAAATGGAGCTGAGAAGAACGCTTTGGGCCGTCGCTTAGAGCATATCTATCAAAAAGAAACAAGAAAAAAAATTGCGACAAAGGTGGACCAGTAGCTAGTGTGATCTGCCTCGGAGATCTTCGAAGCGGCTACCCTAATCGGAAAAAAACGTTGCACGAAATATGGATAAAGAAGTTGTACTTCAATTTCAATTTCTGAAAAAGTGAAAAAGAAGATGGAAAAGCGACAGTTGTTTTCGTTGAATGAGCACGGACAATCTCGCTGTTTTGACTCCAGGTACCAGTTCATTTAGTTTTTCTGTTTTCCCTATTCACCAATTGCATTGCGCAATAAATTACAATTACAATTATCAATTCAAGCGCGATCGCACTAAACGCTCTTAATAGGTTGTATTTGCACAACTGTTCATGTCGATTCTGTAAATTTATTAGACAGTAAAATGTGAAAAAGCAGATGACATAAATTGCCAACATATACAAAACTATCAAATTTAATTAAATAAATAAATAAAATAAATAAATTCGTTTACCCATCATTTCGCATTTTCTATAATGGAAATGAACAATTATAACGGAAGAAAATCAATCCCGAGCTTCTTTCTGGCAATCCTCGTGCCCAAACTACGGCGCTGTATGACGTCACTTGGACGTCACACATTTCACAGCATTTTCTCGTATTCTGGAAGTTCATCCGTTCAAGCTGCCATTCTGGACTAATGGGGAATATTTATGGGGGCAAAAAAAAAAAAAAGAATGAACGCGGTCTAGACCACGAGTTCAAAAGGCAGCACTGGTTCCTAATTTTTGTGTGCCAGTTTGACAAAAATTCCACCAACTGGACAACCACAGAGGTTCTCTTCGCGGTTAGGCACATCGCGTACACTTCGCGGTCGCTCTCTCTCTCTCTCTCTCTCTCTCTCTCTCTCTCTCTCTCTCTCTCTCTCTCTATCCGCTTCCACTGGCATCTCGCCGATCAACGGCCCAATGAGAGTTAGACCTTGGAAAGTTACACCTACGTTTACAACTAGACTTACACCTCGGGTCCACAACCATGCGCCCCTGACGCGAATCGGACATCTCATTCTCACATGTTCCCGTGTGTTCTCGTTTAGCATTGTCCACCTTCAACCGCACTTCGAAGCAGCACCACACTCCACGAGGCGTCCTGTTTTCGGGTTTCGTTCCTCAAACCACATAGCACCTTTCTTTTTGGAATGGAAATGAAAACTAGGGAAACATATTTAGCCACCTTTACAGGTGTGACGGACACTCCTTGGCACGCATTAGCGTTCTGAAGCGTACCAACACACACACACACACACACACACACACACACACACACACACACACACACACACACACACACACACACACACACACACACACACACACACACACACACACACACACAAAACGCGGGTGTACACGCTCTTAACAACATCTCAAACAACAGCAATTCGAGCAGGGGATACCGCTACACCATCGAGACGTCCACGCGGTGGATAACCGAGCCGCCGGAAGACGCCGCATAGGAGGCTCGCATTTCCGCCACACACAGAGGCATATACGACAACCGCGCGTGCGCTTCTACTCCATGCGGCTGGGCCGGAAGTATAACAGTGAAAGGAGCGTCGGCAGTATTCTCGCATCCTCCCACGCGCTGCGGACGGTCCTCCTTCCGGGGCCGCGCTTAGCCTTAATCACCAGCGACCGCCTTCGCGAAGCGCAAAGCCAAGCCGAGCCAGCCTCTCACACACGCGCGAGCACCCCGAAGGCTTGCTCGTACATACTTGCGCACACTGCAAAAGACGGTGGAGAGGGGAAAGGACTCGACGTACAGCGTACCTGCGTGCGCAAAATGTGTGTGATATCCGCGTATACGACCGTCAACGAGGCGCAACGGCGCCGTGGCGGCCAGCACAAAAGCACCGTACCGTATACGGCGGCGCTGCTCGAGTAACGGATGATATGTATGCGCACGGGAAGACGAGAGAAGGGGAAAAAGATAAATAAAATAAAACTAGAGTGGGATGTGGCGTTGTGAATGCGCGCGCGCGTGGTGCTGGCTTTCTCACGCCTCTATATCTCGCTTGTCTCGCGTAGGTAGAACTTGGTACAACGTTGCTCCATATAGGAAGAGCGCAGAGTTTTGGCGAAAATGAGGAAATGACCCCCCCCTCTCTTCTATTTCTTCTTTCCTTTTAACCAGGAGAAACCGGCATCTGTCCTTCGTAGTGTGGTTCGCTTTCTATGTTTATATACTTGCGTGCACATTAACGCAACCTCAACAAGAACCTCAAAATAACTTACTGTCTCACGGAAAGGGAGGGGTGCCGTTGTCAGTTTCAGGATGGGAACGGCGAAGCTGTATTGTGCCGAAGGGCACTCAATCCAGGTAAAGACGGGGGATGCACATTCGGTAACACGCCGCCGAATCACATTAGTCACGTGTTCGCATTGCATGCGCAGCAGGGACGCCGCCAGGAGGTTGACATAAACGATGCAGCCAAGTTGTTACAATTTATCTTTAGTGACACAGCCTGGAATAACAACAGCACTGTGAAATATATTTGCTCATTTAAACTTGAATAAGGATGTAACTCAATCTATAACTCGCACCCCTATACCTTTTTGAAAGTAAAGGTTTGAGCTACAGACCGATTTACAACCATATTCTGTTTTAGGGATGTAAATTATTTTATAATGGGACACTAAAGAGCGTGAAGTGTGGTGAGTCTTCATTATCGAGAAAACGCGAGAGTATCTCGGCGATAATTCGAGATTTGCGAACATCTTCATATGCACCTTTTTTAACTATCCATTACGTCACACAAGCATGGGAGAGGCTTTGCCCTGCAGTGGGCGCAACCAGGCTGATGATGATGATGATGATGACGTCACATGTATAGGAGGTGCCCTACAGCTACGCACAGCGCGGAAACGTCCGGCGACGCAAGACTAACCAAGGCTTGCCACATCAACGATCCTTCTCCATACGGCAACGCGGGTTCTTTAGCAGCGGCGTTCCCTGCCTAAGGCAAGAAAAAAAAGTGGTCTTAAAAAAAAAAGGTTTTAGCAGACGCGATAATCCAAACCGTCAGGCCTGGATCGCAACTTCTAGAATACAGATTCCTCAAGTTTCGTAATGAACCGCTTTCAAAGTACGCCGACACGGCAGTGTAGGGACGTGCTACTAATTGCGAAAAAAAAAAAGAGAGAGAGAGAGAAGAAGTAGTAGAAGAAGAGGAAGAAGGAGAAAGGTGTTGTCATGAGGCACAGAACAAACGGAGGCGCATTTGCCGCACCCCTCGCACGCGCGGATCACTGAGATACTTGCGTAGGGATACGCAAGTCCTTTTCGAAACGAGAGTGTGCAGGCGAACTGCGCATTTTTTTTCTTTTTTTTTCTTGCACGCGCGAGAACCGAAGCAGCATAACGAGGTTCGGATGCAGAGAGGCGCGCGGGGAGGAAATAATAACCGACTCGACAATAAGGAAGACGAAAGCGAAACAATAACAAGACACACCTTGCGAAACAAGAGCAACACACGTCCAACGAGACGACACACTGCTCACTGGCGGGCTTCTCGGATCGAACAATGGACAATTTTCTCCGTATCTACGCGAGACGAGCGCGCGCGCACGCCCGCGTGCCTCCCCCCCCCTCCGCAACCAAACCCTGCAGTGTGCATACCGTCCCAGGCCTCTTGCACGCCCCGTTTCGACCCTCTTCACGGAGGCACGGCATGAGCCGAGAAAATTTCGAGCCGCGCAGCCACGCATCCATGACGCCATCGAAACGGTTCGCCATCGCTGTGAGGCCATTGGAACAGCGCACGGCTACCAGCCGCTGCGCACGTTTCTAGGCTTTAGGCAAAATACACGGAAAAAAAAAAACGAACAGGACCAGCACCGACAACGACAGACCTGTACCAGCACCTCGTGCGTAAATATATAGTGTCTGGTTTCTCTCTCCGTGTGTGTCGGTCTATATGCACATGTGTCGTCGTTACCGCGCCTTATTATTTCTTTTAGCATAAATATGCAAAACCAACATACCCAAATATCTATCCTAACAGTTTCTCAAGTTCAGGTCGTCGCGACAATCTCGAAGGCCGTATAGTATGTAAGAATCGCTAGTGCTTACGCCCTGCAGTGAAGCAGCCTTCTCAGCCGAAATTAAGCTGAGGCAACATGAGGACTAACTTGAGAAGTAGCCCTATGCAGCAGTAATGAGAGAGTTTTACGTCAGGGGACGCAAGCGGCTTGCGTGCGCAAGAACTAGGGGCCCGCGCATGCGCTGTGCCGTCGCCTTTAGTTCTGTTTATCTGCTGCGCGCAGATGTATACAGTGCAAATTCATTGTGCGTGGTTCTGGAGTGGGAGTGACTGCGCGATCGCGTCACGCTGTATTGCACGCTGTATTGGATCTAGATGATTTAGGATAGACGCAGAATCGCTCAATCCTTCAAATTTAAAGCTGCACAATCTCACACGTTAAACTTTGCTCATCTAGCGTCTTATATATGAACTGTGCGAAGAACAAGGGACGCAGTTAAGCGGCGAGAACCGGCGTATTAAGCACAACACGATCTATCTAGCTGTTACGGGCTCACCTATAACTGATTGCTTGTTTCATTAAGCTCCTCTTAAAATGGATGTTCTATCCATGATTCATCGTGACAATGCTAATGTTGTTCCTCTGAGAACTGCGAAAAGAACTTCAGCTGTCCAAGGAAAAAAAAAAAAAAAGGAAATCCAGATGATGCGTATACACCAAGCTCACAAAAATCCAGAAGCACATATTTCTGGGCTAGTCGATTCATACTGCTGAATAAACCATCGCCGCGATATTTCGGAAGGCAAAGTTTTCATCGGGACATATCAAGCCAACACGACGTGACGGTCTGTGAAAACACCCGCACACTTTGAACAACAACACATGGACATGAAACAGCGCGATTGTCTTCCTGTCAACACCGACTCATTCTAAATTCACTCCGTGCTCTTCTTTAATGTGCAGGGAGTCTCTAACCGCAATTGTTCATTATTTAATCAATATCCGACGACAATCAAAGCGCATTCGCGTGCACCGAACGCCGGTTACGAGATCAAACAAACGAACGCCCCGCAGCGGCAATCCAGCTCTGCGTGAGCCGCCGCGTTGACACGCGATCTCCCTTCCCCTTCAAGGCACAATAACAAAAGACAAGTTGTGAAGAAAAAAAGAAAGAAAGAAAGAGAAAGGAAAACGCGAAGCGGTCACACCTGCTTAAACTTTCGCGCGACGTCAAATCCACGCAGCGATCGCCGCCGACGCAAACGGCGCTGAGTATATGCGCCGCAAATTTGCTGAAAAGCACGCGCGACGAATCGCGAGCGTCTGAGTGTGTGTGTGTGTGTGTGTGTGTGTGTGTGTGTGTGTGTGTGTGTGTGTGTGTGTGTGTGTGTGTGTGTGTACACATACATAGTACGGGAAAATAAACTTTCGAATGGCCGGCTTGTTTCCTGAGGATCGATCCGGATCGCTCACGCATACCACATACGATCGAAAGAACTCGCCTATGCAAGCAAAAAGCAAAAAAAAAAAAAACGAAAGTATCAGGAAACAGCACGCGGAGTCGCTTGACGGGGAGATCGAAGGCGGGAAAGGCTATGGAAACCACGGGTTGGCTAGAGATGAGGGAGGTGGGAAAAGGTGTGGGTTTCCTTGCTCCGTTGTAATTTTTGTTTTTTTCTTTTGGAGGGAAGGGGGGGGGGGTGCCGTTGTTTCCCGGAGAGAGTGGCTACAGTCACGACACGCGGCTCCCAGCACGGCGGGCCATAAGGCAAGTATGCCAGACATCTATCCATCTCTCGCCGCTGGCCTGCATGGTGCGGTTCACACTGTTTCCCGCGCCGCACTCCGCGCGAGACGGGAATAATTGATAAACGTCAGCACGGCATACGCGCGCGTGCCTTCCTGCTTGGGAGCTAAATGCGCGGAATGACCGCGTGGTGGCGCTACGGGCGAAAGCAGGAGGAGGGAGAGAAGGCGAGGCACGAGAACGGCGCCTGAGAGAGGGAAAGGGTCTTCGCGAAGTCTTAGCCCAGGCACATCACGTACACGAAAGGTGCAGACACAAAGGATCACGCAGCGACGCCTAATTGGAATCGGAGCAGCTGCGCACGATAAAGTGGATATAGAATGTTGACGGCAGAAAGTTTCGAAAAAGAATATATGTATTCTTCACAGTTGAAACGCGTGACTATAGATGCACGCTTGTAATTCGAACAGCGATCGATCGTTTCGAAGGCGCAGCTCGGCTGGACGTTGCCCGGCCTGTATACACACAATTTCTTGAAAATGCGGGCGAGTGTACTGAAGGGAAAGGTAGAATGCAATCATCGCACGTGTTCGAAGAAAGCTCTCTTTCTTTTTCTGCCTCGGCGCGCACGTTTTGAGCACACGCACGTATCTTTCGGCGAGGGACCGAATTCTATCGTGACGTGGCTAATTTTTCGGAATGACTGGCGTCTGAAAGACGCTGTTTTGAAAGCCCCCCCCCCCCCCTTCCGTTGCGCACACATATAAGGTGTATAATTTGTTACGGGAACCGAAATGAAAGTAAAAGGAATAAACGCCAGGCTGCGCAAACAGGAATAAAGTACGATGCGAAGAGAAAGAGAGAGAGAGAGTTCGTCTACCCTTTATACACCAAGGCGGCGCTCTTTTACCGTGAAGGGATAGGCCATGTGTCGTGATTTTCGCAGAGGGCCTTACAGCTATTGCAGCCGTCACCATTCCAGAGGGAAAGCAGAAGGCGCTTAAACAAAATAAAAGGATTAGATGCGCGATCTTCCCGAGGACTCCGTCATCGTCCGGATACTCTCGTGAGTTATCAGACCGGCGAAGATGGCGACGAATTGCCCGTTGCCCTTTGTTCAATTTCTACGGGTAGCAAGTGAAGCCGCAATGCAAGTTCAAAGGATGTTTTCCCCTTTGAAGCTTCGTATTTAGTTACAATAAACATATAAATTACGAAGTAATTCACTGGACGCCCACTATTACGAGCTTCTCACGAAGCGCACCATAGCTTCTCGTGAAGCTCAACATGTGGTGGTGCGTTCAATTACCAGCATCGGCTGCCACATTTTGCTGCAGTGAAATGTAGAAACGCCTCTCTACTTAGTCTTGGATGCACGTTAAAGAAGCTCAGGGAAGTAAAATTAATAAGGAGCCTGTCGGGATTACATATACATATATAATGAGCCAAGAACGCATTGCAGTCGTGGGAACGTACAGAAACTACCATACTACCAGCGAGAAGCCCTACTACAAGCCGCAACCTGCTTCTGACAAAGAAACAGTGCTACAAAGCACACAGGCCATGTGTCTTCGCGGGTTTCCAGGCAACCGGAGCGCCAATAGAGTGAGAAGAAGGAAAAAAAAAAAAGGACGCAAGTCTAAACCAACGCGACTGAAGGGAAAAAGGGAGCCCGACGCATTCCCGTTCAAAGCACCGAGGAAAACCTCCTACTCCTGCCCCCCCCCCCCCTCTTTGCCCTTTCAGCGGAACGCCTGAAACGGAAGCGATCAATCACTTCCGGAAATTAGCGTACGAAGGCGACGTCGACGACGTGTCCAGGCGCCCGCGTGAAGCGGTCGAAGTCTCGTGTCCGCCTTCCCCATCAGGGAGGTGCGCGAGGCCTTGATAAGCATACCAACATGTGCGCACCTGAAGACGGTACAAGAATTTTTATCACTCCTCGTGCGAACAAGAAAACAGCGCCGCGTGGCGCGCCTTTGCATGGGCCGCATTCTGAAACGGTCGTTTTCGGCGACACTGTATCGCCTTGCCCAAGCATTCGCCATCGGCGCGGGCTGATTGGCTGTTTTAGCAAAATCGGATGAGCTGATTGGCTAGCTGAGCACTGCTAATCAGCGCGCGCCTGACGGCGATACTATATCGCCGAAGCGGATCGTTTCATAATACGTCACCATGATGCAAACCCTCGGGAGATATATGGCGCAGTGACATGCAGCTGAATCCCGGTTTCACGAAATGCATGGAAATGGAGGGCTGTTTCTTTATGTGGAGAAATTCTTTAGACGAATAATACCGACGACTGCAACGCTTCACTTAAAAGACCACTAAAGAGAGACACTAAACCAGCTTAAACTGTATTCTTCAAAAATTCAATTTTAATGATTTCCCAGAAGGAGTTTGATTACTACGAAAAGAAATTAAGTGAAAACTTCCATTTCATGAACTTCGCGCGGCAACTACAGCGTGTGTGTACGTCAGTGTGGCGTAACAGATTTCCAAAGATCTGCTCCCTTACATGTTCTTTGAACCAGAAAACGTTCTAGCAACTTTCGTCTTTATTTTATTATTATTAGTATTTTTAAATCCTGCTAAGTGGAGTCTTTCGTTTCTTGAAAACACGGCGTAGCCATCATTTTCCCTTAAACAGTTAGCGAAACCCGAGTACGCGCTCCTATCGAAACACATGACGTCGCGGTAGGCTGGTGCGAAAACTGCAAGGCGGTGTCACCACCTGTTTTGTCTTTGCGCCTTTGTTGGCCTATCAAGCACTCACAGACGTACACGTCCCACAGACAGCCGTGGCACACAGGGAGCAGACGCACCACGAAGTTCGCGAGTTGACAGCTTCGCATACGTAGTGTTACCACCATATTCAGAAAGGCCTCTTGAAGGCCGCGCTTAAGTGACGTCTGTGGTGAACGCCCTAAAGAAGGAAAAGCAATGAGCGTCTTAGGCACGTACGCACCAGGCGTCATGTACATCAAGCCAAGCATGGGCTTCAAAATTAAGATGAATTGAATTATTTTAAGATGCATTTAAGGTAACGCACGAGTGACCACGTCGATAATGAGTTCGCGTGCAGCGACAAACCAGAATTAAATCACAGAGCGGCAAGAGTCATATGGGCTGCTGACTCGGAAAGCTCTTGACACTGGCTAGGTCGGCATTAGTTGAAAAAGAGAGAACAAAACGAAAACAGAGAAACGGTCACCCGCAAACATTCTCGCGAACACCCAGGCGTTTCATTAGCGAGAGTGCCCGTGGCGGACGTTGCCACAAGCACGCGGCGTTGGTCATGCATGTGCACACAACCTCGGTCCTCGGTTGACAGCTGTAAAAGTCAGACGCATGTATACACATGTCCGTTCGAACGCGACGTTCGATCTATACGGGGCCTTTTGGCGAGCTGTAATTGAAAGCGGAACGTTCGCGAAAGCGCCGAGGGTGTCTGCAAAATAAATAAATAACAAATAAAACGTGAACGAAAGAGAGAAAAGGAAAAGAACACTGACAACGGCCGGTGTTGCGCTGTGCGAGTTATGCAGAGGGCCAACCTCGCACTTATATGGCGTCGTAAAGTGAACGCGCATCGATAAACATAACACCCTGCCCTCCACCACACTTTCACCATGTACGGGTCTCCTTTTGTAAGACCGCACCGAATAGGCGCGGCAGGCGTGTAGCTTTACAGCAACTTTAGCGCCAACTTTGCGCCCGATGTTTTTCTCGCGTATTAAAGCGTGTTACAAATCGCCGAGCAGCCCGCTGACCCTATTAAAAGCAAACAAGCGTCGCGCGCGATCGGTAGACGGGGTGCGGCCTATAAACTTGAGGAACGAACGGCTTACGAAGCGCCGGCTTTACGCTTAGCATGCGAGCTAACCAAACCACAAGTAAGCTTTGGTTTGCTTCGGAGTTATCAAGTAATGGTAACGGAGCCGTGTGCACGGGTTGCAAGATGACAATATACAGTTTAAGATATCAAAAGAGTAAAGACGCAATTCTGCAGTGGGAGATGTTATGATGCCGACCGACGTTTCTCTTGTAAACTACTCAACAATTAAGCCATTTTTTTAGTTGTACATTCCAGGAACATAGCCCTTAGCTACAAGATTAGCAAGCGACTAGTAACACCAACAGACTCAATTTGATCGCGATGCTAAATATGCACTTAATAAATTTGATGTGAGAATGAAGAAAAAAACACAAGCTCTATTGCAAAGCTAAAGAACAACTGTTAAAGAAAATACGCGAGCAAAGCGAGTTGATATTTGCTGCGACCTGTCGCAAACTAGTCTTTCAATAAATCTGCTCGTTCTGTTTTCGATGATGATCTATGGTGTTTAATGGCGCAAGAGCCAGATATGGCCAACAAACGCGATTACATATATAGTTCTGTTTTCGTTGAGCCTTTTCTTTTTCTTTTGTCTTTTCTGAGGTTACGGGAATGCGCGCCACTCCTGTTTTCGCTCACCCACACATATTACACAACCAGGTACGCACACCGGCACACCGGCGTACGCACACCGGCATACACAGACGCGCACCTAGGTACACGCTCACATGCACAGGCACACACGAACAGACGCACGCACACAGAAGCACATTCGCGCGCGTTGAAAGTCGCATCCCAGAGTGTCGATAGCGTGGACAAAGAACACGCCGGCAAGACGATTTGTCGACTCATCCGGCACACACAACGCGCAGATGACAGCCATTGTAGTGACGAGCGATTACGTTCTACGACGCTGCAAACCGTGGAGAACCCCCGGGCAACTCAACGTCGCTTACCGGCATGGCACGAGCACAGTGACCGGCGGCAGTGCGCTTCTTAAGAACGCTCCCTGTTCTGACACAATATCTCGGGCGTATATACGCACGTGCGAGCTTCAAATGCAGAGGCAAAGCCCGTGACATCGGGAGGCAAACAAGTCGAGCGGGACAGCGTCCCTCCTGCCACAACGGCTGCTGCCACGTCGAACAGGGAGCCCCACCGGACGGCCATCACGCCAACAAACTTCCGCGGTGCTTTGCCCACTGACGTCTAACCTCTTGAGGGGGTTGTTGACTCACCGCATTTCAGGAGACGAGCGGAGCGCACTGCCGTGCGCGACATTTAGCGCGCGCTATTACTCCGTGCAAAGTCAACAACTTTCGCTGCCATCCTGTCGAAGGAGATGCGAAATGAACAGTTTCTGCTCGTGCCTTTGAAGTCACAGGCATATACACGAAACGATGGGCAGAGACTTATGCAAGTGCAACCGGCTTCTAAGTGTGGCTTCTACGTGCGCGCTATATAGTGCGTTGTGTGTGAGTGTGTGTGTGTGTGTGTGGGGGGGGGGGGGGGGGGGGGGGAGGTCGCTTGTGCGACACAGCCCGCTTTAGTTGCTGTCCCTCTGTGTGTCAAGTCATCTGTATTTACTTCATCTGTCCGCCTGTTCACCTCGGACCACACCGCGGTGTCGCGTACCGGTTCCGGATTTGACATAGAGTGCCTTGCAACTTGCCCTCGTATTTTGTCTCTTTGTTACAGTGCGTGTTTCGGGACCTAAGTTCCTACGTTTAGCTAACCCAACTATAGACATTGTTTCTGAACCGTCCCGTTTCTCATATTTCGTTACGCTGAAACAGGCACGGGAACAACTATATACAGGTATATTTACAGGTGCACATTCATGTAACGCTGCCCAGAACGAACAGCCCGTGCCAGGTCATCAAGCCGTCGTGATCGTCGTCACTTCAATCAATGAAGTAACTGTTGCGTAGTGGTATTGTATTGATTATGATTACTATTATGAGAAAAGAAGTATAGCCGTCACCGTTATGACATGGCGAAATTTATTTCTGTTTACATGTCAAGAAAGAAAGAAAGAAAGAAAGAAAGAAAGAAAGAAAGAAAGAAAGAAAGGAAGAAAAAGCACACGCTCTTCCTATGCTTCGAGTTCGCGCTTTCGCAGATGCGCACAGCGGCACACCCTATACGGCGTAAACATTTTCGCGTGTCCCAATGCATGAGACGTTGAGCATGGAGCAGGAGGAAAAGAAGGAAGGAGAGGCAGGGAGGTCAACCATAGGCACGTCCGGTTTGCCACCCTAACAAGAGGAAAGGGGTTTAAGAGATCAAATTAAAGAAAGACGAGGGAGAGAAGAAGGTACTCTCAGTGCGAACGCGTGCGCTTGTCCATCCCTTCAGTTTACAGTCGGTCACCGAGGCCAGTCGAGTCCATGAATCGTAGGTATGCCCGCTTCGCTTTGCAAGCCTGCGAAGAATAGGGCCATGCTCTAAGAGTCTTTGTCTCTGAAAATGGCCTGCCGTCCAATCGGTTTAACGCAATCCGAAGAACATTGCGTTCGACGTCATAAATATTACGCAAAACACAACACGTGCTCGAGCGTTACGCTTGAGTTCCAGTTAGGCAGTGTGATCTGACACAGGATCACGGAAAGCTCGATGCATGGAGAATACAGCTGAACGCGGGGAGAATTGGAGCGAAACGCGAACGGCTACGTGCAAGGGATGGATAGATAAGTAAACCAATGCCTTTCACCTCACCGGCGCACCTGTGGCGATTACGTTGTCCATCACGTGCATATTGGACAGTGGGCGAATAAGCTAGGTAAAGGCAAGTCTCCTTGTCGAAACGCTGGCTGCGGCTCTGGATTCTCGTCTTGGCCGAACTACCAATTTCAGTGTACGTTCCTGGGGACCATCTGCCTTGACTGATGGCGCGCATGCCTCTTAAAATACTAGGAAAGGGTTGGCTACACAGAACAGCATTCAAAAGCTATTTACTTGGCTGTACTATTGGATACCTAACCGAAAGTCTCCGTAAGTTTTCTCAAGGGACCGAGAACGGAGACAGGTTGATTTACGTTAGGCGCTTGCTTAAGAAAGTATAACATGGGAACACAGGATCTTTCCTTCTGGCTAGTGTAGGAGGTACTCGACTTCAGGGTAGCTTAAGGTGACTCCAGTCTCACTTTGCAGCCTTTTCTATAGACTTCAAGAAGATTTTCGCCCAAGATACTACGACATTTCTAAGTACGTTCAGGCACGCACGGGAAGAGGACCGAAAACGCGCTTTCGAAACCGGCTTCCCGGTCTTGTTGATTGCATTTCTGCCAATGCGGTTTAGTTTGACTTTAAGAGATTTCTTTTTCATATATGTGGCTTTTATTACTTGAGCGTCTGTTTATGAAAAGGAGTATCCGGTGCCAACATCTCCTAAGCAAAAATAATAATAATAATAATAATAATAATAATAATAATAATAATAATAATAATAATAATAATAACAAGAAGAAGAAGAAGAAGAAGAAGAAGAAGAAGAAGAAGAAGAAGAAGAATACGGCAGAGCTCATCTAACGATGACTGTCGACGATAACACGAACAGCGATCGAGCAATGTCGCGACAGACCACATTTCTGAGGTGCCGCTTATTTATTAACACATAATTCTGACACTTTTGTTGATTCGGCTATATGCTGGAGACTCCAATAGCGTCCGACTTTGTCATGGCACTCGCTCGCCAAGGTCGCCCAATGAGCATGGAAACATTAGGACGACTGTATGACGCTGACGCAGTGACGATGGAATGAGGAAGAAGGAATGATATCGATGGAACGACAAAGGCGCGTATAACGAGGATGGCATGATGACAAAAACATGTTATGGCGATGTCATAACGGCGACAACATGACGACTACCACATGCGGACAATGAGATGACGACGATGGTGTTACAAGCGATGCAAGAGAGCGTCTGTGTGACGACGAAGTAAAGACGACGATGCATCACTACTACGGCGTAATCAGGATCGAATGACGACATCATGATTACCTTAGATTGAGGAAAAACATGAATGACCTTGACAGATCGATGATGGTGGTGCGACGACGACGGCATGACGACGATAGAGTGAAAATAATGACGATGGTGAAACGTAAGCGCGACGACGATAGCAAGGCAACGGCATGAGGGCAATGGGATGACGACGAGTGTATGATGACAATGGCGTGACGATTATGGGATGACGACGAGTGTATGATGACACTGACGTGACGATTACTGTATCAGGAAACCTGCACGATGACTTGACGAAGGAGGCACGAGGAGAGTCGGATGACGTAGCTGGATGGACGATCATGGCACGGCCCCGACGGCAGCACGATGACGACATGGCAAGGACGCCATAGTCACGATTGAATGACGACGGTGTGATTGCAATACAATGACGAAGGCAATGCACGTCGATGGAACGACGATTGCAGTACGACGACGATGGGATGACGTTACTGGAAGTCAGAATTATAGAAGGACAGCGTGATGACGACCGTATGCCGACCAGTGCGTGAAGACGATGGCGTGACGTAGCGACCAAGCTATTTGCACTATTACACCGCGGAGTAGAAGCTAGGCGGGACGCTATGGCGGTGTGATAACGAATGCACGACTACTGTACGACGACGGCGGCATGACGAAACTAGGATGAAAAAGCTCGAATGACAGTGTTGCAACGACCACGATAGATAGATAGATAGATAGATAGATAGATAGATAGATAGATAGATAGATAGATAGATAGATAGATAGATAGATAGATAGATAGATAGATAGATAGATAGATAGATAGATGCTCAAAACGATTGAAGTACGTGAAGAATGCCATTCGCACTGAAAAACAAAATACGCTTAGACTGTCTGGCACCTACACGGGGACACACCGAGGCACGTATCCAAACGGGAAGAGAATAGCGGCCGTCGGCCGACAGCGTCGTTTATAAAGGGGCGACGACTGCCACGAAGGCGTGACCTACCGCTACAGCGCGTGCGACGTTGGAAGCACCATACCCCGCGCTCTTCGCCGTCTCGCCTCTACATATTCCTAATTTTTACGACTCGCGTTCCAGCCAGCGTCTCCGCATGGCGTGTGCTCACGATATACGAGCGCGGCGCGGAGAGCAAGCAGCCCGCTGGCCGCACGTATATAGCGCGTGCACGCAGATTGCAAAACCCTTGCAGCGTCCAAAGCTCGGCGGCATAAAGCTAAGCAAGCGCAGCGGTATCCCCCCCTCGCGAACGTCGACGTCTCCTCAACGCGGAGGAAGACCCGGCCGCAGGGGTGCCAGTTTTATGGCTGCTCGGCGCATATAACGCGCCAGCGAGGCGTTAGAAGTCTCACGTGCCTCGCATCGCGCGCCCCGAAACGCACCTCGCATGCCTCTTCCGCGCGGCTTAAGAGTTGCGGCAACGCGGATATGAGTCGCGAAGGACGCGGCGCAGATGATAGGCCACGCCGCGTGCGCGCGTTCGCCCCGTCTCCCACGCAAGGAGAGCGTATCTTCCGCGTCTAGTCTTCTAGAGCACCACAGCGCGGTGGCGGCTTCCGTGTGTGCCGATTGCGAACGCGCGCTGGTGAGGCATCATGCGGCATTCCCTAAAGCGAGGGCTGTTGCGAAACGCCGTTTGTGGTTCGGTTGATTGTTTGTTCGTCTGCTATAGAGCGTAACGATGGCTTTTCGTGACATCGGGAACATCGCTTGCAACACGTGTGGAGCCTTCTTCAAAAGTACAAAGATAGCGTACTTGGCAAGGGCACGTACTCCCCTCAGGAAGAAGTACGCGGGCTGAGCATTCGGCGACCAAGCCGATCTTCTTCTCCGCCTTTGAATCGAACTAGAAATTGACGACTGCAGTCCAAACTTGCCTTCGAATCTTTCCAGTGTTTTTGTGAATTCCGATGTGTGCATGCGAATTACGAAGACAATTATTTTCGGCGAGCCTCAGTATGTAGTCCCTATTCGTTTCTCACAGGTGTACACACGACAGTTTCGACTTCGCGCCAAGCTTCCTTCGCTCGATTCTTGCTCTCAAAATAGGTGGTTCAAAGTGAAAGTCTACTGCGCACAGAACAAAGGAGTAGATGAAAAAAAGCAAGACAATAGTAAGAACAAAAAACAAAGAAGAAGAAGCTGTGAGCACCTATGAATGATCTTCCCTCAAAAAAAAAAAAAAAAGAACGTCGTCCGAGAACAGTTGCCCTCTGCACGTGATCTGAGCGAGAGATAAGTGCATATCGCATGATACATACTTTTTTGATACGTATTTTTCTCGGGCCATTGTGCCCTTCTGTCCTTCCAGTCTCGTACCTATTACACTGCTCAACATAAACAGTTCTCAACATCTACTTCCACTAGCACGTGCGGCGCAAACGCAGTAGTCACGCCACAAATGCGTTATGCGTATGCAGTTGTCTCCCGTGTTACAAGCGCAGAGGATGCCTTTCAGCGAATCAAGAAGACAAAATAAATAAATAAATAATAAAATCGTACCGAAGACGGTGGAATGTCCGCGACGCGGGACGAGATGCAGCTACAATCTTCTTTATTCACAGCGACAAATCTCTTGCACATGTCATGCGCAGGGCGGCAGCGAAACAGTACAGCCGCCTATAGGTTTGTCAGGAGAGTGAGTGAGAGAGAGAGCGAGAATGGGGGCGGGGTGAACAGATGAGACAGTCAAAGAGCTTCTCGGAGAAACAGCCACCGAAAGCAATCTACTACACGCTCATCAATCGTTGCGTGCGGAACGAATCGACAAATGGCCGAAGTTGAGCACGCCGGAACCGTCGATGGCGGCGGCGGGGGGGTCTCGTTGCGGACGGAGCTGCCAACATCAGGACAAAAGGCAACAACAACGTCGGCCAGTGTTCGCGGCCGAGCCAGCAAGAACAACAAAACACGACACGTACGCACGTAAGTTGCCTTCTTGGCCAACCTCGCATCGTGAGCGCGATTTTCGAGCACTTCGGAGCGGGGCCCCGTGCAGACAACACTTCTTCGATGTTCTCGCGACCACGCTCCCTTCCCTCCCCGTCCATCGCAGCCTGCCTGCCGGCTCTGATCGTCGTATACAGTACACAACCGAGCCATCGGGCCGACACTTGCGAAGGGCACGTTCGTGAAAGCGCGCCGCTCTAACGCTTTGCGTCGCCCGTGTGATCGCGGCCTGCGAAGCAATGAAACCGTAAAACGCTGCCGCCGATGACGCCGTTAGCCGGCGAAAGGGTGCGCGAGGCAACCACCACCGTTCGCTGGCTTGCCGGCGCCGTTATTGCGACAGAGCTTGCGCTACAGCTCTAAAGCGCTATACAGCATTCGCGCCAACAGCTCACTGGACACACGTTATCCGGAGACCGACATCACCGCCACCTCGTGTGTGCGTGTGTATTATGCACGCGTGCAATGTGTGTAGGTCGCACGTCAGTTTCTTGTGCCTGGCTCGCTGCGAGCTCCAGGAGAGATTGCCAGCTGAGAGCGTGCGCGCATACCGTGCAACTTGCACGCCGAGGCAGCGCAGACATCCTTCGTAGCTTGCGCAATCTCTGGAGGCGAGCACGTATAGAAGGAACGGAGCGTACAAGTGAGCACGCGCCGAAACGTCGCACGTCGCTAGTGGCTAGGACGACGCTAAATATCGGGAGCATTTGTTGATTTGGAAAACCTGCGTTACGGCTGCATTACGCTTGTACAACAGGCGCGTCGTGCAAATTAGAGAGACAGAGAGCGAGAAATTATATACAGAAAGGCAGCGAAGTCAACCACAGGTGTTTTTGATTTGCTGCACTGTACAAGGCGACGGGGTAAGGAAATAGAACAAGAACCTCAGGGAACTCGAGCAGCGCATATATTGCACACTGAGTAGGGTTCCTTCGGAAGAACTGGCCTACAGAACTTTCAGTCCAGGTCGTGGACAATCGTTCACCCTACAATGCACTACTCATATCACTGCTTCTCGGTACATTTCTGTGGGCAGATCCAGAGCAGATGTCTGAATGTGTTGACATCGCTTGATGTGTTGGCCATTCTAATGAGACAGGCACAAAAGTTGTTAAAAGCGATTTCCAACAGGACACGGTACAGCATGGTCTGTTCGCGTAGTGGTAACGCAGGCGGTGCGCTTATACCTGCAACGAACATGAACGAGATACGATGAAAGTGCCGGAGTCCCTGAGGCATAGTGCACGTTCATATACGACGACAAGATTAAAAGTAGGAAGTAGCTGCGAGCGATGTCCTGACGCAAGTCACATCCCAGGTTGCGATCACCGTCGACCGGCTGATTGCCACGTAACATGCAGTAGCGGACCCTGCGGTGCCGTTCTAACGTGTTCTACCGACACCTCGGTCGTATATCCTCTCGTACCACGAACGCTCAAGTCGGACGTGGTCCGCGACGCAGTCTTTCCTCGTCATCGGACACGTATACTAAAACACGTGTGCGTCGAAGAGACGCGCCGGGGACGGTTCGCGGAAGCGAGAAGAGCACTCGAGGACAGTTCCGTCGGCTGGAAGGAAGGCTTTTCCTTCCATTCTCCTTGCAACCCTGCATCGAAATCGGAGGCGAGGCACGGGCGCCCAAGACGATCGCGCGAAAGCGCCCCGTCCACCCTGCCATTCGCGCAGCCGACAACGTTCGTGAACGCGAGTAGCACGGTGCCCGGCTCCCGAATCACGACTAGACGCCTTCTTCCAACCAGCACCTGTAGCAGTAGCAACATCACGGCACGCATGTATATAACGAGAAAGAAAGAAAGAAAGAAAGAAAGAAAGAAAGAAAGAAAGAAAGAAAGAAAGAAAGGAAGAAAGGAAGAAAGAAAGGGAACCACTGCCTATCTGCATGCAGCGCGAAGAAAATCTTTCTGGCATGATGACGCGCCGGGCACTGTACAGTACCGTAGGCAAAAGAGTGTGGTAAACGCGGCCACGTTAAGAGAAAGGCGAATCGCGTTATTGGGTTGTTCTCTCGCATGCGTTCACGCACACGGGTTATATGCGTGCGTGCATTGGGGCTCCGTTTCCTTTCTTTCTTTCTTTCTTTTTGTGCTCCTTTCTTTACTGCAGCGGTTTACACCGTCTCGGCACGCACCCATACCAACACCTCCCTCGGCGTAAACGCGCTGCGTCGCAAACCCTAGCTCTCATATCGCACGATCTTGCGCGATCTCGTTAGTACGCCACGTATACACTATACGCGTGCGTCGTTTCCGTCTCCTACCGTTCTTCCGCGCCTTTCCTTCGCTCCGTCCTTTTCCCGAGAAGCATGCGCTTCGTGACTCGACGACGAATACGGTGGGTGGTGGCAGTGCGGGTATACGACGTCGTATATATATATATACGCTTGCGGCGTGCATTGCACTCGTCACGGAGGCAAGGGAGTGGTTCATATACAACGCAAAGAAAGAAGAAACGGATACAGGAGTGTGTGGGGCTATCGTAGACACCGATCGCCACCAGGATGGGCTACTTTGTTAAAGGGACACTAAAGGCAAAATACTAAGTCGACGTGGACTGTTTAACTGCCATTACAGAAACCTCGCAACGCTTGTTTCACGCCAAGAAAAAGACTTAGTTTACGAGAAAATTATATATGAAGGGTCCGAATGCCTTTTTGGAAATTCAAATCTCCCGCCACCGAAACGGAAAGGGAGGTGGGGGGGGAGTGGTGACGTTGCACACGCCATCACCACCCTTTGCTGCCGTCGGTGAGTAAAATACCCGGCCAAAGACAGCGGTGGATTCGTCGCTGCGGCTACATTTTGATCAAGTGGCGTGGACCGTTCGAGCATCCCGCGACATATAACATGCAAGTTGAATTGTCTGCTACTCGCAGTTCGTGCGAGTTTCGCGAGCCAGCAAAAGCAGCGCAGCACTGCGCGATAACGAAACTAGTGAAACTCAAAAACGTGGGCGGAGCGCAAATGAAACCGCCCCAGTCGTAGCCAAGGGTAATTTCGATGAGTTCTTTTTTCTAAAAAAATGAAATAGAACTGGACAAGTAGCATTTTATTTCGTCTTATATTGCAACACAAGGATGTTTTTTTGCAACGAATGGTTGAGTACTAGTTGCAAAACTTAACTGAACAGTGCTTTCGTCATCGGGCAAGTGCTTGAATGTCCCGGGGGAGTCGCTAACCATGTCCTGCATTTACCTCAATTTTGCGATTATTAAGGCTCTGTTCGCGATAATACTGACGCCTTAGGGATTCTCGAGCACTATAATCTAACAGTTGAGCTTGATTTCATATTTGGCTTTAGTGTCCCTTTAAAGCCTCTCACCTTCATTTTAACCCATGTTTTCAGTGCAGTATAACCTACCTACCCCACACCTTGCAGTGTGTCTATTAATATGTTCGTGTAGTCCTGCGGCCGATACGAGGGGCCACTTGTGCGTGCGTGTGCGTGCGCGCCGGAAGACTCGCGCTCCGTATAATTACAAGCCGGGACGAATGCTAGCAATAAGCTAAGACAAAAATGATGTACTGCGCTCATGATTAACTCAAGCACTGCGTCAGGTTAGAACAGATGAGTTGACTTTGTTGTGCCGTCATGCGTAATCCTTTAACCGAAGCCCAACACGGAAAGAATAAGAAAACAGCTCACACGCAGCTGTTGTACAAGGTTCGTGAGTTCACGGTGCAATCAGCCCCAAGTGCGTGAAGTACACGACGACGAGTACACAGCCATTGCTGAGCCCTTCATTAGCCCAACGTCCCCAAGAAGCAAGACGAACCACACGACTTCCCTTCGAAAGAGGTTTGTTTTCGCAACTATCCTTCACTAAGCGAGTTCCCCAGGAATCCACAAGGTGGAGGCACCGCTTAACTATACACAGCGGTGACGCGCGTGGTTACAAAACCATTCCTTCCTCGAGCGCATTAAGTGAACTCGGGGAAACCGAGCAAACGGTCTGTAGCCACGCGAAACAGTCGTAAAAGATGCCGCGAAATTGGACTAGCTCGCATCTTTCGAGCGCTACCACTTTCCGGGCTCTCACGTTATTCTCCTCGCCGCGTTTACACAGGCAGCAAAAACCAGAGCCATTTTTCGGGAGAAGCGTTTTCGACTCTTCCAACTCTATTTTCGAGGCGATGACCTTTCCGCCACCAACATGGAAGGATGGCGCGCAGCAATGCTATAGTCATTAAAACCCACGCACACCCGCCCACTACACGTCGGCATTCATCACTGGCCTCAACGACCTCGCCGAAACGTTAACTAAAGGGAGATAATTTGGTGCGGTTAATGACTCAAAAGGCTGCCTGTGGCGCAGTCCACTCGATACAGCGGTCTTTCTGTATACGCCATTGCTTTTGCGACAGAGAATATGGTCGTTTCAGGCTCTTCCTTATTTCGTCACTGACATACTGGGTCGGGTCACTCGCCATTACCGCAAACCATCCTAACGAGGCGTTAGTTAAGCGACGGGGCCCAAAGAGGGCGCTCGTTGCTGCCGTCTGTTTACTTCTGGTCATTTCTCTCGCTTAGCACTAAACCCGTTTCCCCGTCCGTCTCGATCTCTTTCGTAGCATTACCGCGGTACCACAACTGCATAATTGAGGCTGTTTGTTATTAGCCCAAACTAGCACGGCTAAAGCAAACCAAATGAATCAGAGAGAGCCGGACACCCCCGCGGATGTGTCCACTCTGCTCCCGATTATACCTTTCATAACCTCCGGCGGGCCACTGTATACGGTATATATACCGTCAACTGGGCAAAGGATAGAAAAAAGTGCACGCGGGTTTGCACACAACAAAACAAAGCGGCGGGCACCGAAATTTACGGCCTGCAAGAAAGCGGACATTTTCGCGACGCCCCGCGTAGGGAGGCCAGGCGAACGTTGCGCGACCTGGCGGGGGCAACCAGTGCAAACACAACGCGCCTATAATCACGGCGCCTTAACCGCCTGGTCGACTGTTCCGGCGGCTAAGTCGCAGAACGGTGCAGCGAGTGCATGTTTCCGTTGGCGGAGCGACCATCCAGGAGCTAACCTGGTAGGACATGCCGACAGGCCAGTTGGGAGGACCTTCGTTTGCCTAATTGAGCTCGCCCGTCGTCAACCCGTGCTTGCGTATGCTCCAAATGTAGCGAAAAAGGGGAAGGCGGGGGGAGGACAAGTTGGACGTCGCTATCTGTCAACCTTTGCGTGTCCTTCGTTTTTATTCTGTCGGTTCTCTGGCGCATGCATTCTCCTTAATGCTTCGATGCATTTTTTCCACGTCGGTTTCCGAGAAAAGTGGATCCGTTGTGGCAAAACGAGAGAAACAGACGCACAGCTAAACGCAACGAATGAGAGAGATGCATAGATAGATAGATAGAGAGAGATAGAGAGAGAGAGAGAGAGAGAGAGAGAGAGAGAGAGAGAGAGAGAGAGAGAGAGAGAGAGAGAGAGATTATCGCTTACAGACGGTAGACGAAGAGAGTCAACACGAAGCTTTCGGTGTAGGCTGTAAGTGACAGGGTCGCCCAGTGCTTCGCCAAAGGCGAGCAAGCAATCCTTTGGCGTGCGCACTTATGTGAGCCTGTAAATTTCAGGTTCTACAGCCTAAAAATATGCACCTGCAAGAAGAACCACTGGATGTTCATAGTAGCGCAGCCTTATTATTCATTTAATATACACTGCACTACGGAAGGGCCACGAAGGGTGGGCATCATAATAGAACGTATTGCGATGAGACTTTATACAAGGTGTGCGCGCGCGCGAGCGTGTTAAGGCATGCGTTAAGAAATTATGAACATACGGGAATACACGTAGCGTAAAGATTTTTAGTACTTTTTGCATGCTACTTTGGATTACTGCACTGCTGGGTTTAATGAACCATTCAAACTTGCTCCACGATTGTTGGCACATCCCTCGTAAAATACGAGAGTGCTTTTTCGTTTCACTGAGAGCTAAAAATCCTTGTCGAAGTATTCGTTGAACGCACGAAATTCCTAAAGTCTACCGACTGCAATATGATCTTCGGCTCCCAATGCAAACAGACACTTTCGTAAGCCATGAAGTGCTTCAGAGCTAATAAGTTTGTTCTTCACTACACGCTCTCATTAGTTTCGACCGCGCCGCCTTTAAAGCAAAATGAAAACCTATCTTCCAACGCGAGCAGCAGCGTGAACTTGTCGAAGAGCCGCCTTTTCGGCTTTCAAAATTAGTTCCACGTCGAAGGTGACGCAGTCCCGAGCTTACTTTAAAGCCGCAGCGAAATCCATTCGAAGAGGTGATTTAAGCCCACTTCGTGACCAAGCTATCGCCTAGGGGTGGCCATGTTGGGAAGGGGGCGCCGTACACCTGACGAGCTTGAGCGCTAAAGCTCTTCGTGCACTCTCGATAATCGATAGCAAGAAGGAAGGGGTCAAGATACCCCGGGACTTGACGCAAGCACTCGTATACGCTATACATCCGCGTCAAGCGTTCGGCATCGGTTAATTTAGCTCGCGCCGGTTCCTCGCGCAGGGCGGCGACATTTCTCCACCCCATCCATTCTACTTTGCGTCAGGTCTATTCTCGCCTCCCAAGAGGACGAGTTCCGCAAGCACCCGAACGCGTTCCACCGGGTTAGCACATTGTTACATCCGAGCTCTGCCAGCCTTGTAGAACAGCGGCGGGACTGGCACGGAGAGGAGTGATTTAGAGACGCCACTCTGGCTCACCTTCTGGTCTGTCCTTTGGGTTCTGGGGCGCGCAGTGTAGAAAGCATACCCTTGCGAGCTCACTGTAATTGCAGTAAAAAACCTTTCTGTATGTATATACATATACACACAGGGGAATAGCCGCAACAAGAAACATTTCTTATAAACGAAAAAAAAAATTGATTTTTAAAGAGCAGCTGTGCCCGCGCCAGGTCGCATTTTCAGCGCCGTCAACTACAGCGGCTCTAGCGGCGTACAGTGATTACAAAGCCTAGAGTTACTGCGCTGGCTAATTAAAGGCCCACTGGTGGGAGGCTAAATTTATGGACTTTCGTGGGCTGCCGCACGCGGGCGCGAAGCGCATGGCCGGGCGGTTGGACAGCCCATGAAGTGGAAGGGGAGGAGGGTTAAGGCGTGTGTAAGTCACGAATCTGACGCCCGGCCAATTAGGCAACGCCGGTACCTGGCACACAGTAAGCACAGACCGAGCACCGCCTAGCAGTACGTGTAACTTTTATTTAGAGCGATATCACCCCCCCCCCCCCCAACCTTCCGCCACTTCCCTTTCTGCCCCTGAAGTCAATTTCCACCGTTTCGGCGGTAATAGGACTGTGCCTCGGGGGCACGCGTCATGCGATATCATCTGGTGTGGGAAACAAGAGCCTCGGGGATAAATACGCGCGAAGCTTCCACGACGCCCCCCCCCCCCCCCTCCCATTCCCTCTGAAACGAGCGCCTTTGAATGAGAGCCGACAAATATGTTTACGTTGTGCGTGCGTTTCTGCCGGAAATGAGACGAAAATGTATGCAGAAATTATGCAGTTATTAGGCTCCACACTGTGCAAGAAAGTGGGCCTGTCAGCTTGCGCCGACGGCACTATAATGCGGTACAGCAGAAGTGGATGCAGCATTCAATGTTCTTAGAATGTTAAAGCGTCACTCACGACTTCTCAGCTTGCCTAATATTTCTTGCTCGTGCTGAAGATATCCGTCAAAATTTGACTTGCAGGTCAATGAGCAAATACAAAGTTGAGCAAGAAAAAAAAAACGCGCTAGAGCTCTACGAAAACAGCTGAAGCTTTGCTCAGAATATGAGTCTGCGTGCGCCCTTTGAGTGCTCCTCACTAAGGGGTAACTGGCGCGACAGACGTGAGAACATCGGGAAATGGCTCTAGGAGTCCAGAACGGCGGCCAGTCTCCGCGTATCGCTTTACCACCCGCTCACGAAACGTTAACCACGTGCAATCACGTGCTCCGAGGTACAGAGGCCTCCGTCCTCGTTCCTCCTAATCGACGGCAGTTCATCCAACCCACCAATACGAGCGCCCTTAAGCATTTCCTCGCAAACAATAGACGTTTCGGTTACCCACAGGCTGTGTTTATCAAGACTGGCGCACGAGAGCGGTTGTTTCGCACCTGGGAAAACTACACGTTACAGGCACTATACATTCCAAGACTAACCCACTTAGCCGAAACGACGCGCATTTACGGCGTAGGCTACCCCCCACCTCTAGTCCTGACAGAAGCGTCAGGCCTGATCGCTTGGCGTGGCGCCAAGGAACGCCTCGGTTCGTGATCACGCGAAGCGCTCGCTTTCCCATCGGCCCAAACCTCGCGATCACGCACGCATACACCAATGACAGGTCTTCGCAGCTAGCCGGGCCATTCGCGCGTTGCTTCGACGGCAGATTATTTGAGAGACACGGCAACGTGTGATGGAACAAAGCGAGAGAAAAAGAAAAAAAAAATATGAAATAATTGGATGCAGCGCAACGGTTCTGCCTCAAACGAGGATCCGCAGGAGATGAAAACGGCCGTGTAAAAAGGGGAATAAAAAAAAAAATGAGGAAACGATAATCGGCACGCGGTCGCCGCTCCGTGATGAAACGCGCTTCATTGGACGCTGTCAGCATCGACAGACGTTGGAGGCATCGCGATATAGGCCTCGTTTCGAATGCGCGCGTCAGTTGCTCACCGCGCGGGGAAGGGAAGGCAGACGTAAATTGGCATTCACTTGCACGGCAGCGGGCAACGCTGGGAATCGGCGTAATGGGGAATCGAAACGACCGGAAAAGGCGACCGCGAAGTGAAAACAAGGTCGAACGAGAAAAGCAATAAAAGGGAGCGGGAAGAAACCAGCGAAAGAGGAGGAGGGTGAGTCGACGCGTAAAACGCAGCCGGTCACCCCCCGAGGGTGCGGAAAACGCACGGGGGGGGGGGGGGGGGGTGTTACTCCACGGCGCTGCAACAGTCGGGCAAAATGTACGCTTGGAGGCATAGACCATCGTTACACCTAAAACACCTTCCATACACGTCTTCGCCGTGCGGCACAGGCGCGTGGATGGTAAGGCTTTATACCAGATCACTCTGCCACGGTGTTATTCTCCTCCTTCGAAGATAATGGAACGGGATTCGATGACTAGATTACGCGCGACTGCAAATAAAACACAGTCGGCGGTGGTTTATAGGAGATACACCCCCCCCCCCATTAATTTTATATTCATTTATTCACAACTGTGACTAGTTTCAGTAGTAACTGCAATTTCCCAATACCATTTGCATGTTGGCCAACCCCTGTCGTGGGTCCGCGACGCCATAGAACGAATACGAAACGCTCGGACCATGCAGTAGTGTCAGCGATTGACAGACATGCGAGTGAGCGAGATAAGAGTACTCGCGCTATAGCACCTCTCCCAAATCTAAATTCCTCGCGCTGTGATCGCACGCAGTAGATTGCGCTGGCGTTGACGCTATGACGCCATTGTCGGTGCAATATTAAACGACCGCGCCGATTCGATACATATGGTCATCCATTGCACTCCCCACTATTTCTGGTGCCGCAGTTGGTGACGTCATCATCGTCATAATCATCCTCATCATCATCAAAACAAGGATTAACTTCGCCAGATTCGTCGCGGCACACCTACAGTCCTTTCGTCGGCTTTGGTGCGCGCCTGCTGTGACGAAAGCATTACTCACAATTTATGACCGCAAAAGAGGCCTGTGCAGCACCTTTACTGATGTTTGCTTTTTCTTATTTCGCGTTTTAGTGAATGAGCACGCCGCTGGTGCATACCACATATTCTCGAATAGAAGCCATTCTCCTTTACGGGTTGAAGCCGCCTCTTTAATCTCAGTACGTGCAAGAGAGACAGCGCTAGCAAACCCGTTTATTCCGCAGGCACTGCCCAGGCTCCAGCACGAAGAAGAGGGATGATGATGATGGCTATATGGAAATGAGAACGATGAAGTACGTTAAGTGTGCTTACTATATACATATATTGAAGATGGCTTGCATTGTATTATGAAGGAACCAAAAAAAATGACCGACGATTACGATACTGCCTAATGCGAAATTTGAGCGCAGCTCGATACGTATTTTCATTTCGCGACATATTGAGGCAAGGACTTCCAGACCAAAATGACCGCACCGACCGGCAGTGGGCCAGTGCCGTCAGCGCCTTCGAAGAGGAAGGAGCAGTATGGGAAGGCTAGCACGACGAGCGGCTTCGAAGCCAGCCGTGGAAGACGACGACGACGAAGGCGCGAGCAGTGGCGTTCGCGCGTTCGCGCGGTTACGCCGACGGTCAGGCCAAAATTAAACTATGGGGTTTTGCGTTCCAAAACCACTTTCTCATTATGAGGCACGCCGTAATGGAGGACTCCGGGAATTTCGACCACCTGGGGTTCTTTAACGTGCTCCTAAATCTAAGTACACGGGTGTTTTTCGCATTTCGCCCCCCGTGGAAATGCGCCAGCACGAGGTCGCGGGATTCGATCCCGCGACCTCGTGCTCAGCAGCCCAACACCATATAGCCACTGAGCAACCACGGCGGGTATCGGCGGTCAGGCCGGGAACGGTCGCCGAATAGCTGCGCTCTAGAACTAGATTAACAAGTTTTGTAGATATTCTGCTAGGCAGACCAAACGACCAAACAGGAGAACGCACATTCATATCCACTACGTCACACTAACGTAACCGGTGCTGGGCTTTCGGCAAGAATTATAAAGAAAGAGAAAAAGAAAAAGTTTTGCTTAGTTTTCTGTTCTTGTAATGAACATTTTACGGCGAATATAACGAAGAAGTGCTATGAAAGAACGCGTCATCTCCCTAAACTGAATCAGAGTGTCATTTATAGTGTTCCCCTAAGTCCCGGGTATACACGGTATGCATGTACGTTAGACTGCCGCCGCCTGCTTTTGATGGTGATAGCTATGCACTGAGGCAGTACATATTGAGGAGGAGACATACATACGAACTCGATCGATCTCAATCAACACCGATTCGAACACGCTTGGGATGGTGTGCCGCAAACAACACTGCACGGCAGAGGTAATAGCTAGTCTCCTCACCATGCGGCATCTGTTATACGTCGACGCGGTGAAGTTAAAGAAATTGCGCGAGCGAACAAAACGCACACACAAAAAACACACGAACAAAAAGGTAACCAGTAAGCAGCGCCCAGGCTATGCGTGAGGACATGCAAAAGACGAATTTGCGAAGAAGTCTTTTTTTTTTTTTTTTCCACGCTTAACTGCGGGGCGGGCCATGTATGAGAAAGAATGGCCGGCAATATAACCGCTGAAAGCCGCAATTTCTCAAACGTCGAATGGCAGTATGCTAGATCGTCGTGATGATGTTAATGATATACTGCGGTATATGTTGGCGCAGGGGCGAGGGATGACCAAGGAGCGCCAAGCAATTTTTCACGAGTTCTCGACGCTATATGGCGACCAACAAGCACAGCTAAGAAATTGTCAGCGAAGGCCGCTTGATAGCAGAAAACATAATAAAATTACATGCAACAACGGCACGCGGTCAGACTTGTTGAATCATGCGCATCAGATGAACTTTAGCCCTACAATAATAAATTAGTTCAGAAGCTTTTGCATTACAAGTATTTAACACACAATTGTACTGACATCTATCATACAAACGATGACGAACTTTATGAGCCTTCTAAAGCCTGCATTGTCTAGAAACTTTCTGTCAGCTGCGCCTATACTGAAATATTTAAATAAGGCAAAATCAATATAATGAAGCACACAGCTCTGAAACATACTACTACAATTTGTGTGCAGGAATTTAGCACAACGCTCCCAAAAATTGTAAGCTATAAACCTATATCGCATTTCTGAACAACTAGTGTCGGAGATACGAGAAATGCACCATCGTATGATAGCGAAAGGACACGACGTCGTGTTTCAGTGGCTGCCTGGCCATTGCGGTATCTCTGGCAACGACCTCGCTGACGAAGCTGCTAGGAAAGCACACGAAGGAGCAACCCTTGTTTCTGTACCTTTATCGCGGACCGACGCAGCCCAACACCTAAGCAAGGTAGCACACCGTATGACATTAGAGAAGTGGCACACACCTGAATTCACCCAAGAAGGATTGCATTCCCTCAACCCCTCTATGAAACTGCGGCTGTTACCAGGGCTTCTGCGAAATGAGGAAACAATGCTGTGCCGCTTACGCTTGGGCGTCGCATTCACCAATGCATATACGTTTTTGATTGAAATGACTGATAGCGCCGACTGTAATGCCTGCGGTGCCGAGGAAACTATAGAACATCTACTGTGCTACTGCCCATCTTTTCAAAACGAAAGACATGACCTCTGCACAGCTCTCAATCAGCTAGATAGAACACCGTTCACCTTGAAGAAGTTCTTGGGACTATGGCCTCGCATATCGCAGCTACAAAAGGCCACAAAAGCTCTGCTGCGATATTTGAAGGCTACTGGATTGAATCAGCGTCTGTGATCTGGACTGAGTGACCGAACGATACACCCAGTAGACTTTCTTTTCTTCTTTTAATCTTTCCGTCCCCCTTTTCCCTTTCCCCAGTGTAGGGTAGCCAACCGGGCTCAGTCCTGGTTAACCTCCCTATCTCTCCTTTATCATTTGCTCTCTCTCTCTCCGCTTCAAACGTTGGAAAGGATGCAAGTTTCCAGAGCTGAAACATCCGCTTTTGGCGCACAATTCCCGATTTGCAAATTCTACCCCCAACAGTGGGTACAATTGAAGTTTCCTTTTCTAAATGCAGCAAATCGGTTCAGCGGATTGTCTACCGATGAAATCATTCCAGTGTCTCACGTGTTAGTTGAATAGGAAAAATCGTAGTTGGTTGTGAGCTGGACCCTCCTTTTCAATACCCTCGCATCACCCGTTTCATATTTTTATTTTTGAAAGACAATTCTACGATGCCGAAATAACGTGGCCAGATAATTTCGATAACTTACGAAATGATTTTCAGCGAACAAACCGGTACGTTCCTCTTGCCACGACTTGCAACGGCTATGCGCCACCGGTATCGGAGCCCGGGGCTCAGATGTCGATCGGAAAAGAGACATCAACTCCGGGCTGATGTCAATCGCGCGACGACGTATATCGCCTCTCGACAGACAGTCTTGGGATGCCGTCATTCGCGATGTGTAAAACCAGATTACGCACTCTCAACTACACTGCCCAGACTGTCGCACGCACGATGCCTCAAGGCGCCGCATCGCGGTATGCTGAAACGTGCTGATCGCATTCCTCCGCCATCTATCTCTCCGAGCTATCAAAGTCAATTACACCGGGGTCGGACCGAACCCGCCCGTACGACCTAACTAAACCGCGTCCGCCCGACGCAACGCAGGTGTCACAAGGCAGCGCAATGTAAACGATCGGAACGCGGTAACTATTCGCGCCGGTCCGGTGACACGCATTCCTCGAGTGACCACGGTCAAGCTTCGGCACGTGCTTGCGTCAGGCAATTGAGGCACTTTCACAGCGAGACCGCCTTCCCCTTGCTTTCTTCCCGCTCGGCCAGGGCAACGCAAAGCCAGCCGCCAAGGAGAGCCACACAGACTCATTCGCATCGAAAGTGTTTGCGAGAAAGCCTCCTCGGGCGCGCGCGCGCGTTGGATGTCCGAACCGCCGCTGTAATCGCCCTTCGGTATCGCCACCATCCCGCCGTCCAAACGCTACGAACGCTCCAGGCTGTAAATTAAGACCCCTCGCGACATAGCCTTCAGGAGCGCAATAGTGTGGAGTCATCCTCGATGCCTCTCAAAACGCGCGCGCGCGCTCACACACATACACACACACAGAGCAAAAGCTTGCCGGCCCCTGAGCGCCCTGTCGTTGCCAAGCCAATCCCGCAGCTCGGCCAGCGGTGATGGTGGAGAGGGCGGGGGGGGGGGGTCTAACCTTGAAGCAATTACTAAGCCAGCGGCACATAAACCCAAAGGCACACGCACAGACACACACACACACGCGCGCGCGCGCGTAGGCAGGCACCAAGAAACGGCATATATGCACACACGCGCAGACACACGCATATACTGAGGCACACATAGCGACTGCGCAAGTTAATCGCCGGGGAATCGGTGTGCGGACCCTCCTCCACCCCCCGCCCCTCCTTTCTTCTTCAACCCCTCCAGTGTTCCAAGCGGGCAAGCGTCGCCCCGAGGGGTCGCGAAATGAAACGCGGTCGTCTCAGGAAGCGGGACGCTCGCATCGTTTAGGATCTGGCATCGCATGGACCCAAGCGGCAGCTGCTGCGAGCGAAGGTATCCGCGCACGGCGCTGTTGCACCGACATCGCAGCCGTCGTGCGCTGCAGCAAGCTCCTGCTGTTCATTGGGGCAACGAGCGAACGTATGCGCGAGCCTCGGGGCGAGTCCCGTGAGCGTATGCGCGAGACGACGATCGGTATCGACAATTAAGTCGAGGCGCGTATATACAGGGGTGTACGACAAGAGCGGCGCTCCCCGCCCTGTCTCTATGTCTCCCTCGCATCTCGCGGGACGGGCATGTGCCGTAAGGTCCGGCGCAGAATACACGCACACAAGAGGCGGAATTTGAAAAACCGTGAAATCGAAGAAACAAATTTTATGGGTTGCACCACGGTCTGAGCATTCGTATGTAACGTTCTGGATATATATATATATATATATATATATATATATATATATATATATATATATATATATATATATATATATATATATATATATATATATATATATATATATATATATATAGAACGTGAACTTGGATACAGGCGCACGTTCAAGAAAGAACCTAAGGCGTTCAAAATTAATTTTGGCGTTTTCCCACTACGCGGTGCTCTCCTTCAAAGCCCACAAATCCCAGTTTCGGAATGTTAAACACCGTAATGGAAATTTTCCTCTTAACCACAAATGCAACCTCAGCTGACTGGTCCTCCGAGTTCAGTGTACGTATCTTAAATAAGTTAAAATAAATATCAGCCTCACCGGTTTGCTCCATTATCGGTAATACCGTCCTCCAGTCTCTAGATGAGCGCTACGCCTATACTGCTCAACTGTGTCAAGTTTCTTTGTTAATCTGCATTTCCACAGGTCGGCGCTCGAATGATACGAGACGCAAGTAATGACGCCCCAAGATGCGCAATCATATACTTCGTATCATGTGCACGGCGTCTTACGGTAATGTGGAAAGTTGGGCTAATTGGTGGTTGATCATCAAACCTTACTGATGAAGCAGCGCACTCATACGGACACAGTGTCGCCTTTTATTGTGTGTCTTCAGTGTGTCCGTGTCAGTGCGCTGCTTTACCAGTAAACTCTTACGGTAAGCGTGGTCACCTCGCCGACCTGTCGAACCCTCGCGAAGACGGGCTCCTTCTCGGCCGAAGCGCCCTCTGCCGCCGGCACTTTCCCTCGGAGGCGAGTGTGACAACCGGCTTAACGAGCTGAGTGCCTGGGACAACATGCGGACAATCTAAAGAATGCGCGAACGAGGTTGGCTAGCTAACCAGACAGCAGGGTCTCCCTCCGACAGAAGGTGTCGTCCTCGCTTCGGGGCACGATAGACTCAGCTACGAGGACTCAGAGACTCGTAGGTGAGTCTCAAGAACTTCTCTCATATGACTGACGAGAAGTTCTAGCGCTGGATTCAAGAGCCTAGATAAAAAGGTTTTCTAACCAGTCCCGTTTAAATGAACTCGGGATTAAGGGTGTTTCGACGACGATATCCCTTGAGCAGCGAATAACGATGCGCTCTAAGTAAATGAATCAAGGAGGAGGGGAAAAAAAGCAAAGAGAGACAGGGAGACACACCAGACGCGCCTCCAGTTTTCGACCCTACGCCGGGAAAAGGGGGGTTCGGGGTGAAAAGAAATAAAGGAGGAGGAAAGGTGGAGGAAGGGACTAGCAATACGAACACGTGTGCCGTTATCCCTCCCGCCTACAATCGTCCACTGCTGAGACCAGTCGATTTCATAAGCCGTACCAATGCCCGCGTCTCTTTGCAAGTCCGAGACGAGTGGGGTCATGGTTTAAGGATTTTTGAGTGTCGTCCGAGGTGTATGCGGTTTAATACGCTGCGAAGAACATCGCGTTCAATGTTACAGCAATCACAACACAACACGTGTTCAGTCGACCGTAGGAAAGTTCAGTATTTAATTACAAGGTGCTGAGGAGCCGGTCGAAAATGAAGGTTGTGGGATGATCGCTTCTGCATTTCCAAATTACGCTTGACATTCGTCATTAAATTTCTCTTAATTGGATGGACGCAGCACGTCAAACGTCCAGTAAACCTCGGTAACTACTTTAGTGATGCGGTCGCGTGTAGCAGTAGTGTACATATTAAAGTAAACTGGGATCACTCTACGTAAGCACGGTGCTAAGTTGACCCCATAGCTTAATGCACAACTGGACAAATGTGGCAAATACCGATAGCTTACACAAACCTGTACAGTGCGCGTCACTCTTGTGTAGAGCGCTGGAACGACGGCCGCCGGGGCGCTCCGGAGACAGCCAGCGACGTCTAACGGTAGCTGCGGGGCTTGAGATAAGAAGTGTCTGGGCACGTGCGGCAAACGCATCTAATCTCGGACCCAGCCACTACCGATAGACGTCGCTGGCTGGCTCCGGAGCGCCTCACGGCGGCCGCCGTTCGCGCGCGCTCTACACAATGGTGACGTGCACCGTACACCATCATCAAATGAGCTGTAGTACTTCTTTTCTCTTAAAACCATTCTAATGAGTTATTCTGTGCGGAAGGTTGTGTGCGCAAGGCTGTGTGTAGAAGGCTGTGTGCTGCGGAACAACCCTGCCCGTGCATGCAGTACTTGCATGACAGCACATATATCGAAAGGGACGTTACACATAAACGTCACCACACCCTACAGGAACAGCCAGTCAGACATCTTCAAATGTCCCGACAAATGCGCGCCATCAGTGTGAGGTCGAGGCTCTTCACAGGGCACGATGGAGTGCTGAAAGTAGTCCGCCAACAGCGAGACCTTTCACACAATAGGCGGCAGTAATGTGCGCCCTTCGCACGTAGCATGCTATCTTTCTATCAAGTATGCCAGAAGATGCGGCTGCGCCAGTTGGGTCAAGGATTTACCCAGGCCTACTTCCAACACCGTTGAACAATCCGCTATCCGGCAGATCTATATTTCATAGCAGAAAGACATGGGAGGGCAAGCACGTGTCCATTCGCACAGCATTTCAACGGAGGAATTTTTTCAACGAGGAAAAGCGCACACATCTCAAAAAAAGAGAAGCAGACAAAACCTCGGATATTTCTTTCATCCATCCGCTGAGAATGATTTCCGCCGTTATCCCTTTGTTTTTCGACCGCACTATGGTTCATTACGATAACGCTATCAGAACCTGTGGAAAACATCCCCAGCGCGGATGGGCCTGGCCACACTTCTTTCGCCATCTGCCTCCAGTATGAGTCGGGCAAACAACTTCCAGGCCGCACTGCAGATACAAATCGGCGGTGCGACCCGCACGCCTTCGCAGCGACCACGCCGGCGCCGCACCTTGCGGAGCCGACGCACAATGCCGACTCTTCGAGGCGAATGGGCCGACCCGGCGTGAAGCAGCTCGCGGGGGCTGCGTGCATGGGAAACCCGTAATGGAACCGCGCATCGGACTCTCCCAGAGGTCCGTGTCTATCGCTGCCGCCCGCACCCCGTCGTCTGCGGCAGCTGCGATTCGAGCAGACGAAACAACGGCCCCGTGTGTACAAAGCGATGCGTGTAGAATCAGCGGCGGGCTTGGGAAGGTTAGAGGGGTGGGTAGGGGGGGAGATCGAGAAACCTCATCTGGTTCTTACAAACGCACGCTCGCCGGAGACGTGAACGACGACGACGGAAGCAAAGAGAAAGAAGAACAAACAAAAACGCACGCGGACGTACGTGTACGCAGTACGTGCACAGTGGTGCAACTGGGCGCGTGAGTCGGATCGTGCGCCGCATGCCCGAGAAGCGACTGCATGCGTCTCTCTCTCTCCGGCTTCGCTTTCGTAACAAGCCTCCCAGGAAGCCGTGTGTTACCTGCAGAGCGCGCCCGGCGTTCCTTCCCTCATGCCTCCCTTCTGAAACGGGGTGTTTACAGCTTTGTCAGCTCGTTTTTCGGAGCGCCTGTTTCTCGGACATTTAGTTACTCCTTTTTTTTTTTTTATCCGTTTCACTGGGTTGCACGGACTACTACACGATCCCGCAGCGCCTTGTGGGAGGGCGAGCAATTACTCCAACCTTTCTTCCCGCGGGATATCTCTCACGAGAGAATCAACGAGTCAGTATTGTGGGTGGTCGATGAGAGAGAAAGGACGCAAGAAAATCACAACTAAACAAAATAAATTTACCGCTCCTAATCTTAACACTCTGGATCGTGATATATAAGTATTGGTTCGTTTCCTGTCTGAAAAACGCCGATTTTCGGGCACCTTCTTTTGCCAGCTCTGAACGAACGTGGTGTCCGTTGGCCCACACCCTTTGTAGCAGTTTTAGATATTCCTGCTTTTGAAGCATGTGCTTGTTATAAATAAAATTCACCAACGATTGCGATAGTCCTTATTGCTGAACTTGAGCGCAACTCTACGAGTGTTTTCATTTCGCGATATATTGGCTGGCGCAGACAATCTACGGCTAACTGTGGCTGTCTCGTGCGGCACATTGCAAGCGCAGCGAAGTCCGGCACTATTGCCTCGCTAATCGGGAGATCTCTGGAGGCGGCACGTGGGTGACGCGTGGGTGCGATTCATAGCTGCCTTAGCAGACTGGCCTCCGCTCATGCAGCGCTTTGTTTCCCATAGATAGTATCGGTGGATGCGCTCGATCACCCACCGTATTCCGTCGGTGCACAGACGACGGCGCGCTACTCTGGCGCCATCTCGTAGCGGCCGTTACCGCAGAGCCCGTCTTGCAGGGCACCACATTTTTCTTCTCACGCTTTCGTCATACCGTCCTTCTCCGCTTTCCGCCTCATGGTTCCACTGCACCCTCCTCTTCGGCTTTGAACCTTGCGCTATCTTCGCTATCGCCGTCTTTCATCCCCCGCTGCGCTCCACGTTCGCTCTCTCATCATTTGCTGCGCACGTTCCCTCGGTTACGCCGAGGGACGACGCCGACGCGAAACGCAGGAACGGCCGCATAAGAGTTGTACTCCATAAAAAGATGTTAAGAACAGGAAGATATGGCTTTTAGAGACCTCTAAAGCCATTGCAAATGTGGGCGCGTCAGAGTGGCCCATCGTACTATTAAACACCTATGTCAGGCAAGGCCTGCGAGCCCTGATAGTTGTAAATTCTCGTTGCTGCCCGTCTCTAACCTACAGGGCAATACTCGTTATCACACCGCGAATCTGCAGCCTCGATAGACGTAGAGCATAATATATAACGCCTTGCGCAGACAACTGCTGCTGGCATGATATATGCGAGTCGTCTTAGTGAAAGTCAAGATGATTTAAAATAAGATTCTTCTAGAATGGACATGCTGCCCCGAGAGTGAAGCCGGACGGCTGATAACTTAAGGCGAAAAAAAAAAGCTTTAAAACTGACTTACTGAGAAGTGGCTAAGATGGCTAAATGTGTTAAATCCTGCTCGGAGCTGCCCATCGCTTTGTCACTGCACGGTTTTGGATTGTACGTAAAATGTCTTGTCAACTTTTTGGGATATTACGTATCAGTGATTGTCCAAAGTTAACGTTTCACACAAAAGACGACGAGCTGTTATTTATTCTCCATTAAACTTAGTTTTCACCTTTGGTTTCACCAACCATTGATTCTACGTAAATTAGACCAAGCACAGCTACACCATCGCATAGCATAGGCTGCACTGTTTCGTTCAAGTTTCTCTTGAATGCACTGCAAATGAAGTGAAACAGGCTACATGGGATTCAACAGACGGAGAACAGGCAGGCAGGTTAAGCAAGATGTTTCTCTTTGAGAAAAAGGATTTAAATAGAACGCAGTGGAGCTGCAATCTCTCACATATACACCAGAGTTCTTCCGAAAGCCTCTCTAGTAAAAGACTCGTATTGAATCTGTCAATACAAACTCAATTAAATGAATGCGAAAGGTCGGGCCATACTGCGTCAACACGGCCACAATTGTTTCCCAAACGACGTAGCACTAAGTGATATGACGAGAAACACAACCACGGTGTACGAATATACTTCTTACACCGTGAACCCAACACGACGTAACAGAAACGGAAAGCGGTCAGAGAAAGGGCACCCAGAGGACGCTGGACGCGAGCAGGAGGTCGCAGGAGAGTTCGCAGTGAAAAAAAGAAAGAGTGAGAAAAGGGGGAGGGGCAGGCTTCTGGAAGGCGTTCACACGGACCCGAAACGGCTGGCGAAATGAGAGGTGGCGCCCGCCTTGTGTGTACACAATACACAGGACCCGCGACCTCGGCGTATAACGGCAGTGGTTTGTTTTCCACACGCGCGCTCGCTGAACAGGCGTGCTTAGCAAAACGGCGCGACTCCCTGTTACGTAACCGGGAGGGGGGGGGGGTCTCTCTTACCGCGTTGGGCGCCAACAGGCAAGCCAGGCGCCGACAAGAAGGTGCCCAGAGAAGCACCAAGCCCCAAGACAAAAGAAGAAGCAAGGAGCAAAAGTCGCGGCGGCGGCGGCTAGCATGCCATACACGCGGGGACGCTAAAGCCGTGTGCCAGCCCCGTAATTGCCGCGCCGGCAGCGACGCAACAAGCGGCCAACTCGCGGCTAGCAGCGCCGAGCAGTCCGCGCGATGGCTGCGGAGCGGCCCGCCGTCGCGCCGGCGATGCCAAACAACGATATGCAGATTGCTCCTTTTTTTGTGCGCCTGTCCGCGCCGGAGAAACTGCACGGACTTCTTTCGAGATTCTGCCTACTTTTCGCCCGCCACCCCCTTCCCCGCGCTGCACCTTCGGCCACAGTCTGTTGGTGCGGGTGGTTTGTGGCGGCGTTCCATGTCTTGTTGTTCCACTCCACTCCGCCCCTCCCTCGCACTTACTGTACTCTCTTCCATGCCCCATGCACCGACTTGAATTGCCTGCGGTGCAGCGGCGTCAAGGGTTCTGCACCGCGCTGAACTCACGGGGGAGACGGGAAAAGAAAGGGGGCCGCACTGTCGCGACATCCACTACGTTCCAGCCGGCGCGTTGTGGTTTTTGTTTGTGTGTGCGTGTGCACGTAGGGGGGGGGGGGGGATCTTTGTAGAAAGAGATCTAGGGGAGACGACTTCACGGAAACAAACAAGAAGCTGTGCCTTTTCGCCTTGGGGCGTTACTAGAGCAAGACGGCCTTTTCGTCGGGGAATTGGCGCGACGCTGGCGACGTCGGCGAATGCGTCGCGTCGTTCTTTCCATTCTCTTTCCTTGCGCGGGGTTTCTTTCTGCGTGCGTGTGCGCGTGTGTATACAGTTTCAGATGGCAGCGTATTCTTTTGCGACGCCGGAGGCCTTCCTTTGTGAGGTTGCGACGTCCTTGACGCCGATGGTAACACACGCGCGTTCCGCAATGCTGCAAGGGACCGCGCGATTCCCAGACTCTCGCGCACCGGTTTGCTTTAGCTTTGCTACGCTACTTTTATTCACGCTTATGTGAATATATTGCCTCTTTCTTCTTTTTTTTCTTTTCTTTCCACGTAAGGCACGCTACTGCGACGGGGCGATGTTTGCGCCCTTTACGGGGACGCGTCTCGCGTGAGAGCCCACCTTGCAGCTCTCTTCTGTAATTCAACATTGCTTTTGTAGCCTTCATTTGGACGGTTGGCCGATTCGATGCACCAACTTCGAACCTATGGCGGCTCCCACCTGGTGGTCCAATCGTTTATGCATGCGACAGTGCACCACGCAAACCGAAAGGCGACCACCACCAACGTGCGCTAATCACGGGGCAACCACTTTCCGAGCTCGCCTTTCTGTGTGGCCACGACGCGAAGATTATCTAACCGGCCGCCCGATACGGTCTGTTCGTATAACAAAGGCGACACATTGTAACCCGCGGCTTCCCTTCGAAACCTAGATGCCTTCGACTCTTCTGCATTATACGTTGCGTGCTACGCTCCATTTCACTGCACCCTCAACACCCAGTTGCATATCCGCCATTGTGGCTTCTTAACACTAAGAGACACTCCTCACGCACTCGAATCCAGTTGGCAAAGGAAAGCGGACTAATCCGCTCTTACTGCAACGCATGTACGGCCATCGCTGAAAGACCTCTTTCAAGATGGGTAATTTACCGAGAGGTTTCCGGCTTTTCTGAGCCATCGAATGGGATGATCTCGGGCAGTACGCGCTGCACCGATATTCGATCGCTGCAAAACCCAAACTCTTTTCGCGAAGCGACACGGCAACAAACTGTTCCTTTCGCAAATTCGCTCTTTGTGTCGCACTAGGAAGCGCCGCGGGCGGCTCAAGGGGAAAGAAGCGTTTCGGCAGAGCCCCGGCCAAGTCACCATACTCCGGCAGCGGCTATACGGCGGCCGCACGCGAAAAGATGGCGAAAGGGCGCCAAAAACCAACAGTGCCCGTCCTTTCAAATCGCGCGGCAGCAGGTCTGCGTGTGCGTTTGTGCGCTGCCGCCGACTGTCGGCGGCAGCGGTGTATTGACGGCCGACAGCCACGCAAACTCCACGTGCGTGTGTGCGTACTTACGCGTGCGCAAGTGTGTGTGTGCGCGCGCTCTCGAAGCATCTCGCGAGCGGCGCGAGATTACATCGGCCGCTTTCTTCGGGGAGTGCGCGACCGACGTCAATGCGCGTCGGTTCGGGTGGGGGAGGGGGTGGGGGGCATCGTGGGAACGGGGCTGAAATATCGGTCCTCCGCACTCACTCGCTCGTTCGCTCGCTCGCTCGTTCTTACATCCGAGCGTTGCCTTTTCCTTTCTTTTTTTATTAGTGGCATTTCACCCACGCCTTTCTTGGTTACTTTTTTTTTTCCTCGCCTCACTCACCTCCAGCAGTCCTGCACCCTCTCTTTGTCCAGCGCTTGCATTCGCCCTGGCTGCCCTGTCGATTTCTTGTTCTTCGCCAGCTCGTCGTATACCGCACTTCCGTTTTCTTTTTTTGTTTCGCCCATTCCCCCGTCATTAACTTGCTTCCCACTTTCTGTCGTGTTTCTACTTTCTTCGGTTTTCTTTGTCTCGTCTGATGTTCCTTGTACTATAGCCATCATAACACGATCTTTTTCTTTTTTTTTCCTTCCGTCCTTCCTTCCTTGTTTTCTTTTTCTTTTTTCGAACACTCCCGGACTTTCCTGACCGTGGCGCCTGATACTCTCATTCATTTCTTGCCCGATGCTGGGTTCAAAGCTCGGACTGCCACAGCACAGCAGTCCGACGCTCTATCCATAAGGTCACATTCACGCGTATAGACCTCTTTCGCGCCAACACCAAAGACGAAGGAATTAAACGGGAAAATTTATAGCGTTCGTTTGAAGACTTCGCGAAAGCTTCACTTCACATATTCCATCTGCGCAATCTGTTTTTTTTTTTTTCCCTTGCCGTGATGTTACTGACCTCATTATTACTTTGGAGCTGATACCGAGTACTAGGGCGTCATTATTTTGTCTATTTTATTTACAGAGTGCACTTCTTTGTTGTCATCTTAATTTGCACAGTGCCGCTTGTTCCGACTTCCTAGTGACATTCCGTTGAATTACCAGTGTGCGTGCTTTTCTTTTCTCCCTTGTTTCTTGTCGCACTATGTTCATACACCTTTTATTTTTAAAATGTTATTTCCTGAAGCACAAGTTCACTTCGCTGCCCGAATGGTTTTGCTGTTCAATCTGTTTCTCACTAATTTCTTGCGTTCGTTCGAATTTGTTCTGCTATATTAGCAGAATATTTTTGTAGTATCTGCTGAATGATTTTACCTTCGTGTTGTTCGCGTTCTCTCTCCTGAGGGGAGAGGTCGTTCGAGCACTAATCTGCCACTTTTCTTGCTTCTAAAGACGTTTTTACAGAATTGCCTTTCTTTTTTCTCTTGTATTCTTCTTTAGTCCCAAGTCTCAGTATTGGATTTATATTGTTTCTGGTCGAATAACTTTGTATGGTTTCACCATTGTCTTTCTTGGCCCTTGTATGATTCTAGCGCACTCTCTAATGCGTGTCTACCACGTTCATACTGATTTTCCCTCCGGTTCGTGATGCGTCTCTATTGGGATTTGTATAGTGTCCCGGGCACATTAGTTCTGTAAACTCTGGACTTTCTTGCTGCTTGCAGCTCGTCGACTTCCTTCCTCATCTGGAAAAGTGTGCGTGTGTGTGTGGGGGGGGGGGGGGGCAGCGGTGGTGGTGGTGGAGGGGGGGAGGGGGGGAGGGGGTGCGTTGGCGGCGTCGATCGAACAGCCACCCCGCCGTTCTTAAGGCCCACGCTGGCTCCACCGATTACGGGGGGACGGACGGAAGGACTCTCCTGTGGCCCAGCGATGGCCGCCCGCTGCCGCTTGCGACCCAGCCGCGTTCTCATTGATAGGGCTTGAGATTTCGGGCACGGCGCCGCCGCCGGCCGCCTCGGACCGCCTCTCGTGTCTTCGCTAGTTCGCGTCGCAGCGAGTGATGCACCTAGCCGCTCCAGTGGTTTGGGTTGGTTGCTCTTTGCTATCTCTTCCTCTTTCTTTCAGTTGTACAGTACACTTTAGGGGAATGGCAAACGGCAAAATGATTGACGAGGCCCATACCCCTACAATCAGTAGTAGCATTTGACAGACAGCAGCAAAGTCGCTTCACTATTTGGTGAAGATAAAGCAGGGTCAGTTTCTCAATACGAAAACACGCATTTACATCATGTAAAACCAAACGGCACAAGCACTGAATACGTACGCTACTTCTCGTCATGTAGCAACCACATCGTAACGCTGTCTTTTTAAGCTCAAAAGAAAGTACTCTGATAGATGAGGTTCTCAATGTGTTTGTTAATGTTAAGAAACTGCATAGTTTCAAACTCAATAATTTGCGTACCCGTAGCTCGTTCTTATCTGTGGTGTTCTTCGAGAGACATGCTTCACCTCATAATTGGTTTGTGGCTGTGACTTTAGGTTGGAAACAAGTTTACCTTTATTATTAGTTATTGCATAACGGTAGGTTATGAGCGTTATTTTCATTGTACATCGGGATTGAAATATGTGGCCTTGCTCTCGGAGTATGGAGTGTTGGCGACAGCTCTTATATCCCTAAGAGTGCTAAAGAGTGAATTGAGGTTATGTGGCTTATGTGCTCTTTCCATCCTCCTCCGCAAACGATTTGACACCTGCAGACCTGAAACCTGCAGAGAGAGAGAGAGAGAGAGAGAGAGAGAGAGAGAGAGAGAGAGAGAGAGAGAGAGAGAGAGAGAGAGAGAGAGAGAGACGAAAAATAATAATAATATGGAAAACAAGGCTATTCCACTCTGAAATCGTTTTGTGGGTGCCGGCTAACTTATTAAGACCTAAAGCTCCGGATTCTCGGATCCGCGTACTTGGATCCGTTAAACATCGGCCATCAACGCACTACAGCGCCGTCTTCAAGTTGCCCGACAAGAACGTCAGGTTGTCGACACACACCTGGCGCGGGCTACGCGTCCGTTGCAGGAGCCCTTAATTGCGCGAAATGGTGCGTCGCATCACCGAGAAGCGAGAACGACGAAACACAAAAACAGGCGATCCGCGACAGGCGGCTTCACTCAACCCTCTGCGCGTTGACCGGGTTATCGAAATTGCCGCGAGTTCTTCATCAGACGCGATCGCTCCAGGTCGCCACAGAGAGATCCACGCTCCCTTCGCGCGAAGAGACCTTCCGAGAGACCTCCGCGGCTACCTTTATGAGAGGGCGTCAAAGTCAACGCTGCCGCCTTTGCGTCAGCCGTTGATTTCGAGAACCCCCGTCTGCTTGTCTCCCTTTCGCCGCATAAAGATAATCGAGAGAGGTGGCGATCACCGCCGGCGACAAGACAGGGTCGCCACAAGCGTCCAGCGCGATGTTAGCCGGCCCCCGCTTCGCGGGTGGGTGGGTAGGTACAGGTGACTGGATAATCGGCGCGCGTTGGCCGAGATGCACGCTCGCGCAAGACGTCGTGAAGAAACGGAGGAGGAGGGCCCGACGACGAGACGTCCGGACGCGCGCTCCGTCCAATGCAAAGACGAAGCCGCCTTCACGCGAAGCCTGCTGGCGAGCTTTTGCAGCGAGCTTTCTATCTGTTCCTGTCTTTTTCTTCGGGAAACCTTTCTCTCACCTGCACGGGACCGGCCTCTTGCGCGCCGCGGTCACGTGCGAGTGCCGGAGGACGGACGCGAACCAGCTTCTTGACGCGCGAGAAGTCGTTCTCGCGCCGTCACTTCCCCGTCTGTCAGGTAGCTTTCGTGCGAGGACCGCACAAGCGCGCACTGCTTGTCGCACACGCGAATCGCCCACACAAAGGGATGCCTCTTTTTTTTTCTTTTTTTTTTTGTTCCAGTTAAAGCGCGCCGCAGTGATGACGCACGCACACCGTGGATCGTCTCCCGCTCGGAGCCGACAGTGCGAAACGACAACAACAAAAAAATAATAATAAATAATAACACTGAGCGAAAGTGGCATGCATCGTCGAGCCAGAATCTCGAGGAAATCAACGTCGTTGTTTTGCGGACAACAGCCCGGTGAAAGTCACGAACCAGATTACGATAATCCGCATCCCGACCGCTTCAAACTCCTTTGAAACGTTTCTCTTCCTTCGTTCGCATTTAAGAGTCCATAACGTGGTTTCGTCGGCTAAGCTCACGGCATTCGTTGTCGCGTCGGCGCTCGCTTTGTATACGTTTGTCTCAATGGCCTCTCACCACGCGCTCAAGCACAAAGGGATTCAGATTTCAGCCGACACGCCAGAGCTCATTGTTCGCGAGCGTGTACACGAAAGATCGCTTTGCCGCATTTTTTTTTTCTTTTTTGGTCGCACTGTCAAAACGCTGGACGCGCGAAAATCCCGGCCGGGCCCGGCCGTCAGCGAGGTTCTGCCGCGGGATCAGACCCGTTGTGTGGTCGCCTGATTAAACACAAATCGATCATGCGCGACGTTAGCGGACGCGGCCGAATGAGCTCGGCGCGCGCTTCAAACAGTGCGCTGCTTTACTTCTTGTCACTCGCGAGCGCGGTCAACTGGAAAAACGGGATCATCTTCTCATCCCACGGTCCCTATACGGCTCGACAAAATGCCTATAGCATATAGATTAACCGTGAGCGTCGTCTCTACAAGGCTGTATATCTGCCCGTGCGCGAGCGGGATTTTAAGAGCCTTAACACAGGATGACTGTGCTGACGTGTTCTAGATCCGCGATCTTTGGTCCATTAAATGGCTTTTCCGCTCCGACCAAACTTCAATGGTTCAAGCATGTGCGAATACTAGGGGCGTCTGGTCGCCACTGTCACCCCATGGAGGTTGACTCACGGGTATGCTGCTGACAGCAAACTTAGAAAAAGCCCTTCGCGCGCGACAAACGTCTAGAAGTTTACATGTGTGTATTCCTTTAGATCGATTTAAAGAGATTCCTTTCGAAAAATTGAGTGAATGTTTGAGTTTGAGGTGCGTGGCGTGCTTGCGTGCTTTTGTGCGTGCGTGTGCGTGCGTATGTGTTGTGCGTGGGGAGGGGGGGGGGGAGTTAACTGTGAACGCATAGCACCCAAGAAGCCAACAGCTTAAGGACAGAATATATAAGTGGCTTTGGTCATTTCACAAGACAGATTAAGATTCTGCCGTCGGCGCCACTCCCGTCGTGTTTACCAATTTACCATTATTTTACTCTCTATAATGAGCACCTGCCCAAAAAATGTTCCGAATCCAGGGGCTTCGTGTACAATATACCTGGAAGGTTGAAGACTAGGAAGAAATTCGTTGCTTGTTTTACCTGTCCAACAGGAATACCGAAGAAAGCTTACTGAAGTCGACCGTAACTGGTACAACTTGTCACCGACTTTTTGAAAGAAAGAAACAAGGAAAGGAACAGAGAAACACAGAAAGGGAAATGACAATTGTATCCGGCGCTTCTCGGAGAGGAGCAATTTCAGGCTCTCGTTTCACACTGCAGTTGATAGTTGTCATAACAGGCGTGTGCGAATTCGCCACAGAGAACGCATTTCCGACGTCGAGCGGCCAGTACACAACAGCATGCACTTCCCACGCGCTAGAAGCTTTGCGAATTCGACGGCAATATTCTATAGTGACGACGCGCTCTTTATTTGAGTCTGCGCACGTTTGTGCTCGAGCATGTATGTCTGTTACATAAAAGAGAAATGTACGAACTTTAAAAGCGTACGAACATCGCAGTCGAGCGAGGGCACGCGCATTGCGAAGCTGGAACGCATCGTGCATAGCTGGGAAGCCAGCGTGCAGCGAGATATCTTAGCGGCCATCGAAGAGGCGTAGCCGGCTGATTTGTACCGATCCTCATCGCTCAAATTGAAAACGAAGCAGGGCGCTGTTGTGTGTGCGCCCTCATATACCGGGTGCCAGTAAGTACACACTACGCGTTTTCCCGCCTCTCAATGAAACGAGCAGATCGAAGGCGTCTCCGCTGGTACCATTTACTGTATCCTCGAGAAAACGAAAACATGAAAGAAAAAAGAAACGAGTAAATACCCGTTCACAATTACGCGAGAAATCTGGCACGCCTAGCTAAAGGTTCCAAATGGTCGAGCATAACAGCCCCCTCTATACGTTCCTTTAAAGGCGATCGCGAGGAGGCCAGCAGGAAGGGCTTCCCGAAGAGAGGCGCAGATGAAACACGCTTCTAATACGCCTGCAATGAGCCGTCACTCAAGGTCGCAAGGTTGCCCATAAATCGTCGATAAAGTGACAGCAGACGCCCACCAGAATGTCATCTATAACTAACTTCTTCACTTAACCAAGACCGAACATGTTCTGTTATCAGCAATGCTGTCAGAACGCTGCACACAGAGGTATACAGGCGACGGAGGAGGCGGATGCAACTTGCAGCCAACTTTCTCGCCCGATCCCCTTGTTAACCATAACCCGCTATCTGCGACTGTATCTAAACGCACACGCGTTAATTAAGCGGCAGAAAACGGGTGTTTAAGACAGCGCCGGGCATTGCAGCACGTTTCGACACGCGCGCGCTCATAAGAACGCGTTATTAAAGCGTACTGCGGAAGAGACGCCCGGGCAATGTAATGTCGCGCATTCATTACCGCGCCATTCGCGGCTCGCCACTTGAAGCGAGACTCAGCTGTCCGCGACTGGAAAGGCCGCGTAGTCGCTCCTCGCCGTCTCCTCAGGTGATCAAAGCGAAGCAAGACCTGTCTCTCGCACTCTTTTTCTTCGACCGGAAATCCACCGCATTTAGAGGCTGCATGACGAAGGTTGCTGGGCAGAAGCGAACGGGCAGTGAAGGTTATTTGAAAGTCAATGGGTGCGCATGAGCAAGAAATTCCAAGAGCGGCGCGCTCGTTCGTGGGTTTACGGAGCCTCCACGCGCGAGCCTGGACGTATTTTTTTGCCTAATTTCCGAGCGCCTTTCGGCAGCGATACGAGTCGGAGATAAGCGAACAAGAGATGAGCGCGCCGGGCGACATCCCTGGGGCCAACCGCGCCCGAGGTGGCGTACCTAATGGCTTCAACGGTGCATGCATAGATAATGCGGGCAGCGAGCCAGTTTCCCTGCCTTCGGATCCCTGCATGTCTCCGCAGAGCAACGGTGTGGAAACGGAATCCCCGGTGGTCATTACTCCAAGCCCGCCCGCCTGCCTCCCTTCGTGCATGCCTGCAGCAAGCTGGGACCTTGAAAAATTCCGGGGAGACAAAAAAAAATTACTGAAAGCGGCGGTGCCGGCAGTCTCGCGTAGCCCTGCAGCTACTATGTAGGTGGGCCCTTCATGCATCGCCTGGAGGGGAAGCGAATGCGCGCAACTATGTACATGCACCCCAAGCCACATCTCTTCCCTCCCCTCTCACGACTTTCACGAAGTTATACAAGCTTTTGTCGAGTATATCTTGCGCAGGTGACCACACCATATATATTGCGGCTTCACCTTCACAGAGGCTTTACACCCGCCCGCCGTGGTGGCTTAGCGGGTACGGCGTTGCGCTGATAATTACGTTTTTTTTTTTTTTTTTTTTGGGGGGGGGGATATTTGCGAAATGCAAATACGCTCGTGTCCCGTGCGCTGGGGGCACGTTAAAGATTCCCCCTGGTGGTAAAATTAATCAGGGTGCCCCCGACTACGACGTCCCTCATAATGAAATCGTGATTTTTGGCACGTAACACCCTAGAATTCAATCAGGCGTTACACCCAGCCAGGTTACGACCCGCTGCGATAACCCAGTAGCTATGGCGCTGCGCCGCTGAGGTCTATAGGCCACAGGCTCCAACCCGGGCTCGGTGGACGCACTCCGGTTCGGGGAGAAATGGAGAAACGCCCCTGTACTTTTAGGCGCGCGGTGATGAACCCCAGGTGGTCAAATGCAATTCGCAGTCTCCCAAAAGGTAATTCGGAGTCTCCCAAAAGATAATTCGGAGTCTCCCACCCAGCATGCATCGTAATCATGTGGTTTTGCCACGCCAATACCCCAGAATTTAAATCCACAAACATTCGTGATAATAAAAAAAAAAGCAGAAACACGCATCAAGGTCGCTTGCGAATGGCAGAACATTGCAGCCATTGCGCCTGGCGCCTCGCTTTCATCCGACGCACCTACTACACATGCATGCAAATGCAACGACGAGCGTAGGACGAAATAAGTTGACGGAAATAAGTGGACGCTTCGTCGGAAGGTGTCGCAAGACCACCCACCCCATTTAGCCTCATCGCGGGCGACTAAAGTATTCGCAGCTGTCGTGCCTCGTGAATGCGGAAACCTTGTTACTGAGCAACGTGGGGTCGCCACATATATGGCTCTCTGCGTGATGCAGAGGCTTCAGCCGCGCTGGGGGCACCTTTAATGGAGGCACAGGATATAAACGTCGAGCACATGGCGTCAGACGCGATTTACGTATTCCGCGCACGCCGAGCGATGCAGATGTCGTCGGCGGACTACCGTTTCACAACGCCATATTAGCAATAATTCTCTGCTACTTTGTCATCGCGTCTGGGCGGCGCTACCACTGTGAACTGAATTGAATGTGCGTGTGCATACGCACCGCTGGTCGTTTAAGCGCGGCGCTTCCCGCTTTGGGAAAGCGGAGCTGTGCGCCTCGCTCAAGGTCTGTTCCTAGGGTGCTTTCGAAACATCCTACCTTTTCTCTCTTTTTCTTTTTTCGAGTTTCTTGCGCGGGCACGATATATCATCGCGAGGAAATTAGGTTCGCGTGAATGCGAGTAGGTTGCACAAGGGAGCAAGGAGTTGCAGCCGCAGGCGCCGGAGCCACCGAGGCCGCAAATAAATTGAGCGCCGATTGTTCAGAAGAGGGCCGACAATGCGCGGCAGTTTCATGGCTGCCGCCCGCGTTTCCTCTCATGGCCGACAGTCATGCGCCGACTTCCGATTGTAGTGCGCTACAGCGACCTGTGGGCTTTGTCTATAAAGAACTACGGAGTTGAAGATTGGAGTACGACCTGAATACTTGGTGAAAAAGAAAATTCATTTAACAGCAACGCATGGCACGCAGGCCGAACTTACAGCCAATGGCCGTCCCCCCATACTTTCCGTCGCCAATCAAGACGGGTGGTCACGCACCACAATCAAGAGACACACGCGCGCGCGCGCACACACACACACACACACACACACACACACACACACACAGAGAGAGAGAGAGAGAGAGAGAGAGAGAGAGAGAGAGAGAGAGAGAGAGAGAGAGAGAGAGAGCAAAGCAGCCAGCTGGATTCAGTTTCAATTCGCTCATAGTCACGCCACTAGGAATGGGAACATCGCGGCCACGGATCGCGGGAGTGTGTACATCACGCCAAGGAGAACGACGGACTCACTTTCTCGCTGTCCGCGCAACGTCGACGACAGCCTATTTCTGACGAGGAAAGCCTCCTAACAGTGCGAGCGTTTACGGGCCGCCACAAGGAGCGCCTACCTTTGTGCGCCGAGCTGCCAGTTCTAGAAAAAAAAAACAAGGAAGAAGAAAACAACCACGCGTTGTGACGGGTGTGCGCGTCTCTCAAAGGCGCGAGCACAGGCGCGCGCGCGCACATGGAGGTGTAACACTGAAGCACACGTGCTATATAGCACACACTCGGTCTCGGAGAACGGTCGGCCGAGCCAGAAAGAGAGAGAGCCAAGCACGACCATTCCCGGCACGCTCTGGGAGGCGCCGGTCCATTACTTTTATTCGCTCTTCTCCTTCGCTTCCAAAATTCATCCTTCCTCCTGTGGGGCCCTTGTATACACGAACGAGCTGTAGCACAATACTTTCCTCGGCATTCCTCCGGGAAAAAAAAATGGAGGCGTACGTTAAAACAGGGGGAAAAAGAATAATAATAACGATGTAGGCAACCCGGCATGTCGTGCGCGCCTGATATCATGGAAGGAAGCTAGGAGTCTGCATCTCGGTTCCACTCCGTGGGCATATGCTGTGCTATATGTTTTGCGATGCTGCCGCCGCTAGGTTTCCTCTTGCCAAAGGGGGAAAGAAATCTCTTATATATATATATATATATATATATATATATATATATATATATATATATATATATATATATATATATATATATATATATATATATATATATATATATATATATATATATATATATATATAACGACTGATCTGGGAATTGATTACAGCTGCACCAGAGCTGACCAGCCCTCGGACGTGCAAGACTAGAGATAAGGAGGGAGACACTGTGCTTGACAATGGAGAGGTTAAGCCAAGCCGCAAACATAACACGGTACTCCAAACTAGTATACATGGTGGAGGATCAGAAGCGACCACGAACTGCTTCGACACACACCGAAGAAACGCGATCATTTAACAAACGCGTACATGCAGGAACACGCAATTCCACACTCGAGGCAGTCTGCGAAGAAGGCCTGTCGAGGTCAGTGTCCGCGCAAGGACTCGAGTAAGCACCTGCGCATGAGATGCAGCGGAAACGCGCTACCATGGCCTCAAGAGTGTTCTGCCGCTTCAGAGCACGCGTCCCCCGCCGTACAATAGTACCTTCAAAGCAGGGTTAAGGCTGGTCCATGGGGGGGGGGGGGGGGGGGGGGGGGGGGGGGGGCCTGCGAGTCGTGCGCGAATGCAGTTTACGCACGGCCCAACAACTGGCAAAAATTGCTCACGTGGCAAGTGGACAACAGCAGACGAGTGCATTCTGGAAAAGCAGAGAATGATTCGTTCAGGAGGCGAGACTCAATGAGTACTGCCAGCGCCTGCATCCGAAGGGCGTGTACAAGGTACGATTTCACACCGATTGTTCGAATGTGCGAACTCATGCCTTCCCTTTCTCCTTCTTTAATCTTCTCTTGTTTTCTTGCGTTTTCTGCCCTTACCCCGTTCCCCTGTGCAGAGTAGCCAGCCGGGCACCTAATCTGGTTAACCTCTCTGTCTTTCACCTCCTCTTTTCGTTCCTTCCTGCCTCCTTTCCTTCCTTCCTTCATACACCTGAGCGCACATACGCGTGAAGATAAACGAAGCATGGAAGAATCTGATGATCCTACAGACATAAAGCTCGTCAGAGAAATATCCGACCGCGTAAACGTCAATGCCATCATCGACCTCGAACTGTAGGCGGCGATAGCAGACACACCTAACGTTGCCGTCAACCAAGCTCATTTTACAGTTTGTTAACGACATACGTCGGATGAATACTAGTCTAAATACGAACTGACGCAGCGTTTCCTGGTCCACAACAGCACGAGAGACAATAAACGTACCGTCGAACCATTCGGAAACCGGCGTCTGTTTGAATTTATACATTGAGAGATCAGGGCTAGAGCTTAGCTCGTGTAGCAGGCTAATGCAACGCAACGTCCAAGGTAAACAAAGACGGAATATATTTTGAACCAGTCATTGCACGTTTACGAAAGCAAGCAATTAAAGGTTGTTGTGTTGGTCAGAACGAATGCCTGGAAATAGTGGATTGTGATGTTCACCACTGAGAGAGCGGTCAGTTGTTAACGGACTAGTGAGATCACACCTCAGTTCGTTTTCTTACACACGAGCTCATTTCACAACTATACGTGCCAAATCACAGCTTTAACGATTACCCAGCGCTTTTCGGGTGAGTGACACCCGAGCTAATGCAGCTGTGCAGCGCTTCCTGTTTCCGAGTGCTGTGATTAAATGTCGCGCTATTGCGCACAATAGCTTCCCCGTTCGTCGTGGGGCCATTTTCTGCACTCGTAAGCCAAATGGCACCGCTGTGCCCGAAGCTAGGAATGGCGGAACGCGGCAGCAATAAGCAAATCTTGGTACTTTTTTTGTTTCTCCTGAGTACCTTGGTTGTTGAAGAAAACTGTCATTTGTATTTCGCCAGAGAAGCGCTCGAATGCAGTCATAGAATACATTGCTACCTACATGGCAGCGTCGCAAAAGGAAGTGTAATATAAGAAAGAAAGAAAGAAGAAAGAAAGAAAGAAAGAAAGAAAGAGAAAGACGCTGCAGCTTGACAAGCTTCTACCATGCAATTGGGGCAACGGTTATGGCAAGTTATTTTCCAAACGTGCCTGCACGTAGCTGTAGCCAGATTGAACCCCCCGGGTCTACCACGTCGTCGACAAGCACCAAACTGGCAGGCAAAGACAGCGCGCTTCACAATCTCACTACTACACGCGTCGCAGAGCAGAGAATGACAGGAGCGTCTCCACGGGCCATTGAGGCGCTCCGCTTACATACACGGCTTGCACATAACGCTCGTAGCCACACGGAGGCTGGTTTGCATTGCTAATCAGCTGCGCGCCAGCAGCTCTGGGAAACGGGCTCGCTGTACCTGCGCGCACTTAGGAGGGTGTACGACACTAGCGAGAGAGCAAACCCACGCGCAGAAAGAAAATGAAAACGTGCAACGCGGCGAAAAGGACAGTTAACTCTTGCAGCGCTCCTGCATGAAATCAAGCCTGCTGATTTCCTGTGCCGATAGTGTTCCCTCGGCGGGTAGAGTATATACACGGGCAGAGAGGCCAAGCCGAACGTAAGACCGGCTGCGCTGATATAGACATCTCCGGGAATCCGGACCACACGGAATCGTTGCATGGACCATGAGCGAGGAAAAAAACATTAGCCGTATACGGTCGTAAAGACGTCTTACACAGCGCCAGGTCGCGAGCCGTCTCTTGTTTCTGTTTCTCTTCCGCGAAAGCTATCGGCGTGCTACGTTTTCCTAGGAAACGTCATCCATAGAAGTTACAAGCACAAAGTCATTCCAGATCCGCACAGTGTTCGTGGATGCGGGGGACGTTGACCCCTTACCAGCGTACAGCTCGGTTCACCGTCCAACTAAGAAACAAACTGCGAAGGCTAGTGAAAAGAAATAAGGGTATTGTCAGCTTATCCCGGTATTCGTTTTCTCGTGTGAAATGAAATAAAGAGCGAAGCTTCGTTACTCCTCTGGCAGTCGTGCTGCTACTTGTATTTCATAGCCGCACGTGCGGTTAGTACAGCACTATATCTTAGCGCCTTGCCGGCCTCACCTCAGTAATGCTCGCTAAACAACCATTAATCCCGGGTGACATGTCTAAAAGAACCTAACCGCAACATACGTAAAGTCCATCACAACCTCCAACGATTAAAAAGCAAAAAAAAAAGAGAAAGAAAGCATGGCGGAACTTTTTAACATGGAAACACCCAACCTAAGTGGCGACCTAAAAGAATCCATTGAGATTACAATAATACAGGACATGACTTGCACATACCACCGCATGTATACAAGCCACGCGTACCAGCGACTGCATTAGTCAGGAATAATCTGCTACAGCGCTAACACTTTGCACTTCAGCCCAACGGGATAGCGAATTCAGATCACGGCGGAACAACACCGTCTGTTACCCGAAAAAGAAAAAAGAAGTTAAGCCTCCTGCGTGCACGGTAAGCGTCAGGTTAGTTTCTCATCAGCCGCTGCGGGGCATGCGAGAACACGATCGGAATTGCTCGCCTCTCGTCACCGGCAAACGCGAACGACACCAGCCCTTTCCCCTGACCGGCATATTTGGCTCGAACGAAGAGGCCAACAAAGCGAAAACTAGCATAGCAGGCAATAGAAATCGAACTCAGGTTGGGAGTGTTGCGGAGCAAGCAATAAGCGATGTCGAGCAGGTACAGAGAGAGCCGGGCTGTGTGTTCCGCCGGTCGCTCCAATTCTCAAACCGATAATACCCCAGAGGCCGAGGGGGGGGCCCCACCGTTCGGCTGCGCGTACCATCGGGACGAGCACGAGGGGCACGTGGCTCATTGGCGATGCAGAAGGGCACGCACTGGGCGCGGGCACGCATCGCTAATCGGCCCCGAAACACACTACCGTTGATTACCGAACGCCCCGCGGCCATGTCGGGGCGGCGGACGAGACATTGCCATGCACGGCCGGCGACGGCGCAGTCCGAGAATCCCTTCGCGCAGGATTACAGAAGAAGACGTGCGGGGTGGGAGGAAACCATGGATGCGTGTCGTGTGCAGGACGACCGCGCGAGCGGTGTGTCACATCGCGGAAGTTCCGTTAATCTGTTTATCGATTACTTAATCGCGCTCAGGGCCCCAGCGTTCGGGGAAAGTAGCGGGAACAAATTGCGCGGCGGCGCCCAGGACGAAGACTGGCCTTATCGACAAATGCGCGCCCTACGCACCTTGCAGGAATAATGGCTCGCCCTTTCATATATGAAAGGGCGAACGACCTCTAAGGTTATATAGTCTGTAGACGACCATAGTAGTCCTCGCAGACCAATTTTTTTTTTCAATTATTTAGCCTCGTTCATCGGCTTGTACGCGCTCTCTTTGTCTGTACAAGGGAGGCGATTTCACCGTTCCCGAGGAATATTAAGCAGCACACTTAAAGCTAGTTTAAAGGTTCGTGAATGTACGTCACCCGTGTGTTCTACGGCACTGCCGCTCTGCCTCGGTTGCTCCAGTAAATAACACGCGTCACAAGCACACGAACCTACGAAGCCACCGCGTGGTGTATGCGAGAGAGCGGCGCAATATTTACTCGCCTGTCATGTTTGCGCCGATAACATCTGACGCGACAGCAAAGCAGCGCCGTAGGTACCGGTTTCCACGATCGATTAATCCCAGAGCGTGGTGCCATCAGCATTGGTTAGGCGTGTGCGATAATCCCCCACCACCAGGCATATTCCCCAGCCCTAAAGCGCTAGTGCGAAGACGTTATACAGGGGCCTCCGCGGTAACCTGATGTACAGGTACATAATCCATCTAGAATCGAACAATTTGGATTAACCGGGGCCAGGCCTTCCCGCCTCCCTGCCGCCCCCCCCCCCCCCATCTCGGCTCTCCTGTGGAAAAATTCGGGGGCTGGGAGATGGAAAGCAACCCCCCTTCTCCCATATTGACGCGCACGCTTCGGTAATTAGGGATGGTGGTCACTGGTTAAAAAAGTATGTCATTCAGCGCTGCTAGCTATTTCTTCCATCGCTTTGCCTCTGATTCCAAGTCGACGACAATTCAGTTCCAGTCATAGCGAACTCGAATCAGGATGGCGATTTGGATGAATTATTCGGAAGCGTGTGACGTAACGGCAGCGCAAAGCGCCGGTAGTGCAGGAAGCAAAACAAAACAAGAATGTGTGCGATAGCGCAGGCGCTGTGTTCGTACTGCTCTACACTGTTTTGAGAATTCAACGTTTAAGTATACTCCTTGCCGCTTTCGAAACACGAAGCCACGAAAGAGGACAGCACTAGGGAAACATACGTTTTTTTCTTATCGCTGCACGCATTTCCCGGGACAAACTACGCCTAAGCACCCACAACTATATTAAGTGCACCACTTCACAGGACTCGTATTCCCGAAGTCCTATACGTTCGTTTGTCCACGGCCTTGGAAAAAAAGAAACGCTGATAGCTGGGCGCAGACGCCGCTTCGACGAAGCGTGAAACGCTTCAAATGGATTCTCGTTTTTGTCGCGCCGCAGCTGCGGAACGGCGAGAAGGCTATCCTGCCGGCAGCATGAACCATTTTTATTCAAACCTCGCGTCGCTAATCTTCCGCATGAAACAAGGCGGCAGCTCTGAGAGCTTTTTTATCGATGTGCTAAGGCGCTGCTCGTTCTCACACGCTCCGAAGCGCAAACGTGCAGCGGGCGACGTGGCGTCCAATTAAAAATGCGCATTACAATGTCTTCTATATCATCACGTTTTCCTTTCCTCCTCGCGACCCTTACGAACCAAATGGCATTGCGGATTTCCAAACACCGAAAGCAATATCGCGGTGGCGGAGGGAACTCACAACGCCCAGCTATACATGAGAACCAGCGCAGGCAAGGCCTCGTTAGGTATCGAGGGGGTAGCGAAACGTGGACCCTTCAAGTGAGCCTGCAGTAACCACAACTTTAATCTAGAGCGAAACAGAACTTTAAAAAAAAATCTGACCCCGAACCCATTTACACTCGATCTACAACTCACGGTCTTACACAATTTAGAGGTGTATGGGTGTGAGGTGTAGACAGAAAGCCCCATTACGGGTGGAAATGTGCTTACAGTGAGGGATGAGCGGGGGGGGGGGGGGGGAGGGAGCAGGTGGAGCTGTGGGTGTCTGCTCTTGGAAGACACCTTCTATATATTCAAGTCACACAGACAGAGCACGGCCCAAACAGTACAGATAGCAGGATAGTGAGACAGGCGGACTGCACGGATAAACTCACTGTTTCACTTTTCCACTCTTTGGAAGATAGAAATAGGATTGCCATGTTAGCGTTCTTCCTGCTTCTTTTTTCCTCAGGCAAGTTGGATCCCTCTCACCAGCCACATACAAACAGCAAGGACTGTTAGAATGAACCAAAGAAGCGCAGCCTTTTTTTTTTTTTTTTTGATGCGGCAATTAAACGGTCCGTAAAACTCCGAAACGATCCATAAAACGACCGCCGAGCAGCATCATTATATACTCGTGTATATCACCCTGATAGTGCCCGCGTCAGCGCCCTATTGAATTTAACCACAGCGCTACGATCCGCTTACCGAGTGACGGTGACTGATCGAAGCGAGGTTTATATAGTGTGTGACTTCCACTTAATGACGCCCTCAGGGGCTAACCGCTGCACCGTCTTTTATCATCGGATGCAATTCTCGGAGACATCGAACCATTCTTCTAATAAAATGCGCAAGCTGGAATATAAGTGCGGCTCTTTCTTTCTCCCTTTTCTTTTTTTTTTCTTTTGAGGAAGCTGTATAATGAGGCTCGTTAAAGCTATTAATCCTCATTTTCCCGTGCAAAGCCTGCAAAGAACTAATTTTAAAGCAACCGGAGCTCCTCTTTTCCGTACGATTCCTCGTAGCATATTGAGCAAAGTGCTGTCAGCAGCAGCAGCAGCAGCCGTGACGACGACGACGACGATGATGATGATAAAGATAATAATAACGACATACCGACACGCAAAAACAAACGACAAAGAAAACAAGTCGGAGGACAAGAGAACGCAGGCGAAAACGTGCAAGTCGGCGACAAAAGAAGCTGACCATGGTGGCACTCCAGCTGAAGAACGCGCGAGGAAAAAGAAAAAAAAAGGGAAAAAAAGGAAAGGAAAAATGGAAAGAAAGAATAAAAGAGAAAAAGAAGAGGGGAGAACTAGGAGAACAAGCAAGCGGGAGAGGAAAAAGATTAAGCATTTAGTTAAGAACAAGACGAAAAAAAAAAAGCCGCAAATAAGAATAGCCGAATGTAAATCAATAGCCCGACGACCAACGCATATACTACAGAAAAAGACGGAGGGAGGGGGGGAGGGAAGCAGGAAGGCCGGGGTGACGCATACTCGGGCATACACACACAGACGCAGGGATTGCTCGGAGTCCTCTCTGGCCTCCGCACATTCAGCATGCATAATGAGTCGCAGATGCCGAAAGCCGATAACGGCGAAGGCATGGCTGTCCGTTTGCGGGCCTCGGGTATCGTTTCTGCTGTCGCTTTGGTCCGACCGACCGAAACCGGAGACGGAAGGCGACACTGGGGACATTAACACTCCCGGCGGTCACTCGTAATATTCCGTCCCAAGGATGACGTCAAACCGCACGTCCTTTTCGCGCGCGCTAAGCGCGTGCTTGCGCTTCGTCGCCGACGTGTCGTTCGCCGGCCTGCACAAGCGCGCGAGGCTGCACTGCATACGCGTGCACGTGTTCTTATAACCGACCGTGCCTCATTGGGTAGGCTTAGTTCCGAGGCTTCCGCGAACCGTACAATGAAAAATTAAGGAAGGCACGGAACGGCAGTCAGTGCGGACTGCGCTATCGCGGTGTTCATCAGTCATCCTCTTTTTTTTCTTTCCCTCCGATGCCAGGCTCAGATAAAAGCTTATGAGGACTACAGCTGGAAGCCATGCGGCCCGGCAGTGGCATTTTTCCAAACTGTAACACATGCCAACTTTTGCTAAGCGCGGTTTTTTTTTTTTTATCGGTGTGTTGGCATACGATTTGGTTAGTCGCTTCTGGTTCGCGAGGTTTGTTTTATGTCATTTCTTGCCTGCATCACGCCATTCACCTTGCGCTTCAATGCTCGTAGACGTAGGCAAGCTATGGCGCCTCCACCGTGATCCGAAATCGTAAATCTCCCGAAAACGAAGCTATCAAGTTCACAACTCTGTAACTCAGCAACGAAACATGACATCGAACTTCGTTAAGTCGCATCTAATAGTACTTCTAAAGCGGACAAATTTGATGTATTATACACGGCTCTAAAATTCACCGCTAATATGCGAGTAGCCCTTTTGCAATATGTTCGCGAGCATCGGAACAAATTGACGCAAGATATAAATTAATATACGAAATTCGTCCACTTTGGATATCTTTCCCGATGGAATTTATAGAACTGCGATATCTATTTGTGGTGCAGAGTTACGAATTCGTAAACTTCGTGCTTCCATCTTTCTTTTTACTTTTTTTTTTATTCGGACCTACCAATTTTCGGCTATTTTGGCAAAGCCATTCAGGCCATAAATCGAATTTCCGTTTCGAACACTCACAAGAACCTAACCTTTTCTCCGAAATGCGGCAAATTTCATTAAAATCGGCCCAGGAGGTTACGTCTGAAGAAAACAACAAAATTTCTGCGTTTTACATGCATTTCAATAAGCGGCGTCGGAGTTTGGGTCATGCTAAAGCTTCCCCTTGCTCTGACGTGACGCATGCGTTGCGCTTCGCCTATGGCCTCGAGCACAGCAGCCCCACGTCATAGCCTCCTGGCTACGGGTGACGTATGATAGCTGACGCGGTTTTAATGTTGAAGGATACAGCCGCGTTATACGAGAGCGACCGTCGCGAAGGCCGGCTCTCGAAATGTTTCAACCATCCGCTAAGTCCCTCAACTCACACCAAAATCTTACTACCGCGGGCGTTCTTGCGTTTCGCCGCCAATAGCTATCGTAAGGAATCGAACTCGCGACCTCGAGCTCCACATAAATACGCCTAAACGCCGAGTGCGGCACTTTAAAAAAACTGAAAGAAAGAAGAATACGGTATAGAGAGCTGTGTTAGTATTGTGAACTGGACACGCACCGCGGCTACGCAACACGTTCCTGATGCGTCGCGCGTACGTACACACGGCGAATGGCGGTATACGCTCGTGAACGCGAAGCAAGAGGCTGTCTGGAATGCCGCGAAGTAGAGATACACGACAGAGTATACGAGGCAGGGCCACCGAATCTCATCACCTTTCATTCGCCGAGTTCCTGGTCCGTGACGCGTAGGAGGCGAGAATGCCTCTCGCAGGACGCGTGCCCTTGCCCGGACGTTGCCGCCTTCATACGGCTGCGGTCAAGCAGGCGTCGCGTATTCGCCGATCGAGATAAAGAAATCGGCGTAGGAGAAGGAAAAGGGGGGAGTGAAAGAAATGCGACGACCCCAAGACGCATTTCTTTATTATTTTAATTAGAGAACCTTCGCTGATTAAAAATTCCCGAGAATAGACGAGTGAGCTTTCCAACAAAGGTGCGCAAAGGGCATATATGTACAGCCACCCACGAAAGTTTACGAGACGCGGGATTTGCGAAAGAGCCAAATTTCCGCGACGTCTGTGCACGTAGCCTCTAATTAAAAAGCTTTGATCCGTAGCAGCTCTTGCGAGCTACACTGCGATCCATTTAATTGCTATGCCTTAACAGAGCAGAAATCCACATTTGTCGTGAAAGCCGTGCCCCGTAAGCTTTTGCGGGTGGTTGTGCACATAAACCGTTCGACATAGATGCCGCTTCGACTGGCCAGAGGTTTGTCACCACGCACTATACGCGCGCGCCTCTTACTTCGCTTCATTTCTTCGCTGCTCTCTGCCGTCCTTCGAGCCTATCGCAGCCATTAAACAAGGGGCCGGTTCAGTGAAGTTTGAGAAATAGGGTGTACCGGGGGCCCACGGGCTCGCATAATAAATAAGGACGCACGCAGAAACGGCAGGCGCGCCCGGCAGCTCATTTCGCAAAGTGCTTCGATGGCAACAAATTACGGGTGCGCGCCGAGGTTACACGCGGAAACGCATAGCACCACCAGCTGAGAGAACAAATTGCGGCAATAAAAAACACGCCGAAGCAATCGAGCAGCTGCGACGCTTCCACTAAGAAGCTTCGCGCGTTAAAGAAAGAAAGAGAGAGAGAGAGAGAGAGAGAGAGAGAGAGAGAGAGAGAGAGAGAGAGAGAGAGAGAGAGAGAGAGAGAGAGAGAGAGAGAGAGAGCAAAAAATAAAAGAAAACGATGAGAGAAAGTTCCGACGCATTGCCGAGAACATTCCAAAAACAACTGAAACGAATAACTCTGCCTTAACGAGTACAAAATGGGCACCAAATATAGCTTGCTCATTGTCGCCAGATTGTGGTTCCCTTTTTTTTTTTTTTCCCACGAGTCATTTGTGTATAACTTCAGGAGGAATCGCGCGTTGGCGAGCGTCTCTGTGGCGAAAGCGTCGTTCAGAGAGGCGCAGCAGGCGCGCACGCGGTGTTTCTAAAATTGTCGCTGTGCCCTCGAATAAGGCAATGTTTGGTGAGATTACTTTTCTTTTTTTTTTTTTTTGCTCGCTTACTTCTTGCTTCTTTTTAAATCCTCAAGCCCTTGTGGCTTAAAGCCTAGCGTGGCCCATTAGCAAGGCACCGGGAAATGCCCGCGGCATTACATCGACAGCTGTGGACGGCGGTGCGATTGCACTGCGTTGTATCGCACTGCGTTGTAACAGGCAAGCATTAGAACGTGAAGCTGCACTAAGTGCGCATGTCAGGCTTAGTCAACGTGTACGCCTGTCTTGGCAACTGTTGGTGAATGGTTGCCCGAACACAGTAAAACTAAACTAAAAAGCAGGAGGGAGGATTCTGTAAGTGTCTATCTAGTTGACATGTCCATTTATTCTGCAGCTGAAGTGCTGATTGGCTGGGGGCGCCTGTCTCCTTGTGACCCGTACAGGTCAGCCAATCAGAACTTATACTGCTGAAGTTCTTCAGCAGCAGACGAAACGGACATGCGCACTATAGGTGGACACATGCAGAATACCCTCGCTGGCAGGGTATACTGCCTGGGAGGACTTTGTTAACGCTGATGCAGTCACGTCCAAGACTTCCAGCTCCTTTCTGATGCGAGTAGTACAACTTGAACACACTCTCAGTCACTTTCTGGCGATACTTATAGATTTGGCACGATGAAACCTCTCACGTGACGCGCTGTTAGAACAACGAGCTTCCACTCCGTCGACATCCATAATATGTGCACTGATAGTCTTATAGGTTCTAAGTGGTCGTCCGAGAATACGTGGCTTTCCGATTAACTCATCCCATGCCTCCGTTCATCAACGCAGCATATTCGAAGGCGTTGTTGTTGTCGTTGTTGTTGTATAAGATTTTGGGGCGCAAGGGGGTCGTGAACTTTACGTGCAGATCCTAACGATTTTCCGTGAGACGTCACGACCTGGATGCTTGCGCGGTTGCAAAACTAGGCCTTCACGGACGGAATAATAGATGGGTCGACGGATTTTGACAAATGATGTCATGAGCTAGGTGAAATCAAAATAATGGCGTAGTACAAGAGGCGATGTAGACGGCTTCACTAAAAGGTTTCAAAAGACACCTTACTAATAATTCGCTATCATAGTCTAGCTTTATCTCAGTGTAAGTGTATCGGCACTACTGGTATTGTGAGGGATTGCGCACCGGTCGTTTTTTGCACATACGTGTTTGCGCGCGCTTTGTGTATCATCCGGCATTTGAAAGTTCTTAATTTTCACGATATCTTCACCTGCGGCGAGTCGCTGCATTTCAAAGAATATCTTCCCTACCGATCATCTCTGCAAGCCTTCATATGTAAATGAACATATGAGCCTCTTCAGTTAAGCTTTATATTATAACATTCAGCAGTGCGTATGTATCATGTATGTAAGCATGTTGTTTAGAGCACGTGTTCTACTGGGTTAACGTGCTCTGTCAGCTGCAGCTGTGCGTGCGCCTGGAGACTTCAGCCCCATAGGCTCCTTTTCGTCTTTCGTAAAGGAGGAGGAGGAGGAGGTGGTGGAGGAGGAGGATGAGATGTTAACCAGAACAGGTATCCGCCGCGGTACTTCTTCGGTCACGGTGTTGCGCCGATGAGCTCCAAGTCGCGCGCTCAATCCCCGGCCGTGGCGACCACTTTCCGATGGTGCCAGAATGCAAAAGCATCCGTGTCCTTTCATTTAGGTTCACGTTAAGGAACCCCAGCAGGCCAAAATTTATGGGGTCCCCCTACTACGGCCGGCCCCATAATCAGATCCCCGGCACGTAATCCCCGGCATGTTATAACCCAGAATTTATGCATTACTTCGCAGGTTCCATGCAGTCGTCTTCTCATGCTTTCCAACCCACGCCTAACCCACACCCCGATCTCGCCTACATCGCACCTCAAGTCGTAGGCGATCGCAATAAATGTGCTAATCATTCGTACCATCGCCGTCTTTCTTTTGCTTTTTCTTTTCTTCCTCGTATACGGGCTTTGTGGTCGCCGTCAAAACTAAACACTCTTTAAAATAGACAAGACAAACAACGAAAGAATAAACGACCGATAAAGGGTTTCCCGTTCTCCACTTTCTCCGGGGCGTTCTGTCTGCAACGCGTGCTGTCCCACGGCCCACGTATATACAAGCTCGTCGTGCGACACAACGGAATGCGTGTCCGTGCACCGGCTGTCTGCGGCGCGAGGGTTGTTGCGGAATGACGCAATTAACCTGCATCTGCATAGCACTGGAAGAAAAGCCTCCCCGCCGAGACGGGGGGAGGGGGAGGGGGGTAACTCGACGTAGGCTCCCGACGCCGCCACGCACGCCGCCTGCAGGCTCGCAGCCTGCTCCTTGCTAAATCGTGCGTACTCTATTACATTATGACTCACGTGCCCTCACACTCGCCTTCACTGACGCTTCCCCAACACTCGCTTGTGTTCGTGGAGTCATTTGCAGTCACATTAACCAGAACTCAGTAGCGTAGTACGCTACTACAGACCACTGACTCACATTCGTAATCACGTCCACTTAATATCACTGTCACTGACTTTCAGTCGTACTCACATTAACATCCACCACTAACTCCCGTTCACGTTCGTTCGCATCTTTCGTCATTCACTAACGCTATATATTTCCCGCTTGTGAAATGAGTGTAATGAGTGTGCCCCGAGTGCGAGTCCAGGGTGCACTCGTGAGTGAGCATGCCGATCTCTACCATCACTTCGGTGTAGCAGGACGCGAACATGTACAATTCCCGATGTGAAATGCCTGAACATTGTATCGTAGGGGCGATGTGTAATGTCATGCGTAATGTGTGCGTGTGTGTGTGTGTGTGTGTGAGAGAGAGAGAGAGAGAGAGAGAGAGAGAGAGAGAGAGAGAGAGAGAGAGAGAGAGAGAGAGAGAGAGAGAGAGAGAGAGAGAGAGAGAGAGAGAGAGAGAGAGAGAGAGAGAGAGAGAGAGAGCGTGCTGTGGTGTGAAAGGTTCGCAGCAAAGAGCCTAGGCTCTCTAACTCTGACTCTAGGCGAAGCTAGAGTCACGTTTCCTATGAGCCGCAACACGTACGAAACATTTGTCTAATAAATACTAGTAATTGTAGTGGCGTTTCCCGCATGCTGGTGCCGCCGAGCAGTCCGGGGGCCTCTTCGACCACGATCACCATGTTGCAGGTCATATTGAGCATCGCTGTACGTTACCGCTTATTTAGCAGTGTTACCGTTTCGGGGGGATGCCACCGTGTTTGTTACGAATGCTGGTGCCTCCGAATGGGTTGCAATGAACGTTAAACAAATCGCTCATCAACCAATCAGGAACCCTTCATTATACCACGTTCTCCACAACCAAAAATGCAGTTTCGCGACGATAAAGCCCTAAAATTTCATTGAAACAGCGCAAACGCGAGCGGTACAACTGTAATTTGTGACGACACTAGCCCACATATCTGGCCTAAGAAGTTGTCAATGAAGCGCCAGGTTGAAAGAGTGGGGCCATACTGCAGCCAATTTGGTGAGCACATTCCCGGCGCCGCAACGTTATACTAGGAAGTACAGTGGTGTCTTCATTTCGAAGACGGTTTTCGTTCCAAGTCGTCTTCCCAGCAGCGTCTGCATTGATCGAACGGTGTTCTTCGGGCGCCGCCCAGAGACTCAAAATGTTCTATACATGATAGATAGGATCCCGTTGGCGTCCAGCCTAATAGCTGAAGCTATCGTGAGGCGGCCAATTCGTTTCAACCTGAGGCCGTCTAATCTTTAAGACTCCATTTTCCATTATTTGGCGCTTAGTCAATGGCTCACATGAAGCCACGTGCTCGCAATCACTTCGGGATGTGTCACTCGCAGGGCGGGACGATGAAGGGAAAAGAACAATGAATAGACTATACAGGAATCCTTGCAGCAACTGCTAGACCATCTTCCCGCAGAGCTCGCGTTCCTTGTCAATACAGCGGCGCTTTGACAGAGGGAGTGTGCATGTCTAGCCCCGGCATCTGTCCGACATAAATACCATGACTCAGTGCAAAATAGAAGCACGATCGTTTGTTTTTTCTTCCCTCTTTCAAGATTATATGCGTCACCCTGAGGCGGTATCTCGCGGTACAGCGTCGGCTGAGAGCGCGAAGGCACGGGCCTGAGAGAAAAGCTATCCGCCGAGACCGCTCGCATTACGCCACGGGCCACATGCGGCACGCTTGCAAGTGGGGAGCATGCATGACCTTATGCCTGTCGCGACGGCTGTTCCAGATAGCATTGGGCCCACGCGCAGAATATTCCAATATGATTAAACAAACGAGAGCTCAAAGAAAGAAAGAAAGAAAGAAAGAAAGAAAGAAAGAAAGAAAGAAAGAAAGAAAGAAGGAAAGGAAGAAAGAAAGAAAGAAAGAAAGAGTAAATTGTTTCTCCGTTTCCTCGGGGCGTCAATGTTTCGGTGCGCGTACCCGCTTCCTCCTGGAGCCATCGGCTGGCGACAATAATTACACATTGCGGTCGAGTCAAATTGCACGCGCCACTGACGATCGACAGGGCTGTGACGAGAGGTAACAATGGGAGATCGGTGAAACGGCCAGGCACCCCCTCACGCGGTGTGGTCTTGCTCAGGCGCCCGAACAGTTGCGCCACGAGACTCCCATGGTCACATTAAGATAATGTGAGCGCCTCGGCCCCCTGGCGGTATCCATGCGAACAGTATAGGGGCGTTTAGGCCTTCCCTCTTACCGCCGTACCTCTCGCTTGGGAGATTGACGCAATGATATAGCGTGGAACACGCCGGGCAACCGCCATTCAGCGTGCTCACGTTTATGACTACTTGAAGAAATGAAAGTAATCCTTGAGGCACAGTACTTAGATTTTGCCGTTATTATTCGTCGGCGGCTTCACGAAGCTTACTTTCAGCAACTCCTTGGGTGTGGAAACGTACACGCAGAGAGGGAAGAGAACGCGCTAGGTATGACACGTTTCGTCAGTCATATTCCCGTATTTTGTTAGGACCACAAATTGGTTCTCAGAAAATAAATGTATGGAATTTTTCACGCCATACAGAAGTGTAAGCCAGCTTTTTTAAATAGATAAATAAATAAATAAATAAATAAATAAATAAATAAATAAATAAATAAATACTTGTCTTAGTCAGATCTCATTGGCGTTCATATGTTCATGGTATGACCAAGTGTCTAAAGTGACTTGATGTATAGTTAAAGTATAACGTACTACATCTCGCAAAGGTGGTGCCCAGCGCAAACGCTCCTTCCGAGCTCAACGGACTGGTGGAGTTACTTCACGGGAGTACTGTATGTCCCGCAACTATTATAATGGCAACGTGCAAAGACGCCGGGAAATGCACAACGGTTGGAGACGCGGTGAAAGTGGTACAAGTCCTGATGAAGCATGCATGAAGGACACATGGCGACAGATTAACACGCTACGCTAAATGCGTGTGTTATATGCAACTGATATAGCCACTTTTTTTTTCTGGGGAAGGGGGCGGGGGGGGGGGAAGTGTACCTCGTGGCACTATAGTCCGTAATAGCGATGCTTTTAGCACCCGACATTATTTCACCGTCATCGATACTCAGTTTCCATTCGCTCTTCTCCTTTTCTCACCCAGGTCTGGCAAGATATCGAGAGCGTGCTCCTGGACGACATCAGCGGAGCGAGGCACGCAGCGTCGGGCGTCAAGGCAGAACCGGAGACGCAAGCCTGTCACGACGTCGGCTACGGCTACAAGACCACCGCGGTCCGCAGAGACCAATCGGCGTCCGTCCTGCCAGCCAACAGCGCCATCCTGGTCGCCGCACTGACGGCGCCCGTTCCGAGCCGACCCCCACCGTCGCTACAGCAGCAACTAAGCGTCGCGCCGCCCACGCAGCCACCGCAAGACCCACCGCAGGCGAGGCAACAGTCACCGTCCGATGACCAGAGTACCCAGCCACCGAACGCGTCGGCGTCCACAACGGGCTTCGTCACGCTAGACTTCGACTTCATGCTAAACTCGGACGACGCCGCCCTGTACCCCGAGGTTAACTCGTACGAGACCGAAAGCGAGCTCAAGCCACAGCACGAGCAGCAGCAGCAGGAGCAGCAACAGAGGCAAGACCAACCCGAGCACCACCAACAGCCGCAGTTCGCGAGCAGCGTGGCCCCGACGAACAACGCAGCGTCCATGGACCACCTAACGTACCAGCAGTCCGCTCAGACAATGAAAGCCGAGGCCGCGGCAAATCCCTTCGACGTCTCCATGCTCTCGGGCTCCCAGTACACGTCACTCTGGGCAAACTACCAAAGCGCGAACCCGCTGCAGACCCCACCGTCGAGCCAAATGTCGCCGCCGGCATCTCCGGACCACTCGCAGCTGGGCCAGCCTCAGCACATGGGCGCTCACTTGGACGGCAACGGCCAGTACCAGGCCAGCCTGCCCTCGATGCACTCGATGTCCATGAAGGCCGAGGACATCCTCAGCCAGTGTCTTCAGCAGCCGCCCCAGCAGCAGCACCACGGCAAGCAGCAGACGCCCCCGCACTTACGCATGGTCACTCCGCCCTCCTCCCCGAGATTAGCGGACCTCCTCAGCGCCGGCACCACGATGGGACCTCCGAATCCATTCCCGGCGACCCCGCTCACTCCCGACATCCACATGGCCGACCCGTTCTGCCGGTCTTCGCCACTCGCCGGCCCCAACGGCAAGAAGTCCCACCAGCAGCACCAGCAGCAGCAGCAGCAGAACCAACAGCAGCAACGCGCCGCGGTGAGCCGAAAGAAGGTGACCATCCACACCTGCTCGCACCCGGGCTGCAGCAAGAGCTACACCAAGAGCTCACACCTCAAGGCCCACCTGCGGACGCACACGGGCGAGAAGCCGTACCAGTGCAACTGGAAGGAGTGCGGCTGGAAGTTCGCCCGCTCCGACGAGCTCACGAGGCACTACCGCAAGCACACCGGCGACCGGCCGTTCCAGTGCCGGCTCTGCGAACGCGCCTTCTCGCGCTCCGACCACCTATCGCTGCACATGAAGCGGCATACGTCGCTGTGAGCCCATCTTCGACCACCTTACCGCCGCGCCTTCCTCGCGGTTTGTCACCACCCACTCCAGGCGAACAAACCGATTCCTTGTTGTTAAGTTTGCTCCGAGAGACTCGGATTGTGCGACGTCTCCTTCCCTACGACGCGAGCAGTTGCTGAATGCTTCCTGTTCCAGTGCTCCCGTTGCTAATGTACTCCACAGTGCTGATCAAGCTCCCGCGCCACCGTACTCCCCGCGACCGCACCTGGACTGATGTGTCGTGGCTACCCCTTGTTTTACCTGACGCTCGCCCCATGTTCAAGAGTGTGTGACCCGCTTGGCCTCGACCGAGCTGACGGACACTTCTTCAGTGCCTGTGCGCCACCGCGCATGCGCCGTGGCGCGTGAATTGTGCTGCTCGCGCGCGCATGTCGCTCACGTGACGGTGAATGACGTTGACTAGCACAAAGCGCCTCGACGTGAAGCACTTCGCGCATAGAGATTCAATAGCGTGTTGTGCACTTTGTCTCACTTAGCTGAGGACGTCTAATTCGTCCACTTTTCTTTTTTCTGTTCGATAGTAGCGCGGGCCCTTTGTAGGAGAGCCAATTTTGTTCAGTGTGCAATAGTGTTCGACTTAATCTCGTCTTAGAAATGTGTGCGTGTTAAAGCCAGTCGGCAAGTGCTGTGTACTTGTTAGTTTTTTAGAGATGTTACGCTGTACGGGACCAATGATAGAATGCTGTAGTACACCACGTCAAGCGCCTATTGCTGGACGAGTTAAATGAAGGAAAAAGAAAAACGAAACTCACAACAGGCAAGGTTGCCTCCTCCAGACTTCGGTCAAAAACAGCCACGAGTCTGGAGCATGCAACCATGCTTACAGGCAGCGATGGAATGTGCAAAAGTGGAGACCAGCAGGAGTTTCGGCTATAACTTAGCATGAATACGCAGAATGATCGCGATTCAAAACGACCAAGCTTGGCTTATTTATGCATGCGCTTCGATGTGCCTTAGATAAATATAAGTAAACAAATCCACCTGCATTCAGGTGCAATAGAACGCGGTATGCATAGTGAAGCGTTATACGCTATATTTACATGTGCTTCATGTGGACGTGCTTGTGACGTAAATTCGTGCGCGTTAAGCTTGTAATGTGCAATATCTGATGCAAAAGTGATCGTAACTTAGCTTGAGCTTCCTCTGAGCACACACACACAGACACACCCCTTCCAAGAAAAAAAAGGAAAAAAAAAACACCTTCATTGTAGAGCACAGCAGCATGCTGCGTGCTTGACAGGGACTACATTAAGACGTGGTCAACAACATATCCCGTGAATACAACGCTGTACAGTTCACTCACGTTCAATGAAGTCAGCAGATAATTTTAGCCGTTATAGGACAGTATTCTTAGGGTAATGAAGCAAGTTGTCATTAGGCTGCGTTCTTGAAGACGTGCGGATCTGCTCAACAAATCTCAAAACACCGTTGAAAATATGCAGAGATTATTTCCACCACGGAGTCGAGATTGGCCTTTACATTTCGAGAACAGACATAAATGGAACATGACCCTGATTTTACAATAAAAACAGAAACACATCAGTTGTTGGCGCTTAGTAGCCGCAAGAAGGGTTTGTACATAAACCATAGTGCAGTTGTTAATATATATTTTGTTTGTTATTTCGTTTTTCTGAGTGCGTCAGTTTACGTTGATGGAAGACTTAATGTAGATATCTTGCATATACACACCGTATCTGTTGGTTTTCCTGCTATCTTTTTTTATCAGAGAGTTTACGTTTTGTTTAAGCCGGCCACAGTGAGAAAAAGACTGCAAGAGTAAGGTCACGCTTCTTAAGTGACACTCCACAAATGTCGAAAGGCCGCCTAGGCTATCACACACGCAAACACACACATACGTACACAAACCAAGGCAATGTTTCTGTATGTCTTCTTCGAGTATATGCAGCTGCCTTCTGAAGGTTGCGGGGGTTTTCATTCCAAGCACAGCGTTTCCATAGAGCTGCCACTTTTAATAACGTTCGCACTATACCAAATACAAAAGGCCCTCACTTTGAGGTCAATATTGGGACACTGTATATCAAAGCTATCAGAACCAAGATTACAGCTATCGGGCGTTTCGATGACGGCTCTAGCAGCTTGCACGCAGATCTGTATTTTCTTTATTTTTTTTTTCTTAATGATTGCAGACACAGCAGATTAGTGTTACGGAATGTCGAAACGTGAAAGATTTCGATGCGTGTTGGGACCACTACATTATGTGATAACGTTATCAGAATTATCAATGGCGTTTGTGAGAAGCAAAGCGAACTTTATATAATGCGAAACACAGAATAGGAATAAAGCTTTATCGAAAGCACTTCCAATCGAGACGCTGACATATGCGCTTCAGCTTATTGGTCACGTGCCCCTCATTCATTGCCTCCATCTTCCCATTGTTCCAACATGAAAGGCCAAAGGTCACCTAACGTATCGTGGTTCGAAACACAAGAAGTGCTCACTCAATATCACCCGGAAAAAAATATCAGCTGCCTTACTTTGCTCGAACGCGAGGACTCAATCAGTGCATCACTGGAACGCAAACAGCATGCTAAAATAAGCACGTACTTATATTGCCTTATTGATAACCACGTGCCCTTCTTTTCCTCTGTACGGCAGGTGCCTTAAGACTTCGCTTATATGCAAATAAAAATATGCCTTAAACGCTGCCGCATACAATTTGCACAGAAAAAGCACAAAGCTTTACTTAAGAAGGAAAGTGATAGGTGTCCGTTTCTATTGGAATTGTATCCACACGCAATTAAACGGCGCACGTTGGCCAAGGTACCAGGTGTCACTGTAGATATCTGTCTGGGCGCGTTACACTTTACGAAACTGTCTCGCGACTTAGATGATACCCGTCGATATTGAAACGAAGCGTTGGTGAATCCGAAGTCCTCCACCCGACATGGTCGCGGTTTCGTTGCGAAGCTAAATTGAAGTGTTAAGATAACATAAAATTGGCTGATAACACGTATCGGATGCCAGACAGGCTATTATAGCCTTACCGCGACTGGAAGCCAGAAAGGACGCGAGAAAGAATTACCGGCCCTGACGTCGAGTCAAGCTACCTGTTAAATGACCGATTTCGAAAGCGTCGTCTGCTCGCGACTGGTGATACGCTTTCTCAACAAGTGATAATTACAACCGCAGCCTCGAGTTATGGTGGATTCTTTATAACCGCACAACAACAACAACAACAAAAATGACAACATATGTGATAGTACCGCGATAGCGGTGTCGTCAAAATAACGCAGTCTGGGCCCTATACGCTTAGGAGCAAAATTCGGGACAACGATACCCTACCATTTAGTAGTTTAATTGCTACAACTTTCCGCTAAAAGAAAAGCTAATAGAATGCTGAAACTTCAGAACTCTTTTAAGTGGATTAAGCTTCACCGCTAAGTGTCCTTTTAATGCGGATGCAGTGGGCGTTGTGTTCTTTTTTATTGCATTTCTCTTCGTGCGAACATTCTACAAATGTGACACGGCATCGATTTGGCGTCATGGAGGCACTGACGTCACTTCGTCTGACGCCAGCAGTGTCCTAAGTTTCCTGCGCGCTGCGCTCTCGCTTTGCACCTGATGTATCAGTGACGGAGTGTGGGGCTTAGGTGACGTCGTTTATGTTATGCTGCGCCGCCATCATTCCTGCCATTTTCAAGCTAGTCGGCTGGTCGTCGTTACAATGTTGATGAAGAAAAAAAAAGATAGAGAGAGACATCTATATATACATATATTATACTTATAATTGCATCTATTACTAGCATACATGCCGACATGCTCTTCAAAGTGTTCGTCGGGTTCAAAGTGTTCGTGCACCTTGAATACACAAAATCGCCTGCAAGGTTATGCAAGGTTGATAGGCACAAAATCCAGAAACGCCACTGGGACTTTAATGTACGAGACTTTTTGCAACGCTAAGGGGTACATCGCAACGCCAAAGTGATTACAGAGTACGTAGTGTAACGCGTACGCGATTAGGAGAAAGCCTATACATGCGTTATGACGAATACGCGACTGATGACGCAGGTGGGACAAAATTTCCCCGATAAGCAGCTTCAAGGCAAGCACATTAATAAACAAGTGTTCAAGGCGTACGCAGCACTTTGACGAAACGAGAGTTTTCGAGCAGTTTTATTTCATGTATGTGTGTGTGTTCTGCATACGCTATGTTCTCTGCATGGTCGCGCATCAAAATACACGTCAAAGATGGAGAGAGAAAAAGAATTATGTATTTCATATACGATGTCGAGTTATATACATATCTATATACATATACCCGGACACAAAACACAAATGCTCTACATATGTGCACAGTCGTAAGCACTAAAGCTGTCCTGTTCCTGCCGGCAAAGCGCCTTCGAAAATACGAAACTCTCAAACAACGGCCACACTTATTACGTATTGACCGTTTGAAGCGATGCGCCAACTAAAAGCACGTTGTGAAACAGCGCTCGCGCGGGCCGGGGTTGAGTAATCGAGAAAAAAAAAAAAGAATCAGGCGTCGCGACTCGCAATTTCGCGAAATGCTTGCAAGCATTGGCTTTGAGGCAACTGCCGACAGATGCCGCATTATCCACGCAACACATAAAACCCCTTAAACTTCGTAAAGAAGCGACACTCTCATCCTCCGCCTTCACTCCTCCTCGTTTCTTCTCTCTTTCACGCTCCATCCACGACCGTGGCGCCACCTACACTGCTCGAGCACAGCAACTGCGCCAACATGCGCTACTCGCCACTCCGTATAGACGCTCCTCGAGCAAAAATGGCGCTGATGCACGGCGCTAGGGCCCACGTGATGCAATTAGGCCAATAGCGACGACGGCGGCGGCCTCGGCCAGAGCGCGCGAGAAGGAGGCGGCATTCTTCAAAGCGTGGCACTACTTTAAGAAGTTTAAGGGGCTTTAGCAACACAGAGAAAGCTCTGCGTGTGTAGCGCTTTTAAACTGCGCTATCTGGCGGCAAGTTTGCTATGCCGACTCGCCCAATCTTCAAATTTGCCTGAAGTTGCGGTCCTGGGTAACTTCTCGCTCGTTCCTGCGAAGTGTACGTCGAAGCGAGTATTGGACATCGTCACGTCCCACCCATCGTCGTAGACGACGATGCCGCGGCGACAGTTTTCGCCGATGATTCTGGCAAGGCAGTTACACTCCTATACGGTGCAGCGTGACGCTTTAAGAGTTATTTCGGAAACCCCAATTTGGGAATATAAGCACTGATCCATGAGTGGACAGGTGTAAAAAGAACAACAATAAAACAGAAAAGGAACCAGAGCGTGAAATAAGTACAGTGTGACGCCTGCAGATGCTGCATTGTTAAATTTAACTTGGCCTTACCGAAGCAACGTTGTTTCTGTTTGTATTTTTTCCTTTTTTTTTCAACGCGCGTTGTCAGCTCTGAAAGAGCGAGCGTATGAGTGAAAGTTGTCGATAAAAATGCGGTGTAATAAAGCGACAATGTAGTTGTTTGATATCTCCTGCGTCCACTGCGTCGTTTGTTTGCTTCAGTGGCACCCCTGGTGCAATCACTGCGGTGTATACAATTCATGTGGAGAAAAAACTCGCCGCGATAGGTTACGAAGCTGACCAGCAAACTGATGGTATGCTGACGAGCATCCTCGAGATTTTTCGCCACATTTCCTCACAAGAACCGAACAAATTCTGCAAGAATACAACTGGTAAGATATATGTTACAGCTAAAGTACATTATTGCCACCTTTCGACGCAAAAAATAATCAGACTTTATTCGATTCAAAATATACTCCTCCGAAGGGCACTATTTGCTGTTCAACCTGCAGAGCGGCTTCCTTTAGTCCATTGACCTTCAAAAAAGTTCTGCAAGGATACAAGTGGTAAAGATGTATGTTGCGGCTAAAGTGCATTATTGCCACCTATCGGTGCAGAATCACGCTTTAATCTCGAAAAATTTGTCCAGCATCTGTCTTTTACAGAATACTGACTTCCCAAGCGAGAATGCTATTGATTGATTGATTGATTGATTGATTGATTGATTGATTTTGTCGTCCCAAAGCAAATTCGGGGCTATGTGAGACGCACCCTAGTGAGGCGAAACCGGGTTCCTTTTGGCCGCCTGGGGCTCTTTAACGTGCACCTAAATCGAAGCTTTTATTTTTCAGTCGTGGTCGAAGGCTACGAAGATGCACCTCACCACGACCGACAAGACGCTCAGCGTGGCCCAGCAGAACGCGCATTCGTAGCACATGGTAACTACAGAGGCCACTCAGGCACTACATTGTCTAACCACAACCCCGGCTACAATATTCTCGGTGAGGCAATACACCCTGATTACACTATCCTAAGACCGACGGCTTCACGTCCGAAAATTCCCATGAACGGTGACTATTTTTCGAGAACTCATAGCTCTCCCTCTATAGCTTTACTCTGGGAATGTGCTGGGCCACGAAGCATGAGCCTAATGGGAGCCATGAGCCCACCAGGAACACCGGAATGGGCCCCTAGCTCAATTTTGACTAATAAACGTTATTTAATTCCCGCTCTGTCAATCTTTCTAACAGTGGCAAACTTTGCCTCGGTGTTTTCTGCCCAGCCTCGCGCACAATCGGCCTAAATATCCCACCTCATAGTGTCGTACGACATGCCTGCAATAAGCAACTGTTCCCTCACCTCCCTGCTGTGACGTCACAATACAGAGCTTTATTGCATGTAGGCTGACGTAATGTCGATCGTATAGAGTGGATGGCGCAACACACCGCGGAGGGCGGCTGTTGAAGAGAAACGTGGCGCTGCTATATAGGCGAAGACTTAGGAGCATCTGTAAACAACATTCCAAACAAGTGTCCGTATACAGTTTACTCTCGGCCACCTTGGCTGAAAATATATATCCGAGGTTGGTCACAAGCGCGTGCCACGTTCATGGGCTGTCTTGAGTAAGAAGTCAATGCACGGTTTTTCCCGCGTGTGTCCTTGAACCAAACAAGGTTAGCCGGGGAACGGCCGACGGTTACAGAATTCAGCTGGCGCAGAATCTCAAAACAATCACGAACTAAATAAGGCGCGAACGACCTTCGCTCGTCGTGTGCGCCTAAAGTGACGTCATCAAGCGCATATATTCGATTATCAGCGCTCCGCCTTTTCTTTTTTTTCGGAGGTGACGAACATTTGCCGGGGGGGATTAATTTTCAGCAGACCGACCTTGCGCCATGGTTGTTTTCAAGCGCGAAACGCACAAAAAGAATAAAAGGAACATGTATAACTTAGTCCAAAGCGAGTGAATTTCCTGAGACGCCGGAATGCGTTATCATTAGAAATGTCAAAGTGCAGAAAGGTACGTAGGAAGGCCGAAGACAGCTTTTGTCAAACTCGACGGCTTACATAAAACTTTAACGCTATGCCTTTTGGACTTTGTAATGCGCCCACAACGTTCGAGCTCATGATGGACACAGTTCTGAGCGGCTTGAAGTGGAACACGTGCTTGTGCTGTCTCGACGACGACGTTCTTTTTGCTCCTGGCTTCACCAGGGCTACAACTAAACCTCAGGAAGTGCCGATCTGCTGCTCGGCAGCTGACGATTCAAGGCTACGTCGTATCGTCGTAGCCTCCAAGGCTAGGACGATTCAAGGCTACGTCGCAATAAGGATGGAATTCTTCCCGATCCAGCCAAACTTCGGGCCGTCGCCGAATTCCCTAAGCCAACATCCGTCAAAGAATTGCTGTTTCATGGGGCTGTGTTCCTACTTCAGGCGCTTCATTCGCAATTTCGCCGCCATCATACCACCCCTGACGAAGCTACTCAAAAGCAGCGGGCCCCTCAGTTCGTGATCGTCCTAGTGCGACGAGGCCTCCACAGAGCTCCGTCGTTTGCTAACGTCTCCGCCAATTTTGCGCCATTACGACCCGACAGCCCCTACCGAGATGCACACAGATGCCAGCGGTGTTGGCCCCGCGGCGCTGTTCTTGCCCAGCGCAGACAGGGGTTTCCTGAACATGTCGTGGCTTATGCAAGTCGCACGCTTACGAATGCTGAGACCAATTACAATGCGACAGAAACAGAATACTGGGCCGCCATCTGGCCTCTCACCAAGTTCTGGCCCTGTCTGTACGGCCGGCACCCGTCGCACGCAATCGACACACTCCCTCCATACAAGCCGCATGCATCTCAATGTGCGCCTATTTCTGCCACAGCCAGACGCGCCGAAGGGTGTCTCGATCTCGCGCGGGCCTTTACTTCAAATGACCAAGAGGGCCAGAAGAGCGTTCGCGCTGACACCGCTTCTGCGCCCACGTTCCTCCCCTGAGCGCTTTTATGGCTCTCGGTCCACTCCACGGCACTTGGGCTGTCGTCGAAACTATGAAGGTCCCTACCGCATCGTGGAACGCACATCTATAGTCAACTATACGTGATCGAGCCCGTTCAACCGTCTTCGGATGTGCGCCGTCGTGGACGAGACACCGTCAAGGTCGACCGCATCAAGACGTGCTCTGACCCACTCACAGGGACAAGCTGTTCGGTCGCCGGGTGGCTCCCTTTTTGTTTCCGGGGTTAATTGCAGAGAAGGATAGGAGCAATATAGTGGGCCGTCCTCTCCAGCGTTTTCTAGTGGGTCGTTCTCTTCAGCGCTTGTTTGCTCGTCAACGCCGATCGTGCCGGGAGTTCGTGCCCTGCTTTTACGATATAACGCCTTTACGATATTGCTTGCAGCTGATGGTGATCGGCTACGGGCCAAGGTAAGTCACACTTGCCTCCTCGAAGAGACAGACAAGACGTGTGTCGAGTGAGCTCCATCCAACAACGCTTTGCAATGTGGTGAACGCGGTTTAAATCATGCATCCGGCACCTCAAAGGGGTGCGGAGTAATTCCAACGCATTTCTCTCGCATTTAGCCCTAAATCACCACTGAATATCATTTTTTCTCTAAGCGGACGAGGAGATGGTATCGTGAAGTGTTACTGGGCGCTCTTCGTACACAGCACTTTCAATCCCGTGTCTACGCGCGATCCCTGTGTGATCACATGACATCATCATTAGAGAATGTTATCTCCTAAGCGTCATCAGGGCAGCCTCTCCCAGAGATCTTAAATTATGCGTGTTGTGCATTAAGGTACGAGGCCAAGTGGTGGGAACATAAATTTAGAGGAAGATAATGAATACAGATTACTATAGCCTCCGTTATAGAGCGGACTTCTTTAGGCACATGACCGCCCGTGCAACTATTTTTGTGATTAGGAAAATGGATGAATGTGGGTCTCAACGCCAACACTCATAACATTAATTCGCCTCGTCACAACAACAACAAAAAAATATTTTGGCTGCAATACAAGTGGCCCTTGATCTGCGCAATCAACCAAAACTAATCAGATAAAGTGAATTTTGGGAGCAACCTGACTGAATAACCGAAAGATATGCTCTTACAGTTGACACGCGTTGTTATAAAAGCGCGGCTATCTAAAGTTGTAGCATAATTTTACTTCTTGCGGTTCATTCCACACACAACAGCGTCAAAGACAGGTCTGCAAAGCTTTACTAAAAAGATATTTATTAAAATGCTTGCCCACGTATGGAAGAATTGCAAAAAATAATATAGTTCGGAAAAAATCAACGAAGATATTTTAAAGAAATGCGTCGCGCACAAGTGACATCTAGGACAGATAACAGCCCCCGTATACGCAGTTTGCCTCGTCCTGTGTCATTTTCTTGTCCGCTTTTCCTCGTGCGGCCGCTTAGTATTATTTTTTTTCCCCTACATTTCGTTTTCCTCCCCTCTTCGCTCTGAACGTACCAGTGTGGCCTCCAGTGCGGAAGGTGACAGCGTGTGAATACCGCTTAAGAAGGCAATACGAAGACGAAGAAACTGAATATGCGGGAGTCGCACACACCGGCCTTTGGTTCATACGGAGGAGGCTTATCTCCAATCAAAAACGGAAGCTCGCATCAGAAGCTCAATGCCACCGGCCCCGGCGCGCACCCACACACACATACCCTCAAACACACGGCGCCTGGGTAATTCCCTGCACGCATCGAGTGAGGCCTTCCGGGTACTTTACACCGAAAAGAAACAACAAGCGATACGACCTTGCAAACGACGTCGACGACGCTGGAGAAAACGGCAGCACGATATATTCAGGATTATTTTTTTTTTTCTCAAGCACGCAGGTACGTATAGGGCATCGATTAAACGGGCTTTCGCCTCGCGCCGGCTCGGCCATTGTTTCGAGCGCAACTCTATTATGCATATGCGCAAGAGAAGCGGGACTACCGAAACCGCAGCATCGCGCAACGCGATTAAGTTCATCCGACCTCATAACGAGCCGGCCATTGTTCCGTTATGACGCAGCAGCGCCAGGTTTCCTTGCCGGTGGCCGGGTAGCCGTGAACGCTGAGGTAATCCCCTTTCGAGTTGCCCGAGTTTTCTCACGATGAGAAGCTCCGATTGTCGGCCCCGTCGTTTGAAATTTTGCATGCTCGGGCGCACGGTAGGGTTGGTTCTCGGTGCTTGGATGGGAAGACAGATTTAACGGCACTTTACAGTAGCGTGTTGGCGACTCGATCACCACGGGCATGTGTTCGACCTCTAGACCTTCCACATCCGCACAGCGCAAGCAAGCGTGGACACATAATGAAAGTCCGAGAGTTCGACAGGGGCGGAAATGACCTGCGGGGGAGTTCATCATATGCCTTTCACATAGCAATGCATATTGCGCGTAGATCCTACGAAAATTTGTGTGGCTTGTTCCGTGTTCTGTTATCATGATTACTTCTCAGATAAAATCGGCGGCAAATGACGGCGTCTTTTGTAGCTTGTACTCTCTTGCCCAGCGAAAATCAGTAGCCTGGATCAGTTGTCCTGCACAAAGACGGTTCCATTTTGCACCTACTACATTAGAGCGTCGTAGTCGTTCCCATCGCCGGTTCATGCGGCACACATTTCGTTTAGCTTGGCATATTACACGCTTTCTGTAAAACTGTTTTCTTGTGGTTTCTTTTTCTTCCTTTCTTAATTTCGCAAGTGTGTGGACGTTTCGTATTTAAAGCGTATCAGAACCGAGGACGACCCGAAATGTGACGAGAAGCCCTTTGTCTCGCTTAAAGCATCCTGGCCAGCGCCATTATGCCACAAACAATTTTCACTACGCAAAAGAAAGTCGTAATCACGTTAGACTAACGTACTGGAACGGTCTTTACGGGCTGTCCAGAGAAAGAAGACACGAATCTATTTACGTGCGAAGAATTCTGCCACCATATATTGTTGCGTTTCGCCTGCGACACGTGGTTTTGCCGGCGCGACTGCGGCGGGGCGGCAGACATTTTGGCCCGATCGTCGTCGCCGCAACACTCATCGCCAGGTGTTTCCAGGCGCGACTGCGGCGATGCGACCGCCTAGGGATCATCCTCGCATTCCAGTCATTGTGCCCGAAACAGGCGATGCCAAAGCAGGGATCTCATTCCAGTTATTGGGCCCGAAACAGGCGATGCCAAAGCAGGGATCTCGTTCCAGTCATTGTGCCCGAAACAGGCGATGCCAAAGCAGGGATCTCATTCCAGTTATTGGGCCCGAAACAGGCGATGCCAAAGCAGGGATCTTGTTCCAGTCATTGTGCCCGAAACTGGCGATGCCAAAGCAGGGACCATCCTCTCATTACAGTCATTGTGTCCGACCGGCAGCGCCACGACAGGGTGCTACGAGATCGTGCTCGACATGGTGCTACGGCATCGCTACGACAGTGTGCGTCACCATTAGCCCATTGTACATTCACGTGCTCGTCTTTTGAGGGGTTCCTTCTTGCCCTCAACTGCGAGAGTATAAAAACAGCTGCCCCCGGACGCCAAAGGGAGGGCTCCGATTTCTTCTGTTGAGTGAAGTGCTCTCCCGTCTCTCTACTTCGGTCAACCTGACCGCCAACTCTTTGCGATGTTAAAATAAACAAGTTGTTTCGTTGTTACCAGTCGACTCATGCTTTGCCGGGACCTTCGGATGCTTCCAGTTGTACCCCAGGCCGCCAGGCCAACGCTACCCTTGGGGCTTGCGACCCAGGTACAACCACGGGCGTCAGCGCCGAGTTCCCAACAGATCGTACCAGCGGTCGGATCCAAACATCTGGTTGGCAGCGGTGAGATCGCCTTCGACTTCAAACAACTGTCTGCCAGCGGTGAGATCGCGACAACGGAGGCCAGCAGCGAAGAGATGCAGTTGACTGTATGCTGAGCAGCTCAACGACGATCCGGGAGCAGTGCAACGAGCCCTGTGTGACGACTGGTTGCCTGCAGCGGAACGACTGCGCGGAATTCCTGCCTGCGAGGTTTGGTGAGTGCGGGACTTTCTTCTTCTGAGCTTTGCCAGGCTTTTGTTAGTGTTAGAAACAGAGCTGGTAATTGTGGTTGTCGTTGCTGCCGGGTTAGTTTGCGGCAAGACAATAGTAAGCAGTAGAGAAAGCAGCATTCAGAGCAGCCATGGATTTGAAGTCGTTGCGCAAACCGAAATTGTTGGAGCTTGCAAGAGAGTTGGGTCTGGATGTCTCAGACAAACTAAGAAAACCTGAACTGCTAAAGGCTATTCTTGAGTTAGAGGCTGAGGATGACGAGCTGTCGGAATGCCTTGAGACTATTGAGGAGAGGTCAAAAAGACAGGAGCGCGAACTTAAAGAGCAAAAAGAAAAAGAAGAGCGTGAACGTAAAGAACAGAAAGAAAAAGAAGAGCGTGAACGTAAAGAACAGAAAGAAAAAGAAGAGCGTGAACGTAAAGAACAGAAAGAGCGAGAGCAACAAGAGAAAAAAGAAGAGCGCGAACACGCTTTGGAAATGAAGCGTCTCGAGGTAGAGATGGAACGCGCTCGTAATGGAAGTCAGGCACACGGTGCAGGAGAACGCGTATTGTTCAAAATGACGGACCTGATGCGGCCGTTTAAGCTTGGAGAGGACATTGGTTTGTTCCTGGTTAACTTTGAGCGAACGTGCGAGAAGCAGGGGTTCTCTCGGGAAACGTGGCCACAGCGCTTGCTCACTTTGTTACCCGGCGAGGCGGCCGACGTAGTCGCTCGCTTGGATAGAGAGGAGGCAGAGGATTTCGACACAGTGAAATCGAGTCTTCTAAAAAAGTACCGGCTGTCTGCGGAGGCGTCCCGTCGGAAGTTTCGGGAAAATGAGAAAGGCAGAAGTGAGTCATATACAGAGTTTGCGTATAGGCTTATGTCGAACATGCAGGAGTGGCTCAAAGAAGAGAAAGCGTTTGGTGACCACGATAAAGTTCTGCAGTGTTTCGGGCTAGAACAGTTTTATAGTCGGTTACCTGAGAACGTGCGATACTGGGTCTTGGATAGGCCAGACGTGAGTACGGTGGCTAGAGCCGCTGAGCTAGCCGAGGAGTTTGTGACGCGTCGAGCTCGCGGAGCTAAGGACGGTCAAAAGGGTGAATTTGGCTCGAAGTTTGAGAGGCCGAAGTTCACACCCATGAGAGCAAAGGGGGACACGCGTAGTGCGGATGCGAGCGAAAGCAGTCCGACCAAACGTAAAGAGACGGCGGCAGCCAAACGCAGAAAGCGGTTCGAGATGAGGCGAGCGCGCTTGTGTTATACGTGCCAGAAGCCGGGTCACTTTTCGGCGCAGTGTCCGGAAACAACACCAAAAGTTGTGTTTTTTTCAATAAGCAGCACTGACGAGAACATGAAGCTTCTCGAGCCTTACATGCGAGACCTCCTCGTGAACGGGAAAGAGTGCCGAGTGCTTCGCGATTCCGCAGCTACGATGGATGTAGTTCACCCGTCTTACGTAGAACCCCATATGTTCACGGGCGAGTGCGCATGGATCAAGCAAGCCGTGGAAGCTCATAGCGTGTGTCTGCCGGTAGCAAAAGTGCTTATTGAAGGACCTTTCGGAGCGCTTGAGACAGAGGCGGCAGTGTCATCTATGCTGCCACCCCAGTACCCGTACCTATTTTCAAACAGGTCCGATCACCTCCTGCGCGAGAAGGGGCTTTTGTTTGGTGAAGCTAGTGTTCAGGCCTTAACCAGATCGAAGGTTCGGGAGCTCGCTGCAAAGGCGGTAGTTGCGGGGCCGACGTTATCAAACAACGAAAAAGGGTCAGAGGCGCAGCAAGCTGATATTCCGAGCACGCCCGAACTGAATAAACTTGAGTCTGTAACGTTAAAGGCGCCAGATACTGGAGAGGAAACGCCCGACGCGGGAAAGTTAGAAGAGCTATCTACTGATTTGCTCATCGCGCCTACGTCAGACGGACTTGATAGGTTGCTAAAAGTCAGCCGGACGGCTTTGATAGCCGAGCAAAAAAAGGATGGCAGCCTGGAAAACGTGCGCTGCAATGTCAAAGAAGGTATCGCCAGGAAAACTGCGCGTTTTGTGGAAAGAGGTGGAGTCCTGTACCGGAAGTATCTAGACCGCCGAGGAGTGGAGTTCGATCAGCTGGTCGTGCCTCAATGCTATCGTCAGGATCTGCTGCGCTTGTCACACGGGGGTTCGTGGTCCGGACACCTAGGAGTTAAGAAAACTAAGGACCGTCTCTTGCAAGAGTACTATTGGCCAGGGTGTTTTCGGGACGCAGACCATTTCGTGAGGACATGTGACACTTGTCAGCGGGTGGGCAAACCAGGGGACAAATCAAGGGCGCCGTTGAAATTGGTACCTATCATTACGGAGCCTTTTAGACGGCTCGTTATTGATACTGTGGGACCTCTGCCGGTAACAGCCACGGGGTACAGACACATTTTGACTGTGATCTGCCCAGCGACAAAGTTCCCTGAAGCAGTGCCGCTTAAAGAACTCAGCTCAGTTGAGATGGTCAATGCACTACTGTCCATATTTGCGCGAGTTGGTTTTCCTGCGGAAATCCAATCAGATCAGGGCACAGTGTTTACTAGCGCTTTGACGACAACTTTTCTCGAAAGGTGTGGGGTAAAGCTGTTACACAGCTCAGTGTACCACCCACAGTCGAATTCCGTTGAGAAGCTCCACTCCGTCATGAAGCGCGTGTTGAGAGCGTTGTGTTTTGAACATCGAACTGACTGGGAGCTGTGTCTGCCTGGGGTGATGTTTGCTTTACGGACCGCGCCGCATGCAGCTACGGGGTTTTCGCCAGCTGAACTGGTGTACGGTCGCTCGCTTCGATCTCCGCTTCGCATGCTTCGAGAATCGTGGGAAGGTAGGGGCGACGACCCAGTCGTGGTGGAGTACGTGCTTAAGCTCCTCGAACGCTTAAGAAGGGCACAGGAGTTGTCAGGTGAAGCAATGACAAAGGCCCAGCAGAGGGCCAAGGTTTATTATGATCGGACAGCCAGGGCCCGTCGTTTTGAGGTTGGCGATGAGGTCATGATATTGCGCACATCGCTAAACAACAAACTAGACGTGCAGTGGGAGGGCCCAGCACGAATTGTTCAGAAACTGTCGGACGTTAACTACGTGGTAAGTCTGCCAGGAAAGCGGAAAGCACAGCAAGTTTACCACTGTAATCTGCTCAAACCTTATAGACAAAGGGAAGCAGTGGTGTGCCTGATGGTAAACGTTCCTGAAGAGCTTCCGGTCGAGCTTCCGGGACTAGGCTCAGTGACGAACAGGGAAGACACCGGTCAAGTCATTAGTGACCTTATCAGTAAAGCACCGCTGTCGCCCGAGCAGAAAACCGAACTACACCAGCTATTACAAGAGTTTCAAGGTCTGTTCTCTGAGAGGCCTGGTAGGACTTCTGTACTTACTCATGATATAGAACTTACCTCCACAGAGCCAGTACGATCCAAGGCGTATCGGGTGTCACCCCGCCAGAGCGATATTATGGAGGCTGAGGTAAAGAAAATGCTACAGCTCGGTGTTATTGAGGCAGGTGAGAGTGATTATACCTCCCCTTTGATTTTAGTTGAGGTACCGGGCAAGGAACCTCGTCCTTGCGTCGACTACCGCAGGCTTAATTCCATCACTAAGGATCAAATTTATCCGATCCCTAACATCGAGGAGCGCCTTGAGAAAGTTAGTAGCGCTCAGTTTATTTCCACCCTAGATCTTGTCAGGGGTTATTGGCAGGTTCCACTTACAGAAGAGGCTAGTAGGTATGCGGCGTTCATTTCACCAATGGGAACATTCCGTCCTAAAGTGTTGAGTTTTGGTTTGAAGAACGCGCCATACTGTTTTTCAAGCCTCATGGATAAAGTGTTGCGGGGACAGCAAGAATTCGCTTTACCGTATCTAGACGACGTAGCGATATTCTCCGCATCCTGGTCTGAGCATATGGCACACTTGCGGGCAGTGCTAACCCGCCTGCGCGAAGCGGGCTTGACAGTAAAGGCTCCTAAGTGCCAGTTAGCACAGGCCGAGGTTGTCTACCTCGGTCACGTGATTGGTCAGGGTCGTCGCCGCCCCTCTGAAATAAAAGTGGCCGCTGTGCGAGACTTTCCGCAACCGCGCACCAAGACCGATATTCGGTCGTTCTTAGGTGTCGCCGGCTACTATCAGAGGTACATCCCTAGGTACTCTGATATCGCGGCTCCCCTGACGGATGCTCTAAGAAAGACAGAGCCTCAAACAGTCGTCTGGGACGAGACCAAGGAAAGAGCTTTTAGCGCCCTAAAGAGTGCCCTAACAAGCCAGCCTGTGCTACGATCGCCAGACTATACAAAAGGGTTCATTGTTCAGTGCGATGCTAGTGAGCGAGGCATGGGCGTTGTACTGTGCCAACGGGAAAATGGAGAAGTAGAACACCCCGTCCTGTATGCTAGTCGTAAGCTGACCAGTCGTGAGCAGGCGTATAGCGCCACCGAGAAAGAGTGTGCATGTCTCGTGTGGGCCGTTCAGAAATTGTCATGCTATCTAGCCGGCTCGAGGTTTATCATTGAGACGGATCACTGCCCTCTCCAATGGCTGCAGACCATCTCTCCCAAAAATGGCCGCCTCCTGCGCTGGAGCCTCGCTTTACAACAATATTCCTTTGAGGTGCGTTACAAAAAGGGGAGTCTCAACGGTAACGCCGATGGCTTAAGTCGAAGCCCCTAACGTAGGAATCAGCCTCAAAATTGTTTGTTACTGATGTTTTTCTTCCTGAGGCAGGATTTTTTTTTAACATATTGCTTTTGTTTAGTGTTTCAAAGTGATGATATGCTTTCTAGTGCAATTTTTCAATTTGTGGACGCGTTCTGAGTGATGCTAGACTACTGTAAGGAACTAGGCAGTGGTATAAAAAGGGGAAAGAGCCTGGCAGGGCTTAGTGAGGGTTGTGCCGTGCTTGCTGACTGAGCGGTTGAGTTTCAGCGTAGTTCTAACGCTTGCCGGGAACGAGAACAAAAATGTGAACTCTCCCGAAGTCACTTTGCAGTGTCCCGTGCGAACCTGAACGAGAGAACGAGGCCTTCTCTGTGCGCTGCGCTCAAGAAACGTCAAGGGACGCCCGACTTCGGTTATGAGCATCATCGAGCGACATCCCTCCGGACAGCGGATGCAGTCCCCTGTCCATCGGGATCTCCTTCCCCCGGCGGGGCGGTCTGTTGCGTTTCGCCTGCGACACGTGGTTTTGCCGGCGCGACTGCGGCGGGGCGGCAGACATTTTGGCCCGATCGTCGTCGCCGCAACACTCATCGCCAGGTGTTTCCAGGCGCGACTGCGGCGATGCGACCGCCTAGGGATCATCCTCGCATTCCAGTCATTGTGCCCGAAACAGGCGATGCCAAAGCAGGGATCTCATTCCAGTTATTGGGCCCGAAACAGGCGATGCCAAAGCAGGGATCTCGTTCCAGTCATTGTGCCCGAAACAGGCGATGCCAAAGCAGGGATCTCATTCCAGTTATTGGGCCCGAAACAGGCGATGCCAAAGCAGGGATCTCGTTCCAGTCATTGTGCCCGAAACTGGCGATGCCAAAGCAGGGACCATCCTCTCATTACAGTCATTGTGTCCGACCGGCAGCGCCACGACAGGGTGCTACGAGATCGTGCTCGACATGGTGCTACGGCATCGCTACGACAGTGTGCGTCACCATTAGCCCATTGTACATTCACGTGCTCGTCTTTTGAGGGGTTCCTTCTTGCCCTCAACTGCGAGAGTATAAAAACAGCTGCCCCCGGACGCCAAAGGGAGGGCTCCGATTTCTTCTGTTGAGTGAAGTGCTCTCCCGTCTCTCTACTTCGGTCAACCTGACCGCCAACTCTTTGCGATGTTAAAATAAACAAGTTGTTTCGTTGTTACCAGTCGACTCATGCTTTGCCGGGACCTTCGGATGCTTCCAGTTGTACCCCAGGCCGCCAGGCCAACGCTACCCTTGGGGCTTGCGACCCAGGTACAACCACGGGCGTCAGCGCCGAGTTCCCAACAGATCGTACCAGCGGTCCGATCCCAAACAATATGTAGGCGCCTACATGACAGTCTGCATGACGAACGGGATCGGGGACAGACAAGCCCTCTGTAGGAGGAAGGTCGAGGTTTGTGCAGTGGAATGGTAGCACTAGCGCAGCTGCTGTACAGTTGAGTTTGGTTTATAATTAATTTTGTTTGTCAATACCGACGCGTTGTACAGCTGACAGCCCCGTTTAGCGTCTCTTAAAATTCTCCCCTTTCGGAAAAAAGAATCCAATCGTTTGAATTAATGCTCGAAGTAACGGTCACCGAGAAGCCGAGACATTCTGCTTACGCTCACCTGACCAATCGCCAAGCACACTATATTTACCGATAAGAATGCCGCAAAAAGAGCCAAATGGTGACTCCAAGCAAAGAAAGCCCGCAAGTTGTGCACAAATACGCACGCGCAAAGCTAACTGCGGCACTATATAGGGTAAGTTCAACAACACAAAGCACTTGCACCGTGAGAGACACAACGGGCGCCATTCGGAAACCATACAGGGAAAGAAATAGAACAATGCATATGGACTAGTCCACCGCGCATAAATTAAGATATTCGTAAAGGAAGATTCAACGAAAACCGACATCTCTTAAAACATCGAAAAAGGAACCGACACCCCCTGTCCGGCGGCCCGTTTAAACCGACTGCAGGAAAGCACCGCCGTGTCGAGCCTCCTCGGCCAATCAGTCACAGAGACAAGTGGCACGGCGCTCGGCCGCGACGCCTGTGACCGCCGCTATCAATCCGCGATAAGTGGCGGGCACCGTACTTAGCTGACCGGTCTGGACGCTCCAATTTGAACGCTGGTTCGCTTAGGAAAAAAAACCCACAAGCTCGAGGCCACAGAGCGGTGGCTTCGGGGGCTCCGCGCATGCGGGCTCAAGAAAGCAGGAAACGGCGTATTCGATCGAAAGGAGGCGCAGATTAGACCATCGAGCGGACCCCTCCATGTACAAAAAAAGAAAAAAAGGAAAGAAAGAGTAAACGTCGAAGCAAGCCGAAGCAACGCCGCGTTTAATCGTGATTACCTTTTCCTTCGCGCGAGGCTTCGCTGGTAGGAGGACCTCGTTTTGCACATCTCTCGGCGCCGCGTCGCGTTATGGCCCACATAGATAGAGGCGAGCGGTGAGGCGTACGGCTGCTGGTGTACACTGCATGCCAGCTACAGGCTCGGGTACAATTCCACTAATATTCATTTAGTCATCTTTCCTCGGCAACACGGGACGCGTTGCCTCGCCGGCAGCAGCGCAGACACGGCCGGCTCTTACTTTTTGTCATTCGCCACGTGGACAGCTGCGCGCGGACCACGAAGGACGTGTGTGCGACAGCTTATGGATGTGTATGCGACAGCTTATACCGGAAATTGACACAGCGTTCATACTGTTCCCACAATTCGCGTTAAACGCAAATGTCCTGGGACCGCTTATACACAGAGCGTCTGGCGATGCAGTATAAAGACACAGTCGCTACGTTCCTTGATATTCCACAGTGCATACAGACCGCTTCGGAATGGGACCTTAAAAAGAGAGCTACAGCGTGTGTGTTTTCATAATATCGTATTATTCGTCCGCTTGATACACTCCCAGCTCGAAGCGCAAGGTGTGCAGCAGCGGGCACTGGCCTAATTAACCTCCTTGTCTTTCCCTTATAACTTGTATCTCGATCTATCTCCATCTATCTCTACTAGACGGGGAAAAAAAAGGTCACCGAGGAAGTCAGGTGACTACTCAATGGAAAGCTAGGTAAAAGCAAATTTCACTCGATCTTAAAATTATCCAAAAACGCCCCATACGTTGCATAGCCACCAAACTAAATACGTAAGCGCCACCCATATTACTACATAACTAACTCAGGCTAATAATGGTTTTAGAAATAGCCGCGTTCCACTTGCGCCGCAGAAGACGGCATACACACACCAACTTGTGTGCCGCGCGTCCACACGATTAGGCAAGAAAGCCAAGGAGTGGCGCGCGCTGGGAGTCGCAACGAAACGGAATTCTCCGCCACAGACTCTCAGTGTCACAGGCGATAGGCGAGTCCGCGGTTGCCTTAAGAAATCGCAGCGTAGCTTTCGTGCCCTCCTGCAGCTCTGGTATGCGAGACCACGGGGTCATGATTTTGTTCCAATGAGAAGGGTCTCCCCGTTGGCTGATAGACAGCGGTACGGAGGGCAAACCTTTAATTTTCGAAAGACCGGCAGTACAGCTCTCTCTCTTCTTTTCTAGCTCACCTCCATCCTCCAGTGACAGCGTAACATACCGGGCTCTTTTTTTTTTCTTTTTCTCTTTCTCTTTCTTTTTTCTGTTTCGGCAAATTCCCCAACGAAGACATATCTGCGGCTCATTTCTGGTAGAACATGTGATTGACCATCCTTCCCACGATGGCTGAATTCCATAGTTTTAGAATGCGATACCAACTCGCCGAATACTTGAAGATCTAGTATACACTACCACCACAAGTGTTGCTGGAATATGTTTGTTTGTTTTGTTGTAGGAAACTGTATGGGGCCTGCACAGCCCTATCCCAGACGCCATGTTCAAACAATATCGTCGCAAGACGCACGCACGCCGCTCAATGAAAATTAACCGAGGATCAGTTGTCATCGTTTGCCGGCGACGGCCTCTCATTTTCAGGGTTGAGGATTCGGCGAGTTGGTATTGCATTCTGAAACTGGTACAGCACAACATAGAAAGGAAGGAACAAGCCGAGCCGGCCAGGAACACGAACTTTCACTTTTCCTTCAATTGATAGTATAGGACAAATAAAATTTAGTATAAATGCGAACACACTAAGAGTTGAAAGTGCCTTTCGAGAAGTTCTCATTTGAAACGAAGTTCGTGGATGCCGTGTAAATAGCTTTTAAATGCGCGAATGGGACAATGACTCCCGACGCTGTAGACTCGACCGTAAACGTCACAAATGCCGGCCTCTTCACAGTAGTGTCGAAGTGCTTTCATAGCTTTGTGATGCACTATTGATGGCGACGAGCCGAACCGCTTTACAAGTGCAAAAGGCCGCGACGAGAGTCAATTAAACGCAGTTCTTGCTCAAGGCGGTATCTGTATGCGTGGTGTGTTTGTATCAGTCCTGTACGAACGCGTTGTTGATCTCTAATGTGCTCTAAGTGTGACCTCTAATGAGCCATCACTGAATTTCAACAACCTGCGACTCGAGACATCGAAATTCGTGTGCCCGCTTCCTCGATTCCATCTGCCTGCAGACTGTAATGTGAGCTCGCCCCGCATCTTTTCGGCGGGACGCGCATCGCCCCAGAGCTACGAGCACGTTGTCCACGGAAGCCGAGCGGAGAATACTTGGCCATCGTGGCGCGTTACAAGGCGACAAAGGTCAACAACCTCTCCATGGCGACGACCGGTTTCGCAGGTTCACAGGGAAAAAGAACGTTCACGTGTTGATGCATCGCAAGAGTATCTCGTAGATAATTCGAAGATGGATAAGTCCATCTACCTTCGATATCACCCTGCGTTTTGACTTCTCGAGACTTGCTTTTTCTCTCTATCTCCACCTCTCTTCTAATGGAGTTTGACGTGGAGGACGCGCAAGAATACAGATCTCGCATTCCTGTCAGAAGCAGCGAGCCCAGCAGCGCTGGCACCTTCGGTTTCAAGAAAAAAAAATGTGTTGTATCCCTTGTACTCTCTCGGGGAGATACCAGCAGAGAAAGAAAGAGAAAATACAGGATAAAGTTACAGCTACCACCTTCAGTTGCAAAGAAGTGCCGCTTGTGGTCGGGGCCGGCGTTCACCAACGCTCACTCCTATCGTATGGCAATAGCCGAAAGGCCCACGTGCGACTCCCATAGGTGCGAGGAAGCCACCCAGCACCTATTGCGTACGCAATAGATGCGTTCCTATGCTGTTCACTAATAGTTCATATGCTGCATTCAATAACTGTTCCTTTATGGTGGATTGTTAAGCACACTTGTGAAAAAAAGTTTTAAAGCCTTATCGTGAGCGACTGGATCAAAAGCCAGAATAGACGTTTAAGCAAACGGCGTGTGGCGATGCTACACTGAAGTTCCCACTCCAATACGATGTCATGCGTTTTGACACGTTTTCGTAACAGCAGCTCAGCGTCATAACCACTGAGTCCCATCAGAGGCGCGTCTTTACTCTTACGCCACCTCATCCCGCGATGAACTCAAAGAGGCAGTCGAAATTTCACCTCCAGCCAAGGAGACAAAACGTCAATTGTGTCGGACATTGTGTCTGTACTTACAACCACACGAATTCAAAAGAATAAAGTTAATGCATGCGTAAGGGATATTAGTATTTCTTCTAATTCTAGTGTATGAATGACAATAAGAAAACTGAGAGTGGACCACAGGATAATTCGCCTCTGGTAGCAGCTGAATGCAAACTTCCGCATTATAACACAAAACGTCACCACAGCTAACATGTAGGCAAGTCGGCTGTTGTTAAGTGCATCGTGCGTATCGTTTAAAATCGCATTACTCATATTCCATAGGCGTTTCCGTTTCATTCTATACGTGTTACGACCTAAGGAAAGTTCTCGTTTGCAAGCGACGCGGCCTAAGTGACAACGAAAGGAGCCACAGAACCATGGCGTCCCTCTTTGCATGGCCGCACATATTACCCGTAAACTGGGATACATAGCGCAAGAACGACAAAAGAACGAAGCAGGAACATGGGACGAGCGCTCTTGACGTTCTTGCGCTATGTATACCAATTTACGATTGAACTACCAACACGCCCAAACTTCTTCTCGGCTAAGGCACATAATAGACAGTTTTAGCAGAGCGTTTGCTTGCGCTCCGCTCCGCGAACGTTTCACGCGCACCGGTGGCTGCATAGAATGCATTGATTTCGCTTATCTAACAAGCGCGTCTCCCAGAGACGTCACTGACGTGCTCTAAGCTTGGCGGTAAAACGATTACGAAAGCGACTACACGCTCCCTGACGCACCGCCAAACCAGGTTCCTAGCGGAACGTGGTCAGCGTCCCACTTTCCGCTGCCGCTATGTGTGCTGTGCGCACGCGCGTCAGAGTTCCCGGTAGCGTTTTGCTGAGTGGCTGCGTGCCAATTGTTCTGATAGGCCGGTCTGAGCGGAGGGGACCGTAAACGCTCTGCTAAAACTCTCTATTACGCTTAGTTGGTGCAGATGTAAGTTCTGATCGGGCATTCGAGGTAAAATCATTGTCTCTAGCTCGCTCAGGCTCTCAAGACACGACTTGCTTCCAAACGGTAACACGCTGAACTGCACATAGCGTCTAACACGACAGTTCACGTAGTAAAAACGTTGCTTCGCTTCCGAAAACTGAGCTAGGCGAAAGCAGGAGCGTAACCAAAAAAAAAAAGGAAAAAGAACATGCCTTTATTGCCTCGTATGTGACCAAAGCTGTCGGACAGAAAGCCACGAAAGCGCGCACCTATTCTTGCAGAAGTAATTCATCAGTTAAGGAAATACCAAACGAATGAACATTCAGCTTCTAAACAAAACATAGCATTTCTGACGAACAATTGAAGATAAAGTTCATTTATCGCGTAAGTACACTGATGCGCATAATCGGTGGCGATTACAGGATAAAAGCTGCAAAGCGGCAGCTTGACCGGTCGTACGTGAAACTTCAGGCAGCAACACGGCAACAGTCATTAATGGTACTCGTGGAACGAACAACGAAAAAAGAAGGAAATACATAAAGAAAGAAGTAAAGAAAGAAAGAAAGAGGGAAAAGAAAGCAAATGTCACAACCCGTCGTTGAACGGTCAAAACAAACAAACAAACAAACAAACAAACAAACAAACAAGAAACTTAGGCTAATAATCACAAAACCATTTGCAGTAATCGGTAAGCTTCCCACCAGTGCGGCGAATAAACGCTATCGTGCTCACCTCTGACTATTTCTACTATAAGGGCGCATGAACGCTATCGCGATTTCAGACCGAAAAAAAAGTTTTCACAAATATTTAACGACCTTACAATATCCGCGTTACCACTGCAGTATACTGGGCACCCTGACCGGTATACGCTCCCCGTTGCACTTGAAATATGGGCCCCATAAATATTTCCCGTCGGTCCCTTCACGTCAGACTAGAGTGATAGCAAAGCCTAAACGACCCTGTCTGTGCCCGTATATTACGTGCCGGCTCGTGCCGCATCCGCATATATCCCCTAAACTCGGCGCGCACAGCCCCATGGCAACGCACCGGCGGCGCTGCCGGGCCCCCAGCGCTCACACTGTTTTCCCAATTTGGTCGGGCAGCGCGGTAAAACACGTTGCCGGCTCGCTCGTTTAGTTCGTGCGCGAGCTCGCGCTTGGCAAGCTGTAAAACACCGATGTGCGTCGGCCGCCGCCAAGCCGGCCCATTACCGCGTGAAACCATTGACGACGCGGCGGCCACGCCCACCCAGTTGCACGCCGGGCGCCCCGCAGTAAATCGCACCCCCCCCCCCCCCCCCCCCCCGCCTCCCGGGTCGTAGCGTTAAGCAGCGCGCATGGGAAACAGTGCGAGCCCCGGCGTGTGCGAGTTTTAGAGCCGAAAAGAGCCACGCAACACTGGTACGGCGACTAGGCCGTGTATTCGAGGCGCAACAACTACGCGTGCGTTGCTCGTGCGCCGTGCAGCCCGGCTCGTTCTATGTAGTCGTAAATGTGTGCGACGCGACGCGCTCGAGCAGATGGCGCCACGTGTTGGAAAGAACGCATCCGTGCTGCAGTGTGCCTTGTGGGGCACAGCACGGATAAACGCGGGAATAAAGGCTAGTCGATGGGATTTGCCATGCCTACGTGCTTGCGGCTTCAAACATATTCCTGGCTTCATTTGCAACACGCTATCCGCTTTCACTGGCCTAAAATTTTTTGTCACATTTCTTTCGTCTAAAGGTAGAAGGCAATAAGCCTGTGAGCGTAAGCGTAATACTGCGAATCGTTACAAATGTAACGCGATATTGCGTTGGATACCATCAATCCACACAATCGAAAAAAGCTGTTCGAAGCAAGAAGGACGGAATTCAATGCAAATCCATGTTCCCCTACTGGCGGGGCCACCATTCTCGCAGTTTCTGTATAGACACTACACTGTCAGCGTTAACCCTTGCAGAAAACTATGGCGCCGCGGCAACAGATTGATTGATTGATTCATTGATTGAAAACTTCATTTTTCCACCGAGCTGAGGTGTCCGCCTCTTAACCTACAAGCAGGTATGGGGGAGTCGGACGAAGCAGTCCCCGCGCGTTGAGGAAGGTGAGCCTTCACGACCTCGACGGCCAGGCGGATTGCTCAGAAAGCCCGCTATTCGCGTACGGGCTTGTGACGTCAGCAGCAGAGGCACAGAGAGGCAAAGGAGGCGCACCAAATTGCGCGCGCAAGTTGCTCGAGCCACGTCTACCGTGCTCGTTCTGGTCGTAAAAGGGTGCGAGGCGACCAAGTGGGCGCAAAACGAGATCAGCGCCACGCGTTCTAAAGAGAGAATCGAGCGACTTAGTGTGTGTTGTAGCTTGTGAGGCTTTCAAGCGGAAGGCACATAGAAAATACGTGCGTTCACGAGTCTGCGTGGCGCCGCACAACACAGACTTTAATGAGTCCCAGCCGAGCAGGTTATGCGTTTAGAAGTTCCGTGTCAGTGCGTACATGCTTGCATAGTCTCATGTGCTTGCAACAACAAAATTGGCAGTCACTTAAGTATCCTTACGTGAGTTGAATGCGAAAGCGTTATGGCTTCTCTATATAATTAGTTACGTCCATGATGCGTGACGTCATACACTGACACGTGTCCTTCCCCACCTCTAGCTCAATCCACCTTCCTCTAATTTGTACAAGCCTTAATCCACTTTCATACAGCTTGCTCTGATTTGTACCAACTTCACTCCACCGTAGTCCACGCTTTTGCACGTTAATACACCTTGGAGTAATTTGCACCAATCTTAATCTATCCTAATCCGGTTTAGCCCATCTTCATTCACTTTACTTCACCTTAGTTCACTTTATTCCACCTCAAGTCACCTTACTGCATTTTGTGCTAAATTAAATTCCCTTTGGAGAGGCTCTAGTTGTTACGCACGTTACGAACCTCCTCTATGTTTCCAGTCTTTGCTTTCTCATCGCTATTTTTTACATCTTTCTTTTTCCCTTACCCTTCCCCCAGCGCAGGGTAGCAAACCAGAATCTTCACCTAACTACCGTGCATTTCCCACCAGGTTTATATCTTCCTCTTCACTCTCATTCACCTTAATTCACTTTATTTCCCACAATATTTACCCATAATTACTACAAATTAAAGTTGTTACACAATTTATCATCTTCTGTATTACAACTGACATCAAACAAGACGCTCATGACGTCACTGACGATTATTTTTCGTAATATCGCTTGATCATGGCTGATGTTCGGCCTCATATGACATACAATGCTTTCGCATTAAAAGTAGGCTGCACCCTTTCGACGAAGAGTCCGCAATAACGTTCCCAACTTGAAAGAGATACGATTCAACGTTATTTATTTAAAAGCACACTAGCCTTTAGAACGCCTGCAAGCAGCAGATATCGTAAGATATTAAACAGCTTAAATACTTTTCTGTCGACTTCACCGTCAAATTGCCAGAGCGCCATTAAAACGAAGACTACAAGACCAGTATCTGCTGCTCTGGTCCAAGGCGCGATTAAACTCTCGCCACGAAAGAAAGGGTCCTCGATGAGGGAAGAAGGCGCACCACCGCGTGGCACTTCGGGGCGCCCAAGATATATATACGCCAGAGGTAAATGACAAAATTACGCCCCCAAAGTCGCACGCGAACCCCGCAAGAAAGGAAGGCCGTTTACATCGTAAAACGCAAAGTTTAGAACGCAGAATTCAGAGCATCCACGAAAACGAAGGGGCGATGCTGGAACGGCGACCCTTAATTGAGCCCAGGAAAACATACCCAGATTAATCGGCATATTACCCGGCTCGCTATACAGTGCGTGAGGAAGGGGATAAGGGAATGACAGGATAAAAGACCGAGGTGGCTGAAAAACAAAACTTAAAGAGGATAGGGTTACGCTCGCACATACTCCGTGCAGCTTCTTACGCACTTCTGAAGCGTTTAGAGAGAGAGAGAGAGTTACACCGAGACACCGATAGGGGGACACCGGCACAGCGTAGGCAAGTATAGGCCCTATGTATATAGCGGCGATGCTTAAACTTAAATGTTTAAGTGTCTTAAATGCGGTGCTGGACCTCAAATGAACACGTGATACTGGCCGGTGCTCGAGACGCACGTAAAGCGGGCAGGCGTCGCATGCTACGGACGACATCTTCATATAAAATGCCTCAAATTGGATACGACGACGGAAGCCTTAATCACCCAAGCGGAAGTAAAAAACTACGGAGAACAAGTCAGCTGCAGTAAGAATGCACACAGACAGCGGAGAGCTGTGAGAGGGTTACATGGCCACGAAGAGGTGGTCGCTCCTTGAAAATCCCACTGCCCCCCCCCCGCCCTACATATCTCGGCATAGCTCAATGGTCAAATTACATTTAATGGATGGTGATTACGCAAAAATACACACGGATGATGACATTTTTGGCAGTATCGCTTTACAGCCGCAGGGTAAACAAACAACCTTTCGCAAATATGAGAGGACGGTGTTTTTTGCCACGGATAAAATACGGTCACTCTCGCAGCAGCTCCCCCCCCCCCCCCCCCGCCTTCACCTCTCCTCAACCCCAGCCCATTGTCCCCAGCTATTTGGCTGTTCATAGATTAAATATATCCGCCTTATTTTGTATTACCGTATAGACAGGCGTAATGACTGCACCTCTACATATTTGATATCTTTTACAAGAGAACGGTTTGCTGTTATTTTGCGTATAAAGCCATCACTCATTGTAAACACCAACAGATGCAGCAGTCACAACGACAGCACAATGGCCAGTGGACTAATCCATATATAGACACGATATCTTATCCTGACCAAAGAACCTATCAATTTGTCGTTGTGCGCAAATTCCTGAAAAAGCGCTATCAATATCTGTCGCTATATAATGCGCTAATTTTTCTACGGCAGCAGTTAAGACCTCGAAAGTAGTTAAGTTCTGCCTGCCCTTCATGTCTCCATCACTTCTGGCTAACATTCTTAATTCTGTTCAGCACCAGTGCCTCTTAGTAAATTCCTGAAACATTTTTGCAAGTATGTTCCACTTAGTGAAATATGTACAAATGGCAAGAAGCTCTATATAACTACTTATAAAAGCTGACGGTTAAGGACAAACGTTCTATATGTACGTTCTTCTTAGTTACCGGAATATTTTAGTTCTTCTTAGTTACCGGAGTATATGTTCCACTTACTTGTGGAACCTATGCGAAACAATTTTAACAGTGGTCACTGTGGTACACGCCGTCATTGCATTCGCCGTGTCCCGTCTTCACGTACAGTTTTCTAATCTCTTATTACTGTCACGTTGTTGTCGTGACGTTGAAGACTAGAATTGCCAGAAGTGCTAGTTAGAAATGTAACTATTCATTTGAGCGAGACACTGCCCCAGCGCCACCTCCGCCCCTGGGAATCAAGCTCAATGAGCAAATAGAATTAGGCGAGTAGCCGGGCGAGCATAACCACTATGATATCGTGTATGATTCAAGCGTAGAAGATAATGTCATAAGCGCCGACGCAGCTTAACGTTACTCAGAAAAGACACTGAACACACAAGTCGCACAAGGCTGGTGCCACACCAGAACGGGGTATGATGGACGTCCTCATGTGGGAGCAGGACGTAACGAAACGGTGAGGACAAAGCTAGCGAGTACAAATGCTGCACTGTTTGCTAGCCCGGTAGGTGGTGCGACCGGCGCTGGCGTATAATCCATTCCAGCAAAGCTCTGTCTTTGCACACCAGCGAATTCCGGCACATGATCGGAGACGTCAACGCACTATAGCCACGCGTAGTGGCACGGGAAGTCGTTACACTGCGTGCAGTTCAAACTTTGGCGGACGGGGAAGAACTGTCGCACTTAACCAGCCAACTCTGGGAAGCTAAAGCGATCAACCACGGAACGTTGGCCGTCGACACAAACAAGGCCAGAACACAATCGCGGGAAGCGTCGCGCGATGCTGGAGAGAGATACTGTCTCTGTAGGCAGGGAAAAAAAAAACTGTCCCGCCTTCAGACCCCAGTATCAAAAAAGAAGGAAAGACCCGTCTTCCTTTCACCAGCTAGCCCCATCTCGAGAGAGAGACGCAAGAGCAAGAAGAAACGCGCGGCAAAACAAAGAGGGAGAGACAGAGAGCCGAAGCCAAAGACGAAGCGAGCGAAGCCAAGTTGAGATGGAAACGCGAGCCCGTCCTTGCTCCAATTCTCAGCGCAGCAGCAGCAGCTCGAGGGAGTAGCTCTTACACGAACGACGACCGAAGCCACCGTAGCAGCACCAGCACCGACCACCACCTCGTCGGAAGCCGTCTGCTTCTGCTGCTGCTGCTGCTGCCTTCTGCCTTTCGCGTCCCATGCAGCGGCGGCCACGCCGTTAATTTCGATATTCATTTGCGAGTCGAGGTCAGCTGGCGCCGGACGCGACCACGCCGGGGAGAAGCGAAGACCAATCTGTCTTGCGCTCCTTTCGGTTATCGCCGCTGCGCCGCCTTGGCTCCTTTCTTTTTTTTTTTTTTCTTTTCGTTGAGTGCGTGCGTGCTTCAACGTGTAGTACGTCTGCTATGCTTGCGGAGGGGCAGCGGCCACACCGGTGTTAGTGGAGCTCGAAGAGAACTGAAGGAGTCGCGGAGCAAAATGCATCCGCGGCCGCCTTGCGTTAGCTCGACGCTGCCGCCGCTGCTGCTGTGGCCAGGGCGGATCTATCGTCTGTGCCGCTGCTATATCGGCCGGCCGTCCGACTCGCCGGTTCGGTCGGGGAGGTGGAAGAGGGGTTCGCCGCATGCAGGCATTCCGCTTGCGAACACAACCGACAAGGATAAGCTGAGTTCTCGTCCGTTAATTTTTTAAGTCCTGCAGAGAGCTAGCGAGACGTCGAAGAAAAAATATGGGGGGGAAAAAAAGCGAGGACAACCCATTCAGGTTGTTGCTTCGTTTATACAGATGCCACCTGTCATGAAATCTGTACGGTCATTAGCTATGTACTGTAAGAGCGAGGTAACGAACGAGAGAGTTAAAACAAACGTTGTGGTCATGGTAAAAGTACTGGGCTTGGTCAGAGCGGTCATAAACATAGCGCACGACAATAGACGTGTTAGTCATGGCAAACACAAGCCTTGCGATACTTTTGTAGCAATGTTGAACATTTCTGACCATAAAAGTATCGCAACGCTAGTGTTTAGACAATAGAGGTATTAGTCATGGCAAACACTAGCATTGCCATACTTTTGTAGGCAGAAATGTTCAACGTTTCTGCCTACAAATGTATTGCGACGTTAGTATTTACCATGACTAACACCTCTGTTGGCAGGCCTTATGTTTATGATCCCTCTGACCAGGCCCAATACTTTTACCCTAACCCCAATGTTCGTTTTAACTATCTCGTTCGTTGCCTCGCTCTTAGAATGCGTATCATTGTCACTGCTAAGGATATATTGCATGTTACCGGGCGTGAATAGCAAACCACAGAGCAATAGCTGTATACGATAATTCCCAAAACTATAGGAGAACATTAGTATACAGGGATCGTACTATTGATGATGATGATGGTTTACTGGAATTCCCTTTTAAACGGAGCGGCAACAAAAATCACATAGCCTACTTGAGTTAATCAAGTACGCTTTTCATTCTATCATTTTTGCATACACCCCGTTAATATCTTTTTCGTCTTCCTCAAAACTTCTCTATGTACCTTGTACAGCTACCTATGCCTGTATCGGATTGGGTCATATCACTCACTTCAATGCTTTTTTATTTTTATTTTTTTCACCAATACTCCAAATGTCTCTTGCTTATCTCGACTGCTGAGCGGTTGATGCTTCCCTTTAATATAAAACTAAGCGCTTCTGAAAGGTGTGCGTTACCTAAGGGTCTCATAGAGTGAATACCTTCGTATTCCATTAGGATTTATTACGACGCCATTGGATGTATTACAATTTACGCTAAGCGCCACCTCTTCGTCGAGTCTTGTATCTCGAGCACACTCACTTTCCCTCCGATAAAAGACCTGCATTCTCTGATTCCGTGTGTAGGGATACGTGTGAACATGCATGTTATCAGCATATATGCAACCGCCTTTCTGTGGGTGTCCTCAAAACTGTTAAAAAAGAAATCGTTTATTAAAATCAAAATAAAATAGAAGTGTAGCCTTCCTACATGGGTGACGCCAACTCCTTTTCACAGACAGTTATAAAAATAAGAAAACTACTCTAAGATTAGAAGAAACCTCGCAGTTTAAAGAATATCTCGAGCGAAGTAGACTTAAGAGAGTCGACGAAGTCTTGATAAACGTCCTAGACACACTGGAACAAACTGAAGACGAAATATGAGGACGGTCAAGTTTCACCACGCAGTGCCGACCAATACGCGTACAGGCGAATTTCGAACACGTTGAGCAGGCCACGATCACCAGCGACGCGCAAATGAGGAAAACGCGAAAACGTATAGAAGAATACGCGTATATATAGAGCCGTAAAAACCAAAAGCGGGTGTCATCGGAAGGCTCAGGAATATGAGTATGACAGACATATTAGACGACAATCACGCATACATATACAAATGACGGAAGCTCCCCAGATTGCGGTTACACAGCTAGGTTAATTCCGTATCCCTCCGTTTTTGGTGAATACCTCCAGGGGTCGTCAGACAGAAATGCCCCTACTTGAGATCGCCAACGAACAGCAACCCTATGTGAAGCGCATAAAAGGGGATTGCCACAGCGCTGTCGCTTACTATATGACATCCTCAGTGCACTCCACCTACCTGTAGGTCTACTGGGCACCGACCGGCATATGTAACGCACTCACACACACAAAAAAAGCGCCAGTTCAAACGATCGTTCGACGAGGCATCCTTCGACAGGGCATCTCTGCAAGAATAAATGATATCCTTGCTGCATTACAATAACTGTATCGGAAAGCAAAAAAAAAAATATATATATATATATATAAATATATATATATATATATATATATATATATATATATATATATATATATATATATATAATTCAGCATTCCTTCTCGTAAGACGCAACCGTGAAGCCCGTTTAAATTTCACTGAAGCGCAACGTCTACTAAGCAGCACGGTCCTCAAATGATACGGAGTTGCAGGGGTGGTCAGGAGGGGAGGGGAGAGAGAGAGAGAGAGAGAGAGAGAGAGAGAGAGAGAGAGAGAGAGAGAGAGAGAGAGAGAGAGAGAGAGAGAGAGAGAGAGAGAGAGGAGACGTCGCCAAATGTGCATTATTTAGCACAAGCTTCCCCATAAAAACATACTCGGCTATACCACTTACTCGATTCATGATCGCCTAATATATGTTTGACTAAAATGAAAACCACCGAGTCCACTCCTTCATAAGTGACACTCTCTATTACCGTAATTAAAGCCAACCTAGTTAGGCGAACTGTAAGACTGAAGCCCTTTCACCAAAGCATTCTAACCAAACCTGCCTTCGCCTTGCCTTGCGCACGCTCAGTTGATTTCAATCTCACCTTAGTCAACGTGTTTCTGTTACTTCGAAGATCGCGTTCAACTTACCCTGATATACCCACTCCGTCACTGTAATGGAGCGCCGGTGTACTCCTGTCGACGTGGTCTGCGCAGTTTCGCTACTTCCTCGCTATTTAAACGACACCGTCACTGACTTGTTTTGCTCTGTAATCTGAACTGCGCTCATTTAATGAATTAGCGCGGCAACCTCACATTTTCTTTTACACATACGATTTATATAGTTGGCGCTCTGCAGATGCGCAGTGGAGAAAAAATGGATGATCATAACTGGCGCTTAACGAGCGCAAATCGCCGAGAGGCGCCACGGCCGCATCCGTGAACTCCGGTTAGAAATACAAGGCGGCGCTCTCCCATTCCTAGAGGCACCGGCTCTTTCAAGATGTCGCAAACCAATCCCAAAGTGCATGCTAATCCGCGGTCGCAGACGCCGGAAGTGACGTCACGGCCGCGATATTTTCAACGTCGATGAAATGAACTATACGAGAGAAAAAAAAAAAAGGAACTCTACGGCCATTCCACACTGACCAGCGGAGCTCTATGTAACTGCAAAGAAAATAAAACAAAACAACAAAACAATATTACACACATAAGCACGTTGTTACGTTTATTTGTATTTTCGTTCCTCTCGTGATCACAGTATTTCTGGAGTTATGGTCGCTATGACAGACGGCCACGGGCTCTCTGACGACACTGGAGATGTTCTTTAGCGAACGTCAGATGCATGCGCGACCGATGGCACGTCATGGATACATTGGCCTCGCTGCAGAATTGAAGAGCGAACATTTCCAAGGGAAACGCCAAAAAACCACCTTCCGCCGGGACGAGACACGTCGACGTTCAACTGAACCCCAATGACGATGGGATTGGGCTGCACCGGGAAGATCCACCCAAGTGTGTCGATCACAAAGCCTCCAACGCACCTCTTTGACGTCTCGCTATGAACGTATACGGCGGCGACAACGATTCCGTCCCCAGTCCGCACGGCGCACGCGTCCGCAACTTCCCCGGAAACGCTCTTGCCCGTCGTCGGTAAAGCGTAGGCGCAACGACAGCGCTGTCGTTGTTTGCGTAGATCGCAACGCATCCAACTGTGATGCAACATCTATCACCAGTTTTGACAAATCTACCATCAAACGCAGCTGGGACACATACGCTGATACTACTTTGCCTCATGCTTAAGCTACTTTAGTCCTATATATGTCGCGACAGTTTTTGCCTACGCACATAGCGAAACGCTGAAAACCAGCTTAACACTGCTTCTTTGTAAAAATTGCCGCAGTATTTGCTTTGTTGTCTTCAGTGAAGAAGGTTTTCCCTTTCAAAACACTAAAAATTCACAAAGTTTGGGAGAAACCGATATATTATAGCATCGTGACGCAAAACCTACTTAGGTGTCAGCGGGTGTGATAGTAACAAGACGACGGCGTCGACAATGGCATACGGAGACGATGGTTTATCGGCGATGCCGCGACATACATGGAATGACGACTACGTCATGGCGATGATGAAAGTGACAAAACAGTGTCACGACGACGACGACGACGACAACGACATGGCGTTGATTCTTGGCTTCCTCGTTTATTTGTGATCGACTTCCAGTGCTGCTTCGGTTTCGCAAGCGCGTATATCCTCACACCGTCTGAGGGCTAGCGCGGCTCTCGGAGGCCACACAACTCACCGTAGAAAACGGGGGTTGTCGCGCAAGGACGCAATTGCTTGGAAACCTAACTTGCAACCGAGAGCACATCCCGCGAGTGAGACTCCTAAGCTATTGCCTGGGCCTGGGCGATACCAAGTGCCTGGGCAGTTGGAAACAAGACCTGCACCGACGCAGCTTCACTGGCTTCAGCACATACTTCCAGTAGCCGCGATTACACTGTCTGGCAGATCAGTTCTGTGAAAGCATGCCAGGTGGAGGAACATTTATGAAAGCAAAGATGGTCATACACCCCACTGTAGAAAAAAAAAATTGCAGAGGAAATCTGTATGGATCTCCTTGTAGCAAAGGAAGCCCGCATGAGTTCGCTACCTATACTACCGCAGTTTCCAGTTTCCCAGTTTGCAACGGGCTCTTATATTCCTTAAGATCGGTCATGGTGCCGGTACATTTGCTCTATTAAATCCCATGCTATTTGTGACCTTCGAAAAAGAGGAACCAATAGCCTGTATAAAATTTCGTCGCGCCCTCACTCCCCTTTTCCCTTTTTTTTTTCTTCGTTATGCACTCTTGTGATGAATATTTTGTCAGGTCTGTCACGAATAAGGCTTATCAGGCCCCGCTATCGGCGCAATTATGAAAAACTGCTTCACTTAGTCAAGTACCGAGAATACTGAGTTCTTTTTTTTTTTCCTCCACCAGACATCTCAAAGCTTCTATAAAAAGAGAACACACGGCAAACTAACCAGAGAGCCCCAATGGAAAGTTTAGGCAACTAATTGAGTAACTTCAAGTGCAGACATAATGCTATGACACAGAATAATCGACACTTGCGACCGAAAAATAAAGAAAGAAGTATGCGACATGTGACACTGGCTGCTGAAACGTTCAAATATTAATCAAGTAGCCATTGACGTATGGTTAACTGTCACAAGACATCATTCGCAGCCATTACGAGGGAGGGGCTCCAAACACCAGGGTGTAACAGTGTGATAATATTGTTATTTATCATTTATAGTAAGGACATGCCTAATAATACTTTTTTTTTGTTGCTAGACGATCGTGTCGCCGGAGAATAACTAACGGTTCGAAGGTGATATTACTTCAGAATGCTCTAGATAACGTAACTGACTGGTGCGGCACGTTGCACAAGACACTAAATACAGATAAATACAAAATCATGCACGTAACAAGGCTTGATGCTACCTCTCTGTCCTACATTATTTATTTATCATTATTTACATATACTGCAGCCAAATATAGCGCTATAGCAGGAGTGGGAACATTATACATCACTATTCATGCTACATTAAAAGCGCGTACATGCACAAAAAAGATGAATCATTAAAAAGAAGCGCTTTACCTGTGAGCAAAGTGCTTACCAGTGGAAGCTATAAAATCTTTTAGTGATGGTGAACGAATGTTAGCGGGTGCACAATTCCAAAGCTCAATTGCACGTGGAAAAAATACTGTATTTGAATGTGTCAGTACGAGCAAAAATAGGCGTTATGTTCAAGCCATGGGAGCTACGGGTTTAGTAAATGTGATATAGTTGCAATCAGAATGTGCAGTTTCATATAAAAGTTTGAAGGCTTCGATGCGATAAGTTCAATGTTCAGATATTGTTGAGCCTGTGTGGGCGAAAAATTACGTTTGTAATTTTGGCAAATGAGACGGACAGACTTTCGTGGAAGATTATTGAGCGAGCTTACTTCACAGTGTTTGCAGGGGAACCGAGCGACAGATGCATGTTCTAGAACAGGACGAATTAACCTTTTATGTAATAGCAGTTTAGTATCGCGAGAGGTCTTAGCAAAAGTGCGGCGCGAATAACCAATTCTTTTAGAGATTTCGCTTTTTTCATATTCCATGTGTTTACACCAAGAAAGATGTTTTGTTAGAGTGAGACTTCAGTGAGTATATTGAGACACACTTTTAAGTTGGATGACATCCGGAGAATAATCAAACGAGAGGGGGCCCCGTTGACTGTAAAATGAAATCGCGACTGTTTTACTGCAGTTGATATTCATTTGACACGTTTTGCATCAAGCGCAGAAAGAGATAAGGGATTGCGCAAGACGGTGATGGTCCATCAATGGAGTTAAGAGGTTCGTATAATAGAGAGTCACCTGCATAAAGTCTGAAGTTAGTTGAGGCGCTACGAGGTAAATCATTATTATATATTAGAAATATTACATGACCAAAAATGGATCCCCGAGTTGATTTCCCTGGGTTAAAAGACACGAATTGTGAGCAATAAAGAAAACTGGCTATCCAAGAAACAAGACAGGCAATTATTGAATATGGCGTTTAGTTTTACCACTAGTTTAGAATGAATCACAGATTCTAAAGCTTTAGAGAAGTCACTAAAGATGGCATCCACTCGCCTGTATCGCGCCGTCTAGGTTAGAAGCGACATCATGAACAAAATCGAGTAATTGCGTTAACCCCGACGGAAACCATGCTGAGCAGATGTTAGAACGTCATTAAAGTCAAGGAATTCGATTATATGTTTGTGAATAATGTGCTCTAACATCTTGCATGACTGGGGCGTGAGAGATGTCGACCTGTAGTTAGAACTTGTTTATTACCTGATTTATACAAAGGCAAGCCTTTGTTTGTTTTCCATTTAGTTTGTACGTCACCGGATCTAAGGATTCCGGGAAGATTACTGAGCTGTCAATAAAGAGCATCTTACAAGGAAATAATTCTTTTTGGCATAACTCCCTTCAAACAACGGCATAATATCGCTAACTTGAAAGCTTTCATGAAAGCAGTTAGATAAATGCCATGCAACTGATTATGCACAGCGTTTTGCACAGCGTTTTGCACCATCGCGAATACCTGTCTGCCAGTGAGGGCGGCAAGATGGTTACGTGGTCACCGCGTGACCGAAGTAAAGGCGCATTACACTTTCTTCGGGATCGGCCCCTTTTGTTATGACACTGTATCATGGGTCGGCGAGACGACTAAACCGACACCGTCCAAACTGACCAAGCAGGCGCGCCAAACCATAATGCAGTGAACACACACACACACACACACACACACACACACACACACACACACACACACACACACACACACACACACACACACACACACACACACACATATATATATATATATATATATATATATATATATATATATATATATATATATATATATATATATGTATATATATATATATATGTATATGTGTGTGTGTGTGTGTGTGTGTGTGTGTGTGTGTGTGTGTGTGTGTTTGCTTGGTTACGGAACTGTGCTGTAGATGACGTATATTTCTTCGATATGAGAATAATTAACTCCGTTTCATACATCAGGTGCAACGCCGTGGAAGCTACGCAAGTAGTGCAGTCTCCAAATTTTATTACTCCGCGCGTTCCGTCTATGCTTCGTCTGCCGCGACGGGATGAAAAAAAAAAGCAAATTAATATAAAACAACGTTTTAGCAGTCGAATGAGCGCATGGTTTGTCTGCTTCTAAGGGTAAATTATTATTTTTGTCCAGAACTGACCTTATATAAAGAATATTTTCACAGAAATCGGTCAAAAGACACCTAACTGTTTCTAAGTGCGAACGCAGCCACTCCAAAACGTATCTGTAGCCTCCACAGCGTTGCGGCTGATGTACGAAACGCAGTATAGTATCATTTGCTCTATCACTTTGTGATCACGTACAGAACAATGCGAGCAGCCAGGACGCATGTGAGGGTAGTAAAGACGTTAATGATGAAAAAAAAAAGCAAATTAATATAAAACAACGTTTTAGCAGTCGAATGAGCGCATGGTTTGTCTGCTTCTAAGGGTAAATTATTATTTTTGTCCAGAACTGACCTTATATAAAGAATATTTTCACAGAAATCGGTCAAAAGACACCTAACTGTTTCTAAGTGCGAACGCAGCCACTCCAAAACGTATCTGTAGCCTCCACAGCGTTGCGGCTGATGTACGAAACGCAGTATAGTATCATTTGCTCTATCACTTTGTGATCACGTACAGAACAATGCGAGCAGCCAGGACGCATGTGAGGGTAGTAAAGACGTTAATGATGAAAAAAAAAAGCAAATTAATATAAAACAACGTTTTAGCAGTCGAATGAGCGCATGGTTTGTCTGCTTCTAAGGGTAAATTATTATTTTTGTCCAGAACTGACCTTATGTAAAGAATATTTTCACAGAAATCGGTCAAAAGACACCTAACTGTTTCTAAGTGCGAACGCAGCCACTCCAAAACGTATCTGTAGCCTCCACAGCGTTGCGGCTGATGTACGAAACGCAGTATAGTATCATTTGCTCTATCACTTTGTGATCACGTACAGAACAATGCGAGCAGCCAGGACGCATGTGAGGGTAGTAAAGACGTTAAGCCTCTCCTGCCTGTGAGCTGCCGCTCGTCGCAGCACTCACGGTCAGAAAAAACCTGGAGGGTCCTGAAAGAAAGCTTCCCTATATGATACTGACGACGTCCTCACGAGGTCGCTGTTGGCAGTGGCACCGTCAATGCATGATTTCCACGTTGTTTCCGGACACCCGACTGGAACCCCGCGCATTTCGGGTATGTGCCATAATTCTTCTTCTTCTTCATCATCATCATCATCATCGTCATCATCATCATCATCATCATCATCAGCACCACCACCACCACCACCACCACCACCACCACCACCACCACCAAGTATCCCTCATTTGGGCCGTCGACGCTGTTTACCCGACCCTGACAACGAATTGCACAACAATGCACCGCCATCTACTATACGATACCCTCTTCATCCCCGTCCGTAACAGTATTGCTGGTTGCGACCTCCAAGATACATGCGCAGACATCCCCGTTCCTATAACCTACATGGAGCGCAAGACCTTCCAAAAATACCTGGAGCTATCGCTGCACGACAGCGTAGTGGTTAGTGTATCCAGATGTGGCACTACGTTAGCAAATCTGCGTGCTTTAGGGAGGCCGGTGTTATGTAGTGATTTATTGTTTGATCACGCAGACAGACATTTGTTAACTTGTGACATGATGGTTAAAAATTCCCTTCTACATAAGCCCATTCGCTGCGGCTTGGCTTGTCTGCGGCGCGTGTAATGTAGGGACGGTAGATGGACGACGACGTCGGTCGCCGTCAATGAAAAGGAATGGACGGATAAAACTTACACAGCTTGAAGCTTTTTACTGTCGCTATAAAACGTAGGAGGACGGACTGGCGGATCGACAGGCGGGTAGGCGGGCGACCCGGGGTGCTATTCTGGAGTGGTCAACGTTAAATTCCGTCAACTTGTCATTTTGCGCCAGTCAGAGAGGACGTATCTGCCCTGTGACGCAGTCGAAACCGAAGGGACGCGGTGAACCTGACAGAGGTCAGTCACGTTCAAAGACAAAGTGAACGTTATCTATGATCATGTCGCCGCGCGCGTGGTGCTACCTTTGGCGGCGCCATCTCTTAGCGGCGCAGCAAGTCTACACACACAGCCACCAGAACATGAAACGCTATTGAACATATTGAACTTCCAATATATATATATATATATATATATATATATATATATATATATATATATTGCCTCACTTGGTGAAATTGGGTTTAGGGGCGCAATACGACTAAGGTTATGCTGCGCCATCCACAAGGGAGGAAAGGGAAGGGAAAGGGAAGGGAAGAGGGGCTCGATTTTGTTAATCATGAGTCATGAGAACATAAAGTCAACAGACAATGAAGCCGAGGAAAGCATCGGCGAAATTAGCTGCAGTTGAAGTAGGAAATAATGGTGCTATAACACCATTATTAACACATCCCCATTGACAAAATCCACCAAGTGTCATAAAGTCAAATTTAAGAACACAATATATGATCTCTGTTGCTCTATAGCTATTGTAAAGAGACAGCGTCGTCTAGAAGTGTAAGCACGTCTGGCAATGGAACTAGTGGATTAATCTAAATCTACAGCAGGATGCAAAGGTATGTGCAAGTTGTATTAATTCCGCAAAAGTTTTCGTCTGCGTGTTTAAATATGTGTACATGTCAGTAAAACGTACATAACTGTTAGCGGTTACGGGCACTTCTCGCATGTCAGTGGTTCTTTTTTTCCTAAGTAAAAAAAAAAATGTGTAGTCGGCATAGGACTACTTCAATAAACCGTTCCTGGTGATTACATGACTTCCACTGGCCAAGCACGGATTTCGTTTAGTCAGGTCCTCGCAGCGTTTTCAAATAGAAACGCTGTCAGAGGAGCAGTTAATCAAAACATATAGTTATCCGCGTTTGAACAATCGTGAGCCGACCAATCTACATGTTCAATCACGAAATTTCTAATGCCGGTAGCGTCGGCAGCGTTAAAGGTGGTATCGTTAGTCTTACTCGACGTTACAGAAATCGCTTTTCGTTGCCAGAGGCGACCGGCAGGAGGCCTCAGTATACGCTGCACGGACCGAGACAGAATTAGTCCGCTCCGCATGTGAAGCCGCTTCCAAGTTCGCACATACATTCGCGTACTTGCAAAGGGAAAAAACACTAAGTAAGCAACTGCGCATGCGCAGCACGCGGTCACGCAGTTGGTGCATTACAAATGTATGCTTCGAAAACGGGGCCAACACAGAAACGTAGACCGGAGCCGCAATTTCTGAGACAAATGATGCATACGCTGACGTGTACGCTTTCAACGAGCTGCGTTCTTGCTTTGCACTCTCTGTCGGTATTCCTTTCCCTCGGCTCCTAAAGGACAAGGCAGAGTGCTCGCTCATTTTGCCGAATCGCTCAAGCGGAGGTCTGGGCTTCCGAGCCTATTTCACCGCCGGTCGTTAATACCGAGCTTAGGCTACGCGAGAAACAATCGAAATTCGTAGTCCAGTAGCCTTCGGTGCGGAACATCGTTCATCCAAAGACAGGCATGGCTTGCACGACTACCGTGCGCAATGCATATACATGTATATACACACGCACAGACAACACGCGACTGACAAAGTGCGCGTACAGAAATTAGCTGCGGCCATGCAGAAGAGAAATCGGGATAAGCCGTTTCTGCCGCGACGCCCCAGGGCGACACCTGCGAAAAATTCGGCACAGCAGAACGGAATGCAAAACAAGGGAAATGTAGGACACGACATGCACTGATGCAGACACGGACAAAAGAACAATTAACATTAAAATGAATTAGAAAATACGAAAGCAAAAGCGACGAAACATTGCAATACCCAGTATTACGGCACATTTGCTTCCCGTCTCATTCGAACATCGTAAGCACGTGACACGTCAGAGATCATGCTCGACGACTAATGTGAGCATGTATGATACAAAGCCGCATTATACGAGAGTACCTGTCAGAAGATAGGTGAACGTAAAGGAATATGAATAAACGCTGACTGATTAGATAGATAGATAGATAGATAGATAGATAGATAGATAGATAGATAGATAGATAGATAGATAGATAGATAGATAGATAGATAGATAGATAGATAGATAGATAGATAGATAGATAGATAGATAGATAGATAGAGCGCGCGTGAGAGAGAGAGAGAGCGACTACGCCATCTCATAAACAAGGCCCTTGTGGTCTATTCTTTTTTCGATAGGAAATGTTTCAAAACTAGACAGAGACTGGTATATTGCTTTTCCTTTTATTCGCAGAAGAGTACTTATTTTCCTGGTTCGACCAAACGGCGAACAGAAGCCTGCTTGCAGTGCTAGCTTGCGCCTGCTGCTTTGATGCAAGCCAATCCAAGCTGAATGCTGCACACTTTATTCTTGTCCAGACGCACGAAGAATGTACAAAACACAGATGAAGAAATACACTATTCTGACAACTGAACCGTCACGAGCCGGCGTAAGTCCCCCCCCCAAAAAAAAAGAAAAGATGAAAAAAAAAAAAACAGGACAACGATCCACACATCTCACCTGCAGCTCGCGTACGCCATAACACGTTCCGTATCTCATCCTAAGCCACGCAGCACATCGGGATCGCCCGCGGCACCGGAGGCAGCCGCGTACGCCCGACAGCTGATTGCAGCTAACGACGCGAGCAGAGTCGTGTCAAAAATCAACTACGTGTACCACACACATACACGTTTTCCCGCGCCTTCTTTCATTTTTTTCTTTTGCTAAACGGGTCCGCAAATGCTCCCCGGTATACACTAAGCACACGTGTGGCCGAGGCCAAGCCAGTACATCTCTCCCGTCGTCCACACCGCACCCACGATCCCAGCACTCGCGCCGCAGCCGTACGCGGTTGCGGTTCCCCCCTCCACGCGAAGTAGCCTCCCGTACCCAATATCGACGATAATTGGATCCACGAGACTGAGCTCCACGTCGTCGTATCCCTCCCCCCTCTCCCACTTTCTCCTTTCCTTATCATTCGGGGTTGTAGAACCGTTCCGTACAAGACTCGCACACCGCCGATTAGCCTCAAGGAGACCAAAGCCCGCCCGAGGTTATGCTCACTCATCGCACGCGCCATCACAAATAAGGCGCCGCGAGGGTCTACGGCTGGCAACACGTACCGAGGGCGCACTTCGACGCACTTAAGAGTGCCGCGCCCCCTTCACGGGAATCCACGAACTCAGGCCGTTCCTCCCATCCTCCAAGAGAAACCATAGCGACCACTCCTGTACATAACTGTGCGAACCTGCCTGGAAGCTGGCGCCATAAGATGAAGCGGTGATGCGGCTGACCCCTCCCTCTCCGCGTGTCGCAACGTCCTTTGACGTGCGGAGGACGCCAACGACGACGTCCGAACACATTTAGAAACACCGGGTGCTACGTTGAAAGCTCGCGAGAGAGGGCCTTGCCGATTACTGTAAATTTACGGGGAGGCGAGCCTACAACGTAGCACGCGCCACCGGCGGCGAAAAACGAGCAAGGATGCCGTCGGGTAAGTGGAGAGGTGCTAGCGCAAGCACGCGTAAGGGCGAAGCCGGTGGCGCCGCCCTACCGGTGAACGCCGGATTCACTACTTTTTGCAGCCGTTTCCTTTCGTGTAAACGATCTTTGCTACCGCGCGGAAATTCCTAAGGGGTAACATTACGGCGTACAACGCTGCAGAGTTATACGCATACAAACGTTATACGCGGTGCCTGGTACCCGAGAGCTTGTGACGGAACGTGCAGCAGTAGCTGCAACGAAATGAGAGATTAAACGCCAACGGTAGCAATGAGAACGAAACAGTATACTGAGGACGCTCTTATGGGGAAGCCGTAGGCGACGGCATCTTGGGCTTTTCAATACCAGAAATGCATGATTAGACTACCTACAGACAGTACCTGTGGAACCGGCACGTACGCAGGCATTGAATGCCATAGACATTTATTCAAAGGCCTGAGGCATGGTGCTGCTGCGAATGCAGTGTAATTATCTGTGAAGCATCAAAATTGGCGATGCATGTGTGTGTGTGTGTGTGTGTGTGTGTGTGTGTGTGTGTGTGTGTGTGTGTGTGTGTGTGTGTGTGTGTGTGTGTGTGTGTGTGTGTGTGTGTGTGTGTGTGTGTGTGTGTTTATCACTGAATTTTTCTGCCTGCGTGAAGTCGGCGCTATGCAGGGTTTTTATGCTATTACCATTCTTTGGTAATTACGCCCACTTTTCGATACGCCTCTACGTACCTGTCTATGCATGTATGTCCGCGCCCAACCTCCTTTCCACCATCTAGATGGTCTAATAAGAAGAGCACTGAGGGCGGCTGTGATGAGTGAACCGGGTTTGAAATCAGTCTTGGACCAACTTGGCTTACTGGATATTTGCTACTGGGTATTTGCCGCTCTTCAAGGGCAAAAAGAAAGGAAAAAAACAATTGAAAATTTATTTCGTGCTGGATGAAATTTAACGGGCATCATTATATTGACACACGTGGCAAGCGCGCACTTAGCGGCGGCGGCACTAGATTGCGCGGCGTGTCAAAACGGAAGCAGGAGATGGGAGCTCGGCTGCAGTACACGCCTTATACATGAGGTGCTTTGGCGCTGGAAATACGGCCTGCCGCTGCATTGGTTCAATGATAACAGCATTACTTGAATTAAATTAATGAAATTGTCGGGTTTTACCTGCCAACATCACGATATGATTATGAAGCATGCCATAGTTCAAGTATCCTGGTTAATTTTGACCACCTGGGGTTTTCTAACGTGCACCGAATGCAGAAAAAACGGTTCTTCTTCTTCTACCCCCCCCCCCCCCCCATCGGTATGTGGCCGCCGCGGCCGGGATTTGGCGACGCGCCCTCGGCGCTAATCGCATGGACGTCGACAGCCATAATGGTCTTTGTCTTTCTTTTTTTCTTTTTTTTTCTCTCTCTCCCAAGCAATTACAACAGTGTTCCATTCAAATTAATCATATGGCAGGAAAAACAGCCGCAACATATCCAGCAAAGCCTACAATGCTTCACATAGCTTCCTCAGTGACAGACACACTCGCTCATTACGTCATTAACTAGTAACCCAATGAAGTATCATACAAACACCAAGGAAGTCATGCGATTTGCACGACCCTTATATAGAGCCTCTTGAAATGCAAGTTCTTATTGCTTCAATATAGTTCCAGTACAAATTCTGTCCTACAGTAGCTACATAGAACAGTTCCACTAAAGAAATCATTCTATTAACAAGTTTTAATGCACCTCTCGACACATTTAGGACCAAAATAAGCAATAAATTGTAAAAAAAAAATCGTGACGTCACACACGTATCACCGTTCGGATCTAGGCGCGAATTCTAAAAAAAAAATAGAAGGTTCGGCATATGCTCAATTCGCTAGTAATAACCCTTTGATCTCAAACCAAAGATAATTTAAGATAATGTCTAAAGAATATTTGAGATAACAAATTAACGCGCTGGACGCTCCGTAACATAGTTAAGTTTCTTTTCAAAACCAAAGCCCTCGGGAGGATATTCATGCGCGCGCTCAGAGCGGCAGCAGTTTGGAATTTCGGGCCCCCGCTATTATGTGGTCTAGACCCCTAATTCATCTTCACATAAGTGCGACATCGGCTGCACACTTCCCCAGCGACATATTAAGAGAGAGAAGGACTAATAAAAAATGTATACGGAATCAGTCCAGGAAGCGGTACAGGCCGTGTAGCTCCATCCGATTTTCTATATGTGACAACATTCTTTGGTGCACATGTTCCTGATAAACAGAATCGGCTTCTTTGCTGTGGAACGCGTCCTGCCTTTTGCCATCCGGCACCGTCGTATTCGCAGTCGCACTCGTCTCCGCAGATCGCCTAGAATGCAGGTGGGGCTTGTCTCCAGGGCGAATCCAGAGAACGCAGCTGTCGCAAACGATCCTCCGCAGGGACTCAGAATGCGGATATCGGCATAAGGGAATGGCAATCGCCGATTACTCAGCAAGCGTGTCTCTACGCGGCAAGAAAAAGATCATTTGAATAATTTGGCCGGCCGCTGAAGTGTGCTCACGCGAGTGCGCAAGCGCGAGGGCACACTTGTTTTTCTCGCCCCACTCGCTCTCTCATTCATGGGCACACGCGTGTCCACCAATTTCGACTGCTGCGCAGAGCCACATAACACTAGAACGCACGCACACATTTCATCTAAATAAAAAAAAAATAAGAACAAAAACGAGAAAGCCTGAAGAGTCGCGATCTGGCGGGATATGGAGGCCGTGACGCGCCCGCACCATAATGCGGTAATGGACCGCGACTTATTTGGCGGAAATCGGAGAGGATCCCGTCGTATTCCGCATTAACATTACAGAAGAGCGCAACAATTTAAGGATGGGACTAGGGTTTCAGACATGCCTCTTATTCATTCATCTCTGCGTATTTCATTTACTCGTTACATGTATTTTTCTTTTTTTAACATCTCTCGCCTGCATCGGCACTTGGAGACCCCGCCCTGAACAAGCGCAACGCGCCACACACCAAGCCATGAACACGTCAGGCACACACCGCGTAACGTCGCCTTTGCGAGAACATGGTCGCACGCGTGTGCATAACAGCATCCTCACATTTCCGGCTATGCTGCTTTTAATGGCCTCGGCAATTAAAAGCGCGTGTGTTCCCACGCAGATTCGTGTCGTAGCGTTCGTCTGCATGCGCCTATTTCGGACCGCTTCTTGCGCCATTAAATAGCCCATTTAAGCCCGCATCACTTAAGTGAGCTTGCCACTGGGTGGATCCGATTGCATGGAACGCGGTAATCTATACGTGCCGCAGGCAGATGTTCAGCAAGAGGCAGGACTGCGCATGCAGCAGGTACAGAGTTCGATCGACGCGACATCCATGACAAGTTTTACGTATCGACAGTATGGAACACTTCCTCCAAATAAAATAGCCAAGCATGATTACAGTAAAAAAGGATTACCGCCATGGAGAGCTTGCCTTCCTCAAGGTCACTTGATTTTCGCGAGGCGTTTCTTCCGCCACCTCTTAAAGTTTCTTTGTGACGCATATTCTTTCAACGAATGGTAACGCTTAGGTTACCTAAACTCGCTAAATGTTACCAACCACTTGATATACAGGACTTCTTACGGGGTGCGGGTCCTATACTCGGGGGCGCGGGAGGAGTCATTCTACACTGAAGGGACAGTTACCGTTTCATCCTATTTTAGCACCACGCACGTTAAAAGCAGACACTACAGCGAAGCGATCGTAACTAACTAAATAATTTCATACCTATACAAAGAAAATACCCGAAGCACACGAACCACAAACGTACACATCCACGTGCATTGGATATCTCATCTTTAAGATCTGGAGTATCGTGCTAGGCGCGTTACCAAGACCTTTCCAGTGTAAATAAAGCCCTTCTCTCTCCTTAAATATGCACACTGATATTGGCGAATTGCCCTAAGAGATAATAAAACAATACATAAAAGCTGACCAGTGTTTCCAACCATAAATAAAAAGACCACTGGTCGAGGCCACCGAAAACTCTAAAAACCGCGTACGAGCACGCAAAATCCGCTAAAAGCCCGCAAAATGGAGATGACAGTGAGAATCACGTTCAGAATATGTTTTATAGCGCCTCGAACCCTCTCTTTCGAACTACGACTTCTTCAGGTTCCTTTCTTCCCTGCACTGTTGTGGACTGGAACGCCCTCCCTGCCAACGTCGTCTACATTACGTGCCCATTGTCATATATACACAAATGGTGTAACCGCTTGCATTATAAAGCAGTGACTTGTTTCTTTTTAAATATATTAGCCCGCCCCTTATGTCATACCCCCAGGGGGTGTTTAAGGTGAATAAAGTGAAACTGAAAAAGACGTCTACGCTCGTTTATAATAAGCTCGTCTAGAATGTGTTCGTCTAGAATAAAAACTAAATGTAGCAATTATTTTTTTTTCGCATAATCAGCGAGAAAAGTGAGCAGGAAGACCCCGAAACATCCCGTATGTCGCGCACCCTCAACCACTGCTTAAATCCCGGCCTCATCCCAAACGCATTGAATTCCTCTGGAGGCTTTATCGCCTCTTCCGGTCGTCGCGGATGAATCAAGCGCCACTTCCGGCATTCGGGCCATAGCGTGCGGCAATTTGCACGGCCGAAGCCACCACCACCACGACCACCGCCACTGCTAGGCACCATCAACCACAGCGGGCGGCCTAAGCGCCGGCGCAAGCAAGCGCCCGTCCGTGGCGGCCTGATTACGGCCGTTACTCAAACGCACGCACGTCGTCGTCGTCGTCTTCGTATAGCAGTCTTTGCAAAGAGAACAGCGCCCTCGCTCGCGCTTGCCTATAGAGCGGGGGAAGAGACGGTAGAGCGCGAGGACTGCCGGCCCCCTTCCCACGTCGACGGGCCCTCGACGTCAGAGTAAAACAAACCGAGTACGCGCAAACGCAATGCACCGTAGTTTCCGGTCTATATGCCACGAGCGAAACGTGCTCGGCAGAGAAAATTTCCCTCACAGCGCACACAATTCAAATGTGCGCGCTTGCCAACATAAAGGCAACGAACGGTGGACCATGAACACGTCCTACGTTGCTGAACACGTTGCTTCTGCAGTATCTGCATGAAACAGCCATAAATGCCTACAGTTATTTTTGTTGTGAAGTTATTCCGCGAAGCAACGTACCCAATCACGAAGACAGACAGACAGAGAGAGAGAGGGGGGGGGGGGGAGGGGCTCAATGAGGTATCGTGGAGAATATTGCATGTGTCGCCTTCTCGAATATAGTTACTTGTCTTTCCGCGCTTCAAGATGTTTATTATGACCATAAACCAATCAACCTACAAATAAGCCATTACGAAGCTCGAAATAGCCTACAACATTTAACCTTGGCAAGTCGGACAAACAAATCGGCTGGCAAAGAACTCGAAAGATATAGGAGGCAGGACATGGAACATTCGTGCCATCCCAATTTATACAAGGCTAACTAGAACGCGCTCTTTCATTTTCCTTTGAGCCAGTTCGTATGTCGGTGTGATATCGGCTTCTACGCCTAATCTGCCGCCTATACCGCCTTAGCCGACCGGATCGGTAGCGGCGCAAGATTGTCCTCTCGAGCTATTACTCCTCAAATGTGTTTTCGTAAGCTTTTGTTCGCGCCTCGTTCGTCCGCGATGGCACACGAATGAAAATTTGTCCCTGAACCATTTAATTATTCACGGTGCGTCGGCAATGCAGCGTAGGAAAGCTCTCATTTATCAATGAATTTGACGAATACGTGCTGTATGCATCACAAGACGGCACTCGAGTCCGCTCGCACTATCCCAGAACTCCGCATACAAATTCGGCACATATACGTGAAGTTATCTTTCATGTTCTTCGCTTACGCGTTTCTCGTTCAAGTAAACGACAGCAGCGATTCCCGTTGGCCATTCGGACGTCTGCTTTATGAACTACTTGAAGCACGCTCGAGCGATCAGTCTGCTGCTTTATCGGTGTTTTCGCTAACAAACACCCACAACGGACCAGGGGTAGTTTAGCGGCATGAGAGCAGATCATCTTCATTCATTTGCTTAATGCCGCGCTAGGGGCTCCCTGCCCTTTGTAACGTCGCTGATTCAGGTGGGGGCTTATTCCGCGCATATTCAGTGCAGCCAACACGTGCGCACCTGAAAGGTCCAGCAATGAACATGACAGCAAAAAATGACGTTATTCTGCGACAGGCTGCACACACATCTCTTTCATACTTTAATGACGGTCTGATACAACGCCATGCAACAATGAAACTGCGTGATGATGACTGATGGGTAGGAGACCGCCAGTGAGATGGATGGTTTCGTCCTAAAGCTCTTTCAGGATACCCATTTTATTCAACTAAGGATAAGCATTCGGGCAAGCAATTCCGCCTCATCTCCTGCTCTCTTAGAAAAGTATCGAACGATCTCCGGAAGCTCTGTGACGCGCTTACCGGGCTGCTTCGCCGATGTGTCTCACAGCCAAATTTGACAGAGAGAAGGAGAGAGCTTTGATCAGCTACTCGATGGCGGATGTGGAGGCACGCGCATGGGGTGTAGCGCAGGGAAGCAGTGCCATATTTGACATTTCTGCACTCGGTGTAGGACAGGAAGCACGATTACATCATACGGAACACATGGTGTAGCTTTTACATCGGAGGATACGGTACGCGCCCATAAGTTCTCAGCACGTGCAGGTTACAGCGCGAACGCGCACGAACATACAAGCCTCAGGGACAGCACGCATGAAAGAGAGAGAGAGCACTCGAACCTTCGTTGCGTAACTTAGACGGCGCAGAACAGCAGCGGGGTCCTTTCCTGGTCGCGCAAAGCAACGGCGGTACACAGAGGGCACGTGGAGGTATTTCATTAAGGAAGTGGGCCTTACCTTCGAAAATCGACTTCCTGTTCTCATTTTTTTTTCTCTTTCTTTCCCTCTCACTCGCTGTTGTAATTCGTGCTCGTAGCTCCCCCTTTGTTTTCGGTGCGTCCGACAGAACGAGTCAAGGAACAACCACCGTGCGCGACGATGCGCAGTTCATCAAAATCGAAGAAAGAAGGGCGTCGTGGTTGTCGGTGGTGGGGACTGCATGGGTGCGAGGGTCTGTACATACGGCGGGGTGCCAGCGCGAGCAGCAGGGAGAATCGGCTGCACCACCATCGCCAACACCACCACCACTGTATACTGCCGGCACTGATGGCAGCCCTATGCAAATGAAGGGGCCGCTGAACGCGCGTGCGTATGGTGGCCACGCTGAGTTATTGAGATCGTCGTCGTCGCCGCCGTCCAGGAGTGAGCTTCGGCGGCTCCGTTGTCTTGGGAAAATTGCTGCGCCCGGTCCCGCCGCGCTTCGCTGAAGACGGCCAGCGCCGCCGCTTCGTAGAAGACGTATGGTGAGGGATGTGGTGCGGGCCTCCTGGCTCGCGCTCCGGACAAGCTTAGGAAGCGACAAAGACGAAGCGGAAGATATAAAAAAAAAAAGGGAGGGGGGGGAGGATCGCAAAAATGGGACGACCGCAAGGGGATGACTGAAGCGAAGTACGAGGCGAAATCAGGCCAGAAAACAACGACGCGCATGGCTGGAGTGAACGCGTATGGCAGGATACTCTTTTATCCCAGCCCAGGGCGAGGCGTTTCGTAACGCCGATAGCTTACCACGAATTATTCCTTCGGCAAGATAACTGTGGGAATGAATGATCTGCGGAGTACTTCCAACAGACACGTGCTTTATTTAGAGCCGTGTTAAGCGTTCACCAAGGCAGCCTGGCTCCTCACACTTCACCAACACGTTTATCTACGTCATGCTTACTTCGTTCAGCAAGTACCTGGGAAGGAGACTATTTCGGCACAGCCAGAAATACATCCAGGGAATGCGGCATATGAAGCGTCTTTCAGTCGTCTTAACGTAGTAAGGTAAACAACTCACGCTGATCTCGTATAAGGTCACCAGCGGTGTCTCCAGAAAGTCCGGAATGCAGTAGCAGTAAACTTTATTTGGAGAAAAAAGAAAATTGCGCGATCAACTGGGCCCATCAGTCCAGGTGCCACTGGTCGCCTGCACCAATGCGGAGTCGATAAATGCAGCCAGGATCGCTTGGTCGTTGTGGGTGGTGGCTGCAGTCAGACACTCAGCTTTGTACGGGTATAGGGTAAAGGCGGAGCCGTTGGGAAGTGTTGGGAACGGGGGCCCTCAGTGCCATAGTATGTGAGGAGTGTTTGGGCCACCGCCACAGATCGCTCACTGTGGCGGAGGCTCGCTTACTTCTCCCACACAAGGTGTTGTCCAGCTGGTGTTCGCGGGGTGCTTGTTTGTGCTTGGCGAGTGAGCGTGCCCTGTCGCCTGGTGAGGTGTGGGCTCAGAGTTGAAAATCGTCTTCTCTCTTGTCTGTATGGTGATAGAGTAGGCACTTCAGGAGCCTTGTGAGCGGGTCGACTTGAGCAGGGGATGGAGAGGGCCAGGCGAAGCACTCCTCGGGCGAGCAGGTTAGCCCCCTCATTGCCCTCCATTACGTCAGTAAGCAGGTGCAGCTGTCTGTGGATTGTCTCACACTAATCTTTGGGAAGTTGTCCCTTGTCAAGTATCGTACAGGCTTTCGTCGAATTTGTAACCATAATAGATTTCTTCGCGGTAGTAATTCCGGAAAGATTCTATTTGAGAAAGGACAGATCATCACTCGCGCATATAAAGCGGCGCGCGTTGCCACGTTATCATATATGTGCCACTCCACCGTAACCACAGAGCGCGGTCGTTAATGATCCGTTTGCAATCCTACGCTGCTATAGGGCCGGCTTCGTTATAGACTACCACACCGCCTCCTTCAATCATGGAAATAGTTTATCCTCACTGATCAATACGGGTTAGTATAACACTTAACGTTGTAGGAAAACGGGCGTGATAGCGAGGTACAATCCCAAAGGAATTCGACTCCTCCTCCGAGACGATTGCTCGTTCTCTTCCAGGAAGCGACGTGCTAACCGCACACATCGACACAGTCGCGGTTCATTGGCGACGCTCCTCAAAACTAAAGAACCAACTCCGTCGACTTGAAATCTCATCAGGGACTCGTCTCACTCAGATTGTATCTCTTCCCATCGACGCTCTCAGCGCTCGGTGGTTCTGACTTCCGCGGCTTGCATCGCTAACATTTCCTCGTGAGGAGAGCAGATGGCGAGGGAGAAGGAGAGGGGAAGTAGGGGGGGGGGGGGGAGGTGTTGCGATATTATTGCAAACTATGCGTTCGGCGCAGGTAGCCGGACTCGAAGAGAGAGCGTTGCACGTGGGCTTATCTGGCGCAGTCCGCGCGCGCGCGCGCGCGCAGTGCGAGCTAATTCCATCATCCGAGCCGCTGGCGCGTGAGACAAGGCACACGCTAAAGGATCGACTCGACGACGCGGGAACGTTCCTTTTCGCGAAACATTTGTAGCTGGGTGCTAGGCCGATGCCTATCTTCTGCTGTCGAACCGAAAGAAACAGCGCCGGCCCGCGCGAGTGAGAGTTGCATTTTGCCAGATCTGCCATCAGTCCTCTTGTTTTGCTTCTCACGTCTTTGCAGGCTAAGCCAGCTTCCCGCTAATCAACCTGGACGAAGTCGCGGTTTATGAAGATGCCAACACGCGCGTCGATAGTCTAGTTGACTACTTCTCGCCGTTAACACTTGCGCGCACATATCCGCACGCGAGCAGCGCAAGATTATGGGGAAGCCTGGATGCGGACTCGGACGAACAGCGAGCATTTATTGGAGCAGCAGGGTTCGTCAACTGGGTTCTGTGTTTGCAAACAGACAAGGAGTGTAACTCGCCTTTGGCCAACATGCGGGGTCAGTACGTTGCAACGCGCAAAACAGCACGCGATGCTAGTACGTACGTCGGCTATGTGCAAGCGTGGCGATGAATTTATTCGGGCAGAATATAGAAATACAGAGAAGTATGCATACTTGGAACGTTCAGCAGTAGTCGAACGAGGCCGAGTTTAAGACAAAGGAGACTTGTCTCGACAAAGGCAAGAACTGGAAAAATGACCTTCTCGAGAGAGAGAGAATAAACATTTATTTCGTAAAGCGAGTAGAAAAGTTCCTCGATGAGTGGGGCCCTCAGTCCAGGGTTCGATTGCCATGCGCGACTTCGCGAGGCCGCTGGATGAGCCGTTGCTGTTCCTGCTGGCTTGTGCTGAGCAGCGCAGACTCCCAAGAGGAAAGGATAGGGTTGGGTATAGGAGGAACACCTGAAGGGTTAGGGCATTGAAACTTTGGCTCCAGGGACATCTATTTCACCAGTGAAGATAACTTATTCCGCGAGCACCTATTTGTCACCTTTTATGGTGTTTCTTCTCTCTCTCTTTCCTTCATCACAGCAAGAGAGGTCCTCAGGCTTGCACAACTACCATGCATGACGGCATGGCTCCGCATCTTAGTTATTATAATTCCCCAACGAACGTCGTTAGATGCATCGTCGGCGTGGGTAAAAAAAGCATGCAATATAACTATACTCTTGAGAATTCAGGCACGTTTAACTGGCGCTGAATAGACGTAGGACCAGTATCAGAACCACAGAAGACAAGGAAAAGCGACGATCAGCTCTTAGCGTCGTCTCTTGGCATGCAAATAAGAACTCAATTGCTACGGAAAGCTGCGAGAGAGCAGAGCAGAGGACACGTCCCAGACTTCCCCTCTCATAGCATTCTCTGTCTCTTCCCTTTTTCGCGATTCGTGTCGGTTGAAGGGGTGCAGAGAAAAATAGTTCACAGCAGGAAAGCATTGCAATCAGACTGGCGCGCCACGGACGGGTCCCTTTTACAATTCTTTTTTTTTTTTGTCTCTCCTTTTTATTTCCCCGTCTGTGCGTAACTTTATGTAACTTCCGGCGCTTCTCGCACGCGTTCCAGAGTTTCCTTAGTTCTTTCTTCTGAGCAGTTGCGGTTGTCGTCGCCAGCCAGTGTCGGAGACGGTTGTCCCCCAACCTTACCAACCCCCTTCCCCTCTTTCGCCTACGTTTGGGCGCAGGCATTAGGCGCGCCGAGAGTTAGCACGACTCCAGCGATTTTGTTCTCGCTTCCTTCCGTCTCGGACGCCGCTTGTACCCCACGCTGCGTTCGCCCGGTCAACGCGCGTCGAAATCTGGCGCCGAATCTTGTTTCCTACCGTTTGGGGCGCCCCCCCCCCCCCCCTTTTTTTTCTCTTCTGTCCGTCCCGCGCAGTTTCGCGCGCGCGCACTAAAGTACGGAAAGAGAGAGGTCGAGGCTCCTCGAAGAGCACACCGAGGGCTATGGAGCGGGCAGGAAAGAGAAAACTCCACATACGGACGACGGAGGAAGAGAAAGAGAGCGAGAGAAAAAAAAATATAATAAAATTGGAGCGAATGATGGTGCTGCGAAAAGCACCGGCGAAAACGAGCGATCCAGGGAGATAGCGATTTGGTGATTTTTTTTTCTTTCCCCTCTCCCCACCTTTTGCTTTCCTCGTGCGCAATCACAAATGCGAAGCTTGCGCTTGTTGGACGCCGTTTCTAGGGCCGCGCGAAAACGTCAGGAGAAGCTGCCCGTCGAAGATTTTCTATTTTCGCTTAACATTTCTTTTTCTTTCTTTTCTTTTTTTGTTCTCTACCTCCCACCCTCTCGTTATTATTTTTTTTTATGAACTTCAGCAGTTCTACTGGTCCATCGGCGAAAAGCGCCACATAGCGACGCCCTAATGCGTTCGCTCTTGCCTTTACGCACGCCATTTTTATACCATGCCTCTCTGCGTGCGGTATGTATATATATATATATATATATATATATATATATATATATATATATATATATATATATATATATATATATATATATATATATATATATATATATATATAACGTTTGAAGCCACTAAAAAGGAGAAATCACAGTAAGATGGCAGTAATGCACCACGGTAAACTGCAGTGCCTTACGTTTCATTATGACTTGCAAATTGCCATCGACGCTTTGTTGCGTACTCCAGGGTAGCGTACCGTACTGCTGCCGAGAAGTAGCGGCGCCTGCCTACCGAAGCTCGACCGACATTACTTATTGGGTAGCGTGGCGTTGTCGGCGGGCTGCAGGCATCCGGTAGATCATGGCGACCAAGCAGGGGCGAGACGATTTGCTAGTGCGAAACTTGCACGGTTTATTCAAAGGTAGTTGAAAGAAAATAAGGAAAGCATGACGTATGAAGTCTCAAGTAAGAAGTATCTCAAAGTACATTTCGGAGCCCCTTAAATGGCTCTCTACAAGTGTGGGCGGGATCTTGCTTCCATCGATGACACGTGACAGGCACGGAGAGAGGGCCCCTCCTCCTGCAATACCAAGCACGGGGGGGAGAGGTCGATCCTCTCATCGACGAATCCGGGGAGAAGGTCGGGTGAATGACCCCTCTGGTGCACGTGGGCTCCGGTTCAGAAAAGGTCGGGTGAATGACCCCTGCGGTGCACGTGGGCTCCGGTTCAGAGAAGGTCGGGTGAATGACCCCTTCTGTGTACGTGGGCTCCGGTTCAGAGAGGTCGGGTGAATGACCTCTCCGGTGCACATGGGCTCCGGTTCAGGAGGGGTAGGGTGAATGACCTCTCCGCCACGTGGTGTCAGACGCCAACCCTAACAGCTTCCATCAGACATAAAAAAATAACCACACTATTCCCCGCACGGCTGCAACCACTACACAAAATAAAAAGCCCTCGTTTCTTTTAAAATATGAAAATGTAACAAGTTGAAAGGCAGTTGTGGTTTCATCTCCATCACTATCAGCCTATTACTTCATGTCCACCGCAGGATGAAGCCCTCACCAAGCGTACAATAGTTGCGCCTCTCTACAACGAACGCTTCTAGAACGAAATGATCTGCATAACGAAGGAACAATTCGGTTCCGGTTCTGTTGTGAAATGCGCGGTGCACATCTTTTACAACGAAGTGACCCATATAACGAACCACTTCGGAGGCCTTCAGCAGTTCGTTCTAAAGTCGTTCGAGTGCATTCCATGCCAAGATATTGTGGGGAAAGAAAAGAAAAAGAAAACAAAAGCTTGGTATAGCCGCAGCTCCAGCCTACACATACATAAATGCGCGACGGCACGAAGTGGCACCCGCGCGCTAGTATAGCGAAGGGGGTTCATCATGCAGTTAGACTCGTGCAACCTAAAGCTACGCACGCGCCTACGTCCGAGTCCCTTACCGAGGGGAAATCGGCAACGATGATACGGATCTAAGTTCAGTGATTTATTAGAACCGTCCCCCTATCTCGAAGCATCGTAATCACTGTTCTGGTTCGGTTGGCTGTACAGCTAGAACAATGCTTTCTTTCTTCTTTTTCCCCCTATTTATTTTATTGTTATTATTTTGCCCACGTTTCGTACGCGAAGAGACTTCCACGTGTCTTGTTTTACTCGTATGTTAGCAAGTGCGTCAGCAGCTACCGTTCCTTGATCTACAGATATATCATAATCCCCTATTATTGCTCTTACTCTAGTCTTTTGGGTGCCGAGTTATTTCATGCTTTGTTCCTACCTTTCATCCCTTTTCAATCACATTTCCATCTTCTTACTGCACTGCTGATCCGCGTTATGTCAGCTTACGCCGCAGCTGGCGCTTTTACGGTACACACTTAAAGTACGGTACACACTTACCCGCCGTGGTTGCTCAGTGGCTATGGTGTTGGACTGCTGAGCACGAGGTCGCGGGATCGAATCCCGCGACCTCGTGCTGCCGCATTTCCATGGGGGGCAAAATGCGAAAACACCCGTGTAGTTAGGTTTAGGAGCACGTTAAAGAACCCCAGGTGGTCGAAATTTCCGGAGTCCTCCACTACGGCGTGTCTCATAATCAGAAAGTGGTTTTGGCACGTAAAACCCCATAATTACGGTACACACTTAAAGGGAACACGGAGTTAACATGCCGCCATTGATTCTGGTTGAGACATGGTCGTAAAATCCAACATACGAACAAGTGCAAGTTCGATTGATCATGTCAGAGACTTATTTCCGATAAACGGCAAAGAAGCGTTCGAACTATATCAGCTTTATTATTGCTTATAGACGTTCGATTAGGAGTTGACCGCAATGCGCGCGCGCTCTCACGCCGTCGTGTGTATGCACTCGCGCCCGGAATTGTTATAGGATGACATGGTGCGCGGTTCTATGCCTCTGCGTGCGACACTGACACCCGTGCTTGACAATATGGCGCGTCTCAACAGACTGCGAAAGCGCGAAAACAGATGAATCCTATATTCTTGGTCTTGGCAGAACTTCCTCTCTGCAGAGTTCTTAGGGTAGCCAAGCGGAGATCTCTTGTTAACTTCTCTCTCTCTCTCTCTCTCTCTCTCTCTCTCTCTCTCTCTCTCTCTCTCTCTCTCTCTCTGCGCACACACAAATTCCGAAAAGGGCATGTAGGTGAAACCCGCGAACCTGGCTTCTCTGTGATCGGCTTATTATAACTGTCTCGCTCTCGCTTCAGGTGTGCGCGATAACAGTCCTTCAGCGAAGACGCGTCCTTCTGTCGCGCGGGCATTCATCCAGCGGTCACGGTCCGCAGGTCGGCGATGTAAGCCTTGTAAAATGGGATTAACCGACTTTATTATTATTATTATTATTATTATTATTATTATTATTATTATTATTATTATTATTATTATTATTATTATTATTATTATTTATCGCGCGCTTACTTCCTCTCTCCGCCCTTGGTGTACACTACAGGAGAGACACCACTATCAAATGTGAAAACTCCGACAATACGTTCGAACGCCACCGAAAGCACAAAGTAACGGGTCTCAGTAGGCGTCCGTAAAAACGGGACTGTAGCAATACCGAGCAGCGGAAAAAGAAAAAAAAAGTAACTGGAAAGGAAAACAGCAAGCAGGAAAAGAAGAACGGGCGAAAGATGTGATGAGCGAGAAATCTCGTCGAAGCACGCGGAAAAACCTGTGGGAGAATACAACTGAGCACCAGAAAGAAACGGAGAGCGCACAGATTATTTTAGTGAAAAAAAGAAAAGAAATAGCGAGAGTGAAGCGGCAGCCATGCGAGTCGTCAGCGTACCGCAATTGGGGCTGACTCCAAGCGGGGTTATTTTATTGCAACTTCCTCGGGGAGCGACGCAGAAGGAGAAATGTCGCATTCGCTCGCATTTAAGCATCTGCCTTTCTTTTTTTTCTCTCTCTCTCTCGCTCTGTTTTTGCCAGCCGTTGTAGAAATCGCGGATAAATCTGATTTGCAGCTCGAAAGAATGCCTATTAGATGGACCAAAAAGAAAAAGAAATGCCGACAGAAAGACAAGAACGCTTCTCGAACGGAATTTCTCAAAAGGTGATGTGGTTTGAATGGAATGAGTGAGTGCGACAATGAGTGCCCGCGGAAAGAGTTCTGCTATTGCAAGCAAATCAACACGAAGTCATAGCAAGGATCATCATATTCTGAAAAATAAACTAATAATCACGAAGAAGATAAAAGCCTATTTCACACAGTGGAGAGCTTATGATCGGTTAGACACATCGCAGGATTCGTATAGAACACCCGAAGCAAAACTCAATGAGAATTTTAGAATACTCTCTTCCAGGCATTTGTAGAGCCGATCGCCTCAAAGACGGAGCAGTGATGGCTGAAATGTAAGCAAACCAGCAAAGAAAAAGAAAATGGAGGTACGGCTTGGTCGCTCGATCTAGGTTCGTCTGTCATCATGATGGCAGTGGCGATTTAAGCGTCTCTGTCTCCAGTGGCTGTAGACATGCTAGACGGCAATTCCTTAGCGAAACTTTCAAGAAAGAACATATCGGATCGTTTCCCGACAGACAGGGCCTAGCACCGATGCGAAATTTGTTACTTTTGTTTGTTACTCTTTGGTGCGACTTCAGAACAGTAAAACAAATCAAGGAGCGGAATCATTTTCGAGTAGTTTCAAGGAACGTTGAATATCCTTCCACCCCCCCCCCCTCCCCATTTGGTGGTTTTCGAGGATTTAAGGTGTACGAGCCTTGACATCATCGAACCTCTATGGCGTTTATGGTAACTAGATTTAACTGTGAGTTGGCAAAGGGGCTTTCGTACCGCTGCTTCAGGTGCTGCTGCTGATAACGTCAATATCGCATAGCCCTTCAGTTCCGTCTGACCCATCTGAGGAGCCGCATGTTTTAACGTAGGCATAACAACGGCTCTGCGGCAATATGCCTGCTTAGATAAAGGAAATGGGCTGTTTCTCCGAGTGATTTCCGCGCCCAGAACCAGCCAACCTTCATATAAAACGGGAAATGAGTGTGGGAGCGGGGGGTGGTTAAGTTCGCGTAAACGCGGTAGAAAGACAGCAGCAGCCCCTGGGAAGAGCAGCAGCAGCAGCAGCGCGCGCGCGATGGCCGAGAGAGATACCAATCGCACGCTTTCGACAACTTTTCCCCGTCGAAGTTTTTAGGAGAAAAAAATAAAACAGGAGGACGGCGGTCGCGAGTAACGGCTCGGCTACGTAACATGTTCGAAGTCTCCGAGGAAAGCCGTACAGCGAGAGATCGTTCGACGTTGCTCGCAGAACGCGGGCGCAGAGGCGAAAGCGAGGGACCGGCCTGCGTATACCGGGTGTCCGAGATGCGTCGACGCTTGGAACGGTTGAGCGGTTCCGTGAGCGCAGGGGCAATTTGGTCTGTCCCTAAATACTATCCTTAACAGCGAAGCTGTCGAGGCAATCAGGAAGGTGCCTCGAAACACCCAAAGAAAGGCATACGGAGCGGAATGGCCGCGAAGCGAGGAGCGAGCGGACGGGAAGGCATCGCGGCCGAGAAAGTGGAAATGCTCCGCTTCGGTGGCGTACGGAGGAAAGTCGCGCAAATTGGATTACAATACCCTACGCACAGAGCTGCTTATCCGACAACCGAAGTACCGTATTCTCACACCTATTGACAGTGTTGTGCGAAAAGTGGGGATGCAGATTAATCGGAACGCTGTTTCCGTAATTTGACGAAGATATAGTACCGAAAAAGAAAAGATATGTAAATTTAGAACAACCACTTTGGGGTGTTGACTCGAGTCTCTATGGATTGATAATTTTTGTTGCGAGCAGCATGCGTTGTGCAGGAAAATTTCGTATCAGCCAGTCTGTGCACGACTGCATCGTTGCTAATTAAAGGAAGGCTGATATGTTAACGGTGCGCATTGTTCAAACATCTGTGATAACTAACGTTACCTTGGCTGGAAGAAAGTCATCTTATATCGTTTCAAAGGGAGCCTTGACCAAACCCTTTCCATGGTTGCGTCTCATATTAAAATGACAGCAGAATGGAAGAAGCAGAAATATTGAAGGATGGCCCATTTTATAACACTGCAGTGATCTAATACGCGGCCTTCGTGGCGCGTCTTAGTCGCTTGGTTTATTTTCTGAGAGAAAGTTCCCGGTTTCGACTGCCGGGCACGGGGGCCAAGCAGCTAAGCGATCGAAAGGAAGTAGAAGTGCCTGTGTGTCGACGTCTCAAAATCTAGGAGCTTGTAATCTGAAACCCTCGAAAGATGCCTGATGAGACAGGCCAGGTGAAACTTCCGAGCACCGTAGGACGAACGAGCAAAATAATGATCAATCAATAGTCAATCCACCCAACAGTGGCTCATTCATTCATTCATTCATTCATTCATTCATTCATTCATTCATTCATTCATTCATTCATTCATTCAAAACTAAAAACAGACAGTGTTACCTACATGGAAAAGACGGCAGCGTAAGTGATTCAATGTTCATTTTAATTATGCCTAAGGAGGCAGTGTTTCGTATGATGTAATTAATGTAATAAAGTTTAAACGTAAGCGAAGGAGGCTCTTATGATCGGCCTGCCGGGTGTGAGAGGCGTTCAGGCGGGCTTCCCCACGTCGACACGACATGCCCTTTTCGAATCGACGATACGCTCTTCCCCGAGCTGACACGGAGGGATAGAAGAAGAAACCAGGGGTCAAGGCGAAGTCATGCTTTTCCCTAAGCTGACACAAAATGATGCAACACAAAACGAAAGGCAAGAAAGCACCCTCCCGCTCTCCACAAGCTGACGCAAAAGGATGGACGGGGAAAAGCACTGCTACTCCACAGGCTCCGGAAGAAGACGGCGACGACGACAGGACCGGCAGTGGTTATTTAAGGCAGTGCTGGTCCACGTGTTAAAAGCGACCGCTCGAGACTCAGATGAGAGTCACATCCATGTACCAATGAAGTGAATACAATCTTTTCTGCTGTTTTCATCCTCACAGTATGCCCGGTATCGTCGTCGTTTCCCGATTGCTGTGGTGAAGGCCCACCTCACCCAGTCGAGGTTATACCAACGCAGACAGGAAGGTGTGCTCGCAGTACGACGTCCCTAATACGTCAGCCACGATACAGGAGGTCAACAAGGCCTTTCATCCGATAAGCGATGCATAATTTCGATTTAAGTGTTAGATTAAGTATGGCTCCAGCCCCTTAGGTCAAATGGATACAGATGCCAAATGTCCGTGCCGCGCGGATTCTCTCTTATATATAAGTACACTCTCACAGACGAGCCCAAGCAGATAGTAAGCAGAAAAATAGGCGAACATTAAGAATTGCTCTATTCAAACGATTGTGCCTTGTTACCTACATGCGCCCCTTAAAAGCCACTCCACGCGAAAGATTCGACATTCATTATGCACCGACATTTTATTTCAGCCATCGCTCTTCGATCTGGCGCTACAAGTTGTTCAACACGAAAACAACTATGCACACGCAATTAAAAACATATCGACGCGCAAGTGCTCCCGGATTCCGAGGCGGGATAGCGCAGGCGTGCTAAAATACTTACGCACGCATCCGCACTACCCACGAAATACAGGATAAACAACAACAACAAAAAAAAACGAACCAACAAGCACAAGAACAAACTGCATAAACACGAACGTCGATTAAGGCAGCCAGTCGCTCCAGCGCAATTTGGGTAAGCATCGCGCTATCGTTCTTACGCCGGTTTCGGTTTAGATTTCAGAGGGATTGCAGCGGCCACGGCTCTCGCCCGCGAGGCATCGTCTCGTGGGGGAAGCCGGTTGGCAGCGCGTCATCGCAGTATCCACGTCTTTATCGCCCTCTCGCATCGGAGCCATTCCCGGCATGCGCGATTCCGCCGCGGAGGTACGCACACGCGGCAGGCGACCCACCGTCGTGACTCGCCTGCAGATTCGAGAAAGTGGCCGGCGCCGTTTCACCTCTTCCGGAGGCGGCAGGCGAGCTCGCTGCGGGACGTACCACATTCTACTGCTGCACTCTTTGGCGTAGCGTCATTTCGCGTAAGAGTACACCCTGCAAGCTCAGAGTTGACCGCTATAAATCTTGGCCTAAACGCCACCGTTGATTGCTCCTGTGCGGGCTTCCCGTATGTGTGCAACACGGCGGACGCACGTTCACCCTCCAGTACGTATTACATTTCGATGCTCGCTCGAACGATTCGAGTTTCAGGCGCGCAACTTGAAAGAGCGGTCCTCGGTCTCCTCCCCGGCCGTTTTCGGCGCGTGAGCAACGTTTATTTGTGCGCGAAGTGCAAGCGTGCTTGGAGTTTGCGGTTACCGCATGCGCACGTGTACAACCGAAGCCACACCGAGATCATGCGTGCGCTCTCGATGGTCACTGCAGAACGCACGTAGAAACGGTTTACTTGTTCCGCATTGCAACGGCAGAAACACCTGCGTGCGACTGTTGCGGGGTTGAGAATACCCGCAACAGCGTGGGCGGGTAGACCCGCCCACGCTGTTGGTCTTCTCGCTGCTGGGCTGCGGGTCTCAGTAAGGGGGAGGTCTCTGTCATGCTGAGCCAGCATGCTATAAGAACAAGCTGAGCTATATCGCGGTTATTCTTGCGTGCTTTACGCCACTCTCCGCAGTCCCCGGCGAAAGGTGGCAGCCCCGAAAAAACGTAGTGTGCTGTTGCACTGACAATGCGGTCACAAACTGCTGGGTCATTTCACATTTCCGCTGAACGCAGTCCTTATACGCTGGCTATACATAGGCCCATTTTCTAAGCGCGTGATAAAATACAGAAAAACAAAATAAGAATAGGCTACATGTGAGAGGGGCGCCATTTGTAGAGGCCGTGCACTAATATTTATGAGAGAGAGAGAGAGAGAGAGAGAGAGAGAGAGAGAGAGAGAGAGAGAGAGAGAGAGAGAGAGAGAGAGAGAGAGAGAGAGAGAGAGTTCTTTAATGAACGGCAGAGATTTTAGCCGGCGTATAGACATCGCTGACATGCTACTCTGCGTGGGGAAGGGAATTGCATTACAACTACGCGCGCATGAACCGATGCAGGCACACGGACACACGCACACACGCACACACGCACACACAAAAGAGGAAAAGCCTACACATATGTTCGCATCGGTCCACGCTCCCGGCCCCCATTGCACCCCTCACCTCCCGCATTTTCAATCAGTTGATTAAAACCAGCTTATAGTCGCCTACATGACATCCTTCAGGGCATCTACGCAACGTGTGCTTTAACTGTGCAACGCAAATCACATCTCAGGCCACGACGAAACGTCTCCTTCGTGTATTTTATCGTGGTAGCGTGTTTCTTCATGCCTTGCGCTGGACTGTACTTGTTACTGCTTCTTAATTTTTCTTTTTTCCGGAGCCGACTGATTATTCGATAAATGTCATCCAACTCGCTCACGTGAAGTTCCTCTGGCCACCTGCGCAATTCGGGGCCTAAATTTTGCGAAGGTAATCAGATCGCAAAACCCGACGAAAGGTCCGCATCGCGTACACGTTATCATTGTCGCGTTGTATGCGTGGAAATGCGGTCCTTCCGCTCACTTCATCTGGATCGGCGCGCTAATTCGACTGGACTCGCATCTAAGGCTTCCCTTTCGAGGTTTATCTCGATTCTAAACCTGTTTATCTCGGCGATCTTTCTGTGTCACAGGCGCGATCATCGAGGCCGTATATCCAAAAGCGTTTCGAGACCACGGACGTCAGCTAGGGAGATGATTGCATGAAAGCCTTGGTGTTTCCGCAATTAAAGCGCCTTCACTGCTGGGCTGATGTATGGAGCGGCGGCAGAGAAATCTATGCGCTCCGGTAGGTTGACCACCGGGAAGGCAGTCTCTGATTTGATTTGCTAAAAGATGTCGACCGCATGCCAAGAGGAATTCGAGAGGTATTTGATAACGAAGGTGGCGCAACCATGTCCTCCGGTATGCCTCGCCGACTGAAATTTAATTGAGTGCAGTCGAAAGAGCTAGATGAAAATGTCAACGGCTCGTTGGGCATTTTCACGCCTGGCGATGAAAGGTGATTAAGCGCTTCCCTACTAATCTTATGCTTTGTTGTCATTTTTCCAATATATGCACATCCCCCGGTATTACCACACAGACGGAATTTAGAACTGCAAGTAGTAAGTTTTCGGAGAGAGACGCTTAAGACCGCTTACGTATGGGAACGCGAGAAAGCATTATGATTTTTCTGGAGATTTTTTTTTTCTTCTTTTTCTACCCCGCTCACTTCCTGTCTGCTCAAGCTCTCGCCCGCGTTTTGTACTTTCGTGCTCTACACCACTTTCCGCACTCCCGGGCGAAAGGTAGCAGCCCCAAAAAATGAAAAGGCCACATGAAAACGTGTGTCAACGCGCTCGCTTGCCCGCGAGCAGTTCGTAATGCGAAGCACCGCTCAGCGGCGTTCAACTGGAGATTAGTACTTTTTCTTTTAAACACTCACTTTATACACTGATGACGTGGCGCCACCTCCTACCCATTGGCCGCGCCGTCGGGTGGCCAACGACGCACGCGATAGGCCACGTGGGCAATGACGTGCGCGATGACGTATACCCACTGGGCACACAACTAGTCAGCCAGAAGCGAGGAGCCGGCGTGGCGTCGGAGAAGCGTGCTCGTCTTGAACCCCCGAAGCCCGGGTTTCATTCTCACCCAGACCGATATTTACCTGATACTCTATTCAACGTCATTAGTTTGCTTTTGTTTACAGGAACCTCCGTAGGAAATTAAGACGTTAGTCTACGCATATTTTTTTACGTGCTTTACTCTTTGCTGTCGGAAATTTTTGGTGCCGCCATTCGATCACGCCGCCGACTGCAACGCCGGAATTTCGCGTAGTGGGGCCTATAATAATGCTCTCGCCTTAAACACGTGTGGGGAAAACTTCACTCATTCGCACTGTTTCTTTACATAGTTCTCTATATTCTTTTTCTTGGTCGAGTGGCCATTAGTTCACTCGCCCATCCCACTAATCAAAGGAAGGCAAATGCACGAATGAATGAATGAATGAATGAATGAATGAATGAATGAATGAATGAATGAATGAATGAATGAATGAATGAATGAATGCTGCCCGATACATCTAAAGAATAATGATTCACCAATTGATGTTTAAAATCACGCCAGATACGCGTTTTCACAAAACACCTCGAACGTCTTCATCGTGTACGCGCATACTCTTTGAAACCGGACGGCGCAGCGTACCCCTGCCTATGCACGAAAGCGCGTATACACGCCGAAAGCACGTTGGCTGGGGTACGCGTCGAGAACGAAGCGGCGGGCCAAAGTGGACCAGCACACAGCGAGCGCGGAAGTACGTGACGCCGCCAGCTTGCCTGCATGCGCCGCCGACCTGCAACAAAAGACTAACACGACAAGGAGAGGGCTCGACCCAATTAAAGAACGAGTCGGTGTCATCACCATCGTCTACCTTCTAAACTTTTCAAACCAAACTTCCAGCAGCGCTAACTACCGCGACCGCTGCGGCGACGTTTCAAGAGACGACGAACGCGGAACGTATACACGCCTCTCCAAAGAGCGATCGCGGCAGAGATTGTCAGCTAGACGGAGCCGATGAGACAGATTGAATCTGGCGGCGGCAAAACATCTTCTGCACTCGCTAGGGCGCCGACTTGTACACCGACTTGTGTCTTGTGCACCGGCTAACTTTGATCTCCCAATCACCGCTTCCGTTATGCCCAAAGCACTCTGGCTGTACCGTCGTGAAAAACAATAGCTGCAGAGGTACATGCTGAGACGTAAAATTTAATGAAAAAAAAAAGGAGTGAGTCAAATCTCAATAGTAGTAGGTTTGCCAATTCAGACAGCAATGAATGAAGCAAAGCAACACAGAATACAACGATTAAATAAACAGCACTACAGGGCCGAGGAGGCAATTGATGCCAGACTCCGGAAAGAAAATGTTCAACGATTGATTTGGTATACTCTCAGATGAATACTGGGATTTCCGGGAGTTGCAGACTACGCTATATATATATATATATATATATATATATATATATATATTGTTTGTTTGTTTGTTTGTTTGTTTGTGTGTGTGTGTGTGTGTGTGTGTGTGTGTGTGTGTGTGTGTGTGTGTGTGTGTGTGTGTGTGTGTGTGTGTGTGTGTGTGTGTGCGTGCGCGCGCGTGTGTGTGTGTGTGTGTGTGTGTGTGTGTGTGTGTGTGTGTGTGTGTGTGTGTGTGTGTGTGTGTGTGTGTGTGTGTGTGTGTGTGTGTGTGTGTGTGTGTGTGTGTGTGCTTTGCGTCGTCATCATCCGCCTATTTTTATATCCGCTGCAGGACGAAGGCCCTGTCGCTGTCTTGCGGTACTCCCGACGTAACTTCAGTTACTTATCATTATTGGTGATTTACTATATTTACTATTTCAGTGGTATTTGTGACAGAAATAAGGAAAAACAAACTTGATGAGACTTGTTTTTAATAACTTTTGACAGCAGTGTAAACATTGTATATAATTTTTATATTTATTTTCTAAAGTTCATAAGCTCGAACGCAAGCGCAATGCAGCCAGCGTGAATGAAAGAAAGAAAAAAGCGGGGGGGGGGGGGGGTACAAACAAGACGTCACAAAAATGTTATACGCCTTAATACAAGAACCTACAACGAAACCGCTCGTGGGAACTCGTTCCGGAGTGCTTTTTGTACCGCATGGGTTTTGTTCCCCTTGGGATGTCCTTCGTTCTACTGCAAGACAGGGCCAACGTCTTATCTACACTTAATTTAAGAAAGAAACACTGAGCCAAATTAAGCAAGATAAACACGTTGCCAAATCGTATAACGCCACGGAGGGCTGGTACATCAATGTGGCACCGCAACCTGTCGTCGCTTCAGGCTGCTCTCCTGCATACGAGACTGTCTGCCGTTGCGACTTAATAAATTATTCAAAACGAGCATTCTGCCGACCCTTTAATGTTTCTGGAAAAATTCTTCAGCTCGTGCTTCCTCTTCAACCAATTGTGAAAAGCAGAAATGTTCTTTGGATATTGCGCAAAGGTTGCGAAAATAGTGATATTTAGAGAGAGAGAGAGAGAGAGAGAGAGAGAGAGAGAGAGAGAGAGAGAGAGAGAGAGAGAGAGAGAGAGAGAGGGGGGGGGGGGGAACCTCCAGCATCGTGATCACTTCGGACTATTCGAACCACCGAAATCCCTGGGGCGTCAAAACTTCTCGATCCAAAAAGTTCGATCGTGAATCGTGGAGTGGAACACATTAGGTGACGGCGCTTCACGACTCTTGCTACCAAGAATCGACACAAAAAAAAGAAAGTGGTTAATCGTTTCGGAGGCTTTCTTGCTTTTGGCAACACCTATCCTCATTCCGTGTGCTCGTGTAACACTAGCGCGCGGTGTCGGATACGGAGCTCAGCCATATCCGCGCTCGCACTTGGAAGGATCGGCGCACAAAAGCGCGCCGATAACCGACGCGTGCGCCCACGATCTTACCATTAATCAGATTTCCACTCGTTCGGGAAAAGCAGTTCGCCCACAGCTACAAGCAGCAACAGCAGTAGCAGCGGCCGGCACCGCAGCTCAGTGCCATATATACGAGGGTTCAGCGTGCTACACGCGTGCTACTTCGAGGGAGAGCCGTTCTTTTGCTACACACATCCGAATCACTTGGCTCGCGGAGTCGTTGCCTCGCTGGCGTCGTAATCGCGCAACGAGATCTCCCGCGCTCTTCCGCGCCTAGACTTTCCCGCATCTTGTGTTTCAATTTCCGCCCCTTTTTCGTTCTCGTCCTTCTCCCCCCTCCTTCTCTTGCCTTCCTCCTCTTCGTCGCTCCTCGTGTTTCCGTTATCTCCAGTGTTACCTCATCGTCAGCTCGCACGCTGGATTCGTTTCTCGTAACTTCCGTCACGTAAGCAGCGGAGGCCCATTTCCGTTCGCGCGCATAGCAAGTGCTTTCGTGTCGCTGAAATCGTGCAATGTTGCCTGAGGCGTGGACAGCTTCAAGAAATCGCGAGAACGAACGCCTTAGTGAGTGTGCATTCCTACGTGGAACATTTCGCACGCGTCGATGGTCGTCTGCTGCTGAGAAGCGGTAAGCAGACGTAGAACTACCTATACGCTGAGACACGAACTCGGATTGAACAAGAGCACGTCTTTATTATTCTGAATTGTCTTCACCAGGTAGAAACGGATGATGTCCTATAAATGAGGGCCTTGACGCCACTGGTTATATTGTTTTCTCGCTTTGAAAAAATGTGTACGCTAGACGGAGACAAAAATAATGAAGGGAGCAGGTTGGCGTGTGCCATTGAAAGAGGCACAACGCCTACTTACATAAGGCATGGAGGAACTGAAAAGAAAGTGAAGTTATGAACGCCGAAGCAGGAGAGGGTATACGAAATAGTAAACGCATACACCAATCGTTTATAAAATTTCAAAGGAACAATAAAACAAAATACACGATAATACTGAAGTGGGATACCACTTCAACACAATACAATTCAGTCAGCAGACATAATGAAATGAGTGGTAATGCTTTCCGCTCGGTGATTGTCCTTCGAAAAAAGGAATATCTCCATAGATTGGTGCGTGCCAAAAACGAAGCATCGTGAACCTAGCGAGCTTCCTCCTCTCTGAGAGTCAGAGAGGAGGAAGCTTCCTCCTCTCTGGCAGGGAGGTTAACCGGAAGATAGATAGTCGATATAGGTTTTCATTACACTGAGAGAGCTGGGGCCGAAGAAGGGGTTTTCGATATATTCAGTCTTCGTCACCTTTACCGAAAACTTCCTGTCTCTTCTCCAAATATTTCCTGAAGTTGGCTAACTGGAAAAGCCGGCCTCTTCTGAAGCAAGCTTACTTCAAATGAATAACATGTTTTCTACCATAGAAGAAAGATTGAAGGAAACCGGTGCTGTCGATAGCAGACCATCCAATGTTGAGGCCTGTCATGACGAAAAAAAGAGGGGGAAATAGATGTTCTCAGCCGGAAGGTTGATTAACTATAAAATCAGTCCAGGCGAAATAACTTGATAATAAGAGGGATTAAAGAAGACGGGAGAGAAATTGAAGATACTTCGATAGAAAAGATAAACGATGCGTTTAGTGGCATTTTGAAACTTAAAATAACTACAGGACTGAAAGTAGAGACCGTCGCATCATATTAAGGGTGGCTGACTTTAAAGACAAAAAAAAAAAAAAAAAAGAACGTCATTGTCCTAAACTTAAGGGAACGTCAGTGAGGACTATTCCTCACTTGTATACTCACATTGCAAACTTCGGTGGTTGAACATTGCTATGGTCTTCGTGTTCTCTTGGTGTTTGTTGTTCCTGATCTCCGTTACATTCTATGTATCCTTTGTAGCCCCTCTTGCGAGGGCCATATTACTGGCCTGCAGTATTGAGTAAATAAATAAATAAAGTAACATAAAAGAATCGTCGAAATACGGAAATGTCTAAGGGCTGCTTCACAGGAGGAAAGGTCAAAGGGAGCCAAGGTTAAGCTTGCACATGACAAAATCAAAATCAACAATGTACTCTATGCATGGAACGACCACATGAAAGAGCGATACGAGTGTCATGCGCTTCCACAGGATGACTGCGTGAATTTTGGAAATCGAAAGCTTTAAGACATTGAATATGAATGCAAGAAGCATGCTCAATAAGGTCGAATATATCAAAGCAATGACTCTAAAACATGAACCGGACATTACAATGATTACTGAGAGGTGGCTTCATCAAGATATATTAGATGGCGAGGTAATACCTAATTATTATGTGATGGTTAGGAAAGACGCGGAATTTTGCAAGAGGTCGAGCACACCACGTTGGGAAATTTCGATGTCTGTAACAGGTAGACTTTCAGACTGAGACACAATGTTCGGCATAATACCATTACCTTCTGTGGCGGGGTTGCGTTATTGATTCGGAATAATATCGATTTTACTACACTCCATGTTCCAGTTGACATTGGGAATGTATGGGTTAAGCAAATTTTAAATAACTACGACGTCCGCATTGGTGGTATATACAGGCCAGCAAATTCACCAGTCCAAGTACTTTTAAGTCTCCGGTGCTTCATGCTGCAATATGCAACATAGTGATAATATTATATTTTTGGAGGAGTTCAACCTGCCTGGAATAAACTGGTATGATTGCTCTCCTGGAACAACAGAAATTGCAAGTTGTGAACAACGACTAGAACTTGCTTTTTGCTTTGGTTTAATCCAGGTGGTCAGCGACTGTACAAGAATCAGTGCACGTACTTCGTCCATCCTCGACCTTTTTTTTGCGTCTAACCGCATGATGTCTTTTCTACTTGACTGTGAAACGAGTGATGTTATCTCAGACCATAAGCTAGTAGTGCTGTCTTTGCGCCTTTACCCCAGCACCATGCGCCTTCCCTTCAAGAAGGTCGTTTTAAACTATGCTGGTGCTGATGATATCGGGATACTATAATTGTTAGAGAACTCTTATGAGAGATTCTCTGAACGTCATCAGCACAACCCCAACCCAGATTATCTCTTGGAGTACTACTTTAATTTGGTTAGGTCTTGTATACAACAATATATACGTAGGCGTATTAAGAAAACTAGTAACAGAAGTCAATGGATAACTCGAGAAAATAATACACACAGAAAGACAACTAAAACGGAAACGTAAGAACTGTAAGAATAATCCTAACACTCAGCTTCGATTTGAGATGCTCGCTCAACGGCACAGACAATGAAGTACCCAGCCGCTGAGAGTTTCAACGGATCATTTGCTTTTGTGTTCAGTTTTGTATTATTCCGAACATTGTGTCTCCGTCTGAAAGTCTACCTGTTACAGACGTCGAAATTTCCCAACGAGGTGTGCTCGACCTCTCGAAAATTTGAAACTAAAGAAAAGCTCCGGACTCGATGGCATCCGAAAGTAGTTTCAGTGCCGGTGCGCTAAATGGAATTCAAAATATCTCACATTAACTTTTCGGTCTTCGCTTCGTAGCGGTTCTTCCCCCAAGGCCCCAAGGTTTGGAAGAAAGCTAAAGCGATTCCTATATAGAAAACCAGCAGTCCAGACACTAAGGAAATTATCGCCCTGTCTCGATCACTAATACTTGCTCAAAGCTACTTGAACATATTACCTCGAAACACCTTATGAGTTATATAAATGAGCACAATTTATTATCTGATTGCTAACACGGCATTCGGCAAGGCTTGTCTATTACATGTCAGCTTATCGAAGTAGTGTACCATCTTTCGGAAACCATTAACTTTCGCGGGCAGACAGATATGATCTTCATGGATTTTTCAAAGGCATTCGATAAAGTGTTTCACTGAGAATTGCTACGAAAAATTATGTTAATTTTTAATAATACTACCATTACAAATAGGTTCTCATTTTATTTTCATTCTCGCGAGCAATATGTTGACATTAGAGACACGAATTCTCGAGAGTTTCATTTGTGAAGCCCAAGGTTTCGAACCCCAAGGTTCGAAATTCTTCGCAGTGACACTACTACGCACCGCCATTCAGTACTCCTGCCGTTCGTACTGACTGTTTTAAGTATAGCTTCTTCCCAAGAGCTATCAGCGAATGGAATTATCTGTCTGAAGAAGCTGTCTCATCTTCATTAGCTGATTCATTCATGAAACACATAGCTGACATGCTGACTTCTTACTGCTAATAGAAGCTTTTTTTTTTTTGTGCTATATGTGACTTGGTGCGTTTCTTTGCTACCAATTTCCTTATTTGTTATTTGTGCTAGTAATATTTCCCTTGTTAGATTTGAATGCAAAATATCTGATTTCATTGTTTTCCAGCATACTAACTATTATACATTTCTATTCTACTCCTATAATAGCCATCTGTAAGGGCTGACAGTATCTGTAAATAAATAAATAAATAAATAAATAAATAAATAAATAAATAAATAAATAAATAAATAAATAAATAAATAAATCTTGACCGACGGCCACTTCAGGTGAAAAAGAAAGGTGAGGCAGTTACGATGTCTGTAGCCTAGCTTTCTGCTAATCAATATATTAAGCTACTGATTCTACTGCTTTATGTCACTCGGTTGCGTGTGGCCTACGATTTGTGTTCGTGCAGGATCAACAGTTAGCGGAGGACGATGACAAGCAGGTGGTTCGAGCCGTACACAGAGTCCTTTCAGAACACATCCCAGCTTCCTTCCTCGGGCTCTAAACAAAGCCCACCTCCACGCATCGCAGCTTCCAGAACGGTGCACGTATTCGCTTCTCTATATCAACGTCTCGATATCGGCGGAAGTTGCGCAAAGAGAAACGGGTGTGTTATTTAAAGCCCGCGGAGAATGTGTACTATAGTTTATATGCATCACACATTACGCCCGATAGCCGCAGAGAGAGACCTAGATAAAGACGGCCGAAACCATCTAGCAGAAATCGAGTCCGGTGTTAGTTGTTGGAGCGTGTCGAATAATTGTCAGGAATGAAAAGCGGCCGCGGGTGCAAACGCGCACAATGCCAGCGCCTCCTCTTGTTTTGCGAAGAATCACGATTTAACGATTAATTATCTCGCCCGCGTATCGCCTTTGTTTGGATCAGAAATGAAAACTTCGTGGTGGGATGCCCGTATCTGAGTCGATCTTAATTACCCTCAAGAGGCTGGCTGCATTGCACAGCTTAACATGACCCAATATTTAAAATGAGCGTTCGGGAGCCCATTAAAGCGCTCTAGTGTTCCAGCAGAATTGGACAACGAAACTGGTTACTGTAGGAGAAAGAAAAATAGGCCATAAACCATTCGATCTTGACGATTATCTGTGTCACGCAAAACTTTTCTGAAGGGTATCGCCGACGCAAATATGTGCAAAGAGTGGCGCCGATGGTAAGACGACAACGTCGTCACGACAACGTGATGCCGATGCTGGAACGATGCCGATGGGATGATGATGTTAAAGTGATTGCAATGGTATGACAACGACGGCATGACAACGACGGCATGACAACGACGACATAACAACGGCGACATGTTGGTATTGGAGCTTACGTCTGCGCTCCCATGCATCAACGGCGGCCATGGGCCGCCTTAATTCGCACTACATCCAGTGTTTGTTTGCACTATCCCTGATACTGGCCGATCGGGCCGCCTAACTTATTGGAACGTACTTGCGTCTGGCTTTGCTTGTCTTCTGACCTTGGTTCCCACTGGGAAAAGAAATATTTCTTATTAAAAGAAATAAAGGAAGACTCGCGGTTTCCCCCTTGACACGTCTCAGCGACTGTAACCCGATAGCATTACGGCGTTCGGTCATCATTTGATGACCATTTGTCTACATCCGCGTGTCCTGGCACGTCCATGATTACCCGCGACCTCTTACCCCCTTGTCATCTACAGATGTCGCCTACAAACACTTAACCTCGACATACAGACGCTGCTTGTACCTACGGCGCGGGACATTGTGACCTAAAAACGGTTTAACCACCCAGAACAGCTATAAGGCACAAGTGCAAGGAGTCCGCGTGTACATAACAGCAGTTGGACGGCCAAAACACGGGATCAACATGGGATCACAATTACACGGGATCACAATTAGCTTGTCATTCTGCATTACAATCATAACAAGGAGACATTTCGAGCGTTTTTACTAGGATTGGCCTACTTATGGCTCATTACATTGGTTCCGGGATCGGCCGACTAGTAGTAATAGATGATCTAATTTGATGAGGCGTTTTTTCTTCTTCTACCAGCTCGAATTAGGCGTGCCAGTTAAAAACAATATCTACCACGGAGACCGTCTGAAAACCTGCTGTGGTTGCGCAACCGCAACGCCCATCCATTATCAATATCTATCATGAGTTATCATGAAACTCCGTCACCGTTACTCATGTCACACGATCCGTAACAAGGTTCGAGTTCGTCCAAAGGAAAGTATAGCATCTAATTTGAAATTATGAAGCATAGAATTTATGAAAGTCAGACCGCTTACCTCTCGAAACGAGCACAATTTTTATTATTTTTTTTTTAATTTTCTGTCGCCTATAGTTAGGGCTCTAACTACGACTGGAACGAAACCAGACCAGACGGCTAGTCAGTACATTGACTGCTCTTACGACTGCCATGCGTTGGAAACGCGCAAGATATTGACAGCCAAAATCGGTGCTCAGACGTGTTTAAGGCTTTCTTGGGACGTAACCTCGGCGAGCATATTCCGGGACCGCTCGAACAATACGGTTTCCATGAGGAAAACGCGGCAAGGCCCATCTCACGATTCCATGATTCTTTTGGTCAGAGCGATTCTACGCACTGCTGACTACTCTGAATGAGATAGAGAAACTTGAAGCAAAAGCACGCTGCCATGAACCGGACGCGTTTCCAGACCAGCGGGGCGAAGCCAGAAAAAAAACGAGTTGGTTGGTTTAGGTTTGGTTACGCTACGAGCGAGGAAAGGCATTGTTGCGGGTGGTGCGATGTGGCGCTTGTATCGTCAGTGCCCGTGCCTCTTGAGAACAGCTGGAGTGGGGGGGTGGGGGTACAAGAAGAAAATAAAAAACAAATAAATAAGAAGGAGCGAACATGCGGTATTGTTATGCGTGAAAAGGACACGGCCAAACAAAGGGCACCCCGTCGATTCGCCCTTTTTCCGCGGTCGTCTCACACGAAGCAATTTCGGTTTGCCATTTCACGCTATGCGGCGCTGTTTTCTGGCCGAGAATCATCATAGCGGTCACTCTCGGAATGACTGTGGTTTTCTTTCTTTTTTTTTTTTTCCGTCAGCCGGTAGAGATGGAAAACAGTAAGCCAGGAGTTGAAGGGACCGCTCACGCGAAGCTCGCTTGCTTGTCACAGCTGTTTCCCGGAGAATCGATGCGGTGGAAGGCGCTTTAGGCTGCCGGAAGAACACTTCTCGCGGGTCGGGCGAAGGTACGAGCCATATACAGCGAGCCACGAGGGCGCCTAAGAACCTTGGTATACGGCACGCACAACGTCGGAGCACGGTATACGCGGTGTCCACTGCAGATTGGCGGTCCAACGCAGGCGCGCATGCGCCCTTAGACGGTTTTCAGGGGGTCTCTCGGCAGCGCCGCGTAATTCAGGCTACCAGGAAACATTTGCCAGTAGTGAGCGTTCTCATTACCAAACAGAGCCCACATTTCATTAATGATATGTGCAAAACAGTAATTTGTGTTGTGCAAAAAAGAAAAGGAAGTCTATTTCAGTCTCATCGCTGAATTTAAAGCTCTTTACTCCTCGGGCGAAACAAAAGAATAAATACCCGCTCGGGTGAAAGCCCGTGTAGCATACATTAGCTGCACGTTAAAGAACCTGACGTGGACAAAATTCTCTCGGTGTCCCCCGGCTACGGCTTTCGTGATAATGATATCGTGGTTTTAAAGAAACAAAATATTGATAGTAAAGACACGCGAGAATACAAGTGTAAAATTACACGAACAATGTAAATGATTATCTTAAAGAATGCATTGCAGATGGTCCCAACTTTCTGAGGCTCTGGCTCCATTTGTGTTGAGTAGGGTAGCCAAACCAGACGCATTTCTGGTTCACATCCCTTCCCTCTTTCTTTATTTCCTCCTCCTCCACCTCCTCCTCCTACTTGCATAAATTCAATACCCTACTGCCCGTACCTTTCATTGCGGATGAAAGGTGGCGCCAAAAAAAAAGGGGGGGGGGGCGAAGACGTTTATTTGCGAGAGGCTGTTATACTTGACAAGTTAGGCGTTAATCACTGCTTCTCATCAGATAACGAAGATGAATCATTAACTAGATCTATGAACAGCTCTTCGCACGTCACATTGCTCAAACAGATTCGCGAACCTCGTTATAACTTCGTGATGTTACAAAACGCGATACTTGTTTCTCGTTTCAGGTGTACCGTAACTATAACACCGAAACCGATACAACCGGAATGCGATAGCCGGAACTTCCCCTGATGAGGTGTCGCTAGTCGGTTTCAATAGCTAACCAGTTGCTAACCACGAACACCCTGGGGTCACAGATAACCGAACTCCGGCGGCAAGCCCTACACAGCTTTGAGATACGGCGCCGTCTCGAATGCGCCCATAGTCGCTTCGGCACCGAAGAACGCGCTCACAAAGCGAAGATTCTTTTCCTGCTCGATTAACACGCTCCACATTAAAGGTCTCATCGCGGCCGACAGTCTTCTCGCCTGTCAGGGCAATAATTAAAAATCCTGACCATCGCTCTTTGGTCAGTCATCACGCGTGGCGGCGCCTGATAAAGGGTTCCTCGGCATAGACGAGGAACCGCAAAGCCTGCTTGCACACTTCATCACGTCACTGCCTCGTGGCGACGTGAACCTCGCAAGGGAAGTAAGAGCGCAAGCAACTCGCATCTATGTTCGCCCGACGAAATAAGCGAAGCACAAGTGCGAGATAGGAACGCAGAAGAAATTAAGGGCGTGCGCTTTAATTCAATTCACGCCCGGCGCTGTGGTGCCTGCTCTCAATCATGCGTCTATCGTTATGAAGATCAGCAATTTCTGAGAACGCCGGTCCAGCCTGCTCAGGGAAGACAAGGTATAAACGAAGGCGCGAAAGGGTGCTCTAAGAAAAAGAAAACAAAAAAGAAAGAGAAGGAAAAATAAATCAGCAGTCTTAAGTTGACCTCAACCGGGAGAAGACGGGTTCACCTCATAGTGGGGGAGTGACCTGTCGGTTGTGCTTCCGTAGTTGCAATCTCTTGGTTTGTGACCCGCCTCGCTACCTATAGGTATAAACTAAACTCACGGCCAGTGAGCTAATTACAGCGGCTTGTGCAGTGTACGCAAGATGGCGCGATAATTTATTTCTTGCCCTCTTGCTGCAAGGCAAATAAGCTCAGGACACCGGTATTAAATATTTACATTCGTTGGCACTCATATTATTCAGGTTTCTCTTTCTTTCTTTCGATGTTTTTCCGTATATTTTTTTCTTTGTGTATATTTCAATGCAAACTGACAATGAATTCCATCTCAGGGTAACAGACCCCCGTGAAGTGGAAAATGGAATCATCGATTCAGCGCATATTGTCCGTGCGAATGACCTATTATTGATGTCAAATGAATCGAAAGAGAGACAGGGCACTGTGATGCCATCGACGAAAAAGTATTTACTCTTTTCTGGTCGCTGAGTCACTATAGATAACCAAGTGCCGTCTTCGTCTGCTTCAGAATAATATGTAGCCCATCTTTAGGGACAAACATGGCGACGGAAATCGCGCGAATGACTCCTGAACCGGCTCAGCTCGACAAACTTCTAAACGAAAATGCGCGTTTTACCATATCTCACATTTCCAGGCACAAGTCGGCCGGAGCTGCAGAGTGGGTAATGAGGGACGTCGTAGCAGTCGGCTACGTATTAACTCTTGACCACTTGCTGTTCTTCAAAGTGGTACTAAAGAGGGATATTAAGCAGTTATGTATTAGTTAGTTATTCTTCTGCACTTGCAGATGCGCCACATTTCGCGTGGTATACGATGCTTGGTAATTCTGAAATGGCCGCAGACACGAACGGCTTGAAGTTGTACGTCACACAAGACATCGTCTGGACATTCCGGATATCGTAATATTGCCCCACCTTGTGCGCCATTTGGTCATCTCTGATCAGGCCAAAGAGCTGCTACAGCCTACTCTGATTGGCTCAAAAGGCCGCCATTACAGAACACGATGTCGTGGCAAGAGTATCAAGAAGGGCACCCGAGCTAGACGGAACGTTGTAGAGTTTGACAGCGTTTGCTGCGCGGAAGTTACTTGTTTATCAGTAAAGGAGGAGTGCAATGTCTTTTTGAAGTAATCAAGGCACAACTTGACGTAATAGTTCTGCGTAAACTCGCAAGGTGGAGTGAAATAATTAACGAAGGGAGAATGAGACACCCACCCAAACGTAGCCAAGTGCTACAAAGGGTTCAAAGTGTACACAACTTACGGGAAGCTTTCGTGAAATCTCACTGTGCCCAAAGTACCCAAACGAGACTTCTTTAGAAGTGCCGTACCGGCGTTGAAGCTCTGGAGCAAAACTTAACAAGGTACAGTTCAGCCTCGATTCCGGCCGCCAGTAATCAAGCCGTTGCCGCCACATGAATGAACACAGAGTCTTGAAGAAATACTGTAGAAATCTCAATTCATTAAGTGCGGCTCTGTAGCATCCCTTTAACGAGCACGTCAACAGCGGTGTATACATCCAGGCCTCTTTTGCCAACCGCAATGGCCACAAAGTCATGGTTTTTTCTCAAGCATTTCTGCACTGCTGAAGTCGTGCTGAAACCTTTGCCTTCACTCGTATACCGGAAGAGGCCGAAAACTACCGAAAGGGAAAACCAGGGACCGCACGCATCTCTCTTCTCTGCACCGCCGCAGTTACGTCCGCGAGGAACAGACGCCTTTCGGAAGTGCACAACGGGGTACCTTTTTTTTAACCCTCGCTTTCTTATTTCCCGAGCATACGTGCGGTCTCCCTTAACGAGGTCACAGACGGGCGTGCAAAGCACGCTCACAGGCTCGAAAGTGATTCCGACAGCGTATGAAATACGGCGAACAGAGGAGCTGTACGCTACGCCCTTCCATATGCAAGAGTCCCGCTGGCGCCCCGGCACACGAGCCAATAACGCGCTCTGGTCCGCGGAATAATTAATCTTGCCGCGTTTGCGAAGCTAAACCAACGAGCTCGGCCAATTAACCGCCCGTACCACGAACGTCCGAGAGAGAAAGAGAGAGACCCGTTGTATAGCAGTTCTTGACCATTGGCAAGCGCTACAGCTAAGAGGGAGAAAAAAAGCATGACCAGCTGAAACGGCGGGTAACAAACAGCTCGCATGCTCGAGAGTTCGTTGTACGTGCGTCTTTTTGACTAGCGTATACATATCGCGTCTCCATGACAGCGCAGTTGGAAATGCGAAATTAACCCTGGGTTACGTGTCCCTTGTTTTCATAAGCGCTTTTGCTAAGAGGTCGTTTTCTGGGGTCATCGGCCAGAGTTATCGACCCAGGCGGCGAGCTTGAGAAATACGCGCCTAGTGCACTGATTGAATAAATAAATTCTGCGGTCTTACGTGCCAAAACCACTATGAAGGCACTGAAGGTTCAAATATATGGAAAGAGGACAACTTTCTCATAACGGTAATCAGTACGCTACCGTAATTACACAATACATCAAGGATACGGAGAGAACTCAACAACTAACAAGCGTTGTTTCGAAACAGCACAGAGACCATCTAGGCGAGCTGGTGGAACGAAATCTCACAAGAAACGTACATGGGTATGATGCGGTTGTCCGAAAGTCAAGTACAACGTTAGAGACTGCCTTGTCTTAGCCACTGACCCCGTCGTTGACCTGCCCTGAAGAATGTGATAACTGGTGAAGCTGGTTTATACGCTACAGAGTTTAAAAAACAGGTACATAGAAGAAACGCGCGATCTCCTTAACTCTGAAACATGCGCAGATACACGGGGAAGCGAAGCTTTACCGCGATTCACATTAATTACGTCTATTAACTGCGGTTTAGCCGATAAAAAATACAAAATCGCGCACCAAGTTCAGCTTTAGGACGCTACACAGGTTAAGTCCGTTGTCAGAATACGAGCGAGCCACTTGAAGCAGTCTTACTGATGTTTTTTATTAAACACAGGAAATGAAATAAAGCCCGCCCACACTCTTTCTAGCCCAGAGCTCCCTTGACTGCACGCCTTGTCTGCGTTACGACAGGACATGTTTTGCGCACATATGATGGAACGACGGACGGTGCATAATTGTGCACAAGAGGTGATTTCAAGTATACTAACCTTCACTCAAACGCAGTAGTTACCCTAAAAGTCTTCCTGTGATGGTAAAACAAGGACACTATAGTATGCCTGGCACACGGCGGTATATAGTGTCCGTGACTCGCGCAATTCTCCCATGCGCAGCTTATTCATGCGCGCGCGTGTTCCATTCGCCCGCCGATGTGCAAAGCGAAGTCGGCGAGGGGAAATCGAAAGTGTAAGCGAAGCGGCGTGCAGAAGCAAACACACGTTGTGTACACAGTTTCAACGCGACTGCTTCGTTTGCGCTGCAGAATCAATCGGCACGGAACCCGCCGCCTAGAGGCGCGCGCTGATTAGCATGCAGGCGCATACATTTGCATGCTGGATCGAGTGCGGAGCGCGCGCATCAGTGGAAGGAAACACAGAACGTGTACGTTGTCATCGACCATCACGCGCGCACACCTAGACACTGCGAATTAGGCTGGCGTTGGCGGCGTCATTCAGCCGTCACTAAGAAAACACGGGCTAGACTAGTACGACCAGATTGCACCAATACAACGACCACTATAGACAACAACTGCTGAACAACGGCCAATTAACGGCAACGGCCAAACCAGTCACAAGCAGGCCGAGCCATACAACGAGACTAGTTGACAGCTAAGGCGAGATTTCAGTCTCATCCATTAAAGCGAACATAGCAGGAACCCGTGTTAAACTTCATCGGAAAAGACCCTCTACAATGAAGCACCTGACAAATATGTGTGTGTTCGCGTGTAGCCTATATATGTCACGTCCTGTCTACAGGCTGCGATCGACGATTAGTTGGAACTCGGTGACCCGTTTAATACGAGACGGCGCTTTATGTGAAGAACTAAGCGAAAACGAAATTTACAGCAAGGTGGACGTGTGAAATGGTAAACAGCAGAAATGCCGCTGAATGAATGTTGCTACGACAGTCGTTGCTGCCCTGAACGCGGCCTCCGAGATCACAGCTAAGCCCTGTGGAATACAAGTCTGTTGAACGAAACGTTGCGCCCATATAGCTTCCGTCCTTGTTCAACCACTGCAGGGGAGGTATTCTGTAAGCGTCCACCTAGTGGACTTGTCCATTCCGTCGAACTGTTGAATAGCTGACTGGCTGGGCTGATGTGCGCTTTAGCAGGAGCCGTACGCCACCGCCAATCAGCGCTTCAGGAGCAGACGACATGGACAAGTCCGCTACAGGTGGACTCTTACAGAATACCTCCCCTGATCGCTGTACGTGGAGAAGTGGTACAGCACCCGCCGATTGCACAGGCGAGAGCTGAGCAGCCGCGGATGATATAGCGACGCCGTACGGTTGCAACACCGCGCTTGATGAAAACTTCAACGTCTCCCGTCGCTCGCGCCCGCCAAGGCGTCGCTCTAATTACAGCGTGCGCGTCGCGCGCACCGCTTCCACCTCCCCGACCCCGTGCGGATGCCCGCGATACGTTACACGGTTTCGCGACGGTAAAGCTCGCCTCCTGGAACGACCGGTAATTACCGGGACTGCAACGTATACGCACGGGCAGCCTTCGTGTCAATGACGGCCCTCGGCTTATAGCCGAGCTTGCGTGTTAGGTCGGACAGCTCGTGGACTAAAATATGCGCCGGCCGGTGCGATACGAGACCGGGAGAGCTGCGGCTGCGCCCAGTTTTGAATAATGTGGAAGCGACTGCGCGCAGTCGCTGTACACGGGCCAGCGATCCTGCAATTCGTGTCGTATAAGACGCCACCTGGTGTCTACATCGCACGCGAATTTGAGCGAATCAAATGTACCGGAAAAATAATGACCCCTTGCGCTTGCCTATCCTACGCTTGAAATTTCGGACGATGGAACACGCCCGAGGGGTTTACTGCGTGGGCAGGGCGCAGTGAAGGCCCGGAGCGGTGAAGCGCGAGAGTTGATGGCCGCCTTCCACGAGTCGCCTGAACGGATGACTACAACATGGGAAACGATGCCCTACAAAGAAGTGTTAAGGCTCATTCACATCGGCGACTGACTACGGTCACGCGACCAGTCACAAATGGTCGCGAATGGTCGCCTGCCTCGAAAAGCGACTATATTGGGACTATATTATTTTTTCATCCACTTTAATTCCATTAATTTATCGTTTCTTCAGTTCATTTATTAAGCACAAGTAATTTCCCCTATGTTGTCCTTGGTGTCAGTGTTTGTTGGCTTCTTATGATATGACTATATTGGGGCCAGTCGCTCGCTCCTCGACTATATCAGCAATGCGACCGTGGTCGCAAACCTGCTAAACCAATCAGCGGCACTTTGAATATTATGTTAGCACGTGTTCAAACCTGGCGTCCTGCCGCGTCGCACCAAATACAGTCCACGCCACCATGGCAGACCACACAAATGTAATTGGTGTCTTGCCTGGTCGCAGCATGTTCCAGCAACGTGTTGAATGCACCTCAGGTTAACCTCCCTGCCTTTCTCTGCATTCTTCTCTCTCTCTCTCTCTCTCTCTCTCTCTCTCTCTCTCTCTCTCTCTCTCTTGAATGTACGCCGAAAAGAAAGAACAAAAATCAGCCACCGATTCCCACGCAACGCGGCTTACAAATTGCAACTTGTTCTCAATGATACTCTTCGGCAGGCGCGCGGACTTCGGACGGCAGGCGGCTTGCTTGGCCGGTCACTTATCGCGAACACAGAGGCACGGGCGCGCCCACTGGCGTCGCTTTCTATTCAGACGCTTATGCGCTGCCACAGCTGACACCACGGCAGAGCACATCAGCACAGCGACGGCGTCTTCCTCTTCGCTCCGATCGAAAACCACGGCTGTTGCCCGAACGCGAAACCAGCGCAGTGCGCCTGAACTGCGTAGACCGCCAGAGTTCTCGCTGAGAACGATAATCTCGGGGGTTACGACTTCAAGGTCGGGCGCGGCCAGGCTTGCCGGTGAGAGCATCAGGCGCCCCCAGTCGCGTTTTGGTCGCCAGTTGCAAGTGGTCGCACGACCTCCTAGAGTCGCCGGTGTGATTGAACCTTTATATTACAAAATTGGGATATATAAGAGAGTAGGCAAGGGGACGGGGAACAAAGGGGGTGAAGAGTCATGATGGCGATGAAGGGAAGTAGGTACGTATCTACAAATCATCTACGTTGAGGGTTCTCTAAAGTCGTTAGTCAAGTCTAGTAGCTCGGTATCTCCCGGTCTTCCTCCCCTACCTCTCTCTAGTAGCAGCTACAAAAAAAAAAATTATCAAGGCTCTACCAACTTTCGTCACATTGGCGTGGTCGCCGGACAAACGCAAAACATGTTTCTGGTACCTGACAGTGTTCACAATCTCGACCCATGTCACTGCAACATTTTGTGTATAACACCCAGTGAACGCGACACCAGGGCAGGTCCGACGCGCCGTATCTATTTCGTTTCGTCTGACTGAGCTGGTGAGAAAGGTAACAAGGCGAAATGGACTAAGAATGTCTCTGCATTAAAATAAATAAATAAAAAAATATGCAGTAACCGCCTACGATGATTGCAAATTTAAGCGACAGCGGAACGCTTCAAGAGAGGTATTCGCTTTATTGAAGGAATGGTTCGCTTGACGGCGTATATATGTCACAGCGAATACATTTAGGTGGCGTTTGTTGTATCATTCCTTCGTCTGGTAGAGGACAGAGCCCTTAACCAGCACAACTGTGGTGGCAGTACAGGTTGACAGCAAGTATGCGCGACTGGAAACCTTACAACAAGTGGCGTTCGCCCACGAACGTGTATCCCTCGCAACGCGAGTGCGTGCCCCTTGCATTGGTGCCATACTTCCGACCTGCGACCAGCAAGCTACGACCGCCAGCCACCGGCCACGAGCACGGTCGAAGGAGCCAACGAAGGCTCTTCGCTTTAGAAGACGCAGAGCGCATCGACACCCATAAACCGAGCGAACCGCGAGCGCGCACTATGCCACCGCACGACCACAGAATATCGCGTGCAGCTCAAACTCGTGCTCCACACAAAATATACGAAACTTGCACGGTGTCAAGCCTCAATAAATAAAACAAGGCACAAGCGGCAAGCAAATTAGAGGCTGTTTCAACATACTATCCGATGAAATTGAGCTTCCCAGTAAAGACTAAGTTTGCCGAGGACTACCCGCGGGCCACCGATGACGAGGTGCGAAAGCACGTCCGTTAAAGAGCAACCGAAAATGGTACAAGTACTCCAACCACGAATGAACGATGGCCTACCGACACGCGGGGACGACCCTTTAGGCTCTGCACGACGCCATTAGTTTGTCGGCACTCGATAAGAAGGCGTTACGCCAAAGCGTCTGAACTTAAACAGACCGATTACGACGCCTTTTATTTTTTTTTTTAACACTACGAAAACCAGGCTGGCGTCAGGTGTGCGCTGAAAATGAATCATCTGCGAACCTAGCACGTGTTCTCAGCTTTATTCGTCTTCACGCTTCGCCTAACTCCATCTTCTTCTCACTTACCCCTCGCTTTCGCCAGGCGATTCCATCAAATGGCGTCTCATTCTCTCGTCGCTACAACCAATCTGTTCCACCTTGTTAAACGTCGGTTGCTCTAGAGAGATTGACGTAGACAAGTACCTCGGCTACTCCATTTCTCTATAGCGTATAGCGAAAATCAATATTAAATAAGTAAATTGTGAACAACTTCAGCCCAGCACGAAAAAGCAGTGCGTCCGCTGCTCCCGCAGCAAGGGAGAAAACGATTGAGTAGCTCAAGCCCTCCTGCTCCGCCGTACCTGGCGAATCGCTGTAGCTCCATCCGATTACATAAGAAAACAGTCTATAGCATCCGCTTAGACTGGGTAGAGGTGCTGGCTTAACTGAAAAACACGACTAATAAAGTAATAACGAGAACAACGCCGTAACGTAGAGTTCACTTGACGTCAGTAAAAGTCGCTCCATATGTGCACTTTGTAGTTCTCACTGTAGTCCAAACACACAGCTCACATTGCGTCCACCTAAATATCACCTGCATACTAATGGTGTTCCAGTAACGAAACTTCGAGATCGAATCGAATACGAATATCGGGGAAAGGAGGACGACCGAATATAGAATAGAATATCGAGTATTTTCCAAATTCTAAAGCAACTATAAATATCAAGCATGCGAGGAGTCCGTAGACTTAAGAGCTGCGGAAATTCTGAGAATCGCCTATTAATGCGCAAGCACTGTTTGGCTCGGCTGCGACTTCGCTTATGCTTAGTTTTCCTCACTTGCTTTTTTCTAGCTTATGTGCATCGATCCACGGCCTTTGCGGTACCAAAGAATGCTTAGGCTTTAGTCGACATTTGCCAGATTTTCTCGTCGCATCCTTGCTCTTCAATGCAATCGCACCAATTAAACCGGAACGCCGGAAACGAGGGGAACCAGAGCGTCTCAACGCAGCAGAGGGATCGAAAAGGAACACCAGCTGCCGCAGTAGCGCGTGGCGCATAGCGTGAGAGGATGTGAATCGCCCTGCTTCCATGTTACCGTCGCTGTCGCTCTCACAATCCTGTGTTATGCGCGCGTTCCTTGTCCACAAAAGGTCTCGCATGCGTTCCGACTGCGCCTTGATAAGGCGCAATCAAAACGAGCCAAGTGTCTGAACGGGCTCGCTTGCCCGCGAGGTGTTCATAAATCTAAGGACGCTCAGCAGCATTAAATTGGGCATTGCGCCACCCCCCCCCCCCCCCACCGCCTAAAATCAAGTTAGCCCATACAAAAACTTCAACTTGGCCCACCGCCAAAGTTGGGCAAACTCCCAAATTTAAGTTGGCCCACCCTCAAATTTCAAGATGGTCCACGTCCACATCATCTACATTTACTACCAATCATCAATCATCTGCAGCTTGTAAATTACAAACGATTGGTTTCAATTATCCGGGGCATCACGACAACCACAGTATCGAAACAAGGCCACAACATGTTACCAGATGAACGAACAGGACTGCGATCATTACTGCCCATAAACTTCGTCCTTCTGGCTTTAAATGGCTTCGTTGTCTTGCACAGTGACCATATTGAAGAATATACGGCGCTGGGAATAATTAAACGAACGTCATTAAAATTGTTCGACTGCATGATTCGAACGCAGATCCTCTAGGACAGAGCCCCGATACTGAAACCATTGAGCCAAGGATGCAAGGACAATCGCAACCACTGCAATTAGCAGTGATTACGCGTGCTTGCAGAGTCATGTCACATTCTGCATTTCAAAAACTTAAAAATTGCATAGAAATGTAGGCAAATTTAGGCCCAGATAAAGCGTAATAAACGAAAGCCCCAAGAATGCCTGAAGCCCCAAGCCCAAAGATAAAAAAAATCCATGTACTGCCCATCATTCCCATGGTGGCTGAACGATCGCAGCGCCAGTGTCCCCTCTAGTAATTGTAGCAAACTCTATGCTTACCGCGTCCACCTGGAGGGAGCATTGCGCAATACGATTGAAGGCGGACGAGTCGGCCCAACACGTGATCGTCACGTCAGAGCACGCGTAAGTTTTTAACCCTAAAACGATGACTCCGTCGTGACGTATTGTAAGCAACCGTAAGTAAGTGGCTATAGAGTACCTGTATGCTTCTGCTTGAGTTCGACGGCGGTGCATTTTATTGAGACTGCGTTCTCAGACTGCTACCGACTATAGCACAGCGACGGGTCTTCAAAGTTTATGTATTCGGCTCACAGACGACTAAAGCCTCGGCTCCATCCTACCTCCGCTGCGGCGAATATAAGGATTTTTTCGTCCGGAAGTAACAGCCGATGAAATGTTGGCAAAGCGCGCCACTGCAAAGGAAGCGCAATATGGTCGTTCCTCGTTCCCGATGCGTGCTAACAAATCCACCTTCACCCTAACGCCTTATCACAAGCGGCATAAAAGTAAGAACCGACATGGGGAAAAAAATAGTGTCGGGGATTTTCGCAAGACAGGCACTCGGAACGTCTTGGATAGATCGTAACTAGTTCATTCCGACGTATGTAACGCTTTCCACGAAAACCCCCTCAGCTCCGGAATCAAAGCAAGTCGTCCTGAACCTCCACTAAGGAAGACGTGGGAAAGCTCCGTGCCGGCGAACAAAAGTCCAGCGGGTTGGTCGGAAAAGGGGAGAAAAAAAATAAAACAAAATACAGCGAGCGAAGAAATCACGGCCTTCCCTCGCTGCGTAAGCTGGGAAGTTCCGCGGCGCGCAACACCGCAACGCACGCGCACTCACAGATGCAGCGGTAGCGCCGAACGAGGGCGGTGTGGTGTATACCGCAAGAAACGGCGTATTATGCGAACTCGCGTATAAAGCGAAACACTGTTCCGAGGAAGCAAAATCGAAACGCAATGTACCAGCGCACGGCTTCACGAAACATATTTCTTGAAAACAACGTTTTCTTTCCTGTACCCTTCTCCACGCCCTCGTGTAATTGGCTCCGCCGTCAGTCAGCAAAGCTCGGTGGGAAAAAAAAAAAAAAATCGCCCCCTGCAGAGGCCGTAACCAGGCTGATGATGATGATGAACCGCTGGCTGTCATGTGCACAAAGTCTCGAGTTGAACATGGGCTAGTATAGCAGTCGCATGCCGCAACCCATTTTCCCTCCAACCAAGACACGCAATGCGAGAATGACAACGTTTAAAACACTCACGCCAGGTTGCACTAGAACCGAAGCTGCTCGAAGCCACGTTTCTCTCTTTATAGTGCAGTCAATGGGAATAGAAATAATGGAGAGAAAGAGACAGATGGGGGTAGAAAGACGCGTACGAACAGCACTACAGAGTCACAGGCGCTCTCTCAAGCCAGACGTTCTAAGAAAGTACAGAAGTGCCTTCGGTGCTTTCTGATCCGATGATCGGTGGGGACGGTGTTCTAGTATTGCCTGTTCCCTCAGAAGACGATCACCTAGTCTCCTGAATGCGTTGGTCATAGATTGTCGTTGTGTTTCAGTGAAGGGAGAGTTTCGATAACGTAAGTAAGCGACTTGCGCGATTTCAAATAAAACCTTCCTGTTATACACGCGTCGCTACGGCACATACAGCACAACTCCTTGAGGGAGGGAAGCGAAACGCGAGCGCCCCGCAAGAATGCGTGATGCAAGACGGCCGCCATTGCCGCTGCTGCATCGCCCCCCAGGGGTCAGGCAATCAGCAGGCAGCAGCCGGAGGGGAGCGAAAAACGAAGAAGAAAGCAGACCGAGGTCAGAGAGGGGAAAGGCGTTCTTCCAGGAGCCGACCGCCGAGTCCCCCCCCATCCCTCCCCCCACCTTAGGTAGCCTAACGCCTTAGCGCGGTTCCTCACGGCAACAAAGAGGGCAAGAGATTTTGGGCGGGGGGGGGGGGGGGATCACTAGTCAGCTGCCCGAGTGGCCGCAGCGTAGAGTTCACCAAGCGTTCGCACTCGCCGCATCGCCGTCCGGCCGTCGCCGGAGGCGTACGCGGGTGGCCTGACTCCTCGTGTGATGGATACGACAGACATAAGAAGAGAGCAGCGACAGACCAAGGAGGACGGGGAGAAGGGATGGAGCACGCGCATCATAGAACGCGGCCGCCACAGCGGCCGGCAGAGCGACGCGAGAATAATCGCCCTGCTGCTGGAACGCGTCTCCGTCGCGCCAATTTAGGCGTCAATGCCGTCAGACTTCTTTTTTTCCCCGACCTCCTCGAAACTTCCGCCCGTCCGTCGCGATTCTGCGGCTTCCTCGAAGATGCGAACGCAGGAAGTTGTAGAAGATGGACGGGGGACCACACCAAAGAGTCAGTTCCCGGTGGTTCTCTCTTCTCACTGTTTCTTACCGAAGGGGCTAAGGTCGAGGATGCGGTCGGCTGAGAGCGGAGTGCAGTTATGTAATTGAAAACCGAGATTACAGAAGTGTTCTTCGAGCTGAAAACTCTAATTGGCGGAACATTCTGGCTGCATCATTACGTAGTTCACACCTTGCCGATTCCATCACGACCTGACCAGAGGGGTAATGGATGAAGGAAGTCACAGAATGGCTCACTGCCGAAGGGTCTGGAAGCTAAGCAGTCACGAAACCCTAAAGGTGCCGTAAATCTTGATTCCGATCAAGCACGCTGACGATATCCAAATCGGTCACGATGCAATACACCGATTATACATGCACACGCGGTGTAGCTTTTGAAATTACTATGTTTCAACACAGCTGTTTGTTGGCATAGTTGGTGTTCGCTGAAGGACATATTCTTGCCGCAACTTAAGACACGCACAATGAGAATGAAAACGATGACCGCCAGTGCCGTCGTTTGTTTCTTCTTCTTTTTTGTGTGTTAGTGTCTTAATTTGCGGCAAGAACATGCACTATTGAAAGAAATGGCCCACGTGGGAACGCTAACGCTTCCCCCTTCCTCTTCCTCTTCCCCTTCCTCCGCGCTCTCTCCCCACACCCACTTTATTTATTTTCTCCGCCTACCACTTCCGGATGTAGAAGTTCCTTGAAAGCCTTCATGCCAGATCGTCAACTTGAACGTTCTGGATTTCGTGTAGTGGCAATTACTTCGTTACTCAAGTTGGCGTTACCCAAGCTTACGTTAAGAATGCCCAGGTCTAAGAGCTAGGCCTGGGCCAGGAATTAGGCCTGGCCCCACCAACGAGGGATTACGCTGTTCCCACTTTTCTCCTCCTACTATTCCTCGAGTTCTTCCGTAAGTATTGCCCTCTCTCCCTCGTACGTCGTTTCACCCCCTAGCACGTTGATTTGTAAGCCTGCAAACATGGGGCCACGGTCCAAGAATCTTAGTCTCGGCAAACAGTCTCCGATCTAACCGGCTTAAAACAGCGCGATAAGTGACGCGTTCGGCGTCATAACGATGACAAAAACACAATGCGCGTTCGAGTGTCACTTCAGAGTTACACAAGCCACACATGGATTACAATAAGGAATGAGTAGGCTCTCGTAAAGGTCATCCCTAAAAAGAGGCGGTACAGTACAACTGCATCATTTGCGGAAAAGGTGCAATAACATTTGCACCTTCATGAGGGCCGAACATTTGCATTGCCCTAGAAGTCGAACCCATACACAAGCCGCGAATGGGCACGTAGGATGCAGACAAGCTCCTTCCGACTCGATGCAAGTGGAACCACAACTGCATTCACCAAGCTAGCGCTCTCCGTCAGATGGTCGCAGCGACGGCGGCACAACATTCCCTACCCTTATCCTTTCGTTTCAGCCTCGTTTCCTCGTAGGCGGCGGGCACTGCGGACGCGCACATCTACGCGACGAGGACCGGAAAGAAAAATGGCGCCCGACGTCACGGTGGCGTTGACGCCTCAAGCTCGATCGCTCTCGCGGCATCATCGGCAGGCCGGGGCCGAGCCGAACGGACGCAGCGCTGACAGGGGGCAATCAGGGCAGCGACCGCCGCCCCGGCTGACACAGCGCGTCGCCGACAGGAGAAGAACACAACTACTGTGCAGCTGCAGCCTTGAAAAGAAAGACGATGACGTTGTTGCGGCGTGAAGCGACGTGTAGGCGACCCCGACTACTGGTTCCGCCAGGAAGGTTCATTACGGAGAGAGACCCGACAGAGCGATACGTCCGGTCAAGAGGAACGGCCACCCGATGATGACTTCGCCGACGTCCCTTGCTTGCTTGTTGTGGTACTGGCGCATTCCCAATCGGTTAGCCCTGTCATGTTGAAGCACCGTACGTGGTGGAATGCCAGTGAACGAGCAATTATTTTATCAACAATCCCTTGCTGTCAGCTGTCTTTTATTGAAGACGATGTGAAAGAAATGCATTTGAGAATGTAGACCTGCATTCCTAGAGCGGAAGCCGGCTACTCCAAGGCATTTGCACTTTCACAGCACGTAAGTGCTCGTAACACAGAAAATGAATGTATGCAAACACTGCTAGCGCAACCCACAATATCGGTCGCTCACCGAGGTCCTCATAGAGATATACCAGCTGATCTAAATATTAGCTCCACACCATCTGCCTACTTTTGTGTGCCGAGCTCAGTCCCTCATCTTGGCTTTGGCGAACCTACTCGAAGCTCAAGCCCTGACCTTTTCTTCGGTCAATCTCAGCTGCGCATGCCACCTGTGGCGAGAGCTCTGTTTTTCAAAGCACCCGCTGCCTACCGAGCCACAGGTACCATAACGTGAGTAATCCAGATTTTACTGCAAGCTCACAACATACATGACCACGTATATAAACACAATGCGTTGCCAATGAAATCCTGCGCTTTATGCCGCAGCAGTTGCACAGACCAGTGCCTAATGGTGAGGGATTATGAATTCACCTTAATTTACAGACACGTGTCACACTTGCAGAACAGAAGCCACGGTTCCGCTAAATTGACCATCAGTTCACAAAACCTACCTCGCCTAATTCCTTGGAGAACGTTCACTTGTAAACAACAGAAAAGAACGAACACAAGCTGGTGAACGAAGAAGCAGAAGGCAAGAATATTCCAATATTTCACATACGGAGAGACGTCCTTAAGTTTTGCGTGCGTAGCCGCTCGCCCCTGAAAGGCGTCCAAGTGGCGCGGCTTACGACGTGTTTATATGGTAACATGGCGGTCTTGAAACGAACAACCCCCGAGACATCCACAATCCACAAGTTGCCGGCAAATACATCTTCGTCAAATGCACTTACGGCGCGCGCTTTCACACATCTAGGTCAGCTAGGACAAGCGACGCACCCCGTAGCACTCTCAAACCTGCGACGACTGCAAAAAAGCGAGCTTCCCCTCCAAGGACGGACTCATCCACTGACCCACGCCACGCCAACAAAGCATTTCTCTCCTCGTGCTGCCACTCTCGGTGATCCTCCTCCCCGTGAGCCGAACAAGACGTCACCTCCTGCAAGAGGTAACGCTTCCAAACGTATACACTGCAACATTTGCATCTTCCTTTAGAGATGCGGATTTCTATCAGGAGCCCACAAAGGGACCGGGACCGAGGAAGGCGCCAAACGGGGAAGAGACGTCTTTACATAAGCACAAGGACGCACACGTGTCCCCTTGGCCGAACGGAGAAGAAATAACGAAGCTAGTACACCGCGAGAAAGGAACCCTGCCAAGGTTCTGGAAACACTCGAGCAAACGGAATAAAGAAACAGGAATGACAAGTAGAACACGAATACCGACGCCGACCAGGCGCGAGCGCATCGCGGTGATTCATCGTCGCCGGTTGCCCACGAGGCAGCAAAAAACCGCCGGCTCAGTACATGACAGCCCCGCTCGAACTCCTCCAGTCCGTCGCTCGCCAGAAAGCCCAGTCGCGCGGCTAACTCTTCTCGTCTTCACGCGCAAAAGCGATGGCTTCGGGAATGAATCACCGCGGACCCCGGAACCGGGCAGTGACAGCTCGGCTCTCTCGCGCGGAACCGTCGACTCGGCGCCAACGCGAGGGGGGGGGGGGGGGGAAGCCTTGCCGGAAGATTGGCAAGCCAAGGTCGCTCCCGGCCTGTGGTCTTCTTACCTTCGTTCGGCTGCCATCGCTCAATCGACGCCCATGGCGTTTTACGTGCACACGGGAGACGTGTTGCGGTGCCACGAGCAGAGCCGGACGGTGGGCAGCGGCGCGTCCCGCATCGGGCGATCGTCGCCGACGCTCGGGGCCGACCTGGCGGCCCGTAGAACCGACTGACCAACCGACCGACCGATGGACGGGCAGGTCAACCCCCACGTGCACGCGTGAGAGACAATGTACCCGTCTGCGCCCCGGCGAAAGCGGTCCACGTCGCCGAGTAAAGTATATAGCCCCGAGCGTAGCGTGTACACACCCCTTTGACGAGAGAGATCGATACGGCTGACGCGCCGTGAATCGAGAAGCGTATACGAGGGCGAATCAGAAAGCCTTTCACCCCCCCCCCCACCTCTTTTTTTTTCTTTTTAGCCAAATTACGGCTATAAATGCGAAGTGAACAGCAGTGAACCTTTCGTGGGCAGGCCCGGCCTTATTCTGCCGATAGCTACGCGGCACGGCGCTGCTGTCAGTTGTTGAACATGGCGGTTGTGCTTCGCCCGTCCACAGCGTTCGAGCAACAAAGTGTGAAGGCCAATCAATATCCAGAGGGAAATGCAGCCCACATATAGGGAAAGATGTTTCGGTCCGCTGAACAAGTTCCTTGCTGGACAGCGATTCACATGCAACGATGAAGCCAAGACAGCAGTCGGACGGCCGGTGCTTCCACAGTCAGCCGGACGAATTCTACCACAGGGGCATCTGAAATTTAGTGCTGCGACGGGACAAATGTCTGAACCGGCGTGGGGACTATGTGGAAAACTAGTGAAACGTACGTAGAATAGTACGCATCTATTTGATTACCTGTATGTACCTTATTTCGGCTAATAAAAGATAGGGCTAAAGACTTTCTGATTCGCCCTCATAGAATAAGTACGCATGCGCAATGAGTGATGCTCGCGTATCTGCTGCGTAGCCACATCAATAGCGCCGAGACAACCGTTGTGCACGGTCCAGCGGCTCGTAGAAGCGGCGACAAACAAATACTTTAGGAATTACGACGAAGCTCACTTTCCTATCGTATATGATCCCTGGTACGCTTTTGGAATGATGACACACCTGCGAAGGGACATGAACGTCGGGAAGATGTGAATCCCATGTTCTTCAGTCGATGTCCATCCGCACGGAAGATTGGTTACAACGGGCGTCTTGGAAAATGTGACAGCGATGGGGATCACGCCTTCATTTTAACGATTACACTGAAACGGGGCGTAAGCAGAGGGTATTTCTTAATGTCAGTATGGGACCTGCTTGAACGAACGTCACACCCCCGCATTCCTTTGTTCGTGCGTTGGCCTTTTCCCCTCTCCCTCGTTTTACGTGTGTGCACTTTCTATATTTCTGTCTCCCCTTACCCATTCCCCAGTACAGCGTTGCAAACTGGATATCAGCCGGTTAACGTCCATGCTCTCTCTCTCTCTCTCTCTCTCTCTCTCTGTCTCTTACTCACTGACTCACTCACTCACTTTATTTTACTGTGGGTCACGTTATTATGTCTCATGCGCAGGTTTATAGAAATCTGAGAAGTAACCACCGCAACACTTGCACTTCGATCGTGTATGCTATCAAAAACGACGGCGACGTTTTCGACGTCTACGCGGCAATATGGACAGAACATTAATAGGTTATACTGCATGTCTCTATTACGTGCATGTAGCCACAGCTCTTGAATAACATGCGTACCTTAGACCTTCTACTTCAAAAGCTGCGCGGGAAGCACGGTGGCATGCCTTGATGCACTTCCAAACGGTGGCCACGGTTCGAAACGTGCTGTCGGCAGAGAGCGATGCCTTTAATTTAATGTGCCATTTCGTGAACGGATCACACTTACAACGTGCCAGTGGGGAACGAATTCACTCAGTGCGACTTTCGCTTGTTTTCACGCAGGTTTCGTTTACTACGAGCCCGAACACCAGAGTCGTTTACAACTCTACGAACGAGCACGTTCTCGAAGCAACCCGCAATTCATCCTACCCCCTAACCATAAACCAAGTGTCCACACTACATTGAATACGTCTCCCTGTACCACTCAGTGTGGGCATGCCAAAGCACCCCAAAACAGCAACCACTTCCTGACCCTGCCATACAGACCAGTGGGAACGAGCCCTGTCCAGCTTCATCCAGCTGGCAATACCAGCTACAGCTGGTGCAGCGGAGGCGGTGGGCGGTGGCTGCTGCTAGGCTTCTCAAATGAGGAGTCTGCTCACCGGCGAGTGAAGACCACTTTCCCCAACCAGTCCCCCTTACCACTTAAAGGTATGCTGCTACTACTATACTCAAGCATCAAACGCGAAGAGACAGTGACACAAAGGCACGCTCACGAAGAGCCACTTCCTGTTCGTTCGCGTCGGAGGAACAACAATCAGCAAGCCGTGTTCGTGTATGAGCTTAGCGCACATGCCTCTCGTCTAGTCGGCCTCTGTTACACAGCGTAGATATCTACTACTTCCTTGTGCAGAGCGAGATGTGCTCTTTGTACTTGGCAGAGCACCGCTTTAGTCACGCATAATGAAGGCCTGCCAAAAATGCTCAGTTGCATATTTTATTTCGAGGTGCTCCAGAATGAAAGAGACGAAAGTCAAGGTGGTATGCTTGTGCTTTATGTGTTGCACAATTATGCAGAGCAATTAAATATTCACATGTATAATCGGAGATGGTGGGATTAGTTATCAAAAGAACCAAATATGCGGCTCGAAGCACACGCAGTTGAATATTGGTTGGAGGTCTTACGATAAGAAAGTATTTATTTATTTATTTATTTAGTTAGTTAGTTAGTTAGTTAGTTAGTTAGTTAGTTACAAGCTATAGTGCGCTTTTCGAAGAAAAGCAGTAGTTTTGGCAAAGAGGTCGCGCGTAACAATACACAATATACTGAAATGGAGAGAGTTCAATTCACCAGAAGTTGAAGCTACTTTGGTCCTTGCCTCGTAACCGCTGGACAAAAAAAAAAAAAAAAATGGCAACAGCAAAGTGCGTGCGCAAATTTGCAGCATCGGCGTCCGGTGAAACGCGAACAAAGGAGCGCGTGGCCGAAGCGTAACCGAAGGCACAGTGCGCGCCGCGTCGTCCACGTCATCACCACTGACCAGCGTGCACACCACGCTCGACCGCACTACGCGACGGTGCTGCCCATATATACTGCGGTATTGCCGTTTCCGTTCTGGTTCCCTGCGAGCTGAAAGCGAGAGAAGATGACGGCGCACGCTGTAGCACGCGCACCACTGTTCGAGTTTCATTTGACGCTGATGGATCGTACGGCTTCGCTGCATTGTGCAAAACACTGGCCCTATAGTGCGAAATACTAGCCTCTGTTTTCGTTTATTCGTCTTTTCTCGTTTTCAAATAAAAGAAAACCGAAGCATTACCGCTGCATAGGGCGGGCATCATCGCGCAGTGTTGTCAAACCTGACGAACACGCCCGTCAACGGCGATCAATGGACGGCGTGCACTATACCTGAAGTTAAGCTTCGGCAAAGGGCTCCGCTGTTCGCGTTTCGTTTGACGCCAAATAGTACAGTCAACAACACAATTTTACGGAACACGAGATCTGAGAAAAACCTGAATACCTGCGCAGCCTCAGAACGCAGCCTAGTATACGCATTTACCGCCTGTACCAGTATATGTGAAACAACATTATGAGGTTCTTGTTTTACGTACTGCTGTAACAGGTTGCTCGGAAATTGGACATTTCCTGGGATCCGGTGGTCCGTAAGGTTTCGTGGTTGACTGTACATGTTCAGTGGAAGTAATCAAACTATGTTACCGTAAGTACACCCGGCGACCAAATATAGCGAGGCACGAGGTCTGAGAAAAGCTGAATGTCTCCGCAAATTGACAACACAGTCTCGTATTTGCATTTTGGGCCTCGACTAGGCCACGCTACAGCATTGTCGTATACAGTTGTACTGGCTACTGCTACAAGCTAGTCGAGAATTGAACGTTTTCGGAGATTCCGTGGTCCGTAAACTTTTGTCGCCGGGTGCACATTATGCTACTTTGTAAAGCGAAGAGGTTGCAAGTGGCACTTTGTGTCATATGCTATACTGTCTGTGTCGCTGTACAAGTTTGCGCCTTACGTCTGAAGACGCAAAACCAACTTCCGCAAGCTTTCGCCTCAGAGTTCTTTTGCTGGAAGCAATGACAAGCACATAAGATTAGGCCGGCTTGTAAAGCGGCTGATACACATCGCGCAGTGACTGGCCAGTCTTCTCTCTGTGGAACTATTGACGGAACGCTCCAGCTACGGAGCTTGTGCAAGCAGTACCGCTGGGTACACATGCAACGTATTTTGACCCATCACTCACAAGTTCGGTGGCTGCCTAAGGGCTTTCGCTTCGCTTTCAACTATCTCCAACCTATAGTACGTTCTGAATGAAAAGGCTACCTCCGAAACAACCCAGAACGCGCGGGCGACCGCCGGCGAGTGCTCAAAGGAGTCAGCCGCCGTTTAACCGACGGCTCTGACACGTTGCTTACACACGCTGCGGGGGCCCATTAAACGTCGCGCGCTTGAGCAGCGGCGAGCATCTACGCCGAAGGCTGCCTGCATCTCGCGTTCCGCACATTAAAACGACCAACCTGCGCGCCCAAGCCAGCAGCGCAAAGTAAGGCAAAACTGAAACAAGTGCCCGTCAAAGTTGACCCTCAGCCATTTAGCCGCGGAAGCGTTCAGAGAGCCCTCCTCCCATTACACAGAATGCGGCAGTTGTGGAAACGCTTCGGCTTCGCTGGCGATCCGCAGGAGCTTGTCGCTCGTCGAGACGCGTGCATCGACTCGGTACGCTCTCTTCTTGATGTGTGTTCTCAAAGTATACGCGGGCTGATAGAACCCGTCACAAGGCGGTGGAATTGCTCGCTTCGGCTATTACGAAAGAGAAAACGGCGCGCCACGCACAACATCGAAGGCGAAGCGACAGATCAGAACGCGAGGCGGCAGAGCCTCGCGTAGAGAGAAGCGGAAGCAGATATACAGGTACACCCATGCACGGACGAGCGAAACAACAAGCAAAAGAAAAAAGATACGGACATGATGCGAAGGACGAGATTGAGAAGCTGTCAGCGTCTACGAGGTATAAAGTGACGTGCCTTTAGCGGCATTTCCTTACGCCTTCGAGCCTTCTCGTCGCGGCCTCGGAACAAAGCGCCGCAGCGTAAGAACGACGCAACCGCGAAGGATAGGGGGAGAAACAAAAGCGTGTGCGACGGGATCGAAATAAGAAATACATAACAGCAGCAAGAGAAGGGAAAAGAAAGAAAAGGAAAAGGTATGCGCCGTCAAAGTCAAATCCCCCCCCTTCGCCGCCTCTGGTCTTCCCTGCCAGCGTCGCCCGCGGCAACGCGCGCAACCACTTTGAGCAGGAATTGCCGGGTTTACGTTGATTACCTCGCGGGTCAGAGCCGTAATAGATGCCTCGGCCTGCTCGTCATCTCAAGAGCCTTGGCTACAGAGAGACGCCGCTCTGCGGTGGTGGTGAAGACGGCGACGCCTCAGCCACACGACTGCAGCCTTTCCGGCTGGCAGCGCATCGTCCCACCTGTGGTCGCAAGCATCTCGATCAGCGAAAGAACACGAAACGAATGGGGTAAAAGAACGGCTTGTCCGTGTTGTCACGCTTAATTATCCCCTGACCGTCAGAAACGGGGGCGCGCGAGATGACCGTTACAGCATGACACGACGATAGAGGCTAAGTTAAATGCGATTAGGTATGAGGTGTACACACACGCCTCTCCGATGTCTATTGTGGTTTAGCTGCAACAAGCAGTGTGAGGACTGGTGCATTAAGCAAAGGAATACACGGCCTCAATCATTTGTTGAGGCCGACGTGGGGAAACATGCCCTCGCCAGATCAACAGGCGGGTTGAGAAAGGAACAGCTCCGTAGAGTTGTGACGTAGAGAGGCACATGACAGGAGGACCAGCAAGGAAGGAAGGCACAGCATTGTGCCCACAATATCAATCCCGCCTGTGGAAAACTCAGTGATTCCTTATCGAGATAACTTCACCGGCTATGTATAAAGCATTCATCCAGCTTTACCGAACTTCACCCTGTTTCACTCGAGTGCAAGGGCTGCGGCAGCACTTGCACTGAACGCGGGCCGCGGCGTGAGAATGCGGCAAAAGCCGTGCACAAATAAAGCGATCAATGAAAATTTGGATGGGAGGATCGACACCTAACCAAATCTCATTTACCCACACATTTCGTCCCACAAAACCAGCCTCACAAGTGACTACACTTTACTCCCAAGTCCCTTCACAAGTCACACCATGATCGCAGAAGTCGTCTGAGCGTCATTCCCCGTGCAGACTGTATCCGAAAGCTCTGCGTTGCTCGTTTCCTGTAAGACAATGCACCGAGGAAATAAAGTCATCTCTTTCGCGGGCAATTCCTTGACCGACTGGATTTTTCGTAGGCGCTACACTCGGAAGGTATGCAGAACGATCCTATATATCGCTATTCAGGCTAGCCTTGCCAAACTCTCACCCACCCGTAGACCAACGACACTTGAGGAGTGACTGGCGGACTCCTCCTCCGACTACGTACGTGCCATGATCGAGCTCATCACGACGCTCGGCTTGGCAGATAACTGGAACAAAGCGGGCGAACCCGACCAGGGTTCTTGAATAAAGTTTATGCTCCCTCTCTACTATATATATATATATATATATATATATATATATATGGTCACGTTCGCCTACAATTCCTCGCGCCACGACACAGCTGGCTATTCACCCTTCTATCTCCCCTTCGGCCGTGAGCCGATTTTGCCTTTCGAGACTCTCCATTCGACCACACTCGACTCGCCGACAGAGTACACTCGGGATGTAATAGCCACAGCGACCCAAGCACGCCAGATTGCCCGCATTCGTCTTTCTGCTTCACAGACACGCCAGAAGTGCCGTTACGATCAGCGCCATCACGACGTGAACTACGAACCAGGTGCTCTTGTTCTAGTTTGGTATACAACTCGACATTTTGGTCTTTCTGAGACATTCCTCTCGCGATACTATGGCCCTTACCGCATCCTTCGCCAGGTGACCCCTGTCACAAATGAAGTATCTCCGCTGAATGCCACGGTGCCTTCACCTCTCTCTCACATCATCCACGTCAGCCGTCTCAAACCTTACCTTTCTCAGACCGATGGGCCGCACCAATCAGGTGCTTTTTCCGACGGGGGTGATGTCACAGTCGGTAATGTGGAAAGAAGACGACGAAGAAGTGTTTAGCAGTATCGATGCTCTACGCTTATTGGCTCAGCCATGAAAAGTCATCTGTAAATAAACGAACGCTTCTTCCTTCCAGTAACAATATATATATATATATATATATATATATATATATATATATATATATATATATATATATATATATATATATATATATATATATATATAGCCGCACTGATTCGCTCGCCATCTCTCCGTTCACGGCTATCTGTGACCCGCGGCGTTCAAGTTCACATCCACGAGAGCCTTGACACCCGCTCCGCGAGTGATTGGCAAGGGCGTCAAGCATGCAGCGTCGTTCGTCTCTGCCACACGACATCGTTTACAATCTAATTCTGCTCCGCTCAAGCCGCCCATTGTGTCCGCGTCACCGCTCCGTTCACAAACGCTAGGCCGAAAGCGCCAAACTGTACGCGGCCGAAGCGCGGTACACACGTGAGGTATAGCATAATATACATGCCGGCATCCTTCAAACCGTCTGGCTGACGCGATAAGAGGGATGTAGGTGCCGAAGGTCTACTTGTCGCCTTGTCGTACGGTAGCACGGCTATTCCTAACAAGGTCAGGCCAAAGTAGTCGTTTTAGTGCTTGCATGCGGCGGTCACGTCTTGGTTAAGGCTGCAGTTATTGTGACAAGACGTTCGACTTAGTTTTTCGAAGGGGCCCATTTCGGAGGTTACGACGCGTCCGTTTTTCTCGTTCTCCCAATGTAACTTCACGATTCGCTTAAACAAGAAAAGCCCGTGGACACCTGAGCACTTATCACGGGTTGTGAGTGCGAAAGCATTAATGTCCAATAGACCGCCGCTGAGTGGTCTTTCGAGTATTGCGCTACGAATAATGTACCGTAGCAGTACGTGCTGCGAGCGAGGGTGACGTAGCGTCGCAGCGACACCTTCTCCCCTCACGACACACCTGGCGCGCTAAGGAAGCAGGCCTCTTCCTTTTCGACCGCTCTGCTCTATAAGTGTTACCCAAAGCCTCTTCTCTAATAGGCCGATACCCTGTTCACCATTGATTCATCCATCCAAGGTTTGCCTATAGGTGGTAATATTGTTCTCATAGAACGCGTACGTTCCACAGGAAATTACACTGAACGTAACTATGAGTCGCAATGGTAGTGCAACTAGCTGCAGCTTGGGAATAGCTTCGGAGTAACGTTGCCAACGTGCAACAACCAGAAGAACTGTGCTCCTTACAGAGAAAGACGCACAACTTCCGCCATCGCTCATATAGCGAATGCTTCACGAGACTAACGTACGACCGTGGCTGATCCTCTTAGGCTGTTTACAGTGGCGGCGAGTAATTTCAGTACGATGCCATCGTGACCGGGACTCAAGAGTTGATCCGGCTAAGCCATCGCGAAATCCCGGCGCACTTATAGTTAAGATCGGGGTCGCGATACTGCGTGGAATCGTGTTTGGCCGAGCGTAACGCGTACCGCCTCTTTCGCGAACCTCTGGCGCGAGCTGTCACATTCGCTGCGCCAAGCGCGCTCCGCCCAGCTCCATCTCCAACCTTGGCACGCACTCCAGTAAATTTTACTCTTCAGGCGCAGCCCCCATGGGGCGTGCAATTGACTTTATGGTGTGCTTCAAGTTGTTATCTACTGGTCCTGCGAAGGCACTATTAATGTGGCTTGTGTTCGGGTACTGTACGCGTCAAAAAAACGGAGGCCACAACGAGCCTAACCAAGAGAGAGAGACGGGGGGGGGGGGGGGAGGTGATGTTGACTATAACTTGTACACTTGGCTGCCCAATACGTAGTCAGGCTAGGGAACTAGGGCTAGGGATAGAGTAGGAGTGCGCGCTACACAATTTATATCTTCGCGAGAGGTCATTTTACACTCTTCTTACTTTAATTGCATCTTCTATTATGTCAGAGCTGTTACGAGGTTGTATCTTGTGCAGTTCTTTGGGCAGAAGCGTAGTGTACCACTCTATCTTGAATTGTCGATTTGCAAGTACACTTTTTGCGCATCTTTGTGTAGTCTTCCCAGTACGATTTCTTATGCCCATCTGGGTATGAAAATAACGAGAGAGAGAGAGAGAGAGAGTACCACAATATATGTCAAAAAAGCAGCTGGGGCATGAGAAAGTAACCGGCTGTAGACAAACTGAACAAGAGTACCTTTCAGCGTTGAGGATGTCGCCTTGTACAACACTTATGTCTTCTCGATAACTGTGTTGCGTTTTCATGAAAAAAAAAAGAAAGCGGGACGTCGTGGCTATATATTTCCAGAAAAGTAATTTAGAGTTGTTGCATAAGTAGCCGAGTTTTAACAAACTACAAGTGATCGAGTTATATAGAAGCTGTTCAGACTGGTAAAGTGGCCATATGTGCAAAATATTTCTTATATTTCTGCTGTAACAGTGCTTACAAACTCAAAACTGGTTCTGGTTTGTTTCCCCGACTTTTTCGATAGAGGGGATGACGACGGTCGTCATTTCTCACTCGTTCTCAGGCCAAGGCCTCATCCTCGCGAAAGAAAAGAAACAATTTTATAAAAATAACAAGAAAACATAAAGAACTTCTAAAACCTTTCTAAAATAGCAAAGAAACAACTTTGCAAAACCGATTGCACTGGTCGCAACTCAGGCAATAAAATACAATTTTATGACGCGGCGACTTCGAGAAGGTAGTCCCAGTCCACCCAGCGGAATGAAAATCGTATTTAGCCAATAGCTTTTAAAGGAACGTTGCGTTTTCTTTGGCATACAAAGAAGAAAATGCCATGGACACATGGAATCGCAAATAAATTTGACACACTAACCATATCAGTGCACCTACGTCACTATAAGCATGTGACTGCATGCTTGCATAATTACTGCGAGCATGTCGCCACGATTAATGCAGGTCGCGTGGGGCTCGCAATCTGTGCAGCTTCATGGTGTCCCTGAAAGCCGCGCCTCCAGGGCGCCAATCGAGACGCGGTGTAGTTAAGCAAGACACAGCGGAGAGCGTATAAATCATAGCAGTGCGTTGTGATACATCTACACACCTGGCGAACCCCTCCACCCGCTTCTAATCGCGAGGACCGCGGCCGCAGCGTTCAACGCGCTGCGCGCAACTACATTGTCGCACTTCAAAAAGACGCCCCGGCGGGAAAGCGAAGAAAGTACAAGAAGCGGCCCCTGGCGGGGGCAATTTGCTCAGGAATGAGCACGAAGTATTACGTCACAGCCGGCGCCGTACAGCACGCGCTGCGACGGAACAGCGGCCGCTGTGTGGCTCAGAGATTTCTCTTTGTTTTTCTTTTGTAAGGAATGCAGAGCGTCTGTCGAAGGCCCGCCAATGGACACGTGCGGAAACTTCGCCCGCCGCGCACGCACGCATGCAGGTAAATGCTCTCAAACGCGTTGCCCTGTAGCTATACGGCCAAAACGTCCATCGGGCCCGTGCTCGGGAGATGTCCGTCTGTGCTTTCGGAAGGAGCTGAAGCGGAACGCATTTCTCGCGAGATTCCGATCAATCGACTTGAGAGCTGCCTTGTCAACGGTGCCGAAACAGAAAACGTGCGGAGGACCTAGAAGCGTTAGAACGAGAGAGAGGGGTGGGAGACAGAGGGGAGGCTGTGTGGGTCTACGAATCTGCACAACTTGTTGGAAATAGGCGAGGGTTGTTACACTGAGGTGCGAAATTATTCCGATTTTGTGCTTCGCGAGCACACACTTTACGCTTCGGCGACCGCGAAGGGCCGCCAGTGTTCGATGTTATAGCGCCAGCACGCATGACTGTACATTTTCTGATGGACCAACCGATGCCCGCTTTGATCAACGCGGTCCTATCGGTGCTTATAATCTCCTTTCCGCACTGCTCGCGCAGGCGCGCCTGTTAAGGGCGAATGCTTTAGAGAAAGTCCGTTACGTTTTTCAACCTATAACAAGGTTCGTAGTAATCTGCTTTGAAGGAAGAGGGCTGCAAGATGTGCCCGTGTTTCTCAGTTAAGGTCCCGCTGCTGTAACGAACAAAGCCTTCAAGAAATCATCTTTGTGCCTACAGCATATATGCAACGTGCTAAGTAAGCGCTACACGCGCGCGCACAACACGCAAGCACCCATGCGCCCACGCCGGCACTTTAAGCATCATCATCATCATCATCATCATCATCATCATCATCGTCAGTCTGGTTACGCCCACTGCAGGGCAAAGGCCTCTCCCATCTTCTCCAACTGTACTAATTGTGGCCATGTTGTCCCTGCAAACTTTAAGTATGTAACCCGGAAAATCATTTCAGGATACGCACTTACGGGGGGATGTGCTGGGCTGAGAGCAACACGTGTTAGGTACAAGGTGCCAGATAGGGTGAAGGATCACTAAAGAAGTGGCACACGTAAAACCGCGATCGGAGCTTGCAACATAAGAAGCTACCAAAGAAGTCTTAAGTGCGATTTCATCCCTTGGAAGGAAGACGATTGCGAGCAGGGGACCGCAATCCTGTCAGCATAAAGGTCCGGTGGAACGCCGGGGATGTGCTGCAGTGATAATAAATACAGCCGCGGTCGAACACATGCCGACGTCCATGTCACAATAATGCCGGCGTCCATAGTCCATATAGTCAGTGCAATGACTCATTGGAAGAAGGCATTGTGCCTAACAATATTACGCCGAACAGAAAGGTTCCAGTTAGGGAGGGGCCCGAGCTACTCCAAGAACTAGGATGTAAAAGGATGTCTACCTTACGTGGACTTAACTTCATGTTCCATACACATATTTCATCCCATGTTCGTACTTCCTTCGTCGACTCTGTGTTTGCTTGAGCGCTCCATGGGAGTCGCACGGGGCAGTTAAAACGCCACAGAGGAAGGTCCAATTGTTTCCTAAATGACTACGCCCACTATGAAGACACGAAAATTCGTGCCAGAGTTCACAGATGTCACTGTCAAGGTTGCCTACATCGTGTCCTTTTGAAGTTGCTGGTGCAGACCTTGCAGGTAATGTCATTGCAGTGAATACTTCTCGTAACACTCTTTTTCCTACACGTTCCATCGGTTTCTGCCAAATATAGTTCAGTGGCGCCACCTACTCGCATTCCGCAAATCACAACATCCCGTTTTCTCGTTGGTATTACTGTCAGCTTTTTTCTTATGCAAATGTGAGAATAGGTTATGCCATTTGACTGCAAGACTCACCCGTGAGCACGCGAATATAGTGTATTTCCACCTCCCACCTTTCACTCACCGGGAGAAAAACAAAAGAGAGCCGACAACGGGTGGAGACTGACGACTCAGCTTTCGTAGATAGACCCAAATACGGTGAGAAATCAGAAATTCCAGCTGTTGTGTTCGCCACACAAAGTGGAGATCTCAACTATCAAGTAGCCTGTGTCAAAACAACTACTCTGATCCAGCGCGCCGTCAGCGACCGAATGTATTGCACCCTTAGAAATGCCAATATCCAAGGCATCTGAGATGAGCAGCTACAAGTGAGGTTAAGAGGGGCGCAAGAAAAGGCGTAACGGTATTCGACAGCTCCTCAGGTTGACGAGATCGAACCGCGTTTACCTTGGCATAGCGTGCTAAGGGTGGCTAGCACTGAACTCAGCCTAAGTTGATTGATAGGAAGACAACTTTGAGTCCCAGTGATGGAACTTCGATGTCATTTGTTACAGAAACAATGAGGTGTGGTGAGCTTGGCAATAATGGAACGCTCATGGAAGACGTTTCGGTGACTTGAGGCCGCCTCGCGTCGACAAGGAAAGGTAATAAAAGCAGGTATTATAGCTCCATTTGGACACATTGCGTGTGTCAACCTTCAAAAATCACAACTTCAGTTTCCGGATAAGGCGCACAAGAAAGCGCGACCCCAATTTCTTGTGCGAAGCGACCTTCACGTCCAGTTTCGAAGCATTCTCCACAGCCGCCATCTTGTTGGACTGCAAAGCAAGCCGCATCGTTTTTGACTTCGATGCTGCCTTCACGAAACTGCTTCACGAAATTGCGGGCTTCTTTCTTCGTCATCAGTGGAAGCCTTAAGACGACCGACCGCTCTCCCTGTCTACACAGCCACCTGTAATCCCAAAGCAAAAAAGACAAGTCGGTGTGCAACTTACGCAGGGTATAATGCGTGCACATACAGTCTTCGCCATCAACAAACCAAGCCAAAGATGAGACGAACCCGCGTTTCCAGCAGGTGTACCCGCGCCTTACTCACCCCCTTCCGCACCCCACCACCACCACCACCTCTCTTTCTTTCGATCACGTAAACAATAGCTTTGGACAAAAGAGCTCTCCGCACGCGAAGGAGCCGGGAATCGCGCAGCTGTCGCGGCATCGGTTGCAGCAGCAGCCGCAGCAGCGGAGCCCTCCAGGCGGTGACACCGTCGCTCGGAGGAGAGAGTGACGATGATGATAGGGCTGCTGCTCAAGAAGGCGCCGAAGCGGCCATCGATACACGCCTCGATTGGCGCGGTCTGCCTCGACGTCGCGGCGTTCCAATAAAATTGCACCGATCGGGGCTCCGCAGGCACCCGACACTCGCAGCGGGCTTGCCCAGCTGTTGTGATTACGAGGAGGGCTGGAGATGACAGCGTGCTTCCGTAGCTGCTGGACCTTAAGAACACAATGGGAGCCCACCACTGCCCGCAAGCTTCGCCGCAGATCGGCGTAGAAACGTGGAAAGTAGAACGGGACGAAGGGAACGACGGAAGGAGGGCTTTCTGGCGCACATTTTTTCTTGAGCGCCTGCGAGGTAACGCTCGCTGCAAGAGCGAGCGCGCGTATGCGGGCAGATTGGCGTCCGTCCTCGATCGTCCTTTCTCGCAAGGGAGGCGGAGGTGCTGGCACCGAAGGTCCGACCACCGCCGAGCATTCCCCAGCAGCCATGAAATGCGGCTAGCGGAAAAAAAAAATACAGTAGCTTGGAGGCGAGCGAGATGAGTCACGAGCCGATGGGAAAGCGTTCGTGTGCCTTAGAGACGCGACAATGGAGCCGCATGAAGTGTCGCGGAGGGCACACCGACAATATTCGTGGACTTGGCTCCAGGATCTTGCTGCTTGAGCGGTTAATTCGAGCAAGAGAGAAAGACAGAAAGCGAAGGCGCAGAGGTCAATCATGTAGGCTCCCTTTTGAGTACCTGCCACTAGAGAAGTGAGAGCGTTACTGAACAGCTTGACGGCGAATAGAATTGCAGTCAACCGAATAGCTAAAATATGGGCAGAAATTGAATAAGTATTAAAACGTAAAGAAATATTCCCAATATAGCTCAATGATTCCTCCTCCTCTTCGAGGATTCAGCTCTGTGAACGTTGCTACGATAACAAGCATACCCGCATGCAATGTGCGATAACATAACCCGCAGTGCAAGCCTCTTACAAACAGCTTCGGCATGGTTGCACGGTAAGTAACAGCAACGTTTATCCAACCTGGCAATACTTCTTGCCGGGCTAGTTGCTGACGCATAAGACAGTTGTATTAGAACAGAGCTCAAATTAACGCATACAAAGGTACTCGCCCTTTCTCCTTTGTCTGCGTATGCGTGAACTTAGGCTTCTCTTCTTATATTTGTTGAACATGACTATGTTGTCAGGACGTGTCAATCAGAAATTCCAATTCACATCCAAAACTACATAATGTTATCCTCTCTGGCTACGTCGTGCAATGTACAGCAGTGCCAGAATCAAAGGGCCGAATATACAAAATTCTGAGGATTTCACGATTAGTAGCAGGCCAGATACAAAACTAAACAAGCCACCATTCTCTGATGTTTTTCTTTTGGTAGGGATAGTGCTTACACTGCCAGCAAGTCCGTAAAGCGCCTATTTGCTTGGTATTTCGTACGACCCTTTTCTATAGGGCTAAATTCGGCAAATCAATGACGTGTATGCTAGCTGAACTAATCAAGTCACTCTAAGCGATAAAAAGAAAAGGGGTTACACAGCCCTGAAACTTTCAGGCACACCGGTGAGCACGACGTCCACGCAGCCACTTCGTGCGTCAAGCTAAGAGGCCTCCATGCCGGCGTAACGCCTACACGAAGATATTCCCAGAAGGCAAGGATTACCGCCACAGGGCTTGGCTAACCGGCCACCTGATCGCTCGCTAAATTTGCTACCTTGAGTGCAGGTCCCTTATCATTTACCCTTACCGCGAGATCTCGTAATTTGTCAAATCATCTTCAGACGATGTCTCAGACGTCGCAGGGAGATGGATGTTCGAGAGGGCCGCACAAATTTAACGTCCACGAACGTTTCTCTTACTTCTCCTTAAGCAGGAGCCAAACGATTATCGCATATCCCCTAACCCGATCAACCAACAGCACGAAACCGCAATTCGAGCAGCGTGCGTCAGAAGGAGAGATCGCTCGACCAGATTACGCGACGCGCTCGCATGTTCATGCTGCCAGTGGCGCGCGAGCAGCAATCTGGGAACAATGGCCGGGCTTTTGTATTCAAAGCGCGTTCGCGCGGACGAAGGCGACGCGGGGTCTAAATGAGATCAACGCAGTTGGACTCCTGCTGGGCTTCCGGCGGCAACGACGCGCTCGCTTGCTCTTCGAGAAGAGCTGCAGCCAGGACAACACAGGAGGAGGAGGAGGAGGAGGAGGAGGAGGAGGAGGAGGAGGTAGCGAAGAGACACCCGTGGAAACAATCTGCATCCAATTTTAGGCGCCTCGCAAAACCGATTGCCGAACCACACACATATATATTTTTTTCTTCATTCAAGGCGAACCGCTTTCCGTTCTCTCGCTCAGGAGTAACGCTACATGGAGAGCTGAGCGGGTGAGCGGCAGAAAAGGACGTCACGGAAGACGAATGGGCGCTGCGGCGTCCTCCGAGCGCTCGTTTGGAATGAGCGAAGCGCACGCAGCGTGGACAATGGATAAGGCCGGTCGCCGGTCGCGTTCTTACACAACTTTAAAGGGAACGCCGCACATGCTACCGGAATTCGCATAGCTGTGCTAGGAGGAAGATGACGAAGTCGCAGTTTGGCGAGAAAGTCGAAGCATCGATTAGGATAGCAAATTAGTGGACAGCCATAATAAGTAACGATAGTAGTTTTATCGGCCGTACAAACTTATAAACGCTCGCTTACTAACTAGATTAACGAGCATGGAGTCAGCGCGCAGAGACAGACATGCACACATCTCACTCAATCACCGCGGACTCTCGCTATCAAAACGCTGGCGTGGAGAAGCGCGGCGGCAGAAGCGAGCGAAGTGACCTTCGTGCTGTCTATCGCTTCAACGCAAACTTAGCGGCGAGAACACAGCACACGCGAACCTGCGAGCCGTTGGCCAACTAGACTGTGCCCCCAAAGCGGACCGCTTTGAAGATAAAGCCAACGAGACCGCGGGCCACACACAGTGACGCCCAGTCAAAGCGAGCCAAACGAGAATCGGTCTCAGAGAAGGCAACATTAACGGCACAGGCGTAACACAGCTTAAGATAACCACATTCCACCACAGAATGCACGGTCTCCGCCATCAGCCCCCTTGGCCTCTTGGTCAAAATACAGTGGCGCGCGGTCAAAGCGAGCCAAACGAGAATCGGTCTCAGAGAAGGCAACATTAACAGCACAGGCGTAACATAGCTTCAGATAACCACATTCCACCACAAAATGCACGGTCTCCGCAATCAGCCCCCTTGGCCTCTTGGTCAAAATACACAGTGGCGCGCGGTCAATGCGAGACAAACGAGAATCGGTCTCAGAGAAGACAACATTAACGGCACAGGCGTAACATAGCTTAAGATAACCACATTCCACTACAGAATGCACGGTCTCCGCACTCAGCCCCCTTGGCCTCTTGGTCAAAATACACAGTGGAGCGCGTACAAAACGAGACAAACGAGAATCGGTCACAGAGAAGGCAGCATTAACGGCACAGGCGTAACATAGCTTAAGATAACCACATTCCACCACAGAAGGCACGGTCTCCGCACTCAGCCCCCTTAGCCTCTTGGTCAAAATACACAGTGGAGCGCGGACAAAACGAGACAAACGAGAATCGGTCTCAGAGAAGGCAGCATTAACGGCACAGGCGTAACATAGCTTAAGATAACCACATTCCACCACAGAAGGCACGGTCTCCGTAATCAGCCCCCTTGGCCTCTTGGTCAAAATACATAGTGGCGCGCGGTCAAAGCGTGACAAACGAGAATCGGTCTCAGAGGATGCAACATTAACGGCACAGGCGTAACGTAGCTTAAGATAACCCCATTCCACCGCAGAATGGGCGGTCTCCGCAATCAGCCCCCTTGGTCAAAATACACAGTGGAGCGCGGTCAATGCGAGACAAACGAGAATGGGTCTCAGACAAGATAACATTAACGGCACAGGCGCAACATAACTTAAGATAACCACATTTTATTATGGACTGCACGGACTCCGGAATCGGCCCACTTGACCTCTTGGTTGAAAGAAGAACGAAGAAAAGCAAAATGCACGCCCAACCAAAGTAGACGCCAAAAAACACAACGTGTAAAGCATGTACCAGTCGGACAGGTTGTTTGTGGAAAAGCAAGTTCTGTTTGACGCCACGTGTAATAATTCGTTATATTAAATTCAAAAACCCCAAAGTGAGATCCCGCTGCTTGCGTCAGATAGAAAAATGTGTCTTACCTAGTGTGTACATTAACTACGGCAAGAGGAATCGTGCTTTCTACGTGCAGGCAAATTTTAATAATTTGAATGACAATGGCATCGCATGATCATTTAAACGAATAAAATCATTTTTTAAGTTGTGGGTGACACGTAATACCATATTTGTTCAACTTTCCCTTCATATTTTTCTAAGCCTGTATGCAATGATAGAGCACACATCTGACAGAGTGCTAAAGTACTATGTACCTTTTTGCATTTGTTACTATCGGAATCTGTTTGTGCGAACTTGATCGCGTAGTTGTGTTTGATGTCAATGTCTTTCCGCTTTATCTATCTTCGAGACACGGTATATGCATGTCTTTTCAATATTGCAGTACCCATTTTTATTTTAATCCGTAGTGCACACGTTTTGGTACTACCTGCCGACTGCCTAGTCTCGCAAAGCAATGTTGCTTGTGCGGTATGGATATGCTACTGTGAAGTGAATGGATGTCAACTATTATTATTATTATTATTATTATTATTATTATTATTATTATTATTATTATTATTATTATTATGTCCCTGAAGAGAGAGAGAGAGTAATTTGCCTAAAACAGACTTAGCAAATTTCTTGCATTTTTCACTGCCAGCTGAATAGTTGATCAATAAATTAGTACTAATTATCTAAATAGGTGTAACGAAAAATTAAATTTCAGTATCTCCAAGCGACGGCAAACAGCATTACATTGGTACTACTGTCCAGCTACGTGGCATTCGCATATTTTTAAACTATGGCTAAAGTTAGCTAGGACACCTTGTATATAACGTTATTAATGGTATATATACTGTCGCTATTCATTCAAAGACATGTTTCCCTTACTAGACGCGCAAGTGCAAATCGTAAACAAATAGCGAGAAAGCGTCTCAGTGACTGGAATGGGAGGCGCGGAATGGACCCGCGCGGCAACTCCAGTAGAGGGAATGGCCCAACTCCGAGGAGTTAAAATTAGTGGCATTTAACGGGGATTTCAAATCTCCGGAATGGAGTTGGAGTGGAACGGAAGGCTCCATTCCGTCACACTATGGTGCCGACATCATGGCACGGTCTCGGCCGATACCGCAACGCGCACGTTCCCGTTCGCAAATATTTTAGAGCGCAGTACGCCTTCCAGCTCAGTGTCTAATTTATCAATCGTGCTTTTAAACGTTTTCTTCGACTAACTGGGACACCTCTGGCAGCGGCGGTCTCGGCTAAGTCCCAGAGTTCGTCTCGACGATCCCGGCTAGAAGACGAGCATCAATAGAATAGATAGAAAGAAAGGAAGAGAGAGAGAGAGAGATTAGCTAAAGCCCCTTGAACTTCGTAAAGTAGCGACACTCTCCTCCTCCGCCTTCACTCCTCGTTTCTCCTCTCTTTCACGCTCCCTCCTCGACCGTGGCGCCGTCTACACTGCTCGACCGTAGCAACGGCGCCAACATGCGCTCCTCGCCACTCCGTAGACGCTTCTCGAGCAAAAATGGCGCTGATGCACGGCGCGAGGGCCCACGTGATGCTATTAGGCCAATCGTGACGCGGCGTCGGCCTCTGCCAGAGCGCGCGAGGAGGAGGCGGTATTCTTCAAAGCCTGGCACTACTTTACGAAGTTTAAGGGGCCTTAAGATTAGCCATTGTAAGTACCCTTTGCTGGACGACCAACGATAGGATGCTCGGTGTAGTGAAGCATTCAGAGACACGAACGGTCTCTACTGGGAGTGACGGGGGAACTCCGGGCTTGCCAGGATCACGACAAGTCAATGACAAGCGGACGGGTGCTTGCTAGGAGGCGCTAAATGCCATGTTGTCGAAAAGCGTGAAGTGAACCAGCAACGTCACTGGAGCGCGGAGAGAATGTACAGAGCGGAGGCTAGGCTCTTAATGAACACATCTATTGCGCAGTCTGTACAGCACTAAAACAAAAAGTCCTAATCATTCAGAACACAGGACAAACATACACACATACACACACACAAAAAAAAAAACGAGGCAGCTCCCATGAAGTAGAATAATTTTAGTTCCTTTCGTCCAAGTGCTAAACATAAATCCAATCCGCCTTACCACCTGCGGAAGAAGCCCCTGATAATGCAAGCACCAAAGCCACATACACGAGGAATTTTCGCCTAAAATGGATCGTTTGTGCAGATCGGCCGGGCAGGCGACGCGCATTCCGATAGTTGTCATCCGGGGAGCTCCAATTACTTCCAACGGCCTTGGAGTGGCCCAACAGACCTTCCCCCGCATACACACGCCTTCGGACTGCGAGCGTGCGAGGACGCCGCCGCCGCCATCGCTTAAAAACGCTCCAGAAACAAGCGGAAGGCCTCGCATCAAAACCAACCGCAGAAAGAAAAGGAAGAAAAAGAAAGGAAAAGGTTCAATCAACTTCACGCCTACAGCTTTCTTTTTTTTTTTTTCCCGAAGGGAAGCTTATAAGTATGACTGCATCCCGATCGCGTCTGAAGCAAAGGCCGATCAATAGCGCCGCGGCCGCGGCCGCCTTCTCTATCCGTCAGACTCGCGACAGGCGATTAAACTCGAATCGGAGCAGAAACAAAGGAGGGGGACCCCCTCGACGACGAAACACACATCACGTTGCGTGCTGGCGCGCCGAAGACAATGAAATTCGCATACCAAACGTTCGATAGCCAAGGACGCCGGCAATCCGTGTGCGTGTGCGCCCATCGATGCGAAAGCGGGAAGGTCCCAGGATGGTGGGGAGAAGGAATTCGGCAAGCCGAAGACGAAGTGCGAGTCCGGAGCGACAGTATAAGGAGGAGGTTGCGTGACCGCGCCTGTAGCAACGCCGGTGTGCGCGCCTCGGCAGCCACGCATTAGGCATGCCCGGGTTTTCCGCTATATGCGAGCACTCGCACGACCACCGACAAGAAGAGGACGGGTGCACCGTAACACCGCGGATACAAGCGAGGTGCGCTTCGAGCCTCGCGAGAAAACAGAGAGAGGGCAAACGAGAGAGCAAGTACACTGTCGGCAAGTATGGTACACGTTTACGAAACACGGGTGTGGTATGGTATGGTATGGTATGGTACGGTATGGTACGGTATGGTACGGTATGGTAAGGTATGGTAAGGTATGGTATGGTATGGTATGGTATGGTATGGTATGGTATGGTATGGTAAAACTTTACTGAAGTCCTGCAGATCGTGAGTCTTCACGAAGTGGGCCGCTCCCACGTGGTAACCGGAAGGCCGAGCCTCTCGGCCGCATCGTGGGCCTGCTGGACAGCCCAGAGTTGGTCAAGCAGAAGGGTGCCACAAAAATAACTTATGGTTCGTTAAGACATGCCACCGCTAACTGAAGATATGGCGTGGATCAGACAAAGTATGGTAGATTCCACGAAATTTTGCGTGCGATGCAGATTTGCCCGAGCGACGCAGAATCCAGAATTTTCTTGTCCTTGGTTTCGCAAACTTTTGACACCAACAGTACGTACACGCTTCAGGGAGGGTTACTGCAAATCAGCGATATAGGCTACCAGTATAAGGCGTAGAAGTTGACGCGAACTTTCGTCGTGAATATTTTTTGTCGCGTCTATCTTTTCTGTTCCATTTTGATCGAAAGGGAAAACAGCAATCACTTTCCTACAGTTACCGCAGGACAGAGAGAGAGAGAGAGAGAGAGAGAGAGAGAGAGAGAGAGAGAGAGAGAGAGAGAGAGAATGTGTGCACACGCGCGGACAGACCGCGCAGTTAAAGGCGCTAGCACAAGCCAGTCATCCTATAAAAAAAAAAAAGCACCAATGAGCGTTCACTGCTTTCTGGACCGGTGATATCGATGGGGACGGTGCTTCAGCAGTAGTGTCTGTACGCTCGGTGAACGATCATCGAGTCGATTCAATGCAGTGGACATTGATTGTCCTTGTATGTCAAATTGAGGAGAGCGGAACAATAGGGTGTCAGTGTTTTCCTCCCAGCCGCAGACATCACACGCACGACTGCCAGCCGTTCCAATTATTGCTGAATAAGCTTTGCGAAGGCTGCTCCCAACCGCAACCGACACAGACGAGATGCCTCTCGTGGGTACGGTCCGAGCGGAGGTACGAGCTGCAGCAATTTATTTATTTATTGTGCAGTTACTGCGAGTCCCACCAGAGACCTTAGGAAGGAGTGCCGAATACATCGCATTCAAAAGGTACACGTTATACGAGGAGGCTTCACAGTCTATTCCCACAATGCGCACAAACAATGAACGCATGTCACATGAGCGCGAGAGAGACATATAGCACTGGTCATCAAAAACAAATGATAAATGCGGTCGCATGTACGCATAACACCAACTCGGTAGATGCTGAAGGTGCCTTGGATCCGTCGAACACTGCGCATGCATGTGTTATCAAGGCACCAAAATAGAGACAGAAAGAAAGAAAAAGAAGAAGGAAGCTTCCAGTGACGGTAGCTAAGATGATTTTGTCAGTTCTGACACGACAGTTCGAACGATTGCGCAATCTGTTAAGTTCGTGGGCAGCTCATTTCATTGGCTGATGGTAAGAGGAAAGAGCGTTTAAATGCTTCAGTTCTCTAATCTTTTTAACGTTGTATTGAGGCCGGATCGGGTAGAACACTGAGTAAGCAGTTCTGAGTATTTGCTTCTCCGTATGCCAATTTGATCATGTTCATGTTTTCACCGTGCTTGCAAAGGTTCAAGTTGGGCTCCTTTTAGAAGTGTGCTAGGAGAAACGTATGCGCTGTAAGAATTAAAAATAAGCCTTGCTACCTTCCTTGGAACGTCTTCATATTTGCTTCTTTAAAGATCAATCTGTTTATATAGGGATTCGAAACAGCAGACCTATATTCTAAAATCGGCCGAAATTTTGCAGGTTAATAATTTTATTTCGCGCATCAAGTTGCGCAGACTTCTTAGGTATCCCGTCTTTCGCGCAGCACCTTTGGTCAATGCCGACTGGTGCGTTTTTCGTGTGCGGTATGACACTCAGCTAATGACAGCGGTGTAACAGCCACTGCACCTTTCGGCGCACGTCCTCGCGCAGGCAAAAAAGCCAATTTGGCGCAGCAGCCACAAGCATTTTTGGCGCAGGGTCCAACGCACGTGCGCTTACCATGTACCACGCAAACATTAACTGATATAGTCAATATGTTGGGTTAAGCTGCAACCGCGGTCAGGCCCGACGCTCCTTCACACCGCGACGCACAGAGGGCGCTACGGCCGGGTTCGGCGATACGGCGCAGGGAAGGAACCAGTGACAGATCGTCAATAAACGTGTGTATTTATTCACACAGATATAACACAGTGCGACAGTCGAGGCACGTGGGCAAAGGCTCAGCGCAAGACCGATCGAATACGCGCGCCTGCGCTGAACACGACATCATGCAGTATACTGATGTCATGCCACGCACATTAGGGAATTTTCGAATACAGGCCACAAAGGTTAAAAAAGAAACAGCGTCAGCATCACTATGCATGCGCGAGACACAAATACGGCTTTGCGTTTGTGTGGGCGATGCTATTTCACCGAAATGGCGCTGCGACACAACCTTGACGCAAACGTATTGCGTCAACGAACATAGCGACACTCATCGAAGTGGCGCCTCTCGCCGTGTACCATATTCGCTAATACCATTCATTTTACCTTTCTAAGATCAAAGTTTACCTTTGATCCTAGAATGTGGCATCCTCCTTCGGCAAACTGCGCGGTACCACGCGGGTTCGATGAACTACGAAATAAAGCGCCAGCGGCACAACGTTCATTGTACGTCCGTCAGGGAAAAATGCACGGATGACGGACCCGACGACTCCTCCATGACTATTTGGACAGGCCTCTGCTTCCTTCTATGACGATTATGATAGTGTGCTGTTGGCTTTGATTGCAGGTTCGCTAGCTGCGAAGCATCGACGGAAGGAGGGTTTCGCTATGGCGCAGGTGCGGCGCAATTTTCCGCTAAAATGCCTTTTTGGCGCAGTAAGGCGGCAAGGACCGCTCTGGGCGCACTTTGGCGCAATTGGCGCAGCTGTTCCCCCACTGTAACCAGTGTGCGCGTGCCAGAAAGTGAAGCTCTCTTCTAGCGTCTGTCCTTAGAGAGTAGAACCGGGACTTCATGGGAAGTCCGAGCGGCTTTGTCTGCGTCATCATTTCCAGTGATACCAGAATGGCCGGTTATCCAATGAAGAGATATCTCGTGGCCTTTTCTTCTCTCAATTGATGGTTAGGTTCCACGATTTAGGACATCAGTTCGTCGCGAGATGTTCGAACAGGGAGGACACTCAACGACAGCCTCGAAGTTCAAATGACTTTCCGGAAGACAAGAAGGAGCGTTGTTCCCCTAAGCCACCAGATGTCGCCGGCTAGCTGAAGCTTAGAGACGGCACATAACAGGGCGGAGACAGAATGCACACAGGACAGTCGCCGCTTTCGGCGACTGTCCTGTGTGCATTCTTTGTGTCCTGTCCTCAAAACGCGCCGTTATAACCATGTTCCATCAAGCCAGGAGCAAACTAGCCCATCTAACTCTGTTAGAGACAGTCAACGCGGCACCATAGGTCAACATCGACGGTCAGCATCGACACACCACAATGAGCGCCATTGTTCAGAACTCGGTTGCTGGACGCCAATGTCACAGCAAAGGTTCCTATTCTAGGACGCCTTCAGATTCCCCTATATCGTGAAATTCGCCCATCTTTTCAGTTTTGATTTGGTCACAGAGCGGGCCGTACGGCGTCTCTGATTGGTCCAAAATTCAACCTATATGCCGGGAATTCGGCAAAGTCCGGAATAGCTACCTGAGATCATGCGTAACAATCATCGCGCATTACGTCGTCCTGTTGATCGAGCCTATATAGCTCTGAACAGCCGGGGACTCGGGGCGCGCTCACCACAGCTCCTGCCCATGCCTTGCGCGCACGTCACCGCGTCGCGATTGTCTCGACTACCCCAGAATGACGTCCGAACACACACAGCCAATCAACACGACAACGTTCGGCGATATAACTTTTCCAGAGCAACGTGACGCAAACTACCAAGGTCACCGGCGTATTGAAGTTATAAGCAACAGCGCTTGTCCAATGCTCGCCTCCGAAAAAGTTGTACTACACGAAATTTTCTACACATGGAAATCGGAAGGCGCCATACAGAAGAACATTCTCACAAAGGCGATCGAAAAGACGAACACAGATAAGGTATGCAGAGCTGAACTAGTATGTGGTGAGTATGATGGCGATGACGCTGATGCGAGAATTTGAAGTTCCCGGTAACGCATCAAGCTCCCGTAAAAAAATACCAGCGCCGGGGTCCGTATTCTCCAATAAATGGCACCGCTGCGCGCACGTTTAATTATAGTATGTTTAAAAATCCCGTTTTAAAGAAATAAAAATAAACACAACGATGTCAGAAGCAACAATGCCGCCGCTGTCTCGGAAACGAAAGCACTGCAGTAGCCAAACAGACTTCGCAGTACAATTGCCGCCAATTGTGTGAATCTCTCGATTCCCGTAGCATGGACGAGGTGCATAAAACGCCGACAGCCACGGTACATTCGTGGCAGTGATCGAACAGTCGGCAAAGTGGGATGAAACCCCGACCCAATAAAAAATAAAGGAAACGAAAGAAGCTATACAATGGAAAGGAACAACGCACGCCACCGTTCAAGGCTGCACGTAAATTAGAAAAGGCAGGCGCGCAAACAAAAAGACGCGCTTAGCGACCCGTAACGAGCAGCCCACCGCGTAATCGACACTGTCGCTTACAACCTGCGCCACACGCCAGGGCAGCCGGCGAGCCAACCAACCAACCAACCAGCATACCGGGGCCTGACAGTTACGGGCCTCCGCAAGCAACACCTGTATGCCTACAAGCGACGTAGCGCAGCGAAAATGCCACGCGCTTGGTTGATCACTGCGCGGACCGTCGTTCGACCGCTTGGCAGGCAGCCCGCTTCCCAGGGCAGCTGTTGTCATTCGGGGGCCGCGCTCTGCCTATTTCCGGGAGGGGGGCGGCGCTCAGTTGCGATGACCACCGGTATATATCGATGCACAGGCGCGCTGCACGCGAACAACTCGTTTCGGATTGCACTACACACGCCGCCGCTGGCGCGGGAAACGTTCGGCCGCAAATAGGCACAATGACGACCTTTCGGTCACCGGTGACAGGAACAAAGTGCTTACCGTAATGACTTCCAAATGAGATTCGTCAGGCGCTAAACGCGTCCCTAGCTTCCGTCTGGCAACCGGCACTTCTATATATATATTTATATATATATATTCTGTCTCTCGATCAGCGTAGAAATCACGCGAAGCTGTCGTGGTCACAGCAAGCGCCCGCAACACGAGTGTGTGACACGTGTAGCGCATAATGTAATAGGCTGCTCCCCTCTTCTTGCGGTTGCGCAACCGCGAAGATCTCTCCGGAATGGCTGGAGAAAGAGTGCCAAGTCCATTTCCTATGGCTGCGCGCTCGTTCCAGGCAAAGCTGACTGGCCACGTTCGTATGCTTATTAATATATCGCGAAGGCCCATCCGTCAAAGATAGCCTTTCAAACGAGGAAAAATTGCTCCCAGCATTGACAAGCATGGGTACGTTTTAGCTAGAAAACTATATGAAAGAGATGTGGCCCTGACTGCCGTTCATACAGGCAGTTCATACCTTTTCTTGTTCTTCGAAGTTTTTCTTTCTGTTCCCTGCAACTCAACTGCCGGAAGGAATTTTCGTACTTAAGAGGAAAACATTTTGCGCCAAAAACAACACACACAAGAAAGACGACGACACCACGGCCGCTACTTCAACTGTTTAATAAGGGTGAAAGCACTCGACATATATAGCCCTCCAAAACACCGCACACGCGTACAAGGCAACATGGAGTGAGAAGTCTTATCAGAGTAGGCGCGATAGAAGGAGGTGGAGACAAAGGGGAGGAAAGACAGGGAGGTTAGCCAGTGTAAGTACCGGCTGGCTACTCTGTGCTGGGGAAAGGGGTAAATGGAATAAAAGGAGAAAGAAGACGAAGCGGGAAAAAATGGAAATCAGGAAATTCACACAGTAACCCGATACTACGCGCTACAACATTCCAAGGTGGTCGCACAATTCGCATGTCCTTAAGAATTTTAGCAAAGCCCTTAAGGCCTTGAGTGCCGAAGCCCGTCTGAATCAGTGTCCTAGAGGTTTTTCCTCTGTAAGCGGTCACGAGCCCTTTTCTTGGCACTTTGTAACGGGGATAGTCACAAAAGAGGTGCTCAATCGTCTCCTCGCAGTCGCAGGATAGAAACTTCAGCTCAGCCTCGTAAAGGAAAAACCGATGTGTCACTAACACAGTTCGGACCCGCTTTTTGATGTAGAAGACTTCCAATGTTTCACGCGATGTCTGATGCCTGCCTCTACCCAAAATCCTCGCATCGCGGAACCGTGGAAAACAATCGGTGCAAGCCCTGCGGGGATCCACAAGTCGCTCACCTTCATTATTTTTTTAATACCTTTTGCATACTCCCTAAGCCGATTGTTCACACAACGCCCCGTCTGTCCAATGTAGGATTTCCCGCAGGACAGATGAATTTCATATACGACGTTTGTGGCACACTTTACGAAACGCTGACCATGCCTCTTCTGACAGCCAAGCATTTTGCTTTCGCAAGTTATGCGACGGCTTAGCTGGGCAAGCTTATGGGGAGCAGAGAACACCACCGGTACATTATACCCATTAGCCACTTTTTTTTTTAGGTTGTGCGTGACTTTATGGATGTAGGGGACCACTATAGGCCACTCTTTTTTCTTCGGCTCTACCCTGCTTACCCAGCCTTCAACTTCTTCAAAAGCGTTTCTGCCACAGCTCCCCGTTCCAGACTTTCACCTTTTCCGATATCTACGGGTCGCTGTCGCCCCGACATCTTCTGTTACCTGGGCTCAGGGATCTACAAAAGACCATGTCCGACAAATGCACAAATTAGCGGGTGCTAAGTGACCGGCGACCTCCTGCGCATACGGCGGATAGATCATCTGTGGCTTTGCCCTGATGGTAGCGAGGGGATATTAGGCAAAATATGCTCAGAGAGGGCAAGCCTAATAATGCTTCAGCGGTCTACACTCGATCGTTCGATAACTGACAACAAATTCGCAAACTCATTGACTCAATACCTCCATCATACAGGACTGCATGCGTTTATTTGACGTCCCTTGTGCTTTTTTCTTTACTACACATGGCTTGCGGCTCATCCCCCAGACTAATAATAAAAAAGAAATCATCGCAGTGAGCAGAATAGGTGCCTTCGAACGCTCCTGGAGTAATAGGGGCACCAACTGAACGAGCAGAATCAGGCCACAAATATTCAGCTTCACGAAGCAGTGGCTCTCTCACCTACGTTTTTCACATCAACGTGAAACGCTTCTCCACACCGGCACTGACCTTAGGGGTTTTCCCCTATTTGGACGAGACGCGGTCCGTGCTGCCGCCTGCGTGCGCAAAGCTCACGCGGCAATCGGCTCGCGTGCTCGTTTTGACTACACAAGCGCACACGCGCGACTGCGCGCGTAGTCGTGACACCGATGGTCAGGTGCGCGACACGCACGGTTCCTCTTCGCCTTCATTAGCCCGATCGTCGTCCACGGGTGACCTCACCCCCCCCCCCCCCCCTTGCGTTTTATAAAATAATGTTGAGGGGAAAGTCGCACGACCATACGTATACCTAAACGCCATCAAGTACAGCAGAAAAAGCCAACAAAAACGTTCAGTATCATCATCATCATAATAATCATCATCATCAGCGTGGTTACGCCCACTGCAGGGAAAAGGCCTCTCCCATACTTCTCCAACAACCCCGGTCATGTACTAATTGTTGCCATGTCGTCCCTGCAAACTTCTTATAACCTCATCTGCCCACCTAACTTGCTGCCGCCCCCTGCTACGCTTCCCTTCCCTTGGAATCCAGTCCGTAACCCTTAATGACCATCGGTTATCTTTCCTCCTCATTACATGTCCTGCCCATGCCCCCCCCCCCCCATTTCTTTTTTTTTTTTTTTTTGATTTCAACTAAGCGTTTACATTCACCGCGTAAAACTGCTTTCCCTCTCGACCTATGCCTTCTTACACATTACAGCGTGCGCCTCACCGCCGTTTACGTGGACGCCATGCGCCGGACATGCGATGCAATGTGCCACTGTCGCCTTCATGTAAACGCGGCATATGCGCATCTGCCTCATGAACGAACCTTCATGCGTTCTCTGCCTTTTCATCTTTCCCGCCGAGTATAGGGCAACAAAGCGTGCTTGCATCTGGTTCACGCCCCCCCCCCCCCCCCCCGCCCCCACGCCCCCTTTTTTTATGGCTTCAGCTGTAGTTAGGCTACCAATTCCAGCCAAACTGCATCCTTTCGTTCCGTTATTAGCAAATGGCACGGAGACGTTCGAATGCACTCGATCGTATTGATTGCGGAAGCGATGTGGCTTCGGCATTGTTAGTCTACGGCGGTTTGTGCGGCCAGTAGCTCTTGCTTCCAGGAAAGAAGCCACTCGAACAAGGAGCGAGATCACATTCCCATCGATACTGTACAGGTACTGTTTCCGCACTACTTCGTCAAACACTGTTCTCGCCAGGGCAATGATATGGCGAAATAGCTCAGGCAAAGATACACACGTTGAACTGGTCCCCTTAAAACCGTACGATTCGACACGATTATCAATGCGCTAACAACTCATCGCGTGGAAAATACAGCGTGTCCTACGTACCTTGTGCTAAAATTTAGAAATGTACGAGTGCTACACAGCTGGACAGAACCAAGGTAACGTTGTCTGGCGTCTCTTGGAGTGCCCTCGATTTTTTCCTTTCATGAACCTTCCTCCACCTTGAGGAATTGCTCAGAACTGACTTGCAAATTCTGTGAATTCCATATAACAGTATATCTAAAACACACGGAATTTTTGTATTATACATGTTTCTTGGATAAACAACTAATACGTTAGCAGGACTTTTGCAAAACCCCTATAAACATCTTGCAAATTCACTTCGGCTACACATAGATAGATCCCATTTTGTCCGCTTTGGATATGCTCCAAAGGATGCAGCTTACAGAAATATGATATTGGTGCAGAGCTACAAAGTTGCAAACATCGTGCTTCTATTGTTTGCTCAAGCTTACCAACTTTCGAGAAGTCATTTTAAAAGATTCATGCGTTAAATCAAAATTCCGCTTGCAAGGGTCAGAAGAATTCAACTTTACCTCTCAAACGCACCAGAATTCACTAATATCGACCCACTCGGTATCTCAGAAAATTGTTTCTGCGTTTTACATCCATTGTGTAAAGGCGGCAACGGAGCTGGGCCCGAGCAAAAGCTTCATCTTAAGAAGCTCGTATCCTCTATATCAACCTTCGCCCAATCTGGAACACGCCAGCACAAAGCAAGGCAATGGGCAATGACAGAGTAGGACAAGCAAACATGGACAAATACGACAAAAAGCGGTGACAAATCATGTATATGTATACGCGGGTCCAAGCTCGCGGCAGTTAGAGGAGGAGACGACAGAGTGGACAGGAGGGGTGAGGGGGGGGAGGGGGGGGAGTGCTCGGGATGGAAAGCGCGCAGAGGCAGAGATAAGCGCTCATTACTTATACGAGGGAACAGCTAAGCGATGAAGGTAAGGCACGTACGGCCAGGAAAGTGAAGAATAATAACCATCACAACAACAACGACGTCGACGAAGAGACGAGGGTGTATAATGCGAAGAGGACAAAAAGAGACGACGATTCAAAAAGGAAAAGAAAAAACGCGGCGCCAAACGGTGACCGCGGCATCGTGTAGAGCGCCCGGTTGGCGTGACCGTCAGCCGTTAGCCTCGTTCGTGGTATACGGCGCCGGGGAGACAACGACGACGGCGCCGACGGCGCGACATTCCCGGAGCCGAAATCCCTTCCCTCCTAGCGCGGGGCGCCCCTGTTCCTTATTTTGCCGAGCTATCACGCCACGGTTCGTCGTCTGCGGCTCATCGCGGGGTCCCGGAGCGAAAGCTCGCCGAGCACGGCGCGGTGGAACGAGGGTCTGCGCGGCGACGGAGGCGCCTAAGCGACGAGACCATACAGACCATCCAGCCAGACACACGACCTATGCAGGAGTCAAAACGCGAGGTCATCCATCCTTTGTCTCATCGATTTGATTCTGAATATCATAATTAGTGCACACCAACTATGTACGGCACTCGAGGGTTCTAGTGGATATAAGTTTTGGTTAGCGAGAGTTGGTGGGTCAACTCTACGAGGTTAGCGATGACAATACACAAAAGCAAAGAAAAAAAAATTCAGCAGGAGTAACAAGCTCGAGCAACATAAAAAGAAAGATCCTAACTGCTTTCAATCAAGCCATAGCGACTAAACACACCTAGTCCGCATAACATGCTCAAGGGACAAAATGTTGAACTGAAACGCAACTTACTATAGATCAAAATGACCGACTCGAATCAACATTTCGCAGAGTATTTGCTGGTTAAAAACAGATCTCGCGATCCACCTTACGCTACCAAGATTTGCGCGTTACCCAGCAATAATTAGATCATCGTACACAGCACAGCACCATTGAATAAGCAGTCACAGTCCGCGAATCCGCAATGCAACAAGCATGTCAACATGCGGCGCTTGAAACAATAAGTCTCGGACAACGCGTGACCTGCATATATCACCGAAAGCTCGAAGGCGCGAGGCGACTGGTGCTATCCATAAGCAAAACCACTGCACCACAGAAACTGTTCGACAAAAGCCTTTTTTTTTATATATTCTTCCACTGTTCTAGCGTTACCCCTACTGCTTCCCTTGCTTTGCCTGCCAGCTGTGTATGCTGCAGGCCCGTAGCCCTAGGGAGCGTTAGTATGTCGCAACCGCTTTTCCGTCATCGCTCGGGCAAATTATCCTGCAGCTAAGTATACGTAAACGTAAAGCACGTCATACACGGCATAGGTGACGCTGGAGCGCTTCCGGTACGATAAAGCTACCTACCGTTGCCGCCTGCCCTCGCAAATGACAGAACCAATTACAATACGGGCACAAGCCGACTTTCAAAGCTCGAAGGGGGGATCCCAAACCGATAAACGGGCTAGCGCATTGTACGTGTTGATGTGATTAGCGGCATGGCACCGCAGCGATTTCGCGGGAATTTCGGATTCTCGCAGCGCTTATTTCTTGTCCATGGCAGGACGTAACGGCATAAGTATGCACCGCATCCATCATCCCCACTGCCCTGGGGCTGCCTTGCCACCCAAGGCGCACTAAGTAGTAGGTTCGCTCCGATCTCACACATCCGAGGGGATACAGAAATTCGCCGCTTTGCTGCATTCATTAGCGGAACTCACACCCCCTCGCAACAGCGCAAGCGTTATCTGGGTGCTATTCCTCTCCTAAGTGTCCTTACATAATCATTCACGACATTCAAAGAACTGCCAAAAGGGGGTGTGCCTCCCACGACGATTATGCAGGACTGACGTGAATACCTTTTACACAGTTTTAACATAACCCTTCTCTCTCTCTCTCTCTCTCTCTCTCTCTCTCTCTCTCTCTCTCTCTCTCTCTGTTCTTCTCTGAACGAAAGTATGTGTAGTATGCTTGCGCGCCAGGAAGAGAACCTAGTGCCGCATACTTTGTTATATTTTACTTATAAATACTGCAGTCCCTGGGTACAGTATGTCTTACGACAGTCATTCGGAGAATGATTGATTAGCCGCGATTTGGCGTGCCACCTCTCAGACCTATTTCGAAAGTATCGGGTGGCGGGAATGCGCCTTTTTTCTCCCGACATTTAACGCTTATTTGTACTTATTAAAGGGAAGCCTTCGTTGCAAAGCCTCCCGGATTTTCCTGACTCTGGCTGCTGGCTGGGTGCTGCTAATAATAACTTGCCGAATTACTATGTATATCCTCTCTCTCTCTCTCTCTCTCTCTCTATATATATATATATATATATATATATATATATATATATATATATATATATATATATATATATATATATATATATATAGAATCTCTTCCTCTCTATGTTTCCGAATTTCGTTGCCAATGGCGGAATGGAACCTCAGCCCCCCAGCACAGCAGTCCGATGCACTAACCATTAGAGTGTGTTTTTGTGCGTATGCAAACCATTCACACATTTCGTTTGAAGTGGGTGTCTTAAAACACATGCACCCACATCAATAAATACGGGCAGAAAAGTCACCAGGTATGCAGACGAAGTTGTGCCCGTCATCGCATCGGCGAGAGAGAGAGAGAGAGAGAGAGAGAGAGAGAGAGAGAGAGAGAGAGAGAGAGAGAGAGAGAGAGAGAGAGAGAGAGAGAGAGAGAGAGAGAGAGAGAGAGCGAAAGACCTAGCAATTCGCGTACACTATTGGCAACTCCCGAATCCGTGACTTTCACTGGCAATAATCTCTGAATAAACAGTGCTACGACATCTGGGCTAACGGCGCCTCCTTCGCTTGGTGCTGTGCTCAAGTCCCTCCTTTGTGCGTAAACTTGAGGTGTTTCGCCCTAGCCCAAAGGGTCCTCGCTGCCGATTACCTTATTTTGAACGGCCTCAAGGATTTCAGCGACGAATCCGCGAAATTCGTTGCGCTGTGCGTGCAAACGTCCAGCCTGCCTAGAGAGCCGCACCAGTATTATTTAACGACAAAGATCCTTTCAAGTGAGCAGGAGGTTTAAAAAAATATATCAAAGTGTTTGTGGGTAGCGGGCCTCCCAAAAGTGGAAGCACCTGTTCACTGCTCCACGTTGATCCACTGCTAAAGGTATACGATACTGGACTGTTTTCGACCTTCACAGGCACCCTCCGCGATGTGACTATAGTGTTGCAGCACTATGACATAGCATCCCACAGTACATGGGCAGTAACGTCTGTAGTGGTACTTTCATAAGGTAAATACCCACATTGTTCACTCATAGAACCATGCTAAAATGTGTCATAGAACGGTGGTCGGTTTGCCCTTGGATAACAAGTGAAAGTTCCGTTTGTGAGTCCAGGTGCGCCTTTCTCTGTATATTGAGCTGATCCGTGTCGTAAGCTAATCTTCGTTCGTTGGGAGGCGCTTGTTCGTGCTCGCAGTACTCAAGAGTCCAACGTAGGGCCCGGGCTTGAAACACGGCAGACACTTGCCGCCCGTTAGGAATGCTCAAACCCCGGAGAAACGCGAGACGTAAACAACAGCCAATCGGACAAAGCCGAGCTGCTTCCAATACGTTTCTGAAACTTGGCGACGGTTTTCTTTTGAGCACTGCCACCTGTATGCAGTGTATATGTATGACTTGTAAAAGAACCGAAATGACATTTGGCTGTGAAAACATAACACGATATCTCGCCTCGCGTCACAACATGTGGAGTGGTCAACTTCAGACCTTCCGAGCTAGTTATCGTTCCTGCTACCAATGCCTTCTGACTAAAGCACATTAAGGAGAATATTCCTGCTGTTTAGAGTCAGACTAATGCCGGGGCAGAAAACTAAATTGACCAAACCAAATGAAGCTTAAGCGTACATCCCTAAATTATTAAAGCGCCTGCTTAAAAACAAAGTGCACACCGTGATTTGAAATGCCGGCCACATATTTAACGTGCATCAAAAGAAAACAATGGTCCACTCACCGAAAATAAAGATGTCGTTCCGAGTGAAGTGTATCGAACAAACCACCGTATAGTCAGTCACCTTTTTCCCAAAACGCAGGTTTCTTATCCATGTTGCTCTCCTTCGCGCATCGTCTGCTACGTTTCGCGAAACGAAATTACCAATCCCCTTTATACATAGCGATAACACCCCCATAATGGCACAAAGCAAAATTCTATCGACATTCGTAATTGCTTCTCCGCACTTGTGCGCACGGCATCACGACGATTTCAAAACTACGAGGCAGCGTTGCAGCGCACCATATATAATGTGTGAACCTTCGACTGAACCTATTAGCTGAACCTAGATCGGTTGGTGTTCGCCGCGGCCGCTAGGGCGCGAACAGTTAGTTGAAGTGACAAATAGAGCCGTAGAGGGCGGCGTTCCTAGGCCGCCATTTTTCTGCAGTAGTCTGGAGACTCGATCTTCTGGATGACCTGCATTCCTTTCTCTTCTTCTCAAGTCTACTGTAAAGAGTCGTAGACCGCACGAATCTTAGCTATGTAGCTCGAATAAAGCCTCGTGCGCGGAGGTTCTCTCGGCGCACATGGCCTAGAGCTTTTAGTTTTGCTAATGGACGATTGCCCGATTGATCCAGCGCTCTGCACATTCAGACTGCCCAATTTTTCCAGCACTTTGCACATCCCTTGACTAGCAGCGTGAGCAGACACACATAATGCGTGCGAGCATCAACTCAGATGCTGCACGTGTAGCACGTGGGGCTGTTGGTCATTCGAATAAGGAAAGCACAAGTTTGGTTACGCTTTTGCCAACAGACATTCCGGCTGGGCTGCGACTGATCTACTGTGAATGTACTTTGCATGTGAATGTACCGTGAATGTACCGTCAGTGGCTAGGCGTCACATTTGCATTGTCAAAATGCATTTCTCATTGTAACACCTAGCGTCTGAACTGTCAGCCACTGAAAAAAAAATACCTCGTTGATTACCAAGGCCACTGTAGTGAACTCTCCACTGTGACGGTCGAGGTTAAGTTACATACCGGCACGATTGCAGTCGAAGCCTGGCTGCAGGATAAGCACTTCTTTGTGCCACGAACAGTCAACTGCATCCGCTGCAAAAACGGATACAACAGAACAGGCATTCATAGATTGCAGGGATGCAATATTTCATTGCGACGTACTTCTGTGCACACTTAAAAAATAACTTGCCATAAAGCCGCAAGGAATTCTATTTTTACCTGTACACAACCAAAACGGCGTTCCCTCCGATGCGTTCATAGTACACTCGGCCTACATAGTTTCAGAAAAACAAGGATGCAAGTACGTCATGTCGACGTCGTTGAAACTTTGTTGAAAGCAGTGGTGTGCGAATCTTCGAAACTTTGGTATAACGAATCGGATAGTGTGCTATTCATTCTGTCTTCGGATGGAATAATCATTATTCGTAAATGCGAATTTTTTTTTTCGTATACTTTCGTATAGAGTGAGAGAAACGAGCGCAAAGAGGGGCATCAGATGCGAACCGCGAGTACAACTTTGCTTAGCAAGTATGATATTGTTGCTCTCTCCTTCGACAGCTTGTCACGTCGGCATCGCAAAATGACTCGTCGACACTGGTCTCTTATAAACGCGAGCTTGCGCAGTCGCGAGCGATGTCCTCGCTGCACACCGTATTGAGAAATCTCAAACAAAACGTGTTCGAGCACCTCCTCACGACAACAGCCATCACAAGCAGCCTCGACGACCATTCCCATATTGAAAGCAAAAGGTTCCGTAAAGGGTATACTTCTAGGCACAGCCGAAAATTGCGCATAAAATAGTTGCGTAACGTACGCGCATCGACTATGCACGGTATGCCTTCGGCAGAGTTTCCCGTTGGGCTAGTTAATACATGATGTTTGGAACAAAGCGCAGCTCAAATCGGTTTCCTTTCCTTTTTTTGCGCCGCTCTAGTTCTTAGGATCGGGTACGCCATAGCACGCGCGGGCCAGTCGGGGGTATACGTTGGACGCGCAGCTTCGGCGCTTTATGGATGTGACCTAATCGCTGCCATAGCTCACGCTAAGCGCTCCCTGTCCCGGCCTCGCGCTGGGCGGAGCTCATCCATCGCGCCGGTCGGCGTTGCGCCCCGATATCTCAGGGCCGGCTTGAGAGAGAGAGAGAGAGAGAGAGAGAGAGAGAGAGAGAGAGAGAGAGAGAGAGACGTAGAGGGACCAGTGTCCCGCCAACGCTGTGAGAGCGCGGTCGGTCTTTCGTCCGTTTTACCTTGAGGAAAGCTGAATGATTCGCGCTTAATTCAAGCGACCGCTATAAAAATTGCATTGCCGAAGCCTTTCTGGTCCACGCGAAGAAGAAGCAGCGTCTCTTTTACTGATGCGCGGCGCGGAATAGCGCACGTATGCTGAATAGGGCACGCCGTGACGACAACGTCAACGAGGACAACCACAACGTCAACGAGGACAACCACAACGTCAACGAGGACAACGACCACGACAACGACGACGACGACAACGACGTCAACAATGACGACGACGACTACAACAACAACAACAAAAGTAGGGAAGACGCTGATACGACTGGATCCTTTAGAGGCATAGTTAACGGTGCAAGGCAGATGGAGAAGTTTTGAGGAAGAGAAAAAAATTAGGGAGATGTATAAAAGATACGGTCGATCCCCCTTTCATAGGAATCGGTATAACACTAAAATAAAACGTGTCGTCACAGAAGCTCTTGCATGAACTCACGGCCCGCTGCAGCGAAAGGCGCACGATTTGTTCGTCGGGGACTGCGTGCTTGGCGCGCGCCATCCAGTTGGCGAGCGGCGTCCTACTGCCGAGTCGCTTCTGCCAAGGTACGAGCAATTTGGTCAGGCTCCGTAGTGCATCGGGAAGCCACTTCGGTTACCATGAGCTCAGCATCAGGAATGCGAGTGGCAGAGCACGCAGCGCGCGCTTAGGCTGGTGTGTCTCTCGCCGGACCAAAGTGAGATTCTCCCACCGACGTCGTTGATTTTTGCACCGCCTAGCGCAGCAGTTTTCCTAGTTGGTGCCATCGCAAGCCAAGCAGTAGAGGGCGTGTGAATACTACTGATGCATGTTGAAGCTGCACTTCGTAGGCGACGAGGCGTCACAAGCTAATGGGATGTGTAAAACAAACCATGCGCGGAAACTGCGTCATCACCTCAGCAGAATCACCTCACCGACTACACCAGGCTACAGCGCCTCGGAGCCTCAGCTGCGCTTAGTCTACCGGCGCGTTTACTGTTTGCGCTCAGTAGGGTGCATTCGTGCTACGTGACGGACGGACAGGATTCTCGTTCGGTAGGCGTAGAAATGCTCGGACGTTTAATAATAAACAGCCTTAGGTATGAGTATAATTAGCGTACGACATCGGCGTGATACAGTCGAGAGCTCGTAATAATAACTTCAACCAGATTAGTTGCCTTGTTATGGCAAACGACGCCAACGGCTGCGAGAGTTATCACCATCTGTATCGATGCAAGAATAAGTAAATAAATAAATAAATTAGCTAACGAATTAACTTCGTTATTAACTCATTAAACATAGTAATACCCACGTCTTACTCTATTTTTCCCGGTTCGCACTGTCGCAGATTTCTTTGAACCACTGGCGCTGGTGACTAAGCGCTGGACATTTTGTCTCCCGTTTCTCTTTTCCCGCCGAAGACTCCTTACCCCACCGCATCCATGGGCATTAAGAACTTGAACGAACTGTTGATATTCGCTCATTATATGCAGATGCGTTATGTCCAGCGAAGGGAAAAAAGCGAGGAATTAATCTATGTTTTGAAAGAAACTACACGTAGTAACTAGTCATTTTTGCCTGTACCTTCAACGCTTTCTCAAACACCGAGAACGGCGACTTTGTTGCACTTCGGTACGCTTTCGGTGCGCGCTTCTTATATAATATAGGTGATCGCGCTACCCAGAGTTCTCGCACACATAACCAAAAGCAAAACTGTACAAACAATAAAGAGAAACATCCCTGAAAGTTGCGTTTCCGGCCAGCAAGTCACAAGAAGCGGCCGGTCCCCACATACCCAATGTCCAGCTCGTTAAGAATGAGTCGACAATCGCTAAGCGAGTTTCGCGTCTTCGAAAGACAGAATGGTTCGGTTTATCTGCGTTCGTCACATTCTGCTTCGATCGTACCGTGTCAAAAGTATAGCGGTCACAACATAACGCTGCGTGTGCAAAAATTCGTCAAACCCCGTATCCGCTAGGAAAACGCAACCACGACCTTACTGTTAAGCGCGCCATAAAATATTAGCATGCAGACCCCATTTTTCACTCGTCGTTTCGGCATCACCGACATACACCCGTGCCATGCATAAAGCGGCCGCCCGTCGTTACTTTGTACACTTGATATGAGATCTTTAGTATCAGCCAGCGCGTTGTGCCCGGATTATATTAGCCCCACGTAAGAAGGTTCAAATGATAAAAGTGTCCAAAGGCGCTATATATGTGCGCTGTAGGCTAAACGCAACCAGCTTCTGACCGATCGCCTTGGTGATACGCCATACTTTACGACCCGAAATGTAGCTCTGCCACTAAGCAGGATAGGCGAAGTTGTCAGGTTAGTGTACGCCGCGGACGATTCCTTATTGTAAAGTATAGCAGATCACGGAGGATCGAAGTTATTGCTTCCGAACGCAAACCTTCAGACGTCTCGTTCATATCGCTATGACACCGAACCGTGCAACGTATGCAAATGTTGATGTTTACAAGCTTTCCAGAGCGGTAAAGCGTACGCAGAAGTGTGCAGTAAATACAAACGTCCTTCAAGGAAACGAATGCGTTTAACCAGGAAAATAACAGCCGGAAAGATAGGGAGCTTTAGCGAACTGAGTGAATGTTATCACTAGCTCACATGTCCTGCATTCCTTATCTCAAAGGATTCGGATAAAATCGAATGGGTTAGTACACGGAAGCGTCGCAGTGGGTTCGGTGAGCCTGCTGATAAGTTTTTCGATTTGGATTTGCGATTCGGACGAACTTGAAAACGTTGGCGACTATTTTCTCGGCCGCGTGTGCACAGGCAATAAGTTAGACGAGGCGACATGAGGCAATTCGAGCAGCAAAGCAGTACTCGCAAAAGTGAGTGAACAGTCACTTGAGTCTAAGAAGAAGAAAGAAGAAGAAGAAGGAAGAAGAAGAAACAGCAGCAAAACACCAGATTCTCCAGTTACTACAATTCTACTGAAGCAAAACCAAATACAAAGGTCTTGTGATTTGAGAATTACAAGGGGGAAAAGATGCAGCCCGAAATAAACGCACGACGACTGTCGACGTTACAGCGCTTAGCGTTCGAGGAATGCAGCGACAAACCGTAGTCCTCAAGCCATCTTATTTAGAATCTGCAGAAGGCGACGTTTTGGCAGCAAAAGCAACATATAAACGCGGTTCGTTTTACGAGTATCTTAGTCAGCCAGACTCTTGACCAGCGTGCTTTGCGTTGTGCAAATTAAGCTTAAACACTCACGCAGAGAGGGAAAAAAGATTAGCTGATCTATCGAAATATGCTAACATCTTTTATGACCCTAACTAAATATAGTAATTTTTATTTGACAATGGAAATTAACGCGGAAGCTGTGCGGTTAATAAAAAAGTTAACAAAAAGCCCCCAGGTGGCTACACCTCGCATGGAAAAATGCGGAATTCGGAACGGTCAATTCCAGCAATCTATAAAAAAAGTAAATTATGAGGTTTTATGTGCCAAAACCTCGATCTGATTATGAGGTCCGCCGTAGTGGGGGTCTCCGGAAATTTAGACCACCAGGGGTTCTTTAAGAGGAAGCTTTAGGCTCGGGTGCTCCTATCTAAATACATGTAAAAGGAGAATTCGTTTTTCTCGGCAACAACAGCACCAAATTTGACGAGGTTTGTTGCATTTAAAAGAAAAACTTAAAATCTAGTGACTGTTGGTTTCGAATTTTTGAGTTATGTCGTGAATGTTTTATTAAAAATTGACAAAAATCGAAAATTTTCAAGAAACGAGACTATCAAGTTTACAACCCCGTAACTCAACGAGAAATGCTAATACAATTCTGTGAATTGGATATAATACTACATCTAAAGCGGAAAAACTTGATATGTCACACATGACTCTGAAAAAATCTAGTAATGTGGAAATACAGCTTTTGCAGGCCGCTGGTAACCAATGTAACAAATCCACGTAAGATGTAAAGTGACATATCGAATTTGTCGGCTTTGAATGATCTAATGGATGCCGTTTACAGAGCCGCGATATCTGTTCTTAATGCAGAGCTATGAATTCGTAAACTTCGTGCTTCTATTTTTTTCTAACGGTTGAATATTTGAAAATATTTTTAACAAAATTCAAGCCATAAATCGAAATTCCACTTCCAACAGTCACTAGAACTTAACTTTCCCTCTCGAATGCAACAAATTTCATTAAAGTCGGTGCAGGAGTTATCTCAGAAAAACGTTTTTGCGTTTTACATGTATTTGAATAGGCCGCGCTGGAGTTGGGCCCGAGCTAAAGCTTCCTCTTAACGTGCACCTATATCTAAGTACCCCGGTGTTTTCGCATTTCACCCCCATCCAAATGCCACCGCCGTGGCCGGGATTCCATCCTTGGACCTCGTGCTTAGCAGCCCAACACCATAGCCACTAATTATCCTCAGCGGGTAATTCCAGCATTCTCAAGAGATGCAATATCCTGCCACAACCCTCAAGCGTAGTACCTAAAACAATTCTTCAGTTCAATTAATGCATTGCATAGTGAAAACATGTACATGGCGCATTTCTCAGTGAAACTGGCAGTATATGATGCTATCTAACACTTCTTTCTCCTCTTCCCCCCTTCAAGTATGTAAACTGAGGATAAAACCGACCGACCGACCGACCGACCGACCGACCGACCGACCGACCGACCGACCGACCGATAGACTGCGCAAAAAGGTGAAGGCCCTGTCACAGGTTATGCAGACACCTGATACGGGAAACACGTGCGCGATACGATACTACTACGTCGTTCCGGTACTTCAAGGACAGCACTCGGGTTCCGAAAAAGACGCAACTGTCCCGACGATGCACGGACTCCTGACAAAATTCATAACGCTGACAAAGGGTGGCTCCTCAGAAAATCTCATCAACGGGCTACCAAACACACCTGTCAGCCGTAACGTATAGACGATTGCCAACGGCAAGTTTTCTTCATTTAATCCATGGGAAAGCTGTCACGTTACGTTAAAGCCTATGAAAGCAAGTCAAAAACGGCGACTGTCAGCGAGCTTTGTTACGAACAATCATTCGGGAAAGACTCCTTCGGAAGGAAGAAGTAGTCATTAAAAGGCGGAGGTGCTTACATGGGCTCCCAGTTCAAGAAACGCCATCTGCAGGTTAAATCGTCCAAGACCTTTGAAAATAGTGCCATTTGGCGCAGCAAGTTGGATTGCGTCCGTAGAGACCACGATCCAGGCAGTGAGTCACATTTATCGGCCTTTTGGAACCTCGAGAGTTCGCAAGCGGATATACCGCTCCGGTATATAGGCCCAGCGAAGAGTAAAGGATAAGCCCCGCCTCGGCACTCGAAGGTTATCAAAACCACCATGGAGGTTCGTGCTTCTCCCTCGCAACAGCACGAAGAATCCACGAAAGAATGCGCAGGTGACTGGCTGACAGTAAACAGCGCAAACAACGTAGTAAGGACGCACCCGGCCAAGAACTCCGACCCAGTTCCCGAGGCACAGCAGCGCTCGGCGCGCAGACCGCCACCGCTCCCGAGGCCACACATACTAGAGAGTGTTAGAATAGGGGCCCCAAAACCCAAAGAAACAGCGTCGAAGCCAATGCGCATGCGCGAGACGCAAACTGCGTTTGGGTTTTGCACTGGGCACGCTATTTTATTGATTTAGCGGGAGCCCCAAAAGTTGGCCCAAAAGATTTGCGTAAATAAACATGGCGGCACTCATCGATGTGACGGCTCTGACCTAGCCCCAAAGTGGGTTCGATTCGTGGTAACGCGTGAAGTTCGCAAGCATGGAGAAGTGACTGCGGTTATCGCTTTCTCTCAACTAGCGTGCGTTATGAAGACTGATTCCTTAGGCGCCACTGATTTCGAATTCGATTGTGGATTTTATGGCTCGTAGGCCTAACACCGCTAAGCTTGGCTGGTGAAGGCACGTAAAGTTGGTTACTCAAAACTGAGCCGAACTATTTGCGTGCTGCTTTCAGAATAACCTCTAAATTGCAATTAAACGGGAATACACGAAAGTCAAAGTTACTATTCTTATCATAAAATGGTATACTTTATTTAATTATTTCTAATAGCTTTCCTTTGACGCCATAGTGGCGCTGTCAGCGCAAGACGCTATCCGCAAACACAAAGCCCTATTCTAAAACTCTTCACTCCTGCGTGCCCCAACGCTAACACCCGCCAAGCTCTTTGGGGCCCCAAACTATTGGGGCCCCTATATTCTAAAGCTCTATATTGAGGCAAAGGGAAGGCCTCGTCTTCTAGAAGTGGCCGACCCCGGTCATTGCCCGGGCATTACTCACGGTGGGCGGATGCCCACACACACCACTCCGACGCAGAGCCTTATCGTGCGGATATAAGGCAAGCAGAACATCGCAGTACTGAGCATCTCTATCGAAGACATGGCCGCTAGGATATGAGACTATAATACTGTGCATCTAGGCGCCAAAGAGTACGCAGTGGCAACATATATCGCGCCACCGGCGAATTCAGCTCGAGGAGTGGCCCATGGCATCCCTCAGGGAAGAAGGGACGTGGAACTCATGCGCGGGCTGTACGCACACAAAAGACAAATACTACAAACGCGGATGCTTGGACCATGTGCGACCGCATTAATCACTTTCGAGGAAGAACGGTGCCCACGTACATCACCTTCCACGGAAGCGAGCTACGCTGCCTACCCTATCGACACACGGTAAAGGTATGCAACGCATGCCATCGAATGGGGCGTCAAACGGACGTTTTCCCGCACTCGGACAAACCCACCTGCAAAAGATGTGGTACAGCAGAGCCAAGTTATGGACACCAGTGCAAATTGAAATCTTCGCTGTGCGACGGCGATCATGCGACGGCGTCGAAAGTATGCCCCAAGAGGCGGCTACCCGGCCACGCTGGTCGCAAAGGCCGCGCAGGGAACAGGCCCACAAAGAAAACACCGATGGAACAACCGAGCAAGGGTCGCAGACAGCGATCCCTATCTCGGACGCGCTCCAAGTCCAGACCAAGGGCGGCATCGCAACAGCGAGGCGGCAGTAGATCCAGGTGCAAGAGCAGAACCAAGTCCGGCAGTAGGTCGAAAGCCCTGAGTCATGCGGGCTCCGAGGAACAACAGGTGAGCTGGACAGAACGCTGCCTCCAAAAGTCACAGAGACAAATGAGAAAAGGTATGAGAGAAGATATTCAGGAAAACAGGAAAGTCATCCAAAAGGTACATGAGCAAACGGAGAAGGGTTTCAACGAGTTCCGGCACATGATAACGCAACTACACGAGGTTTTCACCCCTCTTGTAAACGATCAACGCCATAAGTAGCTGCGAGTCTATCCACACAGAGAGGCAGCCCTCCAGCAAATGCCACAAGAGGACCAAAATGGCCAGAAAACCGAGTGATCAAAATGAAGGGATCACTGTTTGGCAGTGGAATTATCATGGCTTCACTCGCAAGAAGGCGACGTTGCTGCAGTACATTGCCAAAGAAGACACACCACCAGACGTAATATCCTTACACGAAACGGTAAAATAATCGAAAATCACCTGGTATCGCACTCATGCAGCAGCAGAAGTACGTACGGCCACACACACGAGCAAACACCTCAGCACAATAGACCACACTTATGCGGACACGGCAATCGATCACGTGTTCACGGAAATAGTACTGCAGCTTCATATATACACTGCTTCGAAGGAAAGAGAGAAGGAGATTCTTGAATATGGGAAGGAAAGGTTGGGGTAAAAGTGCAGCGCAGTAACTGTCTCTCAGCAGAGGACACCTCAACCGCGCTGCACAGGGGGTAGGGAATGAAAGTAGGGGGAGAGAAAGAGCACCAGAAACAGCAGCACGCCGCGGAAATCTGGTACCCCTAGACAACTTGGTGCAGCAAGCGAGGCAGCTATCTTGACAAAACGGCCTCCTAATATTAGGCGACTGCAAAGCGGCGCACGAGGTCTGGCGGTACATCGGACACACCAGAAAGGGAACAACCTCGTACAACGTCATTCAACGTCGCCGCCGCATATGAAAGTGAGGGACCCGACATATGCGACAAGAGTAGGCAACAGCACGGCCCGCGATACGCGTCCCGATCTTGCGTTCGCGTCCTGACTTCGGAACGTCGATTGGGAAAACACCAACGACACACTAGAAAACGGCTACTTCATACTTGGCGCCGCGGTACACGCGGGAAACTTCCCAAGAAGAAAGATACGCTAGAGAGAAAGGCAAGAAGACCAAGGAGATAAGTGATCTGGAGGGCTGGGTTACAGAACTGCAGGAATCGGTGACCAAACACTCCGAGGAGATTGCACTCGCCACAGACAATCCGGCAGTGGAACCGCACCTCTTACACATGTGGGAAGCTTGCCACAGTCTGCGGAGAAGATGGCGAAGGCAGCGGCACAACCATAAGCTAAATATTTGCATCGCGAAGCTAACAGACGAGGCAGAACGTTACGAAGAGCAACTTGCACTACAGAGCCGTGGCCAGTTCTGTGACTCCATCCAAGGAACGCTGGGAGCTGCGAAGACGTGGGCCATACTCGGACATCTACTAGATCAGACCCAGAGCAAGAGAGAAAGCAAGCAAACGATGAGCCGAGTAATACACAACTTCGGAGGCACAGACGACCAGCTATTGTGTGCCCTACGGAGCAGGTACATTGGCCAGCCCATACTCGGTGCACAGCCTGCGGCTGACTACGCCGGATTAGAAAAAAAGCAAGCTCGACCGGGATATAACGGGTTCCGAGCTGAAGTGAGCGATCGCAAGACTTCCTCGAAACACTACTCCGGGCAAGGACGGAATCGCCAACAAGCTGCTACGTTACCTGGACAATGCAACCGCGCAGGCAATACTTGAAGTATTCAATATACACTGGAGCAGAGGGTCGTTGTCCCCAGAATTTAAGCATGCTGATATTACGCTGATGCCAAAGGCGGGAAAAACGCCTTGCCTGGAGAATCTAAGACACCTTTCGCTCACGTCTCGCTTTGGCAAACTGATGGATCGCGTGATCTTAGACAGGCTACAGACGCATGTCGAACATCAACTGATGACGAACACGATGTTTGGTTCGATCAACAACCCAGGCGCCAACCATCCCCCTGCGAATAGGTACTGGAGAAATCCTCAAGGTGTACAGACTTCGTAACGTCGGCTTACACTTACAAAAGGACGGGGGCGGAGGATACGCCATACAGAAGCGAAACTGCATGACCACGCAGATCTTGCGCAGGATGCAACGAATTACCAGCAGGAAGAGGCTACTCAAGGAACAGGACCTGATCCCAACTAGTGCAGGCTCTGATCCAACTAGTGCAGGTTCTGATCCGACTAGTGCAGGTTCTGATCCGACCAGTGCAGGTTCTGTTAGTGAGCCGCACTGCGTACTCGGCACCTTATTTCAATTTCAGCAATGTGGAAGTGGAGGTACTCGACCGGCTGGTACTCAAGACGTATAAGCAAGCGCTCGGACTCCCACCCGGTACGGCTACTTTTCACCTCGAGGAGACGGGGGTGTACAACAACGCACGGCAAATTATAGAGGCCCACCTGGTAAATCAGAAGGAAAGGCTAAAACGCATAAGAGCGGGACACCGCCTATTGAAGCGTCTTGGATATTCCGTACGGAAGACTAGCGCACTAACAAGAATCCCAAGACGAATACAGGAAACTATGCACGTGTCACCAATCCACATAGACATGCACCCGAACTTCCACATCGGACGGCAACATGCACGAGCGAAGGCGCTAGCAAGGAAGTATGAGAGCCACCCCAATGGCTTTGCACGTAGACGCGGCCAGCACGGCACGAAGCACTGCAGTTGTCACCAGCGTAGTCGATTCTAACGGGACCGAAATAATAGCGTCGTCGGTTGCCAGAGCGAGTCCTGCAGAGGCAGAGGAACTAGCGACAGCGTTAGCAATCAAAACGAGACCGCACTGGGAATGCGTCATAGTTCTCACGGACTCTCAAACGGCATGAAGAAATTTTTCCAGGGTGAAGATTTCCAGGGCCACACATCGCATTCTGATTGCGGCGCACCAGCTCCTACCATACATACAAGTCGTGTGGACTCCGGGGCATGAGTCCTTACGCGGCAATCAGCAGGCACACGCCTACGTCCGAGCGCATCTACACCGGGAGACACGAGGGGGTCACGCCGAGCAGTTCCATCCCGAGCCCGTACCATTACCCCAGACGCACATCCTACAACACTATCGCTTTTCACGAAGAAAACTACCGCAGCCTCATAATGCTCTGACGCAACAGGAAGCCGTAATATGGCGAAAACTGCAAACAAACACATATCCTCACTTGAGTCTCTACCATGACATACACCCTGCGCTGTATTCCTATAAATGCCCACACTGCGATGAATGCGCAACGCTTTACCACATGGTGTGTGGCTTGCGCAAGCACACCATACCTCGCACCCATAACACTCCCCACCACACGGCAATGGGAGGTAGCGCTGCCCAACTCAGACTCGACGGAACAGCTCAACCTGGTCAACCGAGCGAGAAGGGAAGCTAAGGCCGCTGGACTCCCGGACTCAGGTGACCACTCACTGCACACAGGAAGAGCTATCTACGGTCGTGTGCTCTCTTCTATAAGTTTGCTCTACGGCTCTCTTCGGGAGAAAAACGCTTCATATTAATTCACATGTTTGTGGTCGCACATGCGCGCATTGAGAGAGTATATCAATAGAAAAAAGCCCAAATACCTTGAGTGCCATGGGCCACGCCTACGTTATCTAGGATGGCGGAAATCTGTGCCGTGTAATTTTCAGGCCTGCGACATCACCAACACCGTTGCAGGCATATGGAGAGATAGATTGCGTTGTCCACGTGTGTATGTGACCCGCAGCAGCGGCCAGAGCTGCGGCCCTCGGGCAATTAAAGCATCGGCAGGGGGCGCCCGTACACTGTAGGAAACAGTATCAGCTTCAAAGCGGGAAATCAATTTAGCCACGAAAATTGGCGCACAGAAGCCGATACCCACGTTGTGAGCTACGGAGGGTAAACACCGGCGTCTCATTTGAGCCCTGTGTAATTGCTTTCTCAGGAGGCAGTGAGCTTTGATAAAGCTAGCAGCCGCACCTCCTTTTTAGTCAACTTTTAAAAAAAATGCTGGGCAGTAATCTGGAGCGGTCATACTCGGAAGGCGCACAGATTAGCGTCCGCAGCGATTGCCCGGAGGCTTGATTTCTTTTTTTTTTCTTTTTTTGCCAGGGAGCTCAATTTTTCTCATGGCATTACGTTGAAGCGACCGCCGTGTAATCGAGACTGTCCTTCCGTGCAGAAATTTGGACACCATGATAGAGGTTTCACTTTTAATCGGAAACGAGAGGGAACAAGAAAAGAAAGAAGTACGACACTGCGGCTGGCTTTTATGTCTCTGGGATGAAATATTAAACGAAGTGTTCCTCGAAGGACCTAGTTCTTTAATCCTGCAACGGAGCTATCCCGACATGCATTAATTTTACCGCCTTGTCGCATGTTATGAACGGATATATATATATATATATATATATATATATATATATATATATATATATATATATATATATATATATATATATATATATATATATATATATATATATATATTGTTACGAAGAGTTGCGAAGAAATGGTTTTATTTACAGGCGATGGATGATGATCGTAGCGTGATCGTAGCGCAGCCCGGCCTCTGAAACTCTTCGTTCTCTTCCTCTTCTCTTCGTCTTCTCTTCTCTCTTCTTGTCCGCACCTTCCGTATCCGTTACATTTCCCCGCAAGCAGACGAAGCCCGCGGGGCGGGTCAGGATGGACAAGCAGGGTAGAAAGGCGAGCAATATGAGTCAGCTGAGTTCTGCTTGATCGCCGACCATTGCACAGGAGGCGAGCTATTACGTAAGTGAGTTCGCTCAGGCGGTCCACGACTACAAATGGGCCTGAATATTGTGACAAGAACTTTTCGGACAATCTAAGCTTGCGTTGCGGTGCCCAAAGAAGAACCAAGTCACCTTTTGCCAACGATACTTGTACGTGACGGTCGTCGTATGGCTCTTTTCAACGACTTTGCGAGGCCAGAGTACGAAGACGACCTATTCGACGGGCTTCTTCGGCGAGACACAAAGTCTTCGATACAGAATCGTCACTGTGCAGTACGAAGGGTAAGAAATTTGTCCAGAGGGCTTCGCGTAACCTTGCATACAGGAGATGAAATGGGCTCTAGTTCGTGGTTTCGTGTTTCGCCGTGTTGTATGCGTAAGTGATGAATGGAAGCACGTCGTCCCAGTTCTTATGATTGGAGGAGACGTACATGGCAAACATGTTGGTCAGCGTTCTGTTCGTCCTTTCAACGAGGCCATTGGTCTGTGGATGATACGGCGTGGAATGACGGAACTGTGACGTGTACAAACGAAGAAACTCTTCAATGGCATCAGCAGTGAACTGGCGACCACGGTCGCTGATGATGACACGTGGTGGGCCATGACGAAGGACCACGGAACGCAGCAGGAAGACCGCCACGCAAGCAGCGGTAGAAGACGGTAGGGCTGCAGTTTCTGCATACAGTGTAATATGGTCTACGCAGACAATTATCCAACGGTTCTTGTTGTTAGATAACGGGAATGGACCCAAATGTCAATGCCTACTTGCTCGAACGGCGTACTGGGTGGTGTCAATGGCCGAAGGGGACCCGGGGCTGCGGTGGTCGGTCGCTTGTGACGTTGGCACGTTTCTCAACTAGCGACATAACGCTTGGTTGTTTCGTACATCTTGGGCCAGTAAAAGCGCTCCTGGGTGCGGTGCAGCGTTCGTACGAAGCCGAAATGGCCGGATGTCACATCGTCATGCATGGCGCGTAGAACGGCGGAGCGGAGACTCTCGGGGACAACCAGCAGAAAACGCGCTCCATGCCCGGAGTAATTAGTTTTGTACAGCAATTTATCGCGGACCGTAAAGCGACCGCTGCCTTTAGAAGTACGGGCGGCGACAAAAAGCGGATCGAGGGTAACATCATTCCGTTGTTCTCGCTGAAAGTCTGCCGCGTCAGGAAACGTAGAAGTAACAGCAGCGAGACAGTCGTCAAAATTCTCAGCATCGCAGTCGGTAGTCGCAAGAGGAATCCGAGAGAGGCAGTCTGCGCAAGGGGGGACGACGGCCACTCTTGTACGATACCACAAAGTCGTATTCCTGGAGGCGCAGCGCCCAACGTGCGAGGCGACCAGAGGGATCACGCAAACCGACCAGCCAGCATAAAGAATGGTGGTCGGTGATAATCTTGAATGGTCTACCGTAAAGATAACACCGAAACTGTTGTATGGCGAAAACGGCTGCCAGGCATTCCTGTTCCGTAACAGTATAATTGCGTTCAGATTTGCTCAGGCAACGGCTGGCATATGCGACAACATGTTCTGCGCCACTGTGACGTTGTACTAGCACCGCTCCTATCCCGATTCCACTAGCATCAGTGTGAACTTCAGTCGGGCAAGATGGATCGAAGTGACGCAAGAGGGGTGCTGACGTTATTATAAACTTCAGTTGAGAGAATTCAATTGGACACTCTGGTGTCGAATTGAAGGATGCATTTTGTCGCAAAATACTTGTCAACGGGTAAACGAAGTCGGCAAACCGGGGAACAAAACGACGAAAATACGAACATAGGCCAATGATTGAGCGGAGTTCTCGTGCTGACTGCGGTGGCTTGAAGGAGCTCACCGCTTCAATCTTACGAGGATCGGGTCTGACGCCATCCTTGTCGACCGAGTGTCCCAGGACCAGTGTTTGACGTTCGCCGAACCGACGCTTTTTTGAGTTTAGAACCAGTCCAGCTTTCTCAATGCAGTCGAGAACGAGGCTGAGGCGTTCGTTATGTTCTTCAAACGTGCGGCCAAAGATTACAACATCATCGAGGTAACACATGCATATCTCCCACTTTAGACCACGTAGTACTGTGTCCATGAATCTTTCAAAGGTGGCAGGAGCATTGCAAAGGCCAAAAGGCATAACATTAAATTCGAATAGGCCATCTGGAGTCACGAAAGCGGTCTTTTCCTTGTCGGCAGGGTCCATAGGTATTTGCCAATACCCCGATCGCAAATCAAGTGTCGAAAAGTAAGAAGCAGCGTGTAAGCAATCAATGACGTCATCGATTCGCGGTAGTGGATAGACATCCTTCTTCGTCACTGCGTTTAGATGTCGGTAATCCACGCAGAATCTCCAGGAGCCATCTTTTTTTCGGACAAGGATTACTGGGGCTGCCCATGGACTAGATGACTCTTGAACGACACCTTTGTTCATCATCTCGTTGACTTTCTCGGCAATAACTTTGCGCTCGGACGATGACACTCGGTAGGGCTTCTGGCGGATCGGGTGTGCTGAGCCGGTGTCTATTCTGTGACGAGCGCGGGACGACGGTAAATGAAGGGGTGCATCTCCATGCGTGAAGTCGAATGCAGCCTCATGCCTGGCAAGGACTTGTACCAGTGCTTGCCGTTCCGATGTACTGAGAGCCTTGCTGATCATGCCAAGCATTAGCTCTTCAGAATGGCGATTATCGCAAGGAGAGCAAGCTGTAGGAACGTCTGTAGTTAGTGCCGCTATTGAGCTACATGCGGCTTTATCGAAGAGAGCGATTTTCATACCGCGAGCAAGGACAACCGGCGTGGCGGTACAATTCAGCGCCCACAATGTAGCGACTCCTTTCGTCATGCACACGACAGATCAGGGCACAAGTAATCTTTTTTAGCACAGTTTGTGCGGAGAGGCCTAACTACAAGGTCAACACAATCAGCATCCACAGTAGTTTCAGAAACACGAACGGGCGTCAGGCACCACGATGGTGCAATCACTTCATCAAGAACACTGAGTGTGTCTGTGTCCCTGTCTTCACCACCCGAGCTTTGTTCGGACTGTGCTGATATAAATAACTTGTTCAATGATATTTCGCCATAACCACAGTCCACGGAAGCGCCGCACTGTTCAAGAAAATCTATACCAAGAATAACATCGTGCGAACAACGAGAAAGAACAAGGAATTCCGACGCAAACACTTTCCCAGCCAACAAAACACTCACAGCACAAACACCAAGCGGTTGAAGCCACTCGCCGCCTACTCCACGAAAGGTAATACCGTCGTTCCAAGAAAACGTAACTTTGTGGCCTAGACGGTTTTTCAAAGCGAGGCTCATCACAGACACAGTCGCACCAGTATCAACTAACGCCATGGTCGGTATTCCGTCAATCGAGACATTCACTTTGTTTTTGAACATCACAACAGGCAGAGGTATTTCTTGCAAAGACCGTCCGGCGACTACACCTCCCTTGGCCGCGGATGCTAGTTTCCCGGCGGCGGTGACCAAGAACGGCGCCGAAGGGACGGAGAGCGACGGGGACGGTTACTTGGTGGCGTCAAACTCCGCTCAGCAGCTAGCGAATCGCTGCGTCTGGTCGCGTGTGAGAAGTGGTCCATTTGGAAGCAAATCGGCCGTCCGCAAGTCATATGAAGTACGGGTTCTGGGTGGCGATAACATCAGTGGTGTCTTTCGTGATTGGCGGCCTTGGCGACAATACCGAGCTATATGGCCTGTGGAACCGCAGTTGTAGCACACGGGAGGGTCGCGGTTCACAGCATCTTCCTCGAAACGAATGCGAGGCTGCTGCGGAAGCAGAGAAAGTTCGTTGTCATGTGGATAACGTGTCACTGCTGCTCGGTGAAATCCGTTATATCGTTCATAAGTCGCGTCGTGGTAGTAGGGTCGGTGCTGTTCTTGTCGCGACCTGACACATGTCAGAGGGCCTCGGGGGTAAAAACGCGGCTGCTCTCGTTGTGGCCGAGCGTCGTAAGTAGGGCCTCTGTCGTAGAGACGTGGCTGCTGTCGGGGCGCGAGTTCTTAATCCTCAGTGCCCCTCGCCGCAGGATACGGGTAGGAGGATGCCACGTTTGGCTCGAAATCTGGTGGTAGGCGGAAGCTATGAGTGCCTGGATGTGTCACTTGCGCGTGCAGGCTGAGCTCTTCCCGAACTATTTGTCGTATCGTTGATGCCAGATCGAGGGGCTGGTTGCTGTCCACGCTTGCAACTGTGGTCACATTGGCTAGCCTGCCAAACTTCGGCGTGATGCGCCTCGTCTTCAGTTGCTCAAAGGAACGACAGTGCCGAATGATGTCAGCGACGGAAGCCAGGTTGTCTTTTGCGACGAGGAAATTATAAACGTCTTCGGCAATTCCTTTCAGGATGTGCCCGACTTTGTCTTCCTCAGACATTTCAGAGTCTACCATCCTACACAGTTTTATTACCGCCTCAATGTAGGTCGTGCAGGTTTCGCCTGGCACTTGCGCACGTTGCAGTAGCGTCTGTTCTGCCCTTTTCTTTTTCGTCGCGGACTCGCCGAATCGCTCTTTGATTTCGGAAACAAATCTTCCCCATGTTGTAAACGTTTCCTCGTGATTGTCGAACCACAACAGCGCAGTATCCGTTAGAAAGAACACGACGTTCGAAAGCTGAGAAGCGCTGTTCCACTTGTTGGCGGCACTCACTCGGTGATAATGGATGAGCCATTCCTCGACGTCTTCGTCCGATCTTCCGGCGAAGGGACGCGCATCTCTCAGTTGTAGAACGGAACTTGTCGGCGCAGCTGTTGGAATGGGCCGTTGTTCGTCTGCGTCGTGGAACATATTCAACTCCGGTAGATTCGGTGGGAGTCCAGCAAAGCGACGGCTCCGTCGAAGAACTTCTGCTTCAGCCTCCGTCTTCGGGTGTCGATTACCCCGCACCTTCCACCACAACTGTTACGAAGAGTTGCGAAGAAATGGTTTTATTTACAGGCGATGGATGATGGATCGTAGCGTGATCGTAGCGCAGCCCGGCCTCTCAATCTCTTCGTCTTCTCTTCTCTCTTCTTGTCCGCGCCATCCGTATCCGTTATATATATATATATATATATATATATATATATATATATATATATATATATATATATATATATATATATATATATATATATATATATATATATATATATATATATATATATATATATATATATATATATATATATATTGAGGAAAACCAATAGTCTCTGGTTGAGGTAGTATTACTCTAGTATGCTGCTCTAATTGCATGAAAGAAGGATAGATGAATCACTCGTGCTCATTCGCCAACACTGACGGTCATCTATGATACTTGCTGCTCAACGCCTTGCAATCTATTTTAATCAAATGTAAAATTGACATACACCCGACTTGTAGTACGTAAAGCTGCGACACACACGCGCACGCACGCACGCACGCACGCACGCACGCACGCACGCACGCACACACACACACACACACACACACACACACACACACACACAGAGAGAGAGAGAGAGAGAGAGAGAGAGAGAGAGAGAGAGAGAGAGAAAGAGAGAGAGACTTCGAGCATCGCGTCCAGAGGGCGACAGCTACTTTTCCCGTGAAGTTTGAATGTCCTCACAATTTTGACATGCGTTAAAGAAATAAGCAATGGGAGCCTCACTTAACGCAAGCACCACGCGCTATTCAACTTGTTTTGTCAAAGCACACTGTAACAGCGACATCCGTAAGTCAAGTGTCAGTTTGCGCGGTGCTTAACACGCTCCGCGTCACATTGCCCGTTTCCTTTAAAAACGTCAGGCCTCTCATCCCGGCTGCTCAACATGAAGCAATGAGTGCCGGCGTGCGCGAGGTCCGGTTAAGAAAAAATTTGCACAAGTTAACTTTATTAACTTTTCTTTTTTTCATTTTTCACCCCCACAGTCCATTATGTAAACACTTTCCTTACCCCTAGTCTATCCCCTCTCCCTGCCCCTTTCCTTCGCTTCCAACCCCCTTTCAACTGCTGATCGTTCATTCAGTTGTCGATCAGCAGGTGCAGCTATAGACGCGTACAGCGCGGCCAGCAGGAATTACCTTAACTACTTTACTTTTATTCAGTTCATTTAGGTATAACCGACCAATTACTACGCGTGCGGGAATGCTCAGTGGCGGCGACCGGCAAAGGTCAAGGGATGACGACGATGGTGCAACCGCAGAGTAACCGGAAGGCTGTAAATCCAATTTAGAGCTTTCAAACTACACTGTCGCAGCAAAACATAGTTTGATTCATGTCGCCAATCTGCGTGCACGAGCCAATCTTCCAGCGCGAGCCAGTCGTACAACGGGTCGCCGCCGGCACCTCCGAGGCAAAGGATGTACAAACAAGATCGCGTGTCGCGAAGCACAGGGCGCATTTTACGCCGCTCCAGCAAGGAACGCGCCACCTGAAAGAAGGGGGCGTACATGTCATCCGCGGTAAGAAAACATCGATATATGGACGACACGTACAAGACCGCAGAGAGACCGCATGGGGACAGTTCGCTTGAAGGCAAAGGGGCGGATCGCGCTTGGGACATCTCAAGGGGACGAGGGGGGAGGGGGGGAGAGCGTGGCGAGAATTAGCCCGGCAGCGGAGAAAAGGTGCAGCGCGTCGCAGTGCGGACATTCCGTTGCGCGAAACGCAAAGGGGGGCAAGAACCGAGTGCTCCGCTCCCGCACCGCAGCCTCACTACTGGACAATTAGATTGACTCGGTTGGCCACGGCAGTCGTTAAGCTCGAGTGTCGCGGCAAATTAAAGATGCGCGGCGCCGGGCCGCGACGCTTAATCATCTCGGCCGGTAGCCACAGAAGCCGCCGTCGTTCGTGCGACAAGAGCGAGGCGACACGGTGCCCCTGCGGTTTTGTATGTGTGCACCGCTAATCGCGCCTCGAGGACGAAAAATGGGCGACCGCCACCGTACACCGCCCCTCCCCCCTCCCCCATCCCTTCCGCGCCCATCATCCACACCGCCCTACCTTGCTTCGCATCCCTGGGGGCGAATAGTGCTGACGGCGGTCACTTAACCATTACGTAAGCCCATGCTCAAAGTTAATACAACGCCCCGGAAACCCACCCAGCGCTTCGCACTTAAAAAAAAAAAAAAGGCTATTTAAACTCGATGCTCCTTCAAGGGTTCAAATGCTGCAAAAGTTTGAAGCTGAATAAGGGTTTCGGTTGTTGGGGACCTGTTTCCTGTCTAACCACTGCATTATTGATGAAACGTTTAGGCTTGATAGCCGCCTCATAAGCGCTGGATCTTATCACTTGGACAGTGCCACCTACAGTATAAATTGCGAAATGCAGCATTCGCTGTCTTAATTTGAGCCTCTTGATCGATTCGATCGAGGGACATCCTGACATCCTGGCAAGCAATGCGCGGCAAGCTTTGGGTAGATGAATCATACATGCCCAGGACTAATTAACCATGTGGTAAAACCGGCGTTTGAAACGCTGCACGCCCGATCCAGACGTCTGAAACGCTGGAACACATACGTGACTGCTCAGCATACACGTGTGAGAGACGGGTGCTTGACGGCTTCCTAGTCAGCATTGGCAGTCAACACCTGCCAGAGTGAGTTACTCTTGGCCCGAGGCCGGCAGGCATGAAGCTGCAACTGCAACAATGAAAGCATTGTTGCAGTTCCTGCGTGACACGCGACTAGACGAGGGGCTTTCCAAGGGCCACTGTCTACTGTACGTAAGCATTCACTCCATCTTGTCTCATAATCATTCGTTCTTACACTTTCGCTCCGCCATCTTCTTGTCCAATTCGGAGTAGAGCCCACCAGCTCCAGGTCGCCCTCTCTGCCATTCCCGTAAATAACATGTCTCGCCCTCTTGAAAGCGAAACCTTGTCACTTGATACTTCAGACGTTGTCATTTTTCAGCACAGTCTCCGTTTCTGTGTATACACATTTTTTCCGAGCGAACGGGAAGCTCGAAAGTGCCTGTACAATAGCTCTGCGTTCCACACAGTGACTCGCACTGCTCCACGGATGGCCTTTTGGCGTCCGCACACGCTTGGCCTGGCATTTGATCCTACAGATATCCTTACAGGTGCAAGTGCCAATGAGCTATAGTTCATAGGCTGGCGCAGACGCGCTTTCAATCCCACTCTGCCAATTCTCTCCACTGTTGAGCAAAACTGTTTTCTTCCCTGCAGCTTAATTTTTACATAGCAAACCTTCTAGTGGACTCCACAGTTACACATGAATTCACTTTGATGGACGAGCCTGTGGTGCGTTAGTTCTTGCACGCAAGTGTACTGGTGCTTAATGCAATCGTGTGTGTCACCAGCACAAACTGAAACGCGAACAGGGAAAGGAACACGAAAATGCCACATGATACGCTGGACGCCTACCGCTTGTGCGTGTTTCGACTTGAGATGATAGGACCTAAAGAACCAGCATTAGCTTTGTCAATCCCATACAGGTAGGGTAAAGTTCGGCGTCAAAAGTGTACGGCGAGGCAGTTCCATCAAAAAGGTCTAATTCCACAAACTTTGGTCACCTGGGCGCGAAATAAGCAGAGAACTCTGCTGCCGCAAAACATTCCCAACTGAAATTTTCAATATGCAGTAGAATATTTCCATACGTTTTCCCTAATATTATCATTAAAATAAATTAAATTAAGTTAAACGGAACTTACATAAATCCATGCCGATTCCATAAGAATTATACGGGAATCACACGGAAAATATTTGGAATTATTGGAATGGCATACCGAACGTCTCAGTAAAGCTAATGCAGACTCCCGTTCCTCATTACTGGCTCTTTTTTTTGTTTGTTTGTTTGTTTGCTCCCCTCCCCCTCGGAGGGAAGCAGACAACCCCAAAGCAGCGCCCACCTCCGCTTCGCTGACCCTTGCCCCGTCAACACCCAACCCCCACCCCCTTTCGAGAGGACTGTTACCATGCCCATCCTACACACTACCTTCCGCGCTAGCGCGTAATGGCAATAACTCAGCGCGACACATTCCCAGCGACAGCGTCTGGCTTACGCCCATAGACAAACGCAATTTAAGTGAACATGAAAGGAAGGAAAAAGAAAGGAGGGAAGAATTATCGTGGGGCTGAGCCGAAAGGAAATCGTACAGCAGAACTTAACTCGCTTTCGTCCCAGCACAGGGAGACCATTTGCGAAGATGCACCGATGAAAAACTGGTTCGCTTTTCCGAGACAGGAAAAAAAAAAAAAGAAAGAAAGGTCGGTAATACCTAAAGGAGGCTGACCGTCGTTCTTGTGCCAGCGCGCGGCCTTTAAACAGCCGTGCCTGCCCCCACCCACACCTCATCCTAACCCCCTCTTTCATTCTTTCCCTCGTGCTAGCTTTATTCAGTTCTCTCACTCCGGCGCGCGCCTCGGCGACTCGATTAACCGATAACCGAAGGTCATCGCGGGTGGAGAAGGAAGCGCCGTGGGCGAGCCCAGACTGACAAAAACAAACAAACAAACAAACAAACAACGGCGACAGAATTCTTCACAGGTAGGCATCAACTCAGACGGCCAGCACGCTTATCGTCATGTCCCGTAGCGGACGCTGCAGGGGGACCCTCACTCCGAGCGCGCAATGAAGATAAGCGTCCGGAGGACACACGCGTGCGCCGCAACAAGTATGGCGGTAGGCCGGGCGGAGGTGCCAGAAACGCAGCCGCCAGACGAATTCGACGGGGCGTGAACAGGTGCAAACTCGCCGGAGCCAATGGGGCGGAACGATAAGAACAGGGGGTACCTGGGGGTCGACCATCGTCGTAGTCGTCGTTAGGAGGCCTACAGTGGGTCCCAGTAGCCTTGCGGCAAACGGCCCTCCAACAGAAGCAAGAGCGTCGTCGAATTTAAGTACGTGCCACCCGTGTGCGTTTCTGTCGACAACAGATAAATAACATCCTCTCCCGACGTTGCGCGTACTTCGAGCGATGGTAGACTGCATGCTTCTTGGGCGATAGACGTTATAAAGGAGGGAACGTCTAGGGTGCCCTGGTTGATAAGGCCGACGTAAATATGAGCGTTGCTGAAACTCTCGGACACCGCTGGACTCCGAGATCACCTTTCGGCGGTTTGGTGCACGCTCCTCTCCGCGTGCTGGCACGCGAGCACTCGCTTTCCGGCCTGTGACTTTCACGAACCGCGAGGCTTGGGCACGCAAGAACACGCGTGTCATCACCGAACGACACTTCACGTGGCCTATACGGACTGCCTTAAGTGCCAAATTTTGACTCCCCAATCTTCTCTCTGTGTTTAACGTTATCGTAGACATGCAACATTTCCTTGGCGAATGCAGCCGCCTCTGGTTAATCTCCCTGAGAGGGAGATCATCTCTGAAGGACGCGCTACACTTGAAGCGCAACTCGAGGTCAGACCCAGCTCCGAGCGACCAGTCCCATATGCGCGCAGAAGGCAAATGTAATGTGTAAGGAAGCGATCACATGGGTCCGTCGTTAATGGAAAAAAAAAAATCACGCAGACTCAATTGCAGTCGACTTACGTAAAGCGAAGCATTTTTGGTGTGATCGGCTCATAAATCGTATGCAAGTGCACATGAAGTGTGGTTTTCGAAGTATATGTAGAATTAAAGAGCACCGCGTTACACGAAGACGTTATTTCTTTAGAGCAAAGCTGTATAGGATCCCGGTAGTTATTCGCATTCGCAGCCTAAAACTCCACCAATCATAGCGGGAGGCGCGCGCCGCGTGCGCCGTTAGGTTCCTTGCATCAGCACCAGATGGCGCTAACCATCAAGGGTTAGGGTGGGGGGGAGGGGAGAGGAAAAAAATCACGAACTAGACAGCCCACCTTCGCGCATAGCGTACGCCCCAAGCGTTCCCCGGTACATATTACGACTGTATAACCTGCAGCTGCCGGGAAGCGGAAACTGTAGCATAAGAAGCAGGGAGTGACGTAACTACACTTTCATAGTTAAAGGAAGAACCTGCCTACCAAGTGATTTCACTTCTGTTCTTATAGCGCTGCGGAAAGGCCACTCATAGTTAGGACTCCCAAAGGGCAGCGTTAACACGATCAGCGACGAAAGAAACAGCAACGTCAATGTGCACAAACGGTATCGTGCTCAGGCTCAGCAGGACCCAGTTGAAGGCTACGTCACATTCGTCTATCGAATCAGGTGATACCACAGCCGTGCGGGGCAAGCACCTTCAGGGCGTGGATTGGATATTTTTTCCTATATATTAAACAGTGAAATATAGACAGGCTGGATATTATGTACAAATATTTACAGGCAATACATCAAATATGGACCATTTGATAAAAATTTCAGTGGTGCATCCACAGTTTCGTGTTGCACTCGCAGGATTACTCACGGGTCGGTTTCTCCTGGTGCAACTGCGCATCGAAACGCCCCATGCAAGCGTCTCACCGCGCTGGCTTCTCCGCGAGAAAGGGCGTTCCATGCTGCTTCTCCAAGCGCGCGTCCGTGACGTTCGGCGTTAGAGGCCAGATTCGGCAAAGCTTCGCTCTAAAGGATTCGGCATAACCCATTCAACTATGACCGTCGAGGGCAATGCGTTCAGCATTGAATAAGTATAGCGAAACAACGTATTGCGGCCGACGAAACGAGTTATGGATGAGGCGTGCGTACTGTGGCGGGACTGCTCCTTCACACTTCCCGAAGAACAGCCGACGCCACCCAGTGGCGCCGCCGCGAAGCCTGCGCGTGAACCCCGAAACGCTTGGAGCGCCGGTGCATGTGAACGCTGAGAAACGCTTCACGATTTTGCGTGTCATCCTTGCGCAGGGGCCATGCTAATCTTCTCTGCATCGTTCCAATTTTAGTATATGTACTTTGGAAGTACGCCGAGAAACGCGCCAAGCGGCAACCGGGCTCGGCCATCGCGCTTCTCCCTAGACGCACTGCACCATTTAGTCGCGTTTCCGAAAGGTACGCGCGTGGCATCCGAGACGAGAAGTGTGGCGTGCCGGTGCCTCGAAACGCTGGCAATTGTGCCCTCGCTTGGGCGCGCATCCGCTGTAGCACATTATCAGCGACCCAAATTGGTGAGAGGTTCATTGAAGAACGGAACATGCCCAGTGTACTCACAGCACAGCTCGCTGAAGCGTTGGCCTGAAAGACGTCCAATAAAAAACAGCACACATTCGGTGCATTTGCGGCGCTCCGTGCAATACGTCGGGTGGCTGCCCTTGAGAAACTCTTATGATGGCGGTTCGACTTCGCCCAGTATCGCGTTAAGTCACAGGATCTTTTTAGCCATTGTAGAGCGGCACATACTAGTCACCCAATATGGCGTCAAAGACGTTCATTGCAGCGTAGCACGCGCCTAGCGGACATACCCAGAGCTACGAGGCGTTATCAAACAGTTTCATAGAAGACCAGCACAAACCGAGAGGCACATATACAGTGCTCTAAGTTGGCGTCAAAAAGTTTCGTTGAATAACGGTACCTACCCAGTCCCGCTCCTACACCCATGTCAGCGTGAAAGAGGTTTGTTTAAGAGTGGCACGTATGTACACAATGCCCACATGGCGACCCAACTTGGGCCTACGGTTGGTTTCGAACCCTGTCGACTCAGCACAGCGTTCCAATGCACGACCGATTCGACCATGGCTACACAGTGAAACACGTTTGGGGGAAAACGGTTAGAGACAAACAAACATAGCTCCCAGAAAGTACCCTAAGAATTCCAACGCATTAAAAATTATTCAGTGATTATCACATTCATTTTTGTCGTGCAAGTTTAATGAGTGACACCTCGCAACGTCCTAGTCTCTCGCATAAGAATAGTTGTTTGAAGCATTCATTCAGCCCTGATCCGCTAGTGGAATTCCGTTAGTGAAATATGCCCCTTAAATAATTGGTTCATCTGGCGAAACAGGTAATTCGCGTATTTGGTCATTTCGCCTGGGATGTCAGCTGGTGCGGAAAAAGCGCGAACCTAAAAGAAGCAAGTTTCATTAAGCACCTTGTAGCCTAATTGAGGCTAAGGAAATTTTCCACTCCGGGGATACGCGTTTAATATTCTCGCCATTCGCGAAATCATCTCAACGGCTTAAGATTCAACCAACACCAAGCCCTATCAGCGCACCATTTCTGGCACATTCTCCATCTCGGCTTGAGCACGACGCGAAGCCACCGCCAGCTTTGGTGGAATTCTCACCGTATCGCCGATGCAAATTCCCATACAGACAACCCAATGAAATATGCAAACAGCGACGTTGAGAAAAAGAGGGCAAGGATAGGGGAGAGAAAGAGATATCCAGAAAGGCGACGCGCCGAGATGCCTGTAACAATCAACAATCTAACGGATGCACTCGCGCATTTATTAACCTAGCGCGCAGGTCGAGAGGCCGCGCTTGAACTTCTCCAAGCGTGGCTTGTGACGGCGTGCGCGGATTGCATGCATTCCGCGCGGGCCCCCGGAAAACCGCGCGAAGCAACGGGCGAATCGTGCAATTTTGCAATGGCGGATGGAGAGAGTCGCGCGCGAGGAAATATAATTGATGGTGTCGCGTCAATTCTCAAGGCTAAGCGGATACATGTCGCTTGATCGTTATCCTTATTGAATAGCGCGGTTTGGCTGCCAAGTTCGGACGCAATCACCCCCTTTATTATTTTTCTTGCACTGCGTTCGACCTTAATACATATATGGTTTCTTTTCTTTTCCACATATTTTTCATTGGGCATGCGCCAGCCGTTATTAAATGAGAGCATATCGCTTGTCCTTTCCTTCTTTCTCTCTCTCTCTCTTTTCCGCCTTCGTGACGCGATTGCAGGTCGACCAGCGCAATTTGCACTGAAAGGCGATGGAAGGGCGAAGATTGAGCAATGAATCTTTGCAGTCACCTAGAGGTGGTTGGTGCGAGCGGAACCCCATATCACAGGTACTGCCGCAATTAGCGGATGCGGGATCGCTGTCTTCATCCGCTTGCGCAAAACACCTTTGCAATATAGAAATTCAGCTCCATTTCCTTCCATGTAGTCCGTTTCTGTAGATAGCCGTTTTCGTTACTATACACCCACGGCGGTGTACGTAAATGCACAAGTCCGGCTACTGGCGCCCATGGATTTTAATTTCGAAGATAACATGCATGCAGGGCATGTCGAGGGAAGACAGCAACACAAACGACTGCACAAGTGGTTGGCGTGCATACATAGCTGCAAACGTAAGTCGAGACTGACGGAACGATTGATATTGAAATATAAGGATAGAATTGAGATAAGTGTGTAGCTATGTGAAAGACAAGCAGCGGCTCGTACAGTTTGATGTTCTCGACGAGCATTAATTTAGCCCGGAGACGCATTCAAAAGCGCAGTTTTATTGAACAGGCGTTTCATAAATCTATACATAAAAGACACCAACAGAAGTGATCGACCAGAGTCCAGGGTAGGCAACCGGTGCTACAAATAAACAACAACCATACATAACTACGCAGCCAAATATTGTCTAGCAGCGACTAGACGTCGACTAACGGATTGGGCCTAACGGGACTAACGGACTCGGACTAACGAATTCGGACTAACGGATTCGAAGCACCAAAGTTTACACAAAGCTAAAACTAACTGCCTGATTAGTTATGACAACCTCCTTTCATGCCGCCTCCATTCCCATCCGCACCTACACTACCGTTTTCCTGCAGACAACCGCTACCATACAGTGAAGTATAACAATAACCGTTTACGCGTTCTGTGGGGAAGCTACCTAAAATGAGTGAATGGAAGGACTGGCACTTCGGCCTTCGTCAGAATTGCAAGCGACAACCACCCGTTTGTTACCGCCGTAGTTAGAGGCACGACGACGGTCGAAGGAAGCCCTGCTAGGCCAGCGTTCTGGCTGACGATTCGACTCACAACCTCATCCGGACCACCGTGTTTTCAGCAAGCCGTCCCATTGCCGCTTGTTGAGTGCAAATTGCCGGCGCCTCCGAGAGAGACGAAAGCGCCGGGGCGGAGAATTGAGCTTTTGCGTTTCGTGCTTGTTTTATGCGAAGCATATTAACGTAGGTTTCGGGCCTTCGCGCGACGCCCGGCGGTGGCCACCACTGACCCTGAAGTGGGGTCACGTGACATGACGTCACGTGATGACGTCACACAGGCTGCAGATGGGGCCTCATATCGCGCCATCGGTCGCCTCGCGGCGGTGGCCACCATTGACCTTCAAGTGACCTTCAAGTAGGTCACGTGACATGACGTCACGTGATGACGTCACACCGGCTGCAGATGGGGCCTCATATCGCGCCGTCCGTCGCCTCCCGGCGGTGGCCACCATTGACTCTGAAGTGAGATCACATGATGTGACGTCATGTGATGACGTCACACCGGCTGCAGATGGGGCCTCATATCGCGCCGTCGGACGTCGCCCGGCGGAGGCCTCCACGCTTCGGTTCGCGCCGTCGCGCGCGACGCGGCGGCGGTGCCACCATCGCTGCATCACGTGATATGTGACGTCACGCCATGGATGAAGTGGCGCGCGCCCGCCGTCGCGTCAGTCTCTGTGCCCGCAACCGCGCCAGCGTCTTTGCGCCGGGCGTGTATGCGGTCAAGATGCCTCCAAACGCTAAGGATACGCCAAGGTCAAGCCCAGTGTCTTCGCATCTACTGGGCTTAACCTTGATAAGCCTCTACTTTTTTTCCTCTTCATCTTGTAAATGAGTAACTCAGTAGCCGCCATCGATCTCCTGTAAAAATAAACACAGTCTTGAAGCCCTTCGAGGCTACCGCTTACGCGGAGGCTACGCCGCATGAAGAAGTAGTAGTAAACATTATATAGGAAGAAGAACAAACACTCATCGACGATTACGATACTTCCTAACGCGAAATTCGAGCGCAATTCTATACGTGTTTTCATTTCGCGACACATTAGGTGGCGCGGACAGTATGTATCGTGCGGCACGCTGCAAACGGAGCGAAGTGTGGCTATTCCCTCGCTAATCTGGAGGCCGCGAGAGCCAACGTGTGGGTGAAGCGTGAGCGCGATTCGCAGCAGCCGCGGCCGACAGATATCCCAGACAACGCGCGCTATTCTGGCGCCATCTCGTAGCCATCGTCCCCGCACTACTCTTCCCCTCAATTTTTCGGCATACCCTGCGCCTCTGCTTTGCTCCTCGCGTCTTTCATCCACTCCACTTACCTCTAGGTCGCGTCGCTTTCAACCCCCACTGCGCTCTGCGCTCGCTTTCATCTTTCGCTGTGCTCGTACGCTCCGTTACGTCGACGCTAACGAAGGAATAAGGAAGGAATAAGGAAGTAATACGCAATTACCCGCATTCTCGAAGTAACTTCCAAAGTTTCGTCGTAGTTTTATTCCACAGGCGGCCTCATTCGGGAAAAGTAAACAGGGACGGAAGCGTAGAGTTTCCCGTAGATTCCTAAAATAATGACAAGTTTGGTATAATATCGTCAGCGCCACATTCTCGATCATTGCAGCTACCAAGAGGCAATTACCGCTGGAACGCAACATTGTTCTGCCGCTTGAATATGGGTGTGACGTTTCAACTATATATATATATATTCGACTTCGCCCTGCCATCTGCTAGCCGCCTGGTTAGCTCAGATGGTAGAGCGGCTGCCCCGGAAAGGCGGTGGTCCCGGGTTCGAGTCCCGGACCAGGACGAATTTTTCTTCAACTCTGAGGCTTTTCATTCGAGGAACCCGTATGGGTTTCCTTTGTAGCAATTGCTACGAACGGGTGGATGTCTGATTTTCCCTTTATTATATATATATATGTATATATATATATATATATATATATATATATATATATATATATATATATATATATATATATATATACTTCTTCCTCGGGCGAGGAGGAAAGAGCCCGCGGCGAGCCCTTCCTCCTCTCTGGCTTGGGCGATCCGGCGCGGCGCTGCTAGAATGTATTGCTGTCGCGTGCTGCGGAACGATTTCGAGATGTTTTAGATCATACTTGGTGAAATTTACACAATGTCCGTTTATATAAGCTCGTCAGGGAAGCCTTTCGGTGCATCGGTAACTACAGTACGCGGAACTATCTCTTTGGGACGCAAACATGTGACGCGCGTCAGCTGCGGTGTGTGTATGTGCTGTGGACTATTTTGGGTGTATCAGTTTTAATTCAACGAAGAGAACCAGTGTTTGTGTATTACCAGCATGAAATGGTAAATCTGCTCACTATCTGATCGCTTGGCGTAGGGACGAAAACATAAGAGCACATGCTGGTCTACGCCCCCCCCCCCCCCAACCTAAGGCGACTAAGAAACATCTAAGCGGCAGGCGCTATCAAATATTTGTGACGCACCGGCATCTTTCTCACGCATTTCAAGTCTAGTTGGCTTGAAATCACTATATCTCTACGCTAGCTTCCTGCGAGAGGCCGTTGGCGCTGCTCCACACAGCTATCAGTACGGTTGGGGAAACAGCACGATACATATAAAGCTATGTGCTTCGGCATTGCCTTTTTGCACTGTAAAGCCACAATATCCGAGAGGGATCGCATAAAAAGATTGCGATGTCTATCTTTGAGGACAAAATTTCTGTAATACGTGTGAAAGCGTCGTAGAGAACTCGTAGAGAACGAACACAACAGAAAAAAAAATCGGTTATCTTATTTCTCGAAAAATATAGAGAAAACGGGCCTAACGCCGCAATTAGTCCCATATACACATAGTCACACTCGCACACACTCACTCCCGCACTCGCACAGTCACACACTCGCATAGTCACACCACACAACGTTTGTAGGTCTATAAACGCTGATGCCGCATGCTTAAACCATGCGCTATATAGAACAAAGATATCTATAATCCAACACCTCCCACTACTTAGGATGCTCGCGCAGTTCGTAAACGGTCGCTTTGCTAGACAAATACAGTTCATACTGCAAGGTATACTGTTATTACTAACCAAAACTATTTTATTCATGGGTGGAAACCTCATCCACCGAACCAAGTAATCACACAATGTAATCTGCAGCTAAAACAGTTTGAACGCTTGTCAAAGTGTAACAGCACAGACCCTATCATAGCAGAACGGTACCCACGCTGTTACGATCGTCGCGTATGTTTCATTGCTCCTAAACCGCAGCTTAGAACTAGGGGATAATACTGCAACAAGGTCACATTAGTCAATGGAACATCCAGAAATACACAACTGATCTCCGAGGCTGATTGTGGGCTCAATTATGCGCGAACACACCGGCGCTGCGTGCTCCATCTGCCTCAACGCCGGCAGAAAGTCCGGCCATACCGACTTAAACCCCTTCAGTACGTCTCACAGAACCGTATTCCACGTAGACGACGCCACGTGCACGAGCGCGAAAACAAACACCAGAAACTACCGCCGAGCGTATACCTGCCATGCAAGACGGAGCACGCCGACTGCCCATAGATGGCGCCACTACGCAGCAATATGGTGGCGCCCATGGAGAAACGGTGTTTCTCCATGGGCGAGCTCCTATATGGCCTCGAGCTCCACCACTGGAAAATCTGGCGCCACCGTCGGCGTGACGTCCTATTAGGGATCACGTGGACATAGCGGCCGCGTCGGCTGCTTCGGGAGCGCCGAAGCAAGCTGAAAACGAGAGTTTAAATTCCCTCGTACGCTGCGGTCCTTATTTGGTGGCGAGATTTTCTAGCTTCGAGTGTCTCCTTTACAACGATTGAAAGCACTACAAAACGTAGTGGCTGCCTTTGAAGGCGCGCAACATGGTAGACTACTGGTCGGTGCCGCAGTGCCGGACGTACGCAACGGAGCCCGGTGTCAGCCTTATTCACACGTAGCCGCAGGTCAAGAAGCTCCGTGAAGCTTGGCTCACGAAACATAAAACCGACAGACAGTCGTCGGCTACAACTCGGGTATGCAGCAAGCACGGACGCGAGGAAGATTTCTGCTACGGCGCCCAGTCTGCGATGTTCGGAAAACGAGCACTGAGACGCTCGCCCGAGTCTACTGCCCAGCTAATGTCATGACGGTTTGGACTATGAACTTGTCGATGCTATAGATACTGGCAAGTTCACTGGAGTGGAAAGGGAGCGGTAAGAAGCACATTAAAAAAGAAGCAGGGCATATGGTCATGTTTGTGTTATGAATTAATGCACTGGATTACAGAAAAGGAGCAGCGGGAAATCGCACGCTGAGAACACCTATAAACATACAGTGCGACGCAACTCGCGAAATAATATTGAAACGTCCAAGAATTTAGAAGAGAAAAAAAGATTGAATCGTTGCGATGGCACATCACAGTCCCCGTAGGCGTCGAAGTCTCTACAATCAAATTATTTTTGAGCAGCTCTGATAGCGCCCACGCAACAACGGTTGCTTGTATACTGTTAAATGGTCATATTCTGCGGCCTAAAGCTCATGGCATGGTGCGAAAACGCGCACGCGGCGAAAACGAAACAGTGTGCGGACAAGCATGCAGACGCGCAGTCGGTCGCTGCGAATCTGTGCGATCGCTGCATTGAGGCTTCATTCTATTATGCTCCATTTAGTTATACAAACACTATAAGAACGTATTTCACATAGTTTGCTCTCAGCGTTTGCCTACCTTTCACGCAAGAAGCCGGTTCGGGAGACTCCATCGCGGCGACCGCGCGCAGTGGCGTTCACTGTACGTATTCGGTAACGAGATAGCGTCTGTAAACGATTCTGTGCTTTCAGTTTGCCCAAGATTATTATTTAGACAGTAAAAAACTCCTCACGTTTCGAAAGTTCTTACAGAAATGTCCGGGAGAGCTCGTGCGTGGTGTTTTCAGTGAGCGCTGACAGCAAAACCTATGAGGAGCGCGCCGCGTGATCCTCCATACTACGCCAGCGAGGCGCTTCCGATAGGTGGCGACTCCGTAACTCCTCGCCGTCAATATGATGCAGATCCTACGCACTGTGGAAATCGATGTAGCGAAGCTTTCTGTGCTCGTCTACGTAGTACACGAAACACGCCGCGAGAAGTGTTTTCTTGATCCGTTGTTGCACGCCACTATTAGTAGCCTGCGTGAAGGTTAGCGCTGCCATTATTTCCCACGGCGCATCACATCGTGGCAGCAGTGCTCATCCGCTGGACAGCCGCTTCGTCAGTGTCCGTTTCGTCACTGTGGTGCTTTAATGCTTCTGCACTCCCGGCGTCCTTTGTCCGCACGGACAAACTTGCGCGGTGTTTGTTTCTTTGTTGTTGTTGTTTTCAGAAATGGCAGAAATGTGCCATACCATACCTTGGATTAATTTCGTTTTTTCTCGGTTGTCCGCAACTATTGCCATATGTCTGGTAGTAGCGTTTTGTTTACTGTAGAGACCCTGAATGAAGCATGCTTTGTCATGGCGTCTTTCCCATTTCCAGCGAACCTACGTATGCGAGATGTCATGAGCAAAGAGTGGCAAATCTATTATTCACCAGTTCGCCATGGCTTTCTTTTCTATCTGTTTACTTTACTATGTGTACTCTGTGTTTCTATCTGTGTATGTACTCTATGAAATTCTATCTCCAAACGAAAGCTTCGCTCTAGTGGGTCCTCCAGCTATAAGCTCCATTGACGAGAGATCCGAAGGTTCTAAACACGGTTACCTGCTGTGGTCTTCAATAACATATTTTCTACGCAAAAGTGTCATATAGCGCAGCTTCAGACCTTCGATGCTCCCGCCTCCCAAATGCACATCTCCAAAGGCGCATGGGTTCCAATCCAAGTAACACTGGCGAACAATATTATTTTCTTCACCATATTCTGACAAAATTAAGCTGCACATGCCCAGAAGGTCTCACAACGGCAGCAACATAACGGATGCTACTTTAAATAGCAATCATGTGGAATGCAGTCCAGCCCTGGCGATACCGTGAAGATCGTGCGAAGTGAAACACTACATAGTGTGTCATATATACCAAGATTGCTAGAGTGAGTGAGTGAGTGAGTGAGTGAGTGAGTGAGTGAGTGAGTGAGTGAGTGAGTGAGTGAGTGAGTGAGTGAGTGAGTGAGTGAGTGAGTGAGTGAGTGAGTGAGTGAGTGAGTGAGTGAGTGAGTGAGTGAGTGAGTGAGTGAGTGAGTGAGTGAGTGAGTGAGCGAGCGAGCTGCTTTCATTTCATTGTTTTCAGCAGCTGTTGCGAATACGCTGCACATTAAGCCGTATAGATACAGGGCATGATAACTGAAACAATCCGAGCTTGCGTTCGCTTACGCAACACTTAGTATTACATTCGCTGCTCTAAACATACAGGGATTAAATAAAGAGAAACCCGGTAAGAGAAATGAGTTTGCGTAGCTGACAATTAACCGTTAATTCAGCCCACAAACAGCCCACATTCTCGGCTCGACAGACCTTGCTTTGACCAAAGTCCTTGCCTCTTTCTTGCCAAACGTCAAGTCTCACAAAGCAAAAACATAGTATCGTTGCAGCGACTAGGGCCCACGGACACATGGTGACACTTGTCTTTCTCGCGCGCCGCAAAACCGTGGCACGTTAGAAGGGCGCCGAAAATACCGCCTCAGGTACACTAAACTGGCAAAGAAGCCACGATCAGCGCTCCGTAATCGCTCCAAATTAATAACCTTGCGCGGATAAACCGTTTGGCTTACCGCTGCACGCCGTGGCACCGAGTGCGACAGCGCAGCGGTGCGCATTAATAAAAAAGTGACGAGCGATCGTTGACAGCGACGACGTCAAGGGCGGATAACGACATCGACGACTCGGCTCAGCATGCGGAGCGTTCAAGGGCTGCGCAACTGACAGCGCAGTTCCGGGAGTGGGATGTCCGTGGTGGGCTATTTCTATGCCAAAGGGGGAGTGACGACCGAGTATATGCGTCGTCAACGCCTCGCCACCGCTGAAGCGGGAGGCCTCACGGGCAAGACTTCTTTTTTATAAGTATGACTGTTAATGATGCTCCTTTCTTTTTAAAGGGAACCTCAACAACGTTAGACAAGTTTTCTTTTCGGCTATCTAACTGTCTCACCAAAAATTTTCAGCAGACCCCGAACGTAGTGCAGTCTAAAAGTGTGCTGTACCGCTCGCGAAGATATGTGCCACCGGGCATGTGTCACTCGGTATGTGCCACTATGTGCCGTTACGCATGCACGGATTTCACGGCGGCGGCGCCAGAAGGCGTAGCCTGGCCAGAGGGGCGTGCGAGGTGGCAACCCGGCACGCCTCGTACACGAAAGTGTTTCGGCTATTCCCACACATGAGTAATGTAGAATACTTCTTCTGCACAAATATTGTCCACCATTTATTACTCGGTCATGCGAGTCGTCCAGCCGCAACCATCCTCGCGACCGAGCAGCTGCGTCGTCGCTGTGCCGACCACGAAAGTGCTCTCCAGCATAGCGCGGAGCCCATTGCAGACCCAGAGCACTCCTTGGAACCGTGGCGGCCTCTCCTGTCGCTACCCTGGCACCCTGCGGTACCACTGGTGGGAGAGCGACTCCGCGGCGTCCCTCAGCAAGACGGGGCTATTGATCAGATGAACGCCCCAGCTGCTGCACCCGACCCCATTCAAGAATGCGGAGACTGTGTCCCTTAACACCCTCCCACTCCCTCCCCCTTCTACAGAGCAGCGCATAGGAGCGCAAATTTATAAAATAAGCGAGTTGCCAACCCATTTCGACGTCGACATAGTCTTAGGTGCAGTAGAGGTATCCGCATCAAGAGCTTTGAACTACTGTTTACTTAACACTGACAGTGATATTTACCCAGCTTGAGTGTACAGTGTATAAATAACTGTCCATCAATATCTATGCACACTGCTGCATGAAATAACATTGCAATATAATATCGTGTGCGCCAGCTAACGCAGCCAAGCAGTTTTACAAAAAAAAAGTTCAGAGCTGGCAGACCAGCTCTGGGCCGTCCGGCAAGCCGAAGATGCCGCCCCAGTCCAAGCACTTCGAACCGCCACCTAAGGCCACCACAACAAAAACTGCCGGACAACTCTTTCATAAGGTTTCTTCTTCTTCGTCTTCTTCTTCTTGTTGTAACCGCATGGTTAAGGTTCGAGTGTTATACTACAAACTACTTCGGCACGTAAAACTCTTTGCCGTCGTGTGTGTGTGTGTGTGTGTGTGTGTGTGTGTGTGTGTGTGTGTGTGTGTGTGTGTGTGTGTGTGTGTGTGTGTGTGTGTGTGTGTGTGTGTGTGTGTGTGTGTGTGTGTGTGTGTGTGTGTGTGTGTGTGTGTGTGTGTGTGTGTGTGTGTGTGTGTGTGCTTTTCATTCCTTGTCATATGCATCTTCCCTTGCCCATTTCTCGAAGTGTCGGCTTGCGATGAGGGCTCTGTCCGCTTAATTTCTCCTACCTCTGCCTTATGACTCTATTGGTATGAAAATCTAAGGTGTCTTCCCTATAGCATTGCCTGATGGTTGTTTGCATTATGATACGTGGCTACAGCCAGAGAAAACGATACCGTGATAAGGACCAATCGTCGAGAGAGAAAGAGAAATAACATTAATCCCTAGGGAACCAATGTCCCAGTCCAGGCCTCCTGGTAGGCAAATGCCCAGAGTGTGTTAAGGATTCCAGAAACGTCCATAGAAGTCTGACAACTTCGTGAGTTTGGTGACAGTTCGTATATCTGGTAGTTCACTACCGAACACAGAGCAGTGAAGAGTCTGACGTACTGACTACAAAAAAAAAATCATCGGGGGTTCACAGACACTTCACCGACAGTCACTTTAAACAACAACGGACATAAAAAAGGAATAAAGAAAAAGTATCAATACAACACAAATCATAACACATCATCAAAGCCAAATACGCGCGTAAACACGCAATCAGACTGAAGTAGCCCACAAAAGAGAAGGCAACCAAAATCTCGCTGGTCTTTACGAGTTCATACATTTGTGTACGTTTCAAACCGCGAGCTGCACGAGCAAAGCAACGCCAGTCACCAAGCAACGCCAGTCACCAAGCAACGCCAGTCACCAAGCAACGCCAGTCAACAAGCAACGCCAGTCAACAAGCAACGCCAGTCAACAAGCAACGCCAGTCAACAAGCAACGCCAGTCAACAAGCAACGCCAGTCAACAAGCAACGCCAGTCACCAAGCAACGCCAGTCACCAAGCAACGCCAGTCACCAAGCAACGCCAGTCAACAAGCAACGCCAGTCAACAAGCAACGCCAGTCAACAAGCAACGCCAGTCACCAAGCAACGCCAGTCAACAAGCAACGCCAGTCAACAAGCAACGCCAGTCAACAAGCAACGCCAGTCAACAAGCAACGCCAGTCAACAAGCAACGCCAGTCACCAAGCAACGCCAGTCAACAAGCAACGCCAGTCAACAAGCAACGCCAGTCAACAAGCAACGCCAGTCAACAAGCAACGCCAGTCAACTAGCAACGCCAATCAACGAACAAAGCCAGTCTACAAGCAACGCCAGTCCGAGCGACTGGCATGGCATTGCCGTAAGTTAGTTACCATTGAGACGTGAGCGCGTTGTCACCTATACGTTTTCACCCTTCGATTTGAAGAACGCGTACAAAAGAAATTCGCTGAAATGATGCCCGAATTTTTCTGCCAAGGTAATACGAAGTGAGGCTAACGTCTATGGCAGCGTTTACGTTGTTTCTGCTGGACCCTGATGCCGGAAGTCAGCTGCAGCAACAGCCGTAAACACCTTCAGAAGAAAAAACAAATAAAAGGAAGTAACACAATATAAAGCTCTTCGCTGGCCCAAGGCGACATTTGCCGAGCAAAGCTTCGTGAAGAAACGTTGTTGTAGAGGCCTCTATTTCGTAAGCAACGATTACTCGCCACCTGAAACGACTATCACACCTTCACACTGTCACTCATCTTCGGAGTGGACACCTGCTACAACTAAGAAATCACATTATAAATGACTATGATGAACACCGCAAGCTGCATTCTGACCTGGCATGAGAGAGCCTCTAGACGCTAATTATCGAAAGTTGGATCACACTATACTTATTAATATGCGGCGCTGTCGATGATGTAACAGCGCAGTCATCATCTTTACCGCAGCGATAATAACAGACCTCTTCTTTTTCTCGAAGGGTGTACACGCCTTGTGCCCCCTCTCTCTGAAGGGCAATATTTCAAACTGACTTTCCAATGTCACCTTTTTGCATCCATTACCATGATAAGTACGCATACATCTTGGCGCACGAGAGACGCGAGCTTTAACTAGGCGCACTACTGATATATCTTCATAACGTACCTCGCGAGTTTCTTAAGTCAGCCATGCAGTATATAACTAACCCTCCCAGGCAGTTAAGGCCGCTATAATGCTATGCAAGGAGCCACCTAGACGCTCAGCTGGAAGTCTCGTAAGTCATTAACTTTTCTTGACTATCACCGCGGAACCCTTATTTGTAGGGCGGGAAATACTCGCGACCCTGCTATAACGCGGACGCGCCTCCTGTCCTTGACAAGGCGAGATATTTTGGTTCGAACATTTATTCTCTGAAGCGTACGCCCCGGTGCTGGCTGTGACGTCCTGCTGCTAGGCACAAGGTCGTCAGTTCGATTCCCGTACGCCGCGTCTGTATTTCAGTGGCGGTGCAGCGCAAAAAAAGTTCGCGTACAGCGCTTTTCAACGACCGTTGAAGAACCCCAGGTCACTCATGCAAAAATAAAGTAGGTGACCTACATTTTAAATCGTGCGTTCAAGCGCTTGGGTTTCCGTCTCTAAAACGTAACTTTGTCGAATCATTTACTACTGTTTGTGGGCTGTCACCGTGTTGTCATTATGTCACCGGGTTGCGGACGTACCATTCAAAATGAAGAGACGCTGATCTTGTGCAGTGAGAGTTCTGCACCGCCCCCCCCCCCACCACGCACACACACACATTAAGACCGCACCGACGTACGGATAAGTGGAGGTGACCGGATATCCTGTAGCATTAAGAACAAAATAATGCAAATTTTGTTTCTATACTACGCTACTTGTAATCTCATGCAACGTTCTATTTATTTATTTATTTATTTATTTATTTATTTATTTATTTATTTATTTATTTATTTATGTATTTATCGAACATATTGCAGCAAAATAGTCACGCAATATTTACGTTTATGCGCAACACAGTTCACAAGCGGTGCCGAAACACGAATAGCCGAGCAGGCGGCCGCTAATTGCCAGGCGTCGACGAAGTGGCGCCACGGGACGAAGGCAACGTCTTCCGTGGAACATGCCAGGCGTTCCAGGCGTTGAGAAAGACTCGCTGGCAGCGCCTATGCGGCGTAAGCTTGAGCAAGGAAGAACGTAATTCTCTCTTTGACAGGGTATAGTCGGCGGGACGGACTGCACAAGTCACTCGAGCAACAAAAGCAGCAACTTTGGGTGGGCACCTCCAAAGTCCGTCAAGGCCGCGCTAACACGCCTAATTCTTTCACGCGTTTTCTCGAATGATCGATGCTCTTCTCTGCCCGCGAAGCCGCGCGCACAGCGCCGCGAGCAGACGCGCGACGTTAAATAAGAATATTTAGGCGCAGTGTGCCTCGTAACGTTCACGCACCTCGAATGAGTCGACATACATATTAGTAACCTAATGGGGCGTGTGCTCAGACAGAACCATATGGCACCTGGACTCTCTCGTTATGGCAATTATAGCGGTTGCACAAACTGCATTCTTCCGCGCGCCCCCTCCTCCCTTTTCTTTTGTTTCTTTTACGTACGGGAAGCTGGGGCGTGCGCGCCGAAGAAACTCAGACGCTGCATAACTAAAAGCTCGTTCCAAAGGTAAGCGGCGGCTCGAAGCCGTCACGTGAGACTGGTGATGTGGCCTCATCGGTGGGGTCGCATAACGCGACAAGGAAGAGTCGAGCAGCGTATAGTGATTGGCCAAGTTTGTTAGTTGTCTTTGTTCACGCAAATGCTTCAGTTAGATGCAGGCACGTCGTTTTCACGGTTTCGACGTGAGCACAACTATAACAAGGGTGCAACTGTAAACCATCTGATCGGTACTGTCACCGACTCGAGGGCCGCAGCATGAAGCTACTCAGCTCGGTGGCGGATGACAATTTTTCGTTTCATGAAACTTCCTCCACCGAACTAACTTTCGGAAAACAAGACAACAGCGCGCTACCGTCAGTTAGTCTCCTGGATATTTGAGATACAGTATCTGAACTATCCAGGAGGCTGGTTCATACTAGAGCTACCACGCTGCAAATGCATTGGTCCCTCGTTCGATTCCCGGAAAAAATGTATTCAGCTGCGAAGCTTCGTGAGACACTGGTACGAGTTTACTTTGTCGCATCGTGAAACTTTAAGGTAAAAGACCGTTTCTCATTTCATGAAGTGTAATAGTGACATGTCGGAGCAACCACTGGTAATTTTTGTGGTTGTGAAGCCGTCTGTATTTTTAACAGGGACGAGCTCGAAGAATGTGAAAGCATGGGAGGAAATGGGTATCACACGTCTGGTATGACAACAGCGCAGCTGTCAACCATGATATGTAACATATACTGACATCAAAATAAAATACGAAAATTTGGCGAAGAGTACTCAAAATTGTTTTCTGTGCAAGACGTACACTGGTTTTACCGGTGTCACTACTGCAAAAGGGTCCGAATAATCGAGGGGGTCAGAAAAATCAGGCTCCGAAAAATCGCTCGACTGTATTTGCATTCTGTTGAAATCAGATCGTCCTAAACAGGCCGAGAATGAAAAATCATAATATATTTGGCGCCAATACATGAACCGCAAGCAACTTTTAGAAATTGGGCATATTAGCCTAAAATAGTAGAGGAGGAGGAGGAGGAGGAGGAAAGAGAAAAGTAGAAGGCAGGGAGGTTAACCAGAATAACGTCCGGTTGGCTACCCTACACCGGGGGAATGCGAAATGGGAAAATAAAGATCACAGGGAGAGAGAGGAGGGAAGGAAAGAAGCTAAAATAGTTGAGGTTCGTATAGTATTAGCCTTAAATAACGCATCGGTGTGTCGAAATTGACTACACGGTTCATAAAATAGGTGAGATATAATATCATTGACAACGTTAGACAACGTTTACTCTAATCAGCACTTCAAGGCGAATCATGTGCGAAATTTTAGTACCCAGGCGATAATGGCGACTTTGCAAACGCACCGTACTGAAGGTGCGTCTCTCAAGCAACTTCTTGTAGCAGGATTCAACGAGGAGTATTTTTGAAGCGCATTGTCTTCTCCAGCCTAACGTGCGGCGCTGGGTACTCCACAAGACGAGCGTAGAGTCCACACTTCTCTGAGAAGCGGCTGTTAGGGATTTTCCCTCAGCAAATCCATCAGGAAATCCATCGGGAAACCCATCTGGAAATTTAGGGAGAGAAACAGAAAGAAAATGGCAAATGAAAAGCAGGGAGTTTGACCAGGACGGAGCCCGGTTGGCTAACCTACACTGGGGGTAGGGGGAAAAGGAGGCAAGGATTAAGAGAAGAGAAAGTCCGCTGTGTTCATCGATGACGTAGTAAAGATTTCAGCTCTGTGCCCACTGACGGTCACTGATTCTGGATCACAGAGGGTCGCTCACTCAGGTAGTCTTCAAATATCGCAGCAGCCCTTTTGTGGCTTCTCGTAGCTGCGATATGAGAGGCCACAGTCCCAAGATCTTATTCAGGGTGAACGGTTTTCTATCTACTTGATTCAAGACTGTGCAAAGGTCATGTCTTTCATTTTCAAAAGATGATCAGAAGCACAGTAGATATTCTATAGTCTCCTCGACACCGCAGGCCCTTCACCCAGTGCTGTCAGCCATTCCAATCAAATACGTATAAGCATTGGTGAATGCGACGCCAAAGCGTAAGCGGCAGAGCATTGTTTCCTCATTTCGCGGAAGCCCAGGTAACAGCCGCAGTTACATAGATCTGCAGAGGGAATGCAGTAGACGCTGGGTGAATTCAGGTGTGAGCCACTTCACGGTGTGCTAGCTTGTTTAAGTGTTGGGCCGCTTCAGCCCTCGACAAAAGTACAGAAACAAGATGAGGAAATCCAGGATCTTCCACCAGAAGCGAACGTGCAACAATGAACAGTCGAACAGACGAACAGTCGATACGAAGTAGGGAAAAAAAAAAAGAACGGTCGGCTGAAGAAATGAAGCGAACATCTTTCAGAAATTGCGTCATCGCGCAGGTATCTACAGACGTGAATGAATCAGCCCTTAAGCAGAACGATGAATCTCCACATTAGTCCGTTGGCCGACGAGCTTTGCCTCAACACTCCGTGAAGGTCGACTCTGCCCTCTCGCAGATGCAGAGTGCGCGCGTGGCGAGGCCACAATCGAAGCCAATCCAGTTACACGTTCCCCTCCAAAAGGCGTGTCGTAATATGTCACTACGCGTTCAAAACACACACGCACACCACGCCGAGAGACACCAACCACAAAGGCACGCACACGGCGAAACACGCGCGCACATGGGAGTATACAGCCGGCGCAAAAAGTGTGTGTACAGCGGCAGGCATGCCCGCCCCTCGGCGGTACTCCACTCCATCCTATACAGACGTATCGCGACACAAGATCACACTGGGCAGCGGAGCAGGGGGCGCCTCGTATACGCGCGAATTCGAATGCGAATCGCGCACGTAAAGTGCAGTGCGCGGTCGTCTATCTCCCGGACCACTGGGCTTCTGCGCGACAAAGGCGTAAAAGCCTACGCGCGTGCGCAAACGTGCTCACAGACGTTTTGCGAACGAACCAACGAGCGACCGGGGCACCGTTTAAGGAAGTCAGCTGCTGCTGAGGGCCGAGGCAATAAAACAAAAAAGAAACCATAAAAGGGGCGCGCGAGCACGCATGAACGCTCGCAATTTGGTGATGTGGGCATACCTAAGCAGACACGCCGCAATTACGGCGGCAGGCAGCCGAACTGTGGGGTATAAGCTCGATCAATACTGCGGCCCACCGCGGCATCAGATAAAGAATGGCACCACGACCGCCGCCGCAGCTGCCGCCATACTGCTGCTCCTGCCACACCGGCAGCACACGCACGCACACATACCTGGAGACATGTTTCGAGCGCGGCGCGGCAAACAGTTCCAAACGACGCGCGCGGCAAGGAGCCCGGAGAAACGCCGCGACGCGAGGTCTCCGCGCGCGCGCCGCTTGACCAGGCCGGGGCCGATTCAATTCGTGGCAGAGCCTGAGCGGTGAATCGTGACCACCGCGGGGCTTTGCCCGCGCAGCCAAAAGAAAAAAAAAAAACGCTTCGCTATACGGGAATGACAGAACAGGTACGGCGACAACGCAACGCGAAGAAGAAGAAAAAAAAGTTATCGCGCGCGATAAAGGACGACAAAAAAATAATAAAGAAGTAGAACCAGTGGAAAACGCGGGCGCGCGCGCGCGCGCGCGAACTTCTTGCATCGCTCGCCCATTTCTGGCTGATGCCCCGCACTTACATTAACGCTCCGAGCGCGTGGTAATTAACAAGAGAGCGCGCGCGGACCCCGTAAATTTTGAGAAATGACGCGCGACCCTGGACGGGGCATGCGGGTTCCTCGTCATATGCATGGGAACACGCGCGAGCACTCGCATTAAAAAACAAAACAAAAAACGGAGGGCGCTATAAGGGCACAGAAAATATGATGTGACCACGATGGGTGACTCGTCTTCCGTAAAGGGAACGGCGAGGGGAGGGACGATTACACATGGGCGAGGGGGGGAGGGGAAACGAAGCACGCAATTTCGACTCGGCTAAAATGGCGTCCGACAGAAGCGCAAAGCGTAAACTAGAACGCACTAGTATACTAAACGACAGCAGCTGGACCCGTCGCTTGTCTCAGCGTCGGAGAAACAATCCAACCAAAATATCGAAGCGAAGAAACTACAAGAATGGGTTAATTGGGGTCGGAAATGTCCGCTTATTGGCGGTTAAAGAGTTCCTAGGTTCCTGATACAGACGGAAAGGATAAAAAAAAATGGAATCATGACGGGGAATGAAAGCCTACAAGGGCGCCGCACAAACGGAGCGCTGGCTGAGACAGGGCGGAGGACATCGATTCCGAAAGTTGGCCGGCAACTAACCGCTTAGCTAATTGTGTTGATAAGCGACAATGGTCAACGTCCTTTTTCTGCATTACCATTAATTATGGCTCTCCGAGACTACACTACACCATAACTCATGACGAAAAACGTGGTACAGCGTCATCAGGGGGCTGCAGTGTCACCGAAATAAGGATAAGAAGCAAGCTAGTGGGAAAGGAAGGGGACACGCTAAGTTCTACCATAGCTGCTACAGCCACTCCTGCGAGCGCACTCACCGCCCTCCGTAATGTAGTCACCCACATGCATGTATTATTATGCTTGTAGCCACAGAAGGATACCGGCAGAAGGACGAAAAGGACTGCAGAGAGTCCCGTGTTCTGATGGTGTTTCGTTCGATGTCCGTATATATATACCGTATATATATACACACACACTGCACAAAATACACAATCCAGTAAAACAAACTAGCCTGCCTGCCGATTGTTATAAGGCATGCACAAAACACTATTCCTCAGCGACATCACTATGACATGTCTCCACATGCGTTGTTTCCAGTCACCGAGGACTTGGCGAAAAAAGAGCCTGGAAACGATGTTCCTGATTTCCTGTGTCCTTCGGCGATCTGCGAAGACTTGCTAAATCCACACAGACCGCAACAAACATCACGGAGATTAGCAGCGCTTGCGAGGTTCCGTTTTGGTGCCCTTTCTTGTACGCAGACAGCACAGGTGCACTTGCGATATCTGCAGGCAGTCGAAAGATCCTTTCTAAACCGACGTGCGTCCCAAAGGTGGGTCAAAAAAAAATTAACTGTCTTTTGGTTCACAAGGGTGTTGCAAAGTTTATGACGTCATTAGCTGTGAAAACAAGGTGTGAAGAGCCTGCGAAAATACATTCAAATAAATTTTCCTGTGTACACGTAAGAGTATTAAAAAGGGAAGCATCAGAAATCGTGCAACTATTGCAGTGCGAAATTGCACCGGAGCCGTAGCAGAATGGTGAAAAACGGACACAGACATTTGACAAGAAATGCAAGAGGGTAGGAACGGGAAAGGTGCACGTTCCGCAGGTGACACCACGGCGACTCATCGCAGCGCGTGTATAAGCTTGCTTCCTTTGTTCTCGTTATTTATGCTTTATTAGTGCTGAATCATGTACTGACAACTCGCCCAACTACGCGAGGGAAACATGTTGGAGCGACGCAAAACGCAAACAAACCGGTGCGTTTGTAGAAATAACACCATGGCTGCTACCAGGCGTTTCAGAACGCTGGAGCGATCAGTAGCTGCTGATGAGTTGTTGCACTTCGGTGGTACTCGATATGAGACCGATGGAACACAAACTTTACTATTCATAGTTGTGCCAACCCAAGAAACGAGAGGCGAAACACTCAGCAGCTAACATGGGGTGGATACTTATTTAAGGTTGCCATGTACCGGTCTTGGCTCGACCCGCCCTCTCGACCAGCATATATTTTTATTGAGGTAGGGAGCTGGACAGCACTATCTACCAATGCTCGAAGGAAGTGGAAGCGGTTAGCAAGTTCGGGTTGCTGACACGCTCCAGTACCATGTGTCTGAGAGTGCCCTGCTGGTTTCAAAACTTGACATTGGGCGTTAAATTGTGTAGGGAATAGCGGGTGCATGCATCCGGATTGGATCACTAAATATGTCAGTCAGTGTTAATTCCAGTGCGACTTCCTCTCAGGTCCTCAGAGGTGAAAGGAAGCCAGTCGACAAACACAGCGCTCAACTAGCAACGCACACACACACACACACACACACACACACACACACACACACACACACACACACACACACACACACACACACACGCACACACACACACACACACACACACACACACACAAACAAACACACACACACACACACACACAAACACACACACACACACACACACACACACACACACACACACACACACACACACACTACGGAATTGAAAATTAGCTGCACGAAGCACACGATTCCAATCATGTCATCGCATTGATTCCCGTGCAAATCAAAATAATCAGCGAGCAACTGCTCTTGTGGCTGTCTGAGTGTGCTCGTTCAGACACCATGGTTTTAGTTGGCACGTAAGTGCCGCTTCGCACGTGATTGGTTTACCACTTTCGCGGACCTCAAATTGTGTACAGTATCTCGGCGTTGCCAAAGCGATATCAGGAAGCATTACAAACAAACGCCGTCCGACCTAAGTCATCGCAACGATGTCAAGTCAGCTTTAATCGATGTACAAGCTTGCTCGTAGATGTATCAAGTATACACGGCGACTCTCGCTTACTATGTTCGTCTCGCGATGCCCGCATCGTAACCACCATAAGCACATTCCGCGGGTGAAGCGCGCTTCATCGCTCTCGCCATCACCAGTGTACACTGCGACGCCTGCAGCTGAACAACATTACTGCAATGCAAAAAAATTACAGGGTCTCTTAAGATCTCGCTTAAGAGGTGAACGGCGGAAACCTATCCTTCCTCCTCTTATCATTGGCCTCCTTCCATTTGCCTCTTCTTTCTCTTATTTCTTTTAGTCATTACTCCTCACTACTAAGCATATTTAGTCGTTTGCAATAAATTGTGGTCATTACAAGCCGTCGTTAGACATGGTAATATCATAGTCATTACTGGTCGTTACAAGTTATTTCAGTCATTATTAGTCATTACTAAGCATATTTAGTCATTCCGAATGAATTGTAGTCGTTACAATTCGTCGTTAGACATATTGGTCATTTCGCAGTCATCAGTAGTCATTTCAGTCATTATTAATCATTACTGGTGATTACTGAGCATTTTTAGTCATTTCTAATCAATTGAAGTCGTTACAAGTTGTCGTTAGACATATTGGTCATTACTAGTCATTACAAGTCATTTCAGTCATTAGTCATTACTGCTCACTAGTAAGCATTCTCAGTCATTTGTAATCAATTGTGGTCATTACAAGCTGTCGTTATAAATACTGGTCATTTCGGAGACATTACAAATCATTAGTAGCCATTATGAGTCATTACTAGTCATTATTAACCTCTACCAATCTCTATTATAATGTTATCGTTCACTAACTGCCACTATCAATCATTCTTCACTCCTTAATCTGTCTTAATATGGCGTGATGAAACTTGGGCGGACACTCCGGCGGTCAGGTCTGCTGACGCAATCTTCACCATGAGCCTAGAAAGGCTTCCGCCTTAAAAACGCGAGAACAAAGCCTTCTCCCTCCGGCAGATTTACGCCCACTACTGTACCTTCCGGGCTTGGGCGGCAAAGCGCGAACATTTGCACACTTTCCCGTGTTCGAAAGGCACCCGAAGGTACGCGTGTGGCAGTGGGGCACGGGCAGCAGGCGTCCGTCCTCGCGCGTCAACTGTGCGGATCACTGCGCAATCGATACGTTACCGCCATATATCGCATAGTTATTTGCAGACTGCACGCATACGAAGCCACGAACAATCGTCACCTTCCGCGACGCTTGCGGACTTCGTGAACGAATTTCGCCAGCATGTTTTCGTGGCACGTATATGGTCACTGTGAGCATACATTCAAGAACAACAAACTCTACGGGGTTTGAGCATGCCGTCATTGGTATATCCACCTATCTCCATCCACATTTTAAAAGCTTCCGAAGCAACGAACTTCATAGGCTCCGATTTTGTTGGGCGTGCGAATATGTTTAGAACTAAACAACAGGGGTTAACGAAAAAAGGTCAGGTCTTCAATTATTTAACTGTGGTAGATTTTCAAAGGGAATCAACGTTTCCAACGAAGAAACTTGCATTCGCCCTGAATAAGATAAGTATGCCCCTGTTTGAAACATTGGATCCAGCGGCATTTGTTGCTCCAGCACTGCTACTTTTACCCGCAACAATAAACTTCCCGAACCTCTCAGCGCCCGAATTTTTGCTAACTCTGTAAACTTCTTAGGCGCCATGCCCTTTCCGCGCCCTTTTCAGTCCTTCGCGGACTAAAAGGATCGAACTGCATGCGCAAAGTTCTTGCGTCGCGCTTTTCCGCATTCGCCATGGGGCGCAACGCTCGTGCGGGGCAGAAGGATCCGTACCAGTTCTCGCCGCGCTGCCGCCGTTCCAGCTGCACAGTAGCAGAGTATGCGCACCACAAACACGCAAGCCACGTTGCTGGGCCGGCACGTGCTCGCGCATACATAAACTTGACTGACTCCGAAGGAAACGAGAAGGGGGGTAGGGGGGGGTGGGGGCTGTTTTTGACAGCGCGGCGGGGTATTTATTAATCCGCGTCCACACACGGGACGGCCGCATTCGCGCCGTACGCGCGGATAGCTCGGCCCACGCACCGGCCAGCCACCCGCATCGGCCGCACACGCCCGCCGCCAGTAGCACGCTTACCGGTACTCGGTTCGGAGACAAGGTGCCGTGTGAACGACAGCCAATTCATTAGAAAGGAGTAATTGGGCAGCCCGGCGATCCGCTACCGATCAAACAGACAGACAGCCGTGCAGCGAGCCAGGGCCGGTCCCTCAGCTCGGGCGAGTGTGTGTGTGTGCGCATGCTAAGCGATCGGCGCGTTACGCAGACTTCGGGGGGACACGGGTCCCCCGATCGTTCTTCGGGACAGACGGTGCGCGGCCACGTGGTTTAAGTGGCGGAACGGTAGCAGCGCGCGGGCGTCAGTAACACAAAGTTGATCGGACGTGAGTGGCGTGCGAAAAAACGTAGGGGTGAAAAGAGGGCGAGTACTTAATTATCGCGGTCATGCGCTCAACTATACAGGCGTATACGAGAAAGGTCGATGCGATCGAACTAGTGAGCGTGCTTATAGGCAGTGCCTTGTCCACGCTGTGAATAAAACTTAACAATTTAGACCGGCCATCGCTCAGGCAAGAAAAGAAACTATAGCTGACTTAATACTTAACGCGTCCGATGTGACCGAGGAGCGTTTCGCTCACAACACGTTTTATAGCCACTGCCTCGGCGAAGCTAGTGGGATAACTTAACTAGACGATAAGCCACGACGGGTGAAAGAGTAAATAATAACAGTATTTATCAGCTAATAATAATAGAATTTTAGCTTGTGTGATCCATGTTGCAAATGCGTTCTCTGTTACATTTGAAGTAGTGGAAGATTGGCCGCTGGAATGGGCGACTATCTCAATATCACAATACTCATAGACAGACCAGGATAACATGACAGTAATATAAAGAAGTTATCCGTATTTTAAAACTCGCAGCACAGAGACACAAAAAGCATTGAGGGAGTTGTGCTTGCTGCAGCATTCGCTTTGCGCGCGCTTCAATAGGCACAACGACAAGCATTTAGCGATAACAAAATATATTTGCGCAATATGTAGTGCAGATGTCACGTTAGAAAGACAATCTGAACAAGTAAGGCAATGTTTCTGTAAGACATTCGCGCCTCCTACTGTCCACTCGCACGGACACAAGCGGGCGGTGGATGAGTGGATGCATGACGTTATACTGCCCAGCGCGAGGCAGCGGGTTCCATTCCCGTCCGCAGCGGACACATTCCGAAGGGGATGAATACAAAAACGCACATGTGCTTAGTTTAGGCGTACCTTACAAAACACCAGTAGGTTGAAATTAATCCGAAGCGCCCGAATACGACGCATCTCGTAGGAATTACAACACAGCCAAAAATACATGGGCGAAAGGAAGGTCTCACGAACACGCACCGACAAGGCGCTACATTTGCGTGTCTTCTGTCTCCCGCGCTGCTGTATCGTACCTCAAGTCGAACCAACAACGAGTATCCCAAGCATCCGTCCTGATCTCTCGTAACCGATGTTTTAAGACATTAAACCCAATCAATCAATCAATCAATCAATCAATCAATCAATCAATCAATCAATCAATCAATCAATCAATCAATCAATTCCCTCGTTCGCACTATCTCAAAACGACTGAATGAGACGAAGAAAGTCACGTGACAGCAGAGTCCCTGCAAGTGCCGGAACATGAATGTCCCTGAACGGGACCACGAAGTACTTACTTGAAACAGAGCGCTGAACCTGGGTGTAATATTTCCCTCAGAGATGAGATTTTTTCTGACCAGACACATTCAACGATTCAGCAAGCCTTCAGGCAAATGAGGCACGGTCCACCTCCTGACGCCGCCACAAGCTCAATAATTCGCAAAACCTTTTTCAAACGTAAGATAACAACGGCCGTATTCAACGAAGGCCAAAACGCATCCTTCCGTGACCTCACCGGATCTGGCAATATAACACGATGACGTAACATCGTTGTCCATCCGAAACTCCTCCCCTAATCACCCCCCTCCTCGGAAGACAAAAATCTAAACGGAGGATATAATAACAGCATAATAAAGGCATCTATCATCATCACTTCTAACGAAAGGACGCCTGGGCTCACGTTGGGCACCGCGATAATCAGACTTGCGAAGCGCCACGGCGCAAGCCATGGGCAAAAAATGCTCGCTTTCTTTTTTGCGAAACCAGCCCGAGTTCGATACTCGATCACGATGGTGTGCACGACCTCTTCACCACTTATGACGTCACCGCCTCACGTGGTGCAACATTCTACGAGTGCGGGCATCCCGTACACGTCGAGTATGACTGACCCCATCGACCGTAAAGTTTGCTACAGTGCTTACTGGGGCACAATGTTGGCGTGGCGACGATTGGCAGTAGATAGAGTTGCGCAATCTTCGTTCTTGTGGTGGCACACTCTAGTGGCGTTATATTTATATTATTATATCTTGCTATTATATCTTGCTAAATGCGTTAGTGCAGTATATTCCTCGCATAGGCATAGACTAATCACTGCGATTTGATGCAAGTTTAGCGTAAAAAAAAAGCAAAGCCATTGTTGAAAAATGGCAATTATTGTGCGTTTCACTGCTGTAAATTATGCATATGTGCTCTCTTTTGATCTCAGGTGGATATAAAAAAAAGTATCTTATTTTGTTGCTAATATTTCTGAATTTGAGACAGTTATATTACGTTTTATAGCGCATCATTTATTTTCTTGCACTCAGTTTGACGTTCCTCATTTTTCTCATTGAAACTTTTCCTTTTTTAATACGTGATAAATCTACGAGTTGTAGACTTATGTTTCATTTTTGCTGATGTTTAAACATTCTTTCATGTTGCATTATTCTGCGCCTACAATTTGGCTGCCAATTGACGGTGCGGCTGCCTCGCCAAACTACCAGTAGTAGCAGTTTTTTGCACAATGTAAGATATCCGTTTGAAAACAGTACGCCGAAATTTCTGCTGATCCACCCGCTGCATCCCTCATTCTCTGTGCTGGGCGCATTACAGCCTGCTGCGCCATAATAATCGCAAATCATCATCATCATCATCATCATCATGACAGCTGATCCGTCACATTTCAAGGTCGCGTAGATACGAGGCGCGAAAGTTCCCTCCGTGATTTTTGTAGAAAAATTCATTCCAAGTGGTGTGATACGCCTTGCGAACTACTTCCACCGGCTAAAGTTCGTAAATTGCAATATCTGCCATAATCGATTAAAACGATAATTAGGGATTTATTGTTAATTGTTCGATTATACATTTCGATTTATCCAGCAAGTAACGTCCGCCGCTTCGAGTAATCCAGCTCCAGGAGTAAAATTCCGCTGTCCACCACAGCCGATCTTTAAAGCTTCCCTATAGCCTAGAAAAAAGAAAGCAATCCTTATTTGAGAGCGCAGGCAGTATAGTAACACCAAAGCAAGTTGTACAAGGACCAGCCGATGCTCGGCGTTAAATATATCGACCTTGCTCCGGTCTGCAGGCCACGACGACGGACGAGACGAATTGGTTTCGCAACCCCTGCACCCGTCGCCGCCGCCGTCGTACCTGCGAGGAGGTGTTGAGGTGTCCTAGGGCGTAGCGCCATAAATTTGGCGCTCGCCAGACGGGGGGCGCCTGCATCCCCGACCGAATGCGCCAACGAACGAACGCCCACCGAGTGAGAAACCAGCGAGCCTGTGCACGCAGGCTAATGCGCTGATTAGCACATATTCGTTCTCTGCGGCGGCTTCCAACCGTTACCAACGAATGGGCTTCTTGACAATCTCGCTCCTCGGGCGCGCTCTACAGCTTCGCAGCATACTTCGACACCTGTCGCACCTTCATGCGTCAAACCCCCCCACCCCCCCTCATTCCGGTTTTACAACGCCGTTGACAAATCAGCGTTGAACTCGAGTGCATACAGTGGAAGACGACATGCGAAAACGCGATAGCAGCAAAATCAAAGCGTGATAACTTAGAGAGAGAGCGAATGCACGGAGCCGAGCTTGGAGAATCGAACATAAATTTCTTGGCACGCAGGTAGAGACGAGTCAGCCGCTCCCCAGCGGCGTCTGGAGCGCGTTTCTCACCAGCGCGACGCGTGAAAAATCGCGCGGTTCACCTTCGGCGCCGCTGTTCACAACGGCTGAAAACGCGGTCCGTCAAGAAGTATACAAAGGCACGCGCGCGGCCGGCCGGCATGCATCATTTCGCAACCACAACGCCTGGCAATAATGCGCTTTTTAGGGCCCAATGATGTAAGTGGACTGAAGCGCTGACGTAAGCGACCACCAACGCCGTGCTAGCGGCCCCGAATAATCGCTCATTGGGTTGACCGCTACAGCCACAGCCAGAAGCCGTCGGGAACTAATGGTTTACACCGCCTTTGACTTATATAAGGCATAACCGTGCGGACAGTCCCAGTTCCCAATAGTATGTGGAAGCTGAGAAATTAGCGCACACATTTACTAAAGAATGCAGTGTGCCTTGCATGCGAGGCATTTCTTTGGCACCGCACTGGACACAGGCCCATTAGTTTGTGTGCTTCAACACATAATGAAAAAAAAAAAAGCAGCAGCGCACTTTTCTTGCACCATACTTTCCGCCGCACAAATTTATGACCGCGGGAAGGAAGTTTTCTTGAACACATCCACAATAAAAAAATAAAAGCAGCTTCTCGCGGCCAACACCGGAATGGCCTCTGCTAACAATTAGAAAGAACCAAGGCAATCTTCATAATGAAAGACCTGAGTTACGACACCACTGCGCACCGTCATTCAATTATAGCACAACCAAACAGCCCTTACTCGAGTGTTCGCAAAAAAGCGTCTTTAAAGACAAGATTATTTTTTTATTCGCTTTATCTTCTATCGTAATTGCCATGGCATCTTGGCCTCGCTGTCGTCATCGTTCCACCATCGTCCCTATCGCCGTACACTATAAAAATGTTAACACCCTTAAGGGTGTAAATGACTTGTCCCATGGGTGACACACTTTTTGGGTGTATTGCTACACCCCAAGCAAAGGGGGGCAAATTAACACCCCACAACAGAAGGGGTGTTAATATGACGTCACCTCGCCTATGGGTGTAAAACAGACAACACCCTTTCTATATGGGGTGTAACACAGACACCACCCTTTCAATATGGGTGTAGCATGGACAACACCCTTCCAAAAGGGTGTTATCCCTGCAAGTATTTTAGTGTTCACTACAGCCATGTAGTTAATGGGCAGACTAGCTGTTGTGAATGCTGGCTAGCCTTAGCTATGGTACTACCTTGTTCAGTATGAGCCAGAATCTGTAAGGCGTCGTCATATTGCGCTTCAGGTCCGTCATGTGGTAGCATAACGCGCGACCCTTTCAGGCAAACAATTTAAGATTTCGCCATTGCAGCAATGCACACACGCCATGCTTTTCGTAATCTTCCTCTGCAGTGATAGTAAACTCACAATGCGCGCTGCACTAAGGACACAGGATCTCCCGCACCTTGGTGCACCAGTGCTTATAACCCCGTGGAAACAGCACACAGCCAAAAGCATGGTTACATGCATTTCAGAAATAATTAAAAACCTCCACTTTTCTTGGTAAAAAACTTTCGCAACACCAGCTCGACCAGGAGGGAAAGACACCATAGCTCGTTGTTGTAGCTCATATTGAATGCAATAGAGCGCAAGTAATGCATGGATTGGCGACGGTAACAAGTGCAGTACTACAGAAGCATACGTTTGCCTGTCAAGCAGTTTTTTGCCGTTTTAAGCACACACTTTATACCTCTATTCATCAAAGCTGTCATTTATCTCCACGGGATGCTTCTACTAGTACTTTCACACATATGACTTAAAGGTAGCACTGAAAGGCAAAGAACAAAGTGCTTCCACGTCGAATAATGTTTCCGCATTTACGAACAAAGCAGCATGTGTAGCTGTGCGTGCTGTTCAATATATAAGCATGCACTATTTCCTGAAATATATGTATGCTCCATTTACTGCCAGTCACCTGCTTATACCCAATAATTTAGTTTATTTTTCACCATGTGCTTGCATTGGATATTCCATAGGCATGGTAAGTTAAGCTACCAGAATAACAATCAACTAGTCTAAGGTTACCTAATCGAACAAAATCATTGTAAAATTTGTGACAAAATGTCAGAAGAAAAATATTTATTTCATTAAAGAGAAATGGTTACATAATAATATTTGCACATTTTAAAAGTAAGAAAGGAAGATAAGGAGTAAAACCATACCAATACAAAGACATAAGCACCGAATAATGGCACAGGCTTGCTCAATTAAATTTTAAGCAGAACCATTTTTTTAAATAACCTCACTACAAACTATCACATGTTTTCATTCGAAAAGCACTTCATCTTATTATAAAGCACAAAAATAACCGGTCACATAAGTAACAAGTCTGAGTGTGTCTTTAACACAAGGATATAAAGTTGGGCGAGTCGGTACAGTACCATGATCTTGGATTGTAGCGCGAAGTGACACGGACACAGACTAGAAGCAGACAGGATGAGCGCTAACTCTCAACTAAACATTTATTGCAACGAACATATATATATATATATATATATATATATATATATATATATATATATATATAGGTGACTGCAAGAAACCGCAGCACATCTAAATGAATATTGAATACATAGTAGTAACATGAAGACGACAAACAAAAGCCATCAGCCATCAACTGCGTGGCAAATCTGAGTGCAAGCTATTCTCTTATCAAGTATACCTGTAGGCATTGCGACCAATGTGCTCCCAAGATGCATGAGGCATGAGTCATTGCAGAGTTGTAAGGACATGACAATCCTAGGATGATTATGTTCTTGAGGCTTTTTTCCCCACTTTCCATCTTTTGAAACTAGTATACTTCAGTCATGAAAACAAAAATGCTACAACTGGCGTGTGATAAGTTTTGCGTCTTATTTCCTAGCAGCTCATTGAAAAGAGCCACGATGAGAAATTCAAATGCTGTTACCTCATCAGACATTCAAATTTCTTAAACACAAACAAAACCAGATAGGCATTAGAGCGAGCATCACTTAAATACATTACACTGGTTTAAAGTTATTGCACCACTTTGTGCCAGGTAAAAAAGTTAGAAACATCAAAAATGTTAAGATTCTACGGCCAACCGTGAAAACTAAATAAAAAAAATCATTAAGCTTTCTTAAACGGGTACAGGAGCTTTACAACTGGCCGTCTTGCTGATGGACACGCAGATAGATGAGCAGCCATTCCACTGAGACGAGAATGTTGAGGGCTTCGCATGGAAGTCTGCGAGACACTGCAGAGTAGTTCTTGGTCCACATGAAGGAGGTTGCTTGCATACACATCTGGGCCACCATACTGAATGCATGGTGTTACCGGAACCTTTTCCCCCTGCACTGTGGTAAAAAGCATGGTTAAGTTTATACGATATTTAATATGCAAAAGAAGAGGTGAGGCATGCAGACAGGACACGAGAGTAGAGAAGTGAACACGAACGCGAAAAACATGAAAAATTTCATTAAATTGTTTTATTAGATAAAATTTTTATACTATGTGTCATTCATTATGAGGGTTCATAACCGCAACATATTTAATATATAATCAGGTAGAATTATCAGCTTGGTCAGTTTGTACAAGCTCGTTTGAGGCAAGAAATCAAGTTTTACAAACACAACCTCAACATTCTTGATTGAAAAAGGAACACCTCAGATGACATGCAGTCCTGTGAGTGGGAATTGCACAGTTCAAGAAAAACAAATTAAAACTCACAGACCGATCTTGAAAAAGGAATAAGCAGCTGCTACTGCAAAAAGCGAAATAATTGACAGGTTTTAGTAGCACAAGGGCATCTTTGGCCAATGAGCGCCAAGTCTATACTGCAAAAGATAAACTTAGTGCATCTTTACAAAGCAAATATATAAAGATGACTAATGCCTCTCTGCACTACAGTTGCTTTGCTCTAGCGTGAAGTCATTTTAATGCATGCACACGTACATACACACGCTACACCCAAGTGTAACAGCTGCAGAATTAAAATTGGGCAGCAACAAAGTCGCAACCTTTAACCATTGATCCCAAGCTCTAGTAGTGACTGGAGGTAGTACCAATATCGCCAATGATGAGTCGCAATCTTTCTGCCCAATGTTATGCTGCTCTTATTGTCAAAGATGAGTTACAGTCGGCATTGAGGGAAAGCTGCCCTCAAGAGCAGCTCTTATTTTTGTGCTATTTCTAACCAGAGACCAATGAAGTAATATATTTTTAGAATGAGAATGACACCGAAAAATTGAGTACGTAAGAAATTTGGAAAATTTGGTACATTTTTCCGGAATTAACTTGGGGGTTAACGGCTAAAGCGACAATCCAGAAACTAGAACAAGTTTTGACATGTTTGCTACCAGTGAATGCTAGAAGATATGTAGGCATTCTGTAGTTTTGTCCAACAATGCAAAAGGGATTCTTAATAACTGAGGAAATAAATGGAAAAGTATCATGAAGTATATTTCCTGAATGTAATGCAGTATCACTCAACTTCTCTTACTATATAATCTCCACTTGATTAACCTGCACTTTCTGAACTAGTTCAGGAGGTGCTGCATTTCACTACTCATTCCCCCAGTTCAACGTGGCAGCAACTGCACGTTGTGATTTGTTTTACTTAGTGCAGGCTTTGTACAGGGCGAGTTCACAGCATTCCCTACACTTGGCCGAAAGGTAGTGCATGTTTACGCAGCAGGTGTGGTGCCCCTTCTGCACGAGCGAGGTGCAGAAATCAGTGTTTCATACAATTGCTAGAGGGAACTCTGACGTTAGTGTCCACAGGAGATCAAACAAGAACGGCTGTACCAGCATGGAAATTATGGGAAGTACATGGATTTCCCTAAACTTCGTCTGTTTGGCTTCAAACGGCTTTGTGACTTTGTAAACTAGTCATTTTCAACAATATACTGTGTAACAAATAAATAATCATTAAAATCGTCCGACGACAGGATTCAAACACAGGAACTCTAGAACAGAAGTCTGATATTGAAACCATTAAGCCACGGAGGCATGTAACGACAAGCGAGTGCAACGCCCTGATGAATTTATCGCGGGCATACCAGTCCCTTGAGACTCTTGGCGCCTTTCGATTTGGCCACCTGGACAAGCTCAATCGTTGCAATTAATAGCAATTGTGCGTGTTGGCGCCGTCATCTGCACTTCGAAGAGTATAGACTGCGCTGAAATTTACGACAATAAGATTTTTATAGCGTATAATATACGAAGCCACAAGAACGTCTGAATTCACAAGCACGAATATCAGACAAATCCATGTGCTTCCCGTCATTCGCATGGTGGTACGACTGCAGCGCCAGAGCTCCCTCTAGTAATTACTGTAAGAAACTCTATGGCAGAAATAACCGAAGTGCCTCGCATTTTGTTCTGGAGTAATAAACTAAGTTTTGCTGGTCCCATAAATCTTACTGGTCATTAATTTCAAGTTTTAGTGCAGTCACATGTCTAGTAGACAATTGCGGTATTTTGCATAAACATTGCAAAGCCAACTGTGATGAATGTTCACTCTGGTAAATTGTTTATGATCGAGTAGCATAGACTACTGAAGCAATCCCTGGAAGGCAATTAAAGTAATTTTCTTATTAGCAGCCTTTAAACAGCATTCGAGCATATGACACATGCACCTCAGATATGCAGATATTTCCTTGACTCAGCAAGAAGCGATGCTTCATGTTCCACGAGGCTACTTCTGTCAAAGCAGTATTGGTGCTCTCTAAAAACAATGCCAATGCAGATGATCCAAATATTTTTCAGGGGCAACAGTTATGCCTGAAATTATGCTAGATTAGTTTTTTTAAACACATGCTCAGACCATGTTAGAAGTGCTTCTTAAAATCCTCCTATTTATTAGACTAGTCATATATCTGTACACAAAGGCTACTAATTAGGTCCCATGCTATATCATCATCTTAAAACTTCACTTCGTAATACATATGCTGTGATAAGATTTGAGACCACATTGAGATGCTGAACAAGGTGAATTCATTATTTTAAAATGAAGCTCCTGTTCTTCCAAACGAGAAGAAAGGCTACTGAGGGTCAAAATTTTTCTGAATCACAGCTGGAAGATGCCAGGGAAGGCACGTGGAAACTTATTTGTAATTTTCTATTTAAATGTACAAATGATAAAGGGAAATGAAAATGGTCAAAAACAACCAGGCATAGGGGGAGAACGAACCTACAGCCTTTGCATTAGGCATGCGATGCACTAACCACTGTGCCACCGAGGCAGCATTCAACCGTCCACAATGGCCCCTCAGATTGTCGACGCTCGAACACGGCCGTAGTACCCCAGTGGTTAGTATATCACATGCGTAATGTGAAGGTTATGGGTCCGTTCCCCACCCACAGCTGGATATCTTTTAATCCACTTTCACTTACCTAGAATTTATCACTTCTATACTTCATATAAAAAACTTAAAACATGTTCTTGTATGCTTTCCTTGGCCTCATTATCTGCTGGCTTCTTCCAGTTCTGTTACTTCCAACACTTATACATATTCTAATCTGGTAAGTAAACAGTTTTGCATGATGCTGGAATACAATATAATACATTATTGCGGGGCCGTGTTATGTAGAATGCCTTACATTGCCCAGGCAAGGTGTATTAATGTCAATCTGAAAAAAAAAGCAATTCCCACTCCAGGCAGAAATGCTGTGTACTGCTGTGTGCAACAGGGTTTAACGAAAACAACTTGTTCATAAATAAAGCCACCAAACAACGAGGAAATATGAAAACTAGATGAAAATTTGTGCAGTTGCATGTTAAAAATTTAGCACAGCAACAGATGAAGACATAATGAAGGAAGCGCGAGGATGGTTTATTTTGGACACATGAGGCAATATACCTGAAAGATGCATATGAGCTTACACGTGGAGAAATATTGTTTATGTAGCAGCTAAACTACGAACAGGCCTAGAACACACTGATACAAGGTGTCGAGCATGTAAATCTTATCATGCCCTTAAGTCAAAGAAACATGGCTGTTTCTCATGATTCGCTACACATGGCTGGCTCAGACAACTTAGCCACTTCTACATATGCCTTGTAATTACCAGGTGGTCTGTATGACATGTGCATGCTTTAAATATGTACAAGTGCCACGTAGCTGGACAGCACCAAGGTAATGTCGTTTGCCATCGCTTTGAGGAAGTGAAACCAATTGCATTTTTCCTAATTAGGTAATTAGTTATTAAAGATTATTTAACTGCTGAATTATATTCAAAGCAAAAGTGTCAGTGCGAAAATTGTAGAGCATCCTGAAAAATTCCCTATCCAGCTTTCTACTGCTCAATAGGTGCAACAAATTTTTTTTTCAGGCTTGAAAGAAGCCAGTGAACACATGCAAGAAGTGCCGTGCAACTAACCGCTCGTGCACCTGAACAACGTTTGGCTCCTCCTTTCATGCTTGAAAAAAACTTTTTGAAAAGAATATTTTAGAAATCAATTAATTATTATTGACTATGTTTTAGGCAAAATGCATGAAATAGTGTGACTGCCACCTCCATTTTCGGCGACATGAATTGACTCCATTTTCATGTCCAAATCCAGCTATACATGGTGCGTGTTTTGAGCTGGTTCTGTAATTTAGGCTGGTTTTGACTAATTGAAGCTTCGCACCCTAATAAAGCAGTCAGCCTAAAAAGAAATTGGTACATAAACGGTCGCTGTCAGCACTCCATACTCCTTTAACTTAGTGCAAAGTGCTTGTGAGCCAAGAAGTTGATAGTTCTAAGCAGTATTTCTCATTTTGACCTGGTGTTATAGACCACTTACTATGATGCCATGCTGCTCAGTCATGCTGGTCCCAGCTTCAATCTAGGCCATGGCAGCTGCCCTCCAATGAGGGTAAAATGCAATAACGCTTATGCACTTAGATTCAGGTGTACATTAAAGAAGGCCAGGTTCCCAAAACTTCAGGTTGTGACTTTGGAATGTAAAAGCACATAATTTAATTTTAAAATTTAAAGGTGCTTTATTAGGAGCAGGGGCATCATTTTGAGCTTTTACTGCACTGCCATGGCACCAAGAAGCTCCAAGTAAATAAAAACAATTTCTTAGACAATGTACATATCTTGCAAACATTTACAAACACTTCTCTGCATGCACCTCTGTTGCTGTTATATTTAGATCCGTATGCCAAGGCGGGTTATGATGTTAGAACATGTTTCAAACGTGTTTTTTTACCGCTTTAAAGTTGTTGGTTATTTTGCATCTCATTGGGTGTCGAACGCACATTTCAGTGCATCAATTTCTTCAGAAAGTGCACTCCTCTTTATTTATTTGTGCATGCAAAAAGGGTTCAGAAGAACTGCTTTCTGAGTCTGTATAGCAAGCAAAAAACAATTATATGTAGGCTGCTCAAAGAGAAAGGATTGGTTTGTAAATATGTTATTTAGTTCTTAAAAAAAGAGGCAGCTGTCAGTATTCTGTTCCAAAGTAAAGGTTGCCCCTACCTGGCTCTGCTTCATTTTCCGATGTTGATGGTCCATTCGGGGGCACTCAACTGATAGGCTGCACTTTGGCGATGTCGGGTGTGCTGTCACCAGGCCCAAGGTCGATCGACATCCTCACCAAAAGTCGAGTCCAAACGCTATAAAAGAAATATCTCATCATTTTGCTATCAGTTTTGTCATCTTGCGTGTTTCACACACGGCCGTCAGTGAAATATTTCGTCACTTGGATACTGAAAGAAATTCAAGCATTTTCTGGCAGCCAAGCTGATGATGATGATGTGTGGTGTTTTATGGCGCAAGGGCCAGGTTTGGCCAAAGAGCGCCATGACGAGTGTAATGTTGACGATGTATTATGGAAGATGTGACTTGGCTGTAAACTGGCCTAAAAATTGTCGCTGTAAAGTGCGTAAAATCTACGTGCTATAAAATTATGGCGATGACTAATCACGAATACTATGAACATTAAAATCCATCGTGGAAGAATGATGCAAAATATAAAATATATAGGATGGTAAAATTACTTGGAGCACTGCTGCCTCGCCAGAGCCCTTGAAACACAAGGACCTAGAAGCATTTGCTGTACGAAAGAGCCATCACAGCGGCATCCTCTGAAGAGAGGACGGCAGCCAAGCTGAATACACAGTAAATGGAGAACATTAAAGGGCAAATTCAGTTGTCACATTAGATTGATCAAGTACAGCAGAAATGGAAAATAAATCAGTGATACTGTGTCTGTTGGCTTTGAATGCAAGAAACGTAAAAACAGGAACTTGCAGCCACGCCACTTTGAATTTCCCGCGTTTGCTACACCTCACAAGTTTGGCATCGTCCGGTACTTGGGGATAGTAACCGCTTAAAATCAAGATGAACGAGCGTCGGCATAAATTAACAGGATACTTAACCGGGCAATATTGGCGCATAAAACAACTCACGTAGCGAAGCTACTGTCAATTACCCGATGACGCATCTGCGGGCGGTGCGGTTTGGGCGAATTCAAAAAGGAATGAGAGTTTCACTTGTTTCACGCCTACTAAGCTAAGACAGAATTTGAGCTTCTTACTAAACTATACTGGATATTTACGCTCCGAATAAAACGCTGGAAATTTTGTTACGTCACATTGCGTACGTATGAAAGTGAAGAAATTGCTTTTATTGTATTCTGCCAAGGCGGCATGTAGCAGCTACCACTCTCATGCAACAAAAGCATGAAAGTGGTACTCGTGACACCGTAAACAAACATATACAGCGCCAACGTTACGCCCCTTGGAGTTGGAACTAAGCACGATCAAGCCATTTTTCTAGCCTTCATAACGCCATGAACACGACCAAACATCGAGCGAAACAAATCTCTGCTCTCGAAAATTATTACCGCTTCCATTTATATACCTATCGCTGCCACAAGCAAAAGTCAATGGGCTAGCTGTCCACAAGCCGCAGATTAGACTGACAGCAACATATTACGGTAACGTAAAACAATTTCCACGCTAACTTAGCAGCCGCGGTGTGCTCTAAGTGCCAAAGTTCTCGTTTGCCGCTCGAAATTCACACCATGATGACGGGCACTGCATCTTTCACATGAAATAGTGCACGCTTTGCTCCGGAGCTCAATAGGAGGGCGAAACGCATTTGCACGTACCTGAAATCCGCATGCCGGAAACCCGTCGACGCTTCCGAGAACGGGGCGCACAGCGCCCGTACAGAAGCCACGGCGGCTTACGCCCGTACGGCGGCACAGCACCAGTACGGCGGCTTGACTTGGACGTGAGGCACTTCTATCAAACGTTTCACACGCGACATGTTTCACACCGATTGCGCGAACACCAGAAAATGACGCAGGCCGCATTGCGACGCCGAGCAGACGTGCATCCACCGATGAGCTGTGTGCGCGGATTGCAGAGAACAAAACCATACAATACGTTAGGCGCGAGAAGATGGCGGCTCTCGTTGCGGAGACGAAGCGGACGAAGCAATGACGCGCGAATGAATGTTGCCAACTGTTGGTTCCGCGTTATGCCAGCGGTGGTGGCTTTAGTGGCGTGTGTTGCGGCTGTCTAATTTTTTATTTCTTTTCCCCAAACAGTATAGCTAAGATCAGTTATTTGCTTGAATTTTTAACTGTGTCGTTTGGCATTATCTTTGTCTTTTTATGCTATTAAGCGGCCAATTATGGCCTCCCAGGTTTGCGCGCGCCAGCTTCGCGCGCAAATCCCAGAGGCCATAAGACAACTCGTTATAAATGCCGTTCTTGACGTTAACGTTTCATCATCGTTTCTTCAACTGAGATAGGTAGGGTCCCTTTTCCCGGGGGTGGAAGGGGGTGATCAAGACGGCATCGCTCAGCGGGAGGCGGGGGAGTGGGTTGGTGTTGGTTCTTATCGCGAAATTCGCGAACACTGCGATTTTTTTTATAACGTAAGCATTTCTATACTTATCCAACAAGAAAAACCATCCGTCCGTCAGTCCGTACCGCACGATATCTTTCAAAATAGAACCCGCAGCAGCGAGTGAATTCACCTTCGTGCTAGCTCTCGCTTCAACGCGACCGAAGCGGCGAGGACACTGCGCTCACGAAGCTCTCAGCTCATGCCGCACTATGCGCTTTTCGCAGATCACTTTCAAGATAGGTGTACGCGCGGCTGTTTTCAAAGCGAAGTAAACGGTGAGAACACAGCGCGTGAAGTTTTTAGCAGTGGGCACACTCTGTCCACAATGCAGTTCGCTTTCAAGATACGGTTCGCGCGGCCGTGCCAAAAGCAGCCGCCGCCGGAGAACGGTTGATAATGGTTCGACGCGGATGAGGAGGGCTAAAGAGCGATAACAGCTCAAAACGAACGGAACGTCACCAGCGCGCCTGGCCCCGCCACCTGCAGTACTTTGCTTGCGCCGCCGACCAGAGCAGCTCGTGTCGCCGCAGCGCTGTCGCTTATACTTGTCGGATCAAGTCTCATAACATCGATAACGACATGGACTGCGTGTAGATGAGGAAGAGTCACAATGCTTACGCACACTTAGACAAATCCGAGAGGAGTTCCTGCGTGATTTTTTTACCGGAAATGTGCAGTCAGCGGTGGGACCCAGAGTTGACAATGCCTATAAGAGGGGTGCCAAGCTTTTTTTTTTTTGTGAAAGTCTTGCCCAGCTCACAAAGATCTGCTCAAGCTAGGACTTGCTGATGGCTGTATGTGTTTTTTTTATTGTCGCATGCCCTCGAACCGCCACGAATCCTACAGTGTAATGACATTAGAGCAGTATTCACGTCCAAAGGAAAATGCAGCCGGTAATTGGGCTGCCTAAGGTTTGCGGCCCGGCGGCAGCTGCCCTCCCGTCCCCCGTTTCCGTTGACAAGTTAGGGGGAGGGGTCTAGAGCAATCTTACACCCCCCTCCCCACAGTGGCGTAGCCAGAAAAGTTTTTCGTGTGAGAGGGGGGGTCCCAATTGACCGTGGAGAAGGGAAGGAGCGGGGCCATTGCCATAGCAGCAAAAATTTTACTCTTAGTGAGTGTTACAAGTGCCCGGCATGCCCCAATCGGCTACGCCGCTACTAGCCCCCCCCCCTCCCCCGCAATCGACACAAATCGAGCTATCAGAACGTGCATGACACGCATGCATGACATAACATGAATGACATGCCGCGAAGCTAGCATGGATGTCGTCACATCATCATCAGCAGCAGCTTATTTTGACGTCCATCGCAGGACGAAAGCTTCTCCAGCGATCTCCAGTACCCCTGTCTTGTGCTAACTGGTTCCACGTGTCTTCAAGTTTCCCAATTCCATCACGTCCAAATTATTCTCTGCCGTCCTGGACTGTGCTTCCCTTCCCTTAGCACCCATTCTGCAACTCCAATAGACCAGCAGTTCTCTCCCTTACGCATTGCAATGTCTGCCCAGCACGACTTCTTCCTCTTAATGTCAACCAGAATATCAGCTATCCCCGTTCGCTCTCTAATGCATATCGCTGTCTTCCAGTCTATTATCGTCATGCCTAATAATTTTCATTCCATCGCGCGTTGCGCGGTCCTAAACGTCTTCCCAAGCTTCTTTGGTAACTTCTAAGTTTCGGCCCCATACGTTAGTAGCGGTAGAAACAAATGGTTAGCAGTAAGCTCCCTGGTCATGATTTAGTAATGCCTGCCGTAAGCTCTCCAGCTAATTTTTTATTTTTGTTAACTTCCTTGATCAGAGGCCCCTGCGAGTAATTAACCTCAATAAACATATTTCTGCGCAGGTTCTAGAGGCTGACTGCCGACCATGACATTCGTTCTCTCGCCAGGCTGCGGAACATTACTTTTCTCTTCTGCATACTAACTCTCAATCAGACTCTTACACTTTCTTCGACAAGGTCCTCAAACGTTTGTTGCAAATAGTCTGCAGCGTTGCTGAGTATGCCAATGTCATCTACAAACCGTAAGTTGCTGAGCTATTTACCGTTAGCCCTCACTCCTAACCATTCCCAGTCTAACTGGTTGCACACCTTTAAATATTCAGTAATAGCATTGTAGATATTTCGCCATTGAAGCCTTTTGCAGATATCTGGCTATGCAAAGTCTGCGCGTTAGTGTCATCCGTTCGATATCAACATTCGTGGGAAACTTCATTTTTGACCACTATTCGGAGCCAGTGGGCTGCTGCCTAGATGCCCCGATCTAATCATTCCAGCTACCTGATTCAAGCGCAGGTAGCGCGCGTTTCATGTATAGCCAATATCAACGCCTTAACTGGCAGTGTTCATTTATCATATACTGTAAGCTTGTTCACTTACTCCCTTATACTTAGGGTGTATATTAGAAAGACTGGGGTGTTCCAAGGGTGTTTTCTTGTTGAACACCCTTTTCCGTTAAAAAAGGGCGTTTCAAGGGTGTTTACAAGGGTGAAAATATGAATACACCCGCATTACACCCATAAGGGTGTGAAAATTTTAAGAGTGTAGCGCCATTTCCGCGCACTCATAGCACCTAACAAAACATGTCGAAAGTAATTCGCGCCACTCTTCCCTCCTCTCTTTCCCTGTCATCTTTGTTTTTCCCTTTGCCGTTCCCTCGGTGCAGGGTAGCCAAGCGGACGTTATTCTGGTTAACCTCCCTGCCTTCTGCTTTTCTCTCTCCCCCTCCCTCATGAAACACCTCTGGCGACGTCACCAGTACACTTCGGCCGTATTGCAACTGTATCCATTTAATATCATTTCGGTGGTCTGCAGAAACAGTCTGAAGGTGATCTCCGACGCTTGTTGCACCATTTTGTTTTATATACACAATCTTGAAGGCGGGATATCCCTGTGCGGGACTGACAGCTCTTCGTCGCATGGCAAGCACAATTAAATCCCAGAAAGCTGGTAAAATAAGTCAGAAGGCGTGAACGCATACAAGCTTCTGCCCACGACTGCAAGAAGCCACAGAAGACAGTACACAAAAACACTTTCAAGCACGCGTTAAGCCTCATGTTCGCATCGCGTTTTGGAGATCGACCGAGTTAGAATGTCACGCGCAATTAAAAAAAGAAGAGAGAACTTACGGTCTTGTATACCTGCCAGACGCGGCCGATCGGTAGAAAATAGAGAGCACGCAAATATGTGGTGTTACGTCTCAAGACCACATGCAGAGGCGGTAAGTGGACGTTCGCCACAAGGCAAACACACCCGCCGATCCATCAGCGCCTATCCGTCAACGCAGCGTGGACACCGTTGACGGGTCCCGAAAACGGCCACAGCCCGACCTTTACCTGGCAGACTGAGCTAAGGATTAAGAGGGGGGGCCCCATCTAACGCTACCAAACAACGACGGCGACCCTGGATTCGCAGGTTGCGGTCTTGCCACATATCCATATACCATCGGGCTTCGGAGGCGGAGTTACTGCGGAGGATTGCGAGCATGGGCGTGGTATCGCATCGCAGTCGACGATTGTGATTTGCTGCTGGATAGTCTTCAGATTCCCTAGTCCACTCGCCTAGAGACGACGACCGTATTAAATGCGGAGACATTTCGGGCAGTGGGGGACACAGGGTCCTGATGTGAACTCAGACGTTTAACTTGCTCCTGCGTGGAGTGGGCTTCCGTAACTGGAGCCGTGTAACAAGGCCAATAAACCCTTTTTCCTTCATTCTCACACAACCTGACGTAGCTGTCCATGGGCTCGGTGCACGGAGTCCTTGCCCTAATGCCACTGTAAGCCGCAACAGTGGCGTATTTTTGTGCTTTCCTGCAAAGCAAACGAGCGCGGCCATGTTGCACTTCTTGTGGATTGTCGCGACGCGTCTCGTCACGTTTTGTGCTGTGTGCCGAGTTTACGAGGTCATTTTGTTGTAGAACGTTAAAAAGATACCTTCTTACTAACTACAGGCAAACTAAATAACTATAAGGGATCAAAGAGGCCAACAGTTCAATAAGCATACTAATTGGCAGGCCTTACGGCTTTTGCTGTGCGCCCATGAGGAGCTGGTCGCCGTTTCCCTGCCTCTCTCTCTCTCTCTCGTCCCCATTGGCTCTATGTATGGTTATGTCACTGCCATGGCTTAATCTTCTATACGCGCGTCCTGCTTGCTACCCTAAATGCAAGCGGAAAGGAGTTCAGGCATAAAAGGAATGAAGTAAAGGAGGGTAAACAGATGGCGTTACTTCGTGCGGAAGTGTGCATCGAGCCCACAGTCGCTCACAGGGGTCTGTCGACATCGGGAACTGCAGTAATGCCTGTATCGCTTTCTGAGCTCGTCAGTCATATGCGGTCGTATTCACATTACTTTTACTACCGTGAATTCTCTTGAATCCAGGTGAATCTAATATGGTGTGGAATATACAGGGTGCTGGTTGTTATACGGGGAGAGATGCGGAGGAGGTGATGGCACTGCGAGAGGGCAACGACGGCTCGTTCAGCGGCGGTTGCTCCACGGTTGCAAAACTTCAAAGCCGCCTACGTATCGTTCGGCGAAGCTAAAACCGGCAAATGATTCAGCTTCGAGCAGTAGTTGCGCCGCCATATCGGACAAGTCGAGCGAACTGCGCGTACTTGTGTTCGGGAACATATAATGGTTTCCAGCAGGTACGGACGCGAGCACAAGTAAGTAGAAACGAACAGGACAACGCTGGACTTACAACTAAGTCCAGCGCTGTCCAGTTCGTTTCTACTTAATTGTGCTCGCGTCCGTACCTGCTGGAAACCATTATACGTTCACCATGCACCAACTGGCCCAGCAAACTACTCTACCAAATTGTGTTCGGGATTCGCGTCGTGGTGGCATAGTTAGGTATTCGCAAGCCACAACAAGTTATCATGGCCAGAATTTCCGACGAGGTCTAGTGACGTTTTCATGACGTCGACGAGCACACTGTGGCTTCGTATTCCCGCAACAAAAGTCTTATTTCCACCCTTTCTGTTTAGTTCAAAGAGCAGTGGTAGGCTTTTAATATACCTACGTAGCTCATTTCTCCTCTTGCGAGGTTCTTCTTGCTCGTTTCGCTATCTACAGCGGCACAATCACGATAGACTTGTCAGCGTATACGGGATCTCGCACCACCGCCGCTTTCAGCAGACGCTCCGTCCTCCACAACGTGTTTGTTCAAGCGACGCCCTTAGTTGACCCCTGGTCATCGTTACCAGACTAGTGAACCTTCATTTTTTGTGTCAGCCGGATCCCGCATTACGCTCACTTATGCAAGTAGCACAAATCCGCGCCTAGCACTAAACAAAATTACTATTACTACATTTCTTCCACTTCAGAACCATAGAATCCGTACAGCTGTAGAACGAGTGGAGCATTTTCAATTCCTCGGCGAGTTCTGTCAAGTCTTTTTTACGAAATGTGGATTTTATGAGCGGACATTCCATACAGGACCGTCAGACATGAGAACGTCAACTACTTGATGCCTCGCACATTCGGAAAGCACATATCTAGCTACTTAGAAAATGTGCCTGACGTCAAACATTGTGAATACCAGCAAACCAGTGAACCCACTAAGTGACAACACACTGACATCAAGAGCAAACACCCAGCGCTTGCTTTATTGAAACGGTTTATGGTCGTAAGTCAAGCATGCAACACAACTGCTATCGAAAGTGTCTCAAGAAGTATGTGCACTTATATTAAATATCAGTGATGTGATATCTTCGCGTGTATAATCTTGCACCAGCGCCTGAAGCGTATATATGCATTCGAGTCCGAAGGACATGTTCTTCCGGCTTGGGTATATTGGATTGGGTATATGGGGTTCGAAGTCGATCCGTCCTCTAACCGCGTACGCAAGCCGCCTCTCATCGGATGACAGAAGTGGAGAGCATGACAAATGTAAATAACGTGTTGTTCAGCGGACACTACTGAAAGAACGAAGCTTCCTTTGCCTACTGCCTGTGACAGCAGAAGTAGACCGCATACATTCACTGTCCGTAGTCAATTCTACGCGCGGCGGCCCTCGACTTTATGAACTGTTCACGACCATTCTAGAAACAACAAAGTGTTCGCGACCGCATTGGCCGAAATAGACCGAATTGTCGCGAATTTTCGGACAAAGTGTCACTCATTTCTCTATAACGAATCAAACGCTGACTGCACGAGCAACAACGAAGCAGACAGTCAAAAAAAAAAAAATGAAACAAAAGATTTCGCATCTTGCAACAGAACGTCCACACGTGAAGAACAGACTTCCGCCTTCGTAAACGTCGATGCGCGCATACCCGAGCAGTCCTTCAACGGTGATCAGTGAATCACAGCTGCAGAGAGAGAGAGAGAGAGAGAGATTCTCCTGTGAAACACTAAACACGAACACACATTCGCGGCTAACAGGGGGTTCGAAGACGATCCCCAAAGGCGGTTAACGCCCAGTGAATAGCGCCGCGTAGAAGCGTTGACACGTATTCTTCTGAGGTGACGCAGTATCTATTCCAAACAATAAGAGCCACCCTCTATGTGCCATCGCCTTTCACTCGGCGCACTGCGCGGAAACCACCAGTTAGGCGACGCCGAAAGGCTACATTTTATCCACCGACTTCAGGAGCCGCCACTTGCGTGCCGGCGCAACTATCTCCATCGTAAAAGACTGCCTCCCTCCTCGAACTCGCGGAGGTTTATCGCAGAGCGAAATCCGCTCGCAAGTGGCCTGGGCAACACGCCCCCTCCACTGAGCTCGACACCGTTTAGCTCGAAATGACCGCGCTGCCAAGCTGTGCCGCTATCATGAAGAAGGGCAACGCCAACAAGGGATCAAGGAAAAACAAAACAAAAAAAAAACAAACCGTTTTCGCTGATCGGAATCAACCACCGCATCTCAGCTGTCGTTGAAGCCACCGCTTTGTTTTGCATTGTTTTCACGTTTATTTTTATTTATTCTTTTCTTACTCGTCGCTCTGGGGGGCGTATGTAATTTGCCCGAACTCCCTCATTCTCGGTGGCCAGGGAGCCTCGGCAAGGATGAAGGCCTTCAGCGCGAGTTCGTGCAGGAGAAACCATCGCGCGCATGCCTTCACGGTGTTTTCCGATCCCTTCGTGCGCTTTTCCTGCATATTTTGCGCCGAGGATAATACAACGGTGTTTAGCGGCCACGATACATCCCGTTCGTGATCCTTCATGGCCGATTGGCGTTACAGCGAGCTTACCCCGCAGCAAAAATGGCGAGGTATGTATAGCCTCTTCAGAATGAAACAATTCTGTGGTTTTGAAGTGCCAAGATGAGAATAAGGTTATGAGGCACGCTGTAGTGGTGGAGGGACTCTAGATTATTTTCGACCTTAAGCGTGCGCAGAATGCATGGAACGCGAGCGTTCCTGCAAGTCACCCTCATCGAAACGTGGCCGCTGCGGCAGGGACTGCGACCTCGTGCTTAGCAGCTCAGTGCCATAGCCGCAAAGTCACCGAGGCGGGTCATAGTCTCATCTTTCCGGTCAGCAAGGCTGTCAGTTCTTGCGTAAACTTGGCTCAAATCAATGCGAAGCTTTAACTTGACGCTCTATGACTTCAGTGAAGGCCCTTCCTTAATCGCTTTCTCGCCGCAAACTCCCCTCTGGCCAAGCAACCTAAATAAGCAAATGCCAACACAACACAACACAACAGTACGGACTGCCCACGTCCCCTCGCATTAAGTCACTCGATCAGCCAATCACTCAGTCAGTCGTTCTGCGAATGGGTGCATATTATATATACCGTAAATTCAAGTGCTTCACTTTGTTGTATTATCTGTTTCGATATGAACGTGTACAACGATAATTTCTGGGTTAGAATGTGGGCACACAGAAACATTTGTACACGTCGCTTGTGACTAGCTGTCGCGCTCACACCCTTATTCATTGATTATTGGCATGCCTTCGTACGAATATTGCGGGTGCGAGGAGTCATTCGAATATCTGTCGCCTCGGCATCAGCCCCCTATGACAACCATCGAATTCTACTTCAGGCCATGGAACATTCGTATTCAAAGATTATTCATGGTGACAAAAACACGTGGACCGTGGCAACATCCTCACCAAGCCCGGAAAACTATACGCGCATCACGGGCTTTCCCGAAGTCGACAGGTCGGAGTGGGCAGGTGTTGTTTCGATATGCACCTCTGGGTACAAAGCGGAACCATCAGCATGCATTTACTATCCTGTCTCTTCGTCCCCTAACCTTTTATCCCCCAGGAAAATAACGAACAGCGCGACGGTCCGGTCGAGGTTACAGCCGTTCTCGTTCAGCTATTGTTGCGACTGTGCTATCTATCACGTCTGGCGCAACATCGCCACAAGCATGCCCAAGCTGTTGCTTCGCAGTTTTTGTGTGTCTTCCCTTCCCGCTTTTGAGAAGCCGATAATAAAAACAAAAAAACAAACATTCAATTTTATATTCAGGCTGCCAGGGCTATATAAACGAAATGCAGCATTTGTGCTGTCTGCGTCCTAACTTTGTGTCCAGCATTAATTACCATTCATTCATTCATTCATTCATTCATTCATTCATTCATTCATTCATTCATTCATTCATTCGTGAGCGGCGGGAACGAAGCCACAAAGTAGCACGCAAATGTTCTCACGGATACATCTTGTGGCTCCCTCGCTATGCATTATTAAATCCACCTCCAACCAAAAAAGCCGGCAGCTTGGTGGCCACATCACAGAGTTTGGGGTGGTCTAACGTGCTATACAATCAACATAAATTAATAAAAGATTCTTGTTTGTAGTCACGCGTACACGCGTTTCATACATCATTCATTGTGAGCACACTGAGCTGTAGCTCAAAGAGTACATTGGAGGCTTAAACAAACAACGTCCAGGACATCCAGCTGTTGCGAGACATCGCGAATGACGAGATAAGGACTCTTCGTTCTGGTCACGCACTCTCATTAATCATAACCACCTCAAGCTTCACTTGAAGCAAAGATTGTGTATAAAGGTGGCCGGGCATGAGGCTTCTAAGAAAGCCTTAGCGCTCCCTCCAGGGTAGGAAAGGTTCGGGTGTGTACAGCCTTGCTAAAAAGTTGTCGAGCCACAACGCCCCCAACCAGGAATTTGGGTCGTGTGGCTGGAGTCCTGAAGAAAGTCTGACACTCGGAAGCTGTGGATGGTTAAAAAACAAGTGGGGGCTGCACTCCTAAGAACCTTGGGAGAGAATATTGAACAGAGGCGCCGCTATACAAGGAATTAAGCCAACGAGCTCCCGCACTCTGTACGCCTGGGAATTTTCAATCAAGAGTGTGTGCACACACACGCGCAAACACACACACACACACACACACACACAGCGAGTAAACGAAATTTAAACGCACCCTTAAACGCGTTCCTCGAAGGAGCGCACCCAGTAGATTACAGTTCATTGAGATACCGCTTCGTCTATGGCCACGCTGTGCCACAACCTTTAAGAAACGGACTAAGACACGAGAAAAAAAAAGATCCTTCCAGCAATCTGCGCCGCACTTCCGCCTATCGAGAGTGGGGTCGCCCGCTCCCATTGTCCAGACGCCACGCGGGCCAAAATAACGAGCCGCAATAACTCGAACACCGGAGCCGGCTCCGCGAACTGCACGGAAGACTCGACAAGAGCGCGCGCACGCCGCGTCCTCTCGACCGTAGTCTCGTCTCTCTCTCGGAGCGCGCACGTATGCCAACGCCATTTCCCAGAATGGACGACGCGAGTACGCGCCTCTCCCTCTCTCCCCCGCTCCCTCTCTCACAGTCGGTCGAGTGCTATACAGGCTGTGGGGCCGGCAAAGAAGAGACCCCCCGCGGCTACTACTACGAGGAGGCGATCGTGATAGATTTGCGCCACGCCGGCCGGCCGGAGCGCTTCACCGCAGTCCACTGCCTCCGCCACAGCTGCCACCAACGGCGAGACAGCGACGACGGCACGATGGCCGGCCCACGCAACCCGGCGCTTCCCGCGAGCCGCTCCAGCTTCGGAGCCGCCACCCCGCTGAGAAGAAATTTACGGCTCGAAAAAGGGGCGCCGCGCACGCGCGACGTACGGGCGCTCCAGAAAAGCGCCGAGTGCAAATTGAAAAGTGCGGAGTTATTGGCGCGGCGGTGGAAGTGTACCGTGTTCGCCCGCTTCTAGAGGCGCGGGGCGCGATTCCGCGAAACGAAAGCGCTGGAACGCGGGCGCCCTACGCAGCGTCCCTTTTCTTCTTTTTTTATTTTGCTTTAACTTACGGTGGTACCACGCCGCTTACATGTGAACTGCATGCGCAATCTGAGCGCGCAGAGTGGCTTTCAGCCAAATAGTTTCTGATCCACCATTTACCGGGCCGCATGTTGCTGTTCGTCGGCGCGCTCTTTGGCTGTTCTAGAAGGTAGCCGAACAATCAACGATTTCTCGATCCCTTGTATAGGCGGCTATTTATATCTTAAATTATGTGTTATGCGGGCATACATCGGTGTTAGGACATCGTACAGCCGGTACAAGTCTTTCGATACTCCCGCCCCCTCCCTCCCCTCATTTCGCAAAGACTTCGTACACCGTTGTCTGCGTACGAAGAGCAACGACAAACTCCCGGAGAAAATAACGGGACGCCACCCGCTTTCCTTTCCGGCACCAGCACACCGCCACGTCATGGATTTTGACGCCCTCTGCTCCGGCTCAAACACATAGCAAAAAAAAAATTAATAAATAAAGAATTCTCCCAAATCTGAGCGACATACTGACGCAACGACGGTGCAGGTAAGTACCAACTTTGGCCTCCAGTTTCTGTTTTGATGATCAAACTATTGCCGCAAAGTTCACCAATATATTCCTCTGAAATAATACCTTACCAGTACAAACTGACTACGGTTTACGGTCCATTTAACCTCCCCCCCCCACCCACCCCCCCACGTAATTGCGGCCGCCTCGGAAGGGAGTCGATCCCACAACCTCATACTTAGTAGCACAACGCCGTAGCCACTAAGCCAACCGGCAGGTCCCTTTCGAAGCATCAATCGTCTGTCGACTTACGGCCATTTGGGTCGCACGTGAGAAACCTTCCGACACCTTCGCGAAACGGTGCTGAGTTAGCAGCTGGCCGCCTACACGAAAAAAAAAATAAATAAATAAACGAGTGTCGCTACTATACAGGGCCCGAAACAAATGACTTTTTGAGACCGACCACTTCCGTATTCTTCCGCGTGAGAAGGGTTGTAATGCTGCAGCCATCGTTCTTTCGTCCTCGCTCGCTTTATTTCTCTTCGGAGAATAATTGCGGCGCGTGGGCTGGGTGGCGTACGGACGAAGCGCTGCCCATCTTCTAAACCCTAGCAGGCCGGGAAGGCGCCGCGCTGAAGTCGCTCTATGTTTTTTTTTTTTTCTTCTTCGAGCGGAACACAAAGGCCGGCTTCTAGTGTCATTCGTCAAGCGGTTCCCGTGTCCCAGCGGGGAGTCCCCGGTAAACAGTCGGTACCCGCCGAGTCGTTCCGTCCTTATACGCCTCGAGAGCCCGGAGGTGTGATGTGTCCGGCATCAATCCTTGAATATACCTCGCCGTCCACAGTACCCGCCGTCCTGATCGTCCGAGGCATCGATATTTATTTCGTTTCTGTATTTTGTGGGCGCGAAAACGTTTCTCTCAATTCGCTCCGACCCATTTGCATCTTGTCAAACGATTCACCCCGCAGCGGCTAGCCGGAGCGAGCGAGCGAGCTCGGCACTGTTGGGCAGCGGCCATTATTCTCCCCTGAACTCTTTTTTGCGCCGAGAGCACGGGGCCGATGCTGTAGGCTGCTGAAGAGAATGACCCGCGCTGCGCCGCATGTCGAAAGATCACGGTGTGGGAAACGCAAGAGCAACAACGGAACGTAACCAGTTGTTTCATCACCGTGGTCCAGAACGACAGGAAAGCAACAGCGGAACGTAACCACTTGCTTTATCACCGTGGTTAAAAACAAGAGGCAATGAGAGGTTGGGTGGCACGGAAGGCGGCGCCACTCGGGTGCAGCATAACTGGATGCCATTCTCAAGAGAGAGAGAGAGAGAGAGAGAGAGAGAGAGAGAGAGAGAGAGAGAGAGAGAGAGAAAGGCAGGGAGGTTAACCAGAGTTAAAACCTCCTGTTTGCTACCCTCAAAAGGCCCGTCCTTGTCTTGCGGCAGAAATAACATGCTAGTATTGTTCGATTATAATAACGCCTATCACGTCACGATGCTAATGTTTATCATATCACGTCCTGGAGTCAGATTTCCAAGACTCCGAAGACGAGTTTCAGTGGGGATTCAAAAAGCAGGACTGCTGCACAGTGCAGTGGAAAGACGCGCGTTATGAAAAAGGCTGGCCACAGCAAGCGACAAAATAGGAAGGAACGAGATAGTCTTTAAGATTTCCTAAACACAGCAAGATATGGGGGAGGCCCATGGTCTGCCGATTGGTACCGGATAACCCTTCAGATTATTCATTTCGATACACGAAAATACGCGAGAAAAGCATGAGGAGCGGAAACTCTCGCACATTTCAATCACCTCACGATGACAGCAAATTGCGGGAAAGCCACGGCTTCGTGGCAATCCCTCACTGTAGTCTGTCATTCAACCCTCGTGGCAGATACACTCGAAGCGGACGCGACGCAATGAATAAAAACCATGTAACAATTACCCCCAGAATAAGCGTTTCTTGCGCAACGCCCATTTTTAGAAGAAAAGAACGCAATCTGCGCCGCTACGCCGCAATAGGCCGCCTGCCTGGATATGCGTAAATCGCGCTTATACGCACCACGGTAATCACACGCCTTCGGCACGTCATGTTGCTTTTTCACGTCTCCCCTTTCACTGGCGTGTCGAATCCCTTCAGAAGTGCAAGTCGGTTCAAACAATGGCGAAAACGTTCCCCCTCTTCTTCTCCCTCCCAAACAGCCTTGAATATAGTCGTCGTCGCGTTCGGAACGCCTCTAAGCCTACCGGCAGTCGGCGTCAGAAGACAATGGTACGGAGCACCGTCATCCTGTCGAAACCTACTACACACCCATACGCAGCCTTCGCCTTTCCACAGAGTGCTATGGAAGCGATACTGGAAGAAAAAAAAACAAAAAAAAAACACTAGAGGAATACATTTCGAATAGTTATGGAATGATGAACACCAGGGTAAGTGGGGTTTTTAAGTGCCCAACTAGTGAACTGTAATTTTTTTTTTTTTTACTGCTGAAGTGCCTATTGGCTGTGCTGGGGGGACGAACTAGGAGAAAGCAAGCGCCCCAGCCTCCCTCGTGGCTAATAGCGCACTGAAGACGAAGACGAAGGAAGGTGTAGACGTAACATATAAAATCCCTCTACCTTACGAAAAGTACCGTCATCCTTTGAACAATGCCACTTCTCTCTTTCCTGTACCTCCGATTGAACGATTGCTGTCTAATGATAGCGCAGACAGCAATCGTCCAATCGGACGGAGCTTCAACGGCGACTTTCGAGGGCACGCCACTGTCGACTTGCATTCCCAAACAAAAAGCAAAGAAAAATACGAGCGGTTCAGGAGAGAAGACGGCGGAGGGGAGAGGAGATGGCGGTACTTTTCCGAAGGTAGGGGCGCTTTAGTAACACAAGCCCCGAGGAACGAGTTAACATACACTTTCGCTTGCCCCTTTTTTTTTTCAATTATTGATTTATTTCTTTAACACAGTAACTTATCTAACCACGATTCCTTCTCATGGTATTTCATTGCCTTGCAGGCGCAGCCGCAGTTGAAGTGTATATTAACTCCTTCATTCAATAAGTTTTCCAGTTGAAAGCCAGTGCATTTGTTACCTACGTCTTCCTTTGTCTTCGTTTTTAAGGCGCAGTTATTAGACACGAACCATTACAAACTAGCCAAGTTCCTCCAAGCATCTGTCGTTACAGTGCCAATTGTGGAGCATTGGCACAAATGTGCAGTTCGCATGCCACGCACTTTTCAAAGTGCGAATGCTCGCTTCATAGCCGGTCAAGTCTGGCTTCTTGACTGATGTAGCCTGCTCCACTAAGCATTTTCTTTATTATTTTTTTCTTGCCCACTACAGCCGTGAGGATAAAATTTATTGCATTTTTGTCCCGATTTAATGCTTGAGCACAGTACGGCGACTCTGAAATATTCTAAAACTACTGGAAAAATGTTCATGCTTACGAATAGTGGCTACTCGAATATTCCAAACCCGAATGCAATAGGACACCATTCGATTCCTTATTCGAAGCTTTCGATTATACGGATAACTTTCATCTTCCGTAGAACATCTTTACCTTGCGCACATCGTCTTCGCCACCTGATTTTTTATTTTGTTAATTCTTGAGCCTGTCTATGTATCTACACATTCCCAAAATTTTGTAAGTTTCGCAGTAAAAAAAAAAAAATCAAGCGCGCAAAGTTGACAAATTCGTAACTCTGGCTGAAAAACTGATGTCGCAGTTCTGAAAACTGCATCGGTTAGAGCGTTTCAGCGGCCAAAATTGTCATAAATTTACGGCTTATACGTGAAATTGTTACAATATTTACGAGTTTTCGAAAATAGTCCTGTTCACATATCAGCGGCATATTTCAGGCCGATCTGCTTTAGATGCATGACCGCTTTAGACGTATTATTAGACGTATTTTATTATTAGTTGCTTTATTTTTCGTTGCTGAGTTCAGCGTATTCTTATGTTAGAGTTATGTATTGTGAGAACAACTCGCGTGTTGAAGCTAACTTTGACAGAATAAACTCGGAACTCTCAGCATTCTCTAACCAGTTCTTCGATGATCACTGACACAGATAAGTTACAAATAACTGGATGTGGCTCAAACGTACGTTCATTAATTTTGATTGACACGTACATTCCTGTCATCAAAGCAAATTTTCTAACTGCACAGCCTGGTTCAACGAGCAGCTTCGACGTCTAAATAATAATAATAATAATGAATGCTGTCACGATTGCTGACAAAAAACGCCTTTTTAGATTACGGGAACGCAGAAATGAGCGTTGTCTTTGCTAAAAAGTTGGATTCTTAAACATAATTTTTCAAAAGGAAAATACCTTTCTTCTCTCGTCGTCACAAACCCAGGACGTTTTTGGCGTGTACTAAACCTAAGCCACCATCCTGACATCGTAATTACTAACGTTAACGGTGACGTGCTTCTGCGATCTACAAAGTGCTCAATTATTAAACGATCCATACTCATGTCTCAGTCTTCATGCACGAAGACATAACATCGTGCCATGTCATCAACATTCGCAGTGATACAGCGATCTCCGAAATAATTATCACAGAAGCAGGAATAAATAATCTTATCTCGGCGTCTGATCAGATCGGGTTCCACAACAAGATACCAAGAAATATAGCGGCTAGCCTTTCGCCAATTCTATGTGTCATTTTTGCACGTAATCATTATCCTCTCACACCATTCCTCGAGACTGGCGGATGGCTAAAGTTGATCCGATCTATGAATCTGGCGATCGATTAATGCCAATCAATTATCGCCCCAGTTCGTTAACCAGGATGACCTGCAAAGCGATGATACACACATGATACACCTAGGTAATTAGCTACCTTGAAGAGCACAGCAGCATTTTAACACGGCAGCACGGTTTCTCCAAGGGTTATTCGTGCGACACTCGACTCGGTGGATTTGTACACGACCCGCACAATGCACTAGTTTCTGAATTTCAAGTTGACGCCATTTTTCTCGTTTAGTCAAAATCTTTCGATCGCGTAGCTCACTACAGGCTATCGCAGAAACTGGCGCAACCGACACGAAAACGTCGCATATAAATTAGGGAGTTCTTTTCACTTAGAACACACTATGCATCTGTTAAAAAGCCCGAATTACTCCTCTATAAAGGTGACATCAGGTGTTGCTCAGGGCAGCCTTCCAGGTGCATTCCTTCTTTATTGACGACTTGCCCAATTTTGTATCCTCACGTATTAGACTTCTCGAGGACGATTGCGTAGCATACTGACCGGTCAATTGTAACATTTTTCGTGAAGTCCTGCAATCCGATTTTAATTCATTTTAGTGCACGTTATGGTTGATGACACTTAATGAATCTCAAACCAAGGCAATATCATTTAGTACTCATCGGAACGCCTGCCCCCCAACTGCCTATGTTTTGAGTAACATTAATATTCAACTTCGCACTACATACAAATACCCTGGAATCCACTTTCGATCTCACTTGGCATTATCACATCGATATTACTACTGCCTCAGCTAACCGCTCGCTCGGCCTTGTCAGACGTAACTCCCAAGAACGCGCGTCCGCAAGATACGTAAGCTCGCATGTCTTACACGTCTTCGTCCGAAAACAGCTTAACCTTCCGCGATTTTGGACCTAAATCAGGCATGCCTAACTCGTAACATCGGAATCTTGCAGAACGTGCTGTGCTGCCAGCGTTATAATTCCCGATTACTCACGTCATTGTAGCATCACGTCACTGAGAAGTCGAGCTCTGAAAGCTTATCGTCGCAATATCCCGCATTTTTTTACTTTTTTTCGCAAGATTTACCGCCTATCAATACTTCCCGATAATTCCTTGCAGTTTCCTGCAGCCATTTTTTTTTTTCCACGCCGCGATCACCCGTGCAACAAATACTAAGCGCCCTACTTGCCAGTGTTGCGTTTCGCCTGCGACACGTGGTTTTGCCGGCGCGACTGCGGCGGGGCGGCAGACATTTTGGCCCGATCGTCGTCGCCGCAACGCTCATCGGCAGGTGTTTCCAGGCGCGACTGCGGCGATGCGACCGCAAAGGATCACCCTCGCATTCCAGTCATTGTGCCGGAACCAGGCGCTGCGAAAGCAGGGATCATCCTCTCATTACAGTCATTGTGCCCGACCGGCAGCGCTACAACAGGGTGCTACGAGATCGTGCTCGACATGGTGCTACGGCATCGCTACAACAGGGTGCTACGAGATCGTGCCCGACATGGTGCTACGGCATCGCTACAACAGGGTGCTACGAGATCGTGCTCGACATGGTGCTACGGCAGCGCTACGACAGTGTGCGTCACCATTAGCCCATTGTACATTCACGTGCTCGTCTTTTGAGGGGTTCCTTCTTGCCCTCAACTGCGAGAGTATAAAAACAGCTGCCCCGGACGCCAAAAGGAGGGCTCCGATTTCTTCTGTTGAGTGAAGTGCTCTCCCGTCTCTCTACTTCGGTCAAACCTGACCGCCAACTCTTTGCGATGTTAAAATAAACAAGTTGTTTCGTTGTTACCAGTCGACTCATGCTTTGCCGGGACCTTCGGATGCTTCCAGTTGTACCCCAGGCCGCCAGGCCAACGCTACCCTTGGGGCTTGCGACCCAGGTACAACCACGGGCGTCAGCGCCGAGTTCCCAACAGATCGTACCAGCGGTGCGATCCAAACGTCTGGTTGCCAGCGGTGAGATCGCCTACGACTTCAAACAACTGTCTGCCAGCGGTGAGATCGCGACAACGGAGGCCAGCAGCGAAGAGATGCAGTTGACTGTATGCTGAGCAGCTCAACGACGATCCGGGAGCAGTGCAACGAGCCCTGTGTGACGACTGGTTGCCTGCAGCGGAACGACTGCGCGGAATTCCTGCCTGCGAGGTTTGGTGAGTGCGGGACTTTCTTCTTCTGAGCTTTGCCAGGCTTTTTGTTAGTGTCAGAAACAGAGCTGGTAATTGTGGTTGTCGTTGCTGCCGGGTTAGTTTGCGGCAAGACAATAGTAAGCAGTAGAGAAAGCAGCATTCAGAGCAGCCATGGATTTGAAGTCGTTGCGCAAACCGAAATTGTTGGAGCTTGCAGGAGAGTTGGGTCTGGATGTCTCGGACAAACTCAGAAAACCAGAACTGCTAAAGGCTATTCTTGAGTTAGAGGCTGAGGATGACGAGCTGTCGGAATGCCTTGAGACTATTGAGGAGAGGTCAAAAAGACAGGAGCGCGAACTTAAAGAGCAAAAAGAGAAACAGGAGCGCGAACGCTTAAGAAGGGCACAGGAGTTGTCAGGTGAAGCAATGACAAAGGCCCAGCAGAGGGCCAAGGTTTATTATGATCGGACAGCCAGGGCCCGTCGTTTTGAGGTTGGCGATGAGGTCATGATATTGCGCACATCGCTAAACAACAAACTAGACGTGCAGTGGGAGGGCCCAGCACGAATTGTTCAGAAACTGTCGGACGTTAACTACGTGGTAAGTCTGCCAGGAAAGCGGAAAGCACAGCAAGTTTACCACTGTAATCTGCTCAAACCTTATAGACAAAGGGAAGCAGTGGTGTGCATGATGGTAAACGTTCCTGAAGAGCTTCCGGTCGAGCTTCCGGGACTAGGCTCAGTGACGAACAGGGAAGACACCGGTCAAGTCATTAGTGACCTTATCAGTAAAGCACCGCTGTCGCCCGAGCAGAAAACCGAACTACACCAGCTATTACAAGAGTTTCAAGGTCTGTTCTCTGAGAGGCCTGGTAGGACTTCTGTACTTACTCATGATATAGAACTTACCTCCACAGAGCCAGTACGATCCAAGGCATATCGGGTGTCACCCCGCCAGAGCGATATTATGGAGGCTGAGGTAAAGAAAATGCTACAGCTCGGTGTTATTGAGGCAGGTGAGAGTGATTATACCTCCCCTTTGATTTTAGTTGAGGTACCGGGCAAGGAACCTCGTCCTTGCGTCGACTACCGCAGGCTTAATTCCATCACTAAGGATCAAATTTATCCGATCCCTAACATCGAGGAGCGCCTTGAGAAAGTTAGTAGCGCTCAGTTTATTTCCACCCTAGATCTTGTCAGGGGTTATTGGCAGGTTCCACTTACAGAAGAGGCTAGTAGGTATGCGGCGTTCATTTCACCAATGGGAACATTCCGTCCTAAAGTGTTGAGTTTTGGTTTGAAGAACGCGCCATACTGTTTTTCAAGTCTCATGGATAAAGTGTTGCGGGGACAGCAAGAATTCGCTTTACCGTATCTAGACGACGTAGCGATATTCTCCGCATCCTGGTCTGAGCATATGGCACACTTGCGGGCAGTGCTAACCCGCCTGCGCGAAGCGGGCTTGACAGTCAAGGCTCCTAAGTGCCAGTTAGCACAGGCCGAGGTTGTCTACCTCGGTCACGTGATTGGTCAGGGTCGTCGCCGCCCCTCTGAAATAAAAGTGGCCGCTGTGCGAGACTTTCCGCAACCGCGCACCAAGACCGATATTCGGTCGTTCTTAGGTGTCGCCGGCTACTATCAGAGGTACATCCCTAGGTACTCTGATATCGCGGCTCCCCTGACGGATGCTCTAAGAAAGACAGAGCCTCAAACAGTCGTCTGGGACGAGACAAAGGAAAGAGCTTTTAGCGCCCTAAAGAGTGCCCTAACAAACCAGCCTGTGCTACGATCGCCAGACTATACAAAAGGGTTCATTGTTCAGTGCGATGCTAGTGAGCGAGGCATGGGCGTTGTACTGTGCCAACGGGAAAAGGGAGAAGTAGAACACCCCGTCCTGTATGCTAGTCGTAAGCTGACCAGTCGTGAGCAGGCGTATAGCGCCACCGAGAAAGAGTGTGCATGTCTCGTGTGGGCCGTTCAGAAATTGTCATGCTATCTAGCCGGCTCGAGGTTTATCATTGAGACGGATCACTGCCCTCTCCAATGGCTGCAGACCATCTCTCCCAAAAATGGCCGCCTCCTGCGCTGGAGCCTCGCTTTACAACAATATTCCTTTGAGGTGCGTTACAAAAAGGGGAGTCTCAACGGTAACGCCGATGGCTTAAGTCGAAGCCCCTAACGTAGGAATCAGCCTCAAAATTGTTTGTTACTGATGTTTTTCTTCCTGAGGCAGGATTTTTTTTTTGAACATATTGCTTTTGTTTAGTGTTTCAAAGTGATGATATGCTTTCTAGTGCAATTTTTCAATTTGTGGACGCGTTCTGAGTGATGCTAGACTACTGTAAGGAACTAGGCAGTGGTATAAAAAGGGGGAAGAGCCTGGCAGGGCTTAGTGAGGGTTGTGCCGTGCTTGCTGACTGAGCGGTTGAGTTTCAGCGTAGTTCTAACGCTTGCCGGGAACGAGAACAAAAATGTGAACTCTCCCGAAGTCACTTTGCAGTGTCCCGTGCGAACCTGAACTAGAGAACGAGGCCTTCTCTGTGCGCTGCGCTCAAGAAACGTCGAGGGACGCCCGACTTCGGTTATGAGCATCATCGAGCGACATCCCTCCGGACAGCGGATGCAGTCCCCTGTCCATCGGGATCTCCTTCCCCCGGCGGGGCGGTCTGTTGCGTTTCGCCTGCGACACGTGGTTTTGCCGGCGCGACTGCGGCGGGGCGGCAGACATTTTGGCCCGATCGTCGTCGCCGCAACGCTCATCGGCAGGTGTTTCCAGGCGCGACTGCGGCGATGCGACCGCAAAGGATCACCCTCGCATTCCAGTCATTGTGCCGGAACCAGGCGCTGCGAAAGCAGGGATCATCCTCTCATTACAGTCATTGTGCCCGACCGGCAGCGCTACAACAGGGTGCTACGAGATCGTGCTCGACATGGTGCTACGGCATCGCTACAACAGGGTGCTACGAGATCGTGCCCGACATGGTGCTACGGCATCGCTACAACAGGGTGCTACGAGATCGTGCTCGACATGGTGCTACGGCAGCGCTACGACAGTGTGCGTCACCATTAGCCCATTGTACATTCACGTGCTCGTCTTTTGAGGGGTTCCTTCTTGCCCTCAACTGCGAGAGTATAAAAACAGCTGCCCCGGACGCCAAAAGGAGGGCTCCGATTTCTTCTGTTGAGTGAAGTGCTCTCCCGTCTCTCTACTTCGGTCAAACCTGACCGCCAACTCTTTGCGATGTTAAAATAAACAAGTTGTTTCGTTGTTACCAGTCGACTCATGCTTTGCCGGGACCTTCGGATGCTTCCAGTTGTACCCCAGGCCGCCAGGCCAACGCTACCCTTGGGGCTTGCGACCCAGGTACAACCACGGGCGTCAGCGCCGAGTTCCCAACAGATCGTACCAGCGGTGCGATCCAAACACCAGACACTCGCATCGTTTTCCAAGTTTCATTCATACCACACACTTCACTGAACTGGAATAATCTGCCATTGCAGAGGGGTAGTGAAATTAACGTAAGCAAGATCCAGGTGATACTGCACACCATATTTCTTTTCATTCTTTTCTTTTCTTTCCAGCTTTTCTTTACTTATTTTTTCCCCGTCTGTATTCATCGAAATTCATTGTGATCCTCTTAGCGATTATTTATTGTTTCTGTCTATTCATTCCATTTTGTGGTCGTTGATAACATGTATCCTTTTTAACTTGAACTTTAACTTGAATACAGTGAACATGTGTCATCTTTCTTTTTTCTTATTTTGTGTTATGCATGTAGTATGCTTTTCTTTTTAAACTTTTTCTTAGTGACACAAGCGTCGAGTGACGCTCTTGTTTGTTGCGAAGCACTTCCGGTTGACCTCCTGAGACAACCGGCGAGGAAATTCAAAATAAATCAGAAAAATATAGAAAAAATAGTACAGTACAATAATGGTGGCTTTCATTATAGATATATCAGAGCACTAGTTTAGTTACAAGCTGAGTTACTGAAATATTTGGAATAATTAGAATTAATTAGAAATCACTGATTACCGGACACCAAAGCACAGTATCGTAGACTTTAGAAGCCTGCCATGTGAGCACGACTTTGGCCAATTCCTGGAAACCTGGAAGCAGAAAGCGGAATTACTGACGTCACTAATCACGTCACGCACAAGGTGGCATGACAGTTAACCGGCAAATTAATGGAAAACAGCTGCCTCCGAGTTCAATTCGTGCGTTGTGTTCGCCTAAAGTTAATCTAAAAAACGCCAATGCCGAGGTCCGAGTGCCACTAAAAGACACCAAAGTCGAAGATTACAATCGCCCATTTTCTTTTTTTTAATTCACGTTGTTTAATATAGCGTTACGATTTAACTATAATACGTCTACTAGCTGCTCTAATATTCATGTATTGTACTAGCTTCACTGCCCATGTAATGCCCTCTCTGAGGGTGTTTAGGCATATTCAAAGAAATAAAAAAAATGAAGACAGAAACGAAACCCTCCAGAAGGAGCAAGCAAAAGTCGGACCTAAACCTAAACCTCTAAGCAACTCGGACGGGCCCTCATTTCCGAACAAACCGGCCGTCCGCCTACATCTCCACTGAGGTGACCTGTACGCCTCCGCGCTTTTGTTTGTCCGCGCCCCGATTGAAGAGTCGCTCGGCGAGCTCGACAGAGGAGCGGTTAACGACGCCGGTCAGAGCAAAGGCTTCCGAGCGGCCAAGGTCTGTCGCCCGCCGAAAGCATTCAAGTATACACCCCATGCAAGCGATCTTGCACGCGACAGCGACAGGCGACGCGATGGAGATGGCTGTCGCGTTCGCTCGTCGCCTACAAGTTGCACCCCATGCGAGCGATGACTTCGAGCGACGTCTCCCCAGTGTTGCCGGTATGAGGGCAGCAATATAGGCGCCGAAACTAGCGTGACGCGTGCTTTATTAACTTAAGTTGATGTATTTTACTGTAAAAAGCAGCATAAAATATTTCTGAAAGTCTTGCAGTAGGTTCTTATCCTTGCACCTATAAAAACTCAATCGTTTGCTCGTTCCGTGCGACAATCGGAAGTACTGGAGTTACGTACATCCAGTTCCGGCTTTGCGCTATTGGCTAGTCGCTCATAGCACTTCCGGGCGACGAGCGACGAATTCTAGATTTGCAAAACCGAGCGATCGCGCGACAAGACCTAGCGATCTGTTCAAGCGACGGCCTGATCCGTCGCGCGAACCCGTCGCTCGTCGCTGTCGCGCACAAAATCGCGCTAATGGGGTTTAGCCTTCACGCGTGCGGTCGCGTGAGGGAGCGGAGCCGATGGAAGTTCGGGCAGCCCCCTCCCCCCCTCCCCCATCCCCCCCCCCCTTTTTTTTTTTCGATCACTACGGCCGCGCCGCGAACGCAAACTGGAGATATCACCCGCCGGATTTAAGCCGACAGGCGATAAGGATTAAGGGATGTGTCTGACACGGCCTCGAGGGGGACCTTCGAAGGGGGTGGCTCCGTGGGAGGTCTGCTTCCAGCGCCATCTGGAAGACAACGCCGCCAGCTTCATCGAGGTTCCAGAAAAAAGAAAGAAGAAAAGAGAAAACCCTGTAGAACGCTGCACGGCAAAGTGGTCGGCGATTTTTTTTTTTTATTTCGTATTTAACGACTTCTTATGGGCCCACTAGTTATCTTTTCCATTGGAAAGAATTGTGCTAAGTATAGTTCGCATTCTTTTTTTTTTTTTTTTTTTTGGTAAGGAAAAGTAGAGGCTTGTTTGGTCGTGACAATCCTTGGCGCCTCGATTATAAGATTTACTAGCACGGAAACGCTGAATCGCATTTACAGACTTTGTACGATAAGGAGATCGATGAATATGTGTATCGCGATAAAATGAGCCGTTTGGCTTTGGCATTGAATAACAACATGCCAGCCAGTCGAGAAAAAAACAGTATCAAAAGGCCACGTTTACATTAAACAACCCGTTTGTACAGGAAACAACTCTTCCACATTGATACGTAAACTCATTTGCTGTGCTTAAGACCTTACGATGTTTTATTTCCCAACAGTAATAAAGAAATGACAGTCACATAATTATCCTTGAGTGATCTGAATCCGAAAACATTGCGAATTCTTTAGTTGGTTACGTCCACGATACGTGACGTCATACTTGCCACGTACGTGTCCTTCAGAACTCCACCGTAGTCCTTCTTGCTCTAATTTGTACCTACCTTAACCCAAATTACTCCACTTATTTGCACCTTATTCAACTGGAAAACAATTTAATTCACCTTTACCAACTTGAATAAATTAACTCCGCCTAATTCACATTATTTGTGCGTAATTACTGCTAATAACGCTGTTATGCCATATACTATCTTCTGTATTGCTACTGACGTCGTATAAGACGGTGATCCATGAGGGAGCTCATGATGATTTTTGGAACCATCGCTTGACAAGGCCGAATGTTCTTCCTCATGAGACGTCTTTACGGACTCCCCCGCTGCGCTTAGGATACTACAGCGCAGTCAGATTTATTGTCCAGTTGTGCGCAGCATTACTGACTCTTCCAACAAACTGCATCACACGGGGCGCCTCTCGTTGCTGAATGGATAGCTTAACACGTAGGGATCGCTGGAAGTGTACAGGCTTATCGGCTGGCTTCAACATGCGCTCGTAACGACTGTGTCATCCCCGAAATTTTGTGCAAGCTTGACGACGCTAGCCTGCTGATTCGTCGCCACCTACTCAAGCAGCAACGAGAGCTGCGCGTCGCAAATGTGACGTTTCCACCCCGTGTTCGCGGTCGAGGCTTGCCTTGTCGCGCTAGAGCACAACTACTCAAGCTGAGGGTCGAATGTGTGAACGTGTGCGAACGTTTATACCGACAAGGGCGTGTGGCCAGACCATTGCGTACGTCTTGCGGTTGCAGCGAGACACTGCAGCACCTGATACTGGAGTGTCCCGCTTTCACTGCGCTGCGTACGTCGCTGGTGAAGGACTATCATCTCCTTGGCCTGTGGTGTGCGACACTCGACCAATGTTTGTAACCCAGTGGTTGTGCGTCTCTACATGATCAGGCACATTACGCAGGCCTGCTGTGATGATCACGCTCTCCTCGCTTTTCTAGAGGCAACTACCTTCGGTTCACGTTTGTAGCTTTTTTTTTTTTTTTTGTCTTCGAATGACAAGACCTCACAAACATTTTTTTTTTGTTTCTGTTTTAACATTCTTCAGTAGCGTGACCTCCAGTGACAGGCCCTACTGTGCATCACCTGTACCATGCGTGTTCTGCTTTATTCTTTGACATTTTTCACCTTCCTCTTTCTTTATTCTTCCGTTCCCTTCTTCCTATCTTCCATTTTTTACGTTTCTGTCGACTCCTTCCCGAAGAGTAGGCAGGCGTTGTGCCCCTTCAGATGGCAGTTGCCAGCCTGCTCCTCGCTTTCGCTTTCCTGCCTTGTGTATATGTGTTTTCAAAAGAAATAATAATAATATAATGCGTTCGCATTAAAGGGAGCGATCCAACCGGCGAAGATTAGCAAAAAGGAGTTTGTCGAAGGCTGCGTGATGATAGAGGGAAACGATATACAGAGCCTACTACCGGAAGCTTCTCCAAAATAGAAATAAAGCGTGCCGTAGACATTCGAACGCAATCAACAAGATTTGAGAGCGGCATTGTTGGCATTCCATAAACAGCAAACTTCAAACGCGAAGGAAAAGAGTGCATCAAAGTTTAGTTGGAAGTTAGGGCGTGCCTTTGTGCGTCCTGTCGTCACAGTTTTACTTTGTAGGTAGCTTTTTGCCATTATGTATTATCATTATGGCTATTACTATTAGCGCAGGAGTGCTTGAAGCCTTGTTCCACTTCTGCCGCGGGTCGGTCCGGTACTTCACTATATGATTATGGCGCAAGGGCCAGGTTTGTCCAAAGAGCGCCAGGCCAATATATATATATATATATATATATATATATATATTGTTGACGCACAAATACGCAGAATAGGTGGAGCCCTAGTCAAATACAGTTCCGCAGTAAAAAAAAAATGGAGCTGGTCAGGTCATGTAATGCGTAGGGTACATAACCGGCCGACCATTAGAGTTACAGAATGGGTGCCGAAAGGGCGGAAGCGAAGTCGAGGACGGCACAAAACTCACTCGCACGAAAGCGGCTGCTTTGTAGACTTGGGCATGTCACCGCGTTAAACTATTCGCCAAAAATTACTTCATTTTAGCATTCTCCTGCATCCCTCTCTCTCACGCATGTATCTAACGAGTAAATTTAATACTGATCTCTTTTTTCAAACGAAACTACCCAGGCGCCTTTGGCACCGTCGTATACAGGAAAACATCCATACCTCGACCATGTACGGGTCCCGTGCACAGATGGCGTCGTTGTCGTGGCATGAGTGACGACAATTCGAGGTAAATATCACCTCCCGCTCAGCGTTCAGAGGGGCGTAGTTCGGCAATATGTTTGTCGATCCGAGCTGCAGTATCCGCGCTTCAAAGAGCTCACTCTTGCATAGTACGTACAATCCATCGAACTCGAAATCTTTGCCCATTAGGAGTTATAAGTGTGCACGCAGTCTGTTGCAGAAATTTGACAGATGTACAGCTATGTCGACTCCGCGTTCGACACGTATAGGGTATATAAATGGCGTGTGAGAGACTCGGGCAGCAAAGCAGAGGGACGCTAATGCGCGCCCGCCACTTTTTACAGCGGCTGGCCCGTTACGAATATAGAGCAAGCAAGAATACAAGGTATGACCGTAATACCGCCCCCTATGGCTGTATCATTGGTTGAGTGAGCGTGTAAGCTTTGTAATACATGAGTAAATGCCACTTGTGTTTTTGGTAACGTCATTTCTGTACCCTGTAGCCCGTACACCCTACGCTGCACACGTAGCCCACTGATGCTGCGTCCCCGATTAAAGTCGAAGAAACAACACGAAACGGCTGCACGTCGGCGATTATGTCGCTATACTAAAGCTATCCAGGAGTAGTTAAGTAGGCTATGGTACCCACTGCAGCATAAACCTTGTGGTCAAATCTTGAGGGCACAGAGCGAATATAAATGGGTCACCAACTAGTCCAAGCAGTCGCGCCACTGTGGTTAACCTCTGCGTCAAAAGATGCCGCTGCAGGCGTAGCTGGTATCGTACATACCTCTGGTAACGAAGTAATCTTTAAGCGGTAACAGGTCCAGGGACAAGAAAGAACTCTACAGTGCCGCAGAGGGTGCCGTGCGCGGCCTCACACGTGCAGTGGCTAGCGAATATGTCAAAAACTTCATTGCCCTTTCCCGCGGAAGAGAAAGACAAAAGAAAGGGAAAAATGCCGGGATGTTAATTACAAAAGCGTCTGGTTAGCCGTCCTGCCCCCCTGTGGGAAAGAACAGGGGAATCAAAAGACGAGAGAAGGGGAGGGAAGACGCAGTACATCCATGCAGAAGCCCAAAGGTGCCTTCACTACTACGTGGGTCAACGAAAGGCTGGCGGCAATGTTCCAGTAAGGATCATTATGTCGAATAAAGTGCGAGTCAGTGCCTCATTATGGTCCTTATCGCGGGCCGACGGCTTCGCAATGACATACCGTGTATGCAAGAACCTCTCCAATGAATTTCCGTAAATACTGATTGCGCAACCGCGGGCACGCAGCGCCAGCTCGTCCTGTACGCAAACGGAGAAGCTTGCGGACAGAGTATAGCCGTGGCAGCAGCAGCAGTAGCAGTTCGCTGGGACGAAGCGAGAGACGCGGCGTGGCCTTCAAAGAGGAGGGGGGGGGGGGGGGGGGGGTGTCGGCGCTGCGGCAGGCCGAACAGCCCCACAGCACGGAATACCGCCCACCGAGCTTGCTCCAATCAAACTGCAAAGGGCCAATTAGGCGCGTGAGGGCTGCGAACGGTGGCTGCCCGTTGTTGCTGCTTCTACTGCTGCCTTACGCGCGTATCCTTCGCGTTCTCTTTTGCCTCGACGACAAGCGCTGCGCCGGGCCTTAACGCCGGCGGCGCCACAGATAAGACGCAACTGTGAACGAGACGGTCGAAGTGAGAGAGAGAGAAAATGCCAATTTGGCCGGCTGACGGCGAAGGGTGCATGGAAGTGTTTCGGTATGTGCGCGGAGCTTGCCTTCAACGGCCACTCCGCCTAATTTGTTTGCTTGCTACAGTTCCCTCCGCACTTTCCTGCCCGTTTTATTATTGTTCACTCCAGTTGCGAAGGTCCGTCCGGCGGTCCCGGTGGTGGCGCGGCGCTTCGGCAAAGCGCTGAACCGCCTCGCAACAAGTGGAGGCGGGCGGGAGCGATTGACATCGTGTCGCCGCCAGCCCCCCCCCCCCCCCCTTGCATTCTGCATCGGACCCCCCCCCCCTTCCTTCCTTTCCCGTTCAACCCCCTTCTCCGTCGTCCTTCCCGGCTTTCTTCATCGCTCTCAGAGTAGGTGGTGCTGTCAGTGAGACAACGTACCTACGTCGTGGTTCCGAAAAAACCCGAGCGCTGTCACAGGCCGCTCCGCAACCGACGCTCGGCTGTCGTCGCAGTTAGTTGTGACGCAAAAGGTCATCGCTGCCGCATCATCACGGCGTATCTTTCTATTGTTCTCTCTTATTACTTCATCCACGAATGAGCGGACGGGAAAGAAAGAAAGAAAGAAGGCACGTCTTGATGCGGCACTGCTCAATTGCTTGAACGTGGACATGAGGGCAGAACCAACCAGAACTGGTATCTGGTGATGAGTTTCAATTTTGTTGCCGTTTGCTACGGAAGTTAGGGGATTTCCTTAAATTATTATGTGTGTTTTGGAGCGCTTACCATATACTTGGTGCCGGCTATTGGAACATTAGTCAGACTGTGTAGTCAGTAACTGAGGTTTTTTTTTAGCGCACGAAAAAAGGGACGAAAGACAGTGGCAAGACGGCAAGCGTCTTGCCACTGTCTTTCGTCCCTTTTCGTGCGCTAAAGAAAACCTCAGTTATGGAATACCAACACGTCCTAACCTACCCTCTTTCATGTGTAGTCATATTTAGTCAGGAGCTTAGTCAGACTGTATATATGAATGTTATGCCGGCTCAGCCAAAAAAGAAATAATAATGATCAATGTAAACAGTAGTCCGGTCGAACTCAAGCATTGTTCACGGAAAGTTCAAGTCCGTCCATTCGACCGCCTATTGATCTGTCGACTCGCACTCGTTCCTCGTAGCAGTAAGGGTTGGGCTCGGGCATGAAATAGATGGTAGCTGGCCCATGCCGTCGTCCAACTCATCCACGCTGAGGACGTTGTTGAAGGGAGAGACTTGTTCTCATCGAGAACGAGGAATATCGTAATCGTAGTGATCGTAGTATCGTAATCGTAAAGTAATCGTAGCTGACCCGCCTATGAGGGGAAGGGCTTACACACTCTCGCACAGGTTTCACGGAACACACAGAGGTGAGAGGGTTTCTCGTAGACAGGGGTCTTGACCTGAGCAGGCGCCTCTTGATTCCAGTGTTGACCCCGCAGTCAGTGGCCACCGCGTCTGTCCATTGACTGTGACGGCTTCTGCGGCCCGTGAGACCGCACCGCAAAACATCTTCCACGAGCTCCCCCGCTCCAAACAAACCGTGATGGCGACGGCGAATCCACTAACAATACTTGGTCCGCCGACCACGTCTAGACATGCTAGCGCCGACAGGCTGTTGACGAGGCGCATTGTCGTCCTTACAAAGCGAGTCGCTGCAGCGGGCTGGGGAGTGTTCCAAAGTCACCTCTACGAATATCGCCACCCCCGCAGCTGCGGCTAGCTGGGAAAATTTTGTAGGTCGGTACCCCTGCAGGCCGATCGTAACAGCACCCAGTAGCCTCGGACAGGGGGCCGGTATGAAATGTTTCTTTGTCTCGTGCTTTCATGCTCACCGTACCGCCGTCACTATAGCCGGGCACGTTGTCCTGAGATAGTGCCCGTGCCAAATCTCAACAACAAACTTTTGCGAGTTCGCGCGCCAGCCTTCTAATGCGAGTATTCGAAACGAAGAGGCAGATCACCAGGGAACGAGCGTCATCCATCCCGTCTGGTCTCCCCCCTTGCTCCTGTTTGTCCACGTGACCGACTACAAGAATGAGTGAGCCTGTACCTCAGGGACTGCGCTGGGAGTTGTTGAGGTCTGGAGACAGTTCAAAATGCCCGATTGTTGTACCCATCTAGCCTAAGAAGCAGTCATGAGTAAACAGACATGAAAGCACTAACAGGTTCCTCCTCAGAGAACACACACATTACCGGACACTGTCATCTGACTTCATGTGCTCAAAATCTGTCGACTCCTTTCTGAACTGAATTTTTTTATGCGATTTCTATGTCAACTGTTTTAATCTCGCCTCGTGTAATGCACCAGTATGTCTCCCAAATTCACGCTAACGTTTTATGTCGGTGAGGGACTCTTCCTCATTGTTGTTCCTGTGGCATCTATTCTTTCTCTGTGCCGCTTCGTCCGCCATGCATCTTTATTAGGTATCATTTGTACATGAACGAAGCCGACGCCACTCTCAGAAATCGTGCATTATATCCGTCTTGGAGACCTCGTCGATCGTCGCTCAGCGGTTGCTTACCATAAATGGCTTACTCGTCGTAAACGCGAACCTCCCGATTTGCGAAGACTCTCCCCGAATACGCAAGACGCTCAAAAGGGAGGAGTGTTATCTGTTACTCCCACGGGCCGAGCACCACGTAGACACAGAACTACCATTGCCTTTATAGCCTGTGATGTCTCGCTTTATCATGGCTGTCACTGTTTCCCGGCCACCCGAGGTTGTCGAACCCGCGCACACGCCCCTCAGAAACAGCAAGCGTAGTTTAGACAACTCACTCAGAGTGCATCTCTCTCTCTACAAGCACAGACCCGAGCGCACCAAACAAGCTTTACAAGAGCAACGCTAGGACCACGACCTAAAACCAACGCAAACCAACCCGACAACATCCAGCCACAAGCCATTTCGCCTGAATCATCGCATAATACAGTCTATAGCCATAAGGCCACGGATCCCCCGTCACGTTTATCACGTCAGCGCCATCACACTCGATCGGCGGGCGCTTATTTCCCGGAATTTTATGCGGCACTCGGCTACTTAAAGTCTCTATTCGAGGCTCGACCGTTCGATGATTTATAACGACTGATGCTATCGGGAAGCTCTATCTTCGCCGACAGCTCCGCAGCGCACGATCCACTTAAGAATAACGAGCAGCGAATTGAGGAACGTCACCGTAAGACGCGGGGTGGGTTGCATACAGAAAAAAAACAGCGAGCGAGGGAGCAAGATAGAGAGACAGAGAAGAAAAGAGATTCTGCAAGAAGGCATAGTTGAGAAGCATGGTCAGGGAATACAAGGCAGGGCTCTATGCGGAAAGACCTTGAAGAATGCAAATAAGGAAATTTAAAGGGAATGAAGTATACGCGCTTACGCAAAGTTCAAGATGCTCTTCACGACGAGCATCGCAATTGAGATGATCGATGGAAAATTATAGAACTCCGGCAGCGGCCTATACGTGAACGCAAAAAAAGAAATGAAAGACGACCAGTAAAAGAACAGTCGTAAATTCAGAATCAAAAGCAACGTACGTGACCTGAAAATCAGTACCGCTGACCTTTGATGAAGGTTGGGGTCAAGAATTAAAGGGGCCGCGAAGTGCTTGGCCGGAAGCCTCTGGAAAAGCATTTACAAGCGAAGCAGCTTATGCCATATACACAGCGCGAACACGTTGAGGTCCTCGGCCCGGATCGCACTTGTTACAAGGCGTCCAGCACCCTCGATCTGCAATAACGCTAGGATCAATGCGCTCTCAAAACAAGGCGATTATTATTCACGTTTGGAAGGGCGTCAGAATCGAGCCAGCTTCGATCCAGCTGCGCGGCGCGGAGTGCCAAGAGCAGGTTTAAAAGAACATGACAGCTGTGTTTGTGACAACCGTACTTGCCTCTTGCACTTTCGTGTAACGTATATATTACAGTACATATTATACACATATACATACATGTATATAAACAAGAGATGAACAAGAGACGGTATTCAAAATTCTGACGCCTCATCAGAAATCATTTGTCATAAACATGCAAGTTTGCCTCTATGCTAAACCAAGCAAAGCTCTGTATTAATAAAACGCCATGTTCATACAGCTGCGCCGTCTTGATCGGTGTGCGCTAACCCTTTCTATCATAAACGTGGTACATTATAAACTAGATCGCACTTCAGATTAATATGCACAGCTTACATGAAAAGGAAGGATGCCATTTTAGTAAAACCTGGCCAGTTTCTTAAGAGCCACATCAGCAGGGAAGAATGTGCCGGTGACAACCTATGGATGTAGGGGATAATGTACCGCTGTACAGGTGAATAGTACAGGCGCCAACCATTGCCATCCGCAACGTCAAAAAGAGGTGCACGCGGATTTCTTTCGATGTCCATTTCTCTCGGAGAGCATCTTTTGTAGCTTCGAGGGACGATGGAGCACGCTATTGTTCTGCTTGGGCATGCATAAGTACATATATACAGTACACATTAGTATGCAGTATACAAGCGCACTAGTGCTTGAACTGAATTTTTTTTAGGACGCCGCCGAGCGACGCTCGCCCGACTTGTCCTTTAATATACAGCACCGTCCTTATTCCTTATCTTATCCCTTTTTCGTGGTATAATGTTTCTGTTTAAAGCGAAGCTGTTGAGGGCTACTTCCCCGAGGACCGTGTCCGTGTGTCGACACAAAACTCGAACCTTCTCCTCCGGCGTCCGCGTCAGACGCCATATGCGTTTTCGTCTCCAGCCCCTCGCGAATGCTCTGTAGCTCTCAATCTAATGTAGCTATCTTGTAAAACGTTATACTGAAGTTGGCCGCTAAGACGACTCTCGTTATGCCGAGTTTCATTTACTTGCCGTAATTAGTTCACTGCTGTCAATCTGACTGCTGTCTGCTGTCAATCCATGGCCGTATACTGAGGGAGTATGGATACAGAAAACAGCTGTAACTCTTGTTTTATAGAAACTATCCCGAAACAAATTATATGACAATTAGCCGCTCAGACGACTGACATTACGCCGAGTTTCATCTACTTTTCACAATTACGTAGTTAATAGTGAAGTTGTAAATATTGTGGAATTCCTGTCTGCCATGCAGCGGTACTTGCACACGTCACTACTTCATAAAAAAATATCACTCCACAGTCAAAAGATGTATTCACTGTCTGTGTCTTCCAATAATAATAATAATAATAATAATAATAATAATAATAATAATAATAATAATAATAATAATAATAATAATAATAATAATAATAATAATAATACCTATATATACATAAATGTGTCGACTGAGGTAAAACACACACCTTCGCTGCTCGTCCTTCTTCACAGAGTGGAAGGGTTCATGATTTTTTGTTTCCACACTTTCTCTTCGGCGACTCCCTCCCTTTTTAGGGAGTTTACGACCCCGATCCCTGTTTGAACACAGAGTAGCATCTATGTACTTGGTACAGCACACGTCAACGGAATTCGGATTTCAATTTCTCTCTCCTAACTGATATGGTCATTAGTTTCCTAACTACGAGCTTACTACGTTCACTCCTAATTACAATGTCTCCCAACTACAGATCACATTTAATGGCGGGGTTTAACGGCCCGATCGAAAGTGCAGTGTGTGTTGAGTAGACGGCTCAGCATTCACTTCGTCCACCCAGGGTTCTTTAAAGGGACACTAAAGTGAAAAATGGTTTCTTCTGCATCAGTAAATTACCATTCTACAACACCAAAAACACCACTCTTACAACAATAAGACGTTTGGCAAGCCAGAAAAAGCGCAAGAACGAAATACGGGTGGCGACGCCTACTTGAGTTTCCGCACCTGAGGGCTGTGACGTCTTGGATTTTGATGGCATCTTCTAGGGCCTACTAATTATATATAGCGGTACAGATTGACTACATTGTGTTCTAAAGGAACCAAATATTAAACACGTCAAGTTTCGGGAACCTTTACTCAGCCAACACGGCCCAAATGCGAAAACATACTTTGGAATCCCTGACGTCACGCTGACGTACTGGCGCCGGGGTTTCGGCGCGAAATTAAAATACTGATATTTGGACCTTCATTTTCTCATGTAATAATCAAACTATTTTTTTTTTAAATGACTGCCTGCAGGCTTCTCAAACAATGCTCCATTAGTCTAAACTGATTTATTGTTTCGCTTTAGTGTCCCTTTAACGTGCATCCCAAGCGTGAGACGCGAGCTTAATACATTGCATCCCTATCCAAATGCGGCTGCCGCGGTCGAGACTTGACCTCTCGACCTCCTGCTATACAGTAGAACGCCATATATCTAGACGTGCGATATCACTTTAGAGCAGGTCTGTTGACCCCAACGAAAATGAAAGATACTCAGGCGGACCAACCGGTCCCTTTTATCGCCAGGCTAAACACGCCTGTAGCTACAACAAACCAACATCACTACCACAAACAGGTCTGTCTCGCTTGGTATAATGTCTATAAACTTCCATAGATAGATGTCTGTAGACAGGCTGTTTATGTCTACAGATAATAATTACTAGGCAAAAAATTCGCTGAGCGAGTACTAAACATCCAAATTTCAGAAGGATCTGGGTACAAAAATACCGAGAAAAGTATTTTGCTTTTCAAGATCTTTGAAGATCTTGAAAGATCCTTTGAAAATACAACACATTGCACGAGGAAACGAAACGTTTAGCACCAGTGAAATCCTATGATTAAAGAGACACTAAAGGTAAGATTAAGTCAACGTGGACTGTTGAAATACCATCCCAGAAACCTCGAAACGCTTGTTTCGTGCGATGAAGAGACTTATTTGAAGAGAAAATGCGTTCTGAAGCGTCCGCGCACCTCTAGCGCAGTTCAAATCGCCCGCCCTCCGATCGAGGAGTGGTGACGTCATGGTCTCATATTGAAGTTGCGCCGTCGGCGAGTAAAACGGCGCCCGCAGACGGCGCTACGGCTTTTCTGCGCAGAACGCAAACGCACGGCCAGAAACAGAGCCAAAGCAGAGCCGACAGCAGCGCGAAAGCGGAACTATGGTACGTGGCTAGCGGAAGGGAAAGCGCGCGACGATAAGCTGGTTCATTATTTTATGACGCCAACTTCGACGCTCGTTGCAATGGCGACCCTGACAACGACACATTGGCTCGCGATGCTGGGCTGGACTTCAGCGATTTAAGCACTGATGAACGTGACCTGCTGCTGATGGCTCGGGCTGCCGGCGTCTTTGCGTACTACTACGACGGCGGCCTGCTTTGAAAGGCACTCCACACGACTTCAGTAAGTCGGCGTTGAACTCGTAATCTTCTGGACGAAAGACATCCCACGACATCACACGGACGTGGAATTCTCGGTGCTTGTTCTAAATGCAAGTTTCGCGAGCCAGCAGGACCACCGCAGCACGACGTGATAACGAAACAACTGACACTCCAAAGCGCGAGCGGCGCAAAGTCGAGAGCGCAAAGTCGAGCGAAAGCGAAACCTTTCTATCTATCACCCATAGTACTCAAGGGTAACGTCAAAATGTTATTTTTTCTTAGAATCGAATAGAAGTAGACAAGTAGCATTTTCTTCCGTCTTATAATTTAATGAAATGATCTTTTAATACGAGTAGTTGAGTACTAGTGACATAAATTATGATTAAGAGTGCCTTCGTCATCGGGCTAGTACCGGAATGTCGCTGAGGAGTCTCAAATCGTGTCATGCATTTACCTCAAGTTCTCGGTTACTAAAGCTCTGTTCGCGATTTTATTGACGCCTTAGTCGTTCTAGAGCATTGCTTTATCACTTTAACTTGACTCCATAGTAACATTTAGTGTCAATTTAAATGAAAAAAAAATGCGTTTCAAACTGTTCCTCGGTCGTTCCCACTGTCGTACCCAATTTCAAGGCGGGTGCTTCTTGTGCAGCTGCGGGTGAGTTGTTTTACCCAGACTATTGCCGGAGCAACAGTGGTCCCGAGACAGGGCCTTATGTGATGATGATGGCCGTCACTGATGCCTCGTAAAATTTTTCATTAGTTAAAATTAGTTCGCATTAAAGTTACAGTATTAGGCACTGATTGGAAAAAGCACTTGAGAATTATAGCGGCAGAATATACGCAACGGTATCTAAAATATACTGCTTTTCATACAATATTCAGTAATACAGGGGCGCATTAACGTAAAACTATCCCAAACTTTTCTATTTCATTTCTGCAATCAGCCCTCCGCTATTGGTCAAGAACTTTTTTAGACCACCCCCACTTCACCTGTCTGTCACGCGACATGACGAAAACCGCGATAGCTCCCCATCTCGTATGACGTGAACACACTGATTATACATGATTTGACAGAACAAAAGAAAAATAGTTATTTCTGATTCGACGCCTTTTCGCCGTTAGCCCTCTGCAATTGGTCAAATGTTTTCGGGCTGCACCCACTTCACCTGCCTGTTGCGCGACGTCACAAAACCGCAAAAACTCACCGCGTCAAAGTGGCGTGTACGCGTGAAAGATGCATTAATATGCCGAACAAAACTTAATTTTCTTCTGAATAGCCGCAGGCTGCCCCGTTCCGAACGAAATAAAAGATGGCTGCCGCCGATCGCTCAGGCAATGGCTATTTCGCACCTGCCGGAGAGCATGGGTTCATTTGCGTACAATAAAACTTTTTGCTTGGCCCTGTAACGTTTTCGAGCACTTTCGGCACGTTTACGACCTCGCTCTGCCAACTCTTCTTTGACGAGGATCCGTCTTAGCTGCGATCTTAACCTTCCGTTGCATTTCGCCGCAATTTTCGACGAGCCACCGCAAGCTAAGTAAGGGAAAGTGGACCAATAGCAGACGCCGCTACCACCCTCTTCATCGGTTTATCGATTTTCAGTGCACTGGCTCGGCCCCATCGAATCCCTCTCCACTTGAGCCTGCTCTTCGCCTCTTGTCAGCCAATTAGATAAGACAGCCGTTCAGTGTAGGCAGTGTTATTCGTCTTTAAAGCAAACAAAAGTGACCTCCTATAAACGAGGAGAGCATTTGATTGGTCTTGTCAGACAACCATGCGGTCTGTGCCTCATTTCCTTTAAGTTGCCACTGCGTCGGTACGGCGCTGGGTGCTGATGGTTATTTCCTGTTTTTGTATGTTTGTTTGTTTGTTTGTAAGTAACGCTAGAGCTGATCATAATTAACGATCCAGTCACTAATTATGAGTAATGTTGGAGCACTTACGGTTCCATTCAGTGATTATCAGAAACAGACCAATTCATTAAAGCATTAAAGTCAAAAACAAAAATATAGAGAGCATCTGAGAACTCAGTCGATATTACCCCCCGTATTCTATAATAGACCGTCTATTCATTGAAAAGTCCATCTAGACTCAAGAAAGTGGATAGCAATGTCACTATTCGACCGTAGTTGTCACTGCTTTTCATGGTGCAATTCCTGAGACGTGTAGCGCCACCGTAAGTCGAGGGAAGACGCTGTGCTCCACTCGGTGGACTGGAGGAACAGCTTCGAATTGAATGTCGTTCGAGAATACGCGGCTAAGGCTTTGATGACATCGGAACTAGACCGGCAGTTGACGCCAAGGCAACATCAATTTGGTGTCTGATGTGGACTTCTCATTTCCGGCGTTCTTCCTATTCCAGCATGTCTACTTACCAGAAATACGAAAATCTGTTCAAAACTTCGTGACACCTGCTTGGCCGCCATGAAATCTGTTTTAAATACCATAAGCAGCTGTTGCTTTTGAAAACATTTCACAATGTCCTGTTCAACGGAAGCCGCAAACGTGCACCAGGCGAAAGCAAGGACGTTCACGTTCGGTGTTGGCTTCAAGAAGATAAACAAACGGATGCCACTGACGCTCCTCCAAGGTCTGTCGAAAGTAATCGTCAAGGTCCGCCGATGGCATTCCACGCATGATGTGGCATGGCTTGTAGAACTAATCGTCGTCAGAGACAAAACAACGGTGCACAGGAGACTGCTAAGAAAATTTACGCACTGGGAACAGGGCCAAATGTTTCTGTTTTCGCTTTCTCTTTAAACTATTTTCGCTCGAGTCACATGGCGCATATTTACATCGAAACGCCGCCGTCGCGTTTTCGGACGCCGCGTGCGCATCGGGTTACAGGTGAGCTTGCCAAGCCTTTCTCTGAAAGTGTTAAAAGGGTGGCGGCAGGGAGTAAAAATAAATATATGCACGGCAAGAGGGGCGGGGAAATCCGGAGGAAGAGCATGACTGTGTCCTTGTACAACACGCTGGTGAGAGGAACTGGTAAAAAAACAGAACGGAAGAGAAGGAGAGGAAGTGACGGTATTACAATAGCTGGCGGTGATGAAGACAGTGTGGAATAGGCGCACTCCAAGAAATGAGTTTCCAGGTGCGTGACGTCACATCACTCTCACGCTCTCATCATCAAAAGTGTCACCTGTTCCACGCTAAAGACTCCCCGCTCAGTCAACAGTGCCCCGGTGAACGCTCCCCCTTCCCCAAGTTCAACAGTCTCCCCCTCCCCCCTCTTCAGTCAACGGATCCCCAAATGAAGGGCTCCAACAGCTCACACTCAACTGTTCCAACTCAACTGTTCCAACTCAACTGTTCCAACTCAACTGTTCCAACACAACTGTTCCGAATCAGGCGTTACAACTCAACGGTTTCAACTCAACGGTTCCAAATGAACAGTTATAAATGAACAGTTACAAATGAGCAGTTACAAATGAACAGTTACAAATGAACAGTTGCAAATGAACAGTTGCAAATGAACAGTTACAAATGAACAGTTACAAATGAACAGTTACAAATGAACGTTTTCAAACGAACCATTTAAAATGGACGGGTTCAAATCAATGGATTCAAGTAAGCAGTTCCAAATCGCCGGTTCCGCACTTCTTTATTTTTTTTTTCAGAGTTCCTGCAATTTTGTTCTGATGATTCTCTCCGATGATTCGTGAATAGTAAGGCTGGGTCATTGTGTCATGTAACTGGCCTCTTTGTCACTGCCCACCACCCACAGCAGCGAGCATGTCGTGCGCACTGTACACAAGTTGCTCAAATCAAACTCTAACAGTGCCCCTTCTTGGCAAGCTTCCCCTGCAAACTTCCAGGAAGGCGAAGAAACACCCCGTAGAACAAGTCTAAAGGCGAGAGGAAACACGTGCATCCCGGCAAACGAGTGAGAGTAAACGCAGTCAGCGAGAAGAGCGTGAAGGTGGCTTTGTCTCATGTTTTTTTCCAATTGGTGGCTCACGAACGCGAGGCTTCCACGGAAGCCTGTAAATCAGTGGAACGATCCTAAATCTTCGGTTTTACGATCGTCTCTCTAGTCGCAGTTGTTGCAACTGACCATGCCATCTCATTTGCACTTAGAAATTAGCAAGCGCCAGGACCCCGCGCATGAGAAGGCCTTGAAGGGTTTTGAGTGACTAAGCGGCGGAGGCGCAACTTGCCTGTAACTCCAAGCGAAAATTAAGTTCGGCGTCGCATTTCAGGAGCCGCTTCGGCCGGAACATCGCGGTGAGCGTAACCCCAAGAGCATATTTTAGACGGTATCCATTCGCTGAGAAACAGGCATGCAAGGAATACCAATCGACCAGAGTCATGCACGTGGTTTAGTAGCCGCTGGCTTCTGTCGTCACAAGTACACCAGACCGATACTTCTGCGCGTGCAATGAGTCACGACTAACTTTGACTCAGTACGTAAAGCGAACTGCGGGAGAGAAAATGAACATGGGTACTCAGACGAAAGCAACCGAGTGGTACTCGTGTAAACCTGTCAAGGTCGACGGCACACCATGCATGAACGTCCAGAATAACGGCACGTCAGCTGGTTATGAAAACTGGGAACGGCACCATGACAACGGCGCGCGGCACAATGGCACGAGGGAAAGGCACGACGACACGAAGGAAACGCAGGACAGCATGCGTGTTCGCACATCCCGCACCGGTGATCGAATCCTTGCATTAACGTTTCTGTTCCAATTTCTTATGTGTTAGTGGTTCGAGAGACGCTCAGCCCCAGTTAGCCCAAAAGCCGGCCGGTCGTAAATGGTGGACGGAATGAAGTCTACAATGACGTCACACACAAAATGTTGGCATGCTGAACCGGTTAATTAGTGGAAAACAGTTGTCTGGCATGGACTGAACATCTGCCTAGCAGAGCGGATGTGACGTCACTCCTTCCTCTCTCCCGCCTCTCTCCCGTCGCTCAATTGCTCGCTCTCTCGTTCGCTTGCTCACAATAGCTGCGCGTGCGCGCTCGCCACGTGTTCTGACGTCAGCACTGGAGAGGACGCGCAAGGTGTGCTTCGTGAGCCGCTCGCTAGGGGGCGACGCCCCACCATGTAGCGCGCGCTGCCTTCCTCCTCGTCCTCCCTCGCTCCTCGTCCGCATTTCTCGTTCGTTAGCTTAACCTAAAGAACACCAACGCCGAGGCGCGAGTGCCACTAAGAGACACAGAATAGGGTCGCCTATCATTTCTGTGTTCACAAGGTTTTCAACGGGAATTTATGGCGCAGGCTCCGTTCCAAAGCGTATCACCCCTGAAGAAAGCCGAACGCCGTGCTGGCGTACACTAATTGTCTCCATTTGAGTTCCAGTGGGTGCCCAGCGGCGGTGGGAATCGAGCCTACTACCTTCCACTGCAGCGGTCACTCCAAAAGCTTACGGAACACATCGTAGAAAAAGCTGGGTATCTGAGCAGCCTCACAACGAAGCCTAGTATTCGCATTTATAGCCTCTACAAGTATATATATGAACAGCACTCTGATGTTACGTTTTACTGGCTGTTACAGGCTGCACGAAAATTGAACGTTTTACCAGATCCCATGGCCCGTAAACTTCTGTGGTTGACTACATAATACAGTTTTCTTTTTCTTGCCAGTTCGTTTCAAAAGGAAACGTGACCTTCTGAAACTACGATCCTGGCTGTCTCTGTCATGGAATCTGGCTAGTGCGTCGCGAATAACTGTCACGGCAAAATAAGGATTATACAACACCAGTCTCGGTAGTCACCTAAAAACAAATGTCACAACGATTTAGCGACGTAACGCAAGCCCGAAAAAAAAAAACCTTGTGGTTTAAGGAATGAGGGTCGTATGCCCGAAGTACGCAAACGTTATTTCGTCGCGACTGCGCCTCACCGCGCTTCAACACGCGGAGGGCATCTGAGGATCTGCGTATCGTACACAAAGTAGAACGCCCGTAAACAAGGCTCGAAAGATACCGCGGGCGATCCGCTAGGATATTTCACCGACCACTGGATCGTTTTTTGCTGTCTGAAACAAAATCCGCGAGCCCCCAAGGAAATGCACCTCCCCCCCCCCCCCACCCTGAGACCACCGCCAGAGACCAATATCTTTCAAAAAGAAAGGGGTCGAAAAGAAACGCTCGGAGAAAAGATAGGTGCCGGACTCTGGAAGGTGCACGCGGCCATAAAACAGATCCCAAGTCTGGCCGCGGCCAAACCACAAAGCAGACACGGGATAATTGCGCAAACCGCCGCGGTGAGGCTGTGATAACGGGCTGGTCGAATCTTCGCGTTCGGCTCGCCGCGCTTCTGGGCCGAAAGGCAGCGAAAAACCGTTATCTGTCACCGAACGCCACCGGATCGCGTACGTGAGCGGCAGGGACAAACAGCCTCCGATCCCGGGAATTAGCGGGGCGCGCAACTGGACAGCAGCAGCATAGCAGCAGTGGCGGCGGCGGCTACAACGGCTACAAAGCTCGCTCGCTCGCGCGCGCGTGCGTTGAACACGCGTGCATCGCTCAAAGCCGGCGTCTTTTAAAAGGCAGCAAATTAACGTCCTGTCCGTCGCGGAGACAATCGCCTACGTGCTTGGATTTTTAAATTATACATTCTAAGGCACCGCTAATCTCTAAAGCCGCGTTTAAGAGCGCGCGCGGCGGCAGAGAGATAGGCCTGGCTGCCTAAGTCGTACCTGCATAAGAGAGCCCCGGTCAGCGGAGACATATATATAGTAGCTTTCCGCACAGCCATATGCGGTAGCCTTGGCATAACCGCCATCACTTTTGTCGCCGCAGAGAGCCGCCGTTCCTTTCTTTCATTTTTCTTTGTATTTTGGTTTCCTCGAACAAAAAGAAAGAATAAACAAGGGGGGGGGGGGGCAGAAGGGAAGGGGGACGTGCCACAAACGTCTGGCAGAGGGCGACAGCGTGAACGACGTAAACAAGCGTCGTTTGCAGAGGCTCACGCGAACGCTGCCCTTTGCGATTGATTCCTACGGGTATGCGAAACTTCCAATACGAACAGATGCTCTTTGCTATTCGATCCGTTTACGATTCCCGAATTCACCACGAGTTATTGGATACTTCTCTGTTCGAATAAAGGGAAAACCGAAGTCGAACTAAAGCCTCGGGGGGGGGGGGGGGGGGGGGAGAGAGAAACCGCACCGGGCTGATGTCCCCTGCCCCAAAAAAATTCCAGGCAGAAAACAAAAACATGGCTTAATCGCGGCTTCTGTCAGCCTCTCTCTCTTTTCTTCCTCTCTCTCTCCATATCTCCCCGCCCCCCACCCCCGCCCGCGAGCCTGGAATGCGTATAACGTTTTCTGGCGTAAATACAGTCATTTACAAAATTTCACCAACGAAGCAATCTGAGAAAAAGCTTAGCCTGGCGTTCGCATTTCGAGCCACTACTAATAGGTGCGAACACAGTGATGTGATGTTTTACATGCTACCTTTCCAGGCCGCTCGGAAATTCAACGCTTTACAAGATCCCGTGGTCCGTGAAATCTTACGGTTGACTGTACATGGAACAAGGGGTAGTCCGAGCCATACTGACGCGCCAACGTTTATGTTTCGCGCATACAACGTTGACAAAAAAAAAAACAGAAAAAAAGCCATTGACGAGATATGCTGCTTGCCTGCTCTCCAACCTGTCTCGGGAACGATCGGCGCTGTGATCGCACGGTGAAAGCCCATTAGGAAAATGTCTTCCCGTTTTTAAACGGCCGGATGGCGTGACCAGATTCCCGAGTCGGCCACGGGAAACAGGGACGGATGACGGGGAAGAGAGAAAGTGGGAAGGAAGCGAGAGATCCATGGCATGCCACGACGGAACGACGAACGTTCCCTTGACCGTTACTCCTTTCCCTATCTCGCCTCCGAGAACTGTGCATCTCCCTCCTCCTCCACCTCAAAGCTTGCGCCCTTTGGGGGTGCAGGTATCTATCCATCCGCAATCATAATTCACTGGCCATGCGCATGTTTGGGTCGATCCCCAGGCAGTAAAAAAAAAATAGAAAAGGAAGTAGGTATGTACCGAAAAGCTCAAACTCCGTGACGTATAGCTGGAAGAGGGTCACGCTAGTGAATAGACACGGCGAGCCGGAGATGCTCGAGAAGCAAAAAATTACGGAAATTCGCGATGGGATATTGAAACAATTGTGGCGAGCCAAACGTGAACGCAAACTACGTTAATTTGGGTTGATTTAAGCGAACGAGGAATGTTCACAAAGGGAACGCGAGAAGCGGGAATTGGAGGGAGGTTGGGTTTAAATAAATTTAGAAATTAAGCCGAGAGAATGGATAGTTGAGACTACACGAACAGATTGGGGAGGGCGGGGGGGGGGGGGAAGCGGGAGTTCACCAGAAATTGGACTAATCTGTAGGCATTCGTGCGCACATTTAAAAGCGGAAGGCAAGCACTGCTTAACAAGACAATTGCATGTCAGTTTTTCTGCCGCTTTGCCACGTTTTTCGCCATAATTCCCCTTTCAGCCGTCAGTTACCCTCACATAAACGCGATACGACGGCGGGCTTGCAGGAACGAAATCGAGGTTAGGTGCACGGGGACATCAAATAAATTACGGGGAGCCGTGAAAGGAGAGAGAGAGAGAGAGAGAGAGAGAGAGAGAGAGAGAGAGAGAGAGAGAGAGAGAGAGAGAGAGAGAGAGAGAGAGAGAGAGAGAGAGAGAGAGAGAGAGAGAGAATGTGGCGACACGCTACATTACCACCAGGCTCACGCTCCACATTTTGTGCACTAAAATTGCCAAGAACGACGGCAAAAGGGGGGGGGGGTGAAGAAAAGAAGAGGGGGAGCTCGTGGCGCTTCGGCGAACAAGCCCATCATCGGACGCGTGCGTAGCTCAAAACCGAGCAAATCGAAAGCATGAAAACAAAAGAAAACGGGGGGGGGGGGGGTTTACAGAGCCAAGAACAAACCGCGGAAAGAAAGAAAAAAGGAAAGAAAGGGGGAGGGGGCAACCTGATGGCGACGTGCCGGGAATATACGACGTCCCCAGCTCGGTTCGCTGACAAGTTTCGAAATCTCGCCTGCACGATTGCGGCGCCGCGTATAGTATATGTTCCCGGAGTCCAAGCGCCCCGGCCACGACGACGATGTGCATACCCGATGGAGCTCACCATCTCGTTTTTTTTTTTTCCTTCTTTCTTTTTTGACGTATGGCGTGCGCACGTCCGGGCAAGTTTGGAAGAAAAATAAACATTTCTTATTTGGCTCCTCGGCGCTTTCGCGAGTCGAGATACGAAGCGGAGCAAGAAGAACCAAAGGGATCACCAGACCGCGTGCTATCTCCCTAGCGTTTCAAGACTGACTGACGTCAGTTCGTACATAATTAATCCCGCCGGATCTTTTTTTCCATCTCACTCTTTCCGAAGTTTCCGGGGCCCCAGGGAGGGCGCTGTGCTCGCTTTAGGACCATGGCCAGTCCATAACCGCAGCTTGCGCAAGAAACGAAAGAGGAGGCGGAGGCATTCATAAGTGGGCGCAGGCGTATACGTATATGAAGGTAGAGGGGGGGGGATGCTGGGGGGCGGGGGGAGGGGCTTCGCAACGTGTTGACGTGGAAGAAAAAAAAAAAGATGGATCACCTAAGCATTAAATGTCGTCGTTCGTGCGGTTTTCGGCTCGCTGCTCGTTTACCTCAATATGAACAACCAGCTCGAGTAAGTCCAAGTTCAATCGCAACGCCCATGTCCGTTTGTCGAAAGAGAAATATTGCTGCCGCGTATCAGTACGCAGATCCGGTGATGAGGAGGAAGGGAATGGGGGGGGGGGGGCACGCGAGACAAATGAATATTTTTATTCGCAAAGAAGCCGCTTGGCGTCGGGCTTCCCGAAAGCACTAACTGCGCATGCGTTAATATGAAGTCTTCCATTCCTGTTTGCGTTGACACTGCCTCCCTCCTTGTCTCCTCCACTTTATTCCTATAATGTCGTGCTTATCTTCAATAACCCCTTGCACGAAAAAAAATTTCCCACCAATGGACTTTCAGCGTGAGGTGAATAATAAGCGTGAAGGCACGCGCAATGTCAGTGTGTCTAATATTTCCTTGTAATAACGCCAATATGCACGTAGGTCTTGGTGCAGGGAAATGATTTCAATTTGTACTCGTATATCATATTCCTACGAGACACACCACAAGTGCAACAGAATGACGCAAGGAGATAAGAAACATTTTATGAGAGTCGATAGCGGAAGGGGTACGAGACTTATCTTGGTCGTATACAGCACTCGAGACGCAAGGAGGCCGGAAAATCTCTATAGCTCCGCGACAACGATGAGTGCTAGCGTCTAGGTAGGTTGTACATGCAGAGCTCATTCATCACATCGAAATCGGGGGGAAGAGGGGGGGGGGGTGTATCGACCTGATATTGAAGGCTAGATAACTACCCGAGACGCCAAGGAAAGCACAGATTGGGTTTATAGCCCATTTTCACGACAGAGCCCTCGGATCGGAAATCTTTCCAAAAGTGCACTTACACATAGCGTATAGTACTTGGAGGGGTGCGCCTGTCTATGCGGTAGTACTACACGCATATGAAAACAAAACGAGCTGATGTCATGCGTATGCGCACTGCCAATCGCGCCCTTTTCGGTTTTTCTAAACCACCAGCTCAATGAGTAACTGTTCGACATGGGAAGCTGCACGTTACATATTAAAATGCCAAATACGAAATCACGCTTAACGAGGAATCGTTGCCTAAACACGAATTTGGTGTTCCAAGCTAGTATTTGGAGTTTAAGGTATTTGTTCCAGCCATACTAGGGATAAATAAGTAAGGCAGATGCCACGCACTGTGGGAATCGACGTTATGCGAAGCATTTCGCAGGTGGCTGGCAGTTCAGAAGGTGTATGCAATTATTAATAGCGAATGAAACGGCCTCATCCTCGATTCAGTCTTCGAATTGAATAGTCACTACACATACGAATACCTTTCGAATATTTCGAAAAGGCAACTATGCGCAATTAAACGTAGCCTAGTAACACATGCACAATAAACTTGATCTCTACGGCCAGAGTATAGAGATTAAAAATGACAATGCACAGCACAGCCGCCTACGTCGCTCATGTAGCCTCCAGACTTTATACCAGCTTTACAGAGATTGTTCGTACTCTCGAAGAGTCCTGTGTGCGCGAACGAACTTGAAGGGGTACTGAACCACATTTTATCGAAGTCTAGAAATGCATTTGGCAAATGCATTATCTAAAAAATAATTTGCTGCGAAAAGTGCTTGAATATTTTCAGCAGAAGCGGAGTTAACGGCAATCAAATTCCCTTAACGGTTCTCGTATAGTCCTCCTTCAATGCATTGCAGTACGAAGGCTACGCCGAAGCGGATCCACAACGATCCGCCTAATGAACGTCACCGTGGCTCGCGGTTGAAATTTCATTTTGGATGTTCCCACAAATTGCGATTTTGGGGCCTACGACGCGCCAAACTCAGAGACTGCCCCTCACTTTACGACTGAGCTCACGGTACCTCACCCCTTTGCTCTGCTGCGTACCAGGTGGCTAGCTACGCGCGGCTATTCTCGCACCAAGTGACACGAGCAGCGCGTTTCCTTTCCCACTTCTAACTGCGACAATCGCACAATTTCCCAGGGTCGAACAAACCTCATCTCCATGTTCGATCGGGCAAGTACGTCGATAGCGCGCACATCGTCTAAACGATGGATGCCGCGTTCTGGACTCGCTATGAACGGATTACTAACGCAACGAACTTCGACCACGATGGCGACACACCTCGAGGGTGAACAACACGTGAAGCAGGCGGCCCTGTTCGTCAGCTGTTGGCGCCCTGTCCTTGAGTCAGGTGACCCTCAGATAGCGCCCGTCAGAGCACGCTGACGTACACAGCGAGTCACAGGAACTACGCGAGCGCGATCGTCGCGGCGCCCCACGGCGGCCACGGTATCTACGCAACGCTGCAGATGCAGCTGCATGCAAGGGGGCTTACTATGTGCACACGACAGGGCTGGAGCGCTCGCTCGCGTCCATGTGCTCCAGTCTGACCGTGCTGAGTAGTGCGAACCAACTTTGTCCTGCACCAGCTTGACCGACGGAGTGTGGCCGAATCCAAATTGCGCATTTTTGCGCAATAGCTCAATACAAGCGAAGTCTGCGAAGGCGTTTAGCCAGAAGCGGCCAGGAGTGCGCGCACGTTGGCAAGCGTACGTCTGGTCCAATCCTATGTTTCGCGTGGTTCGAGGATAGCTGGGGGTTCAAAGCCAATATTAGCAATTAGCGAGACTCAACGAAACTAATAAGAAGTGTGGCCAAAGTTTCTTTCCTATGCAGGCGGGCGCGGCTAAGCATTATCAGCCGATAGTCGCTGGTAGTACTATGATTGTACTTCAGGAAGCACGCAATTCCCACCGAAATTCGAAACGCGAATTTTTGCTTATCTCAGCCAGTTTATTAAACTGTGTCAATAAATATACGTAATAACGGTAGGAAGAAGTGAACTGACCCAAACAACCCCCTTGCTTGATGCCAATTATTCGCCAGTAGCAGCAGCCGCGTATGGGAATCTGCTATACGACGAAATGTGGCAGCCCTAAAACATCGAGGAGCAGCCTTCTGTTGTAAAGAGCCTTTGAGAAAATGGTGACTTCGCGCTACGCTTGCGAGATCCACGCTCTGCGCACGACTGCAATATATGGCTAAGATGTTCACAGCAGTGCACGCTATCCAAGCACTTTTCCTTAACCAAAGCTCCGAACCATTTTCAACTGTGTAAACGAATGCTACATTGGACAACTATTCGATCTTCGATTCTACCCGCTTCTGCAAGCAGTCGACTCATGTTCGATTCGGTCTCAAAGAGTACTACCGCATCCCCTACTGTCCAGCACGAGTTCTGCAAGGTGTCACAAGATCTCCATATAGACTCTTTTCGCGGAGCTGTTTGGTCTAGAGGAACGAGATGGCGCCCTTGGCGGCACACCGTGAGTATCCCCAGCGAAGGCGCACAAATACGAAACTATGTATTACCGCATTTTCCCTGCTATATACAGCGCGAGCAATCGTCGAAAATGCAACTCTGTGTTCACTGAAGCACTGTGCTCTATTCATACTGCAATATGTGCAACGGTAGAGCGAGGACGAGGGCTGCAAAGGCTGACATATTCACAAATGAAATTAATCTGCGTGGCGAAGTTCGCGCACTACTGCAACAAAAGGATCGCCTGCCTTGAAGGGCTCTTCGCTATGCACGGCTTTCCTCGTGGATAAAAACATTAATTCACTCATGCGCCAGTGTTGTGTCGCTAACCTCCAAATGATGAAATTCGACTACAGAACGTCGGCATGATTGTGTATCGCGCACTAAACAAAGAAATCAAGAGTGTGGCGCAGCATCATGACATACTAAGTTTCTCGTTATCTAAACAGGTAGATCACAACTCGCAAGAACTTATGCCCACTATCAGCAACGTATCAAAAATATTATAATTGGTGCACCCTTGAATCAATACGCCGAAGCATGCGCCGACAGCACACGAATGTTCGAAGCTGCACGTTTCGTGACGGTCCGCCGAGTAAGCGAGTAAGCAGCGATAATACGCCACTGCTGCAAGATATTACCAAGCACGGAAGATCCATGCTCTCAGCATTTTGCGCAGCGAGACCGCACCTCTCACAACTGAGCCCACACGCGAGCAATTAGGAAAAAAAAAAAATCAAATGGTGACCGTACTATTACTGGGTCAGAAACACGACAACTCGCAACAACAAGCAAGACACGCTCATCCCGATTGAATTCATAAACGGAAAGTTTGTATAGCTTAGAAGACATTTCCTGTACCGCTCCTAGCACAAGCCCCTTCTGCGCTGCTCCCGCAATTTTGGCAAGGTGTAATGGGCCCTGAAAGTGCACGCTGCGGTCAAACCTTCGAGTCGTGCACCCCAGTCAGTAGTAGTAGTAGTAGTAGTAGTAGTAGTAGTGATTTTTAAGATGAAAGGAAGAGAAAAGTGCAGTGCCGTAACTGTCTCTCAAGGGAGGGCACCTCAACAGCACTGCACACCGTCTACGATACCCGCCGAAACACGAGTGTTGAGCAGCACCGGAGTGATGGGCATATATAGAAACATAGAGCAAACGCCGGTAGCTGAGGCAAGCATTGGACGCGTCACCACGTGATCAAACATGGCGGCGTCCACGGGATCGCCGTGAGGATAGTCTATAAGGCAAGCGATTGCTATTAGCGGATTCCATACATACATGTGTAACGCGCCCGCACGTTCTCTCGGCACTCGTGTGTCACGCCCGCCAATCGTGCCAAAGCGCTATAATTGGCGTTGGCGCGACGAAGGTATATACACATGCGTTTTAAAAAATTAAATTATGGGGTTTTATGCGCCGAAATCATTTTCCGGTTATGAGGCACGCCGTAGTGGAGGACTCCGAAAATCTCGGCCGCCTGGGGTTCTTCAACGTGCACCTAAATCTAAGTACATGGATGTTTTCGCATTTCGCCCCCATCGAAATGCAGCCGCCGTGGCCGGGGTTCGATTCCGTAAACCTATGCCCAACACCATTGCCACTGAGCAACCACGGCGGGTAAATGTGCGTCTGTGGCCTATGTGACTACGCGTACCGTAGAAACTCTGATACAAGGTAAAGAGTGTGTCGCATAAAAACACAAGAGGAAACACGCCAGCACAATATTATGCGTCTTCTCGCCCTTTGCCCAGAGTTCACCGGTATAGCTTTCTAAAATAAGAAGCAATCACACCGGATCAGAGGAGTAAGTGGACTGCAAGCATGCAGCAGCGTGCCCACCGAGCGACGCGAACTATTCAGTTTAACGAGAGGGGTAAGGGATAAATGGCCCTACAACCGAAAACTACTAGCCTTGAAGGAAATCTGCCTGTGACGAAGGCTTCGTGAGATGAATTGAACAGGAGGTAAGAACTCTTATCACCGTCACACGCTAACGGCAAAAAAAAAAAAAGGAAAGAAAAAGAAAGAAAAGGGGAAGCGAGAGAAAGGGAGAGAGTGGGTGAGGGAGAGGGGAGAGTGAGGGGGGTCAGTATTTATTTACCGACAACCACACAAGGCGCACAAAACACGGTGTCAGATAAACCGCGCCGCCCTAATACGGCGCTTCCCTTCCAGATCACGTCCTTAACGAGCGCCACTCTAGATTTGTGCTATCCAAACAGGACACTGCAGAATCGTACGATGGCGGAATTATCGGCGCTGTCTCCAGAAGAAAAATACGAATTTAATGTCCCTGAGAATGGCGTGCGAAGAAGGAATAAAAATGCACATAAAAAGGATGCTCTTTAGGTCGGCTCGTCGCCTTATGCGAGAAGAAATGAACAAAGCACGTATTGTTCTTGCAAGGCCTAAGAGGCTCAGTTAAGAAGTCATTATTAAGAATTGTTCCAAAGTCTGCCGGGGTTACACTAGATGACATTTTTATCTCAAAACATTGGAAACAGGCTGCCTCCTTTCACCCTTTCCGCGTATCGTGTTGCGCGCTTAATCTGCAGGGGCGATGTTGCGCGCTGTGATGCGGGCAACAGCGGCCCAACAGATTGCTGTCTACCGGTGCCAGGTGGTTCAGCCAGACGGAAACATGAAAACTACAGTCATTCAGAAGTTACGGCAGTTGAGCGTCAATATACAGAAAAAGAAATATACGATATCTCCAATGTTATTCACTGTATGCTTAGAAGTATTCAAGCTATTAGAATGGGAAGGCTTAGGAGTGAGGACCAACAGCGAATACCTCAGCAACCTGTGGTTTCAGGTGTCATTGTCCTGTTCAGCAACATTGGCCACGTATTACAATAAATGATTGAGGACCTTAACCAAGAAAGTGTAAGGGTGGGGCTCAAGAATAATATGCACAAGACAGGAATAATGTTCAACAGCCTGGCAATGGAACAAGAATTCAAGGTACCGAATCAGCCTGTATACGTTTATCGAAGTCAGTTACTCACAATGAACCCGACCGTAAGAAGTAAATTTACAGAAGAATAAAAATTGGGTTGCAGTGCATACGGCCGGCAATGCCAGATCCTGGCTGGGAGCTTACTACTATCATTTAAAGAAAAGGTGTGCACAATCACTGCATTCCATACCGGTGCTAACATAAGGGGCAGAAACTTAGGGCGGATGTCGTAGCGCCTTAAAAAGCACACACCTGCTTGTTGGGACAGGACCAGGCTAGCCACGAAAAGGAATAAAAATGCGACGGGTACCGTGGTATCCGTGTTAACTTCCGGTTTTGCTGGAATACGGAACAAAGCAAGGAGCGAACGATATGACTCAATTTTTCAGTCGCGTTGCTAGCCAGAACACAGGAGTAAAGCCTTCCTTTACACAACTATCTCTGCAACAGTCTGGAGGACGCTTAAGGTTCGCGTTTAAGAGCGGAACGCCCGACAGCATTTAAAGATACATGACTGATTCTCACGCTTCCCGGCAACTGCAGCTTATGTAACCGTAATGTTTACCGGGAAAGGCTGTCGGCGAGAGCTACGCACGAAAGCGAGCGGGCGAGCTTTCTTAGAGCTACTGTACTGGTAGATCTCCCTGTGATCTTTGCTTTCCCCTTTCCCATTCCCCCGGTGTCAAAAAAAAAAAAATTATGGGGTTTTACGTGCCAAAACCACTGCCTGATTATGAGGCATGCCGTAGGGGGGGACTCCGGAAATTTCGACCACCTGGGGTTCTTCAACGTGCACCTAAATCTAAGTACACGGGTGTTTTCGCATTTCGCCCCCATCGAAATGCGGCCGCCGTGGCCGGGATTCGATCCCGCGACCTCGTGCTCAGCAGCCTAACGCCATAGCCACTGAGCAACCACGGCGGGTTACCCCTGGTGTAGGGTAGCAAACCGGACGTTATTCTGGTTAACCTCCCTGTCTTCTACTTTCCTCTTTCCCCCTTCCTTCCTGTACTGGTAGCATGTACAGCAACTCTCAGCTTTCTGGTAGAAACGCGGCCTTTTGCGTGAGCCGCGAATGCGCAGAGGCGAGCGCCATCTGGGTGGTGTCGTTGCAAGGAACCCAGCTGACCCCGCCGCTCTATGATTGGTACAAACGCTAGAAAATCGGCTTATGTTAGGGTACCCGCGTAACACATGTTATCTGCTACGTTTAAATTACAATCCGATAGGCATCAAGTCTGTGGGTCGTGTTTAAGTTGTACCTTACGGTTTTTGCGACGCATCTCACTTTGAGGAATTTAATTCAGTACCACCTCATGCGCCACGCGGAGGGCCTGAGTGGTTGTAGTACGGAAAGATTTTTTCGCCAAACGACTTCGCCAAACACAGGACCTTTCTTTTTTTTACGATACAGGGCCCTCAAAGCTATCGCGTTAAAATGAAGAAGAAGAAAAACACGAAAACGCCAAGTGCTTCTAAGACTCCTGAACTCGCGTTTCTACAACACGCCGGACTTGAAACACACTGTCACGACTCAGTCGTAAACGACTCCTCTTCCGCCTCAGCGGGCTGTACGTGCGTATTCTTCAAGACCTCGACGAACGGCGATACAGAAAGCAATTGTGCTGCTAGAGACCTCTTTTGGTGAAATAACAATACAAACGGAAGCGCAGAGCGATGGCTCGAGCGATAACAGCAAGAAGACAGAGACACTCCATTTCCTTGCAAAAAGATAGCAAGGTGAAATACACCGCCGTCTCTGTCCTTCTTGGAAGCGTAGGCGACGACGTCGCTACGCAGGCGCGCCATCTGCAACAACTATGCAACAGTGACGCAAAATAGGTGGAAGGGGAGCTTCGGTAACAAATATCGACGCGGCACCAGGAAGCGGTTGAGATAAGACGCGTCCGACTGGCAAGCACCACGGGCCGCACACTGCCGCACCGACGCGATGTACGAACGCGACCGTCGGCGTACCGTGATTGCGAACGCCGGTGTGTGTGTGTATTACGATTGCCTTTGAAGTCGCGCGCCGTGCTCCTCTGCACGCGGGATGACCTCCGAGCGCTTACGTGGACGCTCTCCAGAGCACAAAGCCGAATAGCGGCATTCTGCAAGTAACGACGACCGTCGTTCCGTAACAATCGCGCGTGCCTATTCCTTTCGGAGATGTCCGCGACAAAGGCTCCGCTTTGATTACGCTGTACCATGGGGCGATGCGGCGGCATGCCGTGTCGACTTCCCCTCGGAATAGGTCTGGCGTTCGCGCGATTGTGTGTGTGTGTGTGTGTGTGCGTGTGTGCGTGTGTGTGTGTGTGTGTGTGTGTGTGTGTGTGTGTGTGTGTGTGTGTGTGTGTGTGTGTGTGTGTGTGTGTGTGTGTGTGTGTGTGTGTGTGTGTGTGTGTGTGGTCTGAATTACGCGGTTTTAGGTGCCAAAACCACCATTTGACTATGAGACAGGCCGTAGTGGGGGGCTCCGGCTTAATTTTGACCACAATATGGTCTGCAACGCGCCCCGAATGCACGGGAGACCGGCGTTTTTGCATTCGCCCCCTCCTTCTCCCCCCATCGAAATGCGGCCGCCTCGATATTTGCGTTCTCTAGTCCACGTATATGCGCGTGCAAGTACGTATACGTAGCTTCTCGCCGGCCTAGACTAAAGGGTATCGACTCCTCGGAACCAAGTCATCAGTGCCGCTCCAACAACAACAGCAGCAACAACAGCCAGCGACCCCGAGTGACACGTGTGGACGCGGAAAGCAATCGCATCAAAGGAGCGGCGTTTTACAAAGGCTCGTCCCTGTGTTGCAACCACAATGTCCTCTCGCTTCGTGTATTGCCGCCGGTGAGCGGGTCGCCGAAAGACGGCCAGAGCAGATAGGGGAGTGAATTATGCCCGGTTCCTGAGCGTTCCTTGCAGATCGGCGAATCTGAGCGTGGGCGGAGCGAGGAAGTAAACGCTCGTGTGACGTATGTACTTAATTCTTTCTTATGCGGCATGCACCGGAAGTGCTTAAACGCGGCCGTTGTGACGTTTCTACATTCTTCGTCCTTTCTAGCATTTCTACGATACAACTTATTCTAACTCCGCAGGCACGAAGAACGAATATCCAAGCTATTTTCTTTGCATAAAATAAGACACTGAAGCCTTCATTTAGACAGTAGCGACGAAAGTACAGCGCACGACAGTAATCATCGTTCTGCTTATGCTGCAGTTTAGTGCACGAAGCTACTGTATTTGCATGGATGGATACAACTTTCTTGTACGCCCGGCAAGGTTTAACGCGACCCGGGCTCAGGTCTCCCACGGGGGAACGTCAACGCCCTGCCTCAACGCCGCCTCACGGGCTTGCTGGACTGCCCACATCTGGATTCCGAGGTCGCCGCTGCCAAATATCGATGTTTATTCTTTTTTCTCGCTTGTTAGACTGTCCAACTATGTCGAAATAGCTGACCAAGATGGAGGAACTAAAGTCTGATCTTGCTAAAGTAAGAGACGAGATGCGGCACGAACTGAAATTGTTTCGTGAAAGTTTAGAAAGCGATCCACGGATAGAAACCCGCGAGCTCAATTTCGAGCATAATAACGTGGCAAAAAGTCTTATATTTGCATTTCACACTATTGATGAACGGAAAACAAAACGGATAGAATGTACTGCAAAGAATGCCCAACTCGAGAGCGAAAAGGCGGCTCTCCATGAGCGCTAAGTGTTCCTCTTTAGAAAGCACAGTTCAAAGCTCGTGCAACTCGTGCAAAGCGACTCTTGCAAACTGAGCAATATCTTCGTAGGGCCAGCCTAGAGATTCAGGATGTAGCGAAGACCGAGAATGGGTGTTTGAGTGACCTACTTTCCAAGCTCGGCTCTACGATCAATGAACCAATCGCTGCGTCCCGTCATCGAAACGTGCTATCGTGTGCGTACTTCGCGTATGGAAGGTGTCACTGTACAGATATCAACGACACCGAAAACATACGAGCGATTCAACATCTCCTGCAGCAGACGCGAGCGCAGCCAAAGAATACCGTTACGACAGATCCACGATTCGGCTAACTGCGAATGTAGGTTAAGGGCTCTGACGCAGGCAAATGTCGCCAAGGTCGCCAAGTTTGCCATTTCTGATTATGATTAATGGTGTTTATTGGCGCAAGTGCCGGATGTGGCCGAAGAACGCCCCAAGTCCATGGTCAATGGGTTCTTAATTGTGCATGAACCGTTAATTACCGCGGGTGGGTCCAACACGGCTGCGTGCAAAGACCTAGAAAATTCCGCTGAAAAAAAGTTTCCATTTCTCGCCACCAAGGAACCGCTGCAATGTGGCAGGTAAGCGGGCGACCACGGGCACGCGTAAGATATAGAACGTGCGTGTAAACGAGCGTCCGCTCCCGACACCGAAGGCGCGCAAGACACGACCAACGTCGACGAAGCAGCGGTCGGCAAACCATGTTTAGGCACCGTCATAATGGGGTGGGGAGAGAAGTGCAAATAAAGAAATCGCAACCTCGCGTGATCTCCCGCAATCGGAGCCACTGCGGCACGCCATTCCTCGCGGACAGACACACATACGCGCACACTCCGAGACACGCCATCGCGAGAGAGCGTACAGAGCCTACATAGCGGATACGGGCAAATACACGAACGGGACTGGCACATTTGTCGACGGCCATGTGTAATAGTGTCGAAACGCCCATGAGGGAATCAAACGCGCGTCAGATCGATGAAAGAGACAAGCACGGGGAGGCGGAGAGAGGGCACGCGGGTGGCAAATAATTCGGCGCAGTACTGTCAGTGGGCTCAATGTGTCGGAATGGGACACACTCTTCAGGTATACTCGCTCTAGCGAGTGCGATTAAAGAAACTTAGCGATACGTGCGGATCAAAACACATCCCCAGCACGTGCCTCGGTTGTGTCTTCTTGCTGTTCGGAATAAAAAACGCTTCTTCGATAGTCCGTCTAGATTCAACGTTCTTTCGCGGTATTTAGGTGTCACTTTTTTTTCTTCCGCTGCGCACGCTTATTTTTGTGCAACTGTTTGGCTGGCTGATATCTACATGGCTGGGTTACCAAATAACAAAACTAAAAACACACCAAATACCAAGAACTGGACGCAGGTACAGCCATTATACCGTGGTTCACTTGGCAGGAGATTGCATATGATGTGTCATGCGGACGCTGCTGTACATCTCCCATCGGCGACAACTTGGCTTTCCGCGTTCATTTCCATTTTTCCTTAATATCAGATCCATCCCTAATTTACTCCTTATTCGTACTTAAACACACACACACGCTTGCTGATCTGTGCGGAATCACGCATATGGCATAAACAGAAGCACCTGATCAAGGCTGCCGATTCCAAAAGCCCACGACGAACAACGCGCAACTAATGATCTGACAAATCGACACGATGCAACCATCAACCGACCGATAGGCAAGACAAATCAAACGGGCATTAACCTTCAATTAAGCGAGCAGCGCGCATGCGTAAGCATGCGTAAGCTAAACGACGAGGAATCTCTCGCGTCCATCGGCACCGACGGAGACTCCGCGCGTTGCACGCAAGAAGCCATTCAATTGCCTAACCCGTGTCGCACGCGTGCGTTGCGTTCTCGAAGTTGGACTCTACCGCCTCGCCCCTACTGCGCTCCTAACTTCGCCGCTGCTCCGCGAAGGAGGAATGCGCGCGAAGCGATCACGTGGGCACGGCAACGCGGATTCGGGAACCCACACATTATAAACCGGACTCCGGGTTCACGATGCGAGACCGGAATGGGGTGTACACGCTCTGGACTCCGCTTAGGTTTCTGCACGCTTTGGTTCGCTGATGGAGCGCAAACACGCGCGGCGAGGGGCGCTTGGGTTTCGAACGGCGAGCGCAGAGAACGAGGCGTGACGGGAAGGGAGGACTAATGGGCAGCGCGGCGGCACTGCGATTAAAACGATGCCCGACTGTCGAATTTCATTTGTCCCCCTCTCTTACTGTAGGCTTGGTCCAGCCACTGACTTGGTCTAGCGCGCGAATACATGGCTTAGCGCGTGCGTAATGTTGCGTTTCGCCTGCGACACGTGGTTTTGCCGGCGCGACTGCGGCGAGGCGGCAGACATTTTGGCCCGATCGTCGTCGCCGCAACACTCATCGCCAGGTGTTTCCAGGCGCGACTGCGGCGATGCGACCGCCTAGGGATCATCCTCGCATTCCAGTCATTGTGCCCGAAACAGGCGATGCCAAAGCAGGGATCTCATTCCAGTCATTGTGCCCGAAACAGGCGATGCCAAAGCAGGGATCTCGTTCCAGTCATTGTGCCCGAAACAGGCGATGCCAAAGCAGGGACCATCCTCTCATTACAGTCATTGTGTCCGACCGGCAGCGCCACGACAGGGTGCTACGAGATCGTGCTCGACATGGTGCTACGGCATCGCTACGACAGTGTGCGTCACCATTAGCCCATTGTACATTCACGTGCTCGTCTTTTGAGGGGTTCCTTCTTGCCCTCAACTGCGAGAGTATAAAAACAGCTGCCCCCGGACGCCAAAAGGAGGGCTCCGATTTCTTCTGTTGAGTGAAGTGCTCTCCCGTCTCTCTACTACGGTCAAACCTGACCGCCAACTCTTTGCGATGTTAAAATAAACAAGTTGTTTCGTTGTTACCAGTCGACTCATGCTTTGCCGGGACCTTCGGATGCTTCCAGTTGTACCCCAGGCCGCCAGGCCAACGCTACCCTTGGGGCTTGCGACCCAGGTACAACCACGGGCGTCAGCGCCGAGTTCCCAACAGATCGTACCAGCAGTCTGATCCAAACATCTGGTTGCCAGCGGTGAGATCGCCTCCGACTTCAAACAACTGTCTGCCAGCGGTGAGATCACGACAACGGAGGCCAGCAGCGAAGAGATGCAGTTGACGGTATGCTGAGCAGCTCAACGACGATCCGGGAGCAGTGCAACGAGCCCTGTGTGATGACTGGTTGCCTGCAGCGGAACGACTGCGCGGAATTCCTGCCTGCGAGGTTTGGTGAGTGCGGGACTTTCTTCTTCTGAGCTTTGCCAGGCTTTTGTTAGTGTTAGAAACAGAGCTGGTAATTGTGGTTGTCGTTGCTGCCGGGTTAGTTGCGGCAAGACAATAGTAAGCAGTAGAGAAAGCAGCATTCAGAGCAGCCATGGATTTGAAGTCGTTGCGCAAACCGAAATTGTTGGAGCTTGCAAGAGAGTTGGGTCTGGATGTCTCGGACAAACTCAGAAAACCAGAACTGATAAAGGCTATTCTTGAGTTAGAGGCTGAGGATGACGAGCTGTCGGAATGCCTTGAGACCATTGAAGAGAGAGAGACTGCAAAAAGACAGGAGCGCGAACTTAAAGAGCAAAAAGAAAAAGAAGAGCGTGAACGTAAAGAACAGAAAGAGCGAGAGCAACAAGAGCGTGACCGTCAACACGCTTTGGAAATGAAGCGTCTCGAGATAGAGATAGAACGCGCTCGTAATGGAAGTCAGGCACACGGTGCAGGAGAACGCGTATTGTTCAAAATGACTGACCTAATGCGGCCGTTTAAGCTTGGAGAGGACATTGGTTTGTTCCTGGTTAACTTTGAGCGAACGTGCGAGAAGCAGGGGTTCTCTCGGGAAACGTGGCCACAGCGCTTGCTCACTTTGTTACCCGGCGAGGCGGCCGACGTAGTCGCTCGCTTGGATAGAGAGGAAGCAGAGGATTTCGACAAAGTAAAATCGAGTCTGCTAAAAAAGTACCGGCTGTCTGCGGAGGCGTTCCGTCGGAAGTTTCGGGAAAATGAGAAATGCAGAAGTGAGTCATATACAGAGTTTGCGTATAGGCTTATGTCGAACATGCAGGAGTGGCTCAAAGAAGAGAAAGCGTTTGGTGACCACGATAAAGTTCTGCAGTGTTTCGGGCTAGAACAGTTTTATAGTCGGTTACCGGAGAACGTGCGATACTGGGTCTTGGATAGGCCAGACGTGAGTACGGTGGCTAGAGCCGCTGAGCTAGCCGAGGAGTTTGTGACGCGTCGAGCTCGCGGAGCTAAGGACGGTCAAAAGGGTGAATTTGGCTCGAAGTTCGAGAGGCCGAAGTTCACACCCATGAGAGCAAAGGGGAACACGCGTAGTGCGGATGCGAGTGGAAGCAGTGCGACCGAACCTAAGGAGACGGCGGCAGCCGAAGCCGAACGCAGAAAGCGGTTCGAGATGAGGCGAGCGGGCGTTTGTTATACGTGCCAGAAGCCGGGTCACTTTTCGGCGCAGTGTCCGGAAACAACACCAAAAGTTGTGTTTTTTTCAATAGGCAGCACTGACGAGAACATGAAGCTTCTCGAGCCTTACATGCGAGACCTCCTCGTGAACGGGAAAGAGTGCCGCGTGCTTCGCGATTCCGCAGCTACGATGGATGTAGTTCACCCGTCTTACGTAGAACCCCATATGTTCACGGGCGAGTGCGCATGGATCAAGCAAGCCGTGGAAGCTCATAGCGTGTGTCTGCCGGTAGCAAAAGTGCTTATTGAAGGACCTTTCGGAGCGCTTGAGACGGAGGCGGCAGTGTCATCTATGCTGCCACCCCAGTACCCGTACCTATTTTCAAACAGGTCCGATCACCTCCTGCGCGAGAAGGGGCTTTTGTTTGGTGAAGCTAGTGTTCAGGCCTTAACCAGATCGAAGGTTAGGGAGCTCGCTGCAAAGGCGGTAGTTGCGGGGCCGACGTTATCAAACAACGAAAAAGGGTCAGAGGCGCAGCAAGCTGATATTCCGAGCACGCCCGAACTGAATAAACTTGAGTCTGTAACGTTAAAGGCGCCAGATACTGGAGAGGAAATGCCCGACACGGGAAAGTTAGAAGAGCTATCTACTGATTTGCTCATCGCGCCTACGTCAGACGGACTTGATAGGTTGCTAAAAGTCAGCCGGTCGGCTTTGATAGCCGAGCAAAAAAAGGATGGCAGCCTGGAAAACGTGCGCTGCAATGTCAAAGAAGGTATCGCCAGGAAAACTGCGCGTTTTGTGGAAAGAGGTGGAGTCCTGTACCGGAAGTATCTAGACCGAAGAGGAGTGGAGTTCGATCAGCTGGTCGTGCCTCAATGCTATCGTCAGGATCTGTTGCGCTTGTCACATGGGGGTTCGTGGTCCGGACACCTAGGAGTTAAGAAAACTAAGGACCGTCTCTTGCAAGAGTACTATTGGCCAGGGTGTTTTCGGGACGCAGACCATTTCGTGAGGACGTGTGACACTTGTCAGCGGGTGGGCAAACCAGGGGACAAATCGAGGGCGCCGTTGAAATTGGTACCTATCATTACGGAGCCTTTTAGACGGCTCGTTATTGATACAGTGGGACCTCTGCCGGTAACAGCCACGGGGTACAGACACATTTTGACTGTGATCTGCCCAGCGACAAAGTTCCCTGAAGCAGTGCCGCTTAAAGAACTCAGCTCAGTTGAGATAGTCAATGCACTACTGTCCATATTTGCGCGAGTTGGTTTTCCTGCAGAAATTCAATCAGATCAGGGCACAGTGTTCACTAGCGCTTTGACGACAACTTTTCTCGAAAGGTGTGGGGTAAAGCTGTTACACAGCTCAGTGTACCACCCACAGTCGAATTCCGTTGAGAAGCTCCACTCCGTCATGAAGCGCGTGTTGAGAGCGTTGTGTTTTGAACATCGAACTGACTGGGAGCTGTGTCTGCCTGGGGTGATGTTTGCTTTAAGGACCGCGCCGCATGCGGCTACGGGGTTTTCGCCAGCTGAACTGGTGTACGGTCGCTCGCTTCGGTCTCCGCTTCGCATGCTTCGAGAATCATGGGAAGGTAGGGGCGACGACCCAGTCGTGGTGGAGTACGTACTTAAGCTCCTCGAACGCTTAAGAAGGGCACAGGAGTTGTCAGGTGAAGCAATGACAAAGGCCCAGCAGAGGGCCAAGGTTTATTATGATCGGACAGCCAGGGCCCGTCGTTTTGAGGTGGGCGATGAGGTCATGATATTGCGCACATCGCTAAACAACAAACTTGACGTGCAGTGGGAGGGCCCAGCACGAATTGTTCAGAAACTGTCGGACGTTAACTACGTGGTAAGTCTGCCAGGAAAGCGGAAAGCACAGCAAGTTTACCACTGTAATCTGCTCAAACCTTATAGACAAAGGGAAGCAGTGGTGTGCATGATGGTAAACGTTCCTGAAGAGCTTCCGGTCGAGCTTCCAGGACTAGGCTCAGTGACGAACAGGGAAGACACCGGTCAAGTCATTAGTGACCTTATCAGTAAAGCACCGCTGTCGCCCGAGCAGAAAACCGAACTACACCAGCTATTACAAGAGTTTCAAGGTCTGTTCTCTGAGAGGCCTGGTAGGACTTCTGTACTTACTCATGATATAGAACTTACCTCCACAGAGCCAGTACGATCCAAGGCGTATCGGGTGTCACCCCGCCAGAGCGATATTATGGAGGCTGAGGTAAAGAAAATGCTACAGCTCGGTGTTATTGAGGCAGGTGAGAGTGATTATACCTCCCCTTTGATTTTAGTTGAGGTACCGGGCAAGGAACCTCGTCCTTGCGTCGACTACCGCAGGCTTAATTCCATCACTAAGGATCAAATTTATCCGATCCCTAACATCGAGGAGCGCCTTGAGAAAGTTAGTAGCGCTCAGTTTATTTCCACCCTAGATCTTGTCAGGGGTTATTGGCAGGTTCCACTTACAGAAGAGGCTAGTAGGTATGCGGCGTTCATTTCACCAATGGGAACATTCCGTCCTAAAGTGTTGAGTTTTGGTTTGAAGAACGCGCCATACTGTTTTTCAAGTCTCATGGATAAAGTGTTGCGGGGACAGCAAGAATTCGCTTTACCGTATCTAGACGACGTAGCGATATTCTCCGCATCCTGGTCTGAGCATATGGCACACTTGCGGGCAGTGCTAACCCGCCTGCGCGAAGCGGGCTTGACAGTCAAGGCTCCTAAGTGCCAGATAGCACAGGCCGAGGTTGTCTACCTCGGTCACGTGATTGGTCAGGGTCGTCGCCGCCCCTCTGAAATAAAAGTGGCCGCTGTGCGAGACTTTCCGCAACCGCGCACCAAGACCGATATTCGGTCGTTCTTGGGTGTCGCCGGCTACTATCAGAGGTACATCCCTAGGTACTCTGATATCGCGGCTCCCCTGACGGATGCTCTAAGAAAGACAGAGCCTCAAACAGTCGTCTGGGACGAGACCAAGGAAAGAGCTTTTAGCGCCCTAAAGAGTGCCCTAACAAGCCAGCCTGTGCTACGATCGCCAGACTATACAAAAGGGTTCATTGTTCAGTGCGATGCTAGTGAGCGAGGCATGGGCGTTGTACTGTGCCAACGGGAAAATGGAGAAGTAGAACACCCCGTCCTGTATGCTAGTCGTAAGCTGACCAGTCGTGAGCAGGCGTATAGCGCCACCGAGAAAGAGTGTGCATGTCTCGTGTGGGCCGTTCAGAAATTGTCATGCTATCTAGCCGGCTCGAGGTTTATCATTGAGACGGATCACTGCCCTCTCCAATGGCTGCAGACCATCTCTCCCAAAAATGGCCGCCTCCTGCGCTGGAGCCTCGCTTTACAACAATATTCCTTTGAGGTGCGTTACAAAAAGGGGAGTCTCAACGGTAACGCCGATGGCTTAAGTCGAAGCCCCTAACGTAGGAATCAGCCTCAAAATTGTTTGTTACTGATGTTTTTCTTCCTGAGGCAGGATTTTTTTTTAACATATTGCTTTTGTTTAGTGTTTCAAAGTGATGATATGCTTTCTAGTGCAATTTTTCAATTTGTGGACGCGTTCTGAGTGATGCTAGACTACTGTAAGGAACTAGGCAGTGGTATAAAAAGGGGAAAGAGCCTGGCAGGGCTTAGTGAGGGTTGTGCCGTGCTTGCGGACTGAGCGGTTGAGTTTCAGCGTAGTTCTAACGCTTGCCGGGAACGAGAACAAAAATGTGAACTCTCCCGAAGTCACTTTGCAGTGTCCCGTGCGAACCTGAACGAGAGAACGAGGCCTTCTCTGTGCGCTGCGCTCAAGAAACGTCGAGGGACGCCCGACTTCGGTTATGAGCATCATCGAGCGACATCCCTCCGGACAGCGGATGCAGTCCCCTGTCCATAGGGATCTCCTTCCCCCGGCGGGGCGGTCTGTTGCGTTTCGCCTGCGACACGTGGTTTTGCCGGCGCGACTGCGGCGGGGCGGCAGACATTTTGGCCCGATCGTCGTCGCCGCAACACTCATCGCCAGGTGTTTCCAGGCGCGACTGCGGCGATGCGACCGCCTAGGGATCATCCTCGCATTCCAGTCATTGTGCCCGAAACAGGCGATGCCAAAGCAGGGATCTCATTCCAGTCATTGTGCCCGAAACAGGCGATGCCAAAGCAGGGATCTCGTTCCAGTCATTGTGCCCGAAACAGGCGATGCCAAAGCAGGGACCATCCTCTCATTACAGTCATTGTGTCCGACCGGCAGCGCCACGACAGGGTGCTACGAGATCGTGCTCGACATGGTGCTACGGCATCGCTACGACAGTGTGCGTCACCATTAGCCCATTGTACATTCACGTGCTCGTCTTTTGAGGGGTTCCTTCTTGCCCTCAACTGCGAGAGTATAAAAACAGCTGCCCCCGGACGCCAAAAGGAGGGCTCCGATTTCTTCTGTTGAGTGAAGTGCTCTCCCGTCTCTCTACTACGGTCAAACCTGACCGCCAACTCTTTGCGATGTTAAAATAAACAAGTTGTTTCGTTGTTACCAGTCGACTCATGCTTTGCCGGGACCTTCGGATGCTTCCAGTTGTACCCCAGGCCGCCAGGCCAACGCTACCCTTGGGGCTTGCGACCCAGGTACAACCACGGGCGTCAGCGCCGAGTTCCCAACAGATCGTACCAGCAGTCCGATCCAAACAGTAACGAGGCTTATGTGTAAATAAGATCTTCATATGCTCATCGAACAGCATGAAACCGCACTTGCACGAAACGCATTACCGGTGCCCGCGCGTCTAAGGTTGAACTACGCCTGCTATTGCAACTCCGTGGTCACGGCGCGGACGGGTTGAATAGTATAGAAAAACTTTACGTCAGCTTCAAGGGACACTTCATTTTGAGGAGCTTTGGCTAAGCAGGCTAAGCTGCCTGCAGCGGCAGTAACGCAAGAGATTAGGAAGGCGGAAGGCGGCAGGAGGGGGGCGGAGGGCGGAGCAGCGGCAACTGACCTACCCCGACCCTCTCCTGTACTGATCGCGTATGCCTGACGTCATTCCAACGTCACAGACGCCTGAAGCTTCTTCATCGACGCGGCTACGGCAGCTCTGCGGCAGTAAAAGCCACGAGTGTCTCTAGAGACAACGTCTGTCTTTTAAAAGCAACGCACTGCGTCTCTCCCGATTCAGTTTTTACATGTAAATTACCAATACCATCGGCTTCCGCGCCGACTACACGAGTGAAACAATACCGCGACACCTAAGGTGAATTAATAAGTTAAATGTACAATTTAGTCTCCCAGGGAATAACACCAAATATATTTACAACACGGACTGATAAAGGACACGACACATGAAGCGCATGCGTGGCATGTGCAACAAGTGCACGCGTCGTGCGCCACCTCGGCCAGTGTTCTAACCGCGCTATTCCTTGCAATACGTGGTACCGACAAGGCTGAAGTTCTACCAATGTCAAGTAGAATTGAGCCCATTCATTCCCAGCAAAGAACGCACAAGTCAAACGCAATATGTCAGATATGAAATCAGCGGCACTGTTTCCACGACAAACTCTGCCGCGTAACTTATACCGGGCTCTTAGCTAGACTTACTTATTCCCGGTATCCATGCACACTCCGGCCCGCAGCACGCCACTGAAGATTTACAACGTTTCTCTTTCGACGTTCGATGTCGAAAGAGTTCGCCTTATACACGCACGACGCGAAGTGTGCCATTTGAATATGTCTACAATCTGGCCGGGAAGCTATTTTCTTTCCATTCTATGCAGAGCTTATGTACGTCGGCAACACCCCGAGATAGCATTCAATATTTTGTATCGGCGTCGAACCGTGAGGCGGCTTCATTACTATGCGTTCCGTGGGTCACGTGGCCAGGTACTACAGCTGCAGGACTGGCGACCTGTTGAGTAGCACGCCCAACGTGTGCTGGCCGAGACGGTTAGTCTCGCGAACAGCGGGAGTATCTAAAATGCTAATGCCCACATACACACAACGTTTCCAGTGACCGCTCGCGTTTGCCCAGAGCCCAGTTACGCAATCGAGCACTCAGTCGATGCACTTATATGGTAATCTATATAGCAGCCCTCGCTGACGGAAAACTACGCACGCACTGCAACTCACGAAGTAGTTACTAGGAAGAGGCGTATAGAGAACACCATTTAGTGAATAAAAAAAATAAATATCGAAGGACTTTTGGTTCGGCGCGATATCTCCGTCCCGAAAGCATTTAAAAAAAAGGCCGTCGATAATGTACCGAAGGCGTTTACACATCCGGAAATATCGCAATCCTACGAAGAATTTACCTGAGAATATGAATTTGGCTTTCTTCCGTCCAGTCACCACTTGCTTGAAGACTACAACTTCCTGCACTTTGCAATGCCGTAATCGCTACCCAGCGAAGGCAATTAGCAGTGTTGTCCTCGCATAACGTCACAATAATGGGTGTAAACAATGATGTTCCGGACACTGCCTCCGTCATTAATTTACCTTAGCCCTGTAAAAGCACGGTGATTGAACAATTTTTTGTTTTTTTTTTAGTCTACGATGAGCAATGAGACACGTGCGAAGTAAAAATAAATCAAAATAATCCGGTGTAAACAAACCTCTCCTTAATTAACGTATTTTCAAGCGATAGACTGCACTTCACGACAACAGACGTGCTGTAGATTTCAGTAACGAACATGCCTCCTATACACAGATTTGTTTCTTTCGTCCAGGTCTTTGGAAGCAGTTGTCGCGCTGGGTCCCGTCTCGCGGATGGCACACCGCTTTGATATGATGCTCCATTGCACAGTGGAGCGATTCGACAGCGGAAAATACATGGACACACAGAACGGCACACAGATCGACCGGAACAAAGTCGGAAGCAATTTCAGCCGCACAACGTTCGGAGGAGAGAGAGAGAGAGAGAGAGAGAGAGAGAGAGAGAGAGAGAGAGAGAGAGAGAGAGAGGAGATAGAGAGAGAGAGAGAGAGAGAGAGAGAGAGAGAGAGAGAGAGAGAGAGAGAGAGAGAGAGAGAGAGAGAGAGAGAGAGAGAGAGAGAGAGAGAGAGAGAGAGAGAGAGAGAGAGAGAGAGAGAGAGAGCAAATGGAAAGACGAGGCGGTTAACGAGAGGGTAGGCACCCCGTCCCACAATCCACGAGCATCTGCCGTGTTGGCTCAGTGGCAATGGCGTTACGCTGATGAGCACGAGGTCCAGGGTTTGAGTCCCGCTAGCAACGGCCGCATTCCTAAGGGGCTGGAATGAAGAGAGAGGGTCGAGATAGGGGGGGGGTGGGGGCAGAAAAACAACCGGAAACGAAAAGTTCGCGCACTGCGCGTCGCGTGCACGTTAAGAACCCCGGGGGATCGAAATTGATCCGGAGCCCCTAACTACGGCGTGCATCGTACTCAGCTAGCGGTTTTAGCATGCAAAACCCAAGAATTTACTTAAATTTTCAAAGCACCGAGTAGGCGCTGGCGATTTTATAATGGTGCGCTGTCCGCAGCAACAAAGTAAACCGGTTAAACGTTAACGCCAAGGGAGTGCCCGACTCTCCTTTCGCCCCTGCCCGTCGGCTCTAGCTTATCGTGCACTGCGTACCCATAGCATACACCAAATAACGCGTTCGACAAGTTTTCTGCCATCAGCCGAAGAACTTCCCAGTGAGAATAATCTGAGGTGCCCGCTTTAACCGAACCTTACCAGGGCGTGAACGACTCGGGCGGAGACTGGAGAAGCCAGAGAGAATGAGTTGTTCGCGGTCCTGGGGCCATAAATATTGACGCCGCATCGCGCAGTGCGCGAGGAATTCGCCATAGGGGGGGCGCGGCCCGTATTTCCAAAGCGACCCCGAAGAGGCTGCAATGCGGACGTCACTGCGCTCGAGCCGCGCATCCGTGGCCCGTGCGATCGTCGATGCAGAGGAACAGGCGCGAGCTCCAGGGAACCAAGCGCCGCCCTCAACTCCCAAAGCTCAGCTTGAATAATGGCACCGACCGCGATCCGACGCCGGCGGCAGAGAAAGTCGAGCCGAGAAGAGTTTGCTGATTGAACAGCCGGAGCGGCTGTCTCTGCCATAGCGTTGCCTGCAAAAATTACAGGTCTCAGTACCAAGCCAAGCATATTTAGCTAGCTGCACCAAATTTTTTTAAGAATTGCCTGTGGTAGATGGACCCGTTTCAGTGGCGTACCAAGAGGGGAGGGAGCTGACCGGGCTTCAGCTCTCCCCTCCGCTCCCCTCCTACCTCCATTCCCATTTCTCCAGTCGGCGCCCTGCTCCTTTATATGCCTGGCACGTCGCTTATTAGCAAAGGCGAGTATCCTTCGAACGCTCGCCCTAGAAAAGTACAGATGGCACACGCCATCAGCTAGACCAAGGGCCTGCTCGAGGTAGTATCGTTGTATTATTATACACGAAGAACGGGATAACAGAATAATGAAACAATGTGGAGTACGTAGCGCTCCCTGCATATACGTTTGCGCAAGCTGCCGCGGCGACGGCAGCTTGCGATGTGGGGAGTGACGTCACTAGTCTTTCATATAAGTACCAGCCCAGCAACTGGTTTCATTGTTGCAGCACCGATATGGGTAGGCAAGGCATAGTTAGGAGGTCCGAGGAATAATAGCGTGAATATGAGGAGTGCCGGCCGGCGTGCTGCCACTGGTCGTATTGCCGTGGAATTCCAACACAGGGGAATGTACACTCGGCAACATTCTCCTGTGGCTGAATAATGCGCGAATTGAGGAATAAAGCATTGCGTACCCTCATCAGCAGTTGTAGCGGTGTTGTTGAACACCTTCGCTGGACATCCCTTTTCGGAGGGCGCGGATGGCGAGTCAACCTTTTTTTGTTTTATTCCTTACAAGATGCCTCTTTTATTCACTGCTTGGATCAGCGGGGAAAACGAAATGTTACCCTCTGCGGCGGCGATTTCATCGATGGAAATGTGAAAAAGGAAAGCAGCATCTTTTTTCTAAAGCAGAATAATATCTCAACATGGGCGCTTTGCCTAGAAATGGAGCCAGATGGCTCATTATTAAACTCTATGGCACGTCTTCAGAAGTAGCGACAAATGAAAACACATATTTTATCGGTTGGAGAATTTTACCGGTGCAACTAGTTCTCTTTCTCTTACTAAGAAAGTATCTCAAAACACCTAAAGGCAAAAAAAAATGCACTTACAGCGAATAAAAGCTCGCTAAATTTTGCGACTTTCTCGCTGACTTATACCAGAATTCCAGCTCAACGTTTCTTCCACCTCGCTCCGCCTTCTGCCCACCACATGACTCACCGTTCATTTTCCAACTTAAAAATAAGGAAGTAATACAGGAGGGAGGATATACAGGAGGGAGGTGTTGCCACTTCTGAATGTGTTACCAACGAGAAGGCAATATACAGAAGTTTGAAAGTTTGCCCTTGGCTTCCATTTCTCGTGATTTCTCCACGTACCGAATCTGACCTTTAAACTGGCCCAAATCCGATGCCGCCTATTCAAATAAATGTTAAACGAAGGTTAAGTGCTTTCCTGAGATAACCCCCAGGCCGGTTTCAATGAAATTTGTTGCATTTGAAAAAGAAAGTTAAATTTCAGCGAGTTTTGTAAGCGAAATTTAGATCTATGGCCTAAATATCTTTACAACGATTTAAAAAAATTTAAGTGTAAGATATACGGCAGCACAATGTATACAAATTTGTCCTGCATCAAGAACAGATATCGCCGTTCTGCAATCTGTACCACAGCATCTTAAGCGGACACGTTTGATAAATTGACAACTTACGTGAATTTGTTCCACTTTTTAAAAGGGTATCACAAAAGTCATACTCAAAAAATAACGGTATATTGTACAGCGGCATATATATAAAACACTCATTTTGTCCAGTTCCAATGTACTATTAGATGCAAGTTACTAAATTTTGATATCGCTTTTCATTGCTGAGTCAGAGTTCCAAACTTGATAGTTCTCTGAAAATGTGTTAATTTCGGCAATATTTATCAAAAAAAATTCAACGACTTAACTAAAAAAATCCGCTTGCAACATTTACCATATTTTAATTTTTTATTTGGTATGTAACAAACCTCGCCACATGTGGTGTATTGGTTGCTGAGAAAAACGATTTATTTTTTTCCACGTATTCAGAGAGAGAGAGAGAGAGAGGGGGGGGGGGGGGGGAGGTTATTGGCGCTAAGCGTATTACTGAGCAGGTAGCCTCAGTCCAGGCCGCCTCTGTAAGCGTGCTTGATGCCCGATGAGATGTACGCTGACAATTGGTATCCCTGTTCCTAACCATCAATCCCCGAGATAAGGCTTGAATCTTGAATTTGGAGTAATGCGCCCTCACGCGACAAAAAACGCAGCCAGCTTGTCGCTACCTCCGACATAGGAAACAAATGCCCCGCATGTGTAGTTTCAAAGTCTGTGCGAACGCACCAAGAACCTCACGTGGCTGTCCCCATTACAGATGCACAAATTTCAGCCGTCACTTCTGCGATGCTATTGTTTTACAGGCTGTCATAACATGCGTATAACAGTTCATCTGCCAAGTCACAGGTTGCATAGTGCGAAAAGCGCTCGTGCACAGTAGTTCGCGGGCACTGTGTCCTAGGTCTTCGTCCTATGTGCGTCGTGCGCTGCCGTTTTCAAGATTCACACTGGAGGGCTAAAAGGCTCCACTCCAGGCGTCGTTATACATCCTCCGTGGAGTCGAGCGGGCAGCTTATAAGTGGCGGCGGCGGGACACAGAATTCGAAAGAGCAACACGCGTGGGTGAATTGGCGGCTTGATGGTTGAACGAAGATTCACGACGGTCATCGTTGTCGTCTTCGCGCGACGAATCGCTTCGCGCGCGATGGATGGAAGATTGCAGGCAGGCGAAGCGGTGGGCTAGTGGCTGGGAGTGTGGGTAGCCCACAGCCGCGGCTTTTTTCTGTTCTGTCGGTTGCCGGAATATATGGGCAGGTTAACCTGAATTGAGAGCCGCCGTAAGACGTATGGGCGGAGCGAGGATTTAAAGAACAGCTGGGTTGGCGGTGGGGCCCTGTAGATGGCGTTTAGACCAGATGAGTTCACTTCGGCACGATGGCGAACGCATGTGCAATCACGACGACCAGCCATCGAAACAATGCATACCTGCCAACGCGGGAAAGTTAAAATTAAGAAAAAATTCCCGCAGACGGAACACGGGTACAGGTAGCGCTGGGTAGCACTTCTTTTTTTTTTTTTTAATGTTTGGTCTGAGTACATACCTTTTGTGGGTCACGTAGGCACTTTATTAGCAATGAATTACCTTCATACGTCGCACACTAGTAGTAGCGAATTTGAAACCGCGACTACCCGACGATCAATCCATTGTTTTTAGAACACGGTGACTTTCCAGCTGCTGTCGATTTCGCCTCCTTCACAAACTTATCGGAATAAGCTTGCTCGAAGCAAGTACCCAACTACTCTTCCTTCGAAGACACGAAATGGTACCGTGCGAAACCGACAAGCGATACTTTTTCGTACCAGAATCTCAACCGCTGACCGATTGATACCACCTTGCATCAGCTATGAATCCCAGTGCTTCTGCAAGGTGGACGTTCCCTGCACTTCTTGCTGCGTGAATACCTTGGCATTCCATCGAGCCACTAGCAGCACCTAGCGAGTGCTGAGTGAAATACGATGTAGAAAGAACCGACCAAAGGCACCTGTGGCCTCAAGCGAGGGAAGAGCGAAAGACATCAATCGATTCGACCCAGCAAGAGTTGCTAATGTTGAAGATTCGGCGAATTAACGTGCTCCTTTTCTGTTGTGTAGCTTGCCTGAATGCTTTCCTCCCAACAAGCAGGAACCCTCCTGGATGGATGGATGGATGGATGTTATGAGCGTTCCCTTTGGAACGGGGCGGTGGGTTGCGCCACCAAGCTCTTGCTATTATACTGCCTAATGTCCTACCTAGGTAAAGAAAGAAAACACTATGAGCTCACATAACCGAATTTTCTGACCCCCTATTGCGAACTTTGCTTTCGTACGTCTCCATTTTTTGTCGTTTCCCTACTTTCCTTCCACCAATCTTCCAATCGCCTCTTACTAATTTCTAGTGCGGACATGTTTACTTTTCCCTTGCTCTTGCTGAACCCAAGGGCTTCAAGGAGTCCAGTGGTGCCCAAATCGACTGCTGGGCAGATGTCTTCACATGGTAATAAAACATCTCCATCATTTCCCTAGCTTTACCGCAGCAAGCACATCTTTCTTTGTCCTTGTTATATCTCGCTTTATAGGAGCGTGTATTAAGCATCCTGATCTCGCTTCGAAAAGTAATCAGCTTCCCTTTGAGTTATGATAAATTGTTTCTTTCCTGACTTCGTTTATTCCTCTGAAGTAATTACTCATGGCAGGTTTCTTTTTCATTGCCGCCACCCATTAGATTATTTCAGCGTCTCTGACTTTGCGCTTGACGTTCTTTGTTGCTGTGGTGCCCACCGTACAGGCCGCATACTTGCTGGTAAGCTTCCTAGTTCTTTTCCTCCACTTTTGTAGCGACGATTATTGCGTCATCTATCGGCAGGAAGTGTATTCTTCACGCAGCTGCCACGCGGGAAGGCAGAAAAAATTTTGAATTGCTAGCGATGCTACGAAACGACGACCGCATAATAACCACAAGCACGACTATACATATTACACACGTGCACTACACTAACACGCTGCCACCACAACGAAAAGTTTGCAAACTTTCAACCTCACAACGGCGCTAACTAGGAAACGGACGCCACTACAGAATCGCGCTACAAGAATCGCGCTACACCTGCACGGATAATGTCCCTGCCCATTAATCCCGTCGACGAACCAATCGTCGGAGCCCGCCGCACCTGGCATCCGCTTCTCGGAAGACGAACGCGCGATTCCGTTTCGAATGGATGGATTCGACACAGTTCGCTGCCTCAGATCCCTCAGCAAAGAAAGAAAGGAAGAACGCTGAGAACAAAGATCAACGCCAAAATGGACCGATCGAATTCCACGCGCCCCACACGCTGGGGCGACGTGTCGCGCAAATCGAGCCCGCGCCGCGCCGACTCTGTAATCATCCCCAATCCGCGTCAAACGCTTCTCACCTCATCCGTCGTGCTATTTCTCTTATTTTTTTTCGCTCTCTCTCTCCATCCGGGCCGTCTCCGGCAGGCCAAGCCGACCCCCCTGCAAGTTTGAGCGAGGCCATCTCAATTTTCGGCTCGGTCAGCAACTCGAGCAATTAGGAATATCACCCATCCTTTCGTAATCGTCAAAGCCGACGCGACCCCCATCTTCACGCCCTCCACGCCAAGTCATATACTCCCTTTCCACCAACTCCATATGCAACCCTCCCTCTCGGTCTCACACACTCTCTCTCACCTTCTTATCCTCGCAGTCACATCTTAGATCATCTATCCTGCGACGTCGCGTCCCATTACTTACTTAAGTAGATAATAGCCGAGGCACAGAAAGCACATTCGGCCCCCGTTCACTCCTACACCTAAGTCTGCCGTAGTAAGTTCTATAAGCCTTTCTAATAGGACTGAGGAAAAGGGCAACACCAGATCGAAAGAGCCAGCAGTCGAATGCGGCGGCGTCTGTCAGTGCTATAACTGCGGCGAAAATAGAAAACGGCGACGACCGGCAGCACAGAGCATTGGAGATACCTCAGGCTGAACTACGCAGAAAAAAAATTGTGCCCTCCATCCCTCACACTGTGCGGCAGCTTCACCTCTACAAGAATTGGTGTGAGGCGATACAGTCGACGCAAAAAAAATACAGCAAGTCGAGTAGCGATTTTCCGAGCAAAGTCTTATGAATCAATATCGTAGCGAATCGGCCTCCAAGATATACGAAGAGGAACTGCAACACCCGTGCCGCTTCATGCACCAAGCGTACGCAGGGAGGAGGAAAGGAAACAAAAACGAAACGATAAATTACGCACGGGTACGTTTAGTGCACGTGCAAAGACACGGTAAGAACATATGTCCTCGCTGGCGGCTGCGCGGACTGCGAATGTATATGGGCCCGATTTTCTTGTCACACCTTTCGCGGGTGGCTCCGCAACAGTAATACGAGCAGTGGCGACCGGGGCGATTCTGCTGAAACTGTGTACGGCTGGCGAGCGACGTAATGACCCGTTCCATGAGTCTGTGTGCAGCTGTATCGGTTACTTACTTATTTATCTATTTTTTTGTCTTGCTCCCGAACATAATCAACTTAACCGTCCGGCAATTACGACGTAGCCGAATTCCATTGCCGAATGCGCCGATCACTGCGCAATTCCTAGGCGCGTCGAGTTCTCCACCGAAGTGCTCACGAGCGAACGAGTTTTATGGTCGGATTCAATATCACTCGCACACGCGCAATGTTTTGGGCGTTCATCGCTCGTGGCAGGAAACACGCAACGCCCGAACAACCTGTATGTCGATAGCAGTGCCGCTTCCGCTCTGATCATAGACCTTTCTTCTTTCCTTCTTTCTTTCTTTTTTTTGGGGGGGGAGGGGGGGAGGGGTTATGCGCCCTGGCCTTGCGTTGACTATACCAGGGTAACCGATAATTAACCGAAGGTGTGCCAACGGTCTGAATCTACGCGCCGACTTGTATGGCTGGCATAATATCGCACAGGGGCGAGTTATCCCTGCCTCGCCTGTAACGGGTCGAAGACGGTATTAACCCAGCTGACTAAATGCAAGATATTCCGCCTCGAATATGCGACACTACTGCGGCTATCGGTATTTTTCTTTTCGGCGATCGAGTGTCCTGAGTGTCGCCACAAGGGGCCGTTCTTTCGGAGGCTAACTAACTTCTCAGTGACTGGACACTTACATGTGACTCTGACCATCAGGTGCGGCTGACCCGTATGTGCAAGTTCTTTGTGCCGGCAACTAAGCTGCTGATTATTGGTCTAATTAAATGGACGCTTCTCGATTATAAGGTTACGATTAAGTTATAAGTCTATGAGTACTGTTCACTAAGCTTTCACTAAGTTCACGCAGTAGAACACCTTTATGACACGTATTGCCGTTTCTGCGTTTTGTGACACAGCCGTGCCCTCGCTGTCAGAACTGACATCGACGACCTCATCGAGGGACAAGGGCGAACGAAGATGGGAACGTCTTGTGACATTGTGGTGAGGATGTTGTTCGATGAATTAGCTTTCGGCGGGCACTGGGCCAGCAGACAATCGCATACTTAAGCATTCGGTGAAATTCCGTCAGGTCAGGATACGTGTTAGAATAAAATGCAGCCACCGCGCGATCATGTAAAAAAAAAAAAATGCAAAGATGACGCTTCTGAAACTCCTACGGTTTCCTTCTTTAAGATCATCTTTGCTTTTTTGTGTGTGTGACAAGGTCAATGAGTGCCATTTTACTCTCTAAATAATCGCATGTAACAGAGTACCGCAAGGATTTTGTTCATGAAGCTTTAACACAGCCTCACAAGATGTCACCACCTACGTTGCTGCACCCAGTTGTCACGGTAATAAGGTGCCGTATTTCAAAAAGCACTGCTGCTGGGTTCGAATCCCGAACAAGGAGCAATCCCAACTGCGAAGCTTGGTCGGTATACATAATGAAAAAATTCGTTTCGCTCGATTTTATGCCTTTCTGAACATCTGCGTTGACGCGCAGCCGAGGCCGGGGTTAACGTGGACGGAGCGCCGCAGCTCGGACCACTGATGGAGAGCGAAGAGCGTTTCCCTTGTAGTTACTTCCAGGTGCATGGCAATATGGCGACAGGAATACATATGACAACCCCAATAAAAGAAATCCCGTTTGCTACCCTACACTGAGAAAAGTGCAAGGAGACAAAAACGAAGAAGAGGAGCATATGCGCTGTTACGAAAGTCGCTGTGTTTCTTTTAGTCACGTGCTAAACATATCTCTAAGAAACGGGCGCACGCCATGGTGCACCGCCTTTTCGCGCAAACAGTGGCGAACAAGATCTTTGGTGCGTCCGAAACACGTCGAGCTGTGTGCGTCTGCGACCGTTCTTTTGTGGGCGAACTATTCGTTCGCCGGAGAAGTGACCGCTGGTAGAGTCTGAACCCCGTTGGCGGCGCGCGCCCGGACAACGCGTCAAGCTGACTGCGCCCGTTGGTATTCCTTTGTGTGCCAGTGAAATTGCCTGCTGCAGTGAAGGTGACCGCCAGTGGAGTGTCTCAACAATGGCGAAAGCCAGTGCGCGCGCGTACGCTTCGTGCGTGCGCCTGCACGGCTATAGAGGCGAATGCCGAAAATATAGCGCATGCAGGACAAAGGACAAGCGGAGACAGGACCAAGCGCTGTCCTGTCTCCACACTTTCTCTTTGCTGCGCGATGTTTTCGCTATTACGATGAATAAGCAACATGTTCTAGCCTATTCGCTTCCGAGGTGAATGCCGACGCCTCCAGAAGTTTATAAAATCAGTCTTCAGCAGCTACCATGCACTTACTAAGAACGCCAGTTTGCTGTGTTGTTATAAGGTCCCATGAAATTACTGTTCTTAGCATTGAACGAACCTCTGTTTCCTTCACGACGGACATGGCGAAAGCCAGGAGCTCGCTAATGCTTCGGCTCTGCGTCGGCATACACGAGTTGAGAAAAGAAGATGAAGCGCGCGCAATCAGAGTGCGCACGGGCAAGGGGACACAGGGTTCTAACAAAGCAGTCGCACCGAGCTTCAGTATGACTTTTGCCGCCATGTGGTGCAGCGACCATATAAACCAGCATTCCAAGATAGACTGATGCGAAAGTACGTGGGCGGTCGTCGACGAGTGCGAGCGCGGTTGCGAGCGACCGTGTCCGAGTGGCACAGCAAGGACAACGGTAGAGAACATGATCCGATGCGTATCACGAATGCGGCGACGAAGAACTTTCGTTTCGAAGTTTTTAATGACAACATAGTAACTATGAAAAGTCATGGCGTTCGTTATTAGAGAGAGAGGCGCGCCCAGAAGTATATATTGACGCAATCTTGACTTTCGCTAAAACGAAATTTGCGCATATATTGTGTTTACCCAACGCTAACATCAGCGACGACTTTAGCACAATGGACGCAAAAAAAAAAAAAAATCGCCTCCCGAAGGTTACAGCGGCATAGCGCGCGTAATGCTATACCGCCAAATTCTGCTAATTAAACGTAGCTTCTAAGGATGTCGCTAAGGACGACACTCAATCGGCAGCGATAGCCGTAAACACACTTCAAGCTCGATAGCCCGTAAGAATTCAGTTGGCAAGGTGAAATACAGGCGTGGAAGTCGGCGTGACGCAAAAGGACCTCAGAATTCTAACCTGACCAAAACCGCACGACAGCCGCTGTCCCGTCCACGAAGAAAGAACAAATAAAAGGAAAAAGAACACTCAGGATTACGACGGTAAGTATATAGGAGGCGGTCACGCTGTAACCCCAGTATAGCAGAGAACCCCTCCCACCGGACTATGACGAATTACACCAACGCGCAAGTAAGCATTCGCCGAACTCCGAAGCTAAAACGGTAGTCCTAAACGCGCGCACTTAGGGGCCGGACCACTGCACAGTCGAGCTGATCGGTTTGGCCCTGTCGACGCGCACATAAGCGGCATGCGCCGGGGAAAAAAAAATATATTATATATATATATATATATATATATATATATATATATATATATTCTTTGCAACCAGTAAACATCGCACGATCGGACGGCACCTCGATCCATTTGGGTTTAATTGCACCGCAGACGGGAGCCCGGCGCGCGCCTTTGCCAGGGGCCCATCTTAATCCGAGCCAGCTCTCCGCGGGCTTATCTTCGAGCGGAGTTGCGCGGTTAGCTTAATCTCGGCGTTCAGATCTACCTGGAGCTGTGCCCGAAGATTGACTCCAATTACAATCGATCACTGCGCGCGCACTCTCGCGGAGTCCGCGAAAATTTCAGCCAAGTACGCCGGGAGGGCATACGTTACTCTTTGTCGCAGGGGTATACGCCATACATTTGGCGCGGTCCAGAGGTCGACCCCTTTTCTTTCACGGAGCACAGCCCCCAACATGTTCTCAATTTTGCGAAAGCGTAATTGTCATTCCTGTCCAGCCCGTTGACGTCACCCGCACCTATGCCAGGAAATACGACCAGTACTATACCCTTGTGCGTATGCGCACTGCACTAACTGTCATCGTTTGATTGATCAGCAAATTGCCTTCAGACGAACCACATTCTTGTGCGCACGCCAGACCTTATAAACCCCAGTTGCAGACTCCTGGCAAACACTGACGTAAAAAAAATTGACTCGTCATCCCAGCACTGCGAAAGTGGATGTCCGAAGAAGCCGTTGAAAACCACCACAACTGCTGAGGGGGGTATAGAATGCTTTATTGTTTCAGAGTAACAACGGTACTATGAGAATGTGATTAATGGCACTTGATTCCTTAGTTGTCAGCTACGATTTAAATAAGGATGGACAGAACAAAAAGACTAACTTTAAAAAACGTTCTTTTTAAACGGCATTTGTGTCTATTCATATGGCTTGGCTTATACCAGAACGAAGAAACGCATGTCTAACTTTCCGCAGCCCTATAGCGCCTCTTAGGTTCCACACCATAAGCCCGGTTTCTCAACGTTCAAACAACTTGATTAACTGATTCAAGGAGTTTGAAATTCTGAAGGCAAGGCTGGTCAGATTAACGTGGACCACCCGCGGTTCTTTAACCTACACCTGGATATGCCCATAAATGCGACCATGTCCGACGCATTACTGTGGGGACGAAACGCTCGAGTATTTCTACATCTACGTGCGCGTTAAATGCTTGAGCCACGTTCGGGAATGGAACCCACGACCTACTGCACAAAAGCAGAATGCCACAGCCACTCAGCCAGCGAGACCAGTGATAGAACAAAGACTACAGAAAATTACAAACCATAAATAAGTGAGACAGTGCTCTCTACTCTTACGTTCCATCATAACACAGATTGTAAAACTACAACACACATTCCGTATAGCCTTAAGATTTCCTCAGTTATTTATACATCATTTTATACAACCGTTAACTCAATCGAACACTTCTATAAGCAGCCGCCTGTCCTTTTCTAGGAAACGGTGACAAATTACGCGAAACACGCACAAATGCACGGAAAAGTCTAGTCCTTGCCACAGTCGCCCCACTGCGCAAGGTGACACGATTTATGTCGCACCACCCCACACGCAGCCACGCGAGCCCTCCCAACGTCGACGCCAATTCCTGGCACGCGCCGTCGTGTCCTGTGGCCCGCTGTCCCTTAGCAGTTGCTTGGCACGCTAGAAGGAGAAGCCCGGTACATAAAACGCCGCGGGCACCCGCTCTGCCCTCGCCGACGATTACCAATGGTCGATCACGGGAGCGCCACTATGGGCGCGTGCAGTGAGCAACTCGTGAGCAGCGCTCACCCGCGCGCACGTGCAAAACACACACACACACACACACACACACACACACACACACACACACACACACACACACACACACACACACACACACACACACACACACACACACACACACACACACACACACACACACAACGCACGCACATGCGCGTGCCGCATACTAGATAGTCCGGCGATCGGTGCGTAGCACAGGGGCCGCACAATTCGCGGCTGAAGCCATTAATTTGAACGGAAGCTTCGATTATTATACCGGCGGCTGACGCCGTATACCCGTTCCGCTGTCCCCTCGGGTTGGCCTTTGGTATAATCTTTTCATCCACCATACTTCCCTCCTTTTGTTTTTTCGTTATTAGTGTGGGTAATCCTCAGCACGCGCTATGCATGATTCCGTAGAAGCCTCTGGGGCAAAGGCAACGCGAGACTGTGTGCGTAAAATTGGTGTCTCGCTATTGGAAGAATACACGCTGTTGCGTGCAGCGCAGGCCCAAGCTGAAAGCCTGGATGCGAGCCGCTTCGCTCGGAGTGTCGCAGGTGAAACGTTGTCGATAGAGCGATATCGCTCTATCGACAACGTTCACTACTATACGGACTATACGCGTGACGGTGGAAGGCACGCGCTGTGGATCGTTGTCGGGATATCGAGATCGATATTACTAGGTCGCGTGGCGATCGAACGGATAACGCATTGGAATCTCTTGAACAGTGTTCATTAGAAAAAAAAACAAATAAATAAATACATAAATAAATAAATAAACCGGTGGACAGGCAGCAACAGTGCGTGCATATCGTATGATGAAAAATGCGGTCAATTGATACAGGCGTCCTCATTGTTGCCCTTCTTAACTAAGACGCACAATGAATCGCATATACCTGTTTCCTAGGGTATATCCCCCTTTCAGAACTCCATATGAACTAATTTATATGGTTTTCAAGGACCAAAACAATTATAAACATAAGTACGAAGGCTGCAGGCATTGCATATTTGTGAGAACGAGGTTCATTATCAACGAAACACAAAAGCTTAACCACGCTTTTCGTTCTTTTTGACATCCTGACTTAGCGGGTATCCTCGCGTCTCCTGACCACTTTTCCCCCGCAAAAGTTCAGAAATGCCCCAATGCAATTTGTTCTCTCTATGCAAGTAGCATTACTTGCAATGCGCGCACTTTTCGGTATCGTGTCCGTTTTAACCCCTTTCACGCCAACTTGGGCCGTTGACTGTATCACACAAATGGAGCCTTCTTGTTGCCTTCTTCTGACGTGGAGGCGTGTTAATACCATCGCCCGTCCAGCGAGCTGCGACGGCATGTGTTCGCGTGAATGCGCATGCTGCGTTAGCGCCGCCTCGCGCAGTTTGAAGAAAACGCCACAGTGCGGGGGGGTCTCCCGCGAGCAGCAGGGGGGTACGTCGAGCGAGAACAACCTTCAGCATGGCACGAGCGGAGCCGTTACAAACGTGCGTCGAGCGCGTGCTGTACGCGTTCGATGAACGCGTGCTACTAGTACGCGTGAATTATATTGGTGCTGTACGCGTGCCCTTCGCAGAGTGCGTTTAATGAGCGGCCCGGCACGCTCGCTCGCGCGGGCGCGCACGTCGGGGGGCCTCGATGTACTCATATCTTTGTCCGGCGCATTCTTCGCCAAGGAAGAAGCAGGCACTGCCTGCGGCTTCTTTATTTCTTCTCACCTTCAGCGCGGATTAGATTGGCCGCGCTGATAAGGAAGCGCGGGGACTCTTACGTGCCTGAAATGTGCCGGCACAGTATTGCGAGCAGGTTTTTCATTTCGCTCAGAATACTCGTCCTACTGCGTTTATGTTCGCATGTTTTGCTTGAAAATATGGCTGAGCTTACGCGCGCGCGCGTGTGTGTGTGTGTGTGTGTGTGTGTGTGTGTGTGTGTGTGTGTGTGTGTGTGTGTGTGTGTGTGTGTGTGTGTGTGTGTGTGTGTGTGTGTGTGTGTGTGTGTGTGTGTGTGAGAGAGAGAGAGAGAGAGAGAGGTTACCCATGGTTATGCCTGGTTTGCTACCCTACCCTGGGCCTGGGAGAAGCGGGAACAAAAGGAAACGGAAACTATACCAACTATACATAGTAATATAATATTACTGTTGCGCAGTTTGTGTGGAGCAAACACTCACAACCAATCCCTCTGATAGCTGTCGGTCACGCACACGTTCACTCGATGGGCGTCAGAACGCGTACGCAAGCGCTTCAGTCATCTAGCCATGCTCACAAAGTAGACCAATGCCAATGCGACCACTGTGTTCGCTGCGCATGGTCAACAAGACAAAATCGAATCTGGGGCACAACACTTCGTTTGCTGCTTTAGCTGAAGTTTCGGCCATGCCAGGCCAGACATCGACGAGAACGACCGGTAGCAGGAACGAAAGTAAAAGGTTTTATTTTACATTATTCACACTGGCTCCAGACACGCAAGGTCTGTTGCGTTTCGCCTGCGACACGTGGTTTTGCCGGCGCGACTGCGGCGGGGCGGCAGACATTTTGGCCCGATCGTCGTCGCCGCAACGCTCATCGGCAGGTGTTTCCAGGCGCGACTGCGGCGATGCGACCGCAAAGGATCACCCTCTCATTCCAGTCATTGTGCCCGAACCAGGCGATGCGAAAGCAGGGATCATCCTCTCATTACAGTCATTGTGCCCGACCGGCAGCGCTACGACAGGGTGCTACGCGATTGTGCTCGACATGGTGCTACGGCAGCGCTACGACAGTGTGCGTCACCATTAGCCCATTGTACATTCACGTGCTCGTCTTTTGAGGGGTTCCTTCTTGCCCTCAACTGCGAGAGTATAAAAACAGCTGCCCCCGGACGCCAAAAGGAGGGCTCCGATTTCTTCTGTTGAGTGAAGTGCTCTCCCGTCTCTCTACTTCGGTCAAACCTGACCGCCAACTCTTTGCGATGTTAAAATAAACAAGTTGTTTCGTTGTTACCAGTCGACTCATGCTTTGCCGGGACCTTCGGATGCTTCCAGTTGTACCCCAGGCCGCCAGGCCAACGCTACCCTTGGGGCTTGCGACCCAGGTACAACCACGGGCGTCAGCGCCGAGTTCCCAACAGATCGTACCAGCGGTGCGATCCAAACAACTGGTGGCAGCGGTGGGATCGCCTCCGACTCGAAACAACTGTCTGCCAGCGGTGAGATCGCGACAACGGAGGCCAGCAGCGAAGAGATGCAGTTGACTGTATGCTGAGCAGCTCATCGACGATCCGGGAGCAGTGCAACGAGCCCTGTGTGATGACTCGTTGCCTGCAGCGGAACGACTGCGCTGGACTCTTGGCTGCGAGGTTTGGTGAGTGCGGGACTTTCTTCTTCTGAGCTTTGCCAGGCTTTTTGTTAGTGTCAGAAACAGAGCTGGTAATTGTGGTTGTCGTTGCTGCCGGGTTAGTTTGCGGCAAGACAATAGTAAGCAGTAGAGAAAGCAGCATTCAGAGCAGCCATGGATTTGAAGTCGTTGCGCAAACCGAAATTGTTGGAGCTTGCAAGAGAGTTGGGTCTGGATGTCTCAGACAAACTAAGAAAACCTGAACTGCTAAAGGCTATTCTTGAGTTAGAGGCTGAGGATGACGAGCTGTCGGAATGCCTTGAGACTATTGAGGAGAGGTCAAAAAGACAGGAGCGCGAACTTAAAGAGCAAAAAGAGAAACAGGAGCGCGAACTTAAAGAGCAAAAAGAGAGACAGGAGCGCGAACTTAAAGAACAGAAAGAAAAAGAAGAGCGTGAACGTAAAGAACAGAAAGAGCGAGAGCAACAAGAGAAAAAAGAAGAGCGCGAACACGCTTTGGAAATGAAGCGTCTCGAGGTAGAGATGGAACGCGCTCGTAATGGAAGTCAGGCACACGGTGCAGGAGAACGAGTATTGTTCAAAATGACTGACCTGATGCGGCCGTTTAAGCTTGGAGAGGACATTGGTTTGTTCCTGGTTAACTTTGAGCGAACGTGCGAGAAGCAGGGGTTCTCTCGGGAAACGTGGCCACAGCGCTTGCTCACTTTGTTACCCGGCGAGGCGGCCGACGTAGTCGCTCGCTTGGATAGAGAGGAAGCAGAGGATTTCGACAAAGTAAAATCGAGTCTGCTAAAAAAGTACCGGCTGTCTGCGGAGGCGTTCCGTCGGAAGTTTCGGGAAAATGAGAAAGGCAGAAGTGAGTCATATACAGAGTTTGCGTATAGGCTTATGTCGAACATGCAGGAGTGGCTCAAAGAAGAGAAAGCGTTTGGTGACCACGATAAAGTTCTGCAGTGTTTCGGGCTAGAACAGTTTTATAGTCGGTTACCGGAGAACGTGCGATACTGGGTCTTGGATAGGCCAGACGTTTGTACGGTGGCTAAAGCCGCTGAGCTAGCCGAGGAGTTTGTGACGCGTCGGGCTCGCGGAGCTAAGGACGGTCAAAAGGGTGAATTTGGCTCGAAGTTTGAGAGGCCGAAGTTCACACCCATGAGAGCAAAGGGGAACACGCGTAGTGCGGATGCGAGTGGAAGCAGTGCGACCGAACCTAAGGAGACGGCAGAAGCCGAAGCCGAACGCAGAAAGCGGTTCGAGATGAGGCAAGCGCGCGTTTGTTATACGTGCCAGAAGCCGGGTCACTTTTCGGCCCAGTGTCCGGAAACAACACCAAAAGTTGTGTTTTTTTCAATAGGCAGCACTGACGAGAACATGAAGCTTCTCGAGCCTTACATGCGAGACCTCCTCGTGAACGGGAAAGAGTGCCGAGTGCTTCGCGATTCCGCAGCTACGATGGATGTAGTTCACCCGTCTTACGTAGAACCCCATATGTTCACGGGCGAGTGCGCATGGATCAAGCAAGCCGTGGAAGCTCATAGCGTGTGTCTGCCGGTAGCAAAAGTGCTTATTGAAGGACCTTTCGGAGCGCTTGAGACGGAGGCGGCAGTGTCATCTACGCTGCCCCCCCAGTACCCGTACCTATTTTCAAACAGGTCCGATCACCTCCTGCGCGAGAAGGGGCTTTTGTTTGGTGAAGCTAGTGTTCAGGCCTTAACCAGATCGAAGGTTCGGGAGCTCGCTGCAAAGGCGGTAGTTGCGGGGCCGACGTTATCAAACAACGAAAAAGGGTCAGAGGCGCAGCAAGCTGATATTCCGAGCACGCCCGAACCGAATAAACTTGAGTCTGTAACGTTAAAGGCGCCAGATACTGGAGAGGAAACGCCCGACGCGGGAAAGTTAGAAGAGCTATCTACTGATTTGCTCATCGCGCCTACGTCAGACGGACTTGATAGGTTGCTAAAAGTCAGCCGGACGGCTTTGATAGCCGAGCAAAAAAAGGATGGCAGCCTGGAAAACGTGCGCTGCAATGTCAAAGAAGGTATCGCCAGGAAAACTGCGCGTTTTGTGGAAAGAGGTGGAGTCCTGTACCGGAAGTATCTAGACCGCAGAGGAGTGGAGTTCGATCAGCTGATCGTGCCTCAATGCTATCGTCAGGATCTGTTGCGCTTGTCACACGGGGGTTCGTGGTCCGGACACCTTGGAGTTAAGAAAACTAAGGACCGTCTCTTGCAAGAGTACTATTGGCCAGGGTGTTTTCGGGACGCAGACCATTTCGTGAGGACATGTGACACTTGTCAGCGGGTGGGCAAACCAGGGGACAAATCGAGGGCGCCGTTGAAATTGGTACCTATCATTACGGAGCCTTTTAGACGGCTCGTTATTGATACTGTGGGACCTCTGCCGGTAACAGCCACGGGGTACAGACACATTTTGACTGTGATCTGCCCAGCGACAAAGTTCCCTGAAGCAGTGCCGCTTAAAGAACTCAGCTCAGTTGAGATAGTTAATGCACTACTGTCCATATTTGCGCGAGTTGGTTTCCCTGCGGAAATCCAATCAGATCAGGGCACAGTGTTTACTAGCGCTTTGACGACAACTTTTCTCGAAAGGTGTGGGGTAAAGCTGTTACACAGCTCAGTGTACCACCCACAGTCGAATTCCGTTGAGAAGCTCCACTCCGTCATGAAGCGCGTGTTGAGAGCGTTGTGTTTTGAACATCGAACTGACTGGGAGCTGTGTCTGCCTGGGGTGATGTTTGCTTTAAGGACCGCGCCGCATGCGGCTACGGGGTTTTCGCCAGCTGAACTGGTGTACGGTCGCTCGCTTCGATCTCCGCTTCGCATGCTTCGAGAATCGTGGGAAGGTAGGGGCGACGACCCAGTCGTGGTGGAGTACGTGCTTAAGCTCCTCGAACGCTTAAGAAGGGCACAGGAGTTGTCAGGTGAAGCAATGACAAAGGCCCAGCAGAGGGCCAAGGTTTATTATGATCGGACAGCCAGGGCCCGTCGTTTTGAGGTTGGCGATGAGGTCATGATATTGCGCACATCGCTAAACAACAAACTAGACGTGCAGTGGGAGGGCCCAGCACGAATTGTTCAGAAACTGTCGGACGTTAACTACGTGGTAAGTCTGCCAGGAAAGCGGAAAGCACAGCAAGTTTACCACTGTAATCTGCTCAAACCTTATAGACAAAGGGAAGCAGTGGTGTGCATGATGGTAAACGTTCCTGAAGAGCTTCCGGTCGAGCTTCCGGGACTAGGCTCAGTGACGAACAGGGAAGACACCGGTCAAGTCATTAGTGACCTTATCAGTAAAGCACCGCTGTCGCCCGAGCAGAAAACCGAACTACACCAGCTATTACAAGAGTTTCAAGGTCTGTTCTCTGAGAGGCCTGGTAGGACTTCTGTACTTACTCATGATATAGAACTTACCTCCACAGAGCCAGTACGATCCAAGGCGTATCGGGTGTCACCCCGCCAGAGCGATATTATGGAGGCTGAGGTAAAGAAAATGCTACAGCTCGGTGTTATTGAGGCAGGTGAGAGTGATTATACCTCCCCTTTGATTTTAGTTGAGGTACCGGGCAAGGAACCTCGTCCTTGCGTCGACTACCGCAGGCTTAATTCCATCACTAAGGATCAAATTTATCCGATCCCTAACATCGAGGAGCGCCTTGAGAAAGTTAGTAGCGCTCAGTTTATTTCCACCCTAGATCTTGTCAGGGGTTATTGGCAGGTTCCACTTACAGAAGAGGCTAGTAGGTATGCGGCGTTCATTTCACCAATGGGAACATTCCGTCCTAAAGTGTTGAGTTTTGGTTTGAAGAACGCGCCATACTGTTTTTCAAGTCTCATGGATAAAGTGTTGCGGGGACAGCAAGAATTCGCTTTACCGTATCTAGACGACGTAGCGATATTCTCCGCATCCTGGTCTGAGCATATGGCACACTTGCGGGCAGTGCTAACCCGCCTGCGCGAAGCGGGCTTGACAGTCAAGGCTCCTAAGTGCCAGTTAGCACAGGCCGAGGTTGTCTACCTCGGTCACGTGATTGGTCAGGGTCGTCGCCGCCCCTCTGAAATAAAAGTGGCCGCTGTGCGAGACTTTCCGCAACCGCGCACCAAGACCGATATTCGGTCGTTCTTGGGTGTCGCCGGCTACTATCAGAGGTACATCCCTAGGTACTCTGATATCGCGGCTCCCCTGACGGATGCTCTAAGAAAAACAGAGCCTCAAACAGTCGTCTGGGACGAGACAAAGGAAAGAGCTTTTAGCGCCCTAAAGAGTGCCCTAACAAACCAGCCTGTGCTACGATCGCCAGACTATACAAAAGGGTTCGTTGTTCAGTGCGATGCTAGTGAGCGAGGCATGGGCGTTGTACTGTGCCAACGGGAAAATGGAGAAGTAGAACACCCCGTCCTGTATGCTAGTCGTAAGCTGTCCAGTCGTGAGCAGGCGTATAGCGCCACCGAGAAAGAGTGTGCGTGTCTCGTGTGGGCCGTTCAGAAATTGTCATGCTATCTAGCCGGCTCGAGGTTTATCATTGAGACGGATCACTGCCCTCTCCAATGGCTGCAGACCATCTCTCCCAAAAATGGCCGCCTCCTGCGCTGGAGCCTCGCTTTACAACAATATTCCTTTGAGGTGCGTTACAAAAAGGGGAGTCTCAACGGTAACGCCGATGGCTTAAGTCGAAGCCCCTAACGTAGGAATCAGCCTCAAAATTGTTGGTTACTGATGTTTTTCTTCCTGAGGCAGGATTTTTTTTAACATATTGCTTTTGTTTAGTGTTTCAAAGTGATGATATGCTTTCTAGTGCAAATTTTCAATTTGTGGACGCGTTCTGAGTGATGCTAGACTACTGTAAGGAACTAGGCAGTGGTATAAAAAGGGGAAAGAGCCTGGCAGGGCTTAGTGAGGGTTGTGCCGTGCTTGCTGACTGAGCGGTTGAGTTTCAGCGTAGTTCTAACGCTTGCCGGGAACGAGAACAAAAATGTGAACTCTCCCGAAGTCACTTTGCAGTGTCCCGTGCGAACCTGAACGAGAGAACGAGGCCTTCTCTGTGCGCTGCGCTCAAGAAACGTCGAGGGACGCCCGACTTCGGTTATGAGCATCATCGAGCGACATCCCTCCGGACAGCGGATGCAGTCCCCTGTCCATCGGGATCTCCTTCCCCCGGCGGGGCGGTCTGTTGCGTTTCGCCTGCGACACGTGGTTTTGCCGGCGCGACTGCGGCGGGGCGGCAGACATTTTGGCCCGATCGTCGTCGCCGCAACGCTCATCGGCAGGTGTTTCCAGGCGCGACTGCGGCGATGCGACCGCAAAGGATCACCCTCTCATTCCAGTCATTGTGCCCGAACCAGGCGATGCGAAAGCAGGGATCATCCTCTCATTACAGTCATTGTGCCCGACCGGCAGCGCTACGACAGGGTGCTACGAGATTGTGCTCGACATGGTGCTACGGCAGCGCTACGACAGTGTGCGTCACCATTAGCCCATTGTACATTCACGTGCTCGTCTTTTGAGGGGTTCCTTCTTGCCCTCAACTGCGAGAGTATAAAAACAGCTGCCCCCGGACGCCAAAAGGAGGGCTCCGATTTCTTCTGTTGAGTGAAGTGCTCTCCCGTCTCTCTACTTCGGTCAAACCTGACCGCCAACTCTTTGCGATGTTAAAATAAACAAGTTGTTTCGTTGTTACCAGTCGACTCATGCTTTGCCGGGACCTTCGGATGCTTCCAGTTGTACCCCAGGCCGCCAGGCCAACGCTACCCTTGGGGCTTGCGACCCAGGTACAACCACGGGCGTCAGCGCCGAGTTCCCAACAGATCGTACCAGCGGTGCGATCCAAGCAGCCCACTCCATGTAGGAGCATATTATACGTCTGAGTTTACACCAGGACACGTCAGTGAACAGAATTTCATCTATGTTAAATTGCAGTCAGCGTCAATTTCGACTCCTCTTAAAACGCGAACGTCTGTAAGGAATGAAACCGTTTGTGAATCTTCCTCAACAAAACAAAAACAAAGAAACAGCCTCAAATAAGCCCGAGATGAACAACCTGAAATTAATGACATCACAATGTCTTGTCGGTGACGCGATATAAGTGTAAAACTGAAAACAGCTGCGTTTTCCTCCGTCATCTTGTTATCTTTATCGATCTCTCTTTCTACCCGTGTAATCTACTAATTTGGTGCTTAACTTTAGTGTCCCAAGCAGATCATAAATGATCCGAGTGGCAAGCAGCCCTGAAAGTACAATAGCTAGCTAGATTTGGTGTGTGCCGACCGGCCTAATTCAGTGCTTCTCCGCGTCAGGAGAAAAGGGCTTGCAGAAGATAGCGCGAAGCTTTCCTTTTTCACATCGAACCACTTCTCTCTCATGAGAGCAGGGGGGAGGTATCTGCAAGTGTCCACCTAGTAGACATGTCCATTTCGCCTCCTACTGGACTTCTGATTGGCTGGGCTGGAGTAGGCGTCAGAAGGAGACAGGTGCCCCAGCCAATCAGCAGGCCTGTCGTCAAACGGGTGTCGTCTGCTACTCAGTCTGTTAATGCGCGCCTGTAATATTTAAAGATAATCGGTTTTCACAGTAAAATCTGAAAGGAAATGCAAGCCATGGGTTGAGGTATAGATGGTTTCGGCGCCGCGAGACGCAGAACTTTTCGACCAACATGAGCTTGCATTTCACAGTGCTGAGAAAATGGGTCAACCACATCATTCGTGAGCGAGCGCCACTTACATAAGCCTTTCATTGGCTGCATGGTGGAAATTCCGAGGGTTTATCTGCGGCTCCTGAGTGGCACTGTTCCTTCGACGCTGCTCGACGCTGCGGCTCGCATATCTAACAAAATTTCAAGAAAACGAACAAGCAAGACTTCCACGAAATGCCAGCCGCAAAGATAATCCTCAAATGATAGTGACCCAACATTGCACACGCCTCAAAATGAAATAAGCTTTGAATGAAAATGCCGCGCGTACACAAGTGAGAAGTTAACCTGGTGAAAAGCGGTCGACAAAATTATTTGCTGTGAGGAGCTCCAAGACGTTTTGCCAAGTACAACGACAAATGTCAACAGCCACATAGCAGCTGAAAATTCAGCTTCAAGTGCACCACCGGATCGCGGTTCCCAAGAAAAGAACTGCTGCGTGCACTAGCGCTGCTAGATTGTCTTTTTTTTTTTTTCTAGAGCAGAAACATTCTGGACTGGTCGGTCGCGTGTAGCACAAGCTCGAACAGCATCATCAAGCTAATCCATTGCTCACCTGCACTTCCTTGCGAATAGCAAGAACTTGGCTACTGAGGGTATTCCAAAAAAGAAAAATGCACCATGCACTACGCTGACATAAATTGTTAGCGCTGTGATGCAGTGCGGTGTATTATTTAGCGCTATGGATTGCTGTAAAAGCTCGGTGCAAAATAAATTAAGCCAGGGAGTCGTTTAGTTATGTTAATGTCAACATTTCTTCGAATATATTTTACACTCCTTCAAACCAATTCAGTCATCTCCAATACGCATTCCGTGGTCTAAGAATACCCCCCTGGGTGAATTACGTCCGCGTACGGCACCTACATACTGTTTCGTAAAACAAATTTTATCTCGCCTTACAAGCTTATCAAGGACCGCGCAGGATTTGCGCTACTCTTTGTAGAGTCGATTTTTAGCGCTTACCGTGCCGAACAGCGTTAAGAACTCTGTACTTTCGCCGCTCAAGCTGCGAAACAAACAGCTGAGGGACGAAGCAAACACGTCAACTCCGCAAGTGACAGAGATCCGCTGCATTTAGAAATACGTAGCTGTCTGTGATGTTTCCGCGAACAGGGCCTCCAGTTTTAAATACGGCGGTGAACACGCCGTAGTTGTAATGTAATACGTACGGCCTGTAATGTAAAAGCTCAACTGTTCAGCAGTCGAGATAAGTATGACAGATGTAGAGTAGGGGGGCTGAAAGAAAACACGGGGAAGAGATTGATAGAATGAGAGTCGTTGATGCGTAGGTAACGGTACAATATAGAGCTCGATCTTTGTATGATGAACGTAAAGAATCAGGCCAGATAAGCAAAATGCTGGAGGGCGTAGATGCGAAATTAGATTAAACAGGCTAGAGAATTACTATTCGTAATAATATGCAATAAGGGGTTGATACCCTCACTACAGCAAACATATACGCCTTCAAGCGTATAATTCTTTTATCAAAGCAAAACTTTTCATGCCTTCCTGCCCGCAATGTCGCCAAATATTAACGACAGATCCCGGAGGCACTGTAATGACTCAACTTAAGTGATGACGCAATCGAAACCGGGCCGATCCCGGAGGCCCGCTTTGGTCGCGTAGGCCTCGTGGTCGCGTAGGCCTCGCGCAGATTTCGAAATGAATTTCGAAATGAATTTTGCAGTGAATTTCCAAATGAGTTTCCAAATGAATTTCCAAATTTCCTGTTCCTGTTTCTGATCCGAAAAGTTGCTGTTCTAGTGAAGTCCGTCTGCCAATGAAACATATCTCCGACGGATACTAAAGAACTCGTTTTGCGTGTCGCTGGTAGCGACCACGTACTGTAAAACATGCGCCAAGGTGTGACGTCCGCGTATGTCGTCAATCACCTCACGACTCGCCGCGGGCGTTTCGGCCAAAGAATTCGTCCGGCAGACAGCATACGAAGCAGCAGCACTGCGCAACCGAAAGTCGTGAGCGATGGGAGTGTTTCACATGCTTCTTGTTCGGCATGCATGAGGCAGGAAGAGATCGAAGGACAGCCTCCGTCATCCCGAAACCCTTTCGCGTACGTTTAACGTTCGGTAGTGTTTCTTTTTTTTTTTTTAACTTGGGTTCGACGGCTATTTTCGTCTTGTTTCTATTCAGCGTCCTTCTGCACGTATCGGCACGCTTCGTCGCCTGTCAACGCACCTCATTCGCTCCGACTTCGATTTCGTCACGCGAACGGCGCGCGCCAGGCGATTTTCCGGCGACCGTCTTGCAAATTGGAAACCCAACGACGCGAATGCGAAAGAAACACACTCGTTGAAATGAGGAAGCGTTTTGGCTGCTATTCTCTCATCAAGGAACTCAATCTCTCAGCGTTAACTGATGAGGAGCTAATCACGAATGTATGTTAAGTACTCCTAGTTCTTTGCAAGGGCAAACACGCACTATGTTAAGTAAGTGAAGGATGGTAAGACGGGGATCGCGGTGCACTACACGCGCGCGAGCAAACGCGAATGGTATCTCTCTCTCTCTCTCTCTCTCTCTCTCTCAGACACACACACACACACACACACACACACACACACACACACACACACACAAACACGCGCGCGCGCGCGCGCGTTTTTCAACAACTACGTCTGCGTTCCGGACGTCCCGTTCGCGGTCTTCACGCCTTCGCAGCTCGAGACTCTGAAGTGCCATTGGCCAACGGCGCAGGCTCGACGTTGTTGCTAGACGCGCACGATTTCCTTGCCGGCTCGCAACGACGGCGGTCAAGCGCACTTTTTTTTTTTTTTTTTCCGAGATGAGACTGGCAATCTTTCAAGAAAACGCCTTTGCCAGGCCCATTAAAGCCTTCCGCGTCTGAAGTGCGGGGCGACACGCCAATGTACTGTATTTACTCGGGTTTTACAATAACCAGGCATCTCGCGTTTTAGATAACAGCAAATTGTCTTTTTCTGCTGCGTTTATAGACGGTAGCTTTTCTTTTTTCAATAAATTCGGTTATTATCTACACTAGGATGACGTTAGGAGTACGAATGCGAGGAAAGCGGTAGTTTAGCGGAGAGAGTGAGAGAGGTCATAAGGGAAAGGCAGGAAGGTTAACCAGGCTGAGTCCGGTAGACTACGCGACAATGAATAGGGGGAAGGGGATTGAAAGCGAAGAAGGAAGAGAGAAGTTCACAGTTTGCACTGGTACACACACCATAAGGCGTTCATCGCTGACTATACCACAGGAAAACCACAGTGCGCGAAGCCCCTAGTGACAGGTGCACCTCCGCAAATGCATTTGAACATATGGTAAGTAATGCGGATACACCAGTAATGCGGATGCACCAGTAATGCGGAAACACCACAGATCTTGGGATTCTGTTAGGCGCTGTCTTGCCCTGTACAGGTGTTTCAATATTACCAAATTAACAAAGGGCAACCAAAGACCAAAGGCACCTATGTAGGCATCCGGAGTGTCAAGCTTGCTGTACTGATATAACGGCCTCAGTGCCTTTAGCAACGTCAAGAAGGGTGCATCTAATATGCTCAAACCAGTCAGAATGGAACATGGGATTTGCACAAGAAATGCTTGTCTCAATTCACTGGAAACTCGATGTGAAAGCTTCCCGTTAGAGTGCTGATGGTGCAAAACAAGCTAAAAGAGAGCTATTGGCTGCCCCCACATTAATCGAGAGGAGACACTACAAATGCGGTAACTTTCAGCTTTCCTTGGTGTTGTTGCAGGTGTACCACATCTTTGTTTGCCGATTTTCTCAGAACCCGTTTTGTTCAACACACCAACAAGAATAACTGCTCTTGTAATAAATATTTTAATGAAACTTCGCACACTTACTTTTTACGCATTTGGCCTTGCAATGAACCTCCGACAATAAGATGACCAGACATATTTTTATAGTTATTATTACTTCATCATTACGCTCCCACAATTATTCAGACCTTATTTTTGATACAATGTACAGATCAATGCGTCTGCTATGTGACTGCCACACACACAAAAAAAAAATTATAGCGAGGCAAATTTAGTTAAGAGTGATAGCGTGAGATCCACATTTCTTAACATTTGTGTAATATAAGAGGAATATATCGATTTCTTTTAGGCGATCCTAATAATGTGCTGTATCAGATAAGCTAATCTTCTGTACATTCTTTCTCTCCTCAAAAAAAAAAAAGAAAGATAAGATAAGGTACTGTACATTCTTCCTCTCCTCAAAAAATAAAAGAAAAGAATGTTTTGCTTCCTGCTTGTCGCAATTTCCTACCACACAATACTGTCAGAGCAGAGGCTGCACGGAAATCCCCGTATACTTTACGAAAGTACATCAAATAACGTGCCCACACGACATTCGAAGTTGCATAATTCCTTGACACCCACCGCGGTTGTTTAGTGGCTACGGCTTTCCGGTGCTGGGCATAATTAAGGTCGAAGAAGCGATTCCCGGCCACAGAGGCAGCGTTCTGATGGGTGCGAAATGCAAAAGCGCTCCCGAATTTCGATTAAGGGGCACGTTAAACAACTTCGGGCGGTCAAACTTAATCCGCAGCCCTCCAAGTAGTCACTTAATGAAAGCTACAATGATAGGTTCCGAGATCACTGTGGGATGCTCGCGTTTCGAGTACACGATTAATTTGATCTGGCCATGCGATCAGCGAGTCTTCTGTTTAGCTCCGATTCCAGACCGAATGCCCCTACAGGCGTTGGTTCCCAGTTCGATCCCCGGACCATGGGAACACATTTTTTTTTTTTCAAGTGCGAAACTTTCTGAGAAAACCGCCCAAGTTGCCTTTGTAGCTAATGTGGCAGATAGTCGGGCGGACGACAATTACATCATTATTTCTTTTTTCCTCGAAGTTTCCTTCACCACGCGGGCTTCTGCAGAATCGATTTCTCATCGTCCCAGGTAAAAAAAAAAGAAGAAAAAAGAAAGACAAAAATAAGGCAAAGGAGAAAAAAAGAATGTCTTAACGTTCGGTTGTGTTGTATATATTTTCTGCGCGTTACATGCGTTTTCACGTGCCGTTTCACCGACGTCTCACTGTGGTTCGTTAGCCTGTGTCCCGCCATCACTTTCCTTCAAGCTGCACGAGATGCTGCTGCGAATCGGTTCCGACATGGGAGCAGCCAGCGGCGAGCCGGGGGCCCCAACGGGTCTCCACCGGCTAGTCCCTCAGGACCTCAATAAAAGTTCATTGTCTGTCTGTCTGTCTGTCTGGTAGCGACACCCCACTGGAGATAGAGAGAGAACAAACATTATTGTACGAAGGAGCTCCGTGCGGTTAATGTCGGGTGGAGCCCACTTGTAGAGCCCCACTGGCGGCGGCGACTCGCCGGGCCTGGTCCAGGGTCGCCAGTATTGGCTTCCCAGTGCCAGCTCGGAAAGCCGTGCCTCCCAAGACCATGTGGCGAGTGTTTGTGACGAGCTCACCAGCCTGCAGATACTGCCTGGGCTGGCGGCTCCGCACACTGGTAAGTAACGTGCGTCAGTGTGGCTGCGTGGTTGTTGCACCAGGGACATATCCTGGCTTCTGTACACTTCTGGAAATATCGCGTGCAGTCTTAGATATGTGCGGGTACGCGTTTGTCTGAAGGCGGCGCCAGTAAAGACTGGGAGGCGACCCTGCTCAGCAGCTCCCGGACCAGAGGAACAAAGAGCTCTGGTCCAACGGGCTCGAGCAGTGGCTTCGACCAATGACGTCCCGGACTAAGGACGACGCCTAGTTTAGTGGAGACGACGAGCTTAACGCTCTCGGTTGAATAAAAGTTTTCACCGCCACCACCACCACGCGCGCAAGCGACGAAAGTACGCGGAGAGCGTTCTGGCGGCGACCCAGGAGATTGGCGAATAAGGAGGGCGAAAGCTGGCCGACTGGCGTGAGAAAAGTCTAGCGGGTGAAGAAGAAGAAAAAAGAAATAGCGCCTTAGCGAGGGCGGGCGGAGCGTCGGTGCCAAACGGAGGGCAAAGCGCCATTTGCACGCGCGCTGAAACTACAGGCAGCGGCAAAATTTTCCGACTTGTCTCTGTCGGGCCGTTAGCTAATGGACAACGCCTGGAAGGAGCGAGGGAGGGTAAATGGCCAGAAACGCGGAAACTGAAAAGCCGGAGGCGTACACAAACGCTGCCCAATCTGTCGTCTGCTTGGCATGTGCGGATGGTTCATAAGGTAAGACAAATATTATCGCATGTAAATAATAATAATAATAATAATAATAATAATAATAATAATAATAATAATAATAATAAGAAGAAGAAGAAGAAGAAGAAGAAGAAGAAGAAGAAGAAAAAGGACAAGAAGAAGAAGAAGATTAATAATGACCAATCAATGAGCTTTAAGCCTCCACCTCCCGAAATTATGCCTTGTTTGAATGAGAAAAAAGTGTAGGTTAGCTAAACTTTTATTATTATTATTATTATTATTATTATTATTATTATTATTATTATTATTATTATTATTATTATTATTATTATTATTATTATTATTATCGGTCAGCTTCCATGAAGAGCGCTAAGAAAACATTCGTAGCGTGCGGTCGGTTTATCGACATACGTTAGCCGGTCCGCTGCGACGTCACGCCGTGCCCTCAGAGGCAACTAAAGAAGGAGCGTCTAATCAACTAACAAAGAACGGCAAGAAAAGCGAGGCCACACCGACAACTAAGTGCGAAATATTCACATTCGGCCTGCGTAGATATGCAGGTAGCCCCGTTTACCTGCCTCCCGGCGCTCCTCTATCGCGTCCTTCAATCTCCTTCGCGGGCATCCCAGCTCAGACGTCCGAGTCGCATGCATTGAAGCCTCGAATAACGTTTTCCTCTAACACGGCGTGAACGCGATGATCAAATTTGCCCCCCGCCCCCCTCCTCATCTTTGACTCAGACGTGGTTCCCTTGTTTGAACTGGCAGTAATTAACTTTCCGGGCTGCAAGCGTTCCCTCTTCCGATAGCGGCCGAGGTCAAGGTATATGGAAGCAGTATCGCGCGACCGGCTAAGCTCACTCTCTTTGCAAAGCGGCCGACGTGTCGAGACTGGCTTGGAAGAATGCGCGCAGTTTTCATTTCTTTTCCGTCTGCCGCGAGAGACGATAAGCTTCGCTTCGATCGCTTCGGAATTCGCCGACCGTTTTTCATAGGCCAGCCTTCCGGCACGTGGCCTCTTTTTCTTGTTCTGGCAACAACAACACACGTGTCAAGGATAACGGCGGCCGTGTGTCATCGGCAAGAGAATCACGCTCCCCTATACAACAATTCCCTCGTTTGGAGGAGACTGCGCTGGTCGCGATTTGCAGTATACTCGTAGAGGCACTCAAGAGGCTTCTCGGGGAACCTGCGTTGCGTAACATGCCCGAGGATGTGCGCTTATTCATTCCCGCCAGGCTGCCTTACTTACAAGGAAAGAAGGAGGCGAGAGGCTATTTTTCTCGCGAATCCGTACGAATCCGCTTGGTCCCAAAATAAGAAGGATCGGAGAAAAAAGGCCATCGATTACGTGGCCAGCATTCCGGCATTTACCAGAAGCAGCTGCTTCGTCTTTGAAATACTGGTGCGCACGATTGCTTCAATAGCAAGAAAAGTGTGACGTCGTGCATGGTCGCACGAAGTGCGTGACCTCTTCACCCGTGCCGAGCGGAGATACCATCTGAGGTCGAGTTCACCGCCTTTCATATAATAAGTTTGGCTGTCGTGATGTCGTCGACGTTCACCTGACTTGGGCGAAGAGACATGACCGCTTCACACGCTCGCGGACATCTATACAGGTGCATGAAACCAACGTCTGCCGTTTTTCCCCTCCCGTTAAATACAATTTGGAGGCCACTTACCACTTATGCAGATTCTGATACCATCACTGTCACGACGCTCTACTACATAGGTTAGTGGTCCTCAACTCCGGGCCCGCAGCGCTACATAGGCTTCATTAGCCTTTTTCTGAAGCAGTGGCCATCCGGGACCGCAGGAAACGTCCTCTTTTACATGGTTCGCAAAGCTTTCTGCGGGTGCCCACCAAAAGTGAGACAAGGCTGTCCCACACTTGATTTGAGCGCGACACACCCACAGCCGCGCATTCTAGACGTGTCACGTTTTTGAGGATGAACGAAAAGGAAGGGAGCCGAGGGGCCCGATTTTTGGTAATCACATCATAACAAGCCAACAAAGACATCAAGGTCAACGTTGGGGAAATTCCGTGTACCATCCCACGTCTCCGCATTACGCGTAATGCATTACGCGTACTGGGAAGGCGTGGGATCGTTCCCGCCTGCGGTCATGCAGTTGTTTTCTCATCCATTTGTTCACTTCCATTAATTTATCGTTTCTTTAATACAATAAGTAAGTATAAGCAACTTCCCCTATGTTATCCGTGGTGTCTGTTTGTTGGCTTCTCATGATATCGTTTTTTTAGCATGTCACTTTCGGTGAGCAACGATTAGGCAAGCCGTAGACAAAAAGACCGTCGCTCCATTGAGACTCCGCGACGGAGATACATTGACGTTGCACAAGTATGAGAGTGCCCCCGAAACTGACAGATCGAGAATACAGGCCCGTGCAGGTGAATGACTACATTTAGTTACTGCTGTACTACCGACTTGCCACTAGGCCTATCCTACAATTATAGACAAACTACGCGCACTTCGTCCATATTCGAGATATACAGGTATGCATGTATACTACTATTACTAGTACTGTTAAATTATCGCGAACTCGTGCATCAACTCATTATGCACTTACACAAAGCTTTGCTGCATATAGATTCCAATTCCTCGGACCTGTTGTATATTTAAAAATCTCAGGTGCCCTCGTGAGGCCGCTGGGGTGTGCTGCAAATTAGGAATCCACCTTTCGTTTCGATGAGGCATGGTGGTAGAGCATCCTTTTCGCCCGGGGTGTTACACGCCAACCGTAACAAGGGGCAACGGAAACCCCATATATATAGAACCCCGACTGATCTGTGGGCTGATCCTATATAGGCTGGAAGTGTGACATTGACCATAGAATTATGCGAATACTCCCTGTTACGCTCCGGCCTCGGTGACCTCAACCAATTTTTTCTAGGTTGCCGAGGCCCCTATAGGGGCCTTTTTAAAAGTGGCAGGGTGGGCATTCGGGGCAGTCTTGAGCAAACCTTCTCAGGACTGATGGTAGATGCGTGTGTCTGCAAGCGCGTGACGACGTGGGCTACTGCCGCGCAGCCTGTGGAAGTAAGACGACGCATTCCATCGTTCGGGTCGCAAAGAGCTTGAACTCGGAATCCGGAGGTCGAGTTGCGTTTGTACATTTCGATGAAGTGCACTGAAAACGAGCACGAGATCAGCGACGAGGAGGCACATCCGTTGCATTGCTGCTACATTGTGGCTAATTGAAATGAAAAGCGGGGTATCCCACATCGCCCACATTCTCCGAGAGCGTTAAGGAAAAGCCCCAGTTCGTTCACGCGCGTTTACCAAAGCTCTCCGTCCCAGCACGCAGAGCATACCCATGTGGCACGCACTCCTCCCGTCGCCGACGACCCTCGCACTGGCAGAGCGCCGAAGATGAACTGCGAACCAGCAAACCTTGAGTTACCCGCTCCAGTGGCACGCGCCAACGACTGGTTACAAACGGACGATGACCACTGACGGCCGAACACTGACGAAGATCACAGACTCTGCATCGGTCCCTATGATCCAGTTTGGACGGAAGCTTAAGCTGCGATTGAACGGCAGCAAGGAACGTCGTCCTCTGTAGTACCTAGGCAAAGGCACATCTAGAAGCAAGATTCGATCCCAGCAAAAAGTCCCCAGATTTATCTGGTTATACGAAACTTCCTGCAAAAGACGTCTCCCGTTCCCGCCGTTGACTGCAGCGTCGTCGCACTGAAGGTAAGGGAAGCACACCGCACCGCAGATCTTGCCACTATGCCTTGGGGATGAGTCTTCCTATGGGTACAACCTGTACCTATAAAAAAGAATTTCCCTAGTGTAGCTCCTTCGCTATGCTTGCTTGGAAGTGTGTCGGGAATGTTACGATCGGCCTGCAGGGGTACTGAACTGCAAACATTTAACCAGCCGCTGCAGTTGTTTCGATCGACCTGCGGGAGTAGTGATCTTCGGAGGAGCGACCTTCGAACTCTTCCCGGCCCGCTGCGACGACTCGCTTTGTAAAGACAACAATGCGCCTCTTCAACAGCCAGCGCCGGCATGTCTACCCACGTTCGGCGGACCGAGTAGTTGATTCGCTGTCGCCTTCACGGTCTGCTTGGAGCAAAAGAACTCCTGGAAAGGGGTGTTTTGCGGTGCTTTCTCACGGGCCCCAGAAGTCCTCACAGTCAATGGACAGACGCGGCTGCTAGCTGCGGGGTCAGCTCTGGGATCAAGAGGCGCGTGCTTGGGTCAAGCGTATCAACCCCTGTATATACGAGACCCCTCTCACCTCCGTGTGTTCAGTGAAACCAAAGTGCGGAAGTGAGTGTGTAAACCCTCCTCCTCAAAGGCGGCTCGACTACGATGACTTTGGACGCTCCCATTGGGCGAAGGTTGAACGGCAGTTTTCCCTTACCTAGGAATCTAGGGAGGACAGAGGGCTTTTAAGCAGCCGTTTCCGGCTGTTCGGTGTGCTCTATTTCAGTCATGCTAGACTGATCAACTCGATGAGAAATAGACCCTCCCTTCAACAGCGTCCTTAGCGTGGATGAGTCGGATGACGGCATGGGCCAGCTACCACTTAGTTCATGCCCGACCCCAACTCTTACAGCAAGCACACCCCGGCGGCCTCACGAGATCACCTGATATTAAAGAAATGCAGCAGGTCCAACGCATTGGAATCTATGTACAGCGAAGCTTTGTGCAAGTGCATAATGAGTCGAAACACGAGTTTGTGTTAATTTAATATAGGCACACAGTGGCACCGAAGGCTTTATTCAGACATTGTACAGAGGCTAATGCAATGCCGCCGCCGCGGATGCGCAAAGGCGAGCTTTCTGGGTTTTTTTTTTCTTTCCCCAACATGGCCGGCGCATCCGTTGCCGCGAATTCGCGGAGGCGAGCGCCATCTAGTGGTGGTGCAAGAAACCCAGCGGCGCGCGTCCTCCGCCGTGATTGGTTGGTCTATTCGACTACGGAACAGCCACGCCACAGCACCGACAGTCACGAAAACCCAGCGAGGTTGGCGAAGCTTCGCGTTTAATAAAGCAGGATGCAAAGGATCTTCGGGCACCCAGAGAGCAGCGGAAGGGGGGGGTTAAAAGCTGGAACCAGGGCAGTCCATGGGTTGAGGCCGCCGAGGTCGGAGCGCAACAGGCAGTGTTCGCATAATTCGACGGTCGATATCACCCTTCCGGCCTAGCATCAGCCCACAGATCAGTCGGGATTCCATCTAATGGGGTTTCCGTTGCCCCTTTGGTGTCCTGGAGGCGCCGCGAGAGTTTACTAAATAGCGACACATTGTTTGCACTTCCTGCGCAAATGCTAACAGGAGCGCGATTCGCAGCGAGCACCGCGAAGGAGCTATACTAAGCGATATTCGCGTCGTAGGTGAAGGGCGTAGCCAGACGAGGCCTAGTCCCCAAAGTGCAAATGTGCCTACATTGTCGGCAAGGTGTGCTTGCCATCCCTTCCATACAGCGGCGCTGCAGTCGCCGGCTGGATCGGCGAGCTGTAGTAAACACGTGTCGGGAGTCGCCGAAGAGGCCTATCGAGCGCAGCTGACGTTCGTCAGCTGGGCCTAAAACTCTATAGAGGTGTCCGAGCCCTCGTGGTGTCTGGGGAGGAATCCGCGAGCTACGCCTACAGGAAGCTATAGATGGACTTCATGACTATAGCATGGTGGATAGATCTGCAGCTCCGAGATCGACAGCTTCCGATAGACTGTTTTCGTGACATCCAAGGTGGCACCTCAAGAACTTGCTTACTTTCTTCAATGCAGGTGATACGCTGAGCCGAAACACGGGGAGCTTGACAAAGGTGACTTGGTCTTCGATGCAGCAATGTTGGAACATCATGGCCGTGAACTAGGGTGGTTGCTTGGGCTAGTAATTCATGATCAAAAATAACGTACAGCGCGAAGGACAAGGACAGCGATAGACGACATCCTTTTTGATCATGAATTACCAGCTAGCCCAAGCAACCGCCCTAACAGCGCTGTGTATGTCGTCTATCGCTGTCCTTGTCCTTCGCGCTGTACGTTATTTTTGATCATGGCCGTGTCGTAAGCAATAGACCTGAGAAGAGTTTGGCAGTCTGGAGTAAGCGGTCTAACCAAGACTGATATCATCCTTAAGAGACGTCAAGTTGGCTAGACTCGAGACCATTTTCACAGATCAGTGTGTGTACATCCAAGCACACACACGCGTCTACAGTTCGTTTCCCCTTGTTTTGGTATATCTCCCTTAACCTCATGAGTAGGGAAGCAAATAAGCTATCTCTGGGGAAAACAAATCTTGAAAGCTAGTCTATATATGATGTGGTTGCGAATAGCATCCAGAGTGAGAAAAAGGTGTCCAGTTTGACACTGTTCTTTGTTGACACTCTTTGTTGTCATGGTACCCGCCGTGGTTGCTCAGTGGCTATGGTGTGGCGCTGCTGAGCACGAGGTCGCGGGATCGAATCCCGGCCAGGGCGGCCGCATTTCGATGGAGGCGAAATTCTAAAACACCCGTGTACTTAGATTTAGGTGCACGTTAAAAAAGCCCAGGTGGTCGAAATTTCCGGAGTCCTCCACTACGGCGTGCCTCATAATCAGAAAGTGGTTTTGGCACGTAAAACCTCATAATTCTTTTCCTTTGTTGTCATAGTTGTAATTGTGGTTGACCTGGCTGCAGATGCCGCGGTCGAAGTTCCCGCTGCGATTCATGAATGTAAGAACTCGAGACTCTTCGTACAGCGCCATAATGGTTCCTTGTGAACTCCACACTAGCAGCTTCGCCTGACCAGTGGCGCAGCCCAGGCTTCACAAAAAGGACACGGCTAGTCTCCAGCGTAGCATGGTGGCAAAAATGGCGGCGTCGAATGCGCTGCGCTTCCAAGTCGCAACGGAAAGCAAAGGCGCGCAAACGTAACGCAGGCAATCGTCTCGCATGGCAACAGGAACGGAACGCGGGCATTAAACAGGGTACAAAGCTATAGCAGCAAGCCGCGTGGGGCGCCATCTGATACTGCGGCTCGCACGAATCCTGTTGAAAGCCGTCCCGCTGCGGTGGCTGGCACATTTTTCAAGCCGCTTACGGCTTGCATCTTCGGAGAAGACACGTATAGCGTGTAGTGAGAACTGAAAAGGAATCCAAGAAGGAACCAGGAAATCAACGGGAAAAATAAAAAGAGGCACAGAACCACTCGCCGACAGCGGGCAATCCTATAGCAAAGCCCTAAAAACGCCTCGTTAATCAGAGCTAGGATGGTCGATCCGGTTCTCACGATTTCATCTATAGCTGCAGCTGCTACCGTAATCCCTTTGTTGATTTGTTCATTTCGCTCCCCCCCACTTGCTTTTCTATATAAGCTCGAAATTGACGACGTTCGTAAAAGCCAACGATTGCGACAACCTCCGAGCATGGAAACACTTTATCACGAAGCCGTAAAAAATCGCTCAAGGTGCCCCCTTCTCCACCTCCTTTCGCCTGCGTTACGTGAGGCGGCTCAGGCGCGGCTGTAAGCAAGAACGGCCTACCCAAGACGTTCTCACTAAATGTGTGCTGCACTGAGAACGCTGCCGCTCGCGTCTGCCCAACCAAACGACCGAACCCGTATCACGTATAGCTATGCCGGTATTCACCCCGTTGCGCTCATCGGAAGCAGCCGCACTGTCTGTTCCGGCAAATAATAATCCAGGAAGCTTGGCCGAAAAGGAAGGAATACACCGGACAAGAAAGGTAAATGGGCAAAGGAAAGATGATGGACTTGAAGCATCCTAGTGTCCGAGCATCGTCTGCTATATGCTACAGCAGACGATGTTTGGACAATTGGATACCCCGCGCCCGTGCGCCTATTCACGCTACTATGCAGAGCCCAGTGCAGGGTAAATCCGGCGCATCTAGTGTACCCTTCTGTCTTTCTTCTGCGGCGGTTGTTTTAAAGCCTAACTTGTTGGCTGATCGTTTATGGTCATGTACGAATTCCACCGCCCTGCAAGCATACTTTATGAACTCCTAAATGGATCAATTATTTCCTTTTACGACTTTTTGCTCAAAATTCCCATGAATCTATGCGCAAGTATCCTTCTGCAGGTAATAAAATAAAAAAATTAAAAATAGATAAAAACCACGTGCTCTTTTTGAAAGCACAGACATAACCTTAATGATAAGTACCATTGATGCAAAGCGATGAGCCGAACGCTTTCTGCAGTGCCTTGGTGATCGCCTTTTCACGACCAGCAGCTCCTCAGAGCACTGCACGGATTTATCGAGACACACAGGAAGGACGGTGGCGGTGAGGTCAAATGGCGGCACTTTCTAAAGATGAGATGGATATGATGCTTAGGAAGTTACTCACGCGCGAACGCATGTCTGCGACACTCAAAGTCGTAGTTAAAACTGAATAAACGGTTCCACTAAACCATTCTGGCTTGAGACTCATCTGCATACGATCGCGCACACCAGCGCGCATACCAAAGCTAGATCTTAAAGTTATAAATGAAATTCGAGGTCCCACCGGCAGTTAAGTATCCAACACAGCGGGTGAAATTTATGTATAAGCTCGTAATGCCTTTTATAATGTATACAAAGACGTTTAAGCGGTTACAGCTACACTTCTGCTTCCTTGAACCATAAATCATAACTCGTGTTCAAAAGATAAATGTAGCTTTTAACGACTTATCTTACTCGACATCTGGCTGTTGGATCCACGGCTTCTCCAAGGCCTTTCACTTTTCCAAACTACTTCGCTCTCCCTGAGACACTCTGGTAACAGCCTGCAACGATACATCGGCTTTAAGCAGGAATTAATTTTATTTTATGCGGCACATAAAGATTGAGTGAAGGCTGCTGTACCGACGTTGTCGTTATCATGACCGAGCTTATGATCAAGGCACGACGTAACCATAGCCATGCACATCAAATGAAGCAAGGCGTGAGGCCGGGTCAGTTCTACGTGACGCCAGCGGATTCAAACTTGCGTCCCGCATTCACTGTCGCAGCAACAATCTTGAGTATGCGTTGTGCGTTTTTTTTTTTTGGTACGCACCTCTCGCAGCTTAGTCGTCCTTACACACCGCAGGTGCAATAGTGAATTCATGTGCTACATTGTACAAAGCTAACGGTGCATTCGACCGGTCACTTCCGGGCGCTACAGAGCACCCTCCCGGATCAGTTTACATTCCGCTGACCGAAATCAAGCAATCTGAACATATTCTCCTGGTTCAGTCCGAGCGCCGCGCTCCCGCCCAGAGCGTTCCGAGGAGTTCTCGCCCTCGAGCTTTGGGAGCGCGACCGAGATCCGACAAACTCGATCACATGGCTGCTCTGATTGCTCTGACAGCAGATATACGTACAGTAATTTTGTTCTGTGCGACTGTCCTGAATATAATGTTCAGAGACAGCCCCTGGCGACAGTTCTAGCGCAGCTTGACAATAGACCATTGTCAGTTGAAACGATTTTCACATTTCGCCGACAAAAGACATCGCAGCTGAAGGCGACGAAGGGACTACTCCGGTTTTTGAAAGAGACGGGCTTGGACAAGCGGCTGTGACAGTGATGTCACGTACCACGCAAGAGTAACGGACTATACTGACGATGTGTGTGCTGTGCTATGTGCTCTCTCTCCCTCTCTCTCTCTCTCTCTCTCTCTCTGTGTGTGTGTGTGTGTGTGTGTGTGTGTGTGTGTGTGTGTGTGTGTGTGTGTGTGTGTGTGTGTGTGTGTGTGTGTGTGTGTGTGTGTGTGTGTGTGTGTGTGTGTGTGTGTGTGTGTGTGTGTGTGTGTGTGTGTGTGTGTGTGTGTGTGTGTGTGTGTGTGTGTGTGTGTGTGTGTGTGTGTGTGTGTGTGTGTGTGTGTGTGTGTGTGTGTGTGTGTGTGTGTGTGTGTGTGTGTGTGTGTGTGTGTGTGTGTGTGTGTGTGTGTGTGTGTGTGTGTGTGTGTGTGTGTGTGTGTGTGTGTGTGTGTGTGTGTGTGTGTGTGTGTGTGTGTGTGTGTGTGTGTGTGTGTGTGTGTGTGTGTGTGTGTGTGTGTGTGTGTGTGTGTGTGTGTGTGTGTGTGTGTGTGTGTGTGTGTGTGTGTGTGTGTGTGTGTGTGTGTGTGTGTGTGTGTGTGTGTGTCTCCTTCCTCCCCGTCTTTCATCCCCCCTTCCCGCTCCTATGTGTAGGGTAGCAAACCGGTTGAGCTATAGACTGGTTAACCTCCTTGCCTTTCCTTCTCCACTTATTCCTTCCTTCCTTCCTTCGACTGGGGCAGGATTTCTTGGGCTCTAATATTTCGAGGGCTCCGCATCGCACCAAACCGAGTTTGAGCGCAACTTAGCAACCGGTGTCAAACCAAAAATCAAATGGTGGGCTTTGACGTACCCCAGAACACCACGGAGGCCGCGAGACACGTCGCATTGCAGGGCGCTGCATTAACTTCGAGCACTTGGTGTGTCGTTTAACGTGCACATGCATGCATCTCACGCGGGCGTTTTTCGGCACTTCGAGTACCATCGAAATGCCGCCACCGCATCTGGAACTCGAACCCGCGACCTCGTGCTCAACAGCAGCAGAACGCCACAATCATCTTTGCCACCGTGGAGGACACAGAGCTAAGCGTACCTGTTTTACATGCAGCTAGAAGTTCCAGCGCCGATTCAACAAGCAGATAAACGAGCAACGAAAAAAAATTGAGTAAAAAAAGGTACAAAACTCAAATAGCGCATCTTGTTAGCATGTATGGCATCTCGACCAGACTCGAGCAGTTGCATACCGTACTAATTTCCCGCTTGCACGCACAACACCGAGGCACGCATTCTGAATTGAAATTCGACACTCCCGTCTTGCATGGTGAAGATCTCGTTATACGCAACGGGCTTCTTTTCTATTTTGCTATCATTTTATTTCGCCTGCACATAGTTGCCAAACTGAAGTTTCATCGTAAAGATATCGTGGAGACGATACCGAAGGGAAAGGGAGACCGAGCAGACGCAATTTGGGGGGCAGGAACGAGCACTTTATTAGCGATCATGTACAAGGGGGTGCTGATAAGTATGGAGCCTTATACAGAAAAATTGCCCCATGTAACTGAATTCCCGGGTATATTGCCCAATTTCTCAGTGGCGCAAAAGTCAGCTACCTGTGTTTTCAGCGCATCTGTACTTTTCAGGTCCAAAGTGAACACGGCAGCAACTCCAGAAATGTCGAGTGCGGGAGAGCATCAGACCAAAAATCAAGTTCCTCTTTCGCCAAGGCAGAGGTGCGAAGAACATCCACCATGAAAAATCACAAACATTCGGCGACATTGGCCCTTCAAATGATACCGTTAAAAGTTGGGTTGCCAATTTGAAAACTTGTCATTTCGGTATTGAAAGCGAGAAACTAGAAGACCTGTTTCTGTACCTGTACCTGGAAATGTGAGAAGCCATCCATAACGGCAATGTGAAGTACCACCGAATATGAGCCAAAAGGTACGCTACATATCTCGGAATATCACGTAAGCGAGTTTTGTCACATTTCTGCAAAAAAAAAAAAAAAAAAGAAAGAAGACCAAGTTAGTCGGATCTCCTAGTAAAACGGGTAACTGGCGATGAGCTATCGATCTGCTGTTGTGATCCCGATAGAAAGCAACAATCCAAGAAATCGACGCCCGGTAGCTCCCCTCAGGACAAATAACTTCCGTGTGCAAAGCTCGGTTCAGAAACAAGCAAAGCGAGGGCGAATTAGTGGGTAACTCGGAGCAGTGACACGCGATCTGTTAGCCTTCTGGCTTGCTCGGATGGTATTGATTGGCTGCCCCGGATAGACATTCGTCCAGAGTTCGACTCCCACGGACCAGGACGAACATCTATTCAACTGAGAGGCTTTCTTTCTGAGCAACACGCATGGATTTCCATTGTAGCTCCGTGCTACATTGTAACGGCTGGCAACATCCGCCCAGTGCTTCAAGTTGTCGATCCATTCGCCCTCGCCCCGAGATCTGCGAGCCTCTTGGTTAGCTCGGATGGCAGAGGGACCGTCCAGGCAAAGCGTTTGTCCTGGTTTTCAATCCAGGGCGATTTTCTTTTTTTAACTGCGAAGCTTCCTTAGAGAGAAACCCGTACGTATGGATTTCCTTTGTAGCTTAGTGCTGCAGCAAGATGGATGACAACTTTTTCCTTTCGTTAACTTTCCTCGACCTTGCGAGCTTCCGCAGAACTGATTTGCCAAGAACGCATGTAGGGCTAAGAGTGTCGAAGCGAACCGGAACAGAACGGAACCATTATTTTCAGCCGAACCACCACCAAGCCGATACATTCAAGGCCATCCGGAAACCAAACCGGAACCGGAACTGTTTCTAGGAACGGTTCCGAGACGGCTCGACCATGGGTTACGCCCAAGGTCGTCTTTCCTGGAATTCTACGACCCTGCAAGCAGCAAATAAAAGAAAAAAGTAATAATACATACGATAATTACGCAGAGAACGCGAAGACAATGAAATAAATACCCTGTTCTTTTCTACGAAAGAAAGAAATGCTATGATGTGAGACAGAGGACACTAAGTGTCCGAATCACACTAGGGAGACACTCGCATTAGAACCGATCGCGGTTGCTTGCGCTTAAAATTTGGTTGTAGGTAGACAAGTTTTCGAACACGTTTACTTGGCAGCCCTGTTTCGAAGCTCGTGATGACCATTTAAGAAAACAACCTGTATAGAAGCTATAGGAATAAGCAGATGAGTGCAAAGGTCTTGCCACCAGATTGACAGTTCCACGTGATTCGAGGATTCCCAGACGCCAGGCCTGGACCAAAACATACAGAGCGTCCTGTACATTCCGCTACGTTTGAAAGCTATGCTACGTTTTCAACAGGAAACTGAAAGCATACGATGAAGGCAGTTGAAAACTATCCTGCCGTTTTCTCATCGCCGTGGTCCTCCCTTCTAGAATAGTATGCTGCACAGCAGAGAATAGAATAGCAAGCATAACTGTTTGGAAGTTTTGTGACTTCTCTTCTTTGCTTTTTTTTCCATTTTCCCTGTGCAGTAAATAAAAATTTAAAGACGAAAGCCCAGTCGTTCCAGATTTTTACCCGGACTTTACACCTCTGGCCACAACTACCACCGCTTCCACTACCGGGCAATAACTTCAAACTAGTGTTTTACACCAAGATAACCTTCTAACTACACCATTTCTTTTAGACGATCCATCCGCTGACGATAACTATCAGACTCGGTTAGGCTAACCAATGCCTACACCTTCCAAAATCCGGCTAACGACGTGCCTAACACCCATCCGAGAAGTCAAACATGCAATAACCCTAGGTAGCACGTGCTCTGCTCAGGGGGCTAGATGTGCTCGAGTCACTCCTCCAAAGTATAAAATTCATTATAAAAGCCCGACATTTTTTCTTATATTTCATACTTCAATTTAGTCCGAACATAGTGTACTATTCCGATGAATCCCGTCTTTGGAAAAATCGTAGCACGACTTAAAGCCCAGTCGACTATGATTTCCTATGCCTTAATAATTTACTTCACCCTAAACAATTTCGTGTTAAACATGGGAAGAGACGTGGTGGTGGGGTGAGGGGAGGGGGGGGGGTACACCAAGGCAGGGATACATAGCCGATATCTGTTCCACCTCAGCGTCCTGCGAGATCGGAGGTGTGTCGTCAGGAGGTGTCCAAGAGCCCTGTGTCTCGAATTAAATTCAATCAGCAATCGTAGCACTCCCTTCCCGATTGCCGCGGGCCCTGCTAGGGTAAACGACGTCGCAAAGGTCCTTTGTGAAAGACCATTCTTTTAAAAGCTATCGACCATCGCCTTTTTCTATCTCTGTCGAACTGCTGGCATAGCCAAACGAAATGTTAAATGTCGCTGTATAGCCACAGAAGGCACAATGGAATGAAATGGAGTCCCACTCTGCCTTATTGTTTTATACACCCGGGTAAGCTTCCCTCGAAGCGAGCGCAAGGAAGTGGTCAAATTTCCAGCGCGCGTGTGTGCGTTCACGCCTCCGGGATTGGAACAGGAGGTCCACCACACCACTCAGCGCTTCTTAGGGCCAGGACAGCCACGCTTATACCGTTGCGAGAAGGAAGGGGGGCGAGCCCGCTTCTAATGCGCGAATTATACGAGCGCGAGGACGGAACGGGTCCGCCGGACGCGCGTACGCTGAACCCGGATGAACAAAAACGTGCGGCAGGGGGGCGTCTGCTACACACCGCACACCAACACATGCTTCCAACCAACAAGTGTCCGTGCGAGCGTACCCGCCCCCCCCCCCCCCGCGCGCGCGTTTGTGTGTGTGTGTGTGTGTGTGTGTGTGTGTGAGAGAGAGAGAGAGAGAGAGAGAGAGAGAGAGAGAGAGAGAGAGAGAGCGCAATTGAGTTATTCTCGTCATACGGAGGCATTCACGCGAAACGACGACTCCGCGGCGCGCGCACGGCGCAAGCGTGCGTTGGACGACACGCGCGGTGTACACATACCTTACTTTGCCCTCACCCTCCCCCTCCCCCCGAGTAAAACAGTGCATTATCGCGGAGGGACGACAGGGGCTAACGTGTGCAGTGACCGTGGCGGGCAGTAAAAAATTATAATCAGCCTCTCTTTTACGTCGCCTACAGAATGAAGGCCTCTCCCAGCGATCTCCAATTGCCCCTGTATTGCGCCAGCCGACACCACCTCGTGCCTGCAAAATGCCCTCATTTCATCATAGCACTCAGTTTCTCTGCAACCCCCGACTGCGCGGCGATTTTATTGCGATAGCAATTGTAGAAACTGTGCGGGCGCATTTCAGCTGTCGGCGTCGCCGTGAGGTTCCATAAATTCGAAGGGCAATAAAAACCTCGCCGCGCGCCATGTGCTGTATGCGCGAGTGAGAGCTTGCGGGGGTGAGCCGGCGATCGTAGCTCAACCTTGCGCACGCAAGGGAGGGACGCGGGGACGAAGCGCACAATCTTCCGTCGCGCGACGCTCCAGCGGGAGGGTAGGGGAAGGAGGGGGGGGGGGAGGAGCTCTACTCCGGGCCGCTGTATCTTGAAGGCCTTCTGCGAATGGGACACAGTCCGCCACGCGCTGTGTTCCCGCAGCTTAGTTCGCGTAATGCGAGACGCAGCACGAAGGTCAATTCGCCTGCTGCTGCTGCTGCTGCTGCTGCTGTGCTTCCTCGCTCGAGCGTAGCCGCTCCTCGCTCGAGCGTAGCCGCGTTCATGTTTGCTTGCGCGCACGTGACATCATGCTTATTAATTTAGTTAGTGTTCCTACGTTTACAAGTTTGTACGGCCGACAAAGCTACTATGCTGATTTCGTACAGCTGCCCACTAATTTGCTGTCGCAATGGATGGTTCGCCTTTCGAGTGAAACTGCAGCTTTTTTTTTTTTTTTAACATGTCTCTATAGCGGCAATCAATAGAACATCATATTATATTCGGCTAGAACTACAGAGAGACGTGTGCTCATTTTGATGCCCAACTTGTACGCCTGTTCTTAATTTGTTGTAGCGATAATACGAACATTATGAACATCCCTCGTATTTAGGCTGCTGCTTATAAGCGTCCCAAAGATGTCCGAGCTAGCGCACCGAAACGGACACAGAAAGGGGAAGGAAAGGTAGAAAAAGGTAACTAAAGAGACAGCCAGTTTACTGCCGAAATTGGCTGGCGTAGAGCGGTGGATCGAAACAGCGGAACAAAATTGGGTGAAAAGAACAGTCTTCTACCAATACTGCACCTTAGTATCAAAGCGCACTAACAGCGTCTCAATCAGTGTCAGTCTCCCACTGCAAGTCTTTCCATCGCCGTTTCTCTGACCAGCGATTGGAGCCGAGACAATGTCACCGCGCCGTAGGTGCGTATACAGGGCCGCAGCACTTGAACGCTCCATTTTCTGATGCCATTTCTTCGCGCGCTTCGTAGTGGCCAGAGCGACGCTCCGGCCGCGTTGTCAACGGGATGAGCCGGCCGCGGCGACATATCACATATAAACAGTGACATATAATCGAGCAGCAAGCGTCGCTACACAACCGTGGCACCAGCGTTGTCGATTTTGGCGAGCAATTAGCATTCAAGCTGTCACAGCGATTGAAATAAGAAGTTGGCCTTCTCGGAAAGCTGTAAATATTCGCTTTATGGCCCTGCCGTGTCTTCGTGGGGATCGCCGAGTGACTGCATGTCGCGCGACAAAGTGAAGACGACGAAGGCGCGCTCAGGCTCGCGCACAGGTCCACCATATTGCGTATGGCTGTAAATAATCCTTTACATTTCTTTTGAGAGACGCGGAGCGTCGTTTAAACCATCGTCATTCTTGCATATATCATTAACAGGTTCACTCGTGCCCCCCCCCCATTCCATGCATATTTTTATTCCTTTTTTTTTTCTTTTTTTCCCACTCCCCTGGAATTTTAATCCTCTTCCCCCTCCCTACACCGAGCAGCAAGCATGTCAGCAGTAGTGTAAACACGCCGGCAAATTTCAGACCGAATACTAACGAAGTGTTCCTACAAAACATGGACGACCCTGTCGCCCTTCCCGAAAAGCGCGTGACCGAGCCGCATAGGTTTGATCACGCTGCACACATTTAGCGAAGGCAAAGTATATGAATAGCCCCCCGCGAGGACAACACCACAGACGACAGTGCGCACGAACATGCCTGTCATGTCGCGGCACGGTCGTGCATGCTCGTGGTACGTGCGTTCGCACGTACGCACTCTCCCGTCGCACGCAGTGTCGAATTACAACCCTTGCTGCCTGCTTGCAGACTCGCTTGTTTGCCTCCTTGCAGCCTGCACCTGCGCCCTCTGCACCTGCGCCCTCTGGCGGCTCGGACCACCGACTTCGGGTCGCGCGTTTCGCGCCGATAATTGGTTCGCCGCGGGACGAAGGCTGGCGTTTGCGCGCGTATGTAGATTCTGCCGGACGCGTCCCTGCATATACCGGAGCTCTTGCGCGTAGCCGGAGAGTTCACAAAGGGCGACTAGTACCACCGAGTGAATGATCCGAAGAATCCTTATTGGGCATAGCGTCGATCTCGTTGGAAATGAAGCTCTTGCCGTTTCAAGGTGCCGCCGCGTGGGAATCGCGAAGGCACGCCATTTAGAGGACCAGGAAGAGCTCACCCGATTACGACAATTGTCGTTTGACCCCAAATAGTTTGGAATCGCCTTCTGGGTACACTGCTACGCGTTTGTCACCTTCAGCGTGATATCCCCCGCGCAGGCGCGAGCCTCTCAGGCTTCTCGTGTTGCGCCATCACGTCACCTTCCTCTCTTCGTAAAGCTTCTTTTTTTTTCAATCTCAGTTCGGGGTGACGAATCGGAGCTGGAAGAACGTGTCATAAGTGTCTGCGCGACCTTTACAGAGCTATATTCTTCTTTCTCTAATAATGATGATGATGAGAAAGAGAGAGAGATAAACTTTATACAAGACAGCACAGGAGCGCAGGTGGGTGGTCCCCTCTGTCCGGGAGTCCAGCGGCCTTAGTTATCCTTCGCGCTCGGTCAACCAGGTTGAGCAGGTCCGTCGAGTCGGAGATGGACAGCACTGCCTCCGATTGCCGTGTGGTGGGGGTGTGTTATGGGTGTGAGCTCTGACGAGCTTGCGCAAGCCACATACCATGTGGTAAAGCGCCGCGCATTAATCGCAGTGTGGGCACTGTTTTATAATGATGACGACGATTAATTGGAAATGTGCGTCACGTTCAACGGCAAATGTAGGTTTACTAGCGACTGACCGAGGGGGGACGAAACGCTGAGCACCCCGGTGAATAGTACCTCCGTAAAACGAAACTAAATCATTAACATCATTATCAGTAGCGAGTTTCTTTCTCAGAGCGATCGAGGTACTCAGCGTATCTTTCATGGGAGCATCATGCGCGAGGTTAAAGTTAGGAAATGAGGTGTAAGACGTGTCTGGTTTACGCACAGGAAGAGAAACGCAAAGCTGAAAACGCTTTATGAACCGAAATACCTTTCGCGACATCACGTCCAAAGCGGCCACTGATGTGGCGCGTGCTGAAACCACATCTAGAAGTGGCTGACCTCCAGTTGGCTCCTCGACTATCTTGCATAACACCAGTCGACATAGAGAGCTCAAGACGCTCCCTCGATAAGCGGTCGTCATGCCCAGTGCGAGCTACGAATGACCACGGTACACTTAAAGCGTTAAAACCTCCCATGAGCAGTAGGTCTGAAATGAAGAGCTCGCACTCGAGCAAGAACGCGTTCCGTGAAGGGATGAAAACCTCGATGACCCCAGAAACGTCGGTCATTGCATATTACGGGTTTATGGATTATTGTGGAATTACAAAGTTGGCGAAATTGAAGTCTCAAGTGCCGCGATGAATACGCCACAATTCCTAAAATCAGGTTGCGGTGAAGCCTAATCGATGGTAAATTCAGTCAGGATCACGGAAGCGGGCCACCACACCGATCACATCCATCCTATAGCTTGCTTGCCCGCAGTCGCGGCACCGTAGGCGTAGGGTTATATACGAGAAAGTACGGCGTACTTGCGCCTACCGCTGTGGAAACCACTCGAGGCGAGGTCTCTCCAAGCGACGGTGGCCAATTGCGACGATCACCCTCGCGCGCGCTGCCTGCCGTTCACGTGCGCATGCATATATACATGCGCGATTCCACACGGCATACACAACTGCGGCGGCGCACTACCCCCCCGGCGGCTTCATGGCAAAAAGCCGATGCCGCCGACACCACGGAAACGCGCGGATGGCCGAAGATCGTTTCCGAGTAAACAGCGGCGGCACCGTCGCATGCCGGCCGATTTTGGCGCGGATGCCCGGATGGGCTAATGTGACTTCGCCTCTGCACCTCGAGCGATTGAGGTACATGCGTGGGGAGGGGCCTAGCGGCAGTGGAAATGAAATCCGAGAGGTCTTCAAGAATGCCCTTGCTCGCGCTCGAGACATGGGCTATCCTGGGCCATTTTTACGACGTCATTAGCCTCCGCCTAGACCTCAGGCTGTAAGGAGACGATCTCGAAAATGCACATTTCGTATAAGCGACAAAAAGGTGCGCGGCCGACCCGCTTAATTGTGCACCATTTCGCAGTGGCAAACGAAGCATCGAATTGCCGGCAGTAAACTTGCGCCGCTCGAGCGCTGGCTGCCGCTTACACAGAGGTCCTTGAAGTCAAAGTTGTTGCCTCACTTGCCTACATACCAACGACGCCCCACAAACACTATAGCCGTCGCTCCTGTATCGGCGATGTTCGTTCAGTGCAGTGTACGATGGGGCGTAATGACGTTGCGATGTCTCCTGGCGATGTATTCAGCGGGTCCGCATCCCCTTCAGAAGACTATTGCTAGCCTGCTTCCCTTTTCATGCATGTGCAGAGTTTATATATGTTCATCTAATCAATATACGCAATCACCTCCAAGAACTTAACATGCATGTGACCCGTGTGCGACGCACTATGAACTAAACTTTCCAACCAACGCACAACTGAGCACAGTCTTGTGGTATTACGGACATGCGGTTTGAGATATAAGACAGCGCGCATTACTGACGGTCTTTGCTTTACGCAGTGTAAAAACAGGAATACAGTAACAGATACGCACGCCGTATCGACGCTTCTACAGCAACCCAGCAGATTGATTTAAATTAGTTACCTACCGAAGCTTGTTCAATCTCTTGGCAAACAAATTTGCTTGTCAGGACGGCCCGAATGTTCGTAATCTTCTAATCGAACACAATTATTTGAGGAAAAACGACCTTCGAACCAATAGCACATAATTTGTCCACAGAGCCATGTGAACAAATGTGCAATTGTCCGTGTTTTCATGTCACGATAAAAAAGAACATATACATCTGTGATTGGGACGTCTGATTGCGAAGAACCTGCAGACTCTGTCGATCTGTTGATATATTGCAGAGGTACCTTGGGCAATGTAGGCGATCGAACTTATCATTAAAGCGAAGATTCCGAGAGCACAGCCTCATTCATCACAAGAAAAGAAATCTTGCGAGCGCTTCTGCAATGACTGAGATAAGATAGGCAGATAAGAGGCAGAGCCGGGGAGTTGAGGGAGCGGGTTCTTTAACGAACTGGAGAGGTTCGCCAGGCATCAAGCTTAGCACGCCACTACGAACGAAAAGGATGACAAATGGAACGATTTGCAAAGCACTTAGCTAAGAGACACGCATCATATACAAATGCACAATATTAGGCGAAGCGCGCAAAAGTAGTTACACTAGTACCTCGTTGAGGCCAGCGTCCTTCAAGAAGTTCAAAGCCACCTTCGCAAAGCGGCACCGATCTGGCAGCACTATAGTAGTAAGAATTCACATAACGTAAGCTCAAGAAGGTATGTTCAGTGTGAACACATTGGGGCGGTCTTTTGGTATATGTGAATAAGACTGCATGCCAGAGAGCAGATTAAGATCCTCCCGTGCATTGAACGCTGGGCACAGTGGCGACCCTACCCGCATAATTTTCAACGAAAAGCATTTCATGTTAGCACCGTTCAGGCAAGCAAATAGCGCCTGTCAAGATGGTCCGGCATGCTGAACTCAGACATTGGATCATAAGCGGGTAGCCAACTGCGAAAAGACGTTCACTTTTCTCTCTCTCTCTCTCTGAAACGGGAAATAATGCAAGTGCCGGGCAACGCACTCAGCAGACGACTCTATCACCTATGTCAGCAAATGGGCCTATAAGAAAGTGGCCCAGCGGACTTCCCATAAGGCTACGAGCGTACGATTTCAGTTCATATATACACTGCTCATGGTTCGCGAATGGAAAAGAGCGTGAATGTTGCTTGCTCTCGTTCGTTTCTTTCACTGCCTTGCTCTCGGTGCCTTTGCCAGGAATTTTAAAATCTTAAGCCTATGTCTGTTTCTCTCACATTTTTTTAGGCGCTACATCTTTTTTTTATGTTTCAATTTCTCGGCAATGGTAGACAACAACGTTCACAGAAGCGATCGATTGGGACGACCCGATGGATATGGGCGCCATATTGTTGTGGCACTCTAACAGAACAGAAAAAACTCCACAGCCTGCATCACAAATGCATATAGGACAGTAAAGAGACATGAATCAATAAAAAACAAAAGATCCAAGCAAAACGTCGATTGTTCGGCCGCCCCAGCCCACCCACGTGCAGCCATATATCTGGGGCGGGAAGTCGCGGAAGCTCAGTCAGACGCAATTTGCAAAAACGAAACCGATCACGAGCTCGCGCCCAGTCGAAGATCCCGCGCTCAGTTCTCAACGCACCGCGAAGTCCATAAAACCGATAGCACGGGTTTAGGAAGAAAGGGTCGAAGCGGCGGCGCAAGCAATCCCATGCAGGCCAGGGCATGTACACGATGAGCAGCGCTATACCAGACACGTAAGAACAGACAAGAACGCGTAAGCGTTCACGATTCGCCTGAACGAGGCTTACGTACGGCACGCAGAAAGAAGTACGTGCGTTGCCTCCTACAAACACCGACACACAAAGGAAGCAGGGCTTGACGCAGTACGCACACATCAGCCAGCTATAAACAAAGCAGCGTGCATCTAGTAAATAACGCACGTGCTGTAGAAGCAGCGTCGGTGCGCAAACGAAGAGCACACGCAACCGTGCCGCGCAGCTTAGTCGTCCACAGCGCCGGCTAAGAAGCGTGCAACAGGTGGCGGTAGTCAGGAAAACACCGGTAGTCCCCCCCCCCCCCCGACCCCCCTACCAACGTTGCGGTCGAGTCGCCGCAGCGGAGGCGGTTAGGCCTAAGCAGGCTCACGCTCGAGTCCGGCAGCCCGTAATTACAACCTCTCCGGGCACGCTTTCCGCGGTTGGCCGGCCTAACAGCGTGCTGCCGTCGCACGCCGAGGAGAACGGACCGCAGAGCGGCGGAACCGCGTCGAAGCGATCGCCGCGGAGATTCGAATTGAGGAGGGAGTCCGACCGACCACCGTTAAACCACCTCCGTGCAGTAGAGAACGCTGTATACGCAAGGCAGGGTCGTGGCAAATTCGTTGCGGACGTGGCTGCGTAGGAAGATGATGGAAACGGCAGCAAGGCTCGGCTCGGCTGTAGGCTTGCCTCGAGTGAAGGCTCAGCTGCGAAGAACACCCGAAGGCTGAGCCAATACCTCCTGGTACCAGATACCTTCCGCGCGAGCCGAGAACTTGGTTCCAAGCCATCTCCCCTTTCCTCCTCGCCAACAGTGTCAGCTGCAAGAGCAGACGGCGGTGAACGCTGGAAAACTAAATCGCGCACCCTTTTCGACGGAGATTACTGTCACATCTGCTCACATCTTAAGGAAGCGATGTGCGCCAGAGGCCGAAGATGTCTAGCTATATGAAAATTTGTGCGAATTATGCGGCGTTTTGGGTCGCCACCTCTCCGGGACTTCATTTGTAACAGCAGCAGCAGCAGCAGCGCTCCTTGCCTTAATATTCCACCAATCGGCTCCAGTCGTTGCATAATGCTACACAAAGCAGCTTCGCAAATACATGATGTGCTGTACCGCGTTTTGCTGATGTGAGAACCATTTGAACAACGGCACATTCAGCTGTTATTTAAGGCGTGTGCGCATGAAAAGCGTTTCGCGATTTTCTTTTTCCCTCGGTCCAGATTACACGTTTGCAGTATGTACTAAGTGCGTACGTGCTTGTGGAGCCTACCTTCTCATTCCGTGGATGTTGTTAACGCTGTGATGTAGTATAAAGCCGCTCCACATCGTCGAAAATTAGAACAACTTCTCTGTTTCCGCTTATTTCTCGCCATAGACCTTCTTCTATAGGCATTTGTACAAGAAAGAAAGAACAATCAAATCCCATTTGATTATTCACTGATTAAGCTCCATCAGCACGGCAATAAACCAGTAATCTGTTTGCCGAGCCATCCACTACCAAAAACAGTCTCCAGCGTATCAAGAAAATAACGATGTTCGCTACGCGTTTCACTTGCTTAAAACAGAATTCGGAATCATCAAGACAGCGTAGCACGTATACGACACGTTAAGCATTCCAGTGTTCAATAACATCTCTCTCTCTCTCTCTCTCTCTCTCTCTCTCTCTCTCTCTCTTGGATCTTGGAAGAGGCGGCCCGGCGAGCTCGCAGAAAAGAGCGAAGATCACGACCAGCACGCCTCCACGCCACACGAGCGCGTCCGTTACACGCGAAGCCAGACTTCACGGCAGACGCTACCAAGCCGGCAGCTGCAAGCGACCGTACACAGTGCACGCCCGGTTAGTCCTCACAAGCGTATAGCCGGCCGCGCTGACCAAGGTTGTGGCGACGGCGCGTGCTGCACAGCGCGCGAGCGCTCCTGCCACATACGCGGCTGATACACAGCTGGAGAAATCCTTGTGCAATGGCTGGCGCACCAACGAAGCACCACCATAGCGACGTTTTCTTTTTGGCGACCACAACAACGTTCTTTTAGAAAGCTATAGTCATACAACACACAGCTAATCATTGTTAGAAAGCTTGTTTAGAACCAGACTATAAATGTGTTGAGAGGCTATTCGTGCAGTTCGCTCGCGAAAACTTGCGACCTGGTGCACAAAACTGATCATTTTCCCGCTGTGAATACATGCGTCTGCGTTTGACTATTCGACATCCAATTCGACACTAACCATTCGTATTCCATTTGTATTCGAAATAGTCGCCCAACTCAACTGTATGCACGTAATCGCGAGCACTGTATGGTCCATCCCAGAGCGACCAGTGCACAAAGAAATTTATGATGGACATTTGGTGCTAGTCTATACACCTTAATCAGCAAAGGACTCATCACGAGAGGATAGGAGGCGGACAATGGCAAACATCTGATGCAAATCGAATATTAATCCGTCTGACAATCCTCGCCATAAATAGAGCTTCAGGTGCATAATAATCTGATTGTAATCTATATGGTCGCCCGGAGGTGCATGTATGCGGCCTTCTTACTCCCCAAGTGGATTCGGAAGTGAGGAGAGGCGGGGAATGAGTGAACAATAGACCAGGTACTTAAAATTTATTCCAGGAATTTGCGTATTTACGCGCCAAAAACTACTATATCAGGCCCGCCGTAGTGGCTGACTCCGGATATTAATTTTGAAAATCTGGGGTGCCTTAACGTGCACGCAAATCTAAATACACGAGCAGGTTCTTTCGTTTTTCTTCCCCATTTCGCACCCATCGAAATACGGCCGCCGGGGCCGGTGTGGAACACGCAACCTCGAGTTCAGCAGCGCAACACCATAGTGTCCGGTTTGCATGTAACTATATATAGCGTTGTAATTTTCAGTTTCAAAATTTGTACTTTTTCATACTGCCTGTCAAAATATAGTTATGCAGTGTTCATTGCATTGCAGTGCTAATGCCCTCCTGCTTTGGTCTCGTAAGAGACTGGTATAATATTGCAAGCAATAAATAATAAAAGTGACCTACAGCGGCGGACACGCGTTGGGTACCAAACAGGACGAAGTCCAGTTAACCGGCATGGAACCCGCAAACCTCGACATGAGCAGAACACCACCATAGCAAGTAAGATATAGCGGCGGATACGCGTATACGGTAGCAAACTTGGTTAAGTCTAACTAACCTCCTAGCTTTTCCTTCCTTCCTGCAAGCTCGCTTTCTCTCGCTCTTTCTCTGTCGCTCTCGCATAGAATTGTAAGATTCCGACTTTGGTCGCTTTAATGTTGTCGCACGATATCTGAATAAAGCGAGTTCTGCTGGCAAATGCAAATCGCAGCTCGGGTTCGACTCCTAGTGAGTAAAACAACGTACGCCAAACGCACATACGCCTCAACGACAGATTAAGTGAGCACAAGTATAACGCAAAAAAAAAGAAGAAAGTAATCTCTAGACATTTAGGTTCTCAATTTAGAAACCGCGGTTGTGCATCGTTTTCGGTTGCGGCCAAGCGGTTGCGCATCTTCGGTTCATTCTTGTACAACCAGCATTTATTTTTGCGCCTTCAAGAAATAAACCTTCACTTGTAATGCGCCTGTAGTGCGCCTTGTGACCGTCCACGCTTCCATTTCTTGTCCCTCGTGTATAGTATGGCACCGTTTGTCGCTATTGTGGACCAAATTGTGCTGCTGCTCCACATGCTGACGGTGACGCTAACGTTGAGGAAGTCCCCTAAACGACACGGGAACAAGAGACGTGGGAACACACTCGTCTCAAATCAACCGGAAGTAGACAACACTTGCGTCACTGCATGAAACAGGCGTGACGTAGCGATGGCCGCACGGTGTAAAAGTTAAGGGTGAGAGGAGGGTCATATTTAACTGCTTGTATCTGTTCTATCATAGCGCGCCGACACAAAACTCGTATGACAAAGCATCCATGGCCTTTTAACAGTTCAATAATAATAATAAAAAAAACTGACACGCCATCCCGGCCCTGCGAACGTCCAGCGAAGCTGTTGTAAAACCACCACAACAACTGCTACGCATGCTTTATTGATGGTTCGGATGCTTGTATTGAGTTTGTTCTTTAATAAAATTTACACTGCTCTGTGTGTTGTATGGGTGATTTCAATGAAATATATGCAGTGTTCGCTTCACTTTGCTGAGCGCTTGTAGCCTCTGCCTTACGGGGCATGAGCCATTGCACTTTTGCTTGCTTACTGGCGTGTGAGCCATTACTGATGATGATAGATGCTTGTTTTGAGCATGTTATTTATTTGAACGAACGCTGTTCTGTGTGTTGTATAGGTGATTTCAATGAATGTATGCACTGTTCGCTTCACTTTGCTGAGCGCTTGTATACCCTCTGCCTTACGGGGTATGAAGCATTGCATTTTTTTTACTTGATTACGGAGGTATGAGCCACTGCTTACAGGGGTATGAGCCATTGCTGATGATGATAGATGCTTGTTTTGAGTTTGTTTAGTGAAACGTACGCTGTTCAGTACGTTGTATGCTTGATTCCTCTGATAAATGTACGCAATGCGCGCTTCACTTTGCTGAGAAATTGTAACTTCTGCATTACGAGCGGGATGAGCCACTGCATTTTCGCTTGCATAGGGCAGTATGTTCCACTGGTGATGATAATTTCTGCTCCCGGACGGACCCGAAAAACGCCGACCACCGAAAGGCTAACAGCTTCGCACTAAAAGCGCATTCCTCTGTAGCTTTCCTCTGGTTCATTGTCTGTTGACTTTACGTAGTTGTTACTCTAGAGTTTCCTACTAAACTGACTAGATGGCGCTGAGTTCGTTCGCGGCATATCGTAATGGAAGGTCAGGATATTCAGCCAGCAAGAACCGTAGGAAACGTCCGCCTTCCAAAAGCGTTGGGATTTATAGCGGATGAAAGCTTTAACCAGACAGCGGTCGAGATAAGCAGGAGACGTTTAGGATATTGTTGGTGAAAGAAATCGGGTAAGAGATCGATAGAGCGGGGGTCATTAGAGGCATTGGTAACTGTACAATGAAAGTTCTGGGCAGATCAAGGAGAGATAGGCACAATGCTAGGCTGCGATAAATGTACAACCTGCTTAGCTCAAGTAGGCTAGGGGATTATTTTTTACCACCCGGTTCAGAAAGGGGGTGTCATAAATAATCGATCACCACAATATTCGCGCTTGTGGCTTCAGAAGTTCTTGGGAATCAAAATAATCCGGTCTCCAAAATCGCAAAGACATACATTAGAAGCGAGACGAACGACGTTTCGGCAAATCCATGTATCAAGCATCATTCCCATGCCGGCTGAACCATCATCTATGCAGGAAACTATCCCCTGAAGGTGCGCTGTAGACATTTCGGTGCACGATTCATTTTTTCCTTTCCTTAAAATGCGTAACTGCATAACATGCATATCGCGTGCATATACTATATACAACATGTGCATTATTGTACGTAGAAAAACGTACATACAAAGCAGGTCGAGAAAGCAACTCGTGCACTTAATAATAAACACTCTGCACTTGAACACGAATTCTTATCCCGTATCATCGCTAATTACACATCGATCGTAAGAAAAAAAATGCGAATCGCATTAACGTCGATTACAGCTATCAAATCTGTCTTATTTTTCATTGTAATGATTGAAATACCGAGTTTTGCATGTGTGTGTGTGTGTGTGTGTGTGTGTGTGTGTGTGTGTGTATGTATGTATGTATGTATGTATGTATGTATGTATGTATGTATGTATGTATGTATGTATGTATGTATGTATGTATGTATGTATGTATGTATGTATGTGTACACATATAGATACAAAATTTCCCTCCCTGTAATGACCCTCATGATAGCCTTAGCTGTACTAATAACAGAATGTATTAAAATAATAGTAAAAAATAACAAGCAATTATGCTTTCGCCAATTATGTCCACTGGTGAAAAAGCGATGGACATTAAGCTCCGGTCGCGCTGAACTCCTCGCACCCTCGATATCTCAATTTCATTTCAGCGTAATGCGTATCGCTACAGACGACCACTTCGCTGAATGCACTAGCAAGTTTCGCGGGACGTTTAGCGGGCTGCGTCCCGACAGCAATTGCCAAAGAATATATAGACTTTATTTCCTCTCCCGTAATGCTTGCGAACAGTAATTGACTTGCGCGGGTACTTCCGAGCCTGTGATTCAATTCGCTTTATGCAAATGCCTACGCGAAGGACTATAAGCAGAAGTTTACTCTATGATGACTCACTATAAAATGCACTAAGCAACATTCCTACCATACCCTGGAATGAACTTGCACAAATGTGACATCTATCGATAGTCCTTCATTATTCGCGCCTGGATAGGGTGCGGCCGGTCCTCATTAAAACTTGAGACGACGCTGAAATTCACTGATTCTGCTCGCACAATTTAGAGTCTGTTCTCAAAGCAAAAACCCCCTCCTCTTCTCCTCACGCCCCTGTCGCAAACTGTTTGGAAAGAGAAAGCGTCAACTTTCACACAAGCAAACTGTTTGGAAAGAGAAAGCGTCAACTTTCACACAACTCGAAAAATGGGGGAGGGAGGGCAAAGAGGTGAGAGAGCACAAGAGCTGCTACGCGGGCCGCACTTGGAACCTTGGCCCACGGCGCACACGTGACCCAAGACCCCTGGCCTAGATAATGGCGCCAATAAAAACATAACGCTTTTAATCGGCGTCGCGGGTGACTATTCCGTGACCTCCACCCATTGGCACGCGACAGCAATGGTACAGTGGCCGCGAACGCTGCAGGCACGACGACCGCCTTGCGAACTCCGGCACGGTGCTGCCATCTATCGGCGCGCACAGGCAACGAGGTAGCTCCTATAAGCGATCAACGTGCGACCGAGACGACATATCCGAGCTTAGGTTGAGTCCTCTCGCAACACATCAAAACTGTACTCGAACTGAGGTTTGTGTTTGGACGTTTCATTTTTATTTCAGCGCATGCAGGCAGGACTTCTGAACCGATGGTTTGTAAACGATTGTAAAGTGCCAATACCGCATTTTCTGTAGTATACTTGGCAGTACTTATCTTATTTTTGTTTAAAGCACAGTGGCAAATGTAGCCGTTGTGTTTACCACGCCATTCTGCCCACAACCATCTGTTTACAACGCAGTAGAGCTGGACATCATGGTGAAAAACCATTCATAAAACTTCCTTCTAAATTTTCGAGACACTGACGCTACGGAGTGCTCTTTTCAGAGTCTTCGTGAATCAAAGACTCTTAAATCATGTACAGGTAACGTTGCAGATAAATTTCTCACTATGTCCGTATAGGCGACTCGCTTCTTTTTTTTTTCCCCTAAGTAATCCCGTTATCACGACACTATTAAGCCAAAAAGCCTCCACGGCTGGTTTCGAGGCAAAACACAGGTCGAACGCACCCCTATGAGTAGATCTGCTGTCTGATATGTGATTTTGTAGCACAAGGCAGCCAAAAGTCACGCGCAATATTAAGCGCTACCGTACAGGATTGAGAAGCCGCGCGAGCTTCCAAAGAAATATGAACAAAATAACATGTGAACAAGAGGGAAAAGAGGAAATGCAGGAAAATTAACCGAAAGCACATATAGGGGGGGGGGGGGGGGGTATTCTGTAAGAGTCCACCTAGTTAACTGTCCACTTCGGCCGCTGCTGATTGGATGCAGCACTACGAGCGAGGAGGAGACGAGCGGCCTTAGCCAATCAGCAGCGGCCGAAATGGACCCCCAGAATACCTGCCCCTTCCCCCTCCTGGTTTATTATCTTGTACTGGGGACGATGATAATGATGACGATGGTGGTGGTGGCGGAAATCGGTTGTAGAGACGAAAAGAGTTTAAGAAATGGGTGAGAAATAGCGCTATTTGAGCGCACACGCGAAGGCGCGCAGCATGCCTATGAACCGTATATACTGCAGTGACGCTTCTGGTTGCTCTTCTGCGCTAGCGCTCACGGCAATTGTCCGAGGATTTTCGTTTCCGAAAACGGTATCGACTCCAGCCTGACCATTGCTTAGAAGTTCGCGCTCGACGACGTAGCGGGCAGAAAACCACGGTATGGTTTTGAATGGTGTCCTTGACTTAGCTGTCGTCGCTTCCGCAAATGTGTCAACCATTCCAACGAGGAACGAGCAGGCATCCGTTTAGAACGCGGAGAACTGTTTGCACCAATTGTAGAAGACTACGAAGTGCATGTAACATTAAGTTAGCATCATGGACAGACTTCAAGTAAACGCTCCATTGCTACGCCATCTGTGTCCATTTCTTCTTTCTTTATTTCTGCTGTATAACGGACGAGTAGAGTATCCGAAGTACTATGCGCCTCAACTGCGCCACAGCAACCAATGTACAAAAGAACAGAACGAAGAAAGTATTAAGAACACGCCGAGCACCGTCCTGAAGGAACTTCGAAGCGGTCAGTCATGAGTCGCGATGCAAGAATATGAAGACGCACAAGACGAATAGCCGCTGCCACTGGTATTCGAAGACCCATGCACGCACCCTTTTTCTGTGAACCTATACCATACCTTCCTCTTCTCTCGCGTGTAGACTCAAGCAACCATCGGGTTTGTTGACACAGGAAATAGCTACCGAATCGGCTTATCTCAACGCATATCTCGGGCAATCGCTGGCACATCATCACTCGCGGGCCAAGTCCCCTCAGCGAACTCCTCCCTCAGGTCAGCCACGAAATGCGCAACTACGCACCGCGGAAGCACGCCGACACGTCGCATGCCTGCCCCAAGACTTGAGGCGCCACAGGGACGGGCAAGGGTCTACTAACGACGAAGAAACCAAAGGCAGGGCAGGACAAACGACACGCTGCATCCGTAATACGCATAACCAGTCATCGAGACGCCATGCTATAGCCCGAGACCTCCCGACACCCACCCCTCCCAGTGAACGGGGAAGGTCAGCGTTGATGGTTCGGATGCGTGCCTGCGCCGAACGAAACACAGCCTGACTCGGACGGCAACGCGCATATTATTGAAGGCTGTACGCGCATGCAAGGGCGGATAAAGGGTCATGCCATGCGCGGCGGGTTCCGCAAACAGTCCACGGACAAGACTAGTGAGCACTGCGCCTTGCCGAGGCACGGAAACAATTACGCGACGCATATCTACGAGAGGCTAATTACAGTCGTTGCACCGGCGACTTCTTTTTGCCGTGACGCGGAACCGCGTTGCTCTCCGCCTCTTACGAACCGCACCCAAGACCCCGAACGCATTCTCCATGGGCAATTGCAGATGTCTTACAGATGCTCCTTGTCTGCTGGACGTACGGCAGCGAGCTTCTTAACACGTGTTCTCTAGAGATATGCTCCTCGCTCCAACGGTACACCAGGAAGGTCAGTTTGGAAAGGCGCGGTCTGTGGAGTCCAAGAGCTAGTGATACAGAATAAAAATTGACGATAGCCTGGCATGACGAAGCTTACTTACAATGAAAAGTGTCGGTGGTACAATCACTGATTTGCCGCTGATTTGCGGAAGCCCTTATCTTGGGTAGAGGCATGAGAGCGCTGGCAGTATACTAGCGCTAATAATTAATAAGCGAACACTAGTGAACGATTATTAAAAGAAGCAGCCTACCTTCTCAAACATTGAAAAGCCCCTAACGCACGAGAGGTGTATGTACCTAACGTGGTGGTGGTGGTGGCGTGCTGTGGCTACAGGCGGATTTATGCTGGCCATCGAGGCCGGCAATCGCTCCGCCTGGGCATCTATTTCCCTGTCACTGGGAACTGAACACACGAGGCGCGGACCTTGGAATTCCGCGAGATCAGATAAACTATATAGACACGCGCAGTAACGCATCGCCAGAAGGTAGACCATCCCACGGCACACCTTATAGTTGCGCCCGGGAGCAATTATTAACCACACTTCCGCAGTCGGCACTGGTCACATACACATAGACAAACACTTGCATCTAACACTACGCGGAACAAACACGCGCGTCGAATAAAGCGCGCAGAAAGGATGAATTAACGATTCCCGAACAACGGCATAAACTAACCGCGCGCTCCAGAGCCCACGCGATGCAACGGTAGCCCAACGCTTCTCCCCCTTCTACACTGCGTGAATATACCCCGAAGGTAAGCCTCTCCTACACACCGTAGCGGCGCATGTGTAACTAAGCGCCATCCCATTAGGGCCGCCCGCTCGGCCCCGGCCGTAATCGACACCGATTCCTGAATAATTGCGCGTGCAAACAGACGCACCGCGTGCTGCGTACACGCGCGCAGAGCGTCTTCCACGGCGTTCCTTAAGTGTGCATATAAGCATACCGCCCCGGCCAGACTCGAAAGACTCCACGCCCGGCCGTTTTCCCCGACGCGTCCGACACAACCGCCCCGATAAGTCGCTGATTTGCGGCAACGTGCTCAGGCTTGGCTAGGCTCGGGATGGTATACGGTTGACCGTCGGTTAGCCGACGACGACGACTCGTCGAGAAGGGAAAAAAAAAAATGGTAACAGATTGCACTACGAGATGCACACTACAAAGCAGCGCGGAGGCGGGCCAGACCATGGGCGAACAAAAACGGGAGAAGTGAGCGAAAAGAAATGAAGAAAGAGCGCTGAAGACCTTCAACGAAGCCTGCGCGGATTCACAAATCTTCCCCGCCAGGGCCACTCCTCGATCTCGCGCTGCGAGGCTATTAGCAGCCGGAGAGCGGCACAAAACGCAAGGAGCGCAAAGAAAGAGGAAGAAATGCCTCCCAACGGGGGGTGCGTTGCACCTCAAGAGAGCACGCGACCGCGTGCGCTATGCGAGGCGCTCAGACGTTGATTAATGAAGTGAGCGCGCCGTGAGGCCGTTTCGTCTCCATTAATCTGCCGCTCGCTCCAAGCTCTCCCTTCCGTAAGCATCCGCGGGCCGCTTTTTGATCTTGTCATTTTGAACCGTTGCGAGCGCAGGCTTGTGGGGCGAAGATATATGCAGTGCGAAGTCATGCATGCATTCGGCCAAGCATGGGCTGTGCCCGCTTGAGTCGTGACTCTCGGGCAGCGCCATTTGACCTGGCGCCATTTGCGTGTCGTCCCTAACTCCATACCCTACTCTCCCCCCCCCCCCCCGACACACACAACCCGCCTGTCTAACTACCATCGGTCTAATGCCCCAGCTGTTTGCATCCAAACGGGCTTATTAGGTGCCTGTTTGCGAAGCAATGACGAAGTCAAATGGTTGCTCGAACCCACACGCCCCACGCGCCTCTGACAGCGCGAGCTCGTGAAAACGAGCCCTGCCCCCCCCCCCCCCTCCGGCACGTGCAAACTGCTTCGCGAGGCGATTCGGTTATAAAGCGAGTCGTGGTAGAGAAAGCCAGGGGCGTTTAGCGCCGCCCAGAAATCGGAATGGGCGCTCCGAGAATGCGACTGCAGGACCGGAGCGGCCGTTACATACGTATGCATACGCTAGACACTCGTGAAAACGGGCGGAACTCGTTCCCAAGTCGCCTGCGATTTTCTCGCGAGCGGTGCACAGGCTATGTATTAAGCGCGCACGAGAAGCGGGGGAAGCACGCGTCCCTTTATGCATTCCTGTACCTTTGGCACATCGTTGGGCATCTATATGCGTTACCGTCCTGAAACGTGTCTAGGCACTATCCAACGTTTTTGTGGGATTTCATCAATTCATATTTTGCTTATTACGGGCTCGGAAAATATTTTCGCGAGAAATTCGAGGCGGCGTAATTTGAAACCATACCCCACCCTGAGCCAGGCGATCCTCGGCGGTCTCCAATCTTCTATGCTATAAAGGCACGCCTTAGCGGCACACGTTGCATGTCACCCACCGCAGCGCATATCTTCGCTGCTCCTTATCGAGTAAATAACGCAAAGATGCAGTCGCTGAAGGGCACCGTTTTCTGACGCTCCAAACGAAAGCGCTTTCTGTTGCTCCCCCCACCCCCCACCCCTTGTACTTAGTTAACTCGACCCTTTGTAAGCGGGAGGCCTCATTTGAGTATAGGACGAATACCCGTCCGTTTTTAAGCGTCGCAAAAAAAAACAAAAAAACTACAGCAAAGTGTGCCATCAAACACCTTCACGAGCGCCGGAAGTACATTGGAAAGCAATAAGAAATCACGGATCGAACTCAAGGGCATTACTGCCTTCCTAATTAACGGACCTCGAAAAACGGAAACAAATGCGAAGAAATGTGTACGTAAATGTAAAAACATTTACGAAATGTAAACACGAATTAACGCACTCTTGCCACACAAAACAGTCAGTTCACTCGAGCGCGACGTCGACAGCGTCAAGAGTGTCAACGAAGTTAGCAAAAACCACATGCATCCGTGATAGCATCAAGGACAACTATAGGCATAACGAAGATGATGACGCCACGGCAACAACTGTGCGACCACCACGCGAGTGCTCCTCACCCATCACGGACCTGGCATCAAATCCTGCGTGGGGACAGATAGCTACCTCCGCTGGCATCTTCGTCCCCCCCAAAGAAAATTGTGACGATAAACACGATGATCGCATCGGCGACGCATGCCACAGAAGTTTGCTGCTGCACACGCAAGTGGGCACGCTGTAAACGAGATGCCTCTAAATTTCAAGCAACCGCAAGCACCTCGCGACCTGGAACGTCGAGCCTTTCCTTGCTGCTTTTCGGAAGACATCAGCACATCCTGCACAACATAACAGCCATCATGTGGTTGCCCAGTTGCAGTTTCGTAGAGCATTACCACGAACTACTGAGACGGAAACCAAGGGGTGCATGAAGGGATTTGACGGTGAATTCCTTGGAGTTATGCCGAAGTTGAGCCTGAAGCCACTGATGCACTTGAAGCGCCTATTACGTTGCCAGAGAAAGAGAGAGCGATCGGTGAACTCGGAACCGAAACAGTTAACATTGTTACTAAATTTTGTCGAATGTGCGAAAGCGCCGTTAACATGCTTGGGTTTTTGGCACGGGAGTTGGGAAACCAAACCACTTTTGTTTCAAAACAGACAGTGGACTGAGATAGACATGAGTGAAATACCTATACGTACCGCGGATCAGTACAAAGATGCATGCTGCTGAGTACTGGAATAGAGAAAGTACTTCAGTGCGAGAGAAAGCGTTTTTGGCACGGGAGTTGGGAAACCAAACCACTTTTGTTTCAAAACAAACAGTGGACTGAGATAGACATGAGTGAAATACCTATACGTACCGCGGATCAGTACAAAGATGCATGCTGCTGAGTACTGGAATAAAGAAACTACTTCAGTGCGAGAGAAAACGTTTAGCTGGGGTGGTCGCGAACTATAGATGTTCGCTCGGTCAAAGGTGTGCAATTTGCTTATTGTTTCGAAAATTTTGTGCATGAAGAGAGTGAATGTGCAGAAGTTGCACAGTTTTCGCCGTCTTTGTGTGGGGATCTACTTGGGAGCGAACAAGCCGGACCAACTTGTTTCGCTCTGTGAGAGAAAAAGGTCTGGGGCTAGCCCGTTTGTTCTTTAGACAAGTGGTGTCTAGGTTTCTTATACGCGATCAAAGTGATCCCTTCTAGAGAACTGTAGTACAAGTAAGGCTAAGTGGAGTGTTACCTGATTTTGTCATGTCGACGACCGACGTAAGATGCATAAGCGTTCATGGTTTCTTATGTGAGCTTGTTTCATCTTTCCAGCTTCTGAAAGTTCGTTTTTCTTTAGAGTTCTTGGCTAGAGTTCACAGAAGAAAACTGTATGAATATGTATGTGATGTGATGCTAGCAGTGCCTTTGTACCGGTCCGTATATGATGCAGGTCCAGGCGGTGACGTTTTGAGAAAGTTAAAAAGATGCCAATTCGTTCTTCAGCAAAAATTTTTATTTTTCCAGCTTCACTGCAACACGTTGCCAGCTAAGCCCTAGCTTGCAGAAAAAGGCTGATTTGTTCCGTGGTCTGTTGACGGTCTATTGTGCAAAAAGCCCGAGACCATTGAACACATCTTCCTCGAATGCTGGGATGCCATATTCCTGTGGGACATCCTCCAACGAACCTTAAAAAAAGGACCTCCCGTTGTCACATCGAAGCATCCGGTTTTTAACTGTCCCGAACTTTGGAAGCATGGCCCTGGATATGGTCATGCTACTGGGCCCGCACAGCCTATGGAAATTGCGTATGGCAGTCCGGAACGCTGATATAGATGCTCGCCCTGCGAGGCAGTACTTTATTAAGAGCATCTTATGTGTTCGAGATGCACTCGAGTCAAAGTGATCCTCCATAGTGGATCAGTACGATGGGTGACCTTGCCAACTTGAAGCGTTTTCAATGGGACCTCCCCCAATGGCTGTGGCTGTATTTTTAAACTTTTCATGTATACAGTGTTCTCCCTTGTCTGTTCGCCAAACCGGCCGTAAAGAAAGAAAAAAAAAAAAGCCGTGGTTCCTCAGTGGCTGTGGTGTTGAGCTGCTAATAAGAGGTCGCGAGAGCGAATCCCGGCGGCGGCGGCCGCGTTTCGACGGGTGCGAAATGCGAAATACACCCGTGTACGCGCATTTAGGTGCGCGGCAAATAACCCCACATGGTCCAAATTATTCCGGAGTCCCCCAGTACAGCGTGTCTCATAATCGGATCGTGGTTCTGCCACGTAAAAAACCATCATATATATATATATATATTTTGTACCACACATCAAGTGAGCTCGTGCTACTGGTCTTAAGCGCGAAGGACACAGTGTAGCTAGGTAATCCTGACAGTACCGGCGGCCACACAACCGGCCGTAGCATCGATTATCAAAGCCACATCATTGGAAGGTGCTTCTCCGCACTGTCGCGTGCTATCTAAGAAATCAATCGCAGGATCACTTTTGTCGTCCGGCTTCGAGATGGAGCGTAAAGGCTCCAATCGCGAGGTCACGAAAGACAAACGTGCACTATACACACTCGGGTACCGCGACAATCGTGAAACAAGACTGACATGGGAACGTAATTAAGAGTTCTGCATCGGGCGCGTCCAGAACGCCAAGAAGAAGTCATCTGTACAACACCCCAGCGATCGTTCGCATATACGGAGCTTGCGTATGCGGACAAGCCCCTTATCAAGGACAGCTGTCGCAGCTACAATGGACAAGCCGGACGGCAGGCCACGCGGTATGGACGTTTGTAATGCGCGACGCCAGCAGCGTACAGGCGAGTACGCACCGTCTCGCCTCAAAGGCCAGTTTGCCAGACGCAAGGCGAGGAACTAGACTCGCGAAACGCAGCTTGGACACTACCCACTATCGAGATGGCTGTTGCAAGGAAACAGAGACCTCAACGTGACGTCCCAGCAAATCAAGCCGTCGCTGGCACGGAGACAATCACCGATTACGTTCCTTGTTTTCGTTTTTTTTTTTTTTTGTATTCTGTCAAGTTGCATCCGCATTTATTTCTGTAGTCTGTCTTCGGGCAAGGACTCGCGCCCTCGCAAGCTAACGCAGAGACGAGAAAAGAGAGAGAGGGGGAGACGGAAAGGCAATTAACAGAGAGAATTCGACAGAGCCATGGGAGAATAATTCGGCGCACAAAAGGATCGCTCCAGCGACCAGTCATCGGTCATCATCAGTTTCGTTTTTATCTCTTTTATCGGGCACGACCACTTTGCTTCCGACACGTCTATTCAAGCGGTCGTGAGTTGGAACGGGTGCTGGCTGGCTACCGACGACCCTCTGCTGCTCGGTTTCGTGCTTCACCCCTGTTCTTGATTCACCTATGCGTATTCTTCGAGCACGCCAGTAACTGCTGGCTCACTCCCTGACATCGCTTTACGTTCCTCTGTTCGAGGTTGCGGAGGGTCCCTTCGCGCGCGTGCGTGGAGAGGAGGAAACGGTCCAGCCAAGTTTCTCACGAGATGCGCGCTTCGACGTGACGCCATCTGCAGTGTAATAAGCGTTGAAAACGAAGGCGAGGCCGAGTTCGCGTGATGGAGTTACCTGCGCTCGCTCTTCGCACTACTTAATTAACTTTCGCCGCGTCTCCTTCCTGTTGCTACAATAACAGGCTACAGCAAAACTGTGCATTGTTCCGGAATCTGGATTCCGCGAACACACCAACAGGGACACGAACGATTACCAACGGTCGCAAAAAGTGCGTACTAATCTGGACTTCCCTGACGCGTGGACGCTATCGTAATTTCCTAAAGGTGCAACATCGGTTTCCGCAACGGTGCCCACGATGGTGAAACATTCAATTCAAAGGTGTAACAAAGGCGTACGCAAAACGCCACAAAGGTCCCAGTCCGCAACGCTGATTATTTGTGTCAAAGTTGCAACCAGCAAATCACTGTGGTACAGTGGCAGATTATCATCTTCGCTGAATTGTATATGTGCAACAACTATAGCTCGTGTTCTTCTAAAGGCTGTAATAGTGAATCAGTACGACGTTTTCAGCCTCTGTCATCGTCAATTATTGTAACTTGTTTATTTGAGAGAAGTCGCCGAAGGAAACTGCCCTCGCAAGCAGATGTCGATCATGGGTACGCGACATGCCGTGTCGTACCGCCAGCGTTCGTCGTATATCGTCATCATCGTTACTACGTTGTCATCGGGCAAGCTAACAGTACTTTCGACAGCACTTAGTTTTCCATTCAGTGGCCTTCTCCAAATTTTTAACGAGTCGTTCTAGTGCCTGTTATTCTATTAGACATGCATCACGCGAGTCACGTGGGCGGCGTAAAAACAGAGGAATCCACACGCAAAGCTTGCCTCGGCAATGGCCTGCCCTAACACCCCCACCGACGCGTTCGTAAGCTCTACCTTGTTACACACTGCACAATATTGGTAAGACAATATGCAGCTCCTAGCACCTCTCTCTCTCAACTCAAACTTCAATTTTGATGTCACTACTTCTGCACAGTATTGGTAAGACAAGACGCAGCTCCTAGCACCTCTCTCTCTCAACTCAAACTTCAATTTTGATGTCACTACTTCTGCACAGTATTGGTAAGACAAGACGCAGCTCTTAGCACCTCTCTCTCTCAACTCAAACTTCAATTTTGATGTCACTACTTCTGCACAGTACTGGTAAGACAAGACGCAGCTCCTAGCACCTCTCTCTCTCAACTCGAACTTCAATTTTGATGTCACTACTTCTGCACAGTATTGGTAAGACAAGGCGCAGCTCCTAGCACCTATCTCTTTCAACTCAAACTTTAATTTTGATGTTATTACTTCCGTTATTTCTTTCTTTTGACAGTTTTATATTCATGCTTAACCAGCCTCGTGCCTGCTTCGAACTTCTCGAGCGATTTCCGGCTCTTAGGGAGTGGCGGCGCCTCACATTTGCATGTTCGAGATGGTCTTGAATCCACTTCATCAGACTGCAAGCGGCCTGTCTCTGCTGTTGGTTTCCCGCGAATGCAACAGGCCGCCAGCGTCCGCGCTCGAGAACAAGGAAGACGTGCTACAGTGTGATTAATATTCCGAGTGTTTCATGAACACGGCTTCTCTAGAAGCTCTAAGACGAGCGTCGAACAAATGGAAATGCAGATGAGAGGGTCCAGCTAGCGCTGGTTGAAGACATGTGCCAAGAGTTGAATTTCATTCAAGGCCCTTCCGCTTCCAAAGAGTTGCTTCTCCGGAACGAAGTACTCGCGTTATCGAAAGTACGAGGTGTTTGTGGGCCGTATCCAATTTATAGCGGCGGGATTCTGTGGTTAGGGGCAGCGAAAAGTGTGCCAGACATCGGAGAGGCAGCCTATATATCCGCATCCGTAAGCGTAAACGTATCGAATGCCCGAATGTCAAAAGCAGCGGAAGCGCGGATGGCACCATCATATGACAGTTTCTTCAACCACAACACCTTAGAAACGCATTTCTTTTTCTGCATCACTATTCTTATGAATGCTAAAAAGAAAAATCTACTATACGCTAATGATTCTTGCTGCTAGCTACACCAACGCCTTCGTTACAGGTAGAACGTGGCAGTTGCAATCGTAGTCCTGCGTACCGGTCACAAGATATTCCCCCCCCCCCCCAACGCCGCGTTCACGAAGAACTATGGAGAGAAGCGATGGTAGTCACTTCTGCAGCTTTTGACAGGATTCCGCCGAAAGCTTTTATGTAACGGGCTAAAGCCTCACACTAGCCGAAGTCTTATCCGGAAGGTGTGAAGCAAGGATATAGGCAGCTCCGTCCTCTCATCCCGCCGCCATTATCGCAACATATTTCACAATCATAACACCGCCTGACCACCGCCGGTCACACCTTTCAACCTCTTCAAAAGAATAAGTGTTCGGGGACCCCTTCCCATCTGGCTGTTCGGTTCTGTCGAAAGCCGGCGACTAGCCCCACACACACTGGACTCCCCAAAGCATCCGTTCTTATTCAACACCGTCTCTCGCACCCCTTCATTCCGCCGCTCAGAAGCGAAGGGGTCGGGCTCGTGCGCGCATCAATCTCGATGGGGTCGACCGGGAGGCCGCGCTACGCATCGAAACCGCCCCGCTGTCAGGAGAACAGCGCGCCGGCTTTAAGGACGACGCCGATGCGGCCATCGCCTTGCGCGGTTGCTACAAGTAGCTGCAGTGCTCCGGGCCCCGATATGATATTGCTGCTTCCAGGGGCGCCGACAGGGCAACTGACCCGATCAACGGAAGCAGCGTCACGCGCGTGTGGTACACAAGCTCCCGCCTCGCAGATCGAGTCACGAATCCCGCAGCATCAGTGCATGGTGCTAATGGCACGGCTTCCTATCGTTCGTCTGGCGGTTAATCTACGGCATTCTATGCACCCGGAACGCAGGACGAGTTTTTCTTCAATTGCGAATTCACAGTGACTGCGCTATTAGTGACAGAAACGCAATAAATGCGTTGGTCTGGAGTTGTGCAGCCTAAAAAAAAAAACATACACGTTTACACGTCAGAATGTGTGTGTGTTTATTTGGGCGCACGAAAGCCGCGAAAGGGGCCGGATACGAAGCAACGACACCAGATGCCTCGGCTGACACAACGTGACCTCACATGTTCCTGGGCGATATGAGTGCGCTTGCAAACGGCTCCCGGAAAAAAAAGCAAATGTTGTACAGAGGCACAACTGTGCTGATTGCATGCAACAATGTGAAGAGAAAGAAACCTGCTGCGCGACGCATACGTAGTAACCCAGGGCTCCACAGAGGGCCGTAAAGAAAGGTTATTGTTAAAAGTTAAATTTAATGTCAAGTTAAAAGAACAATTTCAGCTCGTTGAATTAAAGCGAACGGGAAACTGCTTTGCTCTGCGCTCCCCAAGTTTGCATAAGAAAGCGTGGTTTGTTGATAACAGCATCGCAAACGAGCATCGATCGCACTTCGTGGCTGCTCGTGACGGCCGCACAGGTTGCACTCCAGCGCCACGGTGATAAGACTGAGCTCGCGCGCATTCGTTGCAACGACTCAATCAACACATCCGTCACAGCCTGCACTTAGCGGCGAAGAATCGATCTTCCTGGCTTCGAACGCTTCCAAGTTGGCATCGATTCCAGCAACCGGGATCGGGACGCCCGCTCAGTGCGGATTTATTTATGGCCATTCTGCGCGAGAACTCGGAGCGCCATAAACCATTCACAGGAACGAACTTCAAACTCATTATCTCACCTAGGCATCGTTGTTTAATTAAGCGCGGCTCAAGAAAGCGAAGCCGTAACAAGCACTGGGAGTGCATGCTTGTGTTTGCGGAGAAGTGGAGTGTTAAGTGTATGCCTGATCGTAGATTGAGAAAGAACGCCTGTTTTTGCCGGCATGGCTAACAGGACGCAAGGCCTCCGCGAGGCTAACTCGATACTGGCATTGCAGCAAGGCGCTGGGAAACGGCTCGGAGACGCGTAAAATATTGACATGACGTGAAGCCAATTTCCGAGCTGGCTTGAATGCAGCAACGCTAAACAACTACGAGACTTTTCACTTCGAAGTCGAGATGGCGATAGTCGAGGAGAACTCACGTTTCCTCTAATAGATGTGTTTACGGAAGCACTTGACGACGCCTTAGAGTGATTTACAATGCAGTGACACAATCTTACTAAGCACTGAGAAGTGTATTTTTGGTGAGCGTGGGGAAGTGTCAGGGTCCAGTGCTCATTTCAATAACACAAGTTTTTTTTTCTTATTTTCTTGGTAAGCGTGTAAACCAATGCTTAATTTACTACATCAGAGTGGGGTCGACCTTGGTCAAGGTTGCGGAGTAGTTCCTCCCTCCCCCTTACTGAACTGAAATTTGTGAGGACGCAAAATAGTTTTCGCCTTGTTTCGGTAGGAAGGAAGGTAAAATGGAAATGAATTCACTCAGTGCTAGTTAAATGTGAATAGGCAGGAAGCAATCAAGCCCCCTAAATAAGAATATGTCTGAAACGTTCATCCCACCCGAGACAACCGTCCCACGCACCGTTTAGTTCTCCCGCAAACCTTAACTAAGCGACAATTAGTAGCCCACTTTTCGTATCCTAATTTATGGCACCAAACTTTCTCTTCATCGTTAGTTACTTCAAAGTAACCACCAACGTCACTGTCCTCGCGGGGCTCAATTGCAATGTTCGCCTTTAGAAGGGACCATATATTCAATTCTTCATTCAATTCTTTATTTTTCAGGCGAGAGAAAGCAGCCACAAGAAGCTACTGCACCGAGTCGCTTGGCGAAGTGGCTGCTCCCACGATGTTGTGCAGCAACGAACAGTTCATTGATAACGTTCCCAAACCTCACACCACGTTTAATCATACCAATAGGAAAAGCTCGCCTGATCATCCGCAGCGTACTCAACTATATGCATGCGTGTCCGCGTGCCTTTCTTTACCGATACCAGTGCGGAAAACGGTAGCTGCATCGCGAGCCGCAGCCCCATCGTCTACGTTAACAGCCAAAGCTATTTTCAGTTACGCAAGTCATTGATTACCCTAGCGCGCGCTCGCGCGCTCCTACGGGTTTCGCCAGCACACCTTTTTCAGCACCGCATGAGTTATGCGGGACGGCATCAGTTGGGAGATGACTAATGCAGACTCCTTTTTTTTTTTATTAGTCTGGCGCGTGCATCCCTAGCGACTATACGCGCACACAAAATGAACGCGCTGGCTTCCGTAAGTATACACCGAAGTAAAAAAAAAAGAAAAAAGGCGGTGACAAATGGCGCTATAGGAGCGCTCGATCGCGCAATCCTAAGCGTAGCGTTACACACAGCGGCGACGCCTGTCAAGCTGCCGCAGAGAGGCCATTCAAGAAGTCACGCACGGAGATTGCAAACTCGTGCACACGAGCCGAGCTGTTAAGCTAATCGCGAGAAGCCGAGTTATTAATAACACGCCAATTGGGCTGTCGCTGCGCAAACAGGGCCTAATATAACGCCGCGGCAACCGTCGTCGCCGGACATTGCAGAACCGAAAGCGCCAGGCAGCTGGCGCTGCCCAAGCAGCGGCGATGGCGGTTTCACTGGTGCCGCGTGATGCGAAGTCGTGACGTGACCTATAACGCCGCTTGCCACATCAGTCTCTGCGCCCCCCTCACCGCCCCCCCCCCACTCTACCTATACTGCGTAAGACGCTACTGCCACTGCGGGCCCTCTTCCACGAGGCGGGCATCGCTAGACTCGATTTGGCCATGCCTTTGGGACGGGAGACGGTTCTCTCAATTTTTGTTGGTGTTTTGTATGTGTCTGTATGTGTTTCTATGTGTGTTTGTATGTATTTGTCGAGAGTTGATGCCATACTCTTTTGTGAATGCATGAAGACGCGGCGAGTCTGATGAAAGGGTGATGATGAGAAGATGAGGCGGAAGTCCGCTGTATTTCTTTACTTCATTGCTTGGTCGCGTGTTTTTTTTTCTTTCTTTTTTCATTTGTTTGTTTGTTTAGACGGCTTCGCATCTCCCTCCGCCTGACGTCACGCGCTGCCGGTTTATTGCCCGACAAATAAGGACTCCTAATTGCTCCCCGCCTCCCGTTGATTTGTGGCCGCCTAGATTGCGTTCGACGAAAAATGGGGAAGAGATTGTCCACGCGCTGTCGTGAACCCGGAATCGATGATGCGAGAGTGTAATCTCTTTTAAACAATTCGCGGTCTATACCGAAAGCAAACACAAAACGCGTTTCGTGTTTGCTTTTGGTATAGACGCGCTTCACCCGCAGGAACGTGCCGCTCAAGCGTCGAGGCCCGGTGTTTAGCACTTATGATTAATATGAAAGCAGATAGATTTTGACGATAAGAAATAGTCGACGGCGATTAGAGTGAGAGGGAGGACGCGCGCAGAACCACGTCTTGTATTTGACCTAGAGGGAAGTACTGGAAGACCGCAGTGTAGTTACGGTGGACTACGATTAATATTTCGTCGTAATTCGAGACTGCGCCCAGTGTGATAAATGGGAGACATTCTCCATCTTGCTTCGACGGCTTCGGCGTGGCTTCACTTTCCAAACAGTGGGACAGGTCTCTTTCTTTTTTTTTTCCTTTTTCTTTTAATGCGAAACCGTTATATGCCCCCATCAGGCGAAAATCTGGCGTCGTAGTCGGCGGCGTGACCGAATCATGGTACCAAAAATGACCAACGGCAAAGAGGAAAACCACGTGAAAAAAAAAAATGCTCGGACTCGCATCAAATTTCTCAGCGAGGTTCCTGTAAACAAAGTAAAATATTGCCCCTGTTAAAAGAATATTAGGTAAATTTCGGTTTGGGTGGGAATGTAACCGGGGATTCCCAGGTGCGAGGTAAGCACTTCGAAGCATCTATGTAGTAAAATACAAGACGTGGTTCTGTGCGCGTCTTCCCTCTCTCTAATCGCCGTCGACTATTTCCTATAGTCAAAACCTATCTGCTTTAATATTAATCACTAGTACTAAACACTGGACCAACCTTCGACGCCACGGCAGCTCCAAGGTTCTGTGTAACCCCCGTATTCAGAAATCCACCTTAGCCTGATGGGGCACCCGCCGTGGTTGCTCAGTGGCTATGGTGTTGGGCTGCTGAGCACGAGGTCGCGGGATCGAATCCCGGCCACGGCGGCCGCATTTCGATGGGGGCGAAATGCGAAAACACCAGTGTGCTTAGATTTCGGTGCACGTTAAAGAACCCCAGGTGGTCAAAATTTCCGGAGTCCTCCACTACGGCGTGCCTCATAATCAGAAAGTGGTTTTGGCACGTAAAACCCCAAATATTATTATTAGCCTGATGGGTCGCTCGCATGTTTTAGCACGTCACAAGGGCAGCCAGCCAATCGCAACAGGCACCTGAACGACACAACTCCCCATGATTGGTTTTCCTGCGATGCGCGTAAGGTCGCCTGGCTCGACTACTGGGCGCATCCGGCCGAATTCTGGTGGGGGCGAAATGCCAGAAAGCTTGCGTGCTTAGAGGTAAGTTGAAGTTTGAATAATCACAAGAAGCGAAAATGGTCACGTGGCAATTGAGGAATTGTAGACGCGCTGTTCCCAAGGCTTGTGCACTTGTAACTATAGCAAATGTAAGAACTGATTGTTCTTTTCTCTCTTTGTATCTTTATTTTTTAGCTACAATAAATTTTTCAAAATTTCCAGTGGCAGCCAACACAATTTTAACCCTTGAAATAAATTCTCATTATTTACGTAGTTCCTTGTTGCGTTGTTATTTTAACGGTGGTTGTGGTTGACTATAATTATGGCAATGATGCAATACATTTCTTTTCTTGTTGGCATTATTGTAACCTTGATTGTTGCTTGACTGTTATTACCTCAATACTGACCCTGTAACTGGTTTCTGCAACTGCAATTATTGTTGTTATATCCTCTTCGTTCTAGTTATTCGCTTGTATAATCAAGTAATCAAATTGTTATATGCCCAAATTTTTTATTGTATAAGATTTAGTATGTAACACCTTATACCATGTTCCTATGTATCAAAAACAGCCCTTCCTGTTACAATCCCTGATGGGATTCACAGTATCAATAAATGAAATGAAATGCTCGATGAAGCGGCCACTACGAGAAATAAGAATGCTTAATCGAACAAGTAAGATAATTACATTAATTACCTTCATGATTAGTGACGCTACGGCGCACACTTACGAATTGTAACCGGTGAGTTCGCAAATCGTGTCCACTTGGAACGAATTCTCAAGGTTACGCTAAATATAGATAGATAAATAGATAGATAAAATTAGATAAATTTTCAAAGTCTCCGACTAAATGCATTGGCGTCACAGTTACTTCTGTGCTCCAATGCAACAGCGCTTTCTTAAAGAAAAGGTAAGTAGAACAACAGTGCATTTTTACCGCAAGTTTCACGGCGCATATATAAAAACCGGTGCCATCCTCAACGTTCGTTCTAAGCCGATATATACTCCCTAGCTACAATTCAAAGAGTCAAACATCTGCCGCAAAGTGATGAATGAATAATTAGCGGAATCATAATAGTTATTCAATTACAGACTTTGATTCTGCGCGGAAATACTGGCCGCCTCTCCCGAGAAATTTAGATCATGGATCAGACTCGTGCTATCTCCCATAGGCATATATATATATATATATATATATATATATATATATATATATATTTAATTTGGTGCAGCTAAAAGAAGAAAAATAGCAGAAAAGTTTAGCATTAGTTTTCATATAGCCGCCATCAAACCTGCGGCGAAACGCGCTGTTCTTCCACTCTCGCTTTTAAACAAAACGCCTTCTTAAGCCGTGCAGGACAAATTTAGCTTGAACACCAACCCGCACCTCCAAATTTGCGCCAGCTTCAGCATTCCATCAACGTGGATGTGTCTAGCAACCTGACCGACTGGCTTCAATTCGTAGATTCCAATACGTGCCCTAAAGTGGCTAGTAAAGATGCTGTTCACTGAAAATGTGTTACCCTGGTGAGATACGCTCTTCAATATCGCGAGCAATAATCAATGCAAGTGAAAATGCTATCAACCAATTTTTCCAAGTTATCTTGATATTTAGAAGGAATACCTACCACGAAACGAATCGCCCCGCAGTCACCTTATCGCAATACGCTTTATCAACGAGGCCGGCTTTCAACTCCCACCATGCCGCGTGCGGCGCCACTGGCCGCGAGATTACGCGAGATCGAGTGGAGTCGCCGCCTGGCGGGCACTGGCTGAAACACGGACAGTGTGGATCGCGCCGCGCCGTCGTCTGCGCTAGGCACTACGTGTTGACATGCGTTTGTACAGCGTGAATGTCTTTGAAGAGCCCCTCACCAGGTCTGGCCACTGTGAGCAGAGAAGCGCAGTGCATGCAATGCGTGCTAACGATCGTGTCTGCTAAGCATCACATCGCTACGGCCGCGGAAAAAGCTGAAATTTCAAATCAAGCGCCACGCTGTTTGCCCTTCTCCTGTCGGGCGCTGCGCTCCCAGCCGGAGAGTCGACGTATATGGCACAAGTGCGCCCACGTATACATCGCACTGCTGTGACATCCCTCATAGTGACACGTGACTTCGAGAACTATTGAAGGCAGCATCTGTTTTTGAGTAACCTTGCTTCAATAGACAAACTAAAAATTTAGGGAAATAATAAAACACACAAACCGAATGCCTGTGTGCTCCTGTTTTACTTCGTACCGTGGCAAGAGAGAGACGTACTTCCGTTTTGTCTGCCTCTTCCCACGTCATTCAGTCGCGCGCGCAGACAACGAAACTATGTCGCTTTCTAGCGTGCTGCAGCGCGCGATCATGCTCTGTGATCCGCTTGTGTCTGCCTCAGTGTTCGTGTGTAGCACTGACTTACGCCGCTAGTCAGGTGTCCTCGTGCACAGCGCGCAAGATCGTGCGCTGCGAGAAACGAGGCAAACGCAACAGCTCGCGCGCGACGCCGTCAGCGGAAGTGCGCTGCGCAACAAGATAGGAGGGGGGCGGAAGCAAGAAAGGAGGAGGAGGCGGTGCCTATGAAGAACGCGTCATGTGATCCTCGAGCTCTGGTATGGGTGGACGCAGGGATTTCGTTTGCAGAGGCTATAAAAAAATTGTTCGCGGTGATATTCGTCTCCAGAAATAATGGGTTCGCGGCACTGAAATATTTCTACCTCGGCTATTAATGAACCAATTTTATAATATTGGCGGTAGAACGCTCCCTAGAGGGCACGTAACTTTCTTCCAGCGCATAACCCCTGTAAGGAGAGGGGCGCTGTTTTACTGCATTAAAATGCTCTCTGTTGCGTTATTTATATATATAAAAAAAAGAAATCTGCGGTAGCCAAGCGCGCTCTAGAGTTGCTTCTCCCACCAGTACCCAGCGCCCGCCAGTATCCCGTGCCAGTCCAGCACTCCAGCATCCTGCATGTGACGATGGGCCTGTAATTCGGTATGGCACTGGATACCGGGTACTGGGTTTTGCAACAGGGATATGCCCTTACGGTGAATTCATTTTGACGCCCAATGAAATCGTAGATTTCTGTACTTTGATTCGCCGCCACCAAAATAAAAGCTAAAATAGGGTATTACTTGAACATCATGTACGAGACGGCACTAAAGACGGAGGACGTCATAACACCTAGCTGAAAAGCAGCTATTACCATGTCCATTCCCCTGTTCACAGTGACGATGTTATAGCTTGGCACAAGGCAGTGGCCACCATTAGCTGAAATAAAACGAGCCCACAGTTCCAGCTACTGAAATAATTACAACTTTTCTCCATCGCTGTCGTGCGTGCCAAGAGCAATAAAAATAATCTCGTATGAAGTAACCTGATGATGCTACTGCGAGTGCCCTATCGCTTGCTTAAATATGTGAACTCATTAACTGGTCGTATTTCACAGCTAATAAAACACAGGAAACGCAGATGTGCACGATTGGTGAACTTGCTACTTTATCTTCGTTGTAAAGGAATAGAGATTTTTAAACGACTTCAAGATTCGCATAGAAAGCGGTATAGTCAACTTGCGCAACAATATTACCATAGTAGGCGGAACGCAAGCGAACCGTGCAGAGCGAGCCCCACGAAAGTGCCGAGGCAGACAGTTTGGCCGAGAATATACCAAACCCACGTGAAATAAGTTTGCGCTGCTTTCAAGTAAATAGAAACGCTCTGCGCATTTCGTGGGAAAAAAAATTGACAAATGTGGCATTGGAAGGGCAATATGAAATCAGTCCAGCGCAGTCGGTGCGTATCACAACCAGAAAGTGGGACCAAATCGTCCACGGGCGGAACGCCACCATGCAAGTTTAATGCGCGCCGTCATCCGCTTATCCACACTAAAGCGGCGACTGTACTGCCGGTCACCTGTTCGATCTCGTGGCGAATGCAGCAGTGCCGAGGAAAAAAAAAATATGGTATAAGGGCTATATTATCTTGATTATATTCGTTGTTAAGCGGGTTATGAGTCGCACCTTGCCAATGGTGCCGGCATGGCACCCTCGAAACAGGCATGCGCGAACGAGTCGTATACCGCAGCATCAAGTCGCGCGCGATGGAATCGCTGCGCTAACTTAACACGTCGCGTCGGCATCCGACACGTATGTAGATCAAGGCGGACAGAGGGTTCTCGCCGCAGAAGCCGCCAAAGCAGGCACCGTATCATAAAACGTCCAATCAGGAACCATTCTCCGCGTTATATAGAACCCCTTCTAGCACGGACAGACTGTTCGCGATGTAGCGATCGCATATATGCTATACGGCAGAATACCGCCGAAGTCAAACGAGTCCTGCAGTTTTGTTACTGCGCGACATCAATCCGGCGAAGCCGGCGGAGGCTCCTATTGGAGAATCGAGTGCCGCGATCTTCCCGGCTTATCTCCACCCACCCGCCACCCCCTCCTCATACCGCTTAATAAACTGAGCGGGTCGTAAAACCTTCTTGCGCCGCCGTGAAACAAGCTTATCCTACACCGGTGCACCCTGCAGAGGCGGTGTTTGATCGAATAACTCTGTCTCCCTGGTTCCACTCAAGTTATGTCGTCCACTGGAGACACTCCTCGCGGTCAAGGCGCAGCACACTTAACGCGCTCCGAACAGCTACAGCTGGAAGTAACGCCTCGATCGAAATCTCGCGTCTTTGACGGGTCGCCGATTGTCGGGCCCCCCTAAGTAGTGTTTCGTCGACAGAACAGACAGAAAACGCCTTCTCGTTCTTACGGAACAGCCGTTTCTGATTGGCGCGCTTCAACTTCTTTTCTTTTCTTTTTTTTTTTTTACTTGGTAGATTACTATCAGTGCCAACTGCAGGAACACGTTTCGCTCATTAGAGGCGCTTGCGAAAATTTCCCTCGTTTATTCGTTCGCTTGTCCAGCTTATTCGTCGTAAACTAACCTGTCCTGCGACGTATCTGTTCTCCCTAAACGACGGACAGTCGGCGTTTCACTGAACACACGTACGATATCCACCCGAGATAAGCTAACTGCTAACAGCGTTAAACTCTGCAGTATCCGCGTTAGCTAATTTACAATTTCCGACTTTTAGTGCGCTGGTCTGACTTTTTTTCTTACTCTTGTCCATCCAGTGGACCACCATGGCGACAGAGCCATATAACAAGCAAAGCATTACAGCTGCCAAAACAAGTTCAGTTCGTCGTTTCTTTTAGTTGCGTAGTTTCGATCGTTCTCCATCCCAGAGCGGGGTAAATTCTGCAAGTGCATCGCCCCACGCTTCTCGCCTGACACACACAAGATGGCGTACGTCACCCGCCGTGGTTGCTCAGTGGCTATGGTGTTGGGCTGCTGAGCACGAGGTCGCGGGATCGAATCCCGGCCACCGCGGCCGCATTCCGATGGGGGTGAAATGCGAAAACACCCGTGTACTTAGATTTAGGTGCACGTTAAAGAACCCCAGGTGGTCAAAGTTTCCGGAGTCCTCCACTACGGCGTGCCTCATAATCGGAAAGTGGTTTTGGCGCGTAAAACACCATAATTAGAAAAAAAAAGAAAGATGGCGTACGTCATCCTATCTAATCGAAACAAAGCTAGAGCTTACGAGCTTCGTCCTGCTATCTTTGCCGTCATATTTTGCTTACTTCATCATGGCTGTTTGCAAGCGTATACCTACGGCTCAGTGGTGCCGTGAGCGGGGAAGTCGGCCATCTTGTGCAGGACAACCTAATAGAGCAGAAAAGCCTATATTCCCTGTTTCGCATGTCCCCTAATAAGGGTTCAACATTTCAGCGAAGCAATGCCATTCCATTCTTCAAGTGGAGAAAATGTCAAGAAACGACGGCATTGCTCTGCTCCTATCTAACGTAGAGTCCAGGGCAGCACGCAGATTACTTACCTTTCTAACTTACTTAGCGTTCTTACCTTTCTCGTTTTATTTACTGCGCCGCTGGAGAGGTTCTTCGAATCGCACTCGGTCGTTAATTAACGAAACGAAGCTCCCAAACAGAAACGACTCCAAGTTGAAAACGATCCGCGGAATCAGGCTAATTAGACAGCCACTCCATTACGGCATTTATGGGTGAAGCAGAAGGAAAAAGAATAGACTGCATGACGCCTAAAGCTGACATGCCGAAAATGAATGGCTGCGCTACGGGTGTCCGAGAAAAAAAAATGAAAAGAACGGTCGCCTCTTTAGCCTTCAACGTGGCCGCATCTCCAGAGGTTCGCAGCAGACGACCGGTGTGGTCCAAGATTGTCGTCTGTCACAAGAGCGCCTCTTAGCGCCTTCTGTTCGTAACGGTATCCCTGAACAGGGCAACTTACGTCCCCCTTAGTCCTCTCTATCGCCATTACAAGCGCCACCAGGGAGGCAGAAGCGCTAGAGAGAAAAACTAGGAGGGAGTTGTAATTCAATGAATGGGGCACACACAGCCCCAAGAGGGCGACACCTAGACGCGTCGCATCCATCATGGCGGCTCCGCGACTCGCTTAATTGTTCGTCGGCCGGCGCTAACACATCGCTTGCACGGGCATGACTCAACAAGTGGCGGCGCCTGGCGTCTACTCTCTGCCGTCTGCGCAGCTTCGGCTGGGGTGCAGACGCTGCGAGGCTCTTGTTTGAGCGAGCTAAATGCCCTACGTGCGGTCCCCTCTCATAAAGAGTCCTTCATAATAGCTCGCTACGTTCCTGGCAAAATGTCGGCTACCCTGTGGAGCAGCTCGACGCGACAGAGGAGTTAATGCGCTTGACCCGATCCACTTGACCTCACGTTTAGCACCGCAGAAGCCGCATGCCAACGCTAATGCGGCTCTGCCCCCTCCCCCAACCCCCACCCTATCATTCTGTGTTCGTTGCGGACATGCGATCCCTCTCTGTCTTCTGTTTAAGTAGCAGGAGTGCCGACATAATCCGGCTTTGCGATTCTTCCTACTGATCATCGAGACGTCCCAAAGAAACTATATTCATGGATTCTCCTCTGGTGTAACTTTAAAATTCTGGTTGCGGTCGGTTCAAGTTGCGGTCGAGTACAAGCGTGTAGCACAAGCAACTCTACGCTGATTTTTGTCTTGGGACTCATCACTTAAACAATTGTTAACACGCAAGGGCTTAGCGTTGTCGGAGTGCACCGAATATAAAAATGAAAGCTCCTCCTGAATGGCGAACTTAGTCGAAGGTAGCTAAACATTAGAATTGTGCGATCTACTTCATTCCAGCAATCATCACTGCACCAGCGTGGCACATCAGAGCTAACTCGTTAATACTTAAGTACTTCTCCTGTGCAAGTCCGTTAGTCTTTTCAGCACACGCAGGAAGACGAAAATCTGTCATTCTGAATGCAGAGCCGTGTTCCACTTAATTTTCGCCCCGACTGCACATTCCCTAGGCATAAATTTGTAGCTCGCGATACCACTGCTCGAGTGAATCTGAGGCCTCGTGGAAATGATGGCGTGCTTTCACTGACTTTGTTCCGGTACTCTGTGTCTGAGGGTGTGCAGGTGCTTCTATACTCCTAGTGGAGTCAACGGTGCTCGCAAATTGCAGCGCTACGACGAGACATCACGCTAACTCTGATAGCGACCGCAGTGGGCTTTACGTCTTCGGCGCAGACGAAACGTATCGTCAGTTCATGCTAACCGTGTCAAATTAGGACACATCGTTGCAAGGTATAACGGACACAGAACTAGAGCGAGAACGTGGACAAGACAGCGCTTCCTCGTCCGCGTTCGTGTCATAGTTATCTACCATGCCTCTGCTGCGATTTATTCCAATTATTATATTCCAAATAGCCCCATCCCTAACCTTAATTAGTAATGTTAAGTATCTTAGCAAAAGGTGACCCGCGAACAACAAAAAACTAACGGCGGTTCCGGCGCTCATGCGAGGGGTTTTTACATTAAGTGAAGCTCCTGGATCTCTAAAGCCCAGACAAAATATTGACGAGACTCAAGAGTGCCGTAAATCTTTGATACAACAGCTTTTCTACATGAAGTCTCGATTTAGTTTCTCAGGAAGATACTGTGTCGCGACGTCACTACAAAAGATGTGATCACGTCGTAGCAGGACATTGCAACGTTTTCGCACTCGCTCCAGCTCACTCGGCCGCCTCGTATGCTCGATGTGAGGGCCCATGCATCGGCAGCATACCGGACGACCGAGGCAGCCGGAGGGAGTGTCAATACATCGTAATGTTTTGCCCCCTACGTGACCGCATCTGCGTCATGAAGTCGCACATGCAGAAACGAAACCGAAACTGGCAGCAGAAAATCTGTCAAATTATTTAGGCCGCTATGAGGCTTGTGAGTACCCTTTTCTGAGGTTTAGAGGTACAAAACCTTCATTCAGAGCAAACAAGGAAGACTAGAAAATATGGTGTCGGAAGGCGAACATTTCCTTGATGTTTTCGCAAATCTTAAATGACACGTCATGCAAACGCAGCGCTAATGACCAACATTTTTGCACAATATGACGCAAACGAAGTGTTGTGTAAAGCAAATAAAATGTCACTAAGTGCAACGCTACGTTAAGCAAACATAAAGCGGTCAGGCAAGTGTAACTTCTTCTTGCCTCTCGTGAGACGTAGGGCGCAATTTGCATCTCTCAACGACATGTGCAACATGTGCAAGACGGTATTAGCCATAGCGCACGGCGAAGTGGGACATATTTTCACCGTTGCTGACAGTATTACAAAGACAGCATCACGACGACAGCATGAAGAAGAAGAAGGAGAAAAAAAAGCAGTGGAAACGGTCTAGTGACAACGATATATTCACAATGGAACCTGGACGGCCCGACAATTGCAGGCTGACGATTGCGGCATGCCGATGACTGCGTGATTACGAATGTGTCACGCCTGCACGATAAGAACGGCATGAAGACTACATAATGATGATATCACGATGTGACGACGACGGTATGTGACAACTGCACGATATGACTTGGAAGTCGCTAGGATCAGGGTTATAACCGATTACGCAGCAAGTGTGCATGTAGTTCTATACGCATGTTTGGGGGCTTGAATTAAATCATCGACACAAATGCAGACAGAACTGAAAGCACAATAGCGAATTCTAGTCGTTTTATGTTGGCGTTTCAACTTACACTCATGGTTTCCTTAAACGATGTGCTTGCAAACCCTGGCTCACCTCTAACAAACAATTTTGCTTCCAATCCCGAACATGAAGAATTTGTCAACTGCACCGTGAGACAGCGTATCCAACCGGAACTGAACCGAAAACAATACAGAAAAACATCTTTCCTCGAATTGGAACTGACCTTGGAATCGGAACGAATTGGAAATCCAACGCGCGGACACGACAGACGGCGCTGCACGCGATGTACACGAGACAGTGCAGCCCACATACTTGTTGCTTGTCGCCAGTATCCCAGAACGGCACGCGCTGGTGACCTCTCCGTTAGCGCGGATTATCATTAGGCCGTTCAGCGAAAGGAGTGTTACTGGGAGTCCCGCCAGACATATCAACGGAGCGAACTATCGATGCTCTTTAGAATATTTAAATAGCACAGTCCTAAATTTAATACAGTGGAACTAACCCTTCCAACACGAACGTATACATAATTGCGTCCTACTGCCTACCTTCATCATTGCTGCTCTCTCACCTATTCGTTTCCTCTTCTCTCTCCCCCTGAGCACAGAAGTAGAGTAGTGGGCTATGCGTTACCTCGGTATATAGGGTGTCCCACATAACGCTAGCCAAGCTGTTGAACGAAAAATTTAAGAAATATATTTGTCAAAAATGTGAAAGATACGATCTCAAGATACGGTGTTCGGGCGTCACAGGTACGACCGCACACCGTATAAGTATCGAAATCAAATGTTACACCATGCTCTTTTGATTCTTTTTTGTTTTCTTTCGTTCAACAGCTTGGCTAACGTTAGCTGGGACACACGGTACCCTCCTCTCTCCTGCCTGAATAACACTCGTAATCTTTCAGCGCGGCTTAGGAGCAGCGTCGGGTTTTTGTACAAAATGAATGGGCGCTGTTTTCCTCTAATTATTCTTCCGTTATGCAGATGAACTTGAACCGGTACAAATCTCTTTGAACCGTTATTATTTCACTCTGGAATTCAACCGGAATTGAACCGTATTTTGCGAACCGGAACTAAAAGCGGAAGGAAAAAAAAAAGTTGTAGTTCGACGCTCTCCCATCAAAGGCTTAAATAGTAATATGGCTCTTCATTCAGGGCAATCTGTCGGCATGCAAGCGCTTCGTTGTGGCTGTGTTAATTATGCCAGGGCTAAGGCCTCCGACAGGAATCTCTCGGAAATTTGATTCGTGGCGACGACACTTCCTGCGGTAGTTCTTCATCAGTGGCATTGCCTGTGGTGCAATTTGAGCGTACAGACAAGAAAATTGCGAAATCGCACCACCTCGGGCAATGTCTACGGCCGCGAATCATTTAACATTATCAATCCTTATTTAACCTCTCTATTCACGTCCGATGCATCCACCAAGCCTAATATCTTATACTCGATTAGCAATTCAGAATTACGCCTCAGTGTGGCAGGACAGCCCCGAATGCCGCCCTAAATTGTTCCCTGCCTCTAAATTAATTTTTTGCTGTCCCCCTCCAGACCGGTAGGAAAATTTCTTCTACAAGGCGCTTCCACTGCTGCAGCCACAAACGGCAGCAATCACGTCGCGAGCAGGTTAATGAGCGCGATTACCGGTGTCCGAATCATTATACGCAACTATGTCTCGTCGTTTTTCGTTTTTTTTTTAATGTTGTTTCTCGTGCCGGCCATGTTTCCCGACTCGCTGTGCAATTTGCTGCCATCGCAGACGATGCGGTGCTAAGTAGTGTCGCGAAGTGACCATCCGCTCCCCATTCGAAACATTACATGGCAGACATCGCCTGCTACGCATTACACTCTGTACAGAGTGAACCGCAAGCAAAGGGAACGGAGAAAGAGTCGTCACACAGCACACTCTTATTCGCAGTTAGATATATACCTGAAGGAACCACCGACGCCGGTCAGTGGCCTGTGGCGATGGTGGTTAGGAGATGGTTAACGCTGGTGATTATGGTGCACGTGGTAGGACAAACAGCTTTATAAGCCACAAGAAAGTAACCACGATTGCACGCCTTGCCCTTTTTTATTATTATTACACGTTCCGTTTATCGCATTGCGTGGTACACCCAGTGACCAATGTTAATTTTATAAAGCGGCCACTTTGAGAAGCACATTTATCGCCGCACCCTCCTGCTTCGAGGCCCGTTCTCTTTTTACATATCTACACCTCTCCCTCTACATCCGTACGACTGGCCTAAAGGTCCTGCCCGCTGCTTCGATTGAGATGCAGTCAACAATCAGGCACCAATCAGTTCAGGAAAGTTACATCACACATTTTGATGATATTTCATTTTGCGCTCTGCTTTTTTCCCGCCTTCTAATATATATATCTTGTTCCCTTAACCTCTTTCCCCTTGCACAGCAGAGCAGTCAGCCGGTACTTACACTGGCTAACTTGCCTGTTTTGCCCTCAATTTTTCTCCCCCAACTTTCAAATGTGCGCGAAAGTGTGCTCTCTCTCCTCTTTCGCTCTCTTTACATCACCACATCCCCTTCCCCCAGTGCAGGTGATATATAGCAAACAGGACGTGCGTCTGGTTAACCTCTCTGCCTCCCCCCTTCTCTCTCCCTCCCTCTCCCCCTCTCTCTCATATATGTGTGTGTGTGTGTGTGTGTGTGTGTGTGTGTGTGTGTGTGTGTGTGTGTGTGTGTGTGTGCGCGCGTGCGTGCGTGCGTGCGTGTGTGCGTGTGTGCGTGTGTGTGTGTGTGTGTGTGTGTGTGTGTGTGTGTGTGTGTGTGTGTGTGTGTGTGTGTGTGTGTGTGTGTGTGTGTGTGTGTGTGTGTGTGTGTGTGTGTGTGTGTGTGTGTGTGTGTGTGTGTGTGTGTGTGTGTGTGTGTGTGTGTGTGTGTGTGTGTGTGTGTGTGTGTGTGTGTGTGTGTGTGTGTGTGTGTGTGTGATGTTAGATGCTAACACTGTCTCCAGGAAGTAGCGAGAAGAGCCCGGGAAACCAGTACATCGACGAGACGACAGACCGCGAGCTAGGTTTAACCAAGGATCACGAAATTGAAAATGGGGAGAAATGACCTGCAGAAAGGCAGGGAGGTTAACCGGAGATAGTTATTTTTGGCTATCCTGCACGTGGGGAACAGGGAACGGGACAAAAAGAGAACGAAAGCGCAAGGACAGTAGGCGGAGTTCTATACAGTGTATCACGTATGCACGCATACCTCAGGGACTCGAGCCTTCTGCATTCAGCGAGGGGTTACTGAAAGCCTTCTGCGCGGAGTTACTTCGGGAGCATGTATAGTGGCCTAGATTGTTTTGTTCTGAAAGTGGAGAAGTGTAGCAGAAAACTAATGCAGAGCAGTTATAAAGCGCCTAACCTATAGCTTGGAGGTGGGGTTTGCAAAGCACGCGATGGGACGTAGGACTGTTATACTAGCGAGGTGCGCATAGATAAGTACAATAAACTGCGTGGCAACTAAAAAAAAAAAAGACTTCGACTATCTTTACCTGTCTCAAGCGACCAGGCGCGCACTCTGTTTTCCGGTGTCCCTCAAAGTAAGGTCTGAGACGCGCTGACCAAGTTTCATTCCGTTATGATTTATCGAGCATGCAAAATACTGGCCTCCAGTTATTACGTACGAGAAGGCGTACTCGTGCCACGATACCGTGCACATAAAACACTCGCGACCAACTTTCTGTGGCAATGGTGGGAAAGCTCGGAGCCAAAACCGCGCGCAGGAAGAGCGCTCCCAGCTGAAAATAGTTCCACATTTTGATACGCGTAATAGTTTGATCCGAGGAAGAGAAAACAAAAAAAAAAGATTGTATTTACAGATACAAAATAAGACAAGATACATTGCGCGTGTGGCCTATATTAATGCGAAGCCGTCAGACGTGGAAGCTGCTACTGCATTCAGCATCCGTTCCGAGAAGCAAAAGCACTGTCTAACGCTGCCGGACTACATAGTGCACCCGGTAACACATCTGCAGAAGCTCCGCCACCGTAGTCATTCCTTGTCATGGAGAGCTGTCCACGAATACACTGCGCGTGGCCAAGCTCATGTGAGGGCGATGTCCTCGCTGCATTCAGAGCCGGGACTAAGAATCGCCCCGTGCGCCTTGCACCGCATGCGGCCCACTTCGAAATTTTCCACAGCCTCCCAGAGTGCGTTCAGCAACCAACCAGAGCACGCTCTTTGGCAGACGCAGTCCGGACCCCACTTACTCTACACGGTATACGCATGCGCGCCCACCATTGCCTTCGTTCGTCTGGTACGAGTATGCCCGTGCCGCCTCATTTGTTTAGCAGGGGACACCGAGAGCCTAGCTTTCCGTTAAAAGAAAATACAAGAAGAAAGCATTTCTCATAATGAGTAGCGATGGACATTGCAGAATACTACGTAATCTCGTACATACACACATCCCCGGTCGCGACCTTCCGACCATGTGCGCACTTTGTGGGCTCAGTACAACGCGGAAAAAGTAAGACGTCACCCGCGAAGCGTGAAAGCAAATGGGGGCTGCATAAGCACGCCATGTGTGTTCTTGGAACCCCCCCCCCCTCCCACCCCAACTCCTGTTACGACGTGGGCTCGTGGGACCGGCGCCGGTATATCCAACGCCGCAATCAGAGCACGACTACGGGTGTCATTTCGGAGGCAAATAACAGGTGGCGTGGGCAGCGCCGCCTCCGCGATCAACGTCGCGGCGGCAAACGGAGCAACCGTTTTATAGAGGTTGGGCCGATTGCGATCTATATCGCGCAGTGAGAAACGTGATGCGAACGGGCGAGCATTCGGCGCGCGTGTATACGTTTAGCGCGATGGTGCGCGCGGGATACGCACAAGTACATCCGGGAGAATACATATATACATACATATACGGTATTACACTCGGCCGCGTACGAACGCAGTGCTTAAGGCACCAACATGTACATAACGGCAGGAAGGGCCGCGAGAGGTCTTGCACGGGGAGCGCGCACGAATGTTGCGCGGAGCCAAAATCGTGCATGAGTGGCCACAGCAGCAAATTGCTGTCAACAACTTTATCGGGGCTGCTGCTTGAAAGCACCGTCCGCTGTCAGTGGACATCACTAATCGCATGAGACGGTTAGGGGATCGAGATACACTGCGTAGCCCAGAGAACTTCATGTATAAACATCGCGATGGCGAAGCTGTGTTGGAAGGGGATGCGTTCCGGTGTGTTGGTGGCAACGTGTTTTCTTTCTTTCTGCCCTGCACTTCTACCTTGCCTCTTTCAGTAACCCGACGACTTGTATAGCTGTTTACTGGTTGCCTTAGTGGACGAGAAATTTCTGTCAAGTCGAATTTATTGCGTATAGTATCCATTTTGTCGCCAGTCCTCTGTATACTGATTTTTCTTTCTTTCTCACTCATTTTGTCGTCGCATAAGAACAGCGTGTACTGCACCCGCAAAGAGGCATATCCTGTTTTCCGCTTGCCAATTCACAGTTACCTCAGAAAACAGCCGCCCAAACCGTCACGCCGCCAAATACGAAACAAGCCGGCCACAGTTTCTTTCCAGCGAGCGCGCAACAACGTCAGAAAGATGTCGTATATCTCTCTCGAGCAGCTCTGCGTAACGGTGGCGACGCTCGAATACGAGCACACGCATGTACGATTCGAGTGAACGAGAAAGGCTAGATCTCGGTGAAACGGAGCCGAAGCTCCTACAAAGGAGGAGGGCAGCGAGAGGAAGAATGGATAGGCATTTAATGCACGGTTTCCCCAAGGTTTCCGCCTAATCGGCCACCAGCCCGGCATAAATAGGGTAACCCCCTCCCCCCCCCCCCCCTCTCAAAAGCGTGCTTGCGCACACAGACCGCGCTTACGCGTTAGCCTTGCGTGAAGTGATCGAGAATCGGAGATTCGATTTGTCGCCCCCGGGTGCACACACAACCAAAGCCGGTGCAATGCCGGCGTTGCTCGAGGGGTAGATTGAGTGGCCGCGTCCTTCACAGGGAAGCCGGCGGCAGCAGGGGCCGGGATTATTCGACGCACAGCTGAATGCCGGCATAAGCGCGGGCGACTCTGCGCGGTTTCGCTCGGAAAAAGTAAGGGGGAAAAAAATGTGGGGCGGCGCTTGGGCGAAGATACGTCTGCGAATGTTTAGCACGGCCAGAGGCAGACAATCGCGCCCCAGCTATAGAGGAGACTGGAGGAGGAGCTTGCGACTTGGCTCGGATTGCGTTTTTTTTTTTTTTTTTTTTTTTTTACGACGCCCCGCCACCGTCGGCTGCCTGCCGCGAGTGGCCGACAGAATTAACGCGGTGCCAGAGACCGGCTGCGTAGAGATGCGGAGCGCTCGAGGCCGCGTGCAGTTGTCTTAACGAAACGATATTATAACTATACAAGGCTTCTGCTGCGCGTTTGTTTCTCGCGTGCCGCGTAACATTACCTGAACAACCTCCACCCTAATAAAAGCAAAAAAATAAACTGGTTAACCTCCCTGCCTTTCCTTCTCTCTCCTTCATTCCACCCTAACAATTCACTACGTAAAAAAAAAGAAACAAAAAGAAAAAGCCGATATGCTGTAGTAATTGGCTATACCATATAATAGTCAACAGCTCCCCTCTAGGTGTGGAATAAAACCTATAATTAATTTTTCTTAAGGACACGCAGTACTTGTCGTTCAGTTGTTTAGTACACGGTAGAAGAAGTAAACAGAAAAACAAACGTATTTTAGGGCTGCAAACATCCACGCAAACTTTTTTCTTAATTTAGTTCCTTCTTTCACTGTGCAGAGTAGCAGGCCAGAACGTACTAGCTCAGCGCAGCCTCCAAACAAGGCTATAACTTATCGACGCGTTGCTCGCAAACAGAATGACAAAATTACCGTGCGTATTCAACTACCATCGCGGTGAACCCACCCACTGTAGCTGTGCTTGGCCAGGAAGATCGCCCAACGTTAAACGTTTCAACAGGGACGCGGTATATCTCACGACTCGATGTCTCACGCACGTTAACAGGAATTTCTAATTAATAAAGGGAAAATGATACATCCACCCAATCGTAGCAATTACTACGAACTAAACCCGAACGGGTTCTTCGAAAGAAAAGCCTCGCAGTTGAAGAAAAATTCGTCCTGGTCCGGGACTAATTACTTCCCTCCTCCTTGCGGGCTTCCGCGGAACTATTAAGTCAAACAGAAATTCCTGTAACGACAATGTTTCCAAATTTATCATACCTCTTTTCTGACAATCCCTCCGCTTGCCTCCTGATATTAACTGCCCTAATAGAAATACACAACGACATAAGCCATGAATATTTCATATATCATATAATTAACTCCAAATCCTAGAACTTAAATATCTCCTAACGATACTGAGTACCGAAGTTTGTGCCCGATGCATAGACTTGTTATGTTACGCTTCAAGCTCCGCAAGTAATCAGCTTCAAAAACGTGACCCGCCGCGGAGGCTTAGCTGCTATGACACTGCGCTGGTAAGCACGAGGTCGCAGGATCGAATCCCGGCCACGGCGGCTGCATTTCAGAGGAGGTGAAACGCTAAAACACCTGTTTGCAGCGAGCGCCTTGGGTGTACGTTCAAGAACCCCACGTGGTCAAAATTATTCGGGCGTGCCTCATAATCAGGTCACCGTTTTGGCACGTAAAACGTCCAGAATTTTAATAAAATTGTCACATGTAGTAGCAGTCGTTTATCAGCTGCGACAATATATAGGGCCTTCTTTCTTTTCTAGCCGCATCAATTTTTTTTTTTAAGTGGCTGTGACAAATGCAGGTAACAAAGTGCTAAACCTTGATCTAAATTACTCGCTGAGGCGGCCGTTAGCTATACAAGAAATCAACAACGTAATTCAATAATTACCATAATTACGCTAATTAACCTTTTGAATACTTTACGGCACACATTTCAATCTACGAATTGTAACTCGAATTGCAGCTAGTGAGTTGGCAAGGCATATCGACTACTTGGAACGAATTCTTGAAGATTGCACTGGTTTCGAAATATGCACAGTTTAATTTGCGCTTGAAGTGCACTGTTGTTTCAGTTCCAGTTTAAGAAAACGCTGTTTTATGCAGTGAAGCACGAAAGTAACTGGAACGCCAGTGCATTTTGTTGGACGCTCTGAAATTTCATATCTCGACACTGGTGAATTCATGAGAATTCGTTCTAAGTGGACGTGACCTGCGAATTCACCGGCTACAATTCGTAGGTTTCAATATGCGGCGAAGACGACGAACCTGCTGCTAGCCTGTCTGAGTAGCTCTGCCTACATTTATCGTTATTTACTGGTAATATTACTGGTCAGAGCGGTTCAAGACGTCTGTCGACTCGAAAAGGTACCTTCCGCATCGGAGACCGACGGGTGCTGCGCCACCCACCGCCTCACAAGGTGCTAGAAGGAACCAAGCTGGCACCGACGAGCACCCCGTCATGACCTCCCAAGGGCTGACACCGGGTCAGAAACGCCAGCTGGTTTGTACAAGCCAGCCTGACTGCAAGCGACAAGACACTGGTGAATCTGAAGACGAGTCAACTATCATCGAGGACGACAACGTGGCGAACCCTTCAGACCTAGACATGGACGAGGGTGGTTTCCGAATTGTGCGCCATCGTAAAGACAGGGCGGAGGGCATTCCAGTGTTAATCACTGCAACATCCGAAAGAGATGATTTAAGGCAAGTAAACCCTATTGTCCTGTATTCTGAGCTTGAAACGATTCTCGGTGGAGCACCAGTGAAGAGCCACTTCACAGCACAGGGAGCATTGCTCTCAGATGTAGAGACAGAAGGACAAGCCAACGTCCTTCTAGAGACCAAGAATATCGGCGGCATAGTCATATCTGCCCGTGTCCCACACAGTTATATGAAAAACACGTGCATTGTTAGAGGAGTCCCTAAATGGTACTCGGATGAGGAGCTGCTCACCTACCTGAGACCTCAGGGAGTATTCCATGCAAGAAGAATCATCCGTCGGGTCCAAACCTCGTCATCTGAAAGGGAGTCAAGGCGCACTAATTCGGTGGTTCTCACATTTGCTCCAAATTCTGAACGCCCGGAGAAGATCAACCTTGGTTTCACCAGACACGAGCTTGTCGACTACGTGGAGACACCACCACGCTGTTTTAAGTGTTAGCGCTTCGGACATATCGCTAAGTACTGTCGCGGGGAACAGAGGTGCAAGCGCTGTGGGGGACCTCATGACTTTAAGACGTGTGCAAGTAAAGACAACTTTGTGTGTGCAAATTGCGGCGGTGACCATCCTGCTAGCTACGGTCGATGTCCTGCGCGGACAGCTGCTCAGCGAAGAAATAGGTTGTTTGTTCTGGGTCCAAAGACTGCAAGCGCACCATCGAACACGAAGAAGACGTCCAGAGCGCCACAACTAACTGGTTTGGAAACAGAGTACGCATCTCATTTCCCGCGTCTCACACCGATAAACGAAGTTATTGAGCCAACGCAAACGGTCACAGCGGCTGAGAAACCTGTTCGAAAAGAGTCCGAAAAACGCACCTATGCGGCCGCAGTAAACCGACCTGAAGTACCACTTGGCAACAGTCAGCAGGAAAACTGCCAGCACGTGATACGTGCTTTGTTCACGACACTACGTTCCCACGTCGCGAAGATGCCTGCTAGTTCAAAGAAGGATATGCTGGAAGCAGTGCTGGCTCTTGAGTCAGTAATACTCTGCTCTACTTCCACATACACTCAGTAGCATAATGGCAATGTCTCGCCCCCTTGGTCCATTCAGTCGTCCAAAAGTGCCCTTGATAATGCAATGGAACTGCGCCGGTATACTACAGCGTCTTTCTGAACTCAGCCTTTTCCTTCGAGACATACCTATACCAATTCTAGCCCTCTCGGAGGCCGGTCTCCCAAATGGAAGGACGATCCCAGGGTACATCAGACATGGAAATCCGAGTATACCATCATTTGCAAATGGAAGTGCGATGATATACATCGGGCGAGACATACCTCACGTCACCTTACCAGTGCAAGACCTTTGTTCTACCTTCTTGGAAGTCGCCGCTGTGCAAGTGTGCCTAGGAAAACGAAAACTCAGTGCGTGGTGTCGGTGTATATAAGTCCGCGCAGGAAGGTCTCCATGGAGGCGTTCATAAAGGACCTTTGCATTCGTTGCCCCTCTCCTATAATAATCTGTGGCGACTTTAACGCACATCATTCGCTTTGGGGAGATAAGACTGCAGATTCCCGAGGCAAGGAACTAGTCACAGCCGCGGAAGCTGCTGACTTGTGTATCGCGAACGATGGCAAACCGACTTTCTTCAGACCACCAGATTCATGGAGTGCCATAGACCTCGTGATCCATTCTACAGACCTTGTCGTATCGTCAACAACGGCCCCAGACAGGATGGGCAGTGACCACTTTCCGATCTTCCCCAACATCACCGGATTTCACACTGCTGGGCGACAATTCTGTGCTGTGACCCGCTGGGACACATACAGAGAAGCGTTGGACGAATCCCCTGGTGAGCTGTTAGCAGATATGCTGCGGAGCAAAAGAGTGGCTACCTCAATGTTGAAACTGCCAGATCATTTCCCTACTCCTGATTTGAAACTAAAGAACCTCTGCGTAGCGCGTAGGAGAGCGGAACGAAAACTAATGAGAAAAACGGGAAATCAATCTGCGAAAACTGAATACAACAGGATAAACACTGTCATCCGTCGTCACACAAAAATATTAAGACGAGTTTAATGGGCTGCTTTCTGTGAGAGTTTATCGGCGTTTACTCCCATGACAAGGATATGGGGAGTAGTGAATAGCCTATACGGAAAGATTCGCCTACACAAGTCATTCGAAGCACTTGCTTTAAAGCAAGGAAAAGATTTGCAGACCCTTGCAGAAGATTTTGCAGACGTATACACATCTGGCAAATCAGCAGGAGTATTGAACCCTCTGTTGTCTGAAGCATTCCATACCATGGATACGCCGTTCATCTTTCGTGAGTTGGATTTGGCGCTTAGCAAATTAAGAAGACGCTGTGCTGTGGGTCCCGATTCGATCAGCAATCAGATGCTGACAAATCTGCCATATGAACGAAAACGAGCACTTCTGGACATATTTAATCCCGTCTGGAGCACAGGAGAGATCCCAGAAGCGTGGAAGACAGCATGGGTGGTGCCAGTGCTCAAGCCCGGAAAGGATCCTGCAAACCTCACCTCATATCGGCCAGTATCGCTAACATCATGCGTATCAAAGTTGATGGAAAGACTAATACGTACGAGGTTAACGTGGTATCTTGAGCAAGGAAATAGACTGCCATCATGTATGACCGGATTTCGTCCACGGTTGAGTGCCCAGGACAGTGTCTTGGATCTACTAAGCCATATCGAGCACCATCGCGTAGACGGCCTTTCCACACTCGCCATGTTTATGGACGTTGCCAAGGCATACGACTGTGTGCTTCACACAGGCATCATCAACGGACTCCGAGCCATGGGCGTCTCGGGAAATGCTCTTCGATTCGTCCATGAATTTCTCAGTGATCGATGTGTACAAGTTAAGCTGGGAAGTATAATGAGTGTCAAGCGACGAATTTCCCTCGGCGTCTCACAAGGAAGTGTCCTATCTCCCTTGCTTATTAAAGTTGCCATGGCCAGCCTTCCAGATTCCCTGAAAGTAGGTCGGACGGCAGTTAAAATGTCCATTTACGCAGATGACATCTGTATTTGGATCTCGGGGTACCAACACAAACGTTTGGCCCGGATAGCCCAGGCCGCAATCTCCACTATCGATCGCCACTTATCGACGCTTGGCCTATCTTTATCAGCAGAAAAATCAGCCTTCATGCTTTTCCCGGGAGTGAGACGCAAGTCAACACGTCTGACGCTGAATATCAGAGGGCATTCAATTCTTCGTGCAACTCATGTTCGATTCCTGGGCGTCACCATCGACAACAAGCTACTATGGCGTGGTGCGGTCGAAAGTGTTGTGGCTGCATCAGTGCAAAGAATCAACGCACTTCGTCGATTGGCAGGTGTACGTTGGGGAAACAATCCTATATCCATGCTTAAACTGAACGCTGCACTGATAACAAGCCGCATTCTCTATCAGCTCCCTCTGATATCACCGTCATCGAGTAAATTCGAGCGCTTGGAGGCAGTGCACAGAAAGGGACTTCGCTTGGCGATGGGAGTTCCAACGGCGGCTTCAAACAAGAGTCACTAATGAGGCAGAGTCTCTTCCACTCCGCCTCTTGGCATCTCAGGCCTTGCTGACGCAGCTATTAAGGCTGGGCGAGTCACGCGCAGGCACGGCGCTTCTCCGGCGGCTAAGAGCAAGAACTCGCTCACATTTCCATGCGGCGCTGAACACCTTCCGATGTTTAGGATTGGAATGGCCTAAACGAAGTCGCCTTGACCCGCCATGGTCTTTTCCGGACGTTACCTGCAGCCTCAATGTACCCCACCTACCGACGAAACGCACCATTTCAACTGCCGAAGCCAAGTTTATTGTGCTGGACCACTTGAGCACTGTGTTTCAAAGCCATCTACAAGTGTACACAGACGGTTCGGTGTGCGCAGAAACAGATAGCTGTGCAGCGGCATTCTGCATACCATCCCTTGATGTGTCATGGTCTGGCCGACTGGATCGCGTAGTTTCCTCTATAACAGTAGAAAGCGCCGCAATCACCGCGGCTTTGCGGAAACTACGGGCCTTTTCTGCACGAGATGTCGTGGTGCTGACGGATTCCAAGTCAGCATTACAGAGATTACATCGGGGCCTACCTCTAGAGAAATTTACAAGGCAGTCTCTGGCACTGATCGACGACCTAACGAGCAAAGGATTTAACATAAGGTTTCAGTGGATTCCATCACACGTAGGAATTGACGGAAACGAGGAAGCTGACGCCCGTGCACGCCTAGCGCTGACATATGTCCCAAAAGTGAAAGCTCCAAAAGCTTTTCGAAACCCTAAGCGTGCAATCCGCCTTCACTTTAGAGAGATGCACAAGAATCCACACGAATCCGGTGTGACTCATGGATTTACATGCGAACAAGCGACGCTTTTATACCGCATCAGGACCGACTCCGCGTACACCCCAGCTTGGTTATTCAAGACTGGGCTTCGCGCTTCCCCACTCTGTGTTTTCTCTGGTGACATTGGCGACATCGAACATTTCATTTGGCTATGCCCGCAGTTTGGCACAGAAAGAAAAGCGATGGTCGACAAGCTACAAAAAAGCGGTCTCACGCACAGGACCTTTGAAGACGTTGTTTTCCCCGGAGGGCCCGCGGCATTCAGAAAGAGAGCGCAACGACTGCTGATAGCCTTCCTGCGAGACACGGGGCTCATCGACACCTGGTGACACACCTCTGATCTCAACTCGAAGGAGGATCAGGCGGAACAATTGCCGGCTATGTATGCCAGGCTAACCCCGCCTGCTTCAACATCACCACCACCACCACCACCACATCAATATGCGGCGTAACATAATTAATTAAAAATCTTAATTAGAGTAAATACGTTAACTACTTACGTGTTTCGGTTTCTCGTGCAACTAATGGCCGCCTGATCGAGTAATTTCGATCAAAGGTTAGAACTGTTCTAACTACCACAAGCAATCTTGGAAGAAGGAAGACAGGGAAAGGCCGGGATGTTAAAGGGTACCTCAACAGGTCTGGTTATCTTGAGCTGACAAGCGCAGTGCATGCAATGTACTCTAACAATCGTATCTGCTAAGTATCTCTACGCGCCTATAGGAAAGAGCTGTAACTTCAAACCAAACGCAGGCATCCTTCTCGCGGGCGATGGTTGCAGCTAATGAAAACACCCTGTACAGAGCGAGATGGAAGACAGGGAAAAGGCGGGGATGTTAAAGGGCACATCACCAGGTCTGGTTACCTTGAGCTGACAAGTGCAGTGCATGCAATGTGCTCTAACGATCGTATCTGCCAAGTACTACATCCCTACGCGCCTATAGGAAAGAGCCGAAGCTTCAAATGAAACGCAGGCATCCTTCTCGCGGGCGCCGAGCTCCAAGCCGGAGGGTGACGTACGCGTGCTACAGTGCGTCTACGTACACGCGTTCGTGCTGTGACGTCGCTCGTAGTGACACGCGACCTCGAGAATCATTCAAGGCAACATCGATTATTTGCTCAATATGGTGCTTCAACGGACGAATCAAAGTTTAAAGATAAATAATGGAACATACAAACGGAATGTCTGCGTGTTATTTGTTTGTTTATTTTAATTAGTACGGTAGCAAGAGAGATGCGCTTCTCTTTCGTCTGCTTGTTCCCACGTCGTGCAGTCGCGTGCGCAGAAAACGAAACTGTCATTTTCTACCGCGTTCCAGCGCCGCCATCATGCTCTTTCATCCTTTCCCGCCTGCCTCAGTGCTTGTGATTGCCGCACTGACGTATGCCGCTCGAGAGAGAGAGAGAGAGAGAGAGAATAAACATGCTAATCAGGTGCTCTCGTGCAGAGCATGCAAAATCGTCCACTGCGCGAAACGAGTCAAACGCAACAGCTCGCGCGCGATACCGTCACCGGGAGTGGGCCACTCAGCAAAAACACGAGAGAGAGAGAAAAAAAGATAAATTGAAGGTGGGACCCGTGACGTATTCGTCACGCGTTCCTCCCGCTCCGGTATGGGAGAACGCAAGGTAGGAATTTTGCTTTCGGAGGCTTGGCGGGAGTGGGTGTCTATGTTGGCGGTGGCGCTCGCGTCCTGAAATCATGGGTTCGCGGCACTTCATATATTTCTATCTCTGCTATTAATGAGCGGAATTGAAAAATTCTTGCGGCAAAACATTCCTTGTTATGATTTCAATATATTTATTATGATTTATACTTTTCTTTAAAATACCTCTGAAAAGGAGTAGCCGGCGCCAATTAAAGGCTACATGTCCTAAAACTGTATAATAATAATAATAATAATAATAATAATAATAATAATAATAATAATAATAATAATAATAATAATAATAATAATAATAATATGATGATGATGATGATGATGATGATGATGATGATGATACACTCATTACAGGGCCCGTAACAACTTCCAACATGTAACAATAATTTGCTATGCGGCCTGGTGAGAGGCCCTTTATGGGAAACGTACAGTCGATCCCTCTCATCCGCAGGCTGTTACAGTACAAGATGACTTGCACCACAACGCGAACACCAATTCAGGGTACAGTCGCTCGGGCAGATCTGCAGTCCTAAAAAATTGTAGGAGTGCCTTCCTCGCTCTCAGCTGCGATTGCTGATGAGGTCGGCAGTTCAAGATTGTTCGCACCGATAATGGTCTGCAAACAAAGCGAGCTAGAGCAATTGCGAGCAAACGTCTCTGTACGCTACATGCAGTCACAAGGAACGCGTCGAGGGGCGTCTCCTCGCACAGACCACAACACTAGCGAGTTGTGGGCCATTCCGATGCGAAAAACACAATACTTCGTAAAAGCCACTCACATCCAGGCACAGCCGACAAAGCAGGGTGACCTCGCGCCGGCAAACTCCTGCCGGTGTAGATGCTCGTTTTGAAAACTCGGGCTGTTCCGGTATGGAGAATGGGATATCTCGTGCGAGCACTCGGGAGTTTTCTAGTGCCATCTGACATTGTTAACTGCGTATGGGGAGGATGAGGAGGAAGGAAAGGGAGAGGGCGGGGATGTTAACCACTAAGTCACGACTACCGGGCGCGGCTGCTGCACTTCGATGGCAGCAAAATGCGAAAAACGTTTGTCTGCCATGGATGCACCTAAGTTAACCCCAAGTGGTCAAAGTTAATCCGGAACCACCGCTCGGGCGTTTCTGGCTGTTAAACCTGATATTTTAAATACAATACTATAGAACCTTGACTTTAATAAACGCGAGTAGTAAGGAAGAAACACCAAATACATTGGAAGACACATTACCGTATAAACTCGTGCAAGGGCCGCACTTTTGCGCAATTTCGACGACGTGCGGCCCTTTTACACGAGACCGAACCTATTGGTGAAAATAAGATAATGACGGTGCAGCTGGTGACTACTGAACAAAGACCCCGGATGCACCACTGCATCAGAACTCAACGCACATCCCTCGCCATCTAGTAGCGGCAAGCAGAAGTGCGCAGCGCGCACGTTGCATCGGGTCGCCGAACGCGATTGCTTCTCCGATAGTATTTATCTGTCTTGTTTTTTTTTTTTCTCAAGATTCTGGGCTACCAAGCTGGGGGTGCAGCCCTTACACGAGTCTATGCGGTATGTTATCTCGCACAAGGCACTCAAACCAGAAATATCCAGCACCCTCCGCAAGAAAGGTAAGAAGCCGCTTAAAGGCATGTTCGGAGTAAGTGTGACCATGACTGCGCGTCTACAAATTCCTAGATGAGGTGATGAATACATGCAGTAGACACAAAATACTGGAACAGACTGAACCATATGCGCAAGAGTGCTTTTATGATACACGTTGGACGTCTTGTTGTTGCTGTTGCGGATTTCGGTTCACACTGAACTATGAAATCTAAGATCGTTTAAAACGCGCCCACACCCGAGATGTCACGAGGGCGCTTCATACTGCGGCGGTTGCATAATCAGAGAACGCTGTACTTAGACGCCACAATTCGAATTAGAATCATACTTATAATACACGAACGTACCGCTTGTTGCTGGATGCTACAACAAGCGTGCACAACTACTTATCAGATGCTGAGTTACAACTTGCCGAATTCGCTCATATAACTCACCAACTAATATAAACATACATAACGGCCTTAGCTTATTAGGCATTATATTTCCGCTAAATTATAGTGTAAGTTATTTTGTAACCTTGTGTGTGCTTTTCTTGTAGTAAGCCTGCCTACTTCCGCTAGAGTTGCGGAGTGGCAACACCGCAAGTTGGAACTCCGAGTTGAAGCGATACCGGGATCATTCCACATTTTAAGCACCCGGAATGGAATTGTGGCACCAGTCTCACAGATAGATTGGGAATTGAATCGGAGTCCACGATTCCGGAATGTAGCTGAAGTGAAATGGGTACAAAGTACGTTCAATGTGCCAATTAGACTAGACTTGGCCATGTTTACACTTCTGAATTTTTAGTCAAAACGGCTCTTTCAGTATTTACCTAGTACCTCCGCCGAGATAATTATAAACATCTATTCTGCACGCACTTCTGATGACCCGGAAACCTCCACCACAACGTTGAATTGCGTTTAATGACAGCACGTCATATACTTAGCTAAACATTTCGTTACGGAGTTAAGAGCATGCTTGACCTACGACAGAGGGATGCAGGACAAAAACGGCCATGCCGCTGGTGGTTGCAGACTTCGGGAATTCATTTGGCTCTGTATTCATTTACTGCGCAACAGCAGTACACTCCTTGAAGACCACCATCTTAACTAAGTGCCTGCTTTTTTCCCTCAAATAATTGCGCCCGACCCCTACGGTAAACACAGTGTTCTTTTTTTTTTTATTTGCTTTACCGGAAAGTTTGGGCTAAGAGAGATTATAGGCTACAATGCTCTGGAGACACGAGAAGCCACAAGGAGTGTTCTTGTGCGTTGTATATATATATATATATATATATATATATATATATATATATATATATATATATATATATATATATATATATATATATATAGCTACAGCCATGCAAGCGCAAGTAGCAAGCAGAGGGAAACTGTTTCATTTACTGGTACTGGAAGAACAGAAAAGATCAGCTCAGCCACTCCAGGAGTGGGAATGCTCCAACTGTCACCATTCCAAGAAGACGAGAGGAATTACGGGGATCTCTACTCGCCGGAACTGAGTGTGAATGGAACGGAGAATTCCCCACCGCTACTCCGGTCCCCCTTCTGTATACAGACATTATGAGCTGCGACGCCGTGTTCAAAGGGGCCCCAATAGCGGACGGCAGTGCCGACATGCGGAAAATTGCGGTACTAAAAACCGTACTAATTATATTCGTCAAACCAATTTCTCACATGTCGCCCCGCCGTGCAGTATCGCGCCCCGTTACAATCCACGCACCGTATTGCAGCTCATATCGAACGCTACTGTACATGTTTGTAAGAGGCGTAGGCACCTATTCAAACCACTATAATGACTTTCTCTACCCGCCGCCAACCATTCTTAGGACGTAAACAAAGATTTCATTTGATTTATTCTCAAATAATGTACCATGCGCAGTCCATGAAGGGCAAAGAGATAGGACCAGAGCGCATTCTTGAAGTCTTTCACTGCATTCAAACTAAACCGAACGGGGCAAAACGCGACCACAGCAGCAGACTCTATCACGAAGGTGCACGCTGAGACGTTCACTTCTCATTCATTTCTCAAATCTCACTGATGGCCACGTAGCTCCAACTGAACCAAGCGCACGCGCATAGTTTCTCTATCCTGTTCAAGCGAACATTTCTTTCTTTTTTTTTATAACGCGAGTTGCGAAATTAATGCAGTGTCCTTAAATATTGCGTAATGCGTGTCGCTCGCATACACTTTGCACGCACTCATTACGGAAACTTAATTCCTGCACGCTACGTCATCTATTAGCGACCCGGGGCGATAAAGCTCATAAATAATAAATAGGTCCGGAAAGCAGCCTCACACGGCGACGGGATGAATCATCCTTCGAGGACAGATGAAATACACGTTTTCGGAGTCGCCGCAGAGAAAGGCTGCACACGAGAGGACATCGAAGTTCATTAGAGACCGAATGTGACGCCCCAGCGAGCCAAGCGAGAAGGCGCAACGGCATCTACGAACGCAGGGCCTAAAAGAGGCGGAATCTCCTTAGCGGTCATCTGTTAAAAACTGAGAAAGAGGGGCGACCGGGCCAGAGGTCACGGGTCCGGCCAGGTCGGCCGGCCGCGCGATTAAAAAGCCATCGCCGCATCACACGGCCGAGACCGGCGAGCAATGCGGGTCCGCCGAGAGTGGTGCCCGATCAGGCAAGGCTAAACAAGGGGGAGGAAGGGAGGCATGTCTACACACGAGGGACGCTTGTGACGCCACCGTGAGAATCCGCCGTTCCCTCCGCGACATCACGACTTTCGCTGCCGGCAAAGCGGCGCCACGACATCGTCACGTGATGTCCTCTCGGCGTCAGTCGGGGCTCGCAATTCGTCGGCGTGCGGCCAAAAATAAATAAATAAATAAATAAATAAAAATAAAACACCGGACCTTTCGGCAAACACCAAGAGGCGGTGGCACCCAGAGTGGAAATTCCCTTTTAAGGTGCAACAAAAACATCCATCCACTCTCCTATAGCCACGGATAAGTGTATAATAAAGGACGCCCGGAATTAGTTCTTGATATTACACGCCACCCGGCAATTCTGGTTCGTAAAGATATATACTTCTCGTCGTCGTTAAGCAGGTTCATCGTCGAGATGAAAGACTTAAAAAATGAGTGCGATGGTTATTCCGGTGAGTGCAGCAAATTATAAACGCGGTTGGTTGGTTTAGAGATAATGTTATCATGTAGCCGTGGCAGCTACGGTGGAGGTTTCCGGGCCACCCATAACGAGGAAGCACGGTTTTTCCTTTTTTTTCCTTCTTTTTTTTACCAGCAAGAGGCACCACAGCGGTCTTCTGTTATGGTGAGAGACAAGTTTCTCATATCACCCTAATGGACCACAGGATATCTGTTATACAGCTCGAGTCGCATAAAACGCGGCCTAATCGCGGGGAACGGTGGACATCTACAGCTGTCAATTTTAGTACTCATTAAACGGTTTTTGCTTTTAAGGCTTGCTGCATTTTTCTTTGTAAGTTGTCAGGTTTCAGGTACCGAAGCTGCACACTATAGAGACTCTTTTCAAGGCGATACCGCGGGCGCCCTTCACGTTTGATCACGTGGCGACGCGTCCATCGCTTGCCTTAGCTGCTTCCGTTTCCGGCCGTGTTTAAAATGGATGATCATAACTCCACCGTGAGGTTGAGCAAATATCTGTTTCGGCGGATATCGTAGACGGTGAACGCGAGGGCGACACGCGAAGCTTTTGGCTATACAGCTTCAAAAAGACATAAAAGGCGCTTTCAGAGCTGATCACGCCGTGTCCTGGCGGCGCGAGCAGCGTATACAGTGTTTGTACCGTAGAAGCTGGGCTAGAGATGTATTCCAAGCTGTCTGCAGACTTCCCGCTTCTTAATTAAATACGGATAACTGCCTCTTGCTATTCGTTTTTTAATTGCCAATCACTCTAAAGCAGCAGCTTGTCCTGTTTGACTCGGTAACGTTCCTCGGTGCGGCCGCTATCTATTTCCTGTCTGATCGCTCGTAGGTGCGCCGAGGTAGATTTGTTCAGTAAAAAACAATACCAGAGTAGAGGTTCAACGTGTATGTATGCACAGCACTAAGAGGCGTCTTTGATGGTTTGAAATATGTCGCATCATGTCAAGCATTGATGAGCATGTATTTAGCGTCTGTGTGTTTTAATGAAAATGTGTATATATACAATATGAAATCTTCTATTAGATTCCAACCAAATGGAGCTGGAAGGACATAACTACAACAAACGTAAAACAAAGTTGTTTTTTTAACACTCCATCACAAGCCTCTATTATATAGAAGCTTCTATTTTCTATCAGTTCTACCTCCAAATCCTACGTGATGATTCTAAAATCCCTCATACAATGCAAGACCAGTCTTTCTCATTTTTTACGCCTTTACAGCCACCTCAGCACATCACAGGCATCGCAACCTATTAAACCCGCCGTCATGTTTTTAATATTCTGCCGCACTACTAAACATATTACTAGCGCTCTTTGGCCGTTGTAACTCTTGCGCCATAAAACGGTGCTAACCAAATAAAAGCTTCAATCAGTAAGCTCACTTTGAAAAGAAATTTCATGACTGAAAGTTATTGTCCTTTTGGCATTGCTAATTTAACACCTAAGTCTACAAGTGTTATCTTTCCATTTTTCTCGAACACGCAGAATGGATAAAGTTTCCAGAAGAAGATCGTATGTTGCTCATGCAAACATGTGGTGAAGACTGTGGTGAAGACTGTGGTGAAGACTGTGGTGAAGACAGTGGTGAAGACTGTGGTGAAGGATCCTCAGATTTGGGGGGGGGGGGGGGAGTACAAGTGAACCGCATGACAACGCAGCACACGAGCGATGCTCCAGAACCAGAACCAACTGCTACTTCCATGAGCTCCACAGCTATAGAGGCTAGAAAGGTTCCACAGCTCATGTAGCTTACCTGTGCAAACACTGCGACTTCTCGTCATACATATTACTTAAGTCGTTTTGCTAAGCATGCCAAAGAACATCATCCTCGTATTAGGAAATACAGCTGTGCCATTTGTAAGGCAACTTTAGCTGCACTCAGCAGCTACAAGACACACTATGACGAATTTCATGGACCTGAACATGTTTCTGAGGAACTTTACGTTCAGACTGAAATAAGTGCGTTAGAATATGGAGAAAGCTATACAGACAGCTTAAATTTGCACCCTTCATTATAACCCGATATCCATACACTTAGTGATGAGGACAGTGCGTCCAATATGTGCAGGCTGCTTGAGGGAAAATGCAGATGTTCAAAAACAGTTGTGAATACTGTTGTGAAAGGTGTTTCAGATTTATTTTATCCAAAAGGCCTGCACTTCGATGTGTTTAATTTGAACAGTCAAATTCAAACAGAGCAACAGTCACACAGGCAACAGTCAAAAACAGCAAAATTGGTCAAGAAACAGGTCAACCTAGAGGCAGTAAGGGTAAAAGCAGACAAGTTCAGACTGGTACTTGCAAGCAATTAGGCAGATAAAGGTAATGAATGAAACCGTAACTAGGCTGGCTTCAGAAGCAGCAATTGAACTGGGAGGCAAGGCACCAAGGCAACCAGTAGGCAAGCTCTCCTAAGAAACAAAGGACCTAATAAAGAAACGACAAAGAATGAAAGTGTCCAACTCAAGAGATAAGATAGAATTCGCGGAACTGTCAAAACTGATCAACAAGGCAAAAATAAGTGATATTCGAAACAATAGCGTGAGAAAGAAACTTGGCGTAGGACAAACCAAGATCTATGTACTGAAAGTTAAGCAGGGTAATATCAACAGCAATCTCGAAGGTATGCTAAAAGCAGTAGAAGAATTCTATACTGACCTGTACAGTACCCAGAGGAGTCAAGATACATCCATTAGAAACAGTAATGAACAGGATACAGAAACTCCTCCTATAACTAGCCATGAGGTGAGAAGGACCTCACAAGACTCGAAACGAGGAAGAGCGGCAGGAGAAGATGGAATAACAGTCGATTTAATCAAAAATGGAGGAGACCAAATGCTTGGAAAACTGGCGGCTCTTTATACAAGGTGTCTATCGACTGGAAGGGTCCCAGAAAACTGGAAGAATGCAAGCATTGTAGTAGCCACAAAAAGGGAGACGTTAAAAAATTGAAAAATTATAGGCCCATTAGCTTACTCCCACAGTATTACATAAAATATTCACTAAAATAATCCCCAATAGCATAAGGGCAACGCTGGAATTTAGTCGACCAAGGGAACAGGCTGACTTCAGGAAGGGATACTCTACAATGGATCATATCCATGTCATTAATCAGGTAATCGAGAAATCCGCAGAGTGCAATAAGCTTCTCTATATGGCTTTCATAGATTACGAAAAGGTATTTGATTCAGTAGAGATACCAGCAGTCATAGAGGCATTACGCAATCAAGGAGTACAGACCGCTTACGTAAATACCTTGGAAAATATCTACAGAGATTCCACACCGACCTTAATTCTACACAAGTAGGAAGATACCTATAAAGAATGGATCCAGACAGGGAGACACAATCTCTCCAATGTTATTCACTACGTACTTGGAAGAAGTATTCAAGCTATTAAACTGGGAAGGCTTAGGAGTAAGGATCGACGGCGAATATCTCAGCAAACTTCGGTTTGCCGATGACATTGTTCTTTTCACCAACAGTGCAGACGAGTTACAACAAATGATTGAGGACTTTAACAGAAGGAGTGTAAGAGTGGGGTTGAAGATTCATATGCAGAAGACAAAGATAATGACGATTAGCCGGTCAAGGGAACAAGAGTTCAGGATCGCCAGTCAGCCTCTAGAGTCTGTGAAGGAGTACGATTACCTAGGTCAATCAATCACAGGAAACCCTGATCATGAGAAGGACATTCACACAAGAATAAAAATGGGTTGGATCGCATACGGCAGACATTGCCAGCTCCTGACCGGAAGCTCACCATTATCCTTGAAAAGGAAGGTGTACAATCAGTGCATTTTACCCGTGCTGACATATGTGGCAGAAACTTAGAGACTGACAAAGAAGCTTGAGACCAAGTTAAGGACCATGCAAGGAGCGATGGAACAGAGAATGCTAGGTATAACGTTAAGAGACAGAAAGAGATCGGTTTGGATCAGAGAGCACACGGGTACAGCCGATATTCTAATGTACGTTAAGAGAAAAAAATGGAGCTGGGCAGGTCATGTAACGCGCAGGTTTGACAACCGTTCGACCGTTAGGGTTACAGAATGGGTAACAAGAGAAGGGAAACGCAGTCGAGGATGGCAGAAGACTAGGTGGAGCGATGAAATAAGGAAATTCGCGGGCGCTGGTTGGAATCGGTTGGCGCAGGACAGGGGTAACTGCAGATCGCAGGGAGAGGCCTTCGTCCTGCAGTGGGCATAAAACAGGCTGATGATGATGATGATGAGCGACAAAGCACGAAAACTCTTGTTATGAAGGGAATTTCCAATGAGATGCTTCTTTCAAATGGAAGTTTGGCATACTATGTACCATTTAAGTCCATCTTGTAAAATTTATTCCAACACCCTGAAGGAGCAGCTTACCTCCAGTGACATTTCTCGGAGATAATATGCAACGGCTTAAGGTTTAAGAGTCATGCTGAGTTGAAGCAGGAGAATGCTTTTGGGGGTCATGCGTTACTGTGATGATGTATAAATTGCTAACCGTTTGGGAATGAAGACAGAACATGCTACATTCGCAAGCTTTCCAGTCTTTAAAAAGTCACAGCTGAATTCTATCTTTATTATTGCTGTTTCAAACTCAAGAAACCTGAAGACATCAGCCACTAAAACTGAACTGCTTTAGGATTTTGTCGAAGCCATGAATAAGCTGGCATGCAGAGGAATTTCGCTCCAACTGAAGGAAGGGGAGATACGGGCACAAGGGGGCCTGGTAGCATTTCTGGGTCACAGTCTCGCAAGAGGTGCTGTAGTGGCTTTAAAGAATCTTTGTCGCCAAACATGTATTATGAATGCCGGTGCTGTAATGCACGTCCTTGTGATTTTCCAGTGATATCTTTACACGCAGATTGTCCTATGAGGATAAACATTGAAGTTGAAGCCAAGGTGCAGCGGTTGCTCAGCATAAAAAACATGGCTAAGTGGGAAGAAGTGTCAGAGCCTTCAGGTAGTAAAGGCCCATATGTGCTTTGCCTAGTTACAGGGTTCTCTTTAACTCAATATGTGCTCTTTGGGCCTATGCATGTTCTCATAGAAAGGATAATACCCAAAGAAATTTCTTTGTTCGTGCATCACCAAATACATACCCTTCGTTCATTTAGTAGAAGACAACCAAATGATTCCTTAAAGACCTTCAAGTTTCAGCATTCAATCAGTGACATTAAGTACCCACGGTTGTTCGATGCATCATTACAACTTGTGTCATCAGTTAGTGCAGCAGCTATTCTTGTAGTGCACCTCCCACTTATTTTAATCAGCACTGTTTCTGTTACCGCCTTGGGGCACACATATGATTCCTTGGTTCTTACCTGTCAGGTTATGCAGCTAATACTTTCTCCAGTTTGTAGCGTTGATGCATTGGGTACACTTGAGTCACTGATTACCAGCCACCAAAAATTGTTCAACTGTTATGGGGAGCACGCTCTCACGCCAAAGCCACATATGTTGGTTCACATCGTCGACTAGATAAAGAAATATGAACCAGGTAGCCACCATTAGACTGAGATATGAAAGCAAAAATGCGCTGCCCCAGCCTAAGAAGGTCTTCAATTTCAAAAATGTTCCGTATTCAGTAAGCAAATTTTTTCAGGTTAATTTGTCCCATTCAATGTGTCATGGGAACGGTGATGCAAAAATTGGCTTTCTCGATGGTGGCCTTTTTATTGAAGCACCTGCAGGCTTGATCACAAAAGCTCGCATGAAGCATAGGAAAGAATCAATTTAATGTTGCGCCAGCTGTGTCCCGTTTGTTTGTTTGCTGCCATAAATTGGCCACACTATTTTAATACTTTTGCAAGAGTGAGCACCAAGTAAATTTGAAACCCCATTTCTGGTTTGTAGACATGGGAAAAGTATGTGGTTCGCGCCCCTCACACTTGAAGAAACGCTCCTATGTAGCACTTATCAACAGAGAGCTCTATGGAGTTTTTCATGTTGCCCGACAATTTTTTCATCGACACTTATGAAACATATGACATAACTATGATAAGTTGATTCATTAGGATTAATTATGTAATTAGGCATAAACCAAAATATAATCAGAGTATCTCCAAGCGACGGCAAATGTTACCTTGGTTATGTCCAGCTACATGGCACTTGCATATGATTAATGTTTGGCTCATGTTACGAGGGAACCCCGGTATACAGAATATTTTAGGCTAAACTTTTATACCCCTGAGGGGCATCTGCGTCAGCAGGCGTTTGTTGCGTTGCGACACCACGTACCGGAGTACATGAGTGTTGCACCCTCCCGTGCAGGCATGCGTGGCTTAGCCGTGTCTGGGGAAAGGGGGATCCTGGAGGAGTGAGCCGATGCCAGGTGTTTAGACCTTGAAGGCCCCTCGATGGAGGCGAAAGACATATTAGGCCTCTACTTCACATAGACGGCACCTCCAGACTGAGCCACCTGGAGGAAACCAGCAGTCGCCTTTTCCTGTCCTCCTCTTCAGTCTTCAGACTTTCTCACTTCCAAGTTACCCACCGGCAAGGTTAACCTTGTGTGGCTAGCCAGTCTTGGTTATGCTGCACTACAACAAAGCAGTGATGTACGGCTGGCATTGGCAGGGCTTCCCTTGCAGGAACTCCTGTCACATCCCCCTGTTCAGCTCCATGATGGGTGGTTGGCTTCGCTGTCGAAAACCCCATCTATACTTACAAAGAGCGCTTTCCCTAAACTCCCTGATCGCCCTCAGAAACGAGGGTGCACCGAATATGTTTTCCAGTTTTTCAGATGGGAAATCAAGAACTTCCCTCAACTCCATATCATTCACTCTGAAAAGCCAGAAAAAGAAACAGTGCAAACAAGCTCACCCTTCCCTGTTTCGAAGTCTCTGAGCGAAGTTTTTGGTCCAGGTGAGAAGGCGTCGAGGTCGGCAGGTGGTGATCTCCTCTTGGAGCTCCGCGATAAGAAACAATATGAAAAACTGCCCAAAGTAGTGTCACTTGGGGACGCCCAAATAACAGTAACTCCGCACCGTACTATGAACACCACCCGCAGCATCGTCTGGGACGATGACTTGCTGGATCTAGCTGAGGCTGAACTCTTGGAGGGCTTCAGTGAACAGAATGTCACAAACGTTAAACGAATTAAGATGAGGCGGGATGGTAAAGAGATCCAGACCAATCACCAGATAATCACCTTCGGCTCAAGGCCCGAGTCCATCGAGGCCCGGTACGTCAAGACTTCGTGTTAGTCTCTACGTGTCAAACCCTCTCAGATGCTTTACTAAGTGCCAAAGGTTCGGCCACAGGAAATGTCGAGGCCGCCTGACTTGCGCCAAGTGAAGCAACAATGAACATACCTCTAAAGCATGCATTAACCTACTACATTGCGCCAACTGTGATGGTGAGCTCGCCGCATAATTGCAGTCACCAAATATGAAGTAAAACCACGTGACTGCGCTCGTGCGCGAGCGTATTGGAGCGCTCTCAACCGCGCATGCGCGAAAGAACCGTGCGCGCGGACCGTGGTCAAGTGAGCGGCCACGGCTCCAGGCATTGGCTTCACAGTGACGTCAGCATCTTTGGCGGTGGCACGGGGAAAGGAAGCGCCGACGTCGCTGGTAAGCGATAGGCTCGACGCACGGTTGAGAGCGTTACACTACGATTGCGCAAGGGCGCAGTCACGTGGTTTTACGGCACATTTCGCGGGCTTTCTTTAAACGTCGCGAAAAATCGCCACGCAGCGTATACGTTGCCACGAGAAATTGGATCGGTCGTTTCTGAACCCCCTCTACAGCACAATGAAACGCACTTGGCCCTAAAAGGAATATAAAAAAAAAAATTGCATAGCCGACCTTGGTTAACAAATTAAGCGCAATATAGAAAATACCTCAAGGAGCGCTGCATGACGGCAAACCATATGTCGTTGGTTTCACTCAGTTCCGGTTAACCACTTTCTTAAATCCTTGGTTTAAGTTACGTTAAACACCCTGTATACTACGGTATTCGCACTGTTCACGCGCGCCAGTCATGACGCGACTGACGCGTGGCGCAGATAGCCACTTCCTGTCCCGCCGGCACGACGTCTTACAGGTACAGTCTATCAATAACTATACTAACGCGCCTGCCTCCAGAAGCGATTCGTTGAAAATCGCCGTAGCAGTGCTACCACTTCTAAAATGACAGCAAGATCGTGCGCACCTATAAACTAGGCAGCACGGTTGAGCCACACGTGCAGGCAATAGCTCACAATGTGGCCAGGTTGATAAAAAAAACAATTTTATTTTTCTGTTCGGTTTCGTTCCGGAGTGAAAGGCATCGTAACGCGCGCCGGTTAGCGCAATGCCGTTCTATGTTTTCTTTTTTTTTTTTTCGGTTCGATAAACTGATAAATCATAGAATAAAACGTCGAAAAGCACACGCGCATCGTTGATGCCCTGAAATTACATACCAAACGACACGGCATGATTCTCCAGTACGCAAATGAGGCTTCACGTAGCACATACAATATACGAGCAGCATATCGCACGGTACAAAAACCGTTTCGCCGCAAAGCGCTACGCTTATTGCAAGCGGGTAGAAGCCGGAACAGTGACGCTGTAAATTTACATAATGAAGTGCGACAAAAATCATGCAAACAAAAAAAAAGGAAATTGACGGCCGTGTTTGTTGAACACGCGCTCTGAGAATAAAGAATTCTATGTGCTGCATGTCACCGAGCATCAGGTTAGGTGCTCAGCCACAGATTTCTTCTACCGCGAACAGCTCTAGTCACGCTACTAACAAAATTCGACGTCCTTGTCGACTCCTTCGCTAATAAACACACTGGAAAAAAAAAAATCCCCCAATAGCAGATATCTGTTTACTCAAAAAAAAAAAAAAAAAGGCTACCCTCAGCAAGCGTGAAAACACGATATCAAACGGAAACGTACAATAAATGCTGGAACTAGAACCGGGCAAAACACCAGTTGTTATTTCTATTCAAACAAAACGACCATGGTCATTGCAAGCACTATCGCTTCAGCCACTGAAATACTTCGCCGAAAGGCACAGTCGGCAGCTCATCGACCCCAATGACCCGGCGCCGTCCGCAACACATCATGTCCTGTACTGCAACGCTACAGGCGAAAGAGGAAAAAAAATAAAAGAAAGAAAAGGGAAAAAAAAAGAAAAGAAAGCGCGGAACGTCTGGTAAACAACAGCAAGCCATGTCGTCCGCGAGCCGACACAAGATGGCAGCCGCTAACCCTCCCTCCCCGCGAAGGCTTCGAAAATGGCGGGAAGGCAGACGATCGCGAAACCGTCGTTTTTCACTTCTGCTTTTTATGCTCGGGCTCGCGGTCGCTTTTGGCACAGCGTCTGATGCCGTTCGTATGTTCTTTTTTTGCCATTCAAACTAATCGAGGTTATAGGAAATTAAACTGCGCTGAAGCTGCTCGAAATTAATCGGTAGTCCCCCACTATGGCGCGCCTCATGATCAGACCGTGGTTGGCACGTAAAAAACCTTTTTTTTTTTTTTTACGTTACTGCTCCTGGCAGAAGACAAGAGCGAGGCCAAGGATATGGCATTTACTACGGTAATGCCCTGCAATTCAACACAGTCGCCAAAAGTACGCGGGCGCAATACCGACGCTTGTCGAAAGGACACCTCCGAAAGTAGAGCCCCGCGAACGTCTCCTAGGACTGTACGAGTTCACAAAAGAGATTACAATAATACGCATGATTTGTTATCGCATCACTGGTTCCCCTCCGTTTACCCTTACCGATATATTTATCTTTTTATATAATCCCCACCATTATTGGCCAAGTACTAAAGAAGTGTTATCAGGAACGCTCACCGTGTACGGGCTCCGCAATAGCTGCGCCGTTGTCCGTCCTGGAACCACCAATTGCAAGAAGGAAGACGGCCGCCTGTGGTACATGCGCAAAAAGTGCGCCAAGGAATACGCCATCGATGTAGGCCAGAGTGTCATCAATCAAGCACCAGCAGGTCACAATGCTCCCGCCAAAGTGACTCTGCTCGCATGGGCACAAGTCGCGGCGCTCAGTTCAACCAATCAGACGAAGCTTGCACACGGCACGTAGGCGGCTGGGCCAACGGCCGTGCGCTCCGATGGCGCGCATTTGGAGCTCGCAGCGGCGGCGAACGCCACTACGCGACCCCGGCTACACTGCCGCAACGGTCGTTTGATGGGTTTGATCCCTGGCTGTTTCATGCTGGTGTCTGCTCACAGATGGGCGATCAGTGAGCGAGACGACAACGTTGTCTCGCGTTCTTCGGTGCATTGCTTATTGGCGAGTGCCAAACGGCCGTACTCTTCGCGCTGTCGTATGCCTAAACGATTTCCGCCTCACGCCCTGCCTGGCTTGTGCGAATAAGCGGACAAATTTTCAATAAATAAATGTCAGCGCCGCGCTTCAGTTCACCTTGGCAGCGCAGTGTCGCGTGAAGTCGCCGTGATGAGTTTTTGAGAACGCGCGATGTCTTCCAGATTTCTTTTTTTCCTTTTCTTTTTTTCTTTCTTTCTTTTTTAATCGGAGCTGTCGGTGAGTTCGAAGAAGTGAAATGTCGTTCGTTTATTAGTCAGTTCCGCCGGATGGCCGTTAGTTGAAGGGAAAATCCAGGAGGTCGAGAAAATACTTTGGAACTCGTCTGCTTTCGCGCCATTTTAGTTACTTTCTTGGGGACGGAGGTTTAGTAGACGGAAGGGCGTTTATGCTCCGTCTGCCTGCATTCACCCCCTTTGGATCCTCCATTGCATGTGAGGCATTCGCGAAAGACTTTCGAAGCTCATGGTGAAGTTTATGTCAGCAGAGCTGACCGCCGGAGTGTCCGCCGAAGCGTCATCACGCCGTATGAAGGCAGATTAAAGAATGAAAAATGATTGATAGTGACAGTTAGTGAACGATAACGTTATAATAGAGATTTGTAGAGGTGAATAATGACCATTAACGACTTGTGATGAGTACTAATGACTCCGAAATGACGAAGATGTTAACGACGGCTTTTAGTGACCACAATTGATTGGAAATGACTAGAAATGTCCACTAATGAGTAGTAATGGCTAAAATGACTTGTAATGACTACGAAATGACCATTATGTCTACGACGGCTTGTAATGACCACAATTGATTAGAAATGACTAAATATGCTTAGTAATGAGCAGTAATGACTAATAATGACTTGTAATGACTAAGATATGACCAACATGTCTAACGATCGCTTGTAATGACCGCACTTGATTACGAATGACTAAAAATGCTTAGTAGTGAGCAGTAATGACTAATAATGACTGAAATAACTCGTAATAACTAGTAATGAATACTAATGATCAATATGTCTGACGACGCATTGTAACGACTAGAATTGATTACAAATGACTAAAGATGCTTACTAATGAGGCGAATTATAACAGGAGGAAGAGTAGGCTTTCGACGTTCACCTCTTTGGAGAGATCTTAGGAGACCCGGTAATTTTCAATTTTTGGATCTGTGCTTTACTGCAGCCTTCGATCATCGATGGGCATTACTTCGAATTTAGTTGAAACGTAGCTGGCCGAGTACCATTCTCCAGATTTCACATTTCACGAGTAGTACTAGTTTTGTCCACTACGCGAGAAAAGTGAAATCAGCGTGGAACACAAAGTTTGAATTATGCTAATTAAATATAATTACGTATATGTAATCTTGTAATTATTTGCAACCAAAACAGCTGCTCTATGGTCACACCCTGCTAATCAATACGGCATTCGTGTGTTTGCGTATGACGCTGTTTTTTATAGCAGAGTATCCATGAACGTCTATTAATTAGTATGGTTGCATTTAGGTGGCTCCTTCTGAGTATCCTTATTTTACCTTTTTTGTTTGTTCTTTTTTTTTTCTTGTTGATACGCTTTGTTTCTAGACTTCGTATGTTTCTGTGTCTGTGAGTATTATATGTAGAAAGGGCTATGTTCAATTTCTTAATTGTGTTTTGCGATAGCCGGCTCGGATGCAGCGTGCACTGCAAGCTCACACCTGTAATATTGCAAGGTTGTGAGTTATAGAAAGAAAAACACCCTTAAAGGTGTAACGCGCTTTGCAGCCTACATTCTTTAAAATATTGCACCCTTTCGGGCTTATCATGTCCAACAAGAATAATCGTCATCTGTCTTTCCAGCGTTTCCTTTCTTTAACGCTACGAGCCCGGTACTTCCAAGTCACGAACGGCTTGCGCGTTATCAGTATGGCACAGCAGATCTCCACAGGAAAGTAGCGAGCGCCCAGTTTTCAAGAAAGGAAACGCAAGCAAGGCAGATGACGATTATCGTTGTGGGAGAAATGTACACCCCGAAGGGTGCACCCGTTTTAAGAGTGTAGCTTCCCGATCCTCAACCTTTCACAAACAGCGCACTACATTACGTAACACTTGCACGACGCGCGCGCGCACACACAAACACGTGACACATAGAGAAAGATGTTAGACGCAGAATGCGCAGCCTCCGTACCTCCAGCAAGATCTCAAACCTGCTCGTTTGTACACATCCATCACACTCGCGTGGCTGCAGTGTCGAAACGCGTCGGAGAATTGCGAAAAGTTTACAAGCAAGATTGATAGAGCAAGATTTCATTGCACTCTGATGTTTTCAAAGCTTCAACCGCGGAAATTCTGAAAACAGTAATCTGCGCGGAAACGGCCCGAAATACTAGGAAATACCCTGAAATCTGTGACCTCACCCTGATGTACAGGTGCTGTGTTCTTGTAGGGAAAATAGAGGAAGCGAAGTATGGTCTCCATTTTGTACGGGGCTTCCCTACCTTTTCCTACCTAGAAAGAAAGAACATATTAAGGAACCCCTACTTGAAGTTATCGAGTGTTGTTTCTTGGTGTCTCTTAAAAAGTCTTGCTCATAGCAAATATTAGATAATAGTCGTCAAGGGCAAATACACAAAGCTTTTAGTTGGTGATAACTGCTTGTCGTAGGCCGGTGGTCTTCGCTAATGTGTTAGCTATATCATGATTGGTCACGACTACTCCTGAGGTTTCTAAGTAGACTTCGGTAACATATGTTAGCTATGTCGCTCTCGCTAATATGCTATAGCTATACCAAATAAGTGGTGGCGACTATATTCCTGAAGTTTCTAAGAGATGTAGGCTTAGACAGCGATTGGTGACAATTGGAAGGTTCATTTCAGGGTGGTGTGTCGTGGGGTGGACAGCCTGGTGTTGCACTGTGCTCGAAATAGTTCACGGGCTGCGGGCTTGTGTCCTGTTCCGCTTCGCTGGGCACGTGGTCATGTACACCCGCCCGTGCTGCGCTTCTGAACAGCGGCGAACTTTTCTGAACGTATGCGCTCAGGTGCGCAGCATCTGCCCGCATGCCTCGCAGGGCTTGATCCACCTGTCTCCCTCCTCCAGCGCCTGTTCTTGCATACCGCTTATGCGTACGAAGTCAGGAATTCTAAGTTCAACGCGTGCTCCTCGCCGCATACGACGGCATTAAAAAAAAGATCTCGATTTTGCTGCAACGGAACGGTGGCGCCACCTGCCATCGCTTCTGTAGTGGTGATAGATGGCACCATCGTTCTATTCCGCTAAAAAGCAAACATTAACTGAGTTACAGTACGACCCGTAGAGGACAAAGTAGACGGCTATGCGGACAGCGGCTACCTTAAGTAATGTTCCTATTATGGCGAATCAGTCAAAGAAGACGGCTTCGCGGAGAGGGCATCGACATCACTAAGGATGCAGGCTACCTTGCATTCCAAACAAAATGGTGGCTGAGCAGTATGCTTGGAAACACGACTGGAAGTTCATGTGCGCACGAGACAATGTAGTCCTGCTTTTCTATGCACTTAATGCAGGCGACGTTGAGTTTTTCATGGGTTCGCACACGCAAATAGTTCAAATTCAAATATAATATGTGCTTAGTTTTTTTTAGTTATCGCGAGGTGGCGTCACGTTGCGTCTCAGCTGTCTACTCAGACTGTTTCCGATGCTCGCCAGGATTGTAACACACATGCTGTTACGATCGGCCTGCAGGGGTGCTGACCTGGTAAACTTTCCCAGCCCGCTGCAGCTGTTTCGATCGACCTGTGGGGGTAGCGTCCTTCGAACCTGTCCCAGCCCGCTGCGACGAGTCGTTTTGTAAAGCCAACAATGCGCCTCCTCGGACAGCCCAGCTGCGCCAACAAGGCTAGCCACGTTCGGCGGACCGAGTATTGTTAGTTGGTTCGCCGTCGCCTTCGCGGTCTACTTGGAGCAAGAGAACTCCTGGGAAATGGTGTTTTTCTGTGCTTTCTCACGGGCCCCAGAAATTGTCACAGCCGATTGACAGACGCGGCGGCTAATTGCGGGGACAGCTCTGGAATCAAGAGACGCCAGCTTGGGTCAAGCCTATCAACCCCTGTCTACGAGGACCCTCTACACTCGGTGTGTTCAGTGAAACCAAAGTGCGGAACTGAGTGTGTGAACCCTCCCCCTCAGAGCGGGCCAACTACAACTACGACGACTTTGGATGCTCCCACTGGACGAAGGTTGAACGGCAGTTTTTTATCACCTATGGATATAGGGAGGACAGAGGGTTTTTAAGCAGCGTTTTCGGCTGCTCGGAGTGCTTCGTTTTCAGTAATGCTGAAATGATGAAATATAAAGTTCTCCACCCTTCATGTAGATATTGTAAATAAATCCCGTACTCCTAGTTCTCGATGTGTGCAAGCTCCTCCCTTCAACAACTTCCTTAGTGTGGAGGAGTCGGAAGACGGCATGGGCTACACTGTAAAACAATCTACACCCTAAAAAGTGAAAAAGGGTGTAAATGTGTATATAGCTTACACCCTTAGGGTGTTATCTATATAATGGACACCCTAAGGGTGTGAGTTATAGACACATTTACACCCTTTTTAACTTTTTAGCGTGTAAATTATTTTACAGTGTAGCTACCACTTATTTCATGCCCAACCCCAACTCTTACAATACACACACACACACACATTTTTTATAAGAAGGGTTGCACCCTTTGGGGTTTACTTTGTCCCGCAACAATAATGGGCATCTATCTTGCATGCAATTTTCTTTAATGCTGCCTGTCCGCTACTTCCAGGTCACAAATACCATGCGTGCTATCAGCAAGACATAGCATTTTCGAGAGGAAACTAGCGAGCGCAGTGTTTTAGAGAAAGGAAACGCAAGCAAGGCAGACGGCGATTATCGTTGTGGAACAAGATCAACCCCAAAGGGTGCAATCCTTTTTTAAGAGTGCATTGTTTTAATAGCGTCGCCGCAGATGGCGCTCACATTAACTTCATTACAAACAGTGCATGTAAGTAATGCTCGCAAACATGTTATGTTAAGCCGAACCCACTGCAAAATTCTGGTTGCGTGTGAGATTTGGATGGAGATAAGAGCAAGCGGTTTTATTCCACATGCTCATTTTTTTTATCTCAGCTGGAATATCCCCGACCTGAGTTTCGTCACTAATATCTATCTATCTATCTATCTATCTATCTATCTATCTATCTATCTATCTATCTATCTATCTATCTATCTATCTATCTATCTATCTATCTATCTATCTATCTATCTATCTATCTATCTATCTATCAGTTTTTAAGCTGATCGTCCATTTTTCATAGGTATGTGCTCGCTGCTATCATGCCGAACAAATAACATGTGTCACTCGGTATGTGCCACTGGAAACGTGCCCGAACAAACAACTTAACTCCAGAATTACAGAACGTAAATATAATCTTTAACATCTCTACCAGTGACGTACATCCCATCACCAAATTTCATATCCACCGCCTCTTGAATGCTAATCGCGTTAACGCAGATAATAAACCCCAAGTGAGCCGTGCTGTTGTTTTCTTTCTTTTCTGTCATGTTACATGGCGCCTCTCCTTTTACTTTTCCTTTCACGATGTGATTATCCCGAGTCCTTTCAGGTCTCCTCGTCAGCCTCCAGAACACGGTCCAAAAGGTTAGTATTTATGTATGTCACTGTTGTTCATTGCTCGCTTGCTTATATAATTGTTCCTATACCGTCGTACTGCATGGCGTATTCTCGAAGGGTGTGTAAAATTTTCAGTTCCCACGAAGTTGAATTTAACGCGGCAGACAGATTCGTTTTTCAAAGGACGCTCATTTGGGCGCTTTCGATAAATCTCATTTAGCTGTGTTAATTAGCAGGGTATTCCTCACTTTTCCTGGCGCAGCTTCATTTTTTCATTTGCAGCTCCCTTTCATACGAATTAAAAAAAAGTAAGAATAATAAGTAAGTATCCTGGTGCGCGTGTGTGTATGTCTTGGCGCTTGCTTTCTCGCGAGCGTACTCTGGACAAACGAAACTCATTATTTTGTGGCACATCGGTCATTCGGCGCCGGTCACACAAACAACCGTGATGCCAAGAACAGAACGACGAAATGGGCAATGGTTTTGTTTTCTCATTCCTCATTCGGAGGCAAACTTTCCAAGGACGAGTCGGAGACCTCGGCGAATCAGCCTGCAGCGCACAGGACTTTCTTCATCTCCGAGTCGACAAAAATAGGACAAGAACAAACGTGGAAGCCGTACAGGAAACAAGGTTCGACAAGACCGCGAAATTCGTTCAGACGCCGCGTGGTGCGACCAGTATTCTCTCAGGGCAACGGCTAATCGCGCGTGAGGAACGCACTCGGACTCACATTACCGTCTAATTATCGCTATTATCAACAATGCACATCTCGGGCTTCATCCCCCCCCCCCTCGCGCGCCTCCAGCGGCTCTCAAAACTTTGCCTTCAGCGCAATCCTTGTCTTTATGTCGTTTTATTTGCGAAAACGCCATCCCCGATCTCGTTTTTTTCTCGTTCCTTCATTTTTTTTTTCTTTCTTTCCCCTATCTCTCCCTTTGTTATACCAGTTACGCTAGCTCATTGCACGCAGCCAAGGACTCGACAATCCAAAGCCCAAGCCAGGAAATCGCTTCGGACCGACGCCGCACCGGTTACGCGAGAATGCCGGCGACAACCGACAAATCTTAACGAACAAATGTTTGCCCGATATGTATAGCCCTCGGGGCTTGACACCAATACCGAGCGCGCATTTCGAATGCGTGCATATGCGCCGACCGATGACTGAAGATCGCTCGCGTCTTGTTCGACCTTAATAGAAGGTCGAAGACGCTGCCTCGACCAGATTAGCCATCGGAGATTGCATCGACGAAAAGACATACGCATGCCGCCGCGAGCCGCTTCTGTCTCTCTTCGAATCTACAGTGCTGTTCCTTCAGACGATTCGTTGCAGCCCGTATGACATCTAATCGTTGGCTATGTTTATACGCGGAGGACCGCGATCGCTGTGGATAATATCCCAGTCTTACTGCCGAGTGCAGTCGTCTTTAGCGAGACGCGTTCAAAGCTATATAGCGCCATGACGTTGTCCTTTTGTTTGTTGAAGAAATTGCGTCCTCCCAAACGCATCGCGATAGCAACGCCCCATCTCTCGTATAATACCACTTTATATACAATCTCCACGCAGTTAACTCAGGCAAGGGTTCGTGACTATACCTCGGCGGATCAAAGTGCGTTAGCGGAACTCACTCGTGCGTTACACTATTACACTTCACTTGATCGGCAGGAATTATGACGGAGTGCTGATGGCTTACGTTTAACTACAACAATCCCCCACGTTTGGGAGGCCTTATATTCGGTTCTATCCTGGATGCCCGAGCAATCCTGGCAGCAGCGCAGACGTCACGCGTTTGAGCGATCGCGCGCTCGGCACTTACGTCACAACGCGATGTGACGCGCTCGCACGGCTCAATATATCGGCAGCGTGAGCAACAACGCCGGACTCCGGGAAAAAAAAAAAATGAGAAAGACAAGGCTCTCGGCCGTGCTTCCTCCTGCTTCTCTCCCATTGGCCGGTTCGCGTCGCCAGCGCGTGCTCGCGTGAGCGCCGACTTTTGCTTCTGTAGTTCAGGTGCGTGCGTGTTGATTGCGTTTTCCGGATCACTCCTGGCGGAGCTGCAAGCGCCGCCCGAATGGGGCGCCTGCATGCCTCCCTCCCTAACCTCGCTCCCCCCACCTTCTTAAGCGACGGTGTCGGCGGCGGCGTCAGCGAGGCTCGTGGTTTGGGGCGATTCGTGACCAATCTCGCGACACTGGGCCCGCTTTCGAGATGAAAAACGGCTCAATTGGAATCGGCGGCCGTGCAGCTATATGCGGCGAAGAGGGCAAGAAGACGAAGTACAAGGTTATGGAAGAAGGGTCCTGCCGCAGCCGCCGCTGCTGCTGCTACGAGCACTGAGGGTCGCGCGGCATGCTGCAAAAGATCTTGAGCGGGCGTAATTTGCTGCGCGCCGCCGTCGAGGCGGCTTCCGTACAAGAGGCATTTGTGTATGCAAAGACCGAGAGAGAGAGAGAGAGAGAGAGAGAGAGGCGATGGTGGCAAAGAAGTGGGCGATTACCGTAAAATCCGGCGTATAATGCGTTCTTTAAGAACGAAACGATTTCAAGGCGAACAATTCCGGACTTTGATGCAGTCGTGGCTGTTTGGACAGAGAGGAAAAAAAGTTCATTATAGCGAAGCGCCTCAACAAGAAAGGCCTCTACAACGAAATGACCTGAGTAACGAAGTAATAACTCTGTCCCAGTTATATTGTGAGCTGTAAGGTGCGTGAGTCTTTACAACGAAGTGACCGGTATAACAAATGATTCCGGAGGCCCGAGCACTTAGTTATATAAAGGCGTTCGACTGTACTTCGTAGACCATTGCTGCTGTTGTCGTGTCGAGTAGCTAGCACGTAGGAGAGCACTCTTATAACGAATAATGTGCGCCGGTCGTGGGCAAGGTGAAATAGTAAACTACGTCCGCCATCCCCCCAAAAGAAGAGACTGTTCTCCACGGTCGCGTGTCGGTGATTTCCTCGTCTAGGTTGATCTATGAGCCAGGCGGGTAATCACTATAGCCGCGAAGCGCGTTGCAGAAGATATAGAAGTTTATTGCATTTAATATGCATTGAATCGGCAAATTTATTTTGGAGCGCTGCGCTTAGGCGCCCGTTCCCGAGTTGAGCGTCGTCGTCCCTTGGCGTAACGGCGCGAACGGGTTCGTGCCATTGCTCAAACGTTCGTCGTCGTCTGCTCCCACAGCTGGCTCCGATGCCCCCTCATCATGCCAGCGTTCCCATACTGCCCCTCCCTCTGCGAAGGCGCTGACGACACTGGTCTATTCCCAATCGGTGCGGTGATTTCGCTCTCAAATCCTTTGTCTCTGTATAATGCTAAATGAAAACGCGTATCGAGCTGCCCTCAAATATCTCATCAGGGAGTATCGTAATCGTCGAACTTTCTCTCTCTCTCTCTCTCTCTTTTGACTTTAGTTGTTGAGATTTCGATTTCATTCCGTGTGCACCGACCGAATGACTCATAGGCTGTGCACCAGGACAGTGGGCCTCGACAAGCGATGAGTCTTTAGCCTCTCTCCATAAAGTGTAAGTATGGATGTATGCTGTACGACCGCGCATGCAAAGATGAAACTCCATAAACTTAAACTCAATGGTGCTGGGACTATGAATACACATGGGCTCACGTGCGTTTTATTATTTCGCATCGACAGCTGTTACTGGTTAACGCCTCTTGTCGTTCTGATGTCTGCCGCCGGCAGTGTATGCTGCTAGAATCCAAAATTGTGTTGCGAACATTTTATAAAGAAAACAGCCGCGGTGCCTATCGGAACCTTGAACTCGAGACCCATTGACTGACAGTCAAAGATTCTATCTCTCGTCCACTCCGGCTTTTTCTCTTTCTGTTCTTTTCTTTCCTTCTGTTACATGGAAGTAAAGAAACAATTAAAAGAAAGCGCTAGTGCAAATAACGGTAACTCTAAACACATGCACTCGAAATCAAGAAAAGAAGCAATCGACAAACAAAGATAATAAGTCCGGCGGTGGCTCTTGCATGCACGCCGCTAACATATGCAGCGTATTCACGAAATAACGACCCAGCGCTTCGGGACGTTTTAACGTGCCTGTCACAGATTCTACGGGGCCAAAGGCTATGCAAGCCAAGTAACTTAAACACGTCGTACGGTGGGTCACAGTGACTTCTAAAAGGTTGAAGACATGTTGCGTGATATTTAAATCATTCTTAATTAAGTGTTCTCTGGGGAGTGTCCCGGAAGAACACGGCATCCCTACAGTCTACAAAACGGTGGTCAATTGTTTCAGCATGCGGACACAAACGGCAGTTTGTCGACCGCGGCACAAAACAGCCCCTTTTCTCCAACCACTTTCCGACAAGATGGGTATAGTCGAATATAAGTTCACCAAATAAGTTTTGACCCCTGGAGGAATGATAATCCGACAGACACACTCGAGCACATCGCGGGAATGTCGTTCCAAGTAAGTTACATGTGCGGTAAAGGAAAACAGGGAACAAAGCGTCCACCAGTGCAGCAGATGGTCATTTGGTGGGAGTCAGTGAAAATGTCATCAAGACTAAAGCGGGCCTTCAGAATGCAAGCATTACCCGCCGTGGTTGCTCAGTGGCTATGGTGTTGGGCTGCTGAGCACGAGGTCGCGGGATCGAATCCCGGCCGCGGTGGCCGCATTTCAATGGGGGCGAAATGCGAGAACACCCGTGTACTTAGATTTAGGTGCACGTTAAACAACCTCAGCTGGTCGAAATTTCCGGAGTCCTCCACTACGGCGTGCCTCATGATCAGAAAGTGGTTTTGGCAAGTAAAACCCCATAAAAAAAGAATGCAAGTATATTCAACAACCTCCTGCAGGGACCTCTGGTCCGTCTTTGACATGTGAAAGAGAGAGAGAAGTGAAGGAAAGGCAGGAAGGGTAACCAGACACACGATCGGTTTGTTAAACTACGCAGTGGAAAGGGGGTTGAGGGATGAAAAGCTCCGACACCTGGCGACACAAGGATGCCTGGAAAGTATAGTTGTGTGAAGGAAGTCGTAAACTTTCTCGCCAATATGTACTCTTAACATCACAAGAAAACAGATGGGAGACAAGTTGACTAAACGAAGATGTGCACAAGGCCAAGACTCCTTGTTTTGAGCGACATCGCTGAGGCTCCGGCGACTGGAAAATACTGCGCCTTGCATCTTGAGCGCTCGTTAAGGTGGATGACTCACGCCAAGCCCTGCAGCTTATCCAAAAACCAGTGCCGAGGCGAAATAATTGAAACGAAACTGGTGGTATACGGAAGCAGCGAAAGGCAAGAAAGAAAAAGAAAAGGAGGAAGGAAAGAAAATTTAGTGCTGATTTAGCGGTAAATGCGAGAATGCGATTAGCATTGCGTCACACTTCTTTAAGATGGCGGACCCATGATATAAACCAACCGTGTTCAACATATTGCAAAGTGTTGTTAAGGAGCTCACTCGGTACAGGTCCAGCCTCTTCGAGGAGTGAAGTGTGTTGCGTTTCGCCTGCGACACGTGGTTTTGCCGGCGCGACGGCGGCGGGGCGGCGGACATTTTGGCCCGATCGTCGTCACCGCAACACTCATCGCCAGGTGTTTCCAGGCGCGTCTGCGGCGATGCGACCGCCTAGGGATTTCGTTCCAGTCATTGTGCCCGAAACAGGCGAGGCCAAAGCAGGGATCTCCTTCCAGTTATTGGGCCCGAAACAGGCGATGCCAAAGCAGGGATCTCGTTCCAGTCATTGTGCCCGAAACAGGCGATGCCAAAGCAGGGACCATCTTCTCGTTACAGTCATTGTGTCCGACCGGCAGCGCCACGACAGTGTGCTGCGCAGCGCCACGACAGTATGCTGCGCAGCGCCACGACAGTGTGCTGCGCAGCGCCACGACCAGGTGCTACGAGATCGTGCGCAGCGCCACGACATGGTGCTACGGCATCGCTACGACAGTGTGCGTCACCATTAGCCCATTGTACATTCACGTGCTCGTCTTTTGAGGGGTTCCTTCTTGCCCTCAACTGCGAGAGTATAAAAACAGCTGCCCCCGGACGCCAGAGGAGGGCTCCGATTTCTTCTGCTGAGTGAAGTGCTCTCCCGTCTCTCTACTTCGGTCAAACCTGACCGCCAACTCTTTGCGATGTTAAAATAAACAAGTTGTTTCGTTGTTACCAGTCGACTCATGCTTTGCCGGGACCTTCGGATGCTTGCAGTTGTACCCCAGGCCGCCAGGCCAACGCTACCCTTGGGGCTTGCGACCCAGGTACAACCACGGGCGTCAGCGCCGAGTTCCCAACAGATCGTACCAGAAGTCCGATCCAAACATCTGGTTGCCAGCGGTGAGATCGCCTACGACTTCAAACATCTGGTTGCCAGCGGTGAGATCGCCTACGACTTCAAACAACGGTCTGCCAGCGGCGAGATCGCGACAACGGAGGCCAGCAGCAAAGAGATGCAGTTGACTGTATGCTGAGCAGCTCAACGACGATCCGGGAGCAGTGCAACGAGCCCTGTGTGACGACTGGTTGCCTGCAGCGGAACGACTGCGCGGAATTCCTGCCTGCGAGGTTTGGTGAGTGCGGGACTTTCTTCTTCTGAGCTTTGCCAGGCTTTTGTTAGTGTTAGAAACAGAGCTGGTAATTGTGGTTGTCGTTGCTGCCGGGTTAGTTGCGGCAAGACAATAGTAAGCAGTAGAGAAAGCAGCATTCAGAGCAGCCATGGATTTGAAGTCGTTGCGCAAACCGAAATTGTTGGAGCTTGCAAGAGAGTTGGGTCTGGATGTCTCAGACAAACTAAGAAAACCGGAACTGATAACGGCTATTCTTGAGTTAGAGGCTGAGGATGACGAGCTGTCGGAATGCCTTGAGACTATTGAGGAGAGGTCAAAAAGACAGGAGCGCGAACTTAAAGAGCAGAAAGAAAAAGAAGAGCGCGAACACGCTTTGGAAATGAAGCGTCTCGAGGTAGAGATGGAACGCGCTCGTAATGGAAGTCAGGCACACGGTGCAGGAGAACGCGTATTGTTCAAAATGACTGACCTGATGCGGCCGTTTAAGCTTGGAGAGGACATTGGTTTGTTCCTGGTTAACTTTGAGCGAACGTGCGAGAAGCAGGGGTTCTCTCGGGAAACGTGGCCACAGCGCTTGCTCACTTTGTTACCCGGCGAGGCGGCCGACGTAGTAGCTCGCTTGGATAGAGAGGAAGCAGAGGATTTCGACAAAGTAAAATCGAGTCTGCTAAAAAAGTACCGGCTGTCTGCGGAAGCGTTCCGTCGGAAGTTTCGGGAAAATGAGAAAGGCAAAAGTGAGTCATATACAGAGTTTGCGTATAGGCTTATGTCGAACATGCAGGAGTGGCTCAAAGAAGAGAAAGCGTTTGGTGACCACGATAAAGTTCTGCAGTGTTTCGGGCTAGAACAGTTTTATAGTCGGTTACCGGAGAACGTGCGATACTGGGTCTTGGATAGGCCAGACGTGAGTACGGTGGCTAGAGCCGCTGAGCTAGCCGAGGAGTTTGTGACGCGTCGAGCTCGCGGAGCTAAGGACGGTCAAAAGGGTGAATTTGGCTCCAAGTCTGAGAGGCCAAGGTTCACGCCCATGAGATTTAAGGGGGACACGCGTAGTGAGGATGCGAGTGAAAGCAATCCGACCAAACGTAAAGAGACGGCAGCCGAAGCCGAACGCAGAAAGCGGTTCGAGATGAGGCGAGCGGGCGTTTGTTATACGTGCCAGAAGCCGGGTCACTTTTCGGCGCAGTGTCCGGAAACAACACCAAAAGTTGTGTTTTTTTCAATAGGCAGCACGGACGAGAACATGAAGCTTCTCGAGCCTTACATGCGAGACCTCCTCGTGAACGGGAAAGAGTGCCGAGTGCTTCGCGATTCCGCAGCTACGATGGATGTAGTTCACCCCTCCTACGTAGAACCCCATATGTTCACGGGCGAGTGCGCGTGGATCAAGCAAGCCGTGGAAGCTCATAGCGTGTGTCTGCCGGTAGCAAAAGTGCTTATTGAAGGACCTTTCGGAGCGCTTGAGACGGAGGCGGCAGTGTCATCTATGCTGCCACCCCAGTACCCGTACCTATTTTCAAACAGGTCCGATCACCTCCTGCGCGAGAAGGGGCTTTTGTTTGGTGAAGCTAGTGTTCAGGCCTTAACCAGATCGAAGGTTCGGGAGCTCGCTGCAAAGGCGGTAGTTGCGGGGCCGACGTTATCAAACAACGAAAAAGGGTCAGAGGCGCAGCAAGCTGATATTCAGAGCACGCCCGAACAGAATAGAATTGAGTCTGTAGCGTTGAAGGCGCCAGATACTGGAGAGGAAAATCCCGACGCGGGAAAGTTAGAAGAGCTATCTACTGATTTGCTCATCGCGCCTACGTCAGACGGACTTGATAGGTTGCTAAAAGTCAGCCGGACGGCTTTGATAGCCGAGCAAAAAAAGGATGGCAGCCTGGAAAACGTGCGCTGCAATGTCAAAGAAGGTATCGCCAGGAAAACTGCGCGTTTTGTGGAAAGAGGTGGAGTCCTGTACCGGAAGTATCTAGACCGCCGAGGAGTGGAGTTCGATCAGCTGGTCGTGCCTCAATGCTATCGTCAGGATCTGTTGCGCTTGTCACATGGGGGTTCGTGGTCCGGACACCTAGGAGTTAAGAAAACTAAGGACCGTCTCTTGCAAGAGTACTATTGGCCAGGGTGTTTTCGGGACGCAGACCATTTCGTGAGGACATGTGACACTTGTCAGCGGGTGGGCAAACCAGGGGACAAATCGAGGGCGCCGTTGAAATTGGTACCTATCATTACGGAGCCTTTTAGACGGCTCGTTATTGATACAGTGGGACCTCTGCCGGTAACAGCCACGGGGTACAGACACATTTTGACTGTGATCTGCCCAGCGACAAAGTTCCCTGAAGCAGTGCCGCTTAAAGAACTCAGCTCAGTTGAGATAGTTAATGCACTACTGTCCATATTTGCGCGAGTTGGTTTTCCTGCAGAAATTCAATCAGATCAGGGCACAGTGTTTACTAGCGCTTTGACGACAACTTTTCTCGAAAGGTGTGGGGTAAAGCTGCTACACAGCTCAGTGTACCACCCACAGTCGAATTCCGTTGAGAAGCTCCACTCCGTCATGAAGCGCGTGTTGAGAGCCTTGTGTTTTGAACATCAAACTGACTGGGAGCTGTGTCTGCCTGGGGTGATGTTTGCTTTAAGGACCGCGCCGCATGCGGCTACGGGGTTTTCGCCAGCTGAACTGGTGTACGGTCGCTCGCTTCGATCTCCGCTTCGCATGCTTCGAGAATCATGGGAAGGTAGGGGCGACGACCCAGTCGTGGTGGAGTACGTGCTTAAGCTCCTCGAACGCTTAAGAAGGGCACAGGAGTTGTCAGGTGAAGCAATGACAAAGGCCCAGCAGAGGGCCAAGGTTTATTATGATCGGACAGCCAGGGCCCGTCGTTTTGAGGTTGGCGATGAGGTCATGATATTGCGCACATCGCTAAACAACAAACTAGACGTGCAGTGGGAGGGCCCAGCGCGAATTGTTCAGAAACTGTCGGACGTTAACTACGTGGTAAGTCTGCCAGGAAAGCGGAAAGCACAGCAAGTTTACCACTGTAATCTGCTCAAACCTTATAGACAAAGGGAAGCAGTGGTGTGCATGATGGTAAACGTTCCTGAAGAGCTTCCGGTCGAGCTTCCGGGACTAGGCTCAGTGACGAACAGGGAAGACACCGGTCAAGTCATTAGTGACCTTATCAGTAAAGCACCGCTGTCGCCTGAGCAGAAAACCGAACTACACCAGCTATTACAAGAGTTTCAAGGTCTGTTCTCTGAGAGGCCTGGTAGGACTTCTGTACTTACTCATGATATAGAACTTACCTCCACAGAGCCAGTACGATCCAAGGCGTATCGGGTGTCACCCCGCCAGAGCGATATTATGGAGGCTGAGGTAAAGAAAATGCTACAGCTCGGTGTTATTGAGGCAGGTGAGAGTGATTATACCTCCCCTTTGATTTTAGTTGAGGTACCGGGCAAGGAACCTCGTCCTTGCGTCGACTACCGCAGGCTTAATTCCATCACTAAGGATCAAATTTATCCGATCCCTAACATCGAGGAGCGCCTTGAGAAAGTTAGTAGCGCTCAGTTTATTTCCACCCTAGATCTTGTCAGGGGTTATTGGCAGGTTCCACTTACAGAAGAGGCTAGTAGGTATGCGGCGTTCATTTCACCAATGGGAACATTCCGTCCTAAAGTGTTGAGTTTTGGTTTGAAGAACGCGCCATACTGTTTTTCAAGCCTCATGGATAAAGTGTTGCGGGGACAGCAAGAATTCGCTTTACCGTATCTAGACGACGTAGCGATATTCTCCGCATCCTGGTCTGAGCATATGACACACTTGCGGGCAGTGCTAACCCGCCTGCGCGAAGCAGGCTTGACAGTAAAGGCTCCTAAGTGCCAGTTAGCACAGGCCGAGGTTGTCTACCTCGGTCACGTGATTGGTCAGGGTCGTCGCCGCCCCTCTGAAATAAAAGTGGCCGCTGTGCGAGACTTTCCGCAACCGCGCACAAAGACCGATATTCGGTCGTTCTTAGGTGTCGCCGGCTACTATCAGAGGTACATCCCTAGGTACTCTGATATCGCGGCTCCCCTGACGGATGCTCTAAGAAAGACAGAGCCTCAAACAGTCGTCTGGGACGAGACAAAGGAAAGAGCTTTTAGCGCCCTAAAGAGTGCCCTAACAAGCCAGCCTGTGCTACGATCGCCAGACTATACAAAAGGGTTCATTGTTCAGTGCGATGCTAGTGAGCGAGGCATGGGCGTTGTACTGTGCCAACGGGAAAATGGAGAAGTAGAACACCCCGTCCTGTATGCTAGTCGTAAGCTGACCAGTCGTGAGCAGGCGTATAGCGCCACCGAGAAAGAGTGTGCATGTCTCGTGTGGGCCGTTCAGAAATTGTCATGCTATCTAGCCGGCTCGAGGTTTATCATTGAGACAGATCACTGCCCTCTCCAATGGCTGCAGACCATCTCTCCCAAAAATGGCCGCCTCCTGCGCTGGAGCCTCGCTTTACAACAATATTCCTTTGAGGTGCGTTACAAAAAGGGGAGTCTCAACGGTAACGCCGATGGCTTAAGTCGAAGCCCCTAACGTAGGAATCAGCCTCAAAATTGTTTGTTACTGATGTTTTTCTTCCTGAGGCAGGATTTTTTTTAACATATTGCTTTTGTTTAGTGTTTCAAAGTGATGATATGCTTTCTAGTGCAATTTTTCAATTTGTGGACGCGTTCTGAGTGATGCTAGACTACTGTAAGGAACTAGGCAGTGGTATAAAAAGGGGAAAGAGCCTGGCAGGGCTTAGTGAGGGTTGTGCCGTGCTTGCTGACTGAGCGGTTGAGTTTTCAGCGTAGTTCTAACGCTTGCCGGGAACGAGAACAAAAATGTGAACTCTCCCGAAGTCACTTTGCAGTGTCCCGTGCGAACCTGAACGAGAGAACGAGGCCTTCTCTGTGCGCTGCGCTCAAGAAACGTCAAGGGACGCCCGACTTCGGTTATGAGCATCATCGAGCGACATCCCTCCGGACAGCGGATGCAGTCCCCTGTCCATCGGGATCTCCTTTCCCCGGCGGGGCGGTCTGTTGCGTTTCGCCTGCGACACGTGGTTTTGCCGGCGCGACGGCGGCGGGGCGGCGGACATTTTGGCCCGATCGTCGTCACCGCAACACTCATCGCCAGGTGTTTCCAGGCGCGTCTGCGGCGATGCGACCGCCTAGGGATTTCGTTCCAGTCATTGTGCCCGAAACAGGCGAGGCCAAAGCAGGGATCTCCTTCCAGTTATTGGGCCCGAAACAGGCGATGCCAAAGCAGGGATCTCGTTCCAGTCATTGTGCCCGAAACAGGCGATGCCAAAGCAGGGACCATCTTCTCGTTACAGTCATTGTGTCCGACCGGCAGCGCCACGACAGTGTGCTGCGCAGCGCCACGACAGTATGCTGCGCAGCGCCACGACAGTGTGCTGCGCAGCGCCACGACCAGGTGCTACGAGATCGTGCGCAGCGCCACGACATGGTGCTACGGCATCGCTACGACAGTGTGCGTCACCATTAGCCCATTGTACATTCACGTGCTCGTCTTTTGAGGGGTTCCTTCTTGCCCTCAACTGCGAGAGTATAAAAACAGCTGCCCCCGGACGCCAGAGGAGGGCTCCGATTTCTTCTGCTGAGTGAAGTGCTCTCCCGTCTCTCTACTTCGGTCAAACCTGACCGCCAACTCTTTGCGATGTTAAAATAAACAAGTTGTTTCGTTGTTACCAGTCGACTCATGCTTTGCCGGGACCTTCGGATGCTTGCAGTTGTACCCCAGGCCGCCAGGCCAACGCTACCCTTGGGGCTTGCGACCCAGGTACAACCACGGGCGTCAGCGCCGAGTTCCCAACAGATCGTACCAGAAGTCAGATCCAAATAAGTGCAAATGACGGTGGTCGGGCGCAGATCACTGTCAGTTGCACTTAGGTGTGTGCGTGTGTGTACATATTATACATTCACACATACGTACGTTAATGGTTAGCATTGCGGGCGAAAGCGTAACTTTTCTTAAATTTCATTTTCGTCGCGTATACAAGGCGACGACTAAGGGCTGAGCTCACAAAGCAGCTCGTATCCCAGAGCGGTATGTATGTATGTATGTATGTATGTATGTATGTATGTATGTATGTATGTATGTATGTATGTATGTATGTATGTATGTATGTATGTATGTATGTATGTATGTATGCATGTGTGTGTGTGTGTATGTATGTATGTATGTATGTATGTATGTATGTATGTATGTATGTATGTATGTATGTATGTATGTACGTACGTATGTATGTATGTATGTATGTATGTATGTATGTATGTATGTATGTATGTCATAAGAATCCAACAAAGACACCAAGGGCAGCATAGGCGAAATTATTTGTACTTATTGATTTAATTAAAGAAATGGAAATGAAAATGAAAGAACGACCGACCGCAGCTGGGCCATGAATCCACGTCTTCGCATTACGCGTACGATGCTCTCACCAATTGAGCTACCGCGGCGCCGTTTTCCCATCCACATTATGGGGTATTTACGTTTATCTACTTATACAGGGTGTTTCAACGGACGCTTTCAAAAATTTTAACAACTTGCTTATGGCGGATAGCACAATTCTAGTCCATGTGCTGGTCTATTCGAAGAGGGGGACATTACATGCACAAAAAATTGAAATGCGTAATCGACCAATCAACAAAACATCACTAATTAAGTTGCTAGCTAATTACGTTATGGCACATTGCAATTTACACATTCTGGTGGGTCAGACTGTAAGGCACATCCACTTGAAAAGAATTAAGTGGATGGCATCATTTACGAGATACGCACCGTCAAACTTTTAAAAATGCACTGTCGTTCCACTTACTTTCTTAACAATGAGTCGTTTTATGCATTGAAGCACAACAGTAACTGGAACGCCAATGCATTTCTCCCTAAAGTTCGGGAATAAATATCTCGAAACTCGTGTCATCCTGAGAACACGTTCCAAGTAGATCCGCCTTCCGAACTCCCGGATAGAATTTGTAAATTTCAATATTTGCCATTAGGTAAATAGTTAAAAACGTAATCATTAATTTCTTGTTAATTAGTCGATTATGCATTTCAGTTTTTTGTGCATGCCCGCATCTTCGAGCAGACCATCTCACGTACTAAAATTTTGCTTTCTGCCACAGGCAATTAAGAAATATTGGAGGTGTTCGCTGAAACACCTAGCACATATTGTAGCGAAGAAGAGAAACACTATAGTGGGCCATCTTCCCCAGCGCTTTCTAGTGGGTCAGTCTCCCCACCGCCTTTTGCTCGGAGAGCGCGCCGCTCGTGCTGAGAGGCCATGCCCTGCTCTGACGGTCTGCCCAAAAGCTAGTGACTAATAAACACATTTGAAATATATATACATATATATAACACACCTCTGCCACGTCACCGGCTTCCCACATTTCGCAAACACTTACTTGAACTTCGACACTCCTAATGTTAACGCACTAAAGGTCGTGTCTCCACTTCTCCACTACTGGGAGAGCGCCATCTTCATAACTGAAAACGATTCGAACTGTATAGATTCACCGAATGATCGCTAGCGTCCGCGAATATCTTAGTCCCGAAAACGCACGAAGCAGTGCAAGGCTTCGCATAACACTGCGCCAACCATCACGTTAATGCTTAGCATTGCGGGCGAAAGTGCAACTTTTCTTAAATTTCATTTTCGTCGCGTATACAAGGCGATGACTAAGGGCTGAGCTCACAAAGCAGCTCGTATCCCAGAGCGGTATGTACGAAGTGTCGCCTATCGAATAAAGTGGCGCGTACTTATTAGCTGTTAAACGAACGGCACTGGAAAACTTTGCGCATGAGGCCTCGAGTTGTTTCGGTCGCGTTTGATCGGGCTATCACCGAAGCAAAGCTCCTGGGGGCCCGGCCTCACAGCACAGCAGCCCAGATAACCACACGAGCTAACTACGCAGCGCGTGAAAGCGACGTAATTGGGCGCCCGACTGTGGGTACGCTGCACATTGCATAATGAAAGTGATTGGTCTAGACTTCAGTCTTTTGTGTGCGCGTGTCTCTCTCTCTTTCAATACCTCCCTACACGTGTAGGGTAGCAAACTTGACAGCCTATTTTACCCAGCCTTTCTTTCGTTATCTATCTCTCTGTCTTGGTGAGTCGCACCTTGTTGGAGAAAAAAAAATCACACAAACACACGCGCACTCACACACACACACACACACACACACACACACACACACACACACACACACACACACACACACACACACACACACACACACACACGCGCGCGCGCGCGCGCGCGCGCACGCACGCACGCACGCACGCACGCACGCACGCACGCACGCACGCACGCACACGCACGCACACGCACGCACGCACACACACGTGTGTGCTAATTTTATGTCTCCAACAAGGTGCGACTCAGCGATATATATAAATTCACTCTTTTCGCGGCCTCGGAAATGCCGCTCGGGTTATATTAGAGTTTACATTATCTGTGAGGTCTTACGGTACACATACCAGTGAACGGTCCGCAAGCTCGGCTGCCCTCGCAAGCTCACGCACGCGCGCGGGCGCGCGACAGCTTTAGCGGTGCATGCCTCAGGCGACGCCATGAATACCCGCACCACCCGAGTGCGTGTGCGGCCCTCTTCCGATATTTCTTTCCTTTCCCTCGACCTTCCTCGCTGCTTCATTTCTGTCACCTTTATTTCTTCTGGCATCTAGCTGTCACCCAGCAGGGCGGCCCCGTGGGAGCTCCCAATTACGTGCGCCTTGTGTTTCGCCGTGAGCTTTGTGCGTGCGTTTGCGCTACCGGCGTACGCGGCGCACGCCGCTTGGCCTCGGAGCGCGTGCGTGCGTCGTGCCGACTCCGACCGAGTCACGCACTCGCGTGTCGTGACTCGAGCGCCGAAACGAGCCCACTCGCTGACAAGCGCCACGCGACGCTCACGTGAAAGGAACCAGTGTCGCCAATGGGAAGAACGTTTGTTTCGACTCTCCCCGTTCCGCGCTGTCCGCTGCCCGCGATTGGAGGTGGGACGCGAGGCGGTAATTGCGCATGCGCTGTCGCTTCGCGCAGCTAGGGCTTGCTATATGCAGCTGAGACGGCTAACGCAAGTCGGGACGTCACGTGATGCTGGCGCGATCAAACAGGGGCAGCGAGAGGCGAGTGGCGGAGCTGACGGGCTAGCTGCAGTTGTCGGGCTGTGTGGTGCCGAATGTCAAGAGTGCCGAATGCCGACTGGCGTAGCGCATTCGCAGGTACTCTACTGACGTGTCTCTCATCGAGCGCGACTCTATGCCCAAATATCAATTTCTTTTTTTTTGTTATAATTATTACGTCTCCTGTTCATCTCTAACTGTATACATTTAGGCCATTACCCCTTCCTTCCCTGCGGAACGCTGTTGAGGTGACCTAGGAATAGATACAGTTAAGAATCTACACTGTGGTTGTCTAAATAAAGCTGAACGAATTAATGAATGAATCTCTTCATTTATCTCCAGAATAATCACTAATCCCCGCGACGCGTGATGTTCCGTGTCGCAGCGTCGCATGCTGAGTTTCGAGTGCAAGCGCATGCGACCTTACGTCGATTTCCCACCTGGTCAAAACTTATCCGAAGCAGTCCAGTATAGAGCGTTCCTCATAACCCACTCCGCGTAAAGCTCCACAATTTATGATTTCTCGTTCAACCACCGCGACAATCATGCATGAGTAGTACGAGGTTTTCTTTTTTTTTTTTTTTTTTTTTGTGGCAATCGGCACGGCTTCGTTGAAATTCCATTGCTGTTTTCGTTATTCTCTTCTGTGGAGCGCTATAGCTGAGACTGGTGAAAAATGGTACTCGTTGTCAGTTGCCTTCCACATGTTTGGGCGGGCGGATTAGCTTCATATCTTATTTTATGATCTTTACAAGCACTGCTGCAGGAGGCCACATATAACCGGCAAACGGAGGCCGCAGTATAGAGGACCTGAGGTTATAATAAAGGAGGCGGCGCAGGTCTTCAGGGCACCCAAGGGGTAGCGGAGGGATCAAAGCTGGAAGCGGGGCGGCCCGTGGGTTGGGGCCTCGGAGGCCGAAGCGTGCCAGGGGGTTCTCGCTTTAAAAAATTGGCTGTCTTGCGATAGCGGACAGCCAATCTTATACACCCCTGGCACGCGCAGGCCTCGGCGAGCCCCAATACACGGACCACTCCAGATTCCAGCTTTGATGTTCCCGTTGCCGCTTTGGTGTCCTGGAGGCGCCGCCAATAATGTGAAATAATGACAGGTTGTTTCAATTAGTACAAAAGACGACTGAATAAATATAGTTACGTCTAGCCGCCAACTTGCGAAGCTAAGTTCGACACTACCACGCCCCGAGATTCCTGCCGGCACGCCTAGGGGACAAACGCATACAACACGCGCTAAGAAACCGCTCCGTAATGCCTAGGCAGAGTCGTATAATCAAGGAGCAAAGGTCCCCACATTTCCTCTTTCGCACCCGCTCTTACTCGCGCATGCGCGCAAACTTCCGTCGTCTGCGCAAGTGCCACGCCCCGCTGTACCGGCTAGCAATTGTAAATACGCGACCCGGTCATTATGCGTTATCAGGCATAGTCCTGAGTTCGACGAAAACTCGTCAGCCAACACGCGAAGGCATGCTCGACAACAGGATCGTCAATTTTCCGGTTTCCAAGCTCTTTCTGGGCACCTATAACTATTATTGACGAGAATTCGTTTCCTTCTTTTTTTTACGTTGAACCGCGTGATAATTTTCAGTGTAGGCACTTCTGTCGGTAAGAATCATCGCTCTTCCAGAAGGATTTTTTTTTCGCGTTACAGTGATCTGTAGCGACACTATAGTACTTACAACTCTTGAAGAGCCCAAGCTGTCCAGCCGGCCCCAATTCCTGGGTCGGCAGCGAACCGGACGTGTGTCTGGTTGTCCTCCCTACCTTTCCTTCATTCCTTTTCATCCTCCTCCTCCTCCTCCCAATTCCTGGGCATGTACTCAGGCACACATGAAGGATACAAACTTGATTCCGATACACATAAGTCGGTCCTTGCTAATTTCACACAATTAGAAATTCAGGCCCAAGTCTTCGAGAGATCTAAGAGTTTTCACGTTATTTATCTCACACGCCGTAGTTGGGCATTGGCTATGGTGTTGGGCTGCTGAGTACTAGGTCGCGAGGTCGAATCCCGGCCACGGCGGCCGCATTTCGATGGGGACGGAATGCGAAAACGCCCGTGTACTTACTTAGATTTAGGTGCACGTTAAAGAGCCCCAGGTGGTCGAAATTTCCGGAGTCCTCCACTACGGCGTGCCTCATAATCAGAGAGTTATTTTGGCATGTAAAACCCCATAATTTATTTACTGAACACAAGGACGCTACACTCTGCATTATGGCGTCATGCTACTAAAGGGCCGACCGCGATAGAATGGAAATGCTGCCGGGTAAGTCTGGTGATTTTGACGTCACCGGTTTCATGACGCCGCGCTCGTTAATAGAAATTTCGGCCTTGTTAGCATGACGTTATAAAGCAGTCCCTTGTTCACAAAGAAGGAGGCGAGAGCGGACGATTATTTATGCGTTAGGTGGCGGACAGTGCGCGTGTTTACCTCATGAAGGTATGTCGCGTGTATATCTCACGTCCGGTTTGTCGCGTCTTTTGTCGATTGAACATTATAAAAGACTCTGTAAGCGCAGCCGTGGATGTAGAGGCTTCTCAGTCCCGATTACACCAGCACGCGTTATGCTCACCATGCCTCCTAATCATTTGTACCGCCCGTCCGTCCCCTTCGATCCGATACGCCGCCTTCGTCACGTCGTCGTCGCCACGTCTCCGTCCTATAGTCTCGCCAGGAAAGCTGCACCCTCGCCTCATAGCGAAGAGAAACGAAACGTCGCCCATCGCCAGTTGCGATCTAACTATATAGTGTGCAGTGCGGTTATTTGGGGCATTGTGGTGTCGTCTGCCTTCTGTCCTTGTTAGCTGGCGCTAAATATGCTTTCCAAGTCAGTCTACCAACACGCCCAACAAATCACAGTGCTGCTGCGGCTCTCCTGCCGAATAATTCGCACGGCAAGGACAGCGCTCATCTAACGAATCAGCTTGTATGTACTAGCATATGTACTATCTTTACAGATGTGCCGGTTGACGACCCTGTTCTCTGCGGTACTACGCAGCGACACGGTGACCGGTACTGAAACATCCTCAGTGAAACAAGCATACGTCTTCGCGCGCACAGTTCTTCTAAGCGAATATTAGTGTGCTTTCTCTTCCGCAGTTTGGTGCGTCTGCTCGGTCGGCGTCTGGCCGAGTAAGATGCGCTGGTCTCGGAGGCATAGTGCGATAGCAAACCGGGCTAATCCCGGTGGTGGCTTGATAAAGCGGGGGATAGACGATACATGTATGATCGCTGCGCTGCGCTGCAAAGACGCGTTGCAGAAGACGAACACCTTCGTATAGTAATAAATTAAGCGCTTCAGTAAAGTTTCGCTTCGCGTAGATTCCCAAAATGACGTTGGATCTGCGTATTCTTTCCCCCATATGAAGTTGATACATTAAAGATGGGTTATTTCGAATTATAATGAGGTTTTCCCATTCAGAGCTGACCGTACCGTACCTACGGTGATGTACACCTCGGAGCGGTTGAGAGAGAGAGAGAGAGAGAGAGAGAGAGAGAGAGAGAGAGAGAGAGAGAGAGAGAGACCTTTATTGTGCCAAACAGGGGTGGAATGCTTCATAGGGAGCAGCCCTCGGTCCAGAACTCCCGAGATCCGCGCGCATGGGCCAGTCGTATGCACTACAGGCGATGAGCAGGACGCGTTTCACGTGCGCTGTCGGGCAACATTCACGCTTAGGGATTCGTGCGACGTTCTGCACCTCGCGCAGACTCCCAGAGTGGAGGTGTAAGCGCGTGCATTTCGGAGGCCATGCATTGCAAATAAAGTGTTGAAAATATGCCGGTGTTCATTGTGTGGGAATGCTGTAGTCGCAAGTAAATAAGTTCAGAGCTAGAGGATTCGCTGAAGTCCGCTTATACTCTTTATATATAGGGTGTCTTTCTTTCTTTCTTTCTTTCTTTCTTTGTTTCTTTCTTTCTTTGTTTCTTTCTTTCTTTCTTTCTTTCTTTCTTTCTTTTTCTGTCTTTTATTTAATCTGTGCCAAATTATCAAAAATTGCCTATGGCGGATAACACAATTCCAACCCGCAAGCTAAATTACCCGATGAGGCAGCCATTATTTCTACGAGAAATAAAAATGCTAATTGGATATAACATAATTACACTAATTATATGTGTAACATACTTACGTTAGGGTACATATTTCGCTCTACGAATTGTAGCCAGCGAGTTCGCAAGGTATGGCAACATGGAACGAATTAGGAGGATGACACCGGTTTCAAAACATGCGCCGTTATATATGCGATAAAAACGCCCCGTTGTTCCCCTTAACTTCTTTTTATGAAAACGTTGTTTTATGAATTGAACGGCAAAATTAACAGGAACGCCAATGCACTTCATCGGACACTTCGAAAATTAATATGTCGAAACTGACGTAGTCTTGAGAAATCCCCTGCCTAGACTGACGAAACTGACGTAGCCTAGAGAATTCGTAGACTGAAATATGTGCCGTATAGTCATTAATTCAAAATCGAAATTAGTGTAATTATGGTAACTACTCAATTAAGTACTTTTATTTCATTTTGTTGCAACTAAAGAAGAAAGAAGAATAGACCTGGTATATAATAAGCATACATAGTTGAATCATAAAACAAAGTGAGACGCTAAAGCTACATACGAGAATTAATTCTAGCAGCGCAACTCGGTCACACATATTTAAACTTAGGAAACTGGCAGGAAACAAGCTTCATTTTATGAATTATTACAACGTCACCTTCATCTCCAGCATATTACCGTGCATATCACGTCTCCCGTGGTTTCAGTCGATGCCTTCACAAGGAAACTTGAGAAACCGATGAACTAAGCCAGCTTCGAAGCAACAACGCGTGAGTTAGCTTAATTAGCATCTCAACGGCAATAAACACATCATAAAGCTACCGAACCGGCTCATCATAATGCGCGTATGATTGAGCAGTTCGTGAAGGAATTGTTCAAAGTATATTGGAGAAAAAAGAAAGGTAGGTGATCAATCGTTTCTTCTTTCGTAATTGCTTGACTACCGTTTGAAGGCTCTATTTCATAACTGCAATCAATCGCCATCAATATCACTTTCCCGAGAAGTGTTTCCAAATGCAAGAAGCTATTTTGTTATTTGTTAGAAAACAAGATGGGGATGCACCCCTGCAGCCAATTGGGGGGGGGGGGGGGGGGAGCGAAATTAAAAGAAAGGAGTATTATTATAATTTATTTAACTTGTTAGTTAGTTTTGCGTCGCAATAACACGGACCTCGCGGGATTCTTTAACCTGCCCCTACAGCCCCACACATGAGAGCGTTTGCATTCTGCTCCAATTAGAATGCGGCCGCCATGCCAGGGAATCGAACCAGTAACCTTTTGCTGAACAGTAAAACGCCACAGTCACTGAGTTGCCGCGGCTGTACAGAGTGATCGGTGAGCGATTAAGCAGTCAGCGAAAAAGAAGGCGGGGGGGGGGGGGGCGAGGAGCAGTGGGCTATCTGGGAATCAGTGCACGTGCTGGGACTCATTTATTACAGCAAAGCTGTACACTTCTACCGTCCAAGGAAATTTTTACGTCGTAAGCAAGAAAACTCCCCATACGTGGGCCGATCCCGAAGATAGTGCAATGCCGGGCCGACCCCCGGCGGAGGTGCAGTTCGCCATTAAGGGGCCCACATACACAGTTTCGCTGGTCATCCTTCTTCACAGAGTGGAAGGGGCCTGAGTTTTTTTCTTTCGTTCATTCGTTCGTTCACTCATCAGTTGCAAGGAAGGATCCTTCCCAGAACACCACTCATCACTTTCTGTGCGTGTGTTGGACGAGTGTCCTGTAATTATTGTGAAGACGAGCCCTTCCGTTAAATTATTTCATCGCGCTCTGTTTGTTTGAGTTGCCGAATTAGCATTTCGTCTCTAATGTAACACCCAACTTCATAAGTTTCCGGGGCCAGTAGTAATATGAAGGCCGCTGTTACGTACTGCATTGATCCCAAGCAAATTTTAAGCATGGTACGAAGAATACTAGTCGCAGATGGCATCACAGATACGCAACAAGTAGGCCGCCCTACTGCAGCGAGGAAATGTAAGAGAAAATTCGGAGAGCATCTCACCATGTCCACTCTTAGCGACCTTGAAAGCACGCGCGTTTGCAACGCTGCCAAAGCACAAGTTGACAGGCCCCGCCATCTAGCGCCGAAAAGACGAAGCAGCGCAAGTATAGTCTCCGAGACCGGATGACGCCATGCTGAGAAATCATGGAGGGCAAGGCGCCAAATTTTGAGTTCACGCCTTCGCTTTCCGGAAGTCCGCGCACAGTTGTAACGGCCCATTCTTTAGCGCTGGTGCGATATTCATGCTGAAGAGTCATCCCAGTTCATTTTTCTGAAAAAAAAAAAAAATGCACGGGCAGGATAAAGGGCTATCTGTTAAAGCAAAGAAGTAACCATATCGCGATGCCCTTCCCCGAAAGCCCTATGACATGCGGGATTTCTATAAAGAGAAAATGGAAACGAGCTTCACTGGTTATTATATTCAGTACCTAAGCAACTCAGGAATGTACTACACGTAACTAGTTCACCTCATTTACTTTAACCTCCTCTTCCTGCATGTCCCCCTCTTGCCCTCTCCGTTCCTCCTCAATCCTACCCGTACTGCTGACCGCCGATCAGGTGCTAGCAGACACCGATGGACAGTTGCACTGCGGCCTAGCAGTAATCTCTTTCCTTTTCTTCATTTATTTTAAACGCGAACAATTGCACAGTTAATCACTGGGACGCGTGGTATAACCAAGTTGATCGGGCATAAAATTAACAAGCATTAAGGAAACATTGAACACACAAGTGCGCAAATTAGTGTGATGAAGAAAATTTCCGGTGAAAGCACAAGGAACGCCTGTTGCCGGCATCTCGACAGAGAAAAAAAAATAAATGTCTCTAAAATAAGTTTGTGTTCTTTCATTCCGTGTACAGCTTCAACTACACCCTGACATGTATTTGTCTCCCCCTCATCCGTTTAACCGACGGGTTCTTGGCTAATCCCACGTATTGAGTACACGGCATAATATAGGGAGCAAGCTAACAAGCAAGCTAACAAGCAAGCAAGCAATCGCGTGTTCGCTTATTCATTAGACAACGCCATTCTCCCGTCACAGTGTTGTTCTCAGATGTTCAAGCGCGCGAAATCGCATCAACTGGCCACTGCAAAAGTGCTACGGCGTCTGGAGCAGGCATTAAGCGCCCACCCAATTTCTGTAGATGTTTTGAATTACCTTTGCGCGATAAGTAGTCCAGCCCTTCTCTGTGCTAGTTCTACTTGTGGCATATACACTCGGTGTGACAAGAAGGGAAGAGCGAGAGCGACTGGCTCCCAATCCCAGACGTTACCAAGAAATCACATAAAGAACCTTTAAAAAAAAGAAGGGATCCAGGTCCGGCACTGACGTCCGGGCTGTACCGCGGCGACCACTCCGGGCCGCTATCCCGCTACCGCCGAGCGCGGGAGCTTCTGCCTGCTGCGTCTCCGCCCTGGGCCGGTTCGCTCCTCCTTAGGCGACCTGGCCACCGCCGGGTTCACCCGGGGTCGCCATATCGACGCCCCGCTTAGCGCGGACGCCCCGTCGACATGCTCGGCCGCGGTGCAGGACTCCCGGCCTCAGCCCGTCCTCTGGACCCGGCCTCCGAGAAGCTGGATTACAGGGGCACGCCACATCCCCCGGCCGTCTGCTACGGGACAGGCAGCGGCTTCTATACCCACCTGTCCAGTTTGTTTTTTTTTCTTCTTTAACATAAGGCGCGGCTCTTCACATTAGATTCTTTCGGTTTATCGTACAACGCGGAAGACGGCATCGTAAAATGGTCGAACACGCTGCCTTCGCAAACACGGAAAGCCTCCGCGAAGCCCCGTGCAACGTGTAACAGCGGGCACGTGATTGCTTGCGCAAGAAGCGGCGGGACGTTCAAATCAAGTTTGAGCGCAGGCAAAGCGGCGTTCCAGAGTGCACGGAGCGGCCGGCTAGCGCTGCTCGCGGGCGTGGTCGTTACGTGTGTCCTCGCGAACGTTTCATTACAATTTTGTTGCGTGTTCCACTCCAAGCCGTGATGACAGAATGAATTTAAGACAAGCCAAAAGATAGGCCTGGCAAAATTATACGCATAAAGTAGCTCGGCTTGTCCAAACAATAGTCAAGAATAAATGTCTCACTTGTTTTAAGTGGGATCACGCTTGGGACACTAACTTTCAAACTGTGTGTAATATGATTGAATTAAAATAACGGTTTCCCAACGTTGACAGCACGCACCAGTAATCTAAGCACCCTATGGAATTCCGGTAGAGGACCGGGGCTGCGCATAGCTAGCTGGTCTAGTTGCTCGCGCATTGGTATAGTGCGTGCAATGCGAGCAGATGAGGGTATACAGAGGCGAGAACCGGAGCTGCGTCCCGTCTTGTCACCTCTGCAGTGTCCTTATCTCATCTCGCGGTGTGTATTCACGCACAGCCGGATCTGCACTCCGGACGAAAATGCATCCCAACTTATATTAAAAAAAAAAAGGAAAATGTTTCGTCTGTATTGCGCTTATTTTGAACATATTATGTACACAATGTAGTTATTGCTAATCTTTTTCGCCATGATCGTTAATATATTGAGCAGTATTTACTGTCAGATGCTTTTTAATCACTCCTATAGCTAAGTGTAGCAGCTATAGTAGATTGTGAACAAGGCACCCGTATTGCGAGCCGTAACGTCAATCTGTGTCTTGAATTTTTTTTTCAGTTGGAGAGCGTACGTTTATTCAGCCATGTAGTATAGTGTATCGTTTTTCTATATGGTAATGCATATATCACTATTGACTGTTGACCACAATTGCTTATTTCAGTACCCAATGCGAATTACACTAACCGCTGTCGGCCAACTAAAAAAAAGGAAGCAAAAGTACGTATGTTTTGAAATGCGAAGGAAACAGCTAGTTAAGCCCATCCCGAACATTTTTTTCACTCTCTCTCCCCATTACTGTACATATGAAAACGAAGTCATTATTCTAATTTGTGACTATTATAGCGGTTGCGAGCACTGAGTAAGCAAGCAGGTATAGGAGCGGCAACCAGGCATACGCACACATGGTCGAGGAAGTTCAGCAGGAAAATCCCTAAACGCGAACTTTATTGCGTATAGGTACTGCTGTGGTTCCTCTTTCGTGGCGCCACCTGCAAATGAATGCCGTTGCGGGGCTGAAGGCGCTGTCGGAGAATTTCCACGGTGCTTTCCAACTCGCCGACCTTACTTCTAAGCGCGTTAACGGTCGAATTCGCAATCCCGTAAGCTTTGAGCAGTTGGTCGTGCCTTCTCGTCGTGTCTGCAAGTTGTTGTCGCAGTTCTGCGCAGGAGCTGTTATAACACGGAGGATCGGATGACGCAGCGTTCAGCGCAGCGAGCTCCTGCTTGACTGTTGTACTCCGGGGCGTCCGGCTTGAGTTGGCTATCTGTGGCAAGATGCAGCTCTCTAGCCGAGACAGATCAGTGCCGTTGGAGGACGACAACAGGCGCACCTGCACCTGCGTCGATGCCGGATCTGCTCCATCTATACGGAACCCTCACTTGCCACAGATGACGTTGCCGTTCCCGTTGCGCCTTTCGCCGTAGTTCGTTTGCGAGAAGATACTGCGTAACGAAAACGTGGACACTGTATAGTTACTTTTATTTATATGTAGAACACAAAAGGTCATCCAAATACTCATGCAGAAGGTATTTAGATACAAAAAGAAAGATCAACAACATACCTGCCAAACTTAGAATTCGAAAAGGACATTACAGTGAAAAGCAATGAATACGAAAATTCGTAGAAAAATATGAAGCTATTTCATTATTTAATACGTTTACTGTTTATTAAAAAGATTGCTTACATTGTTATATACAAATGCCAGGAATAGGCAAGCTGGATTATGAGCGCGCGCACACACACACACACACGCACACACGTATGTCGCAGCAGCAATGATCTTTGCCTCAGGCAAGGAGACGAAGTTTATTGATGCAGCATTCATGCAACGGCTGTCGAAGATTCGGTAGCCGTTCCGCATTAATTCCGTATTTGTGTATACTTGTGTCAATACGACAATGGTAAATGAGCGATAAAAGATCTGGAATTTTTACGATAAACTCTTAAATGTTGGCAGGTATGCATGCGAAAAGGATGTGCGTAGAAATAATGTAAAAAAAGAAATCACAGCATGGGGAACATAGCAATGTGCGAATAAACAGAGTGCAATCCGTCAATACAACAACGAAACAAAACACAGCGATTACCAAAACGAGAATGCAAAAATAGCAGAACAAAAAGGAATCTTCGTACGCTGCAGCAAGTTCAAGGGTCATCGACACTTTTCCTGCCTTCAGTATGGGTAAGACCTACAAGAAAACGCAGTAAACTCCTATTATACGGACATATAAGCCCTGTGACGCAACACAAGGCCTTCGTAATGCGATCGCGACTGTCGGGAATCGACCGCGCAACCTCCTGCATGATAGCAGAGAGAGAGAGAGAGGATGGGTGCAAAAAAAAAAGGAAGACGTGCAGTGAATAACGCTTTTCCCTTCAAAGACATCCATCGCGCGCCTTTAACTTTTTCCCGTATTGCGCAAAAGCATCTTGGCTGGCCCAACCAGGTTCAACCAATCCACACACGGCTGAACTATAAGGCCCTGCTCAGGACCACCACCTATGAAGCCTGGGTGTGTCGGCTAGGTTTCCCCGTGAGCGGCCTTGTAGAGCAAAGACATCGGCAATTAATCGTGCCAATAAATTACGCAACTGCGATTAGTATAGAAGCTTAATAAAGATGGCATATAGGGACCAACAATGTTAAAAGCGAAAACAACGGAAGTGGCCCGGTATAGAACAGCTAGTGAGCATTTAAGCGTAGTCTTGGTGTCAAATGACGCCAAACTTACCCTTTGGCGGGAACAGCGTCGGCACAGCATCCTGCTTTAGCCTTTTCCAGCCATCAGCGCGCTTTTGCTCAAAGCTGTCCTCATCAAAGTGAGCCTGCGGGTTGATATATGAATACGAATTTGTCTCCGGCCTCGAGTAAGAAATGGATTTGAAGCGCGGGAGTTACTACATGGAAGCGCTGGCACTACTATCGTTCTTGCACGTAAATCGCTTAAATCTGCCTTCCGTGACGCAGCTCCAGCACGGTGAGCTCACACTACTAACCTTGGACAGGGTCGTCTGGTGCCTTTATCGCCTAGATGAAGAGGTTTAGAGCTTTATTTTTTTCGCTTTCTAAACCTGGTCTTTAACAGCACCGGCTATTGTACAAGCAGTGAAGAAGAAATGTTGTCCTGGGGCCTTCCAGAGTAATCGAGTATTAAACCG